>NC_138984.1:117072148-119482386 GCF_964341445.2 Mesoplodon mirus
AACGTACCTCTTGAAATCTGTTTCCTGCTATTCTGCGTCGCTTTCAAGTCCGCCTCGTTGCCTTCCCTCAACAGATTTTTGGACGAGAGTTGGCCTTTATTACTCTGCCAGTTTGTGAGTTGCTGTGCCCCTGAGCTCCATTTTTCAACTCGTTTTTTTGTGAGCTGAACGGAAGTCAAAATTTTGGTTCAGGACCTATACTGGTTCCCGGTGGGTGGCTGAGACTTTGGTTCATTCTTCTTCCTGCCGGGAAATTAGAGTGACATGTACCCATCCAAATGCCTAACAGCTACTCTCTCATTGGTTCTCCCTCTTCCCTTTCATCCTCTGCCAAATTGGCAACCTGTGCGAACCAGGAGGTTAAAGGGGCTGTCTCTCCAAGTTGGGGGATTGATAGTAAAGCAGTTGGAAAGTCAAACCGGAGCACCAGGAGAGGGACTATTCGTTGAGTTTTAGAAACCTTTCGTATTCACAGTGTGTCCATTCTCTAGGTTTCCCATACATGGTATAGCTGTAGTAATATTCCCTTCAACCTGGAGAGTTGGGACCCATGGAATGGGTGCCATGCATTATTGCTTTAAAGGGTCTGCATTTGCTCACCCAATCTCACCAATGCTCTCAGTCCCAAGCGTCCAGCCTCATGCCACATCCAGCTGTCATTGTAGATAGGGTCATTCCAGGTTGCATCAGAGACCCTGAAGGAATTGTAAAGAATTTCCCTGTTTCTTTGTTTTGTTTTTGAAATTCCTTTTTATAGTGGGTTTGAGCTGATTCTCGCTGCCATGTTTATGCCCGTCTAGACACACTTGATTCCCTTTCGGAGACATATCAATACATAGGTTTTAAGATTCTTACTAGTCAGTTATATTCCTCTTCGGGAAATATGGGGTTTTGAGTCCCTTTCACTGAGGAAGGTGTAGGTCTTGTCTATTCCATAGTTGGTTTTTGGAACGGTACCTTTGCTTATATCAAACTCTGGTTTGATGCATCCCCCCACCTCTCCTTCCCCCTTAAGCAGGCATAAGAGTATTCTCTAAATGTGAGACTCTGTTCTCTTTCCTAACTCTGTTCATGTGTAGCCATGTTTACAGGATCTTCCTAAGTGATATCTTATGCTAAGTTTCTTTTTCTGTGTGAGTTATTTCACTTAGAATCATCGTACCTGAATCCACTCATTTTGCTGCTACTGGTCTTATGACATTGATTTCACGGCTGAGGGATATTCCATCGTACGTAAGTTCCACAATTTTTTGAACCATTTTTATATTTCCTGGGATATTTAAGGTGTACCCAAGTTGAGGTTCTTGTAAGCAGTGCAGCCCTAGATTTGGGGGTGGCTCTGTCTTATTGATTTTCAGTTTTCCCAAGGTATATTCCCTAGACTGGAAGTGCCCTTGGCTCTGTAGCTCTGTTGTTTACTTGTTTTAGGGAACACAATGCACTCCTCCAGTGAGGCAGTTGGCAACTTACATCCCGCCCATCAGCATAACAAGGCTCCCTGTTCTCCAGGGCCTGTCTTGCCTTTCTGGTTTGTACACATTTTGTGGATGTCCCTTTTGACCGGTGGGAAGTGATACTTCCTTGTAGTGCAGATTTGCATTGCCCGCTTGCTTGCTTGGCCAAAAAGGGCGTATGCGTTTTCTCCTGAATATATTCAGGAGAAAACGCATACGCCCTTTTTGGCCAAGTGCATCATTGTCGAAGTTGTGCCCCTCTTCCTGTGCTTTACGGGCGATTCCAACGTACCTCTTGAAATCTGTTTCATGCTATTCTGCGTCGCTTTTAAGTCCGCCTCGCTGCCTTCCCTCAACAGATTTTTGGAAGACAGTTGGCCTTTATTACTCTGCCAGTTTGTGAGTTGCTGTGCCGCTGAGCTCCATTTTTCAACTCGTTTTTTTGTGAGCTGAACGGAAGTCAAAAGTTTTGGTTCAGGACCTATACTGGTTCCCGGTGGGTGGCTGAGACTTTGGTTCATTCTTCTTCCTGCCGGGAAATTAGAGTGACATGTACCCATCCAAATGCCTAACAGCTACTCTCTCATTGGTTCTCCCTCTTCCCTTTCATCCTCTGCCAAATTGGCAACCTGTGCGAACCAGGAGGTTAAAGGGGCTGTCCCTCCAATTTGGGGGATTGATAGTAAAGCAGTTGGAAAGTCAAACCGGAGCACCAGGAGAGGGACTATTCGTTGAGTTTTAGAAACCTTTCGTATTCACAGTGTGTCCATTCTCTAGGTTTCCCGTACATGGTATAGCTGTAGTAATATTCCCTTCAACCTGGAGAGTTGGGACCCATGGAATGGGTGCCATGCATTATTGCTTTAAAGGGTTTGCATTTGCTCACCCAATCTCACCAATCCTCTCAGTCCCAAGTGTCCAGCCTCATGCCACATCCAGCTGTCATTGTAGATAGGGTCATTCCAGGTTGCATCAGAGACCCTGAAGGAATTGTAAAGAATTTCCCTGTTTCTTTGTTTTGTTTTTGAAATTCCTTTTTAGAGTGGGTTTGAGCTGATTCTCGCTGCCATGTTTATGCCAGTCTAGACACACTTGATTCCCTTACGGAGACATATCAATACATAGGTTTTAAGATTCTTACTAGTCAGATCTATTCCTCTGCGGGAAATATGGGGTTTTGAGTCCCTTTCACTGAGGAAGGTGTAGGTCTTGTCTATTCCATAGTTGGTTTTTGGAACGGTACCTGTGCTTATATCAAACTCTGGTTTGATGCATCCCCCCACCTCTCCTTCCCCCTTAAGCAGGCATAAGAGTGTTCTCTAAATGTGAGACTCTGTTCTCTTTCCTAACTCAGTTCATGTGTAGCCATGTTTACAGGATCTTCCTAAGTGATATCTTATGCTAAGTTTCTTTTTCTGTGTGACTTATTTCACTTAGAATCATCGTACCTGAATCCACTCATTTTGCTGCTACTGGTCTTATGACATTGATTTCACGGCTGAGGGATATTCCATCGTACGTAAGTTCCACAATGTTTTGAACCATTTTTATATTTCCTGGGATATTTAAGGTGTACCCAAGTTGAGGTTCTTGTAAGCAGTGCAGCCCTAAATTTGGGTGTGGCTCTGTCTTATTGATTTTCAGTTTTCCCAAGGTATATTCCCTAGACTGGAAGTGCCCTTGGCTCTGTAGCTCTGTTGTTTACTTGTTTTAGGGAACACAATGCACTCCTCCAGTGAGGCAGTTGGCAACTTACATCCCGCCCATCAGCATAACAAGGCTCCCTGCTCTCCAGGGCCTGTCTTGCCTTTCTGGTTTGTACACATTTTGTGGATGTCCGTTTTGACCGGTGGGAAGTGATACTTCTGTGTAGCGCAGATTCGCATTGCCCGCTTGCTTGCTTGGCCAAAAAGGGCGTATGCGTTTTCTCCTGAGGAGAAAACGCATACGCCCTTTTTGGCCAAGTGCATCATTGTCGAAGTTGTGCCCCTCTTCCTGTGCTTTACGGGCGATTCCAACGAACCTCTTGAAATCTGTTTCCTGCTATTCTGCCTCGCTTTCAAGTCCGCCTCGTTGCCTTCCCTCAACAGATTTTTGGACGAGACTTGGCCTTTATTACTCTGCCAGTTTGTGAGTTGCTGTGCCCCTGAGCTCCATTTTCCAACTCGTTTTTTTGTGAGCTGAACGGAAGTCCAAAATTTTGGTTCAGGACCTATACTGGTTCCCGGTGGGTGGCTGAGACTTTGGTTCATTCTTCTTCCTGCCGGGAAATTAGAGTGACATGTACCCATCCCAATGCCTAACAGCTACTCTCTCATTGGTTCTCCCTCTTCCCTTTCATCCTCTGCCAAATTGGCAACCTGTGCGAACCAGGAGGTTAAAGGGGCTGTCTCTCCAAGTTGGGGGATTGATAGTAAAGCAGTTGGAAAGTCAAACCGGAGCACCAGGAGAGGGACTATTCGTTGAGTTTTAGAAACCTTTCGTATTCACAGTGTGTCCATTCTCTAGGTTTCCCATACATGGTATAGCTGTAGTAATATTCCCTTCAACCTGGAGAGTTGGGACCCATGGAATGGGTGCCATGCATTATTGCTTTAAAGGGTCTGCATTTGCTCACCCAATCTCACCAATGCTCTCAGTCCCAAGCGTCCAGCCTCATGCCACATCCAGCTGTCATTGTAGATAGGGTCATTCCAGGTTGCATCAGAGACCCTGAAGGAATTGTAAAGAATTAACCTGTTTCTTTGTTTTGTTTTTGAAATTCCTTTTTATAGTGGGTTTGAGCTGATTCTCGCTGCCATGTTTATGCCCGTCTAGACACACTTGATTCCCTTTCGGAGACATATCAATACATAGGTTTTAAGATTCTTACTAGTCAGATCTATTCCTCTGCGGGAAATATGGGGTTTTGAGTCCCTTTCACTGAGGAAGGTGTAGGTCTTGTCTATTCCATAGTTGGTTTTTGGAACGGTACCTGTGCTTATATCAAACTCTGGTTTGATGCATCCCCCCACCTCTCCTTCCCCCTTAAGCAGGCATAAGAGTGTTCTCTAAATGTGAGACTCTGTTCTCTTTCCTAACTCAGTTCATGTGTAGCCATGTTTACAGGATCTTCCTAAGTGATATCTTATGCTAAGTTTCTTTTTCTGTGTGACTTATTTCACTTAGAATCATCGTACCTGAATCCACTCATTTTGCTGCTACTGGTCTTATGACATTGATTTCACGGCTGAGGGATATTCCATCGTACGTAAGTTCCACAATGTTTTGAACCATTTTTATATTTCCTGGGATATTTAAGGTGTACCCAAGTTGAGGTTCTTGGAAGCAGTGCAGCCCTAAATTTGGGGGTGGCTCTGTCTTATTGATTTTCAGTTTTCCCAAGGTATATTCCCTAGACTGGAAGTGCCCTTGGCTCTGTAGCTCTGTTGTTTACTTGTTTTAGGGAACACAATGCACCCCTCCAGTGAGGCAGTTGGCAACTTACATCCCGCCCATCAGCATAACAAGGCTCCCTGTTCTCCAGGGCCTGTCTTGCCTTTCTGGTTTGTACACATTTTGTGGATGTCCCTTTTGACCGGTGGGAAGTGATACTTCTTTGTAGTGCAGATTTGCATTGCCCGCTTGCTTGCTTGGCCAAAAAGGGCGTATGCGTTTTCTCCTGAATATATTCAGGAGAAAACACATACGCCCTTTTTGGCCAAGTGCATCATTGTCGAAGTTGTGCCCCTCTTCCTGTGCTTTACAGGCGATTCCAACGTACCTCTTGAAATCTGTTTCCTGCTATTCTGCCTCGCTTTCAAGTCCGCCTCGTTGCCTTCCCTCAACAGATTTTTGGACGAGACTTGGCCTTTATTACTCTGCCAGTTTGTGAGTTGCTGTGCCCTTGAGCTCCATTTTTCAACTCGTTTTTTTGTGAGCTGAACGGAAGTCCAAAATTTTGGTTCAGGACCTATACTGGTTCCCGGTGGGTGGCTGAGACTTTGGTTCATTCTTCTTCCTGCCGGGAAATTAGAGTGACATGTACCCATCCCAATGCCTAACAGCTACTCTCTCATTGGTTCTCCCTCTTCCCTTTCATCCTCTGCCAAATTGGCAACCTGTGCGAACCAGGAGGTTAAAGGGGCTGTCTCTCCAAGTTGGGGGATTGATAGTAAAGCAGTTGGAAAGTCAAACCGGAGCACCAGGAGAGGGACTATTCATTGAGTTTTAGAAACCTTTCGTATTCACAGTGTGTCCATTCTCTAGGTTTCCCATACATGGTATAGCTGTAGTAATATTCCCTTCAACCTGGAGAGTTGGGACCCATGGAATGGGTGCCATGCATTATTGCTTTAAAGGGTCTGCATTTGCTCACCCAATCTCACCAATGCTCTCAGTCCCAAGCGTCCAGCCTCATGCCCCATCCAGCTGTCATTGTAGATAGGGTCATTCCAGGTTGCATCAGAGACCCTGAAGGAATTGTAAAGAATTAACCTGTTTCTTTGTTTTGTTTTTGAAATTCCTTTTTATAGTGGGTTTGAGCTGATTCTCGCTGCCATGTTTATGCCCGTCTATACACACTTGATTCCCTTTCGGAGACATATCAATACATAGGTTTTAAGATTCTTACTAGTCAGTTATATTCCTCTTCGGGAAATATGGGGTTTTGAGTCCCTTTCACTGAGGAAGGTGTAGGTCTTGTCTATTCCATAGTTGGTTTTTGGAACGGTACCTGTGCTTATATCAAACTCTGGTTTGATGCATCCCCCCACCTCTCCTTCCCCCTTAAGCAGGCATAAGAGTGTTCTCTAAATGTGAGACTCTGTTCTCTTTCCTAACTCTGTTCATGTGTAGCCATGTTTACAGGATCTTCGTAAGTGATATCTTATGCTAAGTTTCTTTTTCTGTGTGACTTATTTCACTTAGAATCATCGTACCTGAATCCACTCATTTTGCTGCTACTGGTCTTATGACATTGATTTCACGGCTGAGGGATATTCCATCATACGTAAGTTCCACAATTTTTTGAACCATTTTTATATTTCCTGGGATATATAAGGTGTACCCAAGTTGAGGTTCTTGTAAGCAGTGCAGCCCTAAATTTGGGGGTGGCTCTGTCTTATTGATTTTCAGTTTTCCCAAGGTATATTCCCTAGACTGGAAGTGCCCTTGGCTCTGTAGCTCTGTTGTTTACTTGTTTTAGGGAACACAATGCACTCCTCCAGTGAGGCAGTTGGCAACTTACATCCCGCCCATCAGCATAACAAGGGTCCCTGTTCTCCAGGGCCTGTCTTGCCTTTCTGGTTTGTACACATTTTGTGGATGTCCCTTTTGACCGGTGGGAAGTGATACTTCTTTGTAGTGCAGATTTGCATTGCCCGCTTGCTTGCTTGGCCAAAAAGGGCGTATGCATTTTCTCCTGAATATATTCAGGAGAAAACGCATACGCCCTTTTTGGCCAAGTGCATCATTGTCGAAGTTGTGCCCCTCTTCCTGTGCTTTACAGGCGATTCCAACGTACCTCTTGAAATCTGTTTCCTGCTATTCTGCGTCGCTTTCAAGTCCGCCTCGTTGCCTTCCCTCAACAGATTTTTGGACGAGAGTTGGCCTTTATTACTCTGCCAGTTTGTGAGTTGCTGTGCCCCTGAGCTCCATTTTTCAACTCGTTTTTTTGTGAGCTGAACGGAAGTCAAAATTTTGGTTTAGGACCTATACTGGTTCCCGGTGGGTGGCTGAGACTTTGGTTCATTCTTCTTCCTGCCGGGAAATTAGAGTGACATGTACCCATCCAAATGCCTAACAGCTACTCTCTCATTGGTTCTCTCTCTTCTCTTTCATCCTCTGCCAAATTGGCAACCTGTGCGAACCAGGAGGTTAAAGGGGCTGTCTCTCCAAGTTGTGGGATTGATAGTAAAGCAGTTGGAAAGTCAAACCGGAGCACCAGGAGAGGGACTATTTGTTGAGTTTTAGAAACCTTTCGTATTCACAGTGTGTCCATTCTCTAGGTTTCCCGTACATGGTATAGCTGTAGTAATATTCCCTTCAACCTGGAGAGTTGGGACCCATGGAATGGGTGCCATGCATTATTGCTTTAACGGGTCTGCATTTGCTCACCCAATCTCACCAATCCCTTCAGTCCCAGGCGTCCAGCCTCATGCCACATCCAGCTGTCATTGTAGATAGGGTCATTCCAGGTTGCATCAGAGACCCTGAAGGAATTGTAAAGAATTTCCCTGTTGCTTTGTTTTGTTTTTGAAATTCCTTTTTATAGTGGGTTTGAGCTGATTCTCGCTGCCATGTTTATGCCCGTCTAGACACAGTTGATTCCCTTTCGGAGACATATCAATACATAGGTTTTAAGATTCTTACTAGTCAGTTATATTCCTGTGCGGGAAATATGGGGTTTTGAGTCCCTTTCACTGAGCAAGGTGTAGGTCTTGTCTATTCCATAGTTGGTTTTTGGAACGGTACCTGTGCTTATATCAAACTCTGGTTTGATGCATCCCCCCACCTCTCCTTGCCCCTTAAGCAGGCATAAGAGTGTTCTCTAAATGTGAGACTCTGTTCTTTTTCCTAACTCAGTTCATGTGTAGCCATGTTTACAGGATCTTCCTAAGTGATATCTTATGCTAAGTTTCTTTTTCTGTGTGACTTATTTCACTTAGAATCATCGTACCTGAATCCACTCATTTTGCTGCTACTAGTCTTATGACATTGATTTCACGGCTGAGGGATATTCCATCGTACGTAAGTTCCACAATGTTTTGAACCATTTTTATATTTCCTGGGATATTTAAGGTGTACCCAAGTTGAGGTTCTTGTAAGCAGTGCAGCCCTAAATTTGGGGGTGGCTCTGTCTTATTTATTTTCAGTTTTCCCAAGGTACATTCCCTAGACTGGAAGTGCCCTTGGCTCTGTAGCTCTGTTGTTTACTTGTTTTAGGGAACACAATGCACTCCTCCAGTGAGGCCGTTGGCAACTTACATCCCGCCCATCAGCATAACAAGGCTCCCTGCTCTCCAGGGCCTGTCTTGCCTTTCTGGTTTGTACACATTTTGTGGATGTCCGTTTTGACCGGTGGGAAGTGATACTTCTTTGTAGTGCAGATTCGCATTGCCCGCTTGCTTGCTTGGCCAAAAAGGGCGTATGCGTTTTCTCCTGAATATATTCAGGAGAAAACGCATACGCCCTTTTTGGCCAAGTGCATCATTGTCGAAGTTGTGCCCCTCTTCCTGTGCTTTACGGGCGATTCCAACGTACCTCTTGAAATCTGTTTCCTGCTATTCTGCCTCGCTTTCAAGTCCGCCTCGTTGCCTTCCCTCAACAGATTTTTGGACGAGAGTTGGCCTTTATTACTCTGCCAGTTTGTGAGTTCCTGTGCCCCTGAGCTCCATTTTTCAACTCGTTTTTTTGTGAGCTGAACGGAAGTCCAAAATTTTGGTTCAGGACCTATACTGGTTCCCGGTGGGTGGCTGAGACTTTGGTTCATTCTTCTTCCTGCCGGGAAATTAGAGTGACATGTACCCATCCAAATGCCTAACAGCTACTCTCTCATTGGTTCTCCCTCTTCCCTTTCATCCTCTGCCAAATTGGCAACCTGTGCGAATCAGGAGGTTAAAGGGGCTGTCCCTCCAAGTTGGGGGATTGATAGTAAAGCAGTTGGAAAGTCAAACCGGAGCACCAGGAGAGGGACTATTCGTTGAGTTTTAGAAACCTTTCGTATTCACAGTGTGTCCATTCTCTAGGTTTCCCGTACATGGTATAGCTGTAGTAATATTCCCTTCAACCTGGAGAGTTGGGACCCATGGAATGGGTGCCATGCATTATTGCTTTAAAGGGTCTGCATTTGCTCACCCAATCTCACCAATCCTCTCAGTCCCAAGTGTCCAGCCTCATGCCACATCCAGCTGTCATTGTAGATAGGGTCATTCCAGGTTGCATCAGAGACCCTGAAGGAATTGTAAAGAATTTCCCTGTTTCTTTGTTCTGTTTTTGAAATTCCTTTTTATAGTGGGTTTGAGCTGATTCTCGCTGCCATGTTTATGCCAGTCTAGACACACTTGATTCCCTTACGGAGACATATCAATACATAGGTTTTAAGATTCTTACTAGTCAGATCTATTCCTCTGCGGGAAATATGGGGTTTTGAGTCCCTTTCACTGAGGAAGGTGTAGGTCTTGTCTATTCCATAGTTGGTTTTTGGAACGGTACCTGTGCTTATATCAAACTCTGGTTTGATGCATCCCCCCACCTCTCCTTCCCCCTTAAGCAGGCATAAGAGTGTTCTCTAAATGTGAGACTCTGTTCTCTTTCCTAACTCAGTTCATGTGTAGCCATGTTTACAGGATCTTCCTAAGTGATATCTTATGCTAAGTTTCTTTTTCTGTGTGACTTATTTCACTTAGAATCATCGTACCTGAATCCACTCATTTTGCTGCTACTGGTCTTATGACATTGATTTCACGGCTGAGGGATATTCCATCGTACGTAAGTTCCACATTGTTTTGAACCATTTTTATATTTCCTGGGATATTTAAGGTGTACCCAAGTTGAGGTTCTTGTAAGCAGTGCAGCCGTAAATTTGGGGGTGGCTCTGTCTTATTGATTTTCAGTTTTCCCAAGGTATATTCCCTAGACTGGAAGTGCCCTTGGCTCTGTAGCTCTGTTGTTTACTTGTTTTAGGGAACACAATGCACTCCTCCAGTGAGGCAGTTGGCAACTGACATCCCGCCCATCAGCATAACAAGGCTCCCTGTTCTCCAGGGCCTGTCTTGCCTTTCTGGTTTGTACACATTTTGTGGATGTCCCTTTTGACCGGTGGGAAGTGATACTTCTTTGTAGTGCAGATTTGCATTGCCCGCTTGCTTGCTTGGCCAAAAAGGGCGTATGCATTTTCTCCTGAATATATTCAGGAGAAAACGCATACGCCCTTTTTGGCCAAGTGCATCATTGTCGAAGTTGTGCCCCTCTTCCTGTGCTTTACAGGCGATTCCAACGTACCTCTTGAAATCTGTTTCCTGCTATTCTGCGTCGCTTTCAAGTCCGCCTCGTTGCCTTCCCTCAACAGATTTTTGGACGAGAGTTGGCCTTTATTACTCTGCCAGTTTGTGAGTTGCTGTGCCCCTGAGCTCCATTTTTCAACTCGTTTTTTTGTGAGCTGAACGGAAGTCAAAATTTTGGTTCAGGACCTATACTGGTTCCCAGTGGGTGGCTGAGACTTTGGTTCATTCTTCTTCCTGCCGGGAAATTAGAGTGACATGTACCCATCCAAATGCCTAACAGCTACTCTCTCATTGGTTCTCCCTCTTCTCTTTCATCCTCTGCCAAATTGGCAACCTGTGCGAACCAGGAGGTTAAAGGGGCTGTCCCTCCAAGTTGGGGGATTGATAGTAAAGCAGTTGGAAAGTCAAACCGGAGCACCAGGAGAGGGACTATTTGTTGAGTTTTAGAAACCTTTCGTATTCACAGTGTGTCCATTCTCTAGGTTTCCCGTACATGGTATAGCTGTAGTAATATTCCCTTCAACCTGGAGAGTTGGGACCCATGGAATGGGTGCCATGCATTATTGCTTTAACGGGTCTGCATTTGCTCACCCAATCTCACCAATCCCTTCAGTCCCAGGCGTCCAGCCTCATGCCACATCCAGCTGTCATTGTAGATAGGGTCATTCCAGGTTGCATCAGAGACCCTGAAGGAATTGTAAAGAATTTCCCTGTTGCTTTGTTTTGTTTTTGAAATTCCTTTTTATAGTGGGTTTGAGCTGATTCTCGCTGCCATGTTTATGCCCGTCTAGACACAGTTGATTCCCTTTCGGAGACATATCAATACATAGGTTTTAAGATTCTTACTAGTCAGTTATATTCCTCTGCGGGAAATATGGGGTTTTGAGTCCCTTTCACTGAGCAAGGTGTAGGTCTTGTCTATTCCATAGTTGGTTTTTGGAACGGTACCTGTGCTTATATCAAACTCTGGTTTGATGCATCCCCCCACCTCTCCTTGCCCCTTAAGCAGGCATAAGAGTGTTCTCTAAATGTGAGACTCTGTTCTTTTTCCTAACTCAGTTCATGTGTAGCCATGTTTACAGGATCTTCCTAAGTGATATCTTATGCTAAGTTTCTTTTTCTGTGTGACTTATTTCACTTAGAATCATCGTACCTGAATCCACTCATTTTGCTGCTACTAGTCTTATGACATTGATTTCACGGCTGAGGGATATTCCATCGTACGTAAGTTCCACAATGTTTTGAACCATTTTTATATTTCCTGGGATATTTAAGGTGTACCCAAGTTGAGGTTCTTGTAAGCAGTGCAGCCCTAAATTTGGGGGTGGCTCTGTCTTATTGATTTTCAGTTTTCCCAAGGTATATTCCCTAGACTGGAAGTGCCCTTGGCTCTGTAGCTCTGTTGTTTACTTGTTTTAGGGAACACAATGCACTCCTCCAGTGAGGCAGTTGGCAACTTACATCCCGCCCATCAGCATAACAAGGCTCCCTGCTCTCCAGGGCCTGTCTTGCCTTTCTGGTTTGTACACATTTTGTGGATGTCCGTTTTGACCGGTGGGAAGTGATACTTCTTTGTAGTGCAGATTCGCATTGCCCGCTTGCTTGCTTGGCCAAAAAGGGCGTATGCGTTTTCTCCTGAATATATTCAGGAGAAAACGCATACGCCCTTCTTGGCCAAGTGCATCATTGTCGAAGTTGTGCCCCTCTTCCTGTGCTTTACGGGCGATTCCAACCTACCTCTTGAAATCTGTTTCCTGCTATTCTGCCTCGCTTTCAAGTCCGCCTCGTTGCCTTCCCTCAACAGATTTTTGGACGAGAGTTGGCCTTTATTACTCTGCCAGTTTGTGAGTTGCTGTGCCCCTGAGCTCCATTTTTCAACTCGTTTTTTTGTGAGCTGAACGGAAGTCCAAAATTTTGGTTCAGGACCTATACTGGTTCCCGGTGGGTGGCTGAGACTTTGGTTCATTCTTCTTCCTGCCGGGAAATTAGAGTGACATGTACCCATCCCAATGCCTAACAGCTACTCTCTCATTGGTTCTCCCTCTTCCCTTTCATCCTCTGCCAAATTGGCAACCTGTGCGAACCAGGAGGTTAAAGGGGCTGTCTCTCCAAGTTGGGGGATTGATAGTAAAGCAGTTGGAAAGTCAAACCGGAGCACCAGGAGAGGGACTATTCGTTGAGTTTTAGAAACCTTTCGTATTCACAGTGTGTCCATTCTCTAGGTTTCCCATACATGGTATAGCTGTAGTAATATTCCCTTCAACCTGGAGAGTTGGGACCCATGGAATGGGTGCCATGCATTATTGCTTTAAAGGGTCTGCATTTGCTCACCCAATCTCACCAATGCTCTCAGTCCCAAGCGTCCAGCCTCATGCCACATCCAGCTGTCATTGTAGATAGGGTCATTCCAGGTTGCATCAGAGACCCTGAAGGAATTGTAAAGAATTAACCTGTTTCTTTGTTTTGTTTTTGAAATTCCTTTTTATAGTGGGTTTGAGCTGATTCTCGCTGCCATGTTTATGCCCGTCTAGACACACTTGATTCCCTTTCGGAGACATATCAATACATAGGTTTTAAGATTCTTACTAGTCAGTTATATTCCTCTTCGGGAAATATGGGGTTTTGAGTCCCTTTCACTGAGGAAGGTGTAGGTCTTGTCTATTCCATAGTTGGTTTTTGGAACGGTACCTGTGCTTATATCAAACTCTGGTTTGATGCATCCCCCCACCTCTCCTTCCCCCTTAAGCAGGCATAAGAGTGTTCTCTAAATGTGAGACTCTGTTCTCTTTCCTAACTCTGTTCATGTGTAGCCATGTTTACAGGATCTTCCTAAGTGATATCTTATGCTAAGTTTCTTTTTCTGTGTGACTTATTTCACTTAGAATCATCGTACCTGAATCCACTCATTTTGCTGCTACTGGTCTTATGACATTGATTTCACGGCTGAGGGATATTCCATCATACGTAAGTTCCACAATTTTTTGAACCATTTTTATATTTCCTGGGATATTTAAGGTGTACCCAAGTTGAGGTTCTTGTAAGCAGTGCAGCCCTAAATTTGGGGGTGGCTCTGTCTTATTGATTTTCAGTTTTCCCAAGGTATATTCCCTAGACTGGAAGTGCCCTTGGCTCTGTAGCTCTGTTGTTTACTTGTTTTAGGGAACACAATGCACTCCTCCAGTGAGGCAGTTGGCAACTTACATCCCGCCCATCAGCATAACAAGGGTCCCTGTTCTCCAGGGCCTGTCTTGCCTTTCTGGTTTGTACACATTTTGTGGATGTCCCTTTTGACCGGTGGGAAGTGATACTTCTTTGTAGTGCAGATTTGCATTGCCCGCTTGCTTGCTTGGCCAAAAAGGGCGTATGCGTTTTCTCCTGAATATATTCAGGAGAAAACGCATACGCCCTTTTTGGCCAAGTGCATCATTGTCGAAGTTGTGCCCCTCTTCCTGTGCTTTACAGGCGATTCCAACGTACCTCTTGAAATCTGTTTCCTGCTATTCTGCGTCGCTTTCAAGTCCGCCTCGTTGCCTTCCCTCAACAGATTTTTGGACGAGAGTTGGCCTTTATTACTCTGCCAGTTTGTGAGTTGCTGTGCCCCTGAGCTCCATTTTTCAACTCGTTTTTTTGTGAGCTGAACGGAAGTCAAAATTTTGGTTCAGGACCTATACTGGTTCCCGGTGGGTGGCTGAGACTTTGGTTCATTCTTCTTCCTGCCGGGAAATTAGAGTGACATGTACCCATCCAAATGCCTAACAGCTACTCTCTCATTGGTTCTCCCTCTTCTCTTTCATCCTCTGCCAAATTGGCAACCTGTGCGAACCAGGAGGTTAAAGGGGCTGTCCCTCCAAGTTGGGGGATTGATAGTAAAGCAGTTGGAAAGTCAAACCGGAGCACCAGGAGAGGGACTATTTGTTGAGTTTTAGAAACCTTTCGTATTCACAGTGTGTCCATTCTCTAGGTTTCCCGTACATGGTATAGCTGTAGTAATATTCCCTTCAACCTGGAGAGTTGGGACCCATGGAATGGGTGCCATGCATTATTGCTTTAACGGGTCTGCATTTGCTCACCCAATCTCACCAATCCCTTCAGTCCCAGGCGTCCAGCCTCATGCCACATCCAGCTGTCATTGTAGATAGGGTCATTCCAGGTTGCATCAGAGACCCTGAAGGAATTGTAAAGAATTTCCCTGTTGCTTTGTTTTGTTTTTGAAATTCCTTTTTATAGTGGGTTTGAGCTGATTCTCGCTGCCATGTTTATGCCCGTCTAGACACAGTTGATTCCCTTTCGGAGACATATCAATACATAGGTTTTAAGATTCTTACTAGTCAGTTATATTCCTCTGCGGGAAATATGGGGTTTTGAGTCCCTTTCACTGAGCAAGGTGTAGGTCTTGTCTATTCCATAGTTGGTTTTTGGAACGGTACCTGTGCTTATATCAAACTCTGGTTTGATGCATCCCCCCACCTCTCCTTGCCCCTTAAGCAGGCATAAGAGTGTTCTCTAAATGTGAGACTCTGTTCTTTTTCCTAACTCAGTTCATGTGTAGCCATGTTTACAGGATCTTCCTAAGTGATATCTTATGCTAAGTTTCTTTTTCTGTGTGACTTATTTCACTTAGAATCATCGTACCTGAATCCACTCATTTTGCTGCTACTAGTCTTATGACATTGATTTCACGGCTGAGGGATATTCCATCGTACGTAAGTTCCACAATGTTTTGAACCATTTTTATATTTCCTGGGATATTTAAGGTGTACCCAAGTTGAGGTTCTTGTAAGCAGTGCAGCCCTAAATTTGGGGGTGGCTCTGTCTTATTGATTTTCAGTTTTCCCAAGGTATATTCCCTAGACTGGAAGTGCCCTTGGCTCTGTAGCTCTGTTGTTTACTTGTTTTAGGGAACACAATGCACTCCTCCAGTGAGGCAGTTGGCAACTTACATCCCGCCCATCAGCATAACAAGGCTCCCTGCTCTCCAGGGCCTGTCTTGCCTTTCTGGTTTGTACACATTTTGTGGATGTCCGTTTTGACCGGTGGGAAGTGATACTTCTTTGTAGTGCAGATTCGCATTGCCCGCTTGCTTGCTTGGCCAAAAAGGGCGTATGCGTTTTCTCCTGAATATATTCAGGAGAAAACGCATACGCCCTTCTTGGCCAAGTGCATCATTGTCGAAGTTGTGCCCCTCTTCCTGTGCTTTACGGGCGATTCCAACCTACCTCTTGAAATCTGTTTCCTGCTATTCTGCCTCGCTTTCAAGTCCGCCTCGTTGCCTTCCCTCAACAGATTTTTGGACGAGAGTTGGCCTTTATTACTCTGCCAGTTTGTGAGTTGCTGTGCCCCTGAGCTCCATTTTTCAACTCGTTTTTTTGTGAGCTGAACGGAAGTCCAAAATTTTGGTTCAGGACCTATACTGGTTCCCGGTGGGTGGCTGAGACTTTGGTTCATTCTTCTTCCTGCCGGGAAATTAGAGTGACATGTACCCATCCCAATGCCTAACAGCTACTCTCTCATTGGTTCTCCCTCTTCCCTTTCATCCTCTGCCAAATTGGCAACCTGTGCGAACCAGGAGGTTAAAGGGGCTGTCTCTCCAAGTTGGGGGATTGATAGTAAAGCAGTTGGAAAGTCAAACCGGAGCACCAGGAGAGGGACTATTCGTTGAGTTTTAGAAACCTTTCGTATTCACAGTGTGTCCATTCTCTAGGTTTCCCATACATGGTATAGCTGTAGTAATATTCCCTTCAACCTGGAGAGTTGGGACCCATGGAATGGGTGCCATGCATTATTGCTTTAAAGGGTCTGCATTTGCTCACCCAATCTCACCAATGCTCTCAGTCCCAAGCGTCCAGCCTCATGCCACATCCAGCTGTCATTGTAGATAGGGTCATTCCAGGTTGCATCAGAGACCCTGAAGGAATTGTAAAGAATTAACCTGTTTCTTTGTTTTGTTTTTGAAATTCCTTTTTATAGTGGGTTTGAGCTGATTCTCGCTGCCATGTTTATGCCCGTCTAGACACACTTGATTCCCTTTCGGAGACATATCAATACATAGGTTTTAAGATTCTTACTAGTCAGTTATATTCCTCTTCGGGAAATATGGGGTTTTGAGTCCCTTTCACTGAGGAAGGTGTAGGTCTTGTCTATTCCATAGTTGGTTTTTGGAACGGTACCTGTGCTTATATCAAACTCTGGTTTGATGCATCCCCCCACCTCTCCTTCCCCCTTAAGCAGGCATAAGAGTGTTCTCTAAATGTGAGACTCTGTTCTCTTTCCTAACTCTGTTCATGTGTAGCCATGTTTACAGGATCTTCCTAAGTGATATCTTATGCTAAGTTTCTTTTTCTGTGTGACTTATTTCACTTAGAATCATCGTACCTGAATCCACTCATTTTGCTGCTACTGGTCTTATGACATTGATTTCACGGCTGAGGGATATTCCATCATACGTAAGTTCCACAATTTTTTGAACCATTTTTATATTTCCTGGGATATATAAGGTGTACCCAAGTTGAGGTTCTTGTAAGCAGTGCAGCCCTAAATTTGGGGGTGGCTCTGTCTTATTGATTTTCAGTTTTCCCAAGGTATATTCCCTAGACTGGAAGTGCCCTTGGCTCTGTAGCTCTGTTGTTTACTTGTTTTAGGGAACACAATGCACTCCTCCAGTGAGGCAGTTGGCAACTTACATCCCGCCCATCAGCATAACAAGGGTCCCTGTTCTCCAGGGCCTGTCTTGCCTTTCTGGTTTGTACACATTTTGTGGATGTCCCTTTTGACCGGTGGGAAGTGATACTTCTTTGTAGTGCAGATTTGCATTGCCCGCTTGCTTGCTTGGCCAAAAAGGGCGTATGCGTTTTCTCCTGAATATATTCAGGAGAAAACGCATACGCCCTTTTTGGCCAAGTGCATCATTGTCGAAGTTGTGCCCCTCTTCCTGTGCTTTACAGGCGATTCCAACGTACCTCTTGAAATCTGTTTCCTGCTATTCTGCGTCGCTTTCAAGTCCGCCTCGTTGCCTTCCCTCAACAGATTTTTGGACGAGAGTTGGCCTTTATTACTCTGCCAGTTTGTGAGTTTCTGTGCCCCTGAGCTCCATTTTTCAAATCGTTTTTTTGTGAGCTGAATGCAAGTCCAAAGTTTTGGTTCAGGACCTATACTGGTTCCCGGTGGGTGGCTGAGACTTTGGTTCATTCTTCTTCCTGCCGGGAAATTAGAGTGACATGTACCCATCCAAATGCCTAACAGCTACTCTCTCATTGGTTCTCCCTCTTCCCTTTCATCCTCTGCCAAATTGGCAACCTGTGCGAACCAGGAGGTTAAAGGGGCTGTCCCTCCAAGTTGGGGGATTGATAGTAAAGCAGTTGGAAAGTCAAACCGGAGCACCAGGAGAGGGACTATTCGTTGAGTTTTAGAAACCTTTCGTATTCACAGTGTGTCCATTCTCTAGGTTTCCCGTACATGGTATAGCTGTAGTAATATTCCCTTCAACCTGGAGAGTTGGGACCCATGGAATGGGTGCCATGCATTATTGCTTTAAAGGGTCTGCATTTGCTCACCCAATCTCACCAATCCTCTCAGTCCCAAGTGTCCAGCCTCATGCCACATCCAGCTGTCATTGTAGATAGGGTCATTCCAGGTTGCATCAGAGACCCTGAAGGAATTGTAAAGAATTTCCCTGTTTCTTTGTTTTGTTTTTGAAATTCCTTTTTATAGTGGGTTTGAGCTGATTCTCGCTGCCATGTTTATGCCAGTCTAGACACACTTGATTCCCTTACGGAGACATATCAATACATAGGTTTTAAGATTCTTACTAGTCAGATCTATTCCTCTGCGGGAAATATGGGGTTTTGAGTCCCTTTCACTGAGGAAGGTGTAGGTCTTGTCTATTCCATAGTTGGTTTTTGGAACGGTACCTGTGCTTATATCAAACTCTGGTTTGATGCATCCCCCCACCTCTCCTTCCCCCTTAAGCAGGCATAAGAGTGTTCTCTAAATGTGAGACTCTGTTCTCTTTCCTAACTCAGTTCATGTGTAGCCATGTTTACAGGATCTTCCTAAGTGATATCTTATGCTAAGTTTCTTTTTCTGTGTGACTTATTTCACTTAGAATCATCGTACCTGAATCCACTCATTTTGCTGCTACTGGTCTTATGACATTGATTTCACGGCTGAGGGATATTCCATCGTACGTAAGTTCCACATTGTTTTGAACCATTTTTATATTTCCTGGGATATTTAAGGTGTACCCAAGTTGAGGTTCTTGTAAGCAGTGCAGCCCTAAATTTGGGGGTGGCTCTGTCTTATTGATTCTCAGTTTTCCCAAGGTATATTCCCTAGACTGGAAGTGCCCTTGGCTCTGTAGCTCTGTTGTTTACTTGTTTTAGGGAACACAATGCACTCCTCCAGTGAGGCAGTTGGCAACTGACATCCCGCCCATCAGCATAACAAGGCTCCCTGTTCTCCAGGGCCTGTCTTGCCTTTCTGGTTTGTACACATTTTGTGGATGTCCCTTTTGACCGGTGGGAAGTGATACTTCTTTGTAGTGCAGATTTGCATTGCCCGCTTGCTTGCTTGGCCAAAAAGGGCGTATGCATTTTCTCCTGAATATATTCAGGAGAAAACGCATACGCCCTTTTTGGCCAAGTGCATCATTGTCGAAGTTGTGCCCCTCTTCCTGTGCTTTACAGGCGATTCCAACGTACCTCTTGAAATCTGTTTCCTGCTATTCTGCGTCGCTTTCAAGTCCGCCTCGTTGCCTTCCCTCAACAGATTTTTGGACGAGAGTTGGCCTTTATTACTCTGCCAGTTTGTGAGTTGCTGTGCCCCTGAGCTCCATTTTTCAACTCGTTTTTTTGTGAGCTGAACGCAAGTCAAAATTTTGGTTCAGGACCTATACTGGTTCCCGGTGGGTGGCTGAGACTTTGGTTCATTCTTCTTCCTGCCGGGAAATTAGAGTGACATGTACCCATCCAAATGCCTAACAGCTACTCTCTCATTGGTTCTCCCTCTTCTCTTTCATCCTCTGCCAAATTGGCAACCTGTGCGAACCAGGAGGTTAAAGGGGCTGTCCCTCCAAGTTGGGGGATTGATAGTAAAGCAGTTGGAAAGTCAAACCGGAGCACCAGGAGAGGGACTATTTGTTGAGTTTTAGAAACCTTTCGTATTCACAGTGTGTCCATTCTCTAGGTTTCCCGTACATGGTATAGCTGTAGTAATATTCCCTTCAACCTGGAGAGTTGGGACCCATGGAATGGGTGCCATGCATTATTGCTTTAACGGGTCTGCATTTGCTCACCCAATCTCACCAATCCCTTCAGTCCCAGGCGTCCAGCCTCATGCCACATCCAGCTGTCATTGTAGATAGGGTCATTCCAGGTTGCATCAGAGACCCTGAAGGAATTGTAAAGAATTTCCCTGTTGCTTTGTTTTGTTTTTGAAATTCCTTTTTATAGTGGGTTTGAGCTGATTCTCGCTGCCATGTTTATGCCCGTCTAGACACAGTTGATTCCCTTTCGGAGACATATCAATACATAGGTTTTAAGATTCTTACTAGTCAGTTATATTCCTCTGCGGGAAATATGGGGTTTTGAGTCCCTTTCACTGAGCAAGGTGTAGGTCTTGTCTATTCCATAGTTGGTTTTTGGAACGGTACCTGTGCTTATATCAAACTCTGGTTTGATGCATCCCCCCACCTCTCCTTGCCCCTTAAGCAGGCATAAGAGTGTTCTCTAAATGTGAGACTCTGTTCTTTTTCCTAACTCAGTTCATGTGTAGCCATGTTTACAGGATCTTCCTAAGTGATATCTTATGCTAAGTTTCTTTTTCTGTGTGACTTATTTCACTTAGAATCATCGTACCTGAATCCACTCATTTTGCTGCTACTAGTCTTATGACATTGATTTCACGGCTGAGGGATATTCCATCGTACGTAAGTTCCACAATGTTTTGAACCATTTTTATATTTCCTGGGATATTTAAGGTGTACCCAAGTTGAGGTTCTTGTAAGCAGTGCAGCCCTAAATTTGGGGGTGGCTCTGTCTTATTGATTTTCAGTTTTCCCAAGGTATATTCCCTAGACTGGAAGTGCCCTTGGCTGTGTAGCTCTGTTGTTTACTTGTTTTAGGGAACACAATGCACTCCTCCAGTGAGGCAGTTGGCAACTTACATCCCGCCCATCAGCATAACAAGGCTCCCTGCTCTCCAGGGCCTGTCTTGCCTTTCTGGTTTGTACACATTTTGTGGATGTCCGTTTTGACCGGTGGGAAGTGATACTTCTTTGTAGTGCAGATTCGCATTGCCCGCTTGCTTGCTTGGCCAAAAAGGGCGTATGCGTTTTCTCCTGAATATATTCAGGAGAAAACGCATACGCCCTTCTTGGCCAAGTGCATCATTGTCGAAGTTGTGCCCCTCTTCCTGTGCTTTACGGGCGATTCCAACCTACCTCTTGAAATCTGTTTCCTGCTATTCTGCCTCGCTTTCAAGTCCGCCTCGTTGCCTTCCCTCAACAGATTTTTGGACGAGAGTTGGCCTTTATTACTCTGCCAGTTTGTGAGTTGCTGTGCCCCTGAGCTCCATTTTTCAACTCGTTTTTTTGTGAGCTGAACGGAAGTCCAAAATTTTGGTTCAGGACCTATACTGGTTCCCGGTGGGTGGCTGAGACTTTGGTTCATTCTTCTTCCTGCCGGGAAATTAGAGTGACATGTACCCATCCCAATGCCTAACAGCTACTCTCTCATTGGTTCTCCCTCTTCCCTTTCATCCTCTGCCAAATTGGCAACCTGTGCGAACCAGGAGGTTAAAGGGGCTGTCTCTCCAAGTTGGGGGATTGATAGTAAAGCAGTTGGAAAGTCAAACCGGAGCACCAGGAGAGGGACTATTCGTTGAGTTTTAGAAACCTTTCGTATTCACAGTGTGTCCATTCTCTAGGTTTCCCATACATGGTATAGCTGTAGTAATATTCCCTTCAACCTGGAGAGTTGGGACCCATGGAATGGGTGCCATGCATTATTGCTTTAAAGGGTCTGCATTTGCTCACCCAATCTCACCAATGCTCTCAGTCCCAAGCGTCCAGCCTCATGCCACATCCAGCTGTCATTGTAGATAGGGTCATTCCAGGTTGCATCAGAGACCCTGAAGGAATTGTAAAGAATTAACCTGTTTCTTTGTTTTGTTCTTGAAATTCCTTTTTATAGTGGGTTTGAGCTGATTCTCGCTGCCATGTTTATGCCCGTCTAGACACACTTGATTCCCTTTCGGAGACATATCAATACATAGGTTTTAAGATTCTTACTAGTCAGTTATATTCCTCTTCGGGAAATATGGGGTTTTGAGTCCCTTTCACTGAGGAAGGTGTAGGTCTTGTCTATTCCATAGTTGGTTTTTGGAACGGTACCTGTGCTTATATCAAACTCTGGTTTGATGCATCCCCCCACCTCTCCTTCCCCCTTAAGCAGGCATAAGAGTGTTCTCTAAATGTGAGACTCTGTTCTCTTTCCTAACTCTGTTCATGTGTAGCCATGTTTACAGGATCTTCCTAAGTGATATCTTATGCTAAGTTTCTTTTTCTGTGTGACTTATTTCACTTAGAATCATCGTACCTGAATCCACTCATTTTGCTGCTACTGGTCTTATGACATTGATTTCACGGCTGAGGGATATTCCATCATACGTAAGTTCCACAATTTTTTGAACCATTTTTATATTTCCTGGGATATATAAGGTGTACCCAAGTTGAGGTTCTTGTAAGCAGTGCAGCCCTAAATTTGGGGGTGGCTCTGTCTTATTGATTTTCAGTTTTCCCAAGGTATATTCCCTAGACTGGAAGTGCCCTTGGCTCTGTAGCTCTGTTGTTTACTTGTTTTAGGGAACACAATGCACTCCTCCAGTGAGGCAGTTGGCAACTTACATCCCGCCCATCAGCATAACAAGGGTCCCTGTTCTCCAGGGCCTGTCTTGCCTTTCTGGTTTGTACACATTTTGTGGATGTCCCTTTTGACCGGTGGGAAGTGATACTTCTTTGTAGTGCAGATTTGCATTGCCCGCTTGCTTGCTTGGCCAAAAAGGGCGTATGCGTTTTCTCCTGAATATATTCAGGAGAAAACGCATACGCCCTTTTTGGCCAAGTGCATCATTGTCGAAGTTGTGCCCCTCTTCCTGTGCTTTACAGGCGATTCCAACGTACCTCTTGAAATCTGTTTCCTGCTATTCTGCGTCGCTTTCAAGTCCGCCTCGTTGCCTTCCCTCAACAGATTTTTGGACGAGAGTTGGCCTTTATTACTCTGCCAGTTTGTGAGTTTCTGTGCCCCTGAGCTCCATTTTTCAAATCGTTTTTTTGTGAGCTGAACGCAAGTCCAAAGTTTTGGTTCAAGACCTATACTGGTTCCCGGTGGGTGGCTGAGACTTTGGTTCATTCTTCTTCCTGCCGGGAAATTAGAGTGACATGTACCCATCCAAATGCCTAACAGCTA
This sequence comes from Mesoplodon mirus, assembly GCF_964341445.2. NCBI lineage: Eukaryota > Metazoa > Chordata > Mammalia > Artiodactyla > Ziphiidae > Mesoplodon > Mesoplodon mirus. Next base: position 117,095,048 of record NC_138984.1, read on the forward strand.
CTCTCTCATTGGTTCTCCCTCTTCCCTTTCATCCTCTGCCAAATTGGCAACCTGTGCGAACCAGGAGGTTAAAGGGGCTGTCCCTCCAAGTTGGGGGATTGATAGTAAAGCAGTTGGAAAGTCAAACCGGAGCACCAGGAGAGGGACTATTCGTTGAGTTTTAGAAACCTTTCGTATTCACAGTGTGTCCATTCTCTAGGTTTCCCGTACATGGTATAGCTGTAGTAATATTCCCTTCAACCTGGAGAGTTGGGACCCATGGAATGGGTGCCATGCATTATTGCTTTAAAGGGTCTGCATTTGCTCACCCAATCTCACCAATCCTCTCAGTCCCAAGTGTCCAGCCTCATGCCACATCCAGCTGTCATTGTAGATAGGGTCATTCCAGGTTGCATCAGAGACCCTGAAGGAATTGTAAAGAATTTCCCTGTTTCTTTGTTTTGTTTTTGAAATTCCTTTTTATAGTGGGTTTGAGCTGATTCTCGCTGCCATGTTTATGCCAGTCTAGACACACTTGATTCCCTTACGGAGACATATCAATACATAGGTTTTAAGATTCTTACTAGTCAGATCTATTCCTCTGCGGGAAATATGGGGTTTTGAGTCCCTTTCACTGAGGAAGGTGTAGGTCTTGTCTATTCCATAGTTGGTTTTTGGAACGGTACCTGTGCTTATATCAAACTCTGGTTTGATGCATCCCCCCACCTCTCCTTCCCCCTTAAGCAGGCATAAGAGTGTTCTCTAAATGTGAGACTCTGTTCTCTTTCCTAACTCAGTTCATGTGTAGCCATGTTTACAGGATCTTCCTAAGTGATATCTTATGCTAAGTTTCTTTTTCTGTGTGACTTATTTCACTTAGAATCATCGTACCTGAATCCACTCATTTTGCTGCTACTGGTCTTATGACATTGATTTCACGGCTGAGGGATATTCCATCGTACGTAAGTTCCACATTGTTTTGAACCATTTTTATATTTCCTGGGATATTTAAGGTGTACCCAAGTTGAGGTTCTTGTAAGCAGTGCAGCCGTAAATTTGGGGGTGGCTCTGTCTTATTGATTTTCAGTTTTCCCAAGGTATATTCCCTAGACTGGAAGTGCCCTTGGCTCTGTAGCTCTGTTGTTTACTTGTTTTAGGGAACACAATGCACTCCTCCAGTGAGGCAGTTGGCAACTGACATCCCGCCCATCAGCATAACAAGGCTCCCTGTTCTCCAGGGCCTGTCTTGCCTTTCTGGTTTGTACACATTTTGTGGATGTCCCTTTTGACCGGTGGGAAGTGATACTTCTTTGTAGTGCAGATTTGCATTGCCCGCTTGCTTGCTTGGCCAAAAAGGGCGTATGCATTTTCTCCTGAATATATTCAGGAGAAAACGCATACGCCCTTTTTGGCCAAGTGCATCATTGTCGAAGTTGTGCCCCTCTTCCTGTGCTTTACAGGCGATTCCAACGTACCTCTTGAAATCTGTTTCCTGCTATTCTGCGTCGCTTTCAAGTCCGCCTCGTTGCCTTCCCTCAACAGATTTTTGGACGAGAGTTGGCCTTTATTACTCTGCCAGTTTGTGAGTTGCTGTGCCCCTGAGCTCCATTTTTCAACTCGTTTTTTTGTGAGCTGAACGCAAGTCAAAATTTTGGTTCAGGACCTATACTGGTTCCCGGTGGGTGGCTGAGACTTTGGTTCATTCTTCTTCCTGCCGGGAAATTAGAGTGACATGTACCCATCCAAATGCCTAACAGCTACTCTCTCATTGGTTCTCCCTCTTCTCTTTCATCCTCTGCCAAATTGGCAACCTGTGCGAACCAGGAGGTTAAAGGGGCTGTCCCTCCAAGTTGGGGGATTGATAGTAAAGCAGTTGGAAAGTCAAACCGGAGCACCAGGAGAGGGAGTATTTGTTGAGTTTTAGAAACCTTTCGTATTCACAGTGTGTCCATTCTCTAGGTTTCCCGTACATGGTATAGCTGTAGTAATATTCCCTTCAACCTGGAGAGTTGGGACCCATGGAATGGGTGCCATGCATTATTGCTTTAACGGGTCTGCATTTGCTCACCCAATCTCACCAATCCCTTCAGTCCCAGGCGTCCAGCCTCATGCCACATCCAGCTGTCATTGTAGATAGGGTCATTCCAGGTTGCATCAGAGACCCTGAAGGAATTGTAAAGAATTTCCCTGTTGCTTTGTTTTGTTTTTGAAATTCCTTTTTATAGTGGGTTTGAGCTGATTCTCGCTGCCATGTTTATGCCCGTCTAGACACAGTTGATTCCCTTTCGGAGACATATCAATACATAGGTTTTAAGATTCTTACTAGTCAGTTATATTCCTCTGCGGGAAATATGGGGTTTTGAGTCCCTTTCACTGAGCAAGGTGTAGGTCTTGTCTATTCCATAGTTGGTTTTTGGAACGGTACCTGTGCTTATATCAAACTCTGGTTTGATGCATCCCCCCACCTCTCCTTGCCCCTTAAGCAGGCATAAGAGTGTTCTCTAAATGTGAGACTCTGTTCTTTTTCCTAACTCAGTTCATGTGTAGCCATGTTTACAGGATCTTCCTAAGTGATATCTTATGCTAAGTTTCTTTTTCTGTGTGACTTATTTCACTTAGAATCATCGTACCTGAATCCACTCATTTTGCTGCTACTAGTCTTATGACATTGATTTCACGGCTGAGGGATATTCCATCGTACGTAAGTTCCACAATGTTTTGAACCATTTTTATATTTCCTGGGATATTTAAGGTGTACCCAAGTTGAGGTTCTTGTAAGCAGTGCAGCCCTAAATTTGGGGGTGGCTCTGTCTTATTGATTTTCAGTTTTCCCAAGGTATATTCCCTAGACTGGAAGTGCCCTTGGCTCTGTAGCTCTGTTGTTTACTTGTTTTAGGGAACACAATGCACTCCTCCAGTGAGGCAGTTGGCAACTTACATCCCGCCCATCAGCATAACAAGGCTCCCTGCTCTCCAGGGCCTGTCTTGCCTTTCTGGTTTGTACACATTTTGTGGATGTCCGTTTTGACCGGTGGGAAGTGATACTTCTTTGTAGTGCAGATTCGCATTGCCCGCTTGCTTGCTTGGCCAAAAAGGGCGTATGCGTTTTCTCCTGAATATATTCAGGAGAAAACGCATACGCCCTTCTTGGCCAAGTGCATCATTGTCGAAGTTGTGCCCCTCTTCCTGTGCTTTACGGGCGATTCCAACCTACCTCTTGAAATCTGTTTCCTGCTATTCTGCCTCGCTTTCAAGTCCGCCTCGTTGCCTTCCCTCAACAGATTTTTGGACGAGAGTTGGCCTTTATTACTCTGCCAGTTTGTGAGTTGCTGTGCCCCTGAGCTCCATTTTTCAACTCGTTTTTTTGTGAGCTGAACGGAAGTCCAAAATTTTGGTTCAGGACCTATACTGGTTCCCGGTGGGTGGCTGAGACTTTGGTTCATTCTTCTTCCTGCCGGGAAATTAGAGTGACATGTACCCATCCCAATGCCTAACAGCTACTCTCTCATTGGTTCTCCCTCTTCCCTTTCATCCTCTGCCAAATTGGCAACCTGTGCGAACCAGGAGGTTAAAGGGGCTGTCTCTCCAAGTTGGGGGATTGATAGTAAAGCAGTTGGAAAGTCAAACCGGAGCACCAGGAGAGGGACTATTCGTTGAGTTTTAGAAACCTTTCGTATTCACAGTGTGTCCATTCTCTAGGTTTCCCATACATGGTATAGCTGTAGTAATATTCCCTTCAACCTGGAGAGTTGGGACCCATGGAATGGGTGCCATGCATTATTGCTTTAAAGGGTCTGCATTTGCTCACCCAATCTCACCAATGCTCTCAGTCCCAAGCGTCCAGCCTCATGCCACATCCAGCTGTCATTGTAGATAGGGTCATTCCAGGTTGCATCAGAGACCCTGAAGGAATTGTAAAGAATTAACCTGTTTCTTTGTTTTGTTTTTGAAATTCCTTTTTATAGTGGGTTTGAGCTGATTCTCGCTGCCATGTTTATGCCCGTCTAGACACACTTGATTCCCTTTCGGAGACATATCAATACATAGGTTTTAAGATTCTTACTAGTCAGTTATATTCCTCTTCGGGAAATATGGGGTTTTGAGTCCCTTTCACTGAGGAAGGTGTAGGTCTTGTCTATTCCATAGTTGGTTTTTGGAACGGTACCTGTGCTTATATCAAACTCTGGTTTGATGCATCCCCCCACCTCTCCTTCCCCCTTAAGCAGGCATAAGAGTGTTCTCTAAATGTGAGACTCTGTTCTCTTTCCTAACTCTGTTCATGTGTAGCCATGTTTACAGGATCTTCCTAAGTGATATCTTATGCTAAGTTTCTTTTTCTGTGTGACTTATTTCACTTAGAATCATCGTACCTGAATCCACTCATTTTGCTGCTACTGGTCTTATGACATTGATTTCACGGCTGAGGGATATTCCATCATACGTAAGTTCCACAATTTTTTGAACCATTTTTATATTTCCTGGGATATATAAGGTGTACCCAAGTTGAGGTTCTTGTAAGCAGTGCAGCCCTAAATTTGGGGGTGGCTCTGTCTTATTGATTTTCAGTTTTCCCAAGGTATATTCCCTAGACTGGAAGTGCCCTTGGCTCTGTAGCTCTGTTGTTTACTTGTTTTAGGGAACACAATGCACTCCTCCAGTGAGGCAGTTGGCAACTTACATCCCGCCCATCAGCATAACAAGGGTCCCTGTTCTCCAGGGCCTGTCTTGCCTTTCTGGTTTGTACACATTTTGTGGATGTCCCTTTTGACCGGTGGGAAGTGATACTTCTTTGTAGTGCAGATTTGCATTGCCCGCTTGCTTGCTTGGCCAAAAAGGGCGTATGCGTTTTCTCCTGAATATATTCAGGAGAAAACGCATACGCCCTTTTTGGCCAAGTGCATCATTGTCGAAGTTGTGCCCCTCTTCCTGTGCTTTACAGGCGATTCCAACGTACCTCTTGAAATCTGTTTCCTGCTATTCTGCGTCGCTTTCAAGTCCGCCTCGTTGCCTTCCCTCAACAGATTTTTGGACGAGAGTTGGCCTTTATTACTCTGCCAGTTTGTGAGTTTCTGTGCCCCTGAGCTCCATTTTTCAAATCGTTTTTTTGTGAGCTGAACGCAAGTCCAAAGTTTTGGTTCAGGACCTATACTGGTTCCCGGTGGGTGGCTGAGACTTTGGTTCATTCTTCTTCCTGCCGGGAAATTAGAGTGACATGTACCCATCCAAATGCCTAACAGCTACTCTCTCATTGGTTCTCCCTCTTCCCTTTCATCCTCTGCCAAATTGGCAACCTGTGCGAACCAGGAGGTTAAAGGGGCTGTCCCTCCAAGTTGGGGGATTGATAGTAAAGCAGTTGGAAAGTCAAACCGGAGCACCAGGAGAGGGACTATTCGTTGAGTTTTAGAAACCTTTCGTATTCACAGTGTGTCCATTCTCTAGGTTTCCCGTACATGGTATAGCTGTAGTAATATTCCCTTCAACCTGGAGAGTTGGGACCCATGGAATGGGTGCCATGCATTATTGCTTTAAAGGGTCTGCATTTGCTCACCCAATCTCACCAATCCTCTCAGTCCCAAGTGTCCAGCCTCATGCCACATCCAGCTGTCATTGTAGATAGGGTCATTCCAGGTTGCATCAGAGACCCTGAAGGAATTGTAAAGAATTTCCCTGTTTCTTTGTTTTGTTTTTGAAATTCCTTTTTATAGTGGGTTTGAGCTGATTCTCGCTGCCATGTTTATGCCAGTCTAGACACACTTGATTCCCTTACGGAGACATATCAATACATAGGTTTTAAGATTCTTACTAGTCAGATCTATTCCTCTGCGGGAAATATGGGGTTTTGAGTCCCTTTCACTGAGGAAGGTGTAGGTCTTGTCTATTCCATAGTTGGTTTTTGGAACGGTACCTGTGCTTATATCAAACTCTGGTTTGATGCATCCCCCCACCTCTCCTTCCCCCTTAAGCAGGCATAAGAGTGTTCTCTAAATGTGAGACTCTGTTCTCTTTCCTAACTCAGTTCATGTGTAGCCATGTTTACAGGATCTTCCTAAGTGATATCTTATGCTAAGTTTCTTTTTCTGTGTGACTTATTTCACTTAGAATCATCGTACCTGAATCCACTCATTTTGCTGCTACTGGTCTTATGACATTGATTTCACGGCTGAGGGATATTCCATCGTACGTAAGTTCCACATTGTTTTGAACCATTTTTATATTTCCTGGGATATTTAAGGTGTACCCAAGTTGAGGTTCTTGTAAGCAGTGCAGCCGTAAATTTGGGGGTGGCTCTGTCTTATTGATTTTCAGTTTTCCCAAGGTATATTCCCTAGACTGGAAGTGCCCTTGGCTCTGTAGCTCTGTTGTTTACTTGTTTTAGGGAACACAATGCACTCCTCCAGTGAGGCAGTTGGCAACTGACATCCCGCCCATCAGCATAACAAGGCTCCCTGTTCTCCAGGGCCTGTCTTGCCTTTCTGGTTTGTACACATTTTGTGGATGTCCCTTTTGACCGGTGGGAAGTGATACTTCTTTGTAGTGCAGATTTGCATTGCCCGCTTGCTTGCTTGGCCAAAAAGGGCGTATGCATTTTCTCCTGAATATATTCAGGAGAAAACGCATACGCCCTTTTTGGCCAAGTGCATCATTGTCGAAGTTGTGCCCCTCTTCCTGTGCTTTACAGGCGATTCCAACGTACCTCTTGAAATCTGTTTCCTGCTATTCTGCGTCGCTTTCAAGTCCGCCTCGTTGCCTTCCCTCAACAGATTTTTGGACGAGAGTTGGCCTTTATTACTCTGCCAGTTTGTGAGTTGCTGTGCCCCTGAGCTCCATTTTTCAACTCGTTTTTTTGTGAGCTGAACGGAAGTCAAAATTTTGGTTCAGGACCTATACTGGTTCCCGGTGGGTGGCTGAGACTTTGGTTCATTCTTCTTCCTGCCGGGAAATTAGAGTGACATGTACCCATCCAAATGCCTAACAGCTACTCTCTCATTGGTTCTCCCTCTTCTCTTTCATCCTCTGCCAAATTGGCAACCTGTGCGAACCAGGAGGTTAAAGGGGCTGTCCCTCCAAGTTGGGGGATTGATAGTAAAGCAGTTGGAAAGTCAAACCGGAGCACCAGGAGAGGGACTATTTGTTGAGTTTTAGAAACCTTTCGTATTCACAGTGTGTCCATTCTCTAGGTTTCCCGTACATGGTATAGCTGTAGTAATATTCCCTTCAACCTGGAGAGTTGGGACCCATGGAATGGGTGCCATGCATTATTGCTTTAACGGGTCTGCATTTGCTCACCCAATCTCACCAATCCCTTCAGTCCCAGGCGTCCAGCCTCATGCCACATCCAGCTGTCATTGTAGATAGGGTCATTCCAGGTTGCATCAGAGACCCTGAAGGAATTGTAAAGAATTTCCCTGTTGCTTTGTTTTGTTTTTGAAATTCCTTTTTATAGTGGGTTTGAGCTGATTCTCGCTGCCATGTTTATGCCCGTCTAGACACAGTTGATTCCCTTTCGGAGACATATCAATACATAGGTTTTAAGATTCTTACTAGTCAGTTATATTCCTCTGCGGGAAATATGGGGTTTTGAGTCCCTTTCACTGAGCAAGGTGTAGGTCTTGTCTATTCCATAGTTGGTTTTTGGAACGGTACCTGTGCTTATATCAAACTCTGGTTTGATGCATCCCCCCACCTCTCCTTGCCCCTTAAGCAGGCATAAGAGTGTTCTCTAAATGTGAGACTCTGTTCTTTTTCCTAACTCAGTTCATGTGTAGCCATGTTTACAGGATCTTCCTAAGTGATATCTTATGCTAAGTTTCTTTTTCTGTGTGACTTATTTCACTTAGAATCATCGTACCTGAATCCACTCATTTTGCTGCTACTAGTCTTATGACATTGATTTCACGGCTGAGGGATATTCCATCGTACGTAAGTTCCACAATGTTTTGAACCATTTTTATATTTCCTGGGATATTTAAGGTGTACCCAAGTTGAGGTTCTTGTAAGCAGTGCAGCCCTAAATTTGGGGGTGGCTCTGTCTTATTGATTTTCAGTTTTCCCAAGGTATATTCCCTAGACTGGAAGTGCCCTTGGCTGTGTAGCTCTGTTGTTTACTTGTTTTAGGGAACACAATGCACTCCTCCAGTGAGGCAGTTGGCAACTTACATCCCGCCCATCAGCATAACAAGGCTCCCTGCTCTCCAGGGCCTGTCTTGCCTTTCTGGTTTGTACACATTTTGTGGATGTCCGTTTTGACCGGTGGGAAGTGATACTTCTTTGTAGTGCAGATTCACATTGCCCGCTTGCTTGCTTGGCCAAAAAGGGCGTATGCGTTTTCTCCTGAATATATTCAGGAGAAAACGCATACGCCCTTCTTGGCCAAGTGCATCATTGTCGAAGTTGTGCCCCTCTTCCTGTGCTTTACGGGCGATTCCAACCTACCTCTTGAAATCTGTTTCCTGCTATTCTGCCTCGCTTTCAAGTCCGCCTCGTTGCCTTCCCTCAACAGATTTTTGGACGAGAGTTGGCCTTTATTACTCTGCCAGTTTGTGAGTTGCTGTGCCCCTGAGCTCCATTTTTCAACTCGTTTTTTTGTGAGCTGAACGGAAGTCCAAAATTTTGGTTCAGGACCTATACTGGTTCCCGGTGGGTGGCTGAGACTTTGGTTCATTCTTCTTCCTGCCGGGAAATTAGAGTGACATGTACCCATCCCAATGCCTAACAGCTACTCTCTCATTGGTTCTCCCTCTTCCCTTTCATCCTCTGCCAAATTGGCAACCTGTGCGAACCAGGAGGTTAAAGGGGCTGTCTCTCCAAGTTGGGGGATTGATAGTAAAGCAGTTGGAAAGTCAAACCGGAGCACCAGGAGAGGGACTATTCGTTGAGTTTTAGAAACCTTTCGTATTCACAGTGTGTCCATTCTCTAGGTTTCCCATACATGGTATAGCTGTAGTAATATTCCCTTCAACCTGGAGAGTTGGGACCCATGGAATGGGTGCCATGCATTATTGCTTTAAAGGGTCTGCATTTGCTCACCCAATCTCACCAATGCTCTCAGTCCCAAGCGTCCAGCCTCATGCCACATCCAGCTGTCATTGTAGATAGGGTCATTCCAGGTTGCATCAGAGACCCTGAAGGAATTGTAAAGAATTAACCTGTTTCTTTGTTTTGTTCTTGAAATTCCTTTTTATAGTGGGTTTGAGCTGATTCTCGCTGCCATGTTTATGCCCGTCTAGACACACTTGATTCCCTTTCGGAGACATATCAATACATAGGTTTTAAGATTCTTACTAGTCAGTTATATTCCTCTTCGGGAAATATGGGGTTTTGAGTCCCTTTCACTGAGGAAGGTGTAGGTCTTGTCTATTCCATAGTTGGTTTTTGGAACGGTACCTGTGCTTATATCAAACTCTGGTTTGATGCATCCCCCCACCTCTCCTTCCCCCTTAAGCAGGCATAAGAGTGTTCTCTAAATGTGAGACTCTGTTCTCTTTCCTAACTCTGTTCATGTGTAGCCATGTTTACAGGATCTTCCTAAGTGATATCTTATGCTAAGTTTCTTTTTCTGTGTGACTTATTTCACTTAGAATCATCGTACCTGAATCCACTCATTTTGCTGCTACTGGTCTTATGACATTGATTTCACGGCTGAGGGATATTCCATCATACGTAAGTTCCACAATTTTTTGAACCATTTTTATATTTCCTGGGATATATAAGGTGTACCCAAGTTGAGGTTCTTGTAAGCAGTGCAGCCCTAAATTTGGGGGTGGCTCTGTCTTATTGATTTTCAGTTTTCCCAAGGTATATTCCCTAGACTGGAAGTGCCCTTGGCTCTGTAGCTCTGTTGTTTACTTGTTTTAGGGAACACAATGCACTCCTCCAGTGAGGCAGTTGGCAACTTACATCCCGCCCATCAGCATAACAAGGGTCCCTGTTCTCCAGGGCCTGTCTTGCCTTTCTGGTTTGTACACATTTTGTGGATGTCCCTTTTGACCGGTGGGAAGTGATACTTCTTTGTAGTGCAGATTTGCATTGCCCGCTTGCTTGCTTGGCCAAAAAGGGCGTATGCGTTTTCTCCTGAATATATTCAGGAGAAAACGCATACGCCCTTTTTGGCCAAGTGCATCATTGTCGAAGTTGTGCCCCTCTTCCTGTGCTTTACAGGCGATTCCAACGTACCTCTTGAAATCTGTTTCCTGCTATTCTGCGTCGCTTTCAAGTCCGCCTCGTTGCCTTCCCTCAACAGATTTTTGGACGAGAGTTGGCCTTTATTACTCTGCCAGTTTGTGAGTTTCTGTGCCCTTGAGCTCCATTTTTCAACTCGTTTTTTTGTGAGCTGAACGGAAGTCCAAAGTTTTGGTTCAGGACCTATACTGGTTCCCGGTGGGTGGCTGAGACTTTGGTTCATTCTTCTTCCTGCCGGGAAATTAGAGTGACATGTACCCATCCAAATGCCTAACAGCTACTCTCTCATTGGTTCTCCCTCTTCCCTTTCATCCTCTGCCAAATTGGCAACCTGTGCGAACCAGGAGGTTGAAGGGGCTGTCTCTCCAAGTTGGGAGATTGATAGTAAAGCAGTTGGAAAGTCAAACCGGAGCACCAGGAGAGGGACTATTCGTTGAGTTTTAGAAACCTTTCGTATTCACAGTGTGTCCATTCTCTAGGTTTCCCGTACATGGTATAGCTGTAGTAATATTCCCTTCAACCTGGAGAGTTGGGACCCATGGAACGGGTGCCATGCATTATTGCTTTAAAGGGTCTGCATTTGCTCACCCAATCTCACCAATCCTCTCAGTCCCAAGTGTCCAGCCTCATGCCACATCCAGCTGTCATTGTAGATAGGGTCATTCCAGGTTGCATCAGAGACCCTGAAGGAATTGTAAAGAATTTCCCTGTTTCTTTGTTTTGTTTTTGAAATTCATTTTTATAGTGGGTTTGAGCTGATTCTCGCTGCCATGTTTATGCCAGTCTAGACACACTTGATTCCCTTACGGAAACATATCAATACATATGTTTTAAGATTCTTACTAGTCAGATATATTCCTCTGCGGGAAATATGGGGTTTTGAGTCCCTTTCACTGAGGAAGGTGTAGGTCTTGTCTATTCCATAGTTGGTTTTTGGAATGGTACCTGTGCTTATATCAAACTCTGGTTTTATGCATCCCCCCACCTCTCCTTCCCCCTTAAGCAGGCATAAGAGTGTTCTCTAAATGTGAGACTCTGTTCTCTTTCCTAACTCAGTTCATGTGTAGCCATGTTTACAGGATCTTCCTAAGTGATATCTTATGCTAAGTTTCTTTTTCTGTGTGACTTATTTCACTTAGAATCATCGTACCTGAATCCACTCATTTTGCTGCTACTGGTCTTATGACATTGATTTCACGGCTGAGGGATATTCCATCGTACGTAAGTTCCACAATGTTTTGAACCATTTTTATATTTCCTGGGATATTTAAGGTGTACCCAAGTTGAGGTTCTTGTAAGCAGTGCAGCCCTAAATTTGGGGGTGGCTCTGTCTTATTGATTTCCAGTTTTCCCAAGGTATATTCCCTAGACTGGAAGTGCCCTTGGCTCTGTAGCTCTGTTGTTTACTTGTTTTAGGGAACACAATGCACTCCTCCAGTGAGGCAGTTGGCAACTTACATCCCGCCCATCAGCATAACAAGGCTCCCTGCTCTCCAGGGCCTGTCTTGCCTTTCTGGTTTGTACACATTTTGTGGATGTCCGTTTTGACCGGTGGGAAGTGATACTTCTTTGTAGTGCAGATTCGCATTGCCCGCTTGCTTGCTTGGCCAAAAAGGGCGTATGCGTTTTCTCCTGAATATATTCAGGAGAAAACGCATACGCCCTTTATGGCCAACTGCATCATTGTCGAAGTTGTGCCCCTCTTCCTGTGCTTTACGGGCGATTCCAACGTACCTTTTGAAATCTGTTTCCTGCTATTCTGCCTCGCTTTCAAGTCCACCTCGTTGCCTTCCCTCAACAGATTTTTGGACGAGAGTTGGCCTTTATTACGCTGCCAGTTTGTGAGTTGCTGTGCCCCTGAGCTCCGTTTTTCAACTCGTTTTTTTGTGAGCTGAACGCAAGTCCAAAATTTTGGTTCAGGACCTATACTGGTTCCCGGTGGGTGGCTGAGACTTTGGTTCATTCTTCTTCCTGCCGGGAAATTAGAGTGACATGTACCCATCCAAATGCCTAACAGCTACTCTCTCATTGGTTCTCCCTCTTCCCTTTCATCCTCTGCCAAATTGGCAACCTGTGCGAACCAGGAGGTTGAAGGGGCTGTCTCTCCAAGTTGGGAGATTGATAGTAAAGCAGTTGGAAAGTCAAACCGGAGCACCAGGAGAGGGACTATTCGTTGAGTTTTAGAAACCTTTCGTATTCACAGTGTGTCCATTCTCTAGGTTTCCCGTACATGGTATAGCTGTAGTAATATTCCCTTCAACCTGGAGAGTTGGGACCCATGGAACGGGTGCCATGCATTATTGCTTTAAAGGGTCTGCATTTGCTCACCCAATCTCACCAATCGTTTCAGTCCCAAGTGTCCAGCCTCATGCCACATCCAGCTGTCATTGTAGATAGGGTCATTCCAGGTTGCATCAGAGACCCTGAAGGAATTGTAAAGAATTTCCCTGTTTCTTTGTTTTGTTTTTGAAATTCCTTTTTATAGTGGGATTGAGCTGATTCTCGCTGCCATGTTTATGCCCGTCTAGACACACTTGATTCCCTTTCGGAGACATATCAATACATAGGTTTTAAGATTCTTACTAGTCAGTTATATTCCTTTGCGGGAAATATGGGGTTTTGAGTCCCTTTCACTGAGGAAGGTGTAGGTCTTGTCTATTCCATAGTTGGTTTTTGGAACGGTACCTGTGCTTATATCAAACTCTGGTTTGATGCATCCCCCCGCCTCTCCTTCCCCCTTAAGCAGGCATAAGAGTGTTCTCTAAATGTGAGACTCTGTTCTCTTTCCTAACTCAGTTCATGTGTAGCCATGTTTACAGGATGTTCCTAAGTGATATCTTATGATAAGTTTCTTTTTCTGTGTGACTTCTTTCACTTAGAATCATCGTACCTGAATCCACTCATTTTGCTGCTACTGGTCTTATGACATTGATTTCACGGCTGAGGGATATTCCATCGTACGTAAGTTCCACAATGTTTTGAACCATTTTTATATTTCCTGGGATATTTAAGGTGTACCCAAGTTGAGGTTCTTGTAAGCAGTGCAGCCCTAAATTTGGGGGTGGCTCTGTCTTATTGATTTTCAGTTTTCCCAAGGTATATTCCCTAGACTGGAAGTGCCCTTGGCTCTGTAGCTCTGTTGTTTACTTGTTTTAGGGAACACAATTCACTCCTCCAGTGAGGCAGTTGGCAACTTACATCCCGCCCATCAGCATAACAAGGGTCCCCGTTCTCCAGGGCCTGTCTTGCCTTTCTGGTTTGTACACATTTAGTGGATGTCCCTTTTGACCGGTGGGAAGTGATACTTCTTTGTAGTGCAGATTTGCATTGCCCGCTTGCTTCCTTGGCCAAAAAGGGCGTATGCGTTTCCTCCTGAATAGAGAAAACGCATACGCCCTTTTTGGCCAAGTGCATCATTGTCGAAGTTGTGCCCCTCTTCCGGTGCTTTACCGGAGATTCCAACGTACCTCTTGAAATCTGTTTCCTGCTATTCTGCGTCGCTTTCAAGTCCGCCTCGTTGCCTTCCCTCAACAGATTTTTGGACGAGAGTTGGCCTTTATTACGCTGCCAGTTTGTGAGTTGCTGTGCCCCTGAGCTCCGTTTTTCAACTCGTTTTTTTGTGAGCTGAACGCAAGTCCAGAATTTTGGTTCAGGACCTATACTGGTTCCCGGTGGGTGGCTGAGACTTTGGTTCATTCTTCTTCCTGCCGGGAAATTAGAGTGACATGTACCCATCTAAATGCCTAACAGCTACTCTCTCATTGGTTCTCCCTCTTCCCTTTCATCCTCTGTCAATTTGGCAACCCTTGCGAACCAGGAGGTTAAAGGGGCTGTCTCTCCAAGTTGGGGGATTGATAGTAAAGCAGTTGGAAAGTCAAACCGGAGCACCAGGAGAGGGACTATTTGTTGAGTTTTAGAAACCTTTCGTATTCACAGTGTGTCCATTCTCTAGGTTTCCCGTACATGGTATAGCTGTAGTAATATTCCCTTCAACCTGGAGAGTTGGGACCCATGGAATGGGTGCCATGCATTATTGCTTTAAAGGGTCTGCATTTGCTCACCCAATCTCACCAATCCTCTCAGTCCCAAGTGTCCAGCCTCATGCCACATCCAGCTGTCATTGTAGATAGGGTCATTCCAGGTTGCATCAGAGACCCTGAAGGAATTGTAAAGAATTTTCCTGTTTCTTTGTTTTGTTTTTGAAATTCCTTTTTAGAGTGGGTTTGAGCTGATTCTCGCTGCCATGTTTATGCCAGTCTAGACACACTTGATTCCCTTACGGAGACATATCAATACATATGTTTTAAGATTCTTAGTAGTCAGATCTATTCCTCTGCGGGAAATATGGGGTTTTGAGTCCCTTTCACTGAGGAAGGTGTAGGTCTTGTCTATTCCATAGTTGGTTTTTGGAACGGTACCTGTGCTTATATCAAAATCTGGTTTGATGCATCCCCCCACCTCTCCTTGCCCCTTAAGCAGGCATAAGAGTGTTCTCTAAATGTGAGACTCTGTTCTCTTTCCTAACTCAGTTCATGTGTAGCCATGTTTACAGGATCTTCCTAAGTGATATCTTATGCTAAGTTTCTTTTTCTGTGTGACTTATTTCACTTAGAATCATCGTACCTGAATCCACTCATTTTGCTGCTACTGGTCTTATGACATTGATTTCACGGCTGAGGGATTTCCATCGTACATAAGTTCTACAATGTTTTGAACCATTTTTATATTTCCTGGGATATTTAAGGTGTACCCAAGTTGAGGTTCTTGTAAGCAGTGCAGCCCTAAATTTGGAGGTGGCTTTGTCTTATTGATTTTCAGTTTTCCCAAGGTATATTCCCTAGACTGGAAGTGCCCTTGGCTCTGTAGCTCTGTTGTTTACTTGTTTTAGGGAACACAATTCACTCCTCCAGTGAGGCAGTTGGCAACTTACATCCCGCCCATCAGCATAACAAGGCTCCCTTTTCTCCAGGGCCTGTCTTGCCTTTCTGGTTTGTACACATTTTGTGGATGTCCCTTTTGACCGGTGGGAAGTGATACTTCTTTGTAGTGCAGATTTGCATTGCCCGCTTGCTTGCTTGGCCAAAAAGGGCGTATGCGTTTTCTCCTGAATATATTCAGGAGAAACCGCATACGCCCTTTTTGGCCAAGTGCATCATTGTCGAAGTTGTGCCCCTCTTCCTGTGCTTTACAGGCGATTCCAACGTACCTCTTGAAATCTGTTTCCTGGTATTCTGCGTCGCTTTCAAGTCCGCCTCGTTGCCTTCCCTCAACAGATTTTTGGACGAGAGTTGGCCTTTATTACGCTGCCAGTTTGTGAGTTGCTGTGCCCCTGAGCTCCGTTTTTCAACTCGTTTTTTTGTGAGCTGAACGGAAGTCCAAAATTTTGGTTCAGGACCTATACTGGTTCCCGGTGGGTGGCTGAGACTTTGGTTCATTCTTCTTCCTGCCTGGAAATTAGAGTGACATGTACCCATCCAAATGCCTAACAGCTACTCTCTCATTGGTTCTCCCTCTTCCCTTTCATCCTCTGCCAATTTGGCAACCCTTGCGAACCAGGAGGTTAAAGGGGCTGTCTCTCCAAGTTGGGGGATTGATAGTAAAGCAGTTGGAAAGTCAAACCGGAGCACCAGGAGAGGGACTATTTGTTGAGTTTTAGAAACCTTTCGTATTCACAGTGTGTCCATTCTCTAGGTTTCCCGTACATGGTATAGCTGTAGTAATATTCCCTTCAACCTGGAGAGTTGGGACCCATGGAATGGGTGCCATGCATTATTGCTTTAAAGGGTCTGCATTTGCTCACCCAATCTCACCAATCCTCTCAGTCCCAAGTGTCCAGCCTCATGCCACATCCAGCTGTCATTGTAGATAGGGTCATTCCAGGTTGCATCAGAGACCCTGAAGGAATTGTAAAGAATTTCCCTGTTTCTTTGTTTTGTTTTTGAAATTCCTTTTTATAGTGGGTTTGAGCTGATTCTCGCTGCCATGTTTATGCCAGTCTAGACACACTTGATTCCCTTACGGAGACATATCAATACATAGGTTTTAAGATTCTTACTAGTCAGATCTATTCCTCTGCGGGAAATATGGGGTTTTGAGTCCCTTTCACTGAGGAAGGTGTAGGTCTTGTCTATTCCATAGTTGGTTTTTGGAACGGTACCTGTGCTTATATCAAACTCTGGTTTGATGCATCCCCCCACCTCTCCTTCCCCCTTAAGCAGGAATAAGAGTGTTCTCTAAATGTGAGACTCTGTTCTCTTTCCTAACTCTGTTCATGTGTAGCCATGTTTACAGGATCTTCCTAAGTGATATCTTATGATAAGTTTCTTTTTCTGTGTGACTTCTTTCACTTAGAATCATCGTACCTGAATCCACTCATTTTGCTGCTACTGGTCTTATGACATTGATTTCACGGCTGAGGGATATTCCATCGTACGTAAGTTCCACAATGTTTTGAACCATTTTTATATTTCCTGGGATATTTAAGGTGTACCCAAGTTGAGGTTCTTGTAAGCAGTGCAGCCCTAAATTTGGGCGTGGCCCTGTCTTATTGATTTCCAGTTTTCCCAAGGTATATTCCCTAGACTGGAAGTGCCCTTGGCTCTGTAGCTCTGTTGTTTACTTGTTTTAGGGAACACAATGCACTCCTCCAGTGAGGCAGTTGGCAACTTACATCCCGCCCATCAGCATAACAAGGCTCCCTGCTCTCCAGGGCCTGTCTTGCCTTTCTGGTTTGTACACATTTTGTGGATGTCCGTTTTGACCGGTGGGAAGTGATACTTCTTTGTAGTGCAGATTCGCATTGCCCGCTTGCTTGCTTGGCCAAAAAGGGCGTATGCGTTTTCTCCTGAATATATTCAGGAGAAAACGCATACGCCCTTTTTGGCCAAGTGCATCATTGTCGAAGTTGTGCCCCTCTTCCTGTGCTTTACAGGCGATTCCAACGTACCTCTTGAAATCTGTTTCCTGCTATTCTGCCTCGCTTTCAAGTCCGCCACGTTGCCTTCCCTCAACAGATTTTTGGACGAGAGTTGGCCTTTATTACGCTGCCAGTTTGTGAGTTGCTGTGCCCCTGAGCTCCGTTTTTCAACTCGTTTTTTTGTGAGCTGAACGCAAGTCCAAAATTTTGGTTCAGGACCTATACTGGTTCCCGGTGGGTGGCTGAGACTTTGGTTCATTCTTCTTCCTGCCGGGAAATTAGAGTGACATGTACCCATCCAAATGCCTAACAGCTACTCTCTCATTGGTTCTCCCTCTTCCCTTTCATCCTCTGCCAAATTGGCAACCTGTGCGAACCAGGAGGTTAAAGGGGCTGTCTCTCCAAGTTGGGGGATTGATAGTAAAGCAGTTGGAAAGTCAAACCGGAGCACCAGGAGAGGGACTATTTGTTGAGTTTTAGAAACCTTTTGTATTCACAGTGTGTCCATTCTCTAGGTTTCCCGTACATGGTATAGCTGTAGTAATATTCCCTTCAACCTGGAGAGTTGGGACCCATGGAATGGGTGCCATGCATTATTGCTTTAACGGGTCTGCATTTGCTCACCCAATCTCACCAATCCCTTCAGTCCCAGGCGTCCAGCCTCATGCCACATCCAGCTGTCATTGTAGATAGGGTCATTCCAGTTTGCATCAGAGACCCTGAAGGAATTGTAAAGAATTTCCCTGTTTCTTTGTTTTGTTTTTGAAATTCCTTTTTATAGTGGGTTTGAGCTGATTCTCACTGCCATATTTATGCCCGTCTAGACACAGTTGATTCCCTTTCGGGGATATATCAATACATAGGTTTTAAGATTCTTACTAGTCAGATCTATTCCTCTTTGGGAAATATGGGGTTTTGAGTCCCTTTCACTGAGGAAGGTGTAGGTCTTGTCTATTCCATAGTTGGTTTTTGGAACGGTACCTGTGCTTATATCAAAGTCTGGTTTGATGCATCCCCCCACCTCTCCTTGCCCCTTAAGCAGGCATAAGAGTGTTCTCTAAATGTGAGACTCTGTTCTCTTTCCTAACTCAGTTCATGTGTAGCCATGTTTACAGGATCTTCCTAAGTGATATCTTATGATAAGTTTCTTTTTCTGTGTGACTTATTTCACTTAGAATCATCGTACCTGAATCCACTCATTTTGCTGCTACTGGTCTTATGACATTGATTTCACGGCTGAGGGATATTCCATCGTACGTAAGTTCTACAAAGTTTTGAACCATTTTTATATTTCCTGGGATATTTAAGGTGTACCCAAGTTGAGGTTCTTGTAAGCAGTGCAGCCCTAAATTTGGAGGTGGCTTTGTCTTATTGATTTTCAGTTTTCCCAAGGTATATTCCCTAGACTGGAAGTGCCCTTGGCTCTGTAGCTCTGTTGTTTACTTGTTTTAGGGAACACAATTCACTCCTCCAGTGAGGCAGTTGGCAACTTACATCCCGCCCATCAGCATAACAAGGCTCCCTTTTCTCCAGGGCCTGTCTTGCCTTTCTGGTTTGTACACATTTTGTGGATGTCCCTTTTGACCGGTGGGAAGTGATACTTCTTTGTAGTGCAGATTTGCATTGCCCGCTTGCTTGCTTGGCCAAAAAGGGCGTATGCGTTTTCTCCTGAATATATTCAGGAGAAAACGCATACGCCCTTTTTGGCCAAGTGCATCATTGTCGAAGTTGTGCCCCTCTTCCTGTGCTTTACAGGCGATTCCAACGTACCTCTTGAAATCTGTTTCCTGCTATTCTGCCTCGCTTTCAAGTCCGCCACGTTGCCTTCCCTCAACAGATTTTTGGACGAGAGTTGGCCTTTATTACGCTGCCAGTTTGTGAGTTGCTGTGCCCCTGAGCTCCGTTTTTCAACTCGTTTTTTTGTGAGCTGAACGCAAGTCCAAAATTTTGGTTCAGGACCTATACTGGTTCCCGGTGGGTGGCTGAGACTTTGGTTCATTCTTCTTCCTGCCGGGAAATTAGAGTGACATGTGCCCATCCAAATGCCTAACAGCTACTCTCTCATTGGTTCTCCCTCTTCCCTTTCATCCTCTGCCAAATTGGCAACTTGTGCGAACCAGGAGGTTAAAGGGGCTGTCCCTCCAAGTTGGGGGATTGATAGTAAAGCAGTTGGAAAGTCAAACCGGAGCACCAGGAGAGGGAATATTCGTTGAGTTTTAGAAACCTTTCGTATTCACAGTGTGTCCATTCTCTAGGTTTCCCGTACATGGTATAGCTGTATTAATATTCCCTTCA
This sequence comes from Mesoplodon mirus, assembly GCF_964341445.2. Taxonomy (NCBI): domain Eukaryota; kingdom Metazoa; phylum Chordata; class Mammalia; order Artiodactyla; family Ziphiidae; genus Mesoplodon; species Mesoplodon mirus. The sequence continues at coordinate 117,114,417 of NC_138984.1, forward strand.
ACCTGGAGAGTTGCGACCCATGGAATGGGTGCCATGCATTATTGCTTTAAAGGGTCTGCATTTGCTCACCCAATCTCACCAATCCTCTCAGTCCCAAGTGTCCAGCCTCATGCCACATCCAGCTGTCATTGTAGATAGGGTCATTCCAGGTTGCATCAGAGACCCTGAAGGAATTGTAAAGAATTTCCCTGTTTCTTTGTTCTGCTTTTGAAATTCCTTTTTATAGTGGGTTTGAGCTGATTCTCGCTGCCATGTTTATGCCAGTCTAGAGACACTTGATTCCCTTACGGAGACAGATCAATACATAGGTTTTAAGATTCTTACTAGTCAGATCTATTCCTCTGCGGGAAATATGGGGTTTTGAGTCCCTTTCACTGAGGAAGATGTAGGTCTTGTCTATTCCATAGTTGGTTTTTGGAACGGTACCTGTGCTTATATCAAACTCTGGTTTGATGCATCCCCCCACCTCTCCTTCCCCCTTAAGCAGGAATAAGAGTGTTCTCTAAATGTGAGACTCTGTTCTCTTTCCTAACTCTGTTCATGTGTAGCCATGTTTACAGGATCTTCCTAAGTGATATCTTATGATAAGTTTCTTTTTCTGTGTGACTTCTTTCACTTAGAATCATCGTACCTGAATCCACTCATTTTGCTGCTACTGGTCTTATGACATTGATTTCACGGCTGAGGGATATTCCATCGTACGTAAGTTCCACAATGTTTTGAACCATTTTTATATTTCCTGGGATATTTAAGGTGTACCCAAGTTGAGGTTCTTGTAAGCAGTGCAGCCCTAAATTTGGGGGTGGCTCTGTCTTATTGATTTCCAGTTTTCCCAAGGTATATTCCCTAGACTGGAAGTGCCCTTGGCTCTGTAGCTCTGTTGTTTACTTGTTTTAGGGAACACAATGCACTCCTCCAGTGAGGCAGTTGGCAACTTACATCCCGCCCATCAGCATAACAAGGCTCCCTGCTCTCCAGGGCCTGTCTTGCCTTTCTGGTTTGTACACATTTTGTGGATGTCCGTTTTGACCGGTGGGAAGTGATACTTCTTTGTAGTGCAGATTCGCATTGCCCGCTTGCTTGCTTGGCCAAAAAGGGCGTATGCGTTTTCTCCTGAATATATTCAGGAGAAAACGCATACGCCCTTTTTGGCCAAGTGCATCATTGTCGAAGTTGTGCCCCTCTTCCTGTGCTTTACAGGCGATTCCAACGTACCTCTTGAAATCTGTTTCCTGCTATTCTGCCTCGCTTTCAAGTCCGCCACGTTGCCTTCCCTCAACAGATTTTTGGACGAGAGTTGGCCTTTATTACGCTGCCAGTTTGTGAGTTGCTGTGCCCCTGAGCTCCGTTTTTCAACTCGTTTTTTTGTGAGCTGAACGCAAGTCCAAAATTTTGGTTCAGGACCTATACTGGTTCCCGGTGGGTGGCTGAGACTTTGGTTCATTCTTCTTCCTGCCGGGAAATTAGAGTGACATGTACCCATCCAAATGCCTAACAGCTACTCTCTCATTGGTTCTCCCTCTTCCCTTTCATCCTCTGCCAAATTGGCAACCTGTGCGAACCAGGAGGTTAAAGGGGCTGTCTCTCCAAGTTGGGGGATTGATAGTAAAGCAGTTGGAAAGTCAAACCGGAGCACCAGGAGAGGGACTATTTGTTGAGTTTTAGAAACCTTTCGTATTCACAGTGTGTCCATTCTCTAGGTTTCCCGTACATGGTATAGCTGTAGTAATATTCCCTTCAACCTGGAGAGTTGGGACCCATGGAATGGGTGCCATGCATTATTGCTTTAACGGGTCTGCATTTGCTCACCCAATCTCACCAATCCCTTCAGTCCCAGGCGTCCAGCCTCATGCCACATCCAGCTGTCATTGTAGATAGGGTCATTCCAGGTTGCATCAGAGACCCTGAAGGAATTGTAAAGAATTTCCCTGTTTCTTTGTTTTGTTTTTGAAATTCCTTTTTATAGTGGGTTTGAGCTGATTCTCGCTGCCATGTTTATGCCAGTCTAGACACACTTGATTCCCTTACGGAGACATATCAATACATATGTTTTAAGATTCTTACTAGTCAGATCTATTCCTCTGCGGGAAATATGGGGTTTTGAGTCCCTTTCACTGAGGAAGGTGTAGGTCTTGTCTATTCCATAGTTGGTTTTTGGAACGGTACCTGTGCTTATATCAAACTCTGGTTTGATGCATCCCCCCACCTCTCCTTCCCCCTTAAGCAGGCATAAGAGTGTTCTCTAAATGTGAGACTCTGTTCTCTTTCCTAACTCAGTTCATGTGTAGCCATGTTTACAGGATCTTCCTAAGTGATATCTTATGCTAAGTTTCTTTTTCTGTGTGACTTATTTCACTTAGAATCATCGTACCTGAATCCACTCATTTTGCTGCTACTGGTCTTATGACATTGATTTCACGGCTGAGGGATATTCCATCGTACGTAAGTTCCACAATGTTTTGAACCATTTTTATATTTCCTGGGATATTTAAGGTGTACCCAAGTTGAGGTTCTTGTAAGCAGTGCAGCCCTAAATTTGGGGGTGGCTCTGTCTTATTGATTTCCAGTTTTCCCAAGGTATATTCCCTAGACTGGAAGTGCCCTTGGCTCTGTAGCTCTGTTGTTTACTTGTTTTACGGAACACAATGCACTCCTCCAGTGAGGCAGTTGGCAACTTACATCCCGCCCATCAGCATAACAAGGCTCCCTGCTCTCCAGGGCCTGTCTTGCCTTTCTGGTTTGTACACATTTTGTGGATGTCCGTTTTGACCGGTGGGAAGTGATACTTCTTTGTAGTGCAGATTTGCATTGCCCGCTTGCTTGCTTGGCCAAAAAGGGCGTATGCATTTTCTCCTGAATATATTCAGGAGAAAACGCATACGCCCTTTTTGGCCAACTGCATAATTGTCGAAGTTGTGCTCCTCTTCCTGTGCTTTACTGGCGATTCCAACGTACCTCTTGAAATCTGTTTCCTGCTATTCTGCCTCGCTTTCAAGTCCGCCTCGTTGCCTTCCCTCAACAGATTTTTGGACGAGAGTTGGCCTTTATTACTCTGCCAGTTTGTGAGTTGCTGTGCCCCTGAGCTCCATTTTTCAACTCGTTTTTTTGTGAGCTGAACGGAAGTCCAAAATTTTGGTTCAGGACCTATACTGGTTCCCGGTGGGTGGCTGAGACTTTGGTTCATTCTTCTTCCTGCCGGGAAATTAGAGTGACATGTACCCATCCAAATGCCTAACAGCTACTCTCTCATTGGTTCTCCCTCTTCCCTTTCATCCTCTGCCAAATTGGCAACCTGTGCGAACCAGGAGGTTAAAGGGGCTGTCTCTCCAAGTTGGGGGATTGATAGTAAAGCAGTTGGAAAGTCAAACCGGAGCACCAGGAGAGGGACTATTCGTTGAGTTGTAGAAACCTTTCGTATTCACAGTGTGTGCATTCTCTAGGTTTCCCATACATGGTATAGCTGTAGTAATATTCCCTTCACCTGGAGAGTTGGGACCCATGGAATGGGTGCCATGCATTATTGCTTTAAAGGGTCTGCATTTGCTCACCCAATCTCACCAATCCTCTCAGTCCCAAGTGTCCAGCCTCATGCCACATCCAGCTGTCATTGTAGATAGGGTCATTCCAGGTTGCATCAGAGACCCTGAAGGAATTGTAAAGAATTTCCCTGTTTCTTTGTTTTGTTTTTGAAATTCCTTTTTATAGTGGGTTTGAGCTGATTCTCGCTGCCATGTTTATGCCAGTCTAGAGACACTTGATTCCCTTACGGAGACAGATCAATACATAGGTTTTAAGATTCTTACTAGTCAGATCTATTCCTCTGCGGGAAATATGGGGTTTTGAGTCCCTTTCACTGAGGAAGGTGTAGGTCTTGTCTATTCCATAGTTGGTTTTTGGAACGGTACCTGTGCTTATATCAAACTCTGGTTTGATGCATCCCCCCACCTCTCCTTCCCCCTTAAGCAGGAATAAGAGTGTTCTGTAAATGTGAGACTCTGTTCTCTTTCCTAACTCAGTTCATGTGTAGCCATGTTTACAGGATCTTCCTAAGTGATATCTTATGATAAGTTTCTTTTTCTGTGTGACTTCTTTCACTTAGAATCATCGTACCTGAATCCACTCATTTTGCTGCTACTGGTCTTATGACATTGATTTCACGGCTGAGGGATATTCCATCGTACGTAAGTTCCACAATTTTTTGAACCATTTTTATATTTCCTGGGATATTTAAGGTGTACCCAAGTTGAGGTTCTTGTAAGCAGTGCAGCCCTAAATTTGGGGGTGGCTCTGTCTTATTGATTTTCAGTTTTCCCAAGGTATATTCCCTAGACTGGAAGTGCCATTGGCTCTGTAGCTCTGTTGTTTACTTGTTTTAGGGAACACAATTCACTCCTCCAGTGAGGCAGTTGGCAACTTACATCCCGCCCATCAGCATAACAAGGCTCCCTGTTCTCCAGGGCCTGTCTTGCCTTTCTGGTTTGTACACATTTTGTGGATGTCCCTTTTGACCGGTGGGAAGTGATACTTCTTTGTAGTGCAGATTTGCATTGCCCGCTTGCTTGCTTGGCCAAAAAGGGCGTATGCGTTTTCTCCTGAATATATTCAGGAGAAAACGCATACGCCCTTTTTGGCCAACTGCATCATTGTCGAAGTTGTGCCCCTCTTCCTGTGCTTTACAGGCGATTCCAACGTACCTCTTGAAATCTGTTTCCTGCTATTCTGCCTCGCTTTCAAGTCCGCCACGTTGCCTTCCCTCAACAGATTTTTGGACGAGAGTTGGCCTTTATTACGCTGCCAGTTTGTGAGTTGCTGTGCCCCTGAGCTCCGTTTTTCAACTCGTTTTTTTGTGAGCTGAACGCAAGTCCAAAATTTTGGTTCAGGACCTATACTGGTTCCCGGGGGGTGGCTGAGACTTTGGTTCATTCTTCTTCCTGCCGGGAAATTAGAGTGACATGTACCCATCCAAATGCCTAACAGCTACTCTCTCATTGGTTCTCCCTCTTCCCTTTCATCCTCTGCCAAATTGGCAACCTGTGCGAACCAGGAGGTTAAAGGGGCTGTCCCTCCAAGTTGGGGGATTGATAGTAAAGCAGTTGGAAAGTCAAACCGGAGCACCAGGAGAGGGACTATTCGTTGAGTTTTAGAAACCTTTCGTATTCACAGTGTGTCCATTCTCTAGGTTTCCCGTACATGGTATAGCTGTAGTAATATTCCCTTCAACCTGGAGAGTTGGGACCCATGGAACGGGTGCCATGCATTATTGCTTTAAAGGGTCTGCATTTGCTCACCCAATCTCACCAATCCTCTCAGTCCCAAGTGTCCAGCCTCATGCCACATCCAGCTGTCATTGTAGATAGGGTCATTCCAGGTTGCATCAGAGACCCTGAAGGAATTGTAAAGAATTTCCCTGTTTCTTTGTTTTGTTTTTGAAATTCCTTTTTAGAGTGGGTTTGAGCTGATTCTCGCTGCCATGTTTATGCCAGTCTAGACACACTTGATTCCCTTACGGAGACATATCAATACATATGTTTTAAGATTCTTACTAGTCAGATCTATTCCTCTGCGGGAAATATGGGGTTTTGAGTCCCTTTCACTGAGGAAGGTGTAGGTCTTGTCTATTCCATAGTTGGTTTTTGGAACGGTACCTGTGCTTATATCAAACTCTGGTTTGATGCATCCCCCCACCTCTCCTTCCCCCTTAAGCAGGCATAAGAGTGTTCTCTAAATGTGAGACTCTGTTCTCTTTCCTAACTCAGTTCATGTGTAGGCATGTTTACAGGATCTTCCTAAGTGATATCTTATGCTAAGTTTCTTTTTCTGTGTGACTTCTTTCACTTAGAATCATCGTACCTGAATCCACTCATTTTGCTGCTACTGGTCTTATGACATTGATTTCACGGCTGAGGGATATTCCATCGTACGTAAGTTCCACAATGTTTTGAACCATTTTTATATTTCCTGGGATATTTAAGGTGTACCCAAGTTGAGGTTCTTGTAAGCAGTGCAGCCCTAAATTTGGGGGTGGCTCTGTCTTATTGATTTCCAGTTTTCCCAAGGTATATTCCCTAGACTGGAAGTGCCCTTGGCTCTGTAGCTCTGTTGTTTACTTGTTTTAGGGAACACAATGCACTCCTCCAGTGAGGCAGTTGGCAACTTACATCCCGCCCATCAGCATAACAAGGCTCCCTGCTCTCCAGGGCCTGTCTTGCCTTTCTGGTTTGTACACATTTTGTGGATGTCCGTTTTGACCGGTGGGAAGTGATACTTCTTTGTAGTGCAGATTCGCATTGCCCGCTTGCTTGCTTGGCCAAAAAGGGCGTATGCGTTTTCTCCTGAATATATTCAGGAGAAAACGCATACGCCCTTTTTGGCCAAGTGCATTATTGTCGAAGTTGTGCCCCTCTTCCTGTGCTTTACGGGCGATTCCAACGTACCTTTTGAAATCTGTTTCCTGCTATTCTGCTTCGCTTTCAAGTCCACCTCGTTGCCTTCCCTCAACAGATTTTTGGACGAGAGTTGGCCTTTATTACGCTGCCAGTTTGTGAGTTGCTGTGCCCCTGAGCTCCGTTTTTCAACTCGTTTTTTTGTGAGCTGAACGCAAGTCCAAAATTTTGGTTCAGGACCTATACTGGTTCCCGGTGGGTGGCTGAGACTTTGGTTCATTCTTCTTCCTGCCGGGAAATTAGAGTGACATGTACCCATCCAAATGCCTAACAGCTACTCTCTCATTGGTTCTCCCTCTTCCCTTTCATCCTCTGCCAAATTGGCAACCTGTGCGAACCAGGAGGTTAAAGGGGCTGTCTCTCCAAGTTGGGAGATTGATAGTAAAGCAGTTGGAAAGTCAAACCGGAGCACCAGGAGAGGGACTATTCGTTGAGTTTTAGAAACCTTTCGTATTCACAGTGTGTCCATTCTCTAGGTTTCCCGTATATGGTATAGCTGTAGTAATATTCCCTTCAACCTGGAGAGTTGGGACCCATGGAACGGGTGCCATGCATTATTGCTTTAAAGGGTCTGCATTTGCTCACCCAATCTCACCAATCCTCTCAGTCCCAAGTGTCCAGCCTCATGCCACATCCAGCTGTCATTGTAGATAGGGTCATTCCAGGTTGCATCAGAGACCCTGAAGGAATTGTAAAGAATTTCCCTGTTTCTTTGTTTTGTTTTTGAAATTCCTTTTTATAGTGGGTTTGAGCTGATTCTCGCTGCCATGTTTATGCCAGTCTAGAGACACTTGATTCCCTTACGGAGACATATCAATACATAGGTTTTAAGATTCTTACTAGTCAGATCTATTCCTCTGCGGGAAATATGGGGTTTTGAGTCCCTTTCACTGAGGAAGGTGTAGGTCTTGTCTATTCCATAGTTGGTTTTTGGAACGGTACCTGTGCTTATATCAAACTCTGGTTTTATGCATCCCCCCACCTCTCCTTGCCCCTTAAGCAGGCATAAGAGTGTTCTCTAAATGTGAGACTCTGTTCTCTTTCCTAACTCTGTTCATGTGTAGCCATGTTTACAGGATCTTCCTAAGTGATATCTTATGCTAAGTTTCTTTTTCTGTGTGACTTCTTTCACTTAGAATCATCGTACCTGAATCCACTCATTTTGCTGCTACTGGTCTTATGACATTGATTTCACGGCTGAGGGATATTCCATCGTACGTAATTTCCACAATGTTTTGAACCATTTTTATATTTCCTGGGATATTTAAGGTGTACCCAAGTTGAGGTTCTTGTAAGCAGTGCAGCCCTAAATTTGGGGGTGGCTTTGTCTTATTGATTTCCAGTTTTCCCAAGGTATATTCCCTAGACTGGAAGTGCCCTTGGCTCTGTAGCTCTGTTGTTTACTTGTTTTAGGGAACACAATGCACTCCTCCAGTGAGGCAGTTGGCAACTTACATCCCGCCCATCAGCATAACAAGGCTCCCTGTTCTCCAGGGCCTGTCTTGCCTTTCTGGTTTGTACACATTTTGTGGATGTCCCTTTTGACCGGTGGGAAGTGATACTTCTTTGTAGTGCAGATTTGCATTGCCCGCTTGCTTGCTTGGCCAAAAAGGGCGTATGCGTTTTCTCCTGAATATATTCAGGAGAAAACGCATACGCCCTTTTTGGCCAAGTGCATCATTGTCGAAGTTGTGCCCCTCTTCCTGTGCTTTACAGGCGATTCCAACGTACCTCTTGAAATCTGTTTCCTGCTATTCTGCGTCGCTTTCAAGTCCGCCTCGTTGCCTTCCCTCAACAGATTTTTGGACGAGAGTTGGCCTTTATTACGCTGCCAGTTTGTGAGTTGCTGTGCCCCTGAGCTCCGTTTTTCAACTCGTTTTTTTGTGAGCTGAACGCAAGTCCAAAGTTTTGGTTCAGGACCTATACTGGTTCCCGGTGGGTGGCTGAGACTTTGGTTCATTCTTCTTCCTGCCGGGAAATTAGAGTGACATGTACCCATCCAAATGCCTAACAGCTACTCTCTCATTGGTTCTCCCTCTTCCCTTTCATCCTCTGCCAAATTGGCAACCTGTGCGAACCAGGAGGTTAAAGGGGCTGTCTCTCCAAGTTGGGAGATTGATAGTAAAGCAGTAGGAAAGTCAAACCGGAGCACCAGGAGAGGGACTATTCGTTGAGTTTTAGAAACCTTTCGTATTCACAGTGTGTCCATTCTCTAGGTTTCCCGTACATGGTATAGCTGTAGTAATATTCCCTTCAACCTGGAGAGTTGGGACCCATGGAATGGGTGCCATGCATTATTGCTTTAAAGGGTCTGCATTTGCTCACCCAATCTCACCAATCCTCTCAGTCCCAAGCGTCCAGCCTCATGCCACATCCAGCTGTCATTGTAGATAGGGTCATTCCAGGTTGCATCAGAGACCCTGAAGGAATTGTAAAGAATTTCCCTGTTTCTTTGTTTTGTTTTTGAAATTCCTTTTTATAGTGGGTTTGAGCTGATTCTCGCTGCCATGTTTATTCCCTTCTAGACACACTTGATTCCCTTTCGGAGACATATCAATACATAGGTTTTAAGATTCTTACTAGTCAGATATATTCCTCTGTGGGAAATATGGGGTTTTGAGTCCCTTTCACTGAGGAAGGTGTAGGTCTTGTCTATTTCATAGTTGGTTTTTGGAACGGTACCTGTGCTTATATCAAACTCTGGTTTGATGCATCCCCCCACCTCTCCTTCCCCCTTAAGCAGGCATAAGAGTGTTCTCTAAATGTGAGACTCTGTTCTCTTTCCTAACTCTGTTCATGTGTAGCCATGTTTACAGGATCTTCCTAAGTGATATCTTATGCTAAGTTTCTTTTTCTGTGTGATTTATTTCACTTAGAATCATCGTACCTGAATCCACTCATTTTGCTGCTACTGGTCTTATGACATTGATTTCACGGCTGAGGGATATTCCATCGTACGTAAGTTCCACAATTTTTTGAACCATTTTTATATTTCCTGGGATATTTAAGGTGTACCCAAGTTGAGGTTCTTGTAAGCAGTGCAGCCCTAAATTTGGGGGTGGCTCTGTCTTATTGATTTCCAGTTTTCCCAAGGTATATTCCCTAGACTGGAAGTGCCCTTGGCTCTGTAGCTCTGTTGTTTACTTGTTTTAGGGAACACAATGCACTCCTCCAGTGAGGCAGTTGGCAACTTACATCCCACCCATCAGCATAATAAGGCTCCCTGTTCTCCAGGGCCTGTCTTGCTTTTCTGGTTTGTACACATTTTGTGGATGTCCCTTTTGACCGGTGGGAAGTGATACTTCTTTGTAGTGCAGATTTGCATTGCCCGCTTGCTTGCTTGGCCAAAAAGGGCGTATGCGTTTTCTCCTGAATATATTCAGGAGAAAACGCATACGCCCTTTTTGGCCAAGTGCATCATTGTCGAAGTTGTGCCCCTCTTCCTGTGCTTTACAGGCGATTCCAACGTACCTCTTGAAATCTGTTTCCTGCTATTCTGCGTCGCTTTCAAGTCCGCTTCGTTGCCTTCCCTCAACAGATTTTTGGACGAGAGTTGGCCTTTATTACGCTGCCAGTTTGTGAGTTGCTGTGCCCCTGAGCTCCGTTTTTCAACTCGTTTTTTTGTGAGCTGAACGCAAGTCCAAAATTTTGGTTCAGGACCTATACTGGTTCCCGGTGGGTGGCTGAGACTTTGGTTCATTCTTCTTCCTGCCGGGAAATTAGAGTGACATGTACCCATCCAAATGCCTAACAGCTACTCTCTCATTGGTTCTCCCTCTTCCCTTTCATCCTCTGCCAAATTGGCAACCTGTGCGAACCAGGAGGTTAAAGGGGCTGTCTCTCCAAGTTGGGAGATTGATAGTAAAGCAGTTGGAAAGTCAAACCGGAGCACCAGGAGAGGGACTATTCGTTGAGTTTTAGAAACCTTTCGTATTCACTGTGTGTCCATTCTCTAGGTTTCCCGTACATGGTATAGCTGTAGTAATATTCCCTTCAACCTGGAGAGTTGAGACCCATGGAATGGGTGCCATGCATTATTGCTTTAAAGGGTCTGCATTTGCTCACCCAATCTCACCAATCCTCTCAGTCCCAAGTGTCCAGCCTCATGCCACATCCAGCTGTCATTGTAGATAGGGTCATTCCAGGTTGCATCAGAGACCCTGAAGGAATTGTAAAGAATTTCCCTGTTTCTTTGTTTTGTTTTTGAAATTCCTTTTTATAGTGGGATTGAGCTGATTCTCGCTGCCATGTTTATGCCCGTCTAGACACACTTGATTCCCTTTCGGAGACATATCAATACATAGGTTTTAAGATTCTTACTAGTCAGTTATATTCCTTTGCGGGAAATATGGGGTTTTGAGTCCCTTTCACTGAGGAAGGTGTAGGTCTTGTCTATTCCATAGTTGGTTTTTGGAACGGTACCTGTGCTTATATCAAACTCTGGTTTGATGCATCCCCCCACCTCTCCTTCCCCCTTAAGCAGGCATAAGAGTGTTCTCTAAATGTGAGACTCTGTTCTCTTTCCTAACTCAGTTCATGTGTAGCCATGTTTACAGGATCTTCCTAAGTGATATCTTATGATAAGTTTCTTTTTCTGTGTGACTTCTTTCACTTAGAATCATCGTACCTGAATCCACTCATTTTGCTGCTACTGGTCTTATGACATTGATTTCACGGCTGAGGGATATTCCATCGTACGTAAGTTCCACAATTTTTTGAACCATTTTTATATTTCCTGGGATATTTAAGGTGTACCCAAGTTGAGGTTCTTGTAAGCAGTGCAGCCCTAAATTTGGGGGTGGCTCTGTCTTATTGATTTTCAGTTTTCCCAAGGTATATTCCCTAGACTGGAAGTGCCCTTGGCTCTGTAGCTCTGTTGTTTACTTGTTTTAGGGAACACAATTCACTCCTCCAGTGAGGCAGTTGGCAACTTACATCCCGCCCATCAGCATAACAAGGCTCCCTGTTCTCCAGGGCCTGTCTTGCCTTTCTGGTTTGTACACATTTTGTGGATGTCCCTTTTGACCGGTGGGAAGTGATACTTCTTTGTAGTGCAGATTTGCATTGCCCGCTTGCTTCCTTGGCGAAAAAAGGGCGTATGCGTTTCCTCCTGAATAGAGAAAACGCATACACCCTTTTTGGCCAAGTGCATCATTGTCGAAGTTGTGCCCCTCTTCCGGTGCTTTACCGGAGATTCCAACGTACCTCTTGAAATCTGTTTCCTGCTATTCTGCATCGCTTTCAAGTCCGCCTCGTTGCCTTCCCTCAACAGATTTTTGGACGAGAGTTGGCCTTTATTACGCTGCCAGTTTGTGAGTTGCTGTGCCCCTCAGCTCCGTTTTTCAACTCGTTTTTTTGTGAGCTGAACGCAAGTCCAGAATTTTGGTTCAGGACCTATACTGGTTCCCGGTGGGTGGCTGAGACTTTGGTTCATTCTTCTTCCTGCCGGGAAATTAGAGTGACATGTACCCATCCAAATGCCTAACAGCTACTCTCTCATTGGTTCTCCCTCTTCCCTTTCATCCTCTGCCAAATTGGCAACCTGTGCGAACCAGGAGCTTAAAGGGGCTGTCTCTCCAAGTTGGGAGATTGATAGGAAAGCAGTTGGAAAGTCAAACCGGAGCACCAGGAGAGGGAAACTTCGTTGTGTTTTAGAAACCTTTCGTATTCACAGTGTGTCCATTCTCTAGGTTTCCCGTACATGGTATAGCTGTAGTAATATTCCCTTCACCCTGGAGAGTTGGGACCCATGGAATGGGTGCCATGCATTATTGCTTTAAAGGGTCTGCATTGGCTCACCCAATCTCACCAATCCTCTCAGTCTCAAGTGTCCAGCCCCATGCCACATCCAGCTGTCATTGTAGATAGGGTCATTCCAGGTTGCATCAGAGACCCTGAAGGAATTGTAAAGAATTTCCCTGTTTCTTTGTTTTGTTTTTGAAATTCCTTTTTATAGTGGGTTTGAGCTGATTCTCGCTGCCATGTTCATGCCAGTCTAGACACACTTGATTCCCTTTCGGAGACATATCAATACATAGGTTTTAAGATTCTTACTAGTCAGATCTATTCCTCTGCGGGAAATATGGGGTTTTGAGTCCCTTTCACTGAGGAAGGTGTAGGTCTTGTCTATTCCATAGTTGGTTTTTGGAACGATACCTGTGCTTATATCAAACTCTGGTTTGATGCATCCCCCCACCTTTCCTTCCCCCTTAAGCAGGCATAAGAGTGTTCTCTAAATGTGAGACTCTTTTCTCTTTCCTAACTCTGTTCATGTGTAGCCATGTTTACAGGATCTTCCTAAGTGATATCTTATGCTAAGTTTCTTTTTCTGTGTGACTTCTTTCACTTAGAATCATCGTACCTGAATCCACTCATTTTGCTGCTACTGGTCTTATGACATTGATTTCACGGCTGAGGGATATTCCATCGTACGTAAGTTCCACAATTTTTTGAACCATTTTTATATTTCCTGGGATATTTAAGGTGTACCCAAGTTGAGGTTCTTGTAAGCAGTGCAGCCCTAAATTTGGGGGTGGCTCTGTCTTATTGATTCTCAGTTTTCCCAAGGTATATTCCCTAGACTGGAAGTGCCCTTGGCTCTGTAGCTCTGTTGTTTACTTGTTTTAGGGAACACAATGCACTCCTCCAGTTTGGCAGTTGGCAACTTACATCCCGCCCATCAGCATAACAAGGCTCCCTGTTCTCCAGGGCCTGTCTTGCCTTTCTGGTTTGTACACATTTTGTGGATGTCCCTTTTGACCGGTGGGAAGTGATACTTCTTTGTAGTGCAGATTTGCATTGCCCGCTTGCTTGCTTGGCCAAAAAGGGCGTATGCATTTTCTCCTGAATATATTCAGGAGAAAACGCATACGCCCTTTTTGGCCAAGTGCATCATTGTCGAAGTTGTGCCCCTCTTCCTGTGCTTTACAGGCGATTCCAACGTACCTCTTGAAATCTGTTTCCTGCTATTTTGCGTCGCTTTCAAGTCCACCTCGTTTCCTTTCCTCAACAGATTTTTGGACGAGAGTTGGCCTTTATTACTCTGCCAGTTTGTGAGTTGCTGTGCCCCTGAGCTCCATTTTTCAACTCGTTTTTTTGTGAGCTGAACGCAAGTCCAAAGTTTTGGTTCAGGACCTATACTGGTTCCCGGTGGGTGGCTGAGACTTTGGTTCATTCTTCTTCCTGCCGGGAAATTAGAGTGACATGTACCCATCCAAATGCCTAAGAGCCACTCTCTCATTGGTTCTCCCTCTTCCCTTTCATCCTCTGCCTAATTGGCAACCTGTGCGAACCAGGAGGTTAAAGGGGCTGTCCCTCCAAGTTGGGGGATTGATAGTAAAGCAGTTGGAAAGTCAAACCGGAGCACCAGGAGAGGGACTATTCGTTGAGTTTTAGAAACCTTTCGTATTCACAGTGTGTCCATTCTCTAGGTTTCCCGTACATGGTATAGCTGTAGTAATATTCCCTTCAACCTGGAGAGTTGGGACCCATGGAATGGGTGCCATGCATTATTGCTTTAACGGGTCTGCATTTGCTCACCCAATCTCACCAATCCCTTCAGTCCCAGGCGTCCAGCCTCATGCCACATCCAGCTGTCATTGTAGATAGGGTCATTCCAGGTTGCATCAGAGACCCTGAAGGAATTGTAAAGAATTTCCCTGTTTCTTTGTTTTGTTTTTGAAATTCCTTTTTAGAGTGGGTTTGAGCTGATTCTCGCTGCCATGTTTATGCCCGTCTAGACACACTTGATTCCCTTTCGGAGACATATCAATACATAGGTTTTAAGATTCTTACTAGTCAGATATATTCCTCTGTGGGAAATATGGGGTTTTGAGTCCCTTTCACTGAGGAAGGTGTAGGTCTTGTCTATTTCATAGTTGGTTTTGGAACGGTACCTGTGCTTATATCAAACTCTGGTTTGATGCATCCCCCCACCTCTCCTTCCCCCTTAAGCAGGCATAAGAGTGTTCTCTACATGTGAGACTCTGTTCTCTTTCCTAACTCTGTTCATGTGTAGCCATGTTTACAGGATCTTCCTAAGTGATATCTTATGCTAAGTTTCTTTTTCTGTGTGACTTATTTCACTTAGAATCATCGTACCTGAATCCACTCATTTTGCTGCTACTGGTCTTATGACATTGATTTCACGGCTGAGGGATATTCCATCGTACGTAAGTTCCACAATTTTTTGAACCATTTTTATATTTCCTGGGATATTTAAGGTGTACCCAAGTTGAGGTTCTTGTAAGCAGTGCAGCCCTAAATTTGGGGGTGGCTCTGTCTTATTGATTTCCAGTTTTCCCAAGGTATATTCCCTAGACTGGAAGTGCCCTTGGCTCTGTAGCTCTGTTGTTTACTTGTTTTAGGGAACACAATGCACTCCTCCAGTGAGGCAGTTGGCAACTTACATCCCACCCATCAGCATAATAAGGCTCCCTGTTCTCCAGGGCCTGTCTTGCTTTTCTGGTTTGTACACATTTTGTGGATGTCCCTTTTGACCGGTGAGAAGTGATACTTCTTTGTAGTGCAGATTTGCATTGCCCGCTTGCTTGCTTGGCCAAAAAGGGCGTATGCGTTTTCTCCTGAATATATTCAGGAGAAAACGCATACGCCCTTTTTGGCCAAGTGCATCATTGTCGAAGTTGTGCCCCTCTTCCTGTGCTTTACAGGCGATTCCAACGTACCTCTTGAAATCTGTTTCCTGCTATTCTGCGTCGCTTTCAAGTCCGCTTCGTTGCCTTCCCTCAACAGATTTTTGGACGAGAGTTGGCCTTTATTATGCTGCCAGTTTGTGAGTTGCTGTGCCCCTGAGCTCCGTTTTTCAACTCGTTTTTTTGTGAGCTGAACGCAAGTCCAAAATTTTGGTTCAGGACCTATACTGGTTCCCGGTGGGTGGCTGAGACTTTGGTTCATTCTTCTTCCTGCCGGGAAATTAGAGTGACATGTACCCATCCAAATGCCTAACAGCTACTCTCTCATTGGTTCTCCCTCTTCCCTTTCATCCTCTGCCAAATTGGCAACCTGTGCGAACCAGGAGGTTAAAGGGGCTGTCTCTCCAAGTTGGGAGATTGATAGTAAAGCAGTTGGAAAGTCAAACCGGAGCACCAGGAGAGGGACTATTCGTTGAGTTTTAGAAACCTTTCGTATTCACAGTGTGTCCATTCTCTAGGTTTCCCGTACATGGTATAGCTGTAGTAATATTCCCTTCAACCTGGAGAGTTGAGACCCATGGAACGGGTGCCATGCATTATTGCTTTAAAGGGTCTGCATTTGCTCACCCAATCTCACCAATCCTCTCAGTCCCAAGTGTCCAGCCTCATGCCACATCCAGCTGTCATTGTAGATAGGGTCATTCCAGGTTGCATCAGAGACCCTGAAGGAATTGTAAAGAATTTCCCTGTTTCTTTGTTTTGTTTTTGAAATTCCTTTTTATAGTGGGATTGAGCTGATTCTCGCTGCCATGTTTATGCCCGTCTAGACACACTTGATTCCCTTTCGGAGACATATCAATACATAGGTTTTAAGATTCTTACTAGTCAGTTATATTCCTTTGCGGGAAATATGGGGTTTTGAGTCCCTTTCACTGAGGAAGGTGTAGGTCTTGTCTATTCCATAGTTGGTTTTTGGAACGGTACCTGTGCTTATATCAAACTCTGGTTTGATGCATCCCCCCACCTCTCCTTGCCCCTTAAGCAGGCATAGGAGTGTTCTCTAAATGTGAGACTCTGTTCTCTTTCCTAACTCTGTTCATGTGTAGCCATGTTTACAGGATCTTCCTAAGTGATATCTTATGCTAAGTTTCTTTTTCTGTGTGACTTATTTCACTTAGAATCATCGTACCTGAATCCACTCATTTTGCTGCTACTGGTCTTATGACATTGATTTCACGGCTGAGGGATATTCCATCGTACGTAAGTTCCACAATTTTTTGAACCATTTTTATATTTCCTGGGATATTTAAGGTGTACCCAAGTTGAGGTTCTTGTAAGCAGTGCAGCCCTAAATTTGGGGGTGGCTCTGTCTTATTGATTTCCAGTTTTCCCAAGGTATATTCCCTAGACTGGAAGTGCCCTTGGCTCTGTAGCTCTGTTGTTTACTTGTTTTAGGGAACACAATGCACTCCTCCAGTGAGGCAGTTGGCAACTTACATCCCACCCATCAGCATAATAAGGCTCCCTGTTCTCCAGGGCCTGTCTTGCTTTTCTGGTTTGTACACATTTTGTGGATGTCCCTTTTGACCGGTGAGAAGTGATACTTCTTTGTAGTGCAGATTTGCATTGCCCGCTTGCTTGCTTGGCCAAAAAGGGCGTATGCGTTTTCTCCTGAATATATTCAGGAGAAAACGCATACGCCCTTTTTGGCCAAGTGCATCATTGTCGAAGTTGTGCCCCTCTTCCTGTGCTTTACAGGCGATTCCAACGTACCTCTTGAAATCTGTTTCCTGCTATTCTGCGTCGCTTTCAAGTCCGCTTCGTTGCCTTCCCTCAACAGATTTTTGGACGAGAGTTGGCCTTTATTATGCTGCCAGTTTGTGAGTTGCTGTGCCCCTGAGCTCCGTTTTTCAACTCGTTTTTTTGTGAGCTGAACGCAAGTCCAAAATTTTGGTTCAGGACCTATACTGGTTCCCGGTGGGTGGCTGAGACTTTGGTTCATTCTTCTTCCTGCCGGGAAATTAGAGTGACATGTACCCATCCAAATGCCTAACAGCTACTCTCTCATTGGTTCTCCCTCTTCCCTTTCATCCTCTGCCAAATTGGCAACCTGTGCGAACCAGGAGGTTAAAGGGGCTGTCTCTCCAAGTTGGGAGATTGATAGTAAAGCAGTTGGAAAGTCAAACCGGAGCACCAGGAGAGGGACTATTCGTTGAGTTTTAGAAACCTTTCGTATTCACAGTGTGTCCATTCTCTAGGTTTCCCGTACATGGTATAGCTGTAGTAATATTCCCTTCAACCTGGAGAGTTGAGACCCATGGAACGGGTGCCATGCATTATTGCTTTAAAGGGTCTGCATTTGCTCACCCAATCTCACCAATCCTCTCAGTCCCAAGTGTCCAGCCTCATGCCACATCCAGCTGTCATTGTAGATAGGGTCATTCCAGGTTGCATCAGAGACCCTGAAGGAATTGTAAAGAATTTCCCTGTTTCTTTGTTTTGTTTTTGAAATTCCTTTTTATAGTGGGATTGAGCTGATTCTCGCTGCCATGTTTATGCCCGTCTAGACACACTTGATTCCCTTTCGGAGACATATCAATACATAGGTTTTAAGATTCTTACTAGTCAGTTATATTCCTTTGCGGGAAATATGGGGTTTTGAGTCCCTTTCACTGAGGAAGGTGTAGGTCTTGTCTATTCCATAGTTGGTTTTTGGAACGGTACCTGTGCTTATATCAAACTCTGGTTTGATGCATCCCCCCACCTCTCCTTGCCCCTTAAGCAGGCATAGGAGTGTTCTCTAAATGTGAGACTCTGTTCTCTTTCCTAACTCTGTTCATGTGTAGCCATGTTTACAGGATCTTCCTAAGTGATATCTTATGCTAAGTTTCTTTTTCTGTGTGACTTATTTCACTTAGAATCATCGTACCTGAATCCACTCATTTTGCTGCTACTGGTCTTATGACATTGATTTCACGGCTGAGGGATATTCCATCGTACGTAAGTTCCACAATTTTTTGAACCATTTTTATATTTCCTGGGATATTTAAGGTGTACCCAAGTTGAGGTTCTTGTAAGCAGTGCAGCCCTAAATTTGGGGGTGGCTGTGTCTTATTGATTTTCAGTTTTCCCAAGGTATATTCCCTAGACTGGAAGTGCCCTTGGCTCTGTAGCTCTGTTGTTTACTTGTTTTAGGGAACACAATTCACTCCTCCAGTGAGGCAGTTGGCAACTTACATCCCGCCCATCAGCATAACAAGGCTCCCTGTTCTCCAGGGCCTGTCTTGCCTTTCTGGTTTGTACACATTTTGTGGATGTCCCTTTTGACCGGTGGGAAGTGATACTTCTTTGTAGTGCAGATTTGCATTGCCCGCTTGCTTGCTTGGCCAAAAAGGGCGTATGCGTTTTCTCCTGAATATATTCAGGAGAAAACGCATACGCCCTTTTTGGCCAAGTGCATCATTGTCGAAGTTGTGCCCCTCTTCCGGTGCTTTACCGGAGATTCCAACGTACCTCTTGAAATCTGTTTCCTGCTATTCTGCGTCGCTTTCAAGTCCGCCTCGTTGCCTTCCCTCAACAGATTTTTGGACGAGAGTTGGCCTTTATTACGCTGCCAGTTTGTGAGTTGCTGTGCCCCTGAGCTCCATTTTTCAACTCGTTTTTTTGTGAGCTGAACGCAAGTCCAGAATTTTGGTTCAGGACCTATACTGGTTCCCGGTGGGTGGCTGAGACTTTGGTTCATTCTTCTTCCTGCCGGGAAATTAGAGTGACATGTACCCATCCAAATGCCTAACAGCTACTCTCTCATTGGTTCTCCCTCTTCCCTTTCATCCTCTGCCAAATTGGCAACCTGTGCGAACCAGGAGCTTAAAGGGGCTGTCTCTCCAAGTTGGGAGATTGATAGGAAAGCAGTTGGAAAGTCAAACCGGAGCACCAGGAGAGGGAAACTTCGTTGTGTTTTAGAAACCTTTTGTATTCACAGTGTGTCCATTCTCTAGGTTTCCCGTACATGGTATAGCTGTAGTAATATTCCCTTCACCCTGGAGAGTGGGGACCCATGGAATGGGTGCCATGCATTATTGCTTTAAAGGGTCTGCATTGGCTCACCCAATCTCACCAATCCTCTCAGTCTCAAGTGTCCAGCCCCATGCCACATCCAGCTGTCATTGTAGATAGGGTCATTCCAGGTTGCATCAGAGACCCTGAAGGAATTGTAAAGAATTTCCCTGTTTCTTTGTTTTGTTTTTGAAATTCCTTTTTATAGTGGGTTTGAGCTGATTCTCGCTGCCATGTTCATGCCAGTCTAGACACACTTGATTCCCTTTCGGAGATATATCAATACATAGGTTTTAAGATTCTTACTAGTCAGATCTATTCCTCTTTGGGAAATATGGGGTTTTGAGTCCCTTTCACTGAGGAAGGTGTAGGTCTTGTCTATTTCATAGTTGGTTTTTGGAACGATACCTGTGCTTATATCAAACTCTGGTTTGATGCATCCCCCCACCTTTCCTTCCCCCTTAAGCAGGCATAAGAGTGTTCTCTAAATGTGAGACTCTGTTCTCTTTCCTAACTCTGTTCATGTGTAGCCATGTTTACAGGATCTTCCTAAGTGATATCTTATGCTAAGTTTCTTTTTCTGTGTGACTTCTTTCACTTAGAATCATCGTACCTGAATCCACTCATTTTGCTGCTACTGGTCTTGTGACGTTGATTTCACGGCTGAGGGATATTCCATCGTACGTAAGTTCCACAATGTTTTGAACCATTTTTATATTTCCTGGGATATTTAAGGTGTACCCAAGTTGAGGTTCTTGTAAGCAGTGCAGCCCTAAATTTGGGGGTGGCTCTGTCTTATTGATTTTCAGTTTTCCCAAGGTATATTCCCTAGACTGGAAGTGCCCTTGGCTCTGTAGCTCTGTTGTTTACTTGTTTTAGGGAACACAATTCACTCCTCCAGTGAGGCAGTTGGCAACTTACATCCCGCCCATCAGCATAACAAGGCTCCCTGTTCTCCAGGGCCTGTCTTGCCTTTCTGGTTTGTACACATTTTGTGGATGTCCCTTTTGACCGGTGGGAAGTGGTACTTCTTTGTAGTGCAGATTTGCATTGCCCGCTTGCTTGCTTGGCCAAAAAGGGCGTATGCGTTTTCTCCTGAATATATTCAGGAGAAAACGCATACGCCCTTTTTGGCCAAGTGCATCATTGTCGAAGTTGTGCCCCTCTTCCTGTGCTTTACAGGCGATTCCAACGTACCTGTTGAAATCTGTTTCCTGCTATTCTGCGTCGCTTTCAAGTCCGCCTCGTTGCCTTTCCTCAACAGATTTTTGGACGAGAGTTGGCCTTTAATACTCTGCCAGTTTGTGAGTTGCTGTGCCCCTGAGCTCCATTTTTCAACTCGTTTTTTTGTGAGCTGAACGCAAGTCCAAAGTTTTGGTTCAGGACCTATACTGGTTCCCGGTGGGTGGCTGAGACTTTGGTTCATTCTTCTTCCTGCCGGGAAATTAGAGTGACATGTACCCATCCAAATGCCTAACAGCCACTCTCTCATTGGTTCTCCCTCTTCCCTTTCATCCTCTGCCAAATTGGCAACCTGTGCGAACCAGGAGGTTAAAGGGGCTGTCCCTCCAAGTTGTGGGATTGATAGTAAAGCAGTTGGAAAGTCAAACCGGAGCACCAGGAGAGGGACTATTCGTTGAGTTTTAGAAACCTTTCGTATTCACAGTGTGTCCATTCTCTAGGTTTCCGGTACATGGTATAGCTGTAGTAATATTCCCTTCAACCTGGAGAGTTGGGACCCATGGAATAGGTGCCATGCATTATTGCTTTAACGGGTCTGCATTTGCTCACCCAATCTCACCAATCCCTTCAGTCCCAGGCGTCCAGCCTCATGCCACATCCAGCTGTCATTGTAGATAGGGTCATTCCAGGTTGCATCAGAGACCCTGAAGGAATTGTAAAGAATTTCCCTGTTTCTTTGTTTTGTTTTTGAAATTCCTTTTTAGAGTGGGTTTGAGCTGATTCTCGCTGCCATGTTTATGCCCGTCTAGACACAGTTGAACCCCTTTCGGAGACATATAAATACATAGGTTTTAAGATTCTTACTAGTCAGTTATATTCCTCTGCGGGAAATATGGGGTTTTGAGTCCCTTTCACTGAGCAAGGTGTAGGTCTTGTCTATTCCATAGTTGGTTTTTGGAACGGTACCTGGGCTTATATCAAACTCTGGTTTGATGCATCCCCCCACCTCTCCTTGCCCCTTAAGCAGGCATAAGAGTGTTCTCTAAATGTGAGACTCTGTTCTCTTTCCTAACTCAGTTCATGTGTAGCCATGTTTACAGGATCTTCCTAAGTGATATCTTATGATAAGTTTCTTTTTCTGTGTGACTTATTTCACTTAGAATCATCGTACCTGAATCCACTCATTTTGCTGCTACTGGTCTTATGACATTGATTTCACGGCTGAGGGATATTCCATCGTACGTAAGTTCCACAATTTTTTGAACCATTTTTATATTTCCTGGGATATTTAAGGTGTACCCAAGTTGAGGTTCTTGTAAGCAGTGCAGCCCTAAATTTGGGGGTGGCTGTGTCTTATTGATTTTCAGTTTTCCCAAGGTATATTCCCTAGACTGGAAGTGCCCTTGGCTCTGTAGCTCTGTTGTTTACTTGTTTTAGGGAACAGAATGCACTCCTCCAGTGAGGCAGTTGGCAACGTACATCCCGCCCATCAGCATAACAAGGCTCCCTGTTCTCCAGGGCCTGTCTTGCCTTTCTGGTTTGTACACATTTTGTGGATGTCCGTTTTGACCGGTGGGAAGTGATACTTCTTTGTAGTGCAGATTTGCATTGCCCGCTTGCTTGCTTGGCCAAAAAGGGCGTATGCGTTTTCTCCTGAATATATTCAGGAGAAAACGCATACGCCCTTTTTGGCCAAGTGCATCATTGTCGAAGTTGTGCCCCTCTTCCTGTGCTTTACAGGCGATTCCAACGTACCTGTTGAAATCTGTTTCCTGCTATTCTGCGTCGCTTTCAAGTCCGCCTCGTTGACTTTCCTCAACAGATTTTTGGACGAGAGTTGGCCTTTATTACTCTGCCAGTTTGTGAGTTGCTGTGCCCCTGAGCTCCGTTTTTCAACTCGTTTTTTTGTGAGCTGAACGCAAGTCCAAAATTTTGGTTCAGGACCTATACTGGTTCCCGGTGGGTGGCTGAGACTTTGGTTCATTCTTCTTCCTGCCGGGAAATTAGAGTGACATGTACCCATCCAAATGCCTAACAGCTACTCTCTCATTGGTTCTCCCTCTTCCCTTTCATCCTCTGCCAAATTGGCAACCTGTGCGAACCAGGAGGTTAAAGGGGCTGTCTCTCCAAGTTGGGAGATTGATAGTAAAGCAGTTGGAAAGTCAAACCGGAGCACCAGGAGAGGGACTATTCGTTGAGTTTTAGAAACCTTTCGTATTCACAGTGTGTCCATTCTCTAGGTTTCCCGTATATGGTATAGCTGTAGTAATATTCCCTTCAACCTGGAGAGTTGAGACCCATGGAACGGGTGCCATGCATTATTGCTTTAAAGGGTCTGCATTTGCTCACCCAATCTCACCAATCCTCTCAGTCCCAAGTGTCCAGCCTCATGCCACATCCAGCTGTCATTGTAGATAGGGTCATTCCAGGTTGCATCAGAGACCCTGAAGGAATTGTAAAGAATTTCCCTGTTTCTTTGTTTTGTTTTTGAAATTCCTTTTTATAGTGGGATTGAGCTGATTCTCGCTGCCATGTTTATGCCCGTCTAGACACACTTGATTCCCTTTCGGAGACATATCAATACATAGGTTTTAAGATTCTTACTAGTCAGTTATATTCCTTTGCTGGAAATATGGGGTTTTGAGTCCCTTTCACTGAGGAAGGTGTAGGTCTTGTCTATTCCATAGTTGGTTTTTGGAACGGTACCTGTGCTTATATCAAACTCTGGTTTGATGCATCCCCCCACCTCTCCTTGCCCCTTAAGCAGGCATAGGAGTGTTCTCTAAATGTGAGACTCTGTTCTCTTTCCTAACTCTGTTCATGTGTAGCCATGTTTACAGGATCTTCCTAAGTGATATCTTATGCTAAGTTTCTTTTTCTGTGTGACTTATTTCACTTAGAATCATCGTACCTGAATCCACTCATTTTGCTGCTACTGGTCTTATGACATTGATTTCACGGCTGAGGGATATTCCATCGTACGTAAGTTCCACAATTTTTTGAACCATTTTTATATTTCCTGGGATATTTAAGGTGTACCCAAGTTGAGGTTCTTGTAAGCAGTGCAGCCCTAAATTTGGGGGTGGCTCTGTCTTATTGATTTCCAGTTTTCCCAAGGTATATTCCCTAGACTGGAAGTGCCCTTGGCTCTGTAGCTCTGTTGTTTACTTGTTTTAGGGAACACAATGCACTCCTCCAGTGAGGCAGTTGGCAACTTACATCCCACCCATCAGCATAATAAGGCTCCCTGTTCTCCAGGGCCTGTCTTGCTTTTCTGGTTTGTACACATTTTGTGGATGTCCCTTTTGACCGGTGAGAAGTGATACTTCTTTGTAGTGCAGATTTGCATTGCCCGCTTGCTTGCTTGGCCAAAAAGGGCGTATGCGTTTTCTCCTGAATATATTCAGGAGAAAACGCATACGCCCTTTTTGGCCAAGTGCATCATTGTCGAAGTTGTGCCCCTCTTCCTGTGCTTTACAGGCGATTCCAACGTACCTGTTGAAATCTGTTTCCTGCTATTCTGCGTCGCTTTCAAGTCCGCTTCGTTGCCTTCCCTCAACAGATTTTTGGACGAGAGTTGGCCTTTATTATGCTGCCAGTTTGTGAGTTGCTGTGCCCCTGAGCTCCGTTTTTCAACTCGTTTTTTTGTGAGCTGAACGCAAGTCCAAAATTTTGGTTCAGGACCTATACTGGTTCCCGGTGGGTGGCTGAGACTTTGGTTCATTCTTCTTCCTGCCGGGAAATTAGAGTGACATGTACCCATCCAAATGCCTAACAGCTACTCTCTCATTGGTTCTCCCTCTTCCCTTTCATCCTCTGCCAAATTGGCAACCTGTGCGAACCAGGAGGTTAAAGGGGCTGTCTCTCCAAGTTGGGAGATTGATAGTAAAGCAGTTGGAAAGTCAAACCGGAGCACCAGGAGAGGGACTATTCGTTGAGTTTTAGAAACCTTTCGTATTCACAGTGTGTCCATTCTCTAGGTTTCCCGTACATGGTATAGCTGTAGTAATATTCCCTTCAACCTGGAGAGTTGAGACCCATGGAACGGGTGCCATGCATTATTGCTTTAAAGGGTCTGCATTTGCTCACCCAATCTCACCAATCCTCTCAGTCCCAAGTGTCCAGCCTCATGCCACATCCAGCTGTCATTGTAGATAGGGTCATTCCAGGTTGCATCAGAGACCCTGAAGGAATTGTAAAGAATTTCCCTGTTTCTTTGTTTTGTTTTTGAAATTCCTTTTTATAGTGGGATTGAGCTGATTCTCGCTGCCATGTTTATGCCCGTCTAGACACACTTGATTCCCTTTCGGAGACATATCAATACATAGGTTTTAAGATTCTTACTAGTCAGTTATATTCCTTTGCGGGAAATATGGGGTTTTGAGTCCCTTTCACTGAGGAAGGTGTAGGTCTTGTCTATTCCATAGTTGGTTTTTGGAACGGTACCTGTGCTTATATCAAACTCTGGTTTGATGCATCCCCCCACCTCTCCTTGCCCCTTAAGCAGGCATAGGAGTGTTCTCTAAATGTGAGACTCTGTTCTCTTTCCTAACTCTGTTCATGTGTAGCCATGTTTACAGGATCTTCCTAAGTGATATCTTATGCTAAGTTTCTTTTTCTGTGTGACTTATTTCACTTAGAATCATCGTACCTGAATCCACTCATTTTGCTGCTACTGGTCTTATGACATTGATTTCACGGCTGAGGGATATTCCATCGTACGTAAGTTCCACAATTTTTTGAACCATTTTTATATTTCCTGGGATATTTAAGGTGTACCCAAGTTGAGGTTCTTGTAAGCAGTGCAGCCCTAAATTTGGGGGTGGCTCTGTCTTATTGATTTCCAGTTTTCCCAAGGTATATTCCCTAGACTGGAAGTGCCCTTGGCTCTGTAGCTCTGTTGTTTACTTGTTTTAGGGAACACAATGCACTCCTCCAGTGAGGCAGTTGGCAACTTACATCCCACCCATCAGCATAATAAGGCTCCCTGTTCTCCAGGGCCTGTCTTGCTTTTCTGGTTTGTACACATTTTGTGGATGTCCCTTTTGACCGGTGAGAAGTGATACTTCTTTGTAGTGCAGATTTGCATTGCCCGCTTGCTTGCTTGGCCAAAAAGGGCGTATGCGTTTTCTCCTGAATATATTCAGGAGAAAACGCATACGCCCTTTTTGGCCAAGTGCATCATTGTCGAAGTTGTGCCCCTCTTCCTGTGCTTTACAGGCGATTCCAACGTACCTCTTGAAATCTGTTTCCTGCTATTCTGCGTCGCTTTCAAGTCCGCTTCGTTGCCTTCCCTCAACAGATTTTTGGACGAGAGTTGGCCTTTATTATGCTGCCAGTTTGTGAGTTGCTGTGCCCCTGAGCTCCGTTTTTCAACTCGTTTTTTTGTGAGCTGAACGCAAGTCCAAAATTTTGGTTCAGGACCTATACTGGTTCCCGGTGGGTGGCTGAGACTTTGGTTCATTCTTCTTCCTGCCGGGAAATTAGAGTGACATGTACCCATCCAAATGCCTAACAGCTACTCTCTCATTGGTTCTCCCTCTTCCCTTTCATCCTCTGCCAAATTGGCAACCTGTGCGAACCAGGAGGTTAAAGGGGCTGTCTCTCCAAGTTGGGAGATTGATAGTAAAGCAGTTGGAAAGTCAAACCGGAGCACCAGGAGAGGGACTATTCGTTGAGTTTTAGAAACCTTTCGTATTCACAGTGTGTCCATTCTCTAGGTTTCCCGTACATGGTATAGCTGTAGTAATATTCCCTTCAACCTGGAGAGTTGAGACCCATGGAACGGGTGCCATGCATTATTGCTTTAAAGGGTCTGCATTTGCTCACCCAATCTCACCAATCCTCTCAGTCCCAAGTGTCCAGCCTCATGCCACATCCAGCTGTCATTGTAGATAGGGTCATTCCAGGTTGCATCAGAGACCCTGAAGGAATTGTAAAGAATTTCCCTGTTTCTTTGTTTTGTTTTTGAAATTCCTTTTTATAGTGGGATTGAGCTGATTCTCGCTGCCATGTTTATGCCCGTCTAGACACACTTGATTCCCTTTCGGAGACATATCAATACATAGGTTTTAAGATTCTTACTAGTCAGTTATATTCCTTTGCGGGAAATATGGGGTTTTGAGTCCCTTTCACTGAGGAAGGTGTAGGTCTTGTCTATTCCATAGTTGGTTTTTGGAACGATACCTGTGCTTATATCAAACTCTGGTTTGATGCATCCCCCCACCTTTCCTTCCCCCTTAAGCAGGCATAAGAGTGTTCTCTAAATGTGAGACTCTGTTCTCTTTCCTAACTCTGTTCATGTGTAGCCATGTTTACAGGATCTTCCTAAGTGATATCTTATGCTAAGTTTCTTTTTCTGTGTGACTTCTTTCACTTAGAATCATCATACCTGAATCCACTCATTTTGCTGCTACTGGTCTTGTGACATTGGTTTCACGGCTGAGGGATATTCCATCGTACGTAAGTTCCACAATGTTTTGAACCATTTTTATATTTCCTGGGATATTTAAGGTGTACCCAAGTTGAGGTTCTTGTAAGCAGTGCAGCCCTAAATTTGGGGGTGGCTCTGTCTTATTGATTTTCAGTTTTCCCAAGGTATATTCCCTAGACTGGAAGTGCCCTTGGCTCTGTAGCTCTGTTGTTTACTTGTTTTAGGGAACACAATTCACTCCTCCAGTGAGGCAGTTGGCAACTTACATCCCGCCCATCAGCATAACAAGGCTCCCTGTTCTCCAGGGCCTGTCTTGCCTTTCTGGTTTGTACACATTTTGTGGATGTCCCTTTTGACCGGTGGGAAGTGATACTTCTTTGTAGTGCAGATTTGCATTGCCCGCTTGCTTGCTTGGCCAAAAAGGGCGTATGCGTTTTCTCCTGAACATATTCAGGAGAAAACGCATACGCCCTTTTTGGCCAAGTGCATCATTGTCGAAGTTGTGCCCCTCTTCCTGTGCTTTACAGGCGATTCCAACGTACCTGTTGAAATCTGTTTCCTGCTATTCTGCGTCGCTTTCAAGTCCGCCTCGTTGCCTTTCCTCAACAGATTTTTGGACGAGAGTTGGCCTTTATTACTCTGCCAGTTTGTGAGTTGCTGTGCCCCTGAGCTCCATTTTTCAACTCGTTTTTTTGTGAGCTGAACGCAAGTCCAAAGTTTTGGTTCAGGACCTATACTGGTTCCCGGTGGGTGGCTGAGACTTTGGTTCATTCTTCTTCCTGCCGGGAAATTAGAGTGACATGTACCCATCCAAATGCCTAACAGCCACTCTCTCATTGGTTCTCCCTCTTCCCTTTCATCCTCTGCCAAATTGGCAACCTGTGCGAACCAGGAGGTTAAAGGGGCTGTCCCTCCAAGTTGTGGGATTGATAGTAAAGCAGTTGGAAAGTCAAACTGGAGCACCAGGAGAGGGACTATTCGTTGAGTTTTAGAAACCTTTCGTATTCACAGTGTGTCCATTCTCTAGGTTTCCCGTACATGGTATAGCTGTAGTAATATTCCCTTCAACCTGGAGAGTTGGGACCCATGGAATAGGTGCCATGCATTATTGCTTTAACGGGTCTGCATTTGCTCACCCAATCTCACCAATCCCTTCAGTCCCAGGCGTCCAGCCTCATGCCACATCCAGCTGTCATTGTAGATAGGGTCATTCCAGGTTGCATCAGAGACCCTGAAGGAATTGTAAAGAATTTCCCTGTTTCTTTGTTTTGTTTTTGAAATTCCTTTTTAGAGTGGGATTGAGCTGATTCTCGCTGCCATGTTTATGCCCGTCTAGACACAGTTGAACCCCTTTCGGAGACATATAAATACATAGGTTTTAAGATTCTTACTAGTCAGTTATATTCCTCTGCGGGAAATATGGGGTTTTGAGTCCCTTTCACTGAGCAAGGTGTAGGTCTTGTCTATTCCATAGTTGGTTTTTGGAACGGTACCTGGGCTTATATCAAACTCTGGTTTGATGCATCCCCCCACCTCTCCTTGCCCCTTAAGCAGGCATAAGAGTGTTCTCTAAATGTGAGACTCTGTTCTCTTTCCTAACTCAGTTCATGTGTAGCCATGTTTACAGGATCTTCCTAAGTGATATCTTATGATAAGTTTCTTTTTCTGTGTGACTTCTTTCACTTAGAATCATCGTACCTGAATCCACTCATTTTGCTGCTACTGGTCTTATGACATTGATTTCACGGCTGAGGGATATTCCATCGTACGTAAGTTCCACAATTTTTTGAACCATTTTTATATTTCCTGGGATATTTAAGGTGTACCCAAGTTGAGGTTCTTGTAAGCAGTGCAGCCCTAAATTTGGGGGTGGCTGTGTCTTATTGATTTTCAGTTTTCCCAAGGTATATTCCCTAGACTGGAAGTGCCCTTGGCTCTGTAGCTCTGTTGTTTACTTGTTTTAGGGAACACAATGCACTCCTCCAGTGAGGCAGTTGGCAACTTACATCCCGCCCATCAGCATAACAAGGCTCCCTGTTCTCCAGGGCCTGTCTTGCCTTTCTGGTTTGTACACATTTTGTGGATGTCCCTTTTGACCGGTGGGAAGTGATACTTCTTTGTAGTGCAGATTTGCATTGCCCGCTTGCTTGCTTGGCCAAAAAGGGCGTATGCGTTTTCTCCTGAATATATTCAGGAGAAAACGCATACGCCCTTTTTGGCCAAGTGCATCATTGTCGAAGTTGTGCCCCTCTTCCTGTGCTTTACAGGCGATTCCAACGTACCTCTTGAAATCTGTTTCCTGCTATTCTGCGTCGCTTTCAAGTCCGCCTCGTTGACTTTCCTCAACAGATTTTTGGATGAGAGTTGGCCTTTACTATTCTGCCAGTTTGTGAGTTTCTGTGCCCCTGAGCTCCATTTTTCAACTCGTTTTTTTGTGAGCTGAACGGAAGTCCAAAGTTTTGGTTCAGGACCTATACTGGTTCCCGGTGGGTGGCTGAGACTTTGGTACATTCTTCTTCCTGCCGGGAAATTAGAGTGACATGTACCCATCCAAATGCCTAACAGCTACTCTCTCATTGGTTCTCCCTCTTCCCTTTCATCCTCTGCCAAATTGGCAACCTGTGCGAACCAAGAGGTTAAAGGGGCTGTCCCTCCAAGTTGGGGGATTGATAGTAAAGCAGTTGGAAAGTCAAACCGGAGCACCAGGAGAGGGACTATTCGTTGAGTTTTAGAAACCTTTCGTATTCACAGTGTGTCCATTCTCTAGGTTTCCCGTACATGGTATAGCTGTAGTAATATTCCCTTCAACCTGGAGAGTTGGGACCCATGGAATGGGTGCCATGCATTATTGCTTTAAAGGGTCTGCATTTGCTCACCCAATCTCACCAATCCTCTCAGTCCCAAGTGTCCAGCCTCATGCCACATCCAGCTGTCATTGTAGATAGGGTCATTCCAGGTTGCATCAGAGACCCTGAAGGAATTGTAAAGAATTTCCCTGTTTCTTTGTTTTGTTTTTGAAATTCCTTTTTATAGTGGGTTTGAGCTGATTCTCGCTGCCATGTTTATGCCAGTGTAGAGACACTTGTTTCCCTTACGGAGACAGATCAATACATAGGTTTTAAGATTCTTACTAGTCAGATCTATTCCTCTGCTGGAAATATGGGGTTTTGAGTCCCTTTCACTGAGGAAGGTGTAGGTCTTGTCTATTCCATAGTTGGTTTTTGGAACGGTACCTGTGCTTATATCAAACTCTGGTTTGATGCATCCCCCCACCTCTCCTTGCCCCTTAAGCAGGCATAGGAGTGTTCTCTAAATGTGAGACTCTGTTCTCTTTCCTAACTCTGTTCATGTGTAGCCATGTTTACAGGATCTTCCTAAGTGATATCTTATGCTAAGTTTCTTTTTCTGTGTGACTTCTTTCACTTAGAATCATCGTACCTGAATCCACTCATTTTGCTGCTACTGGTCTTATGACATTGATTTCACGGCTGAGGGATATTCCATCGTACGTAAGTTCCACAATTTTTTGAACCATTTTTATATTTCCTGGGATATTTAAGGTGTACCCAAGTTGAGGTTCTTGTAAGCAGTGCAGCCCTAAATTTGGGGGTGGCTCTGTCTTATTGATTTTCAGTTTTCCCAAGGTATATTCCCTAGACTGGAAGTGCCCTTGGCTCTGTAGCTCTGTTGTTTACTTGTTTTAGGGAACACAATGCACTCCTCCAGTGAGGCAGTTGGCAACTTACATCCCGCCCATCAGCATAACAAGGCTCCCTGTTCTCCAGGGCCTGTCTTGCCTTTCTGGTTTGTACACATTTTGTGGATGTCCGTTTTGACCGGTGGGAAGTGATACTTCTTTGTAGTGCAGATTTGCATTGCCCGCTTGCTTGCTTGGCCAAAAAGGGCGTATGCGTTTTCTCCTGAACATATTCAGGAGAAAACGCATACGCCCTTTTTGGCCAAGTGCATATTTGTCGAAGTTGTGCCCCTCTTCCTGTGCTTTACAGGCGATTCCAACGTACCTCTTGAAATCTGTTTCCTGCTATTCTGCGTCGCTTTCAAGTCCGCCTCGTTGCCTTCCCTCAACAGATTTTTGGACGAGAGTTGGCCTTTATTACTCTGCCATTTTGTGAGTTTCTGTGCCCCTGAGCTCCATTTTTCAACTCGTTTTTTTGTGAGCTAAACGGAAGTCCAAAGTTTTGGTTCAGGACCTATACTGGTTCCCGGTGGGTGGCTGAGACTTTGGTTCATTCTTCTTCTTGCCGGGAAATTAGAGTGACATGTACCCATCCAAATGCCTAACAGCTACTCTCTCATTGGTTCTCCCTCTTCCCTTTCATCCTCTGCCAAATTGGCAACCTGTGCGAACCAGGAGGTTAAAGGGGCTGTCTCTCCAAGTTGGGAGATTGATAGTAAAGCAGTTGGAAAGTCAAACCGGAGCACCAGGAGAGGGACTATTCGTTGAGTTTTAGAAACCTTTCGTATTCACAGTGTGTCCATTCTCTAGGTTTCCCGTACATGGTATAGCTGTAGTAATATTCCCTTCAACCTGGAGAGTTGGGACCCATGGAATGGGTGCCATGAATTATTGCTTTAAAGGGTCTGCATTTGCTCACCCAATCTCACCAATCCTCTCAGTCCCAAGTGTCCAGCCTCATGCCACATCCAGCTGTCATTGTAGATAGGGTCATTCCAGGTTGCATCAGAGACCCTGAAGGAATTGTAAAGAATTTCCCTGTTTCTTTGTTTTGTTTTTGAAATTCCTTTTTAGAGTGGGTTTGAGCTGATTCTCGCTGCCATGTTTATGCCAGTCTAGACACACTTGATTCCCTTACGGAGACATATCAATACATAGGTTTTAAGATTCTTACTAGTCAGATCTATTCCTCTGCGGGAAATATGGGGTTTTGAGTCCCTTTCACTGAGGAAGGTGTAGGTCTTGTGTATTCCATAGTTGGTTTTTGGAACGGTACCTGTGCTTATATCAAACTCTGGTTTGATGCATCCCCCCACCTCTCCTTCCCCCTTAAGCAGGCATAAGAGTGTTCTCTAAATGTGAGACTCTGTTCTCTTTCCTAACTCAGTTCATGTGTAGCCATGTTTACAGGATCTTCCTAAGTGATATCTTATGCTAAGTTTCTTTTTCTGTGTGACTTCTTTCACTTAGAATCATCGTACCTGAATCCACTCATTTTGCTGCTACTGGTCTTATGACATTGATTTCACGGCTGAGGGATATTCCATCGTACGTAAGTTCCACAATTTTTTGAACCATTTTTATATTTCCTGGGATATTTAAGGTGTACCCAAGTTGAGGTTCTTGTAAGCAGTGCAGCCCTAAATTTGGGGGTGGCTCTGTCTTATTGATTTTCAGTTTTCCCAAGGTATATTCCCTAGACTGGAAGTGCCCTTGGCTCTGTAGCTCTGTTGTTTACTTGTTTTAGGGAACACAATGCACTCCTCCAGTGAGGCAGTTGGCAACTGACATCCCGCCCATCAGCATAACAAGGCTCCCTGTTCTCCAGGGCCTGTCTTGCCTTTCTGGTTTGTACACATTTTGTGGATGTCCCTTTTGACCGGTGGGAAGTGATACTTCTTTGTAGTGCAGATTTGCATTGCCCGCTTGCTTGCTTGGCCAAAAAGGGCGTATGCATTTTCTCCTGAATATATTCAGGAGAAAACGCATACGCCCTTTTTGGCCAAGTGCATCATTGTCGAAGTTGTGCCCCTCTTCCTGTGCTTTACAGGCGATTCCAACGTACCTCTTGAAATCTGTTTCCTGCTATTCTGCGTCGCTTTCAAGTCCGCCTCGTTGCCTTCCCTCAACAGATTTTTGGACGAGAGTTGGCCTTTATTACTCTGCCAGTTTGTGAGTTGCTGTGCCCCTGAGCTCCATTTTTCAACTCGTTTTTTTGTGAGCTGAACGGAAGTCAAAATTTTGGTTCAGGACCTATACTGGTTCCCGGTGGGTGGCTGAGACTTTGGTTCATTCTTCTTCCTGCCGGGAAATTAGAGTGACATGTACCCATCCAAATGCCTAACAGCTACTCTCTCATTGGTTTTCTCTCTTCTCTTTCATCCTCTGCCAAATTGGCAACCTGTGCGAACCAGGAGGTTAAAGGGGCTGTCTCTCCAAGTTGGGGGATTGATAGTTAAGCAGTTGGAAAGTCAAACCGGAGCACCAGGAGAGGGACTATTTGTTGAGTTTTAGAAACCTTTCGTATTCACAGTGTGTCCATTCTCTAGGTTTCCCGTACATGGTATAGCTGTAGTAATATTCCCTTCAACCTGGAGAGTTGGGACCCATGGAATGGGTGCCATGCATTATTGCTTTAACGGGTCTGCATTTGCTCACCCAATCTCACCAATCCCTTCAGTCCCAGGCGTCCAGCCTCATGCCACATCCAGCTGTCATTGTAGATAGGGTCATTCCAGGTTGCATCAGAGACCCTGAAGGAATTGTAAAGAATTAACCTGTTTCTGTGTTTTGTTTTTGAAATTCCTTTTTATAGTGGGTTTGAGCTGATTCTCGCTGCCATGTTTATGCCCGTCTAGACACACTTGATTCCCTTTCGGAGACATATCAATACATAGGTTTTAAGATTCTTACTAGTCAGTTATATTCCTCTTCGGGAAATATGGGGTTTTGAGTCCCTTTCACTGAGGAAGGTGTAGGTCTTGTCTATTCCATAGTTGGTTTTTGGAACGGTACCTGTGCTTATATCACACTCTGGTTTGATGCATCCCCCCACCTCTCCTTCCCCCTTAAGCAGGCATAAGAGTGTTCTCTAAATGTGAGACTCTGTTGTCTTTCCTAACTCTGTTCATGTGTAGCCATGTTTACAGGATCTTCCTAAGTGATATCTTATGCTAAGTTTCTTTTTCTGTGTGACTTATTTCACTTAGAATCATCGTACCTGAATCCACTCATTTTGCTGCTACTGGTCTTATGACATTGATTTCACGGCTGAGGGATATTCCATCATACGTAAGTTCCACAATTTTTTGAACCATTTTTATATTTCCTGGGATATTTAAGGTGTACCGAAGTTGAGGTTCTTGTAAGCAGTGCAGCCCTAAATTTGGGGGTGGCTCTGTCTTATTGATTTTCAGTTTTCCCAAGGTATATTCCCTAGACTGGAAGTGCCCTTGGCTCTGTAGCTCTGTTGTTTACTTGTTTTAGGGAACACAATGCACTCCTCCAGTGAGGCAGTTGGCAACTTACATCCCGCCCATCAGCATAACAAGGGTCCCTGTTCTCCAGGGCCTGTCTTGCCTTTCTGGTTTGTACACATTTTGTGGATGTCCCTTTTGACCGGTGGGAAGTGATACTTTTTTGTAGTGCAGATTTGCATTGCCCGCTTGCTTCCTTGGCCAAGAAGGGCGTATGCGTTTCCTCCTGAATAGAGAAAACGCATACGCCCTTTTTGGCCAAGTGCATCATTGTCGAAGTTGTGCCCCTCTTCCTGTGCTTTACCGGAGGTTCCAACGTACCTCTTGAAATCTGTTTCCTGCTATTCTGCGTCGCTTTCAAGTCCGCCTCGTTGCCTTCCCTCAACAGATTTTTGGACGAGAGTTGGCCTTTATTACTCTGCCAGTTTGTGAGTTTCTGTGCCCCTGAGCTCCATTTTTCAAATCGTTTTTTTGTGAGCTGAACGCAAGTCCAAAGTTTTGGTTCAGGACCTATACTGGTTCCCGGTGGGTGGCTGAGACTTTGGTTCATTCTTCTTCCTGCCGGGAAATTAGAGTGACATGTACCCATCCAAATGCCTAACAGCTACTCTCTCATTGGTTCTCCCTCTTCCCTTTCATCCTCTGCCAAATTGGCAACCTGTGCGAACCAGGATGTTAAAGGGGCTGTCCCTCCAAGTTGGGGGATTGATAGTAAAGCAGTTGGAAAGTCAAACCGGAGCACCAGGAGAGGGACTATTCGTTGAGTTTTAGAAACCTTTCGTATTCACAGTGTGTCCATTCTCTAGGTTTCCCGTACATGGTATAGCTGTATTAATATTCCCTTCAACCTGGAGAGTTGGGACCCATGGAATGGGTGCCATGCATTATTGCTTTAAAGGGTCTGCATTTGCTCACCCAATCTCACCAATCCTCTCAGTCCCAAGTGTCCAGCCTCATGCCACATCCAGCTGTCATTGTAGATAGGGTCATTCCAGGTTGCATCAGAGACCCTGAAGGAATTGTAAAGAATTTCCCTGTTTCTTTGTTTTGTTTTTGAAATTCCTTTTTATAGTGGGTTTGAGCTGATTCTCGCTGCCATGTTTATGCCAGTCTAGAGACACTTGATTCCCTTACGGAGACAGATCAATACATAGGTTTTAAGATTCTTACTAGTCAGATCTATTCCTCTGCGGGAAATATGGGGTTTTGAGTCCCTTTCACTGAGGAAGGTGTAGGTCTTGTCTATTCCATAGTTGGTTTTTGGAACGGTACCTGTGCTTATATCAAACTCTGGTTTTATGCATCCCCCCACCTCTCCTTCCCCCTTAAGCAGGCATAAGAGTGTTCTCTAAATGTGAGACTCTGTTCTCTTTCCTAACTCAGTTCATGTGTAGCCATGTTTACAGGATCTTCCTAAGTGATATCTTATGATAAGTTTCCGTTTCTGTGTGACTTCTTTCACTTAGAATCATCGTACCTGAATCCACTCATTTTGCTGCTACTGGTCTTATGACATTGATTTCACGCCTGAGGGATATTCCATCGTACGTAAGTTCCACAATGTTTTGAACCATTTTTATATTTCCTGGGATATTTAAGGTGTACCCAAGTTGAGGTTCTTGTAAGCAGTGCAGCCCTAAATTTGGGGGTGGCTCTGTCTTATTGATTTCCTGTTTTCCCAAGGTATATTCCCTAGACTGGAAGTGCCCTTGGCTCTGTAGCTCTGTTGTTTACTTGTTTTAGGGAACACAATGCACTCCTCCAGTGAGGCAGTTGGCAACTTACATCCCGCCCATCAGCATAACAAGGCTCCCTGCTCTCCAGGGCCTGTCTTGCCTTTCTGGTTTGTACACATTTTGTGGATGTCCGTTTTGACCGGTGGGAAGTGATACTTCTTTGTAGTGCAGATTTGCATTGCCCGCTTGCTTGCTTGGCCAAAAAGGGCGTATGCGTTTTCTCCTGAATATATTCAGGAGAAAACGCATACGCCCTTTATGGCCAAGTGCATCATTGTCGAAGTTGTGCCCCTCTTCCGGTGCTTTACCGGAGATTCCACCGTACCTTTTGAAATCTGTTTCCTGCTATTCTGCGTCGCTTTCAAGTCCGCCTCGTTGCCTTCCCTCAACAGATTTTTGGACGAGAGTTGGCCTTTATTACGCTGCCAGTTTGTGAGTTGCTGTGCCCCTGAGCTCCGTTTTTCAACTCGTTTCTTTGTGAGCTGAACGCAAGTCCAGAATTTTGGTTCAGGACCTATACTGGTTCCCGGTGGGTGGCTGAGACTTTGGTTCATTCTTCTTCCTGCCGGGAAATTAGAGTGACATGTACCCATCCAAATGCCTAACAGCTACTCTCTCATTGGTTCTCCCTCTTCCCTTTCATCCTCTGTCAATTTGGCAACCCTTGCGAACCAGGAGGTTAAAGGGGCTGTCTCTCCAAGTTGGGGGATTGATAGTAAAGCAGTTGGAAAGTCAAACCGGAGCACCAGGAGAGGGACTATTTGTTGAGTTTTAGAAACCTTTCGTATTCACAGTGTGTCCATTCTCTAGGTTTCCCGTACATGGTATAGCTGTAGTAATATTCCCTTCAACCTGGAGAGTTGGGACCCATGGAACGGGTGCCATGCATTATTGCTTTAAAGGGTCTGCATTTGCTCACCCAATCTCACCAATCCTCTCAGTCCCAAGTGTCCAGCCTCATGCCACATCCAGCTGTCATTGTAGATAGGGTCATTCCAGGTTGCATCAGAGACCCTGAAGGAATTGTAAAGAATTTCCCTGTTTCTTTGTTTTGTTTTTGAAATTCCTTTTTAGAGTGGGTTTGAGCTGATTCTCACTGCCATGTTTATGCCCGTCTAGACACCCTTGATTCCCTTACGGGGATATATCAATACATAGGTTTTAAGATTCTTACTAGTCAGATCTATTCCTCTTTGGGAAATATGGGGTTTTGAGTCCCTTTCACTGAGGAAGGTGTAGGTCTTGTCTATTCCATAGTTGGTTTTTGGAACGGTACCTGTGCTTATATCAAAGTCTGGTTTGATGCATCCCCCCACCTCTCCTTGCCCCTTAAGCAGGCATAAGAGTGTTCTCTAAATGTGAGACTCTGTTCTCTTTCCTAACTCAGTTCATGTGTAGCCATGTTTACAGGATCTTCCTAAGTGATATCTTATGATAAGTTTCTTTTTCTGTGTGACTTATTTCACTTAGAATCATCGTACCTGAATCCACTCATTTTGCTGCTACTGGTCTTATGACATTGATTTCACGGCTGAGGGATATTCCATCGTACGTACGTTCTACAATGTTTTGAACCATTTTTATATTTCCTGGGATATTTAAGGTGTACCCAAGTTGAGGTTCTTGTAAGCAGTGCAGCCCTAAATTTGGAGGTGGCTTTGTATTATTGATTTTCAGTTTTCCCAAGGTATATTCCCTAGACTGGAAGTGCCCTTGGCTCTGTAGCTCTGTTGTTTACTTGTTTTAGGGAACACAATTCACTCCTCCAGTGAGGCAGTTGGCAACTTACATCCCGCCCATCAGCATAACAAGGCTCCCTTTTCTCCAGGGCCTGTCTTGCCTTTCTGGTTTGTACACATTTTGTGGATGTCCCTTTTGACCGGTGGGAAGTGATACTTCTTTGTAGTGCAGATTCGCATTGCCCACTTGCTTGCTTGGCCAAAAAGGGCGTATGCGTTTTCTCCTGAATATATTCAGGAGAAAACGCATACGCCCTTTTTGGCCAAGTGCATCATTGTCGAAGTTGTGCCCCTCTTCCTGTGCTTTACAGGCGATTCCAACGTACCTCTTGAAATCTGTTTCCTGCTATTCTGCCTCGCTTTCAAGTCCGCCACGTTGCCTTCCCTCAACAGATTTTTGGACGAGAGTTGGCCTTTATTACGCTGCCAGTTTGTGAGTTGCTGTGCCCCTGAGCTCCGTTTTTCAAGTCGTTTTTTTGTGAGCTGAACGCAAGTCCAAAATTTTGGTTCAGGACCTATACTGGTTCCCGGTGGGTGGCTGAGACTTTGGTTAATTCTTCTTCCTGCCGGGAAATTAGAGTGACATGTGCCCATCCAAATGCCTAACAGCTACTCTCTCATTGGTTCTCCCTCTTCCCTTTCATCCTCTGCCAAATTGGCAACCTGTGCGAACCAGGAGGTTAAAGGGGCTGTCCCTCCAAGTTGGGGGATTGATAGTAAAGCAGTTGGAAAGTCAAACCGGAGCACCAGGAGAGGGACTATTCGTTGAGTTTTAGAAACCTTTCGTATTCACAGTGTGTCCATTCTCTAGGTTTCCCGTACATGGTATAGCTGTATTAATATTCCCTTCAACCTGGAGAGTTGGGACCCATGGAATGGGTGCCATGCATTTTTGCTTTAAAGGGTCTGCATTTGCTCACCCAATCTCACCAATCCTCTCAGTCCCAAGTGTCCAGCCTCATGCCACATCCAGCTGTCATTGTAGATAGGGTCATTCCAGGTTGCATCAGAGACCCTGAAGGAATTGTAAAGAATTTCCCTGTTTCTTTGTTCTGTTTTTGAAATTCCTTTTTATAGTGGGTTTGAGCTGATTCTCGCTGCCATGTTTATGCCAGTCTAGAGACACTTGATTCCCTTACGGAGACACATCAATACATAGGTTTTAAGATTCTTACTAGTCAGATCTATTCCTCTGCGGGAAATATGGGGTTTTGAGTCCCTTTCACTGAGGAAGGTGTAGGTCTTGTCTATTCCATAGTTGGTTTTTGGAACGGTACCTGTGCTTTTATCAAACTCTGGTTTTATGCATCCCCCCACCTCTCCTTCCCCCTTAAGCAGGAATAAGAGTGTTCTCTAAATGTGAGACTCTGTTCTCTTTCCTAACTCAGTTCATGTGTAGCCATGTTTACAGGATCTTCCTAAGTGATATCTTATGATAAGTTTCCTTTTCTGTGTGACTTCTTTCACTTAGAATCATCGTACCTGAATCCACTCATTTTGCTGCTACTGGTCTTATGACATTGATTTCATGGCTGAGGGATATTCCATCGTACGTAAGTTCCACAATGGTTTGAACCATTTTTATATTTCCTGGGATATTTAAGGTGTACCCAAGTTGAGGTTCTTGTAAGCAGTGCAGCCCTAAATTTGGGGGTGGCTTTGTCTTATTGATTTCCAGTTTTCCCAAGGTATATTCCCTAGACTGGAAGTGCCCTTGGCTCTGTAGCTCTGTTGTTTACTTGTTTTAGGGAACACAATTCACCCCTCCAGTGAGGCAGTTGGCAACTTACATCCCGCCCATCAGCATAACAAGGCTCCCTGTTCTCCAGGGCCTGTCTTGCCTTTCTGGTTTGTACACATTTTGTGGATGTCCCTTTTGACCGGTGGGAAGTGATACTTCTTTGTAGTGCAGATTTGCATTGCCCGCTTGCTTGCTTGGCCAAAAAGGGCGTATGCGTTTTCTCCTGAATATATTCAGGAGAAAACGCATACGCCCTTTTTGGCCAAGTGCATCATTGTCGAAGTTGTGCCCCTCTTCCTGTGCTTTACAGGCGATTCCAACGTACCTCTTGAAATCTGTTTCCTGCTATTCTGCCTCGCTTTCAAGTCCGCCTCGTTGCCTTCCCTCAACAGATTTTTGGACGAGAGTTGGCCTTTATTACGCTGCCAGTTTGTGAGTTTCTGTGCCCCTGAGCTCCATTTTTCAACTCGTTTTTTTGTGAGCAGAACGGAAGTCCAAAGTTTTGGTTCAGGACCTATACTGGTTCCCGGTGGGTGGCTGAGACTTTGGTTCATTCTTCTTCCTGCCTGGAAATTAGAGTGACATGTACACATCCAAATGCCTAACAGCTACTCTCTCATTGGTTCTCCCTCTTCCCTTTCATCCTCTGCCAAATTGGCAACCTGTGCGAACCAGGAGGTTAAAGGGGCTGTCCCTCCAAGTTGGGGGATTGATAGTAAAGCAGTTGGAAAGTCAAACCGGAGCACCAGGAGAGGGACTATTCGTTGAGTTTTAGAAACCTTTCGTATTCACAGTTTGTCCATTCTCTAGGTTTCCCGTACATGGTATAGCTGTAGTAATATTCCCTTCAACCTGGAGAGTTGGGACCCATGGAACGGGTGCCATGCATTATTGCTTTAAAGGGTCTGCATTTGCTCACCCAATCTCACCAATCCTCTCAGTCCCAAGTGTCCAGCCTCATGCCACATCCAGCTGTCATTGTAGATAGGGTCATTCCAGGTTGCATCAGAGACCCTGAAGGAATTGTAAAGAATTTCCCTGTTTCTTTGTTTTGTTTTTGAAATTCCTTTTTATAGTGGGTTTGAGCTGATTCTCGCTGCCATGTTTATGCCAGTCTAGACACACTTGATTCCCTTACGGAGACATATCAATACATATGTTTTAAGATTCTTAGTAGTCAGATCTATTCCTCTGCGGGAAATATGGGGTTTTGAGTCCCTTTCACTGAGGAAGGTGTAGGTCTTGTCTATTCCATAGTTGGTTTTTGGAACGGTACCTGTGCTTATATCAAACTCTGGTTTGATGCATCCCCCCACCTCTCCTTCCCCCTTAAGCAGGCATAAGAGTGTTCTCTAAATGTGAGACTCTGTTCTCTTTCCTAACTCAGTTCATGTGTAGCCATGTTTACAGGATCTTCCTAAGTGATATCTTATGCTAAGTTTCTTTTTCTGTGTGACTTATTTCACTTAGAATCATCGTACCTGAATCCACTCATTTTGCTGCTACTGGTCTTATGACATTGATTTCACGGCTGAGGGATATTCCATCGTACGTAAGTTCCACAATGTTTTGAACCATTTTTATATTTCCTGGGATATTTAAGGTGTACCCAAGTTGAGGTTCTTGTAAGCAGTGCAGCCCTAAATTTGGGGGTGGCTCTGTCTTATTGATTTCCAGTTTTCCCAAGGTATATTCCCTAGACTGGAAGTGCCCTTGGCTCTGTAGCTCTGTTGTTTACTTGTTTTAGGGAACACAATGCACTCCTCCAGTGAGGCAGTTGGCAACTTACATCCCGCCCATCAGCATAACAAGGCTCCCTGCTCTCCAGGGCCTGTCTTGCCTTTCTGGTTTGTACACATTTTGTGGATGTCCGTTTTGACCGGTGGGAAGTGATACTTCTTTGTAGTGCAGATTCGCATTGCCCGCTTGCTTGCTTGGCCAAAAAGGGCGTATGCGTTTTCTCCTGAATATATTCAGGAGAAAACGCATACGCCCTTTTTGGCCAACTGCATCATTGTCGAAGTTGTGCCCCTCTTCCTGTGCTTTACGGGCGATTCCAACGTACCTTTTGAAATCTGTTTCCTGCTATTCTGCCTCGCTTTCAAGTCCACCTCGTTGCCTTCCCTCAACAGATTTTTGGACGAGAGTTGGCCTTTATTACGCTGCCAGTTTGTGAGTTGCTGTGCCCCTGAGCTCCGTTTTTCAACTCGTTTTTTTGTGAGCTGAACGCAAGTCCAAAATTTTGGTTCAGGACCTATACTGGTTCCCGGTGGGTGGCTGAGACTTTGGTTCATTCTTCTTCCTGCCGGGAAATTAGAGTGACATGTACCCATCCAAATGCCTAACAGCTACTCTCTCATTGGTTCTCCCTCTTCCCTTTCATCCTCTGCCAAATTGGCAACCTGTGCGAACCAGGAGGTTAAAGGGGCTGTCTCTCCAAGTTGGGAGATTGATAGTAAAGCAGTTGGAAAGTCAAACCGGAGCACCAGGAGAGGGACTATTCGTTGAGTTTTAGAAACCTTTCGTATTCACAGTGTGTCCATTCTCTAGGTTTCCCGTACATGGTATAGCTGTAGTAATATTCCCTTCAACCTGGAGAGTTGGGACCCATGGAACGGGTGCCATGCATTATTGCTTTAAAGGGTCTGCATTTGCTCACCCAATCTCACCAATCCTCTCAGTCCCAAGTGTCCAGCCTCATGCCACATCCAGCTGTCATTGTAGATAGGGTCATTCCAGGTTGCATCAGAGACCCTGAAGGAATTGTAAAGAATTTCCCTGTTTCTTTGTTTTGTTTTTGAAATTCCTTTTTA
This sequence comes from Mesoplodon mirus, assembly GCF_964341445.2. Taxonomy (NCBI): domain Eukaryota; kingdom Metazoa; phylum Chordata; class Mammalia; order Artiodactyla; family Ziphiidae; genus Mesoplodon; species Mesoplodon mirus. The sequence goes on from NC_138984.1 coordinate 117,156,384, forward strand.
TAGTGGGATTGAGCTGATTCTCGCTGCCATGTTTATGCCCGTCTAGACACACTTGATTCCCTTTCGGAGACATATCAATACATAGGTTTTAAGATTCTTACTAGTCAGATCTATTCCTTTGCGGGAAATATGGGGTTTTGAGTCCCTTTCACTGAGGAAGGTGTAGGTCTTGTCTATTCCATAGTTGGTTTTTGGAACGGTACCTGTGCTTATATCAAACTCTGGTTTTATGCATCCCCCCACCTCTTCTTCCCCCTTAAGCAGGCATAAGAGTGTTCTCTAAATGTGAGACTCTGTTCTCTTTCCTAACTCAGTTCATGTGTAGCCATGTTTACAGGATCTTCCTAAGTGATATCTTATGCTAAGTTTCTTTTTCTGTGTGACTTATTTCACTTAGAATCATCGTACCTGAATCCACTCATTTTGCTGCTACTGGTCTTATGACATTGATTTCACGGCTGAGGGATATTCCATCGTACGTAAGTTCCACAATGTTTTGAACCATTTTTATATTTCCTGGGATATTTAAGGTGTACCCAAGTTGAGGTTCTTGTAAGCAGTGCAGCCCTAAATTTGGGGGTGGCTCTGTCTTATTGATTTTCAGTTTTCCCAAGGTATATTCCCTAGACTGGAAGTGCCCTTGGCTCTGTAGCTCTGTTGTTTACTTGTTTTAGGGAACACAATTCACTCCTCCAGTGAGGCAGTTGGCAACTTACATCCCGCCCATCAGCATAACAAGGCTCCCTTTTCTCCAGGGCCTGTCTTGCCTTTCTGGTTTGTACACATTTTGTGGATGTCCCTTTTGACCGGTGGGAAGTGATACTTCTTTGTAGTGCAGATTTGCATTGCCCGCTTGCTTGCTTGGCCAAAAAGGGCCTATGCGTTTTCTCCTGAATATATTCAGGAGAAAACGCATACGCCCTTTTTGGCCAACTGCATCATTGTCGAAGTTGTGCCCCTCTTCCTGTGCTTTACAGGCGATTCCAACGTACCTCTTGAAATCTGTTTCCTGCTATTCTGCCTCGCTTTCAAGTCCGCCACGTTGCCTTCCCTCAACAGATTTTTGGACGAGAGTTGGCCTTTATTACGCTGCCAGTTTGTGAGTTGCTGTGCCCCTGAGCTCCGTTTTTCAACTCGTTTTTTTGTGAGCTGAACGCAAGTCCAAAATTTTGGTTCAGGACCTATACTTGTTCCCGGGGGGTGGCTGAGACTTTGGTTCATTCTTCTTCCTGCCGGGAAATTAGAGTGACATGTACCCATCCAAATGCCTAACAGCTACTCTCTCATTGGTTCTCCCTCTTCCCTTTCATCCTCTGCCAAATTGGCAACCTGTGCGAACCAGGAGGTTAAAGGGGCTGTCCCTCCAAGTTGGGGGATTGTTAGTAAAGCAGTTGGAAAGTCAAACCGGAGCACCAGGAGAGGGACTATTCGTTGAGTTTTAGAAACCTTTCGTATTCACAGTGTGTCCATTCTCTAGGTTTCCCGTACATGGTATAGCTGTAGTAATATTCCCTTCAACCTGGAGAGTTGGGACCCATGGAACGGGTGCCATGCATTATTGCTTTAAAGGGTCTGCATTTGCTCACCCAATCTCACCAATCCTCTCAGTCCCAAGTGTCCAGCCTCATGCCACATCCAGCTGTCATTGTAGATAGGGTCATTCCAGGTTGCATCAGAGACCCTGAAGGAATTGTAAAGAATTTCCCTGTTTCTTTGTTTTGTTTTTGAAATTCCTTTTTATAGTGGGTTTGAGCTGATTCTCGCTGCCATGTTTATGCCAGTCTAGACACACTTGATTCCCTTACGGAGACATATCAATACATATGTTTTAAGATTCTTAGTAGTCAGATCTATTCCTCTGCGGGAAATATGGGGTTTTGAGTCCCTTTCACTGAGGAAGGTGTAGGTCTTGTCTATTCCATAGTTGGTTTTTGGAACGGTACCTGTGCTTATATCAAACTCTGGTTTGATGCATCCCCCCACCTCTCCTTCCCCCTTAAGCAGGCATAAGAGTGTTCTCTAAATGTGAGACTCTGTTCTCTTTCCTAACTCAGTTCATGTGTAGCCATGTTTACAGGATCTTCCTAAGTGATATCTTATGCTAAGTTTCTTTTTCTGTGTGACTTATTTCACTTAGAATCATCGTACCTGAATCCACTCATTTTGCTGCTACTGGTCTTATGACATTGATTTCACGGCTGAGGGATATTCCATCGTACGTAAGTTCCACAATGTTTTGAACCATTTTTATATTTCCTGGGATATTTAAGGTGTACCCAAGTTGAGGTTCTTGTAAGCAGTGCAGCCCTAAATTTGGGGGTGGCTCTGTCTTATTGATTTCCAGTTTTCCCAAGGTATATTCCCTAGACTGGAAGTGCCCTTGGCTCTGTAGCTCTGTTGTTTACTTGTTTTAGGGAACACAATGCACTCCTCCAGTGAGGCAGTTGGCAACCTACATCCCGCCCATCAGCATAACAAGGCTCCCTGCTCTCCAGGGCCTGTCTTGCCTTTCTGGTTTGTACACATTTTGTGGATGTCCCTTTTGACCGGTGGGAAGTGATACTTCTTTGTAGTGCAGATTCGCATTGCCCGCTTGCTTGCTTGGCCAAAAAGGGCGTATGCGTTTTCTCCTGAATATATTCAGGAGAAAACGCATACGCCCTTTTTGGCCAAGTGCATCATTGTCGAAGTTGTGCCCCTCTTCCTGTGCTTTACAGGCGATTCCAACGTACCTCTTGAAATCTGTTTCCTGGTATTCTGCCTCGCTTTCAAGTCCGCCACGTTGCCTTCCCTCAACAGATTTTTGGACGAGAGTTGGCCTTTATTACGCTGCCAGTTTGTGAGTTGCTGTGCCCCTGAGCTCCGTTTTTCAACTCGTTTTTTTGTGAGCTGAACGCAAGTCCAAAATTTTGGTTCAGGGCCTATACTGGTTCCCGGTGGGTGGCTGAGACTTTGGTTCATTCTTCTTCCTGCCGGGAAATTAGAGTGACATGTACCCATCCAAATGCCTAACAGCTACTCTCTCATTGGTTCTCCCTCTTCCCTTTCATCCTCTGCCAAATTGGCAACCTGTGCGAACCAGGAGATTAAAGGGGCTGTCCCTCCAAGTTGGGGGATTGATAGTAAAGCAGTTGGAAAGTCAAACCGGAGCACCAGGAGAGGGACTATTCGTTGAGTTTTAGAAACCTTTCGTATTCACAGTGTGTCCATTCTCTAGGTTTCCCGTACATGGTATAGCTGTAGTAATATTCCCTTCAACCTGGAGAGTTGGGACCCATGGAACGGGTGCCATGCATTATTGCTTTAAAGGGTCTGCATTTGCTCACCCAATCTCACCAATCCTCTCAGTCCCAAGTGTCCAGCCTCATGCCACATCCAGCTGTCATTGTAGATAGGGTCATTCCAGGTTGCATCAGAGACCCTGAAGGAATTGTAAAGAATTTCCCTGTTTCTTTGTTTTGTTTTTGAAATTCCTTTTTATAGTGGGTTTGAGCTGATTCTCGCTGCCATGTTTATGCCAGTCTAGACACAATTGATTCCCTTACGGAGACATATCAATACATAGGTTTTAAGATTCTTACTAGTCAGATCTATTCCTCTGCGGGAAATATGGGGTTTTGAGTCCCTTTCACTGAGGAAGGTGTAGGTCTTGTCTATTCCATAGTTGGTTTTTGGAACGGTACCTGTGCTTATATCAAACTCTGGTTTGATGCATCCCCCCACCTCTCCTTCCCCCTTAAGCAGGCATAAGAGTGTTCTCTAAATGTGAGACTCTGTTCTCTTTCCTAACTCAGTTCATGTGTAGCCATGTTTACAGGATCTTCCTAAGTGATATCTTATGCTAAGTTTCTTTTTCTGTGTGACTTATTTCACTTAGAATCATCGTACCTGAATCCACTCATTTTGCTGCTACTGGTCTTATGACATTGATTTCACGGCTGAGGGATATTCCATCGTACGTAAGTTCCACAATGTTTTGAACCATTTTTATATTTCCTGGGATATTTAAGGTGTACCCAAGTTGAGGTTCTTGTAAGCAGTGCAGCCCTAAATTTGGGGGTGGCTCTGTCTTATTGATTTCCAGTTTTCCCAAGGTATATTCCCTAGACTGGAAGTGCCCTTGGCTCTGTAGCTCTGTTGTTTACTTGTTTTAGGGAACACAATGCACTCCTCCAGTGAGGCAGTTGGCAACTTACATCCCGCCCATCAGCATAACAAGGCTCCCTGCTCTCCAGGGCCTGTCTTGCCTTTCTGGTTTGTACACATTTTGTGGATGTCCGTTTTGACCGGTGGGAAGTGATACTTCTTTGTAGTGCAGATTCGCATTGCCCGCTTGCTTGCTTGGCCAAAAAGGGCGTATGCGTTTTCTCCTGAATATATTCAGGAGAAAACGCATACGCCCTTTTTGGCCAACTGCATCATTGTCGAAGTTGTGCCCCTCTTCCTGTGCTTTACGGGCGATTCCAACGTACCTTTTGAAATCTGTTTCCTGCTATTCTGCCTCGCTTTCAAGTCCACCTCGTTGCCTTCCCTCAACAGATTTTTGGACGAGAGTTGGCCTTTATTACGCTGCCAGTTTGTGAGTTGCTGTGCCCCTGAGCTCCGTTTTTCAACTCGTTTTTTTGTGAGCTGAACGCAAGTCCAAAATTTTGGTTCAGGACCTATACTGGTTCCCGGTGGGTGGCTGAGACTTTGGTTCATTCTTCTTCCTGCCGGGAAATTAGAGTGACATGTACCCATCCAAATGCCTAACAGCTACTCTCTCATTGGTTCTCCCTCTTCCCTTTCATCCTCTGCCAAATTGGCAACCTGTGCGAACCAGGAGGTTAAAGGGGCTGTCTCTCCAAGTTGGGAGATTGATAGTAAAGCAGTTGGAAAGTCAAACCGGAGCACCAGGAGAGGGACTATTCGTTGAGTTTTAGAAACCTTTCGTATTCACAGTGTGTCCATTCTCTAGGTTTCCCGTACATGGTATAGCTGTAGTAATATTCCCTTCAACCTGGAGAGTTGGGACCCATGGAACGGGTGCCATGCATTATTGCTTTAAAGGGTCTGCATTTGCTCACCCAATCTCACCAATCCTCTCAGTCCCAAGTGTCCAGCCTCATGCCACATCCAGCTGTCATTGTAGATAGGGTCATTCCAGGTTGCATCAGAGACCCTGAAGGAATTGTAAAGAATTTCCCTGTTTCTTTGTTTTGTTTTTGAAATTCCTTTTTATAGTGGGATTGAGCTGATTCTCGCTGCCATGTTTATGCCCGTCTAGACACACTTGATTCCCTTTCGGAGACATATCAATACATAGGTTTTAAGATTCTTACTAGTCAGATCTATTCCTTTGCGGGAAATATGGGGTTTTGAGTCCCTTTCACTGAGGAAGGTGTAGGTCTTGTCTATTCCATAGTTGGTTTTTGGAACGGTACCTGTGCTTATATCAAACTCTGGTTTTATGCATCCCCCCACCTCTTCTTCCCCCTTAAGCAGGCATAAGAGTGTTCTCTAAATGTGAGACTCTGTTCTCTTTCCTAACTCAGTTCATGTGTAGCCATGTTTACAGGATCTTCCTAAGTGATATCTTATGCTAAGTTTCTTTTTCTGTGTGACTTATTTCACTTAGAATCATCGTACCTGAATCCACTCATTTTGCTGCTACTGGTCTTATGACATTGATTTCACGGCTGAGGGATATTCCATCGTACGTAAGTTCCACAATGTTTTGAACCATTTTTATATTTCCTGGGATATTTAAGGTGTACCCAAGTTGAGGTTCTTGTAAGCAGTGCAGCCCTAAATTTGGGGGTGGCTCTGTCTTATTGATTTTCAGTTTTCCCAAGGTATATTCCCTAGACTGGAAGTGCCCTTGGCTCTGTAGCTCTGTTGTTTACTTGTTTTAGGGAACACAATTCACTCCTCCAGTGAGGCAGTTGGCAACTTACATCCCGCCCATCAGCATAACAAGGCTCCCTTTTCTCCAGGGCCTGTCTTGCCTTTCTGGTTTGTACACATTTTGTGGATGTCCCTTTTGACCGGTGGGAAGTGATACTTCTTTGTAGTGCAGATTTGCATTGCCCGCTTGCTTGCTTGGCCAAAAAGGGCCTATGCGTTTTCTCCTGAATATATTCAGGAGAAAACGCATACGCCCTTTTTGGCCAACTGCATCATTGTCGAAGTTGTGCCCCTCTTCCTGTGCTTTACAGGCGATTCCAACGTACCTCTTGAAATCTGTTTCCTGCTATTCTGCCTCGCTTTCAAGTCCGCCACGTTGCCTTCCCTCAACAGATTTTTGGACGAGAGTTGGCCTTTATTACGCTGCCAGTTTGTGAGTTGCTGTGCCCCTGAGCTCCGTTTTTCAACTCGTTTTTTTGTGAGCTGAACGCAAGTCCAAAATTTTGGTTCAGGACCTATACTTGTTCCCGGGGGGTGGCTGAGACTTTGGTTCATTCTTCTTCCTGCCGGGAAATTAGAGTGACATGTACCCATCCAAATGCCTAACAGCTACTCTCTCATTGGTTCTCCCTCTTCCCTTTCATCCTCTGCCAAATTGGCAACCTGTGCGAACCAGGAGGTTAAAGGGGCTGTCCCTCCAAGTTGGGGGATTGTTAGTAAAGCAGTTGGAAAGTCAAACCGGAGCACCAGGAGAGGGACTATTCGTTGAGTTTTAGAAACCTTTCGTATTCACAGTGTGTCCATTCTCTAGGTTTCCCGTACATGGTATAGCTGTAGTAATATTCCCTTCAACCTGGAGAGTTGGGACCCATGGAACGGGTGCCATGCATTATTGCTTTAAAGGGTCTGCATTTGCTCACCCAATCTCACCAATCCTCTCAGTCCCAAGTGTCCAGCCTCATGCCACATCCAGCTGTCATTGTAGATAGGGTCATTCCAGGTTGCATCAGAGACCCTGAAGGAATTGTAAAGAATTTCCCTGTTTCTTTGTTTTGTTTTTGAAATTCCTTTTTATAGTGGGTTTGAGCTGATTCTCGCTGCCATGTTTATGCCAGTCTAGACACACTTGATTCCCTTACGGAGACATATCAATACATATGTTTTAAGATTCTTAGTAGTCAGATCTATTCCTCTGCGGGAAATATGGGGTTTTGAGTCCCTTTCACTGAGGAAGGTGTAGGTCTTGTCTATTCCATAGTTGGTTTTTGGAACGGTACCTGTGCTTATATCAAACTCTGGTTTGATGCATCCCCCCACCTCTCCTTCCCCCTTAAGCAGGCATAAGAGTGTTCTCTAAATGTGAGACTCTGTTCTCTTTCCTAACTCAGTTCATGTGTAGCCATGTTTACAGGATCTTCCTAAGTGATATCTTATGCTAAGTTTCTTTTTCTGTGTGACTTATTTCACTTAGAATCATCGTACCTGAATCCACTCATTTTGCTGCTACTGGTCTTATGACATTGATTTCACGGCTGAGGGATATTCCATCGTACGTAAGTTCCACAATGTTTTGAACCATTTTTATATTTCCTGGGATATTTAAGGTGTACCCAAGTTGAGGTTCTTGTAAGCAGTGCAGCCCTAAATTTGGGGGTGGCTCTGTCTTATTGATTTCCAGTTTTCCCAAGGTATATTCCCTAGACTGGAAGTGCCCTTGGCTCTGTAGCTCTGTTGTTTACTTGTTTTAGGGAACACAATGCACTCCTCCAGTGAGGCAGTTGGCAACCTACATCCCGCCCATCAGCATAACAAGGCTCCCTGCTCTCCAGGGCCTGTCTTGCCTTTCTGGTTTGTACACATTTTGTGGATGTCCCTTTTGACCGGTGGGAAGTGATACTTCTTTGTAGTGCAGATTCGCATTGCCCGCTTGCTTGCTTGGCCAAAAAGGGCGTATGCGTTTTCTCCTGAATATATTCAGGAGAAAACGCATACGCCCTTTTTGGCCAAGTGCATCATTGTCGAAGTTGTGCCCCTCTTCCTGTGCTTTACAGGCGATTCCAACGTACCTCTTGAAATCTGTTTCCTGCTATTCTGCCTCGCTTTCAAGTCCGCCACGTTGCCTTCCCTCAACAGATTTTTGGACGAGAGTTGGCCTTTATTACGCTGCCAGTTTGTGAGTTGCTGTGCCCCTGAGCTCCGTTTTTCAACTCGTTTTTTTGTGAGCTGAACGCAAGTCCAAAATTTTGGTTCAGGACCTATACTGGTTCCCGGTGGGTGGCTGAGACTTTGGTTCATTCTTCTTCCTGCCGGGAAATTAGAGTGACATGTACCCATCCAAATGCCTAACAGCTACTCTCTCATTGGTTCTCCCTCTTCCCTTTCATCCTCTGCCAAATTGGCAACCTGTGCGAACCAGGAGATTAAAGGGGCTGTCCCTCCAAGTTGGGGGATTGATAGTAAAGCAGTTGGAAAGTCAAACCGGAGCACCAGGAGAGGGACTATTCGTTGAGTTTTAGAAACCTTTCGTATTCACAGTGTGTCCATTCTCTAGGTTTCCCGTACATGGTATAGCTGTAGTAATATTCCCTTCAACCTGGAGAGTTGGGACCCATGGAACGGGTGCCATGCATTATTGCTTTAAAGGGTCTGCATTTGCTCACCCAATCTCACCAATCCTCTCAGTCCCAAGTGTCCAGCCTCATGCCACATCCAGCTGTCATTGTAGATAGGGTCATTCCAGGTTGCATCAGAGACCCTGAAGGAATTGTAAAGAATTTCCCTGTTTCTTTGTTTTGTTTTTGAAATTCCTTTTTATAGTGGGTTTGAGCTGATTCTCGCTGCCATGTTTATGCCAGTCTAGACACAATTGATTCCCTTACGGAGACATATCAATACATAGGTTTTAAGATTCTTACTAGTCAGATCTATTCCTCTGCGGGAAATATGGGGTTTTGAGTCCCTTTCACTGAGGAAGGTGTAGGTCTTGTCTATTCCATAGTTGGTTTTTGGAACGGTACCTGTGCTTATATCAAACTCTGGTTTGATGCATCCCCCCACCTCTCCTTCCCCCTTAAGCAGGCATAAGAGTGTTCTCTAAATGTGAGACTCTGTTCTCTTTCCTAACTCAGTTCATGTGTAGCCATGTTTACAGGATCTTCCTAAGTGATATCTTATGCTAAGTTTCTTTTTCTGTGTGACTTATTTCACTTAGAATCATCGTACCTGAATCCACTCATTTTGCTGCTACTGGTCTTATGACATTGATTTCACGGCTGAGGGATATTCCATCGTACGTAAGTTCCACAATGTTTTGAACCATTTTTATATTTCCTGGGATATTTAAGGTGTACCCAAGTTGAGGTTCTTGTAAGCAGTGCAGCCCTAAATTTGGGGGTGGCTCTGTCTTATTGATTTCCAGTTTTCCCAAGGTATATTCCCTAGACTGGAAGTGCCCTTGGCTCTGTAGCTCTGTTGTTTACTTGTTTTAGGGAACACAATGCACTCCTCCAGTGAGGCAGTTGGCAACTTACATCCCGCCCATCAGCATAACAAGGCTCCCTGCTCTCCAGGGCCTGTCTTGCCTTTCTGGTTTGTACACATTTTGTGGATGTCCGTTTTGACCGGTGGGAAGTGATACTTCTTTGTAGTGCAGATTCGCATTGCCCGCTTGCTTGCTTGGCCAAAAAGGGCGTATGCGTTTTCTCCTGAATATATTCAGGAGAAAACGCATACGCCCTTTTTGGCCAACTGCATCATTGTCGAAGTTGTGCCCCTCTTCCTGTGCTTTACGGGCGATTCCAACGTACCTTTTGAAATCTGTTTCCTGCTATTCTGCCTCGCTTTCAAGTCCACCTCGTTGCCTTCCCTCAACAGATTTTTGGACGAGAGTTGGCCTTTATTACGCTGCCAGTTTGTGAGTTGCTGTGCCCCTGAGCTCCGTTTTTCAACTCGTTTTTTTGTGAGCTGAACGCAAGTCCAAAATTTTGGTTCAGGACCTATACTGGTTCCCGGTGGGTGGCTGAGACTTTGGTTCATTCTTCTTCCTGCCGGGAAATTAGAGTGACATGTACCCATCCAAATGCCTAACAGCTACTCTCTCATTGGTTCTCCCTCTTCCCTTTCATCCTCTGCCAAATTGGCAACCTGTGCGAACCAGGAGGTTAAAGGGGCTGTCTCTCCAAGTTGGGAGATTGATAGTAAAGCAGTTGGAAAGTCAAACCGGAGCACCAGGAGAGGGACTATTCGTTGAGTTTTAGAAACCTTTCGTATTCACAGTGTGTCCATTCTCTAGGTTTCCCGTACATGGTATAGCTGTAGTAATATTCCCTTCAACCTGGAGAGTTGGGACCCATGGAACGGGTGCCATGCATTATTGCTTTAAAGGGTCTGCATTTGCTCACCCAATCTCACCAATCCTCTCAGTCCCAAGTGTCCAGCCTCATGCCACATCCAGCTGTCATTGTAGATAGGGTCATTCCAGGTTGCATCAGAGACCCTGAAGGAATTGTAAAGAATTTCCCTGTTTCTTTGTTTTGTTTTTGAAATTCCTTTTTATAGTGGGATTGAGCTGATTCTCGCTGCCATGTTTATGCCCGTCTAGACACACTTGATTCCCTTTCGGAGACATATCAATACATAGGTTTTAAGATTCTTACTAGTCAGATCTATTCCTCTGCGGGAAATATGGGGTTTTGAGTCCCTTTCACTGAGGAAGGTGTAGGTCTTGTCTATTCCATAGTTGGTTTTTGGAACGGTACCTGTGCTTATATCAAACTCTGGTTTTATGCATCCCCCCACCTCTCCTTCCCCCTTAAGCAGGAATAAGAGTGTTCTCTAAATGTGAGACTCTGTTCTCTTTCCTAACTCTGTTCATGTGTAGCCATGTTTACAGGATCTTCCTAAGTGATATCTTATGCTAAGTTTCTTTTTCTGTGTGACTTATTTCACTTAGAATCATCGTACCTGAATCCACTCATTTTGCTGCTACTGGTCTTATGACATTGATTTCATGGCTGAGGGATATTCCATCGTACGTAAGTTCCACAATGTTTTGAACCATTTTTATATTTCCTGGGATATTTAAGGTGTACCCAAGTTGAGGTTCTTGTAAGCAGTGCAGCACTAAATTTGGGGGTGGCTCTGTCTTATTGATTTTCAGTTTTCCCACGGTATATTCCCTAGACTGGAAGTGCCCTTGGCTCTGTAGCTCTGTTGTTTACTTGTTTTAGGGAACACAATGCACTCCTCCAGTGAGGCAGTTGGCAACTTACATCCCGCCCATCAGCATAACAAGGCTCCCTGTTCTCCAGGGCCTGTCTTGCCTTTCTGGTTTGTACACATTTTGTGGATGTCCCTTTTGACCGGTGGGAAGTGATACTTCTTTGTAGTGCAGATTTGCATTGCCCGCTTGCTTGCTTGGCCAAAAAGGGCGTATGCGTTTTCTCCTGAATATATTCAGGAGAAAACGCATACGCCCTTTTTGGCCAAGTGCATCATTGTCGAAGTTGTGCCCCTCTTCCTGTGCTTTACAGGCGATTCCAACGTACGTCTTGAAATCTGTTTACTGCTATTCTGCGTCGCTTTCAAGTCCACCTCGTTGCCTTCCCTCAACAGATTTTTGGACGAGAGTTGGCCTTTATTACGCTGCCAGTTTGTGAGTTGCTGTGCCCCTGAGCTCCATTTATCAACTCGTTTTTTTGTGAGCTGAACGGAAGTCCAAAGTTTTGGTTCAGGACCTATACTGGTTCCCGGTGGGTGGCTGAGACTTTGGTTCATTCTTCTTCCTGCCGGGAAATTAGAGTGACATGTACCCATCCAAATGCCTAACAGCTACTCTCTCATTGGTTCTCCCTCTTCCCTTTCATCCTCTGCCAAATTGGCAACCTGTGCGAACCAGGAGGTTAAAGGGGCTGTCCCTCCAAGTTGGGGGATTGATAGAAAAGCAGTTGGAAAGTCAAACCGGAGCACCAGGAGAGGGACTATTCGTTGAGTTTTAGAAACCTTTCGTATTCACAGTGTGTCCATTCTCTAGGTTTCCCGTACATGGTATAGCTGTAGTAATATTCCCTTCAACCTGGAGAGTTGGGACCCATGGAACGGGTGCCATGCATTATTGCTTTAAAGGGTCTGCATTTGCTCACCCAATCTCACCAATCCTCTCAGTCCCAAGTGTCCAGCCTCATGCCACATCCAGCTGTCATTGTAGATAGGGTCATTCCAGGTTGCATCAGAGACCCTGAAGGAATTGTAAAGATTTCCCTGTTTCTTTGTTTTGTTTTTGAAATTCCTTTTTATAGTGGGTTTGAGCTGATTCTCGCTGCCATGTTTATGCCCGTCTAGACACACTTGATTCCCTTTCGGAGACATATCAATACATAGGTTTAAGATTCTTACTAGTCAGTTATATTCCTTTGCGGGAAATATGGGGTTTTGAGTCCCTTTCACTGAGGAAGGTGTAGGTCTTGTCTATTCCATAGTTGGTTTTTGGAACGGTACCTGTGCTTATATCAAACTCTGGTTTGATGCATCCCTCCACCTCTCCTTCCCCCTTAAGCAGGCATAAGAGTGTTCTCTAAATGTGAGACTCTGTTCTCTTTCCTAACTCAGTTCATGTGTAGCCATGTTTACAGGATCTTCCTAAGTGATATCTTATGCTAAGTTTCTTTTTCTGTGTGACTTCTTTCACTTAGAATCATCGTACCTGAATCCACTCATTTTGCTGCTACTGGTCTTATGACATTGATTTCACGGCTGAGGGATATTCCATCGTACGTAAGTTCCACAATGTTTTGAACCATTTTTATATTTCCTGGGATATTTAAGGTGTACCCAAGTTGAGGTTCTTGTAAGCAGTGCAGCCCTAAATTTGGGGGTGGCTTTGTCTTATTGATTTCCAGTTTTCCCAAGGTATATTCCCTAGACTGGAAGTGCCCTTGGCTCTGTAGCTCTGTTGTTTACTGTTTTAGGGAACACAATGCACCCCTCCAGTGAGGCAGTTGGCAACTTACATCCCGCCCATCAGCATAACAAGGCTCCCTGTTCTCCAGGGCCTGTCTTGCCTTTCTGGTTTGTACACATTTTGTGGATGTCCCTTTTGACCGGTGGGAAGTGATACTTCTTTGTAGTGCAGATTTGCATTGCCCGCTTGCTTGCTTGGCCAAAAAGGGCGTATGCGTTTTCTCCTGAATATATTCAGGAGAAAACGCATACGCCCTTTTTGGCCAAGTGCATCATTGTCGAAGTTGTGCCCCTCTTCCTGTGCTTTACAGGCGATTCCAACGTACCTCTTGAAATCTGTTTCCTGCTATTCTGCGTCGCTTTCAAGTCCGCCTCGTTGCCTTCCCTCAACAGATTTTTGGACGAGAGTTGGCCTTTATTACGCTGCCAGTTTGTGAGTTGCTGTGCCCCTGAGCTCCGTTCTTCAACTCGTTTTTTTGTGAGCTGAACGCAAGTCCAAAATTTTGGTTCAGGACCTATACTGGTTCCCGGTGGGTGGCTGAGACTTTGGTTCATTCTTCTTCCTGCCGGGAAATTAGAGTGACATGTACCCATCCAAATGCCTAACAGCTACTCTCTCATTGGTTCTCCCTCTTCCCTTTCATCCTCTGCCAAATTGGCAACCTGTGCGAACCAGGAGGTTAAAGGGGCTGTCTTTCCAAGTTGGGAGATTGATAGTAAAGCAGTAGGAAAGTCAAACCGGAGCACCAGGAGAGGGACTATTCGTTGAGTTTTAGAAACCTTTCGTATTCACAGTGTGTCCATTCTCTAGGTTTCCCGTACATGGTATAGCTGTAGTAATATTCCCTTCAACCTGGAGAGTTGGGACCTATGGAATGGGTGCCATGCATTATTGCTTTAAAGGGTCTGCATTTGCTCACCCAATCTCACCAATCCTCTCAGTCCCAAGCGTCCAGCCTCATGCCACATCCAGCTGTCATTGTAGATAGGGTCATTCAAGGTTGCATCAGAGACCCTGAAGGAATTGTAAAGAATTTCCCTGTTTCTTTGTTTTGTTTTTGAAATTCCTTTTTATAGTGGGTTTGAGCTGATTCTCGCTGCCATGTTTATGCCCGTCTAGACACACTTGATTCCCTTTCGGAGACATATCAATACATAGGTTTTAAGATTCTTACTAGTCAGATATATTCCTCTGTGGGAAATATGGGGTTTTGAGTCCCTTTCACTGAGGAAGGTGTAGGTCTTGTCTATTTCATAGTTGGTTTTTGGAACGGTACCTGTGCTTATATCAAACTCTGGTTTGATGCATCCCCCCACCTCTACTTCCCCCTTAAGCAGGCATAAGAGTGTTCTCTAAATGTGAGACTCTGTTCTCTTTCCTAACTCTGTTCATGTGTAGCCATGTTTACAGGATCTTCCTAAGTGATATCTTATGCTAAGTTTCTTTTTCTGTGTGACTTATTTCACTTAGAATCATCGTACCTGAATCCACTCATTTTGCTGCTACTGGTCTTATGACATTGATTTCACGGCTGAGGGATATTCCATCGTACGTAAGTTCCACAATGTTTTGAACCATTTTTATATTTCCTGGGATATTTAAGGTGTACCCAAGTTGAGGTTCTTGTAAGCAGTGCAGCCCTAAATTTGGGGGTGGCTCTGTCTTATTGATTTCCAGTTTTCCCAAGGTATATTCCCTAGACTGGAAGTGCCCTTGGCTCTGTAGCTCTGTTGTTTACTTGTTTTAGGGAACACAATGCACTCCTCCAGTGAGGCAGTTGGCAACTTACATCCCACCCATCAGCATAATAAGGCTCCCTGTTCTCCAGGGCCTGTCTTGCTTTTCTGGTTTGTACACATTTTGTGGATGTCCCTTTTGACCGGTGGGAAGTGATACTTCTTTGTAGTGCAGATTTGCATTGCCCGCTTGCTTGCTTGGCCAAAAAGGGCGTATGCGTTTTCTCCTGAATATATTCAGGAGAAAACGCATACGCCCTTTTTGGCCAAGTGCATCATTTTCGAAGTTGTGCCCCTCTTCCTGTGTTTTACAGGCGATTCCAACGTACCTCTTGAAATCTGTTTCCTGCTATTCTGCGTCGCTTTCAAGTCCGCTTCGTTGCCTTCCCTCAACAGATTTTTGGACGAGAGTTGGCCTTTATTACGCTGCCAGTTTGTGAGTTGCTGTGCCCCTGAGCTCCGTTTTTCAACTCGTTTTTTTGTGAGCTGAACGCAAGTCCAAAATTTTGGTTCAGGACCTATACTGGTTTCCGGTGGGTGGCTGAGACTTTGGTTCATTCTTCTTCCTGCCGGGAAATTAGAGTGACATGTACCCATCCAAATGCCTAACAGCTACTCTCTCATTGGTTCTCCCTCTTCCCTTTCATCCTCTGCCAAATTGGCAACCTGTGCGAACCAGGAGGTTAAAGGGGCTGTCTCTCCAAGTTGGGAGATTGATAGTAAAGCAGTTGGAAAGTCAAACCGGAGCACCAGGAGAGGGACTATTCGTTGAGTTTTAGAAACCTTTCGTATTCACAGTGTGTCCATTCTCTAGGTTTCCCGTACATGGTATAGCTGTAGTAATATTCCCTTCAACCTGGAGAGTTGAGACCCATGGAACGGGTGCCATGCATTATTGCTTTAAAGGGTCTGCATTTGCTCACCCAATCTCACCAATCCTCTCAGTCCCAAGTGTCCAGCCTCATGCCACATCCAGCTGTCATTGTAGATAGGGTCATTCCAGGTTGCATCAGAGACCCTGAAGGAATTGTAAAGAATTTCCCTGTTTCTTTGTTTTGTTTTTGAAATTCCTTTTTATAGTGGGATTGAGCTGATTCTCGCTGCCATGTTTATGCCCGTCTAGACACACTTGATTCCCTTTCGGAGACATATCAATACATAGGTTTTAAGATTCTTACTAGTCAGTTATATTCCTTTGCGGGAAATATGGGGTTTTGAGTCCCTTTCACTGAGGAAGGTGTAGGTCTTGTCTATTCCATAGTTGGTTTTTGGAACGGTACCTGTGCTTATATCAAACTCTGGTTTGATGCATCCCCCCACCTCTACTTCCCCCTTAAGCAGGCATAAGTGTGTTCTCTAAATGTGAGACTCTGTTCTCTTTCCTAACTCAGTTCATGTGTAGCCATGTTTACAGGATCTTCCTAAGTGATATCTTATGATAAGTTTCTTTTTCTGTGTGACTTCTTTCACTTAGAATCATCGTACCTGAATCCACTCATTTTGCTGCTACTGGTCTTATGACATTGATTTCACGGCTGAGGGATATTCCATCGTACGTAAGTTCCACAATTTTTTGAACCATTTTTATATTTCCTGGGATATTTAAGGTGTACCCAAGTTGAGGTTCTTGTAAGCAGTGCAGCCCTAAATTTGGGGGTGGCTCTGTCTTATTGATTTTCAGTTTTCCCAAGGTATATTCCCTAGACTGGAAGTGCCCTTGGCTCTGTAGCTCTGTTGTTTACTTGTTTTAGGGAACACAATTCACTCCTCCAGTGAGGCAGTTGGCAACTTACATCCCGCCCATCAGCATAACAAGGCTCCCTGTTCTCCAGGGCCTGTCTTGCCTTTCTGGTTTGTACACATTTTGTGGATGTCCCTTTTGACCGGTGGGAAGTGATACTTTTTTGTAGTGCAGATTTGCATTGCCCGCTTGCTTCCTTGGCCAAAAAGGGCGTATGCGTTTCCTCCTGAATAGAGAAAACGCATACGCCCTTTTTGTCCAAGTGCATCATTGTCGAAGTTGTGCCCCTCTTCCGGTGCTTTACCGGAGATTCCAACGTACCTCTTGAAATCTGTTTCCTGCTATTCTGCGTCGCTTTCAAGTCCGCCTCGTTGCCTTCCCTCAACAGATTTTTGGACGAGAGTTGGCCTTTATTATGCTGCCAGTTTGTGAGTTGCTGTGCCCCTCAGCTCCGTTTTTCAACTCGTTTTTTTGTGAGCTGAACGCAAGTCCAGAATTTTGGTTCAGGACCTATACTGGTTCCCGGTGGGTGGCTGAGACTTTGGTTCATTCTTCTTCCTGCCGGGAAATTAGAGTGACATGTACCCATCCAAATGCCTAACAGCTACTCTCTCATTGGTTCTCCCTCTTCCCTTTCATCCTCTGCCAAATTGGCAACCTGTGCGAACCAGGAGCTTAAAGGGGCTGTCTCTCCAAGTTGGGAGATTGATAGGAAAGCAGTTGGAAAGTCAAACCGGAGCACCAGGAGAGGGAAACATCGTTGTGTTTTAGAAACCTTTCGTATTCACAATGTGTCCATTCTCTAGGTTTCCCGTACATGGTATAGCTGTAGTAATATTCCCTTCACCCTGGAGAGTTGGGACCCATGGAATGGGTGCCATGCATTATTGCTTTAAAGGGTCTGCATTGGCTCACCCAATCTCACCAATCCTCTCAGTCTCAAGTGTCCAGCCCCATGCCACATCCAGCTGTCATTGTAGATAGGGTCATTCCAGGTTGCATCAGAGACCCTGAAGGAATTGTAAAGAATTTCCCTGTTTCTTTGTTTTGTTTTTGAAATTCCTTTTTATAGTGGGTTTGAGCTGATTCTCGCTGCCATGTTCATGCCAGTCTAGACACACTTGATTCCCTTTCGGAGACATATCAATACATAGGTTTTAAGATTCTTACTAGTCAGATCTATTCCTCTGCGGGAAATATGGGGTTTTGAGTCCCTTTCACTGAGGAAGGTGTAGGTCTTGTCTATTCCATAGTTGGTTTTTGGAACGATTCCTGTGCTTATATCAAACTCTGGTTTGATGCATCCCCCCACCTTTCCTTCCCCCTTAAGCAGGCATAAGAGTGTTCTCTAAATGTGAGACTCTGTTCTCTTTCCTAACTCTGTTCATGTGTAGCCATGTTTACAGGATCTTCCTAAGTGATATCTTATGCTAAGTTTCTTTTTCTGTGTGACTTCTTTCACTTAGAATCATCGTACCTGAATCCACTCATTTTGCTGCTACTGGTCTTATGACATTGATTTCACGGCTGAGGGATATTCCATCGTACGTAAGTTCCACAATTTTTTGAACCATTTTTATATTTCCTGGGATATTTAAGGTGTACCCAAGTTGAGGTTCTTGTAAGCAGTGCAGCCCTAAATTTGGGGGTGGCTCTGTCTTATTGATTTTCAGTTTTCCCAAGGTATATTCCCTAGACTGGAAGTGCCCTTGGCTCTGTAGCTCTGTTGTTTACTTGTTTTAGGGAACACAATGCACTCCTCCAGTGAGGCAGTTGGCAACTTACATCCCGCCCATCAGCATAACAAGGCTCCCTGTTCTCCAGGGCCTGTCTTGCCTTTCTGGTTTGTACACATTTTGTGGATGTCCCTTTTGACCGGTGGGAAGTGATACTTCTTTGTAGTGCAGATTTGCATTGCCCGCTTGCTTGCTTGGCCAGAAAGGGCGTATGCATTTTCTCCTGAATATATTCAGGAGAAAACGCATACGCCCTTTGTGGCCAAGTGCATCATTGTCGAAGTTGTGCCCCTCTTCCTGTGCTTTACAGGCGATTCCAACGTACCTCTTGAAATCTGTTTCCTGCTATTCTGCGTCGCTTTCAAGTCCGCCTCGTTGCCTTCCCTCAACAGATTTTTGGACGAGAGTTGGCCTTTATTACTCTGCCAGTTTGTGAGTTGCTGTGCCCCTGAGCTCCATTTTTCAACTCGTTTTTTTGTGAGCTGAACGCAAGTCCAAAGTTTTGGTTCAGGACCTATACTGGTTCCCGGTGGGTGGCTGAGACTTTGGTTCATTCTTCTTCCTGCCGGGAAATTAGAGTGACATGTACCCATCCAAATGCCTAACAGCTACTCTCTCATTGGTTCTCCCTCTTCCCTTTCATCCTCTGCCAAATTGGCAACCTGTGCGAACCAGGAGGTTAAAGGGGCTGTCCCTCCAAGTTGGGGGATTGATAGTAAAGCAGTTGGAAAGTCAAACCGGAGCACCAGGAGAGGGACTATTCGTTGAGTTTTAGAAACCTTTCGTATTCACAGTGTGTCCATTCTCTAGGTTTCCCGTACATGGTATAGCTGTAGTAATATTCCCTTCAACCTGGAGAGTTGGGACCCATGGAATGGGTGCCATGCATTATTGATTTAACGGGTCTGCATTTGCTCACCCAATCTCACCAATCCTCTCAGTCCCAAGTGTCCAGCCTCATGCCACATCCAGCTGTCATTGTAGATAGGGTCATTCCAGGTTGCATCAGAGACCCTGAAGGAATTGTAAAGAATTTCCCTGTTTCTTTGTTTTGTTTTTGAAATTCCTTTTTATAGTGGGATTGAGCTGATTCTCGCTGCCATGTTTATGCCCGTCTAGACACACTTGATTCCCTTTCGGAGACATATCAATACATAGGTTTTAAGATTCTTACTAGTCAGTTATATTCCTTTGTGGGAAATATGGGGTTTTGAGTCCCTTTCACTGAGGAAGGTGTAGGTCTTGTCTATTCCATAGTTGGTTTTTGGAACGGTACCTGTGCTTATATCAAACTCTGGTTTGATGCATCCCCCCACCTCTACTTCCCCCTTAAGCAGGCATAAGAGTGTTCTCTAAATGTGAGACTCTGTTCTCTTTCCTAACTCAGTTCATGTGTAGCCATGTTTACAGGATCTTCCTAAGTGATATCTTATGATAAGTTTCTTTTTCTGTGTGACTTCTTTCACTTAGAATCATCGTACCTGAATCCACTCATTTTGCTGCTACTGGTCTTATGACATTGATTTCACGGCTGAGGGATATTCCATCGTACGTAAGTTCCACAATTTTTTGAACCATTTTTATATTTCCTGGGATATTTAAGGTGTACCCAAGTTGAGGTTCTTGTAAGCAGTGCAGCCCTAAATTTGGGGGTGGCTCTGTCTTATTGATTTTCAGTTTTCCCAAGGTATATTCCCTAGACTGGAAGTGCCCTTGGCTCTGTAGCTCTGTTGTTTACTTGTTTTAGGGAACACAATTCACTCCTCCAGTGAGGCAGTTGGCAACTTACATCCCGCCCATCAGCATAACAAGGCTCCCTGTTCTCCAGGGCCTGTCTTGCCTTTCTGGTTTGTACACATTTTGTGGATGTCCCTTTTGACTGGTGGGAAGTGATACTTTTTTGTAGTGCAGATTTGCATTGCCCGCTTGCTTCCTTGGCCAAAAAGGGCGTATGCGTTTCCTCCTGAATAGAGAAAACGCATACGCCCTTTTTGTCCAAGTGCATCATTGTCGAAGTTGTGCCCCTCTTCCGGTGCTTTACCGGAGATTCCAACGTACCTCTTGAAATCTGTTTCCTGCTATTCTGCGTCGCTTTCAAGTCCGCCTCGTTGCCTTCCCTCAACAGATTTTTGGACGAGAGTTGGCCTTTATTATGCTGCCAGTTTGTGAGTTGCTGTGCCCCTCAGCTCCGTTTTTCAACTCGTTTTTTTGTGAGCTGAACGCAAGTCCAGAATTTTGGTTCAGGACCTATACTGGTTCCCGGTGGGTGGCTGAGACTTTGGTTCATTCTTCTTCCTGCCGGGAAATTAGAGTGACATGTACCCATCCAAATGCCTAACAGCTACTCTCTCATTGGTTCTCCCTCTTCCCTTTCATCCTCTGCCAAATTGGCAACCTGTGCGAACCAGGAGCTTAAAGGGGCTGTCTCTCCAAGTTGGGAGATTGATAGGAAAGCAGTTGGAAAGTCAAACCGGAGCACCAGGAGAGGGAAACATCGTTGTGTTTTAGAAACCTTTCGTATTCACAATGTGTCCATTCTCTAGGTTTCCCGTACATGGTATAGCTGTAGTAATATTCCCTTCACCCTGGAGAGTTGGGACCCATGGAATGGGTGCCATGCATTATTGCTTTAAAGGGTCTGCATTGGCTCACCCAATCTCACCAATCCTCTCAGTCTCAAGTGTCCAGCCCCATGCCACATCCAGCTGTCATTGTAGATAGGGTCATTCCAGGTTGCATCAGAGACCCTGAAGGAATTGTAAAGAATTTCCCTGTTTCTTTGTTTTGTTTTTGAAATTCCTTTTTATAGTGGGTTTGAGCTGATTCTCGCTGCCATGTTCATGCCAGTCTAGACACACTTGATTCCCTTTCGGAGACATATCAATACATAGGTTTTAAGATTCTTACTAGTCAGATCTATTCCTCTGCGGGAAATATGGGGTTTTGAGTCCCTTTCACTGAGGAAGGTGTAGGTCTTGTCTATTCCATAGTTGGTTTTTGGAACGATTCCTGTGCTTATATCAAACTCTGGTTTGATGCATCCCCCCACCTTTCCTTCCCCCTTAAGCAGGCATAAGAGTGTTCTCTAAATGTGAGACTCTGTTCTCTTTCCTAACTCTGTTCATGTGTAGCCATGTTTACAGGATCTTCCTAAGTGATATCTTATGCTAAGTTTCTTTTTCTGTGTGACTTCTTTCACTTAGAATCATCGTACCTGAATCCACTCATTTTGCTGCTACTGGTCTTATGACATTGATTTCACGGCTGAGGGATATTCCATCGTACGTAAGTTCCACAATGTTTTGAACCATTTTTATATTTCCTGGGATATTTAAGGTGTACCCAAGTTGAGGTTCTTGTAAGCAGTGCAGCCCTAAATTTGGGGGTGGCTCTGTCTTATTGATTTTCAGTTTTCCCAAGGTATATTCCCTAGACTGGAAGTGCCCTTGGCTCTGTAGCTCTGTTGTTTACTTGTTTTAGGGAACACAATGCACTCCTCCAGTTTGGCAGTTGGCAACTTACATCCCGCCCATCAGCATAACAAGGCTCCCTGTTCTCCAGGGCCTGTCTTGCCTTTCTGGTTTGTACACATTTTGTGGATGTCCCTTTTGACCGGTGGGAAGTGATACTTCTTTGTAGTGCAGATTTGCATTGCCCGCTTGCTTGCTTGGCCAAAAAGGGCGTATGCATTTTCTCCTGAATATATTCAGGAGAAAACGCATACGCCCTTTTTGGCCAAGTGCATCATTGTCGAAGTTGTGCCCCTCTTCCTGTGCTTTACAGGCGATTCCAACGTACCTCTTGAAATCTGTTTCCTGCTATTCTGCGTCGCTTTCAAGTCCGCCTCGTTGCCTTCCCTCAACAGATTTTTGGACGAGAGTTGGCCTTTATTACTCTGCCAGTTTGTGAGTTGCTGTGCCCCTGAGCTCCATTTTTCAACTCGTTTTTTTGTGAGCTGAACGGAAGTCCAAAGTTTTGGTTCAGGACCTATACTGGTTCCCGGTGGGTGGCTGAGACTTTGGTTCATTCTTCTTCCTGCCGGGAAATTAGAGTGACATGTACCCATCCAAATGCCTAACAGCTACTCTCTCATTGGTTCTCCCTCTTCCCTTTCATCCTCTGCCAAATTGGCAACCTGTGCGAACCAGGAGGTTAAAGGGGCTGTCCCTCCAAGTTGGGGGATTGATAGTAAAGCAGTTGGAAAGTCAAACCGGAGCACCAGGAGAGGGACTATTCGTTGAGTTTTAGAAACCTTTCGTATTCACAGTGTGTCCATTCTCTAGGTTTCCCGTACATGGTATAGCTGTAGTAATATTCCCTTCAACCTGGAGAGTTGGGACCCATGGAATGGGTGCCATGCATTATTGATTTAACGGGTCTGCATTTGCTCACCCAATCTCACCAATCCCTTCAGTCCCAGGCGTCCAGCCTCATGCCACATCCAGCTGTCATTGTAGATAGGGTCATTCCAGGTTGCATCAGAGACCCTGAAGGAATTGTAAAGAATTTCCCTGTTTCTTTGTTTTGTTTATGAAATTCCTTTTTTTTTTTTTTTTTTTTTTCTTTTATTTTATTTTTTTGCTTTATAACAAATTTAATCCGTTATACATATACATATGTTTCCATATCCCCTCCCTTTTGCGTCTCCCTCCCACCCTCCCTATCCCACCCCTCCAGGCAGTCACAAAGTACCGAGCTGATCTCCCTGTGCTATGCGGCTGCTTCCCACTAGCTATCTACCTCACGTTTGGTAGTGTATATATGTCCATGCCGCTCTTTCACTTTGTCACAGCTTACCCTTCCCCCTCCCCATATCCTCAAGTCCATTCTCTAGTAGGTCTGTGTCTTTATTCCTGTCTTACCCCTATGTTCTTCATGACATTTTTTTTTCTTAAATTCCATATATATGTGTTAGCATACAGTATTTGTCTTTCTCTTTCTGACTTACTTCACTCTGTATGACAGACTCTAGGTCTATCCACCTCATTACAAATAGCTCAATTTCATTTCTTTTTATGGCTGAGTAATATTCCATTGTATATATGTGCCACATCTTCTTTATCCATTCTTCCGATGATGGACACTTAGGTTGTTTCCATCTCCGGGCTATTGTAAATAGGGCTGCTATGAACATTTTGGTACATGTCTCTTTTTGAATTATGGTTTTCTCAGGGTATATGCCCAGTAGTGGGATTGCTGGGTCATATGGTAGTTCTATTTGTAATTTTTTAAGGAACCTCCATACCGTTCTCCATAGGGGCTGTACCAATTCACATTCCCACCAGCAGTGCAAGAGTGTTCCCTTTTTTCCACACCCTCTCCAGCATTTATTGTTTCTAGATTTTTTGATGATGGCCATTCTGACTGGTGTGAGATGATATCTCATTGTAGTTTTGATTTGCATTTCTCTAATGAGTAAAGATGTTGAGCATCCTTTCATGTGTTTGTTGGCAGTCTGTATATCTTCTGTGGAGAAATGTCTATTTAGGTCTTCTGCCCATTTTTGGATTGGGTTGTTTGTTTTTTTGTTATTGAGCTGCATGAGCTGCTTATAAATTTTGGAGATTAATCCTTTGTCAGTTGCTTCATTTGCAAATATTTTCTCCCATTCTGAGGGTTGTCTTTTGGTCTTGTTTATGGTTTCCTTTGCTGTGCAAAAGCTTTTAAGTTTCATTAGGTCCCATGTGTTTATTTTTGTCTTTATTTCCATTTCTCTAGGAGGTGGGTCAAAAAGGATCTTGCTGTGATTTATGTCATAGAGTGTTCTGCCTATGTTTTCCTCTAAGAGTTTGATAGTGTCTGGCCTTACATTTAGGCCTTTAATCCATTTTGAGCTTATCTTTGTGTATGGTGTTAGGGAGTGATCTAATCTCATACTTTTACATGTCCCTATCCAGTTTTCCCAGCACCACTTATTGAAGAGACTGTCCTTTCTCCACTGTACATTCCTGCCTCCTTTATCAAAGATAAGGTGACCATATGTCCGTGCGTTTAACTCTGGGCTTTCTATCCTGTTCCATTGATCTATCTTTCTGTTTTTGTGCCAGTACCATACTGTCTTGATTACTGTAGCTTTGTAGTATAGTCTGAAGTCAGGGAGCCTGATTCCTCCAGCTCCATTTTTCGTTCTCAAGATTGCTTTGGCTATTCGGGGTCTTTTGTGTTTCCATACAAATTGTGAAATTTTTTGTTCTAGTTCTGTGAAAAATGCCAGTGGTAGTTTGATAGGGATTGCATTGAACCTGTAGATTGCTTTGGGTAGTAGAGTCATTTTCACAATGTTGATTCTTCCAATCCAAGAACATGGTACATCTCTCCATCTATTTGTATCATCTTTAATTTCTTTCATCAGTGTCTTATAATTTTCTGCATACAGGTCTTTTGTCTCCTTAGGTAGGTTTATTCCTAGATATTTTATTCTTTTTGTTGCAATGGTAAATGGGAGTGTTTCCTTGATTTTACTTTCAGATTTTTCATCATCAGTATATAGGAATGCCAGAGATTTCTGTGCATTAATTTTGTATCCTGCAACTTTACCAAATTCATTGATTAACTCTAGTAGTTTTCTGGTAGCATCTTTAGGATTCTCTATGTATAGTATCATGTCATCTGCAAAGAGTGACAGCTTTACTTCTTCTTTTCCAATTTGGATTCCTTTTATTTCCTTTTCTTCTCTGATTGCTGTGGCTAAAACTTCCAAAACTAGGTTGAATAAGAGTGGTGAAAGTGGGCAACCTTGTCTAGTTCCTGATCTTAGTGGAAATGGTTTCAGTTTTTCACCATTGAGGACGATGCTGGCTGTGGGTTTGTCATATATGGCCTTTATTATGTTGAGGAAAGTTCCCTCTATGCCTACTTTCTGCAGGGTTTTTATCATAAATGGGTGTTGAATTTTGTCGAAAGCTTTCTCTGCATCTATTGAGATGATCATATGGTTTTTCTCCTTCAGTTTGTTAATATGGTGTATCACGTTGATTGATTTGCGTATATTGAAGAATCCTTGCATTCCTGGAATAAACCCCACTTGATCATGGTGTATGATCCTTTTAATGTGCTGTTGGATTCTGTTTGCTAGTATTTTGTTGAGGATTTTTGCATCTATGTTCATCAGTGATATTGGCCTGTAGTTGTCTTTCTTTGTGACATCCTTGCCTGGTTTTGGTATCAAGGTGATGGTGGCCTCGTAGAATGAGTTTGGGAGTGTTCCTCCCTCTGCTATATTTTGGAAGAGTTTCAGAAGGATAGGTGTTAGCTCTTCTCTAAATGTTTGATAGAATTCGCCTGTGAAGCCATCTGGTCCTGGGCTTTTGTTTGTTGGAAGATTTTTTATCACAGTTTCAATTTCAGTGCTTGTGATTGGTCTGTTCATATTTTCTATTTCTTCCTGATTCAGTCTTGGCAGGTTGTGCATTTCTAAGAATTTGTCCATTTCTTCCAGGTTGTCCATTTTATTGGCATAGAGTTGCTTATAGTAATCTCTCATGAACTTTTGTATTTCTGTAGTGTCAGTTGTTACTTCTCCTTTTTCATTTCTAATTCTATTGATTTGAGTCTTCTCCCTTTTTTTCTTGATGAGTCTGGCTAATGGTTTATCAATTTTGTTTATCTTCTCAAAGAACCAGCTTTTAGTTTTATTGATCTTTGCTATCGTTTCCTTCATTTCTTTTTCATTTATTTCTGATCTGATTTTTATGATTTCTTTCCTTCTGCTAACTTTGGGATGTTTTTGTTCTTCTTTCTCTAATTGCTTTAGGTGCAAGGTTAGGTTGTTTATTCGAGATGTTTCCTGTTTCTTAAGGTGGGATTGTATTGCTATAAACTTCCCTCTTAGAACTGCTTTTGCTGCATCCCATAGGTTTTGGGTCGTCGTGTCTCCATTGTCATTTGTTTCTAGGTATTTTTTAATTTCCTCTTTGATTTCTTCAGTGATCACTTCGTTATTAAGTAGTGTATTGTTTAGCCTCCATGTGTTTGTATTTTTTACAGCTCTTTTCCTGTAATTGATATCTAGTCTCATAGCATTGTGGTCGGAAAAGATACTTGATACAATTTCAATTTTCTTAAATTTACCAAGGCTTGATTTGTGACCCAAGATATGATCTATCCTGGAGAATGTTCCATGAGCACTTGAGAAAAATGTGTATTCTGTTGTTTTTGGATGGAATGTCCTATAAATGTCAATTAAGTCCATCTTGTTTAATGTATCATTTAAAGCTTGTGTTTCCTTATTTATTTTCATTTTGGATGATCTGTCCATTGGTGAAAGCGGGGTGTTAAAGTCCCCTACTATGAGTGTGTTACTGTCGATTTCTCCTTTTATGGATGTTAGTATTTGCCTTATGTATTGAGGTGCTCCTATGTTTGGTGCATAAATATTTACAATTGTTATATCTTCTTCTTGGATCGATCCCTTGATCATTATGTAGTGTCCTTCTTTGTCTCTTCTAGTAGTCCTTATTTTAAAGTCTATTTTGTCTGATATGAGAATTGCTACTCCAGCTTTCTTTTGGTTTCCATTTGCATGGAATATCTTTTTCCATCCCCTTACTTTCAGTCTGTATGTGTCTCTAGGTCTGAAGTGGGTCTCTTGTAGACAGCATATAGATGGGTCTTGTTTTTGTATCCATTCAGCCACTCTGTGTCTTTTGGTGGGAGCATTTAGTCCATTTACATTTAAGGTAATTATCGATATGTATGTTCCTATTCCCATTTTCTTAATTGTTTTGGGTTCATTATTGTAGGTCTTTTACTTCTGTTGTGTTTCTTGCCTAGAGAAGTTCCTTTAGCATTTGTTGTAAAGCTGGTTTGGTGGTGCTGAACTCTCTCAGCTTTTGCTTGTCTGTAAACGTTTTAATTTCTCCATCAAATCTGAATGAGATCCTTGCTGGGTAGAGTAATCTTGGTTGCAGGTTTTTCTCCTTCATCACTTTAAGTATGTCCTGCCACTCCCTTCTGGCTTGTAGAGTTTCTGCTGAGAGATCAGCTGTTATCCTGATGGGGATTCCCTTGTGTGTTATTTGTTGTTTTTGCCTTGCTGCTTTTAATAGGATTTCTTTGTGTTTAATTTTTGACAGTTTGATTAATATGTGTCTTGGCGTATTTCTCCTTGGATTTATTCTGTATGGGACTCTCTGTGCCTCCTGGACTTGATTAACTATTTCTTTTCCCATATTAGGGAAGTTTTCAACTATAATCTCTTCAAATATTTTCTCAGTCCCTTTCTTTTTCTCTTCTTCTTCTGGAACCCCTATAATTCGAATGTTGGTGCGTTTAATGTTGTCCCAGAGGTCTCTGAGACTGTCCTCTGTTCTTTTCATTCTTTTTTCTTTATTTTGCTCTGCAGCAGTTATTTCCACTATTTTATCTTCCACCTCACTTATCCGTTCTTCTGCCTCAGTTATTCTGCTATTGATCCCATCTAGGGTATTTTTTATTTCATGTATTGTGTTTTTAATCGATGTTTGATTCATCTTTAGTTCTTCTAGGTCCTTGTTAACTGTTTCTTGCATTTTGTCTATTCTATTTCCAAGATTTTGGATCTGGGAAATAGAATCTTGGATCATCTTTACCATCATTATTCTGAATTCTTTTTCAGGTAGAGTGCCTATTACCTCTTCATTTGTTAGGTCTGGTGGGTTTTTATCTTGCTCCTTCTCCTGCTGTGTGTTTTTCTGTCTTCTCATTTTGCTTATGTTACTGTGTTTGGGGTCTCCTTTTTGCAGGCTGCAGGTTCGTAGTTCCTGTTGTTTTTGGTGTCTGTCCCCAGTGGCTAAGGTTGGTTTAGTGGGTTGTGTAGGCTTCCTGGTGGAGGGGACTAGTGCCTGTGTTCTGGTGGATGAGGCTGGATCTTGTCTTTCTGGTGGGCAGGTCCACGTCTGGTGGTGTGTTTTGGGGTGTCTGTGGACTTTTTATGATTTTAGGCCACCTCTCTGCTAATGGGTGGCGTTGTGTTCCTGTCTTGCTAGTTGTTTGGCTCAGGGTGTCCAGCACTGTAGCCTGCTGGTCGTTGAGTGAAGCTGGGTGCTGGTGTTGAGATGGAGATCTCTGGAAGATTTTCGCCGTTTGATATTATGTGGAGCTGGGAGGTCTCTTGTGGACCAGTGTCCTGAAGTTGGCTCTCCCACCTCAGAGGCACAGCACTGACTCCGGGCTCCTCAATTTGGGATGATGTGTTGTCTATTCATGTATTCCGCAGATGCAGGGTACATCAAGTTGATTGTGGAGCTTTAATCCGCTGCTTCTGAGGCTGCTGGGAGAGGTTTCCCTTTCTCTTCTTTGTTCTCACAGCTCCTGGGTCTCAGCTTTGGATTTGGCCCCGCCTCTGCGTGTAGGTCGCTGGAGGGCGTCTGTTCTTCGCTCAGATAGGACAGGGTTAAAGGAGAAGCCTCTTCGGGGACTCTGGCTCACTCAGGCCGGGCGGGAGGGAGGGGCACGGAGTGCGGGGCAAGCCTGCAGCGGCAGAGGTCGGCGTGACGTTGCACCAGCCCGAGGCGCGCCGTGCGTTCTCCCAGGGAAGCCGCCCCTGGATCCCGGGACCCCGGCAGTGGCGGGCTGCACAGGCTCCCGGAAGGGCGGTGTGGGCAGTGACCTGCGCTCGCACACAGGCTTCTTGGCGGCGGCAGCAGCAGCCCCAGCGTCCCACGCCTGTCACTGGGCTCCGCGCTTTCAGTCGCGACTCGCGCCCGTCCGTGGAGCCCCTTTAAGCAGCGCTCTTAATCCCCTCTCCTAGCGCACCAGGAAACCAAGAGGGGAGAAAAAGTCTCTTGCCTCTTCGGCAGCTCCAGAGTTTTCCCGGACTCCCTCCCGGCTAGCTGTGGCACATTAGCCCCCTTCAGGCTGAGTTCTCGCCGCCAGCCCCAGTCCTCTCCCTGCGCTCTGACCGAAGCCCGAGCCTCAGCTTCCAGCGCTGCGCGCCCCGGCGGGCGAGCAGACAAGCCTTTCGGGCTGGTGAGTGCCGCTCGGCACCGATCCTCTGTGTGCGGATCTCTCCGCTTTGCCCTACCCAGGTATGTGGGGAGTTTCTTGCCTTTTGGGAGGTCTGGGGTCTTCTGCCAGCGTTCAGTAGGTGTTCTGTAGGAGTTGTTCCACGTGTAGCTGTATTTCTGGTGTATCCGTGGGGAGGAAGGTGATCTCCGCGTCTTACTCTTCCGCCATCTTACCCGGAAGTGGCTGAAATTCCTTTTTATAGTGGGTTTGAGCTGATTCTCGCTGCCATGTTTATGCCCGTCTAGACACAGTTGAACCCCTTTCGGAGACATATAAATACATAGGTTTTAAGATTCTTACTAGTCAGTTATATTCCTCTGCGGGAAATATGGGGTTTTGAGTCCCTTTCACTGAGCAAGGTGTAGGTCTTGTCTATTCCATAGTTGGTTTTTGGAACGGTACCTGGGCTTATATCAAACTCTGGTTTGATGCATCCCCCCACCTCTCCTTGCCCCTTAAGCAGGCATAAGAGTGTTCTCTAAATGTGAGACTCTGTTCTCTTTCCTAACTCAGTTCATGTGTAGCCATGTTTACAGGATCTTCCTAAGTGATATCTTATGATAAGTTTCTTTTTCTGTGTGACTTATTTCACTTAGAATCATCGTACCTGAATCCACTCATTTTGCTGCTACTGGTCTTATGACATTGATTTCACGGCTGAGGGATATTCCATCGTACGTAAGTTCCACAATGTTTTGAACCATTTTTATATTTCCTGGGATATTTAAGGTGTACCCAAGTTGAGGTTCTTGTAAGCAGTGCAGCCCTAAATTTGGGGGTGGCTGTGTCTTATTGATTTTCAGTTTTCCCAAGGTATATTCCCTAGACTGGAAGTGCCCTTGGCTCTGTAGCTCTGTTGTTTACTTGTTTTAGGGAACACAATGCACTCCTCCAGTGAGGCAGTTGGCAACTTACATCCCGCCCATCAGCATAACAAGGCTCCCTGCTCTCCAGGGCCTGTCTTGCCTTTCTGGTTTGTACACATTTTGTGGATGTCCCTTTTGACCGGTGGGAAGTGATACTTCTTTGTAGTGCAGATTTGCATTGCCCGCTTGCTTGCATGGCCAAAAAGGGCGTATGCGTTTTCTCCTGAATATATTCAGGAGAAAACGCATACGCCCTTTTTGGCCAAGTGCATCATTGTCGAAGTTGTGCCCCTCTTCCTGTGCTTTACAGGCGATTCCAACGTACCTCTTGAAATCTGTTTCCTGCTATTCTGCGTCGCTTTCAAGTCCGCCTCGTTGCCTTTCCTCAACAGATTTTTGGATGAGAGTTGGCCTTTATTATTCTGCCAGTTTGTGAATTTCTGTGCCCCTGAGCTCCATTTTTCAACTCGTTTTTTTGTGAGCTGAACGGAAGTCCAAAGTTTTGGTTCAGGACCTATACTGGTTCCCGGTGGGTGGCTGAGACTTTGGTTCATTCTTCTTCCTGCCGGGAAATTAGAGTGACATGTACCCATCCAAATGCCTAACAGCTACTCTCTCATTGGTTCTCCCTCTTCCCTTTCATCCTCTGCCAAATTGGCAACCTGTGCGAACCAGGAGGTTAAAGGGGCTGTCCCTCCAATTTGGGGGATTGATAGTAAAGCAGTTGGAAAGTCAAACCGGAGCACCAGGAGAGGGACTATTCGTTGAGTTTTAGAAACCTTTCGTATTCACAGTGTGTCCATTCTCTAGGTTTCCCGTACATGGTATAGCTGTAGTAATATTCCCTTCAACCTGGAGAGTTGGGACCCATGGAATGCGTGCCATGCATTATTGCTTTAAAGGGTCTGCATTTGCTCACCCAATCTCAGCAATCCTCTCAGTCCCAAGTGTCCAGCCTCATGCCACATCCAGCTGTCATTGTAGATAGGGTCATTCCAGGTTGCATCAGAGACCCTGAAGGAATTGTAAAGAATTTCCCTGTTTCTTTGTTTTGTTTTTGAAATTCCTTTTTAGAGTGGGTTTGAGCTGATTCTCGCTGCCATGTTTATGCCAGTCTAGAGACACTTGATTCCCTTACGGAGACAGATCAATACATAGGTTTTAAGATTCTTACTAGTCAGATCTATTCCTCTGCTGGAAATATGGGGTTTTGAGTCCCTTTCACTGAGGAAGGTGTAGGTCTTGTCTATTCCATAGTTGGTTTTTGGAACGGTACCTGTGCTTATATCAAACTCTGGTTTGATGCATCCACCCACCTCTCCTTGCCCCTTAAGCAGGCATAAGAGTGTTCTCTAAATGTGAGACTCTGTTCTCTTTCCTAACTCAGTTCATGTGTAGCCATGTTTACAGGATCTTCCTAAGTGATATCTTATGATAAGTTTCTTTTTCTGTGTGACTTATTTCACTTAGAATCATCGTACCTGAATCCACTCATTTTGCTGCTACTGGTCTTATGACATTGATTTCACGGCTGAGGGATATTCCATCGTACGTAAGTTCCACAATGTTTTGAACCATTTTTATATTTCCTGGGATATTTAAGGTGTACCCAAGTTGAGGTTCTTGTAAGCAGTGCAGCCCTAAATTTGGGGGTGGCTCTGTCTTATTGATTTTCAGTTTTCCCAAGGTATATTCCCTAGACTGGAAGTGCCCTTGGCTCTGTAGCTCTGTTGTTTACTTGTTTTAGGGAACACAATGCACTCCTCCAGTGAGGCAGTTGGCAACTTACATCCCGCCCATCAGCATAACAAGGGTCCCTGTTCTCCAGGGCCTGTCTTGCCTTTCTGGTTTGTACACATTTTGTGGATGTCCCTTTTGACCGGTGGGAAGTGATACTTCTTTGTAGTGCAGATTTGCATTGCCCGCTTGCTTGCTTGGCCAAAAAGGGCGTATGCGTTTTCTCCTGAATATATTCAGGAGAAAACGCATACGCCCTTTTTGGCCATGTGCATCATTGTCGAAGTTGTGCCCCTCTTCCTGTGCTTTACAGGCGATTCCAACGTACCTCTTGAAATCTGTTTCCTGCTATTCTGCGTCGCTTTCAAGTCCGCCTCGTTGCCTTCCCTCAACAGATTTTTGGACGAGAGTTGGCCTTTATTACGCTGCCTGTTTGTGAGTTGCTGTGCCCCTGAGCTCCATTTTTCAACTCGTTTTTTTGTGAGCTGAACGGAAGTCCAAAGTTTTGGTTCAGGACCTATACTGGTTCCCGGTGGGTGGCTGAGACTTTGGTTCATTCTTCTTCCTGCCGGGAAATTAGAGTGACATGTACCCATCCAAATGCCTAACAGCTACTCTCTCATTGGTTCTCCCTCTTCCCTTTCATCCTCTGCCAAATTGGCAACCTGTGCGAACCAGGAGGTTAAAGGGGCTGTCTCTCCAAGTTGGGAGATTGATAGTAAAGCAGTTGGAAAGTCAAACCGGAGCACCAGGAGAGGGACTATTCGTTGAGTTTTAGAAACCTTTCGTATTCACAGTGTGTCCATTCTCTAGGTTTCCCGTACATGGTATAGCTGTAGTAATATTCCCTTCAACCTGGAGAGTTGGGACCCATGGAACGGGTGCCATGCATTATTGCTTTAAAGGGTCTGCATTTGCTCACCCAATCTCACCAATCCTCTCAGTCCCAAGTGTCCAGCCTCATGCCACATCCAGCTGTCATTGTAGATAGGGTCATTCCAGGTTGCATCAGAGACCCTGAAGGAATTGTAAAGAATTTCCCTGTTTCTTTGTTTTGTTTTTGAAATTCCTTTTTATAGTGGGTTTGAGCTGATTCTCGCTGCCATGTTCATGCCCGTCTAGACACACTTGATTCCCTTTCGGAGACATATCAATACATAGGTTTTAAGATTCTTACTAGTCAGTTATATTCCTTTGCGGGAAATATGGGGTTTTGAGTCCCTTTTACTGAGGAAGGTGTAGGTCTTGTCTATTCCATAGTTGGTTTTTGGAACGGTACCTGTGCTTATATCAAACTCTGGTTTGATGCATCCCCCCACCTCTCCTTCCCCCTTAAGCAGGCATAAGAGTGTTCTCTAAATGTGAGACTCTGTTCTCTTTCCTAACTCAGTTCATGTGTAGCCATGTTTACAGGATATTCCTAAGTGATATCTTATGCTAAGTTTCTTTTTCTGTGTGACTTATTTCACTTAGAATCATCGTACCTGAATCCACTCATTTTGCTGCTACTGGTCTTATGACATTGATTTCACGGCTGAGGGATATTCCATCGTACGTAAGTTCCACAATGTTTTGAACCATTTTTATATTTCCTGGGATATTTAAGGTGTACCCAAGTTGAGGTTTTTGTAAGCAGTGCAGCCCTAAATTTGGGGGTGGCTCTGTCTTATTGATTTCCAGTTTTCCCAAGGTATATTCCCTAGACTGGAAGTGCCCTTGGCTCTGTAGCTCTGTTGTTTACTTGTTTTAGGGAACACAATGCACTCCTCCAGTGAGGCAGTTGGCAACTTACATCCCGCCCATCAGCATAACAAGGCTCCCTGCTCTCCAGGGCCTGTCTTGCCTTTCTGGTTTGTACACATTTTGTGGATGTCCCTTTTGACCGGTGGGAAGTGATACTTCTTTGTAGTGCAGATTTGCATTGCCCGCTTGCTTGCTTGGCCAAAAAGGGCGTATGCGTTTTCTCCTGAATATATTCAGGAGAAAACGCATACGCCCTTTTTGGCCAACTGCATCATTGTCGAAGTTGTGCCCCTCTTCCTGTGCTTTACGGGCGATTCCAACGTACCTTTTGAAATCTGTTTCCTGCTATTCTGCCTCGCTTTCAAGTCCACCTCGTTGCCTTCCCTCAACAGATTTTTGGACGAGAGTTGGCCTTTATTACGCTGCCAGTTTGTGAGTTGCTGTGCCCCTGAGCTCCATTTTTCAACTCGTTTTTTTGTGAGCTGAACGGAAGTCCAAAATTTTGGTTCAGGACCTATACTGGTTCCCGGTGGGTGGCTGAGACTTTGGTTCATTCTTCTTCCTGCCGGGAAATTAGAGTGACATGTACCCATCCAAATGCCTAACAGCTACTCTCTCATTGGTTCTCCCTCTTCCCTTTCATCCTCTGCCAAATTGGCAACCTGTGCGAACCAGGAGCTTAAAGGGGCTGTCCCTCCAAGTTGGGAGATTGATAGGAAATCAGTTGGAAAGTCAAACCGGAGCACCAGGAGAGGGAAACATCGTTGTGTTTTAGAAACCTTTCGTATTCACAATGTGTCCATTCTCTAGGTTTCCCGTACATGGTATAGCTGTAGTAATATTCCCTTCACCCTGGAGAGTTGGGACCCATGGAATGGGTGCCATGCATTATTGCTTTAAAGGGTCTGCATTGGCTCACCCAATCTCACCAATCCTCTCAGTCTCAAGTGTCCAGCCCCATGCCACATCCAGCTGTCATTGTAGATAGGGTCATTCCAGGTTGCATCAGAGACCCTGAAGGAATTGTAAAGAATTTCCCTGTTTCTTTGTTTTGTTTTTGAAATTCCTTTTTATAGTGGGTTTGAGCTGATTCTCGCTGCCATGTTCATGCCAGTCTAGACACACTTGATTCCCTTTCGGAGACATATCAATACATAGGTTTTAAGATTCTTACTAGTCAGATCTATTCCTCTGCGGGAAATATGGGGTTTTGAGTCCCTTTCACTGAGGAAGGTGTAGGTCTTGTCTATTCCATAGTTGGTTTTTGGAACGATTCCTGTGCTTATATCAAACTCTGGTTTGATGCATCCCCCCACCTTTCCTTCCCCCTTAAGCAGGCATAAGAGTGTTCTCTAAATGTGAGACTCTGTTCTCTTTCCTAACTCTGTTCATGTGTAGCCATGTTTACAGGATCTTCCTAAGTGATATCTTATGCTAAGTTTCTTTTTCTGTGTGACTTCTTTCACTTAGAATCATCGTACCTGAATCCACTCATTTTGCTGCTACTGGTCTTATGACATTGATTTCACGGCTGAGGGATATTCCATCGTACGTAAGTTCCACAATTTTTTGAACCATTTTTATATTTCCTGGGATATTTAAGGTGTACCCAAGTTGAGGTTCTTGTAAGCAGTGCAGCCCTAAATTTGGGGGTGGCTCTGTCTTATTGATTTTCAGTTTTCCCAAGGTATATTCCCTAGACTGGAAGTGCCCTTGGCTCTGTAGCTCTGTTGTTTACTTGTTTTAGGGAACACAATGCACTCCTCCAGTTTGGCAGTTGGCAACTTACATCCCGCCCATCAGCATAACAAGGCTCCCTGTTCTCCAGGGCCTGTCTTGCCTTTCTGGTTTCTACACATTTTGTGGATGTCCCTTTTGACCGGTGGGAAGTGATACTTCTTTGTAGTGCAGATTTGCATTGCCCGCTTGCTTGCTTGGCCAAAAAGGGCGTATGCATTTTCTCCTGAATATATTCAGGAGAAAACGCATACGCCCTTTTTGGCCAAGTGCATCATTGTCGAAGTTGTGCCCCTCTTCCTGTGCTTTACAGGCGATTCCAACGTACCTCTTGAAATCTGTTTCCTGCTATTCTGCGTCGCTTTCAAGTCCGCCTCGTTGCCTTCCCTCAACAGATTTTTGGACGAGAGTTGGCCTTTATTACTCTGCCAGTTTGTGAGTTGCTGTGCCCCTGAGCTCCATTTTTCAACTCGTTTTTTTGTGAGCTGAACGCAAGTCCAAAGTTTTGGTTCAGGACCTATACTGGTTCCCGGTGGGTGGCTGAGACTTTGGTTCATTCTTCTTCCTGCCGGGAAATTAGAGTGACATGTACCCATCCAAATGCCTAACAGCTACTCTCTCATTGGTTCTCCCTCTTCCCTTTCATCCTCTGCCAAATTGGCAACCTGTGCGAACCAGGAGGTTAAAGGGGCTGTCCCTCCAAGTTGGGGGATTGATAGTAAAGCAGTTGGAAAGTCAAACCGGAGCACCAGGAGAGGGACTATTCGTTGAGTTTTAGAAACCTTTCGTATTCACAGTGTGTCCATTCTCTAGGTTTCCCGTACATGGTATAGCTGTATTAATATTCCCTTCAACCTGGAGAGTTGGGACCCATGGAATGGGTGCCATGCATTATTGATTTAACGGGTCTGCATTTGCTCACCCAATCTCACCAATCCCTTCAGTCCCAGGCGTCCAGCCTCATGCCACATCCAGCTGTCATTGTAGATAGGGTCATTCCAGGTTGCATCAGAGACCCTGAAGGAATTGTAAAGAATTTCCCTGTTTCTTTGTTTTGTTTATGAAATTCCTTTTTTTTTTTTTTCTTTTATTTTATTTTTTTGCTTTATAACAAATTTAATCCGTTATACATATACATATGTTTCCATATCCCCTCCCTTTTGCGTCTCCCTCCCACCCTCCCTATCCCACCCCTCCAGGCAGTCACAAAGTACCGAGCTGATCTCCCTGTGCTATGCGGCTGCTTCCCACTAGCTATCTACCTCACGTTTGGTAGTGTATATATGTCCATGCCGCTCTTTCACTTTGTCACAGCTTACCCTTCCCCCTCCCCATATCCTCAAGTCCATTCTCTAGTAGGTCTGTGTCTTTATTCCTGTCTTACCCCTATGTTCTTCATGACATTTTTTTTTCTTAAATTCCATATATATGTGTTAGCATACAGTATTTGTCTTTCTCTTTCTGACTTACTTCACTCTGTATGACAGACTCTAGGTCTATCCACCTCATTACAAATAGCTCAATTTCATTTCTTTTTATGGCTGAGTAATATTCCATTGTATATATGTGCCACATCTTCTTTATCCATTCTTCCGATGATGGACACTTAGGTTGTTTCCATCTCCGGGCTATTGTAAATAGGGCTGCTATGAACATTTTGGTACATGTCTCTTTTTGAATTATGGTTTTCTCAGGGTATATGCCCAGTAGTGGGATTGCTGGGTCATATGGTAGTTCTATTTGTAATTTTTTAAGGAACCTCCATACCGTTCTCCATAGGGGCTGTACCAATTCACATTCCCACCAGCAGTGCAAGAGTGTTCCCTTTTTTCCACACCCTCTCCAGCATTTATTGTTTCTAGATTTTTTGATGATGGCCATTCTGACTGGTGTGAGATGATATCTCATTGTAGTTTTGATTTGCATTTCTCTAATGAGTAAAGATGTTGAGCATCCTTTCATGTGTTTGTTGGCAGTCTGTATATCTTCTGTGGAGAAATGTCTATTTAGGTCTTCTGCCCATTTTTGGATTGGGTTGTTTGTTTTTTTGTTATTGAGCTGCATGAGCTGCTTATAAATTTTGGAGATTAATCCTTTGTCAGTTGCTTCATTTGCAAATATTTTCTCCCATTCTGAGGGTTGTCTTTTGGTCTTGTTTATGGTTTCCTTTGCTGTGCAAAAGCTTTTAAGTTTCATTAGGTCCCATGTGTTTATTTTTGTCTTTATTTCCATTTCTCTAGGAGGTGGGTCAAAAAGGATCTTGCTGTGATTTATGTCATAGAGTGTTCTGCCTATGTTTTCCTCTAAGAGTTTGATAGTGTCTGGCCTTACATTTAGGTCTTTAATCCATTTTGAGCTTATCTTTGTGTATGGTGTTAGGGAGTGATCTAATCTCATACTTTTACATGTCCCTATCCAGTTTTCCCAGCACCACTTATTGAAGAGACTGTCCTTTCTCCACTGTACATTCCTGCCTCCTTTATCAAAGATAAGGTGACCATATGTCCGTGCGTTTAACTCTGGGCTTTCTATCCTGTTCCATTGATCTATCTTTCTGTTTTTGTGCCAGTACCATACTGTCTTGATTACTGTAGCTTTGTAGTATAGTCTGAAGTCAGGGAGCCTGATTCCTCCAGCTCCATTTTTCGTTCTCAAGATTGCTTTGGCTATTCGGGGTCTTTTGTGTTTCCATACAAATTGTGAAATTTTTTGTTCTAGTTCTGTGAAAAATGCCAGTGGTAGTTTGATAGGGATTGCATTGAACCTGTAGATTGCTTTGGGTAGTAGAGTCATTTTCACAATGTTGATTCTTCCAATCCAAGAACATGGTACATCTCTCCATCTATTTGTATCATCTTTAATTTCTTTCATCAGTGTCTTATAATTTTCTGCATACAGGTCTTTTGTCTCCTTAGGTAGGTTTATTCCTAGATATTTTATTCTTTTTGTTGCAATGGTAAATGGGAGTGTTTCCTTGATTTTACTTTCAGATTTTTCATCATCAGTATATAGGAATGCCAGAGATTTCTGTGCATTAATTTTGTATCCTGCAACTTTACCAAATTCATTGATTAACTCTAGTAGTTTTCTGGTAGCATCTTTAGGATTCTCTATGTATAGTATCATGTCATCTGCAAAGAGTGACAGCTTTACTTCTTCTTTTCCAATTTGGATTCCTTTTATTTCCTTTTCTTCTCTGATTGCTG
Source organism: Mesoplodon mirus (assembly GCF_964341445.2). Lineage (NCBI taxonomy): Eukaryota > Metazoa > Chordata > Mammalia > Artiodactyla > Ziphiidae > Mesoplodon > Mesoplodon mirus. Next base: position 117,194,716 of record NC_138984.1, read on the forward strand.
TGGCTAAAACTTCCAAAACTAGGTTGAATAAGAGTGGTGAAAGTGGGCAACCTTGTCTAGTTCCTGATCTTAGTGGAAATGGTTTCAGTTTTTCACCATTGAGGACGATGCTGGCTGTGGGTTTGTCATATATGGCCTTTATTATGTTGAGGAAAGTTCCCTCTATGCCTACTTTCTGCAGGGTTTTTATCATAAATGGGTGTTGAATTTTGTCGAAAGCTTTCTCTGCATCTATTGAGATGATCATATGGTTTTTCTCCTTCAGTTTGTTAATATGGTGTATCACGTTGATTGATTTGCGTATATTGAAGAATCCTTGCATTCCTGGAATAAACCCCACTTGATCATGGTGTATGATCCTTTTAATGTGCTGTTGGATTCTGTTTGCTAGTATTTTGTTGAGGATTTTTGCATCTATGTTCATCAGTGATATTGGCCTGTAGTTGTCTTTCTTTGTGACATCCTTGCCTGGTTTTGGTATCAAGGTGATGGTGGCCTCGTAGAATGAGTTTGGGAGTGTTCCTCCCTCTGCTATATTTTGGAAGAGTTTCAGAAGGATAGGTGTTAGCTCTTCTCTAAATGTTTGATAGAATTCGCCTGTGAAGCCATCTGGTCCTGGGCTTTTGTTTGTTGGAAGATTTTTTATCACAGTTTCAATTTCAGTGCTTGTGATTGGTCTGTTCATATTTTCTATTTCTTCCTGATTCAGTCTTGGCAGGTTGTGCATTTCTAAGAATTTGTCCATTTCTTCCAGGTTGTCCATTTTATTGGCATAGAGTTGCTTATAGTAATCTCTCATGAACTTTTGTATTTCTGTAGTGTCAGTTGTTACTTCTCCTTTTTCATTTCTAATTCTATTGATTTGAGTCTTCTCCCTTTTTTTCTTGATGAGTCTGGCTAATGGTTTATCAATTTTGTTTATCTTCTCAAAGAACCAGCTTTTAGTTTTATTGATCTTTGCTATCGTTTCCTTCATTTCTTTTTCATTTATTTCTGATCTGATTTTTATGATTTCTTTCCTTCTGCTAACTTTGGGATGTTTTTGTTCTTCTTTCTCTAATTGCTTTAGGTGCAAGGTTAGGTTGTTTATTCGAGATGTTTCCTGTTTCTTAAGGTGGGATTGTATTGCTATAAACTTCCCTCTTAGAACTGCTTTTGCTGCATCCCATAGGTTTTGGGTCGTCGTGTCTCCATTGTCATTTGTTTCTAGGTATTTTTTAATTTCCTCTTTGATTTCTTCAGTGATCACTTCGTTATTAAGTAGTGTATTGTTTAGCCTCCATGTGTTTGTATTTTTTACAGCTCTTTTCCTGTAATTGATATCTAGTCTCATAGCATTGTGGTCGGAAAAGATACTTGATACAATTTCAATTTTCTTAAATTTACCAAGGCTTGATTTGTGACCCAAGATATGATCTATCCTGGAGAATGTTCCATGAGCACTTGAGAAAAATGTGTATTCTGTTGTTTTTGGATGGAATGTCCTATAAATGTCAATTAAGTCCATCTTGTTTAATGTATCATTTAAAGCTTGTGTTTCCTTATTTATTTTCATTTTGGATGATCTGTCCATTGGTGAAAGTGGGGTGTTAAAGTCCCCTACTATGAGTGTGTTACTGTCGATTTCTCCTTTTATGGATGTTAGTATTTGCCTTATGTATTGAGGTGCTCCTATGTTTGGTGCATAAATATTTACAATTGTTATATCTTCTTCTTGGATCGATCCCTTGATCATTATGTAGTGTCCTTCTTTGTCTCTTCTAGTAGTCCTTATTTTAAAGTCTATTTTGTCTGATATGAGAATTGCTACTCCAGCTTTCTTTTGGTTTCCATTTGCATGGAATATCTTTTTCCATCCCCTTACTTTCAGTCTGTATGTGTCTCTAGGTCTGAAGTGGGTCTCTTGTAGACAGCATATAGATGGGTCTTGTTTTTGTATCCATTCAGCCACTCTGTGTCTTTTGGTGGGAGCATTTAGTCCATTTACATTTAAGGTAATTATCGATATGTATGTTCCTATTCCCATTTTCTTAATTGTTTTGGGTTCATTATTGTAGGTCTTTTACTTCTGTTGTGTTTCTTGCCTAGAGAAGTTCCTTTAGCATTTGTTGTAAAGCTGGTTTGGTGGTGCTGAACTCTCTCAGCTTTTGCTTGTCTGTAAACGTTTTAATTTCTCCATCAAATCTGAATGAGATCCTTGCTGGGTAGAGTAATCTTGGTTGCAGGTTTTTCTCCTTCATCACTTTAAGTATGTCCTGCCACTCCCTTCTGGCTTGTAGAGTTTCTGCTGAGAGATCAGCTGTTATCCTGATGGGGATTCCCTTGTGTGTTATTTGTTGTTTTTGCCTTGCTGCTTTTAATAGGATTTCTTTGTGTTTAATTTTTGACAGTTTGATTAATATGTGTCTTGGCGTATTTCTCCTTGGATTTATTCTGTATGGGACTCTCTGTGCCTCCTGGACTTGATTAACTATTTCTTTTCCCATATTAGGGAAGTTTTCAACTATAATCTCTTCAAATATTTTCTCAGTCCCTTTCTTTTTCTCTTCTTCTTCTGGAACCCCTATAATTCGAATGTTGGTGCGTTTAATGTTGTCCCAGAGGTCTCTGAGACTGTCCTCTGTTCTTTTCATTCTTTTTTCTTTATTTTGCTCTGCAGCAGTTATTTCCACTATTTTATCTTCCACCTCACTTATCCGTTCTTCTGCCTCAGTTATTCTGCTATTGATCCCATCTAGGGTATTTTTTATTTCATGTATTGTGTTTTTAATCGATGTTTGATTCATCTTTAGTTCTTCTAGGTCCTTGTTAACTGTTTCTTGCATTTTGTCTATTCTATTTCCAAGATTTTGGATCTGGGAAATAGAATCTTGGATCATCTTTACCATCATTATTCTGAATTCTTTTTCAGGTAGAGTGCCTATTACCTCTTCATTTGTTAGGTCTGGTGGGTTTTTATCTTGCTCCTTCTCCTGCTGTGTGTTTTTCTGTCTTCTCATTTTGCTTATGTTACTGTGTTTGGGGTCTCCTTTTTGCAGGCTGCAGGTTCGTAGTTCCTGTTGTTTTTGGTGTCTGTCCCCAGTGGCTAAGGTTGGTTTAGTGGGTTGTGTAGGCTTCCTGGTGGAGGGGACTAGTGCCTGTGTTCTGGTGGATGAGGCTGGATCTTGTCTTTCTGGTGGGCAGGTCCACGTCTGGTGGTGTGTTTTGGGGTGTCTGTGGACTTTTTATGATTTTAGGCCACCTCTCTGCTAATGGGTGGCGTTGTGTTCCTGTCTTGCTAGTTGTTTGGCTCAGGGTGTCCAGCACTGTAGCCTGCTGGTCGTTGAGTGAAGCTGGGTGCTGGTGTTGAGATGGAGATCTCTGGAAGATTTTCGCCGTTTGATATTATGTGGAGCTGGGAGGTCTCTTGTGGACCAGTGTCCTGAAGTTGGCTCTCCCACCTCAGAGGCACAGCACTGACTCCGGGCTCCTCAATTTGGGATGATGTGTTGTCTATTCATGTATTCCGCAGATGCAGGGTACATCAAGTTGATTGTGGAGCTTTAATCCGCTGCTTCTGAGGCTGCTGGGAGAGGTTTCCCTTTCTCTTCTTTGTTCTCACAGCTCCTGGGTCTCAGCTTTGGATTTGGCCCCGCCTCTGCGTGTAGGTCGCTGGAGGGCGTCTGTTCTTCGCTCAGATAGGACAGGGTTAAAGGAGAAGCCTCTTCGGGGACTCTGGCTCACTCAGGCCGGGCGGGAGGGAGGGGCACGGAGTGCGGGGCAAGCCTGCAGCGGCAGAGGTCGGCGTGACGTTGCACCAGCCCGAGGCGCGCCGTGCGTTCTCCCAGGGAAGCCGCCCCTGGATCCCGGGACCCCGGCAGTGGCGGGCTGCACAGGCTCCCGGAAGGGCGGTGTGGGCAGTGACCTGCGCTCGCACACAGGCTTCTTGGCGGCGGCAGCAGCAGCCCCAGCGTCCCACGCCTGTCACTGGGCTCCGCGCTTTCAGTCGCGACTCGCGCCCGTCCGTGGAGCCCCTTTAAGCAGCGCTCTTAATCCCCTCTCCTAGCGCACCAGGAAACCAAGAGGGGAGAAAAAGTCTCTTGCCTCTTCGGCAGCTCCAGAGTTTTCCCGGACTCCCTCCCGGCTAGCTGTGGCACATTAGCCCCCTTCAGGCTGAGTTCTCGCCGCCAGCCCCAGTCCTCTCCCTGCGCTCTGACCGAAGCCCGAGCCTCAGCTTCCAGCGCTGCGCGCCCCGGCGGGCGAGCAGACAAGCCTTTCGGGCTGGTGAGTGCCGCTCGGCACCGATCCTCTGTGTGCGGATCTCTCCGCTTTGCCCTACCCAGGTATGTGGGGAGTTTCTTGCCTTTTGGGAGGTCTGGGGTCTTCTGCCAGCGTTCAGTAGGTGTTCTGTAGGAGTTGTTCCACGTGTAGCTGTATTTCTGGTGTATCCGTGGGGAGGAAGGTGATCTCCGCGTCTTACTCTTCCGCCATCTTACCCGGAAGTGGCTGAAATTCCTTTTTATAGTGGGTTTGAGCTGATTCTCGCTGCCATGTTTATGCCCGTCTAGACACAGTTGAACCCCTTTCGGAGACATATAAATACATAGGTTTTAAGATTCTTACTAGTCAGTTATATTCCTCTGCGGGAAATATGGGGTTTTGAGTCCCTTTCACTGAGCAAGGTGTAGGTCTTGTCTATTCCATAGTTGGTTTTTGGAACGGTACCTGGGCTTATATCAAACTCTGGTTTGATGCATCCCCCCACCTCTCCTTGCCCCTTAAGCAGGCATAAGAGTGTTCTCTAAATGTGAGACTCTGTTCTCTTTCCTAACTCAGTTCATGTGTAGCCATGTTTACAGGATCTTCCTAAGTGATATCTTATGATAAGTTTCTTTTTCTGTGTGACTTATTTCACTTAGAATCATCGTACCTGAATCCACTCATTTTGCTGCTACTGGTCTTATGACATTGATTTCACGGCTGAGGGATATTCCATCGTACGTAAGTTCCACAATGTTTTGAACCATTTTTATATTTCCTGGGATATTTAAGGTGTACCCAAGTTGAGGTTCTTGTAAGCAGTGCAGCCCTAAATTTGGGGGTGGCTGTGTCTTATTGATTTTCAGTTTTCCCAAGGTATATTCCCTAGACTGGAAGTGCCCTTGGCTCTGTAGCTCTGTTGTTTACTTGTTTTAGGGAACACAATGCACTCCTCCAGTGAGGCAGTTGGCAACTTACATCCCGCCCATCAGCATAACAAGGCTCCCTGTTCTCCAGGGCCTGTCTTGCCTTTCTGGTTTGTACACATTTTGTGGATGTCCCTTTTGACCGGTGGGAAGTGATACTTCTTTGTAGTGCAGATTTGCATTGCCCGCTTGCTTGCTTGGCCAAAAAGGGCGTATGCGTTTTCTCCTGAATATATTCAGGAGAAAACGCATACGCCCTTTTTGGCCAAGTGCATCATTGTCGAAGTTGTGCCCCTCTTCCTGTGCTTTACAGGCGATTCCAACGTACCTCTTGAAATCTGTTTCCTGCTATTCTGCGTCGCTTTCAAGTCCGCCTCGTTGCCTTCCCTCAACAGATTTTTGGACGAGAGTTGGCCTTTATTACTCTGCCAGTTTGTGAGTTGCTGTGCCCCTGAGCTCCATTTTTCAACTCGTTTTTTTGTGAGCTGAATGGAAGTCCAAAGTTTTGGTTCAGGACCTATACTGGTTCCCGGTGGGTGGCTGAGACTTTGGTTCATTCTTCTTCCTGCCGGGAAATTAGAGTGACATGTACCCATCCAAATGCCTAACAGCTACTCTCTCATTGGTTCTCCCTCTTCTCTTTCATCCTCTGCCAAATTGGCAACCTGTGCGAACCAGGAGGTTAAAGGGGCTGTCTCTCCAAGTTGGGGGATTGATAGTAAAGCAGTTGGAAAGTCAAACCGGAGCACCAGGAGAGGGACTATTCGTTGAGTTTTAGAAACCTTTCGTATTCACAGTGTGTCCATTCTCTAGGTTTCCCATACATGGTATAGCTGTAGTAATATTCCCTTCAACCTGGAGAGTTGGGACCCATGGAATGGGTGCCATGCATTATTGCTTTAAAGGGTCTGCATTTGCTCACCCAATCTCACCAATCCTCTCAGTCCCAAGTGTCCAGCCTCATGCCACATCCAGCTGTCATTGTAGATAGGGTCATTCCAGGTTGCATCAGAGACCCTGAAGGAATTGTAAAGAATTTCCCTGTTTCTTTGTTTTGTTTTTGAAATTCCTTTTTAGAGTGGGTTTGAGCTGATTCTCGCTGCCATGTTTATGCCAGTCTAGAGACACTTGATTCCCTTACGGAGACATATCAATACATAGGTTTTAAGATTCTTACTAGTCAGATATATTCCTCTGCGGGAAATATGGGGTTTTGAGTCCCTTTCACTGAGGAAGGTGTAGGTCTTGTCTATTCCATAGTTGGTTTTTGGAACGGTACCTGTGCTTATATAAAACTCTGGTTTTATGCATCCCCCCACCTCTCCTTCCCCCTTAAGCAGGCATAAGAGTGTTCTCTAAATGTGAGACTCTGTTCTCTTTCCTAACTCAGTTCATGTGTAGCCATGTTTACAGGATATTCCTAAGTGATATCTTATGCTAAGTTTCTTTTTCTGTGTGACTTATTTCACTTAGAATCATCGTACCTGAATCCACTCATTTTGCTGCTACTGGTCTTATGACATTGATTTCACGGCTGAGGGATATTCCATCGTACGTAAGTTCCACAATGTTTTGAACCATTTTTATATTTCCTGGGATATTTAAGGTGTACCCAAGTTGAGGTTCTTGTAAGCAGTGCAGCCCTAAATTTGGGGGTGGCTCTGTCTTATTGATTTCCAGTTTTCCCAAGGTATATTCCCTAGACTGGAAGTGCCCTTGGCTCTGTAGCTCTGTTGTTTACTTGTTTTAGGGAACACAATGCACTCCTCCAGTGAGGCAGTTGGCAACTTACATCCCGCCCATCAGCATAACAAGGCTCCCTGCTCTCCAGGGCCTGTCTTGCCTTTCTGGTTTGTACACATTTTGTGGATGTCCGTTTTGACCGGTGGGAAGTGATACTTCTTTGTAGTGCAGATTCGCATTGCCCGCTTGCTTGCTTGGCCAAAAAGGGCGTATGCGTTTTCTCCTGAATATATTCAGGAGAAAACGCATACGCCCTTTTTGGCCAACTGCATCATTGTCGAAGTTGTGCCCCTCTTCCTGTGCTTTACGGGCGATTCCAACGTACCTTTTGAAATCTGTTTCCTGCTATTCTGCCTCGCATTCAAGTCCACCTCGTTGCCTTCCCTCAACAGATTTTTGGACGAGACTTGGCCTTTATTACTCTGCCAGTTTGTGAGTTGCTGTGCCCCTGAGCTCCATTTTTCAACTCGTTTTTTTGTGAGCTGAACGGAAGTCCAAAATTTTGGTTCAGGACCTATACTGGTTCCCGGTGGGTGGCTGAGACTTTGGTTCATTCTTCTTCCTGCCGGGAAATTAGAGTGACATGTACCCATCCAAATGCCTAACAGCTACTCTCTCATTGGTTCTCCCTCTTCCCTTTCATCCTCTGCCAAATTGGCAACCTGTGCGAACCAGGAGGTTAAAGGGGCTGTCCCTCCAAGTTGGGGGATTGATAGTAAAGCAGTTGGAAAGTCAAACCGGAGCACCAGGAGAGGGACTATTCGTTGAGTTTTAGAAACCTTTCGTATTCACAGTGTGTCCATTCTCTAGGTTTCCCGTACATGGTATAGCTGTATTAATATTCCCTTCAACCTGGAGAGTTGGGACCCATGGAATGGGTGCCATGCATTATTGCTTTAAAGGGTCTGCATTTGCTCACCCAATCTCACCAATCCTCTCAGTCCCAAGTGTCCAGCCTCATGCCACATCCAGCTGTCATTGTAGATAGGGTCATTCCAGGTTGCATCAGAGACCCTGAAGGAATTGTAAAGAATTTCCCTGTTTCTTTGTTTTGTTTTTGAAATTCCTTTTTATAGTGGGTTTGAGCTGATTCTCGCTGCCATGTTCATGCCAGTCTAGACACACTTGATTCCCTTTCGGAGACATATCAATACATAGGTTTTAAGATTCTTACTAGTCAGATCTATTCCTCTGCGGGAAATATGGGGTTTTGAGTCCCTTTCACTGAGGAAGGTGTAGGTCTTGTCTATTCCATAGTTGGTTTTTGGAACGATTCCTGTGCTTATATCAAACTCTGGTTTGATGCATCCCCCCACCTTTCCTTCCCCCTTAAGCAGGCATAAGAGTGTTCTCTAAATGTGAGACTCTGTTCTCTTTCCTAACTCTGTTCATGTGTAGCCATGTTTACAGGATCTTCCTAAGTGATATCTTATGCTAAGTTTCTTTTTCTGTGTGACTTCTTTCACTTAGAATCATCGTACCTGAATCCACTCATTTTGCTGCTACTGGTCTTATGACATTGATTTCACGGCTGAGGGATATTCCATCGTACGTAAGTTCCACAATTTTTTGAACCATTTTTATATTTCCTGGGATATTTAAGGTGTACCCAAGTTGAGGTTCTTGTAAGCAGTGCAGCCCTAAATTTGGGGGTGGCTCTGTCTTATTGATTTTCAGTTTTCCCAAGGTATATTCCCTAGACTGGAAGTGCCCTTGGCTCTGTAGCTCTGTTGTTTACTTGTTTTAGGGAACACAATGCACTCCTCCAGTTTGGCAGTTGGCAACTTACATCCCGCCCATCAGCATAACAAGGCTCCCTGTTCTCCAGGGCCTGTCTTGCCTTTCTGGTTTCTACACATTTTGTGGATGTCCCTTTTGACCGGTGGGAAGTGATACTTCTTTGTAGTGCAGATTTGCATTGCCCGCTTGCTTGCTTGGCCAAAAAGGGCGTATTCATTTTTTCCTGAATATATTCAGGAGAAAACGCATACGCCCTTTTTGGCCAAGTGCATCATTGTCGAAGTTGTGCCCCTCTTCCTGTGCTTTACAGGCGATTCCAACGTACCTCTTGAAATCTGTTTCCTGCTATTCTGCGTCGCTTTCAAGTCCGCCTCGTTGCCTTCCCTCAACAGATTTTTGGACGAGAGTTGGCCTTTATTACTCTGCCAGTTTGTGAGTTGCTGTTCCCCTGAGCTCCGTTTTTCAACTCGTTTTTTTGTGAGCTGAACGCAAGTCCAAAGTTTTGGTTCAGGACCTATACTGGTTCCCGGTGGGTGGCTGAGACTTTGGTTCATTCTTCTTCCTGCCGGGAAATTAGAGTGACATGTACCCATCCAAATGCCTAACAGCTACTCTCTCATTGGTTCTCCCTCTTCCCTTTCATCCTCTGCCAAATTGGCAACCTGTGCGAACCAGGAGGTTAAAGGGGCTGTCCCTCCAAGTTGGGGGATTGATAGTAAAGCAGTTGGAAAGTCAAACCGGAGCACCAGGAGAGGGACTATTCGTTGAGTTTTAGAAACCTTTCGTATTCACAGTGTGTCCATTCTCTAGGTTTCCCGTACATGGTATAGCTGTAGTAATATTCCCTTCAACCTGGAGAGTTGGGACCCATGGAATGCGTGCCATGCATTATTGCTTTAACGGGTCTGCATTTGCTCACCCAATCTCACCAATCCCTTCAGTCCCAGGCGTCCAGCCTCATGCCACATCCAGCTGTCATTGTAGATAGGGTCATTCCAGGTTGCATCAGAGACCCTGAAGGAATTGTAAAGAATTTCCCTGTTTCTTTGTTTTGTTTATGAAATTCCTTTTTATAGTGGGTTTGAGCTGATTCTCGCTGCCATGTTTATGCCCGTCTAGACACAGTTGAACCCCTTTCGGAGACATATAAATACATAGGTTTTAAGATTCTTACTAGTCAGTTATATTCCTCTGCGGGAAATATGGGGTTTTGAGTCCCTTTCACTGAGCAAGGTGTAGGTCTTGTCTATTCCATAGTTGGTTTTTGGAACGCTACCTGGGCTTATATCAAACTCTGGTTTGATGCATCCCCCCACCTCTCCTTGCCCCTTAAGCAGGCATAAGAGTGTTCTCTAAGTGTGAGACTCTGTTCTCTTTCCTAACTCAGTTCATGTGTAGCCATGTTTACAGGATCTTCCTAAGTGATATCTTATGATAAGTTTCTTTTTCTGTGTGACTTATTTCACTTAGAATCATCGTACCTGAATCCACTCATTTTGCTGCTACTGGTCTTATGACATTGATTTCACGGCTGAGGGATATTCCATCGTACGTAAGTTCCACAATTTTTTGAACCATTTTTATATTTCCTGGGATATTTAAGGTGTACCCAAGTTGAGGTTCTTGTAAGCAGTGCAGCCCTAAATTTGGGGGTGGCTCTGTCTTATTGATTTTCAGTTTTCCCAAGGTATATTCCCTAGACTGGAAGTGCCCTTGGCTCTGTAGCTCTGTTGTTTACTTGTTTTAGGGAACACAATGCACTCCTCCAGTGAGGCAGTTGGCAACTTACATCCCGCCCATCAGCATAACAAGGCTCCCTGTTCTCCAGGGCCTGTCTTGCCTTTCTGGTTTGTACACATTTTGTGGATGTCCCTTTTGACCGGTGGGAAGTGATACTTCTTTGTAGTGCAGATTTGCATTGCCCGCTTGCTTGCTTGGCCAAAAAGGGCGTATGCGTTTTCTCCTGAATATATTCAGGAGAAAACGCATACGCCCTTTTTGGCCAAGTGCATCATTGTCGAAGTTTTGCCCCTCTTCCTGTGCTTTACAGGCGATTCCAACGTACCTCTTGAAATCTGTTTCCTGCTATTCTGCGTCGCTTTCAAGTCCGCCTCGTTGCCTTTCCTCAACAGATTTTTGGATGAGAGTTGGCCTTTATTATTCTGCCAGTTTGTGAATTTCTGTGCCCCTGAGCTCCATTTTTCAACTCGTTTTTTTGTGAGCTGAACGGAAGTCCAAAGTTTTGGTTCAGGACCTATACTGGTTCCCAGTGGGTGGCTGAGACTTTGGTTCATTCTTCTTCGTGCCGGGAAATTAGAGTGACATGTACCCATCCAAATGCCTAACAGCTACACTCTCATTGGTTCTCCCTCTTCCCTTTCATCCTCTGCCAAATTGGCAACCTGTGCGAACCAGGAGGTTAAAGGGGCTGTCCCTCCAAGTTGGGGGATTGATAGTAAAGCAGTTGGAAAGTCAAACCGGAGCACCAGGAGAGGGACTATTCGTTGAGTTTTAGAAACCTTTCGTATTCACAGTGTGTCCATTCTCTAGGTTTCCCGTACATGGTATAGCTGTAGTAATATTCCCTTCAACCTGGAGAGTTGGGACCCATGGAATGGGTGCCATGCATTATTGCTTTAAAGGGTCTGCATTTGCTCACCCAATCTCACCAATCCTCTCAGTCCCAAGTGTCCAGCCTCATGCCACATCCAGCTGTCATTGTAGATAGGGTCATTCCAGGTTGCATCAGAGACCCTGAAGGAATTGTAAAGAATTTCCCTGTTTCTTTGTTTTGTTTTTGAAATTCCTTTTTATAGTGGGTTTGAGCTGATTCTCGCTGCCGTGTTTATGCCAGTCTAGAGACACTTGATTCCCTTACGGAGACAGATCAATACATAGGTTTTAAGATTCTTACTAGTCAGATCTATTCCTCTGCTGGACATATGGGGTTTTGAGTCCCTTTCACTGAGGAAGGTGTAGGTCTTGTCTATTCCATAGTTGGTTTTTGGAACGGTACCTGTGCTTATATCAAACTCTGGTTTGATGCATCCCCCCACCTCTCCTTGCCCCTTAAGCAGGCATAAGAGTGTTCTCTAAATGTGAGACTCTGTTCTCTTTCCTAACTCAGTTCATGTGTAGCCATGTTTACAGGATCTTCCTAAGTGATATCTTATGATAAGTTTCTTTTTCTGTGTGACTTATTTCACTTAGAATCATCGTACCTGAATCCACTCATTTTGCTGCTACTGGTCTTATGACATTGATTTCACGGCTGAGGGATATTCCATCGTACGTAAGTTCCACAATTTTTTGAACCATTTTTATATTTCCTGGGATATTTAAGGTGTACCCAAGTTGAGGTTCTTGTAAGCAGTGCAGCCCTAAATTTGGGGGTGGCTGTGTCTTATTGATTTTCAGTTTTCCCAAGGTATATTCCCTAGACTGGAAGTGCCCTTGGCTCTGTAGCTCTGTTGTTTACTTGTTTTAGGGAACACAATGCACTCCTCCAGTGAGGCAGTTGGCAACTTACATCCCGCCCATCAGCATAACAAGGCTCCCTGTTCTCCAGGGCCTGTCTTGCCTTTCTGGTTTGTACACATTTTGTGGATGTCCCTTTTGACCGGTGGGAAGTGATACTTCTTTGTAGTGCAGATTTGCATTGCCCGCTTGCTTGCTTGGCCAAAAAGGGCGTATGCGTTTTCTCCTGAATATATTCAGGAGAAAACGCATACGCCCTTTTTGGCCAAGTGCATCATTGTCGAAGTTGTGCCCCTCTTCCTGTGCTTTACAGGCGATTCCAACGTACCTGTTGAAATCTGTTTCCTGCTATTCTGCGTCGCTTTCAAGTCCGCCTCGTTGCCTTTCCTCAACAGATTTTTGGATGAGAGTTGGCCTTTATTATTCTGCCAGTTTGTGAGTTTCTGTGCCCTTGAGCTCCATTTTTCAACTCGTTTTTTTGTGAGCTGAACAGAAGTCCAAAGTTTTGGTTCAGGACCTATACTGGTTCCCGGTGGGTGGCTGAGACTTTGGTTCATTCTTCTTCCTGCCGGGAAATTAGAGTGACATGTACCCATCCAAATGCCTAACAGCTACTCTCTCATTGGTTCTCCCTCTTCCCTTTCATCCTCTGCCAAATTGGCAACCTGTGCGAACCAGGAGGTTAAAGGGGCTGTCCCTCCAAGTTGGGGGATTGATAGTAAAGCAGTTGGAAAGTCAAACCGGAGCACCAGGAGAGGGACTATTCGTTGAGTTTTAGAAACCTTTTGTATTCACAGTGTGTCCATTCTCTAGGTTTCCCGTACATGGTATAGCTGTAGTAATATTCCCTTCAACCTGGAGAGTTGGGACCCATGGAATGGGTGCCATGCATTATTGCTTTAAAGGGTCTGCATTTGCTCACCCAATCTCACCAATCCTCTCAGTCCCAAGTGTCCAGCCTCATGCCACATCCAGCTGTCATTGTAGATAGGGTCATTCCAGGTTGCATCAGAGACCCTGAAGGAATTGTAAAGAATTTCCCTGTTTCTTTGTTTTGTTTTTGAAATTCCTTTTTATAGTGGGTTTGAGCTGATTCTCGCTGCCATGTTTATGCCCGTCTAGAGACACTTGATTCCCTTACGGAGACAGATCAATACATAGGTTTTAAGATTCTTACTAGTCATATCTATTCCTCTGCTGGAAATATGGGGTTTTGAGTCCGTTTCACTGAGGAAGGTGTAGGTCTTGTCTATTCCATAGTTGGTTTTTGGAACGGTACCTGTGCTTATATCAAACTCTGGTTTTATGCATCCCCCCACCTCTCCTTCCCCCTTAAGCAGGCATAAGAGTGTTCTCTAAATGTGAGACTCTGTTCTCTTTCCTAACTCAGTTCATGTGTAGCCATGTTTACAGGATCTTCCTAAGTGATATCTTATGATAAGTTTCTTTTTCTGTGTGACTTATTTCACTTAGAATCATCGTACCTGAATCCACTCATTTTGCTGCTACTGGTCTTATGACATTGATTTCACGGCTGAGGGATATTCCATCGTACGTAAGTTCCACAATGTTTTGAACCATTTTTATATTTCCTGGGATATTTAAGGTGTACCCAAGTTGAGGTTCTTGTAAGCAGTGCAGCCCTAAATTTGGGGGTGGCTCTGTCTTATTGATTTTCAGTTTTCCCAAGGTATATTCCGTAGACTGGAAGTGCCCTTGGCTCTGTAGCTCTGTTGTTTACTTGTTTTAGGGAACACAATGCACTCCTCCAGTGAGGCAGTTGGCAACTTACATCCCGCCCATCAGCATAACAAGGCTCCCTGTTCTCCAGGGCCTGTCTTGCCTTTCTGGTTTGTACACATTTTGTGGATGTCCCTTTTGACCGGTGGGAAGTGATACTTCTTTGTAGTGCAGATTTGCATTGCCCGCTTGCTTGCTTGGCCAAAAAGGGCGTATGCGTTTTCTCCTGAATATATTCAGGAGAAAACGCATACGCCCTTTTTGGCCATGTGCATCATTGTCGAAGTTGTGCCCCTCTTCCTGTGCTTTACAGGCGATTCCAACGTACCTCTTGAAATCTGTTTCCTGCTATTCTGCGTCGCTTTCAAGTCCGCCTTGTTGCCTTCCCTCAACAGATTTTTGGACGAGAGTTGGCCTTTATTACGCTGCCAGTTTGTGAGTTGCTGTGCCCCTCAGGTCCATTTTTCAACTCGTTTTTTTGTGAGCTGAACGGAAGTCCAAAGTTTTGGTTCAGGACCTATACTGGTTCCCGGTGGGTGGCTGAGACTTTGGTTCATTCTTCTTCCTGCCGGGAAATTAGAGTGACATGTACCCATCCAAATGCCTAACAGCTACTCTCTCATTGGTTCTCCCTCTTCCCTTTCATCCTCTGCCAAGTTGGCAACCTGTGCGAACCAGGAGGTTAAAGGGGCTGTCCCTCCAAGTTGGGGGATTGATAGTAAAGCAGTTGGAAAGTCAAACCGGAGCACCAGGAGAGGGACTATTCGTTGAGTTTTAGAAACCTTTCGTATTCACAGTGTGTCCATTCTCTAGGTTTCCCGTACATGGTATAGCTGTAGTAATATTCCCTTCAACCTGGAGAGTTGGGACCCATGGAACGGGTGCCATGCATTATTGCTTTAAAGGGTCTGCATTTGCTCACCCAATCTCACCAATCCTCTCAGTCCCAAGCGTCCAGCCTCATGCCACATCCAGCTGTCATTGTAGATAGGGTCATTCCAGGTTGCATCAGAGACCCTGAAGGAATTGTAAAGAATTTCCCTGTTTCTTTGTTTTGTTTTTGAAATTCCTTTTTATAGTGGGTTTGAGCTGATTCTCGCTGCCATGTTTATGCCCTTCTAGACACACTTGATTCCCTTTCGGAGACATATCAATACATAGGTTTTAAGATTCTTACTAGTCAGATATATTCCTCTGTGGGAAATATGGGGTTTTGAGTCCCTTTCACTGAGGAAGGTGTAGGTCTTGTCTATTCCATAGTTGGTTTTTGGAACGGTACCTGTGCTTATATCAAACTCTGGTTTGATGCATCCCCCCACCTCTCCTTCCCCCTTAAGCAGGCATAAGAGTGTTCTCTAAATGTGAGACTCTGTTCTCTTTCCTAACTCAGTTCATGTGTAGCCATGTTTACAGGATCTTCCTAAGTGATATCTTATGCTAAGTTTCTTTTTCTGTGTGACTTATTTCACTTAGAATCATCGTACCTGAATCCACTCATTTTGCTTCTACTGGTCTTATGACATTGATTTCACGGCTGAGGGATATTCCATCGTACGTAAGTTCCACAATGTTTTGAACCATTTTTATATTTCCTGGGATATTTAAGGTGTACCCAAGTTGAGGTTCTTGTAAGCAGTGCAGCCCTAAATTTGGGGGTGGCTCTGTCTTATTGATTTCCAGTTTTCCCAAGGTATATTCCCTAGACTGGAAGTGCCCTTGGCTCTGTAGCTCTGTTGTTTACTTGTTTTAGGGAACACAATGCACTCCTCCAGTGAGGCAGTTGGCAACTTACATCCCACCCATCAGCATAATAAGGCTCCCTGTTCTCCAGGGCCTGTCTTGCCTTTCTGGTTTGTACACATTTTGTGGATGTCCCTTTTGACCGGTGGGAAGTGATACTTCTTTGTAGTGCAGATTTGCATTGCCCGCTTGCTTGCTTGGCCAAAAAGGGCGTATGCGTTTTCTCCTGAATATATTCAGGAGAAAACGCATACGCCCTTTTTGGCCAAGTGCATCATTGTCGAAGTTGTGCCCCTCTTCCTGTGCTTTACAGGCGATTCCAACGTACCTCTTGAAATCTGTTTCCTGCTATTCTGCGTCGCTTTCAAGTCCGCCTCGTTGCCTTCCCTCAACAGATTTTTGGACGAGAGTTGGCCTTTATTACGCTGCCAGTTTGTGAGTTGCTGTGCCCCTCAGCTCCGTTTTTCAACTCGTTTTTTTGTGAGCTGAACGCAAGTCCAGAATTTTGGTTCAGGACCTATACTGGTTCCCGGTGGGTGGCTGAGACTTTGGTTCATTCTTCTTCCTGCCGGGAAATTAGAGTGACATGTACCCATCCAAATGCCTAACAGCTACTCTCTCATTGGTTCTCCCTCTTCCCTTTCATCCTCTGCCAAATTGGCAACCTGTGCGAACCAGGAGCTTAAAGGGGCTGTCTCTCCAAGTTGGGAGATTGATAGGAAAGCAGTTGGAAAGTCAAACCGGAGCACCAGGAGAGGGAAACATCGTTGTGTTTTAGAAACCTTTCGTATTCACAATGTGTCCATTCTCTAGGTTTCCCGTACATGGTATAGCTGTAGTAATATTCCCTTCACCCTGGAGAGTTGGGACCCATGGAATGGGTGCCATGCATTATTGCTTTAAAGGGTCTGCATTGGCTCACCCAATCTCACCAATCCTCTCAGTCTCAAGTGTCCAGCCCCATGCCACATCCAGCTGTCATTGTAGATAGGGTCATTCCAGGTTGCATCAGAGACCCTGAAGGAATTGTAAAGAATTTCCCTGTTTCTTTGTTTTGTTTTTGAAATTCCTTTTTATAGTGGGTTTGAGCTGATTCTCGCTGCCATGTTCATGCCAGTCTAGACACACTTGATTCCCTTTCGGAGACATATCAATACATAGGTTTTAAGATTCTTACTAGTCAGATCTATTCCTCTGCGGGAAATATGGGGTTTTGAGTCCCTTTCACTGAGGAAGGTGTAGGTCTTGTCTATTCCATAGTTGGTTTTTGGAACGGTACCTGTGCTTATATCAAACTCTGGTTTGATGCATCCCCCCACCTCTCCTTGCCCCTTAAGCAGGCATAAGAGTGTTCTCTAAATGTGAGACTCTGTTCTCTTTCCTAACTCAGTTCATGTGTAGCCATGTTTACAGGATCTTCCTAAGTGATATCTTATGATAAGTTTCTTTTTCTGTGTTACTTATTTCACTTAGAATCATCGTACCTGAATCCACTCATTTTGCTGCTACTGGTCTTATGACATTGATTTCACGGCTGAGGGATATTCCATCGTACGTAAGTTCCACAATTTTTTGAACCATTTTTATATTTCCTGGGATATTTAAGGTGTACCCAAGTTGAGGTTCTTGTAAGCAGTGCAGCCCTAAATTTGGGGGTGGCTCTGTCTTATTGATTTTCAGTTTTCCCAAGGTATATTCCCTAGACTGGAAGTGCCCTTGGCTCTGTAGCTCTGTTGTTTACTTGTTTTAGGGAACACAATGCACTCCTCCAGTGAGGCAGTTGGCAACTTACATCCCGCCCATCAGCATAACAAGGGTCCCTGTTCTCCAGGGCCTGTCTTGCCTTTCTGGTTTGTACACATTTTGTGGATGTCCCTTTTGACCGGTGGGAAGTGATACTTCTTTGTAGTGCAGATTTGCATTGCCCGCTTGCTTGCTTGGCCAAAAAGGGCGTATGCGTTTTCTCCTGAATATATTCAGGAGAAAACGCATACGCCCTTTTTGGCCAAGTGCATCATTGTCGAAGTTGTGCCCCTCTTCCTGTGCTTTACAGGCGATTCCAACGTAGCTGTTGAAATCTGTTTCCTGCTATTCTGCGTCGCTTTCAAGTCCGCCTCGTTGCCTTTCCTCAACAGATTTTTGGATGAGAGTTGGCCTTTATTATTCTGCCAGTTTGTGAGTTTCTGTGCCCCTGAGCTCCATTTTTCAACTCGTTTTTTTGTGAGCTGAACGGAAGTCCAAAGTTTTTGTTCAGGACCTATACTGGTTCCCGGTGGGTGGCTGAGACTTTGGTTCATTCTTCTTCCTGCCGGGAAATTAGAGTGACATGTACCCATCCAAATGCCTAACAGCTACTCTCTCATTGGTTCTCCCTCTTCCCTTTCATCCTCTGCCAAATTGGCAACCTGTGCGAACCAGGAGGTTAAAGGGGCTGTCCCTCCAAGTTGGGGGATTGATAGTAAAGCAGTTGGAAAGTCAAACCGGAGCACCAGGAGAGGGACTATTCGTTGAGTTTTAGAAACCTTTCGTATTCACAGTGTGTCCATTCTCTAGGTTTCCCGTACATGGTATAGCTGTAGTAATATTCCCTTCAACCTGGAGAGTTGGGACCCATGGAATGGGTGCCATGCATTATTGCTTTAAAGGGTCTGCATTTGCTCACCCAATCTCACCAATCCTCTCAGTCCCAAGTGTCCAGCCTCATGCCACATCCAGCTGTCATTGTAGATAGGGTCATTCCAGGTTGCATCAGAGACCCTGAAGGAATTGTAAAGAATTTCCCTGTTTCTTTGTTTTGTTTTTGAAATTCCTTTTTATAGTGGGTTTGAGCTGATTCTCGCTGCCATGTTTATGCCAGTCTAGAGACACTTGATTCCCTTACGGAGACAGATCAATACATAGGTTTTAAGATTCTTACTAGTCAGATCTATTCCTCTGCGGGAAATATGGGGTTTTGAGTCCCTTTCACTGAGGAAGGTGTAGGTCTTGTCTATTCCATAGTTGGTTTTTGGAACGGTACCTGTGCTTATATCAAACTCTGGTTTTATGCATCCCCCCACCTCTCCTTCCCCCTTAAGCAGGAATAAGAGTGTTCTCTAAATGTGAGACTCTGTTCTCTTTCCTAACTCAGTTCATGTGTAGCCATGTTTACAGGATCTTCCTAAGTGATATCTTATGCTAAGTTTCTTTTTCTGTGTGACTTATTTCACTTAGAATCATCGTACCTGAATCCACTCATTTTGCTGCTACTGGTCTTATGACATTGATTTCACGGCTGAGGGATATTCCATCGTACGTAAGTTCCACAATTTTTTGAACCATTTTTATATTTCCTGGGATATTTAAGGTGTACCCAAGTTGAGGTTCTTGTAAGCAGTGCAGCCCTAAATTTGGGGGTGGCTCTGTCTTATTGATTTTCTGTTTTCCCAAGGTATATTCCCTAGACTGGAAGTGCCCTTGGCTCTGTAGCTCTGTTGTTTACTTGTTTTAGGGAACACAATGCACTCCTCCAGTGAGGCAGTTGGCAACTTACATCCCGCCCATCAGCATAACAAGGCTCCCTGTTCTCCAGGGCCTGTCTTGCCTTTCTGGTTTGTACACATTTTGTGGATGTCCCTTTTGACCGGTGGGAAGTGATACTTCTTTGTAGTGCAGATTTGCATTGCCCGCTTGCTTGCTTGGCCAAAAAGGGCGTATGCGTTTTCTCCTGAATATATTCAGGAGAAAACGCATACGCCCTTTTTGGCCAAGTGCATCATTGTCGAAGTTGTGCCCCTCTTCCTGTGCTTTACAGGCGATTCCAACGTACCTCTTGAAATCTGTTTCCTGCTATTCTGCCTCGCTTTCAAGTCTGCCTCACTGCCTTCCCTCAACAGATTTTTGGACGAGAGTTGGCCTTTATAACGCTGCCAGTTTGTGAGTTGCTGTGCCCCTGAGCTCCATTTTTCAACTCGTTTTTTTGTGAGCTGAACGGAAGTCCAAAGTTTTGGTTCAGGACCTATACTGGTTCCCGGTGGGTGGCTGAGACTTTGGTTCATTCTTCTTCCTGCCGGGAAATTAGAGTGACATGTACCCATCCAAATGCCTAACAGCTACTCTCTCATTGGTTCTCCTTCTTCCCTTTCATCCTCTGCCAAATTGGCAACCTGTGCGAACCAGGAGCTTAAAGGGGCTGTCTCTCCAAGTTGGGAGATTGATAGGAAAGCAGTTGGAAAGTCAAACCGGAGCACCAGGAGAGGGAAACATCGTTGTGTTTTAGAAACCTTTCGTATTCACAATGTGTCCATTCTCTAGGTTTCCCGTACATGGTATAGCTGTAGTAATATTCCCTTCACCCTGGAGAGTTGGGACCCATGGAATGGGTGCCATGCATTATTGCTTTAAAGGGTCTGCATTGGCTCACCCAATCTCACCAATCCTCTCAGTCTCAAGTGTCCAGCCCCATGCCACATCCAGCTGTCATTGTAGATAGGGTCATTCCAGGTTGCATCAGAGACCCTGAAGGAATTGTAAAGAATTTCCCTGTTTCTTTGTTTTGTTTTTGAAATTCCTTTTTATAGTGGGTTTGAGCTGATTCTCGCTGCCATGTTCATGCCAGTCTAGACACACTTGATTCCCTTTCGGAGACATATCAATACATAGGTTTTAAGATTCTTACTAGTCAGATCTATTCCTCTGCGGGAAATATGGGGTTTTGAGTCCCTTTCACTGAGGAAGGTGTAGGTCTTGTCTATTCCATAGTTGGTTTTTGGAACGATTCCTGTGCTTATATCAAAGTCTGGTTTGATGCATCCCCCCACCTTTCCTTCCCCCTTAAGCAGGCATAAGAGTGTTCTCTAAATGTGAGACTCTGTTCTCTTTCCTAACTCTGTTCATGTGTAGCCATGTTTACAGGATCTTCCTAAGTGATATCTTATGCTAAGTTTCTTTTTCTGTGTGACTTCTTTCACTTAGAATCATCGTACCTGAATCCACTCATTTTGCTGCTACTGGTCTTATGACATTGATTTCACGGCTGAGGGATATTCCATCGTACGTAAGTTCCACAATGTTTTGAACCATTTTTATATTTCCTGGGATATTTAAGGTGTACCCAAGTTGAGGTTCTTGTAAGCAGTGCAGCCCTAAATTTGGGGGTGGCTCTGTCTTATTGATTTTCAGTTTTCCCAAGGTATATTCCCTAGACTGGAAGTGCCCTTGGCTCTGTAGCTCTGTTGTTTACTTGTTTTAGGGAACACAATGCACTCCTCCAGTTTGGCAGTTGGCAACTTACATCCCGCCCATCAGCATAACAAGGCTCCCTGTTCTCCAGGGCCTGTCTTGCCTTTCTGGTTTGTACACATTTTGTGGATGTCCCTTTTGACCGGTGGGAAGTGATACTTCTTTGTAGTGCAGATTTGCATTGCCCGCTTGCTTGCTTGGCCAAAAAGGGCGTATGCATTTTCTCCTGAATATATTCAGGAGAAAACGCATACGCCCTTTTTGGCCAAGTGCATCATTGTCGAAGTTGTGCCCCTCTTCCTGTGCTTTACAGGCGATTCCAACGTACCTCTTGAAATCTGTTTCCTGCTATTCTGCGTCGCTTTCAAGTCCGCCTCGTTGCCTTCCCTCAACAGATTTTTGGACGAGAGTTGGCCTTTATTACTCTGCCAGTTTGTGAGTTGCTGTGCCCCTGAGCTCCGTTTTTCAACTCGTTTTTTTGTGAGCTGAACGCAAGTCCAAAGTTTTGGTTCAGGACCTATACTGGTTCCCGTTGGGTGGCTGAGACTTTGGTTCATTCTTCTTCCTGCCGGGAAATTAGAGTGACATGTACCCATCCAAATGCCTAACAGCTACTCTCTCATTGGTTCTCCCTCTTCCCTTTCATCCTCTGCCAAATTGGCAACCTGTGCGAACCAGGAGGTTAAAGGGGCTGTCCCTCCAAGTTGGGGGATTGATAGTAAAGCAGTTGGAAAGTCAAACCGGAGCACCAGGAGAGGGACTATTCGTTGAGTTTTAGAAACCTTTCGTATTCACAGTGTGTCCATTCTCTAGGTTTCCCGTACATGGTATAGCTGTAGTAATATTCCCTTCAACCTGGAGAGTTGGGACCCATGGAATGGGTGCCATGCATTATTGCTTTAACGGGTCTGCATTTGCTCACCCAATCTCACCAATCCCTTCAGTCCCAGGCGTCCAGCCTCATGCCACATCCAGCTGTCATTGTAGATAGGGTCATTCCAGGTTGCATCAGAGACCCTGAAGGAATTGTAAAGAATTTCCCTGTTTCTTTGTTTTGTTTATGAAATTCCTTTTTATAGTGGGTTTGAGCTGATTCTCGCTGCCATGTTTATGCCCGTCTAGACACAGTTGAACCCCTTTCGGAGACATATAAATACATAGGTTTTAAGATTCTTACTAGTCAGTTATATTCCTCTGCGGGAAATATGGGGTTTTGAGTCCCTTTCACTGAGCAAGGTGTAGGTCTTGTCTATTCCATAGTTGGTTTTTGGAACGGTACCTGGGCTTATATCAAACTCTGGTTTGATGCATCCCCCCACCTCTCCTTGCCCCTTAAGCAGGCATAAGAGTGTTCTCTAAATGTGAGACTCTGTTCTCTTTCCTAACTCAGTTCATGTGTAGCCATGTTTACAGGATCTTCCTAAGTGATATCTTATGATAAGTTTCTTTTTCTGTGTGACTTATTTCACTTAGAATCATCGTACCTGAATCCACTCATTTTGCTTCTACTGGTCTTATGACATTGATTTCACGGCTGAGGGATATTCCATCGTACGTAAGTTCCACAATGTTTTGAACCATTTTTATATTTCCTGGGATATTTAAGGTGTACCCAAGTTGAGGTTCTTGTAAGCAGTGCAGCCCTAAATTTGGGGGTGGCTCTGTCTTATTGATTTTCAGTTTTCCCAAGGTATATTCCCTAGACTGGAAGTGCCCTTGGCTCTGTAGCTCTGTTGTTTACTTGTTTTAGGGAACACAATGCACTCCTCCAGTGAGGCAGTTGGCAACTTACATCCCACCCATCAGCATAACAAGGCTCCCTGTTCTCCAGGGCCTGTCTTGCCTTTCTGGTTTGTACACATTTTGTGGATGTCCCTTTTGACCGGTGGGAAGTGATACTTCTTTGTAGTGCAGATTTGCATTGCCCGCTTGCTTGCTTGGCCAAAAAGGGCGTATGCGTTTTCTCCTGAATATATTCAGGAGAAAACGCATACGCCCTTTTTGGCCAAGTGCATCATTGTCGAAGTTGTGCCCCTCTTCCTGTGCTTTACAGGCGATTCCAACGTACCTCTTGAAATCTGTTTCCTGCTATTCTGCGTCGCTTTCAAGTCCGCCTCGTTGCCTTCCCTCAACAGATTTTTGGATGAGAGTTGGCCTTTATTATTCTGCCAGTTTGTGAATTTCTGTGCCCCTGAGCTCCATTTTTCAACTCGTTTTTTTGTGAGCTGAACGGAAGTCCAAAGTTTTGGTTCAGGACCTATACTGGTTCCCGGTGGGTGGCTGAGACTTTGGTTCATTCTTCTTCGTGCCGGGAAATTAGAGTGACATGTACCCATCCAAATGCCTAACAGCTACACTCTCATTGGTTCTCCCTCTTCCCTTTCATCCTCTGCCAAATTGGCAACCTGTGCGAACCAGGAGGTTAAAGGGGCTGTCCCTCCAAGTTGGGGGATTGATAGTAAAGCAGTTGGAAAGTCAAACCGGAGCACCAGGAGAGGGACTATTCGTTGAGTTTTAGAAACCTTTCGTATTCACAGTGTGTCCATTCTCTAGGTTTCCCGTACATGGTATAGCTGTAGTAATATTCCCTTCAACCTGGAGAGTTGGGACCCATGGAATGGGTGCCATGCATTATTGCTTTAAAGGGTCTGCATTTGCTCACCCAATCTCACCAATCCTCTCAGTCCCAAGTGTCCAGCCTCATGCCACATCCAGCTGTCATTGTAGATAGGGTCATTCCAGGTTGCATCAGAGACCCTGAAGGAATTGTAAAGAATTTCCCTGTTTCTTTGTTTTGTTTTTGAAATTCCTTTTTATAGTGGGTTTGAGCTGATTCTCGCTGCCATGTTTATGCCAGTCTAGAGACACTTGATTCCCTTACGGAGACAGATCAATACATAGGTTTTAAGATTCTTACTAGTCAGATCTATTCCTCTGCTGGAAATATGGGGTTTTGAGTCCCTTTCACTGAGGAAGGTGTAGGTCTTGTCTATTCCATAGTTGGTTTTTGGAACGGTACCTGTGCTTATATCAAACTCTGGTTTGATGCATCCCCCCACCTCTCCTTGCCCCTTAAGCAGGCATAAGAGTGTTCTCTAAATGTGAGACTCTGTTCTCTTTCCTAACTCAGTTCATGTGTAGCCATGTTTACAGGATCTTCCTAAGTGATATCTTATGATAAGTTTCTTTTTCTGTGTTACTTATTTCACTTAGAATCATCGTACCTGAATCCACTCATTTTGCTGCTACTGGTCTTATGACATTGATTTCACGGCTGAGGGATATTCCATCGTACGTAAGTTCCACAATTTTTTGAACCATTTTTATATTTCCTGGGATATTTAAGGTGTACCCAAGTTGAGGTTCTTGTAAGCAGTGCAGCCCTAAATTTGGGGGTGGCTGTGTCTTATTGATTTTCAGTTTTCCCAAGGTATATTCCCTAGACTGGAAGTGCCCTTGGCTCTGTAGCTCTGTTGTTTACTTGTTTTAGGGAACACAATGCACTCCTCCAGTGAGGCAGTTGGCAACTTACATCCCGCCCATCAGCATAACAAGGCTCCCTGTTCCCCAGGGCCTGTCTTGCCTTTCTGGTTTGTACACATTTTGTGGATGTCCCTTTTGACCGGTGGGAAGTGATACTTCTTTGTAGTGCAGATTTGCATTGCCCGCTTGCTTGCTTGGCCAAAAAGGGCGTATGCGTTTTCTCCTGAATATATTCAGGAGAAAACGCATACGCCCTTTTTGGCCAAGTGCATCATTGTCGAAGTTGTGCCCCTCTTCCTGTGCTTTACAGGCGATTCCAACGTACCTGTTGAAATCTGTTTCCTGCTATTCTGCGTCGCTTTCAAGTCCGCCTCGTTGCCTTTCCTCAACAGATTTTTGGATGAGAGTTGGCCTTTATTATTCTGCCAGTTTGTGAGTTTCTGTGCCCCTGAGCTCCATTTTTCAACTCGTTTTTTTGTGAGCTGAACGGAAGTCCAAAGTTTTGGTTCAGGACCTATACTGGTTCCCGGTGGGTGGCTGAGACTTTGGTTCATTCTTCTTCCTGCCGGGAAATTAGAGTGACATGTTCCCATCCAAATGCCTAACAGCTACTCTCTCATTGGTTCTCCCTCTTCCCTTTCATCCTCTGCCAAATTGGCAACCTGTGCGAACCAGGAGGTTAAAGGGGCTGTCCCTCCAAGTTGGGGGATTGATAGTAAAGCAGTTGGAAAGTCAAACCGGAGCACCAGGAGAGGGACTATTCGTTGAGTTTTAGAAACCTTTCGTATTCACAGTGTGTCCATTCTCTAGGTTTCCCGTACATGGTATAGCTGTAGTAATATTCCCTTCAACCTGGAGAGTTGGGACCCATGGAATGGGTGCCATGCATTATTGCTTTAAAGGGTCTGCATTTGCTCACCCAATCTCAGCAATCCTCTCAGTCCCAAGTGTCCAGCCTCATGCCACATCCAGCTGTCATTGTAGATAGGGTCATTCCAGGTTGCATCAGAGACCCTGAAGGAATTGTAAAGAATTTCCCTGTTTCTTTGTTTTGTTTTTGAAATTCCTTTTTATAGTGGGTTTGAGCTGATTCTCGCTGCCATGTTTATGCCCGTCTAGAGACACTTGATTCCCTTACGGAGACAGATCAATACATAGGTTTTAAGATTCTTACTAGTCATATCTATACCTCTGCTGGAAATATGGGGTTTTGAGTCCGTTTCACTGAGGAAGGTGTAGGTCTTGTCTATTCCATAGTTGGTTTTTGGAACGGTACCTGTGCTTATATCAAACTCTGGTTTTATGCATCCCCCCACCTCTCCTTCCCCCTTAAGCAGGCATAAGAGTGTTCTCTAAATGTGAGACTCTGTTCTCTTTCCTAACTCAGTTCATGTGTAGCCATGTTTACAGGATCTTCCTAAGTGATATCTTATGATAAGTTTCTTTTTCTGTGTGACTTATTTCACTTAGAATCATCGTACCTGAATCCACTCATTTTGCTGCTACTGGTCTTATGACATTGATTTCACGGCTGAGGGATATTCCATCGTACGTAAGTTCCACAATGTTTTGAACCATTTTTATATTTCCTGGGATATTTAAGGTGTACCCAAGTTGAGGTTCTTGTAAGCAGTGCAGCCCTAAATTTGGGGGTGGCTCTGTCTTATTGATTTTCAGTTTTCCCAAGGTATATTCCCTAGACTGGAAGTGCCCTTGGCTCTGTAGCTCTGTTGTTTACTTGTTTTAGGGAACACAATGCACTCCTCCAGTGAGGCAGTTGGCAACTTACATCCCGCCCATCAGCATAACAAGGGTCCCTGTTCTCCAGGGCCTGTCTTGCCTTTCTGGTTTGTACACATTTTGTGGATGTCCCTTTTGACCGGTGGGAAGTGATACTTCTTTGTAGTGCAGATTTGCATTGCCCGCTTGCTTGCTTGGCCAAAAAGGGCGTATGCGTTTTCTCCTGAATATATTCAGGAGAAAACGCATACGCCCTTTTTGGCCATGTGCATCATTGTCGAAGTTGTGCCCCTCTTCCTGTGCTTTACAGGCGATTCCAACGTACCTCTTGAAATCTGTTTCCTGCTATTCTGTGTCGCTTTCAAGTCCGCCTCGTTGCCTTCCCTCAACAGATTTTTCGACGAGAGTTGCCCTTTATTACGCTGCCAGTTTGTGAGTTGCTGTGCCCCTGAGCTCCGTTTTTCAACTCGTTTTTTTGTGAGCTGAACGCAAGTCCAAAATTTTGGTTCAGGACCTATACTGGTTCCCGGTGGGTGGCTGAGTCTTTGGTTCATTCTTCTTCCTGCCGGGAAATTAGAGTGACATGTACCCATCCAAATGCCTAACAGCTACTCTCTCATTGGTTCTCCCTCTTCCCTTTCATCCTCTGCCAAATTGGCAACCTGTGCGAACCAGGAGGTTAAAGGGGTTGTCCCTCCAAGTTGGGGGATTGATAGTAAAGCAGTTGGAAGGTCAAACCGGAGCACCAGGAGAGGGACTATTCGTTGAGTTTTAGAAACCTTTCGTATTCACAGTGTGTCCATTCTCTAGGTTTCCCGTACATGGTATAGCTGTATTAATATTCCCTTCAACCTGGAGAGTTGGGACCCATGGAATGGGTGCCATGCATTATTGCTTTAAAGGGTCTGCATTTGCTCACCCAATCTCAGCAATCCTCTCAGTCCCAAGTGTCCAGCCTCATGCCACATCCAGCTGTCATTGTAGATAGGGTCATTCCAGGTTGCATCAGAGACCCTGAAGGAATTGTAAAGAATTTCCCTGTTTCTTTGTTTTGTTTTTGAAATTCCTTTTTATAGTGGGTTTGAGCTGATTCTCGCTGCCATGTTTATGCCAGTCTAGAGACACTTGATTCCCTTACGGAGACAGATCAATACATAGGTTTTAAGATTCTTACTAGTCAGATCTATTCCTCTGCGGGAAATATGGGGTTTTGAGTCCCTTTCACTGAGGAAGGTGTAGGTCTTGTCTATTCCATAGTTGGTTTTTGGAACGGTACCTGTGCTTATATCAAACTCTGGTTTTATGCATCCCCCCACCTCTCCTTCCCCCTTAAGCAGGAATAAGAGTGTTCTCTAAATGTGAGACTCTGTTCTCTTTCCTAACTCAGTTCATGTGTAGCCATGTTTACAGGATCTTCCTAAGTGATATCTTATGATAAGTTTCTTTTTCTGTGTGACTTATTTCACTTAGAATCATCGTACCTGAATCCACTCATTTTGCTGCTACTGGTCTTATGACATTGATTTCACTGCTGAGGGATATTCCATCGTACGTAAGTTCCACAATTTTTTGAACCATTTTTATATTTCCTGGGATATTTAAGGTGTACCCAAGTTGAGGTTCTTGTAAGCAGTGCAGCCCTAAATTTGGGGGTGGCTCTGTATTATTGATTTTCAGTTTTCCCAAGGTATATTCCCTAGACTGGAAGTGCCCTTGGCTCTGTAGCTCTGTTGTTTACTTGTTTTAGGGAACACAATGCACTCCTCCAGTGAGGCAGTTGGCAACTTACATCCCGCCCATCAGCATAACAAGGCTCCCTGTTCTCCAGGGCCTGTCTTGCCTTTCTGGTTTGTACACATTTTGTGGATGTCCCTTTTGACCGGAGGGAAGTGATACTTCTTTGTAGTGCAGATTTGCATTGCCCGCTTGCTTGCTTGGCCAAAAAGGGCGTATGCGTTTTCTCCTGAATATATTCAGGAGAAAACGCATACGCCCTTTTTGGCCAAGTGCATCATTGTCGAAGTTGTGCCCCTCTTCCTGTGCTTTACAGGCGATTCCAACGTACCTCTTGAAATCTGTTTCCTGCTATTCTGCGTCGCTTTCAAGTCTGCCTCACTGCCTTCCCTCAACAGATTTTTGGACGAGAGTTGGCCTTTATTACGCTGCCAGTTTGTGAGTTGCTGTGCCCCTGAGCTCCATTTTTCAACTCGTTTTTTTGTGAGCTGAACGGAAGTCCAAAGTTTTGGTTCAGGACCTATACTGGTTCCCGGTGGGTGGCTGAGACTTTGGTTCATTCTTCTTCCTGCCGGGAAATTAGAGTGACATGTACCCATCCAAATGCCTAACAGCTACTCTCTCATTGGTTCTCCCTCTTCCCTTTCATCCTCTGCCAAATTGGCAACCTGTGCGAACCAGGAGGTTAAAGGGGCAGTCCCTCCAAGTTGGGGGATTGATAGTAAAGCAGTTGGAAAGTCAAACCGGAGCACCAGGAGAGGGACTATTCGTTGAGTTTTAGAAACCTTTCGTATTCACAGTGTGTCCATTCTCTAGGTTTCCCGTACATGGTATAGCTGTATTAATATTCCCTTCAACCTGGAGAGTTGGGACCCATGGAATGGGTGCCATGCATTATTGCTTTAAAGGGTCTGCATTTGCTCACCCAATCTCAGCAATCCTCTCAGTCCCAAGTGTCCAGCCTCATGCCACATCCAGCTGTCATTGTAGATAGGGTCATTCCAGGTTGCATCAGAGACCCTGAAGGAATTGTAAAGAATTTCCCTGTTTCTTTGTTTTGTTTTTGAAATTCCTTTTTATAGTGGGTTTGAGCTGATTCTCGCTGCCATGTTTATGCCAGTCTAGAGACACTTGATTCCCTTACGGAGACAGATCAATACATAGGTTTTAAGATTCTTACTAGTCAGATCTATTCCTCTGCGGGAAATATGGGGTTTTGAGTCCCTTTCACTGAGGAAGGTGTAGGTCTTGTCTATTCCATAGTTGGTTTTTGGAACGGTACCTGTGCTTATATCAAACTCTGGTTTTATGCATCCCCCCACCTCTCCTTCCCCCTTAAGCAGGAATAAGAGTGTTCTCTAAATGTGAGACTCTGTTCTCTTTCCTAACTCAGTTCATGTGTAGCCATGTTTACAGGATCTTCCTAAGTGATATCTTATGCTAAGTTTCTTTTTCTGTGTGACTTATTTCACTTAGAATCATCGTACCTGAATCCACTCATTTTGCTGCTACTGGTCTTATGACATTGATTTTACGGCTGAGGGATATTCCATCGTACGTAAGTTCCACAATTTTTTGAACCATTTTTATATTTCCTGGGATATTTAAGGTGTACCCAAGTTGAGGTTCTTGTAAGCAGTGCAGCCCTAAATTTGGGGGTGGCTCTGTCTTATTGATTTTCAGTTTTCCCAAGGTATATTCCCTAGACTGGAAGTGCCCTTGGCTCTGTAGCTCTGTTGTTTACTTGTTTTAGGGAACACAATGCACTCCTCCAGTGAGGCAGTTGGCAACTTACATCCCGCCCATCAGCATAACAAGGCTCCCTGTTCTCCAGGGCCTGTCTTGCCTTTCTGGTTTGTACACATTTTGTGGATGTCCCTTTTGACCGGTGGGAAGTGATACTTCTTTGTAGTGCAGATTTGCATTGCCCGCTTGCTTGCTTGGCCAAAAAGGGCATATGCGTTTTCTCCTGAATATATTCAGGAGAAAACGCATACGCCCTTTTTGGCCAAGTGCATCATTGTCGAAGTTGTGCCCCTCTTCCTGTGCTTTACAGGCGATTCCAACGTACCTCTTGAAATCTGTTTCCTGCTATTCTGCGTCGCTTTCAAGTCCGCCTCGTTGCCTTCCCTCAACAGATTTTTGGACGAGAGTTGGCCTTTATTACGCTGCCAGTTTGTGAGTTGCTGTGCCCCTGAGCTCCATTTTTCAACTCGTTTTTTTGTGAGCTGAACGGAAGTCCAAAGTTTTGGTTCAGGACCTATACTGGTTCCCGGTGGGTGGCTGAGACTTTGGTTCATTCTTCTTCCTGCCGGGAAATTAGAGTGACATGTACCCATCCAAATGCCTAACAGCTACTCTCTCATTGGTTCTCCCTCTTCCCTTTCATCCTCTGCCAAATTGGCAACCTGTGCGAACCAGGAGGTTAAAGGGGCTGTCCCTCCAAGTTGGGGGATTGATAGTAAAGCAGTTGGAAAGTCAAACCGGAGCACCAGGAGAGGGACTATTCGTTGAGTTTTAGAAACCTTTCGTATTCACAGTGTGTCCATTCTCTAGGTTTCCCGTACATGGTATAGCTGTAGTAACATTCCCTTCAACCTGGAGAGTTGGGACCCATGGAACGGGTGCCATGCATTATTGCTTTAAAGGGTCTGCATTTGCTCACCCAATCTCACCAATCCTCTCAGTCCCAAGTGTCCAGCCTCATGCCACATCCAGCTGTCATTGTAGATAGGGTCATTCCAGGTTGCATCAGAGACCCTGAAGGAATTGTAAAGAATTTCCCTGTTTCTTTGTTTTGTTTTTGAAATTCCTTTTTATAGTGGGTTTGAGCTGATTCTCGCTGCCATGTTTATGCCCGTCTAGACACACTTGATTCCCTTTCGGAGACATATCAATACATAGGTTTTAAGATTCTTACTAGTCAGTTATATTCCTTTGCGGGAAATATGGGGTTTTGAGTCCCTTTCACTGAGGAAGGTGTAGGTCTTGTCTATTCCATAGTTGGTTTTTGGAACGGTACCTGTGCTTATATCAAACTCTGGTTTGATGCATCCCTCCACCTCTCCTTCCCCCTTAAGCAGGCATAAGAGTGTTCTCTAAATGTGAGACTCTGTTCTCTTTCCTAACTCTGTTCATGTGTAGCCATGTTTAGAGGATCTTCCTAAGTGATATCTTATGATAAGTTTCTTTTTCTGTGTGACTTATTTCACTTAGAATCATCGTACCTGAATCCACTCATTTTGCTGCTACTGGTCTTATGACATTGATTTCACGGCTGAGGGATATTCCATCGTACGTAAGTTCCACAATGTTTTGAACCATTTTTATATTTCCTGGGATATTTAAGGTTTACCCAAGTTGAGGTTCTTGTAAGCAGTGCAGCCCTAAATTTGGGGGTGGCTTTGTCTTATTGATTTCCAGTTTTCCCAAGGTATATTCCCTAGACTGGAAGTGCCCTTGGCTCTGTAGCTCTGTTGTTTACTTGTTTTAGGGAACACAATGCACCCCTCCAGTGAGGCAGTTGGCAACTTACATCCCGCCCATCAGCATAACAAGGCTCCCTGTTCTCCAGGGCCTGTCTTGCCTTTCTGGTTTGTACACATTTTGTGGATGTCCCTTTTGACCGGTGGGAAGTGATACTTCTTTGTAGTGCAGATTTGCATTGCCCGCTTGCTTGCTTGGCCAAAAAGGGCGTATGCGTTTTCTCCTGAATATATTCAGGAGAAAACGCATACGCCCTTTTTGGCCAAGTGCATCATTGTCGAAGTTGTGCCCCTCTTCCTGTGCTTTACAGGCGATTCCAACGTACCTCTTGAAATCTGTTTCCTGCTATTCTGCGTCGCTTTCAAGTCCGCCTCGTTGCCTTCCCTCAACAGATTTTTGGACGAGAGTTGGCCTTTATTACGCTGCCAGTTTGTGAGTTGCTGTGCCCCTGAGCTCCATTTTTCAACTCGTTTTTTTGTGAGCTGAACGGAAGTCCAAAGTTTTGGTTCAGGACCTATACTGGTTCCCGGTGGGTGGCTGAGACTTTGGTTCATTCTTCTTCCTGCCGGGAAATTAGAGTGACATGTACCCATCCAAATGCCTAACAGCTACTCTCTCATTGGTTCTCCCTCTTCCCTTTCATCCTCTGCCAAATTGGCAACCTGTGCGAACCAGGAGGTTAAAGGGGCTGTCCCTCCAAGTTGGGGGATTGATAGTAAAGCAGTTGGAAAGTCATACCGGAGCACCAGGAGAGGGACTATTCGTTGAGTTTTAGAAACCTTTCGTATTCACAGTGTGTCCATTCTCTAGGTTTCCCGTACATGGTATAGCTGTAGTAATAATCCCTTCAACCTGGAGAGTTGGGACCCATGGAACGGGTGCCATGCATTATTGCTTTAAAGGGTCTGCATTTGCTCACCCAATCTCACCAATCCTCTCAGTCCCAAGTGTCCAGCCTCATGCCACATCCAGCTGTCATTGTAGATAGGGTCATTCCAGGTTGCATCAGAGACCCTGAAGGAATTGTAAAGAATTTCCCTGTTTCTTTGTTTTGTTTTTGAAATTCCTTTTTATAGTGGGTTTGAGCTGATTCTCGCTGCCATGTTTATGCCAGTCTAGACACACTTGATTCCCTTACGGAGACATATCAATACATATGTTTTAAGATTCTTACTAGTCAGATATATTCCTCTGTGGGAAATATGGGGTTTTGAGTCCCTTTCACTGAGGAAGGTGTAGGTCTTGTCTATTCCATAGTTGGTTTTTGGAACGGTACCTGTGCTTATATCAAACTCTGGTTTTATGCATCCCCCCACCTCTCCTTCCCCCTTAAGCAGGCATAAGAGTGTTCTCTAAATGTGAGACTCTGTTCTCTTTCCTAACTCAGTTCATGTGTAGCCATGTTTACAGGATCTTCCTAAGTGATATCTTATGCTAAGTTTCTTTTTCTGTGTGACTTATTTCACTTAGAATCATCGTACCTGAATCCACTCATTTTGCTGCTACTGGTCTTATGACATTGATTTCACGGCTGAGGGATATTCCATCGTACGTAAGTTCCACAATGTTTTGAACCATTTTTATATTTCCTGGGATATTTAAGGTGTACCCAAGTTGAGGTTCTTGTAAGCAGTGCAGCCCTAAATTTGGGGGTGGCTCTGTCTTATTGATTTCCAGTTTTCCCAAGGAATATTCCCTAGACTGGAAGTGCCCTTGGCTCTGTAGCTCTGTTGTTTACTTGTTTTAGGGAACACAATGCACTCCTCCAGTGAGGCAGTTGGGAACTTACATCCCGCCCATCAGCATAACAAGGCTCCCTGCTCTCCAGGGCCTGTCTTGCCTTTCTGGTTTGTACACATTTTGTGGATGTCCGTTTTGACCGGTGGGAAGTGATACTTCTTTGTAGTGCAGATTCGCATTGCCCGCTTGCTTGCTTGGCCAAAAAGGGCGTATGCGTTTTCTCCTGCATATATTCAGGAGAAAACGCATACGCCCTTTTTGGCCAACTGCATCATTGTCGAAGTTGTGCCCCTCTTCCTGTGCTTTACGGGCGATTCCAACGTACCTTTTGAAATCTGTTTCCTGCTATTCTGCCTCGCTTTCAAGTCCACCTCGTTGCCTTCCCTCAACAGATTTTTGGACGAGAGTTGGCCTTTATTACGCTGCCAGTTTGTGAGTTGCTGTGCCCCTGAGCTCCGTTTTTCAACTCGTTTTTTTGTGAGCTGAACGCAAGTCCAAAATTTTGGTTCAGGACCTATACTGGTTCCCGGTGGGTGGCTGAGACTTTGGTTCATTCTTCTTCCTGCCGGGAAATTAGAGTGACATGTACCCATCCAAATGCCTAACAGCTACTCTCTCATTGGTTCTCCCTCTTCCCTTTCATCCTCTGCCAAATTGGCAACCTGTGCGAACCAGGAGGTTAAAGGGGCTGTCTCTCCAAGTTGGGAGATTGATAGTAAAGCAGTTGGAATGTCAAACCGGAGCACCAGGAGAGGGAGTATTCGTTGAGTTTTAGAAACCTTTCGTATTCACAGTGTGTCCATTCTCTAGGTTTCCCGTACATGGTATAGCTGTAGTAATATTCCCTTCAACCTGGAGAGTTGGGACCCATGGAACGGGTGCCATGCATTATTGCTTTAAAGGGTCTGCATTTGCTCACCCAATCTCACCAATCCTCTCAGTCCCAAGTGTCCAGCCTCATGCCACATCCAGCTGTCATTGTAGATAGGGTCATTCCAGGTTGCATCAGAGACCCTGAAGGAATTGTAAAGAATTTCCCTGTTTTTTTGTTTTGTTTTTGAAATTCCTTTTTATAGTGGGTTTGAGCTGATTCTCGCTGCCATGTTTATGCCCGTCTAGACACACTTGATTCCCTTTCGGAGACATATCAATACATAGGTTTTAAGATTCTTACTAGTCAGTTATATTCCTTTGCGGGAAATATGGGGTTTTGAGTCCCTTTCACTGAGCAAGGTGTAGGTCTTGTCTATTCCATAGTTGGTTTTTGGAACGGTACCTGTGCTTATATCAAAGTCTGGTTTGATGCATCCCCCCACCTCTCCTTGCCCCTTAAGCAGGCATAAGAGTGTTCTCTAAATGTGAGACTCTGTTCTCTTTCCTAACTCTGTTCATGTGTAGCCATGTTTACAGGATCTTCCTAAGTGATATCTTATGCTAAGTTTCTTTTTCTGTGTGACTTATTTCACTTAGAATCATCGTACCTGAATCCACTCATTTTGCTGCTACTGGTCTTATGACATTGATTTCACGGCTGAGGGATATTCCATCGTACGTAAGTTCCACAATGTTTTGAACCATTTTTATATTTCCTGGGATATTTAAGGTGTACCCAAGTTGAGGTTCTTGTAAGCAGTGCAGCCCTAAATTTGGGGGTGGCTCTGTCTTATTGATTTTCAGTTTTCCAAGGTATATTCCCTAGACTGGACGTGCCCTTGGCTCTGTAGCTCTGTTGTTTACTTGTTTTAGGGAACACAATGCACCCCTCCAGTGAGGCAGTTGGCAACTTACATCCCGCCCATCAGCATAACAAGGCTCCCTGTTCTCCAGGGCCTGTGTTGCCTTTCTGGTTTGTACACATTTTGTGGATGTCCCTTTTGACCGGTGGGAAGTGATACTTCTTTGTAGTGCAGATTTGCATTGCCCGCTTGCTTGCTTGGCCAAAAAGGGCGTATGCGTTTTCTCCTGAATATATTCAGGAGAAAACGCATACGCCCTTTTTGGCCAAGTGCATCATTGTCGAAGTTGTGCCCCTCTTCCTGTGCTTTACAGGCGATTCCAACGTACCTCTTGAAATCTGTTTCCTGCTATTCTGCGTCGCTTTCAAGTCCGCCTCGTTGCCTTCCCTCAACAGATTTTTGGACGAGAGTTGGCCTTTATTACTCTGCCAGTTTGTGAGTTGCTGTGCCCCTGAGCTCCATTTTTCAACTCGTTTTTTTGTGAGCTGAACGGAAGTCCAAAGTTTTGGTTCAGGACCTATACTGGTTCCCGGTGGGTGGCTGAGACTTTGGTTCATTCTTCTTCCTGCCGGGAAATTAGAGTGACATGTACCCATCCAAATGCCTAACAGCTACTCTCTCATTGGTTCTCCCTCTTCTCTTTCATCCTCTGCCAAATTGGCAACCTGTGCGAACCAGGAGGTTAAAGGGGCTGTCTCTCCAAGTTGGGGGACTGATAGTAAAGCAGTTGGAAAGTCAAACCGGAGCACCAGGAGAGGGACTATTCGTTGAGTTTTAGAAACCTTTCGTATTCACAGTGTGTCCATTCTCTAGGTTTCCCGTACATGGTATAGCTGTAGTAATATTCCCTTCAACCTGGAGAGTTGGGACCCATGGAACGGGTGCCATGCATTATTGCTTTAACGGGTCTGCATTTTCTCACCCAATCTCACCAATCCCTTCAGTCCCAGGCGTCCAGCCTCATGCCACATCCAGCTGTCATTGTAGATAGGGTCATTCCAGGTTGCATCAGAGACCCTGAAGGAATTGTAAAGAATTTCCCTGTTTCTTTGTTTTGTTTTTGAAATTCCTTTTTATAGTGGGTTTGAGCTGATTCTCGCTGCCATGTTTATGCCCGTCTAGTCACAGTTGATTCCCTTTCGGAGATATATCAATACATAGGTTTTAAGATTCTTACTAGTCAGATCTATTCCTCTTTGGGAAATATGGGGTTTTGAGTCCCTTTCACTGAGGAAGGTGTAGGTCTTGTCTATTCCATAGTTGGTTTTTGGAACGGTACCTGTGCTTATATCAAACTCTGGTTTTATGCATCCCCCCACCTCTCCTTCCCCCTTAAGCAGGCATAAGAGTGTTCTCTAAATGTGAGACTCTGTTCTCTTTCCTAACTCAGTTCATGTGTAGCCATGTTTACAGGATCTTCCTAAGTGATATCTTATGATAAGTTTCTTTTTCTGTGTGACTTCTTTCACTTAGAATCATCGTACCTGAATCCACTCATTTTGCTGCTACTGGTCTTATGACATTGATTTCATGGCTGAGGGATATTCCATCGTACGTAAGTTCCACAATGTTTTGAACCATTTTTATATTTCCTGGGATATTTAAGGTGTACCGAAGTTGAGGTTCTTGTAAGCAGTGCAGCCCTAAATTTGGGGGTGGCTCTGTCTTATTGATTTTCAGTTTTCCCAAGGTATATTCCCTAGACTGGAAGTGCCCTTGGCTCTGTAGCTCTGTTGTTTACTTGTTTTAGGGAACACAATGCACTCCTCCAGTTTGGCAGTTGGCAACTTACATCCCGCCCATCAGCATAACAAGGCTCCCTGTTCTCCAGGGCCTGTCTTGCCTTTCTGGTTTGTACACATTTTGTGGATGTCCCTTTTGACCGGTGGGAAGTGATACTTCTTTGTAGTGCAGATTTGCATTGCCCGCTTGCTTGCTTGGCCAAAAAGGGCGTATGCATTTTCTCCTGAATATATTCAGGAGAAAACGCATACGCCCTTTTTGGCCAAGTGCATCATTGTCGAAGTTGTGCCCCTCTTCCTGTGCTTTACAGGCGATTCCAACGTACCTCTTGAAATCTGTTTCCTGCTATTCTGCGTCGCTTTCAAGTCCGCCTCGTTGCCTTCCCTCAACAGATTTTTGGACGAGAGTTGGCCTTTATTACTCTGCCAGTTTGTGAGTTGCTGTGCCCCTGAGCTCCATTTTTCAACTCGTTTTTTTGTGAGCTGAACGCAAGTCCAAAGTTTTGGTTCAGGACCTATACTGGTTCCCGGTGGGTGGCTGAGACTTTGGTTCATTCTTCTTCCTGCCGGGAAATTAGAGTGACATGTACCCATCCAAATGCCTAACAGCTACTCTCTCATTGGTTCTCCCTCTTCCCTTTCATCCTCTGCCAAATTGGCAACCTGTGCGAACCAGGAGGTTAAAGGGGCTGTCCCTCCAAGTTGGGGGATTGATAGTAAAGCAGTTGGAAAGTCAAACCGGAGCACCAGGAGAGGGACTATTCGTTGAGTTTTAGAAACCTTTCGTATTCACAGTGTGTCCATTCTCTAGGTTTCCCGTACATGGTATAGCTGTAGTAATATTCCCTTCAACCTGGAGAGTTGGGACCCATTGAATGGGTGCCATGCATTATTGATTTAACGGGTCTGCATTTGCTCACCCAATCTCACCAATCCTCTCAGTCCCAAGTGTCCAGCCTCATGCCACATCCAGCTGTCATTGTAGATAGGGTCATTCCAGGTTGCATCAGAGACCCTGAAGGAATTGTAAAGAATTTCCCTGTTTCTTTGTTTTGTTTTTGAAATTCCTTTTTATAGTGGGATTGAGCTGATTCTCGCTGCCATGTTTATGCCCGTCTAGCCACACTTGATTCCCTTTCGGAGACATATCAATACATAGGTTTTAAGATTCTTACTAGTCAGTTATATTCCTTTGCGGGAAATATGGGGTTTTGAGTCCCTTTCACTGAGGAAGGTGTAGGTCTTGTCTATTCCATAGTTGGTTTTTGGAACGGTACCTGTGCTTATATCAAACTCTGGTTTGATGCATCCCCCCACCTCTACTTCCCCCTTAAGCAGGCATAAGAGTGTTCTCTAAATGTGAGACTCTGTTCTCTTTCCTAACTCAGTTCATGTGTAGCCATGTTTACAGGATCTTCCTAAGTGATATCTTATGATAAGTTTCTTTTTCTGTGTGACTTCTTTCACTTAGAATCATCGTACCTGAATCCACTCATTTTGCTGCTACTGGTCTTATGACATTGATTTCACGGCTGAGGGATATTCCATCGTACGTAAGTTCCACAATTTTTTGAACCATTTTTATATTTCCTGGGATATTTAAGGTGTACCCAAGTTGAGGTTCTTGTAAGCAGTGCAGCCCTAAATTTGGGGGTGGCTCTGTCTTATTGATTTTCAGTTTTCCCAAGGTATATTCCCTAGACTGGAAGTGCCCTTGGCTCTGTAGCTCTGTTGTTTACTTGTTTTAGGGAACACAATTCACTCCTCCAGTGAGGCAGTTGGCAACTTACATCCCGCCCATCAGCATAACAAGGCTCCCTGTTCTCCAGGGCCTGTCTTGCCTTTCTGGTTTGTACACATTTTGTGGATGTCCCTTTTGACTGGTGGGAAGTGATACTTTTTTGTAGTGCAGATTTGCATTGCCCGCTTGCTTCCTTGGCCAAAAAGGGCGTATGCGTTTCCTCCTGAATAGAGAAAACGCATACGCCCTTTTTGTCCAAGTGCATCATTGTCGAAGTTGTGCCCCTCTTCCTGTGCTTTACCGGAGATTCCAACGTACCTCTTGAAATCTGTTTCCTGCTATTCTGCGTCGCTTTCAAGTCCGCCTCGTTGCCTTCCCTCAACAGATTTTTGGACGAGAGTTGGCCTTTATTATGCTGCCAGTTTGTGAGTTGCTGTTCCCCTCAGCTCCGTTTTTCAACTCGTTTTTTTGTGAGCTGAACGCAAGTCCAGAATTTTGGTTCAGGACCTATAATGGTTCCCGGTGGGTGGCTGAGACTTTGGTTCATTCTTCTTCCTGCCGGGAAATTAGAGTGACATGTACCCATCCAAATGCCTAACAGCTACTCTCTCATTGGTTCTCCCTCTTCCCTTTCATCCTCTGCCAAATTGGCAACCTGTGCGAACCAGGAGCTTAAAGGGGCTGTCTCTCCAAGTTGGGAGATTGATAGGAAAGCAGTTGGAAAGTCAAACCGGAGCACCAGGAGAGGGAAACATCGTTGAGTTTTAGAAACCTTTCGTATTCACAGTGTGTCCATTCTCTAGGTTTCCCGTACATGGTATAGCTGTAGTAATATTCCCTTCACCCTGGAGAGTTGGGACCCATGGAATGGGTGCCATGCATTATTGCTTTAAAGGGTCTGCATTGGCTCACCCAATCTCACCAATCCTCTCAGTCTCAAGTGTCCAGCCCCATGCCACATCCAGCTGTCATTGTAGATAGGGTCATTCCAGGTTGCATCAGAGACCCTGAAGGAATTGTAAAGAATTTCCCTGTTTCTTTGTTTTGTTTTTGAAATTCCTTTTTATAGTGGGTTTGAGCTGATTCTCGCTGCCATGTTCATGCCAGTCTAGACACACTTGATTCCCTTTCGGAGACATATCAATACATAGGTTTTAAGATTCTTACTAGTCAGATCTATTCCTCTGCGGGAAATATGGGGTTTTGAGTCCCTTTCACTGAGGAAGGTGTAGGTCTTGTCTATTCCATAGTTGGTTTTTGGAACGATTCCTGTGCTTATATCAAACTCTGGTTTGATGCATCCCCCCACCTTTCCTTCCCCCTTAAGCAGGCATAAGAGTGTTCTCTAAATGTGAGACTCTGTTCTCTTTCCTAACTCTGTTCATGTGTAGCCATGTTTACAGGATCTTCCTAAGTGATATCTTATGCTAAGTTTCTTTTTCTGTGTGACTTCTTTCACTTAGAATCATCGTACCTGAATCCACTCATTTTGCTGCTACTGGTCTTATGACATTGATTTCACGGCTGAGGGATATTCCATCGTACGTAAGTTCCACAATGTTTTGAACCATTTTTATATTTCCTGGGATATTTAAGGTGTACCCAAGTTGAGGTTCTTGTAAGCAGTGCAGCCCTAAATTTGGGGGTGGCTCTGTCTTATTGATTTTCAGTTTTCCCAAGGTATATTCCCTAGACTGGAAGTGCCCTTGGCTCTGTAGCTCTGTTGTTTACTTGTTTTAGGGAACACAATGCACTCCTCCAGTTTGGCAGTTGGCAACTTACATCCCGCCCATCAGCATAACAAGGCTCCCTGTTCTCCAGGGCCTGTCTTGCCTTTCTGGTTTGTACACATTTTGTGGATGTCCCTTTTGACCGGTGGGAAGTGATACTTCTTTGTAGTGCAGATTTGC
The DNA here is from genome assembly GCF_964341445.2 of Mesoplodon mirus. Classification (NCBI taxonomy): domain Eukaryota; kingdom Metazoa; phylum Chordata; class Mammalia; order Artiodactyla; family Ziphiidae; genus Mesoplodon; species Mesoplodon mirus. The sequence goes on from NC_138984.1 coordinate 117,234,853, forward strand.
ATTGCCCGCTTGCTTGCTTGGCCAAAAAGGGCGTATGCGTTTTCTCCTGAATATATTCAGGAGAAAACGCATACGCCCTTTTTGGCCAAGTGCATCATTGTCGAAGTTGTGCCCCTCTTCCTGTGCTTTACAGGCGATTCCAACGTACCTCTTGAAATCTGTTTCCTGCTATTCTGCGTCGCTTTCAAGTCCGCCTCGTTGCCTTCCCTCAACAGATTTTTGGACGAGAGTTGGCCTTTATTACTCTGCCAGTTTGTGAGTTGCTGTGCCCCTGAGCTCCATTTTTCAACTCGTTTTTTTGTGAGCTGAACGCAAGTCCAAAGTTTTGGTTCAGGACCTATACTGGTTCCCGGTGGGTGGCTGAGACTTTGGTTCATTCTTCTTCCTGCCGGGAAATTAGAGTGACATGTACCCATCCAAATGCCTAACAGCTACTCTCTCATTGGTTCTCCCTCTTCCCTTTCATCCTCTGCCAAATTGGCAACCTGTGCGAACCAGGAGGTTAAAGGGGCTGTCTCTCCAAGTTGGGGGATTGATAGTAAAGCAGTTGGAAAGTCAAACCGGAGCACCAGGAGAGGGGCTCTTCGTTGAGTTTTAGAAACCTTTCGTATTCACAGTGTGTCCATTCTCTAGGTTTCCCGTACACGTTATAGCTGTAGTAATATTCCCTTCCACCTGGAGAGCTGGGACCCATGGAATGGGTGCCATGCATTATTGCTTTAAAGGGTCTGCATTTGCTCACCCAATCTCACCAATCCTCTCAGTCCCAAGTGTCCAGCCTTATGCCACATCCAGCTGTCATTGTAGATAGGGTCATTCCAGGTTGCATCAGAGACCCTGAAGGAATTGTGAAGAATTTCCCTGTTTCTTTGTTCTGTTTTTGAAATTCCTTTTTAGAGTGGGTTTGAGCTGATTCTCGCTGCCCTGTTTATGCCAGTCTAGACACACTTGATTCCCTTACGGAGACATATCAGTACATAGGTTTTAAGATTCTGACTAGTCAGATCTCTTCCTCTGCGGGAAATATGGGGTTTTGAGTCCCTTTCACTGAGGAAGGTGTAGGTCTTGTCTATTCCATAGTTGGTTTTTGGAACGGTACCTGTGCTTATATCAAACTCGGGTTTGATGCATCACCCCACCTCTCCTTCCCCCTTAAGCAGGCATAAGAGTGTTTTCTAAATGTGAGACTCTGTTCTCTTGCCTAACTCAGTTCATGTGTAGCCATGTTTACAGGATCTTCCTAAGTGATATCTTATGATAAGTTTCTTTTCCTGTGTGACTTCTTTCACTTAGAATCATCGTACCTGAATCCACTCATTTTGCTGCTACTGGTCTTATGACATTGATTTCGTGGCTGAGGGATATTCCATCGTACGTAAGTTCCACAATGTTTGGAACCATTTTTATATTTCCTGGGATATTTCAGGTGTACCCAGGTTGAGGTTCGTGTAAGCAGTGCAGCCCTCAATTAGGGGGTGGCTCTGTCTTATGGATTTTCAGTTTTCCCAAGGTATATTCCCTAGACTGGAAGTGCCCTTGGCTCTGTAGCTCTGTTGTTTACTTGTTTTAGGGAACACAATGCACTCCTCCAGTGAGGCAGTTGGCAACTTACATCCCGCCCATCAGCATAACAGGGCTCCCTGTTCTCCAGGGCCTGTCTTGCCTTTCTGGTTTTTTACACATTTTGTGGATGTCCCTTTTGACCGGTGGGAAGTGATACTTCTTTGTAGTGCAGATTTGCATTGCCCGCTTGCTTGCTTGGCCAAAAACGGCGTATGCGTTTTCTCCTGAATATATTCAGGAGAAAACGCATACGCCCTTTTTGGCCAAGTGCATCATTGTCGAAGTTGTGCCCCTCTTCCTGTGCTTTACAGGCGATTCCAACGTACCTCTTGAAATCTGTTTCCTGCTATTCTGCCTCGCTTTCAAGTCCGCCTCGTTGCCTTCCCTCAACAGATTTTTGGACGATAGTTGGCCTTGATTACTCTGCCAGTTTGTGAATTGCTGTGCCCCTGAGCTCCATTTTTCAACTCGTTTCTTGTGAGCTGAACGCAAGTCCAAACTTTTGGTTCAGGACCTATACTGGTTCCCGGTGGGTGGCTGAGACTTTGGTTAATTCTTCTTCCTGCCGGGAAATTAGAGTGACATGTGCCCATCCAAATGCCTAGCAGCTACTCTCTCATTGGTTCTCCCTCTTCCCTTTCATCCTCTGCCAAATTGGCAACCTGTGCGAACCAGGAGCTTAAAGGGGCTGTCTCTCCAAGTTGGGAGATTGATAGGAAAGCAGTTGGAAAGTCAAACCGGAGCACCAGGAGAGGGGCTCTTCGTTGAGTTTTAGAAACCTGTCGTATTCACAGTGTGTCCATTCTCTAGGTTTCCCGTACACGTTAGAGCTGTAGTAATATTCCCTTCAACCTGGAGAGCTGGGACCCATGGAATGGGTGCCATGCATTATTGCTTTAAAGGGTCTGCATTTGCTCACCCAATCTCACCAATCCTCTCAGTCCCAAGTGTCCAGCCTTATGCCACACCCAGCTGTCATTGTAGATAGGGTCATTCCAGGTTGCATCAGAGACCCTGAAGGAATTGTGAAGAATTTCCCTGTTTCTTTGTTCTGTTTTTGAAATTCCTTTTTAGAGTGGGTTTGAGCTGATTCTCGCTGCCCTGTTTATGCCAGTCTAGACACACTTGATTCCCTTACGGAGACATATCAGTACATAGGTTTTAAGATTCTGACTAGTCAGATCTATTCCTCTGCGGGAAATATGGGGTTTTGAGTCCCTTTCACTGAGGAAGGTGTAGGTCTTGTCTATTCCATAGTTGGTTTTTGGAACGGTACCTGTGCTTATATCAAACTCGGGTTTGATGCATCACCCCACCTCTCCTTCCCCCTTAAGCAGGCATAAGAGTGTTTTCTAAATGTGAGACTCTGTTCTCTTGCCTAACTCAGTTCATGTGTAGCCATGTTTACAGGATCTTCCTAAGTGATATCTTATGATAAGTTTCTTTTCCTGTGTGACTTCTTTCACTTAGAATCATCGTACCTGAATCCACTCATTTTGCTGCTACTGGTCTTATGACATTGATTTCGTGGCTGAGGGATATTCCATCGTACGTAAGTTCCACAATGTTTGGAACCATTTTTATATTTCCTGGGATATTTCAGGTGTACCCAGGTTGAGGTTCCTGTAAGCAGTGCAGCCCTCAATTAGGGGGTGGCTCTGTCTTATGGATTTTCAGTTTTCCCAAGGTATATTCCCTAGACTGGAAGTGCCCTTGGCTCTGTAGCTCTGTTGTTTACTTGCTTTAGGGAACACAATGCACTCCTCCAGTGAGGCAGTTGGCAACTTACATCCCGCCCATCAGCATAACAGGGCTCCCTGTTCTCCAGGGCCTGTCTTGCCTTTCTGGTTTTTTACACATTTTGTGGATGTCCCTTTTGACCGGTGGGAAGTGATACTTCTTTGTAGTGCAGATTTGCATTGCCCGCTTGCTTGCTTGGCCAAAAACGGCATATGCGTTTTCTCCTGAATATATTCAGGAGAAAACGCATACGCCCTTTTTGGCCAAGTGCATCATTGTCGAAGTTGTGCCCCTCTTCCTGTGCTTTACAGGCGATTCCAACGTACCTCTTGAAATCTGTTTCCTGCTATTCTGCCTCGCTTTCAAGTCCGCCTCATTGCCTTCCCTCAACAGATTTTTGGACGATAGTTGGCCTTGATTACTCTGCCAGTTTGTGAATTGCTGTGCCCCTGAGCTCCATTTTTCAACTCGTTTCTTGTGAGCTGAACGCAAGTCCAAACTTTTGGTTCAGGACCTATACTGGTTCCCGGTGGGTGGCTGAGACTTTGGTTAATTCTTCTTCCTGCCGGGAAATTAGAGTGACATGTGCCCATCCAAATGCCTAGCAGCTACTCTCTCATTGGTTCTCCCTCTTCCCTTTCATCCTCTGCCAAATTGGCAACCTGTGCGAACCAGGAGCTTAAAGGGGCTGTCTCTCCAAGTTGGGAGATTGATAGGAAAGCAGTTGGAAAGTCAAACCGGAGCACCAGGAGAGGGGCTCTTCGTTGAGTTTTAGAAACCTGTCGTATTCACAGTGTGTCCATTCTCTAGGTTTCCCGTACACGTTAGAGCTGTAGTAATATTCCCTTCAACCTGGAGAGCTGGGACCCATGGAATGGGTGCCATGCATTATTGCTTTAAAGGGTCTGCATTTGCTCACCCAATCTCACCAATCCTCTCAGTCCCAAGTGTCCAGCCTTATGCCACACCCAGCTGTCATTGTAGATAGGGTCATTCCAGGTTGCATCAGAGACCCTGAAGGAATTGTGAAGAATTTCCCTGTTTCTTTGTTCTGTTTTTGAAATTCCTTTTTAGAGTGGGTTTGAGCTGATTCTCGCTGCCCTGTTTATGCCAGTCTAGACACACTTGATTCCCTTACGGAGACATATCAGTACATAGGTTTTAAGATTCTGACTAGTCAGATCTATTCCTCTGCGGGAAATATGGGGTTTTGAGTCCCTTTCACTGAGGAAGGTGTAGGTCTTGTCTATTCCATAGTTGGTTTTTGGAACGGTACCTGTGCTTATATCAAACTCGGGTTTGATGCATCACCCCACCTCTCCTTCCCCCTTAAGCAGGCATAAGAGTGTTTTCTAAATGTGAGACTCTGTTCTCTTGCCTAACTCAGTTCATGTGTAGCCATGTTTACAGGATCTTCCTAAGTGATATCTTATGATAAGTTTCTTTTCCTGTGTGACTTCTTTCACTTAGAATCATCGTACCTGAATCCACTCATTTTGCTGCTACTGGTCTTATGACATTGATTTCGTGGCTGAGGGATATTCCATCGTACGTAAGTTCCACAATGTTTGGAACCATTTTTATATTTCCTGGGATATTTCAGGTGTACCCAGGTTGAGGTTCCTGTAAGCAGTGCAGCCCTGAATTAGGGGGTGGCTCTGTCTTATGGATTTTCAGTTTTCCCAAGGTATATTCCCTAGACTGGAAGTGCCCTTGGCTCTGTAGCTCTGTTGTTTACTTGCTTTAGGGAACACAATGCACTCCTCCAGTGAGGCAGTTGGCAACTTACATCCCGCCCATCAGCATAACAGGGCTCCCTGTTCTCCAGGGCCTGTCTTGCCTTTCTGGTTTTTTACACATTTTGTGGATGTCCCTTTTGACCGGTGGGAAGTGATACTTCTTTGTAGTGCAGATTTGCATTGCCCGCTTGCTTGCTTGGCCAAAAAGGGCGTATGCGTTTTCTCCTGAATATATTCAGGAGAAAACGCATACGCCCTTTTTGGCCAAGTGCATCATTGTCGAAGTTGTGCCCCTCTTCCTGTGCTTTACAGGCGATTCCAACGTACCTCTTGAAATCTGTTTCCTGCTATTCTGCCTCGCTTTCAAGTCCGCCTCGTTGCCTTCCCTCAACAGATTTTTGGACGATAGTTGGCCTTGATTACTCTGCCAGTTTGTGAATTGCTGTGCCCCTGAGCTCCATTTTTCAACTCGTTTCTTGTGAGCTGAACGCAAGTCCAAACTTTTGGTTCAGGACCTATACTGGTTCCCGGTGGGTGGCTGAGACTTTGGTTCATTCTTCTTCCTGCCGGGAAATTAGAGTGACATGTGCCCATCCAAATGCCTAGCAGCTACTCTCTCATTGGTTCTCCCTCTTCCCTTTCATCCTCTGCCAAATTGGCAACCTGTGCGAACCAGGAGCTTAAAGGGGCTGTCTCTCCAAGTTGGGAGATTGATAGGAAAGCAGTTGGAAAGTCAAACCGGAGCACCAGGAGAGGGGCTCTTCGTTGAGTTTTAGAAACCTTTCGTATTCACAGTGTGTCCATTCTCTAGGTTTCCCGTACACGTTATAGCTGTAGTAATATTCCCTTCCACCTGGAGAGCTGGGACCCATGGAATGGGTGCCATGCATTATTGCTTTAAAGGGTCTGCATTTGCTCACCCAATCTCACCAATCCTCTCAGTCCCAAGTGTCCAGCCTTATGCCACATCCAGCTGTCATTGTAGATAGGGTCATTCCAGGTTGCATCAGAGACCCTGAAGGAATTGTGAAGAATTTCCCTGTTTCTTTGTTCTGTTTTTGAAATTCCTTTTTAGAGTGGGTTTGAGCTGATTCTCGCTGCCCTGTTTATGCCAGTCTAGACACACTTGATTCCCTTACGGAGACATATCAGTACATAGGTTTTAAGATTCTGACTAGTCAGATCTCTTCCTCTGCGGGAAATATGGGGTTTTGAGTCCCTTTCACTGAGGAAGGTGTAGGTCTTGTCTATTCCATAGTTGGTTTTTGGAACGGTACCTGTGCTTATATCAAACTCGGGTTTGATGCATCACCCCACCTCTCCTTCCCCCTTAAGCAGGCATAAGAGTGTTTTCTAAATGTGAGACTCTGTTCTCTTGCCTAACTCAGTTCATGTGTAGCCATGTTTACAGGATCTTCCTAAGTGATATCTTATGATAAGTTTCTTTTCCTGTGTGACTTCTTTCACTTAGAATCATCGTACCTGAATCCACTCATTTTGCTGCTACTGGTCTTATGACATTGATTTCGTGGCTGAGGGATATTCCATCGTACGTAAGTTCCACAATGTTTGGAACCATTTTTATATTTCCTGGGATATTTCAGGTGTACCCAGGTTGAGGTTCCTGTAAGCAGTGCAGCCCTCAATTAGGGGGTGGCTCTGTCTTATGGATTTTCAGTTTTCCCAAGGTATATTCCCTAGACTGGAAGTGCCCTTGGCTCTGTAGCTCTGTTGTTTACTTGCTTTAGGGAACACAATGCACTCCTCCAGTGAGGCAGTTGGCAACTTACATCCCGCCCATCAGCATAACAGGGCTCCCTGTTCTCCAGGGCCTGTCTTGCCTTTCTGGTTTTTTACACATTTTGTGGATGTCCCTTTTGACCGGTGGGAAGTGATACTTCTTTGTAGTGCAGATTTGCATTGCCCGCTTGCTTGCTTGGCCAAAAACGGCATATGCGTTTTCTCCTGAATATATTCAGGAGAAAACGCATACGCCCTTTTTGGCCAAGTGCATCATTGTCGAAGTTGTGCCCCTCTTCCTGTGCTTTACAGGCGATTCCAACGTACCTCTTGAAATCTGTTTCCTGCTATTCTGCCTCGCTTTCAAGTCCGCCTCGTTGCCTTCCCTCAACAGATTTTTGGACGATAGTTGGCCTTGATTACTCTGCCAGTTTGTGAATTGCTGTGCCCCTGAGCTCCATTTTTCAACTCGTTTCTTGTGAGCTGAACACAAGTCCAAACTTTTGGTTCAGGACCTATACTGGTTCCCGGTGGGTGGCTGAGACTTTGGTTCATTCTTCTTCCTGCCGGGAAATTAGAGTGACATGTGCCCATCCAAATGCCTAGCAGCTACTCTCTCATTGGTTCTCCCTCTTCCCTTTCATCCTCTGCCAAATTGGCAACCTGTGCGAACCAGGATCTTAAAGGGGCTGTCTCTCCAAGTTGGGAGATTGATAGGAAAGCAGTTGGAAAGTCAAACCGGAGCACCAGGAGAGGGGCTCTTCGTTGAGTTTTAGAAACCTTTCGTATTCACAGTGTGTCCATTCTCTAGGTTTCCCGTACACGTTATAGCTGTAGTAATATTCCCTTCAACCTGGAGAGCTGGGACCCATGGAATGGGTGCCATGCATTATTGCTTTAAAGGGTCTGCATTTGCTCACCCAATCTCACCAATCCTCTCAGTCCCAAGTGTCCAGCCTTATGCCACATCCAGCTGTCATTGTAGATAGGGTCATTCCAGGTTGCATCAGAGACCCTGAAGGAATTGTAAAGAATTTCCCTGTTTCTTTGTTCTGTTTTCGAAATTCCTTTTTAGAGTGGGTTTGAGCTGATTCTCGCTGCCCTGTTTATGCCAGTCTAGACACACTTGATTCCCTTACGGAGACATATCAGTACATAGGTTTTAAGATTCTTACTAGTCAGATCTATTCCTCTGCGGGAAATATGGGGTTTTGAGTCCCTTTCACTGAGGATGGTGTAGGTCTTGTCTATTCCATAGTTGGTTTTTGGAACGGTACCTGTGCTTATATCAAACTCGGGTTTGATGCATCACCCCACCTCTCCTTCCCCCTTAAGCAGGCATAAGAGTGTTTTCTAAATGTGAGACTCTGTTCTCTTGCCTAACTCAGTTCATGTGTAGCCATGTTTACAGGATCTTCCTAAGTGATATCTTATGATAAGTTTCTTTTCCTGTGTGACTTCTTTCACTTAGAATCATCGTACCTGAATCCACTCATTTTGCTGCTACTGGTCTTATGACATTGATTTCGTGGCTGAGGGATATTCCATCGTACGTAAGTTCCACAATGTTTGGAACCATTTTTATATTTCCTGGGATATTTCAGGTGTACCCAGGTTGAGGTTCCTGTAAGCAGTGCAGCCCTCAATTAGGGGGTGGCTCTGTCTTATGGATTTTCAGTTTTCCCAAGGTATATTCCCTAGACTGGAAGTGCCCTTGGCTCTGTAGCTCTGTTGTTTACTTGCTTTAGGGAACACAATGCACTCCTCCAGTGAGGCAGTTGGCAACTTACATCCCGCCCATCAGCATAACAGGGCTCCCTGTTCTCCAGGGCCTGTCTTGCCTTTCTGGTTTTTTACACATTTTGTGGATGTCCCTTTTGACCGGTGGGAAGTGATACTTCTTTGTAGTGCAGATTTGCATTGCCCGCTTGCTTGCTTGGCCAAAAACGGCGTATGCGTTTTCTCCTGAATATATTCAGGAGAAAACGCATACGCCCTTTTTGGCCAAGTGCATCATTGTCGAAGTTGTGCCCCTCTTCCTGTGCTTTACAGGCGATTCCAACGTACCTCTTGAAATCTGTTTCCTGCTATTCTGCCTCGCTTTCAAGTCCGCCTCGTTGCCTTCCCTCAACAGATTTTTGGACGATAGTTGGCCTTGATTACTCTGCCAGTTTGTGAATTGCTGTGCCCCTGAGCTCCATTTTTCAACTCGTTTCTTGTGAGCTGAACGCAAGTCCAAACTTTTGGTTCAGGACCTATACTGGTTCCCGGTGGGTGGCTGAGACTTTGGTTCATTCTTCTTCCTGCCGGGAAATTAGAGTGACATGTGCCCATCCAAATGCCTAGCAGCTACTCTCTCATTGGTTCTCCCTCTTCCCTTTCATCCTCTGCCAAATTGGCAACCTGTGCGAACCAGGAGCTTGAAGGGGCTGTCTCTCCAAGTTGGGAGATTGATAGGAAAGCAGTTGGAAAGTCAAACCGGAGCACCAGGAGAGGGGCTCTTCGTTGAGTTTTAGAAACCTGTCGTATTCACAGTGTGTCCATTCTCTAGGTTTCCCGTACACGTTATAGCTGTAGTAATATTCCCTTCCACCTGGAGAGCTGGGACCCATGGAATGGGTGCCATGCATTATTGCTTTAAAGGGTCTGCATTTGCTCACCCAATCTCACCAATCCTCTCAGTCCCAAGTGTCCAGCCTTATGCCACATCCAGCTGTCATTGTAGATAGGGTCATTCCAGGTTGCATCAGAGACCCTGAAGGAATTGTAAAGAATTTCCCTGTTTCTTTGTTCTGTTTTTGAAATTCCTTTTTAGAGTGGGTTTGAGCTGATTCTCGCTGCCCTGTTTATGCCAGTCTAGACACACTTGATTCCCTTACGGAGACATATCAGTACATAGGTTTTAAGATTCTTACTAGTCAGATCTATTCCTCTGCGGGAAATATGGGGTTTTGAGTCCCTTTCACTGAGGAAGGTGTAGGTCTTGTCTATTCCATAGTTGGTTTTTGGAACGGTACCTGTGCTTATATCAAACTCGGGTTTGATGCATCACCCCACCTCTCCTTCCCCCTTAAGCAGGCATAAGAGTGTTTTCTAAATGTGAGACTCTGTTCTCTTGCCTAACTCAGTTCATGTGTAGCCATGTTTACAGGATCTTCCTAAGTGATATCTTATGATAAGTTTATTTTCCTGTGTGACTTCTTTCACTTAGAATCATCGTACCTGAATCCACTCATTTTGCTGCTACTGGTCTTATGACATTGATTTCGTGGCTGAGGGATATTCCATCGTACGTAAGTTCCACAATGTTTGGAACCATTTTTATATTTCCTGGGATATTTCAGGTGTACCCAGGTTGAGGTTCCTGTAAGCAGTGCAGCCCTCAATTAGGGGGTGGCTCTGTCTTATGGATTTTCAGTTTTCCCAAGGTATATTCCCTAGACTGGAAGTGCCCTTGGCTCTGTAGCTCTGTTGTGTACTTGCTTTAGGGAACACAATGCACTCCTCCAGTGAGGCAGTTGGCAACTTACATCCCGCCCATCAGCATAACAGGGCTCCCTGTTCTCCAGGGCCTGTCTTGCCTTTCTGGTTTTTTACACATTTTGTGGATGTCCCTTTTGACCGGTGGGAAGTGATACTTCTTTGTAGTGCAGATTTGCATTGCCCGCTTGCTTGCTTGGCCAAAAACGGCGTATGCGTTTTCTCCTGAATATATTCAGGAGAAAACGCATACGCCCTTTTTGGCCAAGTGCATCATTGTCGAAGTTGTGCCCCTCTTCCTGTGCTTTACAGGCGATTCCAACGTACCTCTTGAAATCTGTTTCCTGCTATTCTGCCTCGCTTTCAAGTCCGCCTCGTTGCCTTCCCTCAACAGATTTTTGGACGATAGTTGGCCTTGATTACTCTGCCAGTTTGTGAATTGCTGTGCCCCTGAGCTCCATTTTTCAACTCGTTTCTTGTGAGCTGAACGCAAGTCCAAACTTTTGGTTCAGGACCTATACTGGTTCCCGGTGGGTGGCTGAGACTTTGGTTCATTCTTCTTCCTGCCGGGAAATTAGAGTGACATGTGCCCATCCAAATGCCTAGCAGCTACTCTCTCATTGGTTCTCCCTCTTCCCTTTCATCCTCTGCCAAATTGGCAACCTGTGCGAACCAGGAGCTTAAAGGGGCTGTCTCTCCAAGTTGGGAGATTGATAGGAAAGCAGTTGGAAAGTCAAACCAGAGCACCAGGAGAGGGGCTCTTCGTTGAGTTTTAGAAACCTGTCGTATTCACAGTGTGTCCATTCTCTAGGTTTCCCGTACACGTTATAGCTGTAGTAATATTCCCTTCAACCTGGAGAGCTGGGACCCATGGAATGGGTGCCATGCATTATTGCTTTAAAGGGTCTGCATTTGCTCACCCAATCTCACCAATCCTCTCAGTCCCAAGTGTCCAGCCTTATGCCACATCCAGCTGTCATTGTAGATAGGGTCATTCCAGGTTGCATCAGAGACCCTGAAGGAATTGTGAAGAATTTCCCTGTTTCTTTGTTCTGTTTTTGAAATTCCTTTTTAGAGTGGGTTTGAGCTGATTCTCGCTGCCCTGTTTATGCCAGTCTAGACACACTTGATTCCCTTACGGAGACATATCAGTACATAGGTTTTAAGATTCTGACTAGTCAGATCTATTCCTTTGCGGGAAATATGGGGTTTTGAGTCCCTTTCACTGAGGAAGGTGTAGGTCTTGTCTATTCCATAGTTGGTTTTTGGAACGGTACCTGTGCTTATATCAAACTCGGGTTTGATGCATCACCCCACCTCTCCTTCCCCCTTAAGCAGGCATAAGAGTGTTTTCTAAATGTGAGACTCTGTTCTCTTGCCTAACTCAGTTCATGTGTAGCCATGTTTACAGGATCTTCCTAAGTGATATCTTATGATAAGTTTATTTTCCTGTGTGACTTCTTTCACTTAGAATCATCGTACCTGAATCCACTCATTTTGCTGCTACTGGTCTTATGACATTGATTTCGTGGCTGAGGGATATTCCATCGTACGTAAGTTCCACAATGTTTGGAACCATTTTTATATTTCCTGGGATATTTCAGGTGTACCCAGGTTGAGGTTCCTGTAAGCAGTGCAGCCCTCAATTAGGGGGTGGCTCTGTCTTATGGATTTTCAGTTTTCCCAAGGTATATTCCCTAGACTGGAAGTGCCCTTGGCTCTGTAGCTCTGTTGTTTACTTGCTTTAGGGAACACAATGCACTCCTCCAGTGAGGCAGTTGGCAACTTACATCCCGCCCATCAGCATAACAGGGCTCCCTGTTCTCCAGGGCCTGTCTTGCCTTTCTGGTTTTTTACACATTTTGTGGATGTCCCTTTTGACCGGTGGGAAGTGATACTACTTTGTAGTGCAGATTTGCATTGCCCGCTTGCTTGCTTGGCCAAAAACGGCGTATGCGTTTTCTCCTGAATATATTCAGGAGAAAATGCATACGCCCTTTTTGGCCAAGTGCATCATTGTCGAAGTTGTGCCCCTCTTCCTGTGCTTTACAGGCGATTCCAACGTACCTCTTGAAATCTGTTTCCTGCTATTCTGCCTCGCTTTCAAGTCCGCCTCATTGCCTTCCCTCAACAGATTTTTGGACCATAGTTGGCCTTGATTACTCTGCCAGTTTGTGAATTGCTGTGCCCCTGAGCTCCATTTTTCAACTCGTTTCTTGTGAGCTGAACGCAAGTCCAAACTTTTGGTTCAGGACCTATACTGGTTCCCGGTGGTTGGCTGAGACTTTGGTTCATTCTTCTTCCTGCCGGGAAATTAGAGTGACATGTGCCCATCCAAATGCCTAGCAGCTACTCTCTCATTGGTTCTCCCTCTTCCCTTTCATCCTCTGCCAAATTGGCAACCTGTGCGAACCAGGAGCTTAAAGGGGCTGTCTCTCCAAGTTGGGAGATTGATAGGAAAGCAGTTGGAAAGTCAAACCGGAGCACCAGGAGAGGGGCTCTTCGTTGAGTTTTAGAAACCTTTCGTATTCACAGTGTGTCCATTCTCTAGGTTTCCCGTACACGTTATAGCTGTAGTAATATTCCCTTCCACCTGGAGAGCTGGGACCCATGGAATGGGTGCCATGCATTATTGCTTTAAAGGGTCTGCATTTGCTCACCCAATCTCACCAATCCTCTCAGTCCCAAGTGTCCAGCCTTATGCCACATCCAGCTGTCATTGTAGATAGGGTCATTCCAGGTTGCATCAGAGACCCTGAAGGAATTGTGAAGAATTTCCCTGTTTCTTTGTTCTGTTTTTGAAATTCCTTTTTAGAGTGGGTTTGAGCTGATTCTCGCTGCCCTGTTTATGCCAGTCTAGACACACTTGATTCCCTTACGGAGACATATCAGTACATAGGTTTTAAGATTCTTACTAGTCAGATCTATTCCTCTGCGGGAAATATGGGGTTTTGAGTCCCTTTCACTGAGGAAGGTGTAGGTCTTGTCTATTCCATAGTTGGTTTTTGGAACGGTACCTGTGCTTATATCAAACTCGGGTTTGATGCATCACCCCACCTCTCCTTCCCCCTTAAGCAGGCATAAGAGTGTTTTCTAAATGTGAGACTCTGTTCTCTTGCCTAACTCAGTTCATGTGTAGCCATGTTTACAGGATCTTCCTAAGTGATATCTTATGATAAGTTTCTTTTCCTGTGTGACTTCTTTCACTTAGAATCATCGTACCTGAATCCACTCATTTTGCTGCTACTGGTCTTATGACATTGATTTCGTGGCTGAGGGATATTCCATCGTACGTAAGTTCCACAATGTTTGGAACCATTTTTATATTTCCTGGGATATTTCAGGTGTACCCAGGTTGAGGTTCCTGTAAGCAGTGCAGCCCTCAATTAGGGGGTGGCTCTGTCTTATGGATTTTCAGTTTTCCCAAGGTATATTCCCTAGACTGGAAGTGCCCTTGGCTCTGTAGCTCTGTTGTTTACTTGCTTTAGGGAACACAATGCACTCCTCCAGTGAGGCAGTTGGCAACTTACATCCCGCCCATCAGCATAACAGGGCTCCCTGTTCTCCAGGGCCTGTCTTGCCTTTCTGGTTTTTTACACATTTTGTGGATGTCCCTTTTGACCGGTGGGAAGTGATACTTCTTTGTAGTGCAGATTTGCATTGCCCGCTTGCTTGCTTGGCCAAAAACGGCGTATGCGTTTTCTCCTGAATATATTCAGGAGAAAACGCATACGCCCTTTTTGGCCAAGTGCATCATTGTCGAAGTTGTGCCCCTCTTCCTGTGCTTTACAGGCGATTCCAACGTACCTCTTGAAATCTCTTTCCTGCTATTCTGCCTCGCTTTCAAGTCCGCCTCGTTGCCTTCCCTCAACAGATTTTTGGACGATAGTTGGCCTTGATTACTCTGCCAGTTTGTGAATTGCTGTGCCCCTGAGCTCCATTTTTCAACTCGTTTCTTGTGAGCTGAACGCAAGTCCAAACTTTTGGTTCAGGACCTATACTGGTTCCCGGTGGGTGGCTGAGACTTTGGTTAATTCTTCTTCCTGCCGGGAAATTAGAGTGACATGTGCCCATCCAAATGCCTAGCAGCTACTCTCTCATTGGTTCTCCCTCTTCCCTTTCATCCTCTGCCAAATTGGCAACCTGTGCGAACCAGGAGCTTGAAGGGGCTGTCTCTCCAAGTTGGGAGATTGATAGGAAAGCAGTTGGAAAGTCAAACCGGAGCACCAGGAGAGGGGCTCTTCGTTGAGTTTTAGAAACCTGTCGTATTCACAGTGTGTCCATTCTCTAGGTTTCCCGTACACGTTATAGCTGTAGTAATATTCCCTTCAACCTGGAGAGCTGGGACCCATGGAATGGGTGCCATGCATTATTGCTTTAAAGGGTCTGCATTTGCTCACCCAATCTCACCAATCCTCTCAGTCCCAAGTGTCCAGCCTTATGCCACATCCAGCTGTCATTGTAGATAGGGTCATTCCAGGTTGCATCAGAGACCCTGAAGGAATTGTAAAGAATTTCCCTGTTTCTTTGTTCTGTTTTTGAAATTCCTTTTTAGAGTGGGTTTGAGCTGATTCTCGCTGCCCTGTTTATGCCAGTCTAGACACACTTGATTCCCTTACGGAGACATATCAGTACATAGGTTTTAAGATTCTTACTAGTCAGATCTATTCCTCTGCGGGAAATATGGGGTTTTGAGTCCCTTTCACTGAGGAAGGTGTAGGTCTTGTCTATTCCATAGTTGGTTTTTGGAACGGTACCTGTGCTTATATCAAACTCGGGTTTGATGCATCACCCCACCTCTCCTTCCCCCTTAAGCAGGCATAAGAGTGTTTTCTAAATGTGAGACTCTGTTCTCTTGCCTAACTCAGTTCATGTGTAGCCATGTTTACAGGATCTTCCTAAGTGATATCTTATGATAAGTTTCTTTTCCTGTGTGACTTCTTTCACTTAGAATCATCGTACCTGAATCCACTCATTTTGCTGCTACTGGTCTTATGACATTGATTTCGTGGCTGAGGGATATTCCATCGTACGTAAGTTCCACAATGTTTGGAACCATTTTTGTATTTCCTGGGATATTTCAGGTGTACCCAGGTTGAGGTTCCTGTAAGCAGTGCAGCCCTCAATTAGGGGGTGGCTCTGTCTTATGGATTTTCAGTTTTCCCAAGGTATATTCCCTAGACTGCAAGTGCCCTTGGCTCTGTAGCTCTGTTGTGTACTTGCTTTAGGGAACACAATGCACTCCTCCAGTGAGGCAGTTGGCAACTTACATCCCGCCCATCAGCATAACAGGGCTCCCTGTTCTCCAGGGCCTGTCTTGCCTTTCTGGGTTTTTACACATTTTGTGGATGTCCCTTTTGACCGGTGGGAAGTGATACTTCTTTGTAGTGCAGATTTGCATTGCCCGCTTGCTTGCTTGGCCAAAAACGGCGTATGCGTTTTCTCCTGAATATATTCAGGAGAAAACGCATACGCCCTTTTTGGCCAAGTGCATCATTGTCGAAGTTGTGCCCCTCTTCCTGTGCTTTACAGGCGATTCCAACGTACCTCTTGAAATCTGTTTCCTGCTATTCTGCCTCGCTTTCAAGTCCGCCTCGTTGCCTTCCCTCAACAGATTTTTGGACGATAGTTGGCCTTGATTACTCTGCCAGTTTGTGAATTGCTGTGCCCCTGAGCTCCATTTTTCAACTCGTTTTTTGTGAGCTGAACGCAAGTCCAAACTTTTGGTTCAGGACCTATACTGGTTCCCGGTGGGTGGCTGAGACTTTGGTTCATTCTTCTTCCTGCCGGGAAATTAGAGTGACATGTGCCCATCCAAATGCCTAGCAGCTACTCTCTCATTGGTTCTCCCTCTTCCCTTTCATCCTCTGCCAAATTGGCAACCTGTGCGAACCAGGAGCTTGAAGGGGCTGTCTCTCCAAGTTGGGAGATTGATAGGAAAGCAGTTGGAAAGTCAAACCGGAGCACCAGGAGAGGGGCTCTTCGTTGAGTTTTAGAAACCTGTCGTATTCACAGTGTGTCCATTCTCTAGGTTTCCCGTACACGTTATAGCTGTAGTAATATTCCCTTCAACATGGAGAGCTGGGACCCATGGAATGGGTGCCATGCATTATTGCTTTAAAGGGTCTGCATTTGCTCACCCAATCTCACCAATCCTCTCAGTCCCAAGTGTCCAGCCTTATGCCACATCCAGCTGTCATTGTAGATAGGGTCATTCCAGGTTGCATCAGAGACCCTGAAGGAATTGTGAAGAATTTCCCTGTTTCTTTGTTCTGTTTTTGAAATTCCTTTTTAGAGTGGGTTTGAGCTGATTCTCGCTGCCCTGTTTATGCCAGTCTAGACACACTTGATTCCCTTACGGAGACATATCAGTACATAGGTTTTAAGATTCTTACTAGTCAGATCTATTCCTCTGCGGGAAATATGGGGTTTTGAGTCCCTTTCACTGAGGAAGGTGTAGGTCTTGTCTATTCCATAGTTGGTTTTTGGAACGGTACCTGTGCTTATATCAAACTCGGGTTTGATGCATCACCCCACCTCTCCTTCCCCCTTAAGCAGGCATAAGAGTGTTTTCTAAATGTGAGACTCTGTTCTCTTGCCTAACTCAGTTCATGTGTAGCCATGTTTACAGGATCTTCCTAAGTGATATCTTATGATAAGTTTCTTTTCCTGTGTGACTTCTTTCACTTAGAATCATCGTACCTGAATCCACTCATTTTGCTGCTACTGGTCTTATGACGTTGATTTCGTGGCTGAGGGATATTCCATCGTACGTAAGTTCCACAATGTTTGGAACCATTTTTATATTTCCTGGGATATTTCAGGTGTACCCAGGTTGAGGTTCCTGTAAGCAGTGCAGCCCTCAATTAGGGGGTGGCTCTGTCTTATGGATTTTCAGTTTTCCCAAGGTATATTCCCTAGACTGGAAGTGCCCTTGGCTCTGTAGCTCTGTTGTGTACTTGCTTTAGGGAACACAATGCACTCCTCCAGTGAGGCAGTTGGCAACTTACATCCCGCCCATCAGCATAACAGGGCTCCCTGTTCTCCAGGGCCTGTCTTGCCTTTCTGGTTTTTTACACATTTTGTGGATGTCCCTTTTGACCGGTGGGAAGTGATACTTCTTTGTAGTGCAGATTTGCATTGCCCGCTTGCTTGCTTGGCCAAAAACGGCGTATGCGTTTTCTCCTGAATATATTCAGGAGAAAACGCATACGCCCTTTTTGGCCAAGTGCATCATTGTCGAAGTTGTGCCCCTCTTCCTGTGCTTTACAGGCGATTCCAACGTACCTCTTGAAATCTGTTTCCTGCTATTCTGCCTCGCTTTCAAGTCCGCCTCGTTGCCTTCCCTCAACAGATTTTTGGACGATAGTTGGCCTTGATTACTCTGCCAGTTTGTGAATTGCTGTGCCCCTGAGCTCCATTTTTCAACTCGTTTTTTGTGAGCTGAACGCAAGTCCAAACTTTTGGTTCAGGACCTATACTGGTTCCCGGTGGGTGGCTGAGACTTTGGTTCATTCTTCTTCCTGCCGGGAAATTAGAGTGACATGTGCCCATCCAAATGCCTAGCAGCTACTCTCTCATTGGTTCTCCCTCTTCCCTTTCATCCTCTGCCAAATTGGCAACCTGTGCGAACCAGGAGCTTAAAGGGGCTGTCTCTCCAAGTTGGGAGATTGATAGGAAAGCAGTTGGAAAGTCAAACCGGAGCACCAGGAGAGGGGCTCTTCGTTGAGTTTTAGAAACCTGTCGTATTCACAGTGTGTCCATTCTCTAGGTTTCCCGTACACGTTATAGCTGTAGTAATATTCCCTTCAACCTGGAGAGCTGGGACCCATGGAATGGGTGCCATGCATTATTGCTTTAAAGGGTCTGCATTTGCTCACCCAATCTCACCAATCCTCTCAGTCCCAAGTGTCCAGCCTTATGCCACATCCAGCTGTCATTGTAGATAGGGTCATTCCAGGTTGCATCAGAGACCCTGAAGGAATTGTGAAGAATTTCCCTGTTTCTTTGTTCTGTTTTTGAAATTCCTTTTTAGAGTGGGTTTGAGCTGATTCTCGCTGCCCTGTTTATGCCAGTCTAGACACACTTGATTCCCTTACGGAGACATATCAGTACATAGGTTTTAAGATTCTGACTAGTCAGATCTATTCCTCTGCGGGAAATATGGGGTTTTGAGTCCCTTTCACTGAGGAAGGTGTAGGTCTTGTCTATTCCATAGTTGGTTTTTGGAACGGTACCTGTGCTTATATCAAACTCGGGTTTGATGCATCACCCCACCTCTCCTTCCCCCTTAAGCAGGCATAAGAGTGTTTTCTAAATGTGAGACTCTGTTCTCTTGCCTAACTCAGTTCATGTGTAGCCATGTTTACAGGATCTTCCTAAGTGATATCTTATGATAAGTTTCTTTTCCTGTGTGACTTCTTTCACTTAGAATCATCGTACCTGAATCCACTCATTTTGCTGCTACTGGTCTTATGACATTGATTTCGTGGCTGAGGGATATTCCATCGTACGTAAGTTCCACAATGTTTGGAACCATTTTTATATTTCCTGGGATATTTCAGGTGTACCCAGGTTGAGGTTCCTGTAAGCAGTGCAGCCCTCAATTAGGGGGTGGCTCTGTCTTATGGATTTTCAGTTTTCCCAAGGTATATTCCCTAGACTGGAAGTGCCCTTGGCTCTGTAGCTCTGTTGTGTACTTGCTTTAGGGAACACAATGCACTCCTCCAGTGAGGCAGTTGGCAACTTACATCCCGCCCATCAGCATAACAGGGCTCCCTGTTCTCCAGGGCCTGTCTTGCCTTTCTGGTTTTTTACACATTTTGTGGATGTCCCTTTTGACCGGTGGGAAGTGATACTTCTTTGTAGTGCAGATTTGCATTGCCCGCTTGCTTGCTTGGCCAAAAACGGCGTATGCGTTTTCTCCTGAATATATTCAGGAGAAAACGCATACGCCCTTTTTGGCCAAGTGCATCATTGTCGAAGTTGTGCCCCTCTTCCTGTGCTTTACAGGCGATTCCAACGTACCTCTTGAAATCTGTTTCCTGCTATTCTGCCTCGCTTTCAAGTCCGCCTCGTTGCCTTCCCTCAACAGATTTTTGGACGATAGTTGGCCTTGATTACTCTGCCAGTTTGTGAATTGCTGTGCCCCTGAGCTCCATTTTTCAACTCGTTTCTTGTGAGCTGAACGCAAGTCCAAACTTTTGGTTCAGGACCTATACTGGTTCCCGGTGGGTGGCTGAGACTTTGGTTAATTCTTCTTCCTGCCGGGAAATTAGAGTGACATGTGCCCATCCAAATGCCTAGCAGCTACTCTCTCATTGGTTCTCCCTCTTCCCTTTCATCCTCTGCCAAATTGGCAACCTGTGCGAACCAGGAGCTTAAAGGGGCTGTCTCTCCAAGTTGGGAGATTGATAGGAAAGCAGTTGGAAAGTCAAACCGGAGCACCAGGAGAGGGGCTCTTCGTTGAGTTTTAGAAACCTTTCGTATTCACAGTGTGTCCATTCTCTAGGTTTCCCGTACACGTTATAGCTGTAGTAATATTCCCTTCCACCTGGAGAGCTGGGACCCATGGAATGGGTGCCATGCATTATTGCTTTAAAGGGTCTGCATTTGCTCACCCAATCTCACCAATCCTCTCAGTCCCAAGTGTCCAGCCTTATGCCACATCCAGCTGTCATTGTAGATAGGGTCATTCCAGGTTGCATCAGAGACCCTGAAGGAATTGTGAAGAATTTCCCTGTTTCTTTGTTCTGTTTTTGAAATTCCTTTTTAGAGTGGGTTTGAGCTGATTCTCGCTGCCCTGTTTATGCCAGTCTAGACACACTTGATTCCCTTACGGAGACATATCAGTACATAGGTTTTAAGATTCTGACTAGTCAGATCTCTTCCTCTGCGGGAAATATGGGGTTTTGAGTCCCTTTCACTGAGGAAGGTGTAGGTCTTGTCTATTCCATAGTTGGTTTTTGGAACGGTACCTGTGCTTATATCAAACTCGGGTTTGATGCATCACCCCACCTCTCCTTCCCCCTTAAGCAGGCATAAGAGTGTTTTCTAAATGTGAGACTCTGTTCTCTTGCCTAACTCAGTTCATGTGTAGCCATGTTTACAGGATCTTCCTAAGTGATATCTTATGATAAGTTTATTTTCCTGTGTGACTTCTTTCACTTAGAATCATCGTACCTGAATCCACTCATTTTGCTGCTACTGGTCTTATGACATTGATTTCGTGGCTGAGGGATATTCCATCGTACGTAAGTTCCACAATGTTTGGAACCATTTTTATATTTCCTGGGATATTTCAGGTGTACCCAGGTTGAGGTTCCTGTAAGCAGTGCAGCCCTCAATTAGGGGGTGGCTCTGTCTTATGGATTTTCAGTTTTCCCAAGGTATATTCCCTAGACTGGAAGTGCCCTTGGCTCTGTAGCTCTGTTGTTTACTTGTTTTAGGGAACACAATGCACTCCTCCAGTGAGGCAGTTGGCAACTTACATCCCGCCCATCAGCATAACAGGGCTCCCTGTTCTCCAGGGCCTGTCTTGCCTTTCTGGTTTTTTACACATTTTGTGGATGTCCCTTTTGACCGGTGGGAAGTGATACTTCTTTGTAGTGCAGATTTGCATTGCCCGCTTGCTTGCTTGGCCAAAAACGGCGTATGCGTTTTCTCCTGAATATATTCAGGAGAAAACGCATACGCCCTTTTTGGCCAAGTGCATCATTGTCGAAGTTGTGCCCCTCTTCCTGTGCTTTACAGGCGATTCCAACGTACCTCTTGAAATCTGTTTCCTGCTATTCTGCCTCGCTTTCAAGTCCGCCTCGTTGCCTTCCCTCAACAGATTTTTGGACGATAGTTGGCCTTGATTACTCTGCCAGTTTGTGAATTGCTGTGCCCCTGAGCTCCATTTTTCAACTCGTTTCTTGTGAGCTGAACGCAAGTCCAAACTTTTGGTTCAGGACCTATACTGGTTCCCGGTGGGTGGCTGAGACTTTGGTTCATTCTTCTTCCTGCCGGGAAATTAGAGTGACATGTGCCCATCCAAATGCCTAGCAGCTACTCTCTCATTGGTTCTCCCTCTTCCCTTTCATCCTCTGCCAAATTGGCAACCTGTGCGAACCAGGAGCTTAAAGGGGCTGTCTCTCCAAGTTGGGAGATTGATAGGAAAGCAGTTGGAAAGTCAAACCGGAGCACCAGGAGAGGGGCTCTTCGTTGAGTTTTAGAAACCTTTCGTATTCACAGTGTGTCCATTCTCTAGGTTTCCCGTACACGTTATAGCTGTAGTAATATTCCCTTCCACCTGGAGAGCTGGGACCCATGGAATGGGTGCCATGCATTATTGCTTTAAAGGGTCTGCATTTGCTCACCCAATCTCACCAATCCTCTCAGTCCCAAGTGTCCAGCCTTATGCCACATCCAGCTGTCATTGTAGATAGGGTCATTCCAGGTTGCATCAGAGACCCTGAAGGAATTGTGAAGAATTTCCCTGTTTCTTTGTTCTGTTTTTGAAATTCCTTTTTAGAGTGGGTTTGAGCTGATTCTCGCTGCCCTGTTTATGCCAGTCTAGACACACTTGATTCCCTTACGGAGACATATCAGTACATAGGTTTTAAGATTCTGACTAGTCAGATCTCTTCCTCTGCGGGAAATATGGGGTTTTGAGTCCCTTTCACTGAGGAAGGTGTAGGTCTTGTCTATTCCATAGTTGGTTTTTGGAACGGTACCTGTGCTTATATCAAACTCGGGTTTGATGCATCACCCCACCTCTCCTTCCCCCTTAAGCAGGCATAAGAGTGTTTTCTAAATGTGAGACTCTGTTCTCTTGCCTAACTCAGTTCATGTGTAGCCATGTTTACAGGATCTTCCTAAGTGATATCTTATGATAAGTTTATTTTCCTGTGTGACTTCTTTCACTTAGAATCATCGTACCTGAATCCACTCATTTTGCTGCTACTGGTCTTATGACATTGATTTCGTGGCTGAGGGATATTCCATCGTACGTAAGTTCCACAATGTTTGGAACCATTTTTATATTTCCTGGGATATTTCAGGTGTACCCAGGTTGAGGTTCCTGTAAGCAGTGCAGCCCTCAATTAGGGGGTGGCTCTGTCTTATGGATTTTCAGTTTTCCCAAGGTATATTCCCTAGACTGGAAGTGCCCTTGGCTCTGTAGCTCTGTTGTTTACTTGCTTTAGGGAACACAATGCACTCCTCCAGTGAGGCAGTTGGCAACTTACATCCCGCCCATCAGCATAACAGGGCTCCCTGTTCTCCAGGGCCTGTCTTGCCTTTCTGGTTTTTTACACATTTTGTGGATGTCCCTTTTGACCGGTGGGAAGTGATACTTCTTTGTAGTGCAGATTTGCATTGCCCGCTTGCTTGCTTGGCCAAAAACGGCGTATGCGTTTTCTCCTGAATATATTCAGGAGAAAACGCATACGCCCTTTTTGGCCAAGTGCATCATTGTCGAAGTTGTGCCCCTCTTCCTGTGCTTTACAGGCGATTCCAACGTACCTCTTGAAATCTGTTTCCTGCTCTTCTGCCTCGCTTTCAAGTCCGCCTCGTTGCCTTCCCTCAACAGATTTTTGGACGATAGTTGGCCTTGATTACTCTGCCAGTTTGTGAATTGCTGTGCCCCTGAGCTCCATTTTTCAACTCGTTTCTTGTGAGCTGAACACAAGTCCAAACTTTTGGTTCAGGACCTATACTGGTTCCCGGTGGGTGGCTGAGACTTTGGTTCATTCTTCTTCCTGCCGGGAAATTAGAGTGACATGTGCCCATCCAAATGCCTAGCAGCTACTCTCTCATTGGTTCTCCCTCTTCCCTTTCATCCTCTGCCAAATTGGCAACCTGTGCGAACCAGGAGCTTAAAGGGGCTGTCTCTCCAAGTTGGGAGATTGATAGGAAAGCAGTTGGAAAGTCAAACCGGAGCACCAGGAGAGGGGCTCTTCGTTGAGTTTTAGAAACCTTTCGTATTCACAGTGTGTCCATTCTCTAGGTTTCCCGTACACGTTATAGCTGTAGTAATATTCCCTTCAACCTGGAGAGCTGGGACCCATGGAATGGGTGCCATGCATTATTGCTTTAAAGGGTCTGCATTTGCTCACCCAATCTCACCAATCCTCTCAGTCCCAAGTGTCCAGCCTTATGCCACATCCAGCTGTCATTGTAGATAGGGTCATTCCAGGTTGCATCAGAGACCCTGAAGGAATTGTAAAGAATTTCCCTGTTTCTTTGTTCTGTTTTCGAAATTCCTTTTTAGAGTGGGTTTGAGCTGATTCTCGCTGCCCTGTTTATGCCAGTCTAGACACACTTGATTCCCTTACGGAGACATATCAGTACATAGGTTTTAAGATTCTTACTAGTCAGATCTATTCCTCTGCGGGAAATATGGGGTTTTGAGTCCCTTTCACTGAGGATGGTGTAGGTCTTGTCTATTCCATAGTTGGTTTTTGGAACGGTACCTGTGCTTATATCAAACTCGGGTTTGATGCATCACCCCACCTCTCCTTCCCCCTTAAGCAGGCATAAGAGTGTTTTCTAAATGTGAGACTCTGTTCTCTTGCCTAACTCAGTTCATGTGTAGCCATGTTTACAGGATCTTCCTAAGTGATATCTTATGATAAGTTTCTTTTCCTGTGTGACTTCTTTCACTTAGAATCATCGTACCTGAATCCACTCATTTTGCTGCTACTGGTCTTATGACATTGATTTCGTGGCTGAGGGATATTCCATCGTACGTAAGTTCCACAATGTTTGGAACCATTTTTATATTTCCTGGGATATTTCAGGTGTACCCAGGTTGAGGTTCCTGTAAGCAGTGCAGCCCTCAATTAGGGGGTGGCTCTGTCTTATGGATTTTCAGTTTTCCCAAGGTATATTCCCTAGACTGGAAGTGCCCTTGGCTCTGTAGCTCTGTTGTTTACTTGCTTTAGGGAACACAATGCACTCCTCCAGTGAGGCAGTTGGCAACTTACATCCCGCCCATCAGCATAACAGGGCTCCCTGTTCTCCAGGGCCTGTCTTGCCTTTCTGGTTTTTTACACATTTTGTGGATGTCCCTTTTGACCGGTGGGAAGTGATACTTCTTTGTAGTGCAGATTTGCATTGCCCGCTTGCTTGCTTGGCCAAAAACGGCGTATGCGTTTTCTCCTGAATATATTCAGGAGAAAACGCATACGCCCTTTTTGGCCAAGTGCATCATTGTCGAAGTTGTGCCCCTCTTCCTGTGCTT
Organism: Mesoplodon mirus; assembly: GCF_964341445.2. Lineage (NCBI taxonomy): Eukaryota > Metazoa > Chordata > Mammalia > Artiodactyla > Ziphiidae > Mesoplodon > Mesoplodon mirus. The sequence goes on from NC_138984.1 coordinate 117,259,342, forward strand.
TACAGGCGATTCCAACGTACCTCTTGAAATCTGTTTCCTGCTATTCTGCCTCGCTTTCAAGTCCGCCTCGTTGCCTTCCCTCAACAGATTTTTGGACGATAGTTGGCCTTGATTACTCTGCCAGTTTGTGAATTGCTGTGCCCCTGAGCTCCATTTTTCAACTCGTTTCTTGTGAGCTGAACGCAAGTCCAAACTTTTGGTTCAGGACCTATACTGGTTCCCGGTGGGTGGCTGAGACTTTGGTTCATTCTTCTTCCTGCCGGGAAATTAGAGTGACATGTGCCCATCCAAATGCCTAGCAGCTACTCTCTCATTGGTTCTCCCTCTTCCCTTTCATCCTCTGCCAAATTGGCAACCTGTGCGAACCAGGAGCTTGAAGGGGCTGTCTCTCCAAGTTGGGAGATTGATAGGAAAGCAGTTGGAAAGTCAAACCGGAGCACCAGGAGAGGGGCTCTTCGTTGAGTTTTAGAAACCTGTCGTATTCACAGTGTGTCCATTCTCTAGGTTTCCCGTACACGTTATAGCTGTAGTAATATTCCCTTCCACCTGGAGAGCTGGGACCCATGGAATGGGTGCCATGCATTATTGCTTTAAAGGGTCTGCATTTGCTCACCCAATCTCACCAATCCTCTCAGTCCCAAGTGTCCAGCCTTATGCCACATCCAGCTGTCATTGTAGATAGGGTCATTCCAGGTTGCATCAGAGACCCTGAAGGAATTGTAAAGAATTTCCCTGTTTCTTTGTTCTGTTTTTGAAATTCCTTTTTAGAGTGGGTTTGAGCTGATTCTCGCTGCCCTGTTTATGCCAGTCTAGACACACTTGATTCCCTTACGGAGACATATCAGTACATAGGTTTTAAGATTCTTACTAGTCAGATCTATTCCTCTGCGGGAAATATGGGGTTTTGAGTCCCTTTCACTGAGGAAGGTGTAGGTCTTGTCTATTCCATAGTTGGTTTTTGGAACGGTACCTGTGCTTATATCAAACTCGGGTTTGATGCATCACCCCACCTCTCCTTCCCCCTTAAGCAGGCATAAGAGTGTTTTCTAAATGTGAGACTCTGTTCTCTTGCCTAACTCAGTTCATGTGTAGCCATGTTTACAGGTTCTTCCTAAGTGATATCTTATGATAAGTTTCTTTTCCTGTGTGACTTCTTTCACTTAGAATCATCGTACCTGAATCCACTCATTTTGCTGCTACTGGTCTTATGACATTGATTTCGTGGCTGAGGGATATTCCATCGTACGTAAGTTCCACAATGTTTGGAACCATTTTTATATTTCCTGGGATATTTCAGGTGTACCCAGGTTGAGGTTCGTGTAAGCAGTGCAGCCCTCAATTAGGGGGTGGCTCTGTCTTATGGATTTTCAGTTTTCCCAAGGTATATTCCCTAGACTGGAAGTGCCCTTGGCTCTGTAGCTCTGTTGTTTACTTGCTTTAGGGAACACAATGCACTCCTCCAGTGAGGCAGTTGGCAACTTACATCCCGCCCATCAGCATAACAGGGCTCCCTGTTCTCCAGGGCCGGTCTTGCCTTTCTGGTTTTTTACACATTTTGTGGATGTCCCTTTTGACCGGTGGGAAGTGATACTTCTTTGTAGTGCAGATTTGCATTGCCCGCTTGCTTGCTTGGCCAAAAAGGGCGTATGCGTTTTCTCCTGAATATATTCAGGAGAAAACGCATACGCCCTTTTTGGCCAAGTGCATCATTGTCGAAGTTGTGCCCCTCTTCCTGTGCTTTACAGGCGATTCCAACGTACCTCTTGAAATCTGTTTCCTGCTATTCTGCCTCGCTTTCAAGTCCGCCTCGTTGCCTTCCCTCAACAGATTTTTGGACGATAGTTGGCCTTGATTACTCTGCCAGTTTGTGAATTGCTGTGCCCCTGAGCTCCATTTTTCAACTCGTTTTTTGTGAGCTGAACGCAAGTCCAAACTTTTGGTTCAGGACCTCTACTGGTTCCCGGTGGGTGGCTGAGACTTTGGTTAATTCTTCTTCCTGCCGGGAAATTAGAGTGACATGTGCCCATCCAAATGCCTAGCAGCTACTCTCTCATTGGTTCTCCCTCTTCCCTTTCATCCTCTGCCAAATTGGCAACCTGTGCGAACCAGGAGCTTAAAGGGGCTGTCTCTCCAAGTTGGGAGATTGATAGGAAAGCAGTTGGAAAGTCAAACCGGAGCACCAGGAGAGGGGCTCTTCGTTGAGTTTTAGAAACCTGTCGTATTCACAGTGTGTCCATTCTCTAGGTTTCCCGTACACGTTATAGCTGTAGTAATATTCCCTTCAACCTGGAGAGCTGGGACCCATGGAATGGGTGCCATGCATTATTGCTTTAAAGGGTCTGCATTTGCTCACCCAATCTCACCAATCCTCTCAGTCCCAAGTGTCCAGCCTTATGCCACATCCAGCTGTCATTGTAGATAGGGTCATTCCAGGTTGCATCAGAGACCCTGAAGGAATTGTGAAGAATTTCCCTGTTTCTTTGTTCTGTTTTTGAAATTCCTTTTTAGAGTGGGTTTGAGCTGATTCTCGCTGCCCTGTTTATGCCAGTCTAGACACACTTGATTCCCTTACGGAGACATATCAGTACATAGGTTTTAAGATTCTGACTAGTCAGATCTATTCCTCTGCGGGAAATATGGGGTTTTGAGTCCCTTTCACTGAGGAAGGTGTAGGTCTTGTCTATTCAATAGTTGGTTTTTGGAACGGTACCTGTGCTTATATCAAACTCGGGTTTGATGCATCACCCCACCTCTCCTTCCCCCTTAAGCAGGCATAAGAGTGTTTTCTAAATGTGAGACTCTGTTCTCTTGCCTAACTCAGTTCATGTGTAGCCATGTTTACAGGATCTTCCTAAGTGATATCTTATGATAAGTTTATTTTCCTGTGTGACTTCTTTCACTTAGAATCATCGTACCTGAATCCACTCATTTTGCTGCTACTGGTCTTATGACATTGATTTCGTGGCTGAGGGATATTCCATCGTACGTAAGTTCCACAATGTTTGGAACCATTTTTATATTTCCTGGGATATTTCAGGTGTACCCAGGTTGAGGTTCTTGTAAGCAGTGCAGCCCTCAATTTGGGGGTGGCTCTGTCTTATGGATTTTCAGTTTTCCCAAGGTATATTCCCTAGACTGGAAGTGCCCTTGGCTCTGTAGCTCTGTTGTTTACTTGCTTTAGGGAACACAATGCACTCCTCCAGTGAGGCAGTTGGCAACTTACATCCCGCCCATCAGCATAACAAGGCTCCCTGTTCTCCAGGGCCGGTCTTGCCTTTCTGGTTTTTTACACATTTTGTGGATGTCCCTTTTGACCGGTGGGAAGTGATACTTCTATGTAGTGCAGATTTGCATTGCCCGCTTGCTTGCTTGGCCAAAAAGGGCGTATGCGTTTTCTCCTGAATATATTCAGGAGAAAATGCATACGCCCTTTTTGGCCAAGTGCATCATTGTCGAAGTTGTGCCCCTCTTCCTGTGCTTTACAGGCGATTCCAACGTACCTCTTGAAATCTGTTTCCTGCTATTCTGCCTCGCTTTCAAGTCCGCCTCGTTGCCTTCCCTCAACAGATTTTTGGACGATAGTTGGCCTTGATTACTCTGCCAGTTTGTGAATTGCTGTGCCCCTGAGCTCCATTTTTCAACTCGTTTTTTGTGAGCTGAACGCAAGTCCAAACTTTTGGTTCAGGACCTCTACTGGTTCCCGGTGGGTGGCTGAGACTTTGGTTAATTCTTCTTCCTGCCGGGAAATTAGAGTGACATGTGCCCATCCAAATGCCTAGCAGCTACTCTCTCATTGGTTCTCCCTCTTCCCTTTCATCCTCTGCCAAATTGGCAACCTGTGCGAACCAGGAGCTTAAAGGGGCTGTCTCTCCAAGTTGGGAGATTGATAGGAAAGCAGTTGGAAAGTCAAACCGGAGCACCAGGAGAGGGGCTCTTCGTTGAGTTTTAGAAACCTGTCGTATTCACAGTGTGTCCATTCTCTAGGTTTCCCGTACACGTTAGAGCTGTAGTAATATTCCCTTCAACCTGGAGAGCTGGGACCCATGGAATGGGTGCCATGCATTATTGCTTTAAAGGGTCTGCATTTGCTCACCCAATCTCACCAATCCTCTCAGTCCCAAGTGTCCAGCCTTATGCCACATCCAGCTGTCATTGTAGATAGGGTCATTCCAGGTTGCATCAGAGACCCTGAAGGAATTGTGAAGAATTTCCCTGTTTCTTTGTTCTGTTTTTGAAATTCCTTTTTAGAGTGGGTTTGAGCTGATTCTCGCTGCCCTGTTTATGCCAGTCTAGACACACTTGATTCCCTTACGGAGACATATCAGTACATAGGTTTTAAGATTCTGACTAGTCAGATCTATTCCTCTGCGGGAAATATGGGGTTTTGAGTCCCTTTCACTGAGGAAGGTGTAGGTCTTGTCTATTCCATAGTTGGTTTTTGGAACGGTACCTGTGCTTATATCAAACTCGGGTTTGATGCATCACCCCACCTCTCCTTCCCCCTTAAGCAGGCATAAGAGTGTTTTCTAAATGTGAGACTCTGTTCTCTTGCCTAACTCAGTTCATGTGTAGCCATGTTTACAGGATCTTCCTAAGTGATATCTTATGATAAGTTTCTTTTCCTGTGTGACTTCTTTCACTTAGAATCATCGTACCTGAATCCACTCATTTTGCTGCTACTGGTCTTATGACATTGATTTCGTGGCTGAGGGATATTCCATCGTACGTAAGTTCCACAATGTTTGGAACCATTTTTATATTTCCTGGGATATTTCAGGTGTACCCAGGTTGAGGTTCTTGTAAGCAGTGCAGCCCTCAATTTGGGGGTGGCTCTGTCTTATGGATTTTCAGTTTTCCCAAGGTATATTCCCTAGACTGGAAGTGCCCTTGGCTCTGTAGCTCTGTTGTTTACTTGTTTTAGGGAACACAATGCACTCCTCCAGTGAGGCAGTTGGCAACTTACATCCCGCCCATCAGCATAACAGGGCTCCCTGTTCTCCAGGGCCTGTCTTGCCTTTCTGGTTTTTTACACATTTTGTGGATGTCCCTTTTGACCGGTGGGAAGTGATACTTCTTTGTAGTGCAGATTTGCATTGCCCGCTTGCTTGCTTGGCCAAAAAGGGCGTATGCGTTTTCTCCTGAATATATTCAGGAGAAAACGCATACGCCCTTTTTGGCCAAGTGCATCATTGTCGAAGTTGTGCCCCTCTTCCTGTGCTTTACAGGCGATTCCAACGTACCTCTTGAAATCTGTTTCCTGCTATTCTGCCTCGCTTTCAAGTCCGCCTCGTTGCCTTCCCTCAACAGATTTTTGGACGATAGTTGGCCTTGATTACTCTGCCAGTTTGTGAATTGCTGTGCCCCTGAGCTCCATTTTTCAACTCGTTTTTTGTGAGCTGAACGCAAGTCCAAACTTTTGGTTCAGGACCTATACTGGTTCCCGGTGGGTGGCTGAGACTTTGGTTAATTCTTCTTCCTGCCGGGAAATTAGAGTGACATGTGCCCATCCAAATGCCTAGCAGCTACTCTCTCATTGGTTCTCCCTCTTCCCTTTCATCCTCTGCCAAATTGGCAACCTGTGCGAACCAGGAGCTTAAAGGGGCTGTCTCTCCAAGTTGGGAGATTGATAGGAAAGCAGTTGGAAAGTCAAACCGGAGCACCAGGAGAGGGGCTCTTCGTTGAGTTTTAGAAACCTGTCGTATTCACAGTGTGTCCATTCTCTAGGTTTCCCGTACACGTTATAGCTGTAGTAATATTCCCTTCAACCTGGAGAGCTGGGACCCATGGAATGGGTGCCATGCATTATTGCTTTAAAGGGTCTGCATTTGCTCACCCAATCTCACCAATCCTCTCAGTCCCAAGTGTCCAGCCTTATGCCACATCCAGCTGTCATTGTAGATAGGGTCATTCCAGGTTGCATCAGAGACCCTGAAGGAATTGTGAAGAATTTCCCTGTTTCTTTGTTCTGTTTTTGAAATTCCTTTTTAGAGTGGGTTTGAGCTGATTCTCGCTGCCCTGTTTATGCCAGTCTAGACACACTTGATTCCCTTACGGAGACATATCAGTACATAGGTTTTAAGATTCTGACTAGTCAGATCTATTCCTCTGCGGGAAATATGGGGTTTTGAGTCCCTTTCACTGAGGAAAGTGTAGGTCTTGTCTATTCCATAGTTGGTTTTTGGAACGGTACCTGTGCTTATATCAAACTCGGGTTTGATGCATCACCCCACCTCTCCTTCCCCCTTAAGCAGGCATAAGAGTGTTTTCTAAATGTGAGACTCTGTTCTCTTGCCTAACTCAGTTCATGTGTAGCCATGTTTACAGGTTCTTCCTAAGTGATATCTTATGATAAGTTTCTTTTCCTGTGTGACTTCTTTCACTTAGAATCATCGTACCTGAATCCACTCATTTTGCTGCTACTGGTCTTATGACATTGATTTCGTGGCTGAGGGATATTCCATCGTACGTAAGTTCCACAATGTTTGGAACCATTTTTATATTTCCTGGGATATTTCAGGTGTACCCAGGTTGAGGTTCTTGTAAGCAGTGCAGCCCTCAATTTGGGGGTGGCTCTGTCTTATGGATTTTCAGTTTTCCCAAGGTATATTCCCTAGACTGGAAGTGCCCTTGGCTCTGTAGCTCTGTTGTTTACTTGTTTTAGGGAACACAATGCACTCCTCCAGTGAGGCAGTTGGCAACTTACATCCCGCCCATCAGCATAACAGGGCCCCCTGTTCTCCAGGGCCGGTCTTGCCTTTCTGGTTTTTTACACATTTTGTGGATGTCCCTTTTGACCGGTGGGAAGTGATACTTCTTTGTAGTGCAGATTTGCATTGCCCACTTGCTTGCTTGGCCAAAAAGGGCGTATGCGTTTTCTCCTGAATATATTCAGGAGGAAACACATACGCCCTTTTTGGCCAAGTGCATCATTGTCGAAGTTGTGCCCCTCTTCCTGTGCTTTACAGGTGATTCCAACGTACCTCTTGAAATCTGTTTCCTGCTATTCTGCCTCGCTTTCAAGTCCGCCTCGTTGCCTTCCCTCAACAGATTTTTGGACGATAGTTGGCCTTGATTACTCTGCCAGTTTGTGAATTGCTGTGCCCCTGAGCTCCATTTTTCAACTCGTTTTTTGTGAGCTGAACGCAAGTCCAAACTTTTGGTTCAGGACCTATACTGGTTCCCGGTGGGTGGCTGAGACTTTGGTTAATTCTTCTTCCTGCCGGGAAATTAGAGTGACATGTGCCCATCCAAATGCCTAGCAGCTACTCTCTCATTGGTTCTCCCTCTTCCCTTTCATCCTCTGCCAAATTGGCAACCTGTGCGAACCAGGAGCTTAAAGGGGCTGTCTCTCCAAGTTGGGAGATTGATAGGAAAGCAGTTGGAAAGTCAAACCGGAGCACCAGGAGAGGGGCTCTTCGTTGAGTTTTAGAAACCTGTCGTATTCACAGTGTGTCCATTCTCTAGGTTTCCCGTACACGTTATAGCTGTAGTAATATTCCCTTCAACCTGGAGAGCTGGGACCCATGGAATGGGTGCCATGCATTATTGCTTTAAAGGGTCTGCATTTGCTCACCCAATCTCACCAATCCTCTCTGTCCCAAGTGTCCAGCCTTATGCCACATCCAGCTGTCATTGTAGATAGGGTCATTCCAGGTTGCATCAGAGACCCTGAAGGAATTGTGAAGAATTTCCCTGTTTCTTTGTTCTGTTTTTGAAATTCCTTTTTAGAGTGGGTTTGAGCTGATTCTCGCTGCCCTGTTTATGCCAGTCTAGACACACTTGATTCCCTTACGGAGACATATCAGTACATAGGTTTTAAGATTCTGACTAGTCAGATCTATTCCTCTGCGGGAAATATGGGGTTTTGAGTCCCTTTCACTGAGGAAGGTGTAGGTCTTGTCTATTCCATAGTTGGTTTTTGGAACGGTACCTGTGCTTATATCAAACTCGGGTTTGATGCATCACCCCACCTCTCCTTCCCCCTTAAGCAGGCATAAGAGTGTTTTCTAAATGTGAGACTCTGTTCTCTTGCCTAACTCAGTTCATGTGTAGCCATGTTTACAGGATCTTCCTAAGTGATATCTTATGATAAGTTTCTTTTCCTGTGTGACTTCTTTCACTTAGAATCATCGTACCTGAATCCACTCATTTTGCTGCTACTGGTCTTATGACATTGATTTCGTGGCTGAGGGATATTCCATCGTACGTAAGTTCCACAATGTTTGGAACCATTTTTATATTTCCTGGGATATTTCAGGTGTACCCAGGTTGAGGTTCGTGTAAGCAGTGCAGCCCTCAATTTGGGGGTGGCTCTGTCTTATGGATTTTCAGTTTTCCCAAGGTATATTCCCTAGACTGGAAGTGCCCTTGGCTCTGTAGCTCTGTTGTTTACTTGTTTTAGGGAACACAATGCACTCCTCCAGTGAGGCAGTTGGCAACTTACATCCCGCCCATCAGCATAACAGGGCTCCCTGTTCTCCAGGGCCGGTCTTGCCTTTCTGGTTTTTTACACATTTTGTGGATGTCCCTTTTGACCGGTGGGAAGTGATACTTCTTTGTAGTGCAGATTTGCATTGCCCGCTTGCTTGCTTGGCCAAAATGGGCATATGCGTTTTCTCCTGAATATATTCAGGAGAAAACGCATACGCCCTTTTTGGCCAAGTGCATCATTGTCGAAGTTGTGCCCCTCTTCCTGTGCTTTACAGGCGATTCCAACGTACCTCTTGAAATCTGTTTCCTGCTATTCTGCCTTGCTTTCAAGTCCGCCTCGTTGCCTTCCCTCAACAGATTTTTGGACGATAGTTGGCCTTGATTACTCTGCCAGTTTGTGAATTGCTGTGCCCCTGAGCTCCATTTTTCAACTCGTTTTTTGTGAGCTGAACGCAAGTCCAAACTTTTGGTTCAGGACCTATACTGGTTCCCGGTGGATGGCTGAGACTTTGGTTAATTCTTCTTCCTGCCGGGAAATTAGAGTGACATGTGCCCATCCAAATGCCTAGCAGCTACTCTCTCATTGGTTCTCCCTCTTCCCTTTCATCCTCTGCCAAATTGGCAACCTGTGCGAACCAGGAGCTTAAAGGGGCTGTCTCTCCAAGTTGGGAGATTGATAGGATAGCAGTTGGAAAGTCAAACCGGAGCACCAGGAGAGGGGCTCTTCGTTGAGTTTTAGAAACCTGTCGTATTCACAGTGTGTCCATTCTCTAGGTTTCCCGTACACGTTATAGCTGTAGTAATATTCCCTTCAACCTGGAGAGCTGGGACCCATGGAATGGGTGCCATGCATTATTGCTTTAGAGGGTCTGCATTTGCTCACCCAATCTCACCAATCCTCTCAGTCCCAAGTGTCCAGCCTTATGCCACATCCAGCTGTCATTGTAGATAGGGTCATTCCAGGTTGCATCAGAGACCCTGAAGGAATTGTGAAGAATTTCCCTGTTTCTTTGTTCTGTTTTTGAAATTCCTTTTTAGAGTGGGTTTGAGCTGATTCTCGCTGCCCTGTTTATGCCAGTCTAGACACACTTGATTCCCTTACGGAGACATATCAGTACATAGGTTTTAAGATTCTGACTAGTCAGATCTATTCCTCTGCGGGAAATATGGGGTTTTGAGTCCCTTTCACTGAGGAAGGTGTAGGTCTTGTCTATACCATAGTTGGTTTTTGGAACGGTACCTGTGCTTATATCAAAGTCTGGTTTGATGCATCACCCCACCTCTCCTTCCCCCTTAAGCAGGCATAAGAGTGTTTTCTAAATGTGAGACTCTGTTCTCTTGCCTAACTCAGTTCATGTGTAGCCATGTTTACAGGATCTTCCTAAGTGATATCTTATGATAAGTTTCTTTTCCTGTGTGACTTCTTTCACTTAGAATCATCGTACCTGAATCCATTCATTTTGCTGCTACTGGTCTTATGACATTGATTTCGTGGCTGAGGGATATTCCATTGTACGTAAGTTCCACAATGTTTGGAACCATTTTTATATTTCCTGGGATATTTCAGGTGTACCCAGGTTGAGGTTCGTGTAAGCAGTGCAGCCCTCAATTTGGGGGTGGCTCTGTCTTATGGATTTTCAGTTTTCCCAAGGTATATTCCCTAGACTGGAAGTGCCCTTGGCTCTGTAGCTCTGTTGTTTACTTGCTTTAGGGAACACAATGCACTCCTCCAGTGAGGCAGTTGGCAACTTACATCCCGCCCATCAGCATAACAAGGCTCCCTGTTCTCCAGGGCCGGTCTTGCCTTTCTGGTTTTTTACACATTTTGTGGATGTCCCTTTTGACCGGTGGGAAGTGATACTTCTTTGTAGTGCAGATTTGCATTGCCCGCTTGCTTGCTTGGCCAAAACGGGCGTATGCGTTTTCTCCTGAATATATTCAGGAGAAAACGCATACGCCCTTTTTGGCCAAGTGCATCATGGTCGAAGTTGTGCCCCTCTTCCTGTGCTTTACAGGCGATTCCAACGTACCTCTTGAAATCTGTTTCCTGCTATTCTGCCTCGCTTTCAAGTCCGCCTCGTTGCCTTCCCTCAACAGATTTTTGGACGATAGTTGGCCTTGATTACTCTGCCAGTTTGTGAATTGCTGTGCCCCTGAGCTCCATTTTTCAACTCGTTTTTTGTGAGCTGAACGCAAGTCCAAACTTTTGGTTCAGGACCTATACTGGTTCCCGGTGGGTGGCTGAGACTTTGGTTAATTCTTCTTCCTGCCGGGAAATTAGAGTGACATGTGCCCATCCAAATGCCTAGCAGCTACTCTCTCATTGGTTCTCCCTCTTCCCTTTCATCCTCTGCCAAATTGGCAACCTGTGCGAACCAGGAGCTTAAAGGGGCTGTCTCTCCAAGTTGGGAGATTGATAGGAAAGCAGTTGGAAAGTCAAACCGGAGCACCAGGAGAGGGGCTCTTCGTTGAGTTTTAGAAAACTGTCGTATTCACAGTGTGTCCATTCTCTAGGTTTCCCGTACACGTTATAGCTGTAGTAATATTCCCTTCAACCTGGAGAGCTGGGACCCATGGAATGGGTGCCATGCATTATTGCTTTAAAGGGTCTGCATTTGCTCACCCAATCTCACCAATCCTCTCAGTCCCAAGTGTCCAGCCTTATGCCACATCCAGCTGTCATTGTAGATAGGGTCATTCCAGGTTGCATCAGAGACCCTGAAGGAATTGTGAAGAATTTCCCTGTTTCTTTGTTCTGTTTTTGAAATTCCTTTTTAGAGTGGGTTTGAGCTGATTCTCGCTGCCCTGTTTATGCCAGTCTAGACACACTTGATTCCCTTACGGAGACATATCAGTACATAGGTTTTAAGATTCTGACTAGTCAGATCTATTCCTCTGCGGGAAATATGGGGTTTTGAGTCCCTTTCACTGAGGAAGGTGTAGGTCTTGTCTATTCCATAGTTGGTTTTTGGAACGGTACCTGTGCTTATATCAAACTCGGGTTTGATGCATCACCCCACCTCTCCTTCCCCCTTAAGCAGGCATAAGAGTGTTTTCTAAATGTGAGACTCTGTTCTCTTGCCTAACTCAGTTCATGTGTAGCCATGTTTACAGGATCTTCCTAAGTGATATCTTATGATAAGTTTCTTTTCCTGTGTGACTTCTTTCACTTAGAATCATCGTACCTGAATCCACTCATTTTGCTGCTACTGGTCTTATGACATTGATTTCGTGGCTGAGGGATATTCCATCGTACGTAAGTTCCACAATGTTTGGAACCATTTTTATATTTCCTGGGATATTTCAGGTGTACCCAGGTTGAGGTTCTTGTAAGCAGTGCAGCCCTCAATTTGGGGGTGGCTCTGTCTTATGGATTTTCAGTTTTCCCAAGGTATATTCCCTAGACTGGAAGTGCCCTTGGCTCTGTAGCTCTGTTGTTTACTTGTTTTAGGGAACACAATGCACTCCTCCAGTGAGGCAGTTGGCAACTTACATCCCGCCCATCAGCATAACAGGGCTCCCTGTTCTCCAGGGCCGGTCTTGCCTTTCTGGTTTTTTACACATTTTGTGGATGTCCCTTTTGACCGGTGGGAAGTGATACTTCTTTGTAGTGCAGATTTGCATTGCCCGCTTGCTTGCTTGGCCAAAAACGGCGTATGCGTTTTCTCCTGAATATATTCAGGAGAAAACGCATACGCCCTTTTTGGCCAAGTGCATCATTGTCGAAGTTGTGCCCCTCTTCCTGTGCTTTACAGGCGATTCCAACGTACCTCTTGAAATCTGTTTCCTGCTATTCTGCCTCGCTTTCAAGTCCGCCTCGTTGCCTTCCCTCAACAGATTTTTGGACGATAGTTGGCCTTGATTACTCTGCCAGTTTGTGAATTGCTGTGCCCCTGAGCTCCATTTTTCAACTCGTTTTTTGTGAGCTGAACGCAAGTCCAAACTTTTGGTTCAGGACCTATACTGGTTCCCGGTGGATGGCTGAGACTTTGGTTAATTCTTCTTCCTGCCGGGAAATTAGAGTGACATGTGCCCATCCAAATGCCTAACAGCTACTCTCTCATTGGTTCTCCCTCTTCGCTTTCATCCTCTGCCAAATTGGCAACCTGTGCGAACCAGGAGCTTAAAGGGGCTGTCTCTCCAAGTTGGGAGATTGATAGGATAGCAGTTGGAAAGTCAAACCGGAGCACCAGGAGACGGGCTCTTCGTTGAGTTTTAGAAACCTGTCGTATTCACAGTGTGTCCATTCTCTAGGTTTCCCGTACACGTTATAGCTGTAGTAATATTCCCTTCAACCTGGAGAGCTGGGACCCATGGAATGGGTGCCATGCATTATTGCTTTAAAGGGTCTGCATTTGCTCACCCAATCTCACCAATCCTCTCAGTCCCAAGTGTCCAGCCTTATGCCACATCCAGCTGTCATTGTAGATAGGGTCATTCCAGGTTGCATCAGAGACCCTGAAGGAATTGTAAAGAATTTCCCTGTTTCTTTGTTCTGTTTTTGAAATTCCTTTTTAGAGTGGGTTTGAGCTGATTCTCGCTGCCCTGTTTATGCCAGTCTAGACACACTTGATTCCCTTATGGAGACATATCAGTACATAGGTTTTAAGATTCTGACTAGTCAGATCTATTCCTCTGCGGGAAATATGGGGTTTTGAGTCCCTTTCACTGAGGAAGGTGTAGGTCTTGTCTATTCCATAGTTGGTTTTTGGAACGGTACCTGTGCTTATATCAAAGTCTGGTTTGATGCATCACCCCACCTCTCCTTCCCCCTTAAGCAGGCATAAGAGTGTTTTCTAAATGTGAGACTCTGTTCTCTTGCCTAACTCAGTTCATGTGTAGCCATGTTTACAGGATCTTCCTAAGTGATATCTTATGATAAGTTTCTTTTCCTGTGTGACTTCTTTCACTTAGAATCATCGTACCTGAATCCACTCATTTTGCTGCTACTGGTCTTATGACATTGATTTCGTGGCTGAGGGATATTCCATCGTACGTAAGTTCCACAATGTTTGGAACCATTTTTATATTTCCTGGGATATTTCAGGTGTACCCAGGTTGAGGTTCTTGTAAGCAGTGCAGCCCTCAATTTGGTGGTGGCTCTGTCTTATGGATTTTCAGTTTTCCCAAGGTATATTCCCTAGACTGGAAGTGCCCTTGGCTCTGTAGCTCTGTTGTTTACTTGTTTTAGGGAACACAATGCACTCCTCCAGTGAGGCAGTTGGCAACTTACATCCCGCCCATCAGCATAACAGGGCCCCCTGTTCTCCAGGGCCGGTCTTGCCTTTCTGGTTTTTTACACATTTTGTGGATGTCCCTTTTGACCGGTGGGAAGTGATACTTCTTTGTAGTGCAGATTTGCATTGCCCACTTGCTTGCTTGGCCAAAAAGGGCGTATGCGTTTTCTCCTGAATATATTCAGGAGAAAACGCATACGCCCTTTTTGGCCAAGTGCATCATTGTCGAAGTTGTGCCCCTCTTCCTGTGCTTTACAGGCGATTCCAACGTACCTCTTGAAATCTGTTTCCTGCTATTCTGCCTCGCTTTCAAGTCCGCCTCGTTGCCTTCCCTCAACAGATTTTTGGACGATAGTTGGCCTTGATTACTCTGCCAGTTTGTGAATTGCTGTGCCCCTGAGCTCCATTTTTCAACTCGTTTTTTGTGAGCTGAACGCAAGTCCAAACTTTTGGTTCAGGACCTATACTGGTTCCCGGTGGGTGGCTGAGACTTTGGTTAATTCTTCTTCCTGCCGGGAAATTAGAGTGACATGTGCCCATCCAAATGCCTAGCAGCTACTCTCTCATTGGTTCTCCCTCTTCCCTTTCATCCTCTGCCAAATTGGCAACCTGTGCGAACCAGGAGCTTAAAGGGGCTGTCTCTCCAAGTTGGGAGATTGATAGGAAAGCAGTTGGAAAGTCAAACCGGAGCACCAGGAGAGGGGCTCTTCGTTGAGTTTTAGAAACCTGTCGTATTCAGAGTGTGTCCATTCTCTAGGTTTCCCGTACACGTTATAGCTGTAGTAATATTCCCTTCAACCTGGAGAGCTGGGACCCATGGAATGGGTGCCGTGCATTATTGCTTTAAAGGGTCTGCATTTGCTCACCCAATCTCACCAATCCTCTCAGTCCCAAGTGTCCAGCCTTATGCCACATCCAGCTGTCATTGTAGATAGGGTCATTCCAGGTTGCATCAGAGACCCTGAAGGAATTGTGAAGAATTTCCCTGTTTCTTTGTTCTGTTTTTGAAATTCCTTTTTAGAGTGGGTTTGAGCTGATTCTCGCTGCCCTGTTTATGCCAGTCTAGACACACTTGATTCCCTTACGGAGACATATCAGTACATAGGTTTTAAGATTCTGACTAGTCAGATCTATTCCTCTGTGGGAAATATGGGGTTTTGAGTCCCTTTCACTGAGGAAGGTGTAGGTCTTGTCTATTCCATAGTTGGTTTTTGGAACGGTACCTGTGCTTATATCAAACTCGGGTTTGATGCATCACCCCACCTCTCCTTCCCCCTTAAGCAGGCATAAGAGTGTTTTCTAAATGTGAGACTCTGTTCTCTTGCCTAACTCAGTTCATGTGTAGCCATGTTTACAGGATCTTCCTAAGTGATATCTTATGATAAGTTTCTTTTCCTGTGTGACTTCTTTCACTTAGAATCATCGTACCTGAATCCACTCATTTTGCTGCTACTGGTCTTATGACATTGATTTCGTGGCTGAGGGATATTCCATCGTACGTAAGTTCCACAATGTTTTGAACCATTTTTATATTTCCTGGGATATTTCAGGTGTACCCAGGTTGAGGTTCTTGTAAGCAGTGCAGCCCTCAATTTGGGGGTGGCTCTGTCTTATGGATTTTCAGTTTTCCCAAGGTATATTCCCTAGACTGGAAGTGCCCTTGGCTCTGTAGCTCTGTTGTTTACTTGCTTTAGGGAACACAATGCACTCTTCCAGTGAGGCAGTTGGCAACTTACATCCCGCCCATCAGCATAACAGGTCTCCCTGTTCTCCAGGGCCTGTCTTGCATTTCTGGTTTTTTACACATTTTGTGGATGTCCCTTTTGACCGGTGGGAAGTGATACTTCTTTGTAGTGCAGATTTGCATTGCCCGCTTGCTTGCTTGGCCAAAAAGGGCGTATGCGTTTTCTCCTGAATATATTCAGGAGAAAACGCATACGCCCTTTTTGGCCAAGTGCATCATTGTCGAAGTTGTGCCCCTCTTCCTGTGCTTTACAGGCGATTCCAACGTACCTCTTGAAATCTGTTTCCTGCTATTCTGCCTTGCTTTCAAGTCCGCCTCGTTGCCTTCCCTCAACAGATTTTTGGACGATAGTTGGCCTTGATTACTCTGCCAGTTTGTGAATTGCTGTGTCCCTGAGCTCCATTTTTCAACTCGTTTTTTGTGAGCTGAACGCAAGTCCAAACTTTTGGTTCAGGACCTATACTGGTTCCCGGTGGATGGCTGAGACTTTGGTTAATTCTTCTTCCTGCCGGGAAATTAGAGTGACATGTGCCCATCCAAATGCCTAGCAGCTACTCTCTCATTGGTTCTCCCTCTTCCCTTTCATCCTCTGCCAAATTGGCAACCTGTGCGAACCAGGAGCTTAAAGGGGCTGTCTCTCCAAGTTGGGAGATTGATAGGATAGCAGTTGGAAAGTCAAACCGGAGCACCAGGAGAGGGGCTCTTCGTTGAGTTTTAGAAACCTGTCGTATTCACAGTGTGTCCATTCTCTAGGTTTCCCGTACACGTTATAGCTGTAGTAATATTCCCTTCAACCTGGAGAGCTGGGACCCATGGAATGGGTGCCATGCATTATTGCTT
Organism: Mesoplodon mirus; assembly: GCF_964341445.2. Lineage (NCBI taxonomy): Eukaryota > Metazoa > Chordata > Mammalia > Artiodactyla > Ziphiidae > Mesoplodon > Mesoplodon mirus. The sequence continues at coordinate 117,275,593 of NC_138984.1, forward strand.
TAGAGGGTCTGCATTTGCTCACCCAATCTCACCAATCCTCTCAGTCCCAAGTGTCCAGCCTTATGCCACATCCAGCTGTCATTGTAGATAGGGTCATTCCAGGTTGCATCAGAGACCCTGAAGGAATTGTAAAGAATTTCCCTGTTTCTTTGTTCTGTTTTTGAAATTCCTTTTTAGAGTGGGTTTGAGCTGATTCTCGCTGCCCTGTTTATGCCAGTCTAGACACACTTGATTCCCTTACGGAGACATATCAGTACATAGGTTTTAAGATTCTGACTAGTCAGATCTATTCCTCTGCGGGAAATATGGGGTTTTGAGTCCCTTTCACTGAGGAAGGTGTAGGTCTTGTCTATACCATAGTTGGTTTTTGGAACGGTACCTGTGCTTATATCAAAGTCTGGTTTGATGCATCACCCCACCTCTCCTTCCCCCTTAAGCAGGCATAAGAGTGTTTTCTAAATGTGAGACTCTGTTCTCTTGCCTAACTCAGTTCATGTGTAGCCATGTTTACAGGATCTTCCTAAGTGATATCTTATGATAAGTTTCTTTTCCTGTGTGACTTCTTTCACTTAGAATCATCGTACCTGAATCCATTCATTTTGCTGCTACTGGTCTTATGACATTGATTTCGTGGCTGAGGGATATTCCATTGTACGTAAGTTCCACAATGTTTGGAACCATTTTTATATTTCCTGGGATATTTCAGGTGTACCCAGGTTGAGGTTCGTGTAAGCAGTGTAGCCCTCAATTTGGGGGTGGCTCTGTCTTATGGATTTTCAGTTTTCCCAAGGTATATTCCCTAGACTGGAAGTGCCCTTGGCTCTGTAGCTCTGTTGTTTACTTGCTTTAGGGAACACAATGCACTCCTCCAGTGAGGCAGTTGGCAACTTACATCCCGCCCATCAGCATAACAAGGCTCCCTGTTCTCCAGGGCCGGTCTTGTCTTTCTGGTTTTTTACACATTTTGTGGATGTCCCTTTTGACCGGTGGGAAGTGATACTTCTTTGTAGTGCAGATTTGCATTGCCCGCTTGCTTGCTTGGCCAAAAAGGGCGTATGCGTTTTCTCCTGAATATATTCAGGAGAAAACGCATACGCCCTTTTTGGCCAAGTGCATCATGGTCGAAGTTGTGCCCCTCTTCCTGTGCTTTACAGGCGATTCCAACGTACCTCTTGAAATCTGTTTCCTGCTATTCTGCCTCGCTTTCAAGTCCGCCTCGTTGCCTTCCCTCAACAGATTTTTGGACGATAGTTGGCCTTGATTACTCTGCCAGTTTGTGAATTGCTGTGCCCCTGAGCTCCATTTTTCAACTCGTTTTTTGTGAGCTGAACGCAAGTCCAAACTTTTGGTTCAGGACCTATACTGGTTCCCGGTGGGTGGCTGAGACTTTGGTTAATTCTTCTTCCTGCCGGGAAATTAGAGTGACATGTGCCCATCCAAATGCCTAGCAGCTACTCTCTCATTGGTTCTCCCTCTTCCCTTTCATCCTCTGCCAAATTGGCAACCTGTGCGAACCAGGAGCTTAAAGGGGCTGTCTCTCCAAGTTGGGAGATTGATAGGAAAGCAGTTGGAAAGTCAAACCGGAGCACCAGGAGAGGGGCTCTTCGTTGAGTTTTAGAAACCTGTCGTATTCACAGTGTGTCCATTCTCTAGGTTTCCCGTACACGTTATAGCTGTAGTAATATTCCCTTCAACCTGGAGAGCTGGGACCCATGGAATGGGTGCCATGCATTATTGCTTTAAATGGTCTGCATTTGCTCACCCAATCTCACCAATCCTCTCAGTCCCAAGTGTCCAGCCTTATGCCACATCCAGCTGTCATTGTAGATAGGGTCATTCCAGGTTGCATCAGAGACCCTGAAGGAATTGTGAAGAATTTCCCTGTTTCTTTGTTCTGTTTTTGAAATTCCTTTTTAGAGTGGGTTTGAGCTGATTCTCGCTGCCCTGTTTATGCCAGTCTAGACACACTTGATTCCCTTACGGAGACATATCAGTACATAGGTTTTAAGATTCTGACTAGTCAGATCTATTCCTCTGCGGGAAATATGGGGTTTTGAGTCCCTTTCACTGAGGAAGGTGTAGGTCTTGTCTATTCCATAGTTGGTTTTTGGAACGGTACCTGTGCTTATATCAAAGTCTGGTTTGATGCATCACCCCACCTCTCCTTCCCCCTTAAGCAGGCATAAGAGTGTTTTCTAAATGTGAGACTCTGTTCTCTTGCCTAACTCAGTTCATGTGTAGCCATGTTTACAGGATCTTCCTAAGTGATATCTTATGATAAGTTTCTTTTCCTGTGTGACTTCTTTCACTTAGAATCATCGTACCTGAATCCACTCATTTTGCTGCTACTGGTCTTATGACATTGATTTCGTGGCTGAGGGATATTCCATCGTACGTAAGTTCCACAATGTTTGGAACCATTTTTATATTTCCTGGGATATTTCAGGTGTACCCAGGTTGAGGTTCTTGTAAGCAGTGCAGCCCTCAATTTGGTGGTGGCTCTGTCTTATGGATTTTCAGTTTTCCCAAGGTATATTCCCTAGACTGGAAGTGCCCTTGGCTCTGTAGCTCTGTTGTTTACTTGTTTTAGGGAACACAATGCACTCCTCCAGTGAGGCAGTTGGCAACTTACATCCCGCCCATCAGCATAACAGGGCCCCCTGTTCTCCAGGGCCGGTCTTGCCTTTCTGGTTTTTTACACATTTTGTGGATGTCCCTTTTGACCGGTGGGAAGTGATACTTCTTTGTAGTGCAGATTTGCATTGCCCACTTGCTTGCTTGGCCAAAAAGGGCGTATGCGTTTTCTCCTGAATATATTCAGGAGAAAACGCATACGCCCTTTTTGGCCAAGTGCATCATTGTCGAAGTTGTGCCCCTCTTCCTGTGCTTTACAGGCGATTCCAACGTACCTCTTGAAATCTGTTTCCTGCTATTCTGCCTCGCTTTCAAGTCCGCCTCGTTGCCTTCCCTCAACAGATTTTTGGACGATAGTTGGCCTTGATTACTCTGCCAGTTTGTGAATTGCTGTGCCCCTGAGCTCCATTTTTCAACTCGTTTTTTGTGAGCTGAACGCAAGTCCAAACTTTTGGTTCAGGACCTATACTGGTTCCCGGTGGGTGGCTGAGACTTTGGTTAATTCTTCTTCCTGCCGGGAAATTAGAGTGACATGTGCCCATCCAAATGCCTAGCAGCTACTCTCTCATTGGTTCTCCCTCTTCCCTTTCATCCTCTGCCAAATTGGCAACCTGTGCGAACCAGGAGCTTAAAGGGGCTGTCTCTCCAAGTTGGGAGATTGATAGGAAAGCAGTTGGAAAGTCAAACCGGAGCACCAGGAGAGGGGCTCTTCGTTGAGTTTTAGAAACCTGTCGTATTCAGAGTGTGTCCATTCTCTAGGTTTCCCGTACACGTTATAGCTGTAGTAATATTCCCTTCAACCTGGAGAGCTGGGACCCATGGAATGGGTGCCGTGCATTATTGCTTTAAAGGGTCTGCATTTGCTCACCCAATCTCACCAATCCTCTCAGTCCCAAGTGTCCAGCCTTATGCCACATCCAGCTGTCATTGTAGATAGGGTCATTCCAGGTTGCATCAGAGACCCTGAAGGAATTGTGAAGAATTTCCCTGTTTCTTTGTTCTGTTTTTGAAATTCCTTTTTAGAGTGGGTTTGAGCTGATTCTCGCTGCCCTGTTTATGCCAGTCTAGACACACTTGATTCCCTTACGGAGACATATCAGTACATAGGTTTTAAGATTCTGACTAGTCAGATCTATTCCTCTGTGGGAAATATGGGGTTTTGAGTCCCTTTCACTGAGGAAGGTGTAGGTCTTGTCTATTCCATAGTTGGTTTTTGGAACGGTACCTGTGCTTATATCAAACTCGGGTTTGATGCATCACCCCACCTCTCCTTCCCCCTTAAGCAGGCATAAGAGTGTTTTCTAAATGTGAGACTCTGTTCTCTTGCCTAACTCAGTTCATGTGTAGCCATGTTTACAGGATCTTCCTAAGTGATATCTTATGATAAGTTTCTTTTCCTGTGTGACTTCTTTCACTTAGAATCATCGTACCTGAATCCACTCATTTTGCTGCTACTGGTCTTATGACATTGATTTCGTGGCTGAGGGATATTCCATCGTACGTAAGTTCCACAATGTTTTGAACCATTTTTATATTTCCTGGGATATTTCAGGTGTACCCAGGTTGAGGTTCTTGTAAGCAGTGCAGCCCTCAATTTGGGGGTGGCTCTGTCTTATGGATTTTCAGTTTTCCCAAGGTATATTCCCTAGACTGGAAGTGCCCTTGGCTCTGTAGCTCTGTTGTTTACTTGCTTTAGGGAACACAATGCACTCTTCCAGTGAGGCAGTTGGCAACTTACATCCCGCCCATCAGCATAACAGGTCTCCCTGTTCTCCAGGGCCTGTCTTGCATTTCTGGTTTTTTACACATTTTGTGGATGTCCCTTTTGACCGGTGGGAAGTGATACTTCTTTGTAGTGCAGATTTGCATTGCCCGCTTGCTTGCTTGGCCAAAAAGGGCGTATGCGTTTTCTCCTGAATATATTCAGGAGAAAACGCATACGCCCTTTTTGGCCAAGTGCATCATTGTCGAAGTTGTGCCCCTCTTCCTGTGCTTTACAGGCGATTCCAACGTACCTCTTGAAATCTGTTTCCTGCTATTCTGCCTTGCTTTCAAGTCCGCCTCGTTGCCTTCCCTCAACAGATTTTTGGACGATAGTTGGCCTTGATTACTCTGCCAGTTTGTGAATTGCTGTGTCCCTGAGCTCCATTTTTCAACTCGTTTTTTGTGAGCTGAACGCAAGTCCAAACTTTTGGTTCAGGACCTATACTGGTTCCCGGTGGATGGCTGAGACTTTGGTTAATTCTTCTTCCTGCCGGGAAATTAGAGTGACATGTGCCCATCCAAATGCCTAGCAGCTACTCTCTCATTGGTTCTCCCTCTTCCCTTTCATCCTCTGCCAAATTGGCAACCTGTGCGAACCAGGAGCTTAAAGGGGCTGTCTCTCCAAGTTGGGAGATTGATAGGATAGCAGTTGGAAAGTCAAACCGGAGCACCAGGAGAGGGGCTCTTCGTTGAGTTTTAGAAACCTGTCGTATTCACAGTGTGTCCATTCTCTAGGTTTCCCGTACACGTTATAGCTGTAGTAATATTCCCTTCAACCTGGAGAGCTGGGACCCATGGAATGGGTGCCATGCATTATTGCTTTAGAGGGTCTGCATTTGCTCACCCAATCTCACCAATCCTCTCAGTCCCAAGTGTCCAGCCTTATGCCACATCCAGCTGTCATTGTAGATAGGGTCATTCCAGGTTGCATCAGAGACCCTGAAGGAATTGTAAAGAATTTCCCTGTTTCTTTGTTCTGTTTTTGAAATTCCTTTTTAGAGTGGGTTTGAGCTGATTCTCGCTGCCCTGTTTATGCCAGTCTAGACACACTTGATTCCCTTACGGAGACATATCAGTACATAGGTTTTAAGATTCTGACTAGTCAGATCTATTCCTCTGCGGGAAATATGGGGTTTTGAGTCCCTTTCACTGAGGAAGGTGTAGGTCTTGTCTATACCATAGTTGGTTTTTGGAACGGTACCTGTGCTTATATCAAAGTCTGGTTTGATGCATCACCCCACCTCTCCTTCCCCCTTAAGCAGGCATAAGAGTGTTTTCTAAATGTGAGACTCTGTTCTCTTGCCTAACTCAGTTCATGTGTAGCCATGTTTACAGGATCTTCCTAAGTGATATCTTATGATAAGTTTCTTTTCCTGTGTGACTTCTTTCACTTAGAATCATCGTACCTGAATCCATTCATTTTGCTGCTACTGGTCTTATGACATTGATTTCGTGGCTGAGGGATATTCCATTGTACGTAAGTTCCACAATGTTTGGAACCATTTTTATATTTCCTGGGATATTTCAGGTGTACCCAGGTTGAGGTTCGTGTAAGCAGTGTAGCCCTCAATTTGGGGGTGGCTCTGTCTTATGGATTTTCAGTTTTCCCAAGGTATATTCCCTAGACTGGAAGTGCCCTTGGCTCTGTAGCTCTGTTGTTTACTTGCTTTAGGGAACACAATGCACTCCTCCAGTGAGGCAGTTGGCAACTTACATCCCGCCCATCAGCATAACAAGGCTCCCTGTTCTCCAGGGCCGGTCTTGTCTTTCTGGTTTTTTACACATTTTGTGGATGTCCCTTTTGACCGGTGGGAAGTGATACTTCTTTGTAGTGCAGATTTGCATTGCCCGCTTGCTTGCTTGGCCAAAAAGGGCGTATGCGTTTTCTCCTGAATATATTCAGGAGAAAACGCATACGCCCTTTTTGGCCAAGTGCATCATGGTCGAAGTTGTGCCCCTCTTCCTGTGCTTTACAGGCGATTCCAACGTACCTCTTGAAATCTGTTTCCTGCTATTCTGCCTCGCTTTCAAGTCCGCCTCGTTGCCTTCCCTCAACAGATTTTTGGACGATAGTTGGCCTTGATTACTCTGCCAGTTTGTGAATTGCTGTGCCCCTGAGCTCCATTTTTCAACTCGTTTTTTGTGAGCTGAACGCAAGTCCAAACTTTTGGTTCAGGACCTATACTGGTTCCCGGTGGGTGGCTGAGACTTTGGTTAATTCTTCTTCCTGCCGGGAAATTAGAGTGACATGTGCCCATCCAAATGCCTAGCAGCTACTCTCTCATTGGTTCTCCCTCTTCCCTTTCATCCTCTGCCAAATTGGCAACCTGTGCGAACCAGGAGCTTAAAGGGGCTGTCTCTCCAAGTTGGGAGATTGATAGGAAAGCAGTTGGAAAGTCAAACCGGAGCACCAGGAGAGGGGCTCTTCGTTGAGTTTTAGAAACCTGTCGTATTCACAGTGTGTCCATTCTCTAGGTTTCCCGTACACGTTATAGCTGTAGTAATATTCCCTTCAACCTGGAGAGCTGGGACCCATGGAATGGGTGCCATGCATTATTGCTTTAAATGGTCTGCATTTGCTCACCCAATCTCACCAATCCTCTCAGTCCCAAGTGTCCAGCCTTATGCCACATCCAGCTGTCATTGTAGATAGGGTCATTCCAGGTTGCATCAGAGACCCTGAAGGAATTGTGAAGAATTTCCCTGTTTCTTTGTTCTGTTTTTGAAATTCCTTTTTAGAGTGGGTTTGAGCTGATTCTCGCTGCCCTGTTTATGCCAGTCTAGACACACTTGATTCCCTTACGGAGACATATCAGTACATAGGTTTTAAGATTCTGACTAGTCAGATCTATTCCTCTGCGGGAAATATGGGGTTTTGAGTCCCTTTCACTGAGGAAAGTGTAGGTCTTGTCTATTCCATAGTTGGTTTTTGGAACGGTACCTGTGCTTATATCAAACTCGGGTTTGATGCATCACCCCACCTCTCCTTCCCCCTTAAGCAGGCATAAGAGTGTTTTCTAAATGTGAGACTCTGTTCTCTTGCCTAACTCAGTTCATGTGTAGCCATGTTTACAGGATCTTCCTAAGTGATATCTTATGATAAGTTTCTTTTCCTGTGTGACTTCTTTCACTTAGAATCATCGTACCTGAATCCACTCATTTTGCTGCTACTGGTCTTATGACATTGATTTCGTGGCTGAGGGATATTCCATCGTACGTAAGTTCCACAATGTTTGGAACCATTTTTATATTTCCTGGGATATTTCAGGTGTACCCAGGTTGAGGTTCGTGTAAGCAGTGCAGCCCTAAATTTGGGGGTGGCTCTGTCTTATGGATTTTCAGTTTTCCCAAGGTATATTCCCTAGACTGGAAGTGCCCTTGGCTCTGTAGCTCTGTTGTTTACTTGCTTTAGGGAACACAATGCACTCCTCCAGTGAGGCAGTTGGCAACTTACATCCCGCCCATCAGCATAACAGGGCTCCCTGTTCTCCAGGGCCTGTCTTGCCTTTCTGGTTTTTACACATTTTGTGGATGTCCCTTTTGACCGGTGGGAAGTGATACTTCTTTGTAGTGCAGATTTGCATTGCCCGCTTGCTTGCTTGGCCAAAAAGGGCGTATGCGTTTTCTCCTGAATATATTCAGGAGAAAACGCATACGCCCTTTTTGGCCAAGTGCATCATTGTCGAAGTTGTGCCCCGCTTCCTGTGCTTTACAGGCGATTCCAACGTACCTCTTGAAATCTGTTTCCTGCTATTCTGCCTCTCTTTCAAGTCCGCCTCGTTGCCTTCCCTCAACAGATTTTTGGACGATAGTTGGCCTTGATTACTCTGCCAGTTTGTGAATTGCTGTGCCCCTGAGCTCCATTTTTCAACTCGTTTTTTGTGAGCTGAACGCAAGTCCAAACTTTTGGTTCAGGACCTATACTGGTTCCCGGTGGGTGGCTGAGACTTTGGTTAATTCTTCTTCCTGCCGGGAAATTAGAGTGACATGTGCCCATCCAAATGCCTAGCAGCTACTCTCTCATTGGTTCTCCCTCTTCCCTTTCATCCTCTGCCAAATTGGCAACCTGTGCGAACCAGGAGCTTAAAGGGGCTGTCTCTCCAAGTTGGGAGATTGATAGGAAAGCAGTTGGAAAGTCAAACCGGAGCACCAGGAGAGGGGCTCTTCGTTGAGTTTTAGAAACCTGTCGTATTCACAGTGTGTCCATTCTCTAGGTTTCCCGTACACGTTATAGCTGTAGTAATATTCCCTTCAACCTGGAGAGCTGGGACCCATGGAATGTGTGCCATGCATTATTGCTTTAAAGGGTCTGCATTTGCTCACCCAATCTCACCAATCCTCTCAGTCCCAAGTGTCCAGCCTTATGCCACATCCAGCTGTCATTGTAGATAGGGTCATTCCAGGTTGCATCAGAGACCCTGAAGGAATTGTGAAGAATTTCCCTGTTTCTTTGTTCTGTTTTTGAAATTCCTTTTTAGAGTGGGTTTGAGCTGATTCTCGCTGCCCTGTTTATGCCAGTCTAGACACACTTGATTCCCTTACGGAGACATATCAGTACATAGGTTTTAAGATTCTGACTAGTCAGATCTATTCCTCTGCGGGAAATATGGGGTTTTGAGTCCCTTTCACTGAGGAAGGTGTAGGTCTTGTCTATTCCATAGTTGGTTTTTGGAACGGTACCTGTGCTTATATCAAACTCGGGTTTGATGCATCACCCCACCTCTCCTTCCCCCTTAAGCAGGCATAAGAGTGTTTTCTAAATGTGAGACTCTGTTCTCTTGCCTAACTCAGTTCATGTGTAGCCATGTTTACAGGATCTTCCTAAGTGATATCTTATGATAAGTTTCTTTTCCTGTGTGACTTCTTTCACTTAGAATCATCGTACCTGAATCCACTCATTTTGCTGCTACTGGTCTTATGACATTGATTTCGTGGCTGAGGGATATTCCATCGTACGTAAGTTCCACAATGTTTGGAACCATTTTTATATTTCCTGGGATATTTCAGGTGTACCCAGGTTGAGGTTCGTGTAAGCAGTGCAGCCCTCAATTTGGGGGTGGCTCTGTCTTATGGATTTTCAGTTTTCCCAAGGTATATTCCCTAGACTGGAAGTGCCCTTGGCTCTGTAGCTCTGTTGTTTACTTGCTTTAGGGAACACAATGCACTCCTCCAGTGAGGCAGTTGGCAACTTACATCCCGCCCATCAGCATAACAGGGCTCCCTGTTCTCCAGGGCCTGTCTTGCCTTTCTGGTTTTTTACACATTTTGTGGATGTCCCTTTTGACCGGTGGGAAGTGATACTTCTTTGTAGTGCAGATTTGCATTGCCCGCTTGCTTGCTTGGCCAAAAAGGGCGTATGCGTTTTCTCCTGAATATATTCAGGAGAAAACGCATACGCCCTTTTTGGCCAAGTGCATCATTGTCGAAGTTGTGCCCCGCTTCCTGTGCTTTACAGGCGATTCCAACGTACCTCTTGAAATCTGTTTCCTGCTATTCTGCCTCTCTTTCAAGTCCGCCTCGTTGCCTTCCCTCAACAGATTTTTGGACGATAGTTGGCCTTGATTACTCTGCCAGTTTGTGAATTGCTGTGCCCCTGAGCTCCATTTTTCAACTCGTTTTTTGTGAGCTGAACGCAAGTCCAAACTTTTGGTTCAGGACCTATACTGGTTCCCGGTGGATGGCTGAGACTTTGGTTAATTCTTCTTCCTGCCGGGAAATTAGAGTGACATGTGCCCATCCAAATGCCTAACAGCTACTCTCTCATTGGTTCTCCCTCTTCGCTTTCATCCTCTGCCAAATTGGCAACCTGTGCGAACCAGGAGCTTAAAGGGGCTGTCTCTCCAAGTTGGGAGATTGATAGGATAGCAGTTGGAAAGTCAAACCGGAGCACCAGGAGACGGGCTCTTCGTTGAGTTTTAGAAACCTGTCGTATTCACAGTGTGTCCATTCTCTAGGTTTCCCGTACACGTTATAGCTGTAGTAATATTCCCTTCAACCTGGAGAGCTGGGACCCATGGAATGGGTGCCATGCATTATTGCTTTAAAGGGTCTGCATTTGCTCACCCAATCTCACCAATCCTCTCAGTCCCAAGTGTCCAGCCTTATGCCACATCCAGCTGTCATTGTAGATAGGGTCATTCCAGGTTGCATCAGAGACCCTGAAGGAATTGTAAAGAATTTCCCTGTTTCTTTGTTCTGTTTTTGAAATTCCTTTTTAGAGTGGGTTTGAGCTGATTCTCGCTGCCCTGTTTATGCCAGTCTAGACACACTTGATTCCCTTATGGAGACATATCAGTACATAGGTTTTAAGATTCTGACTAGTCAGATCTATTCCTCTGCGGGAAATATGGGGTTTTGAGTCCCTTTCACTGAGGAAGGTGTAGGTCTTGTCTATTCCATAGTTGGTTTTTGGAACGGTACCTGTGCTTATATCAAAGTCTGGTTTGATGCATCACCCCACCTCTCCTTCCCCCTTAAGCAGGCATAAGAGTGTTTTCTAAATGTGAGACTCTGTTCTCTTGCCTAACTCAGTTCATGTGTAGCCATGTTTACAGGATCTTCCTAAGTGATATCTTATGATAAGTTTCTTTTCCTGTGTGACTTCTTTCACTTAGAATCATCGTACCTGAATCCACTCATTTTGCTGCTACTGGTCTTATGACATTGATTTCGTGGCTGAGGGATATTCCATCGTACGTAAGTTCCACAATGTTTGGAACCATTTTTATATTTCCTGGGATATTTCAGGTGTACCCAGGTTGAGGTTCTTGTAAGCAGTGCAGCCCTCAATTTGGTGGTGGCTCTGTCTTATGGATTTTCAGTTTTCCCAAGGTATATTCCCTAGACTGGAAGTGCCCTTGGCTCTGTAGCTCTGTTGTTTACTTGTTTTAGGGAACACAATGCACTCCTCCAGTGAGGCAGTTGGCAACTTACATCCCGCCCATCAGCATAACAGGGCCCCCTGTTCTCCAGGGCCGGTCTTGCCTTTCTGGTTTTTTACACATTTTGTGGATGTCCCTTTTGACCGGTGGGAAGTGATACTTCTTTGTAGTGCAGATTTGCATTGCCCACTTGCTTGCTTGGCCAAAAAGGGCGTATGCGTTTTCTCCTGAATATATTCAGGAGAAAACGCATACGCCCTTTTTGGCCAAGTGCATCATTGTCGAAGTTGTGCCCCTCTTCCTGTGCTTTACAGGCGATTCCAACGTACCTCTTGAAATCTGTTTCCTGCTCTTCTGCCTCGCTTTCAAGTCCGCCTCGTTGCCTTCCCTCAACAGATTTTTGGACGATAGTTGGCCTTGATTACTCTGCCAGTTTGTGAATTGCTGTGCCCCTGAGCTCCATTTTTCAACTCGTTTTTTGTGAGCTGAACGCAAGTCCAAACTTTTGGTTCAGGACCTATACTGGTTCCCGGTGGGTGGCTGAGACTTTGGTTAATTCTTCTTCCTGCCGGGAAATTAGAGTGACATGTGCCCATCCAAATGCCTAGCAGCTACTCTCTCATTGGTTCTCCCTCTTCCCTTTCATCCTCTGCCAAATTGGCAACCTGTGCGAACCAGGAGCTTAAAGGGGCTGTCTCTCCAAGTTGGGAGATTGATAGGAAAGCAGTTGGAAAGTCAAACCGGAGCACCAGGAGAGGGGCTCTTCGTTGAGTTTTAGAAACCTGTCGTATTCAGAGTGTGTCCATTCTCTAGGTTTCCCGTACACGTTATAGCTGTAGTAATATTCCCTTCAACCTGGAGAGCTGGGACCCATGGAATGGGTGCCGTGCATTATTGCTTTAAAGGGTCTGCATTTGCTCACCCAATCTCACCAATCCTCTCAGTCCCAAGTGTCCAGCCTTATGCCACATCCAGCTGTCATTGTAGATAGGGTCATTCCAGGTTGCATCAGAGACCCTGAAGGAATTGTGAAGAATTTCCCTGTTTCTTTGTTCTGTTTTTGAAATTCCTTTTTAGAGTGGGTTTGAGCTGATTCTCGCTGCCCTGTTTATGCCAGTCTAGACACACTTGATTCCCTTACGGAGACATATCAGTACATAGGTTTTAAGATTCTGACTAGTCAGATCTATTCCTCTGTGGGAAATATGGGGTTTTGAGTCCCTTTCACTGAGGAAGGTGTAGGTCTTGTCTATTCCATAGTTGGTTTTTGGAACGGTACCTGTGCTTATATCAAACTCGGGTTTGATGCATCACCCCACCTCTCCTTCCCCCTTAAGCAGGCATAAGAGTGTTTTCTAAATGTGAGACTCTGTTCTCTTGCCTAACTCAGTTCATGTGTAGCCATGTTTACAGGATCTTCCTAAGTGATATCTTATGATAAGTTTCTTTTCCTGTGTGACTTCTTTCACTTAGAATCATCGTACCTGAATCCACTCATTTTGCTGCTACTGGTCTTATGACATTGATTTCGTGGCTGAGGGATATTCCATCGTACGTAAGTTCCACAATGTTTTGAACCATTTTTATATTTCCTGGGATATTTCAGGTGTACCCAGGTTGAGGTTCTTGTAAGCAGTGCAGCCCTCAATTTGGGGGTGGCTCTGTCTTATGGATTTTCAGTTTTCCCAAGGTATATTCCCTAGACTGGAAGTGCCCTTGGCTCTGTAGCTCTGTTGTTTACTTGCTTTAGGGAACACAATGCACTCTTCCAGTGAGGCAGTTGGCAACTTACATCCCGCCCATCAGCATAACAGGTCTCCCTGTTCTCCAGGGCCTGTCTTGCATTTCTGGTTTTTTACACATTTTGTGGATGTCCCTTTTGACCGGTGGGAAGTGATACTTCTTTGTAGTGCAGATTTGCATTGCCCGCTTGCTTGCTTGGCCAAAAAGGGCGTATGCGTTTTCTCCTGAATATATTCAGGAGAAAACGCATACGCCCTTTTTGGCCAAGTGCATCATTGTCGAAGTTGTGCCCCTCTTCCTGTGCTTTACAGGCGATTCCAAAGTACCTCTTGAAATCTGTTTCCTGCTATTCTGCCTTGCTTTCAAGTCCGCCTCGTTGCCTTCCCTCAACAGATTTTTGGACGATAGTTGGCCTTGATTACTCTGCCAGTTTGTGAATTGCTGTGTCCCTGAGCTCCATTTTTCAACTCGTTTTTTGTGAGCTGAACGCAAGTCCAAACTTTTGGTTCAGGACCTATACTGGTTCCCGGTGGATGGCTGAGACTTTGGTTAATTCTTCTTCCTGCCGGGAAATTAGAGTGACATGTGCCCATCCAAATGCCTAGCAGCTACTCTCTCATTGGTTCTCCCTCTTCCCTTTCATCCTCTGCCAAATTGGCAACCTGTGCGAACCAGGAGCTTAAAGGGGCTGTCTCTCCAAGTTGGGAGATTGATAGGATAGCAGTTGGAAAGTCAAACCGGAGCACCAGGAGAGGGGCTCTTCGTTGAGTTTTAGAAACCTGTCGTATTCACAGTGTGTCCATTCTCTAGGTTTCCCGTACACGTTATAGCTGTAGTAATATTCCCTTCAACCTGGAGAGCTGGGACCCATGGAATGGGTGCCATGCATTATTGCTTTAGAGGGTCTGCATTTGCTCACCCAATCTCACCAATCCTCTCAGTCCCAAGTGTCCAGCCTTATGCCACATCCAGCTGTCATTGTAGATAGGGTCATTCCAGGTTGCATCAGAGACCCTGAAGGAATTGTAAAGAATTTCCCTGTTTCTTTGTTCTGTTTTTGAAATTCCTTTTTAGAGTGGGTTTGAGCTGATTCTCGCTGCCCTGTTTATGCCAGTCTAGACACACTTGATTCCCTTACGGAGACATATCAGTACATAGGTTTTAAGATTCTGACTAGTCAGATCTATTCCTCTGCGGGAAATATGGGGTTTTGAGTCCCTTTCACTGAGGAAGGTGTAGGTCTTGTCTATACCATAGTTGGTTTTTGGAACGGTACCTGTGCTTATATCAAAGTCTGGTTTGATGCATCACCCCACCTCTCCTTCCCCCTTAAGCAGGCATAAGAGTGTTTTCTAAATGTGAGACTCTGTTCTCTTGCCTAACTCAGTTCATGTGTAGCCATGTTTACAGGATCTTCCTAAGTGATATCTTATGATAAGTTTCTTTTCCTGTGTGACTTCTTTCACTTAGAATCATCGTACCTGAATCCATTCATTTTGCTGCTACTGGTCTTATGACATTGATTTCGTGGCTGAGGGATATTCCATTGTACGTAAGTTCCACAATGTTTGGAACCATTTTTATATTTCCTGGGATATTTCAGGTGTACCCAGGTTGAGGTTCGTGTAAGCAGTGTAGCCCTCAATTTGGGGGTGGCTCTGTCTTATGGATTTTCAGTTTTCCCAAGGTATATTCCCTAGACTGGAAGTGCCCTTGGCTCTGTAGCTCTGTTGTTTACTTGCTTTAGGGAACACAATGCACTCCTCCAGTGAGGCAGTTGGCAACTTACATCCCGCCCATCAGCATAACAAGGCTCCCTGTTCTCCAGGGCCGGTCTTGTCTTTCTGGTTTTTTACACATTTTGTGGATGTCCCTTTTGACCGGTGGGAAGTGATACTTCTTTGTAGTGCAGATTTGCATTGCCCGCTTGCTTGCTTGGCCAAAAAGGGCGTATGCGTTTTCTCCTGAATATATTCAGGAGAAAACGCATACGCCCTTTTTGGCCAAGTGCATCATGGTCGAAGTTGTGCCCCTCTTCCTGTGCTTTACAGGCGATTCCAACGTACCTCTTGAAATCTGTTTCCTGCTATTCTGCCTCGCTTTCAAGTCCGCCTCGTTGCCTTCCCTCAACAGATTTTTGGACGATAGTTGGCCTTGATTACTCTGCCAGTTTGTGAATTGCTGTGCCCCTGAGCTCCATTTTTCAACTCGTTTTTTGTGAGCTGAACGCAAGTCCAAACTTTTGGTTCAGGACCTATACTGGTTCCCGGTGGGTGGCTGAGACTTTGGTTAATTCTTCTTCCTGCCGGGAAATTAGAGTGACATGTGCCCATCCAAATGCCTAGCAGCTACTCTCTCATTGGTTCTCCCTCTTCCCTTTCATCCTCTGCCAAATTGGCAACCTGTGCGAACCAGGAGCTTAAAGGGGCTGTCTCTCCAAGTTGGGAGATTGATAGGAAAGCAGTTGGAAAGTCAAACCGGAGCACCAGGAGAGGGGCTCTTCGTTGAGTTTTAGAAACCTGTCGTATTCACAGTGTGTCCATTCTCTAGGTTTCCCGTACACGTTATAGCTGTAGTAATATTCCCTTCAACCTGGAGAGCTGGGACCCATGGAATGGGTGCCATGCATTATTGCTTTAAATGGTCTGCATTTGCTCACCCAATCTCACCAATCCTCTCAGTCCCAAGTGTCCAGCCTTATGCCACATCCAGCTGTCATTGTAGATAGGGTCATTCCAGGTTGCATCAGAGACCCTGAAGGAATTGTGAAGAATTTCCCTGTTTCTTTGTTCTGTTTTTGAAATTCCTTTTTAGAGTGGGTTTGAGCTGATTCTCGCTGCCCTGTTTATGCCAGTCTAGACACACTTGATTCCCTTACGGAGACATATCAGTACATAGGTTTTAAGATTCTGACTAGTCAGATCTATTCCTCTGCGGGAAATATGGGGTTTTGAGTCCCTTTCACTGAGGAAAGTGTAGGTCTTGTCTATTCCATAGTTGGTTTTTGGAACGGTACCTGTGCTTATATCAAACTCGGGTTTGATGCATCACCCCACCTCTCCTTCCCCCTTAAGCAGGCATAAGAGTGTTTTCTAAATGTGAGACTCTGTTCTCTTGCCTAACTCAGTTCATGTGTAGCCATGTTTACAGGATCTTCCTAAGTGATATCTTATGATAAGTTTCTTTTCCTGTGTGACTTCTTTCACTTAGAATCATCGTACCTGAATCCACTCATTTTGCTGCTACTGGTCTTATGACATTGATTTCGTGGCTGAGGGATATTCCATCGTACGTAAGTTCCACAATGTTTGGAACCATTTTTATATTTCCTGGGATATTTCAGGTGTACCCAGGTTGAGGTTCGTGTAAGCAGTGCAGCCCTAAATTTGGGGGTGGCTCTGTCTTATGGATTTTCAGTTTTCCCAAGGTATATTCCCTAGACTGGAAGTGCCCTTGGCTCTGTAGCTCTGTTGTTTACTTGCTTTAGGGAACACAATGCACTCCTCCAGTGAGGCAGTTGGCAACTTACATCCCGCCCATCAGCATAACAGGGCTCCCTGTTCTCCAGGGCCTGTCTTGCCTTTCTGGTTTTTACACATTTTGTGGATGTCCCTTTTGACCGGTGGGAAGTGATACTTCTTTGTAGTGCAGATTTGCATTGCCCGCTTGCTTGCTTGGCCAAAAAGGGCGTATGCGTTTTCTCCTGAATATATTCAGGAGAAAACGCATACGCCCTTTTTGGCCAAGTGCATCATTGTCGAAGTTGTGCCCCGCTTCCTGTGCTTTACAGGCGATTCCAACGTACCTCTTGAAATCTGTTTCCTGCTATTCTGCCTCTCTTTCAAGTCCGCCTCGTTGCCTTCCCTCAACAGATTTTTGGACGATAGTTGGCCTTGATTACTCTGCCAGTTTGTGAATTGCTGTGCCCCTGAGCTCCATTTTTCAACTCGTTTTTTGTGAGCTGAACGCAAGTCCAAACTTTTGGTTCAGGACCTATACTGGTTCCCGGTGGGTGGCTGAGACTTTGGTTAATTCTTCTTCCTGCCGGGAAATTAGAGTGACATGTGCCCATCCAAATGCCTAGCAGCTACTCTCTCATTGGTTCTCCCTCTTCCCTTTCATCCTCTGCCAAATTGGCAACCTGTGCGAACCAGGAGCTTAAAGGGGCTGTCTCTCCAAGTTGGGAGATTGATAGGAAAGCAGTTGGAAAGTCAAACCGGAGCACCAGGAGAGGGGCTCTTCGTTGAGTTTTAGAAACCTGTCGTATTCACAGTGTGTCCATTCTCTAGGTTTCCCGTACACGTTATAGCTGTAGTAATATTCCCTTCAACCTGGAGAGCTGGGACCCATGGAATGTGTGCCATGCATTATTGCTTTAAAGGGTCTGCATTTGCTCACCCAATCTCACCAATCCTCTCAGTCCCAAGTGTCCAGCCTTATGCCACATCCAGCTGTCATTGTAGATAGGGTCATTCCAGGTTGCATCAGAGACCCTGAAGGAATTGTGAAGAATTTCCCTGTTTCTTTGTTCTGTTTTTGAAATTCCTTTTTAGAGTGGGTTTGAGCTGATTCTCGCTGCCCTGTTTATGCCAGTCTAGACACACTTGATTCCCTTACGGAGACATATCAGTACATAGGTTTTAAGATTCTGACTAGTCAGATCTATTCCTCTGCGGGAAATATGGGGTTTTGAGTCCCTTTCACTGAGGAAGGTGTAGGTCTTGTCTATTCCATAGTTGGTTTTTGGAACGGTACCTGTGCTTATATCAAACTCGGGTTTGATGCATCACCCCACCTCTCCTTCCCCCTTAAGCAGGCATAAGAGTGTTTTCTAAATGTGAGACTCTGTTCTCTTGCCTAACTCAGTTCATGTGTAGCCATGTTTACAGGATCTTCCTAAGTGATATCTTATGATAAGTTTCTTTTCCTGTGTGACTTCTTTCACTTAGAATCATCGTACCTGAATCCACTCATTTTGCTGCTACTGGTCTTATGACATTGATTTCGTGGCTGAGGGATATTCCATCGTACGTAAGTTCCACAATGTTTGGAACCATTTTTATATTTCCTGGGATATTTCAGGTGTACCCAGGTTGAGGTTCGTGTAAGCAGTGCAGCCCTCAATTTGGGGGTGGCTCTGTCTTATGGATTTTCAGTTTTCCCAAGGTATATTCCCTAGACTGGAAGTGCCCTTGGCTCTGTAGCTCTGTTGTTTACTTGCTTTAGGGAACACAATGCACTCCTCCAGTGAGGCAGTTGGCAACTTACATCCCGCCCATCAGCATAACAGGGCTCCCTGTTCTCCAGGGCCTGTCTTGCCTTTCTGGTTTTTTACACATTTTGTGGATGTCCCTTTTGACCGGTGGGAAGTGATACTTCTTTGTAGTGCAGATTTGCATTGCCCGCTTGCTTGCTTGGCCAAAAAGGGCGTATGCGTTTTCTCCTGAATATATTCAGGAGAAAACGCATACGCCCTTTTTGGCCAAGTGCATCATTGTCGAAGTTGTGCCCCGCTTCCTGTGCTTTACAGGCGATTCCAACGTACCTCTTGAAATCTGTTTCCTGCTATTCTGCCTCTCTTTCAAGTCCGCCTCGTTGCCTTCCCTCAACAGATTTTTGAACGATAGTTGGCCTTGATTACTCTGCCAGTTTGTGAATTGCTGTGCCCCTGAGCTCCATTTTTCAACTCGTTTTTTGTGAGCTGAACGCAAGTCCAAACTTTTGGTTCAGGACCTATACTGGTTCCCGGTGGGTGGCTGAGACTTTGGTTAATTCTTCTTCCTGCCGGGAAATTAGAGTGACATGTGCCCATCCAAATGCCTAGCAGCTACTCCCTCATTGGTTCTCCCTCTTCCCTTTCATCCTCTGCCAAATTGGCAACCTGTGCGAACCAGGAGCTTAAAGGGGCTGTCTCTCCAAGTTGGGAGATTGATAGGAAAGCAGTTGGAAAGTCAAACCGGAGCACCAGGAGAGGGGCTCTTCGTTGAGTTTTAGAAACCTGTCGTATTCACAGTGTGTCCATTCTCTAGGTTTCCCGTACACGTTATAGCTGTAGTAATATTCCCTTCCACCTGGAGAGCTGGGACCCATGGAATGGGTGCCATGCATTATTGCTTTAAAGGGTCTGCATTTGCTCACCCAATCTCACCAATCCTCTCAGTCCCAAGTGTCCAGCCTTATGCCACATCCAGCTGTCATTGTAGATAGGGTCATTCCAGGTTGCATCAGAGACCCTGAAGGAATTGTGAAGAATTTCCCTGTTTCTTTGTTCTGTTTTTGAAATTCCTTTTTAGAGTGGGTTTGAGCTGATTCTCGCTGCCCTGTTTATGCCAGACTAGACACACTTGATTCCCTTACGGAGACATATCAGTACATAGGTTTTAAGATTCTTACTAGTCAGATCTATTCCTCTGCGGGAAATATGGGGTTTTGAGTCCCTTTCACTGAGGAAGGTGTAGGTCTTGTCTATTCCATAGTTGGTTTTTGGAACGGTACCTGTGCTTATATCAAACTCGGGTTTGATGCATCACCCCACCTCTCCTTCCCCCTTAAGCAGGCATAAGAGTGTTTTCTAAATGTGAGACTCTGTTCTCTTGCCTAACTCAGTTCATGTGTAGCCATGTTTACAGGATCTTCCTAAGTGATATCTTATGATAAGTTTCTTTTCCTGTGTGACTTCTTTCACTTAGAATCATCGTACCTGAATCCACTCATTTTGCTGCTACTGGTCTTATGACATTGATTTCGTGGCTGAGGGATATACCATCGTACGTAAGTTCCACAATGTTTGGAACCATTTTTATATTTCCTGGGATATTTCAGGTGTACCCAGGTTGAGGTTCGTGTAAGCAGTGCAGCCCTCAATTTGGGGGTGGCTCTGTCTTATGGATTTTCAGTTTTCCCAAGGTATATTCCCTAGACTGGAAGTGCCCTTGGCTCTGTAGCTCTGTTGTTTACTTGCTTTAGGGAACACAATGCACTCCTCCAGTGAGGCAGTTGGCAACTTACATCCCGCCCATCAGCATAACAGGGCTCCCTGTTCTCCAGGGCCTGTCTTGCCTTTCTGGTTTTTTACACATTTTGTGGATGTCCCTTTTGACCGGTGGGAAGTGATACTTCTTTGTAGTGCAGATTTGCATTGCCCGCTTGCTTGCTTGGCCAAAAAGGGCGTATGCGTTTTCTCCTGAATATATTCAGGAGAAAACGCATACGCCCTTTTTGGCCAAGTGCATCATTGTCGAAGTTGTGCCCCTCTTCCTGTGCTTTACAGGCGATTCCAACGTACCTCTTGAAATCTGTTTCCTGCTATTCTGCCTCGCTTTCAAGTCCGCCTCGTTGCCTTCCCTCAACAGATTTTTGGACGATAGTTGGCCTTGATTACTCTGCCAGTTTGTGAATTGCTGTGCCCCTGAGCTCCATTTTTCAACTCGTTTTTTGTGAGCTGAACGCAAGTCCAAACTTTTGGTTCAGGACCTATACTGGTTCCCGGTGGGTGGCTGAGACTTTGGTTAATTCTTCTTCCTGCCGGGAAATTAGAGTGACATGTGCCCATCCAAATGCCTAGCAGCCACTCTCTCATTGGTTCTCCCTCTTCCCTTTCATCCTCTGCCAAATTGGCAACCTGTGCGAACCAGGAGCTTAAAGGGGCTGTCTCTCCAAGTTGGGAGATTGATAGGAAAGCAGTTGGAAAGTCAAACCGGAGCACCAGGAGAGGGGCTCTTCGTTGAGTTTTAGAAACCTGTCGTATTCACAGTGTGTCCATTCTCTAGGTTTCCCGTACACGTTATAGCTGTAGTAATATTCCCTTCAACCTGGAGAGCTGGGACCCATGGAATGGGTGCCATGCATTATTGCTTTAAAGGGTCTGCATTTGCTCACCCAATCTCACCAATCCTCTCAGTCCCAAGTGTCCAGCCTTATGCCACATCCAGCTGTCATTGTAGATAGGGTCATTCCAGGTTGCATCAGAGACCCTGAAGGAATTGTGAAGAATTTCCCTGTTTCTTTGTTCTGTTTTTGAAATTCCTTTTTAGAGTTGGTTTGAGCTGATTCTCGCTGCCCTGTTTATGCCAGTCTAGACACACTTGATTCCCTTACGGAGACATATCAGTACATAGGTTTTAAGATTCTTACTAGTCAGATCTATTCCTCTGCGGGAAATATGGGGTTTTGAGTCCCTTTCACTGAGGAAAGTGTAGGTCTTGTCTATTCCATAGTTGGTTTTTGGAACGGTACCTGTGCTTATATCAAACTCGGGTTTGATGCATCACCCCACCTCTCCTTCCCCCTTAAGCAGGCATAAGAGTGTTTTCTAAATGTGAGACTCTGTTCTCTTGCCTAACTCAGTTCATGTGTAGCCATGTTTACAGGATCTTCCTAAGTGATATTTTATGATAAGTTTCTTTTCCTGTGTGACTTCTTTCACTTAGAATCATCGTACCTGAATCCACTCATTTTGCTGCTACTGGTCTTATGACATTGATTTCGTGGCTGAGGGATATTCCATCGTACGTAAGTTCCACAATGTTTGGAACCATTTTTATATTTCCTGGGATATTTCAGGTGTACCCAGGTTGAGGTTCGTGTAAGCAGTGCAGCCCTCAATTTGGGGGTGGCTCTGTCTTATGGATTTTCAGTTTTCCCAAGGTATATTCCCTAGACTGGAAGTGCCCTTGGCTCTGTAGCTCTGTTGTTTACTTGCTTTAGGGAACACAATGCACTCCTCCAGTGAGGCAGTTGGCAACTTACATCCCGCCCATCAGCATAACAGGGCTCCCTGTTCTCCAGGGCCGGTCTTGCCTTTCTGGTTTTTTACACATTTTGTGGATGTCCCTTTTGACCGGTGGGAAGTGATACTTCTTTGTAGTGCAGATTTGCATTGCCCGCTTGCTTGCTTGGCCAAAAAGGGCGTATGCGTTTTCTCCTGAATATATTCAGGAGAAAACGCATACGCCCTTTTTGGCCAAGTGCATCATTGTCGAAGTTGTGCCCCGCTTCCTGTGCTTTACAGGCGATTCCAACGTACCTCTTGAAATCTGTTTCCTGCTATTCTGCCTCTCTTTCAAGTCCGCCTCGTTGCCTTCCCTCAACAGATTTTTGGACGATAGTTGGCCTTGATTACTCTGCCAGTTTGTGAATTGCTGTGCCCCTGAGCTCCATTTATCAACTCGTTTTTTATGAGTTGAACGCAAGTCCAAACTTTTGGTTCAGGACCTATACTGGTTCCCGGTGGGTGGCTGAGACTTTGGTTAATTCTTCTTCCTGCCGGGAAATTAGAGTGACATGTGCCCATCCAAATGCCTAGCAGCTACTCTCTCATTGGTTCTCCCTCTTCCCTTTCATCCTCTGCCAAATTGGCAACCTGTGCGAACCAGGAGCTTAAAGGGGCTGTCTCTCCAAGTTGGGAGATTGATAGGAAAGCAGTTGGAAAGTCAAACCGGAGCACCAGGAGAGGGGCTCTTCGTTGAGTTTTAGAAACCTGTCGTATTCACAGTGTGTCCATTCTCTAGGTTTCCCGTACACGTTATAGCTGTAGTAATATTCCCTTCCACCTGGAGAGCTGGGACCCATGGAATGGGTGCCATGCATTATTGCTTTAAAGGGTCTGCATTTGCTCACCCAATCTCACCAATCCTCTCAGTCCCAAGTGTCCAGCCTTATGCCACATCCAGCTGTCATTGTAGATAGGGTCATTCCAGGTTGCATCAGAGACCCTGAAGGATTGTGAAGAATTTCCCTGTTTCTTTGTTCTGTTTTTGAAATTCCTTTTTAGAGTGGGTTTGAGCTGATTCTCGCTGCCCTGTTTATGCCAGTCTAGACACACTTGATTCCCTTACGGAGACATATCAGTACATAGGTTTTAAGATTCTTACTAGTCAGATCTATTCCTCTGCGGGAAATATGGGGTTTTGAGTCCCTTTCACTGAGGAAGGTGTAGGTCTTGTCTATTCCATAGTTGGTTTTTGGAACGGTACCTGTGCTTATATCAAACTCGGGTTTGATGCATCACCCCACCTCTCCTTCCCCCTTAAGCAGGCATAAGAGTGTTTTCTAAATGTGAGACTCTGTTCTCTTGCCTAACTCAGTTCATGTGTAGCCATGTTTACAGGATCTTCCTAAGTGATATCTTATGATAAGTTTCTTTTCCTGTGTGACTTCTTTCACTTAGAATCATCGTACCTGATTCCACTCATTTTGCTGCTACTGGTCTTATGACATTGATTTCGTGGCTGAGGGATATTCCATCGTACGTAAGTTCCACAATGTTTGGAACCATTTTTATATTTCCTGGGATATTTCAGGTGTACCCAGGTTGAGGTTCTTGTAAGCAGTGCAGCCCT
This sequence comes from Mesoplodon mirus, assembly GCF_964341445.2. NCBI lineage: Eukaryota > Metazoa > Chordata > Mammalia > Artiodactyla > Ziphiidae > Mesoplodon > Mesoplodon mirus. The sequence goes on from NC_138984.1 coordinate 117,298,955, forward strand.
CAATTAGGGGGTGGCTCTGTCTTATGGATTTTCAGTTTTCCCAAGGTATATTCCCTAGACTGGAAGTGCCCTTGGCTCTGTAGCTCTGTTGTTTACTTGCTTTAGGGAACACAATGCACTCCTCCAGTGAGGCAGTTGGCAACTTACATCCCGCCCATCAGCATAACAGGGCTCCCTGTTCTCCAGGGCCGGTCTTGCCTTTCTGTTTTTTTACACATTTTGTGGATGTCCCTTTTGAGCGGTGGGAAGTGATACTTCTTTGTAGTGCAGATTTGCATTGCCCGCTTGCTTGCTTGGCCAAAAAGGGCGTATGCGTTTTCTCCTGAATATATTCAGGAGAAAACGCATACGCCCTTTTTGGCCAAGTGCATCATGGTCGAAGTTGTGCCCCTCTTCCTGTGCTTTACAGGCGATTCCAACGTACCTCTTGAAATCTGTTTCCTGCTATTCTGCCTCGCTTTCAAGTCCGCCTCGTTGCCTTCCCTCAACAGATTTTTGGACGATAGTTGGCCTTGATTACTCTGCCAGTTTGTGAATTGCTGTGCCCCTGAGCTCCATTTTTCAACTCGTTTTTTGTGAGCTGAACGCAAGTCCAAACTTTTGGTTCAGGACCTATACTGGTTCCCGGTGGGTGGCTGAGACTTTGGTTAATTCTTCTTCCTGCCGGGAAATTAGAGTGACATGTGCCCATCCAAATGCCTAGCAGCTACTCCCTCATTGGTTCTCCCTCTTCCCTTTCATCCTCTGCCAAATTGGCAACCTGTGCGAACCAGGAGCTTAAAGGGGCTGTCTCTCCAAGTTGGGAGATTGACAGGAAAGCAGTTGGAAAGTCAAACCGGAGCACCAGGAGAGGGGCTCTTCGTTGAGTTTTAGAAACCTGTCGTATTCACAGTGTGTCCATTCTCTAGTTTTCCCGTACACGTTATAGCTGTAGTAATATTCCCTTCAACCTGGAGAGCTGGGACCCATGGAATGGGTGCCATGCATTATTGCTTTAAAGGGTCTGCATTTGCTCACCCAATCTCACCAATCCTCTCAGTCCCAAGTGTCCAGCCTTATGCCACATCCAGCTGTCATTGTAGATAGGGTCATTCCAGGTTGCATCAGAGACCCTGAAGGAATTGTAAAGGATTTCCCTGTTTCTTTGTTCTGTTTTTGAAATTCCTTTTTAGAGTGGGTTTTAGCTGATTCTCGCTGCCCTGTTTATGCCAGTCTAGACACACTTGATTCCCTTACGGAGACATATCAGTACATAGGTTTTAAGATTCTGACTAGTCAGATCTATTCCTCTGCGGGAAATATGGGGTTTTGAGTCCCTTTCACTGAGGAAGGTGTAGGTCTTGTCTATTCCATAGTTGGTTTTTGGAACGGTACCTGTGCTTATATCAAACTCGGGTTTGATGCATCACCCCACCTCTCCTTCCCCCTTAAGCAGGCATAAGAGTGTTTTCTAAATGTGAGACTCTGTTCTCTTGCCTAACTCAGTTCATGTGTAGCCATGTTTACAGGATCTTCCTAAGTGATATCTTATGATAAGTTTCTTTTCCTGTGTGACTTCTTTCACTTAGAATCATCGTACCTGAATCCACTCATTTTGCTGCTACTGGTCTTATGACATTGATTTCGTGGCTGAGGGATATTCCATCGTACGTAAGTTCCACAATGTTTGGAACCATTTTTATATTTCCTGGGATATTTCAGGTGTACCCAGGTTGAGGTTATTGTAAGCAGTGCAGCCCTCAATTTGGGGGTGGCTCTGTCTTATGGATTTTCAGTTTTCCCAAGGTATATTCCCTAGACTGGAAGTGCCCTTGGCTCTGTAGCTCTGTTGTTTACTTGCTTTAGGGAACACAATGCACTCCTCCAGTGAGGCAGTTGGCAACTTACATCCCGCCCATCTGCATAACAGGGCTCCCTGTTCTCCAGGGCCGGTCTTGCCTTTCTGGTTTTTTACACATTTTGTGGATGTCCCTTTTGACCGGTGGGAAGTGATACTTCTTTGTAGTGCAGATTTGCATTGCCCGCTTGCTTGCTTGGCCAAAAAGGGCGTATGCGTTTTCTCCTGAATATATTCAGGAGAAAACGCATACGCCCTTTTTGGCCAAGTGCATCATTGTCGAAGTTGTGCCCCTCTTCCTGTGCTTTACAGGCGATTCCAACGTACCTCTTGAAATCTGTTTCCTGCTATTCTGCCTCGCTTTCAAGTCCGCCTCGTTGCCTTCCCTCAACAGATTTTTGGACGATAGTTGGCCTTGATTACTCTGCCAGTTTGTGAATTGCTGTGCCCCTGAGCTCCATTTTTCAACTCGTTTTTTGTGAGCTGAACGCAAGTCCAAACTTTTGGTTCAGGACCTATACTGGTTCCCGGTGGGTGGCTGAGACTTTGGTTAATTCTTCTTCCTGCCGGGAAATTAGAGTGACATGTGCCCATCCAAATGCCTAGCAGCTACTCTCTCATTGGTTCTCCCTCTTCCCTTTCATCCTCTGCCAAATTGGCAACCTGTGCGAACCAGGAGCTTAAAGGGGCTGTCTCTCCAAGTTGGGAGATTGATAGGAAAGCAGTTGGAAAGTCAAACCGGAGCACCAGGAGAGGGGCTCTTCGTTGAGTTTTAGAAACCTGTCGTATTCACAGTGTGTCCATTCTCTAGGTTTCCCGTACACGTTATAGCTGTAGTAATATTCCCTTCAACCTGGAGAGCTGGGACCCATGGAATGGGTGCCATGCATTATTGCTTTAAAGGGTCTGCATTTGCTCACCCAATCTCACCAATCCTCTCAGTCCCAAGTGTCCAGCCTTATGCCACATCCAGCTGTCATTGTAGATAGGGTCATTCCAGGTTGCATCAGAGACCCTGAAGGAATTGTGAAGAATTTCCCTGTTTCTTTGTTCTGTTTTTGAAATTCCTTTTTAGTGTGGGTTTGAGCTGATTCTCGCTGCCCTGTTTATGCCAGTCTAGACACACTTGATTCCCTTACGGAGACATATCAGTACATAGGTTTTAAGATTCTGACTAGTCAGATCTATTCCTCTGCGGGAAATATGGGGTTTTGAGTCCCTTTCACTGAGGAAAGTGTAGGTCTTGTCTATTCCATAGTTGGTTTTTGGAACGGTACCTGTGCTTATATCAAACTCGGGTTTGATGCATCACCCCACCTCTCCTTCCCCCTTAAGCAGGCATAAGAGTGTTTTCTAAATGTGAGACTCTGTTCTCTTGCCTAACTCAGTTCATGTGTAGCCATGTTTACAGGATCTTCCTAAGTGATATCTTATGATAAGTTTCTTTTCCTGTGTGACTTCTTTCACTTAGAATCATCGTACCTGAATCCACTCATTTTGCTGCTACTGGTCTTATGACATTGATTTCGTGGCTGAGGGATATTCCATCGTACGTAAGTTCCACAATGTTTGGAACCATTTTTATATTGCCTGGGATATTTCAGGTGTACCCAGGTTGAGGTTCGTGTAAGCAGTGCAGCCCTCAATTTGGGGGTGGCTCTGTCTTATGGATTTTCAGTTTTCCCAAGGTATATTCCCTAGACTGGAAGTGCCCTTGGCTCTGTAGCTCTGTTGTTTACTTGCTTTAGGGAACACAATGCACTCCTCCAGTGAGGCAGTTGGCAACTTACATCCCGCCCATCAGCATAACAGGGCTCCCTGTTCTCCAGGGCCTGTCTTGCCTTTCTGGTTTTTTACACATTTTGTGGATGTCCCTTTTGACCGGTGGGAAGTGATACTTCTTTGTAGTGCAGATTTGCATTGCCCGCTTGCTTGCTTGGCCAAAAAGGGCGTATGCGTTTTCTCCTGAATATATTCAGGAGAAAACGCATACGCCCTTTTTGGCCAAGTGCATCATGGTCGAAGTTGTGCCCCTCTTCCTGTGCTTTACAGGCGATTCCAACGTACCTCTTGAAATCTGTTTCCTGCTATTCTGCCTCTCTTTCAAGTCCGCCTCGTTGCCTTCCCTCAACAGATTTTTGGACGATAGTTGGCCTTGATTACTCTGCCAGTTTGTGAATTGCTGTGCCCCTGAGCTCCATTTTTCAACTCGTTTTTTGTGAGCTGAACGCAAGTCCAAACTTTTGGTTCAGGACCTATACTGGTTCCCGGTGGGTGGCTGAGACTTTGGTTCATTCTTCTTCCTGCCGGGAAATTAGAGTGACATGTGCCCATCCAAATGCCTAGCAGCTACTCTCTCATTGGTTCTCCCTCTTCCCTTTCATCCTCTGCCAAATTGGCAACCTGTGCGAACCAGGAGCTTAAAGGGGCTGTCTCTCCAAGTTGGGAGATTGATAGGAAAGCAGTTGGAAAGTCAAACCGGAGCACCAGGAGAGGGGCTCTTCGTTGAGTTTTAGAAACCTGTCGTATTCACAGTGTGTCCATTCTCTAGGTTTCCCGTACACGTTATAGCTGTAGTAATATTCCCTTCAACCTGGAGAGCTGGGACCCATGGAATGGGTGCCATGCATTATTGCTTTAAAGGGTCTGCATTTGCTCACCCAATCTCACCAATCCTCTCAGTCCCAAGTGTCCAGCCTTATGCCACATCCAGCTGTCATTGTAGATAGGGTCATTCCAGGTTGCATCAGAGACCCTGAAGGAATTGTAAAGAATTTCCCTGTTTCTTTGTTCTGTTTTTGAAATTCCTTTTTAGAGTGGGTTTGAGCTGATTCTCGCTGCCCTGTTTATGCCAGTCTAGACACACTTGATTCCCTTACGGAGACATATCAGTACATAGGTTTTAAGATTCTGACTAGTCAGATCTATTCCTCTGCGGGAAATATGGGGTTTTGAGTCCCTTTCACTGAGGAAGGTGTAGGTCTTGTCTATTCCATAGTTGGTTTTTGGAACGGTACCTGTGCTTATATCAAACTCGGGTTTGATGCATCACCCCACCTCTCCTTCCCCCTTAAGCAGGCATAAGAGTGTTTTCTAAATGTGAGACTCTGTTCTCTTGCCTAACTCAGTTCATGTGTAGCCATGTTTACAGGATCTTCCTAAGTGATATCTTATGATAAGTTTCTTTTCCTGTGTGACTTCTTTCACTTAGAATCATCGTACCTGAATCCACTCATTTTGCTGCTACTGGTCTTATGACATTGATTTCGTGGCTGAGGGATATTCCATCGTACGTAAGTTCCACAATGTTTGGAACCATTTTTATATTGCCTGGGATATTTCAGGTGTACCCAGGTTGAGGTTCTTGTAAGCAGTGCAGCCCTCAATTTGGGGGTGGCTCTGTCTTATGGATTTTCAGTTTTCCCAAGGTATATTCCCTAGACTGGAAGTGCCCTTGGCTCTGTAGCTCTGTTGTTTACTTGCTTTAGGGAACACAATGCACTCCTCCAGTGAGGCAGTTGGCAACTTACATCCCGCCCATCAGCATAACAGGGCTCCCTGTTCTCCAGGGCCTGTCTTGCCTTTCTGGTTTTTTACACATTTTGTGGATGTCCCTTTTGACCGGTGGGAAGTGATACTTCTTTGTAGTGCAGATTTGCATTGCCCGCTTGCTTGCTTGGCCAAAAAGGGCGTATGCGTTTTCTCCTGAATATATTCAGGAGAAAACGCATACGCCCTTTTTGGCCAAGTGCATCATGGTCGAAGTTGTGCCCCTCTTCCTGTGCTTTACAGGCGATTCCAACGTACCTCTTGAAATCTGTTTCCTGCTATTCTGCCTCTCTTTCAAGTCCGCCTCGTTGCCTTCCCTCAACAGATTTTTGGACGATAGTTGGCCTTGATTACTCTGCCAGTTTGTGAATTGCTGTGCCCCTGAGCTCCATTTTTCAACTCGTTTTTTGTGAGCTGAACGCAAGTCCAAACTTTTGGTTCAGGACCTATACTGGTTCCCGGTGGGTGGCTGAGACTTTGGTTCATTCTTCTTCCTGCCGGGAAATTAGAGTGACATGTGCCCATCCAAATGCCTAGCAGCTACTCTCTCATTGGTTCTCCCTCTTCCCTTTCATCCTCTGCCAAATTGGCAACCTGTGCGAACCAGGAGCTTAAAGGGGCTGTCTCTCCAAGTTGGGAGATTGATAGGAAAGCAGTTGGAAAGTCAAACCGGAGCACCAGGAGAGGGGCTCTTCGTTGAGTTTTAGAAACCTGTCGTATTCACAGTGTGTCCATTCTCTAGGTTTCCCGTACACGTTATAGCTGTAGTAATATTCCCTTCAACCTGGAGAGCTGGGACCCATGGAATGGGTGCCATGCATTATTGCTTTAAAGGGTCTGCATTTGCTCACCCAATCTCACCAATCCTCTCAGTCCCAAGTGTCCAGCCTTATGCCACATCCAGCTGTCATTGTAGATAGGGTCATTCCAGGTTGCATCAGAGACCCTGAAGGAATTGTGAAGAATTTCCCTGTTTCTTTGTTCTGTTTTTGAAATTCCTTTTTAGTGTGGGTTTGAGCTGATTCTCGCTGCCCTGTTTATGCCAGTCTAGACACACTTGATTCCCTTACGGAGACATATCAGTACATAGGTTTTAAGATTCTTACTAGTCAGATCTATTCCTCTGCGGGAAATATGGGGTTTTGAGTCCCTTTCACTGAGGAAGGTGTAGGTCTTGTCTATTCCATAGTTGGTTTTTGGAACGGTACCTGTGCTTATATCAAACTCGGGTTTGATGCATCACCCCACCTCTCCTTCCCCCTTAAGCAGGCATAAGAGTGTTTTCTAAATGTGAGACTCTGTTCTCTTGCCTAACTCAGTTCATGTGTAGCCATGTTTACAGGATCTTCCTAAGTGATATCTTATGATAAGTTTCTTTTCCTGTGTGACTTCTTTCACTTAGAATCATCGTACCTGAATCCACTCATTTTGCTGCTACTGGTCTTATGACATTGATTTCGTGGCTGAGGGATATTCCATCGTACGTAAGTTCCACAATGTTTGGAACCATTTTTATATTTCCTGGGATATTTCAGGTGTACCCAGGTTGAGGTTCTTGTAAGCAGTGCAGCCCTCAATTTGGGGGTGGCTCTGTCTTATGGATTTTCAGTTTTCCCAAGGTATATTCCCTAGACTGGAAGTGCCCTTGGCTCTGTAGCTCTGTTGTTTACTTGCTTTAGGGAACACAATGCACTCCTCCAGTGAGGCAGTTGGCAACTTACATCCCGCCCATCAGCATAACAGGGCTCCCTGTTCTCCAGGGCCTGTCTTGCCTTTCTGGTTTTTTACACATTTTGTGGATGTCCCTTTTGACCGGTGGGAAGTGATACTTCTTTGTAGTGCAGATTTGCATTGCCCGCTTGCTTGCTTGGCCAAAAAGGGCGTATGCGTTTTCTCCTGAATATATTCAGGAGAAAACGCATACGCCCTTTTTGGCCAAGTGCATCATGGTCGAAGTTGTGCCCCTCTTCCTGTGCTTTACAGGCGATTCCAACGTACCTCTTGAAATCTGTTTCCTGCTATTCTGCCTCTCTTTCAAGTCCGCCTCGTTGCCTTCCCTCAACAGATTTTTGGACGATAGTTGGCCTTGATTACTCTGCCAGTTTGTGAATTGCTGTGCCCCTGAGCTCCATTTTTCAACTCGTTTTTTGTGAGCTGAACGCAAGTCCAAACTTTTGGTTCAGGACCTATACTGGTTCCCGGTGGGTGGCTGAGACTTTGGTTCATTCTTCTTCCTGCCGGGAAATTAGAGTGACATGTGCCCATCCAAATGCCTAGCAGCTACTCTCTCATTGGTTCTCCCTCTTCCCTTTCATCCTCTGCCAAATTGGCAACCTGTGCGAACCAGGAGCTTAAAGGGGCTGTCTCTCCAAGTTGGGAGATTGATAGGAAAGCAGTTGGAAAGTCAAACCGGAGCACCAGGAGAGGGGCTCTTCGTTGAGTTTTAGAAACCTGTCGTATTCACAGTGTGTCCATTCTCTAGGTTTCCCGTACACGTTATAGCTGTAGTAATATTCCCTTCAACCTGGAGAGCTGGGACCCATGGAATGGGTGCCATGCATTATTGCTTTAAAGGGTCTGCATTTGCTCACCCAATCTCACCAATCCTCTCAGTCCCAAGTGTCCAGCCTTATGCCACATCCAGCTGTCATTGTAGATAGGGTCATTCCAGGTTGCATCAGAGACCCTGAAGGAATTGTAAAGAATTTCCCTGTTTCTTTGTTCTGTTTTTGAAATTCCTTTTTAGAGTGGGTTTGAGCTGATTCTCGCTGCCCTGTTTATGCCAGTCTAGACACACTTGATTCCCTTACGGAGACATATCAGTACATAGGTTTTAAGATTCTGACTAGTCAGATCTATTCCTCTGCGGGAAATATGGGGTTTTGAGTCCCTTTCACTGAGGAAGGTGTAGGTCTTGTCTATTCCATAGTTGGTTTTTGGAACGGTACCTGTGCTTATATCAAACTCGGGTTTGATGCATCACCCCACCTCTCCTTCCCCCTTAAGCAGGCATAAGAGTGTTTTCTAAATGTGAGACTCTGTTCTCTTGCCTAACTCAGTTCATGTGTAGCCATGTTTACAGGATCTTCCTAAGTGATATCTTATGATAAGTTTCTTTTCCTGTGTGACTTCTTTCACTTAGAATCATCGTACCTGAATCCACTCATTTTGCTGCTACTGGTCTTATGACATTGATTTCGTGGCTGAGGGATATTCCATCGTACGTAAGTTCCACAATGTTTGGAACCATTTTTATATTGCCTGGGATATTTCAGGTGTACCCAGGTTGAGGTTCTTGTAAGCAGTGCAGCCCTCAATTTGGGGGTGGCTCTGTCTTATGGATTTTCAGTTTTCCCAAGGTATATTCCCTAGACTGGAAGTGCCCTTGGCTCTGTAGCTCTGTTGTTTACTTGCTTTAGGGAACACAATGCACTCCTCCAGTGAGGCAGTTGGCAACTTACATCCCGCCCATCAGCATAACAGGGCTCCCTGTTCTCCAGGGCCTGTCTTGCCTTTCTGGTTTTTTACACATTTTGTGGATGTCCCTTTTGAGCGGTGGGAAGTGATACTTCTTTGTAGTGCAGATTTGCATTGCCCGCTTGCTTGCTTGGCCAAAAAGGGCGTATGCGTTTTCTCCTGAATATATTCAGGAGAAAACGCATACGCCCTTTTTGGCCAAGTGCATCATGGTCGAAGTTGTGCCCCTCTTCCTGTGCTTTACAGGCGATTCCAACGTACCTCTTGAAATCTGTTTCCTGCTATTCTGCCTCTCTTTCAAGTCCGCCTCGTTGCCTTCCCTCAACAGATTTTTGGACGATAGTTGGCCTTGATTACTCTGCCAGTTTGTGAATTGCTGTGCCCCTGAGCTCCATTTTTCAACTCGTTTTTTGTGAGCTGAACGCAAGTCCAAACTTTTGGTTCAGGACCTATACTGGTTCCCGGTGGGTGGCTGAGACTTTGGTTAATTCTTCTTCCTGCCGGGAAATTAGAGTGACATGTGCCCATCCAAATGCCTAGCAGCTACTCTCTCATTGGTTCTCCCTCTTCCCTTTCATCCTCTGCCAAATTGGCAACCTGTGCGAACCAGGAGCTTAAAGGGGCTGTCTCTCCAAGTTGGGAGATTGATAGGAAAGCAGTTGGAAAGTCAAACCGGAGCACCAGGAGAGGGGCTCTTCGTTGAGTTTTAGAAACCTGTCGTATTCACAGTGTGTCCATTCTCTAGGTTTCCCGTACACGTTATAGCTGTAGTAATATTCCCTTCAACCTGGAGAGCTGGGACCCATGGAATGGGTGCCATGCATTATTGCTTTAAAGGGTCTGCATTTGCTCACCCAATCTCACCAATCCTCTCAGTCCCAAGTGTCCAGCCTTATGCCACATCCAGCTGTCATTGTAGATAGGGTCATTCCAGGTTGCATCAGAGACCCTGAAGGAACTGTGAAGAATTTCCCTGTTTCTTTGTTCTGTTTTTGAAATTCCTTTTTAGTGTGGGTTTGAGCTGATTCTCGCTGCCCTGTTTATGCCAGTCTAGACACACTTGATTCCCTTACGGAGACATATCAGTACATAGGTTTTAAGATTCTTACTAGTCAGATCTATTCCTCTGCGGGAAATATGGGGTTTTGAGTCCCTTTCACTGAGGAAAGTGTAGGTCTTGTCTATTCCATAGTTGGTTTTTGGAACGGTACCTGTGCTTATATCAAACTCGGGTTTGATGCATCACCCCACCTCTCCTTCCCCCTTAAGCAGGCATAAGAGTGTTTTCTAAATGTGAGACTCTGTTCTCTTGCCTAACTCAGTTCATGTGTAGCCATGTTTACAGGATCTTCCTAAGTGATATCTTATGATAAGTTTCTTTTCCTGTGTGACTTCTTTCACTTAGAATCATCGTACCTGAATCCACTCATTTTGCTGCTACTGGTCTTATGACATTGATTTCGTGGCTGAGGGATATTCCATCGTACGTAAGTTCCACAATGTTTGGAACCATTTTTATATTGCCTGGGATATTTCAGGTGTACCCAGGTTGAGGTTCTTGTAAGCAGTGCAGCCCTCAATTTGGGGGTGGCTCTGTCTTATGGATTTTCAGTTTTCCCAAGGTATATTCCCTAGACTGGAAGTGCCCTTGGCTCTGTAGCTCTGTTGTTTACTTGCTTTAGGGAACACAATGCACTCCTCCAGTGAGGCAGTTGGCAACTTACATCCCGCCCATCAGCATAACAGGGCTCCCTGTTCTCCAGGGCCTGTCTTGCCTTTCTGGTTTTTTACACATTTTGTGGATGTCCCTTTTGACCGGTGGGAAGTGATACTTCTTTGTAGTGCAGATTTGCATTGCCCGCTTGCTTGCTTGGCCAAAAAGGGCGTATGCGTTTTCTCCTGAATATATTCAGGAGAAAACGCATACGCCCTTTTTGGCCAAGTGCATCATGGTCGAAGTTGTGCCCCTCTTCCTGTGCTTTACAGGCGATTCCAACGTACCTCTTGAAATCTGTTTCCTGCTATTCTGCCTCTCTTTCAAGTCCGCCTCGTTGCCTTCCCTCAACAGATTTTTGGACGATAGTTGGCCTTGATTACTCTGCCAGTTTGTGAATTGCTGTGCCCCTGAGCTCCATTTTTCAACTCTTTTTTTGTGAGCTGAACGCAAGTCCAAACTTTTGGTTCAGGACCTATACTGGTTCCCGGTGGGTGGCTGAGACTTTGGTTAATTCTTCTTCCTGCCGGGAAATTAGAGTGACATGTGCCCATCCAAATGCCTAGCAGCTACTCTCTCATTGGTTCTCCCTCTTCCCTTTCATCCTCTGCCAAATTGGCAACCTGTGCGAACCAGGAGCTTAAAGGGGCTGTCTCTCCAAGTTGGGAGATTGATAGGAAAGCAGTTGGAAAGTCAAACCGGAGCACCAGGAGAGGGGCTCTTCGTTGAGTTTTAGAAACCTGTCGTATTCACAGTGTGTCCATTCTCTAGGTTTCCCGTACACGTTATAGCTGTAGTAATATTCCCTTCAACCTGGAGAGCTGGGACCCATGGAATGGGTGCCATGCATTATTGCTTTAAAGGGTCTGCATTTGCTCACCCAATCTCACCAATCCTCTCAGTCCCAAGTGTCCAGCCTTATGCCACATCCAGCTGTCATTGTAGATAGGGTCATTCCAGGTTGCATCAGAGACCCTGAAGGAATTGTGAAGAATTTCCCTGTTTCTTTGTTCTGTTTTTGAAATTCCTTTTTAGTGTGGGTTTGAGCTGATTCTCGCTGCCCTGTTTATGCCAGTCTAGACACACTTGATTCCCTTACGGAGACATATCAGTACATAGGTTTTAAGATTCTTACTAGTCAGATCTATTCCTCTGCGGGAAATATGGGGTTTTGAGTCCCTTTCACTGAGGAAAGTGTAGGTCTTGTCTATTCCATAGTTGGTTTTTGGAACGGTACCTGTGCTTATATCAAACTCGGGTTTGATGCATCACCCCACCTCTCCTTCCCCCTTAAGCAGGCATAAGAGTGTTTTCTAAATGTGAGACTCTGTTCTCTTGCCTAACTCAGTTCATGTGTAGCCATGTTTACAGGATCTTCCTAAGTGATATCTTATGATAAGTTTCTTTTCCTGTGTGACTTCTTTCACTTAGAATCATCGTACCTGAATCCACTCATTTTGCTGCTACTGGTCTTATGACATTGATTTCGTGGCTGAGGGATATTCCATCGTACGTAAGTTCCACAATGTTTGGAACCATTTTTATATTGCCTGGGATATTTCAGGTGTACCCAGGTTGAGGTTCGTGTAAGCAGTGCAGCCCTCAATTTGGGGGTGGCTCTGTCTTATGGATTTTCAGTTTTCCCAAGGTATATTCCCTAGACTGGAAGTGCCCTTGGCTCTGTATCTCTGTTGTTTACTTGCTTTAGGGAACACAATGCACTCCTCCAGTGAGGCAGTTGGCAACTTACATCCCGCCCATCAGCATAACAGGGCTCCCTGTTCTCCAGGGCCTGTCTTGCCTTTCTGGTTTTTTACACATTTTGTGGATGTCCCTTTTGACCGGTGGGAAGTGATACTTCTTTGTAGTGCAGATTTGCATTGCCCGCTTGCTTGCTTGGCCAAAAAGGGCGTATGCGTTTTCTCCTGAATATATTCAGGAGAAAACGCATACGCCCTTTTTGGCCAAGTGCATCATGGTCGAAGTTGTGCCCCTCTTCCTGTGCTTTACAGGCGATTCCAACGTACCTCTTGAAATCTGTTTCCTGCTATTCTGCCTCTCTTTCAAGTCCGCCTCGTTGCCTTCCCTCAACAGATTTTTGGACGATAGTTGGCCTTGATTACTCTGCCAGTTTGTGAATTGCTGTGCCCCTGAGCTCCATTTTTCAACTCGTTTTTTGTGAGCTGAACGCAAGTCCAAACTTTTGGTTCAGGACCTATACTGGTTCCCGGTGGGTGGCTGAGACTTTGGTTAATTCTTCTTCCTGCCGGGAAATTAGAGTGACATGTGCCCATCCAAATGCCTAGCAGCTACTCTCTCATTGGTTCTCCCTCTTCCCTTTCATCCTCTGCCAAATTGGCAACCTGTGCGAACCAGGAGCTTAAAGGGGCTGTCTCTCCAAGTTGGGAGATTGATAGGAAAGCAGTTGGAAAGTCAAACCGGAGCACCAGGAGAGGGGCTCTTCGTTGAGTTTTAGAAACCTGTCGTATTCACAGTGTGTCCATTCTCTAGGTTTCCCGTACACGTTATAGCTGTAGTAATATTCCCTTCAACCTGGAGAGCTGGGACCCATGGAATGGGTGCCATGCATTATTGCTTTAAAGGGTCTGCATTTGCTCACCCAATCTCACCAATCCTCTCAGTCCCAAGTGTCCAGCCTTATGCCACATCCAGCTGTCATTGTAGATAGGGTCATTCCAGGTTGCATCAGAGACCCTGAAGGAATTGTAAAGAATTTCCCTGTTTCTTTGTTCTGTTTTTGAAATTCCTTTTTAGAGTGGGTTTGAGCTGATTCTCGCTGCCCTGTTTATGCCAGTCTAGACACACTTGATTCCCTTACGGAGACATATCAGTACATAGGTTTTAAGATTCTGACTAGTCAGATCTATTCCTCTGCGGGAAATATGGGGTTTTGAGTCCCTTTCACTGAGGAAGGTGTAGGTCTTGTCTATTCCATAGTTGGTTTTTGGAACGGTACCTGTGCTTATATCAAACTCGGGTTTGATGCATCACCCCACCTCTCCTTCCCCCTTAAGCAGGCATAAGAGTGTTTTCTAAATGTGAGACTCTGTTCTCTTGCCTAACTCAGTTCATGTGTAGCCATGTTTACAGGATCTTCCTAAGTGATATCTTATGATAAGTTTCTTTTCCTGTGTGACTTCTTTCACTTAGAATCATCGTACCTGAATCCACTCATTTTGCTGCTACTGGTCTTATGACATTGATTTCGTGGCTGAGGGATATTCCATCGTACGTAAGTTCCACAATGTTTGGAACCATTTTTATATTGCCTGGGATATTTCAGGTGTACCCAGGTTGAGGTTCTTGTAAGCAGTGCAGCCCTCAATTTGGGGGTGGCTCTGTCTTATGGATTTTCAGTTTTCCCAAGGTATATTCCCTAGACTGGAAGTGCCCTTGGCTCTGTAGCTCTGTTGTTTACTTGCTTTAGGGAACACAGTGCACTCCTCCAGTGAGGCAGTTGGCAACTTACATCCCGCCCATCAGCATAACAGGGCTCCCTGTTCTCCAGGGCCTGTCTTGCCTTTCTGGTTTTTTACACATTTTGTGGATGTCCCTTTTGACCGGTGGGAAGTGATACTTCTTTGTAGTGCAGATTTGCATTGCCCGCTTGCTTGCTTGGCCAAAAAGGGCGTATGCGTTTTCTCCTGAATATATTCAGGAGAAAACGCATACGCCCTTTTTGGCCAAGTGCATCATTGTCGAAGTTGTGCCCCTCTTCCTGTGCTTTACAGGCGATTCCAACGTACCTCTTGAAATCTGTTTCCTGCTATTCTGCCTCGCTTTCAAGTCCGCCTCGTTGCCTTCCCTCAACAGATTTTTGGACGATAGTTGGCCTTGATTACTCTGCCAGTTTGTGAATTGCTGTGCCCCTGAGCTCCATTTTTCAACTCGTTTTTTGTGAGCTGAACGCAAGTCCAAACTTTTGGTTCAGGACCTATACTGGTTCCCGGTGGGTGGCTGAGACTTTGGTTAATTCTTCTTCCTGCCGGGAAATTAGAGTGACATGTGCCCATCCAAATGCCTAGCAGCTACTCTCTCATTGGTTCTCCCTCTTCCCTTTCATCCTCTGCCAAATTGGCAACCTGTGCGAACCAGGAGCTTAAAGGGGCTGTCTCTCCAAGTTGGGAGATTGATAGGAAAGCAGTTGGAAAGTCAAACCGGAGCACCAGGAGAGGGGCTCTTCGTTGAGTTTTAGAAACCTGTCGTATTCACAGTGTGTCCATTCTCTAGGTTTCCCGTACACGTTATAGCTGTAGTAATATTCCCTTCAACCTGGAGAGCTGGGACCCATGGAATGGGTGCCATGCATTATTGCTTTAAAGGGTCTGCATTTGCTCACCCAATCTCACCAATCCTCTCAGTCCCAAGTGTCCAGCCTTATGCCACATCCAGCTGTCATTGTAGATAGGGTCATTCCAGGTTGCATCAGAGACCCTGAAGGAATTGTAAAGAATTTCCCTGTTTCTTTGTTCTGTTTTTGAAATTCCTTTTTAGAGTGGGTTTGAGCTGATTCTCGCTGCCATGTTTATGCCAGTCTAGACACACTTGATTCCCTTACGGAGACATATCAGTACATAGGTTTTAAGATTCTGACTAGTCAGATCTATTCCTCTGCGGGAAATATGGGGTTTTGAGTCCCTTTCACTGAGGAAGGTGTAGGTCTTGTCTATTCCATAGTTGGTTTTTGGAACGGTACCTGTGCTTATATCAAACTCGGGTTTGATGCATCACCCCACCTCTCCTTCCCCCTTAAGCAGGCATAAGAGTGTTTTCTAAATGTGAGACTCTGTTCTCTTGCCTAACTCAGTTCATGTGTAGCCATGTTTACAGGATCTTCCTAAGTGATATCTTATGATAAGTTTCTTTTCCTGTGTGACTTCTTTCACTTAGAATCATCGTACCTGAATCCACTCATTTTGCTGCTACTGGTCTTATGACATTGATTTCGTGGCTGAGGGATATTCCATCGTACGTAAGTTCCACAATGTTTGGAACCATTTTTATATTTCCTGGGATATTTCAGGTGTACCCAGGTTGAGGTTCTTGTAAGCAGTGCAGCCCTCAATTTGGGGGTGGCTCTGTCTTATGGATTTTCAGTTTTCCCAAGGTATATTCCCTAGACTGGAAGTGCCCTTGGCTCTGTAGCTCTGTTGTTTACTTGTTTTAGGGAACACAATTCACTCCTCCAGTGAGGCAGTTGGCAACTTACATCCCGCCCATCAGCATATCAAGGCTCCCTGTTCGCCAGGGCCAGTCTTGCCTTTTGAAACGGTCATTTTGAAATATGGACGTCTTTTGAATTTCTTGGTCGATATGTGACCCCAGGATTTGTTATCAGGGCAGGTGTCATTTACAGGCCTGCAATGATTTTGAATATCAACTGACCATTAGCGCTGGGATTAAATCTGCTGTTGTGTGAAACGGCCACAAGGTGGCAGCAGTTCTCCCTTACCAAATATGGTTACTAGGGCAACAGAGCCTCAATGGAAGTGGTGTTCTAGATTGGAATTTAGAATGGAATGTGCCAGGAAAAAGCCCCTCACGTTTGTCTCACTAGTTCTTCTTCGTGTTTTTAATTTATTTTTTTTTATTTTTTATTACAGCAAGTTTGATTACAATGTTTGGCTTGTTGTAGGTGTGGAAGATGTGGTTCTTTTACACATATACAGATGTCTGTTCTTCCTGGGATCTATTCCCATGTACGTTATGACAGAATGTTGAGTAGTCCTCTCTTGGTATTCTGTAGGTTTTGGTGATTATATATGTCACCTGTGTTTGTATATGTCTGTTAACTCCGATATCGAAATGAAACCAATACTCACACCTTTCCATTGGTGAACCATAAGTGTGTTTAATGAATGTGTGACTGCCCTTCTCCGTGGAAATATCTGCCCTGGTATCAATTTTTAGGTAACACCTATAAGTGATATGATATGATATGTGTCTTTCACTTTCTGTCTTACTACAAGTCACGTGATTACTTCTAGACTCATCTACGGTGCTGCAAATGGCATTGTGTCCTTTTTTCCCTTGGCTTCTCTTCTGCCTTAGCGGGGTCCATTTTCAACAATGTGATTCCCAGCGGGTTGTGGATTAGCTGACCTGGGCAGCCTTACCCTGCCGGCCCGCCCTCCTCAGGTGTGCCTCGTTGAGGTCAATATAAACAGCGCTCCAGGCAGCAATAGCCCCTGAAGCTGTGCCTGACTCCATATTCTCTGCCCCGTCAGCAGTCTCGGGGCTGTGCTGGTGGGAGGGAGTGAGGTGCCACAGCTTTGCGTGTGGCCCGGTGTGAGTGGGGTTCTGCTGGCCTTTCTGCAGGAGTTGCCAGGCTGCTGCCTGTAAAGAAGAGGTTGTGTCACCCATACCTTCCGCTGGAATTTCTCTCCGGACAGAGGTGAGGAAGGAAAAAAGCAGTGGGGGCCGGGACAGGAGGGGTATCTCATGCAGGGCAATGGAAAGATTCTGGAAGACTGCCCGGGGCAAAGACCACCCTGGCTGGCCTGCAGGCACCAAGTTGGCCTGCGTGCTGTCGCTGGTGTGGCTCCACGGTCCTTCCTCTAGGCTTTCAAGCCCTTGTACATATTCAGGTGTTTTACCTGGAAAGGGTGGGAACAGTTCAGCAGCAGCTGGCCTGGGGCTCAGCTCACGTTTACTCACAGATGCCTCGGCACGGTCCCCCAGCTTTGCAATGAGGACGCTCCTTGCGTGGGGGGTGGGTTGATGGCTGTATGGGAGATGGTTCCCCACCTCTGACCAATTTCAGAATTGTTTACCACTGGAGAAAGTGCCCTGATAGGGTTTTCCTCTGTATAATTCGTGGGTTCACGTTTTTTTTTATTTTATGTTTCAAGTTAGATTTTATTCCTCTTTTATGTATTTATAGATATAAGCATGGAAATAATTCATTCCTATAAATACATCTGTGTGACGGGAAGAACATTTTTCTGTTTTATTTTTAAATTTTATTTTTTTAAATTTTGAAATTTAATTTTATTTATTTTTTTATACAGCAGGTTATTATTAGTTATGTATTTTATGCATATACATGTATAAAGGTCAATCCCAATCTCCCAACTCATCCCACCACCACCACCCCATGGCTTCCCACACTCGGTGTCCATACGTTTGTTCTCTACCTCTGTGTCTCTATTTCTTCCCTGCAAACCAGTTCATCTGTACCATTTTTTAGGTTCCACATATATGCATTTATATACAATATTTGTTTTACTCTTTCTGACTTACTTTATTCTGTATGACAGTATATCGATCCATCGATGTCTCTACAAATGACCCAGTTTCATTCATTTTTATGGCCGAGTAATATTCTATTTTATATATGTACCACATCTTTATCTATTCATCTGTCTGTGGGCATTTACGTTGCTTCCATTACCTGGCTATTGTAAATAGTGCTGCAATGAACATTGTGGTGAATGTGCCTTTTTGATTTACGGTTTTCTCTGGGTATATGCCCAGAAGTGGGATTGCTGGATCAGATGGTAATTCTATTTCTAGTTTTTTTAAGGAAACTCCATACTGTTCTCCATAGTGACTGTATCAATTTACATTCCCACCAATAGTGGAAGAGGGCTCCTTTTGTCCACACCCTCCCCAGAATTTGTTGTTTGTAGATTTTCTGATGATGCCGATTCTAACAGGTGTGATGTGATACCTCATTGTAGTTTTGATTTGCATTTCTCTAATAATTAGTGCTGTTGAGCAGCTTTTCATGAGCGTCTTGGCCATCTCTGTGTCTTCTTTGAAGAAACGTCTCTTTAGATCTTCTGCCCATTTTTGTATTGGGTTGTTTGTTTTTTTAATATTAAGCTGCATGAGCTGTTTATATATATTGGAGATTAAACCTCTGTCCATTGATTCGTTTGCAACGATTTTCGCCCATTCTGAAGGATGGCTTTTTCCATTCCCGTTTTTTTAACAAAAAAGGAAAGAAAGGAAAAGAAGCAGAACACCAATGTGCGTAAAATATGCCTTTTGAAACGGTCGTTTTGAAATATGGACGTCCTTTGAATTTTTTGGTTGATATGTGACCCCAGGATTTGATTTCAGGGCAGGTGTCATTTACTGGCCTGCAATGATTTTGAATATCAACTGACCATTAGCACTGGGATTAAAGCTGCTGTTGTGTGAAAGGGCCACAAGGTGACAGCAGTTCTCCATTACCAAATCTGGTTACTAGGGCAACAGAGCCTCAGGGGAAGTGGTGTTTTAGATTGGAATTTAGAATGGAATGTGCCAGGAGAAAGCCCCTCAAGTTTGTCTCACTACTTCTTGTTCATGTTTTTAATTTAATTTTTTTTATTTTTTATTACAGCAAGTTTGATTACAATGTTTGGCTTGTTGTAGGTGTGGAAGATGTGGTTCTTTTACACATATACAGATGTCTGTTCTTCCTGGGATCCTTTCCCATGTACGTTATGACAGAATGTTGAGTAGTCCTCTCTTAGTATTCTGTAGGTCTTTGGTGATTATATACGTCACCTGTGTTTGTATATGTCTGTTAACCCCGATATAGTAATGAAACCAATCCTCACACCTTTCCATTGGTGAACCATAAGTTTGTTTAATGAATCTGTGATTGCCCTTCTCCGTGGAAATATCTGCCGTGGTATCCATTTTTAGGTAACACCTATAAGTGATATGATATGATATGTGTCTTTCACTTTCTGACTTACTACAAGTCACATGATTACTTCTAGACTCATCTATGGTGCTGCAAATGGCATTGTGTACTTTTTTCCCTTGGCTTCTCTTCTGCCTTAGCGGGGTCCATTTTCAACAATGTGATTCCCTGAGGGTTGTGGATTAGCTGACCTGGGCAACCTTACACTGCTGGCCCGCCCTCCCCAGGTGTGCATCTTTGAGGTCAATATAAACAGCGCTCCAGGCAGCAATAGCCCCTGAAGCTGTGCCTGACTCCATATTCTCTGCCCCGTCAGCAGTCTCGGGGCTGTGCTGGTGGGAGGGAGTGAGGGGCCACAGCATTGTAGGTGGCCCGGTGTGAGTGGGGTTCTGCTGGCCTTTCTGCAGGAGTTGCCAGGCTGCTGCCTGTAAAGGAGAGGATATGTCACCCATACCTTCCGCTGGAATTTCTCTCCAGACAGAGGTGAGGAAGGAAAAAAGCCGTGGGGGCCGGGACAGGAGGGGTATCTCAGGCAGGGCAATGGAAAGCTTCTGGAAGAGCGCCCGGGGCCAGGACCAACCTGGCTGGCCTGCAGGCACCAAGTTGGCCTGCGTGCTGTCGCTGGTGTGGCTCCACGGTCCTTCCTCTAGGCTTTCAAGCCCTTGTACATATTCAGGTGTTTACCAGGAAAGGGTGGGAACAGTTCAGCAGCAGCTGGCCTGGGGCTCAGCTCACGTTTACTCACAGATGCCTCGGCACGGTCCCCCAGCTTTGCAATGAGGACGCTCCTTGCATGGGGGATGGGTTGCTGGCTGTACGGGAGATGGTTCCCCACCTCTGACCAATTTCAGAATTGTTTACCACTGGAGCAAGGGCCCTGATAGGGTTTTCCTCTGTATAACTCGTGGGTTCAGGTTTTTTTTTTCTTTTATGTTTCAAGTTAGATTTTACTCCTCTTTTATGTATTTATAGATATAAGCATGGAAATAATTCATTCCTATAAATACATCTGTGTGACGGGAAGAACTTTTTTCTCTTTTATTTTTAAATTTTATTTTTTAAAATTTTGAAATTTAATTTTATTTATTTTTTTATACAGCACGTTATTATTAGTTATGTATTTTATGCATATACATGTATACAGGTCAATCCCAAACTCCCAACTCATCCCACCACCACCACCCCATGGCTTCCCACACTTGGTGTCCATACGTTTGTTCTCTACCTCTGTGTCTCTATTTCTTCGCTGAAAAACAGTTCATCTGTACCATTTTTAGGCTCCACATATATGCATTAATATACAATATTTGTTTTCCTCTTTCTGACTTACTTCATTCTGTATGACAGTCTCTCGATCCATCGATGTCTCTACAAATGACCCAGTTTCATTCTTTTTTATGGCCGAGTAATATTCCATTTTATATATGTACCACATCTTTATCCATTCATGTGTCTGTGGGCATTTAGGTTGCTTCCATTACCTGGCTATTGTAAATAGTGCTGCAACGAATATTGTGGTGAATGTGCCTTTTTGAAATACGGTTTTCTCTGGGTATATGGCCGGAAGTGGGATTGCTGGATCAGATGGTAATTCTATTTCTAGTTTCTTTAAGGAAACTCCATACTGTTCTCCATAGTGACTATCAATTTACATTCCCACCAATAGTGGAAGAGGGCTCCTTTTGTCCACACCCTCCCCAGAATTGGTTGTTTGTAGATTTTCTGATGATGCCGATTCTAACAGGTGTGACGTGAAACCTCATTGTAGTTTTGATTTGCATTTCTCTAATAATTAGTGCTGTTGAGCAGCTTTTCATGTGCGTCTTGGCCATCTCTGTGCCTCCTTTGAAGAAACGTCTCTTTAGATCTTCTGCCCATTTTTTGGGGGTTGTTTGTTTTTTTAATATTAAGCTGCATGAGCTGTTTATATATATTGGAGTTTAAACCTCTGTCCATTGATTCGTCTGCAACGATTTTCGCCCATTCTGAGGGATGCCTTTTTCCATTCCCGTGTTTTTTAACAAAAAAGGAAAGAAAGGAAAAGAAGCAGAACACTAATGTGCGTAAAATATGCCTTTTGAAACGGTCGTTTTGAAATATGGACGTCCTTTGAAATTTTTGGTCTATATGTGACCCCAGGATTTGTTTTCAGGGCAGGTGTCATTTAGAGGCCTGCAATGATTTTGAATATCAACTGACCATTAGCGTTGGGATTAAAGCTGCTTTTGTGTGAAACGGCCACAAGGTGGCAGCAGTTCACCCTTACCAAATCTGGTTACTAGGGCAAGAGAGCCTCAGTGGAAGTGGTGTTCTAGATTGGAGTTAAAATGGAATGTGCCAGGAGAAAGCCCCTCACGTTTGTCTCACTACTTCTTGTTCGTGGTTTTAATTTAATTTTTTATTTTTTATTACAGCAAGTTTGATTACAATGTTTGGCTTGTTGTAGGTGTGGAAGATGTGGTTCTTTTACACATATACACATGTCTGTTCTTCCTGGGATCCTTTTCCCATGTACGTTATGATAGAATGTTGAGTAGTCCTCTCTTTGTATTCTGTAGGTCTTTGGTGATTATATATGTCACCTGTGTTTGTATATGTCTGTTAACCCCGATATCGTAATGAAACCAATCCTCACACCTTTCCATTGGTGAACCATGTTTGTTTAATGAATCTGTGATTGCCCTTCTCCGTGGAAATATCTGCCCTGGTATCCATTTTTAGGTAACACCTATAAGTGATATGATATGATATGTGTCTTTCACTTTCTGACTTACTACAAGTCACGTGATTACTTCTAGACTCATCTACGGTGCTGCAAATGGCATTGTGTCCTTTTTTCCCTTGGCTTCTCTTCTGCCTTAGCGGGGTCCATTTTCAACAATGTGATTCCCTGAGGGTTGTGGATTAGCTGACCTGGGCAGCCTTACCCTGCCGGCCCGCCCTCCCTACGTGTGCCTCTTTGAGGTCCATATAAACAGCGCTCCAGGCAGCAATAGCCCCTGAAGCTGTGCCTGACTCCATATTCTCTGCCCCGTCAGCAGTCTCGGGGCTGTGCTGGTGGGAGGGAGTGAGGGGCCACAGCTTTGTGGGTGGCCCGGTGTGAGTGGGGTTCTGCTGGCCTTTCTGCAGGAGTTGCCAGGCTGCCGCCTGTAAAGAAGAGGATGTGTCACCCATACCTTCCGCTGGAATTTCTCTCCGGACAGAGGTGAGGAAGGAAAAAAGCAGTGGGGGCCGGGACAGGATGGGTATCTCAGGCAGGGCAATGGAAAGCTTCTGGAAGAGCGCCTGGGGCCAGGACCACCCTGGCTGGCCTGCAGGCACCAAGTTGGCCTGCGTGCTGTCGCTGGTGTGGCTCCACGGTCCTTCCTCTAGGCTTTCAAGCCCTTGTACATATTCAGGTGTTTTACCTGGAAAGGGTGGGAACAGTTCAGCAGCAGCTGGCCTGGGGCTCAGCTCACGTTTACTCACAGATGCCTCGGCACGGTCCCCCAGCTTTGCAATGAGGACGCTCCTTGCGTGGGGGGTGGGTTGATGGCTGTATGGGAGATGCTTCCCCACCTCTGACCAATTTCAGAATTGTTTACCACTGGAGCAAGTGCCCTGAAAGGGTTTTCCTCTGTATAACTCGTGGGTTCAGGTTTTTTTTTCTTTTATGTTTCAAGTTAGATTTTATTCCTCTTTTATGTATTTATAGATATAAGCATGGAAATAATTCATTCCTATAAATACATCTGTGTGACGGGAAGAACGTTTTTCTGTTTTATTTTTAAATTTTATTTTTAAAATTTTGAAATTTAATTTTATTTATTTTTTTTATACAGCACGTTATTATTAGTTATGTATTTTATGCATATACAAGTATACAGGTCAATCCCAAACTCCCAACTCATCCCACCACCACCACCCCATGGCTTCCAACACTTGGTGTCCATACGTTTGTTCTCTACCTCTGTGTCTCTATTTCTTCCCTGCAAACCAGTTCATCTGTACCATTTTTAGGCTCCACATATATGCATTAATATACAATATTTGTTTTCCTCTTTCTGACTTACTTCATTCTGTATGACAGTCTCTCGATCCATCGATGTCTCTGCAAATGACCCAGTTTCATTCCTTTTTATGGCCGAGTAATATTCCATTTTATATATGTACCACATCTTTATCCCTTCATCTGTCAGTGGGCATTTAGGTTGCTTCCATTACCTGGCTATTGTAAATAGTGCTGCAACGAACATTGTGGTGAATGTGCCTTTTTGAAATACTCTTTTCTCTGGGTATATGCCCAGAAGTGGGATTGCTGGATCAGATGGTAATTCTATTTCTAGTTTTTTTAAGGAAACTCCATACTGTTCTCCATAGTGACTGTATAAATTTACAGTCCCACCAATAGTGGAAGAGGGCTCCTTTTGTCCACACTCTCCCCAGAATTGGTTGTTTGTAGATTTTCTGATGATGCCGATTCTAACAGGTGTGAGATGAAACCTCATTGTAGTTTTGATTTGCATTTCTCTAATAATTAGTGCTGTTGAGCAACTTTTCATGTGCGTCTTGGCCATCTCTGTGTCTCCTTTGAAGAAACGTCTCTTTAGATCTTCTGCCCATTTTTTGGGGTTGTTTATTTTTTTAATATTAAGCTGCATGAGCTGTTTATATATATTGGAGATTAAACCTCTGTCCATTGATTCGTCTGCAACGATTTTGGCCCATTCTGAGGGATGCCTTTTTCCATTCCCGTTTTTTTTAACAAAAAAGGAAAGAAAGGAAAAGAAGCAGAACACTAATGTGCGTAAAATATGCCTTTTGAAACGGTCGTTTTGAAATATGGACGTCCTTTGAATATTTTGGTCGATATGTGACCCCAGGATTTGTTTTCAGGGAAGGTGTCATTTACAGGCCTGCAATGATTTTGAATATCAACTGACCATTAGCGTTGGGATTAAAGCTGCTGTTGTGTGAAACGGCCACAAGGTGGCAGCAGTTCACCCTTACCAAATCTGGTTACTAGGGCAAGAGAGCCTCAGTGGAAGTGGTGTTCTTGATTGGAGTTAAAATGGAATGTGCCAGGAGAAAGCCCCTCACGTTTGTCTCACTACTTCTTGTTCGTGTTTTTAATTTAATTTTTTATTTTTTATTACAGCAAGTTTGATTACAATGTTTGGCTTGTTGTAGGTGTGGAAGATGTGGTTCTTTTACACATATACACATGTCTGTTCTTCCTGGGATCCTTTTCCCATGTACGTTATGACAGAATGTTGAGTAGTCCTCTCTTGGTATTCTGTAGGTCTTTGGTGATTATATATGTCACCTGTGTTTGTATATGTCTGTTAACCCCGATATCGTAATGAAACCAATCCTCACACCTTTCCATTGGTGAACCATAAGTTTGTTTAATGAATCTGTGATTGCCCTTCTCCGTGGAAATATCTGCCCTGGTATCCATTTTTAGGTAACACCTATAAGTGATATGATATGATATGTGTCTTTCACTTTCTGACTTACTACAAGTCACGTGATTACTTCTAGACTCATCTACGGTGCTGCAAATGGCATTGTGTCCTTTTTTCCCTTGGCTTCTCTTCTGCCTTAGCGGGGTCCATTTTCAACAATGTGATTCCCTGAGGGTTGTGGATTAGCTGACCTGGGCAGCCTTACCCTGCTGGCCCGCCCTCCCCAGGTGTGCCTCGTTGAGGTCAATATAAACAGCGCTCCAGGCAGCAATAGCCCCTGAAGCTGTGCCTGACTCCATATTCTCTGCCCCGTCAGCAGTCTCGGGGCTGTGCTGGTGGGAGGGAGTGAGGGGCCACAGCTTTGTGGGTGGCCCGGTGTGAGTGGGGTTCTGCTGGCCTTTCTGCAGGAGTTGCCAGGCTGCCGCCTGTAAAGAAGAGGTTGTGTCACCCATACCTTCCGCTGGAATTTCTCTCCAGACAGAGGTGAGGAAGGAAAAAAGCAGTGAGGGCCAGGAAAGGAGGGATATCTCAGGCAGGGCAATGGAAAGCTTCTGGAAGAGCGCCGGGGGCCAGGACCACCCTGGCTGGCCTGCAGGCACCAAGTTGGCCTGCGTGCTGTCGCTGGTGTGGCTCCACGGCCCTTCCTCTAGGCTTTCAAGCCCTTGTACATATTCAGGTGTTTTACCTGGAAAGGGTGGGAACAGTTCAGCAGCAGCTGGCCTGGGGCTCAGCTCACGTTTACTCACAGATGCCTCGGCACGGTCCCCCAGCTTTGCAATGAGGACGCTCCTTGCGTGGGGGGTGTGTTGACGGATGTATGGGAGATGCTTCCCCACCTCTGACCAATTTCAGAATTGTTTACCACTGGAGCAAGTGCCCTGATAGGGTTTTCCTCTGTATAACTCGTGGGTTCAGGTTTTTTTTTCCTTTATGTTTCAAGTTAGATTTTATTCCTCTTTTATGTATTTATAGATATAAGCATGGAAATAATTCATTCCTATAAATACATCTGTGTGACGGGAAGAACTTTTTTCTGTTTTATTTTTAAATTTTATTTTTTAAAATTTTGAAATTTAATTTTATTTATTTTTTTATACAGCACGTTATTATTAGTTATGTATTTTATGCATATACATGTACACAAGTCAATCCCAAACTCCCAACTCATCCCACCACCACCACCCTATGGCTTCCCACACTTGGTTTCCATACGTTCGTTCTCTACCTCTGTGTCTCTATTTCTTCCCTGCAAACCAGTTCATCTCTACCATTTTTAGGCTCCACATATATGCATTAATATACAATATTTGTTTTCCTCTTTCTGACTTACTTCATTCTATATGACAGTCTCTCGATCCATCGATGTCTCTACAAATGACCCAGTCATTCCTTTTTATGGCCGAGTAATATTCCATTTTATATATGTACCACATCTTTATCCATTCATCTCTCTGTGGGCATTTAGGTTGCTTCCATTACCTGGCTATTGTAAATAGTGCTGCAACGAACATTGTGGTGAATGTGCCTTTTTGAAATACGGTTTTCTCTGAGTATATGCCCAGAAGTGGGATTGCTGGATCAGATGGTAATTCTATTTCTAATTTTTAAAGGAAACTCCATACTGTTTTCCATAGTGACTGTATCAATTTACATTCCCACCAATAGTGGAAGAGGGCTCCTTTTGTCCACACCCTCCCCAGAATTGGTTGTTTGTAGATTTTCTGATGATGCCGATTCTAACAGGTGTGAGGTGATACCTCATTGTAGTTTTGATTTGCATTTCTCTAATAATTAGTGCTGTTGAGCAGCTTTTGATGTGCGTCTTGGCCATCTCTGTGTCTCCTTTGAAGAAACGTCTCTTTAGATCTTCTGCCCATTTTTTGGGGGGTTGATTGTTTTTTTAATATTAAGCTGCATGAGCTGTTTATATATATTGGAGATTAAACCTCTGTCCATTGATTTGTCTGCAATGATTTTCGCCCATTCTGAGGGATGCCTTTTTCCATTCCCGTGTTTTTTAACAAAAAAGGAAAGAAAGGAAAAGAAGCAGAACACTAATGTGCGTAAAATATGCCTTTTGAAACGGTCGTTTTGAAATATGGACGTCTTTTGAATTTTTTGGTCGATATGTGACCCCAGGATTTGTTTTCAGGGCAGGTGTCATTTACAGGCCTGCAATGATTTTGAATATCAACTGACCATTAGCTTTGGGATTAAAGCTGCTGTTGTGTGAAACGGCCACAAGGTGGCAGCAGTTCTCCCTTGACAAATCTGGTTACTAGGGCAAGAGAGACTCAGTGGAAGTGGTGTTCTAGATTGGAGTTTAGAATGGAATGTGCCAGGAGAAAGCCCCTCACGTTTGTCTCACTACTTCTTGTTCGTGTTTATAATTTAATTTTTTATTTTTTATTACAGCAAGTTTGATTACAATGTTTGGCTTGTTGTAGGTGTGGAAGATGTGGTTCTTTTACACATATACAGATGTCTGTTCTTCCTGGGATCCTTTTCCCATGTATGTTATAACAGAATGTTGAGTAGTCCTCTCTTGGTATTCTGTAGGTCTTTGGTGATTATATATGTCACCTGTGTTTGTATATGTCTGTTAACCCCGATATCGTAATGAAACCAATCCTCACACCTTTCCATTGGTGAACCATAAGTTTGTTTAATGAATCTGTGATTGCCCTTCTCCGTGGAAATATCTGCCCTGGTATCCATTTTTAGGTAACACCTATAAGTGATATGATAGGATATGTGTCTTTCACTTTCTGACTTACTACAAGTCACGTGATTACTTCTAGACTCATCTACGGTGCTGCAAATGGCATTGTGTCCTTTTTTCCCTTGGCTTCTCTTCTGCCTTAGCGGGGTCCATTTTCAACAATGTGATTCCCTGAGGGTTGTGGATTAGCTGACCTGGGCAGCCTTACCCTGCCGGCCCGCCCTCCCCAGGTGTGCCTCATTGAGGTCAATATAAACAGCGCTCCAGGCAGCAATAGCCCCTGAAGCTGTGCCTGACTCCATATTCTCTGCCTTGTCAGCAGTCTCGGGGCTGTGCTGGTGGGAGGGAGTGAGGTGCCACAGCTTTGCGTGTGGCCCGGTGTGAGTGGGGTTCTGCTGGCCTTTCTGCAGGAGTTGCCAGGCTGCTGCCTGTAAAGAAGAGGTTGTGTCACCCATACCTTCCGCTGGAATTTCTCTCCGGACAGAGGTGAGGAAGGAAAAAAGCAGTGGGGGCCGGGACAGGAGGGGTATCTCATGCAGGGCAATGGAAAGATTCTGGAAGACTGCCCGGGGCAAAGACCACCCTGGCTGGCCTGCAGGCACCAAGTTGGCCTGCGTGCTGTCGCTGGTGTGGCTCCACGGTCCTTCCTCTAGGCTTTCAAGCCCTTGTACATATTCAGGTGTTTTACCTGGAAAGGGTGGGAACAGTTCAGCAGCAGCTGGCCTGGGGCTCAGCTCACGTTTACTCACAGATGCCTCGGCACGGTCCCCCAGCTTTGCAATGAGGACGCTCCTTGCGTGGGGGGTGGGTTGATGGCTGTATGGGAGATGGTTCCCCACCTCTGACCAATTTCAGAATTGTTTACCACTGGAGAAAGTGCCCTGATAGGGTTTTCCTCTGTATAATTCGTGGGTTCACGTTTTTTTTTATTTTATGTTTCAAGTTAGATTTTATTCCTCTTTTATGTATTTATAGATATAAGCATGGAAATAATTCATTCCTATAAATACATCTGTGTGACGGGAAGAACATTTTTCTGTTTTATTTTTAAATTTTATTTTTTAAAATTTTGAAATTTAATTTTATTTATTTTTTTATACAGCACGTTATTATTAGTTATGTATTTTATGCATATACAAGAATACAGGTCAATCCCAAACTCCCAACTCATCCCACCACGACCACCCCATGGCTTCCCACACTTGGTGTCCATACGTTTGTTCTCTACCTCTGTGTCTCTATTTCTTCCCTGCAAACCAGTTCATCTGTACCGTTTTTAGGCTCCACATATATGCATTAATATACAGTATTTGTTTTCCTCTTTCTGACTTACTTCATTCTGTATGACAGTCTCTCGATCCATCGATGTCTCTACAAATGACCCAGTTTCATTCCTTTATATGGTCGAGTAATATTCCATTTTATATATGTACCACATCTTTATCCCTTCATCTGTCAGTGGGCATTTAGGTTGCATCCATTACCTGGCTATTGTAAATAGTGCTGCAACGAACATTGTGGTGAATGTGCCTTTTTGAAATACTCTTTTCTCTGGGTATATGCCCAGAAGTGGGATTGCTGGATCAGATGGTAATTCTATTTCTAGTTTTTTTAAGGAAACTCCATACTGTTCTCCATAGTGACTGTATCAATTTACATTCCCACCAATAGTGGAAGAGGGCTCCTTTTGTCCACACCCTCCCCAGAATTGGTTGTTTGTAGATTTTCTGATGATGCCGATTCTAACAGGTGTGAGGTGAAACCTCATTGTAGTTTTGATTTGCATTTCTCTAATAATTAGTGCTGTTGAGCAGCTTTTCATGTGCGTCTTGGCCATCTCTGTGTCTTCTTTGAAGAAACGTCTCTTTAGATCTTCTGCCCATTTTTGTATTGGGGTTTTTGTTTTTTTAATATTAAGCTGCATGAGCTGTTTATATATATTGGAGATTAAACCTCTGTCCTTTGATTCGTCTGCAACGATTTTCGCCCATTCTGAGGGATGCCTTTTTCCATTCCCGTGTTTTTTAACAAAAAAGGAAAGAAAGGAAAAGAAGCAGAACACTAATGTGCGTAAAATATGCCTTTTGAAACGGTCGTTTTGAAATATGGACGTCCTTTGAATTTTTTGGTCCATATGTGACCCCAGGATTTGTTTTCAGGGCAGGTGTCATTTACAGGCCTGAAATAACTTTGAATATCAAATGACCATTAGCGCTGGGATTAAAGCTGCTGTTGTGTGTAACGGCCACAAGGTCGCAGCAGTTCACCCTTACCAAATCTGGTTACTAGGGCAAGAGAGCCTCAGTGGAAGTGGTGTTCTAGATTGGAGTTTAGAATGGAATGTGCCAGGAGAAAGCCCCTCACGTTTGTCTCACTACATCTTGTTCGTGTTTTTAATTTAATTTTTTTTATTTTTTATTACAGCAAGGTTGATTACAATGGTTGGCTTGTTGTAGGTGTGGAAGATGTGGTTCTTTTACACATATACAGATGTCTGTTCTTCCTGGGATCCTTTTCCCATGTACGTTATGACAGAATGTTGAGTAGTCCTCTCTTGGTATTCCGTAGGTCTTTGGTGATTATATATGTCACCTGTGTTTGTGTATGTCTGTTAACCCCGATATCATAATGAAACCAATCCTCACACCTTTCCATTGGTGAACCATAAGTTTGTTTAATGAATCTGTGATTGCCCTTCTCCGTGGAAATATCTGCCCTGGTATCCATTTTTAGGTAACACCTATAAGTGATAAGATATGTGTCTTTCACTTTCTGACTTACTACAAGTCACGTGATTACTTCTAGACTCATCTACGGTGCTGCAAATGGCATTGTGTCCTTTTTTCCCTTGGCTTCTCTTCTGCCTTAGCGGGGTCCATTTTCAACAATGTGATTCCCTGAGGGTTGTGGATTAGCTGACCTGGGCAGCCTTACCCTGCCGGCCCGCCCTCCCCAGGTGTGCCTCGTTGAGGTCAATATAAACAGAGCTCCAGGCAGCAATAGCCCCTGAAGCTCTGCCTGACTCCATATTCTCTGCCCCGTCAGCAATTTCGGGGCAGTGCTGGTGGGAGGGAGTGAGGGGCCACAGCTTTGTGGGTGGCCCGGTGTGAGTGGGGTTCTGCTGGCCTTTCTGCAGGAGTTGCCAGGCTGCCGCCTGTAAAGAAGAGGATGTGTCACCCATACCTTCCGCTGGAATTTCTCTCCGGACAGAGGTGAGGAAGGAAAAAAGCAGTGGGGGCCGGGACAGGAGGAGTATCTCAGGCAGGGCAATGGAAAGCTTCTGGAAGAGCGCCCGGGGCCAGGACCACCCTGGCTGGCCTGCAGGCACCAAGTTGGCCTGCGTGCTGTCACTGGTGTGGCTCCACGGTCCTTCCTCTAGGCTTTCAAGCCCTTGTACATATTCAGGTGTTTTACCTGGAAAGGGTGGGGACAGTTCAGCAGCAGCTGGCCTGGGGCTCAGCTCACGTTTACTCACAGATGCCTCAGCACGGTCCCCCAGCTTTGCAATGAGGACGCTCCTTGCGTGGGGGGTGGGTTGCTGGCTGTATGGGAGATGGTTCCACACCTGTGACCAATTTCAGAATTGTTTACCGCTGGAGCAAGTGCCGTGATAGGGATTTCCTCTGTATAACTCGTGGGTTCACTTTTTTTTTCTTTTATGGTTCAAGTTAGGTTTTATTCCTCTTTTATGTATTTATAGATATAAGCAATGAAATAATTCATTCCTATAAATACATCTGTGTGAAGGGAAGAACTTTTTTCTGTTTTATTTTTAAATTTTATTTTTTAAAATTTTGAAATTTTATTTTATTTATTTTTTTTATACAGCACGTTATTATTAGTTATGTATTTTATGCATATACATGTACACAGGTCAATCCCAAACTCCCAACTCATCCCACCACCACCACCCCATGGCTTCCCACACTTGGTGTCCATAAGTTTCTTCTCTACCTCTGTGTCTCTATTTCTTCCCTGCAAACCAGTTCATCTGTACTATTTTTAGGCTCCACATATATGCATTAATATACAATATTTGTTTTCCTCTTTCTGACTTACTTCATTCTGTATGACAGTCTCTCGATCCATCGATGTCTCTACAAATGACCCAGTTTCATTCCTTTTTATGGCCGAGTAATATTCCATTTCATATATGTACCACATCTTTATCCATTCATCTGTCTGTGGGCATTTAGGTTGCTTCCATTACCTGGCTATTGTAAATAGTGCTGCAACGAACATTGTGGTGAATGTGCCTTTTTGATTTACGGTTTTCTCTGGGTATATGCCCAGAAGTGGGATTGCTGGATCAGATGGTAATTCTATTTCTAGTTTTTTTAAGGAAACTCCATACTGTTCTCCATAGTGACTGAATCAATTTACATTCCCACCAATAGTCGAAGAGGGCTCCTTTTGTCCACACCCTCCCCAGAATTGGTTGTTTGTAGATTTTCTGATGATGCCGATTCTAACAGGTGTGAGGTGATACCTCATTGTAGTTTTGATTTGCATTTCTCTAATAATTAGTGCTGTTGAGCAGGTTTTCATGTGCGTCTTGGCCATCTCTGTGTCTTCTTTGAAGAAACGTCCCTTTAGATCTTCTGCCCATTTTTGTATTGGGATGTTTGTTTTTTTAATATTAAGCTGCATGAGCTGTTTATATATATTGGAGATTAAACCTTTGTCCATTGATTTGTTTGCAACGATTTTCGCCCATTCTGAGGGATGCCTTTTTCCATTCCCGTTTTTTTTTACAAAAAAAGGAAAGAAAGAAAAAGAAGCAGAACACTCATGTGCGTAAAATATGCCTTTTGAAACGGTCGTTTTGAAATATGGACGTCCTTTGAATTTTTTGGTCGATATGTGACCCCAGAATTTGTTTTCAGGGCAGGTGTGATTTACAGGCCTGCAATGATTTTGAATATCAATGGACCAATAGCGCTGGGATTAAAGCTGCTGTTGTGTGAAACGGCCACAAGGTGGCAGCAGTTCTCCCTTACCAAATCTGGTTAAGAGGGCAACAGAGCCTCAATGGAAGTCGTGTTCTAGATTGCAATTTAGAATGGAATGTGCCAGGAGAAAGACCCTCAAGTGTGTCTCACTACAACTTGTTTAGGTTTTTAATTTATTTTAATTTATTTTTTATTACAGCAAGTTTGATTACAATGTGTGTCTTGTTGTAGATGTGGAAGATGTGGTTCTTTTACACATATAGAGATGTCTGATCTTCCGGGGGTCCTTTTCCCATGTACGTTATGACAGAATGTTGAGTAGTCTTCTCTTGGTATTCTGTAGGTCTTTGGTGATTATATATGTCACCTGTGTTTGTATATGTCTATTAACCCCGATATCCTAATGAAACCAATCCTCACACCTTTCCATTGGTGAACCATAACTTTGTTTAATGAATCTGTGATTGCCCTTCTCCGTGGAAATATCTGCCCTGGTATCCATTTTTAGGTAACACCTATAAGTGATATGATACGATATGTGTCTTTCACTTTCTGACTTACTACAAGTCACGTGATTAACTCTAGACTCATCTACGGGGCTGCAAATGGCATTGTGTCCTTTTTATCCTTGGCTTCTATTCTTCCTTAGCGAGGTCCATTTTCAACAATGTGATTCCCTGAGGGTTGTGGATTAGCTGACCTGGGCAGCCTTACCCTGCCGGCCCGCCCTCCCCAGGTGTGCCTCGTTGAGGTCAATATAAACAGCGCTCCAGGCAGCAATAGCCCCTGAAGCTGTGCCTGACTCCATCTTCTCTGCCCCGTCAGCAGTCTCGGGGCTGTGCTGGTGGGAGGGAGTGAGGGGCCACAGCTTTGTGGGTGGCCCGGTGTCAGTGGGGTTCTGCTGGCCTTTCTGCAGGAGTTTCCAGGCTGCCGCCTGTAAAGAAGAGGATGTGTCACCCATACCTTCTGCTGGAATATCTCTCCGGACAGAGGTGAGGAAGGAAAAAAGCAGTGGGGGCCGGGACAGGAGGGGTATCTCAGGCAGGGCAATGGAAAGCTTCTGGAAGAGCGCCCGGGGCCAGGACCACCCTGTCTGGCCTGCAGGCACCAAGTTGGCCTGCGTGCTGTCGCTGGTGTGGCTCCACGGTCCTTCCTCTAGGCTTTCAAGCCCCTGTACATATTCAGGTGTTTTACCTGGATAGGGTGGGAACAGTTCAGAAGCAGCTGCCCTGGGGCTCAGCTCACGTTTACTCACAGATGCCTCGGCACCGTCCCCCAGCTTTGCAATGAGGACGCTGTTTGCGTGGGGGGTGGGTTGCTGGCTGTATGGGAAATGGTTCCCCACCTCTGACCAATTTCAGAATTTTTTACCACTGGAGCAAGTGCCCTGATAGGGTTTTCCTCTGTATAACTCGTGCGTTCAGGTTTTTTTTTTCTTTTATGGTTCAAGTTAGATTTTATTCCTCTTTTATGTATTTATAGATATAAGCATGGAAATAATTCATTCCTATAAATACATCTGAGTGACGGGAAGAATTTATTCTGTTTTATTTTTAAATTTTAATTTTTAAAATTTTGAAATTTAATTTTATTTATGTTTTTATACAGCAGGTTATTATTAGTTATGTATTTTATGCATATACATGTATACAGGTCAATCCCAATCTCCCAACTCATCCCACCACCACCACCCCATGGCTTCTCACACTTGGTGTCCATATGTTTGTTTTCTACCTGTGTCTCTATTTCTTCCCTGCAAACCAGTTCATCTGTACCATTTTTTAGGTTCCACATATATGCATTAATATACAATATGTGTTTTCCTCTTTCTGACTTACTTCATTCTGTATGACAGTCTCTCGATCCATCGATGTCTCTACAAATGACCCAGTTTCATTCCTTTTTATGGCCGAGTAATATTCCATTTTATATATGTACCACATCTTTATCCATTCATCTGTCTGTGGGCATTTAAGTTTCTTCCATTACCTGGCTATTGTAAATAGTGCTGCAATGAACATTGTGGTGAATGTGCCTTTTTGATTTACGGTTTTCTCTGGGTATATGCCCCGAAGTGGGATTGCTGGAACAGATGGTAATTCTATTTCTAGTTTTTTTTTAAGGAAACTCCATACTGTTCTCCATAGTGACTGTATCAATTTACATTCCCACCAATAGTGGAAGAGGGCTCCTTTTGTCCACACCCTACCCAGAATTTGTTGTTTGTAGATATCCTGATGATGCCGATTCTAACAGGTGTGAGGTGATACCTCATTGTAGTTTTGATTTGCATTTCTCTAATAATTAGTGCTGTTGAGCAGCTTTTCATGTGCGTCTTGGCCATCTCTGTGTCATCTTTGAAGAAACGTCCCTTTAGATCTTCTGCCCATTTTTGTATTGGGATGTTTGTTTTTTTAATATTAAGCTGCATGAGCTGTTTATATATATTGGAGATGAAACCTCTGTCCATTGATTCGTCTGCAAAGATTTTCGCCCATTCTGAGGGATGCCTTTTTCCATTCCCGTGTTTTTTAACAAAAAAGGAAAGAAAGGAAAAGAAGCAGAACACTAATGTGCGTAAAATATGCCTTTTGAAATGGTCGTTTTGAAATATGGACGTCCTTTGAATTTTTTGGTCCATATGTGACCCCAGGATTTGTTTTCAGGGCAGGTGTCATTTACAGGCCTGCAATGATTTTGAATATCAACTGACCATTAGCTTGGGATTAAAGCTGCTGTTGTGTGAAACGGCCACAAGGTGGCAGCAGTTCACCCTTACCAAATCTGGTTACTAGGGCAAGAGAGCCTCAGTGGAAGTGGTGTTCTAGATTGGAGTTTAGAATGGAATGTGCCAGGAGAAAGCCCCTCACGTTTGTCTCACTACTTCTTGTTCGTGTTTTTAATTTAATTTTTTATTTTTTATTACAGCAAGTTTGATTACAATGTTTGGCTTGTTGTAGGTGTGGAAGATGTGGTTCTTTTACACATATACACATGTCTGTTCTTGCTGGGATCCTTTTCCCATGTACGTTATGACAGAATGTTGAGTAGTCCTCTCTTGGTATTCTGTAGGTCTTTGGTGATTATATATGTCACCTGTGTTTGTATATGTCTGTTAACCCCGATATCGTAATGAAACCAATCCTCACACCTTTCCATTGGTGAACCATAAGTTTGTTTAATGAATCTGTGATTGCCCTTCTCCGTGGAAATATCTGCCCTGGTATACACTTTTAGGTAACGAATATAGGTGATATGATATGATATGTGTCTTTCACTTTCTGACTTACTACAAGTCACGTGATTACTTCTAGACTCATCTACGGTGCTGCAAATGGCATTGTGTCCTTTTTTCCCTTGGCTTCTCTTCTGCCTTAGCGAGGTCCATTTTCAACAATGTGATTCCCTGAGGGTTGTGGATTAGCTGACCTGGGCAGCCTTACCCTGCCGGCCCGCCCTCCCCAGGTGTGCCTCGTTGAGGTCAATATAAACAGCGCTCCAGGCAGCAATAGCCCCTGAAGCTGTGCCTGACTCCATCTTCTCTGCCCCGTCAGCAGTCTCGGGGCTGTGCTGGTGGGAGGGAGTGAGGGGCCACAGCTTTGTGGGTGGCCCGGTGTGAGTGGGGTTCTGCTGGCCTTTCTGCAGGAGTTGCCAGGCTGCCGCCTGTAAAGAAGTGGTTGTGTCACCCATACCTTCCGCTGGAATTTCTCTCCGGACAGAGGTGAGGAAGGAAAGAAGCAGTGGGGGCCGGGACAGGAGGGGTATCTCAGGCAGGGCAATGGAAAGCTTCTGGAACAGTGCCCGGTGCCAGGACCACCCTGGATGGCCTGCAGGCACCAAGTTGTCCTGCGTGCTGTCGCTGGTGTGGCTCCACGGTCCTTCCTCTAGGCTTTCAAGCCCTTGTACATATTCAGGTGTTTTACCTGGAAAGGGTGGGAACAGTTCAGCAGCAGCTGGCCTGGGGCTCAGCTCACGTATACTCACAGATGCCTCGGCACGGTCCCCCAGCTTTGCAATGAGGACGCTCCTTGTGTGGGGGGTGGGTTGATGGCTGTATGGGAGATGCTTCCCCACCTCTGACCAATTTCAGAATTGTTTACCACTGGAGCAAGTGCCGTGATAGGGTTTTCCTCTGTATAACTCGTGGGTTCACTTTTTTTTTCTTTTATCGTTCAAGTTAGATATTATTCCTCTTTTATGTATTTATAGATATAAGCATGGAAATAATTCATTCCTATAAATACATGTGTGTGACGGGAAGAACTTTTCTCTGTTTTATTTTTAAATTTTATTTTTTAAAATTTTGAAATTTAATTTTATTTATTTTTTTATACAGCAGGTTCTTATTAGTTATGTATTTTATGCATATACATGTACACAGGTCAATCCCAAACTCCCAACTCATCCCACCACCACCACCCCATGGCTTCCCACACTTGGTGTCCATACGTTTGTTCTCTACCTCTGTGTCTCTATTTCTTCCCTGCAAACCAGTTCATCTGTACCATTTCTAGGCTCCACATATATGCATTAATATACAATATTTGTTTTCCTCTTTCTGACTTACTTCATTCTGTATGACAGTCTCTCGATCCATCGATGTCTCTACAAATGACCCAGTTTCATTCCTTTTTATGGCTGAGTAATATTCCATTTCATATATGTACCACATCTTTATCCATTCATCTGTCTGTGGGCATTTAGGTTGCTTCCATTACCTGGCTATTGTAAATTGTGCTGCAACGAACATTGTGGTGAATGTGCCTTTTTGAAATACGGTTTTCTCTGGGTATATGCCCAGAAGTGGGATTGCTGGATCAGATGGTAATTCTATTTCTAGTTTTTTTAAGGAAACTCCATACTGTTCTCCATAGTGACTGTATCAATTTACATTCCCACCAATAGTGGAAGAGGGCTCCTTTTGTCCACACACTCCCCAGAATTGGTTGTTTGTAGATTTTTTGATGATGCCGATTCTAACAGGTGTGAGGTGAAACCTCATTGTAGTTTTGATTTGCATTTCTCTAATAATTAGTGCTGTTGAGCAGCTTTTCATGTGCGTCTTGGCCATCTCTGTGTCTTCTTTGAGGAAACGTCTCTTTAGATCTTCTGCCTATTTTTTTATTGGGTTGTTTGTTTTTTTAATATTAAGCTGCATGAGTTGTTTATATATATTGGAGATTAAACCTCTGTCCATTGATTCGTCTGCAACGATTTTCGCCCATTCTGAGGGATGCCTTTTTCCATTCCCGTGTTTTTTAACAAAAAAGGAAAGAAAGGAAAAGAAGCAGAACACTAATGTGCGTAAA
Source organism: Mesoplodon mirus (assembly GCF_964341445.2). Classification (NCBI taxonomy): domain Eukaryota; kingdom Metazoa; phylum Chordata; class Mammalia; order Artiodactyla; family Ziphiidae; genus Mesoplodon; species Mesoplodon mirus. Next base: position 117,336,624 of record NC_138984.1, read on the forward strand.
ATATGCCTTTTGAAATGGTCTTTTTGAAATATGGACGTCCTTTGAATTTTTTGGTCGATATGTGGCCCCAGGATTTGTTTTCAGGGCAGGTGTCATTTACAGGCCTGCAATGATTTTGAATATCAACTGACCATTAGCGTTGGGATTAAAGCTGCTGTTGTGTGAAACGGCCACAAGGTCGCAGCAGTTCACCCTTACCAAATCTGGTTACTAGGGCAAAAGAGCCTCAGTGGAAGTGGTGTTCTAGATTGGAGTTTAGAATGGAATGTGCCAGGAGAAAGCCCCTCACGTTTGTCTCACTACTTCCTGTTTGTGTTTTTAATTTAATTTTTTATTTTTTATTACAGCAAGTTTGATTACAATGTTTGGCTTGTTGTAGGTGTGGAAGATGTGGTTCTTTTACACATATACACATGTCTCTTCTTCCTGGGATCCTTTTCCCATGTACGTTATGACAGAATGTTGAGTAGTCCTCTCTTGGTATTCTGTAGGTCTTTGGTGATTATATATGTCACCTGTGTTTGTATATGTCTGTTAACCCCGATATCGTAATGAAACCAATCCTCACACCTTTCCATTGGTGAACCATAAGTTTGTTTAATGAATCTGTGATTGCCCTTCTCCGTGGAAATATCTGCCCTGGTATCCATTTTTAGGTAACACCTATAAGTGATATGATATGATATGTGTCTTTCACTTTCTGACTTAATACAAGTCACGTGATTACTTCTAGACTCATCTACGGTGCTGCAAATGGCATTGTGTCCTTTTTTCCCTTGGCTTCTCTTCTGCCTTAGCGGGGTCCATTTTCAACAATGTGATTCCCTGAGGGTTGTGGATTAGCTGACCTGGGCAGCCTTACCCTGCTGGCCCGCCCTCCCCAGGTGTGCCTCGTTGAGGTCAATATAAACAGCGCTCCAGGCAGCAATACCCCCTGAAGCTGTGCCTGACTCCATCTTCTCTGCCCCGTCAGCAGTCTCGGGGCTGTGCTGGTGGGAGGGAGTGAGGGGCCACAGCTTTGTGGGTGGCCCGGTGTGAGTGGGGTTCTGCTGGCCTTTCTGCAGGAGTTGCCAGGCTGCCGCCTATAAAGAAGTGGTTGTGTCACCCTTACCTTCCGCTGGAATTTCTCTCCGGACAGAGGTGAGGAAGGAAAGAAGCAGTGGGGGCCGGGACAGGAAGGGTATCTCAGGCAGGGCAATGGAAAGCTTCTGGAACAGCGCCCGGTGCCAGGACCACCCTGGATGGCCTGCAGGCACCAAGTTGGCCTGCGTGATGTCTCTGGTGTGGCTCCACGGTCCTTCCTCTAGGCTTTCAAGCCCTTGTACATATTCAGGTGTTTTACCTGGAAAGGGTGGGAACAGTTCAGCAGCAGCTGGCCTGGGGCTCAGCTCACGTTTACTCACAGATGCCTCGGCATGGTCCCCCAGCTTTGCAATGAGGACGCTCCTTGTGTGGGGGGTGGGATGATGGCTGTATGGGAGATGCTTCCCCACCTCTGACCAATTTCAGAATTGTTTACCACTGGAGCAAGTGCCCTGATAGGGTTTTCCTCTGTATAACTCGTTGGTTCACTTTTTTTTTCTTTTATCGTTCAAGTTAGATTTTATTCCTCTTTTATGTATTTATAGATATAAGCATGGAAATAATTCATTCCTATAAATACATCTGTGTGACGGGAAGAACTTTTCTCTGTTTTATTTTTAAATTTTATTTTTTAAAATTTTGAAATTTAATTTTATTTATTTTTTTATACAGCACGTTATTATTAGTTATGTATTTTATGCATATACATGTACACAGGTCAATCCCAAACTCCCAACTCAGCCCACCACCACCACCCCATGGCTTCCCACACTTGGTGTCCATACATTTGTTCTCTACCTCTGTGTCTCTATTTCTTCCCTGCAAACCAGTTCATCTGTACCATTTCTAGGCTCCACATATATGCATTAATATACAATATTTGTTTTCCTCTTTCTGACTTACTTCATTCTGTATGACAGTCTCTCGATCCATCGATGTCTCTACAAATGACCCAGTTTCATTCCTTTTTATGGCCGAGTAATATTCCATTTCATATATGTACCACATCTTTATCCATTCATCTGTCTGTGGGCATTTAGGTTGCTTCCATTACCTGGCTATTGTAAATAGTGCTGCAACGAACATTGTGGTGAATGTGCCTTTTTGAAATTCGGTTTTCTCTGGGTATATGCCCAGAAGTGGGATTGCTGGATCAGATGGTAATTCTATTTCTAGTTTTTTTAAGGAAACTCCATACTGTTCTCCATAGTGACTGTATCAATTTACATTCCCACCAATAGTGGAAGAGGGCTCCTTTTGTCCACACCCTCCCCAGAATTGGTTGTTTGTAGATTTTCTGATGATGCCGATTCTAACAGGTGTGAGGTGAAACCTCATTGTAATTTTGATTTGCATTTCTCTAATAATTAGTGCTGTTGAGCAGCTTTTCATGTGCGTCTTGGCCATCTCTGTGTCTCCTTTGAAGAAACGTCTCTTTAGATCTTCTGCCCATTTTTTGGGGTTGTTTATTTTTTTAATATTAAGCTGCATGAGCTGTTTATATATATTGGAGATTAAACCTCTGTCCATTGATTCGTTTGCAACGATTTTCGCCCATTCTGAGGGATGCCTTTTTCCATTCCCGTGTTTTTTAACAAAAAAGGAAAGAAAGGAAAAGAAGCAGAACACTAATGTGCGTAAAATATGCCTTTTGAAACGGTCGTTTTTAAATATGGACGTCCTTTGAATTTTTTGGTCGATATGTGACCCCAGGATTTGTTTTCAGGGCAGGTGTCATTTACAGGCCTGCAATGATTTTGAATATCAACTGACCATTAGCGTTGGGATTAAAGCTGCTGTTGTGTGAAACGGCCACAAGGTGGCAGCAGTTCACCCTTACCAAATCTGGTTACTAGGGCAAGAGAGCCTCAGTGGAAGTGGTGTTCTAGATTGGAGTTTAGAATGGAATGTGCCAGGAGAAAGCCCCTCACGTTTGTCTCACTACTTCTTGTTCGTGTTTTTAATTTAATTTTTTATTTTTTATTACAGCAAGTTTGATAACAATGTTTGGCTTGTTGTAGGTGTGGAAGATGTGGTTCTTTTACATAGATACAGATGACTGTTCTTCCTGGGATCCTTTTCCCATGTACGTTATGACAGAATGTTGAGTAGTCCTCTCTTGGTATTCTGTAGGTCTTTGGTGATTATATATGTCACCTGTGTTTGTATATGTATGTTAACCCCGATATCGTAATGAAACCAATCCTCACACCTTTCCATTGGTGAACCATAAGTTTGTTTAATGAATCTGTGATTGCCCTTCTCCGTGGAAATATCTGCCCTGGTATCCATTTTTAGGTAACACCTATAAGTGATATGATATGATATGTGTCTTTCACTTTCTGACTTACTACAAGTCACGTGATTACTTCTAGACTCATCTACGGTGCTGCAAATGGCATTGTGTCCTTTTTTCCCTTGGCTTCTCTTCTGCCTTAGCAAGGTCCATTTTCAACAATGTGATTCCCTGAGGGTTGTGGATTAGCTGACCTGGGCAGCCTTACGCTGCCAGCTGGCCCTCCCCACGTTTGCCTGGTTGAGTTCAAGAAAAACAGTGCTCCAGGCAGCAATAGCCAGTGAAGCTGTGCCTGACTCCATATTCTCTGCCCCATCAGCAGTCTCGGGGCTGTGCTGGTGGGAGGGAGTGAGGGGCCACAGCTTTGTTGGTGGCCCAGTGTGAGGGGTGCTCTGCTGGACTTTCTGCAGTTGTTGCCAGGCTGCCACCTGTAAAGAAGAGGATGTGTCACCCATACCTTCCGCTGGAATTTCTCTCCGGACAGAGGTGAGGAAGGAAAAAAGCAGTGGGGGCCGGGACAGGAGTGGTATCTCAGGCAGGGTAATGGAAAGCTTCCTGAAGAGCGCCTGGGGCCAGGACCACCCTGGCTGGCCTGCAGGCACCAAGATGGCCTGCGTGCTGTCGCTGGTGTGGCTCCACGGCCCTTCCTCTAGGCTTTCAAGCCCTTGTACATATTCAGGTGTTTTACCTGGGAAGGGTGGGAACAGTTCAGCAGCAACTGGCCTGGGGCTCAGCTCACGTTTACTCACAGATGCCTCGGCACAGTCCCCCAGCTTTTCAATGAGGACGCTCCTTGCGTGGGGGGTGGGTTGCTGGCTGCATGGGAGATGATTCCCAACCTCTGAACAATTTCAGAATTGTTGACCGCTGGAGCAAGTGCCCTGATAGGGTTTTCTTCTGTATAAATCGTGGGTTCAGGGTTTTTTTTTTTCTTTTATGGTTCAAGTTAGATTTTATTCCTCTTTTATGTATTTATAGATATAAGCATGTAAATAATTCATTCCTATAAATACATCTGTTTGAAGGGAAGAACTTTCTTCTGTTTTATTTTTAAATTTTATTTTTTAAAATTTTGAAATTTAATTTTATTTATTTTTTATACAGCAGGTTATTATTAGTTATGTATTTTATGCATATACATGTATACAGGTCAATCCCAATCTCCCAACTCATCCCACCACCGTCACCCCATGGCTTCCCACACTTCGTGTCCATACGTTTGTTCTCTACATCTGTGTCTCTATTTGTTCCCTGCAAATCAGTTCATCTGTACCATTTTTTGGCTCCACATATATGCATTAATATACAATATTTGTTTTCCTCTTTCTGACTTACTTCATTTTGTATGACAGTCTCTCGATCCATCGATGTCTCTACAAATGACCCAGTTTCATTCCTTTTTATGGCCGAGTAATATTCCATTTTATATATGTACCACATCTTTATCCATTCATCTGTCTGTGGGCATTTAGGTTGCTTCCATTACCTGGCTATTGTAAATAGTGCTGCAACGAACATTGTGGTGAATGTGCCTTTTTGAAATACGGTTTTCTCTGGGTATATGCCCAGAAGGGGGATTGCTGGATCAGATGGTAATTCTATTTCTAGTTTTTTTAAGGAAACTCCATACTGTTCTCCATAGTGACTGTATCAATTTACATTCCCACCAATAGTGGAAGAGGGCTCCTTTTGTCCACACCCTCCCCAGAATTGGTTGTTTGTAGATTTTCTGATGATGCCGATTCTAACAGGTGTGAGGTGATACCTCATTGTAGTTTTGATTTGCATTTCTCTAATAATTAGTGCTGTTGAGCAGCTTTTCATGTGCGTCTTGGCCATCTCTCTGTCTCCTTTGAAAAAACGTCTCTCTAGATCTTCTGCCCATTTTTTTAGGGGTTGTTTGTTTTTTAATATTAAGCTGCATGAGCTGTTTATATATATTCGAGATTAAACCTCTGTCCATTGATTCGTCTGCAACGATTTTCGCCCATTCTGAGGGATGCCTTTTTCCATTCCCGTGTTTTTTAACAAAAAAGGAAAGAAAGGAAAAGAAGCAGAACACTAATGTGCGTAAAATATGCCTTTTGAAACGGTCGTTTTGAAATATGGACGTCCTTTGAATTTTTTGGTCGATATGTGACCCCAGGATTTGTTTTCAGGGCAGGTGTCATTTACAGGCCTGCAATGATTTTGAATATCAACTGACCATTAGCGTTGGGATTAAAGCTGCTGTTGTGTGAAACGGCCACAAGGTGGCAGCAGTTCACCCTTACCAAATCTGGTTACTAGGGCAAGAGAGCCTCAGTGGAAGTGGTGTTCTAGATTGGAGTTTAGAATGGAATGTGCCAGGAGAAAGCCCCTCACGTTTGTCTCACTACTTCTTGTTCGTGTTTTTAATTTAATTTTTTATTTTTTATTACAGCAAGTTTGATAACAATGTTTGGCTTGTTGTAGGTGTGGAAGATGTGGTTCTTTTACACATATACAGATGACTGTTCTTCCTGGGATCCTTTTCCCATGTAGGTTATGGCAGAATGTTGAGTAGTCCTCTCTTGGTATTCTGTAGGTCTTTGGTGATTATATATGTCACCTGTGTTTGTATATGTCTGTTAACCCCGATATCGTAATGAAACCAATCCTCACACCTTTCCATTGGTGAACCATAAGTTTGTTTAATGAATCTGTGATTGCCCTTCTCCGTGGAAATATCTGCCCTGGTATCCATTTTTAGGTAACACCTATAAGTGATATGATATGATATGTGTCTTTCACTTTCTGACTTACTACAAGTCACGTGATTACTTCTAGACTCATCTACGGTGCTGCAAATGGCATTGTGTCCTTTTTTCCCTTGGCTTCTCTTCTGCCTTAGCGGGGTCCATTTTCAACAATGTGATTCCCTGAGGGTTGTGGATTAGCTGACCAGGGCATCCTTACACTGCCGGCCCGCCCTCCCCAGGTGTGCCTCGTTGAGGTCAATATAAACAGCGCTCCAGGCAGCAATAGCCACTGAAGCTGTGCCTGACTCCATATTCTCTGCCCCGTCAGCAGTCTCGGGGCTGTGCTGGTGGGAGGGAGTGAGGGGCCACAGCTTTGTGGGTGGCCCCGTGTGAGTGGGGTTCTGCTGGCCTTTCTGCAGGAGTTGCCAGGCTGCCGCCTGTAAAGAAGAGGATGTGTCACCCATACATTCCGCTGGAATTTCTCTCCGGACAGAGGTGAGGAAGGAAAAAAGCAGTGGGGGCCGGGACAGGAGGGGTATCTCAGGCAGGGCAATGGAAAGCTTCTGGAAGAGCGCCCGGGGCCAGGACCACCCTGGCTGGCCTACAGGCACCAAGTCGGCCTGCGTGCAGTCGCTGGTGTGCCCCACGGTCCTTCCTCTAGGCTTTCAAGCTCTTGTACATATTCAGGTGTTTTACCTGGAAAGGGTGGGAACAGTTCAGCAGCAGCTGGCCTGGGGCTCAGCTCACGTTTACTCACAGATGCCTTGGCACGGTCCCCCAGCTTTGAAATGAGGACGCTCCTTGCGTGGGGGGAGTGTTGCTGGCTGTATGGGAGATGGTTCCCCACCTCTGACCAATTTCAGAATTGTTTACCACTGGAGCAAGTGCCCTGATAGGGTTTTTCTGTGTATAACTGTTGGGTTCAGGGTTTTTTTTCTTTTTATGGTTCAAGTTATATTTTATTCCTCTTTTATGTATTTATAGACATAAGCATGGAAATAATTCATTCCTATAAATACATCTGTGTGAAGGGAAGAACTTTTTTCTGTTTTATTTTTAATTTTATTTTTTTTTAATTTTTAAATATAATTTTATTTATTTTTTTATACAGCAGGTTATTATTAGTTATGTATTTTATGCATATACATGTATACAGGTCAATCCCAATCTCCCAACTCATCCCACCACCACCACCCCATGGCTTCCCACACTTGGTGTCCATACGTTTGTTCTCTACCTCTGTGTCTCTATTTCTTCCCTGCAAATCAGTTCATCTGTACCATTTTTTAGGTTCCACATATATGCATTAATATACGATATTTGTTTTCCTCTTTCTGACTTACTTCATTCTGTATGACAGTCACTAGATCCATCGATGTCTCTACAAAGGACCCAGTTTCATTCCTCTTTATGGCCGAGTAATATTCCATTTTATATATGTACCACATCTTTATCCATTCATCTGTCTGTGGGCATTTAGGTTGCTTCCATTACCTGGCTATTGTAAATAGTTCTGCAATGAACATTGTGGTGAATGTGCCTTTTTGATTTACAGTTTTCTCTGGGTATATGCCCAAAAGTGGGATTACTGGATCAGATGGTAATTCTAATTCTAGTTTTTTTTAAGGAAACTCCATACTGTTCTCCATAGTGACTGTATCAATTTCCATTCCCACCAATAGTGGAAGAGGGCTCCTTTTGTCCACACCCTCCCCAGAATTGGTTGTTTGTAGATTTCCTGATGATGCCAATTCTAACAGGCGTGAGGTTATACCTCATTGTAGATTTGATTTGCATTTCTCGAATAATTAGTGCTGTTGAACAGCTTTTCATGTGCGTCTTGGCCATCTCTGTGTCTCCTTTGAAGAAACGTCTCTTTAGATCTTCTGCCCATTTTTTGGGGGGTTGTTTGTTTTTTAATATTAAGCTGCATGAGCTGTTTATATATATTGGAGATTAAACCTCTGTCCATTGATTCGTCTGCAACGATTTTCGCCCATTCTGAGGGATGCCTTTTTCCATTCCCGTGTTTTTTAACAAAAAAGGAAAGAAAGGAAAAGAAGCAGAACACTAATGTGCGTAAAATATGCCTTTTGAAATGGTCGTTTTGAAATATGGACGTCCTTTGAATTTTTTGGTCGATATGTGACCCCAGGATTTGTTTTCAGGGCAGGTGTCATTTACAGGCCTGCAATGATTTTGAATATCAACTGACCATTAGCGCTGGGATTAAAGCTGCTGTTGTGTGAAACGGCCACAAGGTGGCAGCAGTTCACCCTTACCAAATCTGGTTACTAGGGCAAGAGAGCCTCAGTGGAAGTGGTGTTCTAGATTGGAGTTTAGAATGGAATGTGCCAGGAGAAAGCCCCTCAAGTTTGTCTCACTACTTCTTGTTCATGTTTTTAATTTAATTTTTTATTTTTTATTACAGCAAGTTTGATTACAATGTTTGGCTTGTTGTAGGTGTGGAAGATGTGGTTCTTTTACATAGATACAGATGACTGTTCTTCCTGGGATCCTTTTCCCATGTACGTTATGACAGAATGTTGAGTAGTCCTCTCTTGGTATTCTGTAGGTCTTTGGTGATTATATATTTCACCTGTGTTTGTATATGTCTGTTAACCCCGATATCGTAATGAAACCAATCCTCACACCTTTCCATTGGTGAACCATAAGTTTGTTTAATGAATCTGTGATTGCCCTTCTCCGTGGAATTATCTGCCCTGGTATCCATTTTTAGGTAACACCTATAAGTGATATGATATGATATGTGTCTTTCACTTTCTGACTTACTACAAGTCACGTGATTACTTCTAGACTCATCTACGGTGCTGCAAATGGCATTGTGTCCTTTTTTCCCTTGGCTTCTCTTCTGCCTTAGCGGGGTCCATTTTCAACAATGTGATTCACTGAGGGTTGTGGATTAGCTGACCTGGGCAGCCTTACCCTGCCGGTCCGCCCTCCCAAGGTGTGCCTCGTTGAGGTCAATATAAACAGCGCTCCAGGCAGCAATACCCACTGAAGCTCTGCCTGACTCCATATTCTCTGCCCCGTCAGCAGTCTCGGGGCTGTGCTGGTGGGAGGGAGTGAGGGGCCACAGCTTTGTGGGTGGCCCCGTGTGAGTGGGGTTCTGCTGGCCTTTCTGCAGGAGTTGCCAGGCTGCCGCCTGTAAAGAAGAGGATCTGTCACCCATACCTTCCGCTGGAATTTCTCTCCGGACAGAGGTGAGGAAGGAAAAAAGCAGTGGGGGCCGGGACAGGAGGGGTATCTCAGGCAGGGCAATGGAAAGCTTCTGGAAGAGCGCCCGGGTCCAGGACCACCCTGGCTGGCCTGCAGGCACCAAGTTGGCCTGCATGCTGTCACTGGTATGGCTCCACTCTCCTTCTTCTAGGCTTTCAAGCCCTTGTACATATTCAGGTGTTTTACCTGGAAAGGGTGGGAACAGTTCAGCAGCAGCTGGCCTGGGGCTCAGCTCACGTTTACTCACAGATGCCTCGGCACGGTCCCCCAGCTTTGCAATGAGGACGCTCCTTGCGTGGGGGGTGGGTTGCTGGCTGTATGGGAGATGGTTCCCCACCTCTGACCAATTTCAATATTGTTTACCACTGGAGCAAGTGCCCTGATAGGGTTTTCCTCTGTATAACTCGTGGGTTCAGTTTTTTTTTTTTCTTTTATGGTTCAAGTTAGATTTTATTCCTCTTTTATGTATTTATAGATATAAGCATGGAAATAATTCATTCCTATAAATACATCTGTGTGACGGGAAGAAATTTTTTCTGTTCTATTTTTAAATTTTATTTTTTAAAATTTTGAAATTTAATTTTATTTATTTTTTTTATACAGCACGTTATTATTAGTTATGTATTTTATGCATATACATGTATACAGATCAATCCCAAACTCCCAACTCATCCCACCACCACCACCCCATGGCTTCCCACACTTGGTGTCCATACGTTTGTTCTCTACCTCTGTGTCTCTATTTCTTCCCTGCAAACGAGTTCATCTGTACCATTTTTAGGCTCCACATATATGCATTAATATACAATATTTTTTTTCCTCTTTCTGACTTACTTCATTCTGTATGACTGTCTCCCGATCCATCGATGTCTCTACAAATGACCCAGTTTCATTCCTTTTTATGGCCGAGTAATATTCCATTTTATATATGTACCACATCTTTATCCATTCATCTGTCTGTGGGCATTTAGGTTGCTTCCATTACCTGGCTATTGTAAATAGTGCTGCAATGAACATTGTGGTGAATGTGCCTTTTTGAAATACGGTTTTCTCTGGGTATATGCCCAGAAGTGGGATTGCTGGATCAGATGGTAATTCTATTTCTAGTTTTTTTAAGGAAACTCCATACTGTTCTCCATAGTGACTGTATCAATTTACATTCCCACCAATAGTGGAAGAGGGCTCCTTTTGTCCACACCCTCCCCAGAATTGGTTGTTTGTAGATTTTCTGATGATGCCGATTCTAACAGGTGTGAGGTGATACCTCATTGTAGTTTTGATTTGCATTTCTCTAATAATTAGTGCTGTTGAGCAGCTTTTCATGTGCGTCTTGGCCATCTCTCTGTCTCCTTTGAAAAAAAGTCTCTTTAGATCTTCTGCCCATGTTTTTGGGGGGTTGTTTGTTTTTTAATATTAAGCTGCATGAGCTGTTTATATATATTCGAGATTAAACCTCTGTCCATTGATTCGTGTGCAATGATTTTCGCCCCTTCTGAGGGAGGCCTTTTTCCATTCCCGTGTTTTTTAACAAAAAAGGAAAGAAAGGAAAAGAAGCAGAACACTAATGTGCGTAAAATATGCCTTTTGAAACGGTCGTTTTGAAATATGGACGTCCTTTGAATTTTTTGGTCGATATGTGACCCCAGGATTTGTTTTCAGGGCAGGTGTCATTTACAGGCCTGCAATGATTTTGAATATCAACTGACCATTAGCTTGGGATTGAAGCTGCTGTTGTGTGAAACGGCCACAAGGTGGCAGCAGTTCACCCTTACCAAATCAGGTTACTAGGGCAAGAGAGCCTCAGTGGAAGTGGTGTTCTAGATTGGAGTTTAGAATGGAATGTGCCAGGAGAAAGCCCCTCACGTTTGTCTCACTACTTCTTGTTCGTGTTTTTAATTATTTTTTTTTTATTTTTTATTACAGCAAGTTTGATTACAATGTTTGGCTTGTTGTAGGTGTGGAAGATGTGGTTCTTTTACACATATACAGATGACTGTTCTTCCTGGGATCCTTTTCCCATGTACGTTATGACAGAATGTTGAGTAGTCCTCTCTTGGTATTCTGTAGGTCTTTGGTGATTATATATGTCACCTGTGTTTGTATATGTCTGTTAACCCTGATATCGTAATGAAACCAATCCTCACACCTTTCCATTGGTGAACCATAAGTTTGTTTAATGAATCTGTGATTGCCCTTCTCCATGGAAATATCTGCCCTGGTATCCATTTTTAGGTAACACCTATAAGTGATATGATATGATATGTGTCTTTCACTTTCTGACTTACTACAAGTCACGTGATTACTTCTAGACTCATCTACGGTGCTGCAAATGGCATTGTGTCCTTTTTTCCCTTGGCTTCTCTTCTGCCTTAGCGGGGTCCATTTTCAACAATGTGATTCCCTGAGGGTTGTGAGTTAGCTGACGTGGGCAGCCTTACCCTGCCGGTCCGGCCTCCCCAGGGGTGCCTCGTTGAGGTCAATATAAAGAGCGTTCCAGGCAGCAATAGCCACTGAAGCTGTGCCTGACTCCATATTCTCTGCCCCGTCAGCAGTCTCGGGGCTGTGCTGGTGGGAGGGAGTGAGGGGCCACAGCTTTGTGGGTGGCCCGGTGTGAGTGGGTTTCTGCTGGCCTTTCTGCAGGAGTTGCCAGGCTGCCGCCTGTAAAGAAGAGGATGTGTCACCCATACCTTCCGCTGGAATTTCTCTCCGGACAGAGGTGAGGAAGGAAAAAAGCAGTGGGGGCCGGGACAGGAGGGGTATCTCAGGCAGGGCAATGGAAAGCTTCTGGAAGAGCGCCCGGGTCCAGGACCACCCTGGCTGGCCTGCAGGCACCAAGTTGGCCTGCATGCTGTCACTGGTATGGCTCCACTGTCCTTCTTCTAGGCTTTCAAGCCCTTGTACATATTCAGGTGTTTTACCTGGAAAGGGTGGGAACAGTTCAGCAGCAGCTGGCCTGGGGCTCAGCTCACGTTTACTCACAGATGCCTCGGCACGGTCCCCCAGCTTTGCAATGAGGACGCTCCTTGCGTGGGGGGTGGGTTGCTGGCTGTATGGGAGATGGTTCCCCACCTCTGACCAATTTCAATATTGTTTACCACTGGAGCAAGTGCCCTGATAGGGTTTTCCTCTGTATAACTCGTGGGTTCAGTTTTTTTTTTTCTTTTATGGTTCAAGTTAGATTTTATTCCTCTTTTATGTATTTATAGATATAAGCATGGAAATAATTCATTCCTATAAATACATCTGTGTGACGGGAAGAAATTTTTTCTGTTCTATTTTTAAATTTTATTTTTTAAAATTTTGAAATTTAATTTTATTTATTTTTTTTATACAGCACGTTATTATTAGTTATGTATTTTATGCATATACATGTATACAGATCAATCCCAAACTCCCAACTCATCCCACCACCACCACCCCATGGCTTCCCACACTTGGTGTCCATACGTTTGTTCTCTACCTCTGTGTCTCTATTTCTTCCCTGCAAACGAGTTCATCTGTACCATTTTTAGGCTCCACATATATGCATTAATATACAATATTTTTTTTCCTCTTTCTGACTTACTTCATTCTGTATGACTGTCTCCCGATCCATCGATGTCTCTACAAATGACCCAGTTTCATTCCTTTTTATGGCCGAGTAATATTCCATTTTATATATGTACCACATCTTTATCCATTCATCTGTCTGTGGGCATTTAGGTTGCTTCCATTACCTGGCTATTGTAAATAGTGCTGCAATGAACATTGTGGTGAATGTGCCTTTTTGAAATACGGTTTTCTCTGGGTATATGCCCAGAAGTGGGATTGCTGGATCAGATGGTAATTCTATTTCTAGTTTTTTTAAGGAAACTCCATACTGTTCTCCATAGTGACTGTATCAATTTACATTCCCACCAATAGTGGAAGAGGGCTCCTTTTGTCCACACCCTCCCCAGAATTGGTTGTTTGTAGATTTTCTGATGATGCCGATTCTAACAGGTGTGAGGTGATACCTCATTGTAGTTTTGATTTGCATTTCTCTAATAATTAGTGCTGTTGAGCAGCTTTTCATGTGCGTCTTGGCCATCTCTCTGTCTCCTTTGAAAAAAAGTCTCTTTAGATCTTCTGCCCATGTTTTTGGGGGGTTGTTTGTTTTTTAATATTAAGCTGCATGAGCTGTTTATATATATTCGAGATTAAACCTCTGTCCATTGATTCGTGTGCAATGATTTTCGCCCCTTCTGAGGGAGGCCTTTTTCCATTCCCGTGTTTTTTAACAAAAAAGGAAAGAAAGGAAAAGAAGCAGAACACTAATGTGCGTAAAATATGCCTTTTGAAACGGTCGTTTTGAAATATGGACGTCCTTTGAATTTTTTGGTCGATATGTGACCCCAGGATTTGTTTTCAGGGCAGGTGTCATTTACAGGCCTGCAATGATTTTGAATATCAACTGACCATTAGCTTGGGATTGAAGCTGCTGTTGTGTGAAACGGCCACAAGGTGGCAGCAGTTCACCCTTACCAAATCAGGTTACTAGGGCAAGAGAGCCTCAGTGGAAGTGGTGTTCTAGATTGGAGTTTAGAATGGAATGTGCCAGGAGAAAGCCCCTCACGTTTGTCTCACTACTTCTTGTTCGTGTTTTTAATTATTTTTTTTTATTTTTTATTACAGCAAGTTTGATTACAATGTTTGGTTTGTTGTAGGTGTGGAAGATGTGGTTCTTTTACACATATACAGATGACTGTTCTTCCTGGGATCCTTTTCCCATGTACGTTATGACAGAATGTTGAGTAGTCCTCTCTTGGTATTCTGTAGGTCTTTGGTGATTATATATGTCACCTGTGTTTGTATATGTCTGTTAACCCTGATATCGTAATGAAACCAATCCTCACACCTTTCCATTGGTGAACCATAAGTTTGTTTAATGAATCTGTGATTGCCCTTCTCCATGGAAATATCTGCCCTGGTATCCATTTTTAGGTAACACCTATAAGTGATATGATATGATATGTGTCTTTCACTTTCTGACTTACTACAAGTCACGTGATTACTTCTAGACTCATCTACGGTGCTGCAAATGGCATTGTGTCCTTTTTTCCCTTGGCTTCTCTTCTGCCTTAGCGGGGTCCATTTTCAACAATGTGATTCCCTGAGGGTTGTGAGTTAGCTGACGTGGGCAGCCTTACCCTGCCGGTCCGGCCTCCCCAGGGGTGCCTCGTTGAGGTCAATATAAAGAGCGTTCCAGGCAGCAATAGCCACTGAAGCTGTGCCTGACTCCATATTCTCTGCCCCGTCAGCAGTCTCGGGGCTGTGCTGGTGGGAGGGAGTGAGGGGCCACAGCTTTGTGGGTGGCCCGGTGTGAGTGGGTTTCTGCTGGCCTTTCTGCAGGAGTTGCCAGGCTGCCGCCTGTAAAGAAGAGGATGTGTCACCCATACCTTCCGCTGGAATTTCTCTCCGGACAGAGGTGAGGAAGGAAAAAAGCAGTGGGGTCCGGGACAGGAGTGGTATCTCACGCAGGGCAATGGAAAGCTTCTGGAAGAGCGCCCGATTCCAGGACCACCCTGGCTGGCCTGCAGGCACCAAGTTGGCCTGCATGCTGTCACTGGTATGGCTCCACGGTCCTTCCTCTAGGCTTTCAAGCCCTTGTACATATTCACGTGTTTTACCTGGAAAGGGTGGGAACAGTTCAGCAGCAGCTGGCCTGGGGCTCAGCTCACGTTTACTCACAGATGCCTCGGCACGGTCCCCCAGCTTTGCAATGAGGACGCTCCTTGCGTGGGGGGTGGGTTGCTGGCTGTATGGGAGATGGTTCCCCACCTATGACCAATTTCAGAATTGTTTACCACTGGAGCAATTGCCCTGATAGGGTTTTCCTCTGTATAACTCGTGGGTTCAGGTTTTTTTTTTCTTTTATGGTTCAAGTTAGATTTCATTCCTCTTTTATGTATTTATAGATATAAGCATGGAAATAATTCATTCCTATAAATACATCTGTGTGACGGGAAGAACTTTTTTCTGTTCTATTTGTAAATTTTATTTTTTAAAATTTTGAAATTTAATTTTATTTATTTTTTTTATACAGCACGTTATTATTAGTTATGTATTTTATGCATATACATGTATACAGGTCAATCCCAAACTCCCAACTCATCCCACCACCACCACCCCATGGCTTCCCACACTTGGTGTCCATACGTTTGTTCTCTACATCTGTGTCTCTATTTCTTCCTTGCAAACCAGTTCATCTGTACCATTTTTTTGGCTCCACATATATGCATTAATATACAATATTTGTTTTCCTCTTTCTGACTTACTTCATTATGTATGACAGTCTCTCGATACATCGATGTCTCTACAAATGACCCAGTTTCACTCCTTTTTATGGCCGAGTAATATTCCATTTCATATATGTACCACATCTTTATCCATTCATCTGTCTGTGGGCATTTAGGTTGCTTCCATTACCTGGCTATTGTAAATAGTGCTGCAACGAATATTGTGGTGAATATGCCTTTTTGAAATACAGTTTTCTCTGGGTATATGACCAGAAGTGGGATTGCTGGATCAGATGGTAATTCTATTTCTAATTTTTTTAAGTAAACTCCATACTGTTCTCCATAGTGACTGTATCAAGTTACATTCCCACCAATAGTGGAAGAGGGCTCCTTTTGTCCACACCCTCCCCAGAATTGGTTTTTTGCAGATTTTCTGATGATGCCGATTCTAACAGGTGTGAGGTGATACCTCATTGTAGTTTTGATTTGCATTTCTCTAATAATTAGTGCTCTTGAGCAGCTTTTCATGTGCGTCTTGGCCATCTCTGTGTCTCCTTTGAAGAAACGTCTCTTTAGATCTTCTGCCCATTTTTTTTGGTTGTTTGTTTTTTTTAATATTAAGCTGCATGAGTTGTTTATATATATTGCAGATTAAACCTCTGTCCATTGATTCGTCTGCAACGATTTTCGCCCATTCTGTGGGATGCCTTTTTCCATTCCCGTGTTTTTTAACAAAAAAGGAAAGAAAGGAAAAGAAGCAGAACACTAATGTGCGTAAAATATGCCTTTTGAAACGGTCGTTTTGAAATATGGACGTCCTTTGAATTTTTTGGTCGATATGTGACCCCAGGATTTGTTTTCAGGGCAGGTGTCATTTACAGGCCTGCAATGATTTTGAATATCAACTGACCATTAGCGCTGGGATTAAAGCTGCTGTTGTGTGAAACGGCCACTAGGTGGCAGCAGTTCACCCTTACCAAATCTGGTTACTAGGGCAAGAGAGCCTCAATGGAAGTGGTGTTCTAGATTGGAATTTAGAATGGAATGTGCCAGGAGAAAGCCCCTCACGTTTGTCTCACTACATCTTGTTCGTGTTTTTAATTTAATTTTTTTTATTTTTTATTACAGCAAGTTTGATTACAATGTTTGGCTTGTTGTAGGTGTGGAAGATGTGGTTCTTTTACACATATACAGATGACTGTTCTTCCTGGGATCCTTTTCCCATGTACGTTATGACAGAATGTTGAGTAGTCCTCTCTTGGTATTCTGTAGGTCTTTGGTGATTATATATGTCACCAGTGTTTGTATATGTCTGTTAACCCCGATATCGTAATGAAACCAATCCTCACACCTTTCCATTGGTGAACCATAAGTTTGTTTAATGAATCTGTGATTGCTCTTCTCCGTGGAAATATCTGCCCTGGTATCCATTTTTAGGTAACACCTATAAGTGATATGATATGATATGTGTCTTTCACTTTCCTACTTACTACAAGTCACATGATTACTTCTAGACTCATCTACGGTGCTGGAAATGGCATTGTGTCCTTTTTTTCCTTGGCTTCTCTTCTGCCTTAGCGGGGTCCATTTTCAACAATGTGATTCCCTGAGGGTTGTGGATTAGCTGACCTAGGCAGCCTTACCATGCCGGCCCGCCCTCCCCAGGTGTGCCTCGTTGAGGTCAATATAAACAGCGCTCCAGGCAGCAATAGCCCATGAAGCTGTGCCTGACTCCATATTCTCTGCCCCGTCAGCAGTCTCGGGGCTTTGCTGTTGGGAGGGAGTGAGGGGCCACAGCTTTGTGGGTGGCCCAGTGTGAGTGGGATTCTCCTGGCCTTTCTGCAGGAGTTGTCATGCTGCCGCCGTTAATGAAGAGGATGTGTCACCCATACCTTCCGATGGAATTTCTCTCGGAACAGAGGTGAGGAAGGCAAAAAGCAGTGGGTGCCGGGACAGGAGGGGAATCTCACGCAGGGCAATGGAAAGCTTCTGGAAGAGCGCCCGTGGCCAGGACCACCCTGGCTAGCCTGCAGGCACCAAGTTGGCCTGCGTGCTGTCGCTGGTGTGGCTCCACGGTCCTTCCTCTAGGCTTTCAAGCCCTTGTACATATTCAGGTGTTTTACCTGGAAAGGGTGGGAACAGTTCAGCAGCAGCTGGCCTGGGGCTCAGCTCACGTTTACTCACAGATACCTCGGCACTGTCCCCGAGCTTTGCAATGTGGACGCTCCTTGCGTGGGGGGTGGGTTGCTGGCTGTATGGTAGAGGCTTCCCCACTTCTGACCAATTTCAGAATTGTTTACCGCTGGAGCAAGTGCCGTGATAGGGTTTTCCTCTGTATAACTGGTGGGTTCACTTTTTTTTTCTTTTATGGTTCAAGTTAGATTTTATTCCAATTTTATGTATTTATAAATATAAGCATGGAAATAATTCATTCCTATAAATACATCTGTGTGACGGGAAGAATTTTTTCTGTTTTATTTGTAAATTTTATTTTTTAAAATTTTGAAATTTAATTTTATTTATGTTTTTATACAGCACGTTATTATTAGTTAGGTATTTTATGCATATACATGTATACAGGCCAATCCCAATCTCCCAACTCATCCCACCACCACCACCCCATGGCTTCCAACACTTGGTGTCCATACGTTTCTTCTCTACCTCTGTGTCTCTATTTCTTCCCTGCAAACCAGTTCATCTGTACTATTTTTAGGCTCCACATATATGCATTAATATACAATATTTGTTTTCCTCTTTCTGACTTACTTCATTCTGTATGACAGTCTCTCGATCCATCGATGTCTCTACAAATGACCCAGTTTCATTCCTTTTTATGGCCGAGTAATATTCCATTTCATATATGTACCACATCTTTATCCATTCATCTGTCTGTGGGCATTTAGGTTGCTTCCATTACCTGGCTATTGTAAATAGTGCTGCAACGAACATTGTGGTGAATGTGCCTTTTTGAAATACGGTTTTCTCTGGGTATATGCCCAGAAGTGGGATTGCTGGATCAGATGGTAATTCTATTTCTAGTTTTTTTAAGGAAACTCCATACTGTTCTCCATAGTGACTGAATCAATTTACATTCCCACCAATAGTGGAAGAGGGCTCCTTTTGTCCACACCCTCCCCAGAATTGGTTGTTTGTAGATTTTCTGATGATGCTGATTCTAACAGGTGTGAGGTGATACCTCATTGTAGTTTTGATTTGCATTTCTCTAATAATTAGTGCTCTTGAGCAGCTTTTCATGTGCGTCTTGGCCATCTCTGTGTCTTCTTTGAAGAAACGTCCCTTTAGATCTTCGGCCCATTTTTGTATTGGGATGTTTGTTTTTTTAATATTAAGCTGCATGAGCTGTTTATATATATTGGAGATTAAACCTTTGTCCATTGATTTGTTTGCAACGATTTTCGCCCATTCTGAGGGATGCCTTTTTCCATTCCCGTTTTTTTTTACAAAAAAAGGAAAGAAAGAAAAAGAAGCAGAACACTCATGTGCCTAAAATATGCCTTTTGAAACGGTCGTTTTGAAATATGGACGTCCTTTGAATTTTTTGGTCGATATGTGACCCCAGAATTTGTTTTCAGGGCAGGTGTGATTTACAGGCCTGCAATGATTTTGAATATCAATGGACCATTAGCGCTGGGATTAAAGCTGCTGTTGTGTGAAACGGCCACAAGGTGGCAGCAGTTCTCCCTTACCAAATCTGGTTAAGAGGGCAACAGAGCCTCAACGGAAGTCGTGTTCTAGATTGCAATTTAGAATGGAATGTGCCAGGAGAAAGACCCTCAAGTGTGTCTCACTACAACTTGTTTAGGTTTTTAATTTATTTTAATTTATTTTTTATTACAGCAAGTTTGATTACAATGTGTGTCTTGTTGTAGATGTGGAAGATGTGGTTCTTTTACACATATAGAGATGTCTGATCTTCCGGGGGTCCTTTTCCCATGTACGTTATGACAGAATGTTGAGTAGTCTTCTCTTGGTATTCTGTAGGTCTTTGGTGATTATATATGTCACCTGTGTTTGTATATGTCTGTTAACCCCGATATCCTAATGAAACCAATCCTCACACCTTTCCATTGGTGAACCATAAGTTTGTTTAATGAATCTGTGATTGCCCTTCTCCGTGGAAATATCTGCCCTGGTATCCATTTTTAGGTAACACCTATAAGTGATATGATACGATATGTGTCTTTCACTTTCTGACTTACTACAAGTCACGTGATTAACTCTAGACTCATTTACGGGGCTGCAAATGGCATTGTGTCCTTTTTATCCTTGGCTTCTATTCTTCCTTAGCGAGGTCCATTTACAACAATGTGATTCCCTGAGGGTTGTGGATTAGCTGACCTGGGCAGCCTTACCCTGCCGGCCCGCCCTCCCCAGGTGTGCCTCGTTGAGGTCAATATAAACAGAGCTCCAGGCAGCAATAGCCCCTGAAGCTGTGCCTGACTCCATATTCTCTGCCCCGTCAGCAGTCTCGGGGCTGTGCTGGTGGGAGGGAGTGAGGGGCCACAGCTTTGTGGGTGGCCCGGTGTGAGTGGGGTTCTGCTGGCCTTTCTGCAGGAGTTTCCAGGCTGCCGCCTGTAAAGAAGAGGTTGTGTCACCCATAACTTCTGCTGGAATTTCTCTCCGGACAGACGTGAGGAAGGAAAAAAGCAGTGGGGGCCGGGACAGGAGGGGTATCTCAGGAAGGGCAATGGAAAGCTTCTGGAAGAGCGCCCGGGGCCAGGACCACCCTGTCTGGCCTGCAGGCACCAAGTTGGCCTGCGTGCTGTCGCTGGTGTGGCTCCACGGTCCTTCCTCTAGGCTTTCAAGCCCCTGTACATATTCAGGTGTTTTACCTGGAAAGGGTGGGGACAGTTCAGCAGCAGCTGGCCTGGGGCTCAGCTCACGTTTACTCACAGATGCCTCGGCATGGACCCCCAGCTTAGCAATGAGGACGCTCCTTGCGTGGGGGGTGGGTTGCTGGCTGTATCGGAGATGGTTCCCCACTTCTGACCAATTTAAGAATTGTTTACCGCTGGAGCAAGTGCCGTGATAGGGTTTTCCTCTGTATAACTCGTGGGTTCACTTTTTTTTTCTTTTATCGTTCAAGTTAGATTTTATTCCTCTTTTATGTATTTATAGATATAAGCATGGAAATAATTCATTCCTATAAATACATCTGTGTGACGGGAAGAACTATTTCTGTTTTATTTTTAAATTTTATTTTTTAAAATTTTGAAATTTAATTTTATTTATTTTTTTAAAGAGCACGTTATTATTAGTTATGTATTTTATGCATATACATGTATACAGGTCAATCCCAAACACCCAACTCATCCCACCACCACCACCCCATGGTTTCCCACACTTGGTGTCCATACATTTGTTCTCTACCTCTGTGTCTCTATTTCTTCCCTGCAAAACAGTTCATCTGTACCATTTTTAGGCTCCACATATATGCATTAATATACAATATTTGTTTTCCTCTTTCTGACTTACTTCATTCTGTATGACAGTCTCTCGATCCATCGATGTCTCTACAAATGACCCAGTTTCATTTCTTTTTATGGCCGAGTAATATTCCATTTTATATATGTACCACATCTTTATCCATTCATCTGTCTGTGGGCATTTAGGTTGATTCCATTGCCTGCCTAATGTAAATAGTGCTGCAACGAACAATGTGGTGAATGCGCCTTTTTGAAATATGGTTTTCTCTGGGTATATGCCCAGAAGTGGGATTGCTGGATCAGATGGTAATGCTATTTCTAATTTTTTAAAGGAAACTCCATACTGTTCTCCATAGTGACTGTATCAATTTCCATTCCCACCAATAGTGGAAGAGGGCTCCTTTTGTCCACACCCTCCCCAGAATTGGTTGTTTGTAGATTTCCTGATGATGCCGATTCTAACAGGTGTGAGGTGATACCTCATTGTAGTTTTGATTTGCATTTCTCTAATAATTAGTGCTGTTGAGCAGCTTTTCATGTGCGTCTTGGCCATCTCTGTGTCTCCTTTGAAGAAACGTCTCTTTAGATCTTCTGCCCATTTACTTTTGGGTTGTTTATTTTTTTAATATTAAGCTGCATGAGCTGTTTATATATATTGGAGATTAAACCTCTGTCCATTGATTCGTCTGCAACGATTTTCGCCCATTCTGAGGGATGCCTTTTTCCATTCCCGTGTTTTTTAACAAAAAAGGAAAGAAAGGAAAAGAAGCAGAACACTAATGTGCGTAAAATATGCCTTTTGAAACGGTCGTTTTGAAATATATACGTCCTTTGAATTTTTTGGTCGATATGTGACCCCAGGATTTGTTTTCAGGGCAGGTGTCATTTACAGGCCTGCAATGATTTTGAATATCAACTGACCATTAGCGCTGGGATTAAAGCTGCTGTTGTGTGAAACGGCCACAAGGTGGCAGCAGTTCACCCTTACCAAATCTGGTTACTAGGGCAAGAGAGCCTCAGTGGAAGTGGTGTTCTAGATTGGAGTTTAGAATGGAATGTGCCAGGAGAAAGCCCCTCACGTTTGTCTCACTACTTCTTGTTCGTGTTTTTAATTTAATTTTTTATTTTTTATTACAGCAAGTTTGATTACAATGTTTGGCTTGTTGTAGGTGTGGAAGATGTGGTTCTTTTACACATATACAGATGACTGTTCTTCCTGGGATCCTTTTCCCATGTACGTTATGACAGAATGTTGAGTAGTCCTCTCTTGGTATTCTGTAGGTCTTTGGTGATTATATATGTCACCTGTGTTTGTATATGTCTGTTAACCCCGATATCGTAATGAAACCA
This sequence comes from Mesoplodon mirus, assembly GCF_964341445.2. Classification (NCBI taxonomy): domain Eukaryota; kingdom Metazoa; phylum Chordata; class Mammalia; order Artiodactyla; family Ziphiidae; genus Mesoplodon; species Mesoplodon mirus. Next base: position 117,359,017 of record NC_138984.1, read on the forward strand.
ATCCTCACACCTTTCCATTGGTGAACCATAAGTTTGTTTAATGAATCTGTGATTGCCCTTCTCCGTGGAAATATCTGCCCTGGTATCCATTTTTAGGTAACACCTATAAGTGTTATGATATGATATGTGTCTTTCACTTTCTGACTTACTACAAGTCACGTGATTACTTCTAGACTCATCTACGGTGCTGCAAATGGCATTGTGTCCTTTTTTTCCTTGGCATCTCTTCTGCATTAGCGGAGTCCATTTTCAACAATGTGATTCCCTGAGGGTTGTGGATTAGCTGACCTGGGCAGCCTTACACTGCCGGCCCGCCCTCCCCAGCTGTGCCTCGTTGAGGTCAATATAAACAGAGCTCCAGGCAGCAATAGCCCCTGAAGCTGTGCCTGACTCCATATTCTCTGCCCCGTCAGCAGCCTCGGGGCTATGCTGGTGCGAATGAGTGAGGGGCCACAGCTTTGTGGGTGGCCCGGTGTGAGTGGGGTTCTGCTGGCCTTTCTGCAGGAGTTGCCAGGCTGCCACCTGTAAAGAAGAGGATGTGTCACCCATACCTTCCGCTGGAATTTCTCTCCGGACAGAGGTGAGGAAGGAAAAAAGCAGTGGGGGCCGGGACAGGAGGGGTATCTCAGGAAGGGCAATGGAAAGCTTCTGGAAGAGCGCCAGTGTCCAGGACCACCCTGGCTGGCCTGCAGGCACCAAGTTGGCCTTCGTGCTGTCGCTGGTGTGGCTCCACAGTCCTTCCTCTAGGGTTTCAAGCCCTTGTACATATTCAGGTGTTTTACCTGGAAAGGGTGGGGACAGTTCAGCAGCAGCTGGCCTGGGGCTCAGCTCACGTTTACTCACAGATGCCTCGGCACGGACCCTCAGCTTTGCAATGAGGACGCTCCTTGCGTGGGGGGTGGGTTGCTGGCTGTATGGGAGATGGTTCCCCACCTCTGACCAATTTCAGAATTGTTTACCGCTGGAGCAAGTGCCGTGATAGGGTTTTCCTCTGTATAACTCGTGAGTTCAGGTTTTTTTTTTTCTTTTATGGTTCAAGTTAGATTTTATTCCTCTTTTATGTATTTATAGATATAAGCATGGAAATAATTCATTCCGATAAATACATATGTGTTACGGGAAGAATTTTTTCTGTTTTATTTTTAAATTTTATTTTTTAAAATTTTGAAATTTAATTTTATTTATTTTTTTTATACAGCACGTTATTATTAGTTATGTATTTTATGCATATACATGTATACAGGTCAATCCCAAACTCCCAACTCATCCCAACAGCACCACCCCATGGCCTCCCACATTTGGTGTCCATACGTTTGTTCTCTACCTCTCTGTCTCTATTACTTCCCTGCAAACCAGTTCATCTGTACCATTTTTAGGCTCCACATATATGCATTAATATACAATATTTGTTTTCCTCTTTCTGACTTACTTCATTCTGTATGACAGTCTCTCGATCCATCGATGTCTCTACAAATGACCCAGTTTCATTTCTTTTTATGGCCGAGTAATATTCCATTTTATATATGTACCACATCTTTATCCATTCATCTGTCTGTGGGCATTTAGGTTGATTCCATTGCCTGCCTAATGTAAATAGTGCTGCAACGAACAATGTGGTGAATGCGCCTTTTTGAAATACGGTTTTCTCTGGGTATATGCCCAGAAGTGGGATTGCTGGATCAGATGGTAATTCTATTTCTAATTTTTTTAAGGAAACTCCATACTGTTCTCCATAGTGACTGTATCAATTTACATTCCCACCAATAGTGGAAGAGGGCTCCTTTTGTCCACACCCTCCCCAGAATTGGTTGTTTGTAGATTTCCTGATGATGCCGATTCTAACAGGTGTGAGGTGATACCTCATTGTAGTTTTGATTTGCATTTCTCTAATAATTAGTGCTGTTGAGCAGCTTTTCATGTGCGTCTTGGCCATCTCTGTGTCTCCTTTGAAGAAACGTCTCTTTAGATCTTCTGCCCATTTTTTTTGGGTTGTTTATTTTTTTAATATTAAGCTGCATGAGCTGTTTATATATATTGGAGATTAAACCTCTGTCCATTGATTCGTCTGCAATGATTTTCGCCCATTCTGAGGGATGCCTTTTTCCATTCCCGTGTTTTTTAACAAAAAAGGGAAGAAAGGAAAAGAAGCAGAACACTAATGTGCGTAAAATATGCCTTTTGAAATGGTCGTTTTGAAATATGGACGTCCTTTGAATTTTTTGGTCGATATGTGACCCCAGGATTTGTTTTCAGGGCAGGTGTCATTTACAGGCCTGCAATGATTTTGAATATCAACTGACCATTAGCGCTGGGATTAAAGCTGCTGTTGTGTGAATCGGCCACAAGGTGGCAGCAGTTCACCCTTACCAAATCTGGTTACTAGGGCAAGAGAGCCTCAGTGGAAGTGGTGTTCTAGATTGGAGTTTAGAATGGAATGTGCCAGGAGAAAGCCCCTCACGTTTGTCTCACTACTTTTTGTTCGTGTTTTTAATTTAATTTTTTTATTTTTTATTACAGCAAGTTTGATTACAATGTTTGGCTTGTTGTAGGTGTGGAAGATGTGGTTCTTTTACACATATACAGATGACTGTTCTTCCTGGGATCCTTTTCCCATGTACGTTATGACAGAATGTTGAGTAGTCCTCTCTTGGTATTCTGTAGGTCTTTGGTGATTATATATGTCACCTGTGTTTGTATATGTCTGTTAACCCCGATATCGTAATGAAACCAATCCTCACACCTTTCCATTGGTGAACCATAAGTTTGTTTAATGAATCTGTGATTGCCCTTCTCCGTGGAAATATCTGCCCTGGTATCCATTTTTAGGTAACACCTATAAGTGTTATGATATGATATGTGTCTTTCACTTTCTGACTTACTACAAGTCACGTGATTACTTCTAGACTCATCTACGGTGCTGCAAATGGCATTGTGTCCTTTTTTTTCCTTGGCATCTCTTCTGCCTTGGCGGTGTCCATTTTCAACAATGTGATTCCCTGAGGGTTGTGGATTAGCTGACCTGGGCAGCCTTACCCTGCCGGCCCGCCCTCCCCAGCTGTGCCTCGTTGAGGTCAATATAAACAGAGCTCCAGGCAGCAATAGCCCCTGAAGCTGTGCCTGACTCCATATTCTCTGCCCCGTCAGCAGCCTCGGGGCTGTGCTGGTGCGAGTGAGTGAGGGGCCACAGCTTTGTGGGTGGCCCGGTGTGAGTGCGGTTCTGCTGGCCTTTCTGCAGGAGTTGCCAGGCTGCCACCTGTAAAGAAGAGGATGTGTCACCCATACCTTCCGCTGGAATTTCTCTCCGGACAGAGGTGAGGAAGGAAAAAAGCAGTGGGGGCCGGGACAGGAGGGGTATCTCAGGAAGGGCAATGGAAAGCTTCTGGAAGAGCGCCCGGGGCCAGGACCACCCTGGCTGGCCTGCAGGCACCAAGTTGGCCTTCGTGCTGTCGCTGGTGTGGCTCCACAGTCCTTCCTCTAGGGTTTCAAGCCCTTGTACATATTCAGGTGTTTTACCTGGAAAGGGTGGGGACAGTTCAGCAGCAGCTGGCCTGGGGCTCAGCTCACGTTTACTCACAGATGCCTCGGCACGGACCCTCAGCTTTGCAATGAGGACGCTCCTTGCGTGGGGGGTGGGTTGCTGGCTGTATGGGAGATGGTTCCCCACCTCTGACCAATTTCAGAATTGTTTACCGCTGGAGCAAGTGCCGTGATAGGGTTTTCCTCTGTATAACTCGTGAGTTCAGGTTTTTTTTTTTCTTTTATGGTTCAAGTTAGATTTTATTCCTCTTTTATGTATTTATAGATATAAGCATGGAAATAATTCATTCCGATAAATACATATGTGTTACGGGAAGAATTTTTTCTGTTTTATTTTTAAATTTTATTTTTTAAAATTTTGAAATTTAATTTTATTTATTTTTTTTATACAGCACGTTATTATTAGTTATGTATTTTATGCATATACATGTATACAGGTCAATCCCAAACTCCCAACTCATCCCAACAGCACCACCCCATGGCCTCCCACATTTGGTGTCCATACGTTTTTTCTCTACCTCTCTGTCTCTATTACTTCCCTGCAAACCAGTTCATCTGTACCATTTTTAGGCTCCACATATATGCATTAATATACAATATTTGTTTTCCTCTTTCTGACTTACTTCATTCTGTATGACAGTCTCTCGATCCATCGATGTCTCTACAAATGACCCAGTTTCATTTCTTTTTATGGCCGAGTAATATTCCATTTTATATATGTACCACATCTTTATCCATTCATCTGTCTGTGGGCATTTAGGTTGATTCCATTGCCTGCCTAATGTAAATAGTGCTGCAACGAACAATGTGGTGAATGCGCCTTTTTGAAATACGGTTTTCTCTGGGTATATGCCCAGAAGTGGGATTGCTGGATCAGATGGTAATTCTATTTCTAATTTTTTTAAGGAAACTCCATACTGTTCTCCATAGTGACTGTATCAATTTACATTCCCACCAATAGTGGAAGAGGGCTCCTTTTGTCCACACCCTCCCCAGAATTGGTTGTTTGTAGATTTCCTGATGATGCCGATTCTAACAGGTGTGAGGTGATACCTCATTGTAGTTTTGATTTGCATTTCTCTAATAATTAGTGCTGTTGAGCAGCTTTTCATGTGCGTCTTGGCCATCTCTGTGTCTCCTTTGAAGAAACGTCTCTTTAGATCTTCTGCCCATTTTTTTGGGGTTGTTTATTTTTTTAATATTAAGCTGCATGAGCTGTTTATATATATTGGAGATTAAACCTCTGTCCATTGATTCGTCTGCAACGATTTTCGCCCATTCTGAGGGATGCCTTTTTCCATTCCCGTGTTTTTTAACAAAAAAGGGAAGAAAGGAAAAGAAGCAGAACACTAATGTGCGTAAAATATGCCTTTTGAAATGGTCGTTTTGAAATATGGACGTCCTTTGAATTTTTTGGTCGATATGTGACCCCAGGATTTGTTTTCAGGGCAGGTGTCATTTACAGGCCTGCAATGATTTTGAATATCAACTGACCATTAGCGCTGGGATTAAAGCTGCTGTTGTGTGAATCGGCCACAAGGTGGCAGCAGTTCACCCTTACCAAATCTGGTTACTAGGGCAAGAGAGCCTCAGTGGAAGTGGTGTTCTAGATTGGAGTTTAGAATGGAATGTGCCAGGAGAAAGCCCCTCACGTTTGTCTCACTACTTTTTGTTCGTGTTTTTAATTTAATTTTTTTATTTTTTATTACAGCAAGTTTGATTACAATGTTTGGCTTGTTGTAGGTGTGGAAGATGTGGTTCTTTTACACATATACAGATGACTGTTCTTCCTGGGATCCTTTTCCCATGTACGTTATGACAGAATGTTGAGTAGTCCTCTCTTGGTATTCTGTAGGTCTTTGGTGATTATATATGTCACCTGTGTTTGTATATGTCTGTTAACCCCGATATCGTAATGAAACCAATCCTCACACCTTTCCATTGGTGAACCATAAGTTTGTTTAATGAATCTGTGATTGCCCTTCTCCGTGGAAATATCTGCCCTGGTATCCATTTTTAGGTAACACCTATAAGTGTTATGATATGATATGTGTCTTTCACTTTCTGACTTACTACAAGTCACGTGATTACTTCTAGACTCATCTACGGTGCTGCAAATGGCATTGTGTCCTTTTTTTTCCTTGGCAACTCTTCTGCCTTGGCGGTGTCCATTTTCAACAATGTGATTCCCTGAGGGTTGTGGATTAGCTGACCTGGGCAGCCTTACCCTGCCGGCCCGCCCTCCCCAGCTGTGCCTCGTTGAGGTCAATATAAACAGAGCTCCAGGCAGCAATAGCCCCTGAAGCTGTGCCTGACTCCATATTCTCTGCCCCGTCAGCAGCCTCGGGGCTGTGCTGGTGCGAGTGAGTGAGGGGCCACAGCTTTGTGGGTGGCCCGGTGTGAGTGCGGTTCTGCTGGCCTTTCTGCAGGAGTTGCCAGGCTGCCACCTGTAAAGAAGAGGATGTGTCACCCATACCTTCCGCTGGAATTTCTCTCCGGACAGAGGTGAGGAAGGAAAAAAGCAGTGGGGGCCGGGACAGGAGGGGTATCTCAGGAAGGGCAATGGAAAGCTTCTGGAAGAGCGCCCGGGGCCAGGACCACCCTGGCTGGCCTGCAGGCACCAAGTTGGCCTTCGTGCTGTCGCTGGTGTGGCTCCACAGTCCTTCCTCTAGGGTTTCAAGCCCTTGTACATATTCAGGTGTTTTACCTGGAAAGGGTGGGGACAGTTCAGCAGCAGCTGGCCTGGGGCTCAGCTCACGTTTACTCACAGATGCCTCGGCATGGACCCCCAGCTTAGCAATGAGGACGCTCCTTGCGTGGGGGGTGGGTTGCTGGCTGTATGGGAGATGGTTCCCCACCTCTGACCAATTTCAGAATTGTTTACCGCTGGAGCAAGTGCCGTGATAGGGTTTTCCTCTGTATAACTCGTGGGTTCACTTTTTTTCTCTTTTATCGTTCAAGTTAGATTTTATTCCTCTTTTATGTATTTATAGATATAAGCATGGAAATAATTCATTCCTATAAATACATCTGTGTGACGGGAAGAACTATTTCTGTTTTATTTTTAAATTTTATTTTTTAAAATTTTGAAATTTAATTTTATTTTTTTTTAAAGAGCACGTTATTATTAGTTATGTATTTTATGCATATACATGTATACAGGTCAATCCCAAACACCCAACTCATCCCACCACCACCACCCCATGGTTTCCCACACTTGGTGTCCATACATTTGTTCTCTACCTCTGTGTCTCTATTTCTTCCCTGCAAAACAGTTCATCTGTACCATTTTTAGGCTCCACATATATGCATTAATATACAATATTTGTTTTCCTCTTTCTGACTTACATCATTCTGTATGACAGTCTCTCGATCCATCGATGTCTCTACAAATGACCCAGTTTCATTCCTTTTTATGGCCGAGTAATATTCCATTTTATATATGTACGACATCTTTATCCATTCATCTGTCTGTGGGCATTTAGGTTGCTTCCATTACCTGGCTATTGTAAATAGTGCTGCAACGAACATTGTGGTGAATGTGCCTTTTTGAAATACGGTTTTCTCTGGGTATATGCCCAGAAGTGGGATTCCTGGATCAGATGGTAATTCTATTTCTAATTTTTTTAAGGAAACTCCATACTGTTCTCCATAGTGACTGTATCAATTTACATTCCCACCAATAGTGGAAGAAGGCTCCTTTTGTCCACACCCTCCCCAGAATTGGTTTTTTGTAGATTTCCTGATGATGCCGATTCTAACAGGTGTGAGGTGATACCTCATTGTAGTTTTGATTTGCATTTCTCTAATAATTAGTGCTGTTGAGCAGCTTTTCATGTGCGTCTTGGCCATCTCTGTGTCTCCTTTGAAGAAACGTCTCTTTAGATCTTCTGCCCATTTTTTGGGGGTTCTTTGTTTTTTTAATATTAAGCTGCATGTGTTGTTTATATATATTTGAGATTAAACCTCTGTCCATTGATTCGTCTGCAACGATTTTCGCCCATTCTGAGGGATGCCTTTTTCCATTCCCGTGTTTTTTAACAAAAAAGGAAAGAAAGGAAAAGTAGCAGAAAACTAATGTGCGTAAAATATGCCTTTTGAAACGGTCGTTTTGAAATATGGACGTCCTTTGAATTTTTTGGTCGATATGTGACCCCAGGATTTGTTTTCAGGGCAGGTGTGATTTACAGGCCTGCAATGATTTTGAATATCAACTGACCATTAGCGCTGGGATTAAAGCTGCTGTTGTGTGAAACGGCCACAAGGTGGCAGCAGTTCACCCTTACCAAATCTGGTTACTAGGGCAAGAGAGCCTCAGTGGAAGTGGTGTTCTAGATAGGAGTTTAGAATGGAATGTGCCAGGAGAAAGCCCCTCACGTTTGTCTCACTACTTCTTGTTCGTGTTTTTAATTTAATTTTTTATTTTTTATTTTTTTCTTTTTTTTGCGGTATGCGGGCCTCTCACTGTTGTGGCCTCTCCCGTTGCGGAGCACAGGCTCCGGATGCGCAGGCCCAGCGGCCATGGCTCACGGGCCCAGCCGCTCCGCGGCATATGGGATCCTCCCAGACCGGGGCACGAACCCGTATCCCCTGCATCGGCAGGCGGACTCTCAACCACTGCGCCACCAGGGAGGCCCTAATTTTTTATTTTTTATTACAGCACGTTTGATTACAGTGTTTGGCTTGTTGTCGGTGTGGAAGATGTGGTTCTTTTACACATATACAGATGACTGTTCTTCCTGGGATCCTTTTCCCATGTACGTTATGACAGAATGTTGAGTAGTCCTCTCTTGGTATTCTGTAGGTCTTTGGTGATTATATATGTCACCTGTGTTTGTATATGTCTGTTAACCCCGATATCGTAATGAAACCAATCCTCACACCTTTCCATTGGTGAACCATAAGTTTGTTTAATGAATCTGTGATTGCCCTTCTCCGTGGAAATATCTGCCCTGGTATCCATTTTTAGGTAACACCTATAAGTGATATGATATGATATGTGTCTTTCACTTTCTGACTTACTACAAGTCACGTGATTACTTCTAGACTCATCTACGTTGCTGCAAATGGCATTGTGACCTTTTTTTCCGTGGCATCTCTTCTGCCTTAGCGGGGTCCATTTTCAACAATGTGATTCCCTGAGGGTTGTGGATTAGCTGACCTGGGCAGCCTTACCCTGCCGGCACGCCCTCCCCAGCTGTGCCTCGTTGAGGTCAATATAAACAGAGCTCCAGGCAGCAATAGCCCCTGAAGCTGTGCCTGACTCCATATTCTCTGCCCCGTCAGCAGTCTCGGGGCTGTGCTGGTGGGAGGGAGTGAGGGGCCACAGCTTTGTGGGTGGGCCGCTGTGAGTGGGGTTCTGCTGGCCTTTCTGCAGGAGTTGCCAGGCTGCCACCTGTAAAGAAGAGGATGTGTCACACATACCTTCCGCTGGAATTTCTCTCCGGACAGAGGTGAGGAAGGAAAAAAGCAGTGGGGGCCGGGACAGGAGGGGTATCTCAGGAAGGGGAATGGAAAGCTTCTGGAAGAGCGCCAGGGTCCAGGACCACCCTGGCAGGCCTGCAGGCACCAAGTTGGCCTGCGTGCTGTCGCTGGTGTGGCTCCACGGTCCTTCCTCTAGGCTTTCAAGCCCTTGTACATATTCAGGTGTTTTACCTGGAAAGGGTGGGGACAGTTCAGCAGCAGCTGGCCTGGGGCTCAGCTCACGTTTACTCACAGATGCCTCGGCACGGTCCCCCAGCTTTGCAATGAGGACGCTCCTAGCGTGGGGGGTGGTTTGCTGGCTGTATGGGAGATGGTTCCCCACCTCTGACCAATTTCAGAATTGTTTACCGTTGGAGCAAGTGCCGTGATAGGGATTTCCTCTGTATAACTCGTGGGTTCACTTTTTTTTTCTTTTATCTTTCAAGTTAGATTTTACTCCTCTTTTATGTATTTATAGATATAAGCATGGAAATAATTCATTCCTATAAATACATCTGTGTGACGGGAAGAACTTTTCTCTGTTTTATTTTTAAATTTTATTTTTTAAAATTTTGAAATTTAATTTTATTTATTTTTTTATACAGCACGTTATTATTAGTTATGAATTTTATGCATATACATGTATACAGGTCAATCCCAAACTCCCAACTCATCCCACCACCACCACCCCATGGCTTCCCACACTTGGTGTCCATATGTTTGTTCTCTACCTCTGTGTCTCTATTTCTTCCCTGCAAACCAGTTCATATGTACCATTTTTAGGCTCCACATATATGCATTAATATACAATATTTGTTTTCCTCTTTCTGACTTACTTCATTCTGTATGACAGTCTCTCGATCTATCGATGTCTCTACAAATGACCCAGTTTCATTCCTTTTTATGGCCGAGTAATAATCCATTTTATATATGTACCACATCTTTATCCATTCATCTGTCTGTGGGCATTTAGGTTGCTTCCATTACCTGGCTATTGTAAATAGTGCTTCAACGAACATTGTGGTGAATGTGCCTTTTTGAAATACGGTTTTCTCTGGGTATATGCCCAGAAGTGGAATTGCCGGATCAGATGGTAATTCTATTTCTAGATTTTTAAAGGAAACTCCATACTGTTCTCCATAGTGACTGTATCAATTTACATTCCCACCAATAGTGGAAGAGGGCTCCTTTTGTCCACACCCTCCCCAGAATTGGTTGTTTGTAGATTTCCTGATGATGCCGATTCTAACAGGTGTGAGGTGATACCTCATTGTAGTTTTGATTTGCATTTCTCTAATAATTAGTGCTGTTGAGCAGCTTTTCATGTGTGTCTTGGCCATCTCTGTGTCTCCTTTGAAGAAACGTCTCTTTAGATCTTCTTCCCATTTTTTGGGGGTTGTTAATTTTTTAATATTAAGCTGCATGAGCTGTTTATATATATTGGAGATTAAACCTCTGTCCATTAATTCATCCGCAAACATTTTCGCCCATTTTGAGGGATGCCTTTTTCCATTCCTGTGTTTTTTAACAAAAAAGGAAAGAAAGAAAAAGAAGCAGAACACTAATGTGCGTAAAATATGCCTTTTGAAATGGTCGTTTTGAAATATGAACGTCCTTTGAATTTTTTGGTTGATATGTGACCCCAGGATTTGTTTTCAGGGCAGGTGTCATTTACAGGCCTGCAATGATTTTGAATATCAACTGACCATTAGCGCTGGGATTAAAGCTGCTGTTGTGTGAAACGGCCACAAGGTGGCAGCAGTTCACCCTTACCAAATCTGGTTACTAGGGCAAGAGAGCCTCAGTGGAAGTGGTGTTCTAGATTGGAGTTTAGAATGGAATGTGCCAGGAGAAAGCCCCTCACGTTTGTCTCACTACTTCTTGTTCATGTTTTTAATTTAATTTTTTATTTTTTATTACAGCAAGTTTGATTACAATGTTTGGCTTGTTGTAGGTATGGAAGATGTGGTTCTTTTACACATATACAGATGACTGTTCTTCCTGGGATCCTTTTCCCATGTACGTTATGACAGAATGTTGAGTAGTCCTCTCTTAGTATTCTGTAGGTCTTTGGTGATTATATATGTCACCTGTGTTTGTATATGTCTGTTAACCCCGATATCGTAATGAAACCAATCCTCACACCTTTCCATTGGTGAACCATAAGTTTGTTTAATGAATCTGTGATAGCCCTTCTCCGTGGAAATATCTGCCCTGGTATCCATTTTTAGGTAACACCTATAAGTGATATGATATGATATGTGTCTTTCACTTTCTGACTTACTACAAGTCACGTGATTACTTCTAGACTCATCTACGGTGCTGCAAATGGCATTGTGTCCTTTTTTTCCTTGGCATCACTTCTGCCTTAGCGGGGTCCATTTTCAACAATGTGATTCCCTGAGGGTTGTGGATTAGCTGACCTGGGCAGCCTTACCCTGCCGGCCCACCCTCCCCAGGTGTGCCTCGTTGAGGTCAATATAAACAGAGCTCCAGGCAGCAATAGCCCCTGAAGCTGTGCCTGACTCCATAATCTCTGCCCCGTCAGCAGTCTCGGGGCTCTGCTGGTGGGAGGGAGTGATGGGCCACAGCTTTGTGGGTGGCCCGGTGTGAGTGGGGTTCTGCTGGCCTTTCTGCAGTAGTTGCCAGGCAACCGCCTGTAAAGAAGAGAATATGTCACCGATACCTTCCGCTGGAATTTCTCTCCGGACAGAGGTGAGGAAGGAAAAAAGCAGTGGGGGCCGGGACAGGAGGGGTATCCTGGGCAGGGCAATGTAAAGCTTCTGGAAGAGCGCCAGGGTCCAGGACCACCCTGGCTGGCCTGCAGGCACCAAGTTGGCCTGCGTGCTGTCACTGGTGTGGCTCCAAGGTCCTTCCTCTAGGCTTTCAAGCCCTTGTACATATTCAGGTGTTTTACCTGGAAAGGGTGGGGACAGTTCAGCAGCAGCTGGCCTGGGGCTCAGCTCACGTTTACTCACAGATGCCTCGGCACGGTCCCCCAGCTTTGCAATGAGGACGCTCCTTGCGTGGGGGGTGGGTTGCTAGCTGTATGGGAGATGGTTCCCCACCTCTGACCAATTTCAGAATTGTTTACCGCTGGAGCAAGTGCCGTGATAGGGTTTTCCTCTGTAGAACTCGTGGGTTCAATTTTGTTTTCTTTTATCGTTCAAGTTAGATTTTATTCCTCTTTTATGTATTCATAGATATAAGCATGGAAATAATTCATTCCTATAAATACATCTGTGTGACGGGAAGAACTTTTCTCTGTTTTATTTTTAAATTTTATTTTTTAAAATTTTGAAATTTAATTTTATTTATTTTTTTATACAGCACGTTATTTTTAGTGATGTATTTTATGCATATACATGTATACAGGTCAATCCCAAACTCCCAACTCATCCCACCACCACCACCCCATGGCTTCCCACACATGGTGTCCATACGTTTGTTCTCTACCTCTGTGTCTCTATTTCTTCCCTGCAAACCTGTTCATCTGTACCATTTTTAGGCTCCACATATATGCATTAATATACAATATTTGTTTTCCTCTTTCTGACTTACTTCATTCTGTATGACAGTCTCTCGATCCATCGATGTCTCTACAAATGACCCAGTTTCATTCCTTTTTATGGCCGAGTAATATTCCATTTTATATATGTATAACATCTTTATCCATTCATCTGTCTGTGGGCATTTAGGTTGCTTCCATTACCTGGCTATTGTAAATAGTGCTTCAATGAACATTGTGGTGAATGTGCCTTTTTGAAATACGGTTTTCTCTGGGTATATGCCCAGAAGTGGGATTGCTGGATCAGATGGTAATTCTATTTCTAGTTTTTTTTAAGGAAACTCCATACTGTTCTCCATAGTGACTGTATCAATTTACATTCCCACCAATAGTGGAAGAGGGCTCCTTTTGTCCACACCCTCCCCAGAATTTGTTGTTTGTAGATATCCTGATGATGCCGATTCTAACAGGTGTGAGGTGATACCTCATTGTAGTTTTGATTTGCATTTCTCTAATAATTAGTGCTGTTGAGCAGCTTTTCATGTGCGTCTTGGCCATCTCTGTGTCTTCTTTGAAGAAACGTCCCTTTAGATCTTCGGCCCATTTTTGTATTGGGATGTTTGTTTTTTTAATATTAAGCTGCATGAGCTGTTTATATATATTGGAGATTAAACCCATGTCCATTGATTCGTTTGCAACGATTTTCGCCCATTCTGAGGGATGCCTTTTTCCATTCCCTTTTTTTTTTACAAAAAAGGGAAAGAAATAAAAAGAAGCAGAACACTAATGTGCGTAAAATATGCCTTTTGAAACGGTCGTTTTGAAATATGGACGTCCTTTGAAATTTTTGGTCGATATGTGACCCCAGAATTTGTTTTCAGGGCAGGTGTCATTTACAGGCCTGCAATGATTTTGAATATCAACTGACCATTAGCGCTGGGATTAAAGCTGCTGTTGTGTGAAACGGCCACAAGGTCGCAGCAGTTCACCCTTACCAAATCTGGTTACTAGGGCAAGAGAGCCTCAGTGGAAGTGGTGTTCTAGATTGGAGTTTAGAATGGAATGTGCCAGGAAAAAGCCCCTCACGTTTGTCTCACTACTTCCTGTTTGTGTTTTTAATTTAATTTTTTATTTTTTATTACAGCAAGTTTGATTACAATGTTTGGCTTGTTGTAGGTGTGGAAGATGTGGTTCTTTTACACATATACACATGTCTGTTCTTCCTGGGATCCTATTCCCATGTACGTTATGACAGAATGTTGAGTAGTCCTCTCTTGGTATTCTGTAGGACTTTGGTGATTATATATGTCACCTGTGTTTGTATATGTCTCTTAACCCTGATATCGTAATGAAACCAATCCTCACACCTTTCCATTGGTGAACCATAAGTTTGTTTAATGAATCTGTGATTGCCCTTCTCCGTGGAAATATCTGCCCTGGTATCCATTTTTAGGTAACACCTATAAGTGATATGATATGATATGTGTCTTTCACTTTCTGACTTACTACAAGTCACGTGATTACTTCTAGACTCATCTACGGTGCTGCAAATGGCATTGTGTCCTTTTTTTCCTTGGCATCTCTTCTGGCTTAGCGGGGTCTATTTTCAACAATGTGATTCCCTGAGGGTTGTGGATTAGCTGACCTGGGCAGCCTTACCCTGCCGGCCCACCCTCCCCAGGTGTGCCTCGTTGAGGTCAATATAAACAGAGCTCCAGGCAGCAATAGCCCCTGAAGCTGTGCCTGACACCATATTCTCTGCCCCGTCAGCAGTCTCGGCGCTATGCTGGTGGGAGGGAGTGAGGGGCCACAGATTTGTGGGTGGCCCGTTGTGAGTGGGGTTCTGCTGGCCTTTCTGCAGGAGTTGCCAGGCTGCCGCCTGAAAAGAAGAGGTTATGTCACCCATACCTTCGGCTGGAATTTCTCTCCGGACAGAGGTGAGGAAGGAAAAAAGCAGTGGGGGCCGGGACAGGAGGGGTATCTCAGGCAGGGCAATGGAAAGCTTCTGGAAGAGCGCCAGGGTCCAGAACCACCCTGGCTGGCCTGCAGGCACCAAGTTGGCCTGCGTGCTGTCTCTGGTGTGGCTCCACGGTCCTTCTTCTAGGCTTTCAAACCCTTGTACATATTCAGGTGTTTTACCTGGAAAGGGTGGGGACAGTTCAGCAGCAGCTGGCCTGGGGCTCAGCTCACGTTTACTCACAGATGCCTCGGCACGGTCCCCCAGCTTTGCAATGAGGACGCTCCTTGCGTGGGGGGTGGGTTGCTGGCTGTATGGGAGATGGTTCCCCACCTCTGACCAATTTCAGAATTGTTTACCGCTGGAGCAAGTGCCGTGATAGGGTTTTCCTCTGTATAACTCGTGGGTTCACTTTTTTTTTCTTTTATGGTTCAAGTTAGATTTTATTCCTCTTTTATGTATTTATAGATATAAGCATGGAAATAATTCATTCCTATAAATACATCTGTGTGACGGGAAGAACTTTTTTCTGTTTTATTTTTAAATTTTATTCTTTAAAATTTTGAAATTTAATTTTATTTATTTTTTTTATACTGCACGTTATTATTAGTTATGTATTTTATGCATATACATGTATACAGGTCAATCCCAAACTCCCAACTCATCCCACCACCACCACCCCATGGCTTCCCACACTTGGTGTCCATATGTTTGTTCTCTACCTCTGTGTCTCTATTTCTTCCCTGCAATCCAGTTCATTTGTACCATTTTTAGGCTCCACATATATGCATTAATATACAATATTTGTTTTCCTCTTTCTGACTTACTTCATTCTGTATGACAGTCTCTCGATACATCAATGTCTCTACAAATGACCCAGTTTCACTCCTTTTTATGGCCGAGTAATATTCCATTTCATATATGTACCACATCTTTATCCATTCATCTGTCTTTGGGCATTTAGGTTGCTTCCATTACCTGGCTATTGTAAATAGTGCTGCAATGAACATTGTGGTGAATGTGCCTTTTTGATTTACCGTTTTCTCTGGGTATATGCCCAGAAGTGGGATTGCTGGATCAGATGGTAATTCTATTTCTAGTTTTTTTAAGGAAACTCCATACTGTTCTCCATAGTGACTGTATCAATTTACATTCCCACCAATAGTGGAAGAGGGCTCCTTTTGTCCACACCCTCCCCAGAATTGGTTGTTTGTAGATTTTCTGATGATGCCGATTCTAACAGGTGTGAGGTGATACCTCATTGTAGTTTTGATTTGCATTTCTCTAATAATTAGTGCTGTTCAGCAGCTTTTCATGTGCGTCTTGGCCATCTCTGTGTCTTCTTTGAAGAAACGTCTCTTTAGATCTTCTGCCCATTTTTTTTTGGGTTGTTTGTTTTTTTAATATTAAGCTGCATGAGCTGTTTATATATATTGGAGATGAAACCTCTGTCCATTGATTCATTTGCAACGATTTTCGCCCATTCTGAGGGATGCCTTTTTCCATTCCCGTGTTTTTTAACAAAAAAGGAAAGAAAGGAAAAGAAGCAGAACACTAATGTGCGTAAAATATGCCTTTTGAAACGGTCGTTTTGAAATATGGACGTCCATTGAATATTTTGGTCGATATGTGACCCCAGGATTTGTTTTCAGGGCAGGTGTCATTTACAGGCCTGCAATGATTTTGAATATCAACTGACTATTAGCGCTGGGATTAAAGCTGCTGTTGTGTGAAACGGCCACAAGGTGGCAGCAGTTCACCCTTACCAAATCTGGTTACTAGGGCAAGAGAGCCTCAGTGGAAGTGGTGTTCTAGATTGGAGTTTAGAATGGAATGTGCCAGGAGAAAGCCCCTCACGTTTGTCTCACTACTTCTTGTTCGTGTTTTTAATTTAATTTTTTATTTTTTATTACAGCAAGTTTGATTACAATGTTTGGCTTGTTGTAGGTGTGGAAGATGTGGTTCTTTTACACATATACACATGTCTGTTCTTGCTGGGATCCTTTTCCCAGGTACGTTATGACAGAATGTTGAGTAGTCCTCCCTTGGTATTCTGTAGGTCTTTGTTGATTATATATGTCACCTGTGTTTGTATATGTCTGTTAACCCCGATATCATAATGACCCAATCCTCACACCTTTCCATTGGTGAACCATAAGTTTGTTTAATGAATCTGTGATTGCCCTTCTCCGTGGAAATATCTGCCCTGGTATCCATTTTTAGGTAACACCTATAAGTGATATGATATGATATGTGTCTTTCACTTTCTGACTTACTACAAGTCACGTGATTACTTCTAGACTCATCTACGGTGCTGCAAATGGCATTGTGTCCTTTTTTCCCTTGGCTTCTCTTCTGCCTTAGCGGGGTCCATTTTCAACAATGTGATTCCCTGAGGGTTGTGGATTAGCTGACCTGGGCAGCCTTACCCTGCCGGCCCGCCCTCCCCAGGTGTGCCTCGTTGAGGTCAATATAAACAGCGCTCCAGGCAGCAATAGCCCCTGAAGCTGTGCCTGACTCCATCTTCTCTGCCCCGTCAGCAGTCTCGGGGCTGTGCTGGTGGGAGGGAGTGAGGGGCCACAGCTTTGTGGGTGGCCCGGTGTGAGTGGGGTTCTGCTGGCCTTTCTGCAGGAGTTGCCAGGCTGCCGCCTGTAAAGAAGTGGTTGTGTCACCCATACCTTCCGCTGGAATTTCTCTCCGGACAGAGGTGAGGAAGTAAAGAAGCAGTGGGGGCCGGGACAGGAAGGGTATCTCAGGCAGGGCAATGGAAAGCTTCTGGAACAGCGCCCGGTGCCAGGACCACCCTGGATGGCCTGCAGGCACCAAGTTGGCCTGCGTGCTGTCACTGGTGTGGCTCCACGGTCCTTCCTCTAGGCTTTCAAGCCCTTGTACATATTCAGGTGTTTTACCTGGAAAGGGTGGGAACAGTTCAGCAGCAGCTGGCCTGGGGCTCAGCTCACGTTTACTCACAGATGCCTCGGCACGGTTCCCCTGCTTTGCAATGAGGACGCTCCTTGTGTGGGGGGTGGGTTGATGGCTGTATGGGAGATGGTTCCCCACCTCTGACCAATTTCAGAATTGTTTACCACTGGAGCAAGTGCCCTGATAGGGTTTTCCTCTGTATAACTCGTGGGTTCACTTTTTTTTTCTTTTATCGTTCAAGTTAGATTTTATTCCTCCTTTATGTATTTATAGATATAAGCATGGAAATAATTCATTCCTATAAATACATCTGTGTGACGGGAAGAACTTTTCTCTGTTTTATTTTTAAATTTTATTTTTTAAAATTTTGAAATTTAATTTTATTTATTTTTTTATACAGCACGTTATTATTAGTTATGTATTTTATGCATATACATGTACACAGGTCAATCCCAAACTCCCAACTCATCCCACCACCACCACCCCATGGCTTCCCACACTTGGTGTCCATACGTTTGTTCTCTACCTCTGTGTCTCTATTTCTTCCCTGCAAACCAGTTCATCTGTACCATTTCTAGGCTCCACATATATGCATTAATATACAATATTTGTTTTCCTCTTTCTGACTTACTTCATTCTGTATGACAGTCTCTCGATCCATCGATGTCTCTACAAATGACCCAGTTTCATTCCTTTTTATGGCCGAGTAATATTCCATTTCATATATGTACCACATCTTTATCCATTCATCTGTCTGTGGGCATTTAGGTTGCTTCCATTACCTGGCTAATGTAAATAGTGCTGCAACGAATATTGTGGTGAATGTGCCTTTTTGAAATACGGTTTTCTCTGGGTATATGCCCAGAAGTGGGATTGCTGGATCAGATGGTAATTCTATTTCTAGTTTTTTTAAGGAAACTCCATAGTGTTCTCCATAGTGACTGTATCAATTTACATTCCCACCAATAGTGGAAGAGGGATCCTTTTGTCCACACCCTCCCCAGAATTGGTTGTTTGTAGATTTTTTGATGATGCCGATTCTAACAGGTGTGAGGTGAAACCTCATTGTAGTTTTGATTTGCATTTCTCTAATAATTAGTGCTGTTCAGCAGCTTTTCATGTGCGTCTTGGCCATCTCTGTGTCTTCTTTGAGGAAACGTCTCTTTAGATCTTCTGCCTATTTTTTTATTGGGTTGTTTGTTTTTTTAATATTAAGCTGCATGAGTTGTTTATATATATTGGAGATTAAACCTCTGTCTATTGATTCGTCTGCAACGATTTTCGCCCATTCTGAGGGATGCCTTTTTCCATTCCCGTGTTTTTTAACAAAAAAGGAAAGAAAGGAAAAGAAGCAGAACACTAATGTGCGTAAAATATGCCTTTTGAAATGGGCGTTTTGAAATTTGGACGTCCTTTGAATTTTTTGGTCGATATGTGACCCCAGGATTTGTTTTCAGGGCAGGTGTCATTTACAGGCCTGCAATGATTTTGAATATCAACTGACCATTAGCGTTGGGATTAAAGCTGCTGTTGTGTGAAACGGCCACAAGGTGGCAGCAGTTCACCCTTACCAAATCTGGTTACTAGGGCAAGAGAGCCTCAGTGGAAGTGGTGTTCTAGATTGGAGTTTAGAAGGGAATGTGCCAGGAGAAAGCCCCTCACGTTTGTCTCACTACTTCCTGTTTGTGTTTTTAATTTAATTTTTTATTTTTTATTACAGCAAGTTTGATTACAATGTTTGGCTTGTTGTAGGTGTGGAAGATGTGGTTCTTTTACACATATACACATGTCTGTTCTTGCTGGGATCCTTTTCCCATGTACGTTATGACAGAATGTTGAGTAGTCCTCTCTTGGTATTCTGTAGGTCTTTGGTGATTATATATGTCACCTGTGTTTGTATATGTCTGTTAACCCCGATATCGTAATGAAACCAATCCTCACACCTTTCCATTGGTGAACCATAAGTTTGTTTAATGAATCTGTGATAGCCCTTCTCCGTGGAAATATCTGCCCTGGTATCCATTTTTAGGTAACACCTATAAGTGATATGATATGATATGTGTCTTTCACTTTCTGACTTACTACAAGTCACGTGATTACTTCTAGACTCATCTACGGTGCTGCAAATGGCATTGTGTCCTTTTTTCCCTTGGCTTCTCTTCTGCCTTAGCGGGGTCCATTTTCAACAATGTGATTCCCTGAGGGTTGTGGATTAGCTGACCTGGGCAGCCTTACCCTGCCAGCCCGCCCTCCCCAGGTGTGCCTCATTGAGGTCAATATAAACAGCGCTCCAGGCAGCAATAGCCCCTGAAGCTGTGCCTGACTCCATCTTCTCTGCCCCGTCAGCAGTCTCGGGGCTGTGCTGGTGGGAGGGAGTGAGGGGCCACAGCTTTGTGGGTGGCCCGGTGTGAGTGGGGTTCTGCTGGCCTTTCTGCAGGAGGTGCCAGGCTGTCGCCTGTAAAGAAGAGGTTGTGTCACCCATACCTTCCGCTGGAATTTCTCTCCGGACAGAGGTGAGGAAGGAAAAAAGCAGTGGGGGCCGGGACAATAGGGCTATCTCAGGCAGGGCAATGGAAAGCTTCTGGAAGAGCGCCCGGGGCCAGGACCACCCTGGCTGGCCTGCAGGCACCAAGTTGGCCTGCGTGCTGTCGCTGGTGTGGCTCCACGGTCCTTCCTCTAGGCTTTCAAGCCCTTGTACATATTCAGGTGTTTTACCTGGAAAGGGTGGGAACAGTTCAGCAGCAGCTGGCCTGGGGCTCAGCTCACGTTTACTCACAGATGCCTCGGCACGGACCCCCAGCTTTGCAATGAGGACGCTCCTTGCATGGGGGGTGCGTTGATGTCTGTATGGGAGATGGTTCCCCACCTCTGACCAATTTCATAATTGTTTACCACTGGAGCAAGTGCCCTGATAGGATTTTCCTCTGTATAACTCGTGGGTTCAGGTTTTTTTTTCTTTTATGGTTCAAGTTAGATTTTATTCCTCTTTTATGTATTTATAGTTATAAGCATGGAAATAATTCATTCCTATAAATACATCTTTGTGACGGGAAGAACTTTTTTCTGTTTTATTTTTAAATTTTATTTTTTAAAATTTTTAAATTTAGTTTTATTTATTTTTTTTATACAGCACGTTATTATTAGTTATGTATTTTATGCATATACATGTATACAGGTCAATCCCAAACTCCCAACTCAACCCACCACCACCACCCCATGGCTTCCCACACTTGGTGTCCATACGTTTGTTCTCTACCTCTGTGTCTCTATTTCTTCCCTGCAAACCAGTTCATCTGTACCATTTTTAGGCTCCACATATATGCATTAATATACAATATTTGTTTTCCTCTTTCTGACTTACTTCATTCTGTATGACAGTCTCTCGATCCATCGATGTCTCTACAAATGACCCAGTTTCATTCCTATTTCTGGCCGAGTAATATTACATTTGATATATGTACCACATCTTTATCCATTCATCTGTCTGTGGGAATTTAGGTTGCTTCCATTACCTGGCTATTGTAAATAGTGCTGCAACGAACATTGTGGTGAATGTGCCTTTTTGAAATACGGTTTTCTCTGGGTATATGCCCAGAAGTGGGATTGCTGGATCAGATGGTAATTCTATTTCTAGTATTTTTAAGGAAACTCCATACTGTTCTCCATAGTGACTGTATCAATTTACAATCCCACGAATAGTGGAAGAGGGCTCCTTTTGTCCACACCCTCCCCAGAATTGGTTGTTTGTAGATTTTCTGATGATGCCGATTCTAACAGGTGTGAGGTGATACCTCATTGTAGTTTTGATTTGCATTTCTCTAATAATTAGTGCTGTTGAGCAGCTTTTCATGTGCGTCTTGGCCATCTCTGTGCCTCCTTTGAAGAAACGTCTCTTTAGATCTTCTGCCCATTTTTTGGGGGTTGTTTGTTTTTTTAATATTAAGCTGCATGAGCTGTTTATATATATTGGAGATGAAACCTCTGTCCATTGATTCGTCTGCAAAGATTTTCGCCCATTCTGAGGGATGCCTTTTTCCATTCCCGTGTTTTTTAACAAAAAAGGAAAGAAAGGAAAAGAAGCAGAACACTAATGTGCGTAAAATATGCCTTTTGAAATGGTCGTTTTGAAATATGGACGTCCTTTGAATTTTTTGGTCGATATGTGACCCCAGGATTTGTTTTCAGGGCAGGTGTCATTTACAGGCCTGCAATGATTTTGAATATCAACTGACCATTAGCGTTGGGATTAAAGCTGCTGTTGTGTGAAACGGCCACAAGGTGGCAGCAGTTCACCCTTACCAAATCTGGTTACTAGGGCAAGAGAGCCTCAGTGGAAGTGGTGTTCTAGATTGGAGTTTAGAATGGAATGTGCCAGGAGAAAGCCCCTCACGTTTGTCTCACTACTTCTTGTTCGTGTTTTTAATTTAATTTTTTATTTTTTATTACAGCAAGTTTGATTACAATGTTTGGCTTGTTGTAGGTGTGGAAGATGTGGTTCTTTTACACATATACACATGTCTGTTCTTCCTGGGATCCTTTTCCCATGTACGTTATGACAGAATGTTGAGTAGTCCTCTCTTGGTATTCTGTAGGTCTTTGGTGATTATATATGTCACCTGTGTTTGTATATGTCTGTTAACCCCGATATCGTAATGAAACCAATCCTCACACCTTTCCATTGGTGAACCATAAGTTTGTTTAATGAATCTGTGATTGCCTTTCTCCGTGGAAATATCTGCCCTGGTATCCATTTTTAGGTAACACCTATAAGTGATATGATATGATATGTGTCTTTCACTTTCTGACTTACTACAAGTCACGTGATTACTTCTAGACTCATCTACGGTGCTGCAAATTGCATTGTGTCCTTTTTTCCCTTGGCTTCTCTTCTGCCTTAGCGGGGTCCATTTTCAACAATGTGATTCCCTGAGGGTTGTGGATTAGCTGACCTGGGCAGCCTTACCCTGCCGGCCCGCCCTCCCCAGGTGTGCCTCGTTGAGGTCAATATAAACAGCGCTCCAGGCAGCAATAGCCCCTGAAGCTGTGCCTGACTCCATCTTCTCTGCCCCGTCAGCAGTCTCGGGGCTGTGCTGGTGGGAGGGAGTGAGGGGCCACAGCTTTGTGGGTGGCCCGGTGTGAGTGGGGTTCTGCTGGCCTTTCTGCAGGAGTTGCCAGGCTGCCGCCTGTAAAGAAGTGGTTGTGTCACCCATACCTTCCGCTGGAATTTCTCTCCGGACAGAGGTGAGGAAGGAAAGAAGCAGTGGGGGCCGGGACAGGAGGGGTATCTCAGGCAGGGCAATGGAAAGCTTCTGGAACAGCGCCCGGTGCCAGGACCACCCTGGATGGCCTGCAGGCACCAAGTTGGCCTGCGTGCTGTCACTGGTGTGGCTCCACGGTCCTTCCTCTAGGCTTCCAAGCCCTTGTACATATTCAGGTGTTTTACCTGGAAAGGGTGGGAACAGTTCAGCAGCAGCTGGCCTGGGGCTCAGCTCACGTTTACTCACAGATGCCTCGGCACGGTCCCCCAGCTTTGCAATGAGGACGCTCCTTGTGTGGGGGGTGGGTTGATGGCTGTATGGGAGATGCTTCCCCACCTCTGACCAATTTCAGAATTGTTTACCACTGGAGCAAGTGCCCTGATAGGGTTTTCCTCTGTATAACTCGTGGGTTCACTTTTTTTTTCTTTTATCGTTCAAGTTAGATTTTATTCCTCTTTTATGTATTTATAGATATAAGCATGGAAATAATTCATTCCTATAAATACATCTGTGTGACGGGAAGAACTTTTCTCTGTTTTATTTTTAAATTTTATTTTTAAAATTTTGAAATTTAATTTTATTTATTTTTTTATACAGCACGTTATTATTAGTTATGTATTTTATGCATATACATGTACACAGGTCAATACCAAACTCCCAACTCATCCCACCACCACCACCCCATGGCTTCCCACACTTGGTGTCCATACGTTTGTTCTCTACCTCTGTGTCTCTATTTCTTCCCTGCAAACCAGTTCATCTGTACCATTTTTAGGCTCCACATATATGCATTAATATACAATATTTGTTTTCCTCTTTCTGACTTACTTCATTCTGTATGACAGTCTCTCGATCCATCGATGTCTCTACAAATGACCCAGTTTCATTCCTTTTTATGGCCGAGTAATATTCCATTTCATATATGTACCACATCTTTATCCATTCATCTGTCTGTGGGCATTTAGGTTGCTTCCATTACCTGGCTATTGTAAATAGTGCTGCAACGAACATTGTGGTGAATGTGCCTTTTTGAAATACGGTTTTCTCTGGGTATATGCCCAGAAGTGGGATTGCTGGATCAGATGGTAATTCTATTTCTAGTTTTTTTAAGGAAACTCCATACTGTTCTCCATAGTGACTGTATCAATTTACATTCCCACCAATAGTGGAAGAGGGCTCCTTTTGTCCACACCCTCCCCAGAATTGGTTGTTTGTAGATTTTCTGATGATGCCGATTCTAACAGGTGTGAGGTGAAACCTTATTGTAATTTTGATTTGCATTTCTCTAAAAATTAGTGCTGTTGAGCAGCTTTTCACGTGCGTCTTGGCCATCTCTGTGTCTTCTTTGAGGAAACGTCTCTTTAGATCTTCTGCCTATTTTTTTTATTGGGTTGTTTGTTTTTTTAATATTAAGCTGCATGAGTTGTTTATATATATTGGAGATTAAACCTCTGTCCATTGATTCGTCTGCAACGATTTTCGCCCATTCTGAGGGATGCCTTTTTCCATTCCCGTGTTTTTTAACAAAAAAGGAAAGAAAGGAAAAGAAGCAGAACACTAATGTGCGTAAAATATGCCTTTTGAAACGGTCGTTTTGAAATATGGACGTCCTTTGAATTTTTTGGTCGATATGTGACCCCAGGATTTGTTTTCAGGGCAGGTGTCATTTACAGGCCTGCAATGATTTTGAATATCAACTGACCATTAGCCTTGGGATTAAAGCTGCTGTTGTGTGAAACGGCCACAAGGTGGCAGCAGTTCACCCTTACCAAATCTGGTTACTAGGGCAAGAGAGCCTCAGTGGAAGTGGTGTTCTAGATTGGAGTTTAGAATGGAATGTGCCAGGAGAAAGCCCCTCACGTTTGTCTCACTACTTCCTGTTCGTGTTTTTAATTTAATTTTTTATTTTTTATTACAGCAAGTTTGATTACAATGTTTGGCTTGTTGTAGGTGTGGAAGATGTGGTTCTTTTACACATATACACATGTCTGTTCTTCCTGGGATTCTTTTCCCATGTACGTTATGACAGAATGTTGAGTAGTCCTCTCTTGGTATTCTGTAGGTCTTTGGTGATTATATATGTCACCTGTGTTTGTATATGTCTGTTAACCCCGATATCGTAATGAAACCAATCCTCACACCTTTCCATTGGTGAACCATAAGTTTGTTTAATGAATCTGTGATTGCTCTTCTCCGTTGAAATATCTGCCCTGGTATCCATTTTTAGGTAACACCTATAAGTGATATGATATGATATGTGTCTTTCACTTTCTGACTTACTACAAGTCACGTGATTACTTCTAGACTCATCTACGGTGCTGCAAATGGCATAGTGTCCTTTTTTCCCTTGGCTTCTCTTCTGCCATAGCGGGGTCCATTTTCAACAATGTGATTCCCTGAGGGTTGTGGATTAGCTGACCTGGGCAGCCTTACCCTGCCGGCCCGCCCTCCCCAGGTTTGCCTCGTTGAGGTCAATATAAACAGCGCTCCAGGCAGCAATAGCCCCTGAAGCTGTGCCTGACTCCATCTTCTCTGCCCCGTCAGCAGTCTCGGGGCTGTGCTGGTGGGAGGGAGTGAGGGGCCACAGCTTTGTGGGTGGCCCGGTGTGAGTGGGGTTCTGCTGGCCTTTCTGCAGGAGTTGCCAGGCTGCTGCCTGTAAGAAGAGGTTGTGTCACCCAGACCTTCCGCTGAAATTTCTCTCCGGACAGAGGTGAGGAAGGAAAAAAGCAGTGGGGGCCGGGACAGGAGGGGTATCTCAGGCAGGGCAATGGAAAGCTTCTGGAAGAGCGCCCGGGGCCAGGACCACCCTGGCTGGCCTGCAGGCACCAAGTTGGCCTGCGTGCTGTCGCTTGTGTGGCTCCACGGCCCTTCCTCTAGGCTTTCAAGCCCTTGTACATATTCAGGTGTTTTACCTGGAAAGGGTGGGAACAGTTCAGCAGCAGCTGGCCTGGGGCTCAGCTCACGTTTACTCACAGATGCCTCAGCACGGTCCCCCAGCTTTGCAATGAGGACGCTCCTTGCGTGGGGGGTGGGTTGCTGGCTGTATGGGAGATGGTTCCCCACGTCTGACCAATTTCAGAATTGTTTACCGCTGGAGCAAGTGCCGTGGTAGGGTTTTCCTCTGTATAACTCGTGGGTTCACTTTTTATTTCTTTTATCGTTCAAGTTAGATTTTATTCCTCTTTTATGTATTTATAGATATAAGCATGGAAATAATTCATTCCTATAAATACATCTGTGTGATGGGAAGAACTTTTTTCTGTTTTATTTTTAAATTTTTTTTTTAAATAATGAAATTTAATTTTATTTATTTTTTTTATACAGCACGTTATTATTAGTTATGTATTTTATGCATATACATGTATACAGGTCAATCCCAAACTCCCAACTCATCCCACCACCACCACCCCATGGCTTCCCACACTTGGTGTCCATACGTTTGTTCTCTACCTCTGTGTCTCTATTTCTTCCCTGCAAAACAGTTCATCTGTACCATTTTTAGGCTCCACATATATGCATTAATATACAATATTTGTTTTCCTCTTTCTGACTTACTTCATTCTGTATGACAGTCTCTCGATCCATGGATGTCTCTACAAATGACCCAGTTTCATTCCTTTTTATGGCCGAGTAATATTCCATTTTATATATGTACCACATCTTTATCCATTCATCTGTCTGTGGGCATTTAGGTTGCTTCCATTACCTGGCTATTGTAAATAGTGCTGCAACGAACATTGTGGTGAATGTGCCTTTTTGAAATACGTTTTTTTTCTGGGTATATGCCCAGAAGAGGGATTGCTGGATCAGATGGTAATTCTATTTCTAATTTTTTTAAGGAAACTCCATACTGTTCTCCATAGTGACTGTATCAATTTACATTCCCACCAATAGTGGAAGAGGGCTCCTTTTGTCCACACCCTCCCCAGAATTGGTTGTTTGTAGATTTCCTGATGATGCCGATTCTAACAGGTGTGAGGTGATACCTCATTGTAGTTTGATTTGCATTTCTCTAATAATTAGTGCTGTTGAGCAGCTTTTCACGTGCGTCTTGGCCATCTCTGTGCCTCCTTTGAAGAAACGTCTCTTTAGATCTTCTGCCCATTTTTTTTGGGTTGTTTGTTTTTTTAATATTAAGCTGCATGAGCTGTTTATATATATTGGAGATTAAACCTCTGTCTATTGATTCGTCTGCAACGATTTTCGCCCATTCTGAGGGATGCCTTTTTCCATTCCCGTGTTTTTTAACAAAAGAGGAAAGAAAGGAAAAGAAGCAGAACACTAATGTACATAAAATATGCCTTTTGAAATGGTCGTTTTGAAATATGGACGTCCTTTGAATTTTTTGGTCGATATGTGACCCCAGGATTTGTTTTCAGGGCAGGTGTCATTTACAGGCCTGCAATGATTTTGAATATCAACTGACCATTAGCGCTGCGATTAAAGCTGCTGTTGTGTGAAACGACCACAAGGTGGCAGCAGTTCACCCTTACCAAATCTGGTTACAAGGGCAAGAGAGCCTCAGTGGAAGTGGTGTTCTAGATTGGAGTTTAGAATGGAATGTGCCAGGAGAAAGCCCCTCACGTTTGTCTCACTACTTCTTGTTCGTGTTTTTAATTTAATTTTTTATTTTTTATTACAGCAAGTTTGATTACAATGTTTGGCTTGTTGTAGGTGTGGAAGATGTGGTTCTTTTACACATATACAGATGACTGTTCTTCCTGGGATCCTTTTCCCATATACGTTATGACAGAATGTTGAGTAGTCCTCTCTTGGTATTCTGTAGGTCTTTGGTGATTATATATGTCACCTGTGTTTGTATATGTCTGTTAACCCCGATATCGTAATGAAACCAATCCTCACACCTTTCCATTGGTGAACCATAAGTTTGTTTAATGAATCTGTCATTGCCCTTCTCCGTGGAAATATCTGCCCTGGTATCCATTTTTAGGTAACACCTATAAGTGATATGATATGATATGTGTCTTTCACTTTCTGACTTACTACAAGTCACGTGATTACTTCTAGACTCATCTACGGTGCTGCAAATGGCATTGTGTACTTTTTTCCCTTGGCTTCTCTTCTGCCTTTGCGGGGTCCATTTTCAACAATGTGATTCCCTGAGGGTTGTGGATTAGCTGACCAGGGCAGCCTTACCCTGCTGGCCCGCCCTCCCCAGGTGTGCCTCGTTGAGGTCAATATAAACAGCGCTCCAAGCAGCAATAGCCCCTGAAGCTGTGCCTGACTCCATATTCTCTGCCCCATCAACAGTCTCGGGGCTGTGCTGGTGGGAGGGAGTGAGGGGCCACAGCTTTGTGGGTGGCCCGGTGTGAGTGGGGTTCTGCTGGCCTTTCTGCTGGAGTTGCCAGGCTGCCGCCTGTAAAGAAGAGGATGTGTCACCCATACCTTCCGCTGGAATTTCTCTCCGGACAGAGGTGAGGAAGGAAAAAAGCAGTGGGGGCCGGGACAGGAGGGGTATCTCAGGCAGGGCAATGGAAAGCTTCTGGAAGAGCGCCCGGGGCCAGGACCACCCTGGCTGGCCTACAGGCACCAAGTCGGCCTGCGTGCTGTCGCTGGTGTGGCTCCACGGTCCTTCCTCTAGGCTTTCAAGCCCTTGTACATATTCAGGTGTTTTACATGGAAAGGGTGGGAACAGTTCAGCAGCAGCTGGCCTGGGGCTCAGCTCACGTTTACTCACAGATGCCTCGGCACGGTCCCCCAGCTTTGCAATGAGGACGCTCCTTGCGTGGGGTGTGGGTTGCTGGCTGTATGGGAGATGGTTCCCCACCTGTGACCAATTTCAGAATTGTTTACCACTGGAGCAAGTGCCCTCATAGCGTTTTCCTGTGTATAACTGGTGGGTTAAGGGTTTTTTTTCTTTTTATGATTCAACTTATATTTTATTCCTCTTTTATGTATTTATATATATAAGCATGGAAATAATTCATTCCTATAAATACATCTGTGTGAAGGGAAGAACTTTTTTCTCTTTTATTTTTAATTTTATTTTTTAAAAATTTTTAAATTTAATTTTATTTATTTTTTTATACAGCAGGTTATTATTAGTTATGTATTTTATGCATATATATGTATACAGGTCAATCCCAATCTCCCAACTCATCCCACCACCACCACCCCATGGCTTCCCACACTTTGTGTCCATACGTTTGTTCTCTACCTCTGTGTCTCTATTTCTTCCCTGCAAATCAGTTCATCTGTACCATTTTTTAGGTTCCACATATATGAATTAATATACGATATTTGTTTTCCTCTTTCTGACTTACTTCATTCTGTATGACAGTCACTAGATCCATCGATGTCTCTACAAATGACCCAGTTTCATTCCTTTTTATGGCCGAGTAATATTCCATTTCATATATGTACCATATCTTTATCCATTCATCTGTCTGTGGGCATTTAGGTTGCTTCCATTACCTGGCTATTGTAAATAGTGCTGCAACGAACATTGTGGTGAATGTGCCTTTTTGAAATACGGTTTTCTCTGGGTATATGCCCAGAAGTGGGATTGCTGGATCAGATGGTAATTCTATTTCTAATTTTTTTAAGGAAACTCCATACTGTTCTCCATAGTGACTGTATCAATTTACATTCCCACCAATAGTGGAAGAGGGCTCCTTTTGTCCACACCCTCCCCAGAATTGGTTGTTTGTAGATTTTCTGATGATGCCGATTCTAACAGGTGTGAGGTGATACCTCATTGTAGTTTTGATTTGCATTTCTCTAATAATTAGTGCTGTTGAGCAGCTTTTCTTGTGCGTCTTGGCCATCTCTCTGTCTCCTTTGAAGAAACGTCTCTTTAGATCTTCTGCCCATTTTTTTTGGGTTGTTTGTTATTTTAATATTAAGCTGCATGAGCTGTTTATGTATATTGGAGATTAAACCTCTGTCCATTGATTAGTCTGCAGCGATTTTCGCCCATTCTGAGGGATGCCTTTTTCCATTCCCGTGTTTTTTAACAAAAGAGGAAAGAAAGGAAAAGAAGCAGAACACTAATGTGCGTAAAATATGCCTTTTGAAATGGTCGTTTTGAAATATGGACGTCCTTTGAATTTTTTGGTCGATATGTGACCCCAGGATTTGTTTTCAGGGCAGGTGTCATTTACAGGCCTGCAATGATTTTGAATATCAACTGACCATTAGCGCTGGGATTAAAGCTGCTGTTGTGTGAAACGGCCACAAGGTCGCAGCAGTTCACCCTTACCAAATCTGGTTACAAGGGCAAGAGAGCCTCAGTGGAAGTGGTGTTCTAGATTGGAGTTTAGAATGGAATGTGCCAGGAGAAAGCCCCTCACGTTTGTCTCACTACTTCTTGTTCGTGTTTTTAATTTAATTTTTTATTTTTTATTACAGCAAGTTTGATTACAATGTTTGGCTTGTTGTAGGTGTGGAAGATGTGGTTCTTTTACACATATACAGATGACTGTTCTTCCTGGGATCCTTTTCCCATGTACGTTATGACAGAATGTTGAGTAGTCCTCTCTTGGTATTCTGTAGGTCTTTGGTGATTATATATGTCACCTGTGTTTGTATATGTCTGTTAACCCCGATATCGTAATGAAACCAATCCTCACACCTTTCCATTGGTGAACCATAAGTTTGTTTAATGAATCTGTCATTGCCCTTCTCCGTGGAAATATCTGCCCTGGTATCCATTTTTAGGTAACACGCCTTAAGTGATATGATATGATATGTGTCTTTCACTTTCTGACTTACTACAAGTCACGTGATTACTTCTAGACTCATCTACGGTGCTGCAAATGGCATTGTGTACTTTTTTCCCTTGGCTTCTCTTCTGCCTTTGCGGGGTCCATTTTCAACAATGTGATTCCCTGAGGGTTGTGGATTAGCTGACCAGGGCAGCCTTACCCTGCTGGCCCGCCCTCCCCAGGTGTGCCTCGTTGAGGTCAATATAAACAGCGCTCCAAGCAGCAATAGCCCCTGAAGCTGTGCCTGACTCCATATTCTCTGCCCCGTCAACAGTCTCGGGGCTGTGCTGGTGGGAGGGAGTGAGGGGCCACAGCTTTGTGGGTGGCCTGGTGTGAGTGGGGTTCTGCAGGCCTTTCTGCAGGAGTTGCCAGGCTGCCGCCTGTAAAGGAGAGGTTTTTTCACCCATATCTTCCGCTGGAATTTCTCTCCGGACAGAGGTGAGGAAGGAAAAAAGCAGTGGGGTCCGAGACAGGAGAGGTATCTCAGGCAGGGCAATGGAAAGCTTCTGGAAGAGCGCCAGGGTCCAGGACCACCCTGGCTGGCCTGCAGGCACCAAGTTGGCCTGCGTGCTGTCGCTGGTGTGGCTCCACGCTCCTTCCTCTAGGCTTTCAAGCCCTTGTACCTATTCAGGTGTTTTACCTGGAAAGGGTGGGAACAGTTCAGCAGCAGCTGGCCTGGGGCTCAGCTCACGTTTACTCACAGATGCCACGGCACGGTCCCCCAGCTTTGCAATGAGGACGCTCCTTGCGTGGGGGGTGGGTTGCTGGCTGTATGGGAGATGGTTCCCCACCTCTGACCAATTTCAGAATTGTTTACCACTGGCACAAGTGCCCTGATAGTGTTTTCCTCTGTATAACTCGTGGGTTCAGGATTTTTTTTTCTTTTATGGTTCAAGTTAGATTTTATTCCTCTTTTATGTATTTATAGATATAAGCATGGAAATAATTCATTCCTATAAATAGATCTGTGTGAAGGGAAGAACTTTTTTCTGTTTTATTTTTAAATTTTATTTTTTAAAATTTTGAAATTTAATTTTATTTATTTTTGTATACAGCAGGTTACTATTAGTTATGTATTTTATGCATATACATGTATACAGGTCAATCTCAATCTCTCAAATCATCCCACCACCACCACCCCATGGCTTCCCACACTTGGTGTCCATACGTTTGTTCTCTACCTCTCTGTCTCTATTTCTTCCCTGCAAACCAGTTCATCTGTACCATTTTTAGGCTCCACATATATGCATTAATATACAATATTTGTTTTCCTCTTTCTGACTTACTTCATTCTGTATGACAGTCTCTCGATCCATCGATGTCTCTACAAATGACCCAGTTTCATTCCTTTTTATGGCCGAGTAATATTCCATTTTATATATGTACCACATCTTTATCCATTCATCTGTCTGTGGGCATTTAGGTTGCTTCCATTACCTGGCTATTGTAAATAGTGCTGCAACGAACATTGTGGTGAATGTGCCTTTTTGAAATACGTTTTTCTCTGGGTATATGCCCAGAAGTTAGATTGCTGGATCAGATGGTAATTCTATTTCTAGTTTTTTTAAGGAAACTCCATACTGTTCTCCATAGTGTCTGTATCAATTTACATTCCCACCAATAGTGGAAGAGGGCTCCTTTTGTCCACACCCACCCCAGAATTGGTTGTTTGTAGATTTTCTGATGATGCCGATTCTAACATGTGTGAGGTGATACCTCATTGTAGTTTTGATTTGCATTTCTCTAATAATTAGTGCTGTTGAGGAGCTTTTCATGTGCGTCTTGGCCATCTCTGTGTCTTCTTTGAAGAAACTTCTCTTTAGATCTTCTGCCCATTTTTTTTGGGTTGTTTGTTTTTTTAATATTAAGCTGCATGAGCTGTTTATATATATTGGAGATTTAACCTCTGTCCATTGATTCGTTTGCAACGATTTTCGCCCTTTCTGAGGGATGCCTTTTTCCATTCCCGTGTTTTTTAACAAAAAAGGAAAGAAAGGAAAATAGGCAGAACACTAATGTGCGTAAAATATGCCTTTAAAATCGGTCGTTTTGAAATATGGACGTCCTTTGAATTCTTTGGTCGATATGTGACCCCAGGATTTGTTTTCAGGGCAGGTGTCATTTACAGGCCTGCAATGATTTTGAATATCAACTGACCATTAGCGTTGGGATTAAAGCTGCTGCTGTGTGAAACGGCCACAAGGTGGCAGCAGTTCACCCTTACCAAATCTGGTTACTAGGGCAAGAGAGCCTCAGTGGAAGTGGTGTTCTAAATTGGAATTTAGAATGGAATGTGCCAGGAGAAAGACCCTCACGTTTGTCTCACTACATCTTGTTCGTGTTTTTAATTTAATTTTTCTTTTTATTACAGCAAGTTTGATTACAATGTTTGGCTTGTTGTAGGTGTGGAAGATGTGGTTCTATTACACATATACAGATTTCTGTCCTTCCTGGGATCCTTTTCCCATGTACGTTATGACAGAATGTTGAGTAGTCCTCTCTTGGTATTCTGTAGGTCTTTGGTGATTATATATGTCACCTGTGTTTGTATATGTCTGTTAACCCCGATATCGTAATGAAACCAATCCTCACACCTTACCATTGGTGAACCATAAGTTTGTTTAATGAATCTGTGATTGCCCTTCTCCGTTGAAATATCTGCCCTGGTATCCATTTTTAGGTAACACCTATAAGTGATATGATATGATATGTGGCTTTCACTTTCTGACTTACTACAAGTCACGTGATTACTTCTAGACTCATCTACGGTGCTGCAAATGGCATTGTGTCCTTTTTTCCCTTGGCTTCTCTTGTGCCTTAGCGGGGTCCATTTTCAACAATGTGATTCCCTGAGGGTTGTGGATTAGCTGACCTGGGCAGCCTTACCCTGCCGGCCCGCCCTCCCCAGGTGTGCCTCTTTGAGGTCAATATAAACAGAGCTCCAGGCAGCAATAGCCCCTGAAGCTGTGCCTGACTCTATTTTCTCAGCCCCGTCAGCAGTCTCGGGGCTGTTCTGGTGGGAGGGAGTGAGGGGCCACAGCTTTGTGCGTGGCCCGGTGTGAGTGGGGTTCTGCTGGCCTTTCTGCAGGAGTTGCCAGGCTGCCGCCTGTAAAGAAGAGGATGTGTCACCCATACCTTCCGCTGGAATTTCTCTCCGGACAGAGGTGAGGAAGGAAAAAAGCAGTGGGGGCTGGGACAGGAGGGGTATCTCAGGCAGGGCAATGGAAAGCTTCTGGAAGAGCGCCCGGGGCCAGGAGCACCCTGGCTGTCCTGCAGGCACCAAGTTGGCCTGCGTGCTGTCGCTGGTGTGGCTCCACGGTCCTTCCTCTAGGCTTTCAAGCCCTTGTACATATTCAGGTGTTTTACCTGGAAAGGGTGGGGACAGTTCAGCAGCAGCTGGCCTGGGGCTCAGCTCACGTTTACTCACAGATGCCTCGGCACGGTCCCCCAGCGTTGCAATGAGGACGCTCCTTGCGTGGGGGGTGGGTTGCTGGCTGTATGGGAGATGGTTCCCCACCTCTGACCAATTTCAGAATTGTTTACCGCTGGAGCAATTGCCCTGATAGGGTTTTCCTCTGTATAACTCGTGGGTTCAGGTTTTTTTTTTCTTTTATGGTTCAAGTTAGATTTTATTCCTCTTTTATGTATTTATAGATATAATCATGGAAATAATTCATTCCTATAAATACATCTGTGTGACGGGAAGAACTTTTTTCTGTTCTATTTTTAAATTTTATTTTTTTAAAATTTTGAAATTTAATTTTATTTATTTTTTTTATACAGCACATTATTATTAGTTATGTATTTTATGCATATACATGTATACAGGTCAATCCCAAACTCCCAACTCATCCCACCACCACCACCCCATGGCTTCCCACACTTGGTGTCCATACGTTTGTTCTCTACCTCTGTGTCTCTATTTCTTCCCTGCAAACGAGTTCATCTGTACCATTTTTAGGCTCCACATATATGCATTAATATACAATATTTTTTTTCCTCTTTCTGACTTACTTCATTCTGTATGACAGTCTCCCGATCCATCGATGTCTCTACAAATGACCCAGTTTCATTCCTTTTTATGGCCGAGTAATATTCCTTTTTATATATGTACCACATCTTTATCCATTCATCTGTCTGTGGGGATTTAGGTTGCTTCCATTACCTGGCTATTGTAAATAGTGCTGCAACGAACATTGTGGTGAATGTGCCTTTTTGAAATACGGTTTTCTCTGGGTATATGCCCAGAAGTGGGATTGCTGGATCAGATGGTAATTCTATTTCTAGTTTTTTTAAGGAAACTCCATACTGTTCTCCATAGTGACTGTATCAATTTACATTCCCACCAATAGTGGAAGAGGGCTCCTTTTGTCCACACCCTCCCCAGAATTGGTTGTTTGTAGATTTTCTGATGATGCCGATTCTAACAGGTGTGAGGTGATACCTCATTGTAGTTTTGATTTGCATTTCTCTAATAATTAGTGCTGTTGAGCAGCTTTTCATGTGCGTCTTGGCCATCTCTCTGTCTCCTTTGAAAAAAAGTCTCTTTAGATCTTCTGCCCATGTTTTTGGGGGGTTGTTTGTTTTTTAATATTAAGCTGCATGAGCTCTTTATATATATTCGAGATTAAACCTCTGTCCATTGATTCGTCTGCAACGATTTTCGCCCCTTCTGAGGGAGGCCTTTTTCCATTCCCGTGTTTTTTAACAAAAAAGGAAAGAAAGGAAAAGAAGCAGAACACTAATGTGCGTAAAATATGCCTTTTGAAACGGTCGTTTTGAAATATGGACGTCCTTTGAATTTTTTGGTCGATATGTGACCCCAGGATTTGTTTTCAGGGCAGGTGTCATTTACAGGCCTGCAATGATTTTGAATATCAACTGACCATTAGCTTGGGATTGAAGCTGCTGTTGTGTGAAACGGCCACAAGGTGGCAGCAGTTCACCCTTACCAAATCAGTTTACTAGGGCAAGAGAGCCTCAGTGGAAGTGGTGTTCTAGATTGGAGTTTAGAATGGAATGTGCCAGGAGAAAGCCCCTCACGTTTGTC
Source organism: Mesoplodon mirus (assembly GCF_964341445.2). Lineage (NCBI taxonomy): Eukaryota > Metazoa > Chordata > Mammalia > Artiodactyla > Ziphiidae > Mesoplodon > Mesoplodon mirus. The sequence continues at coordinate 117,394,439 of NC_138984.1, forward strand.
TCACTACTTCTTGTTCGTGTTTTTAAATAATTTTTTTTATTTTTTATTACAGCAAGTTTGATTACAATGTTTGGTTTGTTGTAGGTGTGGAAGATGTGGTTCTTTTACACATATACAGATGACTGTTCTTCCTGGGATCCTTTTCCCATGTACGTTATGACAGAATGTTGAGTAGTCCTCTCTTGGTATTCTGTAGGTCTTTGGTGATTATATATGTCACCTGTGTTTGTATATGTCTGTTAACCCCGATATCGTAATGAAACCAATCCTCACACCTTTCCATTGGTGAACCATAAGTTTGTTTAATGAATCTGTGATTGCCCTTCTCCGTGGAAATATCTGCCCTGGTATCCATTTTTAGGTAACACCTATAAGTGATATGATATGATATGTGTCTTTCACTTTCTGACTTACTACAAGTCACTTGATTACTTCTAGACTCATCTACGGTGCTGCAAATGGCATTGTGTCCTTTTTTCCCTTGGCTTCTCTTCTGCCTTAGCGGGGTCCATTTTCAACAATGTGATTCCCTGAGGGTTGTGAGTTAGCTGACGTGGGCAGCCTTACCCTGCCGGTCCGCCCTCCCCAGGTGTGCCTCGTTGAGGTCAATATAAAGAGCGTTCCAGGCAGCAATAGCCACTGAAGCTGTGCCTGACTCCATATTCTCTGCCCCGTCAGCAGTCTCGGGGCTGTGCTGGTGGGAGGGAGTGAGGGGCCACAGCTTTGTGGGTGGCCCGGTGTGAGTGGGTTTCTGCTGGCCTTTCTGCAGGAGTTTCCAGGCTGCCGCCTGTAAAGAAGAGGATGTGTCACCCATACCTTCCGCTGGAATTTCTCTCCGGACAGAGGTGAGGAAGGAAAAAAGCAGTGGGGTCCGGGACAGGAGTGGTATCTCAGGCAGGGCAATGGAAAGCTTCTGGAAGAGCGCCCGGTTCCAGGACCACCCTGGCTGGCCTGCAGGCACCAAGTTGGCCTGCATGCTGTCACTGGTATGGCTCCACGGTCCTTCCTCTAGGCTTTCAAGGCCTTGTACATATTCACGTGTTTTACCTGGAAAGGGTGGAAACAGTTCAGCAGCAGCTGGCCTGGGGCTCAGCTCACGTTTACTCACAGGTGCCTCGGCACGGTCCCCCAGCTTTGCAATGAGGACGCTCCTTGCGTGGGGGGTGGGTTGCTGGCTGTATGGTAGATGCTTCCCCACTTCTGACCAATTTCAGAATTGTTTACCGCTGGAGCAAGTGCCGAGATAGTGTTTTCCTCTGTATAACTGGTGGGTTCACTTTTTTTTTCTTTTATGGTTCAAGTTAGATTTTATTCCAATTTTATGTATTTATAAATATAAGCATGGAAATAATTCATTCCTATAAATACATCTGTGTGACGGGAAGATTTTTTTCTGTTTTATTTGTAAATTTTATTTTTTAAAATTTTGAAATTTAATTTTATTTATGTTTTTATACAGCACTTTATTATTAGTTATGTATTTTATGCATATACATGTATACAGGCCAATCCCAATCTCCCAACTCATCCCACCACCACCACCCCATGGCTTCCCACACTTGGTGTCCATACGTTTCTTCTCTACCTCTGTGTCTCTATTTCTTCCCTGCAAACCAGTTCATCTGTACTATTTTTAGGCTCCACATATATGCATTAATATACAATATTTGTTTTCCTCTTTCTGACTTACTTCATTCTGTATGACAGTCTCTCGATCCATCGATGTCTCTACAAATGACCCAGTTTCATTCCTTTTTATGGCCGAGTAATATTCCATTTCATATATGTACCACATCTTTATCCATTCATCTGTCTGTGGGCATTTAGGTTGCTTCCATTACCTGGCTATTGTAAATAGTGCTGCAACGAACATTGTGGTGAATGTGCCTTTTTGATTTACGGTTTTCTCTGGGTATATTACCAGAAGTGGGATTGCTGGATCAGATGGTAATTCTATTTCTAGTTTTTTTAAGGAAACTCCATACTGTTCTCCATAGTGACTGAATCAATTTACATTCCCACCAATAGTGGAAGAGGGCTCCTTTTGTCCACACCCTCCCCAGAATTGGTTGTTTGTAGATTTTCTGATGATGCCGATTCTAACAGGTGTGAGGTGATACCTCATTGTAGTTTTGATTTGCATTTCTCTAATAATTAGTGCTGTTGAGCAGCTTTTCATGTGCGTCTTGGCCATCTCTGTGTCTTCTTTGAAGAAACGTCCCTTTAGATCTTCTGCCCATTTTTGTATTGGGATGTTTGTTTTTTTAATATTAAGCTGCATGAGCTGTTTATATATATTGGAGATTAAACCTTTGTCCATTGATTTGTTTGCAACGATTTTCGCCCATTCTGAGGGATGCCTTTTTCCATTCCCGTTTTTTTTTACAAAAAAAGGAAAGAAAGAAAAAGAAGCAGAACACTCATGTGCGTAAAATATGCCTTTTGAAACGGTCGTTTTGAAATATGGACGTCCTTTGAATTTTTTGGTCGATATGTGACCCCAGAATTTGTTTTCAGGGCAGGTGTCATTTACAGGCCTGCAATGATTTTGAATATCAATGGACCATTAGCGCTGGGATTAAAGCTGCTGTTGTGTGAAAGGGCCACAAGGTGGCAGCAGTTCTCCCTTACCAAATCTGGTTAAGAGGGCAACAGAGCCTCAATGGAAGTCGTGTTGTAGATTGCAATTTAGAATGGAATGTGCCAGGAGAAATACCCTCAAGTGTGTCTCACTACAACTTGTTTAGGTTTTTAATTTATTTTAATTTATTTTTTATTACAGCAAGTTTGATTACAATGTGTGTCTTGTTGTAGATGTGGAAGATGTGGTTCTTTTACACATATAGAGATGTCTGATCTTCCGGGGGTCCTTTTCCCATGTACGTTATGACAGAATGTTGAGTAGTCTTCTCTTGGTATTCTGTAGGTCTTTGGTGATTATATATGTCACCTGTGTTTGTATATGTCTGTTAACCCCGATATCCTAATGAAACCAATCCTCACACCTTTCCATTGGTGAACCATAAGTTTGTTTAATGAATCTGTGATTGCCCTTCTCCGTGGAAATATCTGCCCTGGTATCCATTTTTAGGTAACACCTATAAGTGATATGATACGATATGTGTCTTTCACTTTCTGACTTACTACAAGTCACGTGATTAACTCTAGACTCATTTACGGGGCTGCAAATGGCATTGTGTCCTTTTTATCCTTGGCTTCTATTCTTCCTTAGCGAGGTCCATTTACAACAATGTGATTCCCTGAGGGTTGTGGATTAGCTGACCTGGGCAGCCTTACCCTGCCGGCCCGCCCTCCCCAGGTGTGCCTCGTTGAGGTCAATATAAACAGAGCTCCAGGCAGCAATAGCCCCTGAAGCTGTGCCTGACTCCATATTCTCTGCCCCGTCAGCAGTCTCGGGGCTGTGCTGGTGGGAGGGAGTGAGGGGCCACAGCTTTGTGGGTGGCCCGGTGTGAGTGGGTTTCTGCTGGCCTTTCTGCAGGAGTTGCCAGGCTGCCGCCTGTAAAGAAGAGGATGTGTCACCCATACCTTCTGCTGGAATTTCTCTCCGGACAGAGGTGAGGAAGGAAAAAAGCAGTGGGGGCCGGGACAGGAGGGGTATCTCAGGCAGGGCAATGGAAAGCTTCTGGAAGAGCGCCCGGGGCCAGGACCACCCTGTCTGGCCTGCAGGCACCAAGTTGGCCTGCGTGCTGTCGCTGGTGTGGCTCCATGGTCCTTCCTCTAGGCTTTCAAGCCCCTGTACATATTCAGGTGTTTTACCTGGAAAGGGTGGGAACAGTTCAGCAGCAGCTGCCCTGGGGCTCAGCTCACGTTTACTCACAGATGCCTCGGCACAGTCCCCCAGCTTTGCAATGAGGACGCTGTTTGCGTGGGGGGTGGGTTGCTGGCTGTATGGGAGATGGTTCCCCACCTCTGACCAATTTCACAATTTTTTACCACTGGAGCAAGTGCCCTGATAGGGTTTTCCTCTGTATAACTCGTGGCTTCACGTTTTTTTTTTCTTTTATGTTTCAAGTTAGATTTTATTCCTCTTTTATGTATTTATAGATATGAGCATGGAAATAATTCATTCCTATAAATACATCTGTGTGACGGGAAGAACTTTTTTCTGTTTTATTTTTAAAATTTATTCTTTAAAATTTTGAAATTTAATTTTATTTATTTTTTTTATACAGCACGTTATTATTAGTTATGAATTTTATGCATATACATTTATACAGGTCAATCCCAAACTCCCAACTCATCCCACCACCACCACCCCATGGCTTCCCACACTTGGTGTCCATACGTTTGTTCTCTACCTCTGTGTCTATATTTCTTCCCTGCAAACCAGTTCATCTGTACCATTTTTAGGCTCCACATATATGCATTAATATACAATATTTGTTTTCCTCTTTCTGACTTACTTCATTCTGTATGACAGTCTCTCGATCCATCGATGTCTCTACAAATGACCCAGTTTCATTTCTTTTTATGGCCGAGTAATATTCCATTTTATATATGTACCACATCTTTATCCATTCATCTGTCTGTGGGCATTTAGGTTGATTCCATTGCCTGCCTAATATAAATAGTGCTGCAACGAACAATGTGGTGAATGCGCCTTTTTGAAATACGGTTTTCTCTGGGTATATGCCCAGAAGTGGGATTGCTGGATCAGATGGTAATGCTATTTCTAATTTTTTTAAGGAAACTCCATACTGTTCTCCATAGTGACTGTATCAATTTCCATTCCCACCAGTAGTGGAAGAGGGCTCCTTTTGTCCACACCCTCCCCAGAATTGGTTGTTTGTAGATTTCCTGATGATGCCGATTCTAACAGGTGTGAGGTGATACCTCATTGTAGTTTTGATTTGCATTTCTCTAATAATTAGTGCTGTTGAGCAGCTTTTCATGTGCGTCTTGGCCATCTCTGTGTCTCCTTTGAAGAAACGTCTCTTTAGATCTTCTGCCCATTTTCTTTTGGGTTGTTTATTTTTTTAATATTAAGCTGCATGAGCTGTTTATATATATTGGAGATTAAACCTCTGTCCATTGATTCGTCTGCAACGATTTTCGCCCATTCTGAGGGATGCCTTTTTCCATTCCCGTGTTTTTTAACAAAAAAGGAAAGAAAGGAAAAGAAGCAGAACACTAATGTGCGTAAAATATGCCTTTTGAAACGGTCGTTTTGAAATATGGACGTCCTTTGAATTTTTTGGTCGATATGTGACCCCAGGATTTGTTTTCAGGGCAGGTGTCATTTACAGGCCTGCAATGATTTTGAATATCAACTGACCATTAGCGCTGGGATTAAAGCTGCTGTTGTGTGAAACGGCCACAAGGTGGCAGCAGTTCACCCTTACCAAATCTGGTTACTAGGGCAAGAGAGCCTCAGTGGAAGTGGTGTTCTAGATTGGAATTTAGAATGGAATGTGCCAGGAGAAAGCCCCTCACGTTTGTCTCACTACTTTTTGTTCGTGTTTTTAATTTAATTTTTTATTTTTTATTTTTTTCTTTTTTTTGCGGTATGCGAGCCTCTCACTGTTGTGGCCTCTCCCGTTGCGGAGCACAGGCTCCGGATGCGCAGGCCCAGCGGCCATGGCTCACGGGCCCAGCCGCTCCGCGGCATATGGGATCCTCCCAGACCGGGGCACGAACCCATATCCCCTGCATCGGCAGGCGGACACTCAACCACTGCGCCACCAGGGAGGCCCTAATTTTTTATTTTTTATTACAGCACGTTTGATTACAATGTTTGGCTTGTTGTCGGTGTGGAAGATGTGGTTCTTTTACACATATACAGATGACTGTTCTTCCTGGGATCCTTTTCCCATGTACGTTATGACAGAATGTTGAGTAGTCCTCTCTTGGTATTCTGTAGGTCTTTGGTGATTATATATGTCACCTGTGTTTGTATATGTCTGTTAACCCCGATATCATAATGAAACCAATCCTCACACCTTTCCATTGGTGAACCATAAGTTTGTTTAATGAATCTGTGATTGCCCTTCTCCGTGGAAATATCTGCCCTGGTATCCATTTTTAGGTAACACCTATAAGTGATATGATATGATATGTGTCTTTCACTTTCTGACTTACTACAAGTCACGTGATTACTTCTAGACTCATCTACGGTGCTGCAAATGGCATTGTGTCCTTTTTTTCCTTGGCATCTCTTCTGCCTTAGCGGGGTCCATTTTCAACAATGTGATTCCCTGAGGGTTGTGGATTAGCTGACCTGGGCCGCCTTACCCTGCCGGCACGCCCTCCCCAGCTGTGCCTCGTTGAGGTCCATATAAACAGAGCTCCTGGCAGCAATAGCCCCTGAAGCTGTGCCTGACTCCATATTCTCTGCCCCGTCAGCAGTCTCGGGGCTGTGCTGGTGGGAGGGAGTGAGGGGCCACAGCTTTGTGGGTGGGCCGCTGTGAGTGGGGTTCTGCTGGCCTTTCTGCAGGAGTTGCCAGGCTGCCACCTGTAAAGAAGAGGATGTGTCACACATACCTTCCGCTGGAATTTCTCTCCGGACAGAGGTGAGGAAGGAAAAAAGCAGTGGGGGCCAGGACAGGAGGGGTATCTCAGGAAGGGCAATGGAAAGCTTCTGGAAGAGCGCCAGGGTCCAGGACCACACTGGCAGGCCTGCAGGCACCAAGTTGGCCTGCGTGCTGTCGCTGGTGTGGCTCCACGGTCCTTCCTCTAGGCTTTCAAGCCCTTGTACATATTCACGTGTTTTACCTGGAAAGGGTGGGGACAGTTCAGCAGCAGGTGGCCTGGGGCTCAGCTCACGTTTACTCACAGATGCCTCGGCACGGTCCCCAAGCTTTGCAATGAGGACGCTCCTAGCGTGGGGGGTGGTTTGCTGGCTGTATAGGAGATGGTTCCCCACCTCTGACCAATTTCAGAATTGTTTACCGTTGGAGCAAGTGCCGTGACAGGGATTTCCTCTGTATAACTCGTGGGTTCACTTTTTTTTTCTTTTATCTTTCAAGTTAGATTTTACTCCTATTTTATGTATTTATAGATATAAGCATGGAAATAATTCATTCCTATAAATACATCTGTGTGACGGGAAGAACTTTTCTCTGTTTTATTTTTAAATTTTATTTTTTAAAATTTTGAAATTTAATTTTATTTATTTCTTTATACAGCACGTTATTATTAGTTATGAATTTTATGCATATACATGTATACAGGTCAATCCCAAACTCCCAACTCATCCCACCACCACCACCCCATGGCTTCCCACACTTGGTGTCCATAAGTTTGTTCTCTACCTCTGTGTCTCTATTTCTTCCCTGCAAACGAGTTAATCTGTACCATTTTTAGGCTCCACAAATATGCATTAATATACAATATTTGTTTTCCTCTTTCTGACTTACTTCATTCTGTATGACAGTCTCTCGATCTATCGATGTCTCTACAAATGACGCAGTTTCATTCCTTTTTATGGCCGAGTAATAATCCATTTTATATATGTACCACATCTTTATCCATTCATCTGTCTGTGGGCATTTAGGTTGCTTCCATTACCTGGCTATTGTAAATAGTGCTGCAACGAACATTGTGGTGAATGTGCCTTTTTGAAATACGGTTTTCTCTGCGTATATGCCCAGAAGTGGAATTGCCGGATCAGATGGTAATTCTATTTCTAGATTTTTAAAGGAAACTCCATACTGTTCTCCACAGTGACTGTATCAATTTACATTCCCACCAATAGTGGAAGAGGGCTCCTTTTGTCCACACCCTCCCCAGAATTGGTTGTTTGTAGATTTCCTGATGATGCCGATTCTAACAGGTGTGAGGTGATAACTCATTGTAGTTTTGATTTGCATTTCTCTAATAATTAGTGCTGTTGAGCAGCTTTTCATGTGTGTCTTGGCCATATCTGTGTCTCCTTTGAAGAAACGTCTCTTTAGATCTTCTTCCCATTTTTTGGGGGTTGTTAATTTTTTAATATTAAGCTGCATGAGCTGTTTATATATATTGGAGATTAAACCTCTGTCCATTAATTCATCCGCAAACATTTTCGCCCATTTTGAGGGATGCCTTTTTCCATTCCTGTGTTTTTTAACAAAAAAGGAAAGAAAGAAAAAGAAGCAGAACACTAATGTGCGTAAAATATGCCTTTTGAAATGGTCGTTTTGAAATATGAACGTCCTTTGAATTTTTTGGTTGATATGTGACCCCAGGATTTGTTTTCAGGGCAGGTGTCATTTACAGGTCTGCAATGATTTTGAATATCAACTGACCATTAGCGCTGGGATTAAAGCTGCTGTTGTGTGAAACGGCCACAAGGTGGCAGCAGTTCACCCTTACCAAATCTGGTTACTAGGGCAAGAGAGCCTCAGTGGAAGTGGTGTTCTAGATTGGAGTTTAGAATGGAATGTGCCAGGAGAAAGCCCCTCACGTTTGTCTCACTACTTCTTGTACGTGTTTTTAATTTAATTTTTTATTTTTTATTACAGCAAGTTTGATTACAATGTTTGGCTTGTTGTAGGTGTGGAAGATGTGGTTCTTTTACACATATACAGATGACTGTTCTTCCTGGGATCCTTTTCCCATGTACGTTATGACAGAATGTTGAGTAGTCCTCTCTTAGTATTCTGTAGGTCTTTGGTGATTATATATGTCACCTGTGTTTGTATATGTCTGTTAACCCCGATATCGTAATGAAACCAATCCTCACACCTTTCCATTGGTGAACCATAAGTTTGTTTAATGAATCTGTGATTGCCCTTCTCCGTGGAAATATCTGCCCTCGTATCCATTTTTAGTTAACACCTATAAGTGATATGATAGGATATGTGTCTTTCACTTTCTGACTTACTACAAGTCACGTGATTACTTCTAGACTCATCTACGGTGCTGCAAATGGCATTGTGTCCTTTTTTTCCTTGGCATCACTTCTGCCTTAGCGGGGTCCATTTTCAACAATGTGATTTCCTGAGGGTTGTGGATTAGCTGACCTGGGCAGCCTTACCCTGCCGGCCCGTCCTCCCCAGGTGTGCCTCGTTGAGGTCAATATAAACAGAGCTCCAGGCAGCAATAGCCCCTGAAGCTGTGCCTGACTCCATATTCTCTGCCCCGTCAGCAGTCTCGGGGCTGTGCTGGTGGGAGGGAGTGATGGGCCACAGCTTTGTGGGTGGCCCGGTGTGAGTGGGGTTTTGCTGGCCTTTCTGCAGGAGTTGCCAGGCAACCGCCTGTAAAGAAGAGAATATGTCACCGATACCTTCCGCTGGAATTTCTCTCCGGACAGAGGTGAGGAAGGAAAAAAGCAGTGGGGGCCGGGACAGGAGGGGTATCCTGGGCAGGGCAATGGAAAGCTTCTGGAAGAGCGCCAGGGTCCAGGACCACCCTGGCTGGCCTGCAGGCACCAAGTTGGCCTGCGTGCTGTCACTGGTGTGGCTCCACGGTCCTTCCTCTAGGCTTTCAAGCCCTTGTACATATTCAGGTGTTTTACCTGGAAAGGGTGGGGACAGTTCAGCAGCAGCTGGCCTGGGGCTCAGCTCACGTTTACTCACAGATGCCTCGGCACGGTCCCCCAGCTTTGCAATGAGGACGCTCCTAGCGTGGGGGGTGGGTTGCTGGCTGTATGGGAGATGGTTCCCCACCTCTGACCAATTTCAGAATTGTTTACCGCTGGAGCAAGTGCCGTGATAGGGTTTTCCTCTGTAGAACTCGTGGGTTCAATTTTGTTTTCTTTTATCGTTCAAGTTAGATTTTATTCCTCTTTTATGTATTCATAGATATAAGCATGGAAATAATTCATTCCTATAAATACATCTGTGTGACGGGAAGAACTTTTCTCTGTTTTATTTTTAAATTTTATTTTTTAAAATTTTGAAATTTAATTTTATTTATTTTTTTATACAGCACGTTATTTTTAGTGATGTATTTTATGCATATACATGTATACAGGTCAATCCCAAAGTCCCAACTCATCCCACCACCACCACCCCATGGCTTCCCACACTTGGTGTCCATACGTTTGTTCTCTACCTCTGTGTCTCTATTTCTTCCCTGCAAACCAGTTCATCTGTACCATTTTTAGGCTCCACATATATGCATTAATATACAATATTTGTTTTCCTCTTTCTGACTTACTTCATTCTGTATGACAGTCTCTCGATCCATCGATGTCTCTACAAATGACCCAGTTTCATTCCTTTTTATGGCCGAGTAATATTCCATTTTATATATGTATAACATCTTTATCCATTCATCTGTCTTTGGGCATTTAGGTTGCTTCCATTACCTGGCTATTGTAAATAGTGCTTCAATGAACATTGTGGTGAATGTGCCTTTTTGAAATACGGTTTTCTCTGGGTATATGCCCAGAAGTGGGATTGCTGGATCAGATGGTAATTCTATTTCTAGTTTTTTTTATGGAAACTCCATACTGATCTCCATAGTGACTGTATCAATTTACATTCCCACCAATAGTGGAAGAGGGCTCCTTTTGTCCACACCCTCCCCAGAATTTGTTGTTTGTAGATATCCTGATGATGCCGATTCTAACAGGTGTGAGGTGATACCTCATTGTAGTTTTGATTTGCATTTCTCTAATAATTAGTGCTGTTGAGCAGCTTTTCATGTGCGTCTTGGCCATCTCTGTGTCTTCTTTGAAGAAACGTCCCTTTAGATCTTCGGCCCATTTTTGTATTGGGATGTTTGTTTTTTTAATATTAAGCTGCATGAGCTGTTTATATATATTGGAGATTAAACCCATGTCCATTGATTCGTTTGCAACGATTTTCGCCCATTCTGAGGGATGCCTTTTTCCATTCCCTTTTTTTTTTACAAAAAAGGGAAAGAAATAAAAAGAAGCAGAACACTAATGTGCGTAAAATATGCCTTTTGAAACGGTCGTTTTGAAATATGGACGTCCTTTGAATTTTTTGGTCGATATGTGACCCCAGAATTTGTTTTCAGGGCAGGTGTCATTTACAGGCCTGCAATGATTTTGAATATCAGTGGACTATTTGCGCTGGGATTAAAGCTGCTGTTGTGTGAAACGGCCACAAGGTGGCAGCAGTTCTCCCTTACCAAATCTGGTTAAGAGGGCAACAGGGCCTCTATGGAAGTCGTGTTCTAGATTGGAATTTAGAATGGAATGTGCCAGGAGAAAGACCCTCAAGTGTGTCTCACTACAACTTGTTCATGTTTTTAATTTATTTTAATTTATTTTTTCTTACAGCAAGTTTGATTACAATGTGTGGCTTGTTGTAGGTGTGGAAGATGTGGTTCTTTTACACATATAGAGATGTCTGATCTTCCGGGGGTCCTTTTCCCATGTACGTTATGACAGAATGTTGAGTAGTCTTCTCTTGGTATTCCGTAGGTTTTTGGTGATTATATATGTCACCTGTGTTTGTATATGTCTGTTAACCCCGATATCGTAATGAAACAAATCCTCACACCTTTCCATTGGTGAACCATAAGTGTGTTTAATGAATCTGTGATTGCCCTTCTACGTGGAAATATCTGCCCTGGTATCCATTTTTAGGTAACTCCTATAAGTGATATGATATGATATGTGTCTTTCACTTTCTGACTTACTACAAGTCACGTGATTACTTCTAGACTCATCTACGGTGCTGCAAATGGCATTGTGTCCTTTTTTCCCTTGGCTTCTCTTCTGCCTTAGCGGGGTCCATTTTCAACAATGTGATTCCCTGAGGGTTGTGGATTAGCTGACCTGGGCAGCCTTACCCTGCCGGCCGGCCCTCACCAGGTGTGCCTTTTTAAGGTCAATATAAACAGCGCTCCAATTGGCAATAGCCCCTGAAGCTGTGCCTGACTCCATATTCTCTGCCCCGTCAGCAGTCTCGGGGCTGTGCTGGTGGGAGGGAGTGAGGGGCCACAGCTTTGTTGGTCGCCCAGTGTGAGGGGGGCTCTGCTGGCCTTTCTGCAGGGGTTGCCAGGCTGCCACCTGTAGAGAAGAGGATGTGTCACCAATACCTTCCGCTGGACTTTCTCTCCGGACAGAGTTGAGGAAGGAAAAATGCAGTGCTGGCCGGGACAGGAGGGGTATCTCAGGCAGGGCAATGGAAAGCTTCCGAAAAAGCGCCCGGGACCAGGACCACCCTGGCTGGCCTGCAGGCACCAACTTGTTCTGCGTGCTGTCGCTGGTGTGGCTCCGCGGTCCTTCCTCTAGGCTTTCAAGCCCTTGTACATATTCAGGGGTTTTACCTGGGAAGGGTGGGAACAGTTCAGCAGCAGCTGGCCTGGGGCTCAGCTCACGTTTACTCACAGCAGCCTCGACACGGTTCCCCAGCTTTGCAATGTGGACGCTCCTTGCGTGGGGGGTGGGTTGCTGGCTCTATGGGAGATGATTCCCCAACTCTGACAAATTTCAGAATTGTTGACCTCTGGAGCAAGTTCCCTGATCGTGTTTTCCTGTGTATAACTGGTGGGTTCAGTTTTTTTTTTTTCTTTTATGGTTCAAGTTAGGTTTTATTCCTCTTTTATGTATTTATAGATATAAGCATGGAAATAATTCATTCCTATAAATACATCTGTGTGAAGGGAAGAACTTTTTTCTGTTTTATTTTTAAATTTTATTTTTTAAAATTTTGAAATTTTATTTTATTTATTTTTGTATACAGCAGGTTACTATTAGTTATGTATTTTATGCATATACATGTATACAGGTCAATCCCAATCTCTCAACTCATCCCACCACCACCACCCCATGGCTTCCCACACTTGGTGTCCATACGTTTGTTCTCTACCTCTGTGTCTCTATTTCTTCCCTGAAAACCAGTTCATCTGTACCATTTTTTAGGTTCCATATATGTGCATTAATATACAATATTTGTTTTCCTCTTTCTTACTTATTTCATTCTGTATGACAGTCACTAGATCCATCGATGTCTCTACAAATAACCCAGTTTCATTCCTCTTTATGGCCGAGTAATATTCCATTTTATATATGTACCACATCTTTATCCATTCATCTGTCTGTGGGCATTTAGGTTGCTTCCATTACCTGGCTATTGTAAATAGTGCTGCAAGAACATTGTGGTGAATGTGCCTTTTTGATTTACGGTTTACTCTGGGTATATGCCCAGAAGTGGGATTGCTGGATCAGATGGTAATTCTATTTCTAATTTTTTTAAGGAAACTCCATACTGTTCTCCATAGTGACTGTATCAATTTACATTCCCACCAATAGTGGAAGAGGGCTCCTTTTGTCCACGCCCTCCCCATAATTGGTATTTTGCAGATTTTCTGATGATGCCAATTCTAACAGGTGTGAGGTGATACCTCATTGTAGTTTTGATTTGCATTTCTCTAATAATTAGTGCTGTTGAGCAGCTTTTCATGTGCGTCTTGGCCATCTCTGTGTCTCCTTTGAAGAAACGTCTCTTTAGATCTTCTGCCCATTTTCTGAGGGGTTGTTTGTTTTTTTAATATTAAGCTGCATGAGCTGTTTATATATATTGGAGATTAAACCTCTGTCCATTGATTCGTCTGCAACGATTTTCGCCCATTCTGAGGGATGCCTTTTTCCATTCCCGTGTTTTTTAACAAAAAAGGAAAGAAAGGAAAAGAAGCAGAACACTAATGTGCGTAAAATATGCCTTTTGAAACGGTCGTTTTGAAATATGGACGTCCTTTGAATTTTTTGGTCGATATGTGACCCCAGGATTTGTTTTCAGGGCAGGTGTCATTTACAGGCCTGCAATGATTTTGAATATCAACTGACCATTAGCGCTGGGATTAAAGCTGCTGTTGTGTGAAACGGCCACAAGGTGGCAGCAGTTCACCCTTACCAAATCTGGTTACTAGGGCAAGAGAGCCTCAGTGGAAGTGGTGTTCTAGATTGGAGTTTAGAATGGAATGTGCCAGGAGAAAGCCCCTCACGTTTGTCTCACTACTTCTTGTTCGTGTTTTTAATTTAATTTTTTATTTTTTATTACAGCAAGTTTGATTACAATGTTTGGCTTGTTGTAGGTGTGGAAGATGTGGTTCTTTTACACATATACAGATGACTGTTCTTCCTGGGATCCTTTTCCCATGTACGTTATGACAGAATGTTGAGTAGTCCTCTCTTGGTATTCTGTAGGTCTTTGGTGATTATATATGTCACCTGTGTTTGTATATGTCTGTTAACCCCGATATCGTAATGAAACCAATCCTCACACCTTTCCATTGGTGAACCATAAGTTTGTTTAATGAATCTGTGATTGCCCTTCTCCGTGGAAATATCTGCCCTGGTATCCATTTTTAGGTAACACCTATAAGTGATATGATATGATATGTGTCTTTCACTTTCTGACTTACTACAAGTCACGTGATTACTTCTAGACTCATCTACGGTGCTGCAAATGGCATTGTGTCCTTTTTTCCCTTGGCTTCTCTTCTGCCTTAGCGGGGTCCATTTTCAACAATGTGATTCCCTGAGGGTTGTGGATTAGCTGACCTGGGCCGCCTTACCCTGCCGGCCCGCCCTCCCCAGGTGTGCCTCGTTGAGGTCAATATAAACAGCGCTCCAGGCAGCAATAGCCCCTGAACCTGTGCCTGACTCCATATTCTCTGCCACATCAGCAGTCTCGGGGCTGTGCTGGTGGGAGGGAGTGAGGGGCCACAGCTTTGTGGGAGGCCCGGTGTGAGTGGGGTTCTGCTGGCCTTTCTGCAGGAGTTGCCAGGCTGACGCCTGTAAAGAAGAGGATGTGTCACCCATACCTTCCGCTGGACTTTCTCTCCGGACAGAGGTGAGGAAGGAAAAAAGCAGTGGGGGCCGGGACAGGAGGGGTATCTCAGGCAGGGCAATGGAAAGCTTCTGGAAGAGTGCCCGGGGCCAGGACCACCCTGGCTGGCCTGCAGTCACCAAGTTGGCCTGCGTGCTGTCGCTGGTGTGGCTCCACGGTCCTTCCTCTAGGCTTTCAAGCCCTTGTACATATTCAGGTGTTATACCTGGAAAGGGTGGGAACAGTTCAGCAGCAGCTGGCCTGGGGCTCAGCTCACGTTTACTCACAGATGCCTCGGCACGGTCCCCCAGCTTTGCAATGAGGACGCTCCTTGCATGGGGGGTGGTTTGCTGGCTGTATGGGAGATGATTCCCCACCTCTGACCAATTTCAGAATTGTTTACCACTGGAGCAAGTGCCCTGATAGGGTTTTCCTCTGTATAACTCGTGGGTTCAGGTTTTTTTTTTCTTTTATGGTTCAAGTTAGATTTTATTCCTCTTTTATGTATTTATAGATATAAGCATGGAAATAATTCATTCCTATAAATACATCTGTGTGACGGGAAGAATTTATTCTGTTTTATTTTTAAATTTTATTTTTTAAAATTTTGAAATTTAATTTTATTTATGTTTTTATACAGCAGGTTATTATTAGTTATGTATTTTATGCATATACATGTATACAGGTCAATCCCAATCTCCCAACTCATCCCACCACCACCACCCCATGGCTTCTCACACTTGGTGTCCATACGTTTGTTCTCTACCTCTGTGTCTCTATTTCTTCCCTGCAAACCAGTTCATCTGTACCATTTTTTTAGGTTCCACATATATGCATTAATATACAATATGTGTTTTCCTCTTTCTGACTTACTTCATTCTGTATGACAGTCTCTCGATCCATCGATGTCTCTACAAATGACCCAGTTTCATTCCTTTTTATGGCCGAGTAATATTCCATTTTATATATGTACCACATCTTTATCCATTCATCTGTCTGTGGGCATTTAAGTTTCTTCCATTACCTGGCTATTGTAAATAGTGCTGCAACGAACATTGTGGTGAATGTGCCTTTTTGATTTACGGTTTACTCTGGGTATATGCCCAGAAGTGGGATTGCTGGATCAGATGGTAATTCTATTTCTAATTTTTTTAAGGAAACTCCATACTGTTCTCCATAGTGACTGTATCAATTTACATTCCCACCAATAGTGGAAGAGGGCTCCTTTTGTCCACACCCTCCCCAGAATTGGTTGTTTGTAGATTTTCTGATGATGCCGATTCTAACAGGTGTGAGGTGATACCTCATTGTAGTTTTGATTTGCATTTCTCTAATAATTAGTGCTGTTGAGCAGCTTTTCATTTGCGTCTTGGCCATCTCTGTGTCTCCTTTGAAGAAACGTCTCTTTAGATCTTCTGCCCATTTTTTGGGGGGTTGTTTGTTTTTGTAATATTAAGCAGCATGAGCTGTTTATATATATTGGAGATTAAACCTCTGTCCATTGATTCGTTTGCAATGATTTTCGCCCATTCTGAGGGATGCCTTTTTCCATTCCCGTTTTTTTTAACAAAAAAGGAAAGAAAGGAAAAGAAGCAGAACACTAATGTGCCTAAAATATGCCTTTTGAAATGGTCGTTTTGAAATATGGACGTCCTTTAAATTTTTGGTCGATATGTGACCCCAGGATTTGTTTTCAGGTCAGGTGTCATTTACAGGCCTGCAATGATTTTGAATATCAACTGACCATTAGCGTTGGGATTAAAGCTGCTGTTGTGAGAAACGGCCACAAGGTGGCAGCAGTTCACCCTTACCAAATCTGGTTACTAGGGCAAGAGAGCCTCAGTGGAAGTGGTGTTCTAGATTGGAGTTTAGAATGGAATGTGCCAGGAGAAAGCCCCTCACGTTTGTCTCACTACTTCTTGTTCGTGTTTTTAATTTTATTTTTTATTACAGCAAGTTTGATTACAATGTTTGGCTTGTTGTAGGTGTGGAAGATGTGGTTCTTTTACACATATACAGATGACTGTTCTTCCTGGGATCCTTTTCCCATGTACGTTATGACAGAATGTTGAGTAGTCCTCTCTTGGTATTCTGTAGGTCTTTGGTGATTATATATGTCACCTGTGTTTGTATATGTCTGTTAACCCCGATATCGTAATGAAACCAATCCTCACACCTTTCCATTGGTGAACCATAAGTTTGTTTAATGAATCTGTGATTGCCCTTCTCCGTGGAAATATCTGCCCTGGTATCCATTTTTAGGTAACACCTATAAGTGATATGATATGATATGTGTCTTTCACTTTCTGACTTACTACAAGTCACGTGATTACTTCTAGACTCATCTACGGTGCTGCAAATGGCATTGTGTCCTTTTTTCCCTTGGCTTCTCTTCTGCCTTAGTGGGGTCCATTTTCAACAATGTGATTCACTTAGGGTTGTGGATTAGCTGACCTGGGCAGCCTTACCCTGCCGGTCCGCCCTCCCAAGGTGTGCCTCGTTGAGGTCAATATAAACAGCGCTCCAGGCAGCAATAGCCACTGAAGCTGTGCCTGACTCCATATTCTCTGCCCCGTCAGCAGTCTCGGGGCTGTGCTGGTGGGAGGGAGTGAGGGGCCACAGCTTTGTGGGTGGCCCGGTGTGAGTGGTGTTCTGCTGGCCTTTCTGCAGGAGTTGCCAGGCTGCCGCCTGTAAAGAAGAGGATGTGTCACCCATGCCTTCCGCTGGAATTTCTCTCCGGACAGAGGTGAGGAAGGAAAAAAGCAGTGGGGGCCGGGACAGGATGGGTATCTCAGGCAGGGCAATGGAAAGCTTCTGGAAGAGCGCCCGGGGCCAGGACCACCCTGGCTGGCCTGCAGGCAGAAAATTGGCCTGCATGCTGTCACTGGTGTGGCTCCACGGTCCTTCCTCTAGGCTTTCAAGCCCTTGTACATATTCAGGTGTTTTACCTGGAAAGGGTGGGAACAGTTCAGCAGCAGCTGGCCTGGGGCTCAGCGCACGTTTACTCACAGATGCCTCGGCACGGTCCCCCAGCTTTGCAATGAGGACGCTCCTTGCGGGGGGGGGTGTTGCTGGCTGTATGGGAGATGGTTCCCCACCTCTTACCAATTTCATAATTGTTTACCGCTGGAGCAAGTGCCCTGATAGGGTTTTCCTCTGTATAACTCTTGGGTTCAGGTTTTTTTTTCTTTTATGGTTCAAGTTAGATTTAATTCCTCTTTTATGTATTTATAGATATAAGCATGGAAATAATTCATTCCTATAAATACATCTGTGTGACGGGAAGAACTTTTTTCTGTTTTATTTTTAAATTTTATTTTTTAAAATTTGGAAATTTAATTTTATTTATTTTTTTTATACAGCACGTTATTATTAGTTATGTATTTTATGCATATACATGTACACAGGTCAATCCCAAACTCCCAACTCATCCCACCACCAACACCCCATGGCTTCCCACACTTGGTGTCCATACGTTTGTTCTCTACCTCTGTGTCTCTATTTCTTCCCTGCAAACCAGTTCATCTGTACTATTTTTAGGCTCCACATATATGCATTAATATACAATATTTGTTTTCCTCTTTCTGACTTACTTCATTCTGTATGACAGTCTCTCGATCCATCGATGTCTCTACAAATGACCCAGTTTCATTCCTTTTTATGGCCGAGTAATATTCCATTTTATATATGTACCACATCTTTATCCATTCATCTGTCTGTGGGCATTTAGGTTGCTTCCATTACCTGGCTATTGTAAATAGTGCTGCAATGAATATTGTGGTGAATGTGCCTTTTTGATTTACAGTTTTCTCTGGGTATATGCCCAGAAGTGGGATTGCTGGATCAGATGGTAATTCTATTTCTAGTTTTTTTTTTAAGGAAACTCCATACTGTTCTCCATAGTGACTGTATCAATTTACATTCCCACCAATAGTGGAAGAGGGCTCCTTTTGTCCACACCCTACCCAGAATTTGTTGTTTGTAGATATCCTGATGATGCCGATTCTAACAGGTGTGAGGTGATACCTCATTGTAGTTTTGATTTGCATTTCTCTAATAATTAGTGCTGTTGAGCAGCTTTTCATGTGCGTCTTGGCCATCTCTGTGTCATCTTTGAAGAAACGTCCCTTTAGATCTTCTGCCCATTTTTGTATTGGGATGTTTGTTTTTTTAATATTAAGCTGCATGAGCTGTTTATATATATTGGAGATTAAACCTTTGTCCAATGATTCATTTGCACCGATTTTCGCCCATTCTGAGGGATGCCTTTTTCCATTCCCGTTTTTTTTACAAAAAAAGGAAAGAAAGAAAAAGAAGCAGAACACTAATGTACGTAAAATATGCCTTTTGAAACCGTCGTTTTGAAATATGGACGTGCTTTGAATTTTTTGGTCGATATGTGACCCCAGTATTTCTTTTCAGGGCAGGTGTGATTTACAGGCGTGCAATGATTTTGAATATCAATGGACCATTAGCGCTGGGATTAAAGCTGCTGTTGTGTGAAACGGCCACAAGGTGGCAGCAGTTCTCCCTTACCAAATCTGGTTAAGAGGGCAACAGAGCCTCAATGGAAGTCGTGTTCTAGATTGGAATTTAGAATGGAATGTGCAAGGAGAAAGACGCTCAAGTGTGTCTCACTACAACTTGTTTATGTTTTTAATTTATTTTAATTTATTTTTTATTACAGCAAGTTTGATTACAATGTGTGTCTTGTAGTAGATGTGGAAGATGTGGTTCTTTTACACATATAGAGATGTCTGATCTTCCGGGGGTCCTTTTCCCATGTACGTTATGACAGAATGTTGAGTAGTCTTCTCTTGGTATTCCGTAGGTCTTTGGTGATTATATATGTCACCTGTGTTTGTATATGTCTATTAACCCCGATATCCTAATGAAACCAATCCTCACACCTTTCCATTGGTGAACCATATGTTTGTTTAATGAATCTGTGATTGCCCTTCTCCGTGGAAATATCTGCCCTGGTATCCATTTTTAGGTAACACCTATAAGTGATATGATACGATATGTGCTTTCACTTTCTGACTTTCTACAAGTCACGTGATTAACTCTAGATTCATCTACGGTGCTGCAAATGGCATTGTGTCCTTTTTTCCCTCGGCTTCTCTTCTGCCTTAGTGGGGTCCATTTTCAACAATGTGATTCCCTGAGGGTTGTGGATTAGCTGACCTGGGCAGCCTTACTCTGCGGCCCGCCCTCCCCAGGTGTGCCTCGTTGAGGTCAATATAAACAGCGCTCCAGGCAGCAATAGCCCCTGAAGCTGTGCCTCACTCCATATTCTCTGCCCCGTCAGCAGTCTCCGGGCTGTGCTGGTGGGAGGGAGTGAGTGGCCACAGCTTTGTGGGTGGCCCGGTGTGAGTGGGGTTCTGCTGGCCTTTCTGCAGGAGTTGCCAGGCTGCCGCCTGTAAAGAAGAGGATGTGTCACCCATACCTTCTGCTGGAATTTCTCTCCGGACAGAGGTGAGGAAGGAAAAAAGCAGTGGGGGCCGGGACAGGAGTGATATTTCAGGCAGGGCAATGGAAAGCTTCTGGAAGAGCGCCAGGGTCCAGGACCACCCTGGTTGGCCTGCAGGCACCAAGTTGGCCTGCGTGCTGTCGCTGGTGTGGCTCCACGGTCCTTCCTCTAGGCTTTCAAGCCCTTGTACATATTCAGGTGTTTTACCTGGAAAGGGTGGGAACAGTTCAGCAGCAGCTGGCCTGGGGCTCAGCTCACGTTTACTCACAGATGCCTCGGCACGGTCCCCCAGCTTTGCAATGAGGACGCTCCTTGTGTGGGGGATGGGTTGCTGGCTGTATGGGAGATGGTTCCACACCTCTGACCAATTTCAGAATTGTTTACCGCCGGAGCAAGTGCCCAGATAGGGTTTTCCTCTGTATAACTCGTGGCTTCACTTTTTTTTCTTTTATGGTTCAAGTTAGATTTTATTCCTCTTTTATGTATTTATAGATATAAGCATGGAAATAATTCATTCCTATAAATACATCTGTGTGACGGGAAGAACTTTTTTCTGTTTTATTTTTAAATTTTATTCTTTAAAATTTTGAAATTTAATTTTATTTATTTTTTTTATACAGCACGTTATTATTAGTTATGTATTTTATGCATATACATGTATACAGGTCAATCCCAAACTCCCAACTCATCCCACCACCACCACCCCATGGCTTCCCACACTTGGTGTCCATATGTTTGTTCTCTACCTCTGTGTCTCTATTTCTTCCCTGCAATCCAGTTCATTTGTATCATTTTTAGGCTCCACATATATGCATTAATATACAATATTTGTTTTCCGCTTTCTGACTTACTTCATTCTGTATGACAGTCTCTCGATCCATCGATGTCTCTACAAATGACCCAGTTTCACTACTTTTTATGGCCGAGTAATATTCCATTTCATATATGTACCACATCTTTATCCATTCATCTGTCTTTGGGCATTTAGGTTGCTTCCATTACCTGGCTATTGTAAATAGTGCTGCAATGAACATTGTGGTGAATGTGACTTTTTGATTTACCGTTTTCTCTGGGTATATGCCCAGAAGTGGGATTGCTGGATCAGATGGTAATTCTATTTCTAGTTTTTTAAGGAAAATCCATACTGTTCTCCATAGTGACTGTATCAATTTACATTCCCACAATTAGTGGAAGAGGGCTCCTTTTGTCCACACCCTCCCCAGAATTGGTTGTTTGTAGATTTTCTGATGATGCCGATTCTAACAGGTGTGAGGTGATACCTCATTGTAGTTTTGATTTGCATTTCTCTAATAATTAGTGCTGTTCAGCAGCTTTTCATGTGCGTCTTGGCCATCTCTGTGTCTCCTTTGAAGAAACGTCTCTTTAGATCTTCTGCCCATTTTATTGGGGTTGTTTGTTTTTTTAATATTAAGCTGCATGAGCTGTTTATATATATTGCAGATTAAACCTCTGTCCATTGATTCGTCTGCAACGATTTTCGCCCATTCTGAGGGATGCCTTTTTCCATTCCCGTGTTTTTTAACAAAAAAGGAAAGAAAGGAAAAGAAGCAGAACACTAATGTGCGTAAAATATGCCTTTTGAAACGGTCGTTTTGAAATATGGACGTCCTTTGAATTTTTTGGTCGATATGTGACCCCAGGATTTGTTTTCAGGGCAGGTGTCATTTACAGGCCTGCAATGATTTTGAATATCAACTGACCATTAGCGCTGGGATTAAAGCTGCTGTTGTGTGAAACGGCCACAAGGTCGCAGCAGTTCACCCTTACCAAATCTGGTTACTAGGGCAAGAGAGCCTCAGTGGAAGTGGTGTTCTAGATTGGAGTTTAGAATGGAATGTGCCAGGAGAAAGCCCCTCACGTTTGTCTCACTACTTCCTGTTTGTGTTTTTAATTTAATTTTTTATTTTTTATTACAGCAAGTTTGATTACAATGTTTGGCTTGTTGTAGGTGTGGAAGATGTGGTTCTTTTACACATATACAGATGACTGTTCTTCCTGGGATCCTTTTCCCATGTACGTTATGACAGAATGTTGAGTAGTCCTCTCTTGGTATTCTGTAGGACTTTGGTGATTATATATGTCACCTGTGTTTGTATATGTCTCTTAACCCTGATATCGTAATGAAACCAATCCTCACACCTTTCCATTGGTGAACCATAAGTTTGTTTAATGAATCTGTGATTGCCCTTCTCCGTGGAAATATCTGCCCTGGTATCCATTTTTAGGTAACACCTATAAGTGATATGATATGATATGTGTCTTTCACTTTCTGACTTACTACAAGTCACGTGATTACTTCTAGACTCATCTACGGTGCTGCAAATGGCATTGTGTCCTTTTTTTCCTTGGCATCTCTTCTGGCTTAGCGGGGTCCATTTTCAACAATGTGATTCCCTGAGGGTTGTGGATTAGCTGACCTGGGCAGCCTTACCCTGCCGGCCCACCCTCCCCAGGTGTGCCTCGTTGAGGTCAATATAAACAGAGCTCCAGGCAGCAATAGCCCCTGAAGCTGTGCCTGACACCATATTCTCTGCCCCGTCAGCAGTCTCGGCGCTATGCTGGTGGGAGGGAGTGAGGGGCCACAGATTTGTGGGTGGCCCGTTGTGAGTGGGGTTCTGCTGGCCTTTCTGCAGGAGTTGCCAGGCTGCCGCCTGAAAAGAAGAGGGTATGTCACCCATACCTTCGGCTGGAATTTCTCTCCGGACAGAGGTGAGGAAGGAAAAAAGCAGTGAGGGCCGGGACAGGAGGGGTATCTCAGGCAGGGCAATGGAAAGCTTCTGGAAGAGCGCCAGGGTCCAGGACCACCCTGGCTGGCCTGCAGGCACCAAGTTGGCCTGCGTGCTGTCTCTGGTGTGGCTCCACGGTCCTTCTTCTAGGCTTTCAAGCCCTTGTACATATTCAGGTGTTTTACCTGGAAAGGGTGGGGACAGTTCAGCAGCAGCTGGCCTGGGGCTCAGCTCACGTTTACTCACAGATGCCTCGGCACGGTCCCCCAGCTTTGCAATGAGGACGCTCCTTGCGTGGGGGGTGGGTTGCTGGCTGTATGGGAGATGGTTCCCCACCTCTGACCAATTTCAGAATTGTTTACCGCTGGAGCAAGTGCCGTGATAGGTTTTTCCTCTGTAAAACTCGTTGGTTCACTTTTTTTTCTTTTATGGTTCAAGTTAGATTTTATTCCTCTTTTATGTATTTATAGATATAAGCATGGAAATAATTCATTCCTATAAATACATCTGTGTGACGGGAAGAACTTTTTTCTGTTTTATTTTTCAATTTTATTCTTTAAAATTTTGTAATTTAATTTTATTTATTTTTTTTATACAGCACGTTATTATTAGTTATGTATTTTATGCATATACATGTATACAGGTCAATCCCAAACTCCCAACTCATCCCACCACCACCACCCCATGGCTTCCCACACTTGGTGTCCATATGTTTGTTCTCTACCTCTGTGTCTCTATTTCTTCCCTGCAATCCAGTTCATTTGTACCATTTTTAGGCTCCACATATATGCATTAATATACAATATTTGTTTTCCGCTTTCTGACTTACTTCATTCTGTATGACAGTCTCTCGATCCATCGATGTCTCTACAAATGACCCAGTTTCACTACTTTTTATGGCCGAGTAATATTCCATTTCATATATGTACCACATCTTTATCCATTCATCTGTCTTTGGGCATTTAGGTTGCTTCCATTACCTGGCTATTGTAAATAGTGCTGCAATGAACATTGTGGTGAATGTGACTTTTTGATTTACCGTTTTCTCTGGGTATATGCCCAGAAGTGGGATTGCTGGATCAGATGGTAATTCTATTTCTAGTTTTTTAAGGAAAATCCATACTGTTCTCCATAGTGACTGTATCAATTTACATTCCCACCAATAGTGGAAGAGGGCTCCTTTTGTCCACACCCTCCCCAGAATTGGTTGTTTGTAGATTTTCTGATGATGCCGATTCTAACAGGTGTGAGGTGATACCTCATTGTAGTTTTGATTTGCATTTCTCTAATAATTAGTGCTGTTCAGCAGCTTTTCATGTGCGTCTTGGCCATCTCTGTGTCTCCTTTGAAGAAACGTCTCTTTAGATCTTCTGCCCATTTTATTGGGGTTGTTTGTTTTTTTAATATTAAGCTGCATGAGCTGTTTATATATATTGCAGATTAAACCTCTGTCCATTGATTCATCTGCAACGATTTTCGCCCATTCTGAGGGATGCCTTTTTCCATTCCCGTGTTTTTTAACAAAAAAGGAAAGAAAGGAAAAGAAGCAGAACACTAATGTGCGTAAAATATGCCTTTTGAAACGGTCGTTTTGAAATATGGACGTCCTTTGAATTTTTTGGTCGATATGTGACCCCAGGATTTGTTTTCAGGGCAGGTGTCATTTACAGGCCTGCAATGATTTTGAATATCAACTGACCATTAGCGCTGGGATTAAAGCTGCTGTTGTGTGAAACGGCCACAAGGTCGCAGCAGTTCACCCTTACCAAATCTGGTTACTAGGGCAAGAGAGCCTCAGTGGAAGTGGTGTTCTAGATTGGAGTTTAGAATGGAATGTGCCAGGAGAAAGCCCCTCACGTTTGTCTCACTACTTCCTGTTTGTGTTTTTAATTTAATTTTTTATTTTTTATTACAGCAAGTTTGATTACAATGTTTGGCTTGTTGTAGGTGTGGAAGATGTGGTTCTTTTACACATATACACATGTCTGTTCTTCCTGGGATCCTTTTCCCAGGTACGTTATGACAGAATGTTGAGTAGTCCTCCCTTGGTATTCTGTAGGTCTTTGTTGATTATATATGTCACCTGTGTTTGTATTTGTCTGTTAACCCCGATATCATAATGACCCAATCCTCACACCTTTCCATTGGTGAACCATAAGTTTGTTTAATGAATCTGTGATTGCCCTTCTCCGTGGAAATATCTGCCCTGGTATCCATTTTTAGGTAACACCTATAAGTGATATGATATGATATGTGTCTTTCACTTTCTGACTTACTACAAGTCACGTGATTACTTCTAGACTCATCTACGGTGCTGCAAATGGCATTGTGTCCTTTTTTCCCTTGGCTTCTCTTCTGCCTTAGCGGGGTCCATTTTCAACAATGTGATTCCCTGAGGGTTGTGGATTAGCTGACCTGGGCAGCCTTACACTGCCGGCCCGCCCTCCCCAGGTGTGCCTCGTTGAGGTCAATATAAACAGCGCTCCAGGCAGCAATAGCCCCTGAAGCTGTGCCTGACTCCATCTTCTCTGCCCCGTCAGCAGTCTCGGGGCTGTGCTGGTGGGAGGGAGTGAGGGGCCACAGCTTTGTGGGTGGCCCGGTGTGAGTGGGGTTCTGCTGGCCTTTCTGCAGGAGTTGCCAGGCTGCCGCCTGTAAAGAAGTGGTTGTGTCACCCATACCTTCCGCTGGAATTTCTCTCCGGACAGAGGTGAGGAAGTAAAGAAGCAGTGGGGGCCGGGACAGGAGGGGTATCTCAGGCAGGGCAATGGAAAGCTTCTGGAACAGCGCCCGGTGCCAGGACCACCCTGGATGGCCTGCAGGCACCAAGTTGGCCTGCGTGCTGTCGCTGGTGTGGCTCCACGGTCCTTCCTCTAGGCTTTCAAGCCCTTGTACATATTCAGGTGTTTTACCTGGAAAGGGTGGGAACAGTTCAGCAGCAGCTGGCCTGGGGCTCAGCTCACGTTTACTCACAGATGCCTCGGCATGGTCCCCCAGCTTTGCAATGAGGACGCTCCTTGTGTGGGGGGTGGGTTGATGGCTGTATGGGAGATGCTTCCCCACCTCTGACCAATTTCAGAATTGTTTACCACTGGAGCAAGTGCCCTGATAGGGTTTTCCTCTGTATAACTCGTGGGTTCACTTTTTTTTTTCTTTTATCGTTCAAGTTAGATTTTATTCCTCTTTTATGTATTTATAGATATAAGCATGGAAATAATTCATTCCTATAAATACATCTGTGTGACGGGAAGAACTTTTCTCTGTTTTATTTTTAAATTTTATTTTTTAAAATTTTGAAATTTAATTTTATTTATTTTTTATACAGCACGTTATTATTACTTATGTATTTTATGCATATACATGTACACAGGTCAATCCCAAACTCCCAACTCATCCCACCACCACCACCCCATGGCTTCCCACACTTGGTGTCCATACGTTTGTTCTCTACCTCTGTGTCTCTATTTCTTCCCTGCAAACCAGTTCATCTGTACCATTTCTAGGCTCCACATATATGCATTAATATACAATATTTGTTTTCCTCTTTCTGACTTACTTCATTCTGTATGACAGTCTCTCGATCCATCGATGTCTCTACAAATGACCCAGTTTCATTCCTTTTTATGGCCGAGTAATATTCCATTTCATATATGTACCACATCTTTATCCATTCATCTGTCTGTGGGCATTTAGGTTGCTTCCATTACCTGGCTATTGTAAATAGTGCTGCAACGAATATTGTGGTGAATGTGCCTTTTTGAAATACGGTTTTCTCTTGGTATATGCCAAGAAGTGGGATTGCTGGATCAGATGGTAATTCTATTTCTAATTTTTTTAAGGAAACTCCATACTGTTCTCCATAGTGACTGTATCAATTTACATTCCCACCAATAGTGGAAGAGGGCTCCTTTTGTCCACACCCTCCCCAGAATTGGTTGTTTGTAGATTTCCTGATGATGCCGATTCTAACAGGTGTGAGGTGAAACCTCATTGTAGTTTTGATTTGCATTTCTCTAATAATTAGTGCTGTTGAGCAGCTTTTCATGTGCGTCTTGGCCATCTCTGTGTCTTCTTTGAGGAAATGTCTCTTTAGATCTTCTGCCTATTTTTTATTGGGTTGTTTGTTTTTTTAATATTAAGCTGCATGAGTTGTTTATATATATTGGAGATTAAACCTCTGTCCATTGATTCGTCTGCAACGATTTTCGCCCATTCTGAGGGATGCCTTTTTCCATTCCCGTGTTTTTTAACAAAAAAGGAAAGAAAGGAAAAGAAGCAGAACACTAATGTGCGTAAAATATGCCTTTTGAAATGGGCGTTTTGAAATTTGGACGTCCTTTGAATTTTTTGGTCTATATGTAACCCCAGGATTTGTTTTCAGGGCAGGTGTCATTTACAGGCCTGCAAAGATTTTGAATATCAACTGACCTTTAGCGTTGGGATTAAAGCTGCTGTTGTGTGAAACGGCCACAAGGTCGCAGCAGTTCACCCTTACCAAATCTGGTTACTAGGGCAAGAGAGCCTAAGTGGAAGTGGTGTTCTAGATTGGAGTTTAGAATGGAATGTGCCAGGAGAAAGCCCCTCACGTTTGTCTCACTACTTCCTGTTTGTGTTTTTAATTTAATTTTTTATTTTTTATTACAGCAAGTTTGATTACAATGTTTGGCTTGTTGTAGGTGTGGAAGATGTGGTTCTTTTACACATATACACATGTCTGTTCTTCCTGGGATCCTTTTCCCATGTAAGTTATGACAGAATGTTGAGTAGTCCTCTCTTGGTATTCTGTAGGTCTTTGGTGATTATATATGTCACCTGTGTTTGTATATGTCTGTTAACCCCGATATCGTAATGAAACCAATCCTCACACCTTTCCATTGGTGAACCATAAGTTTGTTTAATGAATCTGTGATTGCCCTTCTCCGTGGAAATATCTGCCCTGGTATCCATTTTTAGGTAACACCTATAAGTGATATGATATGATATGTGTCTTTCAATTTCTGACTTACTACAAGTCACGTGATTACTTCTAGACTCATCTACGGTGCTGCAAATGGCATTGTGTCCTTTTTTCCCTTGGCTTCTCTTCTGCCTTAGCGGGGTCCATTTTCAACAATGTGATTCCCTGAGGGTTGTGGATTAGCTGACCTGGGCAGCCTTACCCTGCCAGCCCGCCCTCCCCAGGTGTGCCTCGTTGAGGTCAATATAAACAGCGCTCCAGGCAGCAATAGCCCCTGAAGCTGTGCCTGACTCCATCTTCTCTGCCCCGTCAGCAGTCTCGGGGCTGTGCTGGTGGGAGGGAGTGAGGGGCCACAGCTTTGTGGGTGGCCCGGTGTGAGTGGGGTTCTGCTGGCCTTTCTGCAGGAGTTGCCAGGCTGCCGCCTGTAAAGAAGAGGATGTGCCACCCATACCTTCCGCTGGAATTTCTCTCCGGACAGTGGTGAGGAAGGAAAAAAGCAGTGTGGGTCGGGACAGGCGGGGTATCTCAGGCAGGGCAATGGAAAGCTTCTGGAAGAGCGCCTGGGTCCAGGACCACCCTGGCTGGCCTACAGGCACCAATTTGGCCTGCGTGCTGTCGCTGGTGTGGCTCCACGGTCCTTCCTCTAGGCTTTCAAGCCCTTGTACATATTCAGGTGTTTTACCTGGAAAGGGTGGGAACAGTTCAGCAGCAGCTGGCCTGGGGCTCAGCTCACGTTTACTCACAGATGCCTCAGCACGGTCCCCCAGCTTTGCAATGAGGACGCTCCTTGCGTGGGGGGTGGGTTGCTGGTTGTATGGGAGATGGTTCCCCACCTCTGACCAATTTCAGAATTGTTTACCACTGGAGCAAGTGCCCTGATAGCGTTTTCCTCTGTATAACTCGTGGGTTAAGGTTTTTTTTTTCTTTTATGGTTCAAGTTAGATTTAATTCCTCTTTTATGTATTTATAGATATAAGCATGGAAATAATTCATTCCTATAAATACATCTGTGTGACGGGAAGAACTTTTTTCTGTTTTATTTTTAAATATTATTTTTTAAAATTTGGAAATTTAATTTTATTTATTTTTTTTATACAGCACGTTATTATTAGTTATGTATTTTATGCATATACATGTATACAGGTCAATCCCAAACTCCCAACTCATCCCACCACCACCACCAATGGCTTCCCACACTTGGTGTCCATACGTTTGTTCTCTACCTCTGTGTCTCTATTTCTTCCCTGCAAACCAGTTCATATGTACCATTTTTAGGCTCCACATATATGCATTAATATACAGTATTTGTTTTCCTCTTTCTGACTTACTTCATTCTGTATGACAGTCTCTCGATCCATCATTGTCTCTACAAATGACCCAGTTTCATTCCTTTTTATGGCCGAGTAATATTCCATTTTATATATGTACCACAGCTTTATCCATTCATCTGTCTGTGGGCATTTAGGTTGCTTCCATTACCTGGCTATTGTAAATAGTGGTGCAACGAACATTGTGGTGAATGTGCCTTTTTGAAATACCGTTTTCTCTGGGTATATGCCCAGAAGTGGGATTGCTGGATCAGATGGTAATTCTATTTCTAGATTTTTTAAGGAAACTCCATACTGTTCTCCATAGTGACTGTATCAATTTACATTCCCACCAATAGTGGAAGAGGGCTCCTTTTGTCCACACCCTCCACAGAATTGGTTGTTTGTAGATTTTCTGATGATGCCGATTCTAACAGGTGTGAGGTGATACCTCATTGTAGTTTTGATTTGCATTTCTCTAATAATTAGTGCTGTTGAGCAGCTTTTCATGGGCGTCTTGGCCATCTCTGTGTCTCCTTTGAAGAAACGTCTCTTTAGATCTTCTGCCCATTTTTTTTGGGTTGTTTGTTTTTTTAATATTAAGCTGCATGAGCTATTTATATATATTGGAGATTAAACCTCTGTCCATTGATTCGTCTGCAATGATTTTCACCCATTCTGATGGATGCCTTTTTCCATTCCCGTGTTTTTTAACAAAAAAGGAAAGAAAGGAAAAGAAGCAGAACACTAATGTGCATAAAACATGCCTTTTGCAATGGTCGTTTTGAAATATGGACGTCCTTTGAAGTTTTTGGTCGATATGTGACCCCAGGATTTGTTTTCAGGGCAGGTGTCATTTACAGGCCTGCAATGATTTTGAATATCAACTGACCATTAGCGTTGGGATTAAAGCTGCTGTTGTGTGAAACGGCCACAAGGTGGCAGCAGTTCACCCTTACCAAATCTGGTTACTAGGGCAAGAGAGCCTCCGTGGAAGTGGTGTTCTAGATTGGAGTTTAGAATGGAATGTGCCAGGAGAAAGACCCTCACGTTTGTCTCACTACATCTTCTTCGTGTTTTTAATTTAATTTTTTTTTATTTTTTATTACAGCAAGTTGATTACAATGTTTGGCTTGTTGTAGGTGTGGAAGATGTGGATCTTTTACACATATACAGATGACTGTTCTTCCTGGGATCCTTTTCCCATGTACCTTATGACAGAATGTTGAGTAGTCCACTCTTGGTATTCTGTAGGTCTTTGGTGATTATATATGTCACCTGTGTTTGTATATGTCTGTTAACCCCGATATCGTAATGAAACCAATCCTCACACCTTTCCATTGGTGAACCATAAGTTTGTTTAATGAATCTGTGATTGCCCTTCTCCGTGGAAATATCTGCCCTGGTATCCATTTTTAGGTAACACCTATAAGTGATATGATAGGATATGTGTCTTTCACTTTCTGACTTACAACAAGTCACGTGATGACTTCAAGACTCATCTACGGTGCTGCAAATGGCATTGTGTCCTTTTTTCCCTTGGCTTCTCTTCTGCCTTAGCGGGGTCCATTTTCAACAATGTGATTCCCTGAGGGTTGTGGATTAGCTGACCTGGGCAGCCTTACACTGACGGCCCGCCCTCCCCAGGTGTGCTTCCTTGAGGTCAATATAAACAGCGCTCCAGGCAGCAATAGCCCCTGAAGCTGTGCCTGACTCCATCTTCTCTGCCCCGTCAGCAGTCTCGGGGCTGTGCTGGTGGGAGGGAGTGAGGGGCCACAGCTTTGTGGGAGGCCCGGTGTGAGTGGGGTTCTGCTGCCCTTTCTGTAGGAGTTGCCAGGCTGCCGCCTGTAAAGAAGAGGTTGTGTCACCCATAGCTTCCGCTGGAATTTCTCTCCGGACAGTGGTGAGGAAAGAAAAAAGCAGTGGGAGCCGGGACAGGAGGGGTATCTCAGGCAGGGCAATGGAAAGCTTCTGGAAGAGCGCCAGGGTCCAGGACCACCCTGGCTGGCCTGCAGGCACCGAGTTGGGCTGCGTGCTGTCGCTGGTGTGGCTCCACGGTCCTTCCTCTAGGCTTTCAAGCCCTTGTACATATTCAGGTGTTTTACCTGGAAAGGGTGGGAACAGTTCAGCAGCAGCTGGCCTGGGGCTCAGCTCACGTTTACTCACAGATGCCTCGGCACGGTCCCCCAGCTTTGCAATGAGGACGCTCCTTGCGTGGGGGGTGGGTTGCTAGCTGTATGGGAGATGGTTCCCCACCTCTGACCAATTTCAGAATTGTTTACCACTGGAGCAAGTGCCCTGATAGGGTTTTCCTCTGTATAACTCGTGGGTTAAGGTTTTTATTTGTTTTATGGTTCAAGTTACATTTTATTCCTCTTTTATGTATTTATAGATATAAGCATGGAAATAATTCATTCCTATAAATACATCTGTGTGACGGGAAGAATTTTTCTGTTTTATTTTTAAATTTTATTTTTTAAAATTTTGAAATTTAATTTTATTTATGTTTTTATACAGCAGGTTATTATTAGTTATGTATTTTATGCATATACATGTATACATGTCAATCCCAATCTCCCAACTCATCCCACCACCACCACCCCATGGCTTCCAACACTTGGTGTCCATACGTTTGTTCTCTACCTCTGTGTCTCTATTTCTTCCCTGCAAAACAGTTCATCTGTACCATTTTTTTAGGTTCCACATGTATGCATTAATATACAATATTTGTTTTCCTCTTTCTGACTTACTTCATTCTGTATGACAGTCTCTCGATCCATCGATGCCTCTGCAAATGACCCAGTTTCATTCCTTTTTATGGCCGAGTAATATTCCATTTTATATATGTACCACATCTTTATCCATTCATCTGTCTGTGGGCATTTAGGTTGCTTCCATTACCTGGCTATTGTAAATAGTGCTGCAATGAACATTGTGGTGAATGTGCATTTTTGATGTACGGTTTTCTCTGGGTATATGCCCAGAAGTGGGATTGCTGGATCAGATGGTAATTCTATTTCTAATTTTTTTAAGGAAACTCCATACTGTTCTCCATAGTGACTGTATCAATTTACATTCCCACCAATAGTGGAAGAGGGCTCCTTTTGTCCACACCCTCCCCAGAATTCGTTGTTTGTAGATTTTCTGATGATGCCGATTCTAACAGGTGTGAGGTGATACCTCATTGTAGTTTTGATTTGCATTTCTCTAATAATTAGTGCTGTTGAGCAGCTTTTCATGTGCGTCTTGGCCATCTCTGTGTCTCCTTTGAAGAAACGTCTCTTTAGATCTTCTGCCCATTTTTTTGGGTTGTTTGTTTTTTTAATATTAAGCTGCATGAGCTGTTTATATATATTGGAGATTAAACCTCTGTCCATTGATTCGTCTGCAACGATTTTCGCCCATTCTGAGGGATGCCTTTTTCCATTCCCGTGTTTTATAACAAAAAAGGAAAGAAAGGAAAAGAAGCAGAACACTAATGTGCGTAAAATATGCCTTTTGAAACGGTCGTTTTGAAATATGGACGTCCTTTGAATTTTTTGGTCGATATGTGACCCCAGGATTTGTTTTCAGGGCAGGTGTCATTTACAGGCTTGCAATGATTTTGAATATCAACTGACCATTAGCGCTGGGATTAAAGCTGCTGTTGTGTGAAACGGCCACAAGGTGGCAGCAGTTCACCCTTAACAAATCTGGTTACTAGGGCAAGAGAGCCTCAGTGGAAGTGGTGTTCTAGATTGGAGTTTAGAATGGAATGTGCCAGGAGAAAGCCCCTCACGTTTGTCTCACTACTTCTTGTTCGTGTTTTTAATTTAATTTTTTATTTTTTATTACAGCAAGTTTGATTACAATGTTTGGCTTGTTGTAGGTGTGGAAGATGTGGTTCTTTTACACATATACAGATGACTGTTCTTCCTGGGATCCTTTTCCCATGTACGTTATGACAGAATGTTGAGTAGTCCTCTCTTGGTATTCTGTAGGTCTTTGTTGATTATATATGTCACCTGTGTTTGTATATGTCTGTTAACCCCATATCGTCATGAAACCAATCCTCACACCTTTCCATTGGTGAACCATAAGTTTGTTTAATGAATCTGTGATTGCCCTTCTCCGTGGAAATATCTGCCCTGGTATCCATTTTTAGGTAACAGCTATAAGTGATATGATATGATATGTGTCTTTCACTTTCTGACTTACTACAAGTCACGTGATTACTTCTAGAATCATCTACGGTGCTGCAAATGGCATTGTGTCCTTTTTTTCCTTGGCTCCTCTTATGCCTTAGCGGGGTCCATTTTCAACAATGTGATTCCCTGAGGGTTGTGGATTAGCTGACCTGGGCAGCCTTACCCTGCCGGCCCGCCCTCCCCAGGTGTGCCTCCTTGAGGTCAATATAAACAGCGCTCCAGGCAGCAATAGCCCCTGAAGCTGTGCCTGACTCCATCTTCTCTGCCCCGTCAGCAGTCTCGGGGCTGTGCTGGTGGGAGGGAGTGAGGGGCCACAGCTTTGTGGGTGGCCCGGTGTGAGTGGGTTTCTGCTGCCCTTTCTGTAGGAGTTGCCAGGCTGCCGCCTGTAAAGAAGAGGTTGTGTCACCCATAGCTTCCGCTGGAATTTCTCTCCGGACAGAGGTGAGGAAAGAAAAAAGCAGTGGGGGCCGGGACAGGAGGGGTATCTCAGGCAGGGCAATGGAAAGCTTCTGGAAGAGCGCCAGGGTCCAGGACCACCATGGCTGGCCTGCAGGCACCAAGTTGGCCTGCGTGCTGTCGCTGGTGTGGCTCCACGGTCCTTCCTCTAGGCTTTCAAGCCCTTGTATATATTCAGGTGTTTTACCTGGAAAGGGTAGGAACAGTTCAGCAGCAGCTGGCCTGGGGCTCAGCTCACGTTTACTCACAGATGCCTCGGCACGGTCCCCCAGCTTTGCAATGAGGACGCTCCTTGCGTGGGGGGTGGGTTGCTAGCTGTATGGGAGATGGTTCCCCACCTCTGACCAATTTCAGAATTGTTTACCACTGGAGCAAGTGCCCTGATAGGGTATTCCTCTGTATAACTCGTGGGTTAAGGTTTTTATTTGTTTTATGGTTCAAGTTAGATTTTATTCCTCTTTTATGTATTTATAGATATAAGCATGGAAATAATTCATTCCTATAAATACATCTGTGTGACGGGAAGAATTTTTTCTGTTTTATTTTTAAATTTTATTTTTTAAAATTTTGAAATTTAATTTTATTTATGTTTTTATACAGCAGGTTATTATTAGTTATGTATTTTATGCATATACATGTATACAGGTCAATCCCAATCTCCCAACTCATCCCACCACCACCACCCCATGGCTTCCAACACTTGGTGTTCATACGTTTGTTCTGTACCTCTGTGTCTCTGTTTCTTCCCTGCAAAACAGTTCATCTGTACCATTTTTTTAGGTTCCACATGTATGCATTAATATACAATATGTGTTTTCCTCTTTCTGACTTACTTCATTCTGTATGACAGTCTCTCGATCCATCGATGTCTCTACAAATGACGCAGTTTCATTCCTTTTTATGGCCGAGTAATATTCCATTTTATATATGTACCACAACTTTATCCATTCATCTGTCTGTGGGCATTTAGGTTGCTTCCATAACCTGGCTATTGTAAATAGTGCTGCAACGAACATTGTGGTGAATGTGCCTTTTTGAAATACGGTTTTCTCTGGGTATATGCCCAGAAGTGGGATTGCTGGATCAGATGGTAATTCTATTTCTAGATTTTTTAAGGAAACTCCATACTGTTCTCCATAGTGACTGTATCAATTTACATTCCCACCAATAGTGGAAGAGGGCTCCTTTTGTCCACACCCTCCCCAGAATTGGTTGTTTGTAGATTTTCTAATGATGCCGATTCTAACAGGTGTGAGGTGATACCTCATTGTAGTTTTGATTTGCATTTCTCTAATAATTAGTGCTGATGAGCAGCTTTTCATGTGCGTCTTGGCCATCTCTGTGTCTCCCTTGAAGAAACGTCTCTTTAGATCTTCTGCCCATTTTTTTGGGTTGTTTGTTTTTTTAATATTAAGCTGCATGAGCTGTTTATATATATTCGAGATTAAACCTCTGTCCATTGATTCGTCTGCAACGATATTCGCCCATTCTGAGGGATGCCTTTTTCCATTCCCGTGTTTTTTAACAAAAAAGGAAAGAAAGGAAAAGAAGCAGAACACTAATGTGCGTAAAATATGCCTTTTGAAACGGTCGTTTTGAAATATGGACGTCCTTTGAATTTTTTGGTCAATATGTGACCCCAGGATTTGTTTTCAGGGCAGGTGTCATTTACAGGCCTGCAATGATTTTGAATATCAACTGACCATTAGCATTGGGATTAAAGCTGCTGTTGTGTGAAACGGCCACAAGGTGGCAGCAGTTCACCCTTACCAAATCTGGTTACTAGGGCAAGAGAGCCTCAGTGGAAGTGGTGTTCTAGATTGGAGTTTAGAATGGAATGTGCCAGGAGAAAGCCCCTCACGTTTGTCTCACTACTTCTTGTTCGTGTTTTTAATTTAATTTTTTATTTTTTATTACAGCAAGTTTGATTACAATGTTTGGCTTGTTGTAGGTGTGGAAGATGTGGTTCTTTTACACATATACAGATGTCTGTTCTTCCTGGGAACCTTTTCCCATGTACGTTATGACAGAATGTTGAGTAGTCCTCTCTTGGTATTCTGTAGGTCTTTGGTGATTATATATGTCACCTGTGTTTGTATATGTCTGTTAACCCCAATATCATAATGAAACCAATCCTCACAACTTTCCATTGGTGAACCATAAGTTTGTTTAATGAATCTGTGATTGCCCTTCTCCGTGGAAATATCTGCCCTGGTATCCATTTTTAGGTAACACCTATAAGTGATATGATATGTGTCTTTCACTTTCTGACTTACTACAAGTCACGTGATTACTTCTAGACTCATCTACGGTGCTGCAAATGGCATTGTGTCCTTTTTTGCCTTGGCTTCTCTTCTGCCTTAGCAGGGTCCATTTTCAACAATGTGATTCCCTGAGGGTTGTGGATTAGCTGACCTGGGCAGCCTTACCCTGCCGGCCCGCCCTCCCCAGGTGTGCCTCGTTGAGGTCAATATAAACAGCGCTCCAGGCAGCAATAGCCCCTGAAGCTGTGCCTGACACCATATTCTCTGCCCCGTCAGCAATCTCTGGGCTGTGCTGGTGGGAGGGAGTGAGGTGCCACAGCTTTGTGGGTGGCCCGGTGTGAGTGGGGTTCTGCTGGCCTTTCTGCAGGAGTTGCCAGGCTGCCGCCTGTAAAGAAGAGGATGTGTCACCCATACCTTCCGCTGGAATTTCTCTCCGGACTGAGGTGAGGAAGGAAAAAAGCAGTGGTGGCCGGGACAGGAGGGGTATCTCAGGCAGGGCAATGGAAAGCTTCTGGAAGAGCGCCCGGGGCCAGGACGACCCTGGCTGGCCTGCAGGCACCAAGTTGGCCTGCGTGCTGTCGCTGGTGTGGCTCCACGGTCCTTCCTCTAGGCTTGCAAGCCCTTGTACATATTCAGGTGTTTTACCTGGAAAGGGTGGGAACAGTTCAGCAGCAGCTGACCAGGGCCTCAGCTCACGTTTACTCACAGATGCCTCGGCACGGTCCCCCAGCTTTGCAATGAGGACGCTCCTTGCGTGGGGGGTGGGTTGCTGGCTGTATGGGAGATGGTTCCCCACCTCTGACCAATTTCAGAATTGTTTACCACTGGAGCAAGTGCCGTGATAGGGATTTCCTCTGTATAACTCATGGGTTCACTTTTTTTTTCTTTTATGGTTCAAGTTAGATTTTATTCCTCTTTTATGTATTTATAAATATAAGCATGGAAATAATTCATTCCTATAAATACATCTGTGTGACGGGAAGAATTTTGTCTGTTTTATTTTTAAATTTTATTTTTTAACATTTTGAAATTTAATTTTATTTATGTTTTTATACAGTAGGTTATTATTAGTTATGTATTTTATGCATATACATGTATACAGGTCAATTCCAATCTCCCAACTCATCCAACCACCACCACTCCATGGCTTCCCACACTTGGTGTCCATACGTTTGTTCTCTATCTCTGTGTCTCTATTTCTTCCCTGCAAACCAGTTCATCTGTACCATTTTTTTAGGTTCCACATATATGCATTAATATACAATATTTGTTTTCCTCTTTCTGACTTACTTCACTTTGTATGACAGTCTCTCGATCCATCGATGTCTCTACAAATGACCCAGTTTCATTCCTTTTTATGGCCGAGTAATATTCCATTTTATATATGTACCACATCTTTATCCATTCATCTGTCTGTGGGCATTTAGGTTGCTTCCATTACCTGGCTATTGTAAATAGTGCTGCAACGAACATTGTGGTGAATGTGCCTTTTTGAAATATGTTTTCTCTGGGTATATGCCCAGAGGTGGGATTGCTGGATCAGACGGTTATTGTATTTCTAATTTTTTTAAGAAAACTCCATACTGCTCTCCATAGTGACTGTATCAATTTACATTCCCACCAATAGTGGAAGAGGGCTCCTTTTGTCCACACCCTCCCCAGAATTGGTTGTTTGTAGATTTTCTGATGATGCCGATTCTAACAGGTGTGAGGTGATACCTCATTGTAGTTTTGATTTGCATTTCTCTAATAATTAGTGCTGTTCAGCAGCTTTTCATGTGCGTCTTGGCCATCTCTGTGTCTCCTTTGAAGAAACGTCTCTTTAGAACTTCTGCCCATTTTTTTGGGTTGTTTGTTTTTTTAATATTAAGCTGCATGAGCTGTTTATATATATTGGAGATTAAAACTCTGTCCATTGATTCGTCTGCAACGATTTTCGCCCATTCTGAGGGATGCCTTTTTCCATTCCAGTTTTTTTTAACAAAAAAGGAAAGAAAGGAAAAGAAGCAGAACCGTAGTGTGCGTAAAATATGCCTTTTGAAACGGTTGTATTGAAATATGGACGTCCTTTGAATTTTTTGGTTGATATGTGACGCCAGGATTTGTTTTCAGGGCAGGTGTCATTTACAGGCCTGCAATGATTTTGAATATCAACTGACCATTAGCGCTGGGATTAAAGCTGCTGTTGTGTGAAACGGCCACAAGGGGGCAGCAGTTCACCCTTAACAAATCTGGTTACTAGGGCAAGAGAGCCTCAGTGGAAGTGGTGTTCTAGATTGGAGTTTAGAATGGAATGTGCCAGGAGAAAGCCCCTCACGTTTGTCTCACTACTTCTTGCTTGTGTTTTTAATTTAATTTTTTATTTTTTATTACAGCAAGTTTGATTACAACGTTTGGCTTGTTGTAGGTGTGGAACATGTGGTTCTTTTACACATATACAGATGTCTGTTCTTCCTGGGATCCTTTTCCCATGTACGTTATAACAGAATGTTGAGTAGTCCTCTCTTGGTATTCTGCAGGTCTTTGGTGATTATATATGTCACCTGTGTTTGTATATGTCTGTTAACCCCGATATCGTAATGAAACCAATCCTCACACCTTTCCATTGGTGAACCATAAGTTTGTTTAATGAATCTGTGATTGCCCTTCTCCGTGGAAATATCTGCCCTGGTATCCTTTTTTAGGTAACACTTATAAGTGATATGATATGATATGTGTCTTTCACTTTCTGACTTACTACAAGTCACGTGATTACTTCTAGACTCATCTACGGTGCTGCAAATGGCATTGTGTCCTTTTTTCCCTTGGCTTCTCTTCTGCCTTAGCGGGGTCCATTTTCAACAATGTGATTCCCTCAGGGTTGTGGATTAGCTGACCTGGGCAGCCTTACCCTGCCGGCCCGCCCTCCCCAGGTGTGCCTCGTTGAGGTCAATATAAACAGCGCTCCAGGCAGCAATAGCCCCTGAAGCTGTGCCTGACTCCATATTCTCTGCCCCGCCAGCAGTCTCGGGGCTGTGCTGGTGGGAGGGTGTGAGGGGCCACATCTTTGTGGGTGGCCCGGTGTGAGTGAGGTTCTGCTGGCCTTTCTGCAGGAGTTGCCAGGCTGCCGCCTGTAAAGAAGAGGATGTGTCACCCATACCTTCCGCTGGAATTTCTCTCCGGACTGAGGTGAGGAAGGAAAAAAGCAGTGGGTTCCGGGACAGGAGGGGTATCTCAGGCAGGGCAATGGAAAGCTTCTGGAAGAGCGCCCGGGGCAAGGACGACCCTGGATGGCCTGCAGGCACCAAGTTGGCCTGCGTGCTGTCACTGGTGTGGCTCCACGGTCCTTCCTCTAGGCTTTCAAGCCCTTGTACATATTCAGGTGTTTTACCTGGAAAGGGTGGGAACAGTTCAGCAGCAGCTGGCCAGGGCCTCAGCTCACGTTTACTCACAGATGCCTCGGCACAGTCCCCCAGCTTTGCAATGAGGACGTTCCTTGCGTGGGGAGTGGGTTGCTGGCTGTATGGGAGATGGTTCCCCACCTCTGACCAATTTCAGAATTGTTTACCACTGGAGCAAGTGCCCTGATAGGGTTTTCCTCTGTATAACTCGTGGGTTCAGGTTTTCTTTTCTTTTATGGTTCAAGTTAGATTTTATTCCTCTTTTATGTATTTATAAATATAAGCATGGAAATAATTCATTCCTATAAATAAATCTGTGTGACGGGAAGAATTTTGTCTGTTTTATTTTTAAATTTTATTTTTTAACATTTTGAAATTTAATTTTATTTATGTTTTTATACAGCAGGTTATTACTAGTTATGTATTTTATGCATATACATGTATACAGGTCAATCCCAATCTCCCAACTCATCCCACCACCACCACCCCATGGCTTCCCACACTTGGTGTCCATACGTTTGTTCTCTACCTCTGTGTCTCTATTTCTATCCTGCAAACCAGTTCATCTGTACCATTTTTTTAGGTTCCACATATATGCATTAATATACAATATTTGTTTTCCTCTTTCTGACTTACTTCACTCTGTATGACAGTCTCGCGATCCATCGATGTCTCTACAAATGACCCAGTTTCATTCCTTTTTATGGCCGAGTAATATTCCATTTTATATATATACCACATCTTTATCCATTCATCTTTCTGTGGGCATTTAGGTTGCTTCCATTACCTGGCTATTGTAAATAGTGCTGCACCGAACTTTGTGGTGAATGTGCCTTTTTGAAATACGGTTTTCTCTGGTATATGCCCAGAAGTGGGATTGCTGGATCAGATGGTAATTCTATTTCTAGTTTTTTTAAGGAAACTCCATACTGTTCTCCATAGTGACTGTATCAATTTACATTCCCACCAATAGTGGAAGAGGGCTCCTTTTGTCCACACCCTCCCCAGAATTGGTTGTTTGTAGATTTTCTGATGATGCCGATTCTAACAGGTGTGAGGTGATACCTCATTGTAGTTTTGATTTGCATTTCTCTAATAATTAGTGCTGTTGAGCAGCTTTTCATGTGCATCATGGCCATCTCTGTGTCTTCTATGAAGAAACGTCTCTTTAGATCTTCTGCCCATTTTTGTATTGGGTTGTTTGTTTTTTTAATATTAAGCTGCATGAGTTGTTTATATATATTGGAGAT
The DNA here is from genome assembly GCF_964341445.2 of Mesoplodon mirus. Classification (NCBI taxonomy): domain Eukaryota; kingdom Metazoa; phylum Chordata; class Mammalia; order Artiodactyla; family Ziphiidae; genus Mesoplodon; species Mesoplodon mirus. The sequence goes on from NC_138984.1 coordinate 117,435,150, forward strand.
TAAACCTCTGTCCATTGATTCGTCTGCAACGATTTTCGCCCATTCTGAGGGATGCCTTTTTCCATTCCCGTGTTTTTTAACAAAAAAGGAAAGAAAGGAAAAGAAGCAGAACACTAATGTGCGTAAAATATGCCTTTTGAAACGGTCGTTTTGAAATATGGACGTCCTTTGAATTTTTTGGTCGATATGTGACCCCAGGATTTGTTTTCAGGGCAGGTGTCATTTACAGGCCTGCAATGATTTTGAATATCAACTGACCATTAGCGTTGGGATTAAAGCTGCTGTTGTGTGAAACGGCCACAAGGTGGCAGCAGTTCACCCTTACCAAATCTGGTTACTAGGGCAAGAGTGCCTCAGTGGAAGTGGTGTTCTAGATTGGAGTTTAGAATGGAATGTGCCAGGAGAAAGCCCCTCACGTTTGTCTCCCTACTTCTTGTTCGTGTTTTTAATTTATTTTTTTATTTTTTATTACAGCAAGTTTGATTACAATGTTTGGCTTGCTGTAGGTGTGGAAGATGTGGTTCTTTTACACATATACAGATGTCTGTTCTTCCTGGGATCCTTTTCCCATGTACGTTATGACAGAATGTTGAGTAGTCCTCTCTTGGTATTCTGTAGGTCTTTGGTGATTATATATGTCACCTGTGTTTGTATATGTCTGTTAACCCCGATATCGTAATGAAACCAATCCTCACACCTTTCCATTGGTGAACCATAAGTTTGTTTAATGAATCTGTGATTGCCCTTCTCCGTGGAAATATCTGCCCTGGTATCCATTTTTAGGTAACACCTATAAGTGATATGATAGGATATGTGTCTTTCACTTTCTGACTTACTACAAGTCACGTGATTACTTCTAGACTCATCTACGGTGCTGCAAATGGCATTGTGTCCTTTTTTCCCTTGGCTTCTCTTCTGCCTTAGCGGGGTCCATTTTCAACAATGTGATTCCCTGAGGGTTGTGGATTAGCTGACCTGGGCAGCCTTACCCTGCCGGCCCGCCCTCCCCAGGTGTGCCTCATTAAGGTCAATATAAACAGCGCTCCAGGCAGCAATAGCCCCTGAAACTGTGCCTGCCTCCATATTCTCTGCCCCGTCAGCAGTCTCGGGGCTGTGCTGGTGGGAGGGAGTGAGGGGCCACAGCTTTGTGGGTGGCCCGGTGTGAGTGGGGTTCTGCTGGCCTTTCTGCAGGAGTTGCCAGGCTGCCGCCTGTAAAGAAGAGGTTGTGTCACCCATACCTTCCGCTGGAATTTCTCTCCGGACAGAGGTGAGGATGGAAAAAAGCAGTGGGGGCCGGGACAGGAGGGGTATCTCAGGCAGGGCAATGGAAAGCTTCTGGAAGAGCGCCCGGGGCCAGGACCACCCTGGCTGGCCTGCAGGCACCAAGTTGGCCTGCGTGCTGTCGCTGGTGTGGCACCACGGTCCTTCCTCTAGGCTTTCAAGCCCTTGTACATATTCAGGTGTTTTACCTGGAAAAGGTGGGAACAGTTCAGCAGCAGCTGGCCTGGGGCTCAGCTCACGTTTACTCACAGATGCCTCGGCACGGTCCCCCAGCTTTGCAATGAGGAAGCTCCTTGCGTGGGTGGTGGGTTGCTGGCTGTATGGGAGATGATTCCCCACCTCTGACCAATTTCAGAATTGTTTAACACTGGAGCAAGTGCCCTGATAGGGTTTTCCTCTGTATAACTCGTGGGTTCAGGATTTTTTTTTCTTTTATGGTTCAAGTTAGATTTTATTCCTCTTTTATGTATTTATAGATATAAGCATGGAAATAATTCATTCCTATAAATACATCTGTGTGACGATAAGAACTTTTTTCTGTTTTATTTTTAAATTTTATTTTTTAAAATTTTGAAATTTTATTTTATTTATTTTTTTATACAGCACGTGTTTATTAGTTATGTATTTTATGCATATACATGTATACAGGTCAATCCCAATCTCCCAACTCATCCCACCACCACCACCCCATGGCTTCCCACACTTGGTGTCCATACGTTTGTTCTCTACCTCTGTGTCTCTATTTCTATCCTGCAAACCAGTTCATCTGTACCATTTTTTTAGGTTCCACATATATGCATTAATATACAATATTTGTTTTCCTCTTTCTGACTTACTTCACTCTGTATGACAGTCTCGCGATCCATCGATGTCTCTACAAATGACCCAGTTTCATTCCTTTTTATGGCCGAGTAATATTCCATTTTATATATATACCACTTCTTTATCCATTCATCTGTCTGTGGGCATTTAGGTTGCTTCCATTACCTGGCTATTGTAAATAGTGCTGCAACGAACATTGTGGTGAATGTGCCTTTTTGAAATACGGTTTTCTCTGGGTGTATGCCCAGAAGTGGGATTGCTGGATCAGAAGGTAATTCTATTTCTAGTTTTTCTAAGGAAACTCCATACTGTTCTCCATAGTGACTGTATCAATTTACATTCCCACCAATAGTGGAAGAGGGCTCCTTCTGTCCACAACCTCCCCAGAATTGGTTGTTTGTAGATATTCTGATGATGCCGATTCTAACAGGTGTGAGGTGATACCTCATTGTAGTTTTGATTTGCATTTCTCTAATAATTAGTGCTGTTCAGCAGCTTTTCATGTGTGTCTTGGCCATCTCTGTGTCTCCTTTCAAGAAACGTCTCTTTAGATCTTCTGCCCATTTTTTTTGGGTTGTTTGTTTTTTTTAATATTAAGCTGCATGAGCTGTTTATATATATTGGAGATTAAACCTCTGTCCATTGATTTGTCTGCAACGATTTTCGCCCATTCTGAGGGATGCCTTTTTCCATTCCCGTGTTTTTTAACAAAAAAGGAAAGAAAGGAAAAGAAGCAGAACACTAATATGCGTAATATATGCCTTTTGAAACGGTCGTTTTGAAATATGGACGTCCTTTGAATTTTTTGGTCGATATGTGACCCCAGGATTTGTTTTCAGGGCAGGTGTCATTTACAGGCCTGCAATGATTTTGAATATCAACTGACCATTAGCGTTGGGATTAAAGCTGCTGTTGTGTGAAACGGCCACAAGGTGGCAGCAGTTCACCCTTACCAAATCTGGTTACTAGGGCAAGAGTGCCTCAGTGGAAGTGGTGTTCTAGATTGGAGTTTAGAATGGAATGTGCCAGGAGAAAGCCCCTCACGTTTGTCTCCCTACTTCTTGTTCGTGTTTTTAATTTATTTTTTTATTTTTTATTACAGCAAGTTTGATTACAATGTTTGGCTTGCTGTAGGTGTGGAAGATGTGGTTCTTTTACACATATACAGATGTCTGTTCTTCCTGGGATCCTTTTCCCATGTACGTTATGACAGAATGTTGAGTAGTCCTCTCTTGGTATTCTGTAGGTCTTTGGTGATTATATATGTCACCTGTGTTTGTATATGTCTGTTAACCCCGATATCGTAATGAAACCAATCCTCACACCTTTCCATTGGTGAACCATAAGTTTGTTTAATGAATCTGTGATTGCCCTTCTCCGTGGAAATATCTGCCCTGGTATCCATTTTTAGGTAACACCTATAAGTGATATGATAGGATATGTGTCTTTCACTTTCTGACTTACTACAAGTCACGTGATTACTTCTAGACTCATCTACGGTGCTGCAAATGGCATTGTGTCCTTTTTTCCCTTGGCTTCTCTTCTGCCTTAGCGGGGTCCATTTTCAACAATGTGATTCCCTGAGGGTTGTGGATTAGCTGACCTGGGCAGCCTTACCCTGCCGGCCCGCCCTCCCCAGGTGTGCCTCATTAAGGTCAATATAAACAGCGCTCCAGGCAGCAATAGCCCCTGAAACTGTGCCTGCCTCCATATTCTCTGCCCCGTCAGCAGTCTCGGGGCTGTGCTGGTGGGAGGGAGTGAGGGGCCACAGCTTTGTGGGTGGCCCGGTGTGAGTGGGGTTCTGCTGGCCTTTCTGCAGGAGTTGCCAGGCTGCCGCCTGTAAAGAAGAGGTTGTGTCACCCATACCTTCCGCTGGAATTTCTCTCCGGACAGAGGTGAGGATGGAAAAAAGCAGTGGGGGCCGGGACAGGAGGGGTATCTCAGGCAGGGCAATGGAAAGCTTCTGGAAGAGCGCCCGGGGCCAGGACCACCCTGGCTGGCCTGCAGGCACCAAGTTGGCCTGCGTGCTGTCGCTGGTGTGGCACCACGGTCCTTCCTCTAGGCTTTCAAGCCCTTGTACATATTCAGGTGTTTTACCTGGAAAAGGTGGGAACAGTTCAGCAGCAGCTGGCCTGGGGCTCAGCTCACGTTTACTCACAGATGCCTCGGCACGGTCCCCCAGCTTTGCAATGAGGAAGCTCCTTGCGTGGGTGGTGGGTTGCTGGCTGTATGGGAGATGATTCCCCACCTCTGACCAATTTCAGAATTGTTTAACACTGGAGCAAGTGCCCTGATAGGGTTTTCCTCTGTATAACTCGTGGGTTCAGGATTTTTTTTTCTTTTATGGTTCAAGTTAGATTTTATTCCTCTTTTATGTATTTATAGATATAAGCATGGAAATAATTCATTCCTATAAATACATCTGTGTGACGATAAGAACTTTTTTCTGTTTTATTTTTAAATTTTATTTTTTAAAATTTTGAAATTTTATTTTATTTATTTTTTTATACAGCACGTGTTTATTAGTTATGTATTTTATGCATATACATGTATACAGGTCAATCCCAATCTCCCAACTCATCCCACCACCACCACCCCATGGCTTCCCACACTTGGTGTCCATACGTTTGTTCTCTACCTCTGTGTCTCTATTTCTATCCTGCAAACCAGTTCATCTGTACCATTTTTTTAGGTTCCACATATATGCATTAATATACAATATTTGTTTTCCTCTTTCTGACTTACTTCACTCTGTATGACAGTCTCGCGATCCATCGATGTCTCTACAAATGACCCAGTTTCATTCCTTTTTATGGCCAAGTAATATTCCATTTTATATATATACCACATCTTTATCCATTCATCTTTCTGTGGGCATTTAGGTTGCTTCCATTACCTGGCTATTGTAAATAGTGCTGCAACGAACTTTGTGGTGAATGTGCCTTTTTGAAATACGGTTTTCTCTGGTATATGCCCAGAAGTGGGATTGCTGGATCAGATGGTAATTCTATTTCTAGTTTTTTTAAGGAAACTCCATACTGTTCTCCATAGTGACTGTATCCATTTACATTCCCACCAATAGTGGAAGAGGGCTCCTTTTGTCCACACCCTCCCCAGAATTGGTTGTTTGTAGATTTTCTGATGATGCCGATTCTAACAGGTGTGAGGTGATACCTCATTGTAGTTTTGATTTGCATTTCTCTAATAATTAGTGCTGTTGAGCAGCTTTTCATGTGCGTCTTGGCCATCTCTGTGTCTTCTTTGAAGAAACGTCTCTTTAGATCTTCTGCCCATTTTTGTATTGGGTTGTTTGTTTTTTTAATATTAAGCTGCATGAGTTGTTTATATATATTGGAGATTAAACCTCTGTCCATTGATTCGTCTGCAACGATTTTCGCCCATTCTGAGGGATGCCTTTTTCCATTCCCGTGTTTTTTAACAAAAAAGGAAAGAAAGGAAAAGAAGCAGAACACTAATGTGCGTAAAATATGCCTTTTGAAACGGTCGTTTTGAAATATGGACGTCCTTTGAATTTTTTGGTCGATATGTGACCCCAGGATTTCTTTTCAGGGCAGGTGTCATTTACAGGCCTGCAATGATTTTGAATATCAACTGACCATTAGCGCTGGGATTAAAGCTGCTGTTGTGTGAAACGGCCACAAGGTGGCAGCAGTTCACCCTTACCAAATCTGGTTACTAGGGCAAGAGAGCCTCAGTGGAAGTGGTGTTCTAGATTGGAGTTTAGAATGGAATGTGCCAGGAGAAAGCCCCTCACGTTTGTCTCACTACTTCTTGTTCGTGTTTTTAATTTAATTTTTTATTTTTTATTACAGCAAGTTTGATTACAATGTTTGGCTTTCTGTAGGTGTGGAAGATGTGGTTCTTTTACATATATACAGATGAATGTTCTTCCTGGGATCCTTTTCCCATGTACGTTATGACAGAATGTTGAGTAGTCCTCTCTTGGTATTCTGTAGGTGTTTGTTGACTATATATGTCACCTGTGTTTGTATATGTCTGTTAACCCCGATATCGTAATGAAACCAATCCTCACACCTTTCCATTGGTGAACCATAAGTTTGTTTAATGAATCTGTGATTGCCCTTCTCCGTGGAAATATCTGCCCTGGTATCCATTTTTAGGTAACACCTATAAGTGATATGATATGATATGTGTCTTTCACTTTCTGACTTACTACAAATCACGTGATTATTCTAGACTCATCTACGGTGCTGCAAATGGCATTGTGTCCTTTTTTCCCTTGGCTTCTCTTCTGCCTTAGTGGGGTCCATTTTCAACAATGTGATTCCCTGAGGGTTGTGGATTAGCTGACCTGGGCAGCCTTACCCTGCTGGCCCGCCCTCCCCAGGTGTGCCTCATTGAGGTCAATATAAACAGCGCTCCAGGCAGCAATAGCCCCTGAAGCTGTGCCTGCCTCCATATTCTCTGCCCCGTCAGCAGTCTCGGGGCTCTGCTGGTGGGAGGGAGTGAGGGGCCACAGCTTTGTGGGAGGCCCGGTGTGAGTGGGGTTCTGCTGGCCTTTCTGCAGGAGTTGCCAGGCTGCCGCCTGTAAAGAAGAGGTTGTGTCACCCATACCTTCCGCTGGAATTTCTCTCCGGACAGAGGTGAGGATGGAAAAAAGCAGTGGGGGCCAGGACAGGAGGGGTATCTCAGGCAGGGCAATGGAAAGCTTCTGGAAGAGCGCCCGGGGCCAGGACCACCCTGGCTGGCCTGCAGGCACCAAGTTGTCCTGCGTGCTGTCGCTGGTGTGGCACCACGGTCCTTCCTCTAGGCTTTCAAGCCCTTGTACATATTCAGGTGTTTTACCTGGAAAGGTTGGGAACAGTTCAGCAGCAGCTGGCCTGGGGCTCAGCTCACGTTTACTCACAGATGCCTCGGCACGGTCCCCCAGCTTTGCAATGAGGACGCTCCTTGCTTGGGTGTTGGGTTTCTGGCTGTATGGGAGATGATTCCCCACCTCTGACCAATTTCAGAATTGTTTACCACTGGAGCAAGTGCCCTGATAGGGTTTTCCTCTGTATAACTCGTGGGTTCAGGATTTGTTTTTCTTTTATGGTTGAAGTTAGATTTTATTCCTCTTTTATGTATTTATAGATATAAGCATGGAAATAATTCATTCTTATAAATACATCTGTGTGACGGGAAGAACATTTTTCTGTTTTATTTTTAAATTTTATTTTTTAAAATTTTGAAATTTTATTTTATTTATTTTTTTTATACAGCACGTTATTATTAGTTATGTATTTTATGCATATACATGTATACAGGTCAATCCCAAACTCCCAACTCATCCCACCACCACAACCCCATGGCTTCCCACACTTGGTGTCCATACGTTTGTTCTCTACCTCTGTGTCTCTATTTCTTCCCTGCAAACCAGTTCATCTGTACCATTTTTAGGCTCCACATATATGCGTTAATATACAATATTTGTTTTCCTCTTTCGGACTTACTTCATTCTTTATGACAGTCTCTCGATCCATCGATGTCTCTACAAATGACCCAGTTTCATTCCTTTTTATGGCCGAGTAATATTCCATTTTATATATGCACCACATCTTTATCCATTCATCTGTCTGTGGGCATTTAGGTTGCTTCCATTACCTGGCTATTGTAAATAGTGCTGCAACGAACATTGTGGTGAATGTGCCTTTTTGAAATACGGTTTTCTCTGGGTATATGCCCAGAAGTGGGATTGCTGGATCAGATGGTAATTCTATTTCTAGATTTTTTAAGGAAACTCCATACTGTTCTCCATAGTGACTGTATCAATTTACATTCCCACCAATTGTGGAAAAGGGATCCTTTTGTCCACACCCTCCCCAGAATTGGTTGTTTGTAGATTTTCTAATGATGCCGATTCTAACAGGTGTGAGGTGATACCTCATTGTAGTTTTGATTTGCATTTCTCTAATAATTAGTGCTGTTGAGCAGCTTTTCATGTGCGTCTTGGCCATCTCTGTGTCTCCTTTGAAGAAACGTCTCTTTAGATTTTCTGCCCATTTTTTGGGGGGTTTTTTGTTTATTTTTAATATTAAGCTGCATGAGCTGTTTATATATATTGGAGATTAAACCTCTGTCCATTGATTCGTCTGCAACGATTTTCGCCCATTCTGAGGGATTCCTTTTTCTATTCCCGTGTTTTTTAACAAAAAATGAAAGAAAGGAAAAGAAGCAGAACACTAATGTGTGTAAAATATGCCTTTTGAAACGGTCGTTTTGAAATATGGACGTCCTTTGAATTTTTTGGTCGATATGTGACCCCAGGATTTGTTTTCAGGGCAGGTGTCATTTACAGGCCTGCAATGATTTTGGATATCAACTGACCATTAGCGTTGGGATTAAAGCTGCTGTTGTGTGAAACGGCCACAAGGTGGCAGCAGTTCACCCTTACCAAATCTGGTTACTAGGGCAAGAGAGCCTCAGTGGAAGTGGTGTTCTAGATTGGAGTTTAGAATGGAATGTGCCAGGAGAAAGCCCCTCACGTTTGTCTCACTACTTCTTGTTCGTGATTTTAATTTAATTTTTTTTTTATTACAGCAAGTTTGATTACAATGTTTGGATAGCTGTAGGTGTGGAAGATGTGGTTCTTTTACACATATACAGATGTCTGTTCTTCCTGGGATCCTTTTCCCATGTACGTTATGACAGAATGTTGAGTAGTCCTCTCTTGGTATTCTGTAGGTCTTTGGTGATTATATATGTCACCTGTGTTTGTATATGTCTGTTAACCCCGATATCGTAATGAAACCAATCCTCACACCTTTCCATTGGTGAACCATAAGTTTGTTTAATGAATCTGTGATTGCCCTTCTCCGTGGAAATATCTGCCCTGGTATCCATTTTTAGGTAACACCTATAAGTGATATGATAGGATATGTGTCTTTCACTTTCTGACTTACTACAAGTCACGTGATTACTTCTAGACTCATCTACGGTGCTGCAAATGGCATTGTGTCCTTTTTTCCCTTGGCTTCTCTTCTGCCTTAGCGGGGTCCATTTTCAACAATGTGATTCCCTCAGGGTTGTGGATTAGCTGACCTGGGCAGCCTTACCCTGCCGGCCCGCCCTCCCCAGGTGTGCCTCGTTGAGGTCAATATAAACAGCGCTCCAGGCAGCAATAGCCCCTGAAGCTGTGCCTGACTCCATATTCTCTGCCCCGTCAGCAGTCTCGGGGCTGTGCTGGTGGGAGGGAGTGAGGGGCCACAGCTTTGTGGGTGGCCCGGTGTGAGTGGGGTTCTGCTGGCCTTTCTGCAGGAGTTGCCAGGCTGCCGCCTGTAAAGAAGAGGTTGTGTCACCCATACCTTCCGCTGGAATTTCTCTCCGGACAGAGGTGAGGAAGGAAAAAAGCAGTGGGTGCCGGGACAGGAGGGGTATCTCAGGCAGGGCAATGGAAATCTTGTGAAGAGCGCCCGGGGCCAGGACCACCCTGGCTGGCCTGCAGGCACCAAGTTGGCCTGCGTGCTGTCGCTTGTGTGGCTCCACGGTCCTTCCTCTAGGCTTTCAAGCCCTTGTATATATTCAGGTGTTTTACCTGGAAAGGGTGGGAACAGTTAAGCAGCAGCTGGCCTGGGGCTCAGCTCACGTTTACTCACAGATGCCTCGGCACGGTCCCCCAGCTTTGCAATGAGGACGCTCCTTGAGTGGGGGGTGGGTTGCTGGCTGTATGGGAGATGGTTCCCCACCTCTGACCAATTTCAGAATTGTTTACCACTGGAGCAAGTGCGCTGATAGGGTTTTCCTCTGTATAACTAGTGGGTTCAGGTTTTTTTTTCTTTTATGGTTCAAGTTAGATTTTATTCCTCTTTTATGTATTTATAGATATAAGAATGGAAATAATTCACTCCTATAAATACATCTGTGTGACGGGAAGAACTTTTTTCTGTTTTATTTTTAAATTTTATTTTTTAAAATTTTGAAATTTAATTTTATTTATTTTTTTATACACCACGTTATTATTAGTTATGTATTTTATGCATATACATGTATACAGGTCAATCCATATCTCCCAACTCATTCCACCACCACCACCCCATGGCTTCCCACACTTGGTGTCCATACGTTTGTTCTCTACCTCTGTGTCTATTTCTTCCCTGCAAACCAGTTCATCTGTACCATTTTTAGGCTCCACATATATGCATTAATATACAATAATTGTTTTCCTTTTTCTGACTTACTTCATTCTGTATGACAGTCTCTCGATCCATCGATGTCTCTACAAATGACCCAGTTTCATTCCTTTTTATGGCCGAGTAATATTCCATTTTATATATGTACCACATCTTTATCCTCTCATCTGTCTGTGGGCATTTAGGTTGCTTCCATTACCTGGCTATTGTAAATAGTGCTGCAACGAACATTGTGGTGAATGTGCCTTTTTGAAATACGGTTTTCTCTGGGTATATGCCCAGAAGTGGGATTGCTGGATCAGATGGTAATTCTATTTCTAGTTTTTTTAAGGAAACTCCATACTGTCCTCCATAGTGACTGTATCAATTTACATTCCCACCAATAGTGGAAGAGGGCTCCTTTTGTCCACACCCTCCCCAGAAATTGTTGTTTATAGATTTTCTGATGATGCCGATTCTAACAGGTGTGAGGTGATACCTCATTGTAGTTTTGATTTGCATTTCTCTAATAATTAGTGCTGTTGAGCAGCTTTTCATGTGCGTCTTGGCCATCTCTGTGTCTCCTTTGAAGAAACGTCTCTTTAGATCTTCTGCCCATTTTTTGGGGGTTGTTTGTTTTTTTAATATTAAGCTGCATGAGCTGTTTATATATATTGGAGATTAAACCTCTGTCCATTGATTCGCCTGCAACGATTTTCGCCCATTCTGAGGGATGCCTTTTTCCATTCCCGTGTTTTATAACAAAAAAGGAAAGAAAGGAAAAGAAGCAGAACACTAATGTGCGTAAAATATGCCTTTTGAAACGGTCGTTTTGAAATATGGACGTCCTTTGAATTTTTTGGTCGATATGTGACCCCAGGATTTGTTTTCAGGGCAGGTGTCATTTACAGGCCTGCAATGATTTTGAATATCAACTGACCATTAGCGTTGGGATTAAAGCTGCTGTTGTGTGAAACGGCCACAAGGTGGCAGCAGTTCACCCTTACCAAATCTGGTTACTAGGGCAAGAGAGCCTCAGTGGAAGTGGTGTTCTAGATTGGAGTTGAGAATGGAATGTGCCAGGAGAAAGCCCCTCATGTTTGTCTCACTACTTCTTGTTCGTGTTTTTAATTTAATTTTTTATTTTTTATTACAGCAATTTTGATTACAATGTTTGGCTTGTTGTAGGTGTGGAAGATGTGGTTCTTTTACACATATAGACATGTCTGTTCTTCCTGGGATCCTTTTCCCATGTACCTTATGACAGAATGTTGAGTAGTCCTCTCTTGGTATTCTGTAGGTCTTTGGTGATTATATATGTCACCTGTGTTTGTATATGTCTGTTAACCCCGATATCGTAATGAAACCAATCCTCACACCTTTCCATTGGTGAACCATAAGTTTGTTTAATGAATCTGTGATTGCCCTTCTCCGTGGAAATATCTGCCCTGGTATCCATTTTTAGGTAACACCTATAAGTGATATGATAGGATATGTGTCTTTCACTTTCTGACTTACTACAAGTCACTTGATTACTTCTAGACTCATCTACGGTGCTGCAAATGGCATTGTGTCCTTTTTTCCCTTGGCTTCTCTTCTGCCTTAGCGGGGTCCATTTTCAACAATGTGATTCCCTCAGGGTTGTGGATTAGCTGACCTGGGCAGCTTTACCCTGCCGGCCCGCCCTCCCCAGGTGTGCCTCGTTGAGGTCAATATAAACAGCGCTCCAGGCAGCAATAGCCCCTGAAGCTGTGCCTGACTCCATATTCTCTGCCCCGTCAGCAGTCTCGGGGCTGTGCTGGTGGGAGGGAGTGAGGGGCCACAGCTTTGTGGGTGGCCCGGTGTGAGTGGGGTTCTGCTGGCCTTTCTGCAGGAGTTGCCAGGCTGCCGCCTGTAAAGAAGAGGTTGTGTCACCCATACCTTCCGCTGGAATTTCTCTCCGGACAGAGGTGAGGAAGGAAAAAAGCAGTGGGGGCCGGGACAGGAGGGGTATCTCAGGCAGGGCAATGGAAAGCTTCTGGAAGAGTGCCCGGGGCCAGGACCACCCTGGCTGGCCTGCAGGGACGAAGTTGGCCTGCGTGCTGTCGCTGGTGTGACTCCACGGTCCTTCCTCTAGGCTTTCAAGCCCTTGTACATATTCAGGTGTTTTACCTGGAAAGTGTGGGAACAGTTCAGCAGCAGCTGGCCTGGGGCTCAGCTCACGTTTACTCACAGATGCCTCGGCACGGTCCCCCAGCTTTGCAATGAGGACGCTCCTTGCGTGGGGGGTGGGTTGTTGGCTGTATGGGAGATGGTTCCCCACCTCTGACCAATTTCAGAATTGTTTACCGCTGGAGCAAGGGCCCTGATAGGGTTTTCCTCTGTATAATTAGTGGGTTTACTTTTTTTTTTCTTTTATGTTTCAAGTTAGATTTTATTCCTCATTTATGTATTTATAAATATAAGCATGGAAATAATTCATTCCTATAAATACATCTGTGTGACGGGAAGGATTTTTTCTGTTTTATTTTTAAATTTTATTTTTTAAAATTTTGAAATTTTATTTTATTTATGTTTTTATACAGCAGGTTATTATTAGTTATGTATTTTATGCATATACATTTATACAGGTCAATCCCAATCTCCCAAGTCATCCCACCACCAGCACCCCATGGCTTCCCACACTTGGTGTCCATACGTTTGTTCTCTACCTCTGTGTCTCTATTTCTTCCCTGCAAACCAGTTCATCCGTACCATTTTTTTAGTTTCCACATATATGCATTAATATACAATATTTGTTTTCCTCTTTCTGACTTACTTCATTCAGTATGACAGTCTCTCGATCCATCGATGTCTCTACAGATGACCCAGTTTCATTCCTTTTTATGGCCGAATAATATTCCATTTCATATATGTACCACATCTTTATCCATTCATCTGTCTGTGGGCATTTAGGTTGCTTCCATTACCTTGCTATTGTAAATAGTGCTGCAACGAAGTTTGTGGTGAATGTGCCTTTTTGAAATACGGTTTTCTCTGGGTATATGCCCAGAAGTGGGATTGATGGATCAGATGGTAATTCTATTTCTAGTATATTTAAGGAAACTCCGTACTGTTCTCCATAGAGACTCTATCAATTTACATTCCCACCAATAGTGGAAGAGGGCTCCTTTTGTCCACACCCTCCCCAGAATTGGTTGTTTGTAGATTTTCTGATGATGCCGATTCTAACAGGTGTGAGGTGATACCTCATTGTAGTTTTCTCCTGAATATATTCAGGAGAAAACGCATACGCCCTTTTTGGCCAAGTGCATCATTGTCGAATTTGTGCCCCTCTTCCTGTGCTTTACAGGCGATTCCAACGTACCTCTTGAAATCTGTTTCCTGCTATTCTGCCTCGCTTTCAAGTCCGCCTCGTTGGCTTCCCTCAGCAGATTTTTGGACGATAGTTGTCCTTGATTACTCTGCCAGTTTTTGAATTGATGTGCCCCTGAGCTCCATTTTTCAACTCGTTTTTTGTGAGCTGAACGCAAGTCCAAACTTTTGGTTCAGGACCTATACTGTTTCCCGGTGGGTGGCTGAGACTTTGGTTAATTCTTCTTCCTGCCGGGAAATTAGAGTGACATGTGCCCATCCAAATGCCTAACAGCTACTCTCTCATTGGTTCTCCCTCTTCCCTTTCCTCTTCTGCCAAATTGGCAACCTGTGTGAACCAGGAGCTTAAAGGGGCTGTCTCTCCAAGTTGGGAGATTGATAGTAAAGCTGTTGGAATGTCAAACCGGAGAACCAGGAGAGGGACTCTTTGTTGAGTTTTAGAAACCTTTCGTATTCACAGTGCGTCCATTCTCTAGGATTCCCGTACATGTTATAGCTGTAGTAATATTCCCTTCAACCTGGAGAGTTGGGACCCATGGAATGGTTGCCATGCATTATTGCTTTAAAGGGTCTGCATTTGCTCACCCAATCTCACCAATCCTCTCAGTCCCAAGTGTCCAGCCTCATGCCGCATCCAGCTGTCATCGTAGATAGGGTCATTCCAGGTAGCATCAGAGACCCTGAAGGAATTGTAAAGAATTTCCCTGTTTCTTTGTTCTGTTTTTGAAATTCCTTTTTAGAGTGGGTTTGAGCTGATTCTCGCTGCCATGTTTATGCCAGTCTAGACACACTTGATTCCCTTACGGAGCCATATCAATACATAGGTTTTAAGATTCTTACTAGTCAGATCTATTCCTCTGCGGGAAATATGGGGTTTTGAGTCCCTTTCACTGAGGAAGGTGTAGGTCTTGTCTATTCCATAGTTGGTTTTTGGAACAGTACCTGTGCTTATATCAATCTCTGGTTTGATGCATCACCCCACCTCTCCTTCCCCCTTAAGCAGGCATAAGAGTGTTTTCTAAATGTGAGACTCTGTTCTCTTGCCCAACTCAGTTCATGTGTAGCCATGTTTACAGGATCTTCCTAAGTGATATCTTATGATAAGTTTCTTTTCCTGTGTGACTTCTTTCACTTAGAATCATCGTACCTGAATCCACTCATTTTGCTGCTACTGGTCTTATGACATTGATTTCATGGCTGAGGGATATTCCATCGTGCGTAAGTTCCACGATGTTTGGAACAATTTTTATATTTCCTGGGATATTTCAGGTGTACCCAGGTTGAGGTTCCTGTAAGCAGTGCAGCCCTCAATTTGGGGGTGGCTCTGTCTTATGGATTTTCAGTTTTCCCAAGGTATATTCCCTAGACTGGAAGTGCCCTTGGCTCTGTAGCTCTGTTGTTTACTTGTTTTAGGGAACACAGTGCACTCCTCTAGTGAGGCAGTTGGCAACTTACATCCCGCCCATCAGCATAACAAGGCTCCCTGTTCTCCAGGGCCTGTCTTGCCTTTCTGGTTTTTACACATTTTGTGGATGTCCCTTTTGACCGGTGGGAAGTGATACTTCTTTGTAGTGCAGATTTGCATTGCCCGCTTGCTTGCTTGGCCAAAAAGGGCGTATGCGTTTTCTCCTGAATATATTCAGGAGAAAACGCATACGCCCTTTTTGGCCAAGTGCATCATTGTCGAAGTTGTGCCCCTCTTCCTGTGCTTTACAGGCGATTCCAATGTACATCTTGAAATCTGTTTCCTGCTATTCTGCCTCGCTTTCAAGTCCGCCTCGTTGCCTTCCCTCAACAGATTTTTGGACGATAGTTGGCCTTGATTACTCTGCCAGTTTGTGAATTGCTGTGCCCCTGAGCTCCATTTTTCAATTCGTTTTTTGTGAGCTGAACGCAAGTCCAAACTTTTGGTTCAGGACCTATACTGTTTCCCGGTGGGTGGCTGAGACTTTGGTTAATTCTTCTTCCTGCCGGGAAATTAGAGTGACATGTGCCCATCCAAATGCCTAACAGCTACTCTCTCATTGGTTCTCCCTCTTCCCTTTCCTCTTCTGCCAAATTGGCAACCTGTGTGAACCAGGAGCTTAAAGGGGCTGTCTCTCCAAGTTGGGAGATTGATAGTAAAGCTGTTGGAATGTCAAACCGGAGAACCAGGAGAGGGACTCTTTGTTGAGTTTTAGAAACCTTTCGTATTCACAGTGCGTCCATTCTCTAGGATTCCCGTACATGTTATAGCTGTAGTAATATTCCCTTCAACCTGGAGAGTTGGGACCCATGGAATGGTTGCCATGCATTATTGCTTTAAAGGGTCTGCATTTGCTCACCCAATCTCACCAATCCTCTCAGTCCCAAGTGTCCAGCCTCATGCCGCATCCAGCTGTCATCGTAGATAGGGTCATTCCAGGTAGCATCAGAGACCCTGAAGGAATTGTAAAGAATTTCCCTGTTTCTTTGTTCTGTTTTTGAAATTCCTTTTTAGAGTGGGTTTGAGCTGATTCTCGCTGCCATGTTTATGCCAGTCTAGACACACTTGATTCCCTTACGGAGCCATATCAATACATAGGTTTTAAGATTCTTACTAGTCAGATCTATTCCTCTGCGGGAAATATGGGGTTTTGAGTCCCTTTCACTGAGGAAGGTGTAGGTCTTGTCTATTCCATAGTTGGTTTTTGGAACAGTACCTGTGCTTATATCAATCTCTGGTTTGATGCATCACCCCACCTCTCCTTCCCCCTTAAGCAGGCATAAGAGTGTTTTCTAAATGTGAGACTCTGTTCTCTTGCCCAACTCAGTTCATGTGTAGCCATGTTTACAGGATCTTCCTAAGTGATATCTTATGATAAGTTTCTTTTCCTGTGTGACTTCTTTCACTTAGAATCATCGTACCTGAATCCACTCATTTTGCTGCTACTGGTCTTATGACATTGATTTCATGGCTGAGGGATATTCCATCGTGCGTAAGTTCCACGATGTTTGGAACCATTTTTATATTTCCTGGGATATTTCAGGTGTACCCAGGTTGAGGTTCCTGTAAGCAGTGCAGCCCTCAATTTGGGGGTGGCTCTGTCTTATGGATTTTCAGTTTTCCCAAGGTATATTCCCTAGACTGGAAGTGCCCTTGGCTCTGTAGCTCTGTTGTTTACTTGTTTTAGGGAACACAGTGCACTCCTCTAGTGAGGCAGTTGGCAACTTACATCCCGCCCATCAGCATAACAAGGCTCCCTGTTCTCCAGGGCCTGTCTTGCCTTTCTGGTTTTTACACATTTTGTGGATGTCCCTTTTGACCGGTGGGAAGTGATACTTCTTTGTAGTGCAGATTTGCATTGCCCGCTTGCTTGCTTGGCCAAAAAGGGCGTATGCGTTTTCTCCTGAATATATTCAGGAGAAAACGCATACGCCCTTTTTGGCCAAGTGCATCATTGTCGAAGTTGTGCCCCTCTTCCTGTGCTTTACAGGCGATTCCAATGTACATCTTGAAATCTGTTTCCTGCTATTCTGCCTCGCTTTCAAGTCCGCCTCGTTGCCTTCCCTCAACAGATTTTTGGACGATAGTTGGCCTTGATTACTCTGCCAGTTTGTGAATTGCTGTGCCCCTGAGCTCCATTTTTCAATTCGTTTTTTGTGAGCTGAACGCAAGTCCAAACTTTTGGTTCAGGACCTATACTGTTTTCCGGTGGGTGGCTGAGACTTTGGTTAATTCTTCTTCCTGCCGGGAAATTAGAGTGAAATGTGCCCATCCAAATGCCTAACAGCTACTCTCTCATTGGTTCTCCCTCTTCCCTTTCCTCCTCTGCCAAATTGGCAACCTGTGCGAACCAGGAGCTTAAAGGGGCTGTCTCTCCAAGTTGGGAGATTGATAGGAAAGCAGTTGGAAAGTCAAACCGGAGCACCAGGAGATGGGCTCTTCGTTGAGTTTTAGAAACCTTTCGTATTCACAGTGTGTCCATTCTCTAGGTTTCCCGTACATGTTATAGCTGTGGTAATATTCCCTTCAACCTGGAGAGCTGGGACCCATGGAATGTGTGCCATGCATTATTGCTTTAAAGGGTCTGCATTTGCTCACCCAATCTCACCAATCCTCTCCGTCCCAAGTGTCCAGCCTCATGCCACATCCAGCTGTCATCGTAGATAGGGTCATTCCAGGTTGCATCAGAGACCCTGAAGGAATTGTAAAGAATTTCCCTGTTTCATTGTTCTGTTTTTGAAATTCATTTTTAGAGTGGGTTTGAGCTGATTCTCTCTGCCATGTTTATGCCAATCTAGACACACTTGATTCCCTTACGGAGACATATCAATACATAGGTTTTAAGATTCTTACTAGTCAGATCTATTCCTCTGCGGGAAATATGGGGTTTTGAGTCCCTTTCACTGAGGAAGGTGTAGGTCTTGTCTATTCCATAGTTGGTTTTTGGAACGGTACCTGTGCTTATATCAAACTCTGCTTTGATGCATCACCCCACCTCTCCTTCCCCCTTAAGCAGGCATAAGAGGGTTTTCTAAATGTGAGACTCTGTTCTCTTGCCTAACTCAGTTCATGTGTAGCCATGTTTACAGGATCTTCCTAAGTGATATCTTATGATAAGTTTCTTTTCCTGTGTGACTTCTTTCACTTAGAATCATCGTACCTGAATCCACTCATTTTGCTGCTACTGGTCTTATGACATTGATTTCATGGCTGAGGGATATTCCATCGTACGTAAGTTCCACGATGTTTGGAAACATTTTTATATTTCCTGGGATATTTCAGGTGTACCAAGGTTGAGGTTCCTGTGAGCAGTGCAGCCCTCAATTTGGGGGTGGCTCTGTCTTATGGATTTTCAGTTTTCCCAAGGTATATTCCCTAGACTGGACGTGCCCTTGGCTCTGTAGCTCTGTTGTTTACTTGTTTTAGGGAACACAATGCACTCCTCCTGTGAGGCAGTTGGCAACTTACATCCCGCCCATCAGCATAACAAGGCTCCCTGTTCTCCAGGGCCTGTAGTGCCTTTCTGGTTTTTACACATTTTGTGGATGTCCCTTTTGACCCGTGGGAAGTGATACTCCTTTGTAGTGCAGATTTGCATTGCCCGCTTGCTTGCTTGGCCAAAAAGGGCGTATGCGTTTTCTCCTGAATATATTCAGGAGAAAACGCATACGCCCTTTTTGGCCAAGTGCATCATTGTCGAATTTGTGCCCCTCTTCCTGTGCTTTACATGCGATTCCAACGTACCTCTTGAAATCTGTTTCCTGCTATTCTGCCTCGCTTTCAAGTCCGCCTCGTTCGCTTCCCTCAGCAGATTTTTGGACGATAGTTGTCCTTGATTACTCTGCCAGTTTGTGAATTGATGTGCCCCTGAGCTCCATTTTTCAACTCGTTTTTTGTGACCTGAACGCAAGTCCAAACTTTTGGTTCAGGACCTATACTGTTTCCCGGTGGGTGGCTGAGACTTTGGTTAATTCTTCTTCCTGCCGGGAAATTAGAGTGACATGTGCCCATCCAAATGCCTAACAGCTACTCTCTCATTGGTTCTCCCTCTTCCCTTTCCTCCTCTGCCAAATTGGCAACCTGTGTGAACCAGGAGCTTAAAGGGGCTGTCTCTCCAAGTTGGGAGATTGATAGTAAAGCTGTTGGAATGTCAAACCGGAGAACCAGGAGAGGGACTCTTTGTTGAGTTTTAGAAACCTTTCGTATTCACAGTGCGTCCATTCTCTAGGATTCCCGTACATGTTATAGCTGTAGTAATATTCCCTTCAACCTGGAGAGTTGGGACCCATGGAATGGTTGCCATGCATTATTGCTTTAAAGGGTCTGCATTTGCTCACCCAATCTCACCAATCCTCTCAGTCCCAAGTGTCCAGCCTCATGCCGCATCCAGCTGTCATCGTAGATAGGGTCATTCCAGGTAGCATCAGAGACCCTGAAGGAATTGTAAAGAATTTCCCTGTTTCTTTGTTCTGTTTTTGAAATTCCTTTTTAGAGTGGGTTTGAGCTGATTCTCGCTGCCATGTTTATGCCAGTCTAGACACACTTGATTCCCTTACGGAGCCATATCAATACATAGGTTTTAAGATTCTTACTAGTCAGATCTATTCCTCTGCGGGAAATATGGGGTTTTGAGTCCCTTTCACTGAGGAAGGTGTAGGTCTTGTCTATTCCATAGTTGGTTTTTGGAACAGTACCTGTGCTTATATCAATCTCTGGTTTGATGCATCACCCCACCTCTCCTTCCCCCTTAAGCAGGCATAAGAGTGTTTTCTAAATGTGAGACTCTGTTCTCTTGCCCAACTCAGTTCATGTGTAGCCATGTTTACAGGATCTTCCTAAGTGATATCTTATGATAAGTTTCTTTTCCTGTGTGACTTCTTTCACTTAGAATCATCGTACCTGAATCCACTCATTTTGCTGCTACTGGTCTTATGACATTGATTTCATGGCTGAGGGATATTCCATCGTGCGTAAGTTCCACGATGTTTGGAACCATTTTTATATTTCCTGGGATATTTCAGGTGTACCCAGGTTGAGGTTCCTGTAAGCAGTGCAGCCCTCAATTTGGGGGTGGCTCTGTCTTATGGATTTTCAGTTTTCCCAAGGTATATTCCCTAGACTGGAAGTGCCCTTGGCTCTGTAGCTCTGTTGTTTACTTGTTTTAGGGAACACAGTGCACTCCTCTAGTGAGGCAGTTGGCAACTTACATCCCGCCCATCAGCATAACAAGGCTCCCTGTTCTCCAGGGCCTGTCTTGCCTTTCTGGTTTTTACACATTTTGTGGATGTCCCTTTTGACCGGTGGGAAGTGATACTTCTTTGTAGTGCAGATTTGCATTGCCCGCTTGCTTGCTTGGCCAAAAAGGGCGTATGCGTTTTCTCCTGAATATATTCAGGAGAAAACGCATACGCCCTTTTTGGCCAAGTGCATCATTGTCGAAGTTGTGCCCCTCTTCCTGTGCTTTACAGGCGATTCCAATGTACATCTTGAAATCTGTTTCCTGCTATTCTGCCTCGCTTTCAAGTCCGCCTCGTTGCCTTCCCTCAACAGATTTTTGGACGATAGTTGGCCTTGATTACTCTGCCAGTTTGTGAATTGCTGTGCCCCTGAGCTCCATTTTTCAATTCGTTTTTTGTGAGCTGAACGCAAGTCCAAACTTTTGGTTCAGGACCTATACTGTTTTCCGGTGGGTGGCTGAGACTTTGGTTAATTCTTCTTCCTGCCGGGAAATTAGAGTGAAATGTGCCCATCCAAATGCCTAGCAGCTACTCTCTCATTGGTTCTCCCTCTTCCCTTTCATCCTCTGCCAAATTGGCAACCTGTGCGAACCAGGAGCTTAAAGGGGCTGTCTCTCCAAGTTGGGAGATTGATAGGAAAGCAGTTGGAAAGTCAAACCGGAGCACCAGGAGAGGGGCTCTTCGTTGAGTTTTAGAAACCTGTCGTATTCACAGTGTGTCCATTCTCTAGGTTTCCCGTACACGTTATAGCTGTAGTAATATTCCCTTCAACCTGGAGAGCTGGGACCCATGGAATGGGTGCCATGCATTATTGCTTTAAAGGGTCTGCATTTGCTCACCCAATCTCACCAATCCTCTCAGTCCCAAGTGTCCAGCCTTATGCCACATCCAGCTGTCATTGTAGATAGGGTCATTCCAGGTTGCATCAGAGACCCTGAAGGAATTGTGAAGAATTTCCCTGTTTCTTTGTTCTGTTTTTGAAATTCCTTTTTAGAGTGGGTTTGAGCTGATTCTCGCTGCCCTGTTTATGCCAGTCTAGACACACTTGATTCCCTTACGGAGACATATCAATACATAGGTTTTAAGATTCTTACTAGTCAAATCAATTCCTCTGCGGGAAATATGGGGTTTTGAGTCCCTTTCACTGAGGAAGGTGTAGGTCTTGTCTATTCCATAGTTGGTTTTTGGAACGGTACCTGTGCTTATATCAAAGTCTGGTTTGATGCATCACCCCACCTCTCCTTCCCCCTTAAGCAGGCATAAGAGTGTTTTCTAAATGTGAGACTCTGTTCTCTTTGCTAACTCAGTTCATGTGTAGCCATGTTTACAGGATCTTCCTAATTGATATCTTATGATAAGTTTCTTTTCCTGTGTGACTTCTTTCCCTTAGAATCATCGTACCTGAATCCACTCATTTTGCTGCTACTGGTCTTATGACATTGATTTCGTGGCTGAGGGATATTCCATCGTACGTAAGTTCCACAATGTTTGGAACCATTTTTATATTGCCTGGGATATTTCAGGTGTACCCAGGTTGAGGTTCTTGTAAGCAGTGCAGCCCTCAATTTGGGGGTGGCTCTGTCTTATGGATTTTCAGTTTTCCCAAGGTATATTCCCTAGACTGGAAGTGCCCTTGGCTCTGTAGCTCTGTTGTTTACTTGTTTTAGGGAACACAATGCACTCCTCCAGTGAGGCAGTTGGCAACTTACATCCCGCCCATCAGCATAACAAGGCTCCCTGTTCTCCAGGGCCTGTCTTGCCTTTCTGGTTTTTACACATTTTGTGGATGTCCCTTTTGACCGGTGGGAAGTGATACTTCTTTGTAGTGCAGATTTGCATTGCCCGCTTGCTTGCTTGGCCAAAAAGGGCGTATGCGTTTTCTCCTGAATATATTCAGGAGAAAACGCATACGCCCTTTTTGGCCAAGTGCATCATGGTCGAAGTTGTGCCCCTCTTCCTGTGCTTTACAGGCGATTCCAACGTACCTCTTGAAATCTGTTTCCTGCTATTCTGCCTCGCTTTCAAGTCCGCCTCGTTGCCTTCCCTCAACAGATTTTTGGACGATAGTTGGCCTTGATTACTCTGCCAGTTTGTGAATTGCTGTGCCCCTGAGCTCCATTTTTCAACTCGTTTCTTGTGAGCTGAACGCAAGTCCAAACTTTTGGTTCAGGAACTATACTGGTTCCCGGTGGGTGGCTGAGACTTTGGTTAATTCTTCTTCCTGCCGGGAAATTAGAGTGACATATGCCCATCCAAATGCCTAGCAGCTACTCTCTCATTGGTTCTCCCTCTTCCCTTTCATCCTCTGCCAAATTGGCAACCTGTGCGAACCAGGAGCTTAAAGGGGCTGTCTCTCCAAGTTGGGAGATTGATAGGAAAGCAGTTGGAAAGTCAAACCGGAGCACCAGGAGAGGGGCTCTTCGTTGAGTTTTAGAAACCTGTCGTATTCACAGTGTGTCCATTCTCTAGGTTTCCCGTACACGTTATAGCTGTAGTAATATTCCCTTCAACCTGGAGAGCTGGGACCCATGGAATGGGTGCCATGCATTATTGCTTTAAAGGGTCTGCATTTGCTCACCCAATCTCACCAATCCTCTCAGTCCCAAGTGTCCAGCCTTATGCCACATCCAGCTGTCATTGTAGATAGGGTCATTCCAGGTTGCATCAGAGACCCTGAAGGAATTGTGAAGAATTTCCCTGTTTCTTTGTTCTGTTTTTGAAATTCCTTTTTAGAGTGGGTTTGAGCTGATTCTCGCTGCCCTGTTTATGCCAGTCTAGACACACTTGATTCCCTTACGGAGACATATCAATACATAGGTTTTAAGATTCTTACTAGTCAGATCTATTCCTCTGCGGGAAATATGGGGTTTTGAGTCCCTTTCACTGAGGAAGGTGTAGGTCTTGTCTATTCCATAGTTGGTTTTTGGAACGGTACCTGTGCTTATATCAAACTCGGGTTTGATGCATCCCCCCACCTCTCCTTCCCCCTTAAGCAGGCATAAGAGTGTTTTCTAAATGTGAGACTCTGTTCTCTTGCCTAACTCAGTTCATGTGTAGCCATGTTTACAGGATCTTCCTAAGTGATATCTTATGATAAGTTTCTTTTCCTGTGTGACTTCTTTCACTTAGAATCATCGTACCTGAATCCACTCATTTTGCTGCTACTGGTCTTATGACATTGATTTCGTGGCTGAGGGATATTCCATCGTACGTAAGTTCCACAATGTTTGGAACCATTTTTATATTGCCTGGGATATTTCAGGTGTACCCAGGTTGAGGTTCTTGTAAGCAGTGCAGCCCTCAATTTGGGGGTGGCTCTGTCTTATGGATTTTCAGTTTTCCCAAGGTATATTCCCTAGACTGGAAGTGCCCTTGGCTCTGTAGCTCTGTTGTTTACTTGTTTTAGGGAACACAGTGCACTCCTCCAGTGAGGCAGTTGGCAACTTACATCCCGCCCATCAGCATAACAAGGCTCCCTGTTCTCCAGGGCCTGTCTTGCCTTTCTGGTTTTTACACATTTTGTGGATGTCCCTTTTGACCGGTGGGAAGTGATACTTCTTTGTAGTGCAGATTTGCATTGCCCGCTTGCTTGCTTGGCCAAAAAGGGCGTATGCGTTTTCTCCTGAATATATTCAGGAGAAAACGCATACGCCCTTTTTGGCCAAGTGCATCATGGTCGAAGTTGTGCCCCTCTTCCTGTGCTTTACAGGCGATTCCAACGTACCTCTTGAAATCTGTTTCCTGCTATTCTGCCTCGCTTTCAAGTCCGCCTCGTTGCCTTCCCTCAACAGATTTTTGGACGATAGTTGGCCTTGATTACTCTGCCAGTTTGTGAATTGCTGTGCCCCTGAGCTCCATTTTTCAACTCGTTTCTTGTGAGCTGTACGCAAGTCCAAACTTTTGGTTCAGGACCTATACTGGTTCCCGGTGGGTGGCTGAGACTTTGGTTAATTCTTCTTCCTGCCGGGAAATTAGAGTGACATGTGCCCATCCAAATGCCTAGCAGCTACTCTCTCATTGGTTCTCCCTCTTCCCTTTCATCCTCTGCCAAATTGGCAACCTGTGCGAACCAGGAGCTTAAAGGGGCTGTCTCTCCAAGTTGGGAGATTGATAGGAAAGCAGTTGGAAAGTCAAACCGGAGCACCAGGAGAGGGGCTCTTCGTTGAGTTTTAGAAACCTGTCGTATTCACAGTGTGTCCATTCTCTAGGTTTCCCGTACACGTTATAGCTGTAGTAATATTCCCTTCAACCTGGAGAGCTGGGACCCATGGAATGGGTGCCATGCATTATTGCTTTAAAGGGTCTGCATTTGCTCACCCAATCTCACCAATCCTCTCAGTCCCAAGTGTCCAGCCTTATGCCACATCCAGCTGTCATTGTAGATAGGGTCATTCCAGGTTGCATCAGAGACCCTGAAGGAATTGTGAAGAATTTCCCTGTTTCTTTGTTCTGTTTTTGAAATTCCTTTTTAGAGTGGGTTTGAGCTGATTCTCGCTGCCCTGTTTATGCCAGTCTAGACACACTTGATTCCCTTACGGAGACATATCAATACATAGGTTTTAAGATTCTTACTAGTCAAATCAATTCCTCTGCGGGAAATATGGGGTTTTGAGTCCCTTTCACTGAGGAAGGTGTAGGTCTTGTCTATTCCATAGTTGGTTTTTGGAACGGTACCTGTGCTTATATCAAACTCGGGTTTGATGCATCACCCCACCTCTCCTTCCCCCTTAAGCAGGCATAAGAGTGTTTTCTAAATGTGAGACTCTGTTCTCTTGCCTAACTCAGTTCATGTGTAGCCATGTTTACAGGATCTTCCTAAGTGATATCTTATGATAAGTTTCTTTTCCTGTGTGACTTCTTTCCCTTAGAATCATCGTACCTGAATCCACTCATTTTGCTGCTACTGGTCTTATGACATTGATTTCGTGGCTGAGGGATATTCCATCGTACGTAAGTTCCACAATGTTTGGAACCATTTTTATATTGCCTGGGATATTTCAGGTGTACCCAGGTTGAGGTTCTTGTAAGCAGTGCAGCCCTCAATTTGGGGGTGGCTCTGTCTTATGGATTTTCAGTTTTCCCAAGGTATATTCCCTAGACTGGAAGTGCCCTTGGCTCTGTAGCTCTGTTGTTTACTTGTTTTAGGGAACACAATGCACTCCTCCAGTGAGGCAGTTGGCAACTTACATCCCGCCCATCAGCATAACAAGGCTCCCTGTTCTCCAGGGCCTGTCTTGCCTTTCTGGTTTTTACACATTTTGTGGATGTCCCTTTTGACCGGTGGGAAGTGATACTTCTTTGTAGTGCAGATTTGCATTGCCCGCTTGCTTGCTTGGCCAAAAAGGGCGTATGCGTTTTCTCCTGAATATATTCAGGAGAAAACGCATACGCCCTTTTTGGCCAAGTGCATCATGGTCGAAGTTGTGCCCCTCTTCCTGTGCTTTACAGGCGATTCCAACGTACCTCTTGAAATCTGTTTCCTGCTATTCTGCCTCGCTTTCAAGTCCGCCTCGTTGCCTTCTTTCAACAGATTTTTGGACGATAGTTGGCCTTGATTACTCTGCCAGTTTGTGAATTGCTGTGCCCCTGAGCTCCATTTTTCAACTCGTTTCTTGTGAGCTGAACGCAAGTCCAAACTTTTGGTTCAGGACCTATACTGGTTCCCGGTGGGTGGCTGAGACTTTGGTTAATTCTTCTTCCTGCTGGGAAATTAGAGTGACATGTGCCCATCCAAATGCCTAGCAGCTACTCTCTCATTGGTTCTCCCTCTCCCCTTTCATCCTCTGCCAAATTGGCAACCTGTGCGAACCAGGAGCTTAAAGGGGCTGTCTCTCCAAGTTGGGAGATTGATAGGAAAGCAGTTGGAAAGTCAAACCGGAGCACCAGGAGAGGGGCTCTTCGTTGAGTTTTAGAAACCTGTCGTATTCACAGTGTGTCCATTCTCTAGGTTTCCCGTACACGTTATAGCTGTAGTAATATTCCCTTCAACCTGGAGAGCTGGGACCCATGGAATGGGTGCCATGCATTATTGCTTTAAAGGGTCTGCATTTGCTCACCCAATCTCACCAATCCTCTCAGTCCCAAGTGTCCAGCCTTATGCCACATCCAGCTGTCATTGTAGATAGGGTCATTCCAGGTTGCATCAGAGACCCTGAAGGAATTGTGAAGAATTTCCCTGTTTCTTTGTTCTGTTTTTGAAATTCCTTTTTAGAGTGGGTTTGAGCTGATTCTCGCTGCCCTGTTTATGCCAGTCTAGACACACTTGATTCCCTTACGGAGACATATCAATACATAGGTTTTAAGATTCTTACTAGTCAAATCAATTCCTCTGCGGGAAATATGGGGTTTTGAGTCCCTTTCACTGAGGAAGGTGTAGGTCTTGTCTATTCCATAGTTGGTTTTTGGAACGGTACCTGTGCTTATATCAAACTCGGGTTTGATGCATCCCCCCACCTCTCCTTCCCCCTTAAGCAGGCATAAGAGTGTTTTCTAAATGTGAGACTCTGTTCTCTTGCCTAACTCAGTTCATGTGTAGCCATGTTTACAGGATCTTCCTAAGTGATATCTTATGATAAGTTTCTTTTCCTGTGTGACTTCTTTCACTTAGAATCATCGTACCTGAATCCACTCATTTTGCTGCTACTGGTCTTATGACATTGATTTCGTGGCTGAGGGATATTCCATCGTACGTAAGTTCCACAATGTTTGGAACCATTTTTATATTGCCTGGGATATTTCAGGTGTACCCAGGTTGAGGTTCTTGTAAGCAGTGCAGCCCTCAATTTGGGGGTGGCTCTGTCTTATGGATTTTCAGTTTTCCCAAGGTATATTCCCTAGACTGGAAGTGCCCTTGGCTCTGTAGCTCTGTTGTTTACTTGTTTTAGGGAACACAGTGCACTCCTCCAGTGAGGCAGTTGGCAACTTACATCCCGCCCATCAGCATAACAAGGCTCCCTGTTCTCCAGGGCCTGTCTTGCCTTTCTGGTTTTTACACATTTTGTGGATGTCCCTTTTGACCGGTGGGAAGTGATACTTCTTTGTAGTGCAGATTTGCATTGCCCGCTTGCTTGCTTGGCCAAAAAGGGCGTATGCGTTTTCTCCTGAATATATTCAGGAGAAAACGCATACGCCCTTTTTGGCCAAGTGCATCATGGTCGAAGTTGTGCCCCTCTTCCTGTGCTTTACAGGCGATTCCAACGTACCTCTTGAAATCTGTTTCCTGCTATTCTGCCTCGCTTTCAAGTCCGCCTCGTTGCCTTCCCTCAACAGATTTTTGGACGATAGTTGGCCTTGATTACTCTGCCAGTTTGTGAATTGCTGTGCCCCTGAGCTCCATTTTTCAACTCGTTTCTTGTGAGCTGTACGCAAGTCCAAACTTTTGGTTCAGGACCTATACTGGTTCCCGGTGGGTGGCTGAGACTTTGGTTAATTCTTCTTCCTGCCGGGAAATTAGAGTGACATGTGCCCATCCAAATGCCTAGCAGCTACTCTCTCATTGGTTCTCCCTCTTCCCTTTCATCCTCTGCCAAATTGGCAACCTGTGCGAACCAGGAGCTTAAAGGGGCTGTCTCTCCAAGTTGGGAGATTGATAGGAAAGCAGTTGGAAAGTCAAACCGGAGCACCAGGAGAGGGGCTCTTCGTTGAGTTTTAGAAACCTGTCGTATTCACAGTGTGTCCATTCTCTAGGTTTCCCGTACACGTTATAGCTGTAGTAATATTCCCTTCAACCTGGAGAGCTGGGACCCATGGAATGGGTGCCATGCATTATTGCTTTAAAGGGTCTGCATTTGCTCACCCAATCTCACCAATCCTCTCAGTCCCAAGTGTCCAGCCTTATGCCACATCCAGCTGTCATTGTAGATAGGGTCATTCCAGGTTGCATCAGAGACCCTGAAGGAATTGTGAAGAATTTCCCTGTTTCTTTGTTCTGTTTTTGAAATTCCTTTTTAGAGTGGGTTTGAGCTGATTCTCGCTGCCCTGTTTATGCCAGTCTAGACACACTTGATTCCCTTACGGAGACATATCAATACATAGGTTTTAAGATTCTTACTAGTCAAATCAATTCCTCTGCGGGAAATATGGGGTTTTGAGTCCCTTTCACTGAGGAAGGTGTAGGTCTTGTCTATTCCATAGTTGGTTTTTGGAACGGTACCTGTGCTTATATCAAACTCGGGTTTGATGCATCACCCCACCTCTCCTTCCCCCTTAAGCAGGCATAAGAGTGTTTTCTAAATGTGAGACTCTGTTCTCTTGCCTAACTCAGTTCATGTGTAGCCATGTTTACAGGATCTTCCTAAGTGATATCTTATGATAAGTTTCTTTTCCTGTGTGACTTCTTTCACTTAGAATCATCGTACCTGAATCCACTCATTTTGCTGCTACTGGTCTTATGACATTGATTTCGTGGCTGAGGGATATTCCATCGTACGTAAGTTCCACAATGTTTGGAACCATTTTTATATTGCCTGGGATATTTCAGGTGTACCCAGGTTGAGGTTCTTGTAAGCAGTGCAGCCCTCAATTTGGGGGTGGCTCTGTCTTATGGATTTTCAGTTTTCCCAAGGTATATTCCCTAGACTGGAAGTGCCCTTGGCTCTGTAGCTCTGTTGTTTACTTGTTTTAGGGAACACAATGCACTCCTCCAGTGAGGCAGTTGGCAACTTACATCCCGCCCATCAGCATAACAAGGCTCCCTGTTCTCCAGGGCCTGTCTTGCCTTTCTGGTTTTTACACATTTTGTGGATGTCCCTTTTGACCGGTGGGAAGTGATACTTCTTTGTAGTGCAGATTTGCATTGCCCGCTTGCTTGCTTGGCCAAAAAGGGCGTATGCGTTTTCTCCTGAATATATTCAGGAGAAAACGCATACGCCCTTTTTGGCCAAGTGCATCATGGTCGAAGTTGTGCCCCTCTTCCTGTGCTTTACAGGCGATTCCAACGTACCTCTTGAAATCTGTTTCCTGCTATTCTGCCTCGCTTTCAAGTCCGCCTCGTTGCCTTCTTTCAACAGATTTTTGGACGATAGTTGGCCTTGATTACTCTGCCAGTTTGTGAATTGCTGTGCCCCTGAGCTCCATTTTTCAACTCGTTTCTTGTGAGCTGAACGCAAGTCCAAACTTTTGGTTCAGGACCTATACTGGTTCCCGGTGGGTGGCTGAGACTTTGGTTAATTCTTCTTCCTGCTGGGAAATTAGAGTGACATGTGCCCATCCAAATGCCTAGCAGCTACTCTCTCATTGGTTCTCCCTCTCCCCTTTCATCCTCTGCCAAATTGGCAACCTGTGCGAACCAGGAGCTTAAAGGGGCTGTCTCTCCAAGTTGGGAGATTGATAGGAAAGCAGTTGGAAAGTCAAACCGGAGCACCAGGAGAGGGGCTCTTCGTTGAGTTTTAGAAACCTGTCGTATTCACAGTGTGTCCATTCTCTAGGTTTCCCGTACACGTTATAGCTGTAGTAATATTCCCTTCAACCTGGAGAGCTGGGACCCATGGAATGGGTGCCATGCATTATTGCTTTAAAGGGTCTGCATTTGCTCACCCAATCTCACCAATCCTCTCAGTCCCAAGTGTCCAGCCTTATGCCACATCCAGCTGTCATTGTAGATAGGGTCATTCCAGGTTGCATCAGAGACCCTGAAGGAATTGTGAAGAATTTCCCTGTTTCTTTGTTCTGTTTTTGAAATTCCTTTTTAGAGTGGGTTTGAGCTGATTCTCGCTGCCCTGTTTATGCCAGTCTAGACACACTTGATTCCCTTACGGAGACATATCAATACATAGGTTTTAAGATTCTTACTAGTCAAATCAATTCCTCTGCGGGAAATATGGGGTTTTGAGTCCCTTTCACTGAGGAAGGTGTAGGTCTTGTCTATTCCATAGTTGGTTTTTGGAACGGTACCTGTGCTTATATCAAACTCGGGTTTGATGCATCCCCCCACCTCTCCTTCCCCCTTAAGCAGGCATAAGAGTGTTTTCTAAATGTGAGACTCTGTTCTCTTGCCTAACTCAGTTCATGTGTAGCCATGTTTACAGGATCTTCCTAAGTGATATCTTATGATAAGTTTCTTTTCCTGTGTGACTTCTTTCACTTAGAATCATCGTACCTGAATCCACTCATTTTGCTGCTACTGGTCTTATGACATTGATTTCGTGGCTGAGGGATATTCCATCGTACGTAAGTTCCACAATGTTTGGAACCATTTTTATATTGCCTGGGATATTTCAGGTGTACCCAGGTTGAGGTTCTTGTAAGCAGTGCAGCCCTCAATTTGGGGGTGGCTCTGTCTTATGGATTTTCAGTTTTCCCAAGGTATATTCCCTAGACTGGAAGTGCCCTTGGCTCTGTAGCTCTGTTGTTTACCTGTTTTAGGGAACACAATGCACTCCTCCAGTGAGGCAGTTGGCAACTTACATCCCGCCCATCAGCATAACAAGGCTCCCTGTTCTCCAGGGCCTGTCTTGCCTTTCTGGTTTTTACACATTTTGTGGATGTCCCTTTTGACCGGTGGGAAGTGATACTTCTTTGTAGTGCAGATTTGCATTGCCCGCTTGCTTGCTTGGCCAAAAAGGGCGTATGCGTTTTCTCCTGAATATATTCAGGAGAAAACGCATACGCCCTTTTTGGCCAAGTGCATCATGGTCGAAGTTGTGCCCCTCTTCCTGTGCTTTACAGGCGATTCCAACGTACCTCTTGAAATCTGTTTCCTGCTATTCTGCCTCGCTTTCAAGTCCGCCTCGTTGCCTTCCCTCAACAGATTTTTGGACGATAGTTGGCCTTGATTACTCTGCCAGTTTGTGAATTGCTGTGCCCCTGAGCTCCATTTTTCAACTCGTTTCTTGTGAGCTGTACGCAAGTCCAAACTTTTGGTTCAGGACCTATACTGGTTCCCGGTGGGTGGCTGAGACTTTGGTTAATTCTTCTTCCTGCCGGGAAATTAGAGTGACATGTGCCCATCCAAATGCCTAGCAGCTACTCTCTCATTGGTTCTCCCTCTTCCCTTTCATCCTCTGCCAAATTGGCAACCTGTGCGAACCAGGAGCTTAAAGGGGCTGTCTCTCCAAGTTGGGAGATTGATAGGAAAGCAGTTGGAAAGTCAAACCGGAGCACCAGGAGAGGGGCTCTTCGTTGAGTTTTAGAAACCTGTCGTATTCACAGTGTGTCCATTCTCTAGGTTTCCCGTACACGTTATAGCTGTAGTAATATTCCCTTCAACCTGGAGAGCTGGGACCCATGGAATGGGTGCCATGCATTATTGCTTTAAAGGGTCTGCATTTGCTCACCCAATCTCACCAATCCTCTCAGTCCCAAGTGTCCAGCCTTATGCCACATCCAGCTGTCATTGTAGATAGGGTCATTCCAGGTTGCATCAGAGACCCTGAAGGAATTGTGAAGAATTTCCCTGTTTCTTTGTTCTGTTTTTGAAATTCCTTTTTAGAGTGGGTTTGAGCTGATTCTCGCTGCCCTGTTTATGCCAGTCTAGACACACTTGATTCCCTTACGGAGACATATCAATACATAGGTTTTAAGATTCTTACTAGTCAAATCAATTCCTCTCCGGGAAATATGGGGTTTTGAGTCCCTTTCACTGAGGAAGGTGTAGGTCTTGTCTATTCCATAGTTGGTTTTTGGAACGGTACCTGTGCTTATATCAAACTCGGGTTTGATGCATCACCCCACCTCTCCTTCCCCCTTAAGCAGGCATAAGAGTGTTTTCTAAATGTGAGACTCTGTTCTCTTGCCTAACTCAGTTCATGTGTAGCCATGTTTACAGGATCTTCCTAAGTGATATCTTATGATAAGTTTCTTTTCCTGTGTGACTTCTTTCACTTAGAATCATCGTACCTGAATCCACTCATTTTGCTGCTACTGGTCTTATGACATTGATTTCGTGGCTGAGGGATATTCCATCGTACGTAAGTTCCACAATGTTTGGAACCATTTTTATATTGCCTGGGATATTTCAGGTGTACCCAGGTTGAGGTTCTTGTAAGCAGTGCAGCCCTCAATTTGGGGGTGGCTCTGTCTTATGGATTTTCAGTTTTCCCAAGGTATATTCCCTAGACTGGAAGTGCCCTTGGCTCTGTAGCTCTGTTGTTTACTTGTTTTAGGGAACACAATGCACTCCTCCAGTGAGGCAGTTGGCAACTTACATCCCGCCCATCAGCATAACAAGGCTCCCTGTTCTCCAGGGCCTGTCTTGCCTTTCTGGTTTTTACACATTTTGTGGATGTCCCTTTTGACCGGTGGGAAGTGATACTTCTTTGTAGTGCAGATTTGCATTGCCCGCTTGCTTGCTTGGCCAAAAAGGGCGTATGCGTTTTCTCCTGAATATATTCAGGAGAAAACGCATACGCCCTTTTTGGCCAAGTGCATCATGGTCGAAGTTGTGCCCCTCTTCCTGTGCTTTACAGGCGATTCCAACGTACCTCTTGAAATCTGTTTCCTGCTATTCTGCCTCGCTTTCAAGTCCGCCTCGTTGCCTTCTTTCAACAGATTTTTGGACGATAGTTGGCCTTGATTACTCTGCCAGTTTGTGAATTGCTGTGCCCCTGAGCTCCATTTTTCAACTCGTTTCTTGTGAGCTGAACGCAAGTCCAAACTTTTGGTTCAGGACCTATACTGGTTCCCGGTGGGTGGCTGAGACTTTGGTTAATTCTTCTTCCTGCTGGGAAATTAGAGTGACATGTGCCCATCCAAATGCCTAGCAGCTACTCTCTCATTGGTTCTCCCTCTCCCCTTTCATCCTCTGCCAAATTGGCAACCTGTGCGAACCAGGAGCTTAAAGGGGCTGTCTCTCCAAGTTGGGAGATTGATAGGAAAGCAGTTGGAAAGTCAAACCGGAGCACCAGGAGAGGGGCTCTTCGTTGAGTTTTAGAAACCTGTCGTATTCACAGTGTGTCCATTCTCTAGGTTTCCCGTACACGTTATAGCTGTAGTAATATTCCCTTCAACCTGGAGAGCTGGGACCCATGGAATGGGTGCCATGCATTATTGCTTTAAAGGGTCTGCATTTGCTCACCCAATCTCACCAATCCTCTCAGTCCCAAGTGTCCAGCCTTATGCCACATCCAGCTGTCATTGTAGATAGGGTCATTCCAGGTTGCATCAGAGACCCTGAAGGAATTGTGAAGAATTTCCCTGTTTCTTTGTTCTGTTTTTGAAATTCCTTTTTAGAGTGGGTTTGAGCTGATTCTCGCTGCCCTGTTTATGCCAGTCTAGACACACTTGATTCCCTTACGGAGACATATCAATACATAGGTTTTAAGATTCTTACTAGTCAAATCAATTCCTCTCCGGGAAATATGGGGTTTTGAGTCCCTTTCACTGAGGAAGGTGTAGGTCTTGTCTATTCCATAGTTGGTTTTTGGAACGGTACCTGTGCTTATATCAAACTCGGGTTTGATGCATCACCCCACCTCTCCTTCCCCCTTAAGCAGGCATAAGAGTGTTTTCTAAATGTGAGACTCTGTTCTCTTGCCTAACTCAGTTCATGTGTAGCCATGTTTACAGGATCTTCCTAAGTGATATCTTATGATAAGTTTCTTTTCCTGTGTGACTTCTTTCACTTAGAATCATCGTACCTGAATCCACTCATTTTGCTGCTACTGGTCTTATGACATTGATTTCGTGGCTGAGGGATATTCCATCGTACGTAAGTTCCACAATGTTTGGAACCATTTTTATATTGCCTGGGATATTTCAGGTGTACCCAGGTTGAGGTTCTTGTAAGCAGTGCAGCCCTCAATTTGGGGGTGGCTCTGTCTTATGGATTTTCAGTTTTCCCAAGGTATATTCCCTAGACTGGAAGTGCCCTTGGCTCTGTAGCTCTGTTGTTTACCTGTTTTAGGGAACACAATGCACTCCTCCAGTGAGGCAGTTGGCAACTTACATCCCGCCCATCAGCATAACAAGGCTCCCTGTTCTCCAGGGCCTGTCTTGCCTTTCTGGTTTTTACACATTTTGTGGATGTCCCTTTTGACCGGTGGGAAGTGATACTTCTTTGTAGTGCAGATTTGCATTGCCCGCTTGCTTGCTTGGCCAAAAAGGGCGTATGCGTTTTCTCCTGAATATATTCAGGAGAAAACGCATACGCCCTTTTTGGCCAAGTGCATCATGGTCGAAGTTGTGCCCCTCTTCCTGTGCTTTACAGGCGATTCCAACGTACCTCTTGAAATCTGTTTCCTGCTATTCTGCCTCGCTTTCAAGTCCGCCTCGTTGCCTTCCCTCAACAGATTTTTGGACGATAGTTGGCCTTGATTACTCTGCCAGTTTGTGAATTGCTGTGCCCCTGAGCTCCATTTTTCAACTCGTTTCTTGTGAGCTGTACGCAAGTCCAAACTTTTGGTTCAGGACCTATACTGGTTCCCGGTGGGTGGCTGAGACTTTGGTTAATTCTTCTTCCTGCCGGGAAATTAGAGTGACATGTGCCCATCCAAATGCCTAGCAGCTACTCTCTCATTGGTTCTCCCTCTTCCCTTTCATCCTCTGCCAAATTGGCAACCTGTGCGAACCAGGAGCTTAAAGGGGCTGTCTCTCCAAGTTGGGAGATTGATAGGAAAGCAGTTGGAAAGTCAAACCGGAGCACCAGGAGAGGGGCTCTTCGTTGAGTTTTAGAAACCTGTCGTATTCACAGTGTGTCCATTCTCTAGGTTTCCCGTACACGTTATAGCTGTAGTAATATTCCCTTCAACCTGGAGAGCTGGGACCCATGGAATGGGTGCCATGCATTATTGCTTTAAAGGGTCTGCATTTGCTCACCCAATCTCACCAATCCTCTCAGTCCCAAGTGTCCAGCCTTATGCCACATCCAGCTGTCATTGTAGATAGGGTCATTCCAGGTTGCATCAGAGACCCTGAAGGAATTGTGAAGAATTTCCCTGTTTCTTTGTTCTGTTTTTGAAATTCCTTTTTAGAGTGGGTTTGAGCTGATTCTCGCTGCCCTGTTTATGCCAGTCTAGACACACTTGATTCCCTTACGGAGACATATCAATACATAGGTTTTAAGATTCTTACTAGTCAAATCAATTCCTCTGCGGGAAATATGGGGTTTTGAGTCCCTTTCACTGAGGAAGGTGTAGGTCTTGTCTATTCCATAGTTGGTTTTTGGAACGGTACCTGTGCTTATATCAAACTCGGGTTTGATGCATCACCCCACCTCTCCTTCCCCCTTAAGCAGGCATAAGAGTGTTTTCTAAATGTGAGACTCTGTTCTCTTGCCTAACTCAGTTCATGTGTAGCCATGTTTACAGGATCTTCCTAAGTGATATCTTATGATAAGTTTCTTTTCCTGTGTGACTTCTTTCCCTTAGAATCATCGTACCTGAATCCACTCATTTTGCTGCTACTGGTCTTATGACATTGATTTCGTGGCTGAGGGATATTCCATCGTACGTAAGTTCCACAATGTTTGGAACCATTTTTATATTGCCTGGGATATTTCAGGTGTACCCAGGTTGAGGTTCTTGTAAGCAGTGCAGCCCTCAATTTGGGGGTGGCTCTGTCTTATGGATTTTCAGTTTTCCCAAGGTATATTCCCTAGACTGGAAGTGCCCTTGGCTCTGTAGCTCTGTTGTTTACTTGTTTTAGGGAACACAATGCACTCCTCCAGTGAGGCAGTTGGCAACTTACATCCCGCCCATCAGCATAACAAGGCTCCCTGTTCTCCAGGGCCTGTCTTGCCTTTCTGGTTTTTACACATTTTGTGGATGTCCCTTTTGACCGGTGGGAAGTGATACTTCTTTGTAGTGCAGATTTGCATTGCCCGCTTGCTTGCTTGGCCAAAAAGGGCGTATGCGTTTTCTCCTGAATATATTCAGGAGAAAACGCATACGCCCTTTTTGGCCAAGTGCATCATGGTCGAAGTTGTGCCCCTCTTCCTGTGCTTTACAGGCGATTCCAACGTACCTCTTGAAATCTGTTTCCTGCTATTCTGCCTCGCTTTCAAGTCCGCCTCGTTGCCTTCTTTCAACAGATTTTTGGACGATAGTTGGCCTTGATTACTCTGCCAGTTTGTGAATTGCTGTGCCCCTGAGCTCCATTTTTCAACTCGTTTCTTGTGAGCTGAACGCAAGTCCAAACTTTTGGTTCAGGACCTATACTGGTTCCCGGTGGGTGGCTGAGACTTTGGTTAATTCTTCTTCCTGCCGGGAAATTAGAGTGACATGTGCCCATCCAAATGCCTAGCAGCTACTCTCTCATTGGTTCTCCCTCTCCCCTTTCATCCTCTGCCAAATTGGCAACCTGTGCGAACCAGGAGCTTAAAGGGGCTGTCTCTCCAAGTTGGGAGATTGATAGGAAAGCAGTTGGAAAGTCAAACCGGAGCACCAGGAGAGGGGCTCTTCGTTGAGTTTTAGAAACCTGTCGTATTCACAGTGTGTCCATTCTCTAGGTTTCCCGTACACGTTATAGCTGTAGTAATATTCCCTTCAACCTGGAGAGCTGGGACCCATGGAATGGGTGCCATGCATTATTGCTTTAAAGGGTCTGCATTTGCTCACCCAATCTCACCAATCCTCTCAGTCCCAAGTGTCCAGCCTTATGCCACATCCAGCTGTCATTGTAGATAGGGTCATTCCAGGTTGCATCAGAGACCCTGAAGGAATTGTGAAGAATTTCCCTGTTTCTTTGTTCTGTTTTTGAAATTCCTTTTTAGAGTGGGTTTGAGCTGATTCTCGCTGCCCTGTTTATGCCAGTCTAGACACACTTGATTCCCTTACGGAGACATATCAATACATAGGTTTTAAGATTCTTACTAGTCAAATCAATTCCTCTGCGGGAAATATGGGGTTTTGAGTCCCTTTCACTGAGGAAGGTGTAGGTCTTGTCTATTCCATAGTTGGTTTTTGGAACGGTACCTGTGCTTATATCAAACTCGGGTTTGATGCATCCCCCCACCTCTCCTTCCCCCTTAAGCAGGCATAAGAGTGTTTTCTAAATGTGAGACTCTGTTCTCTTGCCTAACTCAGTTCATGTGTAGCCATGTTTACAGGATCTTCCTAAGTGATATCTTATGATAAGTTTCTTTTCCTGTGTGACTTCTTTCACTTAGAATCATCGTACCTGAATCCACTCATTTTGCTGCTACTGGTCTTATGACATTGATTTCGTGGCTGAGGGATATTCCATCGTACGTAAGTTCCACAATGTTTGGAACCATTTT
Organism: Mesoplodon mirus; assembly: GCF_964341445.2. NCBI lineage: Eukaryota > Metazoa > Chordata > Mammalia > Artiodactyla > Ziphiidae > Mesoplodon > Mesoplodon mirus. Next base: position 117,472,590 of record NC_138984.1, read on the forward strand.
TATATTGCCTGGGATATTTCAGGTGTACCCAGGTTGAGGTTCTTGTAAGCAGTGCAGCCCTCAATTTGGGGGTGGCTCTGTCTTATGGATTTTCAGTTTTCCCAAGGTATATTCCCTAGACTGGAAGTGCCCTTGGCTCTGTAGCTCTGTTGTTTACCTGTTTTAGGGAACACAATGCACTCCTCCAGTGAGGCAGTTGGCAACTTACATCCCGCCCATCAGCATAACAAGGCTCCCTGTTCTCCAGGGCCTGTCTTGCCTTTCTGGTTTTTACACATTTTGTGGATGTCCCTTTTGACCGGTGGGAAGTGATACTTCTTTGTAGTGAAGATTTGCATTGCCCGCTTGCTTGCTTGGCCAAAAAGGGCATATGCGTTTTCTCCTGAATATATTCAGGAGAAAACGCATACGCCCTTTTTGGCCAAGTGCATCATGGTCGAAGTTGTGCCCCTCTTCCTGTGCTTTACAGGCGATTCCAACGTACCTCTTGAAATCTGTTTCCTGCTATTCTGCCTCGCTTTCAAGTCCGCCTCGTTGCCTTCCCTCAACAGATTTTTGGACGAGAGTTGGCCTTGATTACTCTGCCAGTTTGTGAATTGCTGTGCCCCTGAGCTCCATTTTTCAACTCGTTTTTTGTGAGCTGAACGCAAGTCCAAACTTTTGGTTCAGGACCTCTACTGGTTCCCGGTGGGAGGCTGAGACTTTGGTTCATTCTTCTTCCTGCCGGGAAATTAGAGTGACATGTGCCCATCCAAATGCCTAACAGCTACTCTCTCATTGGTTCTCCCTCTTCCCTTTCATGCTCTGCCAAATTGGCAACCTGTGCGAACCAGGAGCTTAAAGGGGCTGTCTCTCCAAGTTGGGAGATTGATAGGAAAGCAGTTGGAAAGTCAAACCGGAGCACCAGGAGAGGGGCTCTTCGTTGAGTTTTAGAAACCTGTCGTATTCACAGTGTGTCCATTCTCTAGGTTTCCCGTACACGTTATAGCTGTAGTAATATTCCCTTCAACCTGGAGAGCTGGGACCCATGGAATGGGTGCCATGCATTATTGCTTTAAAGGGTCTGCATTTGCTCACCCAATCTCACCAATCCTCTCAGTCCCAAGTGTCCAGCCTTATGCCACATCCAGCTGTCATTGTAGATAGGGTCATTCCAGGTTGCATCAGAGACCCTGAAGGAATTGTGAAGAATTTCCCTGTTTCTTTGTTCTGTTTTTGAAATTCCTTTTTAGAGTGGGTTTGAGCTGATTCTCGCTGCCCTGTTTATGCCAGTCTAGACACACTTGATTCCCTTACGGAGACATATCAATACATAGGTTTTAAGATTCTTACTAGTCAGATCTATTCCTCTGCGGGAAATATGGGGTTTTGAGTCCCTTTCACTGAGGAAGGTGTAGGTCTTGTCTATTCCATAGTTGGTTTTTGGAACGGTACCTGTGCTTATATCAAACTCTGGTTTGATGCATCACCCCACCTCTCCTTCCCCCTTAAGCAGGCATAAGAGTGTTTTCTAAATGTGAGACTCTGTTCTCTTGCCTAACTCAGTTCATGTGTAGCCATGTTTACAGGATCTTCCTAAGTGATATCTTATGATAAGTTTCTTTTCCTGTGTGACTTCTTTCACTTAGAATCATCGTACCTGAATCCACTCATTTTGCTGCTACTGGTCTTATGACATTGATTTCGTGGCTGAGGGATATTCCATCGTACGTAAGTTCCACAATGTTTGGAACCATTTTTATATTGCCTGGGATATTTCAGGTGTACCCAGGTTGAGGTTCTTGTAAGCAGTGCAGCCCTCAATTTGGGGGTGGCTCTGTCTTATGGATTTTCAGTTTTCCCAAGGTATATTCCCTAGACTGGAAGTGCCCTTGGCTCTGTAGCTCTGTTGTTTACTTGTTTTAGGGAACACAATGCACTCCTCCAGTGAGGCAGTTGGCAACTTACATCCCGCCCATCAGCATAACAAGGCTCCCTGTTCTCCAGGGCCTGTCTTGCCTTTCTGGTTTTTACACATTTTGTGGATGTCCCTTTTGACCGGTGGGAAGTGATACTCCTTTGTAGTGCAGATTTGCATTGGCCAAAAAGGGCGTATGCGTTTTCTCCTGAATATATTCAGGAGAAAACGCATACGCCCTTTTTGGCCAAGTGCATCATTGTCGAAGTTGTGCCCCTCTTCCTGTGCTTTACAGGCGATTCCAACGTACCTCTTGAAATCTGTTTCCTGCTATTCTGCCTCGCTTTCAAGTCCGCCTCGTTGCCTTCCCTCAACAGATTTTTGGACGATAGTTGGCCTTGATTAGTCTGCCAGTTTGTGAATTGCTGTGCCCCTGAGCTCCATTTTTCAACTCGTTTTTTGTGAGCTGAACGCAAGTCCAAACTTTTGGTTCAGGACCTCTACTGGTTCCCGGTGGGTGGCTGAGACTTTGGTTCATTCTTCTTCCTGCCGGGAAATTAGAGTGACATGTGCCCATCCAAATGCCTAACAGCTACTCTCTCATTGGTTCTCCCTCTTCCCTTTCATTCTCTGCCAAATTGGCAACCTGTGCGAACCAGGAGCTTAAAGGGGCTGTCTCTCCAAGTTGGGAGATTGATAGGAAAGCAGTTGGAAAGTCAAACCGGAGCACCAGGAGAGGGGCTCTTCGTTGAGTTTTAGAAACCTTTCGTATTCACAGTGTGTCCATTCTCTAGGTTTCCCGTACACGTTATAGCTGTAGTAATATTCCCTTCCACCTGGAGAGCTGGGACCCATGGAATGGGTGCCATGCATTATTGCTTTAAAGGGTCTGCATTTGCTCACCCAATCTCACCAATCCTCTCAGTCCCAAGTGTCCAGCCTTATGCCACATCCAGCTGTCATTGTAGATAGGGTCATTCCAGGTTGCATCAGAGACCCTGAAGGAATTGTAAAGAATTTCCCTGTTTCTTTGTTCTGTTTTTGAAATTCCTTTTTAGAGTGGGTTTGAGCTGATTCTCGCGGCCATGTTTATGCCAGTCTAGACACACTTGATTCCCTTACGGAGACATATCAATACATAGGTTTTAAGATTCTTACTAGTCAGATCTATTCCTCTGCGGGAAATATGGGGTTTTGAGTCCCTTTCACTGAGGAAGGTGTAGGTCTTGTCTATTCCATAGTTGGTTTTTGGAACGGTACCTGTGCTTATATCAAAGTCTGGTTTGATGCATCACCCCACCTCTCCTTCCCCCTTAAGCAGGCATAAGAGTGTTTTCTAAATGTGAGACTCTGTTCTCTTGCCTAACTCAGTTCATGTGTAGCCATGTTTACAGGATCTTCCTAAGTGATATCTTATGATAAGTTTCTTTTCCTGTGTGACTTCTTTCACTTAGAATCATCGTACCTGAATCCACTCATTTTGCTGCTACTGGTCTTATGACATTGATTTCGTGGCTGAGGGATATTCCATCGTACGTAAGTTCCACAATGTTTGGAACCATTTTTATATTTCCTGGGATATTTCAGGTGTACCCAGGTTGAGGTTCCTGTAAGCAGTGCAGCCCTCAATTTGGGGGTGGCTCTGTCTTATGGATTTTCAGTTTTCCCAAGGTATATTCCCTAGACTGGAAGTGCCCTTGGCTCTGTAGCTCTGTTGTTTACTTGTTTTAGGGGACACAATGCACTCCTCCAGTGAGGCAGTTGGCAACTTACATCCCGCCCATCAGCATAACAAGGCTCCCTGTTCTCCAGGGCCTGTCTTGCCTTTCTGGTTTTTTACACATTTTCTGGATGTCCCCTTTGACCGGTGGGTAGTGATACTTCTTTGTAGTGCAGATTTGCATTGCGCGCTTGCTTGCTTGGCCAAAAAGGGCGTATGCGTTTTCTCCTGAATATATTCAGGAGAAAACGCATACGCCGTTTTTGGCCAAGTGCATCATTGTCGAAGTTGTGCCCCTCTTCCTGTGCTTTACAGGCGATTCCAACGTACCTCTTGAAATCTGTTTCCTGCTATTCTGCCTCGCTTTCAAGTCCGCCTCGTTGCCTTCCCACAACAGATTTTTGGACGATAGTTGGCCTTGATTACTCTGCCAGTTTGTGAATTGCTGTGCCACTGAGCTCCATTTTTCAACTCGTTTTTTGTGAGCTGAACGCAAGTCCAAACTTTTGGTTCAGGACCTCTACTGGTTCCCGGTGGGAGGCTGAGACTTTGGTTCATTCTTCTTCCTGCCAGGAAATTAGAGTGACATGTGCCCATCCAAATGCCTAACAGCTACTCTCTCATTGGTTCTCCCTCTTCCCTTGCATCCTCTGCCAAATTGGCAACCTGTGCGAACCAGGAGCTTAAAGGGGCTGTCTCTCCAAGTTGGGAGATTGATAGGAAAGCAGTTGGAAAGTCAAACCGGAGCACCAGGAGAGGGGCTCTTCCTTGAGTTTTAGAAACCTTTCGTATTCACAGTGTGTCCATTCTCTAGGTTTCCCGTACACGTTATAGCTGTAGTAATATTCCCTTCCACCTGGAGAGCTGGGACCCATGGAATGGGTGCCATGCATTATTGCTTTAAAGGGTCTGCATTTGCTCACCCAATCTCACCAATCCTCTCAGTCCCAAGTGTCCAGCCTTATGCCACATCCAGCTGTCATTGTAGATAGGGTCATTCCAGGTTGCATCAGAGACCCTGAAGGAATTGTAAAGAATTTCCCTGTTTCTTTGTTCTGTTTTTGAAATTCCTTTTTAGAGTGGGTTTGAGCTGATTCTCGCGGCCATGTTTATGCCAGTCTAGACACACTTGATTCCCTTACGGAGACATATCAGTACATAGGTTTTAAGATTCTTACTAGTCAGATCTATTCCTCTGCGGGAAATATGGGGTTTTGAGTCCCTTTCACTGAGGAAGGTGTAGGTCTTGTCTATTCCATAGTTGGTTTTTGGAACGGTACCTGTGCTTATATCAAAGTCTGGTTTGATGCATCACCCCACCTCTCCTTCCCCCTTAAGCAGGCATAAGAGTGTTTTCTAAATGTGAGACTCTGTTCTCTTGCCTAACTCAGTTCATGTGTAGCCATGTTTACAGGATCTTCCTAAGTGATATCTTATGATAAGGTTCTTTTCCTGTGTGACTTCTTTCACTTAGAATCATCGTACCTGAATCCACTCATTTTGCTGCTACTGGTCTTATGACATTGATTTCGTGGCTGAGGGATATTCCATCGTACGTAAGTTCCACAATGTTTGGAACCATTTTTATATTTCCTGGGATATTTCAGGTGTACCCAGGTTGAGGTTCCTGTAAGCAGTGCAGCCCTCAATTTGGGGGTGGCTCTGTCTTATGGATTTTCAGTTTTCCCAAGGTATATTCCCTAGACTGGAAGTGCCCTTGGCTCTGTAGCTCTGTTGTTTACTTGTTTTAGGGGACACAATGCACTCCTCCAGTGAGGCAGTTGGCAACTTACATCCCGCCCATCAGCATAACAAGGCTCCCTGTTCTCCAGGGCCTGTCTTGCCTTTCTGGTTTTTACACATTTTGTGGATGTCCCTTTTGACCGGTGGGAAGTGATACTCCTTTGTAGTGCAGATTTGCATTGGCCAAAAAGGGCGTATGCGTTTTCTCCTGAATATATTCAGGAGAAAACGCATACGCCCTTTTTGGCCAAGTGCATCATTGTCGAAGTTGTGCCCCTCTTCCTGTGCTTTACAGGCGATTCCAACGTACCTCTTGAAATCTGTTTCCTGCTATTCTGCCTCGCTTTCAAGTCCGCCTCGTTGCCTTCCCTCAACAGATTTTTGGACGATAGTTGGCCTTGACTACTCTGCCAGTTTGTGAATTGCTGTGCCCCTGAGCTCCATTTTTCAACTCGTTTTATGTGAGCTGAACGCAAGTCCAAACTTTTGGTTCAGGACCTCTACTGGTTCCCGGTGGGTGGCTGAGACTTTGGTTCATTCTTCTTCCTGCCGGGAAATTAGAGTGACATGTGCCCATCCAAATGCCTAACAGCTACTCTCTCATTGGTTCTCCCTCTTCCCTTTCATCCTCTGCCAAATTGGCAACCTGTGCGAACCAGGAGCTTAAAGGGGCTGTCTCTCCAAGTTGGGAGATTGATAGGAAAGCAGTTGGAAAGTCAAACCGGAGCACCAGGAGAGGGGCTCTTCGTTGAGTTTTAGAAACCTTTCGTATTCACAGTGTGTCCATTCTCTAGGTTTCCCGTACACGTTATAGCTGTAGTAATATTCCCTTCCACCTGGAGAGCTGGGACCCATGGAATGGGTGCCATGCATTATTGCTTTAAAGGGTCTGCATTTGCTCACCCAATCTCACCAATCCTCTCAGTCCCAAGTGTCCAGCCTTATGCCACATCCAGCTGTCATTGTAGATAGGGTCATTCCAGGTTGCATCAGAGACCCTGAAGGAATTGTAAAGAATTTCCCTGTTTCTTTGTTCTGTTTTTGAAATTCCTTTTTAGAGTGGGTTTGAGCTGATTCTCGCGGCCATGTTTATGCCAGTCTAGACACACTTGATTCCCTTACGGAGACATATCAGTACATAGGTTTTAAGATTCTTACTAGTCAGATCTATTCCTCTGCGGGAAATATGGGGTTTTGAGTCCCTTTCACTGAGGAAGGTGTAGGTCTTGTCTATTCCATAGTTGGTTTTTGGAACGGTACCTGTGCTTATATCAAAGTCTGGTTTGATGCATCACCCCACCTCTCCTTCCCCCTTAAGCAGGCATAAGAGTGTTTTCTAAATGTGAGACTCTGTTCTCTTGCCTAACTCAGTTCATGTGTAGCCATGTTTACAGGATCTTCCTAAGTGATATCTTATGATAAGTTTCTTTTCCTGTGTGACTTCTTTCACTTAGAATCATCGTACCTGAATCCACTCATTTTGCTGCTACTGGTCTTATGACATTGATTTCGTGGCTGAGGGATATTCCATCGTACGTAAGTTCCACAATGTTTGGAACCATTTTTATATTTCCTGGGATATTTCAGGTGTACCCAGGTTGAGGTTCCTGTAAGCAGTGCAGCCCTCAATTTGGGGGTGGCTCTGTCTTATGGATTTTCAGTTTTCCCAAGGTATATTCCCTAGACTGGAAGTGCCCTTGGCTCTGTAGCTCTGTTGTTTACTTGTTTTAGGGGACACAATGCACTCCTCCAGTGAGGCAGTTGGCAACTTACATCCCGCCCATCAGCATAACAAGGCTCCCTGTTCTCCAGGGCCTGTCTTGCCTTTCTGGTTTTTTACACATTTTCTGGATGTCCCCTTTGACCGGTGGGTAGTGATACTTCTTTGTAGTGCAGATTTGCATTGCGCGCTTGCTTGCTTGGCCAAAAAGGGCGTATGCGTTTTCTCCTGAATATATTCAGGAGAAAACGCATACGCCCTTTTTGGCCAAGTGCATCATTGTCGAAGTTGTGCCCCTCTTCCTGTGCTTTACAGGCGATTCCAACGTACCTCTTGAAATCTGTTTCCTGCTATTCTGCCTCGCTTTCAAGTCCGCCTCGTTGCCTTCCCACAACAGATTTTTGGACGATAGTTGGCCTTGATTACTCTGCCAGTTTGTGAATTGCTGTGCCCCTGAGCTCCATTTTTCAACTCGTTTTTTGTGAGCTGAACGCAAGTCCAAACTTTTGGTTCAGGACCTCTACTGGTAACCGGTGGGAGGCTGAGACTTTGGTTCATTCTTCTTCCTGCCAGGAAATTAGAGTGACATGTGCCCATCCAAATGCCTAACAGCTACTCTCTCATTGGTTCTCCCTCTTCCCTTGCATCCTCTGCCAAATTGGCCACCTGTGCGAACCAGGAGCTTAAAGGGGCTGTCTCTCCAAGTTGGGAGATTGATAGGAAAGCAGTTGGAAAGTCAAACCGGAGCACCAGGAGAGGGGATCTTCCTTGAGTTTTAGAAACCTTTCGTATTCACAGTGTGTCCATTCTCTAGGTTTCCCGTACACGTTATAGCTGTAGTAATATTCCCTTCCACCTGGAGAGCTGGGACCCATGGAATGGGTGCCATGCATTATTGCTTTAAAGGGTCTGCATTTGCTCACCCAATCTCACCAATCCTCTCAGTCCCAAGTGTCCAGCCTTATGCCACATCCAGCTGTCATTGTAGATAGGGTCATTCCAGGTTGCATCAGAGACCCTGAAGGAATTGTAAAGAATTTCCCTGTTTCTTTGTTCTGTTTTTGAAATTCCTTGTTAGAGTGGGTTTGAGCTGATTCTCGCGGCCATGTTTATGCCATTCTAGACACACTTGATTCCCTTACGGAGACATATCAATACATAGGTTTTAAGATTCTTACTATCCAAATCTATTCCTCTGCGGGAAATATGGGGTTTTGAGTCCCTTTCACTGAGGAAGGTGTAGGTCTTGTCTATTCCATAGTTGGTTTTTGGAACGGTACCTGTGCTTATATCAAAGTCTGGTTTGATGCATCACCCCACCTCTCCTTCCCCCTTAAGCAGGCATAAGAGTGTTTTCTAAATGTGAGACTCTGTTCTCTTGCCTAACTCAGTTCATGTGTAGCCATGTTTACAGGATCTTCCTAAGTGATATCTTATGATAAGTTTCTTTTCCTGTGTGACTTCTTTCACTTAGAATCATCGTACCTGAATCCACTCATTTTGCTGCTACTGGTCTTATGACATTGATTTCATGGCTGAGGGATATTCCATCGTACGTAAGTTCCACAATGTTTGGAACCATTTTTATATTTCCTGGGATATTTCAGGTGTACCCAGGTTGAGGTTCCTGTAAGCAGTGCAGCCCTCAAATTGGGGGTGGCTCTGTCTTATGGATTTTCAGTTTTCCCAAGGTATATTCCCTAGACTGGACGTGCCCTTGGCTCTGGAGCTCTGTTGTTTACTTGTTTTAGGGAACACAATGCACTCCTCCAGTGAGGCAGTTGGCAACTTACATCCCGCCCATCAGCATAACAAGGCTCCCTGTTCTCCAGGGCCTGTCTTGCCTTTCTGGTTTTTACACATTTTGTGGATGTCCCTTTTGACCGGTGGGAAGTGATACTTCTTTGTAGTGCAGATTTGCATTGCCCGCTTGCTTGCTTGGCCAAAAAGGGCGTATGCGTTTTCTCCTGAATATATTCAGGAGAAAACACATACGCCCTTTTTGGCCAAGTGCATCATTGTCGAAGTTGTGCCCCTCTTCCTGTGCTTTACAGGCGATTCCAACGTACCTCTTGAAATCTGTTTCCTGCTATTCTGCCTCGCTTTCAAGTCCGCCTCGTGGCCTTCCCTCAACAGATTTTTGGACGATAGTTGGCCTTGATTACTCTGCCAGTTTGTGAATTGCTGTGCCCCTGAGCTCCATTTTTCAACTCGTTTTTTGTGAGCTGAACGCAAGTCCAAACTTTTGGTTCAGGACCTCTACTGGTTCCCGGTGGGAGGCTGAGACTTTGGTTCATTCTTCTTCCTGCCGGGAAATTAGAGTGACATGTGCCCATCCAAATGCCTAACAGCTACTCTCTCATTGGTTCTCCCTCTTCCCTTTCATCCTCTGCCAAATTGGCAACCTGTGCGAACCAGGAGCTTAAAGGGGCTGTCTCTCCAAGTTGGGAGATTGATAGGAAAGCAGTTGGAAAGTCAAACCGGAGCACTAGGAGAGGGGCTCTTCGTTGAGTTTTAGAAACCTGTCGTATTCACAGTGTGTCCATTCTCTAGGTTTCCCGTACACGTTATAGCTGTAGTAATATTCCCTTCCACCTGGAGAGCTGGGACCCATGGAATGGGTGCCATGCATTATTGCTTTAAAGGGTCTGCATTTGCTCACCCAATCTCACCAATCCTCTCAGTCCCAAGTGTCCAGCCTTATGCCACATCCAGCTGTCATTGTAGATAGGGTCATTCCAGGTTGCATCAGAGACCCTGAAGGAATTGTAAAGAATTTCCCTGTTTCTTTGTTCTGTTTTTGAAATTCCTTTTTAGAGTGGGTTTGAGCTGATTCTCGCTGCCCTGTTTATGCCAGTCTAGACACACTTGATTCCCTTACGGAGACATATCAATACATAGGTTTTAAGATTCTTACTAGTCAGATCTATTCCTCTGCGGGAAATATGGGGTTTTGAGTCCCTTTCACTGAGGAAGGTGTAGGTCTTGTCTATTCCATAGTTGGTTTTTGGAACGGTACCTGTGCTTATATCAAAGTCTGGTTTGATGCATCACCCCACCTCTCCTTCCCCCTTAAGCAGGCATAAGAGTGTTTTCTAAATGTGAGACTCTGTTCTCTTGCCTAACTCAGTTCATGTGTAGCCATGTTTACAGGATCTTCCTAAGTGATATCTTATGATAAGTTTCTTTTCCTGTGTGACTTCTTTCACTTAGAATCATCGTACCTGAATCCACTCATTTTGCTGCTACTGGTCTTATGACATTGATTTCGTGGCTGAGGGATATTCCATCGTACGTAAGTTCCACAATGTTTGGAACCATTTTTATATTTCCTGGGATATTTCAGGTGTACCCAGGTTGAGGTTCCTGTAAGCAGTGCAGCCCTCAATTTGGGGGTGGCTCTGTCTTATGGATTTTCAGTTTTCCCAAGGTATATTCCCTAGACTGGAAGTGCCCTTGGCTCTGTAGCTCTGTTGTTTACTTGTTTTAGGGGACACAATGCACTCCTCCAGTGTGGCAGTTGGCAACTTACATCCCGCCCATCAGCATAACAAGGCTCCCTGTTCTCCAGGGCCTGTCTTGCCTTTCTGGTTTTTACACATTTTGTGGATGCCCCTTTTGACCGGTGGGAAGTGATACTTCTTTGTAGTGCAGATTTGCATTGCCCGCTTGCTTGCTTGGCCAAAAAGGGCGTATGCGTTTTCTCCTGAATATATTCAGGAGAAAACGCATACGCCCTTTTTGGCCAAGTGCATCATTGTCGAAGTTGTGCCCCTCTTCCTGTGCTTTACAGGCGATTCCAACGTACCTCTTGAGCTCTGTTTCCTGCTATTCTGCCTCGCTTTCAAGTCCGCCTCGTTGCCTTCCCTCAACAGATTTTTGGACGATAGTTGGCCTTGATTACTCTGCCAGTTTGTGAATTGCTGTGCCCCTGAGCTCCATTTTTCAACTCGTTTTTTGTGAGCTGAACGCAAGTCCAAACTTTTGGTTCAGGACCTCTACTGGTTCCCGGTGGGTGGCTGAGACTTTGGTTCATTCTTCTTCCTGCCGGGAAATTAGAGTGACATGTGCCCATCCAAATGCCTAACAGCTACTCTCTCATTGGTTCTCCCTCTTCCCTTTCATCCTCTGCCAAATTGGGAACATGTGCGAACCAGGAGCTTAAAGGGGCTGTCTCTCCAAGTTGGGAGATTGAGAGGAAAGCAGTTGGAAAGTCAAACTGGAGCACCAGGAGAGGGGCTCTTCGTTGAGTTTTAGAAACCTTTCGTATTCACAGTGTGTCCATTCTCTAGGTTTCCCGTACACGTTATAGCTGTAGTAATATTCCCTTCCACCTGGAGAGCTGGGACCCATGGAATGGGTGCCATGCATTATTGCTTTAAAGGGTCTGCATTTGCTCACCCAATCTCACCAATCCTCTCAGTCCCAAGTGTCCAGCCTTATGCCACATCCAGCTGTCATTGTAGATAGGGTCATTCCAGGTTGCATCAGAGACCCTGAAGGAATTGTAAAGAATTTCCCTGTTTCTTTGTTCTGTTTTTGAAATTCCTTTTTAGAGTGGGTTTGAGCTGATTCTCGCTGCCATGTTTATGCCAGTCTAGACACACTTGATTCCCTTACAGAGACATATCAGTACATAGGTTTTAAGATTCTTACTAGTCAGATCTATTCCTCTGCGGGAAATATGGGGTTTTGAGTCCCTTTCACTGAGGAAGGTGTAGGTCTTGTCTATTCCATAGTTGGTTTTTGGAACGGTACCTGTGCTTATATCAAAGTCTGGTTTGATGCATCACCCCACCTCTCCTTCCCCCTTAAGCAGGCATAAGAGTGTTTTCTAAATGTGAGACTCTGTTCTCTTGCCTAACTCAGTTCATGTGTAGCCATGTTTACAGGATCTTCCTAAGTGATATCTTATGATAAGTTTCTTTTCCTGTGTGACTTCTTTCACTTAGAATCATCGTACCTGAATCCACTCATTTTGCTGCTACTGGTCTTATGACATTGATTTCGTGGCTGAGGGATATTCCATCGTACGTAAGTTCCACAATGTTTGGAACCATTTTTATATTTCCTGGGATATTTCAGGTGTACCCAGGTTGAGGTTCCTGTAAGCAGTGCAGCCCTCAATTTGGGGGTGGCTCTGTCTTATGGATTTTCAGTTTTCCCAAGGTATATTCCCTAGACTGGAAGTGCCCTTGGCTCTGTAGCTCTGTTGTTTACTTGTTTTAGGGGACACAATGCACTCCTCCAGTGAGGCAGTTGGCAACTTACATCCCGCCCATCAGCATAACAAGGCTCCCTGTTCTCCAGGGCCTGTCTTGCCTTTCTGGTTTTTTACACATTTTCTGGATGTCCCCTTTGACCGGTGGGTAGTGATACTTCTTTGTAGTGCAGATTTGCATTGCGCGCTTGCTTGCTTGGCCAAAAAGGGCGTATGCGTTTTCTCCTGAATATATTCAGGAGAAAACGCATACGCCCTTTTTGGCCAAGTGCATCATTGTCGAAGTTGTGCCCCTCTTCCTGTGCTTTACAGGCGATTCCAACGTACCTCTTGAAATCTGTTTCCTGCTATTCTGCCTCGCTTTCAAGTCCGCCTCGTTGCCTTCCCACAACAGATTTTTGGACGATAGTTGGCCTTGATTACTCTGCCAGTTTGTGAATTGCTGTGCCCCTGAGCTCCATTTTTCAACTCGTTTTTTGTGAGCTGAACGCAAGTCCAAACTTTTGGTTCAGGACCTCTACTGGTAACCGGTGGGAGGCTGAGACTTTGGTTCATTCTTCTTCCTGCCGGGAAATTAGAGTGACATGTGCCCATCCAAATGCCTAACAGCTACTCTCTCATTGGTTCTCCCTCTTCCCTTGCATCCTCTGCCAAATTGGCCACCTGTGCGAACCAGGAGCTTAAAGGGGCTGTCTCTCCAAGTTGGGAGATTGATAGGAAAGCAGTTGGAAAGTCAAACCGGAGCACCAGGAGAGGGGATCTTCCTTGAGTTTTAGAAACCTTTCGTATTCACAGTGTGTCCATTCTCTAGGTTTCCCGTACACGTTATAGCTGTAGTAATATTCCCTTCCACCTGGAGAGCTGGGACCCATGGAATGGGTGCCATGCATTATTGCTTTAAAGGGTCTGCATTTGCTCACCCAATCTCACCAATCCTCTCAGTCCCAAGTGTCCAGCCTTATGCCACATCCAGCTGTCATTGTAGATAGGGTCATTCCAGGTTGCATCAGAGACCCTGAAGGAATTGTAAAGAATTTCCCTGTTTCTTTGTTCTGTTTTTGAAATTCCTTGTTAGAGTGGGTTTGAGCTGATTCTCGCGGCCATGTTTATGCCATTCTAGACACACTTCATTCCCTTACGGAGACATATCAATACATAGGTTTTAAGATTCTTACTATCCAAATCTATTCCTCTGCGGGAAATATGGGGTTTTGAGTCCCTTTCACTGAGGAAGGTGTAGGTCTTGTCTATTCCATAGTTGGTTTTTGGAACGGTACCTGTGCTTATATCAAAGTCTGGTTTGATGCATCACCCCACCTCTCCTTCCCCCTTAAGCAGGCATAAGAGTGTTTTCTAAATGTGAGACTCTGTTCTCTTGCCTAACTCAGTTCATGTGTAGCCATGTTTACAGGATCTTCCTAAGTGATATCTTATGATAAGTTTCTTTTCCTGTGTGACTTCTTTCACTTAGAATCATCGTACCTGAATCCACTCATTTTGCTGCTACTGGTCTTATGACATTGATTTCATGGCTGAGGGATATTCCATCGTACGTAAGTTCCACAATGTTTGGAACCATTTTTATATTTCCTGGGATATTTCAGGTGTACCCAGGTTGAGGTTCCTGTAAGCAGTGCAGCCCTCAATTTGGGGGTGGCTCTGTCTTATGGATTTTCAGTTTTCCCAAGGTATATTCCCTAGACTGGAAGTGCCCTTGGCTCTGGAGCTCTGTTGTTTACTTGTTTTAGGGAACACAATGCACTCCTCCAGTGAGGCAGTTGGCAACTTACATCCCGCCCATCAGCATAACAAGGCTCCCTGTTCTCCAGGGCCTGTCTTGCCTTTCTGGTTTTTACACATTTTGTGGATGTCCCTTTTGACCGGTGGGAAGTGATACTTCTTTGTAGTGCAGATTTGCATTGCCCGCTTGCTTGCTTGGCCAAAAAGGGCGTATGCGTTTTCTCCTGAATATATTCAGGAGAAAACACATACGCCCTTTTTGGCCAAGTGCATCATTGTCGAAGTTGTGCCCCTCTTCCTGTGCTTTACAGGCGATTCCAACGTACCTCTTGAAATCTGTTTCCTGCTATTCTGCCTCGCTTTCAAGTCCGCCTCGTTGCCTTCCCTCAACAGATTTTTGGACGATAGTTGGCCTTGATTACTCTGCCAGTTTGTGAATTGCTGTGCCCCTGAGCTCCATTTTTCAACTCGTTTTTTGTGAGCTGAACGCAAGTCCAAACTTTTGGTTCAGGACCTCTACTGGTTCCCGGTGGGAGGCTGAGACTTTGGTTCATTCTTCTTCCTGCCGGGAAATTAGAGTGACATGTGCCCATCCAAATGCCTAACAGCTACTCTCTCATTGGTTCTCCCTCTTCCCTTTCATCCTCTGCCAAATTGGCAACCTGTGCGAACCAGGAGCTTAAAGGGGCTGTCTCTCCAAGTTGGGAGATTGATAGGAAAGCAGTTGGAATGTCAAACCGGAGCACTAGGAGAGGGGCTCTTCGTTGAGTTTTAGAAACCTGTCGTATTCACAGTGTGTCCATTCTCTAGGTTTCCCGTACACGTTATAGCTGTAGTAATATTCCCTTCCACCTGGAGAGCTGGGACCCATGGAATGGGTGCCATGCATTATTGCTTTAAAGGGTCTGCATTTGCTCACCCAATCTCACCAATCCTCTCAGTCCCAAGTGTCCAGCCTTATGCCACATCCAGCTGTCATTGTAGATAGGGTCATTCCAGGTTGCATCAGAGACCCTGAAGGAATTGTAAAGAATTTCCCTGTTTCTTTGTTCTGTTTTTGAAATTCCTTTTTAGAGTGGGTTTGAGCTGATTCTCGCTGCCCTGTTTATGCCAGTCTAGACACACTTGATTCCCTTACGGAGACATATCAATACATAGGTTTTAAGATTCTTACTAGTCAGATCTATTCCTCTGCGGGAAATATGGGGTTTTGAGTCCCTTTCACTGAGGAAGGTGTAGGTCTTGTCTATTCCATAGTTGGTTTTTGGAACGGTACCTGTGCTTATATCAAAGTCTGGTTTGATGCATCACCCCACCTCTCCTTCCCCCTTAAGCAGGCATAAGAGTGTTTTCTAAATGTGAGACTCTGTTCTCTTGCCTAACTCAGTTCATGTGTAGCCATGTTTACAGGATCTTCCTAAGTGATATCTTATGATAAGTTTCTTTTCCTGTGTGACTTCTTTCACTTAGAATCATCGTACCTGAATCCACTCATTTTGCTGCTACTGGTCTTATGACATTGATTTCGTGGCTGAGGGATATTCCATCGTACGTAAGTTCCACAATGTTTGGAACCATTTTTATATTTCCTGGGATATTTCAGGTGTACCCAGGTTGAGGTTCCTGTAAGCAGTGCAGCCCTCAATTTGGGGGTGGCTCTGTCTTATGGATTTTCAGTTTTCCCAAGGTATATTCCCTAGACTGGAAGTGCCCTTGGCTCTGTAGCTCTGTTGTTTACTTGTTTTAGGGGACACAATGCACTCCTCCAGTGTGGCAGTTGGCAACTTACATCCCGCCCATCAGCATAACAAGGCTCCCTGTTCTCCAGGGCCTGTCTTGCCTTTCTGGTTTTTACACATTTTGTGGATGCCCCTTTTGACCGGTGGGAAGTGATACTCCTTTGTAGTGCAGATTTGCATTGCCCGCTTGCTTGCTTGGCCAAAAAGGGCGTATGCGTTTTCTCCTGAATATATTCAGGAGAAAACGCATACGCCCTTTTTGGCCAAGTGCATCATTGTCGAAGTTGTGCCCCTCTTCCTGTGCTTTACAGGCGATTCCAACGTACCTCTTGAGCTCTGTTTCCTGCTATTCTGCCTCGCTTTCAAGTCCGCCTCGTTGCCTTCCCTCAACAGATTTTTGGACGATAGTTGGCCTTGATTAGTCTGCCAGTTTGTGAATTGCTGTGCCCCTGAGCTCCATTTTTCAACTCGTTTTTTGTGAGCTGAACGCAAGTCCAAACTTTTGGTTCAGGACCTCTACTGGTTCCCGGTGGGTGGCTGAGACTTTGGTTCATTCTTCTTCCTGCCGGGAAATTAGAGTGACATGTGCCCATCCAAATGCCTAACAGCTACTCTCTCATTGGTTCTCCCTCTTCCCTTTCATGCTCTGCCAAATTGGCAACCTGTGCGAACCAGGAGCTTAAAGGGGCTGTCTCTCCAAGTTGGGAGATTGATAGGAAAGCAGTTGGAAAGTCAAACCGGAGCACCAGGAGAGGGACTCTTCGTTGAGTTTTAGAAACCTTTCGTATTCACAGTGTGTCCATTCTCTAGGTTTTCCGTACACGTTATAGCTGTAGTAATATTCCCTTCCACCTGGAGAGCTGGGACCCATGGAATGGGTGCCATGCATTATTGCTTTAAAGGGTCTGCATTTGCTCACCCAATCTCACCAATCCTCTCAGTCCCAAGTGTCCAGCCTTATGCCACATCCAGCTGTCATTGTAGATAGGGTCATTCCAGGTTGCATCAGAGACCCTGAAGGAATTGTAAAGAATTTCCCTGTTTCTTTGTTCTGTTTTTGAAATTCCTTGTTAGAGTGGGTTTGAGCTGATTCTCGCTGCCATGTTTATGCCAGTCTAGACACACTTGATTCCCTTACGGAGACATATCAGTACATAGGTTTTAAGATTCTTACTAGTCAGATCTATTCCTCTGCGGGAAATATGGGGTTTTGAGTCCCTTTCACTGAGGAAGGTGTAGGTCTTGTCTATTCCATAGTTGGTTTTTGGAACGGTACCTGTGCTTATATCAAAGTCTGGTTTGATGCATCACCCCACCTCTCCTTCCCCCTTAAGCAGGCATAAGAGTGTTTTCTAAATGTGAGACTCTGTTCTCTTGCCTAACTCAGTTCATGTGTAGCCATGTTTACAGGATCTTCCTAAGTGATATCTTATGATAAGTTTCTTTTCCTGTGTGACTTCTTTCACTTAGAATCATCGTACCTGAATCCACTCATTTTGCTGCTACTGGTCTTATGACATTGATTTCATGGCTGAGGGATATTCCATCGTACGTAAGTTCCACAATGTTTGGAACCATTTTTATATTTCCTGGGATATTTCAGGTGTACCCAGGTTGAGGTTCCTGTAAGCAGTGCAGCCCTCAATTTGGGGGTGGCTCTGTCTTATGGATTTTCAGTTTTCCCAAGGTATATTCCCTAGACTGGAAGTGCCCTTGGCTCTGGAGCTCTGTTGTTTACTTGTTTTAGGGAACACAATGCACTCCTCCAGTGAGGCAGTTGGCAACTTACATCCCGCCCATCAGCATAACAAGGCTCCCTGTTCTCCTGGGCCTGTCTTGCCTTTCTGGTTTTTACACATTTTGTGGATGTCCCTTTTGACCGGTGGGAAGTGATACTTCTTTGTAGTGCAGATTTGCATTGCCCGCTTGCTTGCTTGGCCAAAAAGGGCGTATGCGTTTTCTCCTGAATATATTCAGGAGAAAACACATACGCCCTTTTTGGCCAAGTGCATCATTGTCGAAGTTGTGCCCCTCTTCCTGTGCTTTACAGGCGATTCCAACGTACCTCTTGAAATCTGTTTCCTGCTATTCTGCCTCGCATTCAAGTCCGCCTCGTTGCCTTCCCTCAACAGATTTTTGGACGATAGTTGGCCTTGATTACTCTGCCAGTTTGTGAATTGCTGTGCCCCTGAGCTCCATTTTTCAACTCGTTTTTTGTGAGCTGAACGCAAGTCCAAACTTTTGGTTCAGGACCTCTACTGGTTCCCGGTGGGAGGCTGAGACTTTGGTTCATTCTTCTTCCTGCCGGGAAATTAGAGTGACATGTGCCCATCCAAATGCCTAACAGCTACTCTCTCATTGGTTCTCCCTCTTCCCTTTCATCCTCTGCCAAATTGGCAACCTGTGCGAACCAGGAGCTTAAAGGGGCTGTCTCTCCAAGTTGGGAGATTGATAGGAAAGCAGTTGGAAAGTCAAACCGGAGCACCAGGAGAGGGGCTCTTCCTTGAGTTTTAGAAACCTTTCGTATTCACAGTGTGTCCATTCTCTAGGTTTCCCGTACACGTTATAGCTGTAGTAATATTCCCTTCCACCTGGAGAGCTGGGACCTATGGAATGGGTGCCATGCATTATTGCTTTAAAGGGTCTGCATTTGCTCACCCAATCTCACCAATCCTCTCAGTCCCAAGTGTCCAGCCTTATGCCACATCCAGCTGTCATTGTAGATAGGGTCATTCCAGGTTGCATCAGAGACCCTGAAGGAATTGTAAAGAATTTCCCTGTTTCTTTGTTCTGTTTTTGAAATTCCTTTTTAGAGTGGGTTTGAGCTGATTCTCGCTGCCCTGTTTATGCCAGTCTAGACACACTTGATTCCCTTACGGAGACATATCAATACATAGGTTTTAAGATTCTTACTAGTCAGATCTATTCCTCTGCGGGAAATATGGGGTTTTGAGTCCCTTTCACTGAGGAAGGTGTAGGTCTTGTCTATTCCATAGTTGCTTTTTGGAACGGTACCTGTGCTTATATCAAAGTCTGGTTTGATGCATCACCCCACCTCTCCTTCCCCCTTAAGCAGGCATAAGAGTGTTTTCTAAATGTGAGACTCTGTTCTCTTGCCTAACTCAGTTCATGTGTAGCCATGTTTACAGGATCTTCCTAAGTGATATCTTATGATAAGTTTCTTTTCCTGTGTGACTTCTTTCACTTAGAATCATCGTACCTGAATCCACTCATTTTGCTGCTACTGGTCTTACGACATTGATTTCGTGGCTGAGGGATATTCCATCGTACGTAAGTTCCACAATGTTTGGAACCATTTTTATATTTCCTGGGATATTTCAGGTGTACCCAGGTTGAGGTTCCTGTAAGCAGTGCAGCCCTCAATTTGGGGGTGGCTCTGTCTTATGGATTTTCAGTTTTCCCAAGGTATATTCCCTAGACTGGAAGTGCCCTTGGCTCTGTAGCTCTGTTGTTTACTTGTTTTAGGGGACACAATGCACTCCTCCAGTGTGGCAGTTGGCAACTTACATCCCGCCCATCAGCATAACAAGGCTCCCTGTTCTCCAGGGCCTGTCTTGCCTTTCTGGTTTTTACACATTTTGTGGATGCCCCTTTTGACCGGTGGGAAGTGATACTTCTTTGTAGTGCAGATTTGCATTGCCCGCTTGCTTGCTTGGCCAAAAAGGGCGTATGCGTTTTCTCCTGAATATATTCAGGAGAAAACGCATACGCCCTTTTTGGCCAAGTGCATCATTGTCGAAGTTGTGCCCCTCTTCCTGTGCTTTACAGGCGATTCCAACGTACCTCTTGAGCTCTGTTTCCTGCTATTCTGCCTCGCTTTCAAGTCCGCCTCGTTGCCTTCCCTCAACAGATTTTTGGACGATAGTTGGCCTTGATTAGTCTGCCAGTTTGTGAATTGCTGTGCCCCTGAGCTCCATTTTTCAACTCGTTTTTTGTGAGCTGAACGCAAGTCCAAACTTTTGGTTCAGGACCTCTACTGGTTCCCGGTGGGTGGCTGAGACTTTGGTTCATTCTTCTTCCTGCCGGGAAATTAGAGTGACATGTGCCCATCCAAATGCCTAACAGCTACTCTCTCATTGGTTCTCCCTCTTCCCTTTCATGCTCTGCCAAATTGGCAACCTGTGCGAACCAGGAGCTTAAAGGGGCTGTCTCTCCAAGTTGGGAGATTGATAGGAAAGCAGTTGGAAAGTCAAACCGGAGCACCAGGAGAGGGACTCTTCGTTGAGTTTTAGAAACCTTTCGTATTCACAGTGTGTCCATTCTCTAGGTTTTCCGTACACGTTATAGCTGTAGTAATATTCCCTTCCACCTGGAGAGCTGGGACCCATGGAATGGGTGCCATGCATTATTGCTTTAAAGGGTCTGCATTTGCTCACCCAATCTCACCAATCCTCTCAGTCCCAAGTGTCCAGCCTTATGCCACATCCAGCTGTCATTGTAGATAGGGTCATTCCAGGTTGCATCAGAGACCCTGAAGGAATTGTAAAGAATTTCCCTGTTTCTTTGTTCTGTTTTTGAAATTCCTTGTTAGAGTGGGTTTGAGCTGATTCTCGCTGCCATGTTTATGCCAGTCTAGACACACTTGATTCCCTTACGGAGACATATCAGTACATAGGTTTTAAGATTCTTACTAGTCAGATCTATTCCTCTGCGGGAAATATGGGGTTTTGAGTCCCTTTCACTGAGGAAGGTGTAGGTCTTGTCTATTCCATAGTTGGTTTTTGGAACGGTACCTGTGCTTATATCAAAGTCTGGTTTGATGCATCACCCCACCTCTCCTTCCCCCTTAAGCAGGCATAAGAGTGTTTTCTAAATGTGAGACTCTGTTCTCTTGCCTAACTCAGTTCATGTGTAGCCATGTTTACAGGATCTTCCTAAGTGATATCTTATGATAAGTTTCTTTTCCTGTGTGACTTCTTTCACTTAGAATCATCGTACCTGAATCCACTCATTTTGCTGCTACTGGTCTTATGACATTGATTTCATGGCTGAGGGATATTCCATCGTACGTAAGTTCCACAATGTTTGGAACCATTTTTATATTTCCTGGGATATTTCAGGTGTACCCAGGTTGAGGTTCCTGTAAGCAGTGCAGCCCTCAATTTGGGGGTGGCTCTGTCTTATGGATTTTCAGTTTTCCCAAGGTATATTCCCTAGACTGGAAGTGCCCTTGGCTCTGGAGCTCTGTTGTTTACTTGTTTTAGGGAACACAATGCACTCCTCCAGTGAGGCAGTTGGCAACTTACATCCCGCCCATCAGCATAACAAGGCTCCCTGTTCTCCTGGGCCTGTCTTGCCTTTCTGGTTTTTACACATTTTGTGGATGTCCCTTTTGACCGGTGGGAAGTGATACTTCTTTGTAGTGCAGATTTGCATTGCCCGCTTGCTTGCTTGGCCAAAAAGGGCGTATGCGTTTTCTCCTGAATATATTCAGGAGAAAACACATACGCCCTTTTTGGCCAAGTGCATCATTGTCGAAGTTGTGCCCCTCTTCCTGTGCTTTACAGGCGATTCCAACGTACCTCTTGAAATCTGTTTCCTGCTATTCTGCCTCGCATTCAAGTCCGCCTCGTTGCCTTCCCTCAACAGATTTTTGGACGATAGTTGGCCTTGATTACTCTGCCAGTTTGTGAATTGCTGTGCCCCTGAGCTCCATTTTTCAACTCGTTTTTTGTGAGCTGAACGCAAGTCCAAACTTTTGGTTCAGGACCTCTACTGGTTCCCGGTGGGAGGCTGAGACTTTGGTTCATTCTTCTTCCTGCCGGGAAATTAGAGTGACATGTGCCCATCCAAATGCCTAACAGCTACTCTCTCATTGGTTCTCCCTCTTCCCTTTCATCCTCTGCCAAATTGGCAACCTGTGCGAACCAGGAGCTTAAAGGGGCTGTCTCTCCAAGTTGGGAGATTGATAGGAAAGCAGTTGGAAAGTCAAACCGGAGCACCAGGAGAGGGGCTCTTCCTTGAGTTTTAGAAACCTTTCGTATTCACAGTGTGTCCATTCTCTAGGTTTCCCGTACACGTTATAGCTGTAGTAATATTCCCTTCCACCTGGAGAGCTGGGACCTATGGAATGGGTGCCATGCATTATTGCTTTAAAGGGTCTGCATTTGCTCACCCAATCTCACCAATCCTCTCAGTCCCAAGTGTCCAGCCTTATGCCACATCCAGCTGTCATTGTAGATAGGGTCATTCCAGGTTGCATCAGAGACCCTGAAGGAATTGTAAAGAATTTCCCTGTTTCTTTGTTCTGTTTTTGAAATTCCTTTTTAGAGTGGGTTTGAGCTGATTCTCGCTGCCCTGTTTATGCCAGTCTAGACACACTTGATTCCCTTACGGAGACATATCAATACATAGGTTTTAAGATTCTTACTAGTCAGATCTATTCCTCTGCGGGAAATATGGGGTTTTGAGTCCCTTTCACTGAGGAAGGTGTAGGTCTTGTCTATTCCATAGTTGCTTTTTGGAACGGTACCTGTGCTTATATCAAAGTCTGGTTTGATGCATCACCCCACCTCTCCTTCCCCCTTAAGCAGGCATAAGAGTGTTTTCTAAATGTGAGACTCTGTTCTCTTGCCTAACTCAGTTCATGTGTAGCCATGTTTACAGGATCTTCCTAAGTGATATCTTATGATAAGTTTCTTTTCCTGTGTGACTTCTTTCACTTAGAATCATCGTACCTGAATCCACTCATTTTGCTGCTACTGGTCTTATGACATTGATTTCGTGGCTGAGGGATATTCCATCGTACGTAAGTTCCACAATGTTTGGAACCATTTTTATATTTCCTGGGATATTTCAGGTGTACCCAGGTTGAGGTTCCTGTAAGCAGTGCAGCCCTCAATTTGGGGGTGGCTCTGTCTTATGGATTTTCAGTTTTCCCAAGGTATATTCCCTAGACTGGAAGTGCCCTTGGCTCTGTAGCTCTGTTGTTTACTTGTTTTAGGGGACACAATGCACTCCTCCAGTGTGGCAGTTGGCAACTTACATCCCGCCCATCAGCATAACAAGGCTCCCTGTTCTCCAGGGCCTGTCTTGCCTTTCTGGTTTTTACACATTTTGTGGATGCCCCTTTTGACCGGTGGGAAGTGATACTTCTTTGTAGTGCAGATTTGCATTGCCCGCTTGCTTGCTTGGCCAAAAAGGGCGTATGCGTTTTCTCCTGAATATATTCAGGAGAAAACGCATACGCCCTTTTTGGCCAAGTGCATCATTGTCGAAGTTGTGCCCCTCTTCCTGTGCTTTACAGGCGATTCCAACGTACCTCTTGAGCTCTGTTTCCTGCTATTCTGCCTCGCTTTCAAGTCCGCCTCGTTGCCTTCCCTCAACAGATTTTTGGACGATAGTTGGCCTTGATTACTCTGCCAGTTTGTGAATTGCTGTGCCCCTGAGCTCCATTTTTCAACTCGTTTTTTGTGAGCTGAACGCAAGTCCAAACTTTTGGTTCAGGACCTCTACTGGTTCCCGGTGGGTGGCTGAGACTTTGGTTCATTCTTCTTCCTGCCGGGAAATTAGAGTGACATGTGCCCATCCAAATGCCTAACAGCTACTCTCTCATTGGTTCTCCCTCTTCCCTTTCATCCTCTGCCAAATTGGGAACCTGTGCGAACCAGGAGCTTAAAGGGGCTGTCTCTCCAAGTTGGGAGATTGAGAGGAAAGCAGTTGGAAAGTCAAACCGGAGCACCAGGAGAGGGGCTCTTCGTTGAGTTTTAGAAACCTTTCGTATTCACAGTGTGTCCATTCTCTAGGTTTCCCGTACACGTTATAGCTGTAGTAATATTCCCTTCCACCTGGAGAGCTGGGACCCATGGAATGGTTGCCATGCATTATTGCTTTAAAGGGTCTGCATTTGCTCACCCAATCTCACCAATCCTCTCAGTCCCAAGTGTCCAGCCTTATGCCACATCCAGCTGTCATTGTAGATAGGGTCATTCCAGGTTGCATCAGAGACCCTGAAGGAATTGTAAAGAATTTCCCTGTTTCTTTGTTCTGTTTTTGAAATTCCTTTTTAGAGTGGGTTTGAGCTGATTCTCGCGGCCATGTTTATGCCAGTCTAGACACACTTGATTCCCTTACGGAGACATATCAATACATAGGTTTTAAGATTCTTACTATCCAAATCTATTCCTCTGCGGGAAATATGGGGTTTTGAGTCCCTTTCACTGAGGAAGGTGTAGGTCTTGTCTATTCCATAGTTGGTTTTTGAAACGGTACCTGTGCTTATATCAAAGTCTGGTTTGATGCATCACCCCACCTCTCCTTCCCCCTTAAGCAGGCATAAGAGTGTTTTCTAAATGTGAGACTCTGTTCTCTTGCCTAACTCAGTTCATGTGTAGCCATGTTTACAGGATCTTCCTAAGTGATATCTTATGATAAGTTTCTTTTCCTGTGTGACTTCTTTCACTTAGAATCATCGTACCTGAATCCACTCATTTTGCTGCTACTGGTCTTATGACATTGATTTCGTGGCTGAGGGATATTCCATCGTACGTAAGTTCCACAATGTTTGGAACCATTTTTATATTTCCTGGGATATTTCAGGTGTACCCAGGTTAAGTTTCCTGTAAGCAGTGCAGCCCTCAATTTGGGGGTGGCTCTGTCTTATGGATTTTCAGTTTTCCCAAGGTATATTCCCTAGACTGGAAGTGCCCTTGGCTCTGTAGCTCTGTTGTTTACTTGTTTTAGGGGACACAATGCACTCCTCCAGTGAGGCAGTTGGCAACTTACATCCCGCCCATCAGCATAACAAGGCTCCCTGTTCTCCAGGGCCTGTCTTGCCTTTCTGGTTTTTACACATTTTGTGGATGTCCCTTTTGACCGGTGGGAAGTGATACTCCTTTGTAGTGCAGATTTGCATTGCCCGCTTGCTTGCTTGGCCAAAAAGGGCGTATGCGTTTTCTCCTGAATATATTCAGGAGAAAACGCATACGCCCTTTTTGGCCAAGTGCATCATTGTCGAAGTTGTGCCCCTCTTCCTGTGCTTTACAGGCGATTCCAACGTACCTCTTGAAATCTGTTTCCTGCTATTCTGCCTCGCTTTCAAGTCCGCCTCGTTGCCTTCCCTCAACAGATTTTTGGACGATAGTTGGCCTTGATTACTCTGCCAGTTTGTGAATTGCTGTGCCCCTGAGCTCCATTTTTCAACTCGTTTTTTGTGAGCTGAACGCAAGTCCAAACTTTTGGTTCAGGACGAATACTGGTTCCCGGTGGGTGGCTGAGACTTTGGTTGATTCTTCTTCCTGACGGGAAATTAGAGTGACATGTGCCCATCCAAATGCCTAACAGCTACTCTCTCATTGGTTCTCCCTCTTTCCTTTCATCCTCTGCCAAATTGGCAACCTGTGCGAACCAGGAGCTTAAAGGGGCTGTCTCTCCAAGTTGGGAGATTGATAGGAAAGCAGTTGGACAGTCAAACCGGAGCACCACGAGAGGGGCTCTTCGTTGAGTTTTAGAAACCTTTCGTATTCACAGTGTGTCCATTCTCTAGGTTTCCCGTACACGTTATAGCTGTAGTAATATTCCCTTCAACCTGGAGAGCTGGGACCCATGGAATGGGTGCCATGCATTAATGCTTTAAAGGGTCTGCATTTGCTCACCCAATCTCACCAATCCTCTCAGTCCCAAGTGTCCAGCCTTATGCCACATCCAACTGTCATTGTAGATAGGGTCATTCCAGGTTGCATCAGAGACCCTGAAGGAATTGTAAAGAATTTCCCTGTTTCTTTGTTCTGTTTTTGAAATTCCTTTTTAGAGTGGGTTTGAGCTGATTCTCGCTGCCATGTTTATGCCAGTCTAGACACACTTGATTCCCTTACGGAGACATATCAATACATAGGTTTTAAGATTCTTACTAGCCAGATCTATTCCTCTGTGGGAAATATGGGGTTTTGAGTCCCTTTCACTGAGGAAGGTGTACGTCTTGTCTATTCCATAGTTGGTTTTTGGAACGGTACCTGTGCTTATATCAAAGTCTGGTTTGATGCATCACCCCACCTCTCCTTCCCCCTTAAGCAGGCATAAGAGTGTTTTCTAAATGTGAGACTCTGTTCTCTTGCCTAACTCAGTTCATGTGTAGCCATGTTTACAGGATCTTCCTAAGTGATATCTTATGATAAGTTTCTTTTCCTGTGTGACTTCTTTCACTTAGAATCATCGTACCTGAATCCACTCATTTTGCTGCTACTGGTCTTATGACATTGATTTCGTGGCTGAGGGATATTCCATCGTACGTAAGTTCCACAATGTTTGGAACCATTTTTATATTTCCTGGGATATTTCAGGTGTACCCAGGTTGAGGTTCTTGTAAGCAGTGCAGCCCTCAATTTGGGGGTGGCTCTGTCTTATGGATTTTCAGTTTTCCCAATGTATATACCCTAGACTGGAAGTGCCCTTGGCTCTGTAGCTCTGTTGTTTACTTGTTTTAGGGAACACAATGCACTCCTCCAGTGAGGCAGTTGGCAACTTACATCCCGCCCATCAGCATAATAAGGCTCCCTGTTCTCCAGGGCCTGTCTTGCCTTTCTGGTTTTTACACATTTTGTGGATGTCCCTTTTGACCGGTGGGAAGTGATACTCCTTTGTAGTGCAGATTTGCATTGCCCGCTTGCTTGCTTGGCCAAAAAGGGCGTATGCGTTTTCTCCTGAATATATTCAGGAGAAAACGCATACGCCCTTTTTGGCCAAGTGCATCATTGTCGAAGTTGTGCCCCTCTTCCTGTGCTTTACAGGCAATTCCAACGTACCTCTTGAAATCTGTTTCCTGCTATTCTGCCTCGCTTTCAAGTTCGCCTCGTTGCCTTCCCTCAACAGATTTTTGGACGATAGTTGGCCTTGATTACTCTGCCAGTTTGTGAATTGCTGTGCCCCTGAGCTCCATTTTTCAACTCGTTTTTTGTGAGCTGAACGCAAGTCCAAACTTTTGGTTCAGGACCTATACTGGTTCCCGGTGGGTGGCTGAGACTTTGGTTCATTCTTCTTCCTGCCGGGAAATTAGAGTGACATGTGCCCATCCAAATGCCTAACAGCTACTCTCTCATTGGTTCTCCCTCTTCCCTTTCATCTTCTGCCAAATTGGCAACCTGTGCGAACCAGGAGCTTAAAGGGGCTGTCTCTCCAAGTTGGGAGATTGATAGGAAAGCAGTTGGAAAGTCAAACCGGAGCACCACGAGAGGGGCTCTTCGTTGAGTTTTAGAAACCTTTCGTATTCAAAGTGTGTCCATTCTCTAGGTTTCCCGTACACGTTATAGCTGTAGTAATATTCCCTTCAACCTGGAGAGCTGGG
Source organism: Mesoplodon mirus (assembly GCF_964341445.2). NCBI lineage: Eukaryota > Metazoa > Chordata > Mammalia > Artiodactyla > Ziphiidae > Mesoplodon > Mesoplodon mirus. Next base: position 117,499,669 of record NC_138984.1, read on the forward strand.
ACCCATGGAATGGGTGCCATGCATTAATGCTTTAAAGGGTCTGCATTTGCTCACCCAATCTCACCAATCCTCTCAGTCCCAAGTGTCCAGCCTTATGCCACATCCAACTGTCATTGTAGATAGGGTCATTCCAGGTTGCATCAGAGACCCTGAAGGAATTGTAAAGAATTTCCCTGTTTCTTTGTTCTGTTTCTGAAATTCCTTTTTAGAGTGGGTTTGAGCTGATTCTCGCTGCCATGTTTATTCCAGTCTAGACACACTTGATTCCCTTACGGAGACATATCAATACATAGGTTTTAAGATTCTTACTAGTCAGATCAATTCCTCTGCGGGAAATATTGGATTTTGAGTCCCTTTCACTGAAGGAAGGTGTAGGTCTTGTCTATTCCATAGTTGGTTTTTGGAACGGTACCTGTGCTTATATCAAACTCGGGTTTGATGCATCACCCCACCTCTCCTTCCCCCTTAAGCAGGCATAAGAGTGTTTTCTAAATGTGAGACTCTGTTCTCTTGCCTAACTCAGTTCATGTGTAGCCATGTTTACAGGATCTTCCTAAGTGATATCTTATGATAAGTTTCTTTTCCTGTGTGACTTCTTTCACTTAGAATCATCGTACCTGAATCCACTCATTTTGCTGCTACTGGTCTTATGACATTGATTTCGTGGCTGAGGGATATTCCATCGTACGTAAGTTCCACAATGTTTGGAACCATTTTTATATTTCCTGGGATATTTCAGGTGTACCCAGGTTGAGGTTCCTGTAAGCAGTGCAGCCCTCAAAGTGGGGGTGGCTCTGTCTTATGGATTTTCAGTTTTCCCAAGGTATATTCCCTAGACTGGAAGTGCCCTTGGCTCTGGAGCTCTGTTGTTTACTTGTTTTAGGGAACACAATGCACTCCTCCAGTGAGGCAGTTGGCAACGTACATTCCGCCCATCAGCATAACAAGGCTCCCTGTTCTCCAGGGCCTGTCTTGCCTTTCTGGTTTTTACACATATTGTGGATGTCCCTTTTGACCGGTGGGAAGTGATACTCCTTTGTAGTGCAGATTTGCATTGCCCGCTTGCTTGCTTGGCCAAAAAGGGCGTATGCGTTTTCTCCTGAATATATTCAGGAGAAAACGCATACGCCCTTTTTGGCCAAGTGCATCATTGTCGAAGTTGTGCCCCTCTTCCTGTGCTTTACAGGCGATTCCAACGTACCTCTTGAAATCTGTTTCCTGCTATTCTGCCTCGCTTTCAAGTCCGCCTCGTTGCCTTCCCTCAACAGATTTTTGGACGATAGTTGGCCTTGATTACTCTGCCAGTTTGTGAATTGCTGTGCCCCTGAGCTCCATTTTTCAACTCGTTTTTTGTGAGCTGAACGCAAGTCCAAACTTTTGGTTCAGGACCTATACTGGTTCCCGGTGGGTGGCTGAGACTTTGGTTCATTCTTCTTCCTGCCAGGAAATTAGAGTGACATGTGCCCATCCAAATGCCTAGCCGCTACTCTCTCATTGGTTCTCCCTCTTCCCTTTCATCCTCTGCCAAATTGGCAACCTGTGCGAACCAGGAGCTTAAAGGGGCTGTCTCTCCAAGTTGGGAGATTGATAGGAAAGCAGTTGGAAAGTCAAACCAGAGCACCAGGAGAGGGGCTCTTCGTTGAGTTTTAGAAACCTGTCGTATTCACAGTGTGTCCATTCTCTAGGTTTCCCGTACACGTTATAGCTGTAGTAATATTCCCTTCCACCTGGAGAGCTGGGACCCATGGAATGGGTGCCATGCATTATTGCTTTAAAGGGTCTGCATTTGCTCACCCAATCTCACCAATCCTCTCAGTCCCAAGTGTCCAGCCTTATGCCACATCCAGCTGTCATTGTAGATAGGGTCATTCCAGGTTGCATCAGAGACCCTGAAGGAATTGTAAAGAATTTCCCTGTTTCTTTGTTCTGTTTTTGAAATTCCTTTTTAGAGTGGGTTTCAGCTGATTCTCGCTGCCCTGTTTATGCCAGTCTAGACACACTTGATTCCCTTACGGAGACATATCAGTACATAGGTTTTAAGATTTTTACTAGTCAGATCTATTCCTCTGCGGGAAATATGGGGTTTTGAGTCCCTTTCACTGAGGAAGGTGTAGGTCTTGTCTATTCCATAGTTGGTTTTTGGAACGGTACCTGTGCTTATATCAAAGTCTGGTTTGATGCATCACCCCACCTCTCCTTCCCCCTTAAGCAGGCATAAGAGTGTTTTCTAAATGTGAGACTCTGTTCTCTTGCCTAACTCAGTTCATGTGTAGCCATGTTTACAGGATCTTCCTAAGTGATATCTTATGATAAGTTTCTTTTCCTGTGTGACTTCTTTCACTTAGAATCATCGTACCTGAATCCACTCATTTTGCTGCTACTGGTCTTATGACATTGATTTCGTGGCTGAGGGATATTCCATCGTACGTAAGTTCCACAATGTTTGGAACCATTTTTATATTTCCTGGGATATTTCAGGTGTACCCAGGTTGAGGTTCCTGTAAGCAGTGCAGCCCTCAATTAGGGGGTGGCTCTGTCTTATGGATTTTCAGTTTTCCCAAGGTATATTCCCTAGACTGGAAGTGCCCTTGGCTCTGTAGCTCTGTTGTTTACTTGCTTTAGGGAACACAATGCACTCCTCCAGTGAGGCAGTTGGCAACTTACATCCCGCCCATCAGCATAACAGGGCTCCCTGTTCTCCAGGGCCTGTCTTGCCTTTCTGGTTTTTTACACATTTTGTGGATGTCCCTTTTGACCGGTGGGAAGTGATACTTCTTTGTAGTGCAGATTTGCATTGCCCGCTTGCTTGCTTGGCCAAAAACGGCGTATGCGTTTTCTCCTGAATATATTCAGGAGAAAACGCATACGCCCTTTTTGGCCAAGTGCATCATTGTCGAAGTTGTGCCCCTCTTCCTGTGCTTTACAGGCGATTCCAACGTACCTCTTGAAATCTGTTTCCTGCTATTCTGCCTCGCTTTCAAGTCCGCCTCGTTGCCTTCCCTCAACAGATTTTTGGACGATAGTTGGCCTTGATTACTCTGCCAGTTTGTGAATTGCTGTGCCCCTGAGCTCCATTTTTCAACTCGTTTCTTGTGAGCTGAACGCAAGTCCAAACTTTTGGTTCAGGACCTATACTGGTTCCCGGTGGGTGGCTGAGACTTTGGTTAATTCTTCTTCCTGCCGGGAAATTAGAGTGACATGTGCCCATCCAAATGCCTAGCAGCTACTCTCTCATTGGTTCTCCCTCTTCCCTTTCATCCTCTGCCAAATTGGCAACCTGTGCGAACCAGGAGCTTGAAGGGGCTGTCTCTCCAAGTTGGGAGATTGATAGGAAAGCAGTTGGAAAGTCAAACCGGAGCACCAGGAGAGGGGCTCTTCGTTGAGTTTTAGAAACCTGTCGTATTCACAGTGTGTCCATTCTCTAGGTTTCCCGTACACGTTATAGCTGTAGTAATATTCCCTTCCACCTGGAGAGCTGGGACCCATGGAATGGGTGCCATGCATTATTGCTTTAAAGGGTCTGCATTTGCTCACCCAATCTCACCAATCCTCTCAGTCCCAAGTGTCCAGCCTTATGCCACATCCAGCTGTCATTGTAGATAGGGTCATTCCAGGTTGCATCAGAGACCCTGAAGGAATTGTAAAGAATTTCCCTGTTTCTTTGTTCTGTTTTTGAAATTCCTTTTTAGAGTGGGTTTGAGCTGATTCTCGCTGCCCTGTTTATGCCAGTCTAGACACACTTGATTCCCTTACGGAGACATATCAGTACATAGGTTTTAAGATTCTTACTAGTCAGATCTATTCCTCTGCGGGAAATATGGGGTTTTGAGTCCCTTTCACTGAGGAAGGTGTAGGTCTTGTCTATTCCATAGTTGGTTTTTGGAACGGTACCTGTGCTTATATCAAAGTCTGGTTTGATGCATCACCCCACCTCTCCTTCCCCCTTAAGCAGGCATAAGAGTGTTTTCTAAATGTGAGACTCTGTTCTCTTGCCTAACTCAGTTCATGTGTAGCCATGTTTACAGGATCTTCCTAAGTGATATCTTATGATAAGTTTCTTTTCCTGTGTGACTTCTTTCACTTAGAATCATCGTACCTGAATCCACTCATTTTGCTGCTACTGGTCTTATGACATTGATTTCGTGGCTGAGGGATATTCCATCGTACGTAAGTTCCACAATGTTTGGAACCATTTTTATATTTCCTGGGATATTTCAGGTGTACCCAGGTTGAGGTTCCTGTAAGCAGTGCAGCCCTCAATTTGGGGGTGGCTCTGTCTTATGGATTTTCAGTTTTCCCAAGGTATATTCCCTAGACTGGAAGTGCCCTTGTCTCTGTAGCTCTGTTGTTTACTTGTTTTAGGGGACACAATGCACTCCTCCAGTGAGGCAGTTGGCAACTTACATCCCGCCCATCAGCATAACAAGGCTCCCTGTTCTCCAGGGCCTGTCTTGCCTTTCTGGTTTTTTACACATTTTGTGGATGTCCCCTTTGACCGGTGGGAAGTGATACTTCTTTGTAGTGCAGATTTGCATTGCCCGCTTGCTTGCTTGGCCAAAAAGGGCGTATGCGTTTTCTCCTGAATATATTCAGGAGAAAACGCATACGCCCTTTTTGGCCAAGTGCATCATTGTCGAAGTTGTGCCCCTCTTCCTGTGCTTTACAGGCGATTCCAACGTACCTCTTGAAATCTGTTTCCTGCTATTCTGCCTCGCTTTCGAGTCCGCCTCGTTGCCTTCCCACAACAGATTTTTGGACGATAGTTGGCCTTGATTACTCTGCCAGTTTGTGAATTGCTGTGCCCCTGAGCTCCATTTTTCAACTCGTTTTTTGTGAGCTGAACGCAAGTCCAAACTTTTGGTTCAGGACCTCTACTGGTTCCCGGTGGGAAGCTGAGACTTTGGTTCATTCTTCTTCCTGCCGGGAAATTAGAGTGACATGTGCCCATCCAAATGCCTAACAGCTACTCTCTCATTGGTTCTCCCTCTTCCCTTTCATCCTCTGCCAAATTGGCAACCTGTGCGAACCAGGAGCTTAAAGGGGCTGTCTCTCCAAGTTGGGAGATTGATAGGAAAGCAGTTGGAAAGTCAAACCGGAGCACCAGGAGAGGGGCTCTTCGTTGAGTTTTAGAAACCTTTCATATTCACAGTGTGTCCATTCTCTAGGTTTCCCGTACACGTTATAGCTGTAGTAATATTCCCTTCCACCTGGAGAGCTGGGACCCATGGAATGGGTGCCATGCATTATTGCTTTAAAGGGTCTGCATTTGCTCACCCAATCTCACCAATCCTCTCAGTCCCAAGTGTCCAGCCTTATGCCACATCCAGCTGTCATTGTAGATAGGGTCATTCCAGGTTGCATCAGAGACCCTGAAGGAATTGTAAAGAATTTCCCTGTTTCTTTGTTCTGTTTTTGAAATTCCTTTTTAGAGTGGGTTTGAGCTGATTCTCGCGGCCATGTTTATGCCAGTCTAGACACACTTGATTCCCTTACGGAGACATATCAATACATAGGTTTTAAGATTCTTACTAGTCAGATCTATTCCTCTGCGGGAAATATGGGGTTTTGAGTCCCTTTCACTGAGGAAGGTGTAGGTCTTGTCTATTCCATAGTTGGTTTTTGGAACGGTACCTGTGCTTATATCAAAGTCTGGTTTGATGCATCACCCCACCTCTCCTTCCCCCTTAAGCAGGCATAAGAGTGTTTTCTAAATGTGAGACTCTGTTCTCTTGCCTAACTCAGTTCATGTGTAGCCATGTTTACAGGATCTTCCTAAGTGATATCTTATGATAAGTTTCTTTTCCTGTGTGACTTCTTTCACTTAGAATCATCGTACCTGAATCCACTCATTTTGCTGCTACTGGTCTTCTGACATTGATTTCATGGCTGAGGGATATTCCATCGTACGTAAGTTCCACAATGTTTGGAACCATTTTTATATTTCCTGGGATATTTCAGGTGTACCCAGGTTGAGGTTCCTGTAAGCAGTGCAGCCCTCAATTTGGGGGTGGCTCTGTCTTATGGATTTTCAGTTTTCCCAAGGTATATTCCCTAGACTGGAAGTGCCCTTGGCTCTGTAGCTCTGTTGTTTACTTGTTTTAGGGAACACAATGCACTCCTCCAGTGAGGCAGTTGGCAACTTACATCCTGCCCATCAGCATAACAAGGCTCCCTGTTCTCCAGGGCCTGTCTTGCCTTTCTGGTTTTTACATATTTTGTGGATGTCCCCTTTGACCGGTGGGAAGTGATACTTCTTTGTAGTGCAGATTTGCATTGCCCGCTTGCTTGCTTGGCCAAAAAGGGCGTATGCGTTTTCTCCTGAATATATTCAGGAGAAAACACATACGCCCTTTTTGGCCAAGTGCATCATTGTCGAAGTTGTGCCCCTCTTCCTGTGCTTTACAGGCGATTCCAACATACCTCTTGAAATCTGTTCCCTGCTATTCTGCCTCGCTTTCAAGTCCGCCTCGTTGCCTTCCCACAACAGATTTTTGGACGATAGTTGGCCTTGATTACTCTGCCAGTTTGTGAATTGCTGTGCCCCTGAGCTCCATTTTTCAACTCGTTTCTTGTGAGCTGAACGCAAGTCCAAACTTTTGGTTCAGGACCTCTACTGGTTCCCGGTGGGAGGCTGAGACTTTGGTTCATTCTTCTTCCTGCCGGGAAATTAGAGTGACATGTGCCCATCCAAATGCCTAACAGCTACTCTCTCATTGGTTCTCCCTCTTCCCTTTCATCCTCTGCCAAATTGGCAACCTGTGCGAACCAGGAGCTTAAAGGGGCTGTCTCTCCAAGTTGGGAGATTGATAGGAAAGCAGTTGGAAAGTCAAACCGGAGCACCAGGAGAGGGGCTCTTCGTTGAGTTTTAGAAACCTTTCGTATTCACAGTGTGTCCATTCTCTAGGTTTCCCGTACACGTTATAGCTGTAGTAATATTCCCTTCCACCTGGAGAGCTGGGACCCATGGAATGGGTGCCATGCATTATTGCTTTAAAGGGTCTGCATTTGCTCACCCAATCTCACCAATCCTCTCAGTCCCAAGTGTCCAGCCTTATGCCACATCCAGCTGTCATTGTAGATAGGGTCATTCCAGGTTGCATCAGAGACCCTGAAGGAATTGTAAAGAATTTCCCTGTTTCTTTGTTCTGTTTTTGAAATTCCTTTTTAGAGTGGGTTTGAGCTGATTCTCGCGGCCATGTTTATGCCAGTCTAGACACACTTGATTCCCTTACGGAGACATATCAATACATAGGTTTTAAGATTCTTACTAGTCAGATCTATTCCTCTGCGGGAAATATGGGGTTTTGAGTCCCTTTCACTGAGGAAGGTGTAGGTCTTGTCTATTCCATAGTTGGTTTTTGGAACGGTACCTGTGCTTATATCAAACTCGGATTTGATGCATCACCCCACCTCTCCTTCCCCCTTAAGCAGGCATAAGAGTGTTTTCTAAATGTGAGACTCTGTTCTCTTGCCTAACTCAGTTCATGTGTAGCCATGTTTACAGGATCTTCCTAAGTGATATCTTATGATAAGTTTCTTTTCCTGTGTGACTTCTTTCACTTAGAATCATCGTACCTGAATCCACTCATTTTGCTGCTACTGGTCTTATGACATTGATTTCGTGGCTGAGGGATATTCCATCGTACGTAAGTTCCACAATGTTTGGAACCATTTTTATATTTCCTGGGATATTTCAGGTGTACCCAGGTTGAGGTTCCTGTAAGCAGTGCAGCCCTCAATTTGGGGGTGGCTCTGTCTTATGGATTTTCAGTTTTCCCAAGGTATATTCCCTAGACTGGAAGTGCCCTTGGCTCTGTAGCTCTGTTGTTTACTTGTTTTAGGGAACACAATGCACTCCTCCAGTGAGGCAGTTGGCAACTTACATCCCGCCCATCAGCATAACAAGGCTCCCTGTTCTCCAGGGCCTGTCTTGCCTTTCTGGTTTTTACACATTTTGTGGATGTCCCCTTTGACCGGTGGGAAGTGATACTTCTTTGTAGTGCAGATTTGCATTGCCCGCTTGCTTGCTTGGCCAAAAAGGGCGTATGCGTTTTCTCCTGAATATATTCAGGAGAAAACGCATACGCCCTTTTTGGCCAAGTGCATCATTGTCGAAGTTGTGCCCCTCTTCCTGTGCTTTACAGGCGATTCCAACATACCTCTTGAAATCTGTTTCCTGCTATTCTGCCTCGCTTTCAAGTCCGCCTCGTTGCCTTCCCACAACAGGTTTTTGGACGATAGTTGGCCTTGATTACTCTGCCAGTTTGTGAATTGCTGTGCCCCTGAGCTCCATTTTTCAACTCGTTTCTTGTGAGCTGAACGCAAGTCCAAACTTTTGGTTCAGGACCTATACTGGTTCCGGTTGGTGGCTGAGACTTTGGTTCATTCTTCTTCCTGCCGGGAAATTAGAGTGACATGTGCCCATCCAAATGCCTAACAGCTACTCTCTCATTGGTTCTCCCTCTTCCCTTTCATCCTCTGCCAAATTGGCAACCTGTGCGAACCAGGAGCTTAAAGGGGCTGTCTCTCCAAGTTGGGAGATTGATAGGAAAGCAGTTGGAAAGTCAAACCGGAGCACCAGGAGAGGGGCTCTTCGTTGAGTTTTAGAAACCTTTCGTATTCACAGTGTGTCCATTCTCTAGGTTTCCCGTACACGTTATAGCTGTAGTAATATTCCCTTCCACCTGGAGAGGTGGGACCCAAGGAATGGGTGCCATGCATTATTGCTTTAAAGGGTCTGCATTTGCTCACCCAATCTCACCAATCCTCTCAGTCCCAAGTGTCCAGCCTTATGCCACATCCAGCTGTCATTGTAGATAGGGTCATTCCAGGTTGCATCAGAGACCCTGAAGGAATTGTAAAGAATTTCCCTGTTTCTTTGTTCTGTTTTTGAAATTCCTTTTTAGAGTGGGTTTGAGCTGATTCTCGCGGCCATATTTATGCCAGTCTAGACACACTTGATTCCCTTACGGAGACATATCAATACATAGGTTTTAAGATTCTTACTAGTCAGATCTATTCCTCTGCGGGAAATATGGGGTTTTGAGTCCCTTTCACTGAGGAAGGTGTAGGTCTTGTCTATTCCATAGTTGGTTTTTGGAACGGTACCTGTGCTTATATCAAAGTCTGGTTTGATGCATCACCCCACCTCTCCTTCCCCCTTAAGCAGGCATAAGAGTGTTTTCTAAATGTGAGACTCTGTTCTCTTGCCTAACTCAGTTCATGTGTAGCCATGTTTACAGGATCTTCCTAAGTGATATCTTATGATAAGTTTCTTTTCCTGTGTGACTTCTTTCTCTTAGAATCATCGTACCTGAATCCACTCATTTTGCTGCTACTGGTCTTATGACATTGATTTCGTGGCTGAGGGATATTCCATCGTACGTAAGTTCCACAATGTTTGGAACCATTTTTATATTTCCTGAGATATTTCAGGTGTACCCAGTTTGAGGTTCTTGTAAGCAGTGCAGCCCTCAATTTGGGGGTGGCTCTGTCTTATGGATTTTCAGTTTTCCCAAGGTATATTCCCTAGACTGGAAGTGCCCTTGGCTCTGTAGCTCTGTTCTTTACTTGTTTTAGGGAACACAATGCACTCCTCCAGTGAGGCAGTTGGCAACTTACATCCCGCCCATCAGCATAACAAGGCTCCCTGTTCTCCAGGGCCTGTCTTGCCTTTCTGGTTTTTTACACATTTTGTGGATGTCCCTTTTGACCGGTGGGAAGTGATACTTCTTTGTAGTGCAGATTTGCATTGCCCGCTTGCTTGCTTGGCCAAAAACGGCGTATGCATTTTCTCCTGAATATATTCAGGAGAAAACACATACGCCCTTTTTGGCCAAGTGCATCATTGTCGAAGTTGTGCCCCTCTTCCTGTGCTTTACAGGCGATTCCAACGTACCTCTTGAAATCTGTTTCCTGCTATTCTGCCTCGCTTTCAAGTCTGCCTCGTTGCCTTCCCTCAACAGATTTTTGGACGATAGTTGGCCTTGATTACTCTGCCAGTTTGTGAATTGCTGTGCCCCTGAGCTCCATTTTTCAACTCGTTTCTTGTGAGCTGAACGCAAGTCCAAACTTTTGGTTCAGGACCTATACTGGTTCCCAGTGGGTGGCTGAGACTTTGGTTCATTCTTCTTCCTGCCGGGAAATTAGAGTGACATGTGCCCATCCAAATGCCTAACAGCTACTCTCTCATTGGTTCTCCCTCTCCCCTTTCATCCTCTGCCAAATTGGCAACCTGTGCGAACCAGGAGCTTAAAGGGGCTGTCTCTCCAAGTTGGGAGATTGATAGGAAAGCAGTTGGAAAGTCAAACCGGAGCACCAGGAGAGGGGCTCTTCGTTGAGTTTTAGAAACCTTTCGTATTCACAGTGTGTCCATTCTCTAGGTTTCCCGTACACGTTATAGCTGTAGTAATATTCCCTTCCACCTGGAGAGGTGGGACCCATGGAATGGGTGCCATGCATTATTGCTTTAAAGGGTCTGCATTTGCTCACCCAATCTCACCAATCCTCTCAGTCCCAAGTGTCCAGCCTTATGCCACATCCAGCTGTCATTGTAGATAGGGTCATTCCAGGTTGCATCAGAGACCCTGAAGGAATTGTAAAGAATTTCCCTGTTTCTTTGTTCTGTTTTTGAAATTCCTTTTTAGAGTGGGTTTGAGCTGATTCTCGCGGCCATGTTTATGCCAGTCTAGACACACTTGATTCCCTTACGGAGACATATCAGTACATAGGTTTTAAGATTCTTACTAGTCAGATCTATTCCTCTGCGGGAAATATGGGGTTTTGAGTCCCTTTCACTGAGGAAGGTGTAGGTCTTGTCTATTCCATAGTTGGTTTTTGGAACGGTACCTGTGCTTATATCAAAGTCTGGTTTGATGCATCACCCCACCTCTCCTTCCCCCTTAAGCAGGCATAAGAGTGTTTTCTAAATGTGAGACTCTGTTCTCTTGCCTAACTCAGTTCATGTGTAGCCATGTTTACAGGATCTTCCTAAGTGATATCTTATGATAAGTTTCTTTTCCTGTGTGACTTCTTTCACTTAGAATCATCGTACCTGAATCCACTCATTTTGCTGCTACTGGTCTTATGACATTGATTTCGTGGCTGAGGGATATTCCATCGTACATAAGTTCCACAATGTTTGGAACCATTTTTATATTTCCTGGGATATTTCAGGTGTACCCAGGTTGAGGTTCCTGTAAGCAGTGCAGCCCTCAATTTGGGGGTGGCTCTGTCTTATGGATTTTCAGTTTTCCCAAGGTATATTCCCTAGACTGGAAGTGCCCTTGGCTCTGTAGCTCTGTTGTTTACTTGTTTTAGGGGACACAATGCACTCCTCCAGTGAGGCAGTTGGCAACTTACATCCCGCCCATCAGCATAACAAGGCTCCCTGTTCTCCAGGGCCTGTCTTGCCTTTCTGGTTTTTTACACATTTTGTGGATGTCCCTTTTGACCGGTGGGAAGTGATACTTCTTTGTAGTGCAGATTTGCATTGCCCGCTTGCTTGCTTGGCCAAAAAGGGCGTATGCGTTTTCTCCTGAATATATTCAGGAGAAAACGCATACGCCCTTTTTGGCCAAGTGCATCATTGTCGAAGTTGTGCCCCTCTTCCTGTGCTTTACAGGCGATTCCAACGTACCTCTTGAAATCTGTTTCCTGCTATTCTGCCTCGCTTTCAAGTCCACCTCGTTGCCTTCCCACAACAGATTTTTGGACGATAGTTGGCCTTGATTACTCTGCCAGTTTGTGAATTGCTGTGCCCCTGAGCTCCATTTTTCAACTCGTTTTTTGTGAGCTGAACGCAAGTCCAAACTTTTGGTTCAGGACCTCTACTGGTTCCCGGTGGGAGGCTGATACTTTGGTTCATTCTTCTTCCTGCCGGGAAATTAGAGTGACATGTGCCCATCCAAATGCCTAACAGCTACTCTCTCATTGGTTCTCCCTCTTCCCTTTCATCCTCTGCCAAATTGGCAACCTGTGCGAACCAGGAGCTTAAAGGGGCTGTCTCTCCAAGTTGGGAGATTGATAGGAAAGCAGTTGGAAAGTCAAACCGGAGCACCAGGAGAGGGGCTCTTCGTTGAGTTTTAGAAACCTTTCGTATTCACAGTGTGTCCATTCTCTAGGTTTCCCGTACACGTTATAGCTGTAGTAATATTCCCTTCCACCTGGAGAGCTGGGACCCATGGAATGGGTGCCATGCATTATTGCTTTAAAGGGTCTGCATTTGCTCACCCAATCTCACCAATCCTCTCAGTCCCAAGTGTCCAGCCTTATGCCACATCCAGCTGTCATTGTAGATAGGGTCATTCCAGGTTGCATCAGAGACCCTGAAGGAATTGTAAAGAATTTCCCTGTTTCTTTGTTCTGTTTTTGAAATTCATTTTTAGAGTGGGTTTGAGCTGATTCTCGCGGCCATGTTTATGCCAGTCTAGACACACTTGATTCCCTTACGGAGACATATCAATACATAGGTTTTAAGATTCTTACTAGTCAGATCTATTCCTCTGCGGGAAATATGGGGTTTTGAGTCCCTTTCACTGAGGAAGGTGTAGGTCTTGTCTATTCCATAGTTGGTTTTTGGAACGGTACCTGTGCTTATATCAAACTCTGGTTTGATGCATCACCCCACCTCTCCTTCCCCCTTAAGCAGGCATAAGAGTGTTTTCTAAATGTGAGACTCTGTTCTCTTGCCTAACTCAGTTCATGTGTAGCCATGTTTACAGGATCTTCCTAAGTGATATCTTATGATAAGTTTCTTTTCCTGTGTGACTTCTTTCACTTAGAAACATCGTACCTGAATCCACTCATTTTGCTGCTACTGGTCTTATGACATTGATTTCGTGGCTGAGGGATATTCCATCGTACGTAAGTTCCACAATGTTTGGAACCATTTTTATATTTCCTGGGATATTTCAGGTGTACCCAGGTTGAGGTTCCTGTAAGCAGTGCAGCCCTCAATTTGGGGGTGGCTCTGTCTTATGGATTTTCAGTTTTCCCAAGGTATATTCCCTAGACTGGAAGTGCCCTTGGCTCTGTAGCTCTGTTGTTTACTTGTTTTAGGGAACACAATGCACTCCTCCAGTGAGGCAGATAGCAACTTACATCCCGCCCATCAGCATAACAAGGCTCCCTGTTCTCCAGGGCCTGTCTTGCCTTTCTGGTTTTTACACATTTTCTGGATGTCCCTTTTGACCGGTGGGAAGTGATACTTCTTTGTAGTGCAGATTTGCATGGCCCGCTTGCTTGCTTTGCCAAAAAGGGCGTATGCGTTTTCTCCTGAATATATTCAGGAGAAAACGCATACGCCCTTTTTGGCCAAGTGCATCATTGTCGAAGTTGTGCCCCTCTTCCTGTGCCTTACAGGCGATTCCAACGTACCTCTTGAAATCTGTTTCCTGCTATTCTGCCTCGCTTTCAAGTCTGCCTCGTTGCCTTCCCTCAACAGATTTTTGGACGATAGTTGGCCTTGATTACTCTGCCAGTTTGTGAATTGCTGTGCCCCTGAGCTCCATTTTTCAACTCGTTTCTTGTGAGCTGAACGCAAGTCCAAACTTTTGGTTCAGGACCTATACTGGTTCCCAGTGGGTGGCTGAGACTTTGGTTCATTCTTCTTCCTGCCGGGAAATTAGAGTGACATGTGCCCATCCAAATGCCTAACAGCTACTCTCTCATTGGTTCTCCCTCTCCCCTTTCATCCTCTGCCAAATTGGCAACCTGTGCGAACCAGGAGCTTAAAGGGGCTGTCTCTCCAAGTTGGGAGATTGATAGGAAAGCAGTTGGAAAGTCAAACCGGAGCACCAGGAGAGGGGCTCTTCGTTGAGTTTTAGAAACCTTTCGTATTCAAAGTGTGTCCATTCTCTAGGTTTCCCGTACACGTTATAGCTGTAGTAATATTCCCTTCCACCTGGAGAGGTGGGACCCATGGAATGGGTGCCATGCATTATTGCTTTAAAGGGTCTGCATTTGCTCACCCAATCTCACCAATCCTCTCAGTCCCAAGTGTCCAGCCTTATGCCACATCCAGCTGTCATTGTAGATAGGGTCATTCCAGGTTGCATCAGAGACCCTGAAGGAATTGTAAAGAATTTCCCTGTTTCTTTGTTCTGTTTTTGAAATTCCTTTTTAGAGTGGGTTTGAGCTGATTCTCGCGGCCATGTTTATGCCAGTCTAGACACACTTGATTCCCTTACGGAGACATATCAGTACATAGGTTTTAAGATTCTTACTAGTCAGATCTATTCCTCTGCGGGAAATATGGGGTTTTGAGTCCCTTTCACTGAGGAAGGTGTAGGTCTTGTCTATTCCATAGTTGGTTTTTGGAACGGTACCTGTGCTTATATCAAAGTCTGGTTTGATGCATCACCCCACCTCTCCTTCCCCCTTAAGCAGGCATAAGAGTGTTTTCTAAATGTGAGACTCTGTTCTCTTGCCTAACTCAGTTCATGTGTAGCCATGTTTACAGGATCTTCCTAAGTGATATCTTATGATAAGTTTCTTTTCCTGTGTGACTTCTTTCACTTAGAATCATCGTACCTGAATCCACTCATTTTGCTGCTACTGGTCTTATGACATTGATTTCGTGGCTGAGGGATATTCCATCGTACATAAGTTCCACAATGTTTGGAACCATTTTTATATTTCCTGGGATATTTCAGGTGTACCCAGGTTGAGGTTCCTGTAAGCAGTGCAGCCCTCAATTTGGGGGTGGCTCTGTCTTATGGATTTTCAGTTTTCCCAAGGTATATTCCCTAGACTGGAAGTGCCCTTGGCTCTGTAGCTCTGTTGTTTACTTGTTTTAGGGGACACAATGCACTCCTCCAGTGAGGCAGTTGGCAACTTACATCCCGCCCATCAGCATAACAAGGCTCCCTGTTCTCCAGGGCCTGTCTTGCCTTTCTGGTTTTTTACACATTTTGTGGATGTCCCTTTTGACCGGTGGGAAGTGATACTTCTTTGTAGTGCAGATTTGCATTGCCCGCTTGCTTGCTTGGCCAAAAAGGGCGTATGCGTTTTCTCCTGAATATATTCAGGAGAAAACGCATACGCCCTTTTTGGCCAAGTGCATCATTGTCGAAGTTGTGCCCCTCTTCCTGTGCTTTACAGGCGATTCCAACGTACCTCTTGAAATCTGTTTCCTGCTATTCTGCCTCGCTTTCAAGTCCACCTCGTTGCCTTCCCACAACAGATTTTTGGACGATAGTTGGCCTTGATTACTCTGCCAGTTTGTGAATTGCTGTGCCCCTGAGCTCCATTTTTCAACTCGTTTTTTGTGAGCTGAACGCAAGTCCAAACTTTTGGTTCAGGACCTCTACTGGTTCCCGGTGGGAGGCTGATACTTTGGTTCATTCTTCTTCCTGCCGGGAAATTAGAGTGACATGTGCCCATCCAAATGCCTAACAGCTACTCTCTCATTGGTTCTCCCTCTTCCCTTTCATCCTCTGCCAAATTGGCAACCTGTGCGAACCAGGAGCTTAAAGGGGCTGTCTCTCCAAGTTGGGAGATTGATAGGAAAGCAGTTGGAAAGTCAAACCGGAGCACCAGGAGAGGGGCTCTTCGTTGAGTTTTAGAAACCTTTCGTATTCACAGTGTGTCCATTCTCTAGGTTTCCCGTACACGTTATAGCTGTAGTAATATTCCCTTCCACCTGGAGAGCTGGGACCCATGGAATGGGTGCCATGCATTATTGCTTTAAAGGGTCTGCATTTGCTCACCCAATCTCACCAATCCTCTCAGTCCCAAGTGTCCAGCCTTATGCCACATCCAGCTGTCATTGTAGATAGGGTCATTCCAGGTTGCATCAGAGACCCTGAAGGAATTGTAAAGAATTTCCCTGTTTCTTTGTTCTGTTTTTGAAATTCCTTTTTAGAGTGGGTTTGAGCTGATTCTCGCGGCCATGTTTATGCCAGTCTAGACACACTTGATTCCCTTACGGAGACATATCAATACATAGGTTTTAAGATTCTTACTAGTCAGATCTATTCCTCTGCGGGAAATATGGGGTTTTGAGTCCCTTTCACTGAGGAAGGTGTAGGTCTTGTCTATTCCATAGTTGGTTTTTGGAACGGTACCTGTGCTTATATCAAACTCTGGTTTGATGCATCACCCCACCTCTCCTTCCCCCTTAAGCAGGCATAAGAGTGTTTTCTAAATGTGAGACTCTGTTCTCTTGCCTAACTCAGTTCATGTGTAGCCATGTTTACAGGATCTTCCTAAGTGATATCTTATGATAAGTTTCTTTTCCTGTGTGACTTCTTTCACTTAGAATCATCGTACCTGAATCCACTCATTTTGCTGCTACTGGTCTTATGACATTAATTTCGTGGCTGAGGGATATTCCATCGTACGTAAGTTCCACAATGTTTGGAACCATTTTTATATTTCCTGGGATATTTCAGGTGTACCCAGGTTGAGGTTCCTGTAAGCAGTGCAGCCCTCAATTTGGGGGTGGCTCTGTCTTATGGATTTTCAGTTTTCCCAAGGTATATTCCCTAGACTGGAAGTGCCCTTGGCTCTGTAGCTCTGTTGTTTACTTGTTTTAGGGAACACAATGCACTCCTCCAGTGAGGCAGTTGGCAACTTACATCCCGCCCATCAGCATAAAAAGGCTCCCTGTTCTCCAGGGCCTGTCTTGCCTTTCTGGTTTTTACACATTTTGTGGATGTCCCCTTTGACCGGTGGGAAGTGATACTTCTTTGTACTGCAGATTTGCATTGCCCGCTTGCTTGCTTGGCCAAAAAGGGCGTATGCGTTTTCTCCTGAATATATTCAGGAGAAAACGCATACGCCCTTTTTGGCCAAGTGCATCATTGTCGAAGTTGTGCCCCTCTTCCTGTGCCTTACAGGCGATTCCAACGTACCTCTTGAACTCTGTTTCCTGCTATTCTGCCTCGCTTTCAAGTCCGCCTCGTTGCCTTCCCACAACAGATTTTTGGACGATAGTTGGCCTTGATTACTCTGCCAGTTTGTGAATTGCTGTGCCCCTGAGCTCCATTTTTCAACTCGTTTTTTGTGAGCTGAACGCAAGTCCAAACTTTTGGTTCATGACCTCTACTGGTTCCTGGTGGGAGGCTGAGACTTTGGTTCATTCTTCTTCCTGCTGGGAAATTAGAGTGACATGTGCCCATCCAAATGCCTAACAGCTACTCTCTCATTGGTTCTCCCTCTTCCCTTTCATCCTCTGCCAAATTGGCAACCTGTGCGAACCAGGAGCTTAAAGGGGCTGTCTCTCCAAGTTGGGAGATTGATAGGAAAGCAGTTGGAAAGTCAAACCGGAGCACCAGGAGAGGGGCTCTTCGTTGAGTTTTAGAAACCTGTCGTATTCACAGTGTGTCCATTCTCTTGGTTTCCCGTACACGTTATAGCTGTAGTAATATTCCCTTCCACCTGGAGAGCTGGGACCCATGGAATGGGTGCCATGCATTATTGCTTTAAAGGGTCTGCATTTGCTCACCCAATCTCACCAATCCTCTCAGTCCCAAGTGTCCAGCCTTATGCCACATCCAGCTGTCATTGTAGATAGGGTCATTCCAGGTTGCATCAGAGACCCTGAAGGAATTGTAAAGAATTTCCCTGTTTCTTTGTTCTGTTTTTGAAATTCCTTTTTAGAGTGGGTTTGAGCTGATTCTCGCGGCCATGTTTATGCCAGTCTAGACACACTTGATTCCCTTATGGAGACATATCAATACATAGGTTTTAAGATTCTTACTAGTCAGATCTATTCCTCTGCAGGAAATATGGGGTTTTGATTCCCTTTCACTGAGGAAGGTGTAGGTCTTGTCTATTCCATAGTTGGTTTTTGGAACGGTACCTGTGCTTATATCAAAGTCTGGTTTGATGCATCACCCCACCTCTCCTTCCCCCTTAAGCAGGCATAAGAGTGTTTTCTAAATGTGAGACTCTGTTCTCTTGCCTAACTCAGTTCATGTGTAGCCATGTTTACAGGATCTTCCTAAGTGATATCTTATGATAAGTTTCTTTTCCTGTGTGACTTCTTTCACTTAGAATCATCGTACCTGAATCCACTCATTTTGCTGCTACTGGTCTTATGACATTGATTTCGTGGCTGAGGGATATTCCATCGTACGTAAGTTCCACAATGTTTGGAACCATTTTTATATTTCCTGGGATATTTCAGGTGTACCCAGGTTGAGGTTCCTGTAAGCAGTGCAGCCCTCAATTTGGGGGTGGCTCTGTCTTATGGATTTTCAGTTTTCCCAAGGTATATTCCCTAGACTGGAAGTGCCCTTGGCTCTGTAGCTCTGTTGTTTACTTGTTTTAGGGAACACAATGCACTCCTCCACTGAGGCATTTGGCAACTTACATCCCGCCCATCAGCATAACAAGGCTCCCTGTTCTCCAGGGCCTGTCTTGCCTTTCTGGTTTTTACACATTTTGTGGATGTCCCCTTTGACCGGTGGGAAGTGATACTTCTTTGTACTGCAGATTTGCATTGCCCGCTTGCTTGCTTGGCCAAAAAGGGCGTATGCGTTTTCTCCTGAATATATTCAGGAGAAAACACATACGCCCTTTTTGGCCAAGTGCATCATTGTCGAAGTTGTGCCCCTCTTCCTGTGCTTTACAGGCGATTCCAACGTACCTCTTGAACTCTGTTTCCTGCTATTCTGCCTCGCTTTCAAGTCCGCCTCGTTGCCTTCCCACAACAGATTTTTGGACGATAGTTGGCCTTGATTACTCTGCCAGTTTGTGAATTGCTGTGCCCCTGAGCTCCATTTTTCAACTCGTTTCTTGTGAGCTGAACGCAAGTCCAAACTTTTGGTTCAGGACCTCTACTGGTTCCCGGTGGGAGGCTGAGACTTTGGTTAATTCTTCTTCCTGCCGGGAAATTAGAGTGACATGTGCCCATCCAAATGCCTAACAGCTACTCTCTCATTGGTTCTCCCTCTTCCCTTTCATCCTCTGCCAAATTGGCAACCTGTGCGAACCAGGAGCTTAAAGGGGCTGTCTCTCCAAGTTGGGAGATTGATAGGAAAGCAGTTGGAAAGTCAAACCGGAGCACCAGGAGAGGGGCTCTTCCTTGAGTTTTAGAAACCTTTCGTATTCACAGTGTGTCCATTCTCCAGGTTTCCCGTACACGTTATAGCTGTAGTAATATTCCCTTCCACCTGGAGAGCTGGGACCCATGGAAAGGGTGCCATGCATTATTGCTTTAAAGGGTCTGCATTTGCTCACCCAATCTCACCAATCCTCTCAGTCCCAAGTGTCCAGCCTTATGCCACATCCAGCTGTCATTGTAGATAGGGTCATTCCAGGTTGCATCAGAGACCCTGAAGGAATTGTAAAGAATTTCCCTGTTTCTTTGTTCTGTTTTTGAAATTCCTTTTTAGAGTGGGTTTGAGCTGATTCTCGCGGCCATGTTTATGCCAGTCTAGACACACTTGATTCCCTTACGGAGACATATCAATACATAGGTTTTAAGATTCTTACTAGTCAGATCTATTCCTCTGCGGGAAATATGGGGTTTTGAGTCCCTTTCACTGAGGAAGGTGTAGGTCTTGTCTATTCCATAGTTGGTTTTTGGAACGGTACCTGTGCTTATATCAAACTCGGGTTTGTTGCATCACCCCCCCTCTCCTTCCCCCTTAAGCAGGCATAAGAGTGTTTTCTAAATGTGAGACTCTGTTCTCTTGCCTAACTCAGTTCATGTGTAGCCATGTTTACAGGATCTTCCTAAGTGATATGTTATGATAAGTTTCTTTTCCTGTGTGACTTCTTTCACTTAGAATCATCGTACCTGAATCCACTCATTTTGCTGCTACTGGTCTTATGGCATTGATTTCATGGCTGAGGGATATTCCATCGTACGTAAGTTCCACAATGTTTGGAACCATTTTTATATTTCCTGGGATATTTCAGGTGTACCCAGGTTGAGGTTCTTGTAAGCAGTGCAGCCCTCAATTTGTGGGTGGCTCTGTCTTATGGATTTTCAGTTTTCCCAAGGTATATTCCCTAGACTGGAAGTGCCCTTGGCTCTGTAGCTCTGTTGTTTACTTGTTTTAGGGAACACAATGCACTCCTCCAGTGAGGCAGTTGGCAACTTACATCCCGCCCATCAGCATAACAAGGCTCCCTGTTCTCCAGGGCCTGTCTTGCCTTTCTGGTTTTTACACATTTTGTGGATGTCCCCTTTGACCGGTGGGAAGTGATACTTCTTTGTACTGCAGATTTGCATTGCCCGCTTGCTTGCTTGGCCAAAAAGGGCGTATGCGTTTTCTCCTGAATATATTCAGGAGAAAACGCATATGCCCTTTTTGGCCAAGTGCATCATTGTCGAAGTTGTGCCCCTCTTCCTGTGCTTTACAGGCGATTCCAACGTACCTCTTGAACTCTGTTTCCTGCTATTCTGCCTCGCTTTCAAGTCCGCCTCGTTGCCTTCCCACAACAGATTTTTGGACGATAGTTGGCCTTGATTACTCTGCCAGTTTGTGAATTGCTGTGCCCCTGAGCTCCATTTTTCAACTCGTTTCTTGTGAGCTGAACGCAAGTCCAAACTTTTGGTTCAGGACCTCTACTGGTTCCCGGTGGGAGGCTGAGACTTTGGTTCATTCTTCTTCCTGCCGGGAAATTAGAGTGACATGTGCCCATCCAAATGCCTAACAGCTACTCTCTCATTGGTTCTCCCTCTTCCCTTTCATCCTCTGCCAAATTGGCAACCTGTGCGAACCAGGAGCTTAAAGGGGCTGTCTCTCCAAGTTGGGAGATTGATAGGAAAGCAGTTGGAAAGTCAAACCGGAGCACTAGGAGAGGGGCTCTTCGTTGAGTTTTAGAAAGCTGTCGTATTCACAGTGTGTCCATTCTCTAGGTTTCCCGTACACGTTATAGCTGTAGTAATATTCCCTTCCACCTGGAGAGCTGGGACCCATGGAATGGGTGCCATGCATTATTGCTTTAAAGGGTCTGCATTTGCTCACCCAATCTCACCAATCCTCTCAGTCCCAAGTGTCCAGCCTTATGCCACATCCAGCTGTCATTGTAGATAGGGTCATTCCAGGTTGCATCAGAGACCCTGAAGGAATTGTAAAGAATTTCCCTGTTTCTTTGTTCTGTTTTTGAAATTCCTTTTTAGAGTGGGTTT
Source organism: Mesoplodon mirus (assembly GCF_964341445.2). Lineage (NCBI taxonomy): Eukaryota > Metazoa > Chordata > Mammalia > Artiodactyla > Ziphiidae > Mesoplodon > Mesoplodon mirus. The sequence continues at coordinate 117,520,760 of NC_138984.1, forward strand.
GAGCTGATTCTCGCGGCCATGTTTATGCCAGTCTAGACACACTTGATTCCCTTACGGAGACATATCAATACATAGGTTTTAAGATTCTTACTAGTCAGATCTATTCCTCTGCGGGAAATATGGGGTTTTGAGTCCCTTTCACTGAGGAAGGTGTAGGTCTTGTCTATTCCATAGTTGGTTTTTGGAACGGTACCTGTGCTTATATCAAACTCTGGTTTGATGCATCACCCCACCTCTCCTTCCCCCTTAAGCAGGCATAAGAGTGTTTTCTAAATGTGAGACTCTGTTCTCTTGCCTAACTCAGTTCATGTGTAGCCATGTTTACAGGATCTTCCTAAGTGATATCTTATGATAAGTTTCTTTTCCTGTGTGACTTCTTTCACTTAGAATCATCGTACCTGAATCCACTCATTTTGCTGCTACTGGTCTTATGACATTGATTTCGTGGCTGAGGGATATTCCATCGTACGTAAGTTCCACAATGTTTGGAACCATTTTTATATTTCCTGGGATATTTCAGGTGTACCCAGGTTGAGGTTCCTGTAAGCAGTGCAGCCCTCAATTTGGGGGTGGCTCTGTCTTATGGATTTTCAGTTTTCCCAAGGTATATTCCCTAGACTGGAAGTGCCCTTGGCTCTGTAGCTCTGTTGTTTACTTGTTTTAGGGAACACAATGCACTCCTCCAGTGAGGCAGTTGGCAACTTACATCCCGCCCATCAGCATAACAAGGCTCCCTGTTCTCCAGGGCCTGTCTTGCCTTTCTGGTTTTTACACATTTTGTGGATGTCCCCTTTGACCGGTGGGAAGTGATACTTCTTTGTAGTGCAGATTTGCATTGCCCGCTTGCTTGCTTGGCCAAAAAGGGCGTATGCGTTTTCTCCTGAATATATTCAGGAGAAAACGCATACGCCCTTTTTGGCCAAGTGCATCATTGTCGAAGTTGTGCCCCTCTTCCTGTGCTTTACAGGCGATTCCAACGTACCTCTTGAAATCTGTTTCCTGCTATTCTGCCTCGCTTTCAAGTCCGCCTCGTTGCCTTCCCACAACAGATTTTTGGACGATAGTTGGCCTTGATTACTCTGCCAGTTTGTGAATTGCTGTGCCCCTGAGCTCCATTTTTCAAATCGTTTCTTGTGAGCTGAACGCAAGTCCAAACTTTTGGTTCAGGACCTATACTGGTTCCGGTGGGTGGCTGAGACTTTGGTTCATTCTTCTTCCTGCCGGGAAATTAGAGTGACATGTGCCCATCCAAATGCCTAACAGCTACTCTCTCATTGGTTCTCCCTCTTCCCTTTCATCCTCTGCCAAATTGGCAACCTGTGCGAACCAGGAGCTTAAAGGGGCTGTCTCTCCAAGTTGGGAGATTGATAGGAAAGCAGTTGGAAAGTCAAACCGGAGCACCAGGAGAGGGGCTCTTCGTTGAGTTTTAGAAACCTGTCGTATTCACAGTGTGTCCATTCTCTAGGTTTCCCGTACACGTTATAGCTGTAGTAATATTCCCTTCCACCTGGAGAGCTGGGACCCATGGAATGGGTGCCATGCATTATTGCTTTAAAGGGTCTGCATTTGCTCACCCAATCTCACCAATCCTCTCAGTCCCAAGTGTCCAGCCTTATGCCACATCCAGCTGTCATTGTAGATAGGGTCATTCCAGGTTGCATCAGAGACCCTGAAGGAATTGTGAAGATTTTCCCTGTTTCTTTGTTCTGTTTTTGAAATTCCTTTTTAGAGTGGGTTTGAGCTGATTCTCGCGGCCATGTTTATGCCAGTCTAGACACACTTGATTCCCTTACGGAGACATATCAATACATAGGTTTTAAGATTCTTACTAGCCAGATCTATTCCTCTGCGGGAAATATGGGGTTTTGAGTCCCTTTCACTGAGGAAGGTGTAGGTCTTGTCTATTCCATAGTTGGTTTTTGGAACGGTACCTGTGCTTATATCAAACTCGGGTTTGATGCATCACCCCACCTCTCCTTCCCCCTTAAGCAGGCATAAGAGTGTTTTCTAAATGTGAGACTCTGTTCTCTTGCCTAACTCAGTTCATGTGTAGCCATGTTTACAGGATCTTCCTAAGTGATATCTTATGATAAGTTTCTTTTCCTGTGTGACTTCTTTCACTTAGAATCATCGTACCTGAATCCACTCATTATGCTGCTACTGGTCTTATGGCATTGATTTCGTGGCTGAGGGATATTCCATCGTACGTAAGTTCCACAATGTTTGGAACCATTTTTATATTTCCTGGGATATTTCAGGTGTACCCAGGTTGAGGTTCCTTTAAGCAGTGCAGCCCTCAATTAGGGGGTGGCTCTGTCTTATGGATTTTCAGTTTTCCCAAGGTATATTCCCTAGACTGGAAGTGCCCTTGGCTCTGTAGCTCTGTTGTTTACTTGTTTTAGGGAACACAATGCACTCCTCCAGTGAGGCAGTTGGCAACTTACATCCCGCCCATCAGCATAACAAGGCTCCCTGTTCTCCAGGGCCTGTCTTGCCTTTCTGGTTTTTACACATTTTGTGGATGTCCCCTTTGACCGGTGGGAAGTGATACTTCTTTGTACTGCAGATTTGCATTGCCCGCTTGCTTGCTTGGCCAAAAAGGGCGTATGCGTTTTCTCCTGAATATATTCAGGAGAAAACGCATACGCCCTTTTTGGCCAAGTGCATCATTGTCGAAGTTGTGCCCCTCTTCCTGTGCTTTACAGGCGATTCCAACGTACCTCTTGAACTCTGTTTCCTGCTATTCTGCCTCGCTTTCAAGTCCGCCTCGTTGCCTTCCCACAACAGATTTTTGGACGATAGTTGGCCTTGATTACTCTGCCAGTTTGTGAATTGCTGTGCCCCTGAGCTCCATTTTTCAACTCGTTTCTTGTGAGCTGAACGCAAGTCCAAACTTTTGGTTCAGGACCTCTACTGGTTCCCGGTGGGAGGCTGAGACTTTGGTTCATTCTTCTTCCTGCCGGGAAATTAGAGTGACATGTGCCCATCCAAATGCCTAACAGCTACTCTCTCATTGGTTCTCCCTCTTCCCTTTCATCCTCTGCCAAATTGGCAACCTGTGCGAACCAGGAGCTTAAAGGGGCTGTCTCTCCAAGTTGGGAGATTGATAGGAAAGCAGTTGGAAAGTCAAACCGGAGCACCAGGAGAGGGGCTCTTCGTTGAGTTTTAGAAACCTGTCGTATTCACAGTGTGTCCATTCTCTAGGTTTCCCGTACACGTTATAGCTGTAGTAATATTCCCTTCCACCTGGAGAGCTGGGACCCATGGAATGGGTGCCATGCATTATTGCTTTAAAGGGTCTGCATTTGCTCACCCAATCTCACCAATCCTCTCAGTCCCAAGTGTCCAGCCTTATGCCACATCCAGCTGTCATTGTAGATAGGGTCATTCCAGGTTGCATCAGAGACCCTGAAGGAATTGTAAAGAATTTCCCTGTTTCTTTGTTCTGTTTTTGAAATTCCTTTTTAGAGTGGGTTTGAGCTGATTCTCGCGGCCATGTTTATGCCAGTCTAGACACACTTGATTCCCTTACGAAGACATATCAATACATAGGTTTTAAGATTCTTACTAGTCAGATCTATTCCTCTGCGGGAAATATGGGGTTTTGAGTCCCTTTCACTGAGGAAGGTGTAGGTCTTGTCTATTCCATAGTTGGTTTTTGGAACGGTACCTGTGCTTATATCAAACTCGGGTTTGATGCAACACCCCACCTCTCCTTCCCCCTTAAGCAGGCATAAGAGTGTTTTCTAAATGTGAGACTCTGTTCTCTTGCCTAACTCAGTTCATGTGTAGCCATGTTTACAGGAACTTCCTAAGTGATATCTTATGATAAGTTTCTTTTCCTGTGTGACTTCTTTCACTTAGAATCATCGTACCTGAATCCACTCATTTTGCTGCTACTGGTCTTATGACATTGATTTCGTGGCTGAGGGATATTCCATCGTACGTAAGTTCCACAATGTTTGGAACCATTTTTATATTTCCTGGGATATTTCAGGTGTACCCAGGTTGAGGTTCCTGTAAGCAGTGCAGCCCTCAATTTGGGGGTGGCTCTGTCTTATGGATTTTCAGTTTTCCCAAGGTATATTCCCTAGACTGGAAGTGCCCTTGGCTCTGTAGCTCTGTTGTTTACTTGTTTTAGGGAACACAATGCACTCCTCCAGTGAGGCAGTTGGCAACTTACATCCCGCCCATCAGCATAACAAGGCTCCCTGTTCTCCAGGGCCTGTCTTGCCTTTCTGGTTTTTACACATTTTGTGGATGTCCCCTTTGACCGGTGGGAAGTGATACTTCTTTGTACTGCAGATTTGCATTGCCCGCTTGCTTGCTTGGCCAAAAAGGGCGTATGCGTTTTCTCCTGAATATATTCAGGAGAAAACGCATACGCCCTTTTTGGCCAAGTGCATCATTGTCGAAGTTGTGCCCCTCTTCCTGTGCTTTACAGGCGATTCCAACGTACCTCTTGAACTCTGTTTCCTGCTATTCTGCCTCGCTTTCAAGTCCGCCTCGTTGCCTTCCCACAACAGATTTTTGGACGATAGTTGGCCTTGATTACTCTGCCAGTTTGTGAATTGCTGTGCCCCTGAGCTCCATTTTTCAACTCGTTTCTTGTGAGCTGAACGCAAGTCCAAACTTTTGGTTCAGGACCTCTACTGGTTCCCGGTGGGAGGCTGAGACTTTGGTTCATTCTTCTTCCTGCCGGGAAATTAGAGTGACATGTGCCCATCCAAATGCCTAACAGCTACTCTCTCATTGGTTCTCCCTCTTCCCTTTCATCCTCTGCCAAATTGGCAACCTGTGCGAACCAGGAGCTTAAAGGGGCTGTCTCTCCAAGTTGGGAGATTGATAGGAAAGCAGTTGGAAAGTCAAACCGGAGCACCAGGAGAGGGGCTCTTCCTTGAGTTTTAGAAACCTGTCGTATTCACAGTGTGTCCATTCTCTAGGTTTCCCGTACACGTTATAGCTGTAGTAATATTCCCTTCCACCTGGAGAGCTGGGACCCATGGAATGGGTGCCATGCATTATTGCTTTAAAGGGTCTGCATTTGCTCACCCAATCTCACCAATCCTCTCAGTCCCAAGTGTCCAGCCTTATGCCACATCCAGCTGTCATTGTAGATAGGGTCATTCCAGGTTGCATCAGAGACCCTGAAGGAATTGTAAAGAATTTCCCTGTTTCTTTGTTCTGTTTTTGAAATTCCTTTTTAGAGTGGGTTTGAGCTGATTCTCGCGGCCATGTTTATGCCAGTCTAGACACACTTGATTCCCTTACGGAGACATATCAATACATAGGTTTTAAGATTCTTACTAGTCAGATCTATTCCTCTGCGGGAAATATGGGGTTTTGAGTCCCTTTCACTGAGGAAGGTGTAGGTCTTGTCTATTCCATAGTTGGTTTTTGGAACGGTACCTGTGCTTATATCAAAGTCTGGTTTGATGCATCACCCCACCTCTCCTTCCCCCTTAAGCAGGCATAAGAGTGTTTTCTAAATGTGAGACTCTGTTCTCTTGCCTAACTCAGTTCATGTGTAGCCATGTTTACAGGATCTTCCTAAGTGATATCTTATGATAAGTTTCTTTTCCTGTGTGACTTCTTTCACTTAGAATCATCGTACCTGAATCCACTCATTTTGCTGCTACTGGTCTTATGACATTGATTTCGTGGCTGAGGGATATTCCATCGTACGTAAGTTCCACAATGTTTGGAACCATTTTTATATTTCCTGGGATATTTCAGGTGTACCCAGGTTGAGGTTCTTGTAAGCAGTGCAGCCCTCAATTTGGGGGTGGCTCTGTCTTATGGATTTTCAGTTTTCCCAAGGTATATTCCCTAGACTGGAAGTGCCCTTGGCTCTGTAGCTCTGTTGTTTACTTGTTTTAGGGAACACAATGCACTCCTCCAGTGAGGCAGTTGGCAACTTACATCCCGCCCATCAGCATAACAAGGCTCCCTGTTCTCCAGGGCCTGTCTTGCCTTTCTGGTTTTTACACATTTTGTGGATGTCCCCTATGACCGGTGGGAAGTGATACTTCTTTGTACTGCAGATTTGCATTGCCCGCTTGCTTGCTTGGCCAAAAAGGGCGTATGAGTTTTCTCCTGAATATATTCAGAAGAAAACGCATACGCCCTTTTTGGCCAAGTGCATCATTGTCGAAGTTGTGCCCCTCTTCCTGTGCTTTACAGGCGATTCCAACGTACCTCTTGAACTCTGTTTCCTGCTATTCTGCCTCGCTTTCAAGTCCGCCTCGTTGCCTTCCCACAACAGATTTTTGGACGATAGTTGGCCTTGATTACTCTGCCAGTTTGTGAATTGCTGTGCCCCTGAGCTCCATTTTTCAACTCGTTTTTTGTGAGCTGAACGCAAGTCCAAACTTTTGGTTCAGGACCTCTACTGGTTCCCGGTGGGAGGCTGAGACTTTGGTTCATTCTTCTTCCTGCCGTTAAATTAGAGTGACATGTGCCCATCCAAATGCCTAACAGCTACTCTCTCATTGGTTTTCAATCTTCCCTTTCATCCTCTGCCAATTTGGCAACTTGTGCGAACCAGGAGCTTAAAGGGGCTGTCTCTCCAAGTTGGGAGATTGATAGGAAAGCAGTTGGAAAGTCAAACCGGAGCACCAGGAGAGGGGCTCTTCGTTGAGTTTTAGAAACCTTTCGTATTCACAGTGTGTCCATTCTCTAGGTTTCCCGTACACGTTATAGCTGTAGTAATATTCCCTTCCACCTGGAGAGCTGGGACCCATGGAATGGGTGCCATGCATTATTGCTTTAAAGGGTCTGCATTTGCTCACCCAATCTCACCAATCCTCTCAGTCCCAAGTGTCCAGCCTTATGCCACATCCAGCTGTCATTGTAGATAGGGTCATTCCAGGTTGCATCAGAGACCCTGAAGGAATTGTAAAGAATTTCCCTGTTTCTTTGTTCTGTTTTTGAAATTCCTTTTTAGAATGGGTTTGAGCTGATTCTCGCGGCCATGTTTATGCCAGTCTAGACACACTTGATTCCCTTACGGAGACATATCAATACATAGGTTTTAAGATTCTTACTAGTCAGATCTATTCCTCTGCGGGAAATATGGGGTTTTGAGTCCCTTTCACTGAGGAAGGTGTAGGTCTTGTCTATTCCATAGTTGGTTTTTGGAACGGTACCTGTGCTTATATCAAAGTCTGGTTTGATGCATCACCCCACCTCTCCTTCCCCCTTAAGCAGGCATAAGAGTGTTTTCTAAATGTGAGACTCTGTTCTCTTGCCTAACTCAGTTCATGTGTAGCCATGTTTACAGGATCTTCCTAAGTGATATCTTATGATAAGTTTCTTTTCCTGTGTGACTTCTTTCACTTAGAATCATCGTACCTGAATCCACTCATTTTGCTGCTACTGGTCTTATGACATTGATTTCGTGGCTGAGGGATATTCCATCGTACGTAAGTTCCACAATGTTTGGAACCATTTTTATATTTCCTGGGATATTTCAGGTGTACCCAGGTTGAGGTTCCTGTAAGCAGTGCAGCCCTCAATTTGGGGGTGGCTCTGTCTTATGGATTTTCAGTTTTCCCAAGGTATATTCCCTAGACTGGAAGTGCCCTTGGCTCTGTAGCTCTGTTGTTTACTTGTTTTAGGGAACACAATGCACTCCTCCAGTGAGGCAGTTGGCAACTTACATCCCGCCCATCAGCATAACAAGGCTCCCTGTTCTCCAGGGCCTGTCTTGCCTTTCTGGTTTTTACACATTTTGTGGATGTCCCCTTTGACTGGTGGGAAGTGATACTTCTTTGTAGTGCAGATTTGCATTGCCCGCTTGCTTGCTTGGCCAAAAAGGGCGTATGCGTTTTCTCCTGAATATATTCAGGAGAAAACGCATATGCCCTTTTTGGCCAAGTGCATCATTGTCGAAGTTGTGCCCCTCTTCCTGTGCTTTACAGGCGATTCCAACGTACCTCTTGAACTCTGTTTCCTGCTATTCTGCCTCGCTTTCAAGTCCGCCTCGTTGCCTTCCCACAACAGATTTTTGGACGATAGTTGGCCTTGATTACTCTGCCAGTTTGTGAATTGCTGTGCCCCTGAGCTCCATTTTTCAACTCGTTTCTTGTGAGCTGAACGCAAGTCCAAACTTTTGGTTCAGGACCTCTACTGGTTCCCTGGTGGGAGGCTGAGACTTTGGTTCATTCTTCTTCCTGCCGGGAAATTAGAGTGACATGTGCCCATCCAAATGCCTAACAGCTACTCTCTCATTGGTTCTCCCTCTTCCCTTTCATCCTCTGCCAAATTGGCAACCTGTGCGAACCAGGAGCTTAAAGGGGCTGTCTCTCCAAGTTGGGAGATTGATAGGAAAGCAGTTGGAAAGTCAAACCGGAGCACCAGGAGAGGGGCTCTTCGTTGAGTTTTAGAAACCTGTCGTATTCACAGTGTGTCCATTCTCTAGGATTCCCGTACACGTTATAGCTGTAGTAATATTCCCTTCCACCTGGAGAGCTGGGACCCATGGAATGGGTGCCATGCATTATTGCTTTAAAGGGTCTGCATTTGCTCACCCAATCTCACCAATCCTCTCAGTCCCAAGTGTCCAGCCTTATGCCACATCCAGCTGTCATTGTAGATAGGGTCATTCCAGGTTGCATCAGAGACCCTGAAGGAATTGTAAAGAATTTCCCTGTTTCTTTGTTCTGTTTTTGAAATTCCTTTTTAGAGTGGGTTTGAGCTGATTCTCGCGGCCATGTTTATGCCAGTCTAGACACACTTGATTCCCTTACGAAGACATATCAATACATAGGTTTTAAGATTCTTACTAGTCAGATCTATTCCTCTGCGGGAAATATGGGGTTTTGAGTCCCTTTCACTGAGGAAGGTGTAGGTCTTGTCTATTCCATAGTTGGTTTTTGGAACGGTACCTGTGCTTATATCAAACTCTGGTTTGATGCATCACCCCACCTCTCCTTCCCCCTTAAGCAGGCATAAGAGTGTTTTCTAAATGTGAGACTCTGTTCTCTTGCCTAACTCAGTTCATGTGTAGCCATGTTTACAGGATCTTCCTAAGTGATATCTTATGATAAGTTTCTTTTCCTGTGTGACTTCTTTCACTTAGAATCATCGTACCTGAATCCACTCATTTTGCTGCTACTGGTCTTATGACATTGATTTCGTGGCTGAGGGATATTCCATCGTACGTAAGTTCCACAATGTTTGGAACCATTTTTATATTTCCTGGGATATTTCAGGTGTACCCAGGTTGAGGTTCCTGTAAGCAGTGCAGCCCTCAATTTGGGGGTGGCTCTGTCTTATGGATTTTCAGTTTTCCCAAGGTATATTCCCTAGACTGGAAGTGCCCTTGGCTCTGTAGCTCTGTTGTTTACTTGTTTTAGGGAACACAATGCACTCCTCCAGTGAGGCAGTTGGCAACTTACATCCCGCCCATCAGCATAACAAGGCTCCCTGTTCTCCAGGGCCTGTCTTGCCTTTCTGGTTTTTACACATTTTGTGGATGTCCCCTTTGACCGGTGGGAAGTGATACTTCTTTGTACTGCAGATTTGCATTGCCCGCTTGCTTGCTTGGCCAAAAAGGGCGTATGCGTTTTCTCCTGAATATATTCAGGAGAAAACGCATACGCCCTTTTTGGCCAAGTGCATCATTGTCGAAGTTGTGCCCCTCTTCCTGTGCTTTACAGGCGATTCCAACGTACCTCTTGAACTCTGTTTCCTGCTATTCTGCCTCGCTTTCAAGTCCGCCTCGTTGCCTTCCCACAACAGATTTTTGGACGATAGTTGGCCTTGATTACTCTGCCAGTTTGTGAATTGCTGTGCCCCTGAGCTCCATTTTTCAACTCGTTTCTTGTGAGCTGAACGCAAGTCCAAACTTTTGGTTCAGGACCTCTACTGGTTCCCGGTGGGAGGCTGAGACTTTGGTTCATTCTTCTTCCTGCCGGGAAATTAGAGTGACATGTGCCCATCCAAATGCCTAACAGCTACTCTCTCATTGGTTCTCCCTCTTCCCTTTCATCCTCTGCCAAATTGGCAACCTGTGCGAACCAGGAGCTTAAAGGGGCTGTCTCTCCAAGTTGGGAGATTGATAGGAAAGCAGTTGGAAAGTCAAACCGGAGCACCAGGAGAGGGGCTCTTCCTTGAGTTTTAGAAACCTGTCGTATTCACAGTGTGTCCATTCTCTAGGTTTCCCGTACACGTTATAGCTGTAGTAATATTCCCTTCCACCTGGAGAGCTGGGACCCATGGAATGGGTGCCATGCATTATTGCTTTAAAGGGTCTGCATTTGCTCACCCAATCTCACCAATCCTCTCAGTCCCAAGTGTCCAGCCTTATGCCACATCCAGCTGTCATTGTAGATAGGGTCATTCCAGGTTGCATCAGAGACCCTGAAGGAATTGTAAAGAATTTCCCTGTTTCTTTGTTCTGTTTTTGAAATTCCTTTTTAGAGTGGGTTTGAGCTGATTCTCGCGGCCATGTTTATGCCAGTCTAGACACACTTGATTCCCTTACGGAGACATATCAATACATAGGTTTTAAGATTCTTACTAGTCAGATCTATTCCTCTGCGGGAAATATGGGGTTTTGAGTCCCTTTCACTGAGGAAGGTGTAGGTCTTGTCTATTCCATAGTTGGTTTTTGGAACGGTACCTGTGCTTATATCAAACTCGGGTTTGATGCATCACCCCACCTCTCCTTCCCCCTTAAGCAGGCATAAGAGTGTTTTCTAAATGTGAGACTCTGTTCTCTTGCCTAACTCAGTTCATGTGTAGCCATGTTTACAGGATCTTCCTAAGTGATATCTTATGATAAGTTTCTTTTCCTGTGTGACTTCTTTCACTTAGAATCATCGTACCTGAATCCACTCATTTTGCTGCTACTGGTCTTATGACATTGATTTCGTGGCTGAGGGATATTCCATCGTACGTAAGTTCCACAATGTTTGGAACCATTTTTATATTTCCTGGGATATTTCAGGTGTACCCAGGTTGAGGTTCTTGTAAGCAGTGCAGCCCTCAATTTGGGGGTGGCTCTGTCTTATGGATTTTCAGTTTTCCCAAGGTATATTCCCTAGACTGGAAGTGCCCTTGGCTCTGTAGCTCTGTTGTTTACTTGTTTTAGGGAACACAATGCACTCCTCCAGTGAGGCAGTTGGCAACTTACATCCCGCCCATCAGCATAACAAGGCTCCCTGTTCTCCAGGGCCTGTCTTGCCTTTCTGGTTTTTACACATTTTGTGGATGTCCCCTTTGACCGGTGGGAAGTGATACTTCTTTGTACTGCAGATTTGCATTGCCCGCTTGCTTGCTTGGCCAAAAAGGGCGTATGAGTTTTCTCCTGAATATATTCAGGAGAAAACGCATACGCCCTTTTTGGCCAAGTGCATCATTGTCGAAGTTGTGCCCCTCTTCCTGTGCTTTACAGGCGATTCCAACGTACCTCTTGAACTCTGTTTCCTGCTATTCTGCCTCGCTTTCAAGTCCGCCTCGTTGCCTTCCCACAACAGATTTTTGGACGATAGTTGGCCTTGATTACTCTGCCAGTTTGTGAATTGCTGTGCCCCTGAGCTCCATTTTTCAACTCGTTTTTTGTGAGCTGAACGCAAGTCCAAACTTTTGGTTCAGGACCTCTACTGGTTCCCGGTGGGAGGCTGAGACTTTGGTTCATTCTTCTTCCTGCCGGGAAATTAGAGTGACATGTGCCCATCCAAATGCCTAACAGCTACTCTCTCATTGGTTTTCAATCTTCCCTTTCATCCTCTGCCAATTTGGCAACCTGTGCGAACCAGGAGCTTAAAGGGGCTGTCTCTCCAAGTTGGGAGATTGATAGGAAAGCAGTTGGAAAGTCAAACCGGAGCACCAGGAGAGGGGCTCTTCGTTGAGTTTTAGAAACCTTTCGTATTCACAGTGTGTCCATTCTCTAGGTTTCCCGTACACGTTATAGCTGTAGTAATATTCCCTTCCACCTGGAGAGCTGGGACCCATGGAATGGGTGCCATGCATTATTGCTTTAAAGGGTCTGCATTTGCTCACCCAATCTCACCAATCCTCTCAGTCCCAAGTGTCCAGCCTTATGCCACATCCAGCTGTCATTGTAGATAGGGTCATTCCAGGTTGCATCAGAGACCCTGAAGGAATTGTAAAGAATTTCCCTGTTTCTTTGTTCTGTTTTTGAAATTCCTTTTTAGAATGGGTTTGAGCTGATTCTCGCGGCCATGTTTATGCCAGTCTAGACACACTTGATTCCCTTACGGAGACATATCAATACATAGGTTTTAAGATTCTTACTAGTCAGATCTATTCCTCTGCGGGAAATATGGGGTTTTGAGTCCCTTTCACTGAGGAAGGTGTAGGTCTTGTCTATTCCATAGTTGGTTTTTGGAACGGTACCTGTGCTTATATCAAAGTCTGGTTTGATGCATCACCCCACCTCTCCTTCCCCCTTAAGCAGGCATAAGAGTGTTTTCTAAATGTGAGACTCAGTTCTCTTGCCTAACTCAGTTCATGTGTAGCCATGTTTACAGGATCTTCCTAAGTGATATCTTATGATAAGTTTCTTTTCCTGTGTGACTTCTTTCACTTAGAATCATCGTACCTGAATCCACTCATTTTGCTGCTACTGGTCTTATGACATTGATTTCGTGGCTGAGGGATATTCCATCGTACGTAAGTTCCACAATGTTTGGAACCATTTTTATATTTCCTGGGATATTTCAGGTGTACCCAGGTTGAGGTTCCTGTAAGCAGTGCAGCCCTCAATTTGGGGGTGGCTCTGTCTTATGGATTTTCAGTTTTCCCAAGGTATATTCCCTAGACTGGAAGTGCCCTTGGCTCTGTAGCTCTGTTGTTTACTTGTTTTAGGGAACACAATGCACTCCTCCAGTGAGGCAGTTGGCAACTTACATCCCGCCCATCAGCATAACAAGGCTCCCTGTTCTCCAGGGCCTGTCTTGCCTTTCTGGTTTTTACACATTTTGTGGATGTCCCCTTTGACCGGTGGGAAGTGATACTTCTTTGTAGTGCAGATTTGCATTGCCCGCTTGCTTGCTTGGCCAAAAAGGGCGTATGCGTTTTCTCCTGAATATATTCAGGAGAAAACGCATACGCCCTTTTTGGCCAAGTGCATCATTGTCGAAGTTGTGCCCCTCTTCCTGTGCTTTACAGGCGATTCCAACGTACCTCTTGAAATCTGTTTCCTGCTATTCTGCCTCGCTTTCAAGTCCGCCTCGTTGCCTTCCCACAACAGATTTTTGGACGATAGTTGGCCTTGATTACTCTGCCAGTTTGTGAATTGCTGTGCCCCTGAACTCCATTTTTCAACTCGTTTCTTGTGAGCTGAACGCAAGTCCAAACTTTTGGTTCAGGACCTATACTGGTTCCGGTGGGTGGCTGAGACTTTGGTTCATTCTTCTTCCTGCCGGGAAATTAGAGTGACATGTGCCCATCCAAATGCCTAACAGCTACTCTCTCATTGGTTCTCCCTCTTCCCTTTCATCCTCTGCCAAATTGGCAACCTGTGCGAACCAGGAGCTTAAAGGGGCTGTCTCTCCAAGTTGGGAGATTGATAGGAAAGCAGTTGGAAAGTCAAACCGGAGCACCAGGACAGGGGCTCTTCGTTGAGTTTTAGAAACCTGTCGTATTCACAGTGTGTCCATTCTCTAGGTTTCCCGTACACGTTATAGCTGTAGTAATATTCCCTTCCACCTGGAGAGCTGGGACCCATGGAATGGGTGCCATGCCTTATTGCTTTAAAGGGTCTGCATTTGCTCACCCAATCTCACCAATCCTCTCAGTCCCAAGTGTCCAGCCTTATGCCACATCCAGCTGTCATTGTAGATAGGGTCATTCCAGGTTGCATCAGAGACCCTGAAGGAATTGTAAAGAAATTCCCTGTTTCTTTGTTCTGTTTTTGAAATTCCTTTTTAGAGTGGGTTTGAGCTGATTCTCGCGGCCATGTTTATGCCAGTCTAGACACACTTGATTCCCTTACGGAGACATATCAATACATAGGTTTTAAGATTCTTACTAGTCAGATCTATTCCTCTGCGGGAAATATGGGGTTTTGAGTCCCTTTCACTGAGGAAGGTGTAGGTCTTGTCTATTCCATAGTTGGTTTTTGGAACGGTACCTGTGCTTATATCAAACTCTGGTTTGATGCATCACCCCACCTCTCCTTCCCCCTTAAGCAGGCATAAGAGTGTTTTCTAAATGTGAGACTCTGTTCTCTTGCCTAACTCAGTTCATGTGTAGCCATGTTTACAGGATCTTCCTAAGTGATATCTTATGATAAGTTTCTTTTCCTGTGTGACTTCTTTCACTTAGAATCATCGTACCTGAATCCACTCATTTTGCTGCTACTGGTCTTATGACATTGATTTCGTGGCTGAGGGATATTCCATCGTACGTAAGTTCCACAATGTTTGGAACCATTTTTATATTTCCTGGGATATTTCAGGTGTACCCAGGTTGAGGTTCCTGTAAGCAGTGCAGCCCTCAATTTGGGGGTGGCTCTGTCTTATGGATTTTCAGTTTTCCCAAGGTATATTCCCTAGACTGGAAGTGCCCTTGGCTCTGTAGCTCTGTTGTTTACTTGTTTTAGGGGACACAATGCACTCCTCCAGTGAGGCAGTTGGCAACTTACATCCCGCCCATCAGCATAGCAAGGCTCCCTGTTCTCCAGGGCCTGTCTTGCCTTTCTGGTTTTTACACATTTTCTGGATGTCCCTTTTGACCGGTGGGAAGTGATACTCCTTTGTAGTGCAGATTTGCATTGCCCGCTTGCTTGCTTGGCCAAAAAGGGCGTATGCGTTTTCTCCTGAATATATTCAGGAGAAAACGCATACGCCCTTTTTGGCCAAGTGCATCATTGTCGAAGTTGTGCCCCTCTTCCTGTGCTTTACAGGCGATTCCAACGTACCTCTTGAAATCTGTTTCCTGCTATTCTGCCTCGCTTTCAAGTCCGCCTCGTTGCCTTCCCACAACAGATTTTTGGACGATAGTTGGCCTTGATTATTCTGCCAGTTTGTGAATTGCTGTGCCCCTGAGCTGCATTTTTCAACTCGTTTTTTGTGAGCTGAACGCAAGTCCAAACTTTTGGTTCAGGACCTCTACTGGTTCCCGGTGGGAGGCTGAGACTTTGGTTCATTCTTCTTCCTGCCGGGAAATTAGAGTGACATGTGCCCATCCAAATGCCTAACAGCTACTCTCTCATTGGTTCTCCCTCTTCCCTTTCATCCTCTGCCAAATTGGCAACCTGTGCGATCCAGGAGCTTAAAGGGGCTGTTTCTCCAAGTTGGGAGATTGATAGGAAAGCAGTTGGAAAGTCAAACCGGAGCACCAGGAGAGGGGCTCTTCCTTGAGTTTTAGAAACCTTTCGTATTCAGAGTGTGTCCATTCTCTAGGTTTCCCGTACACGTTATAGCTGTAGTAATATTCCCTTCCACCTGGAGAGCTGGGACCCATGGAATGGGTGCCATGCATTATTGCTTTAAAGGGTCTGCATTTGCTCACCCAATCTCACCAATCCTCTCAGTCCCAAGTGTCCAGCCTTATGCCACATCCAGCTGTCATTGTAGATAGGGTCATTCCAGGTTGCATCAGAGACCCTGAAGGAATTGTAAAGAATTTCCCTGTTTCTTTGTTCTGTTTTTGAAATTCCTTTTTAGAGTGGGTTTGAGCTGATTCTCGCGGCCATGTTTATGCCAGTCTAGACACACTTGATTCCCTTACGGAGACATATCAATACATAGGTTTTAAGATTCTTACTAGCCAGATCTATTCCTCTGCGGGAAATATGGGGTTTTGAGTCCCTTTCACTGAGGAAGGTGTAGGTCTTGTCTATTCCATAGTTGGTTTTTGGAACGGTACCTGTGCTTATATCAAACTCGGGTTTGATGCATCACCCCACCTCTCCTTCCCCCTTAAGCAGGCATAAGAGTGTTTTCTAAATGTGAGACTCTGTTCTCTTGCCTAACTCAGTTCATGTGTAGCCATGTTTACAGGATCTTCCTAAGTGATATCTTATGATAAGTTTCTTTTCCTGTGTGACTTCTTTCACTTAGAATCATCGTACCTGAATCCACTCATTTTGCTGCTACTGGTCTTATGGCATTGATTTCGTGGCTGAGGGATATTCCATCGTACGTAAGTTCCACAATGTTTGGAACCATTTTTATATTTCCTGGGATATTTCAGGTGTACCCAGGTTGAGGTTCCTTTAAGCAGTGCAGCCCTCAATTTGGGGGTGGCTCTGTCTTATGGATTTTCAGTTTTCCCAAGGTATATTCCCTAGACTGGAAGTGCCCTTGGCTCTGGAGCTCTGTTGTTTACTTGTTTTAGGGAACACAATGCACTCCTCCAGTGAGGCAGTTGGCAACTTACATCCCGCCCATCAGCATAACAAGGCTCCCTGTTCTCCAGGGCCTGTCTTGCCTTTCTGGTTTTTACACATTTTGTGGATGTCCCTTTTGACCGGTGGGAAGTGATACTCCTTTGTAGTGCAGATTTGCATTGCCCGCTTGCTTGCTTGGCCAAAAAGGGCGTATGCGTTTTCTCCTGAATATATTCAGGAGAAAACGCATACGCCCTTTTTGGCCAAGTGCATCATTGTCGAAGTTGTGCCCCTCTTCCTGTGCTTTACAGGCGATTCCAACGTACCTCTTGAACTCTGTTTCCTGCTATTCTGCCTCGCTTTCAAGTCCGCCTCGTTGCCTTCCCTCAACAGATTTTTGGACGATAGTTGGCCTTGATTACTCTGCCAGTTTGTGAATTGCTGTGCCCCTGAGCTCCATTTTTCAACTCGTTTTTTGTGAGCTGAACGCAAGTCCAAACTTTTGGTTCAGGACCTCTACAGGTTCCCGGTGGGTGGCTGAGACTGTGGTTCATTCTTCTTCCTGCCGGGAAATTAGAGTGACATGTGCCCATCCAAATGCCTAACAGCTACTCTCTCATTGGTTCTCCCTCTTCCCTTTCATCCTCTGCCAAATTGGCAACCTGTGCGATCCAGGAGCTTAAAGGGGCTGTTTCTCCAAGTTGGGAGATTGATAGGAAAGCAGTTGGAAAGTCAAACCGGAGCACCAGGAGAGGGGCTCTTCCTTGAGTTTTAGAAACCTTTCGTATTCAGAGTGTGTCCATTCTCTAGGTTTCCCGTACACGTTATAGCTGTAGTAATATTCCCTTCCACCTGGAGAGCTGGGACCCATGGAATGGGTGCCATGCATTATTGCTTTAAAGCGTCTGCATTTGCTCACCCAATCTCACCAATCCTCTCAGTCCCAAGTGTCCAGCCTTATGCCACATCCAGCTGTCATTGTAGATAGGGTCATTCCAGGTTGCATCAGAGACCCTGAAGGAATTGTAAAGAATTTCCCTGTTTCTTTGTTCTGTTTTTGAAATTCCTTTTTAGAGTGGGTTTGAGCTGATTCTCGCGGCCATGTTTATGCCAGTCTAGACACACTTGATTCCCTTACGGAGACATATCAATACATAGGTTTTAAGATTCTTACTAGCCAGATCTATTCCTCTGCGGGAAATATGGGGTTTTGAGTCCCTTTCACTGAGGAAGGTGTAGGTCTTGTCTATTCCATAGTTGGTTTTTGGAACGGTACCTGTGCTTATATCAAACTCGGGTTTGATGCATCACCCCACCTCTCCTTCCCCCTTAAGCAGGCATAAGAGTGTTTTCTAAATGTGAGACTCTGTTCTCTTGCCTAACTCAGTTCATGTGTAGCCATGTTTACAGGATCTTCCTAAGTGATATCTTATGATAAGTTTCTTTTCCTGTGTGACTTCTTTCACTTAGAATCATCGTACCTGAATCCACTCATTTTGCTGCTACTGGTCTTATGGCATTGATTTCGTGGCTGAGGGATATTCCATCGTACGTAAGTTCCACAATGTTTGGAACCATTTTTATATTTCCTGGGATATTTCAGGTGTACCCAGGTTGAGGTTCCTTTAAGCAGTGCAGCCCTCAATTTGGGGGTGGCTCTGTCTTATGGATTTTCAGTTTTCCCAAGGTATATTCCCTAGACTGGAAGTGCCCTTGGCTCTGGAGCTCTGTTGTTTACTTGTTTTAGGGAACACAATGCACTCCTCCAGTGAGGCAGTTGGCAACTTACATCCCGCCCATCAGCATAACAAGGCTCCCTGTTCTCCAGGGCCTGTCTTGCCTTTCTGGTTTTTACACATTTTGTGGATGTCCCTTTTGACCGGTGGGAAGTGATACTCCTTTGTAGTGCAGATTTGCATTGCCCGCTTGCTTGCTTGGCCAAAAAGGGCGTATGCGTTTTCTCCTGAATATATTCAGGAGAAAACGCATACGCCCTTTTTGGCCAAGTGCATCATTGTCGAAGTTGTGCCCCTCTTCCTGTGCTTTACAGGCGATTCCAACGTACCTCTTGAACTCTGTTTCCTGCTATTCTGCCTCGCTTTCAAGTCCGCCTCGTTGCCTTCCCTCAACAGATTTTTGGACGATAGTTGGCCTTGATTACTCTGCCAGTTTGTGAATTGCTGTGCCCCTGAGCTCCATTTTTCAACTCGTTTTTTGTGAGCTGAACGCAAGTCCAAACTTTTGGTTCAGGACCTCTACAGGTTCCCGGTGGGTGGCTGAGACTGTGGTTCATTCTTCTTCCTGCCGGGAAATTAGAGTGACATGTGCCCATCCAAATGCCTAACAGCTACTCTCTCATTGGTTCTCCCTCTTCCCTTTCATCCTCTGCCAAATTGGCAACCTGTGCGAACCAGGAGCTTAAAGGGGCTGTCTCTCCAAGTTGGGAGATTGATAGGAAAGCAGTTGGAAAGTCAAACCGGAGCACCACGAGAGGGGCTCTTCGTTGAGTTTTAGAAACCTTTCGTATTCACAGTGTGTCCATTCTCTAGGTTTCCCATACACGTTATAGCTGTAGTAATATTCCCTTCCACCTGGAGAGCTGGGACCCATGGAATGGGTGCCATGCATTATTGCTTTAAAGGGTCTGCATTTGCTCACCCAATCTCACCAATCCTCTCAGTCCCAAGTGTCCAGCCTTATGCCATATCCAGCTGTCATTGTAGATAGGGTCATTCCAGGTTGTATCAGAGACCCTGAAGGAATTGTAAAGAATTTCCCTGTTTCTTTGTTCTGTTTTTGAAATTCCTTTTTAGAGTGGGTTTGAGCTGATTCTCGCGGCCATGTTTATGCCAGTCTAGACACACTTGATTCCCTTACGGAGACATACCAATACATAGGTTTTAAGATTCTTACTAGTCAGATCTATTCCTCTGCGGGAAATATGGGGTTTTGAGTCCCTTTCACTGAGGAAGGTGTAGGTCTTGTCTATTCCATAGTTGGTTTTTGGAACGGTACCTGTGCTTATATCAAAGTCTGGTTTGATGCATCACCCCACCTCTCCTTCCCCCTTAAGCAGGCATAAGAGTGTTTTCTAAATGTGAGACTCTGTTCTCTTGCCTAACTCAGTTCATGTGTAGCCATGTTTACAGGATCTTCCTAAGTGATATCTTATGATAAGTTTCTTTTCCTGTGTGACTTCTTTCACTTAGAATCATCGTACCTGAATCCACTCATTTTGCTGCTACTGGTCTTATGACATTGATTTCGTGGCTGAGGGATATTCCATCGTACGTAAGTTCCACAATGTTTGGAACCATTTTTATATTTCCTGGGATATTTCAGGTGTACCCAGGTTGAGGTTCCTGTAAGCAGTGCAGCCCTCAATTTGGGGGTGGCTCTGTCTTATGGATTTTCAGTTTTCCCAAGGTATATTCCCTAGACTGGAAGTGCCCTTGGCTCTGGAGCTCTGTTGTTTACTTGTTTTAGGGGACACAATGCACTCCTCCAGTGAGGCAGTTGGCAACTTACATCCCACCCATCAGCATAACAAGGCTCCCTGTTCTCCAGGGCCTGTCTTGCCTTTCTGGTTTTTACACATTTTGTGGATGCCCCTTTTGACCGGTGGGAAGTGATACTTCTTTGTAGTGCAGATTTGCATTGCCCGCTTGCTTGCTTGGCCAAAAAGGGCGTATGCGTTTTCTCCTGAATATATTCAGGAGAAAACACATACGCCCTTTTTGGCCAAGTGCATCATTGTCGAAGTTGTGCCCCTCTTCCTGTGCTTTACAGGCGATTCCAACGTACCCCTTGAACTCTGTTTCCTGCTATTCTGCCTCGCTTTCAAGTCCGCCTCGTTGCCTTCCCTCAACAGATTTTTGGACGATAGTTGGCCTTGATTACTCTGCCAGTTTGTGAATTGCTGTGCCCCTGAGCTCCATTTTTCAACTCGTTTTTTGTGAGCTGAACGCAAGTCCAAACTTTTGGTTCAGGACCTCTACTGGTTCCCGGTGGGTGGCTGAGACTTTGGTTCATTCTTCTTCCTGCCGGGAAATTAGAGTGACATGTGCCCATCCAAATGCCTAGCAGCTACTCTCTCATTGGTTCTCCCTCTTCCCTTTCATCCTCTGCCAAATTGGCAACCTGTGCGAACCAGGAGCTTAAAGGGGCTGTCTCTCCAAGTTGGGAGATTGATAGGAAAGCAGTTGGAAAGTCAAACCGGAGCACCAGGAGAGGGGCTCTTCGTTGAGTTTTAGAAACCTTTCGTATTCACATTGTGTCCATTCTCTAGGTTTCCCGTACACGTTATAGCTGTAGTAATATTCCCTTCCACCTGGAGAGCTGGGACCCATGGAATGGGTGCCATGCATTATTGCTTTAAAGGGTCTGCATTTGCTCACCCAATCTCACCAATCCTCTCAGTCCCAAGTGTCCAGCCTTATGCCACATCCAGCTGTCATTGTAGATAGGGTCATTCCAGGTTGCATCAGAGACCCTGAAGGAATTGTAAAGAATTTCCCTGTTTCTATGTTCTGTTTTTGAAATTCCTTTTTAGAGTGGGTTTGAGCTGATTCTCGCGGCCATGTTTATGCCAGTCTAGACACACTTGATTCCCTTACGGAGACATATCAATACATAGGTTTTAAGATTCTTACTAGCCAGATCTATTCCTCTGCGGGAAATATGGGGTTTTGAGTCCCTTTCACTGAGGAAGGTGTAGGTCTTGTCTATTCCATAGTTGGTTTTTGGAACGGTACCTGTGCTTATATCAAAGTCTGGTTTGATGCATCACCCCACCTCTCCTTCCCCCTTCAGCAGGCATAAGAGTGTTTTCTAAATGTGAGACTCTGTTCTCTTGCCTAACTCAGTTCATGTGTAGCCATGTTTACAGGATCTTCCTAAGTGATATCTTATGATAAGTTTCTTTTCCTGTGTGACTTCTTTCACTTAGAATCATCGTACCTGAATCCACTCATTTTGCTGCTACTGGTCTTATGACATTGATTTCATGGCTGAGGGATATTCCATCGTACGTAAGTTCCACAATGTTTGGAACCATTTTTATATTTCCTGGGATATTTCAGGTGTACCCAGGTTGAGGTTCCTGTAAGCAGTGCAGCCCTCAATTTGGGGGTGGCTCTGTCTTATGGATTTTCAGTTTTCCCAAGGTATATTCCCTAGACTGGAAGTGCCCTTGGCTCTGTAGCTCTGTTGTTTACTTGTTTTAGGGGACACAATGCACTCCTCCAGTGAGGCAGTTGGCAACTTACATCCCGCTCATCAGCATAACAAGGCTTCCTGTTCTCCAGGGCCTGTCTTGCCTTTCTGGTTTTTACACATTTTGTGGATGTCCCTTTTGACCGGTGGGAAGTGATACTCCTTTGTAGTGCAGATTTGCATTGCCCGCTTGCTTGCTTGGCCAAAAAGGGCGTATGCGTTTTCTCCTGAATATATTCAGGAGAAAACGCATACGCCCTTTTTGGCCAAGTGCATCATTGTCGAAGTTGTGCCCCTCTTCCTGTGCTTTACAGGCGATTCCAACGTACCTCTTGAAATCTGTTTCCTGCTATTCTGCCTCGCTTTCAAGTCCGCCTCGTTGCCTTCCCTCAACAGATTTTTGGACGATAGTTGGCCTTGATTACTCTGCCAGTTTGTGAATTGCTGTGCCCCTGAGCTCCATTTTTCAACTCGTTTTTTGTGAGCTGAACGCAAGTCCAAACTTTTGGTTCAGGACCTATACTGGTTCCCGGTGGGTGGCTGAGACTTTGGTTCATTCTTCTTCCTGCCGGGAAATTAGAGTGACATGTGCCCATCCAAATGCCTAGCAGCTACTCTCTCATTGGTTCTCCCTCTTCCCTTTCATCCTCTGCCAAATTGGCAACCTGTGCGAACCAGGAGCTTAAAGGGGCTGTCTCTCCAAGTTGGGAGATTGATAGGAAAGCAGTTGGAAAGTCAAACCGGAGCACCAGGGGAGGGGCTTTTCGTTGAGTTTTAGAAACCTTTCGTATTCACAGTGTGTCCATTCTCTAGGTTTCCCGTACACGTTATAGCTGTAGTACTATTCCCTTCCACCTGGAGAGCTGGGACCCATGGAATGGGTGCCATGCATTATTGCTTTAAAGGGTCTGCATTTGCTCACCCAATCTCACCAATCCTCTCAGTCCCAAGTGTCCAGCCTTATGCCACATCCAGCTGTCATTGTAGATAGGGTCATTCCAGGTTGCATCAGAGACCCTGAAGGAATTGTAAAGAATTTCCCTGTTTCTTTGTTCTGTTTTTGAAATTCCTTTTTAGAGTGGGTTTGAGCTGATTCTCGCTGCCATGTTTATGCCAGTCTAGACACATTTGATTCCCTTACGGAGACATATCAATACATAGGTTTTAAGATTCTTACTAGCCAGATCTATTCCTCTGCGGGAAATATGGGGTTTTGAGTCCCTTTCACTGAGGAAGGTGTACGTCTTGTCTATTCCATAGTTGGTTTTTGGAACGGTACCTGTGCTTATATCAAAGTCTGGTTTGATGCATCACCCCACCTCTCCTTCCCCCTTAAGCAGGCATAAGAGTGTTTTCTAAATGTGAGACTCTGTTCTCTTGCCTAACTCAGTTCATGTGTAGCCATGTTTACAGGATCTTCCTAAGTGATATCTTATGATAAGTTTCTTTTCCCGTGTGACTTCTTTCACTTAGAATCATCGTACCTGAATCCACTCATTTTGCTGCTACTGGTCTTATGACATTGATTTCGTGGCTGAGGGATATTCCATCGTACGTAAGTTCCACAATGTTTGGAACCATTTTTATATTTCCTGGGATATTTCAGGTGTACCCAGGTTGAGGTTCGTGTAAGCAGTGCAGCCCTCAATTTGGGGGTGGCTCTGTCTTATGGATTTTCAGTTTTCCCAAGGTATATACCCTAGACTGGAAGTGCCCTTGGCTCTGTAGCTCTGTTGTTTACTTGTTTTAGGGAACACAATGCACTCCTCCAGTGAGGCAGTTGGCAACTTACATCCCACCCATCAGCATAACAAGGCTCCCTGTTCTCCAGGGCCTGTCTTGCCTTTCTGGTTTTTACACATTTTGTGGATGTCCCTTTTGACCGGTGGGAAGTGATACTCCTTTGTAGTGCAGATTTGCATTGCCCGCTTGCTTGCTTGGCCAAAAAGGTCGTATGCGTTTTCTCCTGAATATATTCAGGAGAAAACGCATACGCCCTTTTTGGCCAAGTGCATCATTGTCGAAGTTGTGCCCCTCTTCCTGTGCTTTACAGGCGATTCCAACGTACCTCTTGAAATCTGTTTCCTGCTATTCTGCCTCGCTTTCAAGTCCGCCTCGTTGCCTTCCCTCAACAGATTTTTGGACGATAGTTGGCCTTGATTACTCTGCCAGTTTGTGAATTGCTGTGCCCCTGAGCTCCATTTTTCAACTCGTTTTTTGTGAGCTGAACGCAAGTCCAAACTTTTGGTTCAGGACCTATACTGGTTCCCGGTGGGTGGCTGAGACTTTGGTTCATTCTTCTTCCTGCCGGGAAATTAGAGTGACATGTGCCCATCCAAATGCCTAGCAGCTACTCTCTCATTGGTTCTCCCTCTTCCCTTTCATCCTCTGCCAAATTGGCAACCTGTGCGAACCAGGAGCTTAAAGGGGCTGTCTCTCCAAGTTGGGAGATTGATAGGAAAGCAGTTGGAAAGTCAAACTGGAGCACCACGAGAGGGGCTCTTCGTTGAGTTTTAGAAACCTTTCGTATTCACAGTGTGTCCATTCTCTAGGTTTCCCGAACACGTTATAGCTGTAGTAATATTCCCTTCAACCTGGAGAGCTGGGACCCATGGAATGGGTGCCATGCATTAATGCTTTAAAGGGTCTGCATTTGCTCACCCAATCTCACCAATCCTCTCAGTCCCAAGTGTCCAGGCTTATGCCACATCCAACTGTCATTGTAGATAGGGTCATTCCAGGTTGCATCAGAGACCCTGAAGGAATTGTAAAGAATTTCCCTGTTTCTTTGTTCTGTTTTTGAAATTCCTTTTTAGAGTGGGTTTGAGCTGATTCTCGCTGCCATGTTTATGCCAGTCTAGACACACTTGATTCCCTTACGGAGACATATCAATACATAGGTTTTAAGATTCTTACTAGTCAGATCAATTCCTCTGCGGGAAATATGGGATTTTGAGTCCCTTTCACTGAAGGAAGGTGTAGGTCTTGTCTATTCCATAGTTGGTTTTTGGAACGGTACCTGTGCTTATATCAAACTCGGGTTTGATGCATCACCCCACCTCTCCTTCCCCCTTAAGCAGGCATAAGAGTGTTTTCTAAATGTGAGACTCTGTTCTCTTGCCTAACTCAGTTCATGTCTAGCCATGTTTACAGGATCTTCCTAAGTGATATCTTATGATAAGTTTCTTTTCCTGTGTGACTTCTTTCACTTAGAATCATCGTACCTGAATCCACTCATTTTGCTGCTACTGGTCTTATGACATTGATTTCGTGGCTGAGGGATATTCCATCGTACGTAAGTTCCACAATGTTTGGAACCATTTTTATATTTCCTGGGATATTTCAGGTGTACCCAGGTTGAGGTTCCTGTAAGCAGTGCAGCCCTCAATGTGGGGGTGGCTCTGTCTTATGGATTTTCAGTTTTCCCAAGGTATATTCCCTAGACTGGAAGTGCCCTTGGCTCTGTAGCTCTGTTGTTTACTTGTTTTAGGGGACACAATGCACTCCTCCAGTGAGGCAGTTGGCAACTTACATCCCGCTCATCAGCATAACAAGGCTTCCTGTTCTCCAGGGCCTGTCTTGCCTTTCTGGTTTTTACACATTTTGTGGATGTCCCTTTTGACCGGTGGGAAGTGATACTCCTTTGTAGTGCAGATTTGCATTGCCCGCTTGCTTGCTTGGCCAAAAAGGGCGTATGCGTTTTCTCCTGAATATATTCAGGAGAAAACGCATACGCCCTTTTTGGCCAAGTGCATCATTGTCGAACTTTTGCCCCTCTTCCTGTGCTTTACAGGCGATTCCAACGTACCTCTTGAAATCTGTTTCCTGTTATTCTGCCTCGCTTTCAAGTCCGCCTCGTTGCCTTCCCTCAACAGATTTTTGGACGATAGTTGGCCTTGATTACTCTGCCAGTTTG
Source organism: Mesoplodon mirus (assembly GCF_964341445.2). Lineage (NCBI taxonomy): Eukaryota > Metazoa > Chordata > Mammalia > Artiodactyla > Ziphiidae > Mesoplodon > Mesoplodon mirus. Next base: position 117,546,196 of record NC_138984.1, read on the forward strand.
TGAATTGCTGTGCCCCTGAGCTCCATTTTTCAACTCGTTTTTTGTGAGCTGAACGCAAGTCCAAACTTTTGGTTCAAGACCTATACTGGTTCCCGGTGGGTGGCTGAGACTTTGGTTCATTCTTCTTCCTGCCGGGAAATTAGAGTGACATGTGCCCATCCAAACGCCTAACAGCTACTCTCTCATTGGTTCTCCCTCTTCCCTTTCATCCTCTGCCAAATTGGCAACCTGTGCGAACCAGGAGCTTAAAGGGGCTGTCTCTCCAAGTTGGGAGATTGATAGGAAAGCAGTTGGAAAGTCAAACCGGAGCACCAGGAGATGGGTTCTTCGTTGAGTTTTAGAAACCTGTCGTATTCACAGTGTGTCCATTCTCTAGGTTTCCCGTACACGTTATAGCTGTAGTAATATTCCCTTCAACCTGGAGAGCTGGGACCCATGGAATGGGTGCCATGCATTAATGCTTTAAAGGGTCTGCATTTGCTCACCCAATCTCACCAATCCTCTCAGTCCCAAGTGTCCAGCCTTATGCCACATCCAGCTGTCATTGTAGATAGGGTCATTCCAGGTTGCATCAGAGACCCTGAAGGAATTGTAAAGTATTTCCCTGTTTCTTTGTTCTGTTTTTGAAATTCCTTTTTAGAGTGGGTTTGAGCTGATTCTCGCGGCCATGTTTATGCCAGTCTAGACACACTTGATTCCCTTACGGAGACATATCAATACATAGGTTTTAAGATTCTTACTAGTCAGATCTATTCCTCTGCGGGAAATATGGGGTTTTGAGTCCCTTTCACTGAGGAAGGTGTAGGTGTTGTCTATTCCATAGTTGGTTTTTGGAACGGTACCTGTGCTTATATCAAACTCGGGTTTGATGCATCACCCCACCTCTCCTTCCCCCTTAAGCAGGCATAAGAGTGTTTTCTAAATGTGAGACTCTGTTCTCTTGCCTAACTCAGTTCATGTGTAGCCATGTTTACAGGATCTTCCTAAGTGATATCTTATGATAAGTTTCTTTTCCTGTGTGACTTCTTTCACTTAGAATCATCGTACCTGAATCCACTCATTTTGCTGCTACTGGTCTTATGACCTTGATTTCGTGGCTGAGGGATATTCCATCGTACGTAAGTTCCACAATGTTTGGAACCATTTTTATATTTCCTGGGATATTTCAGGTGTACCCAGGTTGAGGTTCCTGTAAGCAGTGCAGCCCTCAATTTGGGGGTGGCTCTGTCTTATGGATTTTCAGTTTTCCCAAGGTATATTCCCTAGACTGGAAGTGCCCTTGGCTCTGTAGCTCTGTTGTTTACTTGTTTTAGGGGACACAATGCACTCCTCCAGTGAGGCAGTTGGCAACTTACATCCCGCCCATCAGCATAACAAGGCTCCCTGTTCTCCAGGGCCTGTCTTGCCTTTCTGGTTTTTACACATTTTCTGGATGTCCCTTTTGACCGGTGGGAAGTGATACTCCTTTGTAGTGCAGATTTGCATTGCCCGCTTGCTTGCTTGGCCAAAAAGGGCGTATGCGTTTTCTCCTGAATATATTCAGGAGAAAACGCATACGCCCTTTTTGGCCAAGTGCATCATTGTCGAAGTTGTGCCCCTCTTCCTGTGCTTTACAGGCGATTCCAACGTACCTCTTGAAATCTGTTTCCTGCTATTCTGCCTCGCTTTCAAGTCCGCCTCGTTGCCTTCCCTCAACAGATTTTTGGACGATAGTTGGCCTTGATTACTCTGCCAGTTTGTGAATTGCTGTGCCCCTGAGCTCCATTTTTCAACTCGTTTTTGGTGAGCTGAACGCAAGTCCAAACTTTTGGTTCAGGACCTATACTGGTTCCCGGTGGGTGGCTGAGACTTTGGTTCATTCTTCTTCGTGCCGGGAAATTAGAGTGACATGTGCCCATCCAAATGCATAATAGCTACTCTCTCATTGGTTCTCCCTCTTCCCTTTCATCCTCTGCCAAATTGGCAACCTGTGCGAACCAGGAGCTTAAAGGGGCTGTCTCTCCAAGTTGGGAGATTGATAGGAAAGCAGTTGGAAAGTCAAACCGGAGCACCAGGAGAGGGGCTCTTCGTTGAGTTTTAGAAACCTGTCGTATTCAAAGTGTGTCCATTGTCTAGGTTTCCCGTATACGTTATAGCTGTAGTAATATTCCCTTCAACCTGGAGAGCTGGGACCCATGGAATGGGTGCCATGCATTATTGCTTTAAAGCGTCTGCATTTGCTCACCCTATCTCACCAATCCTCTCAGTCCCAAGTGTCCAGCCTTATGCCACATCCAGCTGTCATTGTAGATAGGGTCATTCCAGGTTGCATCAGAGACCCTGAAGGAATTGTAAAGAATTTCCCTGTTTCTTTGTTCTGTTTTTGAAATTCCTTTTTAGAGTGGGTTTGAGCTGATTCTCGCGGCCATGTTTATGCCAGTCTAGACACACTTGATCCCCTTACGGAGACATATCAGTACATAGGTTTTAAGATTCTTACTAGTCAGATCTATTCCTCTGCGGGAAATATGGGGTTTTGAGTCCCTTTCACTGAGGAAGGTGTAGGTCTTGTCTATTCCATAGTTGGTTTTTGGAACGGTACCTGTGCTTATATCAAACTCGGGTTTGATGCATCACCCCACCTCTCCTTCCCCCTTAAGCAGGCATAAGAGTGTTTTCTAAATGTGAGACTCTGTTCTCTTGCCTAACTCAGTTCATGTGTAGCCATGTTTACAGGATCTTCCTAAGTGATATCTTATGATAAGTTTCTTTTCCTGTGTGACTTCTTTCACTTAGAATCATCGTACCTGAATCCACTCATTTTGCTGCTACTGGTCTTATGACATTGATTTCGTGGCTGAGGGATATTCCATCGTACGTAAGTTCCACAATGTTTGGAACCATTTTTATATTTCCTGGGATATTTCAGGTGTACCCAGGTTGAGGTTCTTGTAAGCAGTGCAGCCCTCAGTTAGGGGGTGGCTCTGTCTTATGGACTTTCAGTATTCCCAAGGTATATTCCCTAGACTGGAAGTGCACTTGGCTCTGTAGCTCTGTTGTTTACTTGCTTTAGGGAACACAATGCACTCCTCCAGTGAGGCAGTTGGCAACTTACATCCCGCCCATCAGCATAACAGGGCTCCCTGTTCTCCAGGGCCTGTCTTGCCTTTCTGGTTTTTTACACATTTTGTGGATGTCCCTTTTGACCGGTTGAAGTGATACTTCTTTGTAGTGCAGATTTGCATTGCCCGCTTGCTTTCTTGGCCAAAAAGGGCGTATGCGTTTTCTCCTGAATATATTCAGGAGAAAACGCATACGCCCTTTTTGGCCAAGTGCATCATTGTCGAAGTTGTGCCCCTCTTCCTGTGCTTTACAGGTGATTCCAACGTACCTCTTGAAATCTGTTTCCTGCTATTCTGCCTCGATTTCAAGTCACCTCGTTGCCTTCCCTCAACAGATTTTTGGACGATAGTTGGCCTTGATTACTCTGCCAGTTTGTGAATTGCTGTGCCCCTGAGCTCCATTTTTCAACTCGTTTTTTGTGAGCTGAACGCAAGTCCAAACTTTTGGTTCAGGACCTATACTGGTTCCCGGTGGGTGGCTGAGACTTTGGTTCATTCTTCTTCCTGCAGGGAAATTAGAGTGACATGTGCCCATCCAAATGCCTAGCAGCTACTCTCTCATTGGTTCTCCCTCTTCCCTTTCATCCTCTGCCAAATTGGCAACCTGTGCGAACCAGGAGCTTAAAGGGGCTGTCTCTCCAAGTTGGGAGATTGATAGGAAAGCAGTTGGAAAGTCAAACCGGAGCACCAGGGGAGGGGCTTTTCGTTGAGTTTTAGAAACCTGTCGTATTCACAGTGTGTCCATTCTCTAGGTTTCCCGTACACGTTATAGCTGTAGTAATATTCCCTTCCACCTGGAGAGCTGGGACCCATGGAATGGGTGCCATGCATTATTGCTTTAAAGGGTCTGCATTTGCTCACCCAATCTCACCAATCCTCTCAGTCCCAAGTGTCCAGCCTTATGCCACATCCAGCTGTCATTGTAGATAGGGTCATTCCAGGTTGCATCAGAGACCCTGAAGGAATTGTAAAGAATTTCCCTGTTTCTTTGTTCTGTTTTTGAAATTCCTTTTTAGAGTGGGTTTGAGCTGATTCTCGCGGCCATGTTTATGCCAGTCTAGACACACTTGATTCCCTTACGGAGACATATCAGTACATAGGTTTTAAGATTCTGACTAGTCAGATCTATTCCTCTGCGGGAAATATGGGGTTTTGAGTCCCTTTCACTGAGGAAGGTGTAGGTCTTGTCTATTCCATAGTTGGTTTTTGGAACGGTACCTGTGCTTATATCAAACTCGGGTTTGATGCATCACCCCACCTCTCCTTCCCCCTTAAGCAGGCATAAGAGTGTTTTCTAAATGTGAGACTCTGTTCTCTTGCCTAACTCAGTTCATGTGTAGCCATGTTTACAGGATCTTCCTAAGTGATATCTTATGATAAGTTTCTTTTCCTGTGTGACTTCTTTCACTTAGAATCATCGTACCTGAATCCACTCATTTTGCTGCTACTGGTCTTATGACATTGATTTCGTGGCTGAGGGATATTCCATCGTACGTAAGTTCCACAATGTTTGGAACCATTTTTATATTTCCTGGGATATTTCAGGTATACCCAGGTTAAGGTTCCTGTAAGGAGTGCAGCCCTCAATTTGGGGGTGGCTCTGTCTTATGGATTTTCAGTTTTCCCAAGGTATATTCCCTAGACTGGAAGTGCCCTTGGCTCTGTAGCTCTGTTGTTTACTTGTTTTAGGGGACACAATGCACTCCTCCAGTGAGGCAGTTGGCAACTTACATCCCGCCCATCAGCATAACAAGGCTCCCTGTTCTCCAGGGCCTGTCTTGCCTTTCTGGTTTTTACACATTTTGTGGATGTCCCTTTTAACCGGTGGGAAGTGATACTCCTTTGTAGTGCAGATTTGCATTGCCCGCTTGCTTGCTTGGCCAAAAAGGGCGTATGCGTTTTCTCCTGAATATATTCAGGAGAAAACGCATACGCCCTTTTTGGCCAAGTGCATCATTGTCGAAGTTGTGCCCCTCTTCCTGTGCTTTACAGGCGATTCCAACGTACCTCTTGAAATCTGTTTCCTGCTATTCTGCCTCGCTTTCAAGTCCGCCTCGTTGCCTTCCCTCAACAGATTTTTGGACGATAGTTGGCCTTGATTACTCTGCCAGTTTGTGAATTGCTGTGCCCCTGAGCTCCATTTTTCAACTCGTTTTTTGTGAGCTGAACGCAAGTCCAAACTTTTGGTTCAGGACCTCTACTGGTTCCCGGTGGGTGGCTGAGACTTTGGTTCATTCTTCTTCCTGCCGGGAAATTAGAGTGACATGTGCCCATCCAAATGCCTAGCAGCTACTCTCTCATTGGTTCTCCCTCTTCCCTTTCATCCTCTGCCAAATTGGCAACCTGTGCGAACCAGGAGCTTAAAGGGGCTGTCTCTCCAAGTTGGGAGATTGATAGGAAAGCAGTTGGAAAGTCAAACCGGAGCACCAGGGGAGGGGCTTTTCGTTGAGTTTTAGAAACCTTTCGTATTCACAGTGTGTCCATTCTCTAGGTTTCCCGTACACGTTATAGCTGTAGTACTATTCCCTTCCACCTGGAGAGCTGGGACCCATGGAATGGGTGCCATGCATTATTGCTTTAAAGGGTCTGCATTTGCTCACCCAATCTCACCAATCCTCTCAGTCCCAAGTGTCCAGCCTTATGCCACATCCAGCTGTCATTGTAGATAGGGTCATTCCAGGTTGCATCAGAGACCCTGAAGGAATTGTAAAGAATTTCCCTGTTTCTTTGTTCTGTTTTTGAAATTCCTTTTTAGAGTGGGTTTGAGCTGATTCTCGCTGCCATGTTTATGCCAGTCTAGACACACTTGATTCCCTTACGGAGACATATCAATACATAGGTTTTAAGATTCTTACTAGTCAGATCAATTCCTCTGCGGGAAATATGGGATTTTGAGTCCCTTTCACTGAAGGAAGGTGTAGGTCTTGTCTATTCCATAGTTGGTTTTTGGAACGGTACCTGTGCTTATATCAAACTCGGGATTGATGCATCACCCCACCTCTCCTTCCCCCTTAAGCAGGCATAAGAGTGTTTTCTAAATGTGAGACTCTGTTCTCTTGCCTAACTCAGTTCATGTGTAGCCATGTTTACAGGATCTTCCTAAGTGATATCTTATGATAAGTTTCTTTTCCTGTGTGACTTCTTTCACTTAGAATCATCGTACCTGAATCCACTCATTTTGCTGCTACTGGTCTTATGACATTGATTTCGTGGCTGAGGGATATTCCATCGTACGTAAGTTCCACAATGTTTGGAACCATTTTTATATTTCCTGGGATATTTCAGGTATACCCAGGTTAAGGTTCCTGTAAGCAGTGCAGCCCTCAATTCGGGGGTGGCTCTGTCTTATGGATTTTCAGTTTTCCCAAGGTATATTCCCTAGACTGGAAGTGCCCTTGGCTCTGTAGCTCTGTTGTTTACTTGTTTTAGGGGACACAATGCACTCCTCCAGTGAGGCAGTTGGCAACTTACATCCCGCCCATCAGCATAACAAGGCTCCCTGTTCTCCAGGGCCTGTCTTGCCTTTCTGGTTTTTACACATTTTGTGGATGTCCCTTTTGACCGGTGGGAAGTGATACTCCTTTGTAGTGCAGATTTGCATTGCCCGCTTGCTTGCTTGGCCAAAAAGGGCGTATGCGTTTTCTCCTGAATATATTCAGGAGAAAACGCATACGCCCTTTTTGGCCAAGTGCATCATGGTCGAAGTTGTGCCCCTCTTCCTGTGCTTTACAGGCGATTCCAACGTACCTCTTGAAATCTGTTTCCTGCTATTCTGCCTCGCTTTCAAGTCCGCCTCGTTGCCTTCCCTCAACAGATTTTTGGACGATAGTTGGCCTTGATTACTCTGCCAGTTTGTGAATTGCTGTGCCCCTGAGCTCCATTTTTCAACTCGTTTTTTGTGAGCTGAACGCAAGTCCAAACTTTTGGTTCAGGACCTATACTGGTTCCCGGTGGGTGGCTGAGACTTTGGTTCATTCTTCTTCCTGCCGGGAAATTAGAGTGACATGTGCCCATCCAAATGCCTAGCAGCTACTCTCTCATTGGTTCTCCCTCTTCCCTTTCATCCTCTGCCAAATTGGCAACCTGTGCGAACCAGGAGCTTAAAGGGGCTGTCTCTCCAAGTTGGGAGATTGATAGGAAAGCAGTTGGAAAGTCAAACCGGAGCACCAGGGGAGGGGCTTTTCGTTGAGTTTTAGAAACCTTTCGTATTCACAGTGTGTCCATTCTCTAGGTTTCCCGTACACGTTATAGCTGTAGTACTATTCCCTTCCACCTGGAGAGCTGGGACCCATGGAATGGGTGCCATGCATTATTGCTTTAAAGGGTCTGCATTTGCTCACCCAATCTCACCAATCCTCTCAGTCCCAAGTGTCCAGCCTTATGCCACATCCAGCTGTCATTGTAGATAGGGTCATTCCAGGTTGCATCAGAGACCCTGAAGGAATTGTAAAGAATTTCCCTGTTTCTTTGTTCTGTTTTTGAAATTCCTTTTTAGAGTGGGTTTGAGCTGATTCTCGCTGCCATGTTTATGCCAGTCTAGACACATTTGATTCCCTTACGGAGACATATCAATACATAGGTTTTAAGATTCTTACTAGCCAGATCTATTCCTCTGCGGGAAAGATGGGGTTTTGAGTCCCTTTCACTGAGGAAGGTGTACGTCTTGTCTATTCCATAGTTGGTTTTTGGAACGGTACCTGTGCTTATATCAAAGTCTGGTTTGATGCATCACCCCACCTCTCCTTCCCCCTTAAGCAGGCATAAGAGTGTTTTCTAAATGTGAGACTCTGTTCTCTTGCCTAACTCAGTTCATGTGTAGCCATGTTTACAGGATCTTCCTAAGTGATATCTTATGATAAGTTTCTTTTCCCGTGTGACTTCTTTCACTTAGAATCATCGTACCTGAATCCACTCATTTTGCTGCTACTGGTCTTATGACATTGATTTCGTGGCTGAGGGATATTCCATCGTACGTAAGTTCCACAATGTTTGGAACCATTTTTATATTTCCTGGGATATTTCAGGTGTACCCAGGTTGAGGTTCCTGTAAGCAGTGCAGCCCTCAATTTGGGGGTGGCTCTGTCTTATGGATTTTCAGTTTTCCCAAGGTATATACCCTAGACTGGAAGTGCCCTTGGCTCTGTAGCTCTGTTGTTTACTTGTTTTAGGGAACACAATGCACTCCTCCAGTGAGGCAGTTGGCAACTTACATCCCACCCATCAGCATAACAAGGCTCCCTGTTCTCCAGGGCCTGTCTTGCCTTTCTGGTTTTTACACATTTTGTGGATGTCCCTTTTGACCGGTGGGAAGTGATACTCCTTTGTAGTGCAGATTTGCATTGCCCGCTTGCTTGCTTGGCCAAAAAGGTCGTATGCGTTTTCTCCTGAATATATTCAGGAGAAAACGCATACGCCCTTTTTGGCCAAGTGCATCATTGTCGAAGTTGTGCCCCTCTTCCTGTGCTTTACAGGCGATTCCAACGTACCTCTTGAAATCTGTTTCCTGCTATTCTGCCTCGCTTTCAAGTCCGCCTCGTTGCCTTCCCTCAACAGATTTTTGGACGATAGTTGGCCTTGATTACTCTGCCAGTTTGTGAATTGCTGTGCCCCTGAGCTCCATTTTTCAACTCGTTTTTTGTGAGCTGAACGCAAGTCCAAACTTTTGGTTCAGGACCTATACTGGTTCCCGGTGGGTGGCTGAGACTTTGGTTCATTCTTCTTCCTGCCGGGAAATTAGAGTGACATGTGCCCATCCAAATGCCTAGCAGCTACTCTCTCATTGGTTCTCCCTCTTCCCTTTCATCCTCTGCCAAATTGGCAACCTGTGCGAACCAGGAGCTTAAAGGGGCTGTCTCTCCAAGTTGGGAGATTGATAGGAAAGCAGTTGGAAAGTCAAACTGGAGCACCACGAGAGGGGCTCTTCGTTGAGTTTTAGAAACCTTTCGTATTCACAGTGTGTCCATTCTCTAGGTTTCCCGAACACGTTATAGCTGTAGTAATATTCCCTTCAACCTGGAGAGCTGGGACCCATGGAATGGGTGCCATGCATTAATGCTTTAAAGGGTCTGCATTTGCTCACCCAATCTCACCAATCCTCTCAGTCCCAAGTGTCCAGGCTTATGCCACATCCAACTGTCATTGTAGATAGGGTCATTCCAGGTTGCATCAGAGACCCTGAAGGAATTGTAAAGAATTTCCCTGTTTCTTTGTTCTGTTTTTGAAATTCCTTTTTAGAGTGGGTTTGAGCTGATTCTCGCTGCCATGTTTATGCCAGTCTAGACACACTTGATTCCCTTACGGAGACATATCAATACATAGGTTTTAAGATTCTTACTAGTCAGATCAATTCCTCTGCGGGAAATATGGGATTTTGAGTCCCTTTCACTGAAGGAAGGTGTAGGTCTTGTCTATTCCATAGTTGGTTTTTGGAACGGTACCTGTGCTTATATCAAACTCGGGTTTGATGCATCACCCCACCTCTCCTTCCCCCTTAAGCAGGCATAAGAGTGTTTTCTAAATGTGAGACTCTGTTCTCTTGCCTAACTCAGTTCATGTCTAGCCATGTTTACAGGATCTTCCTAAGTGATATCTTATGATAAGTTTCTTTTCCTGTGTGACTTCTTTCACTTAGAATCATCGTACCTGAATCCACTCATTTTGCTGCTACTGGTCTTATGACATTGATTTCGTGGCTGAGGGATATTCCATCGTACGTAAGTTCCACAATGTTTGGAACCATTTTTATATTTCCTGGGATATTTCAGGTGTACCCAGGTTGAGGTTCCTGTAAGCAGTGCAGCCCTCAATGTGGGGGTGGCTCTGTCTTATGGATTTTCAGTTTTCCCAAGGTATATTCCCTAGACTGGAAGTGCCCTTGGCTCTGGAGCTCTGTTGTTTACTTGTTTTAGGGAACACAATGCACTCCTCCAGTGAGGCAGTTGGCAACTTACATCCCGCCCATCAGCATAACAAGGATCCCTGTTCTCCAGGGCCTGTCTTGCCTTTCTGGTTTTTACACATTTTGTGGATGTCCCTTTTGACCGGTGGGAAGTGATACTCCTTTGTAGTGCAGATTTGCATTGCCCGCTTGCTTGCTTGGCCAAAAAGGGCGTATGCGTTTTCTCCTGAATATATTCAGGAGAAAACGCATACGCCCTTTTTGGCCAAGTGCATCATTGTCGAACTTGTGCCCCTCTTCCTGTGCTTTAAAGGCGAATCCAACGTACCTCTTGAAATCTGTTTCCTGTTATTCTGCCTCGCTTTCAAGTCCGCCTCGTTGCCTTCCCTCAACAGATTTTTGGACGATAGTTGGCCTTGATTACTCTGCCAGTTTGTGAATTGCTGTGCCCCTGAGCTCCATTTTTCAACTCGTTTTTTGTGAGCTGAACGCAAGTCCAAACTTTTGGTTCAAGACCTATACTGGTTCCCGGTGGGTGGCTGAGACTTTGGTTCATTCTTCTTCCTGCCGGGAAATTAGAGTGACATGTGCCCATCCAAACGCCTAACAGCTACTCTCTCATTGGTTCTCCCTCTTCCCTTTCATCCTCTGCCAAATTGGCAACCTGTGCGAACCAGGAGCTTAAAGGGGCTGTCTCTCCAAGTTGGGAGATTGATAGGAAAGCAGTTGGAAAGTCAAACCGGAGCACCAGGAGATGGGCTCTTCGTTGAGTTTTAGAAACCTGTCGTATTCACAGTGTGTCCATTCTCTAGGTTTCCCGTACACGTTATAGCTGTAGTAATATTCCCTTCAACCTGGAGAGCTGGGACCCATGGAATGGGTGCCATGCATTAATGCTTTAAAGGGTCTGCATTTGCTCACCCAATCTCACCAATCCTCTCAGTCCCAAGTGTCCAGCCTTATGCCACATCCAGCTGTCATTGTAGATAGGGTCATTCCAGGTTGCATCAGAGACCCTGAAGGAATTGTAAAGTATTTCCCTGTTTCTTTGTTCTGTTTTTGAAATTCCTTTTTAGAGTGGGTTTGAGCTGATTCTCGCGGCCATGTTTATGCCAGTCTAGACACACTTGATTCCCTTACGTAGACATATCAATACATAGGTTTTAAGATTCTTACTAGTCAGATCTATTCCTCTGCGGGAAATATGGGGTTTTGAGTCCCTTTCACTGAGGAAGGTGTAGGTGTTGTCTATTCCATAGTTGGTTTTTGGAACGGTACCTGTGCTTATATCAAACTCGGGTTTGATGCATCACCCCACCTCTCCTTCCCCCTTAAGCAGGCATAAGAGTGTTTTCTAAATGTGAGACTCTGTTCTCTTGCCTAACTCAGTTCATGTGTAGCCATGTTTACAGGATCTTCCTAAGTGATATCTTATGATAAGTTTCTTTTCCTGTGTGACTTCTTTCACTTAGAATCATCGTACCTGAATCCACTCATTTTGCTGCTACTGGTCTTATGACCTTGATTTCGTGGCTGAGGGATATTCCATCGTACGTAAGTTCCACAATGTTTGGAACCATTTTTATATTTCCTGGGATATTTCAGGTGTACCCAGGTTGAGGTTCCTGTAAGCAGTGCAGCCCTCAATTTGGGGGTGGCTCTGTCTTATGGATTTTCAGTTTTCCCAAGGTATATTCCCTAGACTGGAAGTGCCCTTGGCTCTGTAGCTCTGTTGTTTACTTGTTTTAGGGGACACAATGCACTCCTCCAGTGAGGCAGTTGGCAACTTACATCCCGCCCATCAGCATAACAAGGCTCACTGTTCTCCAGGGCCTGTCTTGCCTTTCTGGTTTTTACACATTTTCTGGATGTCCCTTTTGACCGGTGGGAAGTGATACTCCTTTGTAGTGCAGATTTGCATTGCCCGCTTGCTTGCTTGGCCAAAAAGGGCGTATGCGTTTTCTCCTGAATATATTCAGGAGAAAACGCATACGCCCTTTTTGGCCAAGTGCATCATTGTCGAAGTTGTGCCCCTCTTCCTGTGCTTTACAGGCGATTCCAACGTACCTCTTGAAATCTGTTTCCTGCTATTCTGCCTCGCTTTCAAGTCCGCCTCGTTGCCTTCCCTCAACAGATTTTTGGACGATAGTTGGCCTTGATTACTCTGCCAGTTTGTGAATTGCTGTGCCCCTGAGCTCCATTTTTCAACTCGTTTTTGGTGAGCTGAACGCAAGTCCAAACTTTTGGTTCAGGACCTATACTGGTTCCCGGTGGGTGGCTGAGACTTTGGTTCATTCTTCTTCGTGCCGGGAAATTAGAGTGACATGTGCCCATCCAAATGCCTAATAGCTACTCTCTCATTGGTTCTCCCTCTTCCCTTTCATCCTCTGCCAAATTGGCAACCTGTGCGAACCAGGAGCTTAAAGGGGCTGTCTCTCCAAGTTGGGAGATTGATAGGAAAGCAGTTGGAAAGTCAAACCGGAGCACCAGGAGAGGGGCTCTTCGTTGAGTTTTAGAAACCTGTCGTATTCAAAGTGTGTCCATTGTCTAGGTTTCCCGTATACGTTATAGCTGTAGTAATATTCCCTTCAACCTGGAGAGCTGGGACCCATGGAATGGGTGCCATGCATTATTGCTTTAAAGCGTCTGCATTTGCTCACCCTATCTCACCAATCCTCTCAGTCCCAAGTGTCCAGCCTTATGCCACATCCAGCTGTCATTGTAGATAGGGTCATTCCAGGTTGCATCAGAGACCCTGAAGGAATTGTAAAGAATTTCCCTGTTTCTTTGTTCTGTTTTTGAAATTCCTTTTTAGAGTGGGTTTGAGCTGATTCTCGCGGCCATGTTTATGCCAGTCTAGACACACTTGATCCCCTTACGGAGACATATCAGTACATAGGTTTTAAGATTCTTACTAGTCAGATCTATTCCTCTGCGGGAAATATGGGGTTTTGAGTCCCTTTCACTGAGGAAGGTGTAGGTCTTGTCTATTCCATAGTTGGTTTTTGGAACGGTACCTGTGCTTATATCAAACTCGGGTTTGATGCATCACCCCACCTCTCCTTCCCCCTTAAGCAGGCATAAGAGTGTTTTCTAAATGTGAGACTCTGTTCTCTTGCCTAACTCAGTTCATGTGTAGCCATGTTTACAGGATCTTCCTAAGTGATATCTTATGATAAGTTTCTTTTCCTGTGTGACTTCTTTCACTTAGAATCATCGTACCTGAATCCACTCATTTTGCTGCTACTGGTCTTATGACATTGATTTCGTGGCTGAGGGATATTCCATCGTACGTAAGTTCCACAATGTTTGGAACCATTTTTATATTTCCTGGGATATTTCAGGTGTACCCAGGTTGAGGTTCTTGTAAGCAGTGCAGCCCTCAATTAGGGGATGGCTCTGTCTTATGGACTTTCAGTATTCCCAAGGTATATTCCCTAGACTGGAAGTGCACTTGGCTCTGTAGCTCTGTTGTTTACTTGCTTTAGGGAACACAATGCACTCCTCCAGTGAGGCAGTTGGCAACTTACATCCCGCCCATCAGCATAACAGGGCTCCCTGTTCTCCAGGGCCTGTCTTGCCTTTCTGGTTTTTTACACATTTTGTGGATGTCCCTTTTGACCGGTTGAAGTGATACTTCTTTGTAGTGCAGATTTGCATTGCCCGCTTGCTTTCTTGGCCAAAAAGGGCGTATGCGTTTTCTCCTGAATATATTCAGGAGAAAACGCATACGCCCTTTTTGGCCAAGTGCATCATTGTCGAAGTTGTGCCCCTCTTCCTGTGCTTTACAGGCGATTCCAACGTACCTCTTGAAATCTGTTTCCTGCTATTCTGCCTCGATTTCAAGTCACCTCGTTGCCTTCCCTCAACAGATTTTTGGACGATAGTTGGCCTTGATTACTCTGCCAGTTTGTGAATTGCTGTGCCCCTGAGCTCCATTTTTCAACTCGTTTCTTGTGAGCTGAACGCAAGTCCAAACTTTTGGTTCAGGACCTATACTGGTTCCCGGTGGGTGGCTGAGACTTTGGTTTATTCTTCTTCCTGCCGGGAAATTAGAGTGACATGTGCCCATCCAAATGCCTAGCAGCTACTCTCTCATTGGTTCTCCCTCTTCCCTTTCATCCTCTGCCAAATTGGCAACATGTGCGAACCAGGAGCTTAAAGGGGCTGTCTCTCCAAGTTGGGAGATTGATAGGAAAGCAGTTGGAAAGTCAAACCGGAGCACCAGGAGAGGGGCTCTTCGTTGAGTTTTAGAAACCTGTCGTATTCACAGTGTGTCCATTCTCTAGGTTTCCCGTACACGTTATAGCTGTAGTAATATTCCCTTCAACCTGGAGAGCTGGGACCCATGGAATGGGTGCCATGCATTATTGCTTTAAAGGGTCTGCATTTGCTCACCCAATCTCACCAATCCTCTCAGTCCCAAGTGTCCAGCCTTATGCCACATCCAGCTGTCATTGTAGATAGGGTCATTCCAGGTTGCATCAGAGACCCTGAAGGAATTGTAAAGAATTTCGCTGTTTCTTTGTTCTGTTTTTGAAATTCCTTTTTAGAGTGGGTTTGAGCTGATTCTCGCTGCCATGTTTATGCCAGTCTAGACACACTTGATTCCCTTACGGAGACATATCAGTACATAGGTTTTAAGATTCTTACTAGTCAGATCTATTCCTCTGCGGGAAATATGGGGTTTTGAGTCCCTTTCACTGAGGATGGTGTAGGTCTTGTCTATTCCATAGTTGGTTTTTGGAACGGTACCTGTGCTTATATCAAACTCGGGTTTGATGCATCACCCCACCTCTCCTTCCCCCTTAAGCAGGCATAAGAGTGTTTTCTAAATGTGAGACTCTGTTCTCTTGCCTAACTCAGTTCATGTGTAGCCATGTTTACAGGATCTTCCTAAGTGATATCTTATGATAAGTTTCTTTTCCTGTGTGACTTCTTTCACTTAGAATCATCGTACCTGAATCCACTCATTTTGCTGCTACTGGTCTTATGATATTGATTTCGTGGCTGAGGGATATTCCATCGTACGTAAGTTCCACAATGTTTGGAACCATTTTTATATTTCCTGGGATATTTCAGGTGTACCCAGGTTGAGGTTCTTGTAAGCAGTGCAGCCCTCAATTAGGGGGTGGCTCTGTCTTATGGATTTTCAGTTTTCCCAAGGTATATTCCCTAGACTGGAAGTGCCCTTGGCTCTGTAGCTCTGTTGTTTACTTGCTTTAGGGAACACAATGCACTCCTCCAGTGAGGCAGTTGGCAACTTACATCCCGCCCATCAGCATAACAGGGCTCCCTGTTCTCCAGGGCCTGTCTTGCCTTTCTGGTTTTTTACACATTTTGTGGATGTCCCTTTTGACCGGTGGGAAGTGATACTTCTTTGTAGTGCAGATTTGCATTGCCCGCTTGCTTGCTTGGCCAAAAACGGCATATGCGTTTTCTCCTGAATATATTCAGGAGAAAACGCATACGCCCTTTTTGGCCAAGTGCATCATTGTCGAAGTTGTGCCCCTCTTCCTGTGCTTTACAGGCGATTCCAACGTACCTCTTGAATTCTGTTTCCTGCTATTCTGCCTCGCTTTCAAATCCGCCTCGTTGCCTTCCCTCAACAGATTTTTGGACGATAGTTGGCCTTGATTACTCTGCCAGTTTGTGAATTGCTGTGCCCCTGAGCTCCATTTTTCAACTCTTTTTTTGTGAGCTGAACGCAAGTCCAAACTTTTGGTTCAGGACCTATACTGGTTCCCGGTGGGTGGCTGAGACTTTGGTTCATTCTTCTTCCTGCCGGGAAATTAGAGTGACATGTGCCCATCCAAATGCCTAACAGCTACTCTCTCATTGGTTCTCCCTCTTCCCTTTCATCCTCTGCCAAATTGGCAACCTGTGCGAACCAGGAGCTTAAAGGGGCTGTCTCTCCAATTTGGGAGATTGATAGGAAAGCAGTTGGAAAGTCAAACCGGAGCACCAGGAGAGGGGCTCTTCGTTGAGTTTTAGAAACCTGTCGTATTCAAAGTGTGTCCATTCTCTAGGTTTCCCGTACACGTTATAGCTGTAGTAATATTCCCTTCCACCTGGAGAGCTGGGACCCATGGAATGGGTGCCATGCATTAACGCTTTAAAGGGTCTGCATTTGCTCACCCAATCTCACCAATCCTCTCAGTCCCAAGTGTCCAGCCTTATGCCACATCCAGCTGTCATTGTAGATAGGGTCATTCCAGGTTGCATCAGAGACCCTGAAGGAATTGGAAAGAATTTCCCTGTTTCTTTGTTCTGTTTTTGAAATTCCTTTTTAGAGTGGGTTTGAGCTGATTCTCGCTGCCATGTTTATGCCAGTCTAGACACACTTGATCCCCTTACGGAGACATATCAGTACATAGGTTTTAAGATTCTTACTAGTCAGATCTATTCCTCTGCGGGAAATATGGGGTTTTGAGTCCCTTTCACTGAGGAAGGTGTAGGTCTTGTCTATTCCATAGTTGGTTTTTGGAACGGTACCTGTGCTTATATCAAACTCGGGTTTGATGCATCACCCCACCTCTCCTTCCCCCTTAAGCAGGCATAAGAGTGTTTTCTAAATGTGAGACTCTGTTCTCTTGCCTAACTCAGTTCATGTGTAGCCATGTTTACAGGATCTTCCTAAGTGATATCTTATGATAAGTTTCTTTTTCTGTGTGACTTCTTTCACTTAGAATCATCGTACCTGAATCCACTCATTTTGCTGCTACTGGTCTTATGACATTGATTTCGTGGCTGAGGGATATTCCATCGTACGTAAGTTCCACAATGTTTGGAACCATTTTTATATTTCCTGGGATATTTCAGGTGTACCCAGGTTGAGGTTCTTGTAAGCAGTGCAGCCCTCAATTAGAGGGTGGCTCTGTCTTATGGACTTTCAGTTTTCCCAAGGTATATTCCCTAGACTGGAAGTGCCCTTGGCTCTGTAGCTCTGTTGTTTACTTGCTTTAGGGAACACAATGCACTCCTCCAGTGAGGCAGTTGGCAACTTACATCCCGCCCATCAACATAACAGGGCTCCCTGTTCTCCAGGGCCTGTCTTGCCTTTCTGGTTTTTTACACATTTTGTGGATGTCCCTTTTGACCGGTGGGAAGTGATACTTCTTTGTAGTGCAGATTTGCATTGCCCGCTTGCTTGCTTGGCCAAAAAGGGCGTATGCGTTTTCTCCTGAATATATTCAGGAGAAAACGCATATGCCCTTTTTGGCCAAGTGCATCATTGTCGAAGTTGTGCCCCTCTTCCTGTGCTTTACAGGCGATTCCAACGTACCTCTTGAAATCTGTTTCCTGCTATTCTGCCTCGCTTTCAAGTCCGCCTCGTTGCCTTCCCTCAACAGATTTTTGGACGATAGTTGGCCTTGATTACTCTGCCAGTTTGTGAATTGCTGTGCCCCTGAGCTCCATTTTTCAACTCGTTTCTTGTGAGCTGAACGCAAGTCCAAACTTTTGGTTCAAGACCTATACTGGTTCCCGGTGGGTGGCTGAGACTTTGGTTCATTCTTCTTCCTGCCGGGAAATTAGAGTGACATGTGCCCATCCAAATGCCTAGCAGCTACTCTCTCATTGGTTCTCCCTCTTCCCTTTCATCCTCTGCCAAATTGGCAACCTGTGCGAACCAGGAGCTTAAAGGGGCTGTCTCTCCAAGTTGGGAGATTGATAGGAAAGCAGTTGGAAAGTCAAACCGGAGCACCAGGAGAGGGGCTCTTCGTTGAGTTTTAGAAACCTGTCGTATTCACAGTGTGTCCATTCTCTAGGTTTCCCGTACACGTTATAGCTGTAGTAATATTCCCTTCAACCTGGAGAGCTGGGACCCATGGAATGGGTGCCATGCATTATTGCTTTAAAGTGTCTGCATTTGCTCACCCAATCTCACCAATCCTCTCAGTCCCAAGTGTCCAGCCTTATGCCACATCCAGCTGTCATTGTAGATAGGGTCATTCCAGGTTGCATCAGAGACCCTGAAGGAATTGGAAAGAATTTCCCTGTTTCTTTGTTCTGTTTTTGAAATTCCTTTTTAGAGTGGGTTTGAGCTGATTCTCGCTGCCATGTTTATGCCAGTCTAGACACACTTGATCCCCTTACGGAGACATATCAGTACATAGGTTTTAAGATTCTTACTAGTCAGATCTATTCCTCTGCGGGAAATATGGGGTTTTGAGTCCCTTTCACTGAGGAAGGTGTAGGTCTTGTCTATTCCATAGTTGGTTTTTGGAACGGTACCTGTGCTTATATCAAACTCGGGTTTGATGCATCACCCCACCTCTCCTTCCCCCTTAAGCAGGCATAAGAGTGTTTTCTAAATGTGAGACTCTGTTCTCTTGCCTAACTCAGTTCATGTGTAGCCATGTTTACAGGATCTTCCTAAGTGATATCTTATGATAAGTTTCTTTTTCTGTGTGACTTCTTTCACTTAGAATCATCGTACCTGAATCCACTCATTTTGCTGCTACTGGTCTTATGACATTGATTTCGTGGCTGAGGGATATTCCATCGTACGTAAGTTCCACAATGTTTGGAACCATTTTTATATTTCCTGGGATATTTCAGGTGTACCCAGGTTGAGGTTCTTGTAAGCAGTGCAGCCCTCAATTAGAGGGTGGCTCTGTCTTATGGACTTTCAGTTTTCCCAAGGTATATTCCCTAGACTGGAAGTGCCCTTGGCTCTGTAGCTCTGTTGTTTACTTGCTTTAGGGAACACAATGCACTCCTCCAGTGAGGCAGTTGGCAACTTACATCCCGCCCATCAACATAACAGGGCTCCCTGTTCTCCAGGGCCTGTCTTGCCTTTCTGGTTTTTTACACATTTTGTGGATGTCCCTTTTGACCGGTGGGAAGTGATACTTCTTTGTAGTGCAGATTTGCATTGCCCGCTTGCTTGCTTGGCCAAAAAGGGCGTATGCGTTTTCTCCTGAATATATTCAGGAGAAAACGCATATGCCCTTTTTGGCCAAGTGCATCATTGTCGAAGTTGTGCCCCTCTTCCTGTGCTTTACAGGCGATTCCAACGTACCTCTTGAAATCTGTTTCCTGCTATTCTGCCTCGCTTTCAAGTCCGCCTCGTTGCCTTCCCTCAACAGATTTTTGGACGATAGTTGGCCTTGATTACTCTGCCAGTTTGTGAATTGCTGTGCCCCTGAGCTCCATTTTTCAACTCGTTTCTTGTGAGCTGAACGCAAGTCCAAACTTTTGGTTCAGGACCTATACTGGTTCCCGGTGGGTGGCTGAGACTTTGGTTCATTCTTCTTCCTGCCGGGAAATTAGAGTGACATGTGCCCATCCAAATGCCTAGCAGCTACTCTCTCATTGGTTCTCCCTCTTCCCTTTCATCCTCTGCCAAATTGGCAACCTGTGCGAACCAGGAGCTTAAAGGGGCTGTCTCTCCAAGTTGGGAGATTGATAGGAAAGCAGTTGGAAAGTCAAACCGGAGCACCAGGAGAGGGGCTCTTCGTTGAGTTTTAGAAACCTGTCGTATTCACAGTGTGTCCATTCTCTAGGTTTCCCGTACACGTTATAGCTGTAGTAATATTCCCTTCAACCTGGAGAGCTGGGACCCATGGAATGGGTGCCATGCATTATTGCTTTAAAGTGTCTGCATTTGCTCACCCAATCTCACCAATCCTCTCAGTCCCAAGTGTCCAGCCTTATGCCACATCCAGCTGTCATTGTAGATAGGGTCATTCCAGGTTGCATCAGAGACCCTGAAGGAATTGTAAAGAATTTCCCTGTTTCTTTGTTCTGTTTTTGAAATTCCTTTTTAGAGTGGGTTTTAGCTGATTCTCGCTGCCCTGTTTATGCCAGTCTAGACACACTTGATCCCCTTACGGAGACATATCAGTACATAGGTTTTAAGATTCTTACTAGTCAGATCTATTCCTCTGAGGGAAATATGGGGTTTTGAGTCCCTTTCACTGAGGAAGGTGTAGGTCTTGTCTATTCCATAGTTGGTTTTTGGAACGGTACCTGTGCTTATATCAAACTCGGGTTTGATGCATCACCCCACCTCTCCTTCCCCCTTAAGCAGGCATAAGAGTGTTTTCTAAATGTGAGACTCTGTTCTCTTGCCTAACTCAGTTCATGTGTAGCCATGTTTACAGGATCTTCCTAAGTGATATCTTATGATAAGTTTCTTTTCCTGTGTGACTTCTTTCACTTAGAATCATCGTACCTGAATCCACTCATTTTGCTGCTACTGGTCTTATGACATTGATTTCGTGGCTGAGGGATATTCCATCGTACGTAAGTTCCACAATGTTTGGAACCATTTTTATATTTCCTGGGATATTTCAGGTGTACCCAGGTTGAGGTTCTTGTAAGCAGTGCAGCCCTCAATTAGGGGGTGGCTCTGTCTTATGGATTTTCAGTTTTCCCAAGGTATATTCCCTAGACTGGAAGTGCCCTTGGCTCTGTAGCTCTGTTGTTTACTTGCTTTAGGGAACACAATGCACTCCTCCAGTGAGGCAGTTGGCAACTTACATCCCGCCCATCAGCATAACAGGGCTCCCAGTTCTCCAGGGCCTGTCTTGCCTTTCTGGTTTTTTACACATTTTGTGGATGTCCCTTTTGACCGGTGGGAAGTGATACTTCTTTGTAGTGCAGATTTGCATTGCCCGCTTGCTTGCTTGGCCAAAAAGGGCGTATGCGTTTTCTCCTGAATATATTCAGGAGAAAACGCATACGCCCTTTTTGGCCAAGTGCATCATTGTCGAAGTTGTGCCCCTCTTCCTGTGCTTTACAGGCGATTCCAACGTACCTCTTGAAATCTGTTTCCTGCTATTCTGCCTCGCTTTCAAGTCCGCCTCGTTGCCTTCCCTCAACAGATTTTTGGACGATAGTTGGCCTTGATTACTCTGCCAGTTTGTGAATTGCTGTGCCCCTGAGCTCCATTTTTCAACTCGTTTCTTGTGAGCTGAACGCAAGTCCAAACTTTTGGTTCAGGACCTATACTGGTTCCCGGTGGGTGGCTGAGACTTTGGTTCATTCTTCTTCCTGCCGGGAAATTAGAGTGACATGTGCCCATCCAAATGCCTAGCAGCTACTCTCTCATTGGTTCTCCCTCTTCCCTTTCATCCTCTGCCAAATTGGCAACCTGTGCGAACCAGGAGCTTAAAGGGGCTGTCTCTCCAAGTTGGGAGATTGAGAGGAAAGCAGTTGGAAAGTCAAACCGGAGCACCAGGAGAGGGGCTCTTCGTTGAGTTTTAGAAACCTGTCGTATTCACAGTGTGTCCATTCTCTAGGTTTCCCGTACACGTTATAGCTGTAGTAATATTCCCTTCCACCTGGAGAGCTGGGACCCATGGAATGGGTGCCATGCATTATTGCTTTAAAGGGTCTGCATTTGCTCACCCAATCTCACCAATCCTCTCAGTCCCAAGTGTCCAGCCTTATGCCACATCCAGCTGTCATTGTAGATAGGGTCATTCCAGGTTGCATCAGAGACCCTGAAGGAATTGTAAAGAATTTCCCTGTTTCTTTATTCTGTTTTTGAAATTCCTTTTTAGAGTGGGTTTGAGCTGATTCTCGCTGCCCTGTTTATGCCAGTCTAGACACACTTGATTCCCTTACGGAGACATATCAGTACATAGGTTTTAAGATTCTTACTTGTCAGATCTTTTCCTCTGCGGGAAATATGGGGTTTTGAGTCCCTTTCACTGAGGATGGTGTAGGTCTTGTCTATTCCATAGTTGGTTTTTGGAACGGTACCTGTGCTTATATCAAAGTCTGGTTTGATGCATCACCCCACCTCTCCTTCCCCCTTAAGCAGGCATAAGAGTGTTTTCTAAATGTGAGACTCTGTTCTCTTGCCTAACTCAGTTCATGTGTAGTCATGTTTACAGGATCTTCCTAAGTGATATCTTATGATAAGTTTCTTTTCCTGTGTGACTTCTTTCACTTAGAATCATCGTACCTGAATCCACTCATTTTGCTGCTACTGGTCTTATGACATTGATTTCGTGGCTGAGGGATATTCCATCGTACGTAAGTTCCACAATGTTTGGAACCATTTTTATATTTCCTGGGATATTTCAGGTGTACCCAGGTTGAGGTTCTTGTAAGCAGTGCAGCCCTCAATTAGGGGGTGGCTCTGTCTTATGGATTTTCAGTTTTCCCAAGGTATATTCCCTAGACTGGAAGTGCCCTTGGCTCTGTAGCTCTGTTGTTTACTTGCTTTAGGGAACACAATGCACTCCTCCAGTGAGGCAGTTGGCAACTTACATCCCGCCCATCAGCATAACAGGGCTCCCTGTTCTCCAGGGCCTGTCTTGCCTTTCTGGTTTTTTACACATTTTGTGGATGTCCCTTTTGACCGGTGGGAAGTGATACTTCTTTGTAGTGCAGATTTGCATTGCCCGCTTGCTTGCTTGGCCAAAAAGGGCGTATGCGTTTTCTCCTGAATATATTCAGGAGAAAACGCATACGCCCTTTTTGGCCAAGTGCATCATTGTCGAAGTTGTGCCCCTCTTCCTGTGCTTTACAGGCGATTCCAACGTACCTCTTGAAATCTGTTTCCTGCTATTCTGCCTCGCTTTCAAGTCCGCCTCGTTGCCTTCCCTCAACAGATTTTTGGACGATAGTTGGCCTTGATTACTCTGCCAGTTTGTGAATTGCTGTGCCCCTGAGCTCCATTTTTCAACGCGTTTCTTGTGAGCTGAACGCAAGTCCAAACTTTTGGTTCAGGACCTATACTGTTTCCCGGTGGGTGGCTGAGACTTTGGTTAATTCTTCTTCCTGCCGGGAAATTAGAGTGACATGTGCCCATCCAAATGCCTAGCAGCTACTCTCTCATTGGTTCTCCCTCTTCCCTTTCATCCTCTGCCAAATTGACAACCTGTGCGAACCAGGAGCTTAAAGGGGCTGTCTCTCCAAGTTGGGACATTGATAGGAAAGCAGTTGGAAAGTCAAACCGGAGCACCAGGAGAGGGGCTCTTCATTGAGTTTTAGAAACCTGTCGTATTCACAGTGTGTCCATTCTCTAGGTTTCCCGTACACGTTATAGCTGTAGTAATATTCCCTTCAACCTGGAGAGCTGGGACCCATGGAATGGGTGCCATGCATTATTGCTTTAAAGGGTCTGCATTTGCTCACCCAATCTCACCAATCCTCTCAGTCCCAAGTGTCCAGCCTTATGCCACATCCAGCTGTCATTGTAGATAGGGTCATTCCAGGTTGCATCAGAGACCCTGAAGGAATTGTAAAGAATTTCCCTGTTTCTTTGTTCTGTTTTTGAAATTCCTTTTTAGAGTGGGTTTTAGCTGATTCTCGCTGCCCTGTTTATGCCAGTCTAGACACACTTGATTCCCCTACGGAGACATATCAGTACATAGGTTTTAAGATTCTTACTAGTCAGATCTATTCCTCTGCGGGAAATATGGGGTTTTGAGTCCCTTTCACTGAGGATGGTGTAGGTCTTGTCTATTCCATAGTTGGTTTTTGGAACGGTACCTGTGCTTATATCAAACTCAGGTTTGATGCATCACCCCACCTCTCCTTCCCCCTTAAGCAGGCATAAGAGTGTTTTCTAAATGTGAGACTCTGTTCTCTTGCCTAACTCAGTTCATGTGTAGCCATGTTTACAGGATCTTCCTAAGTGATATCTTATGATAAGTTTCTTTTCCTGTGTGACTTCTTTCACTTAGAATCATCGTACCTGAATCCACTCATTTTGCTGCTACTGGTCTTATGACATTGATTTCGTGGCTGAGGGATATTCCATCGTACGTAAGTTCCACAATGTTTGGAACCATTTTTATATTTCCTGGGATATTTCAGGTGTACCCAGGTTGAGGTTCTTGTAAGCAGTGCAGCCCTCAATTAGGGGGTGGCTCTGTCTTATGGATTTTCAGTTTTCCCAAGGTATATTCCCTAGACTGGAAGTGCCCTTGGCTCTGTAGCTCTGTTGTTTACTTGCTTTAGGGAACACAATGCACTCCTCCAGTGAGGCAGTTGGCAACTTACATCCCGCCCATCAGCATAACAGGGCTCCCAGTTCTCCAGGGCCTGTCTTGCCTTTCTGGTTTTTTACACATTTTGTGGATGTCCCTTTTGACCGGTGGGAAGTGATACTTCTTTGTAGTGCAGATTTGCATTGCCCGCTTGCTTGCTTGGCCAAAAAGGGCGTATGCGTTTTCTCCTGAATATATTCAGGAGAAAACGCATACGCCCTTTTTGGCCAAGTGCATCATTGTCGAAGTTGTGCCCCTCTTCCTGTGCTTTACAGGCGATTCCAACGTACCTCTTGAAATCTGTTTCCTGCTATTCTGCCTCGCTTTCAAGTCCGCCTCGTTGCCTTCCCTCAACAGATTTTTGGACGATAGTTGGCCTTGATTACTCTGCCAGTTTGTGAATTGCTGTGCCCCTGAGCTCCATTTTTCAACTCGTTTCTTGTGAGCTGAACGCAAGTCCAAACTTTTGGTTCAGGACCTATACTGGTTCCCGGTGGGTGGCTGAGACTTTGGTTCATTCTTCTTCCTGCCGGGAAATTAGAGTGACATGTGCCCATCCAAATGCCTAGCAGCTACTCTCTCATTGGTTCTCCCTCTTCCCTTTCATCCTCTGCCAAATTGGCAACCTGTGCGAACCAGGAGCTTAAAGGGGCTGTCTCTCCAAGTTGGGAGATTGAGAGGAAAGCAGTTGGAAAGTCAAACCGGAGCACCAGGAGAGGGGCTCTTCGTTGAGTTTTAGAAACCTGTCGTATTCACAGTGTGTCCATTCTCTAGGTTTCCCGTACACGTTATAGCTGTAGTAATATTCCCTTCCACCTGGAGAGCTGGGACCCATGGAATGGGTGCCATGCATTATTGCTTTAAAGGGTCTGCATTTGCTCACCCAATCTCACCAATCCTCTCAGTCCCAAGTGTCCAGCCTTATGCCACATCCAGCTGTCATTGTAGATAGGGTCATTCCAGGTTGCATCAGAGACCCTGAAGGAATTGTAAAGAATTTCCCTGTTTCTTTGTTCTGTTTTTGAAATTCCTTTTTAGAGTGGGTTTGAGCTGATTCTCGCTGCCATGTTTATGCCAGTCTAGACACACTTGATTCCCTTACGGAGACATATCAGTACATAGGTTTTAAGATTCTTACTTGTCAGATCTTTTCCTCTGCGGGAAATATGGGGTTTTGAGTCCCTTTCACTGAGGATGGTGTAGGTCTTGTCTATTCCATAGTTGGTTTTTGGAACGGTACCTGTGCTTATATCAAAGTCTGGTTTGATGCATCACCCCACCTCTCCTTCCCCCTTAAGCAGGCATAAGAGTGTTTTCTAAATGTGAGACTCTGTTCTCTTGCCTAACTCAGTTCATGTGTAGTCATGTTTACAGGATCTTCCTAAGTGATATCTTATGATAAGTTTCTTTTCCTGTGTGACTTCTTTCACTTAGAATCATCGTACCTGAATCCACTCATTTTGCTGCTACTGGTCTTATGACATTGATTTCGTGGCTGAGGGATATTCCATCGTACGTAAGTTCCACAATGTTTGGAACCATTTTTATATTTCCTGGGATATTTCAGGTGTACCCAGGTTGAGGTTCTTGTAAGCAGTGCAGCCCTCAATTAGGGGGTGGCTCTGTCTTATGGATTTTCAGTTTTCCCAAGGTATATTCCCTAGACTGGAAGTGCCCTTGGCTCTGTAGCTCTGTTGTTTACTTGCTTTAGGGAACACAATGCACTCCTCCAGTGAGGCAGTTGGCAACTTACATCCCGCCCATCAGCATAACAGGGCTCCCTGTTCTCCAGGGCCTGTCTTGCCTTTCTGGTTTTTTACACATTTTGTGGATGTCCCTTTTGACCGGTGGGAAGTGATACTTCTTTGTAGTGCAGATTTGCATTGCCCGCTTGCTTGCTTGGCCAAAAAGGGCGTATGCGTTTTCTCCTGAATATATTCAGGAGAAAACGCATACGCCCTTTTTGGCCAAGTGCATCATTGTCGAAGTTGTGCCCCTCTTCCTGTGCTTTACAGGCGATTCCAACGTACCTCTTGAAATCTGTTTCCTGCTATTCTGCCTCGCTTTCAAGTCCGCCTCGTTGCCTTCCCTCAACAGATTTTTGGACGATAGTTGGCCTTGATTACTCTGCCAGTTTGTGAATTGCTGTGCCCCTGAGCTCCATTTTTCAACTCGTTTCTTGTGAGCTGAACGCAAGTCCAAACTTTTGGTTCAGGACCTATACTGGTTCCCGGTGGGTGGCTGAGACTTTGGTTCATTCTTCTTCCTGCCGGGAAATTAGAGTGACATGTGCCCATCCAAATGCCTAGCAGCTACTCTCTCATTGGTTCTCCCTCTTCCCTTTCATCCTCTGCCAAATTGGCAACCTGTGCGAACCAGGAGCTTAAAGGGGCTGTCTCTCCAAGTTGGGAGATTGATAGGAAAGCAGTTGGAAAGTCAAACCGGAGCACCAGGAGAGGGGCTCTTCGTTGAGTTTTAGAAACCTGTCGTATTCACAGTGTGTCCATTCTCTGGGTTTCCCGTACACGTTATAGCTGTAGTAATATTCCCTTCCACCTGGAGAGCTGGGACCCATGGAATGGGTGCCATGCATTATTGCTTTAAAGGGTCTGCATTTGCTCACCCAATCTCACCAATCCTCTCAGTCCCAAGTGTCCAGCCTTATGCCACATCCAGCTGTCATTGTAGATAGGGTCATTCCAGGTTGCATCAGAGACCCTGAAGGAATTGTAAAGAATTTCCCTGTTTCTTTGTTCTGTTTTTGAAATTCCTTTTTAGAGTGGGTTTGAGCTGATTCTCGCTGCCCTGTTTATGCCAGTCTAGACACACTTGATTCCCTTACGGAGACATATCAGTACATAGGTTTTAAGATTCTTACTAGTCAGATCTATTCCTCTGCGGGAAATATGGGGTTTTGAGTCCCTTTCACTGAGGATGGTGTAGGTCTTGTCTATTCCATAGTTGGTTTTTGGAACGGTACCTGTGCTTATATCAAACTCAGGTTTGATGCATCACCCCACCTCTCCTTCCCCCTTAAGCAGGCATAAGAGTGTTTTCTAAATGTGAGACTCTGTTCTCTTGCCTAACTCAGTTCATGTGTAGCCATGTTTACAGGATCTTCCTAAGTGATATCTTATGATAAGTTTCTTTTCCTGTGTGACTTCTTTCACTTAGAATCATCGTACCTGAATCCACTCATTTTGCTGCTACTGGTCTTATGACATTGATTTCGTGGCTGAGGGATATTCCATCGTACGTAAGTTCCACAATGTTTGGAACCATTTTTATATTTCCTGGGATATTTCAGGTGTACCCAGGTTGAGGTTCTTGTAAGCAGTGCAGCCCTCAATTAGGGGGTGGCTCTGTCTTATGGATTTTCAGTTTTCCCAAGGTATATTCCCTAGACTGGAAGTGCCCTTGGCTCTGTAGCTCTGTTGTTTACTTGCTTTAGGGAACACAATGCACGCCTCCAGTGAGGCAGTTGGCAACTTACATCCCGCCCATCAGCATAACAGGGCTCCCTGTTCTCCAGGGCCTGTCTTGCCTTTCTGGTTTTTTACACATTTTGTGGATGTCCCTTTTGACCGGTGGGAAGTGATACTTCTTTGTAGTGCAGATTTGCATTGCCCGCTTGCTTGCTTGGCCAAAAACGGTGTATGCGTTTTCTCCTGAATATATTCAGGAGAAAACGCATACGCCCTTTTTGGCCAAGTGCATCATTGTCGAAGTTGTGCCCCTCTTCCTGTGCTTTACAGGCGATTCCAACGTACCTCTTGAAATCTGTTTCCTGCTATTCTGCCTCGCTTTCAAGTCCGCCTCGTTGCCTTCCCTCAACAGATTTTTGGACGATAGTTGGCCTTGATTACTCTGCCAGTTTGTGAATTGCTGTGCCCCTGAGCTCCATTTTTCAACTCGTTTCTTGTGAGCTGAACGCAAGTCCAAACTTTTGGTTCAGGACCTATACTGGTTCCCGGTGGGTGGCTGAGACTTTGGTTAATTCTTCTTCCTGCCGGGAAATTAGAGTGACATGTGCCCATCCAAATGCCTAGCAGCTACTCTCTCATTGGTTCTCCCTCTTCCCTTTCATCCTCTGCCAAATTGGCAACCTGTGCGAACCAGGAGCTTAAAGGGGCTGTCTCTCCAAGTTGGGAGATTGATAGGAAAGCAGTTGGAAAGTCAAACCGGAGCACCAGGAGAGGGGCTCTTCGTTGAGTTTTAGAAACCTGTCGTATTCACAGTGTGTCCATTCTCTGGGTTTCCCGTACACGTTATAGCTGTAGTAATATTCCCTTCCACCTGGAGAGCTGGGACCCATGGAATGGGTGCCATGCATTATTGCTTTAAAGGGTCTGCATTTGCTCACCCAATCTCACCAATCCTCTCAGTCCCAAGTGTCCAGCCTTATGCCACATCCAGCTGTCATTGTAGATAGGGTCATTCCAGGTTGCATCAGAGACCCTGAAGGAATTGTAAAGAATTTCCCTGTTTCTTTGTTCTGTTTTTGAAATTCCTTTTTAGAGTGGGTTTGAGCTGATTCTCGCTGCCCTGTTTATGCCAGTCTAGACACACTTGATTCCCTTACGGAGACATATCAGTACATAGGTTTTAAGATTCTTACTAGTCAGATCTATTCCTCTGCGGGAAATATGGGGTTTTGAGTCCCTTTCACTGAGGATGGTGTAGGTCTTGTCTATTCCATAGTTGGTTTTTGGAACGGTACCTGTGCTTATATCAAACTCAGGTTTGATGCATCACCCCACCTCTCCTTCCCCCTTAAGCAGGCATAAGAGTGTTTTCTAAATGTGAGACTCTGTTCTCTTGCCTAACTCAGTTCATGTGTAGCCATGTTTACAGGATCTTCCTAAGTGATATCTTATGATAAGTTTCTTTTCCTGTGTGACTTCTTTCACTTAGAATCATCGTACCTGAATCCACTCATTTTGCTGCTACTGGTCTTATGACATTGATTTCGTGGCTGAGGGATATTCCATCGTACGTAAGTTCCACAATGTTTGGAACCATTTTTATATTTCCTGGGATATTTCAGGTGTACCCAGGTTGAGGTTCTTGTAAGCAGTGCAGCCCTCAATTAGGGGGTGGCTCTGTCTTATGGATTTTCAGTTTTCCCAAGGTATATTCCCTAGACTGGAAGTGCCCTTGGCTCTGTAGCTCTGTTGTTTACTTGCTTTAGGGAACACAATGCACGCCTCCAGTGAGGCAGTTGGCAACTTACATCCCGCCCATCAGCATAACAGGGCTCCCTGTTCTCCAGGGCCTGTCTTGCCTTTCTGGTTTTTTACACATTTTGTGGATGTCCCTTTTGACCGGTGGGAAGTGATACTTCTTTGTAGTGCAGATTTGCATTGCCCGCTTGCTTGCTTGGCCAAAAACGGTGTATGCGTTTTCTCCTGAATATATTCAGGAGAAAACGCATACGCCCTTTTTGGCCAAGTGCATCATTGTCGAAGTTGTGCCCCTCTTCCTGTGCTTTACAGGCGATTCCAACGTACCTCTTGAAATCTGTTTCCTGCTATT
This sequence comes from Mesoplodon mirus, assembly GCF_964341445.2. Classification (NCBI taxonomy): domain Eukaryota; kingdom Metazoa; phylum Chordata; class Mammalia; order Artiodactyla; family Ziphiidae; genus Mesoplodon; species Mesoplodon mirus. The sequence goes on from NC_138984.1 coordinate 117,575,685, forward strand.
CTGCCTCGCTTTCAAGTGCGCCTCGTTGCCTTCCCTCAACAGATTTTTGGACGATAGTTGGCCTTGATTACTCTGCCAGTTTGTGAATTGCTGTGCCCCTGAGCTCCATTTTTCAACTCGTTTCTTGTGAGCTGAACGCAAGTCCAAACTTTTGGTTCAGGACCTATACTGGTTCCCGGTGGGTGGCTGAGACTTTGGTTCATTCTTCTTCCTGCCGGGAAATTAGAGTGACATGTGCCCATCCAAATGCCTAGCAGCTACTCTCTCATTGGTTCTCCCTCTTCCCTTTCATCCTCTGCCAAATTGGCAACCTGTGCGAACCAGGAGCTTAAAGGGGCTGTCTCTCCAAGTTGGGAGATTGATAGGAAAGCAGTTGGAAAGTCAAACCGGAGCACCAGGAGAGGGGCTCTTCGTTGAGTTTTAGAAACCTGTCGTATTCACAGTGTGTCCATTCTCTGGGTTTCCCGTACACGTTATAGCTGTAGTAATATTCCCTTCCACCTGGAGAGCTGGGACCCATGGAATGGGTGCCATGCATTATTGCTTTAAAGGGTCTGCATTTGCTCACCCAATCTCACCAATCCTCTCAGTCCCAAGTGTCCAGCCTTATGCCACATCCAGCTGTCATTGTAGATAGGGTCATTCCAGGTTGCATCAGAGACCCTGAAGGAATTGTAAAGAATTTCCCTGTTTCTTTGTTCTGTTTTTGAAATTCCTTTTTAGAGTGGGTTTGAGCTGATTCTCGCTGCCCTGTTTATGCCAGTCTAGACACACTTGATTCCCTTACGGAGACATATCAGTACATAGGTTTTAAGATTCTTACTAGTCAGATCTATTCCTCTGCGGGAAATATGGGGTTTTGAGTCCCTTTCACTGAGGAAGGTGTAGGTCTTGTCTATTCCATAGTTGGTTTTTGGAATGGTACCTGTGCTTATATCAAACTCGGGTTTGATGCATCACCCCACCTCTCCTTCCCCCTTAAGCAGGCATAAGAGTGTTTTCTAAATGTGAGACTCTGTTCTCTTGCCTAACTCAGTTCATGTGTAGCCATGTTTACAGGATCTTCCTAAGTGATATCTTATGATAAGTTTCTTTTCCTGTGTGACTTCTTTCACTTAGAATCATCGTACCTGAATCCACTCATTTTGCTGCTACTGGTCTTATGACATTGATTTCGTGGCTGAGGGATAATCCATCGTACGTAAGTTCCACAATGTTTGGAACCATTTTTATATTTCCTGGGATATTTCAGGTGTACCCAGGTTGAGGTTCCTGTAAGCAGTGCAGCCCTCAATTAGGGGGTGGCTCTGTCTTATGGATTTTCAGTTTTCCCAAGGTATATTCCCTAGACTGGAAGTGCCCTTGGCTCTGTAGCTCTGTTGTTTACTTGCTTTAGGGAACACAATGCACTCCTCCAGTGAGGCAGTTGGCAACTTACATCCCGCCCATCAGCATAACACGGCTCCCTGTTCTCCAGGGCCTGTCTTGCCTTTCTGGTTTTTTACACATTTTGTGGATGTCCCTTTTGACCGGTGGGAAGTGATACTTCTTTGTAGTGCAGATTTGCATTGCCCGCTTGCTTGCTTGGCCAAAAAGGGCGTATGCGTTTTCTCCTGAATATATTCAGGAGAAAACGCATACGCCCTTTTTGGCCAAGTGCATCATTGTCGAAGTTGTGCCCCTCTTCCTGTGCTTTACAGGCGATTCCAACGTACCTCTTGAAATCTGTTTCCTGCTATTCTGCCTCGCTTTCAAGTCCGCCTCGTTGCCTTCCCTCAACAGATTTTTGGACGATAGTTGGCCTTGATTACTCTGCCAGTTTGTGAATTGCTGTGCCCCTGAGCTCCATTTTTCAACTCGTTTCTTGTGAGCTGTACGCAAGTCCAAACTTTTGGTTCAGGACCTATACTGGTTCCCGGTGGGTGGCTGAGACTTTGGTTCATTCTTCTTCCTGCCGGGAAATTAGAGTGACATGTGCCCATCCAAATGCCTAGCAGCTACTCTCTCATTGGTTCTCCCTCTTCCCTTTCATCCTCTGCCAAATTGGCAACCTGTGCGAACCAGGAGCTTAAAGGGGCTGTCTCTCCAAGTTGGGAGATTGATAGGAAAGCCGTTGGAAAGTCAAACCGGAGCACCAGGAGAGGGGCTCTTCGTTGAGTTTTAGAAACCTGTCGTATTCACAGTGTGTCCATTCTCTACGTTTCCGGTACACGTTATAGCTGTAGTAATATTCCCTTCAACCTGGAGAGCTGGGACCCATGGAATGGGTGCCATGCATTATTGCTTTAAAGGGTCTGCATTTGCTCACCCAATCTCACCAATCCTCTCAGTCCCAAGTGTCCAGCCTTATGCCACATCCAGCTGTCATTGTAGATAGGGTCATTCCAGGTTGCATCAGAGACCCTGAAGGAATTGTAAAGAATTTCCCTGTTTCTTTGTTCTGTTTTTGAAATTCCTTTTTAGAGTGGGTTTGAGCTGATTCTCGCTGCCCTGTTTATGCCAGTCTAGACACACTTGATTCCCTTACGGAGACATATCAGTACATAGGTTTTAAGATTCTTACTAGTCAGATCTATTCCTCTGCGGGAAATATGGGGTTTTGAGTCCCTTTCACTGAGGAAGGTGTAGGTCTTGTCTATTCCATAGTTGGTTTTTGGAACGGTACCTGTGCTTATATCAAACTCGGGTTTGATGCATCACCCCACCTCTCCTTCCCCCTTAAGCAGGCATAAGAGTGTTTTCTAAATGTGAGACTCTGTTCTCTTGCCTAACTCAGTTCATGTGTAGCCATGTTTACAGGATCTTCCTAAGTGATATCTTATGATAAGTTTCTTTTCCTGTGTGACTTCTTTCACTTAGAATCATCGTACCTGAATCCACTCATTTTGCTGCTACTGGTCTTATGACATTGATTTCGTGGCTGAGGGATATTCCATCGTACGTAAGTTCCACAATGTTTGGAACCATTTTTATATTTCCTGGGATATTTCAGGTGTACCCAGGTTGAGGTTCTTGTAAGCAGTGCAGCCCTCAATTAGGGGGTGGCTCTGTCTTATGGATTTTCAGTTTTCCCAAGGTATATTCCCTAGACTGGAAGTGCCCTTGGCTCTGTAGCTCTGTTGTTTACTTGCTTTAGGGAACACAATGCACTCCTCCAGTGAGGCAGTTGGCAACTTACATCCCGCCCATCAGCATAACAGGGCTCCCTGTTCTCCAGGGCCTGTCTTGCCTTTCTGGTTTTTTACACATTTTGTGGATGTCCCTTTTGACCGGTGGGAAGTGATACTTCTTTGTAGTGCAGATTTGCATTGCCCGCTTGCTTGCTTGGCCAAAAACGGCGTATGCGTTTTCTCCTGAATATATTCAGGAGAAAACGCATACGCCCTTTTTGGCCAAGTGCATCATTGTCGAAGTTGTGCCCCTCTTCCTGTGCTTTACAGGCGATTCCAACGTACCTCTTGAAATCTGTTTCCTGCTATTCTGCCTCGCTTTCAAGTCCGCCTCGTTGCCTTCCCTCAACAGATTTTTGGACGATAGTTGGCCTTGATTACTCTGCCAGTTTGTGAATTGCTGTGCCCCTGAGCTCCATTTTTCAACTCGTTTTTTGTGAGCTGAACGCAAGTCCAAACTTTTGGTTCAGGACCTATACTGGTTCCCGGTGGGTGGCTGAGACTTTGGTTCATTCTTCTTCCTGCCGGGAAATTAGAGTGACATGTGCCCATCCAAATGCCTAGCAGCTACTCTCTCATTGGTTCTCCCTCTTCCCTTTCATCCTCTGCCAAATTGGCAACCTGTGCGAACCAGGAGCTTAAAGGGGCTGTCTCTCCAAGTTGGGAGATTGATAGGAAAGCAGTTGGAAAGTCAAACCGGAGCACCAGGAGAGGGGCTCTTCGTTGAGTTTTAGAAACCTGTCGTATTCACAGTGTGTCCATTCTCTAGGTTTCCCGTACACGTTATAGCTGTAGTAATATTCCCTTCAACCTGGAGAGCTGGGACCCATGGAATGGGTGCCATGCATTATTGCTTTAAAGGGTCTGCATTTGCTCACCCAATCTCACCAATCCTCTCAGTCCCAAGTGTCCAGCCTTATGCCACATCCAGCTGTCATTGTAGATAGGGTCATTCCAGGTTGCATCAGAGACCCTGAAGGAATTGTGAAGAATTTCCCTGTTTCTTTGTTCTGTTTTTGAAATTCCTTTTTAGAGTGGGTTTGAGCTGATTCTCGCTGCCCTGTTTATGCCAGTCTAGACACACTTGATTCCCTTACGGAGACATATCAGTACATAGGTTTTAAGATTCTTACTAGTCAGATCTATTCCTCTGCGGGAAATATGGGGTTTTGAGTCCCTTTCACTGAGGAAGGTGTAGGTCTTGTCTATTCCATAGTTGGTTTTTGGAACGGTACCTGTGCTTATATCAAACTCGGGTTTGATGCATCACCCCACCTCTCCTTCCCCCTTAAGCAGGCATAAGAGTGTTTTCTAAATGTGAGACTCTGTTCTCTTGCCTAACTCAGTTCATGTGTAGCCATGTTTACAGGATCTTCCTAAGTGATATCTTATGATAAGTTTCTTTTCCTGTGTGACTTCTTTCACTTAGAATCATCGTACCTGAATCCACTCATTTTGCTGCTACTGGTCTTATGACATTGATTTCGTGGCTGAGGGATAATCCATCGTACGTAAGTTCCACAATGTTTGGAACCATTTTTATATTTCCTGGGATATTTCAGGTGTACCCAGGTTGAGGTTCCTGTAAGCAGTGCAGCCCTCAATTAGGGGGTGGCTCTGTCTTATGGATTTTCAGTTTTCCCAAGGTATATTCCCTAGACTGGAAGTGCCCTTGGCTCTGTAGCTCTGTTGTTTACTTGCTTTAGGGAACACAATGCACTCCTCCAGTGAGGCAGTTGGCAACTTACATCCCGCCCATCAGCATAACACGGCTCCCTGTTCTCCAGGGCCTGTCTTGCCTTTCTGGTTTTTTACACATTTTGTGGATGTCCCTTTTGACCGGTGGGAAGTGATACTTCTTTGTAGTGCAGATTTGCATTGCCCGCTTGCTTGCTTGGCCAAAAAGGGCGTATGCTTTTTCTCCTGAATATATTCAGGAGAAAACGCATACGCCCTTTTTGGCCAAGTGCATCATTGTCGAAGTTGTGCCCCTCTTCCTGTGCTTTACAGGCGATTCTAACGTACCTCTTGAAATCTGTTTCCTGCTATTCTGCCTCGCTTTCAAGTCCGCCTCGTTGCCTTCCCTCAACAGATTTTTGGACGATAGTTGGCCTTGATTACTCTGCCAGTTTGTGAATTGCTGTGCCCCTGAGCTCCATTTTTCAACTCGTTTTTTTGAGCTGAACGCAAGTCCAAACTTTTGGTTCAGGACCTATACTGGTTCCCGGTGGGTGGCTGAGACTTTGGTTCATTCTTCTTCCTGCCGGGAAATTAGAGTGGCATGTGCCCATCCAAATGCCTAGCAGCTACTCTCTCATTGGTTCTCCCTCTTCCCTTTCATCCTCTGCCAAATTGGCAACCTGTGCGAACCAGGAGCTTAAAGGGGCTGTCTCTCCAAGTTGGGAGATTGATAGGAAAGCAGTTGGAAAGTCAAACCGGAGCACCAGGAGAGGGGCTCTTCGTTGAGTTTTAGAAACCTGTCGTATTCACAGTGTGTCCATTCTCTAGGTTTCCCGTACACGTTATAGCTGTAGTAATATTCCCTTCAACCTGGAGAGCTGGGACCCATGGAATGGGTGCCATGCATTATTGCTTTAAAGGGTCTGCATTTGCTCACCCAATCTCACCAATCCTCTCAGTCCCAAGTGTCCAGCCTTATGCCACATCCAGCTGTCATTGTAGATAGGGTCATTCCAGGTTGCATCAGAGACCCTGAAGGAATTGTGAAGAATTTCCCTGTTTCTTTGTTCTGTTTTTGAAATTCCTTTTTAGAGTGGGTTTGAGCTGATTCTCGCTGCCCTGTTTATGCCAGTCTAGACACACTTGATTCCCTTACGGAGACATATCAGTACATAGGTTTTAAGATTCTTACTAGTCAGATCTATTCCTCTGCGGGAAATATGGGGTTTTGAGTCCCTTTCACTGAGGAAGGTGTAGGTCTTGCCTATTCCATAGTTGGTTTTTGGAACGGTACCTGTGCTTATATCAAACTCGGGTTTGATGCATCACCCCACCTCTCCTTCCCCCTTAAGCAGGCATAAGAGTGTTTTCTAAATGTGACACTCTGTTCTCTTGCCTAACTCAGTTCATGTGTAGCCATGTTTACAGGATCTTCCTAAGTGATATCTTATGATAAGTTTCTTTTCCTGTGTGACTTCTTTCACTTAGAATCATCGTACCTGAATCCACTCATTTTGCTGCTACTGGTCTTATGACATTGATTTCGTGGCTGAGGGATATTCCATCGTACGTAAGTTCCACAATGTTTGGAACCATTTTTATATTTCCTGGGATATTTCAGGTGTACCCAGGTTGAGGTTCCTGTAAGCAGTGCAGCCCTCAATTAGGGGGTGGCTCTGTCTTATGGATTTTCAGTTTTCCCAAGGTATATTCCCTAGACTGGAAGTGCCCTTGGCTCTGTAGCTCTGTTGTTTACTTGCTTTAGGGAACACAATGCTCTCCTCCAGTGAGGCAGTTGGCAACTTACATCCCGCCCATCAGCATAACAGGGCTCCCTGTTCTCCAGGGCCTGTCTTGCCTTTCTGGTTTTTTACACATTTTGTGGATGTCCCTTTTGACCGGTGGTAAGTGATACTTCTTTGTAGTGCAGATTTGCATTGCCCGCTTGCTTGCTTGGCCAAAAAGGGCGTATGCTTTTTCTCCTGAATATATTCAGGAGAAAACGCATACGCCCTTTTTGGCCAAGTGCATCATTGTCGAAGTTGTGCCCCTCTTCCTGTGCTTTACAGGCGATTCCAACGTACCTCTTGAAATCTGTTTCCTGCTATTCTGCCTCGCTTTCAAGTCCGCCTCGTTGCCTTCCCTCAACAGATTTTTGGACGATAGTTGGCCTTGATTACTCTGCCAGTTTGTGAATTGCTGTGCCCCTGAGCTCCATTTTTCAACTCGTTTCTTGTGAGCTGAACGCAAGTCCAAACTTTTGGTTCAGGACCTATACTGGTTCCCGGTGGGTGGCTGAGACTTTGGTTAATTCTTCTTCCTGCCGGGAAATTAGAGTGACATGTGCCCATCCAAATGCCTAGCAGCTACTCTCTCATTGGTTCTCCCTCTTCCCTTTCATCCTCTGCCAAATTGGCAACCTGTGCGAACCAGGAGCTTAAAGGGGCTGTCTCTCCAAGTTGGGAGATTGATAGGAAAGCAGTTGGAAAGTCAAACCGGAGCACCAGGAGAGGGGCTCTTCGTTGAGTTTTAGAAACCTGTCGTATTCACAGTGTGTCCATTCTCTAGGTTTCCCGTACACGTTATAGCTGTAGTAATATTCCCTTCAACCTGGAGAGCTGGGACCCATGGAATGGGTGCCATGCATTATTGCTTTAAAGGGTCTGCATTTGCTCACCCAATCTCACCAATCCTCTCAGTCCCAAGTGTCCAGCCTTATGCCACATCCAGCTGTCATTGTAGATAGGGTCATTCCAGGTTGCATCAGAGACCCTGAAGGAATTGTGAAGAATTTCCCTGTTTCTTTGTTCTGTTTTTGAAATTCCTTTTTAGAGTGGGTTTGAGCTGATTCTCGCTGCCCTGTTTATGCCAGTCTAGACACACTTGATTCCCTTACGGAGACATATCAGTACATAGGTTTTAAGATTCTTACTAGTCAGATCTATTCCTCTGCGGGAAATATGGGGTTTTGAGTCCCTTTCACTGAGGAAGGTGTAGGTCTTGTCTATTCCATAGTTGGTTTTTGGAACGGTACCTGTGCTTATATCAAACTCGGGTTTGATGCATCACCCCACCTCTCCTTCCCCCTTAAGCAGGCATAAGAGTGTTTTCTAAATGTGAGACTCTGTTCTCTTGCCTAACTCAGTTCATGTGTAGCCATGTTTACAGGATCTTCCTAAGTGATATCTTATGATAAGTTTCTTTTCCTGTGTGACTTCTTTCACTTAGAATCATCGTACCTGAATCCACTCATTTTGCTGCTACTGGTCTTATGACATTGATTTCGTGGCTGAGGGATATTCCATCGTACGTAAGTTCCACAATGTTTGGAACCATTTTTATATTTCCTGGGATATTTCAGGTGTACCCAGGTTGAGGTTCCTGTAAGCAGTGCAGCCCTCAATTAGGGGGTGGCTCTGTCTTATGGATTTTCAGTTTTCCCAAGGTATATTCCCTAGACTGGAAGTGCCCTTGGCTCTGTAGCTCTGTTGTTTACTTGCTTTAGGGAACACAATGCACTCCTCCAGTGAGGCAGTTGGCAACTTACATCCCGCCCATCAGCATAACAGGGCTCCCTGTTCTCCAGGGCCTGTCTTGCCTTTCTGGTTTTTTACACATTTTGTGGATGTCCCTTTTGACCGGTGGGAAGTGATACTTCTTTGTAGTGCAGATTTGCATTGCCCGCTTGCTTGCTTGGCCAAAAACGGCGTATGCGTTTTCTCCTGAATATATTCAGGAGAAAACGCATACGCCCTTTTTGGCCAAGTGCATCATTGTCGAAGTTGTGCCCCTCTTCCTGTGCTTTACAGGCGATTCCAACGTACCCCTTGAAATCTGTTTCCCGCTATTCTGCCTCGCTTTCAAGTCCGCCTCGTTGCCTTCCCTCAACAGATTTTTGGACGATAGTTGGCCTTGATTACTCTGCCAGTTTGTGAATTGCTGTGCCCCTGAGCTCCATTTTTCAACTCGTTTTTTGTGAGCTGAACGCAAGTCCAAACTTTTGGTTCAGGACCTATACTGGTTCCCGGTGGGTGGCTGAGACTTTGGTTCATTCTTCTTCCTGCCGGGAAATTAGAGTGACATGTGCCCATCCAAATGCCTAGCAGCTACTCTCTCATTGGTTCTCCCTCTTCCCTTTCATCCTCTGCCAAATTGGCAACCTGTGCGAACCAGGAGCTTAAAGGGGCTGTCTCTCCAAGTTGGGAGATTGATAGGAAAGCAGTTGGAAAGTCAAACCGGAGCACCAGGAGAGGGGCTCTTCGTTGAGTTTTAGAAACCTGTCGTATTCACAGTGTGTCCATTCTCTAGGTTTCCCGTACACGTTATAGCTGTAGTAATATTCCCTTCAACCTGGAGAGCTGGGACCCATGGAATGGGTGCCATGCATTATTGCTTTAAAGGGTCTGCATTTGCTCACCCAATCTCACCAATCCTCTCAGTCCCAAGTGTCCAGCCTTATGCCACATCCAGCTGTCATTGTAGATAGGGTCATTCCAGGTTGCATCAGAGACCCTGAAGGAATTGTGAAGAATTTCCCTGTTTCTTTGTTCTGTTTTTGAAATTCCTTTTTAGAGTGGGTTTGAGCTGATTATCGCTGCCCTGTTTATGCCAGTCTAGACACACTTGATTCCCTTACGGAGACATATCAGTACATAGGTTTTAAGATTCTTACTAGTCAGATCTATTCCTCTGCGGGAAATATGGGGTTTTGAGTCCCTTTCACTGAGGAAGGTGTAGGTCTTGTCTATTCCATAGTTGGTTTTTGGAACGGTACCTGTGCTTATATCAAACTCGGGTTTGATGCATCACCCCACCTCTCCTTCCCCCTTAAGCAGGCATAAGAGTGTTTTCTAAATGTGAGACTCTGTTCTCTTGCCTAACTCAGTTCATGTGTAGCCATGTTTACAGGATCTTCCTAAGTGATATCTTATGATAAGTTTCTTTTCCTGTGTGACTTCTTTCACTTAGAATCATCGTACCTGAATCCACTCATTTTGCTGCTACTGGTCTTATGACATTGATTTCGTGGCTGAGGGATATTCCATCGTACGTAAGTTCCACAATGTTTGGAACCATTTTTATATTTCCTGGGATATTTCAGGTGTACCCAGGTTGAGGTTCCTGTAAGCAGTGCAGCCCTCAATTAGGGGGTGGCTCTGTCTTATGGATTTTCAGTTTTCCCAAGGTATATTCCCTAGACTGGAAGTGCCCTTGGCTCTGTAGCTCTGTTGTTTACTTGCTTTAGGGAACACAATGCACTCCTCCAGTGAGGCAGTTGGCAACTTACATCCCGCCCATCAGCATAACAGGGCTCCCTGTTCTCCAGGGCCTGTCTTGCCTTTCTGGTTTTTTACACATTTTGTGGATGTCCCTTTTGACCGGTGGTAAGTGATACTTCTTTGTAGTGCAGATTTGCATTGCCCGCTTGCTTGCTTGGCCAAAAAGGGCGTATGCTTTTTCTCCTGAATATATTCAGGAGAAAACGCATACGCCCTTTTTGGCCAAGTGCATCATTGTCGAAGTTGTGCCCCTCTTCCTGTGCTTTACAGGCGATTCCAACGTACCTCTTGAAATCTGTTTCCTGCTATTCTGCCTCGCTTTCAAGTCCGCCTCGTTGCCTTCCCTCAACAGATTTTTGGACGATAGTTGGCCTTGATTACTCTGCCAGTTTGTGAATTGCTGTGCCCCTGAGCTCCATTTTTCAACTCGTTTCTTGTGAGCTGAACGCAAGTCCAAACTTTTGGTTCAGGACCTATACTGGTTCCCGGTGGGTGGCTGAGACTTTGGTTCATTCTTCTTCCTGCCGGGAAATTAGAGTGACATGTGCCCATCCAAATGCCTAGCAGCTACTCTCTCATTGGTTCTCCCTCTTCCCTTTCATCCTCTGCCAAATTGGCAACCTGTGCGAACCAGGAGCTTAAAGGGGCTGTCTCTCCAAGTTGGGAGATTGATAGGAAAGCAGTTGGAAAGTCAAACCGGAGCACCAGGAGAGGGGCTCTTCGTTGAGTTTTAGAAACCTGTCGTATTCACAGTGTGTCCATTCTCTAGGTTTCCCGTACACGTTATAGCTGTAGTAATATTCCCTTCAACCTGGAGAGCTGGGACCCATGGAATGGGTGCCATGCATTATTGCTTTAAAGGGTCTGCATTTGCTCACCCAATCTCACCAATCCTCTCAGTCCCAAGTGTCCAGCCTTATGCCACATCCAGCTGTCATTGTAGATAGGGTCATTCCAGGTTGCATCAGAGACCCTGAAGGAATTGTGAAGAATTTCCCTGTTTCTTTGTTCTGTTTTTGAAATTCCTTTTTAGAGTGGGTTTGAGCTGATTCTCGCTGCCCTGTTTATGCCAGTCTAGACACACTTGATTCCCTTACGGAGACATATCAGTACATAGGTTTTAAGATTCTTACTAGTCAGATCTATTCCTCTGCGGGAAATATGGGGTTTTGAGTCCCTTTCACTGAGGAAGGTGTAGGTCTTGTCTATTCCATAGTTGGTTTTTGGAACGGTACCTGTGCTTATATCAAACTCGGGTTTGATGCATCACCCCACCTCTCCTTCCCCCTTAAGCAGGCATAAGAGTGTTTTCTAAATGTGAGACTCTGTTCTCTTGCCTAACTCAGTTCATGTGTAGCCATGTTTACAGGATCTTCCTAAGTGATATCTTATGATAAGTTTCTTTTCCTGTGTGACTTCTTTCACTTAGAATCATCGTACCTGAATCCACTCATTTTGCTGCTACTGGTCTTATGACATTGATTTCGTGGCTGAGGGATAATCCATCGTACGTAAGTTCCACAATGTTTGGAACCATTTTTATATTTCCTGGGATATTTCAGGTGTACCCAGGTTGAGGTTCCTGTAAGCAGTGCAGCCCTCAATTAGGGGGTGGCTCTGTCTTATGGATTTTCAGTTTTCCCAAGGTATATTCCCTAGACTGGAAGTGCCCTTGGCTCTGTAGCTCTGTTGTTTACTTGCTTTAGGGAACACAATGCACTCCTCCAGTGAGGCAGTTGGCAACTTACATCCCGCCCATCAGCATAACACGGCTCCCTGTTCTCCAGGGCCTGTCTTGCCTTTCTGGTTTTTTACACATTTTGTGGATGTCCCTTTTGACCGGTGGGAAGTGATACTTCTTTGTAGTGCAGATTTGCATTGCCCGCTTGCTTGCTTGGCCAAAAAGGGCGTATGCGTTTTCTCCTGAATATATTCAGGAGAAAACGCATACGCCCTTTTTGGCCAAGTGCATCATTGTCGAAGTTGTGCCCCTCTTCCTGTGCTTTACAGGCGATTCCAACGTACCTCTTGAAATCTGTTTCCTGCTATTCTGCCTCGCTTTCAAGTCCGCCTCGTTGCCTTCCCTCAACAGATTTTTGGACGATAGTTGGCCTTGATTACTCTGCCAGTTTGTGAATTGCTGTGCCCCTGAGCTCCATTTTTCAACTCGTTTCTTGTGAGCTGAACGCAAGTCCAAACTTTTGGTTCAGGACCTATACTGGTTCCCGGTGGGTGGCTGAGACTTTGGTTCATTCTTCTTCCTGCCGGGAAATTAGAGTGACATGTGCCCATCCAAATGCCTAGCAGCTACTCTCTCATTGGTTCTCCCTCTTCCCTTTCATCCTCTGCCAAATTGGCAACCTGTGCGAACCAGGAGCTTAAAGGGGCTGTCTCTCCAAGTTGGGAGATTGATAGGAAAGCAGTTGGAAAGTCAAACCGGAGCACCAGGAGAGGGGCTCTTCGTTGAGTTTTAGAAACCTGTCGTATTCACAGTGTGTCCATTCTCTAGGTTTCCCGTACACGTTATAGCTGTAGTAATATTCCCTTCAACCTGGAGAGCTGGGACCCATGGAATGGGTGCCATGCATTATTGCTTTAAAGGGTCTGCATTTGCTCACCCAATCTCACCAATCCTCTCAGTCCCAAGTGTCCAGCCTTATGCCACATCCAGCTGTCATTGTAGATAGGGTCATTCCAGGTTGCATCAGAGACCCTGAAGGAATTGTGAAGAATTTCCCTGTTTCTTTGTTCTGTTTTTGAAATTCCTTTTTAGAGTGGGTTTGAGCTGATTCTCGCTGCCCTGTTTATGCCAGTCTAGACACACTTGATTCCCTTACGGAGACATATCAGTACATAGGTTTTAAGATTCTTACTAGTCAGATCTATTCCTCTGCGGGAAATATGGGGTTTTGAGTCCCTTTCACTGAGGAAGGTGTAGGTCTTGTCTATTCCATAGTTGGTTTTTGGAACGGTACCTGTGCTTATATCAAACTCGGGTTTGATGCATCACCCCACCTCTCCTTCCCCCTTAAGCAGGCATAAGAGTGTTTTCTAAATGTGAGACTCTGTTCTCTTGCCTAACTCAGTTCATGTGTAGCCGTGTTTACAGGATCTTCCTAAGTGATATCTTATGATAAGTTTCTTTTCCTGTGTGACTTCTTTCACTTAGAATCATCGTACCTGAATCCACTCATTTTGCTGCTACTGGTCTTATGACATTGATTTCGTGGCTGAGGGATATTCCATCGTACGTAAGTTCCACAATGTTTGGAACCATTTTTATATTTCCTGGGATATTTCAGGTGTACCCAGGTTGAGGTTCCTGTAAGCAGTGCAGCCCTCAATTAGGGGGTGGCTCTGTCTTATGGATTTTCAGTTTTTCCAAGGTATATTCCCTAGACTGGAAGTGCCCTTGGCTCTGTAGCTCTGTTGTTTACTTGCTTTAGGGAACACAATGCACTCCTCCAGTGAGGCAGTTGGCAACTTACATCCCGCCCATCAGCATAACAGGGCTCCCTGTTCTCCAGGGCCTGTCTTGCCTTTCTGGTTTTTTACACATTTTGTGGATGTCCCTTTTGACCGGTGGTAAGTGATACTTCTTTGTAGTGCAGATTTGCATTGCCCGCTTGCTTGCTTGGCCAAAAAGGGCGTATGCTTTTTCTCCTGAATATATTCAGGAGAAAACGCATTCGCCCTTTTTGGCCAAGTGCATCATTGTCGAAGTTGTGCCCCTCTTCCTGTGCTTTACAGGCGATTCCAACGTACCTCTTGAAATCTGTTTCCTGCTATTCTGCCTCGCTTTCAAGTCCGCCTCGTTGCCTTCCCTCAACAGATTTTTGGACGATAGTTGGCCTTGATTACTCTGCCAGTTTGTGAATTGCTGTGCCCCTGAGCTCCATTTTTCAACTCGTTTCTTGTGAGCTGAACGCAAGTCCAAACTTTTGGTTCAGGACCTATACTGGTTCCCGGTGGGTGGCTGAGACTTTGGTTAATTCTTCTTCCTGCCGGGAAATTAGAGTGACATGTGCCCATCCAAATGCCTAACAGCTACTCTCTCATTGGTTCTCCCTCTTCCCTTTCATCCTCTGCCAAATTGGCAACCTGTGCGAACCAGGAGCTTAAAGGGGCTGTCTCTCCAAGTTGGGAGATTGATAGGAAAGCAGTTGGAAAGTCAAACCGGAGCACCAGGAGAGGGGCTCTTCGTTGAGTTTTAGAAACCTGTCGTATTCACAGTGTGTCCATTCTCTTGGTTTCCCGTACACGTTATAGCTGTAGTAATATTCCCTTCCACCTGGAGAGCTGGGACCCATGGAATGGGTGCCATGCATTATTGCTTTAAAGGGTCTGCATTTGCTCACCCAATCTCACCAATCCTCTCAGTCCCAAGTGTCCAGCCTTATGCCACATCCAGCTGTCATTGTAGATAGGGTCATTCCAGGTTGCATCAGAGACCCTGAAGGAATTGTGAAGAATTTCCCTGTTTCTTTGTTCTGTTTTTGAAATTCCTTTTTAGAGTGGGTTTGAGCTGATTATCGCTGCCCTGTTTATGCCAGTCTAGACACACTTGATTCCCTTACGGAGACATATCAGTACATAGGTTTTAAGATTCTTACTAGTCAGATCTATTCCTCTGCGGGAAATATGGGGTTTTGAGTCCCTTTCACTGAGGAAGGTGTAGGTCTTGTCTATTCCATAGTTGGTTTTTGGAACGGTACCTGTGCTTATATCAAATTCGGGTTTGATGCATCACCCCACCTCTCCTTCCCCCTTAAGCAGGCATAAGAGTGTTTTCTAAATGTGAGACTCTGTTCTCTTGCCTAACTCAGTTCATGTGTAGCCATGTTTACAGGATCTTCCTAAGTGATATCTTATGATAAGTTTCTTTTCCTGTGTGACTTCTTTCACTTAGAATCATCGTACCTGAATCCACTCATTTTGCTGCTACTGGTCTTATGACATTGATTTCGTGGCTGAGGGATATTCCATCGTACGTAAGTTCCACAATGTTTGGAACCATTTTTATATTTCCTGGGATATTTCAGGTGTACCCAGGTTGAGGTTCCTGTAAGCAGTGCAGCCCTCAATTAGGGGGTGGCTCTGTCTTATGGATTTTCAGTTTTCCCAAGGTATATTCCCTAGACTGGAAGTGCCCTTGGCTCTGTAGCTCTGTTGTTTACTTGCTTTAGGGAACACAATGCACTCCTCCAGTGAGGCAGTTGGCAACTTACATCCCGCCCATCAGCATAACAGGGCTCCCTGTTCTCCAGGGCCTGTCTTGCCTTTCTGGTTTTTTACACATTTTGTGGATGTCCCTTTTGACCGGTGGTAAGTGATACTTCTTTGTAGTGCAGATTTGCATTGCCCGCTTGCTTGCTTGGCCAAAAAGGGCGTATGCTTTTTCTCCTGAATATATTCAGGAGAAAACGCATACGCCCTTTTTGGCCAAGTGCATCATTGTCGAAGTTGTGCCCCTCTTCCTGTGCTTTACAGGCGATTCCAACGTACCTCTTGAAATCTGTTTCCTGCTATTCTGCCTCGCTTTCAAGTCCGCCTCGTTGCCTTCCCTCAACAGATTTTTGGACGATAGTTGGCCTTGATTACTCTGCCAGTTTGTGAATTGCTGTGCCCCTGAGCTCCATTTTTCAACTCGTTTCTTGTGAGCTGAACGCAAGTCCAAACTTTTGGTTCAGGACCTATACTGGTTCCCGGTGGGTGGCTGAGACTTTGGTTCATTCTTCTTCCTGCCGGGAAATTAGAGTGACATGTGCCCATCCAAATGCCTAGCAGCTACTCTCTCATTGGTTCTCCCTCTTCCCTTTCATCCTCTGCCAAATTGGCAACCTGTGCGAACCAGGAGCTTAAAGGGGCTGTCTCTCCAAGTTGGGAGATTGATAGGAAAGCAGTTGGAAAGTCAAACCGGAGCACCAGGAGAGGGGCTCTTCGTTGAGTTTTAGAAACCTGTCGTATTCACAGTGTGTCCATTCTCTAGGTTTCCCGTACACGTTATAGCTGTAGTAATATTCCCTTCAACCTGGAGAGCTGGGACCCATGGAATGGGTGCCATGCATTATTGCTTTAAAGGGTCTGCATTTGCTCACCCAATCTCACCAATCCTCTCAGTCCCAAGTGTCCAGCCTTATGCCACATCCAGCTGTCATTGTAGATAGGGTCATTCCAGGTTGCATCAGAGACCCTGAAGGAATTGTGAAGAATTTCCCTGTTTCTTTGTTCTGTTTTTGAAATTCCTTTTTAGAGTGGGTTTGAGCTGATTCTCGCTGCCCTGTTTATGCCAGTCTAGACACACTTGATTCCCTTACGGAGACATATCAGTACATAGGTTTTAAGATTCTTACTAGTCAGATCTATTCCTCTGCGGGAAATATGGGGTTTTGAGTCCCTTTCACTGAGGAAGGTGTAGGTCTTGTCTATTCCATAGTTGGTTTTTGGAACGGTACCTGTGCTTATATCAAACTCGGGTTTGATGCATCACCCCACCTCTCCTTCCCCCTTAAGCAGGCATAAGAGTGTTTTCTAAATGTGAGACTCTGTTCTCTTGCCTAACTCAGTTCATGTGTAGCCATGTTTACAGGATCTTCCTAAGTGATATCTTATGATAAGTTTCTTTTCCTGTGTGACTTCTTTCACTTAGAATCATCGTACCTGAATCCACTCATTTTGCTGCTACTGGTCTTATGACATTGATTTCGTGGCTGAGGGATAATCCATCGTACGTAAGTTCCACAATGTTTGGAACCATTTTTATATTTCCTGGGATATTTCAGGTGTACCCAGGTTGAGGTTCCTGTAAGCAGTGCAGCCCTCAATTAGGGGGTGGCTCTGTCTTATGGATTTTCAGTTTTCCCAAGGTATATTCCCTAGACTGGAAGTGCCCTTGGCTCTGTAGCTCTGTTGTTTACTTGCTTTAGGGAACACAATGCACTCCTCCAGTGAGGCAGTTGGCAACTTACATCCCGCCCATCAGCATAACACGGCTCCCTGTTCTCCAGGGCCTGTCTTGCCTTTCTGGTTTTTTACACATTTTGTGGATGTCCCTTTTGACCGGTGGGAAGTGATACTTCTTTGTAGTGCAGATTTGCATTGCCCGCTTGCTTGCTTGGCCAAAAAGGGCGTATGCGTTTTCTCCTGAATATATTCAGGAGAAAACGCATACGCCCTTTTTGGCCAAGTGCATCATTGTCGAAGTTGTGCCCCTCTTCCTGTGCTTTACAGGCGATTCCAACGTACCTCTTGAAATCTGTTTCCTGCTATTCTGCCTCGCTTTCAAGTCCGCCTCGTTGCCTTCCCTCAACAGATTTTTGGACGATAGTTGGCCTTGATTACTCTGCCAGTTTGTGAATTGCTGTGCCCCTGAGCTCCATTTTTCAACTCGTTTCTTGTGAGCTGAACGCAAGTCCAAACTTTTGGTTCAGGACCTATACTGGTTCCCGGTGGGTGGCTGAGACTTTGGTTCATTCTTCTTCCTGCCGGGAAATTAGAGTGACATGTGCCCATCCAAATGCCTAGCAGCTACTCTCTCATTGGTTCTCCCTCTTCCCTTTCATCCTCTGCCAAATTGGCAACCTGTGCGAACCAGGAGCTTAAAGGGGCTGTCTCTCCAAGTTGGGAGATTGATAGGAAAGCAGTTGGAAAGTCAAACCGGAGCACCAGGAGAGGGGCTCTTCGTTGAGTTTTAGAAACCTGTCGTATTCACAGTGTGTCCATTCTCTAGGTTTCCCGTACACGTTATAGCTGTAGTAATATTCCCTTCAACCTGGAGAGCTGGGACCCATGGAATGGGTGCCATGCATTATTGCTTTAAAGGGTCTGCATTTGCTCACCCAATCTCACCAATCCTCTCAGTCCCAAGTGTCCAGCCTTATGCCACATCCAGCTGTCATTGTAGATAGGGTCATTCCAGGTTGCATCAGAGACCCTGAAGGAATTGTGAAGAATTTCCCTGTTTCTTTGTTCTGTTTTTGAAATTCCTTTTTAGAGTGGGTTTGAGCTGATTCTCGCTGCCCTGTTTATGCCAGTCTAGACACACTTGATTCCCTTACGGAGACATATCAGTACATAGGTTTTAAGATTCTTACTAGTCAGATCTATTCCTCTGCGGGAAATATGGGGTTTTGAGTCCCTTTCACTGAGGAAGGTGTAGGTCTTGTCTATTCCATAGTTGGTTTTTGGAACGGTACCTGTGCTTATATCAAACTCGGGTTTGATGCATCACCCCACCTCTCCTTCCCCCTTAAGCAGGCATAAGAGTGTTTTCTAAATGTGAGACTCTGTTCTCTTGCCTAACTCAGTTCATGTGTAGCCGTGTTTACAGGATCTTCCTAAGTGATATCTTATGATAAGTTTCTTTTCCTGTGTGACTTCTTTCACTTAGAATCATCGTACCTGAATCCACTCATTTTGCTGCTACTGGTCTTATGACATTGATTTCGTGGCTGAGGGATATTCCATCGTACGTAAGTTCCACAATGTTTGGAACCATTTTTATATTTCCTGGGATATTTCAGGTGTACCCAGGTTGAGGTTCCTGTAAGCAGTGCAGCCCTCAATTAGGGGGTGGCTCTGTCTTATGGATTTTCAGTTTTTCCAAGGTATATTCCCTAGACTGGAAGTGCCCTTGGCTCTGTAGCTCTGTTGTTTACTTGCTTTAGGGAACACAATGCACTCCTCCAGTGAGGCAGTTGGCAACTTACATCCCGCCCATCAGCATAACAGGGCTCCCTGTTCTCCAGGGCCTGTCTTGCCTTTCTGGTTTTTTACACATTTTGTGGATGTCCCTTTTGACCGGTGGTAAGTGATACTTCTTTGTAGTGCAGATTTGCATTGCCCGCTTGCTTGCTTGGCCAAAAAGGGCGTATGCTTTTTCTCCTGAATATATTCAGGAGAAAACGCATTCGCCCTTTTTGGCCAAGTGCATCATTGTCGAAGTTGTGCCCCTCTTCCTGTGCTTTACAGGCGATTCCAACGTACCTCTTGAAATCTGTTTCCTGCTATTCTGCCTCGCTTTCAAGTCCGCCTCGTTGCCTTCCCTCAACAGATTTTTGGACGATAGTTGGCCTTGATTACTCTGCCAGTTTGTGAATTGCTGTGCCCCTGAGCTCCATTTTTCAACTCGTTTCTTGTGAGCTGAACGCAAGTCCAAACTTTTGGTTCAGGACCTATACTGGTTCCCGGTGGGTGGCTGAGACTTTGGTTAATTCTTCTTCCTGCCGGGAAATTAGAGTGACATGTGCCCATCCAAATGCCTAACAGCTACTCTCTCATTGGTTCTCCCTCTTCCCTTTCATCCTCTGCCAAATTGGCAACCTGTGCGAACCAGGAGCTTAAAGGGGCTGTCTCTCCAAGTTGGGAGATTGATAGGAAAGCAGTTGGAAAGTCAAACCGGAGCACCAGGAGAGGGGCTCTTCGTTGAGTTTTAGAAACCTGTCGTATTCACAGTGTGTCCATTCTCTTGGTTTCCCGTACACGTTATAGCTGTAGTAATATTCCCTTCCACCTGGAGAGCTGGGACCCATGGAATGGGTGCCATGCATTATTGCTTTAAAGGGTCTGCATTTGCTCACCCAATCTCACCAATCCTCTCAGTCCCAAGTGTCCAGCCTTATGCCACATCCAGCTGTCATTGTAGATAGGGTCATTCCAGGTTGCATCAGAGACCCTGAAGGAATTGTGAAGAATTTCCCTGTTTCTTTGTTCTGTTTTTGAAATTCCTTTTTAGAGTGGGTTTGAGCTGATTATCGCTGCCCTGTTTATGCCAGTCTAGACACACTTGATTCCCTTACGGAGACATATCAGTACATAGGTTTTAAGATTCTTACTAGTCAGATCTATTCCTCTGCGGGAAATATGGGGTTTTGAGTCCCTTTCACTGAGGAAGGTGTAGGTCTTGTCTATTCCATAGTTGGTTTTTGGAACGGTACCTGTGCTTATATCAAATTCGGGTTTGATGCATCACCCCACCTCTCCTTCCCCCTTAAGCAGGCATAAGAGTGTTTTCTAAATGTGAGACTCTGTTCTCTTGCCTAACTCAGTTCATGTGTAGCCATGTTTACAGGATCTTCCTAAGTGATATCTTATGATAAGTTTCTTTTCCTGTGTGACTTCTTTCACTTAGAATCATCGTACCTGAATCCACTCATTTTGCTGCTACTGGTCTTATGACATTGATTTCGTGGCTGAGGGATATTCCATCGTACGTAAGTTCCACAATGTTTGGAACCATTTTTATATTTCCTGGGATATTTCAGGTGTACCCAGGTTGAGGTTCCTGTAAGCAGTGCAGCCCTCAATTAGGGGGTGGCTCTGTCTTATGGATTTTCAGTTTTCCCAAGGTATATTCCCTAGACTGGAAGTGCCCTTGGCTCTGTAGCTCTGTTGTTTACTTGCTTTAGGGAACACAATGCACTCCTCCAGTGAGGCAGTTGGCAACTTACATCCCGCCCATCAGCATAACAGGGCTCCCTGTTCTCCAGGGCCTGTCTTGCCTTTCTGGTTTTTTACACATTTTGTGGATGTCCCTTTTGACCGGTGGTAAGTGATACTTCTTTGTAGTGCAGATTTGCATTGCCCGCTTGCTTGCTTGGCCAAAAAGGGCGTATGCTTTTTCTCCTGAATATATTCAGGAGAAAACGCATACGCCCTTTTTGGCCAAGTGCATCATTGTCGAAGTTGTGCCCCTCTTCCTGTGCTTTACAGGCGATTCCAACGTACCTCTTGAAATCTGTTTCCTGCTATTCTGCCTCGCTTTCAAGTCCGCCTCGTTGCCTTCCCTCAACAGATTTTTGGACGATAGTTGGCCTTGATTACTCTGCCAGTTTGTGAATTGCTGTGCCCCTGAGCTCCATTTTTCAACTCGTTTCTTGTGAGCTGAACGCAAGTCCAAACTTTTGGTTCAGGACCTATACTGGTTCCCGGTGGGTGGCTGAGACTTTGGTTCATTCTTCTTCCTG
Organism: Mesoplodon mirus; assembly: GCF_964341445.2. NCBI lineage: Eukaryota > Metazoa > Chordata > Mammalia > Artiodactyla > Ziphiidae > Mesoplodon > Mesoplodon mirus. Next base: position 117,596,778 of record NC_138984.1, read on the forward strand.
CCGGGAAATTAGAGTGACATGTGCCCATCCAAATGCCTAGCAGCTACTCTCTCATTGGTTCTCCCTCTTCCCTTTCATCCTCTGCCAAATTGGCAACCTGTGCGAACCAGGAGCTTGAAGGGGCTGTCTCTCCAAGTTGGGAGATTGATAGGAAAGCAGTTGGAAAGTCAAACCGGAGCACCAGGAGAGGGGCTCTTCGTTGAGTTTTAGAAACCTGTCGTATTCACAGTGTGTCCATTCTCTAGGTTTCCCGTACACGTTATAGCTGTAGTAACATTCCCTTCAACCTGGAGAGCTGGGACCCATGGAATGGGTGCCATGCATTATTGCTTTAAAGGGTCTGCATTTGCTCACCCAATCTCACCAATCCTCTCAGTCCCAAGTGTCCAGCCTTATGCCACATCCAGCTGTCATTGTAGATAGGGTCATTCCAGGTTGCATCAGAGACCCTGAAGGAATTGTAAAGAATTTCCCTGTTTCTTTGTTCTGTTTTTGAAATTCCTTTTTAGAGTGGGTTTGAGCTGATTCTCGCTGCCCTGTTTATGCCAGTCTAGACACACTTGATTCCCTTACGGAGACATATCAGTACATAGGTTTTAAGATTCTTACTAGTCAGATCTATTCCTCTGCGGGAAATATGGGGTTTTGAGTCCCTTTCACTGAGGAAGGTGTAGGTCTTGTCTATTCCATAGTTGGTTTTTGGAACGGTACCTGTGCTTATATCAAACTCGGGTTTGATGCATCACCCCACCTCTCCTTCCCCCTTAAGCAGGCATAAGAGTGTTTTCTAAATGTGAGACTCTGTTCTCTTGCCTAACTCAGTTCATGTGTAGCCATGTTTACAGGATCTTCCTAAGTGATATCTTATGATAAGTTTCTTTTCCTGTGTGACTTCTTTCACTTAGAATCATCGTACCTGAATCCACTCATTTTGCTGCTACTGGTCTTATGACATTGATTTCGTGGCTGAGGGATATTCCATCGTACGTAAGTTCCACAATATTTGGAACCATTTTTATATTTCCTGGGATATTTCAGGTGTACCCAGGTTGAGGTTCCTGTAAGCAGTGCAGCCCTCAATTAGGGGGTGGCTCTGTCTTATGGATTTTCAGTTTTCCCAAGGTATATTCCCTAGACTGGAAGTGCCCTTGGCTCTGTAGCTCTGTTATTTACTTGCTTTAGGGAACACAATGCACTCCTCCAGTGAGGCAGTTGGCAACTTACATCCCGCCCATCAGCATAACAGGGCTCCCTGTTCTCCAGGGCCTGTCTTGCCTTTCTGGTTTTTTACACATTTTGTGGATGTCCCTTTTGACCGGTGGGAAGTGATACTTCTTTGTAGTGCAGATTTGCATTGCCCGCTTGCTTGCTTGGCCAAAAAGGGCGTATGCGTTTTCTCCTGAATATATTCAGGAGAAAACGCATACGCCCTTTTTGGCCAAGTGCATCATTGTCGAAGTTGTGCCCCTCTTCCTGTGCTTTACAGGCGATTCCAACGTACCTCTTGAAATCTGTTTCCTGCTCTTCTGCCTCGCTTTCAAGTCCGCCTCGTTGCCTTCCCTCAACAGATTTTTGGACGATAGTTGGCCTTGATTACTCTGCCAGTTTGTGAATTGCTGTGCCCCTGAGCTCCATTTTTCAACTCGTTTCTTGTGAGCTGAACGCAAGTCCAAACTTTTGGTTCAGGACCTATACTGGTTCCCGGTGGGTGGCTGAGACTTTGGTTCATTCTTCTTCCTGCCGGGAAATTAGAGTGACATGTGCCCATCCAAATGCCTAGCAGCTACTCTCTCATTGGTTCTCCCTCTTCCCTTTCATCCTCTGCCAAATTGGCAACCTGTGCGAACCAGGAGCTTAAAGGGGCTGTCTCTCCAAGTTGGGAGATTGATAGGAAAGCAGTTGGAAAGTCAAACCGGAGCACCAGGAGAGGGGCTCTTCGTTGAGTTTTAGAAACCTGTCGTATTCACAGTGTGTCCATTCTCTAGGTTTCCCGTACACGTTATAGCTGTAGTAATATTCCCTTCAACCTGGAGAGCTGGGACCCATGGAATGGGTGCCATGCATTATTGCTTTAAAGGGTCTGCATTTGCTCACCCAATCTCACCAATCCTCTCAGTCCCAAGTGTCCAGCCTTATGCCACATCCAGCTGTCATTGTAGATAGGGTCATTCCAGGTTGCATCAGAGACCCTGAAGGAATTGTAAAGAATTTCCCTGTTTCTTTGTTCTGTTTTTGAAATTCCTTTTTAGAGTGGGTTTGAGCTGATTCTCGCTGCCATGTTTATGCCAGTCTAGACACACTTGATTCCCTTACGGAGACATATCAGTACATAGGTTTTAAGATTCTTACTAGTCAGATCTATTCCTCTGCGGGAAATATGGGGTTTTGAGTCCCTTTCACCGAGGATGGTGTAGGTATTGTCTATTCCATAGTTGGTTTTTGGAACGGTACCTGTGCTTATATCAAACTCGGGTTTGATGCATCACCCCACCTCTCCTTCCCCCTTAAGCAGGCATAAGAGTGTTTTCTAAATGTGAGACTCTGTTCTCTTGCCTAACTCAGTTCATGTGTAGCCATGTTTACAGGATCTTCCTAAGTGATATCTTATGATAAGTTTCTTTTCCTGTGTGAATTCTTTCATTTAGAATCATCGTACCTGAATCCACTCATTTTGCTGCTACTGGTCTTATGACATTGATTTCGTGGCTGAGGGATATTCCATCATACGTAAGTTCCACAATGTTTGGAACCATTTTTATATTTCCTGGGATATTTCAGGTGTACCCAGGTTGAGGTTCTTGTAAGCAGTGCAGCCCTCAATTTGGGGGTGGCTCTGTCTTATGGATTTTCAGTTTTCCCAAGGTATATTCCCTAGACTGGAAGTGCCCTTGGCTCTGTAGCTCTGTTGTTTACTTGTTTTAGGGGACACAATGCACTCCTCCAGTGAGGCAGTTGGCAACTTACATCCCGCCCATCAGCATAACAGGGCTCCCTGTTCTCCAGGGCCTGTCTTGCCTTTCTGGTTTTTTACACATTTTGTGGATGTCCCTTTTGACCGGTGGGAAGTGATACTTATTTGTAGTGCAGATTTGCATTGCCCGCTTGCTTGCTTGGCCAAAAACGGCGTATGCGTTTTCTCCTGATTATATTCAGGAGAAAACGCATACGCCCTTTTTGGCCAAGTGCATCATTGTCGAAGTTGTGCCCCTCTTCCTGTGCTTTACAGGCGATTGCAACGTACCTCTTGAAATCTGTTTCCTGCTATTCTGCCTCGCTTTCAAGTCCGCCTCGTTGCCTTCCCTCAACAGATTTTTGGACGATAGTTGGCCTTGATTACTCTGCCAGTTTGTGAATTGCTGTGCCCCTGAGCTCCATTTTTCAACTCGTTTCTTGTGAGCTGAACGCAAGTCCAAACTTTTGGTTCAGGAACTATACTGGTTCCCAGTGGGTGGCTGAGACTTTGGTTCATTCTTCTTCCTGCCGGGAAATTAGAGTGACATGTGCCCATCCAAATGCCTAGCAGCTACTCTCTCATTGGTTCTCCCTCTTCCCTTTCATCCTCTGCCAAATTGGCAACCTGTGCGAACCAGGAGCTTAAAGGGGCTGTCTCTCCAAGTTGGGAGATTGATAGGAAAGCAGTTGGAATGTCAAACCGGAGCACCAGGAGAGGGGCTCTTCGTTGAGTTTTAGAAACCTGTCGTATTCACAGTGTGTCCATTCTCTAGGTTTCCCGTACACGTTATAGCTGTAGTAATATTCCCTTCAACCTGGAGAGCTGGGACCCATGGAATGGGTGCCATGCATTATTGCTTTAAAGGGTCTGCATTTGCTCACCCAATCTCACCAATCCTCTCAGTCCCAAGTGTCCAGCCTTATGCCACATCCAGCTGTCATTGTAGATAGGGTCATTCCAGGTTGCATCAGAGACCCTGAAGGAATTGTAAAGAATTTCCCTGTTTCTTTGTTCTGTTTTTGAAATTCCTTTTTAGAGTGGGTTTGAGCTGATTCTCGCTGCCCTGTTTATGCCAGTCTAGACACACTTGATTCCCTTACGGAGACATATCAGTACATAGGTTTTAAGATTCTTACTAGTCAGATCTATTCCTCGGCGGGAAATATGGGGTTTTGAGTCCCTTTCACTGAGGAAGGTGTAGGTCTTGTCTATTCCATAGTTGGTTTTTGGAACGGTACCTGTGCTTATATCAAACTCGGGTTTGATGCATCACCCCACCTCTCCTTCCCCCTTAAGCAGGCATAAGAGTGTTTTCTAAATGTGAGACTCTGTTCTCTTGCCTAACTCAGTTCATGTGTAGCCATGTTTACAGGATCTTCCTAAGTGATATCTTATGATAAGTTTCTTTTCCTGTGTGACTTCTTTCACTTAGAATCATCGTACCTGAATCCACTCATTTTGCTGCTACTGGTCTTATGACATTGATTTCGTGGCTGAGGGATATTCCATCGTACGTAAGTTCCACAATGTTTGGAACCATTTTTATATTTCCTGGGATATTTCAGGTGTACCCAGGTTGAGGTTCCTGTAAGCAGTGCAGCCCTCAATTAGGGGGTGGCTCTGTCTTATGGATTTTCAGTTTTCCCAAGGTATATTCCCTAGACTGGAAGTGCCCTTGGCTCTGTAGCTCTGTTGTTTACTTGCTTTAGGGAACACAATGCACTCCTCCAGTGAGGCAGTTGGCAACTTACATCCCGCCCATCAGCATAACAGGGCTCCCTGTTCTCCAGGGCCTGTCTTGCCTTTCTGGTTTTTTACACATTTTGTGGATGTCCCTTTTGACCGGTGGGAAGTGATACTTCTTTGTAGTGCAGATTTGCATTGCCCGCTTGCTTGCTTGGCCAAAAAGGGCGTATGCGTTTTCTCCTGAATATATTCAGGAGAAAACGCATACGCCCTTTTTGGCCAAGTGCATCATTGTCGAAGTTGTGCCCCTCTTCCTGTGCTTTACAGGCGATTCCAACGTACCTCTTGAAATCTGTTTCCTGCTATTCTGCCTCGCTTTCAAGTCCGCCTCGTTGCCTTCCCTCAACAGATTTTTGGACGATAGTTGGCCTTGATTACTCTGCCAGTTTGTGAATTGCTGTGCCCCTGAGCTCCATTTTTCAACTCGTTTCTTGTGAGCTGAACGCAAGTCCAAACTTTTGGTTCAGGACCTATACTGGTTCCCGGTGGGTGGCTGAGACTTTGGTTCATTCTTCTTCCTGCCGGGAAATTAGAGTGACATGTGCCCATCCAAATGCCTAGCAGCTACTCTCTCATTGGTTCTCCCTCTTCCCTTTCATCCTCTGCCAAATTGGCAACCTGTGCGAACCAGGAGCTTAAAGGGGCTGTCTCTCCAAGTTGGGAGATTGATAGGAAAGCCGTTGGAAAGTCAAACCGGAGCACCAGGAGAGGGGCTCTTCGTTGAGTTTTAGAAACCTGTCGTATTCACAGTGTGTCCATTCTCTAGGTTTCCCGTACACGTTATAGCTGTAGTAATATTCCCTTCAACCTGGAGAGCTGGGACCCATGGAATGGGTGCCATGCATTATTGCTTTAAAGGGTCTGCATTTGCTCACCCAATCTCACCAATCCTCTCAGTCCCAAGTGTCCAGCCTTATGCCACATCCAGCTGTCATTGTAGATAGGGTCATTCCAGGTTGCATCAGAGACCCTGAAGGAATTGTAAAGAATTTCCCTGTTTCTTTGTTCTGTTTTTGAAATTCCTTTTTAGAGTGGGTTTGAGCTGATTCTCGCTGCCATGTTTATGCCAGTCTAGACACACTTGATTCCCTTACGGAGACATATCAGTACATAGGTTTTAAGATTCTTACTAGTCAGATATATTCCTCTGTGGGAAATATGGGGTTTTGAGTCCCTTTCACTGCGGATGGTGTAGGTCTTGTCTATTCCATAGTTGGTTTTTGGAACGGTACCTGTGCTTATATCAAACTCGGGTTTGATGCATCACCCCACCTCTCCTTCCCCCTTAAGCAGGCATAAGAGTGTTTTCTAAATGTGAGACTCTGTTCTCTTGCCTAACTCAGTTCATGTGTAGCCATGTTTACAGGATCTTCCTAAGTGATATCTTATGATAAGTTTCTTTTCCTGTGTGACTTCTTTCATTTAGAATCATCGTACCTGAATCCACTCATTTTGCTGCTACTGGTCTTATGACATTGATTTCGTGGCTGAGGGATATTCCATCGTACGTAAGTTCCACAATGTTTGGAACCATTTTTATATTTCCTGGGATATTTCAGGTGTACCCAGGTTGAGGTTCCTGTAAGCAGTGCAGCCCTCAATTTGGGGGTGGCTCTGTCTTATGGATTTTCAGTTTTCCCAAGGTATATTCCCTAGACTGGAAGTGCCCTTGGCTCTGTAGCTCTGTTGTTTACTTGTTTTAGGGAACACAATGCACTCCTCCAGTGAGGCAGTTGGCAACTTACATCCCGCCCATCAGCATAACAGGGCTCCCTGTTCTCCAGGGCCTGTCTTGCCTTTCTGGTTTTTACACATTTTGTGGATGTCCCTTTTGACCGGTGGGAAGTGATACTTCTTTGTAGTGCAGATTTGCATTGCCCGCTTGCTTGCTTGGCCAAAAACGGCGTATGCGTTTTCTCCTGAATATATTCAGGAGAAAATGCATACGCCCTTTTTGGCCAAGTGCATCATTGTCGAAGTTGTGCCCCTCTTCCTGTGCTTTACAGGCGATTCCAACGTACCTCTTGAAATCTGTTTCCTGCTATTCTGCCTCGCTTTCAAGTCCGCCTCGTTGCCTTCCCTCAACAGATTTTTGGACGATAGTTGGCCTTGATTACTCTGCCAGTTTGTGAATTGCTGTGCCCCTGAGCTCCATTTTTCAACTCGTTTCTTGTGAGCTGAACGCAAGTCCAAACTTTTGGTTCAGGACCTCTACTGGTTCCCGGTGGGTGGCTGAGACTTTGGTTCATTCTTCTTCCTGCCGGGAAATTAGAGTGACATGTGCCCATCCAAATGCCTAGCAGCTACTCTCTCATTGGTTCTCCCTCTTCCCTTTCATCCTCTGCCAAATTGGCAACCTGTGCGAACCAGGAGCTTAAAGGGGCTGTCTCTCCAAGTTGGGAGATTGATAGGAAAGCAGTTGGAAAGTCAAACCGGAGCACCAGGAGAGGGGCTCTTCGTTGAGTTTTAGAAACCTGTCGTATTCACAGTGTGTCCATTCTCTAGGTTTCCCGTACACGTTATAGCTGTAGTAATATTCCCTTCCACCTGGAGAGCTGGGACCCATGGAATGGGTGCCATGCATTATTGCTTTAAAGGGTCTGCATTTGCTCACCCAATCTCACCAATCCTCTCAGTCCCAAGTGTCCAGCCTTATGCCACATCCAGCTGTCATTGTAGATAGGGTCATTCCAGGTTGCATCAGAGACCCTGAAGGAATTGTGAAGAATTTCCCTGTTTCTTTGTTCTGTTTTTGAAATTCCTTTTTAGAGTGGGTTTGAGCTGATTATCGCTGCCCTGTTTATGCCAGTCTAGACACACTTGATTCCCTTACGGAGACATATCAGTACATAGGTTTTAAGATTCTTACTAGTCAGATCTATTCCTCTGCGGGAAATATGGGGTTTTGAGTCCCTTTCACTGAGGAAGGTGTAGGTCTTGTCTATTCCATAGTTGGTTTTTGGAACGGTACCTGTGCTTATATCAAACTCGGGTTTGATGCATCACCCCACCTCTCCTTCCCCCTTAAGCAGGCATAAGAGTGTTTTCTAAATGCGAGACTCTGTTCTCTTGCCTAACTCAGTTCATGTGTAGCCATGTTTACAGGATCTTCCTAAGTGATATCTTATGATAAGTTTCTTTTCCTGTGTGACTTCTTTCATTTAGAATCATCGTACCTGAATCCACTCATTTTGCTGCTACTGGTCTTATGACATTGATTTCGTGGCTGAGGGATATTCCATCGTACGTAAGTTCCACAATGTTTGGAACCATTTTTATATTTCCTGGGATATTTCAGGTGTACCCAGGTTGAGGTTCCTGTAAGCAGTGCAGCCCTCAATTAGGGGGTGGCTGTGTCTTATGGATTTTCAGTTTTCCCAAGGTATATTCCCTAGACTGGAAGTGCCCTTGGCTCTGTAGCTCTGTTGTTTACTTGCTTTAGGGAACACAATGCACTCCTCCAGTGAGGCAGTTGGCAACTTACATCCCGCCCATCAGCATAACAGGGCTCCCTGTTCTCCAGGGCCTGTCTTGCCTTTCTGGTTTTTTACACATTTTTTGGATGTCCCTTTTGACCGGTGGGAAGTGATACTTCTTTGTAGTGCAGATTTGCATTGCCCGCTTGCTTGCTTGGCCAAAAAGGGCGTATGCGTTTTCTCCTGAATATATTCAGGAGAAAACGCATACGCCCTTTTTGGCCAAGTGCATCATTGTCGAAGTTGTGCCCCTCTTCCTGTGCTTTACAGGCGATTCCAACGTACCTCTTGAAATCTGTTTCCTGCTATTCTGCCTCGCTTTCAAGTCCGCCTCGTTGCCTTCCCTCAACAGATTTTTGGACGATAGTTGGCCTTGATTACTCTGCCAGTTTGTGAATTGCTGTGCCCCTGAGCTCCATTTTTCAACTCGTTTCTTGTGAGCTGAACGCAAGTCCAAACTTTTGGTTCAGGACCAATACTGGTTCCCGGTGGGTGGCTGAGACTTTGGTTCATTCTTCTTCCTGCCGGGAAATTAGAGTGACATGTGCCCATCCAAATGCCTAGCAGCTACTCTCTCATTGGTTCTCCCTCTTCCCTTTCATCCTCTGCCAAATTGGCAACCTGTGCGAACCAGGAGCTTAAAGGGGCTGTCTCTCCAAGTTGGGAGATTGATAGGAAAGCAGTTGGAAAGTCAAACCGGAGCACCAGGACAGGGGCTCTTCGTTGAGTTTTAGAAACCTGTCGTATTCACAGTGTGTCCATTCTCTAGGTTTCCCGTACACGTTATAGCTGTAGTAATATTCCCTTCAACCTGGAGAGCTGGGACCCATGGAATGGGTGCCATGCATTATTGCTTTAAAGGGTCTGCATTTGCTCACCCAATCTCACCAATCCTCTCAGTCCCAAGTGTCCAGCCTTATGCCACATCCAGCTGTCATTGTAGATAGGGTCATTCCAGGTTGCATCAGAGACCCTGAAGGAATTGTGAAGAATTTCCCTGTTTCTTTGTTCTGTTTTTGAAATTCCTTTTTAGAGTGGGTTTGAGCTGATTCTCGCTGCCCTGTTTATGCCAGTCTAGACACACTTGATTCCCTTACGGAGACATATCAGTACATAGGTTTTAAGATTCTTACTAGTCAGATCTATTCCTCTGCGGGAAATATGGGGTTTTGAGTCCCTTTCACTGAGGAAGGTGTAGGTCTTGTCTATTCCATAGTTGGTTTTTGGAACGGTACCTGTGCTTATATCAAACTCGGGTTTGATGCATCACCCCACCTCTCCTTCCCCCTTAAGCAGGCATAAGAGTGTTTTCTAAATGTGAGACTCTGTTCTCTTGCCTAACTCAGTTCATGTGTAGCCGTGTTTACAGGATCTTCCTAAGTGATATCTTATGATAAGTTTCTTTTCCTGTGTGACTTCTTTCACTTAGAATCATCGTACCTGAATCCACTCATTTTGCTGCTACTGGTCTTATGACATTGATTTCGTGGCTGAGGGATATTCCATCGTACGTAAGTTCCACAATGTTTGGAACCATTTTTATATTTCCTGGGATATTTCAGGTGTACCCAGGTTGAGGTTCTTGTAAGCAGTGCAGCCCTCAATTAGGGGGTGGCTCTGTCTTATGGATTTTCAGTTTTCCCAAGGTATATTCCCTAGACTGGAAGTGCCCTTGGCTCTGTAGCTCTGTTGTTTACTTGCTTTAGGGAACACAATGCACTCCTCCAGTGAGGCAGTTGGCAACTTACATCCCGCCCATCAGCATAACAGGGCTCCCTGTTCTCCAGGGCCTGTCTTGCCTTCCTGGTTTTTTACACATTTTGTGGATGTCCCTTTTGACCGGTGGGAAGTGATACTTCTTTGTAGTGCAGATTTGCATTGCCCGCTTGCTTGCTTGGCCAAAAACGGCGTATGCGTTTTCTCCTGAATATATTCAGGAGAAAACGCATACGCCCTTTTTGGCCAAGTGCATCATTGTCGAAGTTGTGCCCCTCTTCCTGTGCTTTACAGGCGATTCCAACGTACCTCTTGAAATCTGTTTCCTGCTATTCTGCCTCGCTTTCAAGTCCGCCTCGTTGCCTTCCCTCAACAGATTTTTGGACGATAGTTGGCCTTGATTACTCTGCCAGTTTGTGAATTGCTGTGCCCCTGAGCTCCATTTTTCAACTCGTTTCTTGTGAGCTGAACGCAAGTCCAAACTTTTGGTTCAGGACCTATACTGGTTCCCGGTGGGTGGCTGAGACTTTGGTTAATTCTTCTTCCTGCCGGGAAATTAGAGTGACATGTGCCCATCCAAATGCCTAGCAGCTACTCTCTCATTGGTTCTCCCTCTTCCCTTTCATCCTCTGCCAAATTGGCAACCTGTGCGAACCAGGAGCTTGAAGGGGCTGTCTCTCCAAGTTGGGAGATTGATAGGAAAGCAGTTGGAAAGTCAAACCGGAGCACCAGGAGAGGGGCTCTTCGTTGAGTTTTAGAAACCTGTCGTATTCACAGTGTGTCCATTCTCTAGGTTTCCCGTACACGTTATAGCTGTAGTAATATTCCCTTCAAGCTGGAGAGCTGGGACCCATGGAATGGGTGCCATGCATTATTGCTTTAAAGGGTCTGCATTTGCTCACCCAATCTCACCAATCCTCTCAGTCCCAAGTGTCCAGCCTTATGCCACATCCAGCTGTCATTGTAGATAGGGTCATTCCAGGTTGCATCAGAGACCCTGAAGGAATTGTGAAGAATTTCCCTGTTTCTTTGTTCTGTTTTTGAAATTCCTTTTTAGAGTGGGTTTGAGCTGATTCTCGCTGCCCTGTTTATGCCAGTCTAGACACACTTGATTCCCTTACGGAGACATATCAGTACATAGGTTTTAAGATTCTTACTAGTCAGATCTATTCCTCTGCGGGAAATATGGGGTTTTGAGTCCCTTTCACTGAGGAAGGTGTAGGTCTTGTCTATTCCATAGTTGGTTTTTGGAACGGTACCTGTGCTTATATCAAACTCGGGTTTGATGCATCACCCCACCTCTCCTTCCCCCTTAAGCAGGCATAAGAGTGTTTTCTAAATGTGAGACTCTGTTCTCTTGCCTAACTCAGTTCATGTGTAGCCATGTTTACAGGATCTTCCTAAGTGATATCTTATGATAAGTTTCTTTTCCTGTGTGACTTCTTTCACTTAGAATCATCGTACCTGAATCCACTCATTTTGCTGCTACTGGTCTTATGACATTGATTTCGTGGCTGAGGGATATTCCATCGTACGTAAGTTCCACAATGTTTGGAACCATTTTTATATTTCCTGGGATATTTCAGGTGTACCCAGGTTGAGGTTCCTGTAAGCAGTGCAGCCCTCAATTAGGGGGTGGCTCTGTCTTATGGATTTTCAGTTTTTCCAAGGTATATTCCCTAGACTGGAAGTGCCCTTGGCTCTGTAGCTCTGTTGTTTACTTGTTTTAGGGAACACAATGCACTCCTCCAGTGAGGCAGTTGGCAACTTACATCCCGCCCATCAGCATAACAGGGCTCCCTGTTCTCCAGGGCCTGTCTTGCCTTTCTGGTTTTTTACACATTTTGGGATGTCCCTTTTGACCGGTGGGAAGTGATACTTCTTTGTAGTGCAGATTTGCATTGCCCGCTTGCTTGCTTGGCCAAAAACGGCGTATGCGTTTTCTCCTGAATATATTCAGGAGAAAACGCATACGCCCTTTTTGGCCAAGTGCATCATTGTCGAAGTTGTGCCCCTCTTCCTGTGCTTTACAGGCGATTCCAACATACCTCTTGAAATCTGTTTCCTGCTATTCTGCCTCGCTTTCAAGTCCGCCTCGTTGCCTTCCCTCAACAGATTTTTGGACGATAGTTGGCCTTGATTACTCTGCCAGTTTGTGAATTGCTGTGCCCCTGAGCTCCATTTTTCAACTCGTTTCTTGTGAGCTGAACGCAAGTCCAAACTTTTGGTTCAGGACCTATACTGGTTCCCGGTGGGTGGCTGAGACTTTGGTTAATTCTTCTTCCTGCCGGGAAATTAGAGTGACATGTGCCCATCCAAATGCCTAGCAGCTACTCTCTCATTGGTTCTCCCTCTTCCCTTTCATCCTCTGCCAAATTGGCAACCTGTGCGAACCAGGAGCTTGAAGGGGCTGTCTCTCCAAGTTGGGAGATTGATAGGAAAGCAGTTGGAAAGTCAAACCGGAGCACCAGGAGAGGGGCTCTTCGTTGAGTTTTAGAAACCTGTCGTATTCACAGTGTGTCCATTCTCTAGGTTTCCCGTACACGTTATAGCTGTAGTAATATTCCCTTCAAGCTGGAGAGCTGGGACCCATGGAATGGGTGCCATGCATTATTGCTTTAAAGGGTCTGCATTTGCTCACCCAATCTCACCAATCCTCTCAGTCCCAAGTGTCCAGCCTTATGCCACATCCAGCTGTCATTGTAGATAGGGTCATTCCAGGTTGCATCAGAGACCCTGAAGGAATTGTGAAGAATTTCCCTGTTTCTTTGTTCTGTTTTTGAAATTCCTTTTTAGAGTGGGTTTGAGCTGATTCTCGCTGCCCTGTTTATGCCAGTCTAGACACACTTGATTCCCTTACGGAGACATATCAGTACATAGGTTTTAAGATTCTTACTAGTCAGATCTATTCCTCTGCGGGAAATATGGGGTTTTGAGTCCCTTTCACTGAGGAAGGTGTAGGTCTTGTCTATTCCATAGTTGGTTTTTGGAACGGTACCTGTGCTTATATCAAACTCGGGTTTGATGCATCACCCCACCTCTCCTTCCCCCTTAAGCAGGCATAAGAGTGTTTTCTAAATGTGAGACTCTGTTCTCTTGCCTAACTCAGTTCATGTGTAGCCATGTTTACAGGATCTTCCTAAGTGATATCTTATGATAAGTTTCTTTTCCTGTGTGACTTCTTTCACTTAGAATCATCGTACCTGAATCCACTCATTTTGCTGCTACTGGTCTTATGACATTGATTTCGTGGCTGAGGGATATTCCATCGTACGTAAGTTCCACAATGTTTGGAACCATTTTTATATTTCCTGGGATATTTCAGGTGTACCCAGGTTGAGGTTCCTGTAAGCAGTGCAGCCCTCAATTAGGGGGTGGCTCTGTCTTATGGATTTTCAGTTTTTCCAAGGTATATTCCCTAGACTGGAAGTGCCCTTGGCTCTGTAGCTCTGTTGTTTACTTGCTTTAGGGAACACAATGCACTCCTCCAGTGAGGCAGTTGGCAACTTACATCCCGCCCATCAGCATAACAGGGCTCCCTGTTCTCCAGGGCCTGTCTTGCCTTTCTGGTTTTTTACACATTTTGGGATGTCCCTTTTGACCGGTGGGAAGTGATACTTCTTTGTAGTGCAGATTTGCATTGCCCGCTTGCTTGCTTGGCCAAAAACGGCGTATGCGTTTTCTCCTGAATATATTCAGGAGAAAACGCATACGCCCTTTTTGGCCAAGTGCATCATTGTCGAAGTTGTGCCCCTCTTCCTGTGCTTTACAGGCGATTCCAACGTACCTCTTGAAATCTGTTTCCTGCTATTCTGCCTCGCTTTCAAGTCCTCCTCGTTGCCTTCCCTCAACAGATTTTTGGACGATAGTTGGCCTTGATTACTCTGCCAGTTTGTGAATTGCTGTGCCCCTGAGCTCCATTTTTCAACTCGTTTTTTGTGAGCTGAACGCAAGCCCAAACTTTTGGTTCAGGACCTATACTGGTTCCCGGTGGGTGGCTGAGACTTTGGTTAATTCTTCTTCCTGCCGGGAAATTAGAGTGACATGTGCCCATCCAAATGCCTAGCAGCTACTCTCTCATTGGTTCTCCCTCTTCCCTTTCATCCTCTGCCAAATTGGCAACCTGTGCGAACCAGGAGCTTAAAGGGGCTGTCTCTCCAAGTTGGGAGATTGATAGGAAAGCAGTTGGAAAGTCAAACCGGAGCACCAGGAGAGGGGCTCTTCGTTGAGTTTTAGAAACCTGTCGTATTCACAGTGTGTCCATTCTCTAGGTTTCCCGTACACGTTATAGCTGCAGTAATATTCCCTTCCACCTGGAGAGCTGGGACCCATGGAATGGGTGCCATGCATTATTGCTTTAAAGGGTCTGCATTTGCTCACCCAATCTCACCAATCCTCTCAGTCCCAAGTGTCCAGCCTTATGCCACATCCAGCTGTCATTGTAGATAGGGTCATTCCAGGTTGCATCAGAGACCCTGAAGGAATTGTAAAGAATTTCCCTGTTTCTTTGTTCTGTTTTTGAAATTCCTTTTTAGAGTGGGTTTGAGCTGATTCTCGCTGCCCTGTTTATGCCAGTCTAGACACACTTGATTCCCTTACGGAGACATATCAGTACATAGGTTTTAAGATTCTTACTAGTCAGATCTATTCCTCTGCGGGAAATATGGGGTTTTGAGTCCCTTTCACTGAGGAATGTGTAGGTCTTGTCTATTCCATAGTTGGTTTTTGGAACGGTACCTGTGCTTATATCAAACTCGGGTTTGATGCATCACCCCACCTCTCCTTCCCCCTTAAGCAGGCATAAGAGTGTTTTCTAAATGTGAGACTCTGTTCTCTTGCCTAACTCAGTTCATGTGTAGCCATGTTTACAGGATCTTCCTAAGTGATATCTTATGATAAGTTTCTTTTCCTGTGTGACTTCTTTCACTTAGAATCATCGTACCTGAATCCACTCATTTTGCTGCTACTGGTCTTATGACATTGATTTCGTGGCTGAGGGATATTCCATCGTACGTAAGTTCCACAATGTTTGGAACCATTTTTATATTTCCTGGGATATTTCAGGTGTACCCAGGTTGAGGTTCTTGTAAGCAGTGCAGCCCTCAATTTGGGGGTGGCTCTGTCTTATGGATTTTCAGTTTTCCCAAGGTATATTCCCTAGACTGGAAGTGCCCTTGGCTCTGTAGCTCTGTTGTTTACTTGCTTTAGGGAACACAATGCACTCCTCCAGTGAGGCAGTTGGCAACTTACATCCCGCCCATCAGCATAACAGGGCTCCCTGTTCTCCAGGGCCTGTCTTGCCTTTCTGGTTTTTTACACATTTTGTGGATGTCCCTTTTGACCGGTGGGAAGTGATACTTCTTTGTAGTGCAGATTTGCATTGCCCGCTTGCTTGCTTGGCCAAAAACGGCGTATGCGTTTTCTCCTGAATATATTCAGGAGAAAACGCATACGCCCTTTTTGGCCAAGTGCATCATTGTCGAAGTTGTGCCCCTCTTCCTGTGCTTTACAGGCGATTCCAACGTACCTCTTGAAATCTGTTTCCTGCTATTCTGCCTCGCTTTCAAGTCCGCCTCGTTGCCTTCCCTCAACAGATTTTTGGACGATAGTTGGCCTTGATTACTCTGCCAGTTTGTGAATTGCTGTGCCCCTGAGCTCCATTTTTCAACTCGTTTCTTGTGAGCTGAACGCAAGTCCAAACTTTTGGTTCAGGACCTATACTGGTTCCCGGTGGGTGGCTGAGACTTTGGTTAATTCTTCTTCCTGCCGGGAAATTAGAGTGACATGTGCCCATCCAAATGCCTAGCAGCTACTCTCTCATTGGTTCTCCCTCTTCCCTTTCATCCTCTGCCAAATTGGCAACCTGTGCGAACCAGGAGCTTGAAGGGGCTGTCTCTCCAAGTTGGGAGATTGATAGGAAAGCAGTTGGAAAGTCAAACCGGAGCACCAGGAGAGGGGCTCTTCGTTGAGTTTTAGAAACCTGTCGTATTCACAGTGTGTCCATTCTCTAGGTTTCCCGTACACGTTATAGCTGTAGTAATATTCCCTTCCACCTGGAGAGCTGGGACCCATGGAATGGGTGCCATGCATTATTGCTTTAAAGGGTCTGCATTTGCTCACCCAATCTCACCAATCCTCTCAGTCCCAAGTGTCCAGCCTTATGCCACATCCAGCTGTCATTGTAGATAGGGTCATTCCAGGTTGCATCAGAGACCCTGAAGGAATTGTGAAGAATTTCCCTGTTTCTTTGTTCTGTTTTTGAAATTCCTTTTTAGAGTGGGTTTGAGCTGATTCTCGCTGCCCTGTTTATGCCAGTCTAGACACACTTGATTCCCTTATGGAGACATATCAGTACATAGGTTTTAAGATTCTTACTAGTCAGATCTATTCCTCTGCGGGAAATATGGGGTTTTGAGTCCCTTTCACTGAGGAAGGTGTAGGTCTTGTCTATTCCATAGTTGGTTTTTGGAACGGTACCTGTGCTTATATCAAACTCGGGTTTGATGCATCACCCCACCTCTCCTTCCCCCTTAAGCAGGCATAAGAGTGTTTTCTAAATGTGAGACTCTGTTCTCTTGCCTAACTCAGTTCATGTGTAGCCATGTTTACAGGATCTTCCTAAGTGATATCTTATGATAAGTTTCTTTTCCTGTGTGACTTCTTTCACTTAGAATCATCGTACCTGAATCCACTCATTTTGCTGCTACTGGTCTTATGACATTGATTTCGTGGCTGAGGGATATTCCATCGTACGTAAGTTCCACAATGTTTGGAACCATTTTTATATTTCCTGGGATATTTCAGGTGTACCCAGGTTGAGGTTCCTGTAAGCAGTGCAGCCCTCAATTAGGGGGTGGCTCTGTCTTATGGATTTTCAGTTTTTCCAAGGTATATTCCCTAGACTGGAAGTGCCCTTGGCTCTGTAGCTCTGTTGTTTACTTGCTTTAGGGAACACAATGCACTCCTCCAGTGAGGCAGTTGGCAACTTACATCCCGCCCATCAGCATAACAGGGCTCCCTGTTCTCCAGGGCCTGTCTTGCCTTTCTGGTTTTTTACACATTTTGGGATGTCCCTTTTGACCGGTGGGAAGTGATACTTCTTTGTAGTGCAGATTTGCATTGCCCGCTTGCTTGCTTGGCCAAAAACGGCGTATGCGTTTTCTCCTGAATATATTCAGGAGAAAACGCATACGCCCTTTTTGGCCAAGTGCATCATTGTCGAAGTTGTGCCCCTCTTCCTGTGCTTTACAGGCGATTCCAACGTACCTCTTGAAATCTGTTTCCTGCTATTCTGCCTCGCTTTCAAGTCCGCCTCGTTGCCTTCCCTCAACAGATTTTTGGACGATAGTTGGCCTTGATTACTCTGCCAGTTTGTGAATTGCTGTGCCCCTGAGCTCCATTTTTCAACTCGTTTTTTGTGAGCTGAACGCAAGTCCAAACTTTTGGTTCAGGACCTATACTGGTTCCCGGTGGGTGGCTGAGACTTTGGTTAATTCTTCTTCCTGCCGGGAAATTAGAGTGACATGTGCCCATCCAAATGCCTAGCAGCTACTCTCTCATTGGTTCTCCCTCTTCCCTTTCATCCTCTGCCAAATTGGCAACCTGTGCGAACCAGGAGCTTAAAGGGGCTGTCTCTCCAAGTTGGGAGATTGATAGGAAAGCAGTTGGAAAGTCAAACCGGAGCACCAGGAGAGGGGCTCTTCGTTGAGTTTTAGAAACCTGTCGTATTCACAGTGTGTCCATTCTCTAGGTTTCCCGTACACGTTATAGCTGTAGTAATATTCCCTTCCACCTGGAGAGCTGGGACCCATGGAATGGGTGCCATGCATTATTGCTTTAAAGGGTCTGCATTTGCTCACCCAATCTCACCAATCCTCTCAGTCCCAAGTGTCCAGCCTTATGCCACATCCAGCTGTCATTGTAGATAGGGTCATTCCAGGTTGCATCAGAGACCCTGAAGGAATTGTGAAGAATTTCCCTGTTTCTTTGTTCTGTTTTTGAAATTCCTTTTTAGAGTGGGTTTGAGCTGATTCTCGCTGCCCTGTTTATGCCAGTCTAGACACACTTGATTCCCTTACGGAGACATATCAGTACATAGGTTTTAAGATTCTTACTAGTCAGATCTATTCCTCTGCGGGAAATATGGGGTTTTGAGTCCCTTTCACTGAGGAAGGTGTAGGTCTTGTCTATTCCATAGTTGGTTTTTGGAACGGTACCTGTGCTTATATCAAACTCGGGTTTGATGCATCACCCCACCTCTCCTTCCCCCTTAAGCAGGCATAAGAGTGTTTTCTAAATGTGAGACTCTGTTCTCTTGCCTAACTCAGTTCATGTGTAGCCATGTTTACAGGATCTTCCTAAGTGATATCTTATGATAAGTTTCTTTTCCTGTGTGACTTCTTTCACTTAGAATCATCGTACCTGAATCCACTCATTTTGCTGCTACTGGTCTTATGACATTGATTTCGTGGCTGAGGGATATTCCATCGTACGTAAGTTCCACAATGTTTGGAACCATTTTTATATTTCCTGGGATATTTCAGGTGTACCCAGGTTGAGGTTCTTGTAAGCAGTGCAGCCCTCAATTTGGGGGTGGCTCTGTCTTATGGATTTTCAGTTTTCCCAAGGTATATTCCCTAGACTGGAAGTGCCCTTGGCTCTGTAGCTCTGTTGTTTACTTGTTTTAGGGAACACAATGCACTCCTCCAGTGAGGCAGTTGGCAACTTACATCCCGCCCATCAGCATAACAAGGCTCCCTGTTCTCCAGGGCCTGTCTTGCCTTTCTGGTTTTTTACACATTTTGTGGATGTCCCTTTTGACCGGGGGGAAGTGATACTTCTTTGCAGTGCAGATTTGCATTGCCCGCTTGCTTGCTTGGCCAAAAACGGCGTATGCGTTTTCTCCTGAATATATTCAGGAGAAAACGCATACGCCCTTTTTGGCCAAGTGCATCATTGTCGAAGTTGTGCCCCTCTTCCTGTGCTTTACAGGCGATTCCAACGTACCTCTTGAAATCTGTTTCCTGCTATTCTGCCTCGCTTTCAAGTCCGCCTCGTTGCCTTCCCTCAACAGATTTTTGGACGATAGTTGGCCTTGATTACTCTGCCAGTTTGTGAATTGCTGTGCCCCTGAGCTCCATTTTTCAACTCGTTTTTTGTGAGCTGAACGCAAGTCCAAACTTTTGGTTCAGGACCTATACTGGTTCCCGGTGGGTGGCTGAGACTTTGGTTCATTCTTCTTCCTGCCGGGAAATTAGAGTGACATGTGCCCATCCAAATACCTTGCAGCTACTCTCTCATTGGTTCTCCCTCTTCCCTTTCATCCTCTGCCAAATTGGCAACCTGTGCGAACCAGGAGCTTAAAGGGGCTGTCTCTCCAAGTTGGGAGATTGATAGGAAAGCAGTTGGAAAGTCAAACCGGTGCACCAGGAGAGGGGCTCTTCGTTGAGTTTTAGAAACCTGTCGTATTCACAGTGTGTCCATTCTCTAGGTTTCCCGTACACGTTATAGCTGTAGTAATATTCCCTTCAACCTGGAGAGCTGGGACCCATGGAATGGGTGCCATGCATTATTGCTTTAAAGGGTCTGCATTTGCTCACCCAATCTCACCAATCCTCTCAGTCCCAAGTGTCCAGCCTTATGCCACATCCAGCTGTCATTGTAGATAGGGTCATTCCAGGTTGCATCAGAGACCCTGAAGGAATTGTAAAGAATTTCCCTGTTTCTTTGTTCTGTTTTTGAAATTCCTTTTTAGAGTGGGTTTGAGCTGATTCTCGCTGCCATGTTTATGCCAGTCTAGACACACTTGATTCCCTTACGGAGACATATCAGTACATAGGTTTTAAGATTCTTACTAGTCAGATCTATTCCTCTGCGGGAAATATGGGGTTTTGAGTCCCTTTCACTGAGGATGGTGTAGGTCTTGTCTATTCCATAGTTGGTTTTTGGAACGGTACCTGTGCTTATATCAAACTCGGGTTTGATGCATCACCCCACCTCTCCTTCCCCCTTAAGCAGGCATAAGAGTGTTTTCTAAATGTGAGACTCTGTTCTCTTGCCTAACTCAGTTCATGTGTAGCCATGTTTACAGGATCTTCCTAAGTGATATCTTATGATAAGTTTCTTTTCCTGTGTGACTTCTTTCACTTAGAATCATCGTACCTGAATCCACTCATTTTGCTGCTACTGGTCTTATGACATTGATTTCGTGGCTGAGGGATATTCCATCGTACATAAGTTCCACAATGTTTGGAACCATTTTTATATTTCCTGGGATATTTCAGGTGTACCCAGGTTGAGGTTCCTGTAAGCAGTGCAGCCCTCAATTAGGGGGTGGCTCTGTCTTATGGATTTTCAGTTTTCCCAAGGTATATTCCCTAGACTGGAAGTGCCCTTGGCTCTGTAGCTCTGTTGTTTACTTGCTTTAGGGAACACAATGCACTCCTCCAGTGAGGCAGTTGGCAACTTACATCCCGCCCATCAGCATAACAGGGCTCCCTGTTCTCCAGGGCCTGTCTTGCCTTTCTGGTTTTTTACACATTGTGTGGATGTCCCTTTTGACCGGTGGGAAGTGATACTTCTTTGTAGTGCAGATTTGCATTGCCCGCTTGCTTGCTTGGCCAAAAACGGCGTATGCGTTTTCTCCTGAATATATTCAGGAGAAAACGCATACGCCCTTTTTGGCCAAGTGCATCATTGTCGAAGTTGTGCCCCTCTTCCTGTGATTTACAGGCGATTCCAACGTACCTCTTGAAATCTGTTTCCTGCTATTCTGCCTCGCTTTCAAGTCCGCCTCGTTGCCTTCCCTCAACAGATTTTTGGACGATAGTTGGCCTTGATTACTCTGCCAGTTTGTGAATTGCTGTGCCCCTGAGCTCCATTTTTCAACTCGTTTCTTGTGAGCTGAACGCAAGTCCAAACTTTTGGTTCAGGACCTCTACTGGTTCCCGGTGGGTGGCTGAGACTTTGGTTCATTCTTCTTCCTGCCGGGAAATTAGAGTGACATGTGCCCATCCAAATGCCTAGCAGCTACTCTCTCATTGGTTCTCCCTCTTCCCTTTCATCCTCTGCCAAATTGGCAACCTGTGCGAACCAAGATCTTAAAGGGGCTGTCTCTCCAAGTTGGGAGATTGATAGGAAAGCAGTTGGAAAGTCAAACCGGAGCACCAGGAGAGGGGCTCTTCGTTGAGTTTTAGAAACCTGTCGTATTCACAGTGTGTCCATTCTCTAGGTTTCCCGTACACGTTATAGCTGTAGTAATATTCCCTTCCACCTGGAGAGCTGGGACCCATGGAATGGGTGCCATGCATTATTGCTTTAAAGGGTCTGCATTTGCTCACCCAATCTCACCAATCCTCTCAGTCCCAAGTGTCCAGCCTTATGCCACATCCAGCTGTCATTGTAGATAGGGTCATTCCAGGTTGCATCAGAGACCCTGAAGGAATTGTGAAGAATTTCCCTGTTTCTTTGTTCTGTTTTTGAAATTCCTTTTTAGAGTGGGTTTGAGCTGATTATCGCTGCCCTGTTTATGCCAGTCTAGACACACTTGATTCCCTTACGGAGACATATCAGTACATAGGTTTTAAGATTCTTACTAGTCAGATCTATTCCTCTGCGGGAAATATGGGGTTTTGAGTCCCTTTCACTGAGGAAGGTGTAGGTCTTGTCTATTCCATAGTTGGTTTTTGGAACGGTACCTGTGCTTATATCAAACTCGGGTTTGATGCATCACCCCACCTCTCCTTCCCCCTTAAGCAGGCATAAGAGTTTTTTCTAAATGTGAGACTCTGTTCTCTTGCCTAACTCAGTTCATGTGTAGCCATGATTACAGAATCTTCCTAAGTGATATCTTATGATAAGTTTCTTTTCCTGTGTGACTTCTTTCACTTAGAATCATCGTACCTGAATCCACTCATTTTGCTGCTACTGGTCTTATGACATTGATTTCGTGGCTGAGGGATATTCCATCGTACGTAAGTTCCACAATGTTTGGAACCATTTTTATATTTCCTGGGATATTTCAGGTGTACCCAGCTTGAGGTTCCTGTAAGCAGTGCAGCCCTCAATTAGGGGGTGGCTCTGTCTTATGGATTTTCAGTTTTCCCAAGGTATATTCCCTAGACTGGAAGTGCCCTTGGCTCTGTAACTCTGTTGTTTACTTGCTTTAGGGAACACAATGCACTCCTCCAGTGAGGCAGTTGGCAACTTACATCCCGCCCATCAGCATAACAGGGCTCCCTGTTCTCCAGGGCCTGTCTTGCCTTTCTGGTTTTTTACACATTTTGTGGATGTCCCTTTTGACCGGTGGGAAGTGATACTTCTTTGTAGTGCAGATTTGCATTGCCCGCTTGCTTGCTTGGCCAAAAACGGCGTATGCGTTTTCTCCTGAATATATTCAGGAGAAAACGCATACGCCGTTTTTGGCCAAGTGCATCATTCTCGAAGTTGTGCCCCTCTTCCTGTGCTTTACAGGCGATTCCAACGTACCTCTTGAAATCTGTTTCCTGCTATTCTGCCTCGCTTTCAAGTCCGCCTCGTTGCCTTCCCTCAACAGATTTTTGGACGATAGTTGGCCTTGATTACTCTGCCAGTTTGTGAATTGCTGTGCCCCTGAGCTCCATTTTTCAACTCGTTTTTTGTGAGCTGAACGCAAGTCCAAACTTTTGGTTCAGGACCTATACTGGTTCCCGGTGGGTGGCTGAGACTTTGTTTCATTCTTCTTCCTGCCGGGAAATTAGAGTGACATGTGCCCATCCAAATGCCTAGCAGCTACTCTCTCATTGGTTCTCCCTCTTCCCTTTCATCCTCTGCCAAATTGGCAACCTGTGCGAACCAGGAGCTTAAAGGGGCTGTCTCTCCAAGTTGGGAGATTGATAGGAAAGCAGTTGGAAAGTCAAACCGGAGCACCAGGAGAGGGGCTCTTCGTTGAGTTTTAGAAACCTGTCGTATTCACAGTGTGTCCATTCTCTAGGTTTCCCGTACACGTTATAGCTGTAGTAATATTCCCTTCCACCTGGAGAGCTGGGACCCATGGAATGGGTGCCATGCATTATTGCTTTAAAGGGTCTGCATTTGCTCACCCAATCTCACCAATCCTCTCAGTCCCAAGTGTCCAGCCTTATGCCACATCCAGCTGTCATTGTAGATAGGGTCATTCCAGGTTGCATCCGAGACCCTGAAGGAATTGTAAAGAATTTCCCTGTTTCTTTGTTCTGTTTTTGAAATTCCTTTTTAGAGTGGGTTTGAGCTGATTCTCGCTGCCCTGTTTATGCCAGTCTAGACACACTTGATTCCCTTACGGAGACATATCAGTACATAGGTTTTAAGATTCTTACTAGTCAGATCTATTCCTCTGCGGGAAATATGGGGTTTTGAGTCCCTTTCACTGAGGAAGGTGTAGGTCTTGTCTATTCCATAGTTGGTTTTTGGAACGGTACCTGTGCTTATATCAAACTCGGGTTTGATGCATCACCCCACCTCTCCTTCCCCCTTAAGCAGGCATAAGAGTGTTTTCTAAATGTGAGACTCTGTTCTCTTGCCTAACTCAGTTCATGTGTAGCCATGTTTACAGGATCTTCCTAAGTGATATCTTATGATAAGTTTCTTTTCCTGTGTGACTTCTTTCACTTAGAATCATCGTACCTGAATCCACTCATTTTGCTGCTACTGGTCTTATGACATTGATTTCGTGGCTGAGGGATATTCCATCGTACGTAAGTTCCACAATGTTTGGAACCATTTTTATATTTCCTGGGATATTTCAGGTGTACCCAGGTTGAGGTTCTTGTAAGCAGTGCAGCCCTCAATTTGGGGGTGGCTCTGTCTTATGGATTTTCAGTTTTCCCAAGGTATATTCCCTAGACTGGAAGTGCCCTTGGCTCTGTAGCTCTGTTGTTTACTTGTTTTAGGGAACACAATGCACTCCTCCAGTGAGGCAGTTGGCAACTTACATCCCGCCCATCAGCATAACAAGGCTCCCTGTTCTCCAGGGCCTGTCTTGCCTTTCTGGTTTTTTACACATTTTGTGGATGTCCCTTTTGACCGGGGGGAAGTGATACTTCTTTGCAGTGCAGATTTGCATTGCCCGCTTGCTTGCTTGGCCAAAAACGGCGTATGCGTTTTCTCCTGAATATATTCAGGAGAAAACGCATACGCCCTTTTTGGCCAAGTGCATCATTGTCGAAGTTGTGCCCCTCTTCCTGTGCTTTACAGGCGATTCCAACGTACCTCTTGAAATCTGTTTCCTGCTATTCTGCCTCGCTTTCAAGTCCGCCTCGTTGCCTTCCCTCAACAGATTTTTGGACGATAGTTGGCCTTGATTACTCTGCCAGTTTGTGAATTGCTGTGCCCCTGAGCTCCATTTTTCAACTCGTTTTTTGTGAGCTGAACGCAAGTCCAAACTTTTGGTTCAGGACCTCTACTGTTTCCCGGTGGGTGGCTGAGACTTTGGTTCATTCTTCTTCCTGCCGGGAAATTAGAGTGACATGTGCCCATCCAAATGCCTAGCAGCTACTCTCTCATTGGTTCTCCCACTTCCCTTTCATCCTCTGCCAAATTGACAACCTGTGCGAACCAGGAGCTTAAAGGGGCTGTCTCTCCAAGTTGGGAGATTGATAGGAAAGCAGTTGGAAAGTCAAACCGGAGCACAAGGAGAGGGGCTCTTCGTTGAGTTTTAGAAACCTGTCGTATTCACAGTGTGTCCATTCTCTAGGTTTCCCGTACACGTTATAGCTGTAGTAATATTCCCTTCAACCTGGAGAGCTGGGACCCATGGAATGGGTGCCATGCATTATTGCTTTAAAGGGTCTGCATTTGCTCACCCAATCTCACCAATCCTCTCAGTCCCAAGTGTCCAGCCTTATGCCACATCCAGCTGTCATTGAAGATAGGGTCATTCCAGGTTGCATCAGAGACCCTGAAGGAATTGTAAAGAATTTCCCTGTTTCTTTGTTCTGTTTTTGAAATTCCTTTTTAGAGTGGGTTTGAGCTGATTATCGCTGCCATGTTTATGCCAGTCTAGACACACTTGATTCCCTTACGGAGACATATCAGTACATAGGTTTTAAGATTCTTACTAGTCAGATCTATTCCTCTGCGGGAAATATGGGGTTTTGAGTCCCTTTCACTGAGGAAGGTGTAGGTCTTGTCTATTCCATAGTTGGGTTTTGGAACGGTACCTGTGCTTATATCAAACTCGGGTTTGATGCATCACCCCACCTCTCCTTCCCCCTTAAGCAGGCATAAGAGTGTTTTCTAAATGTGAGACTCTATTCTCTTGCCTAACTCAGTTCATGTGTAGCCATGTTTACAGGATCTTCCTAAGTGATATCTTATGATAAGTTTCTTTTCCTGTGTGACTTCTTTCACTTAGAATCATCGTACCTGAATCCACTCATTTTGCTGCTACTGGTCTTATGACATTGATTTCGTGGCTGAGGGATATTCCATCGTACGTAAGTTCCACAATGTTTGGAACCATTTTTATATTTCCTGGGATATTTCAGGTGTACCCAGGTTGAGGTTCTTGTAAGCAGTGCAGCCCTCAATTTGGGGGTGGCTCTGTCTTATGGATTTTCAGTTTTCCCAAGGTATATTCCCTAGACTGGAAGTGCCCTTGGCTCTGTAGCTCTGTTGTTTACTTGTTTTAGGGAACACAATGCACTCCTCCAGTGAGGCAGTTGGCAACTTACATCCCGCCCATCAGCATAACAAGGCTCCCTGTTCTCCAGGGCCTGTCTTGCCTTTCTGGTTTTTTACACATTTTGTGGATGTCCCTTTTGACCGGGGGGAAGTGATACTTCTTTGCAGTGCAGATTTGCATTGCCCGCTTGCTTGCTTGGCCAAAAACGGCGTATGCGTTTTCTCCTGAATATATTCAGGAGAAAACGCATACGCCCTTTTTGGCCAAGTGCATCATTGTCGAAGTTGTGCCCCTCTTCCTGTGCTTTACAGGCGATTCCAACGTACCTCTTGAAATCTGTTTCCTGCTATTCTGCCTCGCTTTCAAGTCCGCCTCGTTGCCTTCCCTCAACAGATTTTTGGACGATAGTTGGCCTTGATTACTCTGCCAGTTTGTGAATTGCTGTGCCCCTGAGCTCCATTTTTCAACTCGTTTTTTGTGA
Source organism: Mesoplodon mirus (assembly GCF_964341445.2). NCBI lineage: Eukaryota > Metazoa > Chordata > Mammalia > Artiodactyla > Ziphiidae > Mesoplodon > Mesoplodon mirus. The sequence goes on from NC_138984.1 coordinate 117,622,790, forward strand.
GCTGAACGCAAGTCCAAACTTTTGGTTCAGGACCTATACTGGTTCCCGGTGGGTGGCTGAGACTTTGGTTAATTCTTCTTCCTGCCTGGAAATTAGAGTGACATGTGCCCATCCAAATGCCTAGCAGCTACTCTCTCATTGGTTCTCCCTCTTCCCTTTCATCCTCTGCCAAATTGGCAACCTGTGCGAACCAGGAGCTTAAAGGGGCTGTCTCTCCAAGTTGGGAGATTGATAGGAAAGCAGTTGGAAAGTCAAACCGGAGCACCAGGAGAGGGGCTCTTCGTTGAGTTTTAGAAACCTGTCGTATTCACAGTGTGTCCATTCTCTAGGTTTCCCGTACACGTTATAGCTGTAGTAATATTCCCTTCAACCTGGAGAGCTGGGACCCATGGAATGGGTGCCATGCATTATTGCTTTAAAGGGTCTGCATTTGCTCACCCAATCTCACCAATCCTCTCAGTCCCAAGTGTCCAGCCTTATGCCACATCCAGCTGTCATTGTAGATAGGGTCATTCCAGGTTGCATCAGAGACCCTGAAGGAATTGTGAAGAATTTCCCTGTTTCTTTGTTCTGTTTTTGAAATTCCTTTTTAGAGTGGGTTTGAGCTGATTCTCGCTGCCCTGTTTATGCCAGTCTAGACACACTTGATTCCCTTACGGAGACATATCAGTACATAGGTTTTAAGATTCTTACTAGTCAGATCTATTCCTCTGCGGGAAATATGGGGTTTTGAGTCCCTTTCACTGAGGAATGTGTAGGTCTTGTCTATTCCATAGTTGGTTTTTGGAACGGTACCTGTGCTTATATCAAACTCGGGTTTGATGCATCACCCCACCTCTCCTTCCCCCTTAAGCAGGCATAAGAGTGTTTTCTAAATGTGAGACTCTGTTCTCTTGCCTAACTCAGTTCATGTGTAGCCATGTTTACAGGATCTTCCTAAGTGATATCTTATGATAAGTTTCTTTTCCTGTGTGACTTCTTTCACTTAGAATCATCGTACCTGAATCCACTCATTTTGCTGCTACTGGTCTTATGACATTGATTTCGTGGCTGAGGGATATTCCATCGTACGTAAGTTCCACAATGTTTGGAACCATTTTTATATTTCCTGGGATATTTCAGGTGTACCCAGCTTGAGGTTCCTGTAAGCAGTGCAGCCCTCAATTAGGGGGTGGCTCTGTCTTATGGATTTTCAGTTTTCCCAAGGTATATTCCCTAGACTGGAAGTGCCCTTGGCTCTGTAACTCTGTTGTTTACTTGCTTTAGGGAACACAATGCACTCCTCCAGTGAGGCAGTTGGCAACTTACATCCCGCCCATCAGCATAACAGGGCTCCCTGTTCTCCAGGGCCTGTCTTGCCTTTCTGGTTTTTTACACATTTTGTGGATGTCCCTTTTGACCGGTGGGAAGTGATACTTCTTTGTAGTGCAGATTTGCATTGCCCGCTTGCTTGCTTGGCCAAAAACGGCGTATGCGTTTTCTCCTGAATATATTCAGGAGAAAACGCATACGCCCTTTTTGGCCAAGTGCATCATTCTCGAAGTTGTGCCCCTCTTCCTGTGCTTTACAGGCGATTCCAACGTACCTCTTGAAATCTGTTTCCTGCTATTCTGCCTCGCTTTCAAGTCCGCCTCGTTGCCTTCCCTCAACAGATTTTTGGACGATAGTTGGCCTTGATTACTCTGCCAGTTTGTGAATTGCTGTGCCCCTGAGCTCCATTTTTCAACTCGTTTTTTGTGAGCTGAACGCAAGTCCAAACTTTTGGTTCAGGACCTATACTGGTTCCCGGTGGGTGGCTGAGACTTTGGTTCATTCTTCTTCCTGCCGGGAAATTAGAGTGACATGTGCCCATCCAAATGCCTAGCAGCTACTCTCTCATTGGTTCTCCCTCTTCCCTTTCATCCTCTGCCAAATTGGCAACCTGTGCGAACCAGGAGCTTAAAGGGGCTGTCTCTCCAAGTTGGGAGATTGATAGGAAAGCAGTTGGAAAGTCAAACCGGAGCACCAGGAGAGGGGCTCTTCGTTGAGTTTTAGAAACCTGTCGTATTCACAGTGTGTCCATTCTCTAGGTTTCCCGTACACGTTATAGCTGTAGTAATATTCCCTTCCACCTGGAGAGCTGGGACCCATGGAATGGGTGCCATGCATTATTGCTTTAAAGGGTCTGCATTTGCTCACCCAATCTCACCAATCCTCTCAGTCCCAAGTGTCCAGCCTTATGCCACATCCAGCTGTCATTGTAGATAGGGTCATTCCAGGTTGCATCAGAGACCCTGAAGGAATTGTGAAGAATTTCCCTGTTTCTTTGTTCTGTTTTTGAAATTCCTTTTTAGAGTGGGTTTGAGCTGATTCTCGCTGCCCTGTTTATGCCAGTCTAGACACACTTGATTCCCTTACGGAGACATATCAGTACATAGGTTTTAAGATTCTGACTAGTCAGATCTATTCCTCTGCGGGAAATATGGGGTTTTGAGTCCCTTTCACTGAGGAAGGTGTAGGTCTTGTCTATTCCATAGTTGGTTTTTGGAACGGTACCTGTGCTTATATCAAAGTCTGGTTTGATGCATCACCCCACCTCTCCTTCCCCCTTAAGCAGGCATAAGAGTGTTTTCTAAATGTGAGACTCTGTTCTCTTGCCTAACTCAGTTCATGTGTAGCCATGTTTACAGGATCTTCCTAAGTGATATCTTATGATAAGTTTCTTTTCCTGTGTGACTTCTTTCACTTAGAATCATCGTACCTGAATCCACTCATTTTGCTGCTACTGGTCTTATGACATTGATTTCGTGGCTGAGGGATATTCCATCGTACGTAAGTTCCACAATGTTTGGAACCATTTTTATATTTCCTGGGATATTTCAGGTGTACCCAGGTTGAGGTTCCTGTAAGCAGTGCAGCCCTCAATTAGGGGGTGGCTCTGTCTTATGGATTTTCAGTTTTCCCAAGGTATATTCCCTAGACTGGAAGTGCCCTTGGCTCTGTAGCTCTGTTGTTTACTTGCTTTAGGGAACACAATGCACTCCTCCAGTGAGGCAGTTGGCAACTTACATCCCGCCCATCAGCATAACAGGGCTCCCTGTTCTCCAGGGCCTGTCTTGCCTTTCTGGTTTTTTACACATTTTGTGGATGTCCCTTTTGACCGGTGGGAAGTGATACTTCTTTGTAGTGCAGATTTGCATTGCCCGCTTGCTTACTTGGCCAAAAACGGCGTATGCGTTTTCTCCTGAATATATTCAGGAGAAAACGCATACGCCCTTTTTGGCCAAGTGCATCATTCTCGAAGTTGTGCCCCTCTTCCTGTGCTTTACAGGCGATTCCAACGTACCTCTTGAAATCTGTTTCCTGCTATTCTGCCTCGCTTTCAAGTCCGCCTCGTTGCCTTCCCTCAACAGATTTTTGGACGATAGTTGGCCTTGATTACTCTGCCAGTTTGTGAATTGCTGTGCCCCTGAGCTCCATTTTTCAACTCGTTTTTTGTGAGCTGAACGCAAGTCCAAACTTTTGGTTCAGGACCTATACTGGTTCCCGGTGGGTGGCTGAGACTTTGGTTCATTCTTCTTCCTGCCGGGAAATTAGAGTGACATGTGCCCATCCAAATGCCTAGCAGCTACTCTCTCATTGGTTCTCCCTCTTCCCTTTCATCCTCTGCCAAATTGGCAACCTGTGCGAACCAGGAGCTTAAAGGGGCTGTCTCTCCAAGTTGGGAGATTGATAGGAAAGCCGTTGGAAAGTCAAACCGGAGCACCAGGAGAGGGGCTCTTCGTTGAGTTTTAGAAACCTGTCGTATTCACAGTGTGTCCATTCTCTAGGTTTCCCGTACACGTTAGAGCTGTAGTAATATTCCCTTCAACCTGGAGAGCTGGGACCCATGGAATGGGTGCCATGCATTATTGCTTTAAAGGGTCTGCATTTGCTCACCCAATCTCACCGATCCTCTCAGTCCCAAGTGTCCAGCCTTATGCCACATCCAGCTGTCATTGTAGAGAGGGTCATTCCAGGTTGCATCAGAGACCCTGAAGGAATTGTGAAGAATTTCCCTGTTTCTTTGTTCTGTTTTTGAAATTCCTTTTTAGAGTGGGTTTGAGCTGATTATCGCTGCCCTGTTTATGCCAGTCTAGACACACTTGATTCCCTCACGGAGACATATCAGTACATAGGTTTTAAGATTCTTACTAGTCAGATCTATTCCTCTGCGGGAAATATGGGGTTTTGAGTCCCTTTCACTGAGGAAGGTGTAGGTCTTGTCTATTCCATAGTTGGTTTTTGGAACGGTACCTCTGCTTATATCAAACTCGGGTTTGCTGCATCACCCCACCTCTCCTTCCCCCTTAAGCAGGCATAAGAGTGTTTTCTAAATGTGAGACTCTGTTCTCTTGCCTAAATCAGTTCATGTGTAGCCATGTTTACAGGATCTTCCTAAGTGATATCTTATGATAAGTTTCTTTTCCTGTGTGACTTCTTTCACTTAGAATCATCGTACCTGAATCCACTCATTTTGCTGCTACTGGTCTTATGACATTGATTTCGTGGCTGAGGGATATTCCATCGTACGTAAGTTCCACAATGTTTGGAACCATTTTTATATTTCCTGGGATATTTCAGGTGTACCCAGGTTGAGGTTCCTGTAAGCAGTGCAGCCCTCAATTAGGGGGTGGCTCTGTCTTATGGATTTTCAGTTTTCCCAAGGTATATTCCCTAGACTGGAAGTGCCCTTGGCTCTGTAGCTCTGTTGTTTACTTGCTTTAGGGAACACAATGCACTCCTCCAGTGAGGCAGTTGGCAACTTACATCCCGCCCATCAGCATAACAGGGCTCCCTGTTCTCCAGGGCCTGTCTTGCCTTTCTGGTTTTTTACACATTTTGTGGATGTCCCTTTTGACCGGTGGGAAGTGATACTTCTTTGTAGTGCAGATTTGCATTGCCCGCTTGCTTACTTGGCCAAAAACGGCGTATGCGTTTTCTCCTGAATATATTCAGGAGAAAACGCATACGCCCTTTTTGGCCAAGTGCATCATGGTCGAAGTTGTGCCCCTCTTCCTGTGCTTTACAGGCGATTCCAACGTACCTCTTGAAATCTGTTTCCTGCTATTCTGCCTCGCTTTCAAGTCCGCGTCGTTGCCTTCCCTCAACAGATTTTTGGACGATAGTTGGCCTTGATTACTCTGCCAGTTTGTGAATTGCTGTGCCGCTGAGCTCCATTTTTCAACTCGTTTCTTGTGAGCTGAACGCAAGTCCAAACTTTTGGTTCAGGACCTCTACTGTTTCCCGGTGGGTGGCTGAGACTTTGGTTCATTCTTCTTCCTGCCGGGAAATTAGAGTGACATGTGCCCATCCAAATGCCTAGCAGCTACTCTCTCATTGGTTCTCCCTCTTCCCTTTCATCCTCTGCCAAATTGGCAACCTGTGCGAACCAGGAGCTTAAAGGGGCTGTCTCTCCAAGTTGGGAGATTGATAGGAAAGCAGTTGGAAAGTCAAACCGGAGCACCAGGAGAGGGGCTCTTCGTTGAGTTTTAGAAACCTGTCGTATTCACAGTGTGTCCATTCTCTAGGTTTCCCGTACACGTTATAGCTGTAGTAATATTCCCTTCAACCTGGAGAGCTGGGACCCATGGAATGGGTGCCATGCATTATTGCTTTAAAGGGTCTGCATTTGCTCACCCAATCTCACCAATCCTCTCAGTCCCAAGTGTCCAGCCTTATGCCACATCCAGCTGTCATTGTAGAGAGGGTCATTCCAGGTTGCATCAGAGACCCTGAAGGAATTGTGAAGAATTTCCCTGTTTCTTTGTTCTGTTTTTGAAATTCCTTTTTAGAGTGGGTTTGAGCTGATTATCGCTGCCCTGTTTATGCCAGTCTAGACACACTTGATTCCCTTACGGAGACATATCAGTACATAGGTTTTAAGATTCTTACTAGTCAGATCTATTCCTCTGCGGGAAATATGGGGTTTTGAGTCCCTTTCACTGAGGAAGGTGTAGGTCTTGTCTATTCCATAGTTGGTTTTTGGAACGGTACCTGTGCTTATATCAAACTCGGGTTTGATGCATCACCCCACCTCTCCTTCCCCCTTAAGCAGGCATAAGAGTGTTTTCTAAATGTGAGACTCTGTTCTCTTGCCTAACTCAGTTCATGTGTAGCCATGTTTACAGGATCTTCCTAAGTGATATCTTATGATAAGTTTCTTTTCCTGTGTGACTTCTTTCACTTAGAATCATCGTACCTGAATCCACTCATTTTGCTGCTACTGGTCTTATGACATTGATTTCGTGGCTGAGGGATATTCCATCGTACGTAAGTTCCACAATGTTTGGAACCATTTTTATATTTCCTGGGATATTTCAGGTGTACCCAGGTTGAGGTTCCTGTAAGCAGTGCAGCCCTCAATTAGGGGGTGGCTCTGTCTTATGGATTTTCAGTTTTCCCAAGGTATATTCCCTAGACTGGAAGTGCCCTTGGCTCTGTAGCTCTGTTGTTTACTTGCTTTAGGGAACACAATGCACTCCTCCAGTGAGGCAGTTGGCAACTTACATCCCGCCCATCAGCATAACAGGGCTCCCTGTTCTCCAGGGCCTGTCTTGCCTTTCTGGTTTTTTACACATTTTTTGGATGTCCCTTTTGACCGGTGGGAAGTGATACTTCTTTGTAGTGCAGATTTGCATTGCCCGCTTGCTTGCTTGGCCAAAAAGGGCGTATGCGTTTTCTCCTGAATATATTCAGGAGAAAACGCATACGCCCTTTTTGGCCAAGTGCATCATTGTCGAAGTTGTGCCCCTCTTCCTGTGCTTTACAGGCGATTCCAACGTACCTCTTGAAATCTGTTTCCTGCTATTCTGCCTCGCTTTCAAGTCCGCCTCGTTGCCTTCCCTCAACAGATTTTTGGACGATAGTTGGCCTTGATTACTCTGCCAGTTTGTGAATTGCTGTGCCCCTGAGCTCCATTTTTCAACTCGTTTCTTGTGAGCTGAACGCAAGTCCAAACTTTTGGTTCAGGACCAATACTGGTTCCCGGTGGGTGGCTGAGACTTTGGTTCATTCTTCTTCCTGCCGGGAAATTAGAGTGACATGTGCCCATCCAAATGCCTAGCAGCTACTCTCTCATTGGTTCTCCCTCTTCCCTTTCATCCTCTGCCAAATTGGCAACCTGTGCGAACCAGGAGCTTAAAGGGGCTGTCTCTCCAAGTTGGGAGATTGATAGGAAAGCAGTTGGAAAGTCAAACCGGAGCACCAGGACAGGGGCTCTTCGTTGAGTTTTAGAAACCTGTCGTATTCACAGTGTGTCCATTCTCTAGGTTTCCCGTACACGTTATAGCTGTAGTAATATTCCCTTCAACCTGGAGAGCTGGGACCCATGGAATGGGTGCCATGCATTATTGCTTTAAAGGGTCTGCATTTGCTCACCCAATCTCACCAATCCTCTCAGTCCCAAGTGTCCAGCCTTATGCCACATCCAGCTGTCATTGTAGATAGGGTCATTCCAGGTTGCATCAGAGACCCTGAAGGAATTGTAAAGAATTTCCCTGTTTCTTTGTTCTGTTTTTGAAATTCCTTTTTAGAGTGGGTTTGAGCTGATTCTCGCTGCCCTGTTTATGCCAGTCTAGACACACTTGATTCCCTTACGGAGACATATCAGTACATAGGTTTTAAGATTCTTACTAGTCAGATCTATTCCTCTGCGGGAAATATGGGGTTTTGAGTCCCTTTCACTGAGGAAGGTGTAGGTCTTGTCTATTCCATAGTTGGTTTTTGGAACGGTACCTGTGCTTATATCAAACTCGGGTTTGATGCATCACCCCACCTCTCCTTCCCCCTTAAGCAGGCATAAGAGTGTTTTCTAAATGTGAGACTCTGTTCTCTTGCCTAACTCAGTTCATGTGTAGCCATGTTTACAGGATCTTCCTAAGTGATATCTTATGATAAGTTTCTTTTCCTGTGTGACTTCTTTCACTTAGAATCATCGTACCTGAATCCACTCATTTTGCTGCTACTGGTCTTATGACATTGATTTCGTGGCTGAGGGATATTCCATCGTACGTAAGTTCCACAATGTTTGGAACCATTTTTATATTTCCTGGGATATTTCAGGTGTACCCAGGTTGAGGTTCCTGTAAGCAGTGCAGCCCTCAATTAGGGGGTGGCTCTGTCTTATGGATTTTCAGTTTTTCCAAGGTATATTCCCTAGACTGGAAGTGCCCTTGGCTCTGTAGCTCTGTTGTTTACTTGCTTTAGGGAACACAATGCACTCCTCCAGTGAGGCAGTTGGCAACTTACATCCCGCCCATCAGCATAACAGGGCTCCCTGTTCTCCAGGGCCTGTCTTGCCTTTCTGGTTTTTTACACATTTTGGGATGTCCCTTTTGACCGGTGGGAAGTGATACTTCTTTGTAGTGCAGATTTGCATTGCCCGCTTGCTTGCTTGGCCAAAAACGGCGTATGCGTTTTCTCCTGAATATATTCAGGAGAAAACGCATACGCCCTTTTTGGCCAAGTGCATCATTGTCGAAGTTGTGCCCCTCTTCCTGTGCTTTACAGGCGATTCCAACGTACCTCTTGAAATCTGTTTCCTGCTATTCTGCCTCGCTTTCAAGTCCTCCTCGTTGCCTTCCCTCAACAGATTTTTGGACGATAGTTGGCCTTGATTACTCTGCCAGTTTGTGAATTGCTGTGCCCCTGAGCTCCATTTTTCAACTCGTTTTTTGTGAGCTGAACGCAAGCCCAAACTTTTGGTTCAGGACCTATACTGGTTCCCGGTGGGTGGCTGAGACTTTGGTTAATTCTTCTTCCTGCCGGGAAATTAGAGTGACATGTGCCCATCCAAATGCCTAGCAGCTACTCTCTCATTGGTTCTCCCTCTTCCCTTTCATCCTCTGCCAAATTGGCAACCTGTGCGAACCAGGAGCTTAAAGGGGCTGTCTCTCCAAGTTGGGAGATTGATAGGAAAGCAGTTGGAAAGTCAAACCGGAGCACCAGGAGAGGGGCTCTTCGTTGAGTTTTAGAAACCTGTCGTATTCACAGTGTGTCCATTCTCTAGGTTTCCCGTACACGTTATAGCTGTAGTAATATTCCCTTCCACCTGGAGAGCTGGGACCCATGGAATGGGTGCCATGCATTATTGCTTTAAAGGGTCTGCATTTGCTCACCCAATCTCACCAATCCTCTCAGTCCCAAGTGTCCAGCCTTATGCCACATCCAGCTGTCATTGTAGATAGGGTCATTCCAGGTTGCATCAGAGACCCTGAAGGAATTGTAAAGAATTTCCCTGTTTCTTTGTTCTGTTTTTGAAATTCCTTTTTAGAGTGGGTTTGAGCTGATTCTCGCTGCCCTGTTTATGCCAGTCTAGACACACTTGATTCCCTTACGGAGACATATCAGTACATAGGTTTTAACATTCTTACTAGTCAGATCTATTCCTCTGCGGGAAATATGGGGTTTTGAGTCCCTTTCACTGAGGATGGTGTAGGTCTTGTCTATTCCATAGTTGGTTTTTGGAACGGTACCTGTGCTTATATCAAACTCGGGTTTGATGCATCACCCCACCTCTCCTTCCCCCTTAAGCAGGCATAAGAGTGTTTTCTAAATGTGACACTCTGTTCTCTTGCCTAACTCAGTTCATGTGTAGCCATGTTTACAGGATCTTCCTAAGTGATATCTTATGATAAGTTTCTTTTCCTGTGTGACTTCTTTCACTTAGAATCATCGTACCTGAATCCACTCATTTTGCTGCTACTGGTCTTATGACATTGATTTCGTGGCTGAGGGATATTCCATCGTACGTAAGTTCCACAATGTTTGGAACCATTTTTATATTTCCTGGGATATTTCAGGTGTACCCAGGTTGAGGTTCTTGTAAGCAGTGCAGCCCTCAATTTGGGGGTGGCTCTGTCTTATGGATTTTCAGTTTTCCCAAGGTATATTCCCTAGACTGGAAGTGCCCTTGGCTCTGTAGCTCTGTTGTTTACTTGCTTTAGGGAACACAATGCACTCCTCCAGTGAGGCAGTTGGCAACTTACATCCCGCCCATCAGCATAAGAGGGCTCCCTGTTCTCCAGGGCCTGTCTTGCCTTTCTGGTTTTTTACACATTTTGTGGATGTCCCTTTTGACCGGTGGGAAGTGATACTTCTTTGTAGTGCAGATTTGCATTGCCCGCTTGCTTGCTTGGCCAAAAACGGCGTATGCGTTTTCTCCTGAATATATTCAGGAGAAAACGCATACGCCCTTTTTGGCCAAGTGCATCACTGTCGAAGTTGTGCCCCTCTTCCTGTGCTTTACAGGCGATTCCAACGTACCTCTTGAAATCTGTTTCCTGCTATTCTGCCTCGCTTTCAAGTCCGCCTCGTTGCCTTCCCTCAACAGATTTTTGGACGATAGTTGGCCTTGATTACTCTGCCAGTTTGTGAATTGCTGTGCCCCTGAGCTCCATTTTTCAACTCGTTTCTTGTGAGCTGAACGCAAGTCCAAACTTTTGGTTCAGGACCTATACTGGTTCCCGGTGGGTGGCTGAGACTTTGGTTAATTCTTCTTCCTGCCGGGAAATTAGAGTGACATGTGCCCATCCAAATGCCTAGCAGCTACTCTCTCATTGGTTCTCCCTCTTCCCTTTCATCCTCTGCCAAATTGGCAACCTGTGCGAACCAGGAGCTTGAAGGGGCTGTCTCTCCAAGTTGGGAGATTGATAGGAAAGCAGTTGGAAAGTCAAACCGGAGCACCAGGAGAGGGGCTCTTCGTTGAGTTTTAGAAACCTGTCGTATTCACAGTGTGTCCATTCTCTAGGTTTCCCGTACACGTTATAGCTGTAGTAATATTCCCTTCAAGCTGGAGAGCTGGGACCCATGGAATGGGTGCCATGCATTATTGCTTTAAAGGGTCTGCATTTGCTCACCCAATCTCACCAATCCTCTCAGTCCCAAGTGTCCAGCCTTATGCCACATCCAGCTGTCATTGTAGATAGGGTCATTCCAGGTTGCATCAGAGACCCTGAAGGAATTGTGAAGAATTTCCCTGTTTCTTTGTTCTGTTTTTGAAATTCCTTTTTAGAGTGGGTTTGAGCTGATTCTCGCTGCCCTGTTTATGCCAGTCTAGACACACTTGATTCCCTTATGGAGACATATCAGTACATAGGTTTTAAGATTCTTACTAGTCAGATCTATTCCTCTGCGGGAAATATGGGGTTTTGAGTCCCTTTCACTGAGGAAGGTGTAGGTCTTGTCTATTCCATAGTTGGTTTTTGGAACGGTACCTGTGCTTATATCAAACTCGGGTTTGATGCATCACCCCACCTCTCCTTCCCCCTTAAGCAGGCATAAGAGTGTTTTCTAAATGTGAGACTCTGTTCTCTTGCCTAACTCAGTTCATGTGTAGCCATGTTTACAGGATCTTCCTAAGTGATATCTTATGATAAGTTTCTTTTCCTGTGTGACTTCTTTCACTTAGAATCATCGTACCTGAATCCACTCATTTTGCTGCTACTGGTCTTATGACATTGATTTCGTGGCTGAGGGATATTCCATCGTACGTAAGTTCCACAATGTTTGGAACCATTTTTATATTTCCTGGGATATTTCAGGTGTACCCAGGTTGAGGTTCCTGTAAGCAGTGCAGCCCTCAATTAGGGGGTGGCTCTGTCTTATGGATTTTCAGTTTTTCCAAGGTATATTCCCTAGACTGGAAGTGCCCTTGGCTCTGTAGCTCTGTTGTTTACTTGCTTTAGGGAACACAATGCACTCCTCCAGTGAGGCAGTTGGCAACTTACATCCCGCCCATCAGCATAACAGGGCTCCCTGTTCTCCAGGGCCTGTCTTGCCTTTCTGGTTTTTTACACATTTTGGGATGTCCCTTTTGACCGGTGGGAAGTGATACTTCTTTGTAGTGCAGATTTGCATTGCCCGCTTGCTTGCTTGGCCAAAAACGGCGTATGCGTTTTCTCCTGAATATATTCAGGAGAAAACGCATACGCCCTTTTTGGCCAAGTGCATCATTGTCGAAGTTGTGCCCCTCTTCCTGTGCTTTACAGGCGATTCCAACGTACCTCTTGAAATCTGTTTCCTGCTATTCTGCCTCGCTTTCAAGTCCGCCTCGTTGCCTTCCCTCAACAGATTTTTGGACGATAGTTGGCCTTGATTACTCTGCCAGTTTGTGAATTGCTGTGCCCCTGAGCTCCATTTTTCAACTCGTTTTTTGTGAGCTGAACGCAAGTCCAAACTTTTGGTTCAGGACCTATACTGGTTCCCGGTGGGTGGCTGAGACTTTGGTTAATTCTTCTTCCTGCCGGGAAATTAGAGTGACATGTGCCCATCCAAATGCCTAGCAGCTACTCTCTCATTGGTTCTCCCTCTTCCCTTTCATCCTCTGCCAAATTGGCAACCTGTGCGAACCAGGAGCTTAAAGGGGCTGTCTCTCCAAGTTGGGAGATTGATAGGAAAGCAGTTGGAAAGTCAAACCGGAGCACCAGGAGAGGGGCTCTTCGTTGAGTTTTAGAAACCTGTCGTATTCACAGTGTGTCCATTCTCTAGGTTTCCCGTACACGTTATAGCTGTAGTAATATTCCCTTCCACCTGGAGAGCTGGGACCCATGGAATGGGTGCCATGCATTATTGCTTTAAAGGGTCTGCATTTGCTCACCCAATCTCACCAATCCTCTCAGTCCCAAGTGTCCAGCCTTATGCCACATCCAGCTGTCATTGTAGATAGGGTCATTCCAGGTTGCATCAGAGACCCTGAAGGAATTGTGAAGAATTTCCCTGTTTCTTTGTTCTGTTTTTGAAATTCCTTTTTAGAGTGGGTTTGAGCTGATTCTCGCTGCCCTGTTTATGCCAGTCTAGACACACTTGATTCCCTTACGGAGACATATCAGTACATAGGTTTTAAGATTCTTACTAGTCAGATCTATTCCTCTGCGGGAAATATGGGGTTTTGAGTCCCTTTCACTGAGGAAGGTGTAGGTCTTGTCTATTCCATAGTTGGTTTTTGGAACGGTACCTGTGCTTATATCAAACTCGGGTTTGATGCATCACCCCACCTCTCCTTCCCCCTTAAGCAGGCATAAGAGTGTTTTCTAAATGTGAGACTCTGTTCTCTTGCCTAACTCAGTTCATGTGTAGCCATGTTTACAGGATCTTCCTAAGTGATATCTTATGATAAGTTTCTTTTCCTGTGTGACTTCTTTCACTTAGAATCATCGTACCTGAATCCACTCATTTTGCTGCTACTGGTCTTATGACATTGATTTCGTGGCTGAGGGATATTCCATCGTACGTAAGTTCCACAATGTTTGGAACCATTTTTATATTTCCTGGGATATTTCAGGTGTACCCAGGTTGAGGTTCTTGTAAGCAGTGCAGCCCTCAATTTGGGGGTGGCTCTGTCTTATGGATTTTCAGTTTTCCCAAGGTATATTCCCTAGACTGGAAGTGCCCTTGGCTCTGTAGCTCTGTTGTTTACTTGTTTTAGGGAACACAATGCACTCCTCCAGTGAGGCAGTTGGCAACTTACATCCCGCCCATCAGCATAACAAGGCTCCCTGTTCTCCAGGGCCTGTCTTGCCTTTCTGGTTTTTTACACATTTTGTGGATGTCCCTTTTGACCGGGGGGAAGTGATACTTCTTTGCAGTGCAGATTTGCATTGCCCGCTTGCTTGCTTGGCCAAAAACGGCGTATGCGTTTTCTCCTGAATATATTCAGGAGAAAACGCATACGCCCTTTTTGGCCAAGTGCATCATTGTCGAAGTTGTGCCCCTCTTCCTGTGCTTTACAGGCGATTCCAACGTACCTCTTGAAATCTGTTTCCTGCTATTCTGCCTCGCTTTCAAGTCCGCCTCGTTGCCTTCCCTCAACAGATTTTTGGACGATAGTTGGCCTTGATTACTCTGCCAGTTTGTGAATTGCTGTGCCCCTGAGCTCCATTTTTCAACTCGTTTTTTGTGAGCTGAACGCAAGTCCAAACTTTTGGTTCAGGACCTATACTGGTTCCCGGTGGGTGGCTGAGACTTTGGTTCATTCTTCTTCCTGCCGGGAAATTAGAGTGACATGTGCCCATCCAAATGCCTAGCAGCTACTCTCTCATTGGTTCTCCCTCTTCCCTTTCATCCTCTGCCAAATTGGCAACCTGTGCGAACCAGGAGCTTAAAGGGGCTGTCTCTCCAAGTTGGGAGATTGATAGGAAAGCAGTTGGAAAGTCAAACCGGTGCACCAGGAGAGGGGCTCTTCGTTGAGTTTTAGAAACCTGTCGTATTCACAGTGTGTCCATTCTCTAGGTTTCCCGTACACGTTATAGCTGTAGTAATATTCCCTTCAACCTGGAGAGCTGGGACCCATGGAATGGGTGCCATGCATTATTGCTTTAAAGGGTCTGCATTTGCTCACCCAATCTCACCAATCCTCTCAGTCCCAAGTGTCCAGCCTTATGCCACATCCAGCTCTCATTGTAGATAGGGTCATTCCAGGTTGCATCAGAGACCCTGAAGGAATTGTAAAGAATTTCCCTGTTTCTTTGTTCTGTTTTTGAAATTCCTTTTTAGAGTGGGTTTGAGCTGATTCTCGCTGCCATGTTTATGCCAGTCTAGACACACTTGATTCCCTTACGGAGACATATCAGTACATAGGTTTTAAGATTCTTACTAGTCAGATCTATTCCTCTGCGGGAAATATGGGGTTTTGAGTCCCTTTCACTGAGGATGGTGTAGGTCTTGTCTATTCCATAGTTGGTTTTTGGAACGGTACCTGTGCTTATATCAAACTCGGGTTTGATGCATCACCCCACCTCTCCTTCCCCCTTAAGCAGGCATAAGAGTGTTTTCTAAATGTGAGACTCTGTTCTCTTGCCTAACTCAGTTCATGTGTAGCCATGTTTACAGGATCTTCCTAAGTGATATCTTATGATAAGTTTCTTTTCCTGTGTGACTTCTTTCACTTAGAATCATCGTACCTGAATCCACTCATTTTGCTGCTACTGGTCTTATGACATTGATTTCGTGGCTGAGGGATATTCCATCGTACATAAGTTCCACAATGTTTGGAACCATTTTTATATTTCCTGGGATATTTCAGGTGTACCCAGGTTGAGGTTCCTGTAAGCAGTGCAGCCCTCAATTAGGGGGTGGCTCTGTCTTATGGATTTTCAGTTTTCCCAAGGTATATTCCCTAGACTGGAAGTGCCCTTGGCTCTGTAGCTCTGTTGTTTACTTGCTTTAGGGAACACAATGCACTCCTCCAGTGAGGCAGTTGGCAACTTACATCCCGCCCATCAGCATAACAGGGCTCCCTGTTCTCCAGGGCCTGTCTTGCCTTTCTGGTTTTTTACACATTGTGTGGATGTCCCTTTTGACCGGTGGGAAGTGATACTTCTTTGTAGTGCAGATTTGCATTGCCCGCTTGCTTGCTTGGCCAAAAACGGCGTATGCGTTTTCTCCTGAATATATTCAGGAGAAAACGCATACGCCCTTTTTGGCCAAGTGCATCATTGTCGAAGTTGTGCCCCTCTTCCTGTGATTTACAGGCGATTCCAACGTACCTCTTGAAATCTGTTTCCTGCTATTCTGCCTCGCTTTCAAGTCCGCCTCGTTGCCTTCCCTCAACAGATTTTTGGACGATAGTTGGCCTTGATTACTCTGCCAGTTTGTGAATTGCTGTGCCCCTGAGCTCCATTTTTCAACTCGTTTCTTGTGAGCTGAACGCAAGTCCAAACTTTTGGTTCAGGACCTATACTGGTTCCCGGTGGGTGGCTGAGACTTTGGTTCATTCTTCTTCCTGCCGGGAAATTAGAGTGACATGTGCCCATCCAAATGCCTAGCAGCTACTCTCTCATTGGTTCTCCCTCTTCCCTTTCATCCTCTGCCAAATTGGCAACCTGTGCGAACCAGGATCTTAAAGGGGCTGTCTCTCCAAGTTGGGAGATTGATAGGAAAGCAGTTGGAAAGTCAAACCGGAGCACCAGGAGAGGGGCTCTTCGTTGAGTTTTAGAAACCTGTCGTATTCACAGTGTGTCCATTCTCTAGGTTTCCCGTACACGTTATAGCTGTAGTAATATTCCCTTCCACCTGGAGAGCTGGGACCCATGGAATGGGTGCCATGCATTATTGCTTTAAAGGGTCTGCATTTGCTCACCCAATCTCACCAATCCTCTCAGTCCCAAGTGTCCAGCCTTATGCCACATCCAGCTGTCATTGTAGATAGGGTCATTCCAGGTTGCATCAGAGACCCTGAAGGAATTGTGAAGAATTTCCCTGTTTCTTTGTTCTGTTTTTGAAATTCCTTTTTAGAGTGGGTTTGAGCTGATTATCGCTGCCCTGTTTATGCCAGTCTAGACACACTTGATTCCCTTACGGAGACATATCAGTACATAGGTTTTAAGATTCTTACTAGTCAGATCTATTCCTCTGCGGGAAATATGGGGTTTTGAGTCCCTTTCACTGAGGAAGGTGTAGGTCTTGTCTATTCCATAGTTGGTTTTTGGAACGGTACCTGTGCTTATATCAAACTCGGGTTTGATGCATCACCCCACCTCTCCTTCCCCCTTAAGCAGGCATAAGAGTTTTTTCTAAATGTGAGACTCTGTTCTCTTGCCTAACTCAGTTCATGTGTAGCCATGTTTACAGGATCTTCCTAAGTGATATCTTATGATAAGTTTCTTTTCCTGTGTGACTTCTTTCACTTAGAATCATCGTACCTGAATCCACTCATTTTGCTGCTACTGGTCTTATGACATTGATTTCGTGGCTGAGGGATATTCCATCGTACGTAAGTTCCACAATGTTTGGAACCATTTTTATATTTCCTGGGATATTTCAGGTGTACCCAGCTTGAGGTTCCTGTAAGCAGTGCAGCCCTCAATTAGGGGGTGGCTCTGTCTTATGGATTTTCAGTTTTCGCAAGGTATATTCCCTAGACTGGAAGTGCCCTTGGCTCTGTAACTCTGTTGTTTACTTGCTTTAGGGAACACAATGCACTCCTCCAGTGAGGCAGTTGGCAACTTACATCCCGCCCATCAGCATAACAGGGCTCCCTGTTCTCCAGGGCCTGTCTTGCCTTTCTGGTTTTTTACACATTTTGTGGATGTCCCTTTTGACCGGTGGGAAGTGATACTTCTTTGTAGTGCAGATTTGCATTGCCCGCTTGCTTGCTTGGCCAAAAACGGCGTATGCGTTTTCTCCTGAATATATTCAGGAGAAAACGCATACGCCGTTTTTGGCCAAGTGCATCATTCTCGAAGTTGTGCCCCTCTTCCTGTGCTTTACAGGCGATTCCAACGTACCTCTTGAAATCTGTTTCCTGCTATTCTGCCTCGCTTTCAAGTCCGCCTCGTTGCCTTCCCTCAACAGATTTTTGGACGATAGTTGGCCTTGATTACTCTGCCAGTTTGTGAATTGCTGTGCCCCTGAGCTCCATTTTTCAACTCGTTTTTTGTGAGCTGAACGCAAGTCCAAACTTTTGGTTCAGGACCTATACTGGTTCCCTTTGGGTGGCTGAGACTTTGTTTCATTCTTCTTCCTGCCGGGAAATTAGAGTGACATGTGCCCATCCAAATGCCTAGCAGCTACTCTCTCATTGGTTCTCCCTCTTCCCTTTCATCCTCTGCCAAATTGGCAACCTGTGCGAACCAGGAGCTTAAAGGGGCTGTCTCTCCAAGTTGGGAGATTGATAGGAAAGCAGTTGGAAAGTCAAACCGGAGCACCAGGAGAGGGGCTCTTCGTTGAGTTTTAGAAACCTGTCGTATTCACAGTGTGTCCATTCTCTAGGTTTCCCGTACACGTTATAGCTGTAGTAATATTCCCTTCCACCTGGAGAGCTGGGACCCATGGAATGGGTGCCATGCATTATTGCTTTAAAGGGTCTGCATTTGCTCACCCAATCTCACCAATCCTCTCAGTCCCAAGTGTCCAGCCTTATGCCACATCCAGCTGTCATTGTAGATAGGGTCATTCCAGGTTGCATCCGAGACCCTGAAGGAATTGTAAAGAATTTCCCTGTTTCTTTGTTCTGTTTTTGAAATTCCTTTTTAGAGTGGGTTTGAGCTGATTCTCGCTGCCCTGTTTATGCCAGTCTAGACACACTTGATTCCCTTACGGAGACATATCAGTACATAGGTTTTAAGATTCTTACTAGTCAGATCTATTCCTCTGCGGGAAATATGGGGTTTTGAGTCCCTTTCACTGAGGAAGGTGTAGGTCTTGTCTATTCCATAGTTGGTTTTTGGAACGGTACCTGTGCTTATATCAAACTCGGGTTTGATGCATCACCCCACCTCTCCTTCCCCCTTAAGCAGGCATAAGAGTGTTTTCTAAATGTGAGACTCTGTTCTCTTGCCTAACTCAGTTCATGTGTAGCCATGTTTACAGGATCTTCCTAAGTGATATCTTATGATAAGTTTCTTTTCCTGTGTGACTTTTTTCACTTAGAATCATCGTACCTGAATCCACTCATTTTGCTGCTACTGGTCTTATGACATTGATTTCGTGGCTGAGGGATATTCCATCGTACGTAAGTTCCACAATGTTTGGAACCATTTTTATATTTCCTGGGATATTTCAGGTGTACCCAGGTTGAGGTTCTTGTAAGCAGTGCAGCCCTCAATTTGGGGGTGGCTCTGTCTTATGGATTTTCAGTTTTCCCAAGGTATATTCCCTAGACTGGAAGTGCCCTTGGCTCTGTAGCTCTGTTGTTTACTTGTTTTAGGGAACACAATGCACTCCTCCAGTGAGGCAGTTGGCAACTTACATCCCGCCCATCAGCATAACAAGGCTCCCTGTTCTCCAGGGCCTGTCTTGCCTTTCTGGTTTTTTACACATTTTGTGGATGTCCCTTTTGACCGGGGGGAAGTGATACTTCTTTGCAGTGCAGATTTGCATTGCCCGCTTGCTTGCTTGGCCAAAAACGGCGTATGCGTTTTCTCCTGAATATATTCAGGAGAAAACGCATACGCCCTTTTTGGCCAAGTGCATCATTGTCGAAGTTGTGCCCCTCTTCCTGTGCTTTACAGGCGATTCCAACGTACCTCTTGAAATCTGTTTCCTGCTATTCTGCCTCGCTTTCAAGTCCGCCTCGTTGCCTTCCCTCAACAGATTTTTGGACGATAGTTGGCCTTGATTACTCTGCCAGTTTGTGAATTGCTGTGCCCCTGAGCTCCATTTTTCAACTCGTTTTTTGTGAGCTGAACGCAAGTCCAAACTTTTGGTTCAGGACCTATACTGGTTCCCGGTGGGTGGCTGAGACTTTGGTTCATTCTTCTTCCTGCCGGGAAATTAGAGTGACATGTGCCCATCCAAATGCCTAGCAGCTACTCTCTCATTGGTTCTCCCTCTTCCCTTTCATCCTCTGCCAAATTGACAACCTGTGCGAACCAGGAGCTTAAAGGGGCTGTCTCTCCAAGTTGGGAGATTGATAGGAAAGCAGTTGGAAAGTCAAACCGGAGCACAAGGAGAGGGGCTCTTCGTTGAGTTTTAGAAACCTGTCGTATTCACAGTGTGTCCATTCTCTAGGTTTCCCGTACACGTTATAGCTGTAGTAATATTCCCTTCAACCTGGAGAGCTGGGACCCATGGAATGGGTGCCATGCATTATTGCTTTAAAGGGTCTGCATTTGCTCACCCAATCTCACCAATCCTCTCAGTCCCAAGTGTCCAGCCTTATGCCACATCCAGCTGTCATTGAAGATAGGGTCATTCCAGGTTGCATCAGAGACCCTGAAGGAATTGTAAAGAATTTCCCTGTTTCTTTGTTCTGTTTTTGAAATTCCTTTTTAGAGTGGGTTTGAGCTGATTATCGCTGCCATGTTTATGCCAGTCTAGACACACTTGATTCCCTTACGGAGACATATCAGTACATAGGTTTTAAGATTCTTACTAGTCAGATCTATTCCTCTGCGGGAAATATGGGGTTTTGAGTCCCTTTCACTGAGGAAGGTTTAGGTCTTGTCTATTCCATAGTTGGGTTTTGGAACGGTACCTGTGCTTATATCAAACTCGGGTTTGATGCATCACCCCACCTCTCCTTCCCCCTTAAGCAGGCATAAGAGTGTTTTCTAAATGTGAGACTCTATTCTCTTGCCTAACTCAGTTCATGTGTAGCCATGTTTACAGGATCTTCCTAAGTGATATCTTATGATAAGTTTCTTTTCCTGTGTGACTTCTTTCACTTAGAATCATCGTACCTGAATCCACTCATTTTGCTGCTACTGGTCTTATGACATTGATTTCGTGGCTGAGGGATATTCCATCGTACGTAAGTTCCACAATGTTTGGAACCATTTTTATATTTCCTGGGATATTTCAGGTGTACCCAGGTTGAGGTTCTTGTAAGCAGTGCAGCCCTCAATTTGGGGGTGGCTCTGTCTTATGGATTTTCAGTTTTCCCAAGGTATATTCCCTAGACTGGAAGTGCCCTTGGCTCTGTAGCTCTGTTGTTTACTTGTTTTAGGGAACACAATGCACTCCTCCAGTGAGGCAGTTGGCAACTTACATCCCGCCCATCAGCATAACAAGGCTCCCTGTTCTCCAGGGCCTGTCTTGCCTTTCTGGTTTTTTACACATTTTGTGGATGTCCCTTTTGACCGGGGGGAAGTGATACTTCTTTGCAGTGCAGATTTGCATTGCCCGCTTGCTTGCTTGGCCAAAAACGGCGTATGCGTTTTCTCCTGAATATATTCAGGAGAAAACGCATACGCCCTTTTTGGCCAAGTGCATCATTGTCGAAGTTGTGCCCCTCTTCCTGTGCTTTACAGGCGATTCCAACGTACCTCTTGAAATCTGTTTCCTGCTATTCTGCCTCGCTTTCAAGTCCGCCTCGTTGCCTTCCCTCAACAGATTTTTGGACGATAGTTGGCCTTGATTACTCTGCCAGTTTGTGAATTGCTGTGCCCCTGAGCTCCATTTTTCAACTCGTTTTTTGTGAGCTGAACGCAAGTCCAAACTTTTGGTTCAGGACCTATACTGGTTCCCGGTGGGTGGCTGAGACTTTGGTTCATTCTTCTTCCTGCCGGGAAATTAGAGTGACATGTGCCCATCCAAATGCCTAGCAGCTACTCTCTCATTGGTTCTCCCTCTTCCCTTTCATCCTCTGCCAAATTGGCAACCTGTGCGAACCAGGAGCTTAAAGGGGCTGTCTCTCCAAGTTGGGAGATTGATAGGAAAGCAGTTGGAAAGTCAAACCGGAGCACCAGGAGAGGGGCTCTTCGTTGAGTTTTAGAAACCTGTCGTATTCACAGTGTGTCCATTCTCTAGGTTTCCCGTACACGTTATAGCTGTAGTAATATTCCCTTCAACCTGGAGAGCTGGGACCCATGGAATGGGTGCCATGCATTATTGCTTTAAAGGGTCTGCATTTGCTCACCCAATCTCACCAATCCTCTCAGTCCCAAGTGTCCAGCCTTATGCCACATCCAGCTGTCATTGTAGATAGGGTCATTCCAGGTTGCATCAGAGACCCTGAAGGAATTGTGAAGAATTTCCCTGTTTCTTTGTTCTGTTTTTGAAATTCCTTTTTAGAGTGGGTTTGAGCTGATTCTCGCTGCCCTGTTTATGCCAGTCTAGACACACTTGATTCCCTTACGGAGACATATCAGTACATAGGTTTTAAGATTCTTACTAGTCAGATCTATTCCTCTGCGGGAAATATGGGGTTTTGAGTCCCTTTCACTGAGGAATGTGTAGGTCTTGTCTATTCCATAGTTGGTTTTTGGAACGGTACCTGTGCTTATATCAAACTCGGGTTTGATGCATCACCCCACCTCTCCTTCCCCCTTAAGCAGGCATAAGAGTGTTTTCTAAATGTGAGACTCTGTTCTCTTGCCTAACTCAGTTCATGTGTAGCCATGTTTACAGGATCTTCCTAAGTGATATCTTATGATAAGTTTCTTTTCCTGTGTGACTTCTTTCACTTAGAATCATCGTACCTGAATCCACTCATTTTGCTGCTACTGGTCTTATGACATTGATTTCGTGGCTGAGGGATATTCCATCGTACGTAAGTTCCACAATGTTTGGAACCATTTTTATATTTCCTGGGATATTTCAGGTGTACCCAGCTTGAGGTTCCTGTAAGCAGTGCAGCCCTCAATTAGGGGGTGGCTCTGTCTTATGGATTTTCAGTTTTCCCAAGGTATATTCCCTAGACTGGAAGTGCCCTTGGCTCTGTAACTCTGTTGTTTACTTGCTTTAGGGAACACAATGCACTCCTCCAGTGAGGCAGTTGGCAACTTACATCCCGCCCATCAGCATAACAGGGCTGCCTGTTCTCCAGGGCCTGTCTTGCCTTTCTGGTTTTTTACACATTTTGTGGATGTCCCTTTTGACCGGTGGGAAGTGATACTTCTTTGTAGTGCAGATTTGCATTGCCCGCTTGCTTGCTTGGCCAAAAACGGCGTATGCGTTTTCTCCTGAATATATTCAGGAGAAAACGCATACGCCCTTTTTGGCCAAGTGCATCATTCTCGAAGTTGTGCCCCTCTTCCTGTGCTTTACAGGCGATTCCAACGTACCTCTTGAAATCTGTTTCCTGCTATTCTGCCTCGCTTTCAAGTCCGCCTCGTTGCCTTCCCTCAACAGATTTTTGGACGATAGTTGGCCTTGATTACTCTGCCAGTTTGTGAATTGCTGTGCCCCTGAGCTCCATTTTTCAACTCGTTTTTTGTGAGCTGAACGCAAGTCCAAACTTTTGGTTCAGGACCTATACTGGTTCCCGGTGGGTGGCTGAGACTTTGGTTCATTCTTCTTCCTGCCGGGAAATTAGAGTGACATGTGCCCATCCAAATGCCTAGCAGCTACTCTCTCATTGGTTCTCCCTCTTCCCTTTCATCCTCTGCCAAATTGGCAACCTGTGCGAACCAGGAGCTTAAAGGGGCTGTCTCTCCAAGTTTGGAGATTGATAGGAAAGCAGTTGGAAAGTCAAACCGGAGCACCAGGAGAGGGGCTCTTCGTTGAGTTTTAGAAACCTGTCGTATTCACAGTGTGTCCATTCTCTAGGTTTCCCGTACACGTTATAGCTGTAGTAATATTCCCTTCCACCTGGAGAGCTGGGACCCATGGAATGGGTGCCATGCATTATTGCTTTAAAGGGTCTGCATTTGCTCACCCAATCTCACCAATCCTCTCAGTCCCAAGTGTCCAGCCTTATGCCACATCCAGCTGTCATTGTAGATAGGGTCATTCCAGGTTGCATCAGAGACCCTGAAGGAATTGTGAAGAATTTCCCTGTTTCTTTGTTCTGTTTTTGAAATTCCTTTTTAGAGTGGGTTTGAGCTGATTCTCGCTGCCCTGTTTATGCCAGTCTAGACACACTTGATTCCCTTACGGAGACATATCAGTACATAGGTTTTAAGATTCTGACTAGTCAGATCTATTCCTCTGCGGGAAATATGGGGTTTTGAGTCCCTTTCACTGAGGAAGGTGTAGGTCTTGTCTATTCCATAGTTGGTTTTTGGAACGGTACCTGTGCTTATATCAAAGTCTGGTTTGATGCATCACCCCACCTCTCCTTCCCCCTTAAGCAGGCATAAGAGTGTTTTCTAAATGTGAGACTCTGTTCTCTTGCCTAACTCAGTTCATGTGTAGCCATGTTTACAGGATCTTCCTAAGTGATATCTTATGATAAGTTTCTTTTCCTGTGTGACTTCTTTCACTTAGAATCATCGTACCTGAATCCACTCATTTTGCTGCTACTGGTCTTATGACATTGATTTCGTGGCTGAGGGATATTCCATCGTACGTAAGTTCCACAATGTTTGGAACCATTTTTATATTTCCTGGGATATTTCAGGTGTACCCAGGTTGAGGTTCCTGTAAGCAGTGCAGCCCTCAATTAGGGGGTGGCTCTGTCTTATGGATTTTCAGTTTTCCCAAGGTATATTCCCTAGACTGGAAGTGCCCTTGGCTCTGTAGCTCTGTTGTTTACTTGCTTTAGGGAACACAATGCACTCCTCCAGTGAGGCAGTTGGCAACTTACATCCCGCCCATCAGCATAACAGGGCTCCCTGTTCTCCAGGGCCTGTCTTGCCTTTCTGGTTTTTTACACATTTTGTGGATGTCCCTTTTGACCGGTGGGAAGTGATACTTCTTTGTAGTGCAGATTTGCATTGCCCGCTTGCTTACTTGGCCAAAAACGGCGTATGCGTTTTCTCCTGAATATATTCAGGAGAAAACGCATACGCCCTTTTTGGCCAAGTGCATCATTCTCGAAGTTGTGCCCCTCTTCCTGTGCTTTACAGGCGATTCCAACGTACCTCTTGAAATCTGTTTCCTGCTATTCTGCCTCGCTTTCAAGTCCGCCTCGTTGCCTTCCCTCAACAGATTTTTGGACGATAGTTGGCCTTGATTACTCTGCCAGTTTGTGAATTGCTGTGCCCCTGAGCTCCATTTTTCAACTCGTTTTTTGTGAGCTGAACGCAAGTCCAAACTTTTGGTTCAGGACCTATACTGGTTCCCGGTGGGTGGCTGAGACTTTGGTTCATTCTTCTTCCTGCCGGGAAATTAGAGTGACATGTGCCCATCCAAATGCCTAGCAGCTACTCTCTCATTGGTTCTCCCTCTTCCCTTTCATCCTCTGCCAAATTGGCAACCTGTGCGAACCAGGAGCTTAAAGGGGCTGTCTCTCCAAGTTGGGAGATTGATAGGAAAGCAGTTGGAAAGTCAAACCGGAGCACCAGGAGAGGGGCTCTTCGTTGAGTTTTAGAAACCTGTCGTATTCACAGTGTGTCCATTCTCTAGGTTTCCCGTACACGTTATAGCTGTAGTAATATTCCCTTCAACCTGGAGAGCTGGGACCCATGGAATGGGTGCCATGCATTATTGCTTTAAAGGGTCTGCATTTGCTCACCCAATCTCACCGATCCTCTCAGTCCCAAGTGTCCAGCCTTATGCCACATCCAGCTGTCATTGTAGAGAGGGTCATTCCAGGTTGCATCAGAGACCCTGAAGGAATTGTGAAGAATTTCCCTGTTTCTTTGTTCTGTTTTTGAAATTCCTTTTTAGAGTGGGTTTGAGCTGATTATCGCTGCCCTGTTTATGCCAGTCTAGACACACTTGATTCCCTCACGGAGACATATCAGTACATAGGTTTTAAGATTCTTACTAGTCAGATCTATTCCTCTGCGGGAAATATGGGGTTTTGAGTCCCTTTCACTGAGGAAGGTGTAGGTCTTGTCTATTCCATAGTTGGTTTTTGGAACGGTACCTCTGCTTATATCAAACTCGGGTTTGCTGCATCACCCCACCTCTCCTTCCCCCTTAAGCAGGCATAAGAGTTTTTTCTAAATGTGAGACTCTGTTCTCTTGCCTAAATCAGTTCATGTGTAGCCATGTTTACAGGATCTTCCTAAGTGATATCTTATGATAAGTTTCTTTTCCTGTGTGACTTCTTTCACTTAGAATCATCGTACCTGAATCCACTCATTTTGCTGCTACTGGTCTTATGACATTGATTTCGTGGCTGAGGGATATTCCATCGTACGTAAGTTCCACAATGTTTGGAACCATTTTTATATTTCCTGGGATATTTCAGGTGTACCCAGGTTGAGGTTCCTGTAAGCAGTGCAGCCCTCAATTAGGGGGTGGCTCTGTCTTATGGATTTTCAGTTTTCCCAAGGTATATTCCCTAGACTGGAAGTGCCCTTGGCTCTGTAGCTCTGTTGTTTACTTGCTTTAGGGAACACAATGCACTCCTCCAGTGAGGCAGTTGGCAACTTACATCCCGCCCATCAGCATAACAGGGCTCCCTGTTCTCCAGGGCCTGTCTTGCCTTTCTGGTTTTTTACACATTTTGTGGATGTCCCTTTTGACCGGTGGGAAGTGATACTTCTTTGTAGTGCAGATTTGCATTGCCCGCTTGCTTACTTGGCCAAAAACGGCGTATGCGTTTTCTCCTGAATATATTCAGGAGAAAACGCATACGCCCTTTTTGGCCAAGTGCATCATGGTCGAAGTTGTGCCCCTCTTCCTGTGCTTTACAGGCGATTCCAACGTACCTCTTGAAATCTGTTTCCTGCTATTCTGCCTCGCTTTCAAGTCCGCGTCGTTGCCTTCCCTCAACAGATTTTTGGACGATAGTTGGCCTTGATTACTCTGCCAGTTTGTGAATTGCTGTGCCGCTGAGCTCCATTTTTCAACTCGTTTCTTGTGAGCTGAACGCAAGTCCAAACTTTTGGTTCAGGACCTCTACTGTTTCCCGGTGGGTGGCTGAGACTTTGGTTCATTCTTCTTCCTGCCGGGAAGTTAGAGTGACATGTGCCCATCCAAATGCCTAGCAGCTACTCTCTCATTGGTTCTCCCTCTTCCCTTTCATCCTCTGCCAAATTGGCAACCTGTGCGAACCAGGAGCTTAAAGGGGCTGTCTCTCCAAGTTGGGAGATTGATAGGAAAGCAGTTGGAAAGTCAAACCGGAGCACCAGGAGAGGGGCTCTTCGTTGAGTTTTAGAAACCTGTCGTATTCACAGTGTGTCCATTCTCTAGGTTTCCCGTCCACGTTATAGCTGTAGTAATATTCCCTTCCACCTGGAGAGCTGGGACCCATGGAATGGGTGCCATGCATTATTGCTTTAAAGGGTCTGCATTTGCTCACCCAATCTCACCAATCCTCTCAGTCCCAAGTGTCCAGCCTTATGCCACATCCAGCTGTCATTGTAGAGAGGGTCATTCCAGGTTGCATCAGAGACCCTGAAGGAATTGTGAAGAATTTCCCTGTTTCTTTGTTCTGTTTTTGAAATTCCTTTTTAGAGTGGGTTTGAGCTGATTATCGCTGCCCTGTTTATGCCAGTCTAGACACACTTGATTCCCTTACGGAGACATATCAGTACATAGGTTTTAAGATTCTTACTAGTCAGATCTATTCCTCTGCGGGAAATATGGGGTTTTGAGTCCCTTTCACTGAGGAAGGTGTAGGTCTTGTCTATTCCATAGTTGGTTTTTGGAACGGTACCTGTGCTTATATCAAAGTCTGGTTTGATGCATCACCCCACCTCTCCTTCCCCCTTAAGCAGGCATAAGAGTGTTTTCTAAATGTGAGACTCTGTTCTCTTGCCTAACTCAGTTCATGTGTAGCCATGTTTACAGGATCTTCCTAAGTGATATCTTATGATAAGTTTCTTTTCCTGTGTGACTTCTTTCACTTAGAATCATCGTACCTGAATCCACTCATTTTGCTGCTACTGGTCTTATGACATTGATTTCGTGGCTGAGGGATATTCCATCGTACGTAAGTTCCACAATGTTTGGAACCATTTTTATATTTCCTGGGATATTTCAGGTGTACCCAGGTTGAGGTTCCTGTAAGCAGTGCAGCCCTCAATTAGGGGGTGGCTCTGTCTTATGGATTTTCAGTTTTCCCAAGGTATATTCCCTAGACTGGAAGTGCCCTTGGCTCTGTAGCTCTGTTGTTTACTTGCTTTAGGGAACACAATGCACTCCTCCAGTGAGGCAGTTGGCAACTTACATCCCGCCCATCAGCATAACAGGGCTCCCTGTTCTCCAGGGCCTGTCTTGCCTTTCTGGTTTTTTACACATTTTGTGGATGTCCCTTTTGACCGGTGGGAAGTGATACTTCTTTGTAGTGCAGATTTGCATTGCCCGCTTGCTTGCTTGGCCAAAAACGGCGTATGCGTTTTCTCCTGAATATATTCAGGAGAAAACGCATACGCCCTTTTTGGCCAAGTGCATCATTCTCGAAGTTGTGCCCCTCTTCCTGTGCTTTACAGGCGATTCCAACGTACCTCTTGAAATCTGTTTCCTGCTATTCTGCCTCGCTTTCAAGTCCGCCTCGTTGCCTTCCCTCAACAGATTTTTGGACGATAGTTGGCCTTGATTACTCTGCCAGTTTGTGAATTGCTGTGCCCCTGAGCTCCATTTTTCAACTCGTTTCTTGTGAGCTGAACGCAAGTCCAAACTTTTGGTTCAGGACCTATACTGGTTCCCGGTGGGTGGCTGAGACTTTGGTTCATTCTTCTTCCTGCCGGGAAATTAGAGTGACATGTGCCCATCCAAATGCCTAGCAGCTACTCTCTCATTGGTTCTCCCTCTTCCCTTTCATCCTCTGCCAAATTGGCAACCTGTGCGAACCAGGAGCTTAAAGGGGCTGTCTCTCCAAGTTGGGAGATTGATAGGAAAGCAGTTGGAAAGTCAAACCGGAGCACCAGGAGAGGGGCTCTTCGTTGAGTTTTAGAAACCTGTCGTATTCACAGTGTGTCCATTCTCTAGGTTTCCCGTACACGTTATAGCTGTAGTAATATTCCCTTCAACCTGGAGAGCTGGGACCCATGGAATGGGTGCCATGCATTATTGCTTTAAAGGGTCTGCATTTGCTCACCCAATCTCACCAATCCTCTCAGTCCCAAGTGTCCAGCCTTATGCCACATCCAGCTGTCATTGTAGATAGGGTCATTCCAGGTTGCATCAGAGACCCTGAAGGAATTGTGAAGAATTTCCCTGTTTCTTTGTTCTGTTTTTGAAATTCCTTTTTAGAGTGGGTTTGAGCTGATTATCGCTGCCCTGTTTATGCCAGTCTAGACACACTTGATTCCCTTATGGAGACATATCAGTACATAGGTTTTAAGATTCTTACTAGTCAGATCTATTCCTCTGCGGGAAATATGGGGTTTTGAGTCCCTTTCACTGAGGAAGGTGTAGGTCTTGTCTATTCCATAGTTGGTTTTTGGAACGGTACCTGTGCTTATATCAAACTCGGGTTTGATGCATCACCCCACCTCTCCTTCCCCCTTAAGCAGGCATAAGAGTGTTTTCTAAATGTGAGACTCTGTTCTCTTGCCTAACTCAGTTCATGTGTAGCCATGTTTACAGGATCTTCCTAAGTGATATCTTATGATAAGTTTCTTTTCCTGTGTGACTTCTTTCACTTAGAATCATCGTACCTGAATCCACTCATTTTGCTGCTACTGGTCTTATGACATTGATTTCGTGGCTGAGGGATATTCCATCGTACGTAAGTTCCACAATGTTTGGAACCATTTTTATATTTCCTGGGATATTTCAGGTGTACCCAGGTTGAGGTTCTTGTAAGCAGTGCAGCCCTCAATTAGGGGGTGGCTCTGTCTTATGGATTTTCAGTTTTCCCAAGGTATATTCCCTAGACTGGAAGTGCCCTTGGCTCTGTAGCTCTGTTGTTTACTTGCTTTAGGGAACACAATGCACTCCTCCAGTGAGGCAGTTGGCAACTTACATCCCGCCCATCAGCATAACAGGGCTCCCTGTTCTCCAGGGCCTGTCTTGCCTTTCTGGTTTTTTACACATTTTGTGGATGTCCCTTTTGACCGGTGGGAAGTGATACTTCTTTGTAGTGCAGAATTGCATTGCCCGCTTGCTTGCTTGGCCAAAAACGGCGTATGCGTTTTCTCCTGAATATATTCAGGAGAAAACGCATACGCCCTTTTTGGCCAAGTGCATCATTGTCGAAGTTGTGCCCCTCTTCCTGTGCTTTACAGGCGATTCCAACGTACCTCTTGAAATCTGTTTCCTGCTATTCTGCCTCGCTTTCAAGTCCGCCTCGTTGCCTTCCCTCAATAGATTTTTGGACGATAGTTGGCCTTGATTACTCTGCCAGTTTGTGAATTGCTGTGCCCCTGAGCTCCATTTTTCAACTCGTTTCTTGTGAGCTGAACGCAAGTCCAAACTTTTGGTTCAGGACCTATACTGGTTCCCAGTGGGTGGCTGAGACTTTGGTTCATTCTTCTTCCTGCCGGGAAATTAGAGTAACATGTGCCCATCCAAATGCCTAGCAGCTACTCTCTCATTGGTTCTCCCTCTTCCCTTTCATCCTCTGCCAAATTGGCAACCTGTGCGAACCAGGAGCTTATAGGGGCTGTCTCTCCAAGTTGGAAGATTGATAGGAAAGCAGTTGGAAAGTCAAACCGGAGCACCAGGAGAGGGGCTCTTCGTTGAGTTTTAGAAACCTGTCGTATTCACAGTGTGTCCATTCTCTAGGTTTCCCGTACACGTTATAGCTGTAGTAATATTCCCTTCAACCTGGAGAGCTGGGACCCATGGAATGGGTGCCATGCATTATTGCTTTAAAGGGTCTGCATTTGCTCACCCAATCTCACCAATCCTCTCAGTCCCAAGTGTCCAGCCTTATGCCACATCCAGCTGTCATTGTAGATAGGGTCATTCCAGGTTGCATCAGAGACCCTGAAGGAATTGTGACGAATTTCCCTGTTTCTTTGTTCTGTTTTTGAAATTCCTTTTTAGAGTGGGTTTGAGCTGATTATCGCTGCCCTGTTTATGCCAGTCTAGACACACTTGATTCCCTTACGGAGACATATCAGTACATAGGTTTTAAGATTCTTACTAGTCAGATCTATTCCTCTGCGGGAAATATGGGGTTTTGAGTCCCTTTCACTGAGGAAGGTGTAGGTCTTGTCTATTCCATAGTTGGTTTTTGGAACGGTACCTGTGCTTATATGAAACTCGGGTTTGATGCATCACCCCACCTCTCCTTCCCCCTTAAGCAGGCATAAGAGTGTTTTCTAAATGTGAGACTCTGTTCTCTTGCCTAACTCAGTTCATGTGTAGCCATGTTTACAGGATCTTCCTAAGTGATATCTTATGATAAGTTTCTTTTCCTGTGTGACTTCTTTCACTTAGAATCATCGTACCTGAATGCACTCATTTTGCTGCTACTGGTCTTATGACATTGATTTCGTGGCTGAGGGATATTCCATCGTACGTAAGT
The DNA here is from genome assembly GCF_964341445.2 of Mesoplodon mirus. Lineage (NCBI taxonomy): Eukaryota > Metazoa > Chordata > Mammalia > Artiodactyla > Ziphiidae > Mesoplodon > Mesoplodon mirus. Next base: position 117,653,445 of record NC_138984.1, read on the forward strand.
TCCACAATGTTTGGAACCATTTTTATATTTCCTGGGATATTTCAGGTGTACCCAGGTTGAGGTTCTTGTAAGCAGTGCAGCCCTCAATTAGGGGGTGGCCCTGTCTTATGGATTTTCAGTTTTCCCAAGGTATATTCCCTAGACTGGAAGTGCCCTTGGCTCTGTAGCTCTGTTGTTTACTTGCTTTAGGGAACACAATGCACTCCTCCAGTGAGGCAGTTGGCAACTTACATCCCACCCATCAGCATAACAGGGCTCCCTGTTCTCCAGGGCCTGTCTTGCCTTTCTGGTTTTTTACACATTTTGTGGATGTCCCTTTTGACCGGTGGGAAGTGATACTTCTTTGTAGTGCAGATTTGCATTGCCCGCTTGCTTGCTTGGCCAAAAACGGTGTATGCGTTTTCTCCTGAATATATTCAGGAGAAAACGCATACGCCCTTTTTGGCCAAGTGCATCATTGTCGAAGTTGTGCCCCTCTTCCTGTGCTTTACAGGCGATTCTAACGTACCTCTTGAAATCTGTTTCCTGCTATTCTGCCTCGCTTTCAAGTCCGCCTCGTTGCCTTCCCTCAACAGATTTTTGGACGATAGTTGGCCTTGATTACTCTGCCAGTTTGTGAATTGCTGTGCCCCTGAGCTCCATTTTTCAACTCGTTTTTTGAGAGCTGAACGCAAGTCCAGACTTTTGGTTCAGGACCTATACTGGTTCCCGGTGGGTGGCTGAGACTTTGGTTAATTCTTCTTCCTGCCGGGAAATTAGAGTGACATGTGCCATCCAAATGCCTAGCAGCTACTCTCGCATTGGTTCTCCCTCTTCCCTTTCATCCTCTGCCAAATTGGCAACCTGTGCGAACCAGGAGCTTGAAGGGGCTGTCTCTCCAAGTTGGGAGATTGATAGGAAAGCAGTTGGAAAGTCAAACCGGAGCACCAGGAGAGGGGCTCTTCGTTGAGTTTTAGAAACCTGTCGTATTCACAGTGTGTCCATTCTCTAGGTTTCCCGTACACGTTATAGCTGTAGTAATATTCCCTTCAACCTGGAGAGCTGGGACCCATGGAATGGGTGCCATGCATTATTGCTTTAAAGGGTCTGCATTTGCTCACCCAATCTCACCAATCCTCTCAGTCCCAAGTGTCCAGCCTTATGCCACATCCAGCTGTCATTGTAGATAGGGTCATTCCAGGTTGCATCAGAGACCCTGAAGGAATTGTAAAGAATTTCCCTGTTTCTTTGTTCTGTTTTTGAAATTCCTTTTTAGAGTGGGTTTGAGCTGATTCTCGCTGCCCTGTTTATGCCAGTCTAGACACACTTGATTCCCTTACGGAGACATATCAGTACATAGGTTTTAAGATTCTTACTAGTCAGATCTATTCCTCTGCGGGAAATATGGGGTTTTGAGTCCCTTTCACTGAGGAAGGTGTAGGTCTTGTCTATTCCATAGTTGGTTTTTGGAACGGTACCTGTGCTTATATCAAACTCGGGTTTGATGCATCACCCCACCTCTCCTTCCCCCTTAAGCAGGCATAAGAGTGTTTTCTAAATGTGAGACTCTGTTCTCTTGCCTAACTCAGTTCATGTGTAGCCATGTTTACAGGATCTTCCTAAGTGATATCTTATGATAAGTTTCTTTTCCTGTGTGACTTCTTTCACTTAGAATCATCGTACCTGAATCCACTCATTTTGCTGCTACTGGTCTTATGACATTGATTTCGTGGCTGAGGGATATTCCATCGTACGTAAGTTCCACAATGTTTGGAACCATTTTTATATTTCCTGGGATATTTCAGGTGTACCCAGGTTGAGGTTCTTGTAAGCAGTGCAGCCCTCAATTAGGGGGTGGCCCTGTCTTATGGATTTTCAGTTTTCCCAAGGTATATTCCCTAGACTGGAAGTGCCCTTGGCTCTGTAGCTCTGTTGTTTACTTGCTTTAGGGAACACAATGCACTCCTCCAGTGAGGCAGTTGGCAACTTACATCCCGCCCATCAGCATAACAGGGCTCCCTGTTCTCCAGGGCCTGTCTTGCCTTTCTGGTTTTTTACACATTTTGTGGATGTCCCTTTTGACCGGTGGGAAGTGATACTTCTTTGTAGTGCAGATTTGCATTGCCCGCTTGCTTGCTTGGCCAAAAACGGTGTATGCATTTTCTCCTGAATATATTCAGGAGAAAACGCATACGCCCTTTTTGGCCAAGTGCATCATTGTCGAAGTTGTGCCCCTCTTCCTGTGCTTTACAGGCGATTCCAACGTACCTCTTGAAATCTGTTTCCTGCTATTCTGCCTCGCTTTCAAGTCCGCCTCGTTGACTTCCCTCAACAGATTTTTGGACGATAGTTGGCCTTGATTACTCTGCCAGTTTGTGAATTGCTGTGCCCCTGAGCTCCATTTTTCAACTCGTTTTTTGAGAGCTGAACGCAAGTCCAGACTTTTGGTTCAGGACCTATACTGGTTCCCGGTGGGTGGCTGAGACTTTGGTTCATTCTTCTTCCTGCCGGGAAATTAGAGTGACATGTGCCCATCCAAATGCCTAGCAGCTACTCTCGCATTGGTTCTCCCTCTTCCCTTTCATCCTCTGCCAAATTGGCAACCTGTGCGAACCAGGAGCTTGAAGGGGCTGTCTCTCCAAGTTGGGAGATTGATAGGAAAGCAGTTGGAAAGTCAAACCGGAGCACCAGGAGAGGGGCTCTTCGTTGAGTTTTAGAAACCTGTCGTATTCACAGTGTGTCCATTCTCTAGGTTTCCCGTACACGTTATAGCTGTAGTAATATTCCCTTCCACCTGGAGAGCTGGGACCCATGGAATGGGTGCCATGCATTATTGCTTTAAAGGGTCTGCATTTGCTCACCCAATCTCACCAATCCTCTCAGTCCCAAGTGTCCAGCCTTATGCCACATCCAGCTGTCATTGTAGATAGGGTCATTCCAGGTTGCATCAGAGACCGTTAAGGAATTGTGAAGAATTTCCCTGTTTCTTTGTTCTGTTTTTGAAATTCCTTTTTAGAGTGGGTTTGAGCTGATTCTCGCTGCCCTGTTTATGCCAGTCTAGACACACTTGATTCCCTTACGGAGACATATCAGTACATAGGTTTTAAGATTCTTACTAGTCAGATCTATTCCTCTGAGGGAAATATGGGGTTTTGAGTCCCTTTCACTGAGGAAGGTGTAGGTCTTGTCTATTCCATAGTTGGTTTTTGGAACGGTACCTGTGCTTATATCAAACTCGGGTTTGATGCATCACCCCACCTCTCCTTCCCCCTTAAGCAGGCATAAGAGTGTTTTCTAAATGTGAGACTCTGTTCTCTTGCCTAACTCAGTTCATGTGTAGCCATGTTTACAGGATCTTCCTAAGTGATATCTTATGATAAGTTTCTTTTCCTGTGTGACTTCTTTCACTTAGAATCATCGTACCTGAATCCACTCATTTTGCTGCTACTGGTCTTATGACATTGATTTCGTGGCTGAGGGATATTCCATCATACGTAAGTTCCACAATGTTTGGAACCATTTTTATATTTCCTGGGATATTTCAGGTGTACCCAGCTTGAGGTTCCTGTAAGCAGTGCAGCCCTCAATTAGGGGGTGGCTCTGTCTTATGGATTTTCAGTTTTCCCAAGGTATATTCCCTAGACTGGAAGTGCCCTTGGCTCTGTAGCTCTGTTGTTTACTTGCTTTAGGGAACACAATGCACTCCTCCAGTGAGGCAGTGGGCAACTTACATCCCGCCCATCAGCATAACAGGGCTCCCTGTTCTCCAGGGCCTGTCTTGCCTTTCTGGTTTTTTACACATTTTGTGGATGTCCCTTTTGACCGGTGGGAAGTGATACTTCTTTGTAGTGCAGATTTGCATTGCCCGCTTGCTTGCTTGGCCAAAAACGGCGTATGCGTTTTCTCCTGAATATATTCAGGAGAAAACGCATACGCCCTTTTTGGCCAAGTGCATCATTGTCGAAGTTGTGCCCCTCTTCCTGTGCTTTACAGGCGATTCCAACGTACCTCTTGAAATCTGTTTCCTGCTATTCTGCCTCGCTTTCAAGTCCGCCTCGTTGCCTTCCCTCAACAGATTTTTGGACGATAGTTGGCCTTGATTACTCTGCCAGTTTGTGAATTGCTGTGCCCCTGAGCTCCATTTTTCAACTCGTTTCTTGTGAGCTGAACGCAAGTCCAAACTTTTGGTTCAGGACCTATACTGGTTCCCGGTGGGTGGCTGAGACTTTGGTTAATTCTTCTTCCTGCCGGGAAATTAGAGTGACATGTGCCCATCCAAATGCCTAGCAGCTACTCTCTCATTGGTTCTCCCTCTTCCCTTTCATCCTCTGCCAAATTGGCAACCTGTGCGAACCAGGAGCTTGAAGGGGCTGTCTCTCCAAGTTGGGAGATTGATAGGAAAGCAGTTGGAAAGTCAAACCGGAGCACCAGGAGAGGGGCTCTTCGTTGAGTTTTAGAAACCTGTCGTATTCACAGTGTGTCCATTCTCTAGGTTTCCCGTACACGTTATAGCTGTAGTAATATTCCCTTCAACCTGGAGAGCTGGGACCCATGGAATGGGTGCCATGCATTATTGCTTTAAAGGGTCTGCATTTGCTCACCCAATCTCACCAATCCTCTCAGTCCCAAGTGTCCAGCCTTATGCCACATCCAGCTGTCATTGTAGATAGGGTCATTCCAGGTTGCATCAGAGACCCTGAAGGAATTGTGAAGAATTTCCCTGTTTCTTTGTTCTGTTTTTGAAATTCCTTTTTAGAGTGGGTTTGAGCTGATTCTCGCTGCCCTGTTTATGCCAGTCTAGACACACTTGATTCCCTTACGGAGACATATCAGTACATAGGTTTTAAGATTCTTACTAGTCAGATCTATTCCTCTGCGGGAAATATGGGGTTTTGAGTCCCTTCAACTGAGGAAGGTGTAGGTCTTGTCTATTCCATAGTTGGTTTTTGGAACGGTACCTGTGCTTATATCAAACTCGGGTTTGATGCATCACCCCACCTCTCCTTCCCCCTTAAGCAGGCATAAGAGTGTTTTCTAAATGTGAGACTCTGTTCTCTTGCCTAACTCAGTTCATGTGTAGCCATGTTTACAGGATCTTCCTAAGTGATATCTTATGATAAGTTTCTTTTCCTGTGTGACTTCTTTCACTTAGAATCATCGTACCTGAATCCACTCATTTTGCTGCTACTGGTCTTATGACATTGATTTCGTGGCTGAGGGATATTCCATCGTACGTAAGTTCCACAATGTTTGGAACCATTTTTATATTTCCTGGGATATTTCAGGTGTACCCAGGTTGAGGTTCTTGTAAGCAGTGCAGCCCTCAATTAGGGGGTGGCTCTGTCTTATGGATTTTCAGTTTTCCCAAGGTATATTCCCTAGACTGGAAGTGCCCTTGGCTCTGTAGCTCTGTTGTTTACTTGCTTTAGGGAACACAATGCACTCCTCCAGTGAGGCAGTTGGCAACTTACATCCCGCCCATCAGCATAACAGGGCTCCCTGTTCTCCAGGGCCTGTCTTGCCTTTCTGGTTTTTTACACATTTTGTGGATGTCCCTTTTGACCGGTGGGAAGTGATACTTCTTTGTAGTGCAGATTTGCATTGCCCGCTTGCTTGCTTGGCCAAAAACGGCGTATGCGTTTTCTCCTGAATATATTCAGGAGAAAACGCATACGCCCTTTTTGGCCAAGTGCATCATTGTCGAAGTTGTGCCCCTCTTCCTGTGCTTTACAGGCAATTCCAACGTACCTCTTGAAATCTGTTTCCTGCTATTCTGCCTCGCTTTCAAGTCCGCCTCGTTGCCTTCCCTCAACAGATTTTTGGACGATAGTTGGCCTTGATTACTCTGCCAGTTTGTGAATTGCTGTGCCCCAGAGCTCCATTTTTCAACTCGTTTCTTGTGAGCTGAACGCAAGTCCAAACTTTTGGTTCAGGACCTATACTGGTTCCCGGTGGGTGGCTGAGACTTTGGTTCATTCTTCTTCCTGCCGGGAAATTAGAGTGACATGTGCCCATCCAAATGCCTAGCAGCTACTCTCTCATTGGTTCTCCCTCTTCCCTTTCATCCTCTGCCAAATTGGCAACCTGTGCGAACCAGGAGCTTAAAGGGGCTGTCTCTCCAAGTTGGGAGATTGATAGGAAAGCAGTTGGAAAGTCAAACCGGAGCACCAGGAGAGGGGCTCTTCGTTGAGTTTTAGAAACCTGTCGTATTCACAGTGTGTCCATTCTCTAGGTTTCCCGTACACGTTATAGCTGTAGTAATATTCCCTTCAACCTGGAGAGCTGGGACCCATGGAATGGGTGCCATGCATTATTGCTTTAAAGGGTCTGCATTTGCTCACCCAATCTCACCAATCCTCTCAGTCCCAAGTGTCCAGCCTTATGCCACATCCAGCTGTCATTGTAGATAGGGTCATTCCAGGTTGCATCAGAGACCCTGAAGGAATTGTAAAGAATTTCCCTGTTTCTTTGTTCTGTTTTTGAAATTCCTTTTTAGAGTGGGTTTGAGCTGATTCTCGCTGCCATGTTTATGCCAGTCTAGACACACTTGATTCCCTTACGGAGACATATCAGTACATAGGTTTTAAGATTCTTACTAGTCAGATCTATTCCTCTGCGGGAAATATGGGGTTTTGAGTCCCTTTCACTGAGGAAGGTGTAGGTCTTGTCTATTCCATAGTTGGTTTTTGGAACGGTACCTGTGCTTATATCAAACTCGGGTTTGATGCATCACCCCACCTCTCCTTCCCCCTTAAGCAGGCATAAGAGTGTTTTCTAAATGTGAGACTCTGTTCTCTTGCCTAACTCAGTTCATGTGTAGCCATGTTTACAGGATCTTCCTAAGTGATATCTTATGATAAGTTTCTTTTCCTGTGTGACTTCTTTCACTTAGAATCATTGTACCTGAATCCACTCATTTTGCTGCTGCTGGTCTTATGACATTGATTTCGTGGCTGAGGGATATTCCATCGTACGTAAGTTCCACAAAGTTTGGAACCATTTTTATATTTCCTGGGATATTTCAGGTGTACCCCGGTTGAGGTTCTTGTAAGCAGTGCAGCCCTCAATTAGGGGGTGGCCCTGTCTTATGGATTTTCAGTTTTCCCAAGGTATATTCCCTAGACTGGAAGTGCCCTTGGCTCTGTAGCTCTGTTGTTTACTTGCTTTAGGGAACACAATGCACTCCTCCAGTGAGGCAGTTGGCAACTTACATCCCGCCCATCAACATAACAGGGCTCCCTGTTCTCCAGGGCCTGTCTTGCCTTTCTGGTTTTTTACACATTTTGTGGATGTCCCTTTTGACCGGTGGGAAGTGATACTTCTTTGTAGTGCAGATTTGCATTGCCCGCTTGCTTGCTTGGCCAAAAACGGTGTATGCATTTTCTCCTGAATATATTCAGGAGAAAACGCATACGCCCTTTTTGGCCAAGTGCATCATTGTCGAAGTTGTGCCCCTCTTCCTGTGCTTTACAGGCGATTCCAACGTACCTCTTGAAATCTGTTTCCTGCTATTCTGCCTCGCTTTCAAGTCCGCCTCGTTGCCTTCCCTCAACAGATTTTTGGACGATAGTTGGCCTTGATTACTCTGCCAGTTTGTGAATTGCTGTGCCCCTGAGCTCCATTTTTCAACTCGTTTTTTGAGAGCTGAACGCAAGTCCAGACTTTTGGTTCAGGACCTATACTGGTTCCCGGTGGGTGGCTGAGACTTTGGTTCATTCTTCTTCCTGCCGGGAAATTAGAGTGACATGTGCCCATCCAAATGCCTAGCAGCTACTCTCGCATTGGTTCTCCCTCTTCCCTTTCATCCTCTGCCAAATTGGCAACCTGTGCGAACCAGGAGCTTGAAGGGGCTGTCTCTCCAAGTTGGGAGATTGATAGGAAAGCAGTTGGAAAGTCAAACCGGAGCACCAGGAGAGGGGCTCTTCGTTGAGTTTTAGAAACCTGTCGTATTCACAGTGTGTCCATTCTCTAGGTTTCCCGTACACGTTATAGCTGTAGTAATATTCCCTTCCACCTGGAGAGCTGGGACCCATGGAATGGGTGCCATGCATTATTGCTTTAAAGGGTCTGCATTTGCTCACCCAATCTCACCAATCCTCTCAGTCCCAAGTGTCCAGCCTTATGCCACATCCAGCTGTCATTGTAGATAGGGTCATTCCAGGTTGCATCAGAGACCGTTAAGGAATTGTGAAGAATTTCCCTGTTTCTTTGTTCTGTTTTTGAAATTCCTTTTTAGAGTGGGTTTGAGCTGATTCTCGCTGCCCTGTTTATGCCAGTCTAGACACACTTGATTCCCTTACGGAGACATATCAGTACATAGGTTTTAAGATTCTTACTAGTCAGATCTATTCCTCTGAGGGAAATATGGGGTTTTGAGTCCCTTTCACTGAGGAAGGTGTAGGTCTTGTCTATTCCATAGTTGGTTTTTGGAACGGTACCTGTGCTTATATCAAACTCGGGTTTGATGCATCACCCCACCTCTCCTTCCCCCTTAAGCAGGCATAAGAGTGTTTTCTAAATGTGAGACTCTGTTCTCTTGCCTAACTCAGTTCATGTGTAGCCATGTTTACAGGATCTTCCTAAGTGATATCTTATGATAAGTTTCTTTTCCTGTGTGACTTCTTTCACTTAGAATCATCGTACCTGAATCCACTCATTTTGCTGCTACTGGTCTTATGACATTGATTTCGTGGCTGAGGGATATTCCATCGTACGTAAGTTCCACAATGTTTGGAACCATTTTTATATTTCCTGGGATATTTCAGGTGTACCCAGCTTGAGGTTCCTGTAAGCAGTGCAGCCCTCAATTAGGGGGTGGCTCTGTCTTATGGATTTTCAGTTTTCCCAAGGTATATTCCCTAGACTGGAAGTGCCCTTGGCTCTGTAGCTCTGTTGTTTACTTGCTTTAGGGAACACAATGCACTCCTCCAGTGAGGCAGTTGGCAACTTACATCCCGCCCATCAGCATAACAGGGCTCCCTGTTCTCCAGGGCCTGTCTTGCCTTTCTGGTTTTTTACACATTTTGTGGATGTCCCTTTTGACCGGTGGGAAGTGATACTTCTTTGTAGTGCAGATTTGCATTGCCCGCTTGCTTGCTTGGCCAAAAAGGGCGTATGCGTTTTCTCCTGAATATATTCAGGAGAAAACGCATACGCCCTTTTTGGCCAAGTGCATCATTGTCGAAGTTGTGCCCCTCTTCCTGTGCTTTACAGGCGATTCCAACGTACCTCTTGAAATCTGTTTCCTGCTATTCTGCCTCGCTTTCAAGTCCGCCTCGTTGCCTTCCCTCAACAGATTTTTGGACGATAGTTGGCCTTGATTACTCTGCCAGTTTGTGAATTGCTGTGCCCCAGAGCTCCGTTTATCAACTCGTTTCTTGTGAGCTGAACGCAAGTCCAAACTTTTGGTTCAGGACCTATACTGGTTCCCGGTGGGTGGCTGAGACTTTGGTTCATTCTTCTTCCTGCCGGGAAATTAGAGTGACATGTGCCCATCCAAATGCCTAGCAGCTACTCTCTCATTGGTTCTCCCTCTTCCCTTTCATCCTCTGCCAAATTGGCAACCTGTGCGAACCAGGAGCTTGAAGGGGCTGTCTCTCCAAGTTGGGAGATTGATAGGAAAGCAGTTGGAAAGTCAAACCGGAGCACCAGGAGAGGGGCTCTTCGTTGAGTTTTAGAAACCTGTCGTATTCACAGTGTGTCCATTCTCTAGGTTTCCCGTACACGTTATAGCTGTAGTAATATTCCCTTCAACCTGGAGAGCTGGGACCCATGGAATGGGTGCCATGCATTATTGCTTTAAAGGGTCTGCATTTGCTCACCCAATCTCACCAATCCTCTCAGTCCCAAGTGTCCAGCCTTATGCCACATCCAGCTGTCATTGTAGATAGGGTCATTCCAGGTTGCATCAGAGACCCTGAAGGAATTGTGAAGAATTTCCCTGTTTCTTTGTTCTGTTTTTGAAATTCCTTTTTAGAGTGGGTTTGAGCTGATTCTCGCTGCCCTGTTTATGCCAGTCTAGACACACTTGATTCCCTTACGGAGACATATCAGTACATAGGTTTTAAGATTCTTACTAGTCAGATCTATTCCTCTGCGGGAAATATGGGGTTTTGAGTCCCTTCAACTGAGGAAGGTGTAGGTCTTGTCTATTCCATAGTTGGTTTTTGGAACGGTACCTGTGCTTATATCAAACTCGGGTTTGATGCATCACCCCACCTCTCCTTCCCCCTTAAGCAGGCATAAGAGTGTTTTCTAAATGTGAGACTCTGTTCTCTTGCCTAACTCAGTTCATGTGTAGCCATGTTTACAGGATCTTCCTAAGTGATATCTTATGATAAGTTTCTTTTCCTGTGTGACTTCTTTCACTTAGAATCATCGTACCTGAATCCACTCATTTTGCTGCTACTGGTCTTATGACATTGATTTCGTGGCTGAGGGATATTCCATCGTACGTAAGTTCCACAATGTTTGGAACCATTTTTATATTTCCTGGGATATTTCAGGTGTACCCAGCTTGAGGTTCTTGTAAGCAGTGCAGCCCTCAATTAGGGGGTGGCTCTGTCTTATGGATTTTCAGTTTTCCCAAGGTATATTCCCTAGACTGGAAGTGCCCTTGGCTCTGTAGCTCTGTTGTTTACTTGCTTTAGGGAACACAATGCACTCCTCCAGTGAGGCAGTTGGCAACTTACATCCCGCCCATCAGCATAACAGGGCTCCCTGTTCTCCAGGGCCTGTCTTGCCTTTCTGGTTTTTTACACATTTTGTGGATGTCCCTTTTGACCGGTGGGAAGTGATACTTCTTTGTAGTGCAGATTTGCATTGCCCGCTTGCTTGCTTGGCCAAAAACGGCGTATGCGTTTTCTCCTGAATATATTCAGGAGAAAACGCATACGCCCTTTTTGGCCAAGTGCATCATTGTCGAAGTTGTGCCCCTCTTCCTGTGCTTTACAGGCAATTCCAACGTACCTCTTGAAATCTGTTTCCTGCTATTCTGCCTCGCTTTCAAGTCCGCCTCGTTGCCTTCCCTCAACAGATTTTTGGACGATAGTTGGCCTTGATTACTCTGCCAGTTTGTGAATTGCTGTGCCCCAGAGCTCCATTTTTCAACTCGTTTCTTGTGAGCTGAACGCAAGTCCAAACTTTTGGTTCAGGACCTATACTGGTTCCCGGTGGGCGGCTGAGACTTTGGTTCATTCTTCTTCCTGCCGGGAAATTAGAGTGACATGTGCCCATCCAAATGCCTAGCAGCTACTCTCTCATTGGTTCTCCCTCTTCCCTTTCATCCTCTGCCAAATTGGCAACCTGTGCGAACCAGGAGCTTAAAGGGGCTGTCTCTCCAAGTTGGGAGATTGATAGGAAAGCAGTTGGAAAGTCAAACCGGAGCACCAGGAGAGGGGCTCTTCGTTGAGTTTTAGAAACCTGTCGTATTCACAGTGTGTCCATTCTCTAGGTTTCCCGTACACGTTATAGCTGTAGTAATATTCCCTTCAACCTGGAGAGCTGGGACCCATGGAATGGGTGCCATGCATTATTGCTTTAAAGGGTCTGCATTTGCTCACCCAATCTCACCAATCCTCTCAGTCCCAAGTGTCCAGCCTTATGCCACATCCAGCTGTCATTGTAGATAGGGTCATTCCAGGTTGCATCAGAGACCCTGAAGGAATTGTAAAGAATTTCCCTGTTTCTTTGTTCTGTTTTTGAAATTCCTTTTTAGAGTGGGTTTGAGCTGATTCTCGCTGCCATGTTTATGCCAGTCTAGACACACTTGATTCCCTTACGGAGACATATCAGTACATAGGTTTTAAGATTCTTACTAGTCAGATCTATTCCTCTGCGGGAAATATGGGGTTTTGAGTCCCTTTCACTGAGGAAGGTGTAGGTCTTGTCTATTCCATAGTTGGTTTTTGGAACGGTACCTGTGCTTATATCAAACTCGGGTTTGATGCATCACCCCACCTCTCCTTCCCACTTAAGCAGGCATAAGAGTGTTTTCTAAATGTGAGACTCTGTTCTCTTGCCTAACTCAGTTCATGTGTAGCCATGTTTACAGGATCTTCCTAAGTGATATCTTATGATAAGTTTCTTTTCCTGTGTGACTTCTTTCACTTAGAATCATTGTACCTGAATCCACTCATTTTGCTGCTGCTGGTCTTATGACATTGATTTCGTGGCTGAGGGATATTCCATCGTACGTAAGTTCCACAAAGTTTGGAACCATTTTTATATTTCCTGGGATATTTCAGGTGTACCCCGGTTGAGGTTCTTGTAAGCAGTGCAGCCCTCAATTAGGGGGTGGCTCTGTCTTATGGATTTTCAGTTTTCCCAAGGTATATTCCCTAGACTGGAAGTGCCCTTGGCTCTGTAGCTCTGTTGTTTACTTGTTTTAGGGAACACAATGCACTCCTCCAGTGAGGCAGTTGGCAACTTACATCCCGCCCATCAGCATAACAAGGCTCCCTGTTCTCCAGGGCCTGTCTTGCCTTTCTGGTTTTTACACATTTTGTGGATGTCCCTTTTGACCGGTGGGAAGTGATACTTCTTTGTAGTGCAGATTTGCATTGCCCGCTTGCTTGCTTGGCCAAAAAGGGCGTATGCGTTTTCTCCTGAATATATTCAGGAGAAAACGCATACGCCCTTTTTGGCCAAGTGCATCATTGTCGAAGTTGTGCCCCTCTTCCTGTGCTTTACAGGCGATTCCAACGTACCTCTTGAAATCTGTTTCCTGCTATTCTGCCTCGCTTTCAAGTCCGCCTCGTTGCCTTCCCTCAACAGATTTTTGGACGATAGTTGGCCTTGATTACTCTGCCAGTTTGTGAATTGCTGTGCCCCTGAGCTACATTTTTCAACTCGTTTTCTGTGAGCTGAACGCAAGTCCAAACTTTTGGTTCAGGACCTATACTGGTTCCTGGTGGGTGGCTGAGACTTTTGTTAATTCTTCTTCCTGCCGGGAAATTAGAGTGACATGTGCCCATCCAAATGCCTAACAGCTACTCTCTCATTGGTTCTCCCTCTTCCCTTTCATCCTCTGCCAAATTGGCAACCTGTGCGAACCAGGAGCTTAAAGGGGCTGTCTCTCCAAGTTGGGAGATTGATAGGAAAGCAGTTGGAAAGTCAAACCGGAGCACCAGGAGAGGGGCTCTTCGTCGAGTTTTAGAAACCTGTCGTATTCACAGTGTGTCCATTCTCTAGGTTTCCCGTACATGTTATAGCTGTAGTAATATTCCCTTCAACCTGGAGAGCTGGGACCCATGGAATGGGTGCCATGCATTATTGCTTTAAAGGGTCTGCATTTGCTCACCCAATCTCACCAATCCTCTCAGTCCCAAGTGTCCAGCCTTATGCCATATCCAGCTGTCATTGTAGATAGGGTCATTCCAGGTTGCATCAGAGACCCTGAAGGAATTGTGAAGAATTTCCCTGTTTCTTTGTTCTGTTTTTGAAATTCCTTTTTAGAGTGGGTTTGAGCTGATTCTCGCTGCCCTGTTTATGCCAGTCTAGACACACTTGATTCCCTTACGGAGACATATCAGTACATAGGTTTTAAGATTCTTACTAGTCAGATCTATTCCTCTGCGGGAAATATGGGGTTTTGAGTCCCTTTCACTGAGGAAGGTGTAGGTCTTGTCTATTCCATAGTTGGTTTTTGGAACGGTACCTCTGCTTATATCAAACTCGGGTTTGATGCATCACCCCACCTCTCCTTCCCCCTTAAGCAGGCATAAGAGTGTTTTCTAAATGTGAGACTCTGTTCTCTTGCCTAACTCAGTTCATGTGTAGCCATGTTTACAGGATCTTCCTAAGTGATATCTTATGATAAGTTTCTTTTCCTGTGTGACTTCTTTCACTTAGAATCATCGTACCTGAATCCACTCATTTTGCTGCTACTGGTCTTATGACATTGATTTCGTGGCTGAGGGATATTCCATCGTACGTAAGTTCCACAATGTTTGGAACCATTTTTATATTTCCTGGGATATTTCAGGTGTACCCAGGTTGAGGTTCCTGTAAGCAGTGCAGCCCTCAATTAGGGGGTGGCTCTGTCTTATGGATTTTCAGTTTTCCCAAGGTATATTCCCTAGACTGGAAGTGCCCTTGGCTCTGTAGCTCTGTTGTTTACTTGCTTTAGGGAACACAATGCACTCCTCCAGTGAGGCAGTTGGCAACTTACATCCCGCCCATCAGCATAACAGGGCTCCCTGTTCTCCAGGGCCTGTCTTGCCTTTCTGGTTTTTTACACATATTGTGGATGTCCCTTTTGACCGGTGGTAAGTGATACTTCTTTGTAGTGCAGATTTGCATTGCCCGCTTGCTTGCTTGGCCAAAAAGGGCGTATGCTTTTTCTCCTGAATATATTCAGGAGAAAACGCATACGCCCTTTTTGGCCAAGTGCATCATTGTCGAAGTTGTGCCCCTCTTCCTGTGCTTTACAGGCGATTCCAACGTACCTCTTGAAATCTGTTTCCTGCTATTCTGCCTCGCTTTCAAGTCCGCCTCGTTGCCTTCCCTCAACAGATTTTTGGACGATAGTTGGCCTTGATTACTCTGCCAGTTTGTGAATTGCTGTGCCCCTGAGCTCCATTTTTCAACTCGTTTTCTGTGAGCTGAACGCAAGTCCAAACTTTTGGTTCAGGACCTATACTGGTTCCTGGTGGGCGGCTGAGACTTTGGTTAATTCTTCTTCCTGCCGGGAAATTAGAGTGACATGTGCCCATCCAAATGCCTAACAGCTACTCTCTCATTGGTTCTCCCTCTTCCCTTTCATCCTCTGCCAAATTGGCAACATGTGCGAACCAGGAGCTTAAAGGGGCTGTCTCTCCAAGTTGGGAGATTGATAGGAAAGCAGTTGGAAAGTCAAACCGGAGCACCATGAGAGGGGCTCTTCGTCGAGTTTTAGAAACCTGTCGTATTCACAGTGTGTCCATTCTCTAGGTTTCCCGTACACGTTATAGCTGTAGTAATATTCCCTTCAACCTGGAGAGCTGGGACCCATGGAATGGGTGCCATGCATTATTGCTTTAAAGGGTCTGCATTTGCTCACCCAATCTCACCAATCCTCTCAGTCCCAAGTGTCCAGCCTTATGCCACATCCAGCTGTCATTGTAGATAGGGTCATTCCAGGTTGCATCAGAGACCCTGAAGGAATTGTGAAGAATTTCCCTGTTTCTTTGTTCTGTTTTTGAAATTCCTTTTTAGAGTGGGTTTGAGCTGATTCTCGCTGCCCTGTTTATGCCAGTCTAGACACACTTGATTCCCTTACGGAGACATATCAGTACATAGGTTTTAAGATTCTTACTAGTCAGATCTATTCCTCTGAGGGAATATGGGGTTTTGAGTCCCTTTCACTGAGGAAGGTGTAGGTCTTGTCTATTCCATAGTTGGTTTTTGGAACGGTACCTGTGCTTATATCAAACTCGGGTTTGATGCATCACCCCACCTCTCCTTCCCCCTTAAGCAGGCATAAGAGTGTTTTCTAAATGTGAGACTATTTTCTCTTGCCTAACTCAGTTCATGTGTAGCCATGTTTACAGGATCTTCCTAAGTGATATCTTATGATAAGTTTCTTTTCCTGTGTGACTTCTTTCACTTAGAATCATCGTACCTGAATCCACTCATTTTGCTGCTACTGGTCTTATGACATTGATTTCGTGGCTGAGGGATATTCCATCGTACGTAAGTTCCACAATGTTTGGAACCATTTTTATATTTCCTGGGATATTTCAGGTGTACCCAGGTTGAGGTTCCTGTAAGCAGTGCAGCCCTCAATTAGGGGGTGGCTCTGTCTTATGGATTTTCAGTTTTCCCAAGGTATATTCCCTAGACTGGAAGTGCCCTTGGCTCTGTAGCTCTGTTGTTTACTTGCTTTAGGGAACACAATGCACTCCTCCAGTGAGGCAGTTGGCAACTTACATCCCGCCCATCAGCATAACAGGGCTCCCTGTTCTCCAGGGCCTGTCTTGCCTTTCTGGTTTTTTACACATTTTGTGGATGTCCCTTTTGACCGGTGGGAAGTGATACTTCTTTGTAGTGCAGATTTGCATTGCCCGCTTGCTTGCTTGGCCAAAAAGGGCGTATGCGTTTTCTCCTGAATATATTCAGGAGAAAACGTATACGCCCTTTTTGGCCAAGTGCATCATTGTCGAAGTTGTGCCCCTCTTCCTGTGCTTTACAGGCGATTCCAACGTACTTCTTGAAATCTGTTTCCTGCTATTCTGCCTCGCTTTCAAGTCCGCCTCGTTGCCTTCCCTCAACAGATTTTTGGACGATAGTTGGCCTTGATTACTCTGCCAGTTTGTGAATTGCTGTGCCCCTGAGCTCCATTTTTCAACTCGGTTTTTGTGAGCTGAACGCAAGTCCAAACTTTTGGTTCAGGACCTATACTGGTTCCCGGTGGGTGGCTGAGACTTTGGTTAATTCTTCTTCCTGCCGGGAAATTAGAGTGACATGTGCCCATCCAAATGCCTAGCAGCTACTCTCTCATTGGTTCTCCCTCTTCCCTTTCATCCTCTGCCAAATTGGCAACCTGTGCGAACCAGGAGCTTAAAGGGGCTGTCTCTCCAAGTTGGGAGATTGATAGGAAAGCAGTTGGAAAGTCAAACCGGAGCACCAGGAGAGGGGCTCTTCGTTGAGTTTTAGAAACCTGTCGTATTCACAGTGTGTCCATTCTCTAGGTTTCCCGTACACTTTATAGCTGTAGTAATATTCCCTTCAACCTGGAGAGCTGGGACCCATGGAATGGGTGCCATGCATTATTGCTTTAAAGGGTCTGCATTTGCTCACCCAATCTCACCAATCCTCTCAGTCCCAAGTGTCCAGCCTTATGCCACATCCAGCTGTCATTGTAGATAGGGTCATTCCAGGTTGCATCAGAGACCCTGAAGGAATTGTAAAGAATTTCCCTGTTTCTTTGTTCTGTTTTTGAAATTCCTTTTTAGAGTGGGTTTGAGCTGATTCTCGCTGCCATGTTTATGCCAGTCTAGACACACTTGATTCCCTTACGGAGACATATCAGTACATAGGTTTTAAGATTCTTACTAGTCAGATCTATTCCTCTGCGGGAAATATGGGGTTTTGAGTCCCTTTCACTGAGGATGGTGTAGGTCTTGTCTATTCCATAGTTGGTTTTTGGAACGGTACCTGTGCTTATATCAAACTCGGGTTTGATGCATCACCCCACCTCTCCTTCCCCCTTAAGCAGGCATAAGAGTGTTTTCTAAATGTGAGACTCTGTTCTCTTGCCTAACTCAGTTCATGTGTAGCCATGTTTACAGGATCTTCCTAAGTGATATCTTATGATAAGTTTCTTTTCCTGTGTGACTTCTTTCACTTAGAATCATCGTACCTGAATCCACTCATTTTGCTGCTACTGGTCTTATGACATTGATTTCGTGGCTGAGGGATATTCCATCATACGTAAGTTCCACAATGTTTGGAACCATTTTTATATTTCCTGGGATATTTCAGGTGTACCCAGGTTGAGGTTCTTGTAAGCAGTGCAGCCCTCAATTAGGGGGTGGCTCTGTCTTATGGATTTTCAGTTTTCCCAAGGTATATTCCCTAGACTGGAAGTGCCCTTGGCTCTGTAGCTCTGTTGTTTACTTGTTTTAGGGAACACAATGCACTCCTCCAGTGAGGCAGTTGGCAACTTACATCCCGCCCATCAGCATAACAGGGCTCCCTGTTCTCCAGGGCCTGTCTTGCCTTTCTGGTTTTTTACACATTTTGTGGATGTCCCTTTTGACTGGTGGGAAGTGATACTTCTTTGTAGTGCAGATTTGCATTGCCCGCTTGGTTGCTTGGCCAAAAAGGGCGTATGCGTTTTCTCTTGAATATATTCAGGAGAAAACGCATACGCCCTTTTTGGCCAAGTGCATCATTGTCGAAGTTGTGCCCCTCTTCCTGTGCTTTACAGGCGATTCCAACGTACCTCTTGAAATCTGTTTCCTGCTATTCTGCCTCGCTTTCAAGTCCGCCTCGTTGCCTTCCCTCAACAGATTTTTGGACGATAGTTGGCCTTGATTACTCTGCCAGTTTGTGAATTGCTGTGCCCCTGAGCTCCATTTTTCAACTCGTTTTCTGTGAGCTGAACGCAAGTCCAAACTTTTGGTTCAGGACCTATACTGGTTCCTGGTGGGTGGCTGAGACTTTGGTTAATTCTTCTTCCTGCCGGGAAATTAGAGTGACATGTGCCCATCCAAATGCCTAACAGCTACTCTCTCATTGGTTCTCCCTCTTCCCTTTCATCCTCTGCCAAATTGGCAACCTGTGCGAACCAGGAGCTTAAAGGGGCTGTCTCTCCAAGTTGGGAGATTGATAGGAAAGCAGTTGGAAAGTCAAACCGGAGCACCAGGAGAGGGGCTCTTCGTCGAGTTTTAGAAACCTGTCGTATTCACAGTGTGTCCATTCTCTAGGTTTCCCGTACACGTTATAGCTGTAGTAATATTCCCTTCAACCTGGAGAGCTGGGACCCATGGAATGGGTGCCATGCATTATTGCTTTAAAGGGTCTGCATTTGCTCACCCAATCTCACCAATCCTCTCAGTCCCAAGTGTCCAGCCTTATGCCACATCCAGCTGTCATTGTAGATAGGGTCATTCCAGGTTGCATCAGAGACCCTGAAGGAATTGTAAAGAATTTCCCTGTTTCTTTGTTCTGTTTTTGAAATTCCTTTTTAGAGTGGGTTTGAGCTGATTCTCGCTGCCATGTTTATGCCAGTCTAGACACACTTGATTCCCTTACGGAGACATATCAGTACATAGGTTTTAAGATTCTTACTAGTCAGATCTATTCCTCTGCGGGAAATATGGGGTTTTCAGTCCCTTTCACTGAGGATGGTGTAGGTCTTGTCTATTCCATAGTTGGTTTTTGGAACGGTACCTGTGCTTATATCAAACTCGGGTTTGATGCATCACCCCACCTCTCCTTCCCCCTTAAGCAGGCATAAGAGTGTTTTCTAAATGTGAGACTCTGTTCTCTTGCCTAACTCAGTTCATGTGTAGCCATGTTTACAGGATCTTCCTAAGTGATATCTTATGATAAGTTTCTTTTCCTGTGTGACTTCTTTCACTTAGAATCATCGTACCTGAATCCACTCATTTTGCTGCTACTGGTCTTATGACATTGATTTCGTGGCTGAGGGATATTCCATCATACGTAAGTTCCACAATGTTTGGAACCATTTTTATATTTCCTGGGATATTTCAGGTGTACCCAGGTT
The DNA here is from genome assembly GCF_964341445.2 of Mesoplodon mirus. Lineage (NCBI taxonomy): Eukaryota > Metazoa > Chordata > Mammalia > Artiodactyla > Ziphiidae > Mesoplodon > Mesoplodon mirus. The sequence goes on from NC_138984.1 coordinate 117,672,640, forward strand.
GAGGTTCTTGTAAGCAGTGCAGCCCTCAATTTGGGGGTGGCTCTGTCTTATGGATTTTCAGTTTTCCCAAGGTATATTCCCTAGACTGGAAGTGCCCTTGGCTCTGTAGCTCTGTTGTTTACTTGTTTTAGGGAACACAATGCACTCCTCCAGTGAGGCAGTTGGCAACTTACATCCCGCCCATCAGCATAACAGGGCTCCCTGTTCTCCAGGGCCTGTCTTGCCTTTCTGGTTTTTTACACATTTTGTGGATGTCCCTTTTGACCGGTGGGAAGTGATACTTCTTTGTAGTGCAGATTTGCATTGCCCGCTTGCTTGCTTGGCCAAAAACGGCGTATGCGTTTTCTCCTGAATATATTCAGGAGAAAACGCATACGCCCTTTTTGGCCAAGTGCATCATTGTCGAAGTTGTGCCCCTCTTCCTGTCCTTTACAGGCGATTCCAACGTACCTCTTGAAATCTGTTTCCTGCTATTCTGCCTCGCTTTCAAGTCCGCCTCGTTGCCTTCCCTCAATAGATTTTTGGACGATAGTTGGCCTTGATTACTCTGCCAGTTTGTGAATTGCTGTGCCCCTGAGCTCCATTTTTCAACTCGTTTCTTGTGAGCTGAACGCAAGTCCAAACTTTTGGTTCAGGACCTATACTGGTTCCCGGTGGGTGGCTGAGACTTTGGTTCATTCTTCTTCCTGCCGGGAAATTAGAGTGACATGTGCCCATCCAAATGCCTAGCAGCTACTCTCTCATTGGTTCTCCCTCTTCCCTTTCATCCTCTGCCAAATTGGCAACCTGTGCGAACCAGGAGCTTAAAGGGGCTGTCTCTCCAAGTTGGGAGATTGATAGGAAAGCAGTTGGAAAGTCAAACCGGAGCACCAGGAGAGGGGCTCTTCGTTGAGTTTTAGAAACCTGTCGTATTCACAGTGTGTCCATTCTCTAGGTTTCCCGTACACGTTATAGCTGTAGTAATATTCCCTGCAACCTGGAGAGCTGGGACCCATGGAATGGGTGCCATGCATTATTGCTTTAAAGGGTCTGCATTTGCTCACCCAATCTCACCAATCCTCTCAGTCCCAAGTGTCCAGCCTTATGCCACATCCAGCTGTCATTGTAGATAGGGTCATTCCAGGTTGCATCAGAGACCCTGAAGGAATTGTAAAGAATTTCCCTGTTTCTTTGTTCTGTTTTTGAAATTCCTTTTTAGAGTGGGTTTGAGCTGATTCTCGCTGCCATGTTTATGCCAGTCTAGACACACTTGATTCCCTTACGGAGACATATCAGTACATAGGTTTTAAGATTCTTACTAGTCAGATCTATTCCTCTGCGGGAAATATGGGGTTTTGAGTCCCTTTCACTGAGGAAGGTGTAGGTCTTGTCTATTCCATAGTTGGTTTTTGGAACGGTACCTGTGCTTATATCAAACTCGGGTTTGATGCATCACCCCACCTCTCCTTCCCCCTTAAGCAGGCATAAGAGTGTTTTCTAAATGTGAGACTCTGTTCTCTTGCCTAACTCAGTTCATGTGTAGCCATGTTTACAGGATCTTCCTAAGTGATATCTTATGATAAGTTTCTTTTCCTGTGTGACTTCTTTCACTTAGAATCATCGTACCTGAATCCACTCATTTTGCTGCTGCTGGTCTTATGACATTGATTTCGTGGCTGAGGGATATTCCATCGTACGTAAGTTCCACAAAGTTTGGAACCATTTTTATATTTCCTGGGATATTTCAGGTGTACCCAGGTTGAGGATCTTGTAAGCAGTGCAGCCCTCAATTAGGGGGTGGCTCTGTCTTATGGATTTTCAGTTTTCCCAAGGTATATTCCCTAGACTGGAAGTGCCCTTGGCTCTGTAGCTCTGTTGTTTACTTGTTTTAGGGAACACAATGCACTCCTCCAGTGAGGCAGTTGGCAACTTACATCCCGCCCATCAGCAAAACAAGGCTCCCTGTTCTCCAGGGCCTGTCTTGCCTTTCTGGTTTTTACACATTTTGTGGATGTCCCTTTTGACCGGTGGGAAGTGATACTTCTTTGTAGTGCAGATTTGCATTGCCCGCTTGCTTGCTTGGCCAAAAAGGGCGTATGCGTTTTCTTCTGAATATATTCAGGAGAAAACGCATACGCCCTTTTTGGCCAAGTGCATCATTCTCGAAGTTGTGCCCCTCTTCCTGTGCTTTACAGGCGATTCCAACGTACCTCTTGAAATCTGTTTCCTGCTATTCTGCCTCGCTTTCAAGTCCGCCTCGTTGCCTTCCGTCAACAGATTTTTGGACGATAGTTGGCCTTGATTACTCTGCCAGTTTGTGAATTGCTGTGCCCCTGAGCTCCATTTTTCAACTCGTTTTCTGTGAGCTGAACGCAAGTCCAAACTTTTGGTTCAGGACCTATACTGGTTCCTGGTGGGTGGCTGAGACTTTGGTTAATTCTTCTTCCTGCCGGGAAATTAGAGTGACATGTGCCCATCCAAATGCCTAACAGCTACTCTCTCATTGGTTCTCCCTCTTCCCTTTCATCCTCTGCCAAATTGGCAACCTGTGCGAACCAGGAGCTTAAAGGGGCTGTCTCTCCAAGTTGGGAGATTGATAGGAAAGCAGTTGGAAAGTCAAACCGGAGCACCAGGAGAGGGGATTTTCGTCGAGTTTTAGAAACCTGTCGTATTCACAGTGTGTCCATTCTCTAGGTTTCCCGTACACGTTATAGCTGTAGTAATATTCCCTTCAACCTGGAGAGCTGGGACCCATGGAATGGGTGCCATGCATTATTGCTTTAAAGGGTCTGCATTTGCTCACCCAATCTCACCAATCCTCTCAGTCCCAAGTGTCCAGCCTTATGCCATATCCAGCTGTCATTGTAGATAGGGTCATTCCAGGTTGCATCAGAGACCCTGAAGGAATTGTGAAGAATTTCCCTGTTTCTTTGTTCTGTTTTTGAAATTCCTTTTTAGAGTGGGTTTGAGCTGATTCTCGCTGCCCTGTTTATGCCAGTCTAGACACACTTGATTCCCTTACGGAGACATATCAGTACATAGGTTTTAAGATTCTTACTAGCCAGATCTATTCCTCTGCGGGAAATATGGGGTTTTGAGTCCCTTTCACTGAGGAAGGTGTAGGTCTTGTCTATTCCATAGTTGGTTTTTGGAACGGTACCTGTGCTTATATCAAACTCGGGTTTGATGCATCACCCCACCTCTCCTTCCCCCTTAAGCAGGCATAAGAGTGTTTTCTAAATGTGAGACTCTGTTCTCTTGCCTAACTCAGTTCATGTGTAGCCATGTTTACAGGATCTTCCTAAGTGATATCTTATGATAAGTTTCTTTTCCTGTGTGACTTCTTTCACTTAGAATCATCGTACCTGAATCCACTCATTTTGCTGCTACTGGTCTTATGACATTGATTTCGTGGCTGAGGGATATTCCATCGTACGTAAGTTCCACAATGTTTGGAACCATTTTTATATTTCCTGGGATATTTCAGGTGTACCCAGGTTGAGGTTCCTGTAAGCAGTGCAGCCCTCAATTAGGGGGTGGCTCTGTCTTATGGATTTTCAGTTTTCCCAAGGTATATTCCCTAGACTGGAAGTGCCCTTGGCTCTGTAGCTCTGTTGTTTACTTGCTTTAGGGAACACAATGCACTCCTCCAGTGAGGCAGTTGGCAACTTACATCCCGCCCATCAGCATAACAGGGCTCCCTGTTCTCCAGGGCCTGTCTTGCCTTTCTGGTTTTTTACACATTTTGTGGATGTCCCTTTTGACCGGTGGGAAGTGATACTTCTTTGTAGTGCAGATTTGCATTGCCCGCTTGCTTGCTTGGCCAAAAAGGGCGTATGCGTTTTCTCCTGAATATATTCAGGAGAAAACGCATACGCCCTTTTTGGCCAAGTGCATCATGGTCGAAGTTGTGCCCCTCTTCCTGTGCTTTACAGGCGATTCCAACGTACCTCTTGAAATCTGTTTCCTGCTATTCTGCCTCGCTTTCAAGTCCGCCTCGTTGCCTTCCCTCAACAGATTTTTGGACGATAGTTGGCCTTGATTACTCTGCCAGTTTGTGAATTGCTGTGCCCCTGAGCTCCATTTTTCAACTCGTTTTCTGTGAGCTGAACGCAAGTCCAAACTTTTGGTTCAGGACCTATACTGGTTCCTGGTGGGCGGCTGAGACTTTGGTTAATTCTTCTTCCTGCCGGGAAATTAGAGTGACATGTGCCCATCCAAATGCCTAGCAGCTACTCTCTCATTGGTTCTCCCTCTTCCCTTTCATCCTCTGCCAAATTGGCAACCTGTGCGAACCAGGAGCTTAAAGGGGCTGTCTCTCCAAGTTGGGAGATTGATAGGAAAGCAGTTGGAAAGTCAAACCGGAGCACCAGGAGAGGGGCTCTTCGTCGAGTTTTAGAAACCTGTCGTATTCACAGTGTGTCCATTCTCTATTTTTCCCGTACACGTTATAGCTGTAGTAATATTCCCTTCAACCTGGAGAGCTGGGACCCATGGAATGGGTGCCATGCATTATTGCTTTAAAGGGTCTGCATTTGCTCACCCAATCTCACCAATCCTCTCAGTCCCAAGTGTCCAGCCTTATGCCACATCCAGCTGTCATTGTAGATAGGGTCATTCCAGGTTGCATCAGAGACCCTGAAGGAATTGTGAAGAATTTCCCTGTTTCTTTGTTCTGTTTTTGAAATTCCTTTTTAGAGTGGGTTTGAGCTGATTCTCGCTGCCCTGTTTATGCCAGTCTAGACACACTTGATTCCCTTATGGAGACATATCAGTACATAGGTTTTAAGATTCTTACTAGTCAGATCTATTCCTCTGAGGGAAATATGGGGTTTTGAGTCCCTTTCACTGAGGAAGGTGTAGGTCTTGTCTATTCCATAGTTGGTTTTTGGAACGTTACCTGTGCTTATATCAAACTCGGGTTTGATGCATCACCCCACCTCTCCTTCCCCCTTAAGCAGGCATAAGAGTGTTTTCTAAATGTGAGACTCTGTTCTCTTGCCTAACTCAGTTCATGTGTAGCCATGTTTACAGGATCTTCCTAAGTGATATCTTATGATAAGTTTCTTTTCCTGTGTGACTTCTTTCACTTAGAATCATCGTACCTGAATCCACTCATTTTGCTGCTACTGGTCTTATGACATTGATTTCGTGGCTGAGGGATATTCCATCGTACGTAAGTTCCACAATGTTTGGAACCATTTTTATATTTCCTGGGATATTTCAGGTGTACCCAGGTTGAGGTTCCTGTAAGCAGTGCAGCCCTCAATTAGGGGGTGGCTCTGTCTTATGGATTTTCAGTTTTCCCAAGGTATATTCCCTAGACTGGAAGTGCCCTTGGCTCTGTAGCTCTGTTGTTTACTTGCTTTAGGGAACACAATGCACTCCTCCAGTGAGGCAGTTGGCAACTTACATCCCGCCCATCAGCATAACAGGGCTCCCTGTTCTCCAGGGCCTGTCTTGCCTTTCTGGTTTTTTACACATTTTGTGGATGTCCCTTTTGACCGGTGGGAAGTGATACTTCTTTGTAGTGCAGATTTGCATTGCCCGCTTGCTTGCTTGGCCAAAAAGGGCGTATGCGTTTTCTCCTGAATATATTCAGGAGAAAACGCATACGCGCTTTTTGGCCAAGTGCATCATTGTCGAAGTTGTGCCCCTCTTCCTGTGCTTTACAGGCGATTCCAACGTACCTCTTGAAATCTGTTTCCTGCTATTCTGCCTCGCTTTCAAGTCCGCCTCGTTGCCTTCCCTCAACAGATTTTTGGACGATAGTTGGCCTTGATTACTCTGCCAGTTTGTGAATTGCTGTGCCCCTGAGCTCCATTTTTCAACTCGTTTTCTGTGAGCTGAACGCAAGTCCAAACTTTTGGTTCAGGACCTATACTGGTTCCTGGTGGGCGGCTGAGACTTTGGTTAATTCTTCTTCCTGCCGGGAAATTAGAGTGACATGTGCCCATCCAAATGCCTAGCAGCTACTCTCTCATTGGTTCTCCCTCTTCCCTTTCATCCTCTGCCAAATTGGCAACCTGTGCGAACCAGGAGCTTAAAGGGGCTGTCTCTCCAAGTTGGGAGATTGATAGGAAAGCAGTTGGAAAGTCAAACCGGAGCACCAGGAGAGGGGCTCTTCGTCGAGTTTTAGAAACCTGTCGTATTCACAGTGTGTCCATTCTCTATTTTTCCCGTACACGTTATAGCTGTAGTAATATTCCCTTCAACCTGGAGAGCTGGGACCCATGGAATGGGTGCCATGCATTATTGCTTTAAAGGGTCTGCATTTGCTCACCCAATCTCACCAATCCTCTCAGTCCCAAGTGTCCAGCCTTATGCCACATCCAGCTGTCATTGTAGATAGGGTCATTCCAGGTTGCATCAGAGACCCTGAAGGAATTGTAAAGAATTTCCCTGTTTCTTTGTTCTGTTTTTGAAATTCCTTTTTAGAGTGGGTTTGAGCTGATTCTCGCTGCCATGTTTATGCCAGTCTAGACACACTTGATTCCCTTACGGAGACATATCAGTACATAGGTTTTAAGATTCTTACTAGTCAGATCTATTCCTCTGCGGGAAATATGGGGTTTTGAGTCCCTTTCACTGAGGAAGGTGTAGGTCTTGTCTATTCCATAGTTGGTTTTTGGAACGGTACCTGTGCTTATATCAAACTCGGGTTTGATGCATCACCCCACCTCTCCTTCCCCCTTAAGCAGGCATAAGAGTGTTTTCTAAATGTGAGACTCTGTTCTCTTGCCTAACTCAGTTCATGTGTAGCCATGTTTACAGGATCTTCCTAAGTGATATCTTATGATAAGTTTCTTTTCCTGTGTGACTTCTTTCACTTAGAATCATCGTACCTGAATCCACTCATTTTGCTGCTACTGGTCTTATGACATTGATTTCGTGGCTGAGGGATATTCCATCGTACGTAAGTTCCACAATGTTTGGAACCATTTTTATATTTCCTGGGATATTTCAGGTGTACCCAGGTTGAGGTTCTTGTAAGCAGTGCAGCCCTCAATTAGGGGGTGGCTCTGTCTTATGGATTTTCAGTTTTCCCAAGGTATATTCCCTAGACTGGAAGTGCCCTTGGCTCTGTAGCTCTGTTGTTTACTTGTTTTAGGGAACACAATGCACTCCTCCAGTGAGGCAGTTGGCAACTTACATCCCGCCCATCAGCATAACAGGGCTCCCTGTTCTCCAGGGCCTGTCTTGCCTTTCTGGTTTTTTACACATTTTGTGGATGTCCCTTTTGACCGGTGGGAAGTGATACTTCTTTATAGTGCAGATTTGCATTGCCTGCTTGCTAGCTTGGCCAAAAAGGGCGTATGCGTTTTCTCCTGAATATATTCAGGAGAAAACGCATACGCCCTTTTTGGCCAAGAGCATCATTGTCGAAGTTGTGCCCCTCTTCCTGTGCTTTACAGGCGATTCCAACGTACCTCTTGAAATCTGTTTCCTGCTATTCTGCCTCGCTTTCAAGTCCGCCTCGTTGCCTTCCCTCAATAGATTTTTGGACGATAGTTGGCCTTGATTACTCTGCCAGTTTGTGAATTGCTGTGCCCCTGAGCTCCATTTTTCAACTCGTTTCTTGTGAGCTGAACGCAAGTCCAAACTTTTGGTTCAGGACCTATACTGGTTCCCGGTGGGTGGCTGAGACTTTGGTTCATTCTTCTTCCTGCCGGGAAATTAGAGTGACATGTGCCCATCCAAATGCCTAGCAGCTACTCTCTCATTGGTTCTCCCTCTTCCCTTTCATCCTCTGCCAAATTGGCAACCTGTGCGAACCAGGAGCTTGAAGGGGCTGTCTCTCCAAGTTGGGAGATTGATAGGAAAGCAGTTGGAAAGTCAAACCGGAGCACCAGGAGAGGGGCTCTTCGTTGAGTTTTAGAAACCTGTCGTATTCACAGTGTGTCCATTCTCTAGGTTTCCCGTACACGTTATAGCTGTAGTAATATTCCCTTCAACCTGGAGAGCTGGGACCCATGGAATGGGTGCCATGCATTATTGCTTTAAAGGGTCTGCATTTGCTCACCCAATCTCACCAATCCTCTCAGTCCCAAGTGTCCAGCCTTATGCCACATCCAGCTGTCATTGTAGATAGGGTCATTCCAGGTTGCATCAGAGACCCTGAAGGAATTGTGACGAATTTCCCTGTTTCTTTGTTCTGTTTTTGAAATTCCTTTTTAGAGTGGGTTTGAGCTGATTCTCGCTGCCCTGTTTATGCCAGTCTAGACACACTTGATTCCCTTACGGAGACATATCAGTACATAGGTTTTAAGATTCTTACTAGTCAGATCTATTCCTCTGCGGGAAATATGGGGTTTTGAGTCCCTTTCACTGAGGAAGGTGTAGGTCTTGTCTATTCCATAGTTGGTTTTTGGAACGGTACCTGTGCTTATATCAAACTCGGGTTTGATGCATCACCCCACCTCTCCTTCCCCCTTAAGCAGGCATAAGAGTGTTTTCTAAATGTGAGACTCTGTTCTCTTGCCTAACTCAGTTCATGTGTAGCCATGTTTACAGGATCTTCCTAAGTGATATCTTATGATAAGTTTCTTTTCCTGTGTGACTTCTTTCACTTAGAATCATCGTACCTGAATCCACTCATTTTGCTGCTACTGGTCTTATGACATTGATTTCGTGGCTGAGGGATATTCCATCGTACGTAAGTTCCACAGTGTTTGGAACCATTTTTATATTTCCTGGGATATTTCAGGTGTACCCAGGTTGAGGTTCTTGTAAGCAGTGCAGCCCTCAATTTGGGGGTGGCTCTGTCTTATGGATGTTCAGTTTTCCCAAGGTATATTCCCTAGACTGGAAGTGCCCTTGGCTCTGTAGCTCTGTTGTTTACTTGCTTTAGGGAACACAATGCACTCCTCCAGTGAGGCAGTTGGCAACTTACATCCCGCCCATCAGCATAACAGGGCTCCCTGTTCTCCAGGGCCTGTCTTGCCTTTCTGGTTTTTTACACATATTGTGGATGTCCCTTTTGACCGGTGGGAAATGATACTTCTTTGTAGTGCAGATTTGCATTGCCCGCTTGCTTGCTTGGCCAAAAAGGGCGTATGCGTTTTCTCCTGAATATATTCAGGAGAAAACGCATATGCCCTTTTTGGCCAAGTGCATCATTGTCGAAGTTGTGCCCCTCTTCCTGTGCTTTACAGGCGATTCCAACGTACCTCTTGAAATCTGTTTCCTGCTATTCTGCCTCGCTTTCAAGTCCGCCTCGTTGCCTTCCCTCAACAGATTTTTGGACGATAGTTGGCCTTGATTACTCTGCCAGTTTGTGAATTGCTGTGCCCCTGAGCTCCATTTTTCAACTCGTTTTTTGTGAGCTGAACGCAAGTCCAAACTTTTGGTTCAGGACCTATACTGGTTCCCGGTGGGTGGCTGAGACTTTGGTTAATTCTTCTTCCTGCCGGGAAATTAGAGTGACATGTGCCCATCCAAATGCCTAGCAGCTACTCTCTCATTGGTTCTCCCTCTTCCCATTCATCCTCTGCCAAATTGGCAACCTGTGCGAACCAGGAGCTTAAAGGGGCTGTCTCTCCAAGTTGGGAGATTGATAGGAAAGCAGTTGGAAAGTCAAACCGGAGCACCAGGAGAGGGGCTCTTCGTTGAGTTTTAGAAACCTGTCGTATTCACAGTGTGTCCATTCTCTAGGTTTCCCGTACACGTTATAGCTGTAGTAATATTCCCTTCAACCTGGAGAGCTGGGACCCATGGAATGGGTGCCATGCATTATTGCTTTAAAGGGTCTGCATTTGCTCACCCAATCTCACCAATCCTCTCAGTCCCAAGTGTCCAGCCTTATGCCACATCCAGCTGTCATTGTAGATAGGGTCATTCCAGGTTGCATCAGAGACCCTGAAGGAATTGTGAAGAATTTCCCTGTTTCTTTGTTCTGTTTTTGAAATTCCTTTTTAGAGTGGGTTTGAGCTGATTCTCGCTGCCCTGTTTATGCCAGTCTAGACACACTTGATTCCCTTACGGAGACATATCAGTACATAGGTTTTAAGATTCTGACTAGTCAGATCTATTCCTCTGCGGGAAATATGGGGTTTTGAGTCCCTTTCACTGAGGAAGGTGTAGGTCTTGTCTATTCCATAGTTGGTTTTTGGAACGGTACCTGTGCTTATATCAAAGTCTGGTTTGATGCATCACCCCACCTCTCCTTCCCCCTTAAGCAGGCATAAGAGTGTTTTCTAAATGTGAGACTCTGTTCTCTTTCCTAACTCAGTTCATGTGTAGCCATGTTTACAGGATCTTCCTAAGTGATATCTTATGATAAGTTTCTTTTCCTGTGTGACATCTTTCACTTAGAATCATCGTACCTGAATCCACTCATTTTGCTGCTACTGGTCTTATGACATTGATTTTGTGGCTGAGGGATATTCCATCGTACGTAAGTTCCACAATGTTTGGAACCATTTTTATATTTCCTGGGATATTTCAGGTGTACCCAGGTTGAGGTTCCTGTAAGCAGTGCAGCCCTCAATTTTGGGGGTGGCTCTGTCTTATGGATTTTCAGTTTTCCCAAGGTATATTCCCTAGACTGGAAGTGCCCTTGGCTCTGTAGCTCTGTTGTTTACTTGCTTTAGGGAACACAATGCACTCCACCAGTGAGGCAGTTGGCAACTTACATCACGCCCATCAGCATAACAGGGCTCCCTGTTCTCCAGGGCCTGTCTTGCCTTTCTGGTTTTTTACACATTTTGTGGATGTCCCTTTTGACCGGTGGGAAGTGATACTTCTTTGTAGTGCAGATTTGCATTGCCCGCTTGCTTGCTTGGCCAAAAACGGCGTATGCGTTTTCTCCTGAATATATTCAGGAGAAAACGCATACGCCCTTTTTGGCCAAGTGCATCATGGTCGAAGTTGTGCCCCTCTTCCTGTGCTTTACAGGCGATTCCAACGTACCTCTTGAAATCTGTTTCCTGCTATTCTGCCTCGCCTTCAAGTCCGCCTCGTTGCCTTCCCTCAACAGATTTTTGGACGATAGTTGGCCTTGATTACTCTGCCAGTTTGTGAATTGCTGTGCCCCTGAGCTCCATTTTTCAACTCGTTTCTTGTGAGCTGAACGCAAGTCCAAACTTTTGGTTCAGGACCTATACTGGTTCCCGGTGGGTGGCTGAGACTTTGGTTCATTCTCCTTCCTGCCGGGAAATTAGAGTGACATGTGCCCATCCAAATGCCTAGCAGCTATTCTCTCATTGGTTCTCCCTCTTCCCTTTCATCCTCTGCCAAATTGGCAACCTGTGCGAACCAGGAGCTTAAAGGGGCTGTCTCTCCAACTTGGGAGATTGATAGGAAAGCAGTTGGAAAGTCAAACCGGAGCACCAGGAGAGGGGCTCTTCGTTGAGTTTTAGAAACCTGTCGTATTCACAGTGTGTCCATTCTCTAGGTTTCCCGTACACGTTATAGCTGTAGTAATATTCCCTTCAACCTGGAGAGCTGGGACCCATGGAATGGGTGCCATGCATTATTGCTTTAAAGGGTCTGCATTTGCTCACCCAATCTCACCAATCCTCTCAGTCCCAAGTGTCCAGCCTTATGCCACATCCAGCTGTCATTGTAGATAGGGTCATTCCAGGTTGCATCAGAGACCCTGAAGGAATTGTAAAGAATTTCCCTGTTTCTTTGTTCTGTTTTTGAAATTCCTTTTTAGAGTGGGTTTGAGCTGATTCTCGCTGCCCTGTTTATGCCAGTCTAGACACACTTGATTCCCTTACGGAGACATATCAGTACATAGGTTTTAAGATTCTTACTAGTCAGATCTATTCCTCTGCGGGAAATATGGGGTTTTGAGTCCCTTTCACTGAGGAAGGTGTAGGTCTTGTCTATTCCATAGTTGGTTTTTGGAACGGTACCTGTGCTTATATCAAAGTCTGGTTTGATGCATCACCCCACCTCTCCTTCCCCCTTAAGCAGGCATAAGAGTGTTTTCTAAATGTGAGACTCTGTTCTCTTGCCTAACTCAGTTCATGTGTAGCCATGTTTACAGGATCTTCCTAAGTGATATCTTATGATAAGTTTCTTTTCCTGTGTGACTTCTTTCACTTAGAATCATCGTACCTGAATCCACTCATTTTGCTGCTACTGGTCTTATGACATTGATTTCGTGGCTGAGGGATATTCCATCGTACGTAAGTTCCACAATGTTTGGAACCATTTTTATATTTCCTGGGATATTTCAGGTGTACCCAGGTTGAGGTTCTTGTAAGCAGTGCAGCCCTCAATTAGGGGGTGGCTCTGTCTTATGGATTTTCAGTTTTCCCAAGGTATATTCCCTAGACTGGAAGTGCCCTTGGCTCTGTAGCTCTGTTGTTTACTTGCTTTAGGGAACACAATGCACTCCTCCAGTGAGGCAGTTGGCAACTTACATCCCGCCCATCAGCATAACAGGGCTCCCTGTTCTCCAGGGCCTGTCTTGCCTTTCTGGTTTTTTACACATTTTGTGGATGTCCCTTTTGACCGGTGGGAAGTGATACTTCTTTGTAGTGCAGATTTGCATTGCCCGCTTGCTTGCTTGGCCAAAAACGGCGTATGCGTTTTCTCCTGAATATATTCAGGAGAAAACGCATACGCCCTTTTTGGCCAAGTGCATCATGGTCGAAGTTGTGCCCCTCTTCCTGTGCTTTACAGGCGATTCCAACGTACCTCTTGAAATCTGTTTCCTGCTATTCTGCCTCGCTTTCAAGTCTGCCTCGTTGCCTTCCCTCAACAGATTTTTGGACGATAGTTGGCCTTGATTACTCTGCCAGTTTGTGAATTGCTGTGCCCCTGAGCTCCATTTTTCAACTCGTTTTCTGTGAGCTGAACGCAAGTCCAAACTTTTGGTTCAGGACCTATACTGGTTCCTGGTGGGCGGCTGAGACTTTGGTTAATTCTTCTTCCTGCCGGGAAATTAGAGTGACATGTGCCCATCCAAATGCCTAGCAGCTACTCTCTCATTGGTTCTCCCTCTTCCCTTTCATCCTCTGCCAAATTGGCAACCTGTGCGAACCAGGAGCTTAAAGGGGCTGTCTCTCCAAGTTGGGAGATTGATAGGAAAGCAGTTGGAAAGTCAAACCGGAGCACCAGGAGAGGGGCTCTTCGTTGAGTTTTAGAAACCTGTCGTATTCACAGTGTGTCCATTCTCTATTTTTCCCGTACACGTTATAGCTGTAGTAATATTCCCTTCAACCTGGAGAGCTGGGACCCATGGAATGGGTGCCATGCATTATTGCTTTAAAGGGTCTGCATTTGCTCCCCCAATCTCACCAATCCTCTCAGTCCCAAGTGTCCAGCCTTATGCCACATCCAGCTGTCATTGTAGATAGGGTCATTCCAGGTTGCATCAGAGACCCTGAAGGAATTGTAAAGAATTTCCCTGTTTCTTTGTTCTGTTTTTGAAATTCCTTTTTAGAGTGGGTTTGAGCTGATTCTCGCTGCCATGTTTATGCCAGTCTAGACACACTTGATTCCCTTACGGAGACATATCAGTACATAGGTTTTAAGATTCTTACTAGTCAGATCTATTCCTCTGCGGGAAATATGGGGTTTTGAGTCCCTTTCACTGAGGAAGGTGTAGGTCTTGTCTATTCCATAGTTGGTTTTTGGAACGGTACCTGTGCTTATATCAAACTCGGGTTTGATGCATCACCCCACCTCTCCTTCCCCCTTAAGCAGGCATAAGAGTGTTTTCTAAATGTGAGACTCTGTTCTCTTGCCTAACTCAGTTCATGTGTAGCCATGTTTACAGGATCTTCCTAAGTGATATCTTATGATAAGTTTCTTTTCCTGTGTGACTTCTTTCACTTAGAATCATCGTACCTGAATCCACTCATTTTGCTGCTACTGGTCTTATGACATTGATTTCGTGGCTGAGGGATATTCCATCGTACGTAAGTTCCACAATGTTTGGAACCATTTTTATATTTCCTGGGATATTTCAGGTGTACCCAGGTTGAGGTTCTTGTAAGCAGTGCAGCCCTCAATTAGGGGGTGGCTCTGTCTTATGGATTTTCAGTTTTCCCAAGGTATATTCCCTAGACTGGAAGTGCCCTTGGCTCTGTAGCTCTGTTGTTTACTTGTTTTAGGGAACACAATGCACTCCTCCAGTGAGGCAGTTGGCAACTTACATCCCGCCCATCAGCATAACAGGGCTCCCTGTTCTCCAGGGCCTGTCTTGCCTTTCTGGTTTTTTACACATTTTGTGGATGTCCCTTTTGACCGGTGGGAAGTGATACTTCTTTGTAGTGCAGATTTGCATTTCCCGCTTGCTAGCTTGGCCAAAAACGGCGTATGCGTTTTCTCCTGAATATATTCAGGAGAAAACGCATACGCCCTTTTTGGCCAAGAGCATCATTGTCGAAGTTGTGCCCCTCTTCCTGTGCTTTACAGGCGATTCCAACATACCTCTTGAAATCTGTTTCCTGCTATTCTGCCTCGCTTTCAAGTCCGCCTCGTTGCCTTCCCTCAATAGATTTTTGGACGATAGTTGGCCTTGATTACTCTGCCAGTTTGTGAATTGCTGTGCCCCTGAGCTCCATTTTTCAACTCGTTTCTTGTGAGCTGAACGCAAGTCCAAACTTTTGGTTCAGGACCTATACTGGTTCCCGGTGGGTGGCTGAGACTTTGGTTCATTCTTCTTCCTGCCGGGAAATTAGAGTGACATGTGCCCATCCAAATGCCTAGCAGCTACTCTCTCATTGGTTCTCCCTCTTCCCTTTCATCCTCTGCCAAATTGGCAACCTGTGCGAACCAGGAGCTTAAAGGGGCTGTCTCTCCAAGTTGGGAGATTGATAGGAAAGCAGTTGGAAAGTCAAACCGGAGCACCAGGAGAGGGGCTCTTCGTTGAGTTTTAGAAACCTGTCGTATTCACAGTGTGTCCATTCTCTAGGTTTCCCGTACACGTTATAGCTGTAGTAATATTCCCTTCAACCTGGAGAGCTGGGACCCATGGAATGGGTGCCAAGCATTATTGCTTTAAAGGGTCTGCATTTGCTCACCCAATCTCACCAATCCTCTCAGTCCCAAGTGTCCAGCCTTATGCCACATCCAGCTGTCATTGTAGATAGGGTCATTCCAGGTTGCATCAGAGACCCTGAAGGAATTGTAAAGAATTTCCCTGTTTCTTTGTTCTGTTTTTGAAATTCCTTTTTAGAGTGGGTTTGAGCTGATTCTCGCTGCCCTGTTTATGCCAGTCTAGACACACTTGATTCCCTTACGGAGACATATCAGTACATAGGTTTTAAGATTCTTACTAGTCAGATCTATTCCTCTGCGGGAAATATGGGGTTTTGAGTCCCTTTCACTGAGGAAGGTGTAGGTCTTGTCTATTCCATAGTTGGTTTTTGGAACGGTACCTGTGCTTATATCAAACTCGGGTTTGATGCATCACCCCACCTCTCCTTCCCCCTTAAGCAGGCATAAGAGTGTTTTCTAAATGTGAGACTCTGTTCTCTTGCCTAACTCAGTTCATGTGTAGCCATGTTTACAGGATCTTCCTAAGTGATATCTTATGATAAGTTTCTTTTCCTGTGTGACTTCTTTCACTTAGAATCATCGTACCTGAATCCACTCATTTTGCTGCTACTGGTCTTATGACATTGATTTCGTGGCTGAGGGATATTCCATCGTACGTAAGTTCCACAGTGTTTGGAACCATTTTTATATTTCCTGGGATATTTCAGGTGTACCCAGGTTGAGGTTCTTGTAAGCAGTGCAGCCCTCAATTTGGGGGTGGCTCTGTCTTATGGATGTTCAGTTTTCCCAAGGTATATTCCCTAGACTGGAAGTGCCCTTGGCTCTGTAGCTCTGTTGTTTACTTGCTTTAGGGAACACAATGCACTCCTCCAGTGAGGCAGTTGGCAACTTACATCCCGCCCATCAGCATAACAGGGCTCCCTGTTCTCCAGGGCCTGTCTTGCCTTTCTGGTTTTTTACACATATTGTGGATGTCCCTTTTGACCGGTGGGAAATGATACTTCTTTGTAGTGCAGATTTGCATTGCCCGCTTGCTTGCTTGGCCAAAAACGGCGTATGCGTTTTCTCCTGAATATATTCAGGAGAAAACGCATATGCCCTTTTTGGCCAAGTGCATCATTGTCGAAGTTGTGCCCCTCTTCCTGTGCTTTACAGGCGATTCCAACGTACCTCTTGAAATCTGTTTCCTGCTATTCTGCCTCGCTTTCAAGTCCGCCTCGTTGCCTTCCCTCAACAGATTTTTGGACGATAGTTGGCCTTGATTACTCTGCCAGTTTGTGAATTGCTGTGCCCCTGAGCTCCATTTTTCAACTCGTATTTTGTGAGCTGAACGCAAGTCCAAACTTTGGTTCAGGACCTATACTGGTTCCCGGTGGGTGGCTGAGACTTTGGTTCATTCTTCTTCCTGCCGGGAAATTAGAGTGACATGTGCCCATCCAAATGCCTAGCAGCTACTCTCTCATTGGTTCTCCCTCTTCCCATTCATCCTCTGCCAAATTGGCAACCTGTGCGAACCAGGAGCTTAAAGGGGCTGTCTCTCCAAGTTGGGAGATTGATAGGAAAGCAGTTGGAAAGTCAAACCGGAGCACCAGGAGAGGGGCTCTTCGTTGAGTTTTAGAAACCTGTCGTATTCACAGTGTGTCCATTCTCTAGGTTTCCCGTACACGTTATAGCTGTAGTAATATTCCCTTCAACCTGGAGAGCTGGGACCCATGGAATGGGTGCCATGCATTATTGCTTTAAAGGGTCTGCATTTGCTCACCCAATCTCACCAATCCTCTCAGTCCCAAGTGTCCAGCCTTATGCCACATCCAGCTGTCATTGTAGATAGGGTCATTCCAGGTTGCATCAGAGACCCTGAAGGAATTGTGAAGAATTTCCCTGTTTCTTTGTTCTGTTTTTGAAATTCCTTTTTAGAGTGGGTTTGAGCTGATTCTCGCTGCCCTGTTTATGCCAGTCTAGACACACTTGATTCCCTTACGGAGACATATCAGTACATAGGTTTTAAGATTCTGACTAGTCAGATCTATTCCTCTGCGGGAAATATGGGGTTTTGAGTCCCTTTCACTGAGGATGGTGTAGGTCTTGTCTATTCCATAGTTGGTTTTTGGAACGGTACCTGTGCTTATATCAAACTCGGGTTTGATGCATCACCCCACCTCTCCTTCCCCCTTAAGCAGGCATAAGAGTGTTTTCTAAATGTGAGACTCTGTTCTCTTGCCTAACTCAGTTCATGTGTAGCCATGTTTACAGGATCTTCCTAAGTGATATCTTATGATAAGTTTCTTTTCCTGTGTGACTTCTTTCCCTTAGAATCATCGTACCTGAATCCACTCATTTTGCTGCTACTGGTCTTATGACATTGATTTCGTGGCTGAGGGATATTCCATCGTACGTAAGTTCCACAATGTTTGGAACCATTTTTATATTTCCTGGGATATTTCAGGTGTACCCAGGTTGAGGTTCTTGTAAGCAGTGCAGCCCTCAATTAGGGGGTGGCTCTGTCTTATGGATTTTCAGTTTTCCCAAGGTATATTCCCTAGACTGGAAGTGCCCTTGGCTCTGTAGCTCTGTTGTTTACTTGTTTTAGGGAACACAATGCACTCCTCCAGTGAGGCAGTTGGCAACTTACATCCCGCCCATCAGCATAACAGGGCTCCATGTTCTCCAGGGCCTGTCTTGCCTTTCTGGTTTTTTACACATTTTGTGGATGTCCCTTTTGACCGGTGGGAAGTGATACTTCTTTGTAGTGCAGATTTGCATTGCCCGCTTGCTAGCTTGGCCAAAAAGGGCGTATGCGTTTTCTCCTGAATATATTCAGGAGAAAACGCATACGCCCTTTTTGGCCAAGAGCATCATTGTCGAAGTTGTGCCCCTCTTCCTGTGCTTTACAGGCGATTCCAACGTACCTCTTGAAATCTGTTTCCTGCTATTCTGCCTCGCTTTCAAGTCCGCCTCGTTGCCTTCCCTCAATAGATTTTTAGACGATAGTTGGCCTTGATTACTCTGCCAGTTTGTGAATTGCTGTGCCCCTGAGCTCCATTTTTCAACTCGTTTCTTGTGAGCTGAACGCAAGTCCAAACTTTTGGTTCAGGACCTATACTGGTTCCCGGTGGGTGGCTGAGACTTTGGTTCATTCTTCTTCCTGCCGGGAAATTAGAGTGACATGTGCCCATCCAAATGCCTAGCAGCTACTCTCTCATTGGTTCTCCCTCTTCCCTTTCATCCTCTGCCAAATTGGCAACCTGTGCGAACCAGGAGCTTGAAGGGGCTGTCTCTCCAAGTTGGGAGATTGATAGGAAAGCAGTTGGAAAGTCAAACCGGAGCACCAGGAGAGGGGCTCTTCGTTGAGTTTTAGAAACCTGTCGTATTCACAGTGTGTCCATTCTCTAGGTTTCCCGTACACGTTATAGCTGTAGTAATATTCCCTTCAACCTGGAGAGCTGGGACCCATGGAATGGGTGCCAAGCATTATTGCTTTAAAGGGTCTGCATTTGCTCACCCAATCTCACCAATCCTCTCAGTCCCAAGTGTCCAGCCTTATGCCACATCCAGCTGTCATTGTAGATAGGGTCATTCCAGGTTGCATCAGAGACCCTGAAGGAATTGTAAAGAATTTCCCTGTTTCTTTGTTCTGTTTTTGAAATTCCTTTTTAGAGTGGGTTTGAGCTGATTCTCGCTGCCCTGTTTATGCCAGTCTAGACACACTTGATTCCCTTACGGAGACATATCAGTACATAGGTTTTAAGATTCTTACTAGTCAGATCTATTCCTCTGCGGGAAATATGGGGTTTTGAGTCCCTTTCACTGAGGAAGGTGTAGGTCTTGTCTATTCCATAGTTGGTTTTTGGAACGGTACCTGTGCTTATATCAAACTCGGGTTTGATGCATCACCCCACCTCTCCTTCCCCCTTAAGCAGGCATAAGAGTGTTTTCTAAATGTGAGACTCTGTTCTCTTGCCTAACTCAGTTCATGTGTAGCCATGTTTACAGGATCTTCCTAAGTGATATCTTATGATAAGTTTCTTTTCCTGTGTGACTTCTTTCACTTAGAATCATCGTACCTGAATCCACTCATTTTGCTGCTACTGGTCTTATGACATTGATTTCGTGGCTGAGGGATATTCCATCATACGTAAGTTCCACAGTGTTTGGAACCATTTTTATATTTCCTGGGATATTTCAGGTGTACCCAGGTTGAGGTTCTTGTAAGCAGTGCAGCCCTCAATTAGGGGGTGGCTCTGTCTTATGGATGTTCAGTTTTCCCAAGGTATATTCCCTAGACTGGAAGTGCCCTTGGCTCTGTAGCTCTGTTGTTTACTTGCTTTAGGGAACACAATGCACTCCTCCAGTGAGGCAGTTGGCAACTTACATCCCGCCCATCAGCATAACAGGGCTCCCTGTTCTCCAGGGCCTGTCTTGCCTTTCTGGTTTTTTACACATATTGTGGATGTCCCTTTTGACCGGTGGGAAATGATACTTCTTTGTAGTGCAGATTTGCATTGCCCGCTTGCTTGCTTGGCCAAAAACGGCGTATGCGTTTTCTCCTGAATATATTCAGGAGAAAACGCATATGCCCTTTTTGGCCAAGTGCATCATTGTCGAAGTTGTGCCCCTCTTCCTGTGCTTTACAGGCGATTCCAACGTACCTCTTGAAATCTGTTTCCTGCTATTCTGCCTCGCTTTCAAGTCCGCCTCGTTGCCTTCCCTCAACAGATTTTTGGACGATAGTTGGCCTTGATTACTCTGCCAGTTTGTGAATTGCTGTGCCCCTGAGCTCCATTTTTCAACTCGTTTTTTGTGAGCTGAACGCAAGTCCAAACTTTTGGTTCAGGACCTATACTGGTTCCCGGTGGGTGGCTGAGACTTTGGTTAATTCTTCTTCCTGCCGGGAAATTAGAGTGACATGTGCCCATCCAAATGCCTAGCAGCTACTCTCTCATTGGTTCTCCCTCTTCCCATTCATCCTCTGCCAAATTGGCAACCTGTGCGAACCAGGAGCTTAAAGGGGCTGTCTCTCCAAGTTGGGAGATTGATAGGAAAGCAGTTGGAAAGTCAAACCGGAGCACCAGGAGAGGGGCTCTTCGTTGAGTTTTAGAAACCTGTCGTATTCACAGTGTGTCCATTCTCTAGGTTTCCCGTACACGTTATAGCTGTAGTAATATTCCCTTCAACCTGGAGAGCTGGGACCCATGGAATGGGTGCCATGCATTATTGCTTTAAAGGGTCTGCATTTGCTCACCCAATCTCACCAATCCTCTCAGTCCCAAGTGTCCAGCCTTATGCCACATCCAGCTGTCATTGCAGATAGGGTCATTCCAGGTTGCATCAGAGACCCTGAAGGAATTGTGAAGAATTTCCCTGTTTCTTTGTTCTGTTTTTGAAATTCCTTTTTAGAGTGGGTTTGAGCTGATTCTCGCTGCCCTGTTTATGCCAGTCTAGACACACTTGATTCCCTTACGGAGACATATCAGTACATAGGTTTTAAGATTCTGACTAGTCAGATCTATTCCTCTGCGGGAAATATGGGGTTTTGAGTCCCTTTCACTGAGGAAGGTGTAGGTCTTGTCTATTCCATAGTTGGTTTTTGGAACGGTACCTGTGCTTATATCAAAGTCTGGTTTGATGCATCACCCCACCTCTCCTTCCCCCTTAAGCAGGCATAAGAGTGTTTTCTAAATGTGAGACTCTGTTCTCTTGCCTAACTCAGTTCATGTGTAGCCATGTTTACAGGATCTTCCTAAGTGATATCTTATGATAAGTTTCTTTTCCTGTGTGACATCTTTCACTTAGAATCATCGTACCTGAATCCACTCATTTTGCTGCTACTGGTCTTATGACATTGATTTCGTGGCTGAGGGATATTCCATCGTACGTAAGTTCCACAATGTTTGGAACCATTTTTATATTTCCTGGGATATTTCAGGTGTACCCAGGTTGAGGTTCCTGTAAGCAGTGCAGCCCTCAATTTTGGGGGTGGCTCTGTCTCATGGATTTTCAGTTTTCCCAAGGTATATTCCCTAGACTGGAAGTGCCCTTGGCTCTGTAGCTCTGTTGTTTACTTGCTTTAGGGAACACAATGCACTCCTCCAGTGAGGCAGTTGGCAACTTACATCCCGCCCATCAGCATAACAGGGCTCCCTGTTCTCCAGGGCCTGTCTTGCCTTTCTGGTTTTTTACACATTTTGTGGATGTCCCTTTTGACCGGTGGGAAGTGATACTTCTTTGTAGTGCAGATTTGCATTGCCCGCTTGCTTGCTTGGCCAAAAACGGCGTATGCGTTTTCTCCTGAATATATTCAGGAGAAAACGCATACGCCCTTTTTGGCCAAGTGCATCATGGTCGAAGTTGTGCCCCTCTTCCTGTGCTTTACAGGCGATTCCAACGTACCTCTTGAAATCTGTTTCCTGCTATTCTGCCTCGCCTTCAAGTCCGCCTCGTTGCCTTCCCTCAACAGATTTTTGGACGATAGTTGGCCTTGATTACTCTGCCAGTTTGTGAATTGCTGTGCCCCTGAGCTCCATTTTTCAACTCGTTTCTTGTGAGCTGAACGCAAGTCCAAACTTTTGGTTCAGGACCTATACTGGTTCCCGGTGGGTGGCTGAGACTTTGGTTCATTCTTCTTCCTGCCGGGAAATTAGAGTGACATGTGCCCATCCAAATGCCTAGCAGCTATTCTCTCATTGGTTCTCCCTCTTCCCTTTCATCCTCTGCCAAATTGGCAACCTGTGCGAACCAGGAGCTTAAAGGGGCTGTCTCTCCAAGTTGGGAGATTGATAGGAAAGCAGTTGGAAAGTCAAACCGGAGCACCAGGAGAGGGGCTCTTCGTTGAGTTTTAGAAACCTGTCGTATTCACAGTGTGTCCATTCTCTAGGTTTCCCGTACACGTTATAGCTGTAGTAATATTCCCTTCAAGCTGGAGAGCTGGGACCCATGGAATGGGTGCCATGCATTATTGCTTTAAAGGGTCTGCATTTGCTCACCCAATCTCACCAATCCTCTCAGTCCCAAGTGTCCAGCCTTATGCCACATCCAGCTGTCATTGTAGATAGGGTCATTCCAGGTTGCATCAGAGACCCTGAAGGAATTGTGAAGAATTTCCCTGTTTCTTTGTTCTGTTTTTGAAATTCCTTTTTAGAGTGGGTTTGAGCTGATTCTCGCTGCCACGTTTATGCCAGTCTAGACACACTTGATTCCCTTACGGAGACATATCAGTACATAGGTTTTAAGATTCTTACTAGTCAGATCTATTCCTCTGCGGGAAATATGGGGTTTTGAGTCCCTTTCACTGAGGATGGTGTAGGTCTTGTCTATTCCATAGTTGGTTTTTGGAACGGTACCTGTGCTTATATCAAACTCGGGTTTGATGCATCACCCCACCTCTCCTTCCCCCTTAAGCAGGCATAAGAGTGTTTTCTAAATGTGAGACTCTGTTCTCTTGCCTAACTCAGTTCATGTGTAGCCATGTTTACAGGATCTTCCTAAGTGATATCTTATGATAAGTTTCTTTTCCTGTGTGACTTCTTTCACTTAGAATCATCGTACCTGAATCCACTCATTTTGCTGCTACTGGTCTTATGACATTGATTTCGTGGCTGAGGGATATTCCATCGTACGTAAGTTCCACAATGTTTGGAACCATTTTTATATTTCCTGGGATATTTCAGGTGTACCCAGGTTGAGGTTCTTGTAAGCAGTGCAGCCCTCAATTAGGGGGTGGCTCTGTCTTATGGATTTTCAGTTTTCCCAAGGTATATTCCCTAGACTGGAAGTGCCCTTGGCTCTGTAGCTCTGTTGTTTACTTGCTTTAGGGAACACAATGCACTCCTCCAGTGAGGCAGTTGGCAACTTACATCCCGCCCATCAGCATAACAGGGCTCCCTGTTCTCCAGGGCCTGTCTTGCCTTTCTGGTTTTTTACACATTTTGTGGATGTCCCTTTTGACCGGTGGGAAGTGATACTTCTTTGTAGTGCAGATTTGCATTGCCCGCTTGCTTGCTTGGCCAAAAACGGCGTATGCGTTTTCTCCTGAATATATTCAGGAGAAAACGCATACGCCCTTTTTGGCCAAGTGCATCATTGTCGAACTTGTGCCCCTCTTCCTGTGCTTTACAGGTGATTCCAACGTACCTCTTGAAATCTGTTTCCTGCTATTCTGCCTCGCTTTCAAGTCCGCCTCGTTGCCTTCCCTCAACAGATTTTTGGACGATAGTTGGCCTTGATTACTCTGCCACTTTGTGAATTGCTGTGCCCCTGAGCTCCATTTTTCAACTCGGTTTTTGTGAGCTGAACGTAAGTCCAAACTTTTGGTTCAGGACCTATACTGGTTCCCGGTGGGTGGCTGAGACTTTGGTTCATTCTTCTTCCTGCCGGGAAATTAGAGTGACATGTGCCCATCCAAATGCCTAGCAGCTACTCTCTCATTGGTTCTCCCTCTTCCCTTTCATCCTCTGCCAAATTGGCAACCTGTGCGAACCAGGAGCTTAAAGGGGCTGTCTCTCCAAGTTGGGAGATTGATAGGAAAGCAGTTGGAAAGTCAAACCGGAGCACCAGGAGAGGGGCTCTTCGTTGAGTTTTAGAAACCTGTCGTATTCACAGTGTGTCCATTCTCTAGGTTTCCCGTACACGTTATAGCTGTAGTAATATTCCCTTCAACCTGGAGAGCTGGGACCCATGGAATGGGTGCCATGCATTATTGCTTTAAAGGGTCTGCATTTGCTCACCCAATCTCACCAATCCTCTCAGTCCCAAGTGTCCAGCCTTATGCCACATCCAGCTGTCATTGTAGATAGGGTCATTCCAGGTTGCATCAGAGACCCTGAAGGAATTGTGAAGAATTTCCCTGTTTCTTTGTTCTGTTTTTGAAATTCCTTTTTAGAGTGGGTTTGAGCTGATTCTCGCTGCCATGTTTATGCCAGTCTAGACACACTTGATTCCCTTACGGAGACATATCAGTACATAGGTTTTAAGATTCTTACTAGTCAGATCTATTCCTCTGCGGGAAATATGGGGTTTTGAGTCCCTTTCACTGAGGATGGTGTAGGTCTTGTCTATTCCATAGTTGGTTTTTGGAACGGTACCTGTGCTTATATCAAACTCGGGTTTGATGCATCACCCCACCTCTCCTTCCCCCTTAAGCAGGCATAAGAGTGTTTTCTAAATGTGAGACTCTGTTCTCTTGCCTAACTCAGTTCATGTGTAGCCATGTTTACAGGATCTTCCTAAGTGATATCTTATGATAAGTTTCTTTTCCTGTGTGACTTCTTTCACTTAGAATCATCGTACCTGAATCCACTCATTTTGCTGCTACTGGTCTTATGACATTGATTTCGTGGCTGAGGGATATTCCATCGTACGTAAGTTCCACAATGTTTGGAACCATTTTTATATTTCCTGGGATATTTCAGGTGTACCCAGGTTGAGGTTCTTGTAAGCAGTGCAGCCCTCAATTTGGGGGTGGCTCTGTCTTATGGATTTTCAGTTTTCCCAAGGTATATTCCCTAGACTGGAAGTGCCCTTGGCTCTGTAGCTCTGTTGTTTACTTGTTTTAGGGAACACAATGCACTCCTCCAGTGAGGCAGTTGGCAACTTACATCCCGCCCATCAGCATAACAGGGCTCCCTGTTCTCCAGGGCCTGTCTTGCCTTTCTGGTTTTTTACACATTTTGTGGATGTCCCTTTTGACCGGTGGGAAGTGATACTTCTTTGTAGTGCAGATTTGCATTGCCCGCTTGCTTGCTTGGCCAAAAAGGACGTATGCGTTTTCTCCTGAATATATTCAGGAGAAAACGCATACGCCCTTTTTGGCCAAGTGCATCATTGTCGAAGTTGTGCCACTCTTCCTGTGCTTTACAGGCGATTCCAACGTACCTCTTGAAATCTGTTTCCTGCTATTCTGCCTCGCTTTCAAGTCCGCCTCGTTGCCTTCCCTCAATAGATTTTTGGACGATAGTTGGCCTTGATTACTCTGCCAGTTTGTGAATTGCTGTGCCCCTGAGCTCCATTTTTCAACTCGTTTCTTGTGAGCTGAACGCAAGTCCAAACTTTTGGTTCAGGACCTATACTGGTTCCCGGTGGGTGGCTGAGACTTTGGTTCATTCTTCTTCCTGCCGGGAAATTAGAGTGACATGTGCCCATCCAAATGCCTAGCAGCTACTCTCTCATTGGTTCTCCCTCTTCCCTTTCATCCTCTGCCAAATTGGCAACCTGTGCGAACCAGGAGCTTGAAGAGGCTGTCTCTCCAAGTTGGGAGATTGATAGGAAAGCAGTTGGAAAGTCAAACCGGAGCACCAGGAGAGGGGCTCTTCGTTGAGTTTTAGAAACCTGTCGTATTCACAGTGTGTCCATTCTCTAGGTTTCCCGTACACGTTATAGCTGTAGTAATATTCCCTTCAACCTGGAGAGCTGGGACCCATGGAATGGGTGCCATGCATTATTGCTTTAAAGGGTCTGCATTTGCTCACCCAATCTCACCAATCCTCTCAGTCCCAAGTGTCCAGCCTTATGCCACATCCAGCTGTCATTGTAGATAGGGTCATTCCAGGTTGCATCAGAGACCCTGAAGGAATTGTAAAGAATTTCCCTGTTTCTTTGTTCTGTTTTTGAAATTCCTTTTTAGAGTGGGTTTGAGCTGATTCTCGCTGCCCTGTTTATGCCAGTCTAGACACACTTGATTCCCTTACGGAGACATATCAGTACATAGGTTTTAAGATTCTTACTAGTCAGATCTATTCCTCTGCGGGAAATATGGGGTTTTGAGTCCCTTTCACTGAGGAAGGTGTAGGTCTTGTCTATTCCATAGTTGGGTTTTGGAACGGTACCTGTGCTTATATCAAACTCGGGTTTGATGCATCACCCCACCTCTCCTTCCCCCTTAAGCAGGCATAAGAGTGTTTTCTAAATGTGAGACTCTGTTCTCTTGCCTAACTCAGTTCATGTGTAGCCATGTTTACAGGATCTTCCTAAGTGATATCTTATGATAAGTTTCTTTTCCTGTGTGACTTCTTTCACTTAGAATCATCGTACCTGAATCCACTCATTTTGCTGCTACTGGTCTTATGACATTGATTTCGTGGCTGAGGGATATTCCATCGTACGTAAGTTCCACAATGTTTGGAACCATTTTTATATTTCCTGGGATATTTCAGGTGTACCCAGGTTGAGGTTCTTGTAAGCAGTGCAGCACTCAATTAGGGGGTGGCTCTGTCTTATGGATTTTCAGTTTTCCCAAGGTATATTCCCTAGACTGGAAGTGCCCTTGGCTCTGTAGCTCTGTTGTTTACTTGCTTTAGGGAACACAATGCACTCCTCCAGTGAGGCAGTTGGCAACTTACATCCCGCCCATCAGCATAACAGGGCTCCCTGTTCTCCAGGGCCTGTCTTGCCTTTCTGGTTTTTTACACATTTTGTGGATGTCCCTTTTGACCGGTGGGAAGTGATACTTCTTTGTAGTGCAGATTTGCATTGCCCGCTTGCTTGCTTGGCCAAAAACGGCGTATGCGTTTTCTCCTGAATATATTCAGGAGAAAACGCATATGCCCTTTTTGGCCAAGTGCATCATTGTCGAAGTTGTGCCCCTCTTCCTGTGCTTTACAGGCGATTCCAACGTACCTCTTGAAATCTGTTTCCTGCTATTCTGCCTCGCTTTCAAGTCTGCCTCGTTGCCTTCCCTCAACAGATTTTTGGACGATAGTTGGCCTTGATTACTCTGCCAGTTTGTGAATTGCTGTGCCCCTGAGCTCCATTTTTCAACTCGTTTTTTGTGAGCTGAACGCAAGTCAAAACTTTTGGTTCAGGACCTATACTGGTTCCCGGTGGGTGGCTGAGACTTTGGTTCATTCTTCTTCCTGCCGGGAAATTAGAGTGACATGTGCCCATCCAAATGCCTAGCAGCTACTCTCTCATTGGTTCTCCCTCTTCCCTTTCATCCTCTGCCAAATTGGCAACCTGTGCGAACCAGGAGCTTGAAGGGGCTGTCTCTCCAAGTTGGGAGATTGATAGGAAAGCAGTTGGAAAGTCAAACCGGAGCACCAGGAGAGGGGCTCTTCGTTGAGTTTTAGAAACCTGTCGTATTCACAGTGTGTCCATTCTCTAGGTTTCCTGTACACGTTATAGCTGTAGTAATATTCCCTTCAACCTGGAGAGCTGGGACCCATGGAATGGGTGCCATGCATTATTGATTTAAAGGGTCTGCATTTGCTCACCCAATCTCACCAATCCTCTCAGTCCCAAGTGTCCAGCCTTATGCCACATCCAGCTGTCATTGTAGATAGGGTCATTCCAGGTTGCATCAGAGACCCTGAAGGAATTGTGAAGAATTTCCCTGTTTCTTTGTTCTGTTTTTGAAATTCCTTTTTAGAGTGGGTTTGAGCTGATTCTCGCTGCCCTGTTTATGCCAGTCTAGACACACTTGATTCCCTTACGGAGACATATCAGTACATAGGTTTTAAGATTCTTACTAGTCAGATCTATTCCTCTGCGGGAAATATGTGGTTTTGAGTCCCTTTCACTGAGGAAGGTGTAGGTCTTGTCTATTCCATAGTTGGTTTTTGGAACGGTACCTGTGCTTATATCAAACTCGGGTTTGATGCATCACCCCACCTCTCCTTCCCCCTTAAGCAGGCATAAGAGTGTTTTCTAAATGTGAGACTCTGTTCTCTTGCCTAACTCAGTTCATGTGTAGCCATGTTTACAGGATCTTCCTAAGTGATATCTTATGATAAGTTTCTTTTCCTGTGTGACTTCTTTCACTTAGAATCATCGTACCTGAATCCACTCATTTTGCTGCTACTGGTCTTATGACATTGATTTCGTGGCTGAGGGATATTCCATCGTACGTAAGTTCCACAGTGTTTGGAACCATTTTTATATTTCCTGGGATATTTCAGGTGTACCCAGGTTGAGGTTCTTGTAAGCAGTGCAGCCCTCAATTAGGGGGTGGCTCTGTCTTATGGATTTTCAGTTTTCCCAAGGTATATTCCCTAGACTGGAAGTGCCCTTGGCTCTGTAGCTCTGTTGTTTACTTGCTTTAGGGAACACAATGCACTCCTCCAGTGAGGCAGTTGGCAACTTACATCCCGCCCATCAGCATAACAGGGCTCCCTGTTCTCCAGGGCCTGTCTTGCCTTTCTGGTTTTTTACACATTTTGTGGATGTCCCTTTTGACCGGTGGGAAGTGATACTTCTTTGTAGTGCAGATTTGTATTGCCCGCTTGCTTGCTTGGCCAAAAACGGCGTATGCGTTTTCTCCTGAATATATTCAGGAGAAAACGCATACGCCCTTTTTGGCCAAGTGCATCATGGTCGAAGTTGTGCCCCTCTTCCTGTGCTTTACAGGCGATTCCAACGTACCTCTTGAAATCTGTTTCCTGCTATTCTGCCTCGCCTTCAAGTCCGCCTCGTTGCCTTCCCTCAACAGATTTTTGGACGATAGTTGGCCTTGATTACTCTGCCAGTTTGTGAATTGCTGTGCCCCTGAGCTCCATTTTCCAACTCGTTTCTTGTGAGCTGAATGCAAGTCCAAACTTTTGGTTCAGGACCTATACTTGTTCCCGGTGGGTGGCTGAGACTTTGGTTCATTCTTCTTCCTGCCGGGAAATTAGAGTGACATGTGCCCATCCAAATGCCTAGCAGCTACTCTCTCATTGGTTCTCCCTCTTCCCTTTCATCCTCTGCCAAATTGGCAACCTGTGCGAACCAGGAGCTTAAAGGGGCTGTCTCTCCAAGTTGGGAGATTGATAGGAAAGCAGTTGGAAAGTCAAACCGGAGCACCAGGAGAGGGGCTCTTCGTTGAGTTTTAGAAACCTGTCGTATTCACAGTGTGTCCATTCTCTAGGTTTCCCGTACACGTTATAGCTGTAGTAATATTCCCTTCAACCTGGAGAGCTGGGACACATGGAATGGGTGCCATGCATTATTGCTTTAAAGGGTCTGCATTTGCTCACCCAATCTCACCAATCCTCTCAGTCCCAAGTGTCCAGCCTTATGCCACATCCAGCTGTCATTGTAGATAGGGTCATTCCAGGTTGCATCAGAGACCCTGAAGGAATTGTAAAGAATTTCCCTGTTTCTTTGTTCTGTTTTTGAAATTCCTTTTTAGAGTGGGTTTGAGCTGATTCTCGCTGCCCTGTTTATGCCAGTCTAGACACACTTGATTCCCTTACGGAGACATATCAGTACATAGGTTTTAAGATTCTTACTAGTCAGATCTATTCCGCTGCGGGAAATATGGGGTTTTGAGTCCCTTTCACTGAGGAAGGTGTAGGTCTTGTCTATTCCATAGTTGGTTTTTGGAACGGTACCTGTGCTTATATCAAAGTCTGGTTTGATGCATCACCCCACCTCTCCTTCCCCCTTAAGCAGGCATAAGAGTGTTTTCTAAATGTGAGACTCTGTTCTCTTGCCTAACTCAGTTCATGTGTAGCCATGTTTACAGGATCTTCCTAAGTGATATCTTATGATAAGTTTCTTTTCCTGTGTGACTTCTTTCACTTAGAATCATCGTACCTGAATCCACTCATTTTGCTGCTACTGGTCTTATGACATTGATTTCGTGGCTGAGGGATATTCCATCGTACGTAAGTTCCACAATGTTTGGAACCATTTTTATATTTCCTGGTATATTTCAGGTGTACCCAGGTTGAGGTTCTTGTAAGCAGTGCAGCCCTCAATTAGGGGGTGGCTCTGTCTTATGGATTTTCAGTTTTCCCAAGGTATATTCCCTAGACTGGAAGTGCCCTTGGCTCTGTAGCTCTGTTGTTTACTTGCTTTAGGGAACACAATGCACTCCTCCAGTGAGGCAGTTGGCAACTTACATCCCGCCCATCAGCATAACAGGGCTCCCTGTTCTCCAGGGCCTGTCTTGCCTTTCTGGTTTTTTACACATTTTGTGGATGTCCCTTTTGACCGGTGGGAAGTGATACTTCTTTGTAGTGCAGATTTGCATTGCCCGCTTGCTTGCTTGGCCAAAAACGGCGTATGCGTTTTCTCCTGAATATATTCAGGAGAAAACGCATACGCCCTTTTTGGCCAAGTGCATCATTGTCGAAGTTGTGCCCCTCTTCCTGTGCTTTACAGGCGATTCCAACGTACCTCTTGAAATCTGTTTCCTGCTATTCTGCCTCGCTTTCAAGTCCGCCTCGTTGCCTTCCCTCAACAGGTTTTTGGACGATAGTTGGCCTTGATTACTCTGCCAGTTTGTGAATTGCTGTGCCCCTGAGCTCCATTTTTCAACTCGTTTCTTGTGAGCTGAACGCAAGTCCAAACTTTTGGTTCAGGACCTATACTGGTTCCCGGTGGGTGGCTGAGACTTTGGTTCATTCTTCTTCCTGCCGGGAAATTAGAGTGACATGTGCCCATCCAAATGCCTAGCAGCTACTCTCTCATTGGTTCTCCCTCTTCCCTTTCATCCTCTGCCAAATTGGCAACCTGTGCGAACCAGGAGCTTAAAGGGGCTGTCTCTCCAAGTTGGGAGATTGATAGGAAAGCAGTTGGAAAGTCAAACCGGAGCACCAGGAGAGGGGCTCTTCGTTGAGTTTTAGAAACCTGTCGTATTCACAGTGTGTCCATTCTCTAGGTTTCCCGTACACGTTATAGCTGTAGTAATATTCCCTTCAACCTGGAGAGCTGGGACCCATGGAATGGGTGCCATGCATTATTGCTTTAAAGGGTCTGCATTTGCTCACCCAATCTCACCAATCCTCTCAGTCCCAAGTGTCCAGCCTTATGCCACATCCAGCTGTCATTGTAGATAGGGTCATTCCAGGTTGCATCAGAGACCCTGAAGGAATTGTGAAGAATTTCCCTGTTTCTTTGTTCTGTTTTTGAAATTCCTTTTTAGAGTGGGTTTGAGCTGATTCTCGCTGCCCTGTTTATGCCAGTCTAGACACACTTGATTCCCTTACGGAGACATATCAGTACATAGGTTTTAAGATTCTTACTAGTCAGATCTATTCCTCTGCGGGAAATATGGGGTTTTGAGTCCCTTTCACTGAGGAAGGTGTAGGTCTTGTCTATTCCATAGTTGGTTTTTGGAACGGTACCTGTGCTTATATCAAACTCTGGTTTGATGCATCACCCCACCTCTCCTTCCCCCTTAAGCAGGCATAAGAGTGTTTTCTAAATGTGAGACTCTGTTCTCTTGCCTAACTCAGTTCATGTGTATCCATGTTTACAGGATCTTCCTAAGTGATATCTTATGATAAGTTTCTTTTCCTGTGTGACTTCTTTCACTTAGAATCATCGTACGTGAATCCACTCATTTTGCTGCTACTGGTCTTATGACATTGATTTCGTGGCTGAGGGATATTCCATCGTACGTAAGTTCCACAATGTTTGGAACCATTTTTATATTTCCTGGGATATTTCAGGTGTACCCAGGTTGAGGTTCCTGTAAGCAGTGCAGCCCTCAATTAGGGGGTGGCTCTGTCTTATGGATTTTCATTTTTCCCAAGGTATATTCCCTAGACTGGAAGTGCCCTTGGCTCTGTAGCTCTGTTGTTTACTTGCTTTAGGGAACACAATGCACTCCTCCAGTGAGGCAGTTGGCAACTTACATCCCGCCCATCAGCATAACAGGGCTCCCTGTTCTCCAGGGCCTGTCTTGCCTTTCTGGTTTTTTACACATTTTGTGGATGTCCCTTTTGACCGGTGGGAAGTGATACTTCTTTGTAGTGCAGATTTGCATTGCCCGCTTGCTTGCTTGGCCAAAAACGGCGTATGCGTTTTCTCCTGAATATATTCAGGTGAAAACGCATACGCCCTTTTTGGCCAAGTGCATCATTGTCGAAGTTGTGCCCCTCTTCCTGTGCTTTACAGGCGATTCCAACGTACCTCTTGAAATCTGTTTCCTGCTATTCTGCCTCGCTTTCAAGTCCGCCTCGTTGCCTTCCCTCAACAGATTTTTGGACGATAGTTGGCCTTGATTACTCTGCCAGTTTGTGAATTGCTGTGCCCCTGAGCTCCATTTTTCAACTCGTTTCTTGTGAGCTGAACGCAAGTCCAAACTTTTGGTTCAGGACCTATACTGGTTCCCGGTGGGTGGCTGAGACTTTGGTTCATTCTTCTTCCTGCCGGGAAATTAGAGTGACATGTGCCCATCCAAATGCCTAGCAGCTACTCTCTCATTGGTTCTCCCTCTTCCCTTTCATCCTCTGCCAAATTGGCAACCTGTGCGAACCAGGAGCTTAAAGGGGCTGTCTCTCCAATTTGGGAGATTGATAGGAAAACAGTTGGAAAGTCAAACCGGAGCACCAGGAGAGGGGCTCTTCGTTGAGTTTTAGAAACCTGTCGTATTCACAGTGTGTCCATTCTCTAGGTTTCCCGTACACGTTATAGCTGTAGTAATATTCCCTTCAACCTGGAGAGCTGGGACCCATGGAATGGGTGCCATGCATTATTGCTTTAAAGGGTCTGCATTTGCTCACCCAATCTCACCAATCCTCTCAGTCCCAAGTGTCCAGCCTTATGCCACATCCAGCTGTCATTGTAGATAGGGTCATTCCAGGTTGCATCAGAGACCCTGAAGGAATTGTGAAGAATTTCCCTGTTTCTTTGTTCTGTTTTTGAAATTCCTTTTTAGAGTGGGTTTGAGCTGATTCTCGCTGCCCTGTTTATGCCAGTCTAGACACACTTGATTCCCTTACGGAGACATATCAGTACATAGGTTTTAAGATTCTTACTAGTCAGATCTATTCCTCTGCGGGAAATATGGGGTTTTGAGTCCCTTTCACTGAGGAAGGTGTAGGTCTTGTCTATTCCATAGTTGGTTTTTGGAACGGTACCTGTGCTTATATCAAACTCTGGTTTGATGCATCACCCCACCTCTCCTTCCCCCTTAAGCAGGCATAAGAGTGTTTTCTAAATGTGAGACTCTGTTCTCTTGCCTAACTCAGTTCATGTGTATCCATGTTTACAGGATCTTCCTAAGTGATATCTTATGATAAGTTTCTTTTCCTGTGTGACTTCTTTCACTTAGAATCATCGTACGTGAATCCACTCATTTTGCTGCTACTGGTCTTATGACATTGATTTCGTGGCTGAGGGATATTCCATCGTACGTAAGTTCCACAATGTTTGGAACCATTTTTATATTTCCTGGGATATTTCAGGTGTACCCAGGTTGAGGTTCCTGTAAGCAGTGCAGCCCTCAATTAGGGGGTGGCTCTGTCTTATGGATTTTCATTTTTCCCAAGGTATATTCCCTAGACTGGAAGTGCCCTTGGCTCTGTAGCTCTGTTGTTTACTTGCTTTAGGGAACACAATGCACTCCTCCAGTGAGGCAGTTGGCAACTTACATCCCGCCCATCAGCATAACAGGGCTCCCTGTTCTCCAGGGCCTGTCTTGCCTTTCTGGTTTTTTACACATTTTGTGGATGTCCCTTTTGACCGGTGGGAAGTGATACTTCTTTGTAGTGCAGATTTGCATTGCCCGCTTGCTTGCTTGGCCAAAAACGGCGTATGCGTTTTCTCCTGAATATATTCAGGAGAAAACGCATACGCCCTTTTTGGCCAAGTGCATCATTGTCGAAGTTGTGCCCCTCTTCCTGTGCTTTACAGGCGATTCCAACGTACCTCTTGAAATCTGTTTCCTGCTATTCTGCCTCGCTTTCAAGTCCGCCTCGTTGCCTTCCCTCAACAGATTTTTGGACGATAGTTGGCCTTGATTACTCTGCCAGTTTGTGAATTGCTGTGCCCCTGAGCTCCATTTTTCAACTCGTTTCTTGTGAGCTGAACGCAAGTCCAAACTTTTGGTTCAGGACCTATACTGGTTCCCGGTGGGTGGCTGAGACTTTGGTTCATTCTTTTTCCTGCCGGGAAATTAGAGTGACATGTGCCCATCCAAATGCCTAGCAGCTACTCTCTCATTGGTTCTCCCTCTTACCTTTCATCCTCTGCCAAATTGGCAACCTGTGCGAACCAGGAGCTTAAAGGGGCTGTCTCTCCAAGTTGGGAGATTGATAGGAAAACAGTTGGAAAGTCAAACCGGAGCACCAGGAGAGGGGCTCTTCGTTGAGTTTTAGAAACCTGTCGTATTCACAGTGTGTCCATTCTCTAGGTTTCCCATACACGTTATAGCTGTAGTAATATTCCCTTCAACCTGGAGAGCTGGGACCCATGGAATGGGTGCCATGCATTATTGCTTTAAAGGGTCTGCATTTGCTCACCCAATCTCACCAATCCTCTCAGTCCCAAGTGTCCAGCCTTATGCCACATCCAGCTGTCATTGTAGATAGGGTCATTCCAGGTTGCATCAGAGACCCTGAAGGAATTGTGAAGAATTTCCCTGTTTCTTTGTTCTGTTTTTGAAATTCCTTTTTAGAGTGGGTTTGAGCTGATTCTCGCTGCCCTGTTTATGCCAGTCTAGACACACTTGATTCCCTTACGGAGACATATCAGTACATAGGTTTTAAGATTCTTACTAGTCAGATCTATTCCTCTGCGGGAAATATGGGGTTTTGAGTCCCTTTCACTGAGGAAGGTGTAGGTCTTGTCTATTCCATAGTTGGTTTTTGGAACGGTACCTGTGCTTATATCAAACTCGGGTTTGATGCATCACCCCACCTCTCCTTCCCCCTTAAGCAGGCATAAGAGTGTTTTCTAAATGTGAGACTCTGTTCTCTTGCCTAACTCAGTTCATGTGTATCCATGTTTACAGGATCTTCCTAAGTGATATCTTATGATAAGTTTCTTTTCCTGTGTGACTTCTTTCACTTAGAATCATCGTACCTGAATCCACTCATTTTGCTGCTACTGGTCTTATGACATTGATTTCGTGGCTGAGGGATATTCCATCGTACGTAAGTTCCACAGTGTTTGGAACCATTTTTATATTTCCTGGGATATTTCAGGTGTACCCAGGTTGAGGTTCTTGTAAGCAGTGCAGCCCTCAATTAGGGGGTGGCTCTGTCTTATGGATTTTCAGTTTTCCCAAGGTATATTCCCTAGACTGGAAGTGCCCTTGGCTCTGTAGCTCTGTTGTTTACTTGTTTTAGGGAACACAATGCACTCCTCCAGTGAGGCAGTTGGCAACTTACATCCCGCCCATCAGCATAACAGGGCTCCCTGTTCTCCAGGGCCTGTCTTGCCTTTCTGGTTTTTTACACATTTTGTGGATGTCCCTTTTGACCGGTGGGAAGTGATACTTCTTTGTAGTGCAGATTTGCATTGCCCGCTTGCTTGCTTGGCCAAAAACGGCGTATGCGTTTTCTCCTGAATATATTCAGGAGAAAACGCATATGCCCTTTTTGGCCAAGTGCATCATTGTCGAAGTTGTGCCCCTCTTCCTGTGCTTTACAGGCGATTCCAACGTACCTCTTGAAATCTGTTTCCTGCTATTCTGCCTCGCTTTCAAGTCTGCCTCGTTGCCTTCCCTCAACAGATTTTTGGACGATAGTTGGCCTTGATTACTCTGCCAGTTTGTGAATTGCTGTGCCCCTGAGCTCCATTTTTCAACTCGTTTTTTGTGAGCTGAACGCAAGTCAAAACTTTTGGTTCAGGACCTATACTGGTTCCCGGTGGGTGGCTGAGACTTTGGTTCATTCTTCTTCCTGCCGGGAAATTAGAGTGACATGTGCCCATCCAAATGCCTAGCAGCTACTCTCTCATTGGTTCTCCCTCTTCCCTTTCATCCTCTGCCAAATTGGCAACCTGTGCGAACCAGGAGCTTGAAGGGGCTGTCTCTCCAAGTTGGGAGATTGATAGGAAAGCAGTTGGAAAGTCAAACCGGAGCACCAGGAGAGGGGCTCTTCGTTGAGTTTTAGAAACCTGTCGTATTCACAGTGTGTCCATTCTCTAGGTTTCCTGTACACGTTATAGCTGTAGTAATATTCCCTTCAACCTGGAGAGCTGGGACCCATGGAATGGGTGCCATGCATTATTGATTTAAAGGGTCTGCATTTGCTCACCCAATCTCACCAATCCTCTCAGTCCCAAGTGTCCAGCCTTATGCCACATCCAGCTGTCATTGTAGATAGGGTCATTCCAGGTTGCATCAGAGACCCTGAAGGAATTGTGAAGAATTTCCCTGTTTCTTTGTTCTGTTTTTGAAATTCCTTTTTAGAGTGGGTTTGAGCTGATTCTCGCTGCCCTGTTTATGCCAGTCTAGACACACTTGATTCCCTTACGGAGACATATCAGTACATAGGTTTTAAGATTCTTACTAGTCAGATCTATTCCTCTGCGGGAAATATGTGGTTTTGAGTCCCTTTCACTGAGGAAGGTGTAGGTCTTGTCTATTCCATAGTTGGTTTTTGGAACGGTACCTGTGCTTATATCAAACTCGGGTTTGATGCATCACCCCACCTCTCCTTCCCCCTTAAGCAGGCATAAGAGTGTTTTCTAAATGTGAGACTCTGTTCTCTTGCCTAACTCAGTTCATGTGTAGCCATGTTTACAGGATCTTCCTAAGTGATATCTTATGATAAGTTTCTTTTCCTGTGTGACTTCTTTCACTTAGAATCATCGTACCTGAATCCACTCATTTTGCTGCTACTGGTCTTATGACATTGATTTCGTGGCTGAGGGATATTCCATCGTACGTAAGTTCCACAGTGTTTGGAACCATTTTTATATTTCCTGGGATATTTCAGGTGTACCCAGGTTGAGGTTCTTGTAAGCAGTGCAGCCCTCAATTAGGGGGTGGCTCTGTCTTATGGATTTTCAGTTTTCCCAAGGTATATTCCCTAGACTGGAAGTGCCCTTGGCTCTGTAGCTCTGTTGTTTACTTGCTTTAGGGAACACAATGCACTCCTCCAGTGAGGCAGTTGGCAACTTACATCCCGCCCATCAGCATAACAGGGCTCCCTGTTCTCCAGGGCCTGTCTTGCCTTTCTGGTTTTTTACACATTTTGTGGATGTCCCTTTTGACCGGTGGGAAGTGATACTTCTTTGTAGTGCAGATTTGTATTGCCCGCTTGCTTGCTTGGCCAAAAACGGCGTATGCGTTTTCTCCTGAATATATTCAGGAGAAAACGCATACGCCCTTTTTGGCCAAGTGCATCATGGTCGAAGTTGTGCCCCTCTTCCTGTGCTTTACAGGCGATTCCAACGTACCTCTTGAAATCTGTTTCCTGCTATTCTGCCTCGCCTTCAAGTCCGCCTCGTTGCCTTCCCTCAACAGATTTTTGGACGATAGTTGGCCTTGATTACTCTGCCAGTTTGTGAATTGCTGTGCCCCTGAGCTCCATTTTCCAACTCGTTTCTTGTGAGCTGAATGCAAGTCCAAACTTTTGGTTCAGGACCTATACTTGTTCCCGGTGGGTGGCTGAGACTTTGGTTCATTCTTCTTCCTGCCGGGAAATTAGAGTGACATGTGCCCATCCAAATGCCTAGCAGCTACTCTCTCATTGGTTCTCCCTCTTCCCTTTCATCCTCTGCCAAATTGGCAACCTGTGCGAACCAGGAGCTTAAAGGGGCTGTCTCTCCAAGTTGGGAGATTGATAGGAAAGCAGTTGGAAAGTCAAACCGGAGCACCAGGAGAGGGGCTCTTCGTTGAGTTTTAGAAACCTGTCGTATTCACAGTGTGTCCATTCTCTAGGTTTCCCGTACACGTTATAGCTGTAGTAATATTCCCTTCAACCTGGAGAGCTGGGACACATGGAATGGGTGCCATGCATTATTGCTTTAAAGGGTCTGCATTTGCTCACCCAATCTCACCAATCCTCTCAGTCCCAAGTGTCCAGCCTTATGCCACATCCAGCTGTCATTGTAGATAGGGTCATTCCAGGTTGCATCAGAGACCCTGAAGGAATTGTAAAGAATTTCCCTGTTTCTTTGTTCTGTTTTTGAAATTCCTTTTTAGAGTGGGTTTGAGCTGATTCTCGCTGCCCTGTTTATGCCAGTCTAGACACACTTGATTCCCTTACGGAGACATATCAGTACATAGGTTTTAAGATTCTTACTAGTCAGATCTATTCCGCTGCGGGAAATATGGGGTTTTGAGTCCCTTTCACTGAGGAAGGTGTAGGTCTTGTCTATTCCATAGTTGGTTTTTGGAACGGTACCTGTGCTTATATCAAAGTCTGGTTTGATGCATCACCCCACCTCTCCTTCCCCCTTAAGCAGGCATAAGAGTGTTTTCTAAATGTGAGACTCTGTTCTCTTGCCTAACTCAGTTCATGTGTAGCCATGTTTACAGGATCTTCCTAAGTGATATCTTATGATAAGTTTCTTTTCCTGTGTGACTTCTTTCACTTAGAATCATCGTACCTGAATCCACTCATTTTGCTGCTACTGGTCTTATGACATTGATTTCGTGGCTGAGGGATATTCCATCGTACGTAAGTTCCACAATGTTTGGAACCATTTTTATATTTCCTGGTATATTTCAGGTGTACCCAGGTTGAGGTTCTTGTAAGCAGTGCAGCCCTCAATTAGGGGGTGGCTCTGTCTTATGGATTTTCAGTTTTCCCAAGGTATATTCCCTAGACTGGAAGTGCCCTTGGCTCTGTAGCTCTGTTGTTTACTTGCTTTAGGGAACACAATGCACTCCTCCAGTGAGGCAGTTGGCAACTTACATCCCGCCCATCAGCATAACAGGGCTCCCTGTTCTCCAGGGCCTGTCTTGCCTTTCTGGTTTTTTACACATTTTGTGGATGTCCCTTTTGACCGGTGGGAAGTGATACTTCTTTGTAGTGCAGATTTGCATTGCCCGCTTGCTTGCTTGGCCAAAAACGGCGTATGCGTTTTCTCCTGAATATATTCAGGAGAAAACGCATACGCCCTTTTTGGCCAAGTGCATCATTGTCGAAGTTGTGCCCCTCTTCCTGTGCTTTACAGGCGATTCCAACGTACCTCTTGAAATCTGTTTCCTGCTATTCTGCCTCGCTTTCAAGTCCGCCTCGTTGCCTTCCCTCAACAGGTTTTTGGACGATAGTTGGCCTTGATTACTCTGCCAGTTTGTGAATTGCTGTGCCCCTGAGCTCCATTTTTCAACTCGTTTCTTGTGAGCTGAACGCAAGTCCAAACTTTTGGTTCAGGACCTATACTGGTTCCCGGTGGGTGGCTGAGACTTTGGTTCATTCTTCTTCCTGCCGGGAAATTAGAGTGACATGTGCCCATCCAAATGCCTAGCAGCTACTCTCTCATTGGTTCTCCCTCTTCCCTTTCATCCTCTGCCAAATTGGCAACCTGTGCGAACCAGGAGCTTAAAGGGGCTGTCTCTCCAAGTTGGGAGATTGATAGGAAAGCAGTTGGAAAGTCAAACCGGAGCACCAGGAGAGGGGCTCTTCGTTGAGTTTTAGAAACCTGTCGTATTCACAGTGTGTCCATTCTCTAGGTTTCCCGTACACGTTATAGCTGTAGTAATATTCCCTTCAACCTGGAGAGCTGGGACCCATGGAATGGGTGCCATGCATTATTGCTTTAAAGGGTCTGCATTTGCTCACCCAATCTCACCAATCCTCTCAGTCCCAAGTGTCCAGCCTTATGCCACATCCAGCTGTCATTGTAGATAGGGTCATTCCAGGTTGCATCAGAGACCCTGAAGGAATTGTGAAGAATTTCCCTGTTTCTTTGTTCTGTTTTTGAAATTCCTTTTTAGAGTGGGTTTGAGCTGATTCTCGCTGCCCTGTTTATGCCAGTCTAGACACACTTGATTCCCTTACGGAGACATATCAGTACATAGGTTTTAAGATTCTTACTAGTCAGATCTATTCCTCTGCGGGAAATATGGGGTTTTGAGTCCCTTTCACTGAGGAAGGTGTAGGTCTTGTCTATTCCATAGTTGGTTTTTGGAACGGTACCTGTGCTTATATCAAACTCTGGTTTGATGCATCACCCCACCTCTCCTTCCCCCTTAAGCAGGCATAAGAGTGTTTTCTAAATGTGAGACTCTGTTCTCTTGCCTAACTCAGTTCATGTGTATCCATGTTTACAGGATCTTCCTAAGTGATATCTTATGATAAGTTTCTTTTCCTGTGTGACTTCTTTCACTTAGAATCATCGTACGTGAATCCACTCATTTTGCTGCTACTGGTCTTATGACATTGATTTCGTGGCTGAGGGATATTCCATCGTACGTAAGTTCCACAATGTTTGGAACCATTTTTATATTTCCTGGGATATTTCAGGTGTACCCAGGTTGAGGTTCCTGTAAGCAGTGCAGCCCTCAATTAGGGGGTGGCTCTGTCTTATGGATTTTCATTTTTCCCAAGGTATATTCCCTAGACTGGAAGTGCCCTTGGCTCTGTAGCTCTGTTGTTTACTTGCTTTAGGGAACACAATGCACTCCTCCAGTGAGGCAGTTGGCAACTTACATCCCGCCCATCAGCATAACAGGGCTCCCTGTTCTCCAGGGCCTGTCTTGCCTTTCTGGTTTTTTACACATTTTGTGGATGTCCCTTTTGACCGGTGGGAAGTGATACTTCTTTGTAGTGCAGATTTGCATTGCCCGCTTGCTTGCTTGGCCAAAAACGGCGTATGCGTTTTCTCCTGAATATATTCAGGTGAAAACGCATACGCCCTTTTTGGCCAAGTGCATCATTGTCGAAGTTGTGCCCCTCTTCCTGTGCTTTACAGGCGATTCCAACGTACCTCTTGAAATCTGTTTCCTGCTATTCTGCCTCGCTTTCAAGTCCGCCTCGTTGCCTTCCCTCAACAGATTTTTGGACGATAGTTGGCCTTGATTACTCTGCCAGTTTGTGAATTGCTGTGCCCCTGAGCTCCATTTTTCAACTCGTTTCTTGTGAGCTGAACGCAAGTCCAAACTTTTGGTTCAGGACCTATACTGGTTCCCGGTGGGTGGCTGAGACTTTGGTTCATTCTTCTTCCTGCCGGGAAATTAGAGTGACATGTGCCCATCCAAATGCCTAGCAGCTACTCTCTCATTGGTTCTCCCTCTTCCCTTTCATCCTCTGCCAAATTGGCAACCTGTGCGAACCAGGAGCTTAAAGGGGCTGTCTCTCCAAGTTGGGAGATTGATAGGAAAACAGTTGGAAAGTCAAACCGGAGCACCAGGAGAGGGGCTCTTCGTTGAGTTTTAGAAACCTGTCGTATTCACAGTGTGTCCATTCTCTAGGTTTCCCGTACACGTTATAGCTGTAGTAATATTCCCTTCAACCTGGAGAGCTGGGACCCATGGAATGGGTGCCATGCATTATTGCTTTAAAGGGTCTGCATTTGCTCACCCAATCTCACCAATCCTCTCAGTCCCAAGTGTCCAGCCTTATGCCACATCCAGCTGTCATTGTAGATAGGGTCATTCCAGGTTGCATCAGAGACCCTGAAGGAATTGTGAAGAATTTCCCTGTTTCTTTGTTCTGTTTTTGAAATTCCTTTTTAGAGTGGGTTTGAGCTGATTCTCGCTGCCCTGTTTATGCCAGTCTAGACACACTTGATTCCCTTACGGAGACATATCAGTACATAGGTTTTAAGATTCTTACTAGTCAGATCTATTCCTCTGCGGGAAATATGGGGTTTTGAGTCCCTTTCACTGAGGAAGGTGTAGGTCTTGTCTATTCCATAGTTGGTTTTTGGAACGGTACCTGTGCTTATATCAAACTCGGGTTTGATGCATCACCCCACCTCTCCTTCCCCCTTAAGCAGGCATAAGAGTGTTTTCTAAATGTGAGACTCTGTTCTCTTGCCTAACTCAGTTCATGTGTATCCATGTTTACAGGATCTTCCTAAGTGATATCTTATGATAAGTTTCTTTTCCTGTGTGACTTCTTTCACTTAGAATCATCGTACCTGAATCCACTCATTTTGCTGCTACTGGTCTTATGACATTGATTTCGTGGCTGAGGGATATTCCATCGTACGTAAGTTCCACAGTGTTTGGAACCATTTTTATATTTCCTGGGATATTTCAGGTGTACCCAGGTTGAGGTTCTTGTAAGCAGTGCAGCCCTCAATTAGGGGGTGGCTCTGTCTTATGGATTTTCAGTTTTCCCAAGGTATATTCCCTAGACTGGAAGTGCCCTTGGCTCTGTAGCTCTGTTGTTTACTTGTTTTAGGGAACACAATGCACTCCTCCAGTGAGGCAGTTGGCAAC
Source organism: Mesoplodon mirus (assembly GCF_964341445.2). Lineage (NCBI taxonomy): Eukaryota > Metazoa > Chordata > Mammalia > Artiodactyla > Ziphiidae > Mesoplodon > Mesoplodon mirus. The sequence goes on from NC_138984.1 coordinate 117,714,569, forward strand.
TTACATCCCGCCCATCAGCATAACAGGGCTCCCTGTTCTCCAGGGCCTGTCTTGCCTTTCTGGTTTTTTACACATTTTGTGGATGTCCCTTTTGACCGGTGGGAAGTGATACTTCTTTGTAGTGCAGATTTGCATTGCCCGCTTGCTTGCTTGGCCAAAAACGGCGTATGCGTTTTCTCCTGAATATATTCAGGAGAAAACGCATATGCCCTTTTTGGCCAAGTGCATCATTGTCGAAGTTGTGCCCCTCTTCCTGTGCTTTACAGGCGATTCCAACGTACCTCTTGAAATCTGTTTCCTGCTATTCTGCCTCGCTTTCAAGTCTGCCTCGTTGCCTTCCCTCAACAGATTTTTGGACGATAGTTGGCCTTGATTACTCTGCCAGTTTGTGAATTGCTGTGCCCCTGAGCTCCATTTTTCAACTCGTTTTTTGTGAGCTGAACGCAAGTCAAAACTTTTGGTTCAGGACCTATACTGGTTCCCGGTGGGTGGCTGAGACTTTGGTTCATTCTTCTTCCTGCCGGGAAATTAGAGTGACATGTGCCCATCCAAATGCCTAGCAGCTACTCTCTCATTGGTTCTCCCTCTTCCCTTTCATCCTCTGCCAAATTGGCAACCTGTGCGAACCAGGAGCTTGAAGGGGCTGTCTCTCCAAGTTGGGAGATTGATAGGAAAGCAGTTGGAAAGTCAAACCGGAGCACCAGGAGAGGGGCTCTTCGTTGAGTTTTAGAAACCTGTCGTATTCACAGTGTGTCCATTCTCTAGGTTTCCTGTACACGTTATAGCTGTAGTAATATTCCCTTCAACCTGGAGAGCTGGGACCCATGGAATGGGTGCCATGCATTATTGATTTAAAGGGTCTGCATTTGCTCACCCAATCTCACCAATCCTCTCAGTCCCAAGTGTCCAGCCTTATGCCACATCCAGCTGTCATTGTAGATAGGGTCATTCCAGGTTGCATCAGAGACCCTGAAGGAATTGTGAAGAATTTCCCTGTTTCTTTGTTCTGTTTTTGAAATTCCTTTTTAGAGTGGGTTTGAGCTGATTCTCGCTGCCCTGTTTATGCCAGTCTAGACACACTTGATTCCCTTACGGAGACATATCAGTACATAGGTTTTAAGATTCTTACTAGTCAGATCTATTCCTCTGCGGGAAATATGTGGTTTTGAGTCCCTTTCACTGAGGAAGGTGTAGGTCTTGTCTATTCCATAGTTGGTTTTTGGAACGGTACCTGTGCTTATATCAAACTCGGGTTTGATGCATCACCCCACCTCTCCTTCCCCCTTAAGCAGGCATAAGAGTGTTTTCTAAATGTGAGACTCTGTTCTCTTGCCTAACTCAGTTCATGTGTAGCCATGTTTACAGGATCTTCCTAAGTGATATCTTATGATAAGTTTCTTTTCCTGTGTGACTTCTTTCACTTAGAATCATCGTACCTGAATCCACTCATTTTGCTGCTACTGGTCTTATGACATTGATTTCGTGGCTGAGGGATATTCCATCGTACGTAAGTTCCACAGTGTTTGGAACCATTTTTATATTTCCTGGGATATTTCAGGTGTACCCAGGTTGAGGTTCTTGTAAGCAGTGCAGCCCTCAATTAGGGGGTGGCTCTGTCTTATGGATTTTCAGTTTTCCCAAGGTATATTCCCTAGACTGGAAGTGCCCTTGGCTCTGTAGCTCTGTTGTTTACTTGCTTTAGGGAACACAATGCACTCCTCCAGTGAGGCAGTTGGCAACTTACATCCCGCCCATCAGCATAACAGGGCTCCCTGTTCTCCAGGGCCTGTCTTGCCTTTCTGGTTTTTTACACATTTTGTGGATGTCCCTTTTGACCGGTGGGAAGTGATACTTCTTTGTAGTGCAGATTTGTATTGCCCGCTTGCTTGCTTGGCCAAAAACGGCGTATGCGTTTTCTCCTGAATATATTCAGGAGAAAACGCATACGCCCTTTTTGGCCAAGTGCATCATGGTCGAAGTTGTGCCCCTCTTCCTGTGCTTTACAGGCGATTCCAACGTACCTCTTGAAATCTGTTTCCTGCTATTCTGCCTCGCCTTCAAGTCCGCCTCGTTGCCTTCCCTCAACAGATTTTTGGACGATAGTTGGCCTTGATTACTCTGCCAGTTTGTGAATTGCTGTGCCCCTGAGCTCCATTTTCCAACTCGTTTCTTGTGAGCTGAATGCAAGTCCAAACTTTTGGTTCAGGACCTATACTTGTTCCCGGTGGGTGGCTGAGACTTTGGTTCATTCTTCTTCCTGCCGGGAAATTAGAGTGACATGTGCCCATCCAAATGCCTAGCAGCTACTCTCTCATTGGTTCTCCCTCTTCCCTTTCATCCTCTGCCAAATTGGCAACCTGTGCGAACCAGGAGCTTAAAGGGGCTGTCTCTCCAAGTTGGGAGATTGATAGGAAAGCAGTTGGAAAGTCAAACCGGAGCACCAGGAGAGGGGCTCTTCGTTGAGTTTTAGAAACCTGTCGTATTCACAGTGTGTCCATTCTCTAGGTTTCCCGTACACGTTATATCTGTAGTAATATTCCCTTCAACCTGGAGAGCTGGGACACATGGAATGGGTGCCATGCATTATTGCTTTAAAGGGTCTGCATTTGCTCACCCAATCTCACCAATCCTCTCAGTCCCAAGTGTCCAGCCTTATGCCACATCCAGCTGTCATTGTAGATAGGGTCATTCCAGGTTGCATCAGAGACCCTGAAGGAATTGTAAAGAATTTCCCTGTTTCTTTGTTCTGTTTTTGAAATTCCTTTTTAGAGTGGGTTTGAGCTGATTCTCGCTGCCCTGTTTATGCCAGTCTAGACACACTTGATTCCCTTACGGAGACATATCAGTACATAGGTTTTAAGATTCTTACTAGTCAGATCTATTCCGCTGCGGGAAATATGGGGTTTTGAGTCCCTTTCACTGAGGAAGGTGTAGGTCTTGTCTATTCCATAGTTGGTTTTTGGAACGGTACCTGTGCTTATATCAAAGTCTGGTTTGATGCATCACCCCACCTCTCCTTCCCCCTTAAGCAGGCATAAGAGTGTTTTCTAAATGTGAGACTCTGTTCTCTTGCCTAACTCAGTTCATGTGTAGCCATGTTTACAGGATCTTCCTAAGTGATATCTTATGATAAGTTTCTTTTCCTGTGTGACTTCTTTCACTTAGAATCATCGTACCTGAATCCACTCATTTTGCTGCTACTGGTCTTATGACATTGATTTCGTGGCTGAGGGATATTCCATCGTACGTAAGTTCCACAATGTTTGGAACCATTTTTATATTTCCTGGTATATTTCAGGTGTACCCAGGTTGAGGTTCTTGTAAGCAGTGCAGCCCTCAATTAGGGGGTGGCTCTGTCTTATGGATTTTCAGTTTTCCCAAGGTATATTCCCTAGACTGGAAGTGCCCTTGGCTCTGTAGCTCTGTTGTTTACTTGCTTTAGGGAACACAATGCACTCCTCCAGTGAGGCAGTTGGCAACTTACATCCCGCCCATCAGCATAACAGGGCTCCCTGTTCTCCAGGGCCTGTCTTGCCTTTCTGGTTTTTTACACATTTTGTGGATGTCCCTTTTGACCGGTGGGAAGTGATACTTCTTTGTAGTGCAGATTTGCATTGCCCGCTTGCTTGCTTGGCCAAAAACGGCGTATGCGTTTTCTCCTGAATATATTCAGGAGAAAACGCATACGCCCTTTTTGGCCAAGTGCATCATTGTCGAAGTTGTGCCCCTCTTCCTGTGCTTTACAGGCGATTCCAACGTACCTCTTGAAATCTGTTTCCTGCTATTCTGCCTCGCTTTCAAGTCCGCCTCGTTGCCTTCCCTCAACAGGTTTTTGGACGATAGTTGGCCTTGATTACTCTGCCAGTTTGTGAATTGCTGTGCCCCTGAGCTCCATTTTTCAACTCGTTTCTTGTGAGCTGAACGCAAGTCCAAACTTTTGGTTCAGGACCTATACTGGTTCCCGGTGGGTGGCTGAGACTTTGGTTCATTCTTCTTCCTGCCGGGAAATTAGAGTGACATGTGCCCATCCAAATGCCTAGCAGCTACTCTCTCATTGGTTCTCCCTCTTCCCTTTCATCCTCTGCCAAATTGGCAACCTGTGCGAACCAGGAGCTTAAAGGGGCTGTCTCTCCAAGTTGGGAGATTGATAGGAAAGCAGTTGGAAAGTCAAACCGGAGCACCAGGAGAGGGGCTCTTCGTTGAGTTTTAGAAACCTGTCGTATTCACAGTGTGTCCATTCTCTAGGTTTCCCGTACACGTTATAGCTGTAGTAATATTCCCTTCAACCTGGAGAGCTGGGACCCATGGATTGGGTGCCATGCATTATTGCTTTAAAGGGTCTGCATTTGCTCACCCAATCTCACCAATCCTCTCAGTCCCAAGTGTCCAGCCTTATGCCACATCCAGCTGTCATTGTAGATAGGGTCATTCCAGGTTGCATCAGAGACCCTGAAGGAATTGTGAAGAATTTCCCTGTTTCTTTGTTCTGTTTTTGAAATTCCTTTTTAGAGTGGGTTTGAGCTGATTCTCGCTGCCCTGTTTATGCCAGTCTAGACACACTTGATTCCCTTACGGAGACATATCAGTACATAGGTTTTAAGATTCTTACTAGTCAGATCTATTCCTCTGCGGGAAATATGGGGTTTTGAGTCCCTTTCACTGAGGAAGGTGTAGGTCTTGTCTATTCCATAGTTGGTTTTTGGAACGGTACCTGTGCTTATATCAAACTCTGGTTTGATGCATCACCCCACCTCTCCTTCCCCCTTAAGCAGGCATAAGAGTGTTTTCTAAATGTGAGACTCTGTTCTCTTGCCTAACTCAGTTCATGTGTATCCATGTTTACAGGATCTTCCTAAGTGATATCTTATGATAAGTTTCTTTTCCTGTGTGACTTCTTTCACTTAGAATCATCGTACGTGAATCCACTCATTTTGCTGCTACTGGTCTTATGACATTGATTTCGTGGCTGAGGGATATTCCATCGTACGTAAGTTCCACAATGTTTGGAACCATTTTTATATTTCCTGGGATATTTCAGGTGTACCCAGGTTGAGGTTCCTGTAAGCAGTGCAGCCCTCAATTAGGGGGTGGCTCTGTCTTATGGATTTTCATTTTTCCCAAGGTATATTCCCTAGACTGGAAGTGCCCTTGGCTCTGTAGCTCTGTTGTTTACTTGCTTTAGGGAACACAATGCACTCCTCCAGTGAGGCAGTTGGCAACTTACATCCCGCCCATCAGCATAACAGGGCTCCCTGTTCTCCAGGGCCTGTCTTGCCTTTCTGGTTTTTTACACATTTTGTGGATGTCCCTTTTGACCGGTGGGAAGTGATACTTCTTTGTAGTGCAGATTTGCATTGCCCGCTTGCTTGCTTGGCCAAAAACGGCGTATGCGTTTTCTCCTGAATATATTCAGGTGAAAACGCATACGCCCTTTTTGGCCAAGTGCATCATTGTCGAAGTTGTGCCCCTCTTCCTGTGCTTTACAGGCGATTCCAACGTACCTCTTGAAATCTGTTTCCTGCTATTCTGCCTCGCTTTCAAGTCCGCCTCGTTGCCTTCCCTCAACAGATTTTTGGACGATAGTTGGCCTTGATTACTCTGCCAGTTTGTGAATTGCTGTGCCCCTGAGCTCCATTTTTCAACTCGTTTCTTGTGAGCTGAACGCAAGTCCAAACTTTTGGTTCAGGACCTATACTGGTTCCCGGTGGGTGGCTGAGACTTTGGTTCATTCTTCTTCCTGCCGGGAAATTAGAGTGACATGTGCCCATCCAAATGCCTAGCAGCTACTCTCTCATTGGTTCTCCCTCTTCCCTTTCATCCTCTGCCAAATTGGCAACCTGTGCGAACCAGGAGCTTAAAGGGGCTGTCTCTCCAAGTTGGGAGATTGATAGGAAAACAGTTGGAAAGTCAAACCGGAGCACCAGGAGAGGGGCTCTTCGTTGAGTTTTAGAAACCTGTCGTATTCACAGTGTGTCCATTCTCTAGGTTTCCCGTACACGTTATAGCTGTAGTAATATTCCCTTCAACCTGGAGAGCTGGGACCCATGGAATGGGTGCCATGCATTATTGCTTTAAAGGGTCTGCATTTGCTCACCCAATCTCACCAATCCTCTCAGTCCCAAGTGTCCAGCCTTATGCCACATCCAGCTGTCATTGTAGATAGGGTCATTCCAGGTTGCATCAGAGACCCTGAAGGAATTGTGAAGAATTTCCCTGTTTCTTTGTTCTGTTTTTGAAATTCCTTTTTAGAGTGGGTTTGAGCTGATTCTCGCTGCCCTGTTTATGCCAGTCTAGACACACTTGATTCCCTTACGGAGACATATCAGTACATAGGTTTTAAGATTCTTACTAGTCAGATCTATTCCTCTGCGGGAAATATGGGGTTTTGAGTCCCTTTCACTGAGGAAGGTGTAGGTCTTGTCTATTCCATAGTTGGTTTTTGGAACGGTACCTGTGCTTATATCAAAGTCTGGTTTGATGCATCACCCCACCTCTCCTTCCCCCTTAAGCAGGCATAAGAGTGTTTTCTAAATGTGAGACTCTGTTCTCTTGCCTAACTCAGTTCATGTGTATCCATGTTTACAGGATCTTCCTAAGTGATATCTTATGATAAGTTTCTTTTCCTGTGTGACTTCTTTCACTTAGAATCATCGTACGTGAATCCACTCATTTTGCTGCTACTGGTCTTATGACATTGATTTCGTGGCTGAGGGATATTCCATCGTACGTAAGTTCCACAATGTTTGGAACCATTTTTATATTTCCTGGGATATTTCAGGTGTACCCAGGTTGAGGTTCCTGTAAGCAGTGCAGCCCTCAATTAGGGGGTGGCTCTGTCTTATGGATTTTCAGTTTTCCCAAGGTATATTCCCTAGACTGGAAGTGCCCTTGGCTCTGTAGCTCTGTTGTTTACTTGCTTTAGGGAACACAATGCACTCCTCCAGTGAGGCAGTTGGCAACTTACATCCCGCCCATCAGCATAACAGGGCTCCCTGTTCTCCAGGGCCTGTCTTGCCTTTCTGGTTTTTTACACATTTTGTGGATGTCCCTTTTGACCGGTGGGAAGTGATACTTCTTTGTAGTGCAGATTTGCATTGCCCGCTTGCTTGCTTGGCCAAAAACGGCGTATGCGTTTTCTCCTGAATATATTCAGGAGAAAACGCATACGCCCTTTTTGGCCAAGTGCATCATTGTCGAAGTTGTGCCCCTCTTCCTGTGCTTTACAGGCGATTCCAACGTACCTCTTGAAATCTGTTTCCTGCTATTCTGCCTCGCTTTCAAGTCCGCCTCGTTGCCTTCCCTCAACAGATTTTTGGACGATAGTTGGCCTTGATTACTCTGCCAGTTTGTGAATTGCTGTGCCCGTGAGCTCCATTTTTCAACTCGTTTCTTGTGAGCTGAACGCAAGTCAAAACTTTTGGTTCAGGACCTATACTGGTTCCCGGTGGGTGGCTGAGACTTTGGTTCATTCTTCTTCCTGCCGGGAAATTAGAGTGACATGTGCCCATCCAAATGCCTAGCAGCTACTCTCTCATTGGTTCTCCCTCTTACCTTTCATCCTCTGCCAAATTGGCAACCTGTGCGAACCAGGAGCTTAAAGGGGCTGTCTCTCCAAGTTGGGAGATTGATAGGAAAACAGTTGGAAAGTCAAACCGGAGCACCAGGAGAGGGGCTCTTCGTTGAGTTTTAGAAACCTGTCGTATTCACAGTGTGTCCATTCTCTAGGTTTCCCATACACGTTATAGCTGTAGTAATATTCCCTTCAACCTGGAGAGCTGGGACCCATGGAATGGGTGCCATGCATTATTGCTTTAAAGGGTCTGCATTTGCTCACCCAATCTCACCAATCCTCTCAGTCCCAAGTGTCCAGCCTTATGCCACATCCAGCTGTCATTGTAGATAGGGTCATTCCAGGTTGCATCAGAGACCCTGAAGGAATTGTGAAGAATTTCCCTGTTTCTTTGTTCTGTTTTTGAAATTCCTTTTTAGAGTGGGTTTGAGCTGATTCTCGCTGCCCTGTTTATGCCAGTCTAGACACACTTGATTCCCTTACGGAGACATATCAGTACATAGGTTTTAAGATTCTTACTAGTCAGATCTATTCCTCTGCGGGAAATATGGGGTTTTGAGTCCCTTTCACTGAGGAAGGTGTAGGTCTTGTCTATTCCATAGTTGGTTTTTGGAACGGTACCTGTGCTTATATCAAAGTCTGGTTTGATGCATCACCCCACCTCTCCTTCCCCCTTAAGCAGGCATAAGAGTGTTTTCTAAATGTGAGACTCTGTTCTCTTGCCTAACTCAGTTCATGTGTAGCCATGTTTACAGGATCTTCCTAAGTGATATCTTATGATAAGTTTCTTTTCCTGTGTGACTTCTTTCACTTAGAATCATCGTACCTGAATCCACTCATTTTGCTGCTACTGGTCTTATGACATTGATTTCGTGGCTGAGGGATATTCCATCGTACGTAAGTTCCACAGTGTTTGGAACCATTTTTATATTTCCTGGGATATTTCAGGTGTACCCAGGTTGAGGTTCTTGTAAGCAGTGCAGCCCTCAATTAGGGGGTGGCTCTGTCTTATGGATTTTCAGTTTTCCCAAGGTATATTCCCTAGACTGGAAGTGCCCTTGGCTCTGTAGCTCTGTTGTTTACTTGTTTTAGGGAACACAATGCACTCCTCCAGTGAGGCAGTTGGCAACTTACATCCCGCCCATCAGCATAACAGGGCTCCCTGTTCTCCAGGGCCTGTCTTGCCTTTCTGGTTTTTTACACATTTTGTGGATGTCCCTTTTGACCGGTGGGAAGTGATACTTCTTTGTAGTGCAGATTTGCATTGCCCGCTTGCTTGCTTGGCCAAAAACGGCGTATGCGTTTTCTCCTGAATATATTCAGGAGAAAACGCATACGCCCTTTTTGGCCAAGTGCATCATGGTCGAAGTTGTGCCCCTCTTCCTGTGCTTTACAGGCGATTCCAACGTACCTCTTGAAATCTGTTTCCTGCTATTCTGCCTCGCCTTCAAGTCCGCCTCGTTGCCTTCCCTCAACAGATTTTTGGACGATAGTTGGCCTTGATTACTCTGCCAGTTTGTGAATTGCTGTGCCCCTGAGCTCCATTTTCCAACTCGTTTCTTGTGAGCTGAACGCAAGTCCAAACTTTTGGTTCAGGACCTATACTGGTTCCCGGTGGGTGGCTGAGACTTTGGTTCATTCTTCTTCCTGCCGGGAAATTAGAGTGACATGTGCCCATCCAAATGCCTAGCAGCTACTCTCTCATTGGTTCTCCCTCTTCCCTTTCATCCTCTGCCAAATTGGCAACCTGTGCGAACCAGGAGCTTAAAGGGGCTGTCTCTCCAAGTTGGGAGATTGATAGGAAAGCAGTTGGAAAGTCAAACCGGAGCACCAGGAGAGGGGCTCTTCGTTGAGTTTTAGAAACCTGTCGTATTCACAGTGTGTCCATTCTCTAGGTTTCCCGTACACGTTATAGCTGTAGTAATATTCCCTTCAACCTGGAGAGCTGGGACCCATGGAATGGGTGCCATGCATTATTACTTTAAAGGGTCTGCATTTGCTCACCCAATCTCACCAATCCTCTCAGTCCCAAGTGTCCAGCCTTATGCCACATCCAGCTGTCATTGTAGATAGGGTCATTCCAGGTTGCATCAGAGACCCTGAAGGAATTGTAAAGAATTTCCCTGTTTCTTTGTTCTGTTTTTGAAATTCCTTTTTAGAGTGGGTTTGAGCTGATTCTCGCTGCCCTGTTTATGCCAGTCTAGACACACTTGATTCCCTTACGGAGACATATCAGTACATAGGTTTTAAGATTCTTACTAGTCAGATCTATTCCTCTGCGGGAAATATGGGGTTTTGAGTCCCTTTCACTGAGGAAGGTGTAGGTCTTGTCTATTCCATAGTTGGTTTTTGGAACGGTACCTGTGCTTATATCAAAGTCTGGTTTGATGCATCACCCCACCTCTCCTTCCCCCTTAAGCAGGCATAAGAGTGTTTTCTAAATGTGAGACTCTGTTCTCTTGCCTAACTCAGTTCATGTGTAGCCATGTTTACAGGATCTTCCTAAGTGATATCTTATGATAAGTTTCTTTTCCTGTGTGACTTCTTTCACTTAGAATCATCGTACCTGAATCCACTCATTTTGCTGCTACTGGTCTTATGACATTGATTTCGTGGCTGAGGGATATTTCATCGTACGTAATTTCCACAATGTTTGGAACCATTTTTATATTTCCTGGGATATTTCAGGTGTACCCAGGTTGAGGTTCTTGTAAGCAGTGCAGCCCTCAATTAGGGGGTGGCTCTGTCTTATGGATTTTCAGTTTTCCCAAGGTATATTCCCTAGACTGGAAGTGCCCTTGGCTCTGTAGCTCTGTTGTTTACTTGCTTTAGGGAACACAATGCACTCCTCCAGTGAGGCAGTTGGCAACTTACATCCCGCCCATCAGCATAACAGGGCTCCCTGTTCTCCAGGGCCTGTCTTGCCTTTCTGGTTTTTTACACATTTTGTGGATGTCCCTTTTGACCGGTGGGAAGTGATACTTCTTTGTAGTGCAGATTTGCATTGCCCGCTTGCTTGCTTGGCCAAAAACGGCGTATGCGTTTTCTCCTGAATATATTCAGGAGAAAACGCATACGCCGTTTTTGGCCAAGTGCATCATTGTCGAAGTTGTGCCCCTCTTCCTGTGCTTTACAGGCGATTCCAACGTACCTCTTGAAATCTGTTTCCTGCTATTCTGCCTCGCTTTCAAGTCCGCCTCGTTGCCTTCCCTCAACAGATTTTTGGACGATAGTTGGCCTTGATTACTCTGCCAGTTTGTGAATTGCTGTGCCCCTGAGCTCCATTTTTCAACTCGTTTCTTGTGAGCTGAACGCAAGTCCAAACTTTTGGTTCAGGACCTATACTGGTTCCCGGTGGGTGGCTGAGACTTTGGTTCATTCTTCTTCCTGCCGGGAAATTAGAGTGACATGTCCCATCCAAATGCCTAGCAGCTACTCTCTCATTGGTTCTCCCTCTTCCCTTTCATCCTCTGCCAAATTGGCAACCTGTGCGAACCAGGAGCTTAAAGGGGCTGTCTCTCCAAGTTGGGAGATTGATAGGAAAGCAGTTGGAAAGTCAAACCGGAGCACCAGGAGAGGGGCTCTTCGTTGAGTTTTAGAAACCTGTCGTATTCACAGTGTGTCCATTCTCTAGGTTTCCCGTACACGTTATAGCTGTAGTAATATTCCCTTCAACCTGGAGAGCTGGGACCCATGGAATGGGTGCCATGCATTATTGCTTTAAAGGGTCTGCATTTGCTCACCCAATCTCACCAATCCTCTCAGTCCCAAGTGTCCAGCCTTATGCCACATCCAGCTGTCATTGTAGATATGGTCATTCCAGGTTGCATCAGAGACCCTGAAGGAATTGTGAAGAATTTCCCTGTTTCTTTGTTCTGTTTTTGAAATTCCTTTTTAGAGTGGGTTTGAGCTGATTCTCGCTGCCCTGTTTATGCCAGTCTAGACACACTTGATTCCCTTACGGAGACATATCAGTACATAGGTTTTAAGATTCTTACTAGTCAGATCTATTCCTCTGCGGGAAATATGGGGTTTTGAGTCCCTTTCACTGAGGAAGGTGTAGGTCTTGTCTATTCCATAGTTGGTTTTTGGAACGGTACCTGTGCTTATATCAAACTCTGGTTTGATGCATCACCCCACCTCTCCTTCCCCCTTAAGCAGGCATAAGAGTGTTTTCTAAATGTGAGACTCTGTTCTCTTGCCTAACTCAGTTCATGTGTATCCATGTTTACAGGATCTTCCTAAGTGATATCTTATGATAAGTTTCTTTTCCTGTGTGACTTCTTTCACTTAGAATCATCGTACGTGAATCCACTCATTTTGCTGCTACTGGTCTTATGACATTGATTTCGTGGCTGAGGGATATTCCATCGTACGTAAGTTCCACAATGTTTGGAACCATTTTTATATTTCCTGGGATATTTCAGGTGTACCCAGGTTGAGGTTCCTGTAAGCAGTGCAGCCCTCAATTAGGGGGTGGCTCTGTCTTATGGATTTTCAGTTTTCCCAAGGTATATTCCCTAGACTGGAAGTGCCCTTGGCTCTGTAGCTCTGTTGTTTACTTGCTTTAGGGAACACAATGCACTCCTCCAGTGAGGCAGTTGGCAACTTACATCCCGCCCATCAGCATAACAGGGCTCCCTGTTCTCCAGGGCCTGTCTTGCCTTTCTGGTTTTTTACACATTTTGTGGATGTCCCTTTTGACCGGTGGGAAGTGATACTTCTTTGTAGTGCAGATTTGCATTGCCCGCTTGCTTGCTTGGCCAAAAACGGCGTATGCGTTTTCTCCTGAATATATTCAGGAGAAAACGCATACGCCCTTTTCGGCCAAGTGCATCATTGTCGAAGTTGTGCCCCTCTTCCTGTGCTTTACAGGCGATTCCAACGTACCTCTTGAAATCTGTTTCCTGCTATTCTGCCTCGCTTTCAAGTCCGCCTCGTTGCCTTCCCTCAACAGATTTTTGGACGATAGTTGGCCTTGATTACTCTGCCAGTTTGTGAATTGCTGTGCCCCTGAGCTCCATTTTTCAACTCGTTTCTTGTGAGCTGAACGCAAGTCCAAACTTTTGGTTCAGGACCTATACTGGTTCCCGGTGGGTGGCTGAGACTTTGGTTCATTCTTCTTCCTGCCGGGAAATTAGAGTGACATGTGCCCATCCAAATGCCTAGCAGCTACTCTCTCATTGGTTCTCCCTCTTCCCTTTCATCCTCTGCCAAATTGGCAACCTGTGCGAACCAGGAGCTTAAAGGGGCTGTCTCTCCAAGTTGGGAGATTGATAGGAAAACAGTTGGAAAGTCAAACCGGAGCACCAGGAGAGGGGCTCTTCGTTGAGTTTTAGAAACCTGTCGTATTCACAGTGTGTCCATTCTCTAGGTTTCCCGTACACGTTATAGCTGTAGTAATATTCCCTTCAACCTGGAGAGCTGGGACCCACGGAATGGGTGCCATGCATTATTGCTTTAAAGGGTCTGCATTTGCTCACCCAATCTCACCAATCCTCTCAGTCCCAAGTGTCCAGCCTTATGCCACATCCAGCTGTCATTGTAGATAGGGTCATTCCAGGTTGCATCAGAGACCCTGAAGGAATTGTGAAGAATTTCCCTGTTTCTTTGTTCTGTTTTTGAAATTCCTTTTTAGAGTGGGTTTGAGCTGATTATCGCTGCCCTGTTTATGCCAGTCTAGACACACTTGATTCCCTTATGGAGACATATCAGTACATAGGTTTTAAGATTCTTACTAGTCAGATCTATTCCTCTGCGGGAAATATGGGGTTTTGAGTCCCTTTCACTGAGGAAGGTGTAGGTCTTGTCTATTCCATAGTTGGTTTTTGGAACGGTACCTGTGCTTATATCAAACTCGGGTTTGATGCATCACCCCACCTCTCCTTCCCCCTTAAGCAGGCATAAGAGTGTTTTCTAAATGTGAGACTCTGTTCTCTTGCCTAACTCAGTTCATGTGTAGCCATGTTTACAGGATCTTCCTAAGTGATATCTTATGATAAGTTTCTTTTCCTGTGTGACTTCTTTCACTTAGAATCATCGTACCTGAATCCACTCATTTTGCTGCTACTGGTCTTATGACATTGATTTCGTGGCTGAGGGATATTCCATCGTACGTAAGTTCCACAATGTTTGGAACCATTTTTATATTTCCTGGGATATTTCAGGTGTACCCAGGTTGAGGTTCCTGTAAGCAGTGCAGCCCTCAATTAGGGGGTGGCTCTGTCTTATGGATTTTCAGTTTTCCCAAGGTATATTCCCTAGATTGGAAGTGCCCTTGGCTCTGTAGCTCTGTTGTTTACTTGATTTAGGGAACACAATGCACTCCTCCAGTGAGGCAGTTGGCAACTTACATCCCACCCATCAGCATAACAGGGCTCCCTGTTCTCCAGGGCCTGTCTTGCCTTTCTGGTTTTTTACACATTTTGTGGATGTCCCTTTTGACCGGTGGGAAGTGATACTTCTTTGTAGTGCAGATTTGCATTGCCCGCTTGCTTGCTTGGCCAAAAACGGCGTATGCGTTTTCTCCTGAATATATTCAGGAGAAAACGCATACGCCCTTTTTGGCCAAGTGCATCATTGTCGAAGTTGTGCCCCTCTTCCTGTGCTTTACAGGCGATTCCAACGTACCTCTTGAAATCTGTTTCCTGCTATTCTGCCTCGCTTTCAAGTCCGCCTCGTTGCCTTCCCTCAACAGATTTTTGGACGATAGTTGGCCTTGATTACTCTGCCAGTTTGTGAATTGCTGTGCCCCTGAGCTCCATTTTTCAACTCGTTTCTTGTGAGCTGAACGCAAGTCCAAACTTTTGGTTCAGGACCTATACTGGTTCCCGGTGGTTGGCTGAGACTTTGGTTCATTCTTCTTCCTGCCGGGAAATTAGAGTGACATGTGCCCATCCAAATGCCTAGCAGCTACTCTCTCATTGGTTCTCCCTCTTCCCTTTCATCCTCTGCCAAATTGGCAACCTGTGCGAACCAGGAGCTTGAAGGGGCTGTCTCTCCAAGTTGGGAGATTGATAGGAAAGCAGTTGGAAAGTCAAACCGGAGCACCAGGAGAGGGGCTCTTCGTTGAGTTTTAGAAACCTGTCGTATTCACAGTGTGTCCATTCTCTAGGTTTCCCGTACACGTTATAGCTGTAGTAATATTCCCTTCAACCTGGAGAGCTGGGACCCATGGAATGGGTGCCATGCATTATTGCTTTAAAGGGTCTGCATTTGCTCACCCAATCTCACCAATCCTCTCAGTCCCAAGTGTCCAGCCTTATGCCACATCCAGCTGTCATTGTAGATAGGGTCATTCCAGGTTGCATCAGAGACCCTGAAGGAATTGTGACGAATTTCCCTGTTTCTTTGTTCTGTTTTTGAAATTCCTTTTTAGAGTGGGTTTGAGCTGATTCTCGCTGCCCTGTTTATGCCAGTCTAGACACACTTGATTCCCTTACGGAGACATATCAATACATAGGTTTTAAGATTCTTACTAGTCAGATCTATTCCTCTGCGGGAAATATGGGGTTTTGAGTCCCTTTCACTGAGGAAGGTGTAGGTCTTGTCTATTCCATAGTTGGTTTTTGGAACGGTACCTGTGCTTATATCAAACTCGGGTTTGATGCATCACCCCACCTCTCCTTCCCCCTTAAGCAGGCATAAGAGTGTTTTCTAAATGTGAGACTCTGTTCTCTTGCCTAACTCAGTTCATGTGTAGCCATGTTTACAGGATCTTCCTAAGTGATATCTTATGATAAGTTTCTTTTCCTGTGTGACTTCTTTCACTTAGAATCATCGTACCTGAATCCACTCATTTTGCTGCTACTGGTCTTATGACATTGATTTCGTGGCTGAGGGATATTCCATCGTACGTAAGTTCCACAATGTTTGGAACCATTTTTATATTTCCTGGGATATTTCAGGTGTACCCAGGTTGAGGTTCCTGTAAGCAGTGCAGCCCTCAATTAGGGGGTGGCTCTGTCTTATGGATTTTCAGTTTTCCCAAGGTATATTCCCTAGACTGGAAGTGCCCTTGGCTCTGTAGCTCTGTTGTTTACTTGCTTTAGGGAACACAATGCACTCCTCCAGTGAGGCAGTTGGCAACTTACATCCCGCCCATCAGCATAACAGGGCTCCCTGTTCTCCAGGGCCTGTCTTGCCTTTCTGGTTTTTTACACATTTTGTGGATGTCCCTTTTGACCGGTGGGAAGTGATACTTCTTTGTAGTGCAGATTTGCATTGCCCGCTTGCTTGCTTGGCCAAAAACGGCGTATGCGTTTTCTCCTGAATATATTCAGGAGAAAACGCATACGCCCTTTTTGGCCAAGTGCATCATTCTCGAAGTTGTGCCCCTCTTCCTGTGCTTTACAGGCGATTCCAACGTACCTCTTGAAATCTGTTTCCTGCTATTCTGCCTCGCTTTCAAGTCCGCCTCGTTGCCTTCCCTCAACAGATTTTTGGACGATAGTTGGCCTTGATTACTCTGCCAGTTTGTGAATTGCTGTGCCCCTGAGCTCCATTTTTCAACTCGTTTCTTGTGAGCTGAACGCAAGTCCAAACTTTTGGTTCAGGACCTATACTGTTTCCCGGTGGGTGGCTGAGACTTTGGTTCATTCTTCTTCCTGCCGGGAAATTAGAGTGACATGTGCCCATCCAAATGCATAGCAGCTACTCTCTCATTGGTTCTCCCTCTTCCCTTTCATCCTCTGCCAAATTGGCAACCTGTGCGAACCAGGAGCTTAAAGGGGCTGTCTCTCCAAGTTGGGAGATTGATAGGAAAGCAGTTGGAAAGTCAAACCGGAGCACCAGGAGAGGGGCTCTTCGTTGAGTTTTAGAAACCTGTCGTATTCACAGTGTGTCCATTCTCTAGGTTTCCCGTACACGTTATAGCTGTAGTAATATTCCCTTCAACCTGGAGAGCTGGGACCCATGGAATGGGTGCCATGCATTATTGCTTTAAAGGGTCTGCATTTGCTCACCCAATCTCACCAATCCTCTCAGTCCCAAGTGTCCAGCCTTATGCCACATCCAGCTGTCATTGTAGATAGGGTCATTCCAGGTTGCATCAGAGACCCTGAAGGAATTGTGAAGAATTTCCCTGTTTCTTTGTTCTGTTTTTGAAATTCCTTTTTAGAGTGGGTTTGAGCTGATTCTCGCTGCCCTGTTTATGCCAGTCTAGACACACTTGATTCCCTTACGGAGACATATCAGTACATAGGTTTTAAGATTCTGACTAGTCAGATCTCTTCCTCTGCGGGAAATATGGGGTTTTGAGTCCCTTTCACTGAGGAAGGTGTAAGTCTTGTCTATTCCATAGTTGGTTTTTAGAACGGTACCTGTGCTTATATCAAACTCGGGTTTGATGCATCACCCCACCTCTCCTTCCCCCTTAAGCAGGCATAAGAGTGTTTTCTAAATGTGAGACTCTGTTCTCTTGCCTAACTCAGTTCATGTGTAGCCATGTTTACAGGATCTTCCTAAGTGATATCTTATGATAAGTTTCTTTTCCTGTGTGACTTCTTTCACTTAGAATCATCGTACCTGAATCCACTCATTTTGCTGCTACTGGTCTTATGACATTGATTTCGTGGCTGAGGGATATTCCATCGTACGTAAGTTCCACAATGTTTGGAACCATTTTTATATTTCCTGGGATATTTCAGGTGTACCCAGGTTGAGGTTCCTGTAAGCAGTGCAGCCCTCAATTAGGGGGTGGCTCTGTCTTATGGATTTTCAGTTTTCCCAAGGTATATTCCCTAGACTGGAAGTGCCCTTGGCTCTGTAGCTCTGTTGTTTACTTGCTTTAGGGAACACAATGCACTCCTCCAGTGAGGCAGTTGGCAACTTACATCCCGCCCATCAGCATAACAGGGCTCCCTGTTCTCCAGGGCCTGTCTTGCCTTTCTGGTTTTTTACACATTTTGTGGATGTCCCTTTTGACCGGTGGGAAGTGATACTTCTTTGTAGTGCAGATTTGCATTGCCCGCTTGCTTGCTTGGCCAAAAACGGTGTATGCGTTTTCTCCTGAATATATTCAGGAGAAAACGCATACGCCCTTTTTGGCCAAGTGCATCATTGTCGAAGTTGTGCCCCTCTTCCTGTGCTTTACAGGCGATTCCAACGTACCTCTTGAAATCTGTTTCCTGCTATTCTGCCTCGCTTTCAAGTCCGCCTCGTTGCCTTCCCTCAACAGATTTTTGGACGATAGTTGGCCTTGATTACTCTGCCAGTTTGTGAATTGCTGTGCCCCTGAGCTCCATTTTTCAACTCGTTTCTTGTGAGCTGAACGCAAGTCCAAACTTTTGGTTCAGGACCTATACTGGTTCCCGGTGGGTGGCTGAGACTTTGGTTCATTCTTCTTCCTGCCGGGAAATTAGAGTGACATGTGCCCATCCAAATGCCTAGCAGCTACTCTCTCATTGGTTCTCCCTCTTCCCTTTCATCCTCTGCCAAATTGGCAACCTGTGCGAACCAGGAGCTTGAAGGGGCTGTCTCTCCAAGTTGGGAGATTGATAGGAAAGCAGTTGGAAAGTCAAACCGGAGCACCAGGAGAGGGGCTCTTCGTTGAGTTTTAGAAACCTGTCGTATTCACAGTGTGTCCATTCTCTAGGTTTCCCGTACACGTTATAGCTGTAGTAATATTCCCTTCAACCTGGAGAGCTGGGACCCATGGAATGGGTGCCATGCATTATTGCTTTAAAGGGTCTGCATTTGCTCACCCAATCTCACCAATCCTCTCAGTCCCAAGTGTCCAGCCTTATGCCACATCCAGCTGTCATTGTAGATAGGGTCATTCCAGGTTGCATCAGAGACCCTGAAGGAATTGTGAAGAATTTCCCTGTTTCTTTGTTCTGTTTTTGAAATTCCTTTTTAGAGTGGGTTTGAGCTGATTCTCGCTGCCCTGTTTATGCCAGTCTAGACACACTTGATTCCCTTACGGAGACATATCAGTACATAGGTTTTAAGATTCTGACTAGTCAGATCTCTTCCTCTGCGGGAAATATGGGGTTTTGAGTCCCTTTCACTGAGGAAGGTGTAAGTCTTGTCTATTCCATAGTTGGTTTTTAGAACGGTACCTGTGCTTATATCAAACTCGGGTTTGATGCATCACCCCACCTCTCCTTCCCCCTTAAGCAGCCATAAGAGTGTTTTCTAAATGTGAGACTCTGTTCTCTTGCCTAACTCAGTTCATGTGTAGCCATGTTTACAGGATCTTCCTAAGTGATATCTTATGATAAGTTTCTTTTCCTGTGTGACTTCTTTCACTTAGAATCATCGTACCTGAATCCACTCATTTTGCTGCTACTGGTCTTATGACATTGATTTCGTGGCTGAGGGATATTCCATCGTACGTAAGTTCCACAATGTTTGGAACCATTTTTATATTTCCTGGGATATTTCAGGTGTACCCAGGTTGAGGTTCCTGTAAGCAGTGCAGCCCTCAATTAGGGGGTGGCTCTGTCTTATGGATTTTCAGTTTTCCCAAGGTATATTCCCTAGACTGGAAGTGCCCTTGGCTCTGTAGCTCTGTTGTTTACTTGCTTTAGGGAACACAATGCACTCCTCCAGTGAGGCAGTTGGCAACTTACATCCCGCCCATCAGCATAACAGGGCTCCCTGTTCTCCAGGGCCTGTCTTGCCTTTCTGGTTTTTTACACATTTTGTGGATGTCCCTTTTGACCGGTGGGAAGTGATACTTCTTTGTAGTGCAGATTTGCATTGCCCGCTTGCTTGCTTGGCCAAAAACGATGTATGCGTTTTCTCCTGAATATATTCAGGAGAAAACGCATACGCCCTTTTTGGCCAAGTGCATCATTGTCGAAGTTGTGCCCCTCTTCCTGTGCTTTACAGGCGATTCCAACGTACCTCTTGAAATCTGTTTCCTGCTATTCTGCCTCGCTTTCAAGTCCGCCTCGTTGCCTTCCCTCAACAGATTTTTGGACGATAGTTGGCCTTGATTACTCTGCCAGTTTGTGAATTGCTGTGCCCCTGAGCTCCATTTTTCAACTCGTTTCTTGTGAGCTGAACGCAAGTCCAAACTTTTGGTTCAGGACCTATACTGGTTCCCGGTGGGTGGCTGAGACTTTGGTTCATTCTTCTTCCTGCCGGGAAATTAGAGTGACATGTGCCCATCCAAATGCCTAGCAGCTACTCTCTCATTGGTTCTCCCTCTTCCCTTTCATCCTCTGCCAAATTGGCAACCTGTGCGAACCAGGAGCTTAAAGGGGCTGTCTCTCCAATTTGGGAGATTGATAGGAAAGCAGTTGGAAAGTCAAACCGGAGCACCAGGAGAGGGGCTCTTCGTTGAGTTTTAGAAACCTGTCGTATTCACAGTGTGTCCATTCTCTAGGTTTCCCGTACACGTTATAGCTGTAGTAATATTCCCTTCAACCTGGAGAGCTGGGACCCATGGAATGGGTGCCATGCATTATTGCTTTAAAGGGTCTGCATTTGCTCACCCAATCTCACCAATCCTCTCAGTCCCAAGTGTCCAGCCTTATGCCACATCCAGCTGTCATTGTAGATAGGGTCATTCCAGGTTGCATCAGAGACCCTGAAGGAATTGTGAAGAATTTCCCTGTTTCTTTGTTCTGTTTTTGAAATTCCTTTTTAGAGTGGGTTTGAGCTGATTCTCGCTGCCCTGTTTATGCCAGTCTAGACACACTTGATTCCCTTACGGAGACATATCAGTACATAGGTTTTAAGATTCTGACTAGTCAGATCTCTTCCTCTGCGGGAAATATGGGGTTTTGAGTCCCTTTCACTGAGGAAGGTGTAGGTCTTGTCTATTCCATAGTTGGTTTTTAGAACGGTACCTGTGCTTATATCAAACTCGGGTTTGATGCATCACCCCACCTCTCCTTCCCCCTTAAGCAGGCATAAGAGTGTTTTCTAAATGTGAGACTCTGTTCTCTTGCCTAACTCAGTTCATGTGTAGCCATGTTTACAGGATCTTCCTAAGTGATATCTTATGATAAGTTTCTTTTCCTGTGTGACTTCTTTCACTTAGAATCATCGTACCTGAATCCACTCATTTTGCTGCTACTGGTCTTATGACATTGATTTCGTGGCTGAGGGATATTCCATCGTACGTAAGTTCCACAATGTTTGGAACCATTTTTATATTTCCTGGGATATTTCAGGTGTACCCAGGTTGAGGTTCCTGTAAGCAGTGCAGCCCTCAATTAGGGGGTGGCTCTGTCTTATGGATTTTCAGTTTTCCCAAGGTATATTCCCTAGACTGGAAGTGCCCTTGGCTCTGTAGCTCTGTTGTTTACTTGCTTTAGGGAACACAATGCACTCCTCCAGTGAGGCAGTTGGCAACTTACATCCCGCCCATCAGCATAACAGGGCTCCCTGTTCTCCAGGGCCTGTCTTGCCTTTCTGGTTTTTTACACATTTTGTGGATGTCCCTTTTGACCGGTGGGAAGTGATACTTCTTTGTAGTGCAGATTTGCATTGCCCGCTTGCTTACTTGGCCAAAAACGGCGTATGCGTTTTCTCCTGAATATATTCAGGAGAAAACGCATATGCCCTTTTTGGCCAAGTGCATCATTGTCGAAGTTGTGCCCCTCTTCCTGTGCTTTACAGGCGATTCCAACGTACCTCTTGAAATCTGTTTCCTGCTATTCTGCCTCGCTTTCAAGTCCGCCTCGTTGCCTTCCCTCAACAGATTTTTGGACGATAGTTGGCCTTGATTACTCTGCCAGTTTGTGAATTGCTGTGCCCCTGAGCTCCATTTTTCAACTCGTTTCTTGTGAGCTGAACGCAAGTCCAAACTTTTGGTTCAGGACCTATACTGGTTCCCGGTGGGTGGCTGAGACTTTGGTTCATTCTTCTTCCTGCCGGGAAATTAGAGTGACATGTGCCCATCCAAATGCCTAGCAGCTACTCTCTCATTGGTTCTCCCTCTTCCCTTTCATCCTCTGCCAAATTGGCAACCTGTGCGAACCAGGAGCTTAAAGGGGCTGTCTCTCCAAGTTGGGAGATTGATAGGAAAGCAGTTGGAAAGTCAAACCGGAGCACCAGGAGAGGGGCTCTTCGTTGAGTTTTAGAAACCTGTCATATTCACAGTGTGTCCATTCTCTAGGTTTCCCGTACACGTTATAGCTGTAGTAATATTCCCTTCAACCTGGAGAGCTGGGACCCATGGAATGGGTGCCATGCATTATTGCTTTAAAGGGTCTGCATTTGCTCACCCAATCTCACCAATCCTCTCAGTCCCAAGTGTCCAGCCTTATGCCACATCCAGCTGTCATTGTAGATAGGGTCATTCCAGGTTGCATCAGAGACCCTGAGGGAATTGTAAAGAATTTCCCTGTTTCTTCGTTCTGTTTGTGAAATTCCTTTTTAGAGTGGGTTTGAGCTGATTCTCGCTGCCAAGTTTATGCCAGTCTAGACACACTTGATTCCCTTACGGTGACATATCAATACATAGGTTTTAAGATTCTTACTAGTCAGATCTATTCCTCTGCGGGAAATATGGGGTTTTGAGTCCCTTTCACTGAGGAAGGTGTAGGTCTTGTCTATTCCATAGTTGGTTTTTGGAACGGTACCTGTGCTTATATCAAACTCTGGTTTGATGCATCACCCCACCTCTCCTTCCCCCTTAAGCAGGCATAAGAGTGTTTTCTAAATGTGAGACTCTGTTCTCTTGCCTAACTCAGTTCATGTGTAGCCATGTTTACAGGATCTTCCTAAGTGATATCTTATGATAAGTTTCTTTTCCTGTGTGACTTCTTTCACTTAGAATCATCGTACCTGAATCCACTCATTTTGCTGCTACTGGTCTTATGACATGGATTTCATGGCTGAGGGATCTTCCATCGTGCGTAAGTTCCACGATGTTTGGAACCATATTTATATTTCCTGGGATATTTCAGGTGTACCCAGGGTGAGGTTCCTGTAAGCAGTGCAGCCCTCAATTTGGGGGTGGCTCTGTCTTATGGATTTTCAGTTTTCCCAAGGTATATTCCCTGGACTGGACATGCCCTTGGCTCTGTAGCTCTGTTGTTTACTTGTTTTAGGGAACACAATGCACTCCTCCAGTGAGGCAGTTGGCAACTTACATCCCGCCCATCAGCATAACAAGGCTCCCTGTTCTCCAGGGCCTGTCTTGCCTTTCTGGTTTTTACACATTTTGTGGATGTCCCTTTTGACCGGTGGGAAGTGATACTTCTTTGTAGTGCAGATTTGCATTGCCCGCTTGCTTGCTTGGCCTAAAAGGGCGTATGCGTTTTCTCCTGAATATATTCAGGAGAAAACGCATACGCCCTTTTTGGCCAAGTGCATCATTGTCGAAGTTGTGCCCCTCTTCCTGTGCTTTACAGGCGATTCCAACGTACCTCTTGAAATCTGTTTCCTGCTATTCTGCCTCGCTTTCAAGTCCGCCTCGTTGCCTTCCCTCAACAGATTTTTGGACGATAGTTGGCCTTGATTACTCTGCCAGTTTGTGAATTGCTGTGCCCCTGAGCTCCATTTTTCAACTCGTTTCTTGTGAGCTGAACGCAAGTCCAAAATTTTGGTTCAGGACCTCTACTGGTTCCCGGTGTGTGGCTGAGACTTTGGTTAATTCTTCTTCCTGCCGGGAAATTAGAGTGACATGTGCCCATCCAAATGCCTAACAGCTACTCTCTCATTGGTTCTCCCTCTTCCCTTTCATCCTCTGCCAAATTGGCAACCTGTGCGAACCAGGAGCTTAAAGGGGCTGTCTCTCCAAGTTGGGAGATTGATAGGAAAGCAGTTGGAAAGTCAAACCGGAGCACCAGGAGAGGGGCTCTTCGTTGAGTTTTAGAAACCTTTCGTATTCACAGTGTGTCCATTCTCTAGGTTTCCCGTCCACGTTATAGCTGTAGTAATATTCCCTTCAACCTGGAGAGCTGGGACCCATGGAATGGGTGCCATGCATTATTGCTTTAAAGGGTCTGCATTTGCTCACCCAATCTCACCAATCCTCTCAGTCCCAAGTGTCCAGCCTTATGCCACATCCAGCTGTCATTGTAGATAGGGTCATTCCAGGTTGCATCAGAGACCCTGAATGAATTGTAAAGAATTTCCCTGTTTCTTTGTTCTGTTTTTGAAATTCCTTTTTAGAGTGGGTTTGAGCTGATTCTCGCTGCCATGTTTATGCCAGTCTAGACACACTTGATTCCCTTACGGAGACATATCAATACATAGGTTTTAAGATTCTTACTAGTCAGATCTATTCCTCTGCGGGAAATATGGGGTTTTGAGTCCCTTTCACTGAGGAAGGTGTAGGTCTTGTCTATTCCATAGTTGGTTTTTGGAACGGTACCTGTGCTTATATCAAACTCTGGTTTGATGCATCACCCCACCTCTCCTTCCCCCTTAAGCAGGCATAAGAGTGTTTTCTAAATGTGAGACTCTGTTCTCTTGCCTAACTCAGTTCATGTGTAGCCATGTTTACAGGATCTTCCTAAGTGATATCTTATGATAACTTTCTTTTCCTGTGTGACTTCTTTCACTTAGAATCATCGTACCTGAATCCACTCATTTTGCTGCTACTGGTCTTATGACATTGATTTCATGGCTGAGGGATCTTCCATCGTGCGTAAGTTCCACGATGTTTGGAACCATTTTTATATTTCCTGGGATATTTCAGGTGTACCCAGGGTGAGGTTCCTGTAAGCAGTGCAGCCCTCAATTTGGGGGTGGCTCTGTCTTATGGATTTTCAGTTTTCCCAAGGTATATTCCCTGGACTGGACGTGCCCTTGGCTCTGTAGCTCTGTTGTTTACTTGTTTTAGGGAACACAATGCACTCCTCCAGTGAGGCAGTTGGCAACTTACATCCCGCCCATCAGCATAACAAGGCTCCCTGTTCTCCAGGGCCTGTCTTGCCTTTCTGGTTTTTACACATTTTGTGGATGTCCCTTTTGACCGGTGGGAAGTGATACTTCTTTGTAGTGCAGATTTGCATTGCCCGCTTGCTTGCTTGGCCAAAAAGGGCGTATGCGTTTTCTCCTGAATATATTCAGGAGAAAACGCATACGCCCTTTTTGGCCAAGTGCATCATTGTCGAAGTTGTGCCCCTCTTCCTGTGCTTTACAGGCGATTCCAACGTACCTCTTGAAATCTGTTTCCTGCTATTCTGCCTTGCTTTCAAGTCCGCCTCGTTGCCTTCCCTCAACAGATTTTTGGACGATAGTTGGCCTTGATTACTCTGCCAGTTTGTGAATTGCTGTGCCCCTGAGCTCCATTTTTCAACTCGTTTTTTGTGAGCTGAACGCAAGTCCAAACTTTTGGTTCAGGACGTATACTGGTTCCCGGTGGGTGGCTGAGACTTTGGTTAATTCTTCTTCCTCCCGGGAAATTAGAGTGACATGTGCCCATCCAAATGCCTAACAGCTACTCTCTCATTGGTTCTCCCTCTTCCCTTTCATCCTCTGCCAAATTGGCAACCTGTGCGAACCAGGAGCTTAAAGGGGCTGTCTCTCCAAGTTGGGAGATTGATAGGAAAGCAGTTGGAAAGTCAAACCGGAGCACCAGGAGAGGGGCTCTTCGTTGAGTTTTAGAAACCTTTCGTATTCACAGTGTGTCCATTCTCTAGGTTTCCCGTCCACGTTATAGCAGTAGTAATATTCCCTTCAACCTGGAGAGCTGGGACCCATGGAATGGGTGCCATGCATTATTGCTTTAAAGGGTCTGCATTTGCTCACCCAATCTCGCCAATCCTCTCAGTCCCAAGTGTCCAGCCTTATGCCACATCCAGCTGTCATTGTAGATAGGGTCATTCCAGGTTGCATCAGAGACCCTGAAGGAATTGTAAAGAATTTCCCTGTTTCTCTGTTCTGTTTTTGAAATTCCTTTTTAGAGTGGGTTTGAGCTGATTCTCGCTGCCATGTTTATGCCAGTCTAGACACACTTGATTCCCTTACGGAGACATATCAATACATAGGTTTTAAGATTCTTACTAGTCAGATCTATTCCTCTGCGGGAAATATGGTGTTTTGAGTCCCTTTCACTGAGGAAGGTGTAGGTCTTGTCTATTCCATAGTTGGTTTTTGGAACAGTACCTGTGCTTATATCAAACTCTGGTTTGATGCATCACCCCACCTCTCCTTCCCCCTTAAGCAGGCATAAGAGTGTTTTCTAAATGTGAGACTCTGTTCTCTTGCCTAACTCAGTTCATGTGTAGCCATGTTTACAGGATCTTCCTAAGTGATATCTTATGATAACTTTCTTTTCCTGTGTGACTTCTTTCACTTAGAATCATCGTACCTGAATCCACTCATTTTGCTGCTACTGGTCTTATGACATGTATTTCATGGCTGAGGGATCTTCCATCGTGCGTAAGTTCCACGATGTTTGGAACCATTTTTATATTTCCTGGGATATTTCAGGTGTACCCAGGTTGAGGTTCCTGTAAGCAGTGCAGCCCTCAATTTGGGGGTGGCTCTCTCTTATGGATTTTCAATTTTCCCAAGGTATATTCCCTGGACTGGACGTGCCCTTGGCTCTGTAGCTCTGTTGTTTACTTGTTTTAGGGAACACAATGCACTCCTCCAGTGAGGCAGTTGGCAACTTACATCCCGCCCTTCAGCACAACAAGGTTCCCTGTTCTCCAGGGCCTGTCTTGCCTTTCTGGTTTTTACACAATTTGTGGATGTCCCTTTTGACCGGTGGGAAGTGATACTTCTTTGTAGTGCAGATTTGCATTGCCCGCTTGCTTGCTTGGCCAAAAAGGGCGTATGCGTTTTCTCCTGAATATATTCAGGAGAAAACGCATACGCCCTTTTTGGCCAAGTGCATCATTGTCGAAGTTGTGCCCCTCTTCCTGTGCTTTACAGGCGATTCCAACGTACCTCTTGAACTCTGTTTCCTGCTATTCTGCCTCGCTTTCAAGTCCGCCTCGTTGCCTTCCCTCAACAGATTTTTGGACGATAGTTGGCCTTGATTACTCTGCCAGTTTGTGAATTGCTGTGCCCCTGAGCTCCATTTTTCAACTCGTTTTTTGTGAGCTGAACGCAAGTCCAAACTTTTGGTTCAGGACCTATACTGGTTCCCGGTGGGTGGCTGAGACTTTGGTTAATTCTTCTTCCTGCCGGGAAATTAGAGTGACATGTGCCCATCCAAATGCCTAACAGCTACTCTCTCATTGGTTCTCCCTCTTCCCTTTCATCCTCTGCCAAATTGGCAACCTGTGCGAACCAGGAGCTTAAAGGGGCTGTCTCTCCAAGTTGGGAGATTGATAGGAAAGCAGTTGGAAAGTCAAACCGGAGCACTAGGAGAGGGGCTCTTCGTTGAGTTTTAGAAACCTTTCGTATTCACAGTGTGTCCATTCTCTAGGTTTCCCGTACACGTTATATCTGTAGTAATATTCCCTTCAACCTGGAGAGCTGGGACCCATGGAATGGGTGCCATGCATTATTGCTTTAAAGGGTCTGCATTTGCTCACCCAATCTCACCAATCTTCTCAGTCCCAAGTGTCCAGACTTATGCCACATCCAGCTGTCATTGTAGATAGGGTCATTCCAGGTTGCATCAGAAACCCTGAGGGATTTGTAAAGAATTTCCCTGTTTCTTTGTTCTGTTTTTGAAATTCCTTTTTAGAGTGGGTTTGAGCTGATTCTCGCTGCCATGTTTATGCCAGTCTAGACACACTTGATTCCCTTACGGAGACATATCAATACATAGGTTTTAAGATTCTTACTAGTCAGATCTATTCCTCTGCGGGAAATATGGGGTTTTGAGTCCCTTTCAATGAGGAAGGTGTAGGTCTTGTCTATTCCATAGTTGGTTTTTGGAACGGTACCTGTGCTAATATCAAACTCTGGTTTGATGCATCACCCCACCTCTCCTTCCCCCTTAAGCAGGCATAAGAGTGTTTTCTAAATGTGAGACTCTGTTCTCTTGCCTAACTCAGTTCATGTGTAGCCATGTTTACAGGATCTTCCTAAGTGATATCTTATGATAAGTTTCTTTTCCTGTGTGACTTCTTTCACTTAGAATCATCGTACCTGAATCCACTCATTTTGCTGCTACTGGTCTTATGACATGGATTTCATGGCTGAGGGATCTTCCATCGTGCATAAGTTCCACGATGTTTGGAACCATTTTTATATTTCCTGGGATATTTCAGGTGTACCCAGGTTGAGGTTCCTGTAAGCAGTGCAGCCCTCAATTTGGGGGTGGCTCTGTCTTATGGATTTTCAGTTTTCCCAAGGTATATTCCCTGGACTGGACGTGCCCTTGGCTCTGTAGCTCTGTTGTTTACTTGTTTTAGGGAACACAATGCACTCCTCCAGTGAGGCAGTTGGCAACTTACATCCCGCCCATCAGCATAACAGGGCTCCCTGTTCTCCAGGGCCTGTCTTGCCTTTCTGGTTTTTTACACATTTTGTGGATGTCCCTTTTGACCGGTGGGAAGTGATACTTCTTTGTAGTGCAGATTTGCATTGCCCGCTTGCTTGCTTGGCAAAAAGGGCGTATGCGTTTTCTCCTGAATATATTCAGGAGAAAACGCATACGCCCTTTTTGGCCAAGTGCATCATTGTCGAAGTTGTGCCCCTCTTCCTGTGCTTTACAGGCGATTCCAACGTACCTCTTGAAATCTGTTTCCTGCTATTCTGCCTCGCTTTCAAGTCCGCCTCGTTGCCTTCCCTCAACAGATTTTTGGACGATAGTTGGCCTTGATTACTCTGCCAGTTTGTGAATTGCTGTGCCCCTGAGCTCCATTTTTCAACTCGTTTTTTGTGAGCTGAACGCAAGTCCAAACTTTTGGTTCAGGACCTATACTGGTTCCCGGTGGGTGGCTGAGACTTTGGTTAATTCTTCTTCCTGCCGGGAAATTAGAGTGACATGTGCCCATCCAAATGCCTAACAGCTACTCTCTCATTGGTTCTCCCTCTTCCCTTTCATCCTCTGCCAAATTGGCAACCTGTGCGAACCAGGAGCTTAAAGGGGCTGTCTCTCCAAGTTGGGAGATTGATAGGAAAGCAGTTGGAAAGTCAAACCGGAGCACTAGGAGAGGGGTTCTTCGTTGAGTTTTAGAAACCTTTCGTATTCACAGTGTGTCCATTCTCTAGGTTTCCCGTACCTGTTATAGATGTAGTAATATTCCCTTCAACCTGGAGAGCTGGGACCCAAGGAATGGGTGCCATGCATTATTGCTTTAAAGGGTCTGCATTTGCTCACCCAATCTCACCAATCCTCTCAGTCCCAAGTGTCCAGCCTTATGCCACATCCAGCTGTCATTGTAGATAGTGTCATTCCAGGTTGCATCAGAGACCCTGAAGGATTTGTAAAGAATTTCCCTGTTTCTTTGTTCTGTTTTTGAAATTCCTTTTTAGAGTGGGTTTGAGCTGATTCTCGCTGCCATGTTTATGCCAGTCTAGACACACTTGATTCCCTTACGGAGACATATCAATACATAGGTTTTAAGTTACTTACTAGTCAGATCTATTCCTCTGCGGGAAGTATGGGGTTTTGAGTCCCTTTCACTGAGGAAGGTGTAGGTCTTGTCTATTCCATAGTTGGTTTTTGGAACGGTACCTGTGCTTATATCAAACTCTGGTTTGATGCATCACCCCACCTCTCCTTCCCCCTTAAGCAGGCATAAGAGTGTTTTCTAAATGTGAGACTCTGTTCTCTTGCCTAACTCAGTTCATGTGTAGCCATGTTTACAGGATCTTCCTAAGTGATATCTTATGATAAGTTTATTTTTCTGTGTGACTTCTTTCACTTAGAATCATGGTACCTGAATCCACTCATTTTGCTGCTACTGGTCTTATGACATTGATTTCATGGCTGAGGGATATTCCATCGTACGTAAGTTCCACAATGTTTGGAACCTCTTTTATATTTCCTGGGATATTTCAGGTGTACCCAGGTTGAGGTTCTTGTAAGCAGTAAAGCCCTCAATTTGGGGGTGGATCTGTCTTATGGATTTTCAGTTTTCCCAAGGTATATTCCCTAGACTGGAAGTGCCCTTGGCTCTGTAGCTCTGTTGTTTACTTGTTTTAGGGAACACAATGCACTCCTCCAGTGAGGCAGTTGGCAACTTACATCCCGCCCATCAGCATAACAAGGCTCCCTGTTCTCCAGGGCCTGTCTTGCCTTTCTGGTTTTTACACATTTTGTGGATGTCCCTTTTGACCGGTGGGAAGTGATACTTCTTTGTAGTGCAGATTTGCATTGCCCGCTTGCTTGCTTGGCCAAAAAGGGTGTATGCGTTTTCTCCTGAATATATTCAGGAGAAAACGCATACGCCCTTTTTGGCCAAGTGCATCATTGTCGAAGTTGTGCCCCTCTTCCTTTGCTTTACAGGCAATTCCAATGTACCTCTTGAAATCTGTTTCCTGCTATTCTGCCTCGCTTTCAAGTCCGCCTCGTTGCCTTCCCTCAACAGATTTTTGGACGATAGTTGGCCTTGATTACTCTGCCAGTTTGTGAATTGCTGTGCCCCTGAGCTCCATTTTTCAACTCGTTTCTTGTGAGCTGAACGCAAGTCCAAACTTTTGGTTCAGGACCTATACTGGTTCCCGGGGGGTGGCTGAGACTTTGGTTAATTCTTCTTCCTGCCGGGAAATTAGAGTGACATGTGCCCATCCAAATGCCTAACAGCTACTCTCTCATTGGTTCTCCCTTTTCCCTTTCATCCTCTGCCAAATTGGCAACCTGTGCGAACCAGGAGCTTAAAGGGGCTGTCTCTCCAAGTTGGGAGATTGATAGGAAAGCAGTTGGAAAGTCAAACCGGAGCACCAGGAGAGGGGCTCTTCGTTGAGTTTTAGAAACCTTTCGTATTCACAGTGTGTCCATTCTCTAGGTTTCCCGTACATGTTATAGCTGTAGTAATATTCCCTTCAACCTGGAGAGCTGGGACTCATGGAATGGGTGCCATGCATTATTGCTTTAAAGGGTCTGCATTTGCTCACCCAATCTCACCAATCCTCTCAGTCCCAAGTGTCCAGCCTTATGCCACATCCAGCTGTCATTGTAGATAGGGTCATTCCAGGTTGCATCAGAGACCCTGAAGGAATTGTAAAGAATTTCCCTGTTTCTTTGTTCTGTTTTTGAAATTCCTTTTTAGAGTGGGTTTGAGCTGATTCTCGCTGCCATGTTTATGCCAGTCTAGACACACTTGATTCCCTTACAGAGACATATCAACACATAGGTTTTAAGATTCTTACTAGTCAGATCTATTCCTCTGCGGGAAATATGGGGTTTTGAGTCCCTTTCACTGAGGAAGGTGTAGGTCTCGTCTATTCCATAGTTGGTTTTTGGAATGGTACCTGTGCTTATATCAAACTCTGGTTTGATGCATCACCCCACCTCTCCTTCCCCCTTAAGCAGGCATAAGAGTGTTTTCTAAATGTGAGACTCTGTTCTCTTGCCTAACTCAGTTCATGTGTAGCCATGTTTACAGGATCTTCCTAAGTGATATCTTATGATAAGTTTCTTTTTCTGTGTGACTTCTTTCACTTAGAATCATCGTACCTGAATCCACTCATTTTGCTGCTACTGGTCTTATGACATTGATTTCATGGCTGAGGGATATTCCATCGTACGTAAGTTCCACAATGTTTGGAACCATTTTTATATTTCCTGGGATATTTCAGGTGTACCAAGGTTGAGGTTCTTGTAAGCAGTGCAGCCCTCAATTTGGGGGTGGCTCTGTCTTATGGATTTTCAGTTTTCCCAAGGTATATTCCCTAGACTGGAAGTGCCCTTGGCTCTGTAGCTCTGTTGTTTACTTGTTTTAGGGAACACAATGCACTCCTCCAGTGAGGCAGTTGGCAACTTACATCCCGCCCATCAGCATAACAAGGCTCCCTGTTCTCCAGGGCCTGTCTTGCCTTTCTGGTTTTTACACATTTTGTGGATGTCCCTTTTGACCGGTGGGAAGTGATACTTCTTTGTAGTGCAGATTTGCATTGCCCGCTTGCTTGCTTGGCCAAAAAGGGCGTATGCGTTTTCTCCTGAATATATTCAGGAGAAAACGCATACGCCCTTTTTGGCCAAGTGCATCATTGTCGAAGTTGTGCCCCTCTTCCTGTGCTTTACAGGCGATTCCAACGTACCTCTTGAAATCTGTTTCCTGCTATTCTGCCTCGCTTTCAAGTCCGCCTCGTTGCCTTCCCTCAACAGATTTTTGGACGATAGTTGGCCTTGATTACTCTGCCAGTTTGTGAATTGCTGTGCCCCTGAGCTCCATTTATCAACTCCTTTCTTGTGAGCTGAACGCACGTCCAAACTTTTGGTTCAGGACCTATACTGGTTCCCGGTGGTTGGCTGAGACTTTGGTTAATTCTTCTTCCTGCCGGGAAATTAGAGTGACATGTGCCCATCCAAATGCCTAACAGCTACTCTCTCATTGGTTCTCCCTCTTCCCTTTCATCCTCTGCCAAACTGGCAACCTGTGCGAACTAGGAGCGTAAAGGGGCTGTCTCTCCAAGTTGGGAGATTGATAGGAAAGCAGTTGGAAAGTCAAACCGGAGCACCAGGAGAGGGGCTCTTCGTTGAGTTTTAGAAACCTTTCGTATTCACAGTGTGTCCATTCTCTAGGTTTCCCGTACATGTTATAGCTGTAGTAATATTCCCTTCAACCTGGAGAGCTGCGACCCATGGAATGGGTGCCATGCATTATTGCATTAAAGGGTCTGCATTTGCTCACCCAATCTCACCAATCCTCTCAGTCCCAAGTGTCCAGCCTTATGCCACATCCAGCTGTCATTGTAGATAGGGTCATTCCAGGTTGCATCAGAGACCCTGAAGGAATTGTAAAGAATTTCCCTGTTTCTTTGTTCTGTTTTTGAAATTCCTTTTTAGAGTGGGTTTGAGCTGATTCTCGCTGCCATGTTTATGCCAGTCTAGACACACTTGATTCCCTTACGGAGACATATCAACAAATAGGTTTTAAGATTCTTACTAGTCAGATCTATTCCTCTGCGGGAAATATGGGGTTTTGAGTCCCTTTCACTGAGGAATGTGTAGGTCTTGTCTATTCCATAGTTGGTTTTTGGAACGGTACCTGTGCTTATATCAAACTCTGGTTTGATGCATCACCCCACCCCTCCTTCCCCCTTAAGCAGGCATAAGAGTGTTTTCTAAATGTGAGACTCTGTTCTCTTGCCTAACTCAGTTCATGTGTAGCCATGTTTACAGGATCTTCCTAAGTGATATCTTATGATAAGTTTCTTTTTCCGTGTGACTTCTTTCACTTAGAATCATCGTACCTGAATCCACTCATTTTGCTGCTACTGGTCTTATGACATTGATTTCATGGCTGAGGGATATTCCATCGTACGTAAGTTCCACAATGTTTGGAACCATTTTTATATTTCCTGGGATATTTCAGGTGTACCCAGGTTGAGCTTCTTGTAAGCAGTGCAGCCCTCAATTTGGGGGTGGCTCTGTCTTATGGATTTTCAGTTTTCCCAAGGTATATTCCCTAGACTGGAAGTGTCCTTGGCTCTGTAGCTCTGTTGTTTACTTGTTTTAGGGAACACAATGCACTCCTCCAGTGAGGCAGTTGGCAACTTACATCCCGCCCATCAGCATAAAAAGGCTCCCTGTTCTCCAGGGCCTGTCTTGCCTTTCTGGTTTTTACACATTTTGTTTGTGTCCCATTTGACCGGTGGGAAGTGATACT
Source organism: Mesoplodon mirus (assembly GCF_964341445.2). Classification (NCBI taxonomy): domain Eukaryota; kingdom Metazoa; phylum Chordata; class Mammalia; order Artiodactyla; family Ziphiidae; genus Mesoplodon; species Mesoplodon mirus. The sequence continues at coordinate 117,747,734 of NC_138984.1, forward strand.
TCTTTGTAGTGCAGATTTGCATTGCCCGCTTGCTTGCTTGGCCAAAAAGGGCCTATGCGTTTTCTCCTGAATATATTCAGGAGAAAACGCATAGGCCCTTTTTGGCAAAGTGCATTCTTGTCGAAGTTGTGCCCCTCTTCCTGTGCTTTACAGGCGATTCCTACGTACCTCTTGAAATCTGTTTCCTGCTATTCTGCCTCGCTTTCAAGTCCGCCTCGTTGCCTTCCCTCAACAGATTTTTGGACGATAGTTGGCCTTGATTACTCTGCCAGTTTGTGAATTGCTGTGCCCCTGAGCTCCATTTATCAACTCGTTTCTTGTGAGCTGAACGCACGTCCAAACTTTTGGTTCAGGACCTATACTGGTTCCCGGTGTGTGGCTGAGACTTTTGTTAATTCTTCTTCCTGCCGGGAAATTAGAGTGACATGTGCCCATCCAAATGCCTAACAGCTACTCTCTCATTGGTTCTCCCTCTTCCCTTTCATCCTCTGCCAAATTGGCAACCTGTGCGAACCAGGAGCTTAAAGGGGCTGTCTCTCCAAGTTGGGAGATTGATAGGAAAGCAGTTGGAAAGTCAAACTGGAGCACCAGGAGAGGGGCTCTTCGTTGAGTTTTAGAAACCTTTCGTATTCACAGTGTGTCCATTCTCTAGGTTTCCCGTCCACGTTATAGCTGTAGTAATATTCCCTTCAACCTGGAGAGCTGGGACACATGGAATGGGTGCCATGCATTATTGCTTTAAAGGGTCTGCATTTGCTCACCCAATCTCACCAATCCTCTCAGTCCCAAGTGTCCAGCCTTATGCCACATCCAGCTGTCATTGTAGATAGGATCATTCCAGGTTGCATCAGAGACCCTGAAGGAATTTTATAGAATTTCCCTGTTTCTTTGTTCTGTTTTTGAAATTCCTTTTTAGAGTGGGTTTGGGCTGATTCTCGCTGCCATGTTTATGCCAGTCTAGACACACTTGATTCCCTTACGGAGACATATCAATACATAGGTTTTAAGATTCCTACTAGTCAGATCTATTCCTCTGCGGGAAATATGGGGTTTTGAGTCCCTTTCTCTGAGGAAGGTGTAGGTCTCGTCTATTCCATAGTTGGTTTTTGGAACGGTACCTGTGCTTATATCAAACTCTGGTTTGATGCATCACCCCACCTCTCCTTCCCCCTTAAGCAGGCATAAGAGTGTTTTCTAAATGTGAGACTCTGTTCTCTTGCCTAACTCAGTTCATGTGTAGCCATGTTTACAGGATCTTCCTAAGTGATATCTTATGATAAGTTTCTTTTTCCGTGTGACTTCTTTCACTTAGAATCATCGTACCTGAATCCACTCATTTTGCTGCTACTTGTCTTATGACATTGAATTCATGGCTGAGCGATATTACATTGTACGTAAATTCCACAATGTTTTGAACCATTTTTATATTTCCTGGGATATTTCAGGTGTACCCAGGTTGAGGTTCTTGTAAGCAGTGCAGCCCTCAATTTGGGGGTGGCTCTGTCTTATGGATTTTCAGTTTTCCCTAGGTATATTCCCTAGACTGGAAGTGTCCTTGCCTCTGTAGCTCTGTTGTTTACTTGTTTTAGGGAACACAATGCACTCCTCCAGTGAGGCAGTTGGCAACTTACATCCCGCCCATTAGCATAACAAGGCTCCCTGTTCTCCAGGGCCTGTCTTGCCTTTCTGGTTTTTACACATTTTGTGGATGTCCCTTTTGATCGGTGGGAAGTGATACTTCTTTGTAGTGCAGATTTGCATTGCCCGCTTGCTTGCTTGGCCAAAAAGGGCGTATGCGTTTTCTCATGAATATATTCAGGAGAAAACGCATACGCCCTTTTTGGCCAAGTGCATCATTGTCGAAGTTGTGCCCCTCTTCCTGTGCTTTACAGGCGATTCCAACGTAACTCTTGAAATCTGTTTCCTGCTATTCTGCCTCGCTTTCAAGTCCGCCTCGTTGCCTACCCTCTACAGATTTTTGGACGATAGTTGGCCTTGATTACTCTGCCAGTTTGTGAATTGCTGTGCCCCTGAGCTCCATTTTTCAACTCGTTTCTTGTGAGCTGAACGCAAGTCCAAACTTTTGGTTCAGGACCTATACTGGTTCCCGGTGGGTGGCTGAGACTTTGGTTAATTCTTCTACCTGCCGGGAAATTAGAGTGACATGTGCCCATCCAAATGCCTAACAGCTACTCTCTCATTGGTTCTCCCTCTTCCCTTTCATCCTCTGCCAAATTGGCAACCTGTGCGAACCAGGAGCTTAAAGGGGCTGTCTCTCCAAGTTGGGAGATTGATAGGAAAGCAGTTGGAAAGTCAAACCGGAGCACCAGGAGAGGGGCTCTTCGTTGAGTTTTAGAAACCTTTCGTATTCACAGTGTGTCCATTCTCTAGGTTTCCCGTCCACGTTATAGCTGTAGTAATATTCCCTTCAACATGGAAAGCTGGGACCCATGGAATGGGTGCCATGCATTATTGCTTTAAAGGGTCTGCATTTGCTCACAGAATCTCACCAATCCTCTCAGTCCCAAGTGTCCAGCCTTATGCCACATCCAGCTGTCATTGTAGATAGGGTCATTCCAGGTTGCATCAGAGACCCTAAAGGAATTTTAAACAATTTCTTTGTTTCTTTGTTCTGTTTTTGAAATTCCTTTTTAGAGTGGGTTTGAGCTGATTCTCGCTGCCATGTTTATGCCAGTCTAGACACACTTGATTCCCTTACGGAGACATATCAATACATAGGTTTTAAGATTCTTACTAGTCAGATCTATTTTTCTGCGGGAAATATGGGGTTTTGAGTCCCTTTCACTGAGGAAGGTATAGGTCTCGTCTATTCCATAGTTGGTTTTTGGAACGGTACCTGTGCTTATATCACACTCTGGTTTGATGCATCACCCCACCTCTCCTTCCCCCTTAAGCAGGCATAAGAGTGTTTTCTAAATGTGAGACTCTGTTCTCTTGCCTAACTCAGTTCATGTGTAGCCATGTTTACAGGATCTTCCTAAGTGATATCTTATGATAAGTTTCTTTTTCTGTGTGACTTCTTTCACTTAGAATCATCGTACCTGAATCCACTCATTTTGCTGCTACTGGTCTTATGACATTGATTTCATGGCTGAGGGATATTCCATCGTACGTAAGTTCCACAATGTTTGGAACCATTTTTATATTTCCTGGGATATTTCAGGTGTACCCAGGTTGAGGTTCTTGTAAGCAGTGCAGCCCTCAATTTGGGGGTGGCTCTGTCTTATGGATTTTCAGTTTTCCCAAGGTATATTCCCTAGACTGGAAGTGCCCTTGGCTCTGTAGCTCTGTTGTTTACTTGTTTTAGGGAACACAATGCACTCCTCCAGTGAGGCAGTTGGCAACTTACATCCCGCCCATCAGCATAACAAGGCTCCCTGTTCTCCAGGGCCTGTCTTGCCTTTCTGGTTTTTACACATTTTGTGGATGTCCCTTTTGACCGGTGGGAAGTGATACTTCTTTGTAGTGCAGATTTGCATTTCCCGCTTGCTTGCTTGGCCAAAAAGGGCGTATGCGTTTTCTCCTGAATATATTCAGGAGAAAACGCTTACGCCCTTTTTGGCCAAGTGCATCATTGTCGAAGTTGTGCCCCTCTTCCTGTGCTTTACAGGCGATTCCACGTACCTCTTGAAATCTGTTTCCTGCTATTCTGCCTCTCTTTCAAGTCCGCCTCGTTGCCTTCCCTCAACAGATTTTTGGACGATAGTTGGCCTTGATTACTCTGCCAGGTTGTGAATTGCTGTGCCCCTGAGCTCCATTTATCAACTCGTTTCTTGTGAGCTGAACGCAAGTCCAAACTTTTGGTTCAGGACCTATACTGGTTCCCAGTGGGTGGCTGAGACTTTGGTTAATTCTTCTTCCTGCCGGGAAATTAGAGTGACATGTGCCCATCCAAATGCCTAACAGCTACTCTCTCATTGGTTCTCCCTCTTCCCTTTCATCCTCTGCCAAATTGGCAACCTGTGCGAACCAGGAGCTTAAAGGGGCTGTCTCTCCAAGTTGGGAGATTGATAGGAAAGCAGTTGGAAAGTCAAACCGGAGCACCAGGAGAGGGGCTCTTCGTTGAGTTTTAGAAACCTTTCGTATTCACAGTGTGTCCATTCTCTAGGTTTCCCGTACATGTTATAGATGTAGTAATATTCCCTTCTACCTGGAGAGCTGGGACCCATGGAATGGGTGCCATGCATTATTGCTTTAAAGGGTCTGCATTTGCTCACCCAATCTCACCAATCCTCTCAGTCCCAAGTGTCCAGCCTTATGCCACATCCAGCTGTCATTGTAGATAGTGTCATTCCAGGTTGCATCAGAGACCCTGAAGGATTTGTAAAGAATTTCCCTGTTTCTTTGTTCTGTTTTTGAAATTCCTTTTTAGAGTGGGTTTGAGCTGATTCTCGCTGCCATGTTTATGCCAGTCTAGACACACTTGATTCCCTTACGGAGACATATCAATACATAGGTTTTAAGATTCTTACTAGTCAGATCTATTCCTCTGCGGGAAGTATGGGGTTTTGAGTCCCTTTCACTGAGGAAGGTGTAGGTCTTGTCTATTCCATAGTTGGTTTTTGGAACGGTACCTGTGCTTATTTCAAACTCTGGTTTGATGCATCACCCCACCTCTCCTTCCCCCTTAAGCAGGCATAAGAGTGTTTTCTAAATGTGAGACTCTGTTCTCTTGCCTAACTCAGTTCATGTGTAGCCTTGTTTACCGGATCTTCCTAAGTGATATCTTATGATAAGTTTCTTTTTCTGTGTGACTTCTTTCACTTAGAATCATCGTACCTGAATCCACTCATTTTGCTGCTACTGGTCTTATGACATTGATTTCATGGCTGAGGGATATTCCATCGTACGTAAGTTCCACAATATTTGGAACCATTTTTATATTTCCTGGGATATTTCAGGTGTACCCAGGTTGAGGTTCTTGTAAGCAGTGCAGCCCTCAATTTGGGGGTGGCTCTGTCTTATGGATGTTCAGTTTTCCCAAGGTATATTCCCTAGACTGGAAGTGCCCTTGGCTCTGTAGCTCTGTTGTTTACTTGTTTTAGGGAACACAATGCACTCCTCCAGTGAGGCAGTTGGCAACTTACATCCCGCCCATCAGCATAACAAGGCTCCCTGTTCTCCAGGGCCTGTCTTGCCTTTCTGGTTTTTACACATTTTGTGGATGTCCCTTTTGACCGGTGGGAAGTGATACTTCTTTGTAGTGCAGATTTGCATTGCCCGCTTACTTGCTTGGCCAAAAAGGGCGTATGCGTTTTCTCCTGAATATATTCAGGAGAAAACGCATACGCCCTTTTTGGCCAAGTGCATCATTGTCGAAGTTGTGCCCCTCTTCCTGTGCTTTACAGGCGATTCCAACGTACCTCTTGAAATCTGTTTCCTGCTATTCTGCCTCGCTTTCAAGTCCGCCTCGTTGCCTTCCCTCAACAGATTTTTGGACGATAGTTGGCCTTGATTACTCTGCCAGTTTGTGAATTGCTGTGCCCCTGAGCTCCAATTTTCAACTCGTTTCTTGTGAGCTGAACGCAAGTCCAAACTTTTGGTTCAGGACCTATACTGGTTCCCGGTGCGTGGCTGAGACTTTGGTTAATACTTCTTCCTGCCGGGAAATTAGAGTGACATGTGCCCATCCAAATGCCTAACAGCTACTCTCTCATTGGTTCTCCCTCTTCCCTTTCATCCTCTGCCAAATTGGCAACCTGTGCGAACCAGGAGCTTAAAGGGGCTGTCTCTCCAAGTTGGGAGATTGATAGGAAAGCTGTTGGAAAGTCAAACCGGAGCACCAGGAGAGGGGCTCTTCGTTGAGTTTTAGAAACCTTTCGTATTCACAGTGTGTCCATTCTCTAGGTTTCCCGTACATGTTATAGCTGTAGTAATATTCCCTTCAACCTGGAGAGCTGGGACCCATGGAATGGATGCCATGCATTATTGCTTTAAAGGGTCTACATTTGCTCACCCAATCTCACCAATCCTCTCAGTCCCAAGTGTCCAGCCTTATGCCACATCCAGCTGTCATTGTAGATAGGGTCATTCCAGGTTGCATCAGAGACCCTGAAGGAATTGTAAAGAATTTCCCTGTTTCTTTGTTCTGTTTTTGAAATTCCTTTTTAGAGTGGGTTTGAGCTGATTCTCGCTGCCATGTTTATGCCAGTCTAGACACACTTGATTCCCTTATGGAGACATATCAATACATAGGTTTTAAGATTCTTACTAGTCAGATCTATTCCTCTGCGGGAAATATGGGGTTTTGAGTCCCTTTCACTGAGGAAGGTGTAGGTCTTGTCTATTCCATAGTTGGTTTTTGGAATGGTACCTGTGCTTATATCAAACTCTGGTTTGATGCATCACCCCACCTCTCCTTCCCCCTTAAGCAGGCATAAGAGTGTTTTCTAAATGTGAGACTCTGTTCTCTTGCCTAACTCAGTTCATGTGTAGCCATGTTTACAGGATCTTCCTAAGTGATATCTTATGATAAGTTTCTTTTTCTGTGTGACTTCTTTCACTTAGAATCATCGTACCTGAATCCACTCATTTTGCTGCTACTGGTCTTATGACATTGATTTCATGGCTGAGGGATATTCCATCGTACGTAAGTTCCACAATGTTTGGAACCATTTTTATATTTCCTGGGATATTTCAGGTGTACCCAGGTTGAGGTTCTTGTAAGCAGTTCCGCCCTCAATTTGGGGGTGGCTCTGTCTTATGGATTTTCAGTTTTCCCAAGGTATATTCCCTAGACTGGAAGTGTCCTTGGCTCTGTAGCTCTGTTGTTTACTTGTTTTAGGGAACACAATGCACTCCTCCAGTGAGGCAGTTGGCAACTTACATCCCGCCCATCAGCATAACAAGGCTCCCTGTTCTCCAGGGCCTGTCTTGCCTTTCTGGTTTTTACACATTTTGTGGGTGTCCCATTTGACCGGTGGGAAGTGATACTTCTTTGTAGTGCAGATTTGCATTGCCCGCTTGCTTGCTTGGCCAAAAAGGGCCTATGCGTTTTCTCCTGAATATATTCAGGAGAAAACGCATAGGCCCTTTTTGGCAAAGTGCATTCTTGTCGAAGTTGTGCCCCTCTTCCTGTGCTTTACAGGCGATTCCAACGTACCTCTTGAAATCTGTTTCCTGCTATTCTGCCTCGCTTTCAAGTCCGCCTCGTTGCCTTCCCTCAACAGATTTTTGGACGATAGTTGGCCTTGATTACTCTGCCAGTTTGTGAATTGCTGTGCCCCTGAGCTCCATTTATCAACTCGTTTCTTGTGAGCTGAACGCACGTCCAAACTTTTGGTTCAGGACCTATACTGGTTCCCGGTGGGTGGCTGAGACTTTGGTTAATTCTTCTTCCTGCCGGGAAATTAGAGTGACATGTGCCCATCCAAATGCCTAACAGCTACTCTCTCATTGGTTCTCCCTCTTCCCTTTCATCCTCTGCCAAATTGGCAACCTGTGCGAACCAGGAGCTTAAAGGGGCTGTCTCTCCAAGTTGGGAGATTGATAGGAAAGCAGTTGGAAAGTCAAACCGGAGCACCAGGAGAGGGGCTCTTCGTTGAGTTTTAGAAACCTTTCGTATTCACAGTGTGTCCATTCTCTAGGTTTCCCGTCCACGTTATAGCTGTAGTAATATTCCCTTCAACCTGGAGAGCTGGGACCCATGGAATGGGTGCCATGAATTATTGCTTTAAAGGGTCTGCATTTGCTCACCCAATCTCACCAATCCTCTCAGTCCCAAGTGTCCAGCCTTATGCCACATCCAGCTGTCATTGTAGATAGTGTCATTCCAGGTTGCATCAGAGACCCTGAAGGATTTGTAAAGAATTTCCCTGTTTCTTTGTTCTGTTTTTGAAATTCCTTTTTAGAGTGGGTTTGAGCTGATTCTCGCTGCCATGTTTATGCCAGTCTAGACACACTTGATTCCCTTACGGAGACATATCAATACATAGGTTTTAAGATTCTTACTAGTCAGATCTATTCCTCTGCGGGAAGTATGGGGTTTTGAGTCCCTTTCACTGAGGAAGGTGTAGGTCTTGTCTATTCCATAGTTGGTTTTTGGAACGGTACCTGTGCTTATATCAAACTCTGGTTTGATGCATCACCCCACCTCTCCTTCCCCCTTAAGCAGGCATAAGAGTGTTTTCTAAATGTGAGACTCTGTTCTCTTGCCTAACTCAGTTCATGTGTAGCCATGTTTACAGGATCTTCCTAAGTGATATCTTATGATAAGTTTCTTTTTCTGTGTGACTTCTTTCACTTAGAATCATGGTACCTGAATCCACTCATTTTGCTGCTACTGGTCTTATGACATTGATTTCATGGCTGAGGGATATTCCATCGTACGTAAGTTCCACAATGTTTGGAACCTCTTTTATATTTCCTGGGATATTTCAGGTGTACCCAGGTTGAGGTTCTTGTAAGCAGTGCAGCCCTCAATTTGGGGGTGGCTCTCTCTTATGGATTTTCAGTTTTCCCAAGGTATATTCCCTAGACTGGAAGTGCCCTTGGCTCTGTAGCTCTGTTGTTTACTTGTTTTAGGGAACACAATGCACTCCTCCAGTGAGGCAGTTGGCAACTTACATCCCGCCCATCAGCATAACAAGGCTCCCTGTTCTCCAGGGCCTGTCTTGCCTTTCTGGTTTTTACACATTTTGTGGATGTCCCTTTTGACCGGTGGGAAGTGATACTTCTTTGTAGTGCAGATTTGCATTGCCCGCTTGCTTGCTTGGCCAAAAAGGGCGTATGCGTTTTCTCCTGAATATATTCAGGAGAAAACGCATACGCCCTTTTTGGCCAAGTGCATCATTGTCGAAGTTGTGCCCCTCTTCCTGTGCTTTACAGGCGATTCCAATGTACCTCTTGAAATCTGTTTCCTGCTATTCTGCCTCGCTTTCAAGTCCGCCTCGTTGCCTTCCCTCAACAGATTTTTGGACGATAGTTGGCCTTGATTACTCTGCCAGTTTGTGAATTGCTGTGCCCCTGAGCTCCATTTTTCAACTCGTTTCTTGTGAGCTGAACGCAAGTCCAAACTTTTGGTTCAGGACCTATACTGGTTCCCGGTGGGTGGCTGAGACTTTGGTTAATTCTTCTTCCTGCCGGGAAATTAGAGTGACATGTGCCCATCCAAATGCCTAACAGCTACTCTCTCATTGGTTCTCCCTCTTCCCTTTCATCCTCTGCCAAATTGGCAACCTGTGCGAACCAGGAGCTTAAAGGGGCTGTCTCTCCAAGTTGGGAGATTGATAGGAAAGCAGTTGGAAAGTCAAACCGGAGCACCAGGAGAGGGGCTCTTCGTTGAGTTTTAGAAACCTTTCGTATTCACAGTGTGTCCATTCTCTAGGTTTCCCGTACATGTTATAGCTGTAGTAATATTCCCTTCAACCTGGAGAGCTGCGACCCATGGAATGGGTGCCATGCATTATTGCATTAAAGGGTCTGCATTTGCTCACCCAATCTCACCAATCCTCTCAGTCCCAAGTGTCCAGCCTTATGCCACATCCAGCTGTCATTGTAGATAGGGTCATTCCAGGTTGCATCAGAGACCCTGAAGGAATTGTAAAGAATTTCCCTGTTTCTTTGTTCTGTTTTTGAAATTCCTTTTTAGAGTGGGTTTGAGCTGATTCTCGCTGCCATGTTTATGCCAGTCTAGACACACTTGATTCCCTTACGGAGACATATCAACACATAGGTTTTAAGATTCTTACTAGTCAGATCTATTCCTCTGCGGGAAATATGGGGTTTTGAGTCCCTTTCACTGAGGAAGGTGTAGGTCTCGTCTATTCCATAGTTGGTTTTTGGAATGGTACCTGTGCTTATATCAAACTCTGGTTTGATGCATCACCCCACCTCTCCTTCCCCCTTAAGCAGGCATAAGAGTGTTTTCTAAATGTGAGACTCTGTTCTCTTGCCTAACTCAGTTCATGTGTAGCCATGTTTACAGGATCTTCCTAAGTGATATCTTATGATAAGTTTCTTTTTCTGTGTGACTTCTTTCACTTAGAATCATCGTACCTGAATCCACTCATTTTGCTGCTACTGGTCTTATGACATTGATTTCATGGCTGAGGGATATTCCATCGTACGTAAGTTCCACAATGTTTGGAACCATTTTTATATTTCCTGGGATATTTCAGGTGTACCCAGGTTGAGGTTCTTGTAAGCAGTTCCGCCCTCAATTTGGGGGTGGCTCTGTCTTATGGATTTTCAGTTTTCCCAAGGTATATTCCCTAGACTGGAAGTGCCCTTGGCTCTGTAGCTCTGTTGTTTACTTGTTTTAGGGAACACAATGCACTCCTCCAGTGAGGCAGTTGGCAACTTACATCCCGCCCATCAGCATAACAAGGCTCCCTGTTCTCCAGGGCCTGTCTTGCCTATCTGGCTTTTACGCATTTTGTGGATGTCCCTTTTGACCAGTGGGAAGTGATACTTCTTTGTAGTGCAGATTTGCATTGCTCGCTTGCTTGCTTGGCCAGAAAGGGCGTATGCGTTTTCTCCTGAATATATTCAGGAGAAAACGCATATGCCCTTTTTGGCCAAGTGCATCATTGTCGAAGTTGTGCCCCTCTTCCTGTGCTTTACAGGCGATTCCAACGTACCTCTTGAAATCTGTTTCCTGCTATTCTGCCTCGCTTTCAAGTCCGCCTCGTTGCCTTCCCTCAACAGATTTTTGGACGATAGTTGGCCTTGATTACTCTGCCAGTTTGTGAATTGCTGTGCCCCTGAGCTCCATTTATCAACTCGTTTCTTGTGAGCTGAACGCACGTCCAAACTTTTGGTTCAGGACCTATACTGGTTCCCGGTGGTTGGCTGAGACTTTGGTTAATTCTTCTTCCTGCCGGGAAATTAGAGTGACATGTGCCCATCCAAATGCCTAACAGCTACTCTCTCATTGGTTCTCCCTCTTCCCTTTCATCCTCTGCCAAACTGGCAACCTGTGCGAACTAGGAGCGTAAAGGGGCTGTCTCTCCAAGTTGGGAGATTGATAGGAAAGCAGTTGGAAAGTCAAACCGGAGCACCAGGAGAGGGGCTCTTCGTTGAGTTTTAGAAACCTGTCGTATTCACAGTGTGTCCATTCTCTAGGTTTCCCGTACATGTTATAGCTGTAGTAATATTCCCTTCAACCTGGAGAGCTGCGACCCATGGAATGGGTGCCATGCATTATTGCATTAAAGGGTCTGCATTTGCTCACCCAATCTCACCAATCCTCTCAGTCCCAAGTGTCCAGCCTTATGCCACATCCAGCTGTCATTGTAGATAGGGTCATTCCAGGTTGCATCAGAGACCCTGAAGGAATTGTAAAGAATTTCCCTGTTTCTTTGTTCTGTTTTTGAAATTCCTTTTTAGAGTGGGTTTGAGCTGATTCTCGCTGCCATGTTTATCCCAGTCTAGACACACTTGATTCCCTTACGGAGACATATCAACACATAGGTTTTAAGATTCTTACTAGTCAGATCTATTCCTCTGCGGGAAATATGGGGTTTTGAGTCCCTTTCACTGAGGAAGGTGTAGGTCTCGTCTATTCCATAGTTGGTTTTTGGAACGGTACCTGTGCTTATATCAAACTCTGGTTTGATGCATCACCCCACCTCTCCTTCCCCCTTAAGCAGGCATAAGAGTGTTTTCTAAATGTGAGACTCTGTTCTCTTGCCTAACTCAGTTCATGTGTAGCCATGTTTACAGGATCTTCCTAAGTGATATCTTATGATAAGTTTCTTTTTCTGTGTGACTTCTTTCACTTAGAATCATCGTACCTGAATCCACTCATTTTGCTGCTACTGGTCTTATGACATTGATTTCATGGCTGAGGGATATTCCATCGTACGTAAGTTCCACAATGTTTGGAACCATTTTTATATTTCCTGGGATATTTCAGGTGTACCCAGGTTGAGGTTCTTGTAAGCAGTTCCGCCCTCAATTTGGGGGTGGCTCTGTCTTATGGATTTTCAGTTTTCCCAAGGTATATTCCCTAGACTGGAAGTGTCCTTGGCTCTGTAGCTCTGTTGTTTACTTGTTTTAGGGAACACAATGCACTCCTCCAGTGAGGCAGTTGGCAACTTACATCCCGCCCATCAGCATAACAAGGCTCCCTGTTCTCCAGGGCCTGTCTTGCCTTTCTGGTTTTTACACATTTTGTGGGTGTCCCATTTGACCGCTGGGAAGTGATACTTCTTTGTAGTGCAGATTTGCATTGCCCGCTTGCTTGCTTGGCCAAAAAGGGCCTATGCGTTTTCTCCTGAATATATTCAGGAGAAAACGCATAGGCCCTTTTTGGCAAAGTGCATTCTTGTCGAAGTTGTGCCCCTCTTCCTGTGCTTTACAGGCGATTCCAACGTACCTCTTGAAATCTGTTTCCTGCTATTCTGCCTCGCTTTCAAGTCCGCCTCGTTGCCTTCCCTCAACAGATTTTTGGACGATAGTTGGCCTTGATTACTCTGCCAGTTTGTGAATTGCTGTGCCCCTGAGCTCCATTTATCAACTCGTTTCTTGTGAGCTGAACGCACGTCCAAACTTTTGGTTCAGGACCTATACTGGTTCCCGGTGGGTGGCTGAGACTTTGGTTAATTCTTCTTCCTGCCGGGAAATTAGAGTGACATGTGCCCATCCAAATGCCTAACAGCTACTCTCTCATTGGTTCTCCCTCTTCCCTTTCATCCTCTGCCAAATTGGCAACCTGTGCGAACCAGGAGCTTAAAGGGGCTGTCTCTCCAAGTTGGGAGATTGATAGGAAAGCAGTTGGAAAGTCAAACCGGAGCACCAGGAGAGGGGCTCTTCGTTGAGTTTTAGAAACCTTTCGTATTCACAGTGTGTCCATTCTCTAGGTTTCCCGTCCACGTTATAGCTGTAGTAATATTCCCTTCAACCTGGAGAGCTGGGACCCATGGAATGGGTGCCATGCATTATTGCTTTACAGGGTCTGCATTTGCTCACCCAATCTCACCAATCCTCTCAGTCCCAAGTGTCCAGCCTTATGCCACATCCAGCTGTCATTGTAGATAGGGTCATTCCAGGTTGCATCAGAGACCCTGAAGGAATTTTAAAGAATTTCCCTGTTTCTTTGTTCTGTTTTTGAAATTCCTTTTTAGAGTGGGTTTGGGCTGATTCTCGCTGCCATGTTTAGGCCAGTCTAGACACACTTGATTCCCTTACGGAGACATATCAATACATAGGTTTTAAGATTCCTACTAGTCAGATCTATTCCTCTGCGGGAAATATGGGGTTTTGAGTCCCTTTCTCTGAGGAAGGTGTAGGTCTCGTCTATTCCATAGTTGGTTTTTGGAACGGTACCTGTGCTTATATCAAACTCTGGTTTGATGCATCACCCCACCTCTCCTTCCCCCTTAAGCAGTCATAAGAGTGTTTTCTAAATGTGAGACTCTGTTCTCTTGCCTAACTCAGTTCATGTGTAGCCATGTTTACAGGATCTTCCTAAGTGATATCTTATGATAAGTTTCTTTTTCTGTGTGACTTCTTTCACTTAGAATCATCGTACCTGAATCCACTCATTTTGCTGCTACTGGTCTTATGACATTGATTTCATGGCTGAGGGATATTCCATTGTACGTAAGTTCCACAATGTTTGGAACCATTTTTATATTTCCTGGGATATTTCAGGTGTACCCAGGTTGAGGTTCTTGTAAGCAGTTCCGCCCTCAATTTGGGGGTGGCTCTGTCTTATGGATTTTCAGTTTTCCCAAGGTATATTCCCTAGACTGGAAGTGCCCTTGGCTCTGTAGCTCTGTTGTTTACTTGTTTTAGGGAACACAATGCACTCCTCCAGTGAGGCAGTTGGCAACTTACATCCCACCCATCAGCATAACAAGGCTCCCTGTTCTCCAGGGCCTGTCTTGCCTTTCTGGTTTTTACACATTTTGTGGATGTCCATTTGACCGGTGGGAAGTGATACTTCTTTGTAGTGCAGATTTGCATTGCCCGCTTGCTTGCTTGGCCAAAAAGGGCGTATGCGTTTTCTCCTGAATATATTCAGGAGAAAACGCATACGCCCTTTTTGGCCAAGTGCATCATTGTCGAAGTTGTGCCCCTCTTCCTGTGCTTTACAGGCGATTCCAATGTACCTCTTGAAATCTGTTTCCTGCTATTCTGCCTCGCTTTCAAGTCCGCCTCGTTGCCTTCCCTCAACAGATTTTTGGACGATAGTTGGCCTTGATTACTCTGCCAGTTTGTGAATTGCTGTGCCCCTGAGCTCCATTTTTCAACTCGTTTCTTGTGAGCTGAACGCAAGTCCAAACTTTTGGTTCAGGACCTATACTGGTTCCCGGTGGGTGGCTGAGACTTTGGTTAATTCTTCTTCCTGCCGGGAAATTAGAGTGACATGTGCCCATCCAAATGCCTAACAGCTACTCTCTCATTGGTTCTCCCTCTTCCCTTTCATCCTCTGCCAAATTGGCAACCTGTGCGAACCAGGAGCTTAAAGGGGCTGTCTCTCCAAGTTGGGAGATTGATAGGAAAGCAGTTGGAAAGTCAAACCGGAGCACCAGGAGAGGGGCTCTTCGTTGAGTTTTAGAAACCTTTCGTATTCACAGTGTGTCCATTCTCTAGGTTTCCCGTACATGTTATAGCTGTAGTAATATTCCCTTCCACCTGGAGAGCTGCGACCCATGGAATGGGTGCCATGCATTATTGCATTAAAGGGTCTGCATTTGCTCACCCAATCTCACCAATCCTCTCAGTCCCAAGTGTCCAGCCTTATGCCACATCCAGCTGTCATTGTAGATAGGGTCATTCCAGGTTGCATCAGAGACCCTGAAGGAATTGTAAAGAATTTCCCTGTTTCTTTGTTCTGTTTTTGAAATTCCTTTTTAGAGTGGGTTTGAGCTGATTCTCGCTGCCATGTTTATGCCAGTCTAGACACACTTGATTCCCTTACGGAGACATATCAACACATAGGTTTTAAGATTCTTACTAGTCAGATCTATTCCTCTGCGGGAAATATGGGGTTTTGAGTCCCTTTCACTGAGGAAGGTGTAGGTCTCGTCTATTCCATAGTTGGTTTTTGGAATGGTACCTGTGCTTATATCAAACTCTGGTTTGATGCATCACCCCACCTCTCCTTCCCCCTTAAGCAGGCATAAGAGTGTTTTCTAAATGTGAGACTCTGTTCTCTTGCCTAACTCAGTTCATGTGTAGCCATGTTTACAGGATCTTCCTAAGTGATATCTTATGATAAGTTTCTTTTTCTGTGTGACTTCTTTCACTTAGAATCATCGTACCTGAATCCACTCATTTTGCTGCTACTGGTCTTATGACATTGATTTCATGGCTGAGGGATATTCCATCGTACGTAAGTTCCACAATGTTTGGAACCATTTTTATATTTCCTGGGATATTTCAGGTGTACCCAGGTTGAGGTTCTTGTAAGCAGTGCAGCCCTCAATTTGGGGGTGGCTCTGTCTTATGGATTTTCAGTTTTCCCAAGGTATATTCCCTAGACTGGAAGTGCCCTTGGCTCTGTAGCTCTGTTGTTTACTTGTTTTAGGGAACACAATGCACTCCTCCAGTGAGGCAGTTGGCAACTTACATCCCGCCCATCAGCATAACAAGGCTCCCTGTTCTCCAGGGCCTGTCTTGCCTTTCTGGTTTTTACACATTTTGTGGATGTCCCTTTTGACCAGTGGGAAGTGATACTTCTTTGTAGTGCAGATTTGCATTGCCCGCTTGCTTGCTTGGCCAAAAAGGGCGTATGCGTTTTCTCCTGAATATATTCAGGAGAAAACGCATATGCCCTTTTTGGCCAAGTGCATCATTGTCGAAGTTGTGCCCCTCTTCCTGTGCTTTACAGGCGATTCCAATGTACCTCTTGAAATCTGTTTCCTGCTATTCTGCCTCGCTTTCAAGTCCGCCTCGTTGCCTTCCCTCAACAGATTTTTGGACGATAGTTGGCCTTGATTACTCTGCCAGTTTGTGAATTGCTGTGCCCCTGAGCTCCATTTATCAACTCGTTTCTTGTGAGCTGAACGCACGTCCAAACTTTTGGTTCAGGACCTATACTGGTTCCCGGTGGTTGGCTGAGACTTTGGTTAATTCTTCTTCCTGCCGGGAAATTAGAGTGACATGTGCCCATCCAAATGCCTAACAGCTACTCTCTCATTGGTTCTCCCTCTTCCCTTTCATCCTCTGCCAAACTGGCAACCTGTGCGAACTAGGAGCGTAAAGGGGCTGTCTCTCCAAGTTGGGAGATTGATAGGAAAGCAGTTGGAAAGTCAAACCGGAGCACCAGGAGAGGGGCTCTTCGTTGAGTTTTAGAAACCTTTCGTATTCACAGTGTGTCCATTCTCTTGGTTTCCCGTACATGTTATAGCTGTAGTAATATTCCCTTCAACCTGGAGAGCTGCGACCCATGGAATGGGTGCCATGCATTATTGCATTAAAGGGTCTGCATTTGCTCACCCAATCTCACCAATCCTCTCAGTCCCAAGTGTCCAGCCTTATGCCACATCCAACTGTCATTGTAGATAGGGTCATTCCAGGTTGCATCAGAGACCCTGAAGGAATTGTAAAGAATTTCCCTGTTTCTTTGTTCTGTTTTTGAAATTCCTTTTTAGAGTGGGTTTGAGCTGATTCTCGCTGCCATGTTTATCCCAGTCTAGGCACACTTGATTCCCTTACGGAGACATATCAACACATAGGTTTTAAGATTCTTACTAGTCAGATCTATTCCTCTGCGGGAAATATGGGGTTTTGAGTCCCTTTCACTGAGGAAGGTGTAGGTCTCGTCTATTCCATAGTTGGTTTTTGGAACGGTACCTGTGCTTATATCAAACTCTGGTTTGATGCATCACCCCACCTCTCCTTCCCCCTTAAGCAGGCATAAGAGTGTTTTCTAAATGTGAGACTCTGTTCTCTTGCCTAACTCAGTTCATGTGTAGCCATGTTTACAGGATCTTCCTAAGTGATATCTTATGATAAGTTTCTTTTTCCGTGTGACTTCTTTCACTTAGAATCATCGTACCTGAATCCACTCATTTTGCTGCTACTGGTCTTATGACATTGATTTCATGGCTGAGGGATATTCCATCGTACGTAAGTTCCACAATGTTTGGAACCATTTTTATATTTCCTGGGATATTTCAGGTGTACCCAGGTTGAGGTTCTTGTAAGCAGTTCCGCCCTCAATTTGGGGGTGGCTCTGTCTTATGGATTTTCAGTTTTCCCAAGGTATATTCCCTAGACTGGAAGTGTCCTTGGCTCTGTAGCTCTGTTGTTTACTTGTTTTAGGGAACACAATGCACTCCTCCAGTGAGGCAGTTGGCAACTTACATCCCGCCCATCAGCATAACAAGGCTCCCTGTTCTCCAGGGCCTGTCTTGCCTTTCTGGTTTTTACACATTTTGTGGGTGTCCCATTTGACCGGTGGGAAGTGATACTTCTTTGTAGTGCAGATTTGCATTGCCCGCTTGCTTGCTTGGCCAAAAAGGGCCTATGCGTTTTCTCCTGAATATATTCAGGAAAAAACGCATATGCCCTTTTTGGCAAAGTGCATTCTTGTCGAAGTTGTGCCCCTCTTCCTGTGCTTTACAGGCGATTCCAACGTACCTCTTGAAATCTGTTTCCTGCTATTCTGCCTCGCTTTCAAGTCCGCCTCGTTGCCTTCCCTCAACAGATTTTTGGACGATAGTTGGCCTTGATTACTCTGCCAGTTTGTGAATTGCTGTGCCCCTGAGCTCCATTTATCAACTCGTTTCTTGTGAGCTGAACGCACGTCCAAACTTTTGGTTCAGGACCTATACTGGTTCCCGGTGGGTGGCTGAGACTTTGGTTAATTCTTCTTCCTGCCGGGAAATTAGAGTGACATGTGCCCATCCAAATGCCTAACAGCTACTCTCTCATTGGTTCTCCCTCTTCCCTTTCATCCTCTGCCAAATTGGCAACCTGTGCGAACCAGGAGCTTAAAGGGGCTGTCTCTCCAAGTTGGGAGATTGATAGGAAAGCAGTTGGAAAGTCAAACCGGAGCACCAGGAGAGGGGCTCTTCGTTGAGTTTTAGAAACCTTTCGTATTCACAGTGTGTCCATTCTCTAGGTTTCCCGTCCACGTTATAGCTGTAGTAATATTCCCTTCAACCTGGAGAGCTGGGACCCATGGAATGGGTGCCATGCATTATTGCTTTACAGGGTCTGCATTTGCTCACCCAATCTCACCAATCCTCTCAGTCCCAAGTGTCCAGCCTTATGCCACATCCAGCTGTCATTGTAGATAGGGTCATTCCAGGTTGCATCAGAGACCCTGAAGGAATTTTAAAGAATTTCCCTGTTTCTTTGTTCTGTTTTTGAAATTCCTTTTTAGAGTGGGTTTGGGCTGATTCTCGCTGCCATGTTTATGCCAGTCTAGACACACTTGATTCCCTTACGGAGACATATCAATACATAGGTTTTAAGATTCCTACTAGTCAGATCTATTCCTCTGCGGGAAATATGGGGTTTTGAGTCCCTTTCTCTGAGGAAGGTGTAGGTCTCGTCTATTCCATAGTTGGTTTTTGGAACGGTACCTGTGCTTATATCAAACTCTGGTTTGATGCATCACCCCACCTCTCCTTCCCCCTTAAGCAGGCATAAGAGTGTTTTCTAAATGTGAGACTCTGTTCTCTTGCCTAACTCAGTTCATGTGTAGCCTTGTTTACCGGATCTTCCTAAGTGATATCTTATGATAAGTTTCTTTTTCTGTGTGACTTCTTTCACTTAGAATCATCGTACCTGAATCCACTCATTTTGCTGCTACAGGTCTTATGACATTGGTTTCATGGCTGAGGGATATTCCATCGTACGTAAGTTCCACAATGTTTGGAACCATTTTTATATTTCCTGGGATATTTCAGGTGTACCCAGGTTGAGGTTCTTGTAAGCAGTGCAGCCCTCAATTTGGGGGTGGCTCTGTCTTATGGATGTTCAGTTTTCCCAAGGTATATTCCCTAGACTGGAAGTGCCCTTGGCTCTGTAGCTCTGTTGTTTACTTGTTTTAGGGAACACAATGCACTCCTCCAGTGAGGCAGTTGGCAACTTACATCCCGCCCATCAGCATAACAAGGCTCCCTGTTCTCCAGGGCCTGTCTTGCCTTTCTGGTTTTTACACATTTTGTGGATGTCCCTTTTGACCTGTGGGAAGTGATACTTCTTTGTAGTGCAGATTTGCATTGCCCGCTTACTTGCTTGGCCAAAAAGGGCGTATGCGTTTTCTCCTGAATATATTCAGGAGAAAACGCATACGCCCTTTTTGGCCAAGTGCATCATTGTCGAAGTTGTGCCCCTCTTCCTGTGCTTTACAGGCGATTCCAACGTACCTCTTGAAATCTGTTTCCTGCTATTCTGCCTCGCTTTCAAGTCCGCCTCGTTGCCTTCCCTCAACAGATTTTTGGACGATAGTTGGCCTTGATTACTCTGCCAGTTTGTGAATTGCTGTGCCCCTGAGCTCCATTTTTCAACTCGTTTCTTGTGAGCTGAACGCAAGTCCAAACTTTTGGTTCAGGACCTATACTGATTCCCGGTGGGTGGCTGAGACTTTGGTTAATACTTCTTCCTGCCGGGAAATTCGAGTGACATGTGCCCATCCAAATGCCTAACAGCTACTCTCTCATTGGTTCTCCCTCTTCCCTTTCATCCTCTGCCAAATTGGCAACCTGTGCGAACCAGGAGCTTAAAGGGGCTGTCTCTCCAAGTTGGGAGATTGATAGGAAAGCTGTTGGAAAGTCAAACCGGAGCACCAGGAGAGGGGCTCTTCGTTGAGTTTTAGAAACCTTTCGTATTCACAGTGTGTCCATTCTCTAGGTTTCCCGTACATGTTATAGCTGTAGTAATATTCCCTTCAACCTGGAGAGCTGGGACTCATGGAATGTGTGTCATGCATTATTGCTTTACAGGGTCTGCATTTGCTCACCCAATCTCACCAATCCTCTCAGTCCCAAGTGTCCAGCCTTATGCCACATCCAGCTGTCATTGTAGATAGGGTCATTCCAGGTTGCATCAGAGACCCTGAAGGAATTTTAAAGAATTTCCCTGTTTCTTTGTACTGTTTTTGAAATTCCTTTTTAGAGTGGGTTTGGGATGATTCTCGCTGCCATGTTTATGCCAGTCTAGACACACTTGATTCCCTTACGGAGACATATCAATACATAGGTTTTAAGATTCCTACTAGTCAGATCTATTCCTCTGCGGGAAATATGGGGTTTTGAGTCCCTTTCACTGAGGAAGGTGTAGGTCTCGTCTATTCCATAGTTGGTTTTTGGAACGGTACCTGTGCTTATATCAAACTCTGGTTTGATGCATCACCCCACCTCTCCTTCCCCCTTAAGCAGGCATAAGAGTGTTTTCTAAATGTGAGACGCTGTTCTCTTGCCTAACTCAGTTCATGTGTAGCCTTGTTTACAGGATCTTCCTAAGTGATATCTTATGATAAGTTTCTTTTTCTGTGTGACTTCTTTCACTTAGAATCATCGTACCTGAATCCACTCATTTTGCTGCTACTGGTCTTATGACATTGATTTCATGGCTGAGGGATATTCCATCGTACGTAAGTTCCACAATGTTTGGAACCATTTTTATATTTCCTGGGATATTTCAGGTGTACCCAGGTTGAGGTTCTTGTAAGCAGTGCAGCCCTCAATTTGGGGGTGGCTCTGTCTTATGGATTTTCAGTTTTCCCAAGGTATATTCCCTAGACTGGAAGTGCCCTTGGCTCTGTAGCTCTGTTGTTTACTTGTTTTAGGGAACACAATGCACTCCTCCAGTGAGGCAGTTGGCAACTTACATCCCGCCCATCAGCATAACAAGGCTCCCTGTTCTCCAGGGCCTGTCTTGCCTTTCTGGTTTTTACACATTTTGTGGATGTCCCTTTTGACCGGTGGGAAGTGATACTTCTTTGTAGTGCAGATTTGCATTGCCCGCTTGCTTGCTTGGCCAAAAAGGGCGTATGCGTTTTCTCCTGAATATATTCAGGAGAAAACGCATACGCGCTTTTTGGCCAAGTGCATCATTGTCGAAGTTGTGCCCCTCTTCCTGTGCTTTACAGGCGATTCCAACGTACCTCTTGAAATCTGTTTCCTGCTATTCTGCCTCGCTTTCAAGTCCGCCTCGTTGCCTTCCCTCAACAGATTTTTGGACGATAGTTGGCCTTGATTACTCTGCCAGTTTGTGAATTGCTGTGCCCCTGAGCTCCATTTTTCAACTCGTTTCTTGTGAGCTGAACGCAAGTCCAAACTTTTGGTTCAGGACCTATACTGGTTCCCGGTGGGTGGCTGAGACTTTGGTTAATACTTCTTCCTGCCGGGAAATTAGAGTGACATGTGCCCATCCAAATGCCTAACAGCTACTCTCTCATTGGTTCTCCCTCTTCCCTTTCATCATCTGCCAAATTGGCAACCTGTGCGAACCAGGAGCTTAAAGGGGCTGTCTCTCCAAGTTGGGAGATTGATAGGAAAGCTGTTGGAAAGTCAAACCGGAGCACCAGGAGAGGGGCTCTTCGTTGAGTTTTAGAAACCTTTTGTATTCACAGAGTGTCCATTCTCTAGGTTTCCCGTACATGTTATAGCTGTAGTAATATTCCCTTCAACCTGGAGAGCTGGGACCCATGGAATGGGTGCCATGCATTATTGCTTTAAAGGGTCTGCATTTGCTCACCCAATCTCACCAATCCTCTCAGTCCCAAGTGTCCAGCCTTATGCCACATCCAGCTGTCATTGTAGATAGGGTCATTCCAGGTTGCATCAGAGACCCTGAAGGAATTGTAAAGAATTTCCCTGTTTCTTTGTTCTGTTTTTGAAATTCCTTTTTAGAGTGTGTTTGAGCTGATTCTCGCTGCCATGTTTATGCCAGTGTAGACACACTTGATTCCCTTATGGAGACATATCAATACATAGGTTTTAAGATTCTTACTAGTCAGATCTATTCCTCTGCGGGAAATATGGGGTTTTGAGTCCCTTTCACTGAGGAAGGTGTAGGTCTGGTCTATTCCATAGTTGGTTTTTGGAATGGTACCTGTGCTTATATCAAACTCTGGTTTGATGCATCACCCCACCTCTCCTTCCCCATTAAGCAGGCATAAGAGTGTTTTCTAAATGTGAGACTCTGTTCTCTTGCCTAACTCAGTTCATTGTAGCCATGTTTACAGGATCTTCCTAAGTGATATCTTATGATAAGTTTCTTTTCCTGTGTGACTTCTTTCACTTAGAATCATCGTACCTGAATCCACTCATTTTGCTGCTACTGGTCTTATGACATTGATTTCATGGCTGAGGGATATTCCATCGTACGTAAGTTCCACAATGTTTGGAACCATTTTTATATTTCCTGGGATATTTCAGGTGTACCCAGGTTGAGGTTCTTGTAAGCAGTACAGCCCTCAATTTGGGGGTGGCTCTGTCTTATGGATTTTCAGTTTTCCCAAGGTATATTCCCTAGACTGGAAGTGCCCTTGGCTCTGTAGCTCTGTTGTTTACTTGTTTTAGGGAACACAATGCACTCCTCCAGTGAGGCAGTTGGCAACTTACATCCCGCCCATCAGCATAACAAGGCTCCCTGTTCTCCAGGGCCTGTCTTGCCTTTCTGGTTTTTACACATTTTGTGGATATCCCTTTTGACCGGTGGGAAGTGATACTTCTTTGTAGTGCAGATTTGCATTGCCCGCTTGCTTGCTTGGCCAAAAAGGGTATATGCGTTTTCTCCTGAATATATTCAGGAGAAAACGCATACGCCCTTTTTGGCCAAGTGCATCATTGTCGAAGTTGTGCCCCTCTTCCTGTGCTTTACAGGCGATTCCAAGGTACCTCTTGAAATCTGTTTCCTGCTATTCTGCCTCGCTTTCAAGTCCGCCTCGTTGCCTTCCCTCAACAGATTTTTGGACGATAGTTGGCCTTGATTACTCTGCCAGTTTGTGAATTGCTGTGCCCCTGAGCTCCATTTTTCAACTCGTTTCTTTTGAGCTGAACGCAAGTCCAAACTTTTGGTTCAGGACCTATACTGGTTCCCGGTGGGTGGCTGAGACTTTGGTTAATTCTTCTTCCTGCCGGGAAATTAGAGTGACATGTGCCCATCCAAATGCCTAACAGCTACTCTCTCATTGGTTCTCCCTCTTCCCTTTCATCCTCTGCCAAATTGGCAACCTGTGCGAACCAGGAACTTAAAGGGGCTGTCTCTCCAAGTTGGGAGATTGATAGGAAAGCAGTTGGAAAGTCAAACCGGAGCACCAGGAGAGGGCCTCTTCGTTGAGTTTTAGAAACCTTTCGTATTCACAGTGTGTCCATTCTCTAGGTTTCCCGTACATGTTATAGCTGTAGTAATATTCCCTTCAACCTGGAGAGCTGGGACCCATGGAATGGGTGCCATGCATTATTGCTTTAAAGGGTCTGCATTTGCTCACCCAATCTCACCAATCCTCTCAGTCCCAAGTGTCCAGCCTTATGCCACATCCAGCTGTCATTGTAGATAGGGTCATTCCAGGTTGCATCAGAGACCCTGAAGGAATTGTAAAGAATTTCCCTGTTTCTTTGTTCTGTTTTTGAAATTCCTTTTTAGAGTGGGTTTGAGCTGATTCTCGCTGCCATGTTTATGCCCGTCTAGACACACTTGATTCCCTTACGGAGACATATCAATACATAGGTTTTAAGATTCTTACTAGTCAGATCTATTCCTCTGCGGGAAATATGGGGTTTTGAGTCCCTTTCACTGAGGAAGGTGTAGGTCTTGTCTATTCCATAGTTGGTTTTTGGAACGGTACCTGTGTTTATATCAAACTCTGGTTTGATGCATCACCCCACCTCTCCTTCCCCCTTAAGCAGGCATAAGAGTGTTTTCTAAATGTGAGACTCTGTTCTCTTGCCTAACTCAGTTCATGTGTAGCCATGTTTACAGGATCTTCCTAAGTGATATCTTATGATAAGTTTCTTTTCCTGTGTGACTTCTTTCACTTAGAATCATCGTACCTGAATCCACTCATTTTGCTGCTACTGGTCTTATGACATTGATTTCATGGCTGAGGGATATTCCATCGTACGTAAGTTCCACAATGTTTGGAACCATTTTTATATTTCCTGGGATATTTCAGGTGTACCCAGGTTGAGGTTCTTGTAAGCAGTGCAGCCCCCAATTTGGAGGTGGCTCTGTCTTATGGATTTTCAGTTTTCCCAAGGTATATTCCCTAGACTGGAAGTGTCCTTGGCTCTGTAGCTCTGTTGTTTACTTGTTTTAGGGAACACAATGCACTCCTCCAGTGAGGCAGTTGGCAACTTACATCCCGCCCATCAGCATAACAAGGCTCCCTGTTCTCCAGGGCCTGTCTTGCCTTTCTGGTTTTTACACATTTTGTGGATGTCCCTTTTGACCGGTGGGAAGTGATACTACTTTGTAGTGCAGATTTGCATTGCCCGCTTGCTTGCTTGGCCAAAACGGGTGTATGCGTTTTCTCCTGAATATATTCAGGAGAAAACGCATACGCCCTTTTTGGCCAAGTGCATCATTGTCGAAGTTGTGCCCCTCTTCCTGTGCTTTACAGGCGATTCCAACGTACCTCTTGAAATCTGTTTCCTGCTATTCTGCCTCGCTTTCAAGTCCGCCTCGTTGCCTTCCCTCAACAGATTTTTGGACGATAGTTGGCCTTGATTACTCTGCCAGTTTGTGAATTGCTGTGCCCCTGAGCTCCATTTTTCAACTCGTTTCTTTTGAGCTGAACGCAAGTCCAAACTTTTGGTTCAGGACCTATACTGGTTCCCGGTGGGTGGCTGAGACTTTGGTTAATTCTTCTTCCTGCCGGGAAATTAGAGTGACATGTGCCCATCCAAATGCCTAACAGCTACTCTCTCATTGGTTCTCCCTCTTCCCTTTCATCCTCTGCCAAATTGGCAACCTGTGCGAACCAGGAACTTAAAGGGGCTGTCTCTCCAAGTTGGGAGATTGATAGGAAAGCAGTTGGAAAGTCAAACCGGAGCACCAGGAGAGGGCCACTTCGTTGAGTTTTAGAAACCTTTCGTATTCACAGTGTGTCCATTCTCTAGGTTTCCCGTACATGTTATAGCTGTAGTAATATTCCCTTCAACCTGGAGAGCTGGGACCCATGGAATGGGTGCCATGCATTATTGCTTTAAAGGGTCTGCATTTGCTCACCCAATCTCACCAATCCTCTCAGTCCCAAGTGTCCAGCCTTATGCCACATCCAGCTGTCATTGTAGATAGGGTCATTCCAGGTTGCATCAGAGACCCTGAAGGAATTGTAAAGAATTTCCCTGTTTCTTTGTTCTGTTTTTGAAATTCCTTTTTAGAGTGGGTTTGAGCTGATTCTCGCTGCCCTGTTTATGCCCGTCTTGACACACTTGATTCCCTTACGGAGACATATCAATACATAGGTTTTAAGATTCTTACTACTCAGATCTATTCCTCTGCGGGAAATATGGGGTTTTGAGTCCCTTTCACTGAGGAAGGTGTAGGTCTTGTCTATTCCATAGTTGGTTTTTGGAACGGTACCTGTGTTTATATCAAACTCTGGTTTGATGCATCACCCCACCTCTCCTTCCCCCTTAAGCAGGCATAAGAGTGTTTTCTAAATGTGAGACTCTGTTCTCTTGCCTAACTCAGTTCATGTGTAGCCATGTTTACAGGATCTTCCTAAGTGATATCTTATGATAAGTTTCTTTTCCTGTGTGACTTCTTTCACTTAGAATCATCGTACCTGAATCCACTCATTTTGCTGCTACTGGTCTTATGACATTGATTTCATGGCTGAGGGATATTCCATCGTACGTAAGTTCCACAATGTTTGGAACCATTTTTATATTTCCTGGGATATTTCAGGTGTACCCAGGTTGAGGTTCTTGTAAGCAGTGCAGCCCCCAATTTGGAGGTGGCTCTGTCTTATGGATTTTCAGTTTTCCCAAGGTATATTCCCTAGACTGGAAGTGTCCTTGGCTCTGTAGCTCTGTTGTTTACTTGTTTTAGGGAACACAATGCACTCCTCCAGTGAGGCAGTTGGCAACTTACATCCCGCCCATCAGCATAACAAGGCTCCCTGTTCTCCAGGGCCTGTCTTGCCTTTCTGGTTTTTACACATTTTGTGGATGTCCCTTTTGACCGGTGGGAAGTGATACTTCTTTGTAGTGCAGATTTGCATTGCCCGCTTGCTTGCTTGGCCAAAAAGGGCGTATGCGTTTTCTCCTGAATATATTCAGGAGAAAACGCATACGCCCTTATTGGCCAAGTGCATCATTGTCGAAGTTGTGCCCCTCTTCCTGTGCTTTACAGGCGATTCCAACATACCTCTTGAAATCTGTTTCCTGCTATTCTGCCTCGCTTTCAAGTCTGCCTCGTTGCCTTCCCTCAACAGATTTTTGGACGATAGTTGGCCTTGATTACTCTGCCAGTTTGTGAATTGCTGTGCCCCTGAGCTCCATTTATCAACTCGTTTCTTGTGAGCTGAACGCAAGTCCAAACTTTTGGTTCAGGACCTATACTGGTTCCTGGTGGGTGGCTGAGACTTTGGTTAATTCTTCTTCCTGCCGGGAAATTAGAGTGACATGTGCCCATCCAAACGCCTAACAGCTACTCTCTCATTGGTTCTCCCTCTTCCCTTTCATCCTCTGCCAAATTGGCAACCTGTGCGAACCAGGAGCTTAAAGGGGCTGTCTCTCCAAGTTGGGAGATTGATAGGAAAGCAGTTGGAAAGTCAAACCGGAGCACCAGGAGAGGGGCTCTTCGTTGAGTTTTAGAAACCTTTCGTATTCACAGTGTGTCCATTCTCTAGGTTTCCCGTACATGTTATAGCTGTAGTAATATTCCCTTCAACCTGGAGAGCTGCGACCCAAGGAATGGGTGCCATGCATTACTGCTTTAAAGGGTCTGCATTTGCTCACCCAATCTCACCATTCCTCTCAGTCCCAAGTGTCCAGCCTTATGCCACATCCAGCTGTCATTGTAGATAGGGTCATTCCAGGTTGCATCAGAGACCCTGAAGGAATTGTAAAGAATTTCCCTGTTTCTTTGTTCTGTTTTTGAAATTCCTTTTTAGAGTGGGTTTGAGCTGATTCTCGCTGCCATGTTTATGCCAGTCTAGACACACTTGATTCCCTTATGGAGAGATATCAATACATAGGTTTTAAGATTCTTACTAGTCAGATCTATTCCTCTGCGGGAAATATGGGGTTTTGAGTCCCTTTCACTGAGGAAGGTGTAGGTCTTGTCTATTCCATAGTTGGTTTTTGGAACGGTACCTGTGCTTATATCAAACTCTGGTTTGATGCATCACCCCACCTCTCCTTCCCCCTTAAGCAGGCATAAGAGTGTTTTCTAAATGTGAGACTCTGTTCTCTTGCCTAACTCAGTTCATGTGTAGCCATGTTTACAGGATCTTCCTAAGTGATATCTTATGATAAGTTTCTTTTTCCGTGTGACTTCTTTCAGTTAAAATCATCGTACCTGAATCCACTCATTTTGCTGCTACTGGTCTTATGACATTGATTTCATGGCTGAGGGATATTCCATCGTACGTAAATTCCACAATGTTTGGAACCATTTTTATATTTCCTGGGATATTTCAGGTGTACCCAGGTTGAGGTTCTTGTAAGCAGTGCAGCCCTCAATTTGGCGGTGGCTCTGTCTTATGGATTTTCAGTTTTCCCAAGGTATATTCCCTAGACTGGAAGTGTCCTTGGCTCTGTAGCTCTGTTGTTTACTTGTTTTAGGGAACACAATGCACTCCTCCAGTGAGGCAGTTGGCAACTTACATCCCGCCCATCAGCATAACAAGGCTCCCTGTTCTCCAGGGCCTGTCTTGCCTTTCTGGTTTTTACACATTTTGTGGGTGTCCCTTTTGACCGGTGGGAAGTGATACTTCTTTGTAGTGCAGATTTGCATTGCACGCTTGTTTGCTTGGCCAAATAGGGCGTATGCGTTTTCTCCTGAATATATTCAGGAGAAAACGCATACGCCCTTTTTGGCCAAGTGCATCATTGTCGAAGTTGTGCCCCTCTTCCTGTGCTTTACAGGCGATTCCAACGTACCTCTTGAAATCTGTTTCCTGCTATTCTGCCTCGCTTTCAAGTCCGCCTCATTGCCTTCCCTCAACAGATTTTTGGATGATAGTTGGCCTTGATTACTCTGCCAGTTTGTGAATTGCTGTGCCCCTGAGCTCCATTTTTCAACTCGTTTCTTGTGAGCTGAACGCAAGTCCAAACTTTTGGTTCAGGACCTATACTGGTTCCCGGTGGGTGGCTGAGACTTTGGTTAATTCTTCTTCCTGCCGGGAAATTAGAGTGACATGTGCCCATCCAAATGCCTAACAGCTACTCTCTCATTGGTTCTCCCTCTTCCCTTTCATCCTCTGCCAAATTGGCAACCTGTGCGAACCAGGAGCTTAAAGGGGCTGTCTCTCCAAGTTGGGAGATGATAGGAAAGCAGTTGGAAAGTCAAACCGGAGCACCAGGAGAAGGGCTCTTCGTTGAGTTTTAGAAACCTTTCGTATTCACAGTGTGTCCATTCTCTAGGTCTCCCGTACATGTTATAGCTGTAGTAATATTCCCTTCCACCTGGAGAGCCGCGACCCAAGGAATGGGTGCCATGCATTATTGCTTTAAAGGGTCTGCATTTGCTCACCCAATCTCACCAATCCTCTCAGTCCCAAGTGTCCAGCCTTATGCCACATCCAGCTGTCATTGTAGATAGGGTCATTCCAGGTTGCATCAGAGACCCTGAAGGAATTGTAAAGAATTTCCCTGTTTCTTTGTTCTGTTTTTGAAATTCCTTTTTAGAGTGGGTTTGAGCTGATTCTCGCTGCCCTGTTTATGCCAGTCTAGACACACTTGATTCCCTTACGGAGACATATCAATACATAGGTTTTAAGATTCTTACTAGTCAGATCTATTCCTCTGCGGGAAATATGGGGTTTTGAGTCCCTTTCACTGAGGAAGGTGTAGGTCTTGTCTATTCCATAGTTGGTTTTTGGAACGGTACCTGTGCTTATATCAAACTCTGGTTTGATGCATCACCCCACCTCTCCTTCCCCCTTAAGCAGGCATAAGAGTGTTTTCTAAATGTGAGACTCTGTTCTCTTGCCTAACTCAGTTCATGTGTAGCCATGTTTACAGGATCTTCCTAAGTGATATCTTATGATAAGTTTCTTTTTCTGTGTGACTTCTTTCACTTAGAATCATCGTACCTGAATCCACTCATTTTGCTGCTACTGGTCTTATGACATTGATTTCATGGCTGAGGGATATTCCATCGTACGTAAGTTCCACAATGTTTGGAACCATTTTTATATTTCCTGGGATATTTCAGGTGTACCCAGGTTGAGGTTCTTGTAAGCAGTGCAGCCCTCAATTTGGGGGTGGCTCTGTCTTAAGGATTTTCGGTTTTCCCAAGGTATATTCCCTAGACTGGAAGTGCCCTTGGCTCTGTAGCTCTGTTGTTTACTTGTTTTAGGGAACACAATTCACTCCTCCAGTGAGGCAGTTGGCAACTTACATCCCGCCCATCAGCATAACAAGGCTCCCTGTTCTCCAGGGCCTGTCTTGCCTTTCTGGTTTTTACACATTTAGTGGATGTCCCTTTTGACCAGTGGGAAGTGATACTTCTTTGTAGAGCAGATTTGCATTGCCCGCTTGCTTGCTTGGCCAAAAAGGGTGTATGCGTTTTCTCCTGAATATATTCAGGAGAAAACGCATACGCCCTTTTTGGCCAAGTGCATCATTGTCGAAGTTGTGCCCCTCTTCCTGTGCTTTACAGGCGATTCCAACGTACCTCTTGAAATTTGTTTCCTGCTATTCTGCCTCGCTTTCAAGTCCGCCTCGTTGCATTCCCTCAACAGATTTTTGGACGATAGTTGGCCTTGATTACTCTGCCAGTTTGTGAATTGCTGTGCCCCTGAGCTCCATTTATCAACTCGTTTCTTGTGAGCTGAACGCAAGTCCAAACTTTTGGTTCAGGACCTATACTGGTTCCCGGTGGGTGGCTGAGACTTTGGTTAATTCTTCTTCCTGCCGGGAAATTAGAGTGACATGTGCCCATCCAAATGCCTAACAGCTACTCTCTCATTGGTTCTCCCTCTTCCCTTTCATCCTCTGCCAAATTGGCAACTTGTGCGAACCAGGAGCTTAAAGGGGCTGTCTCTCCAAGTTGGGAGATTGATAGGAAAGCAGTTGGAAAGTCAAACCGGAGCACCAGGAGAGGGGCTCTTCGTTGAGTTTTAGAAACCTTTCGTATTCACAGTGTGTCCATTCTCTAGGTTTCCCGTACATGTTATAGCTGTAGTAATATTCCCTTCAACCTGGAGAGCTGGGACCCATGGAATGGGTGCCATGCATTATTGCATTAAAGGGTCTGCATTTGCTCACCCAATCTCACCAATCCTCTCAGTCCCAAGTGTCCAGCCTTATGCCACATCCAGCTGTCATTGTAGATAGGGTCATTCCAGGTTGCATCAGAGACCCTGAAGGAATTGTAAAGAATTTCCCTGTTTCTTTGTTCTGTTTTTGAAATTCCTTTTTAGAGTGGGTTTGAGCTGATTCTCGCTGCCATGTTTATGCCAGTCTAGACACACTTGATTCCCTTACGGAGACATATCAATACATAGGTTTTAAGATTCTTACTAGTCAGATCTATTCCTCTGCGGGAAATATGGGGTTTTGAGTCCCTTTCACTGAGAAGGTGTAGGTCTTGTCTATTCCATAGTTGGTTTTTGGAATGGTACCTGTGCTTATATCAAACTCTGGTTTGATGCATCACCCCACCTCTCCTTCCCCCTTAAGCAGGCATAAGAGTGTTTTCTAAATGTGAGACTCTGTTCTCTTGCCTAACTCAGTTCATGTGTAGCCATGTTTACAGGATCTTCCTAAGTGATATCTTATGATAAGTTTCTTTTTCTGTGCGACTTCTTTCACTTAGAATCATCGTACCTGAATCCACTCATTTTGCTGCTACTGGTCTTATGACATTGATTTCATGGCTGAGGGATATTCCATCGTACGTAAGTTCCACAATGTTTGGAACCATTTTTATATTTCCTGGGATATTTCAGGTGTACCCAGGTTGAGGTTCTTGTAAGCAGTGCAGCCCTCAATTTGGGGGTGGCTCTGTCTTATGGATTTTCAGTTTTCCCAAGGTATATTCCCTAGACTGGAAGTGCCCTTGGCTCTGTAGCTCTGTTGTTTACTTGTTTTAGGGAACACAATGCACTCCTCCAGTGAGGCAGTTGGCAACTTACATCCCGCCCATCAGCATAACAAGGCTCCCTGTTCTCCAGGGCCTGTCTTGCCTTTCTGGTTTTTACACATTTTGTGGGTGTCCCTTTTGACCGTTGGGAAGTGATACTTCTTTGTAGTGCAGATTTGCATTGCGCGCTTGTTTGCTTGGCCAAATAGGGCGTATGCGTTTTCTCCTGAATATATTCAGGAGAAAACGCATACGCCCTTTTTGGCCAAGTGCATCATTGTCGAAGTTGTGCCCCTCTTCCTGTGCTTTACAGGCGATTCCAACGTACCTCTTGAAATCTGTTTCCTGCTATTCTGCCTCGCTTTCAAGTCTGCCTCGTTGCCTTCCCTCAACAGATTTTTGGACGATAGTTGGCCTTGATTACTCTGCCAGTTTGTGAATTGCTGTGCCCCTGAGCTCCATTTTTCAACTCGTTTCTTGTGAGCTGAACGCAAGTCCAAACTTTTGGTTCAGGACCTATACTGGTTCCCGGTGGGTGGCTGAGACTTTGGTTAATTCTTCTTCCTGCCGGGAAATTAGAGTGACATGTGCCCATTCAAATGCCTAACAGCTACTCTCTCATTGGTTCTCCCTCTTCCCTTTCATCCTCTGCCAAATTGGCAACCTGTGCGAACCAGGAGCTTAAAGGGGCTGTCTCTCCAATTTGGGAGATGATAGGAAAGCAGTTGGAAAGTCAAACCGGAGCACCAGGAGAAGGGCTCTTCGTTGAGTTTTAGAAACCTTTCGTATTCACAGTGTGTCCTTTCTCTAGGTTTACTGTACATGTTATAGCTGTAGTAATATTCCCTTCAAGCTGGTGAGCTGGGACCCATGGAATGGGTGCCATGCATTATTGCTTTAAAGGGTCTGCATTTGCTCACCCAATCTCACCAATCCTCTCAGTCCCAAGTGTCCAGCCTTATGCCACATCCAGCTGTCATTGTAGATAGGGTCATTCCAGGATGCATCAGAGACCCTGAGGGAATTGTAAAGAATTTCCCTGTTTCTTTGTTCTGTTTTTGAAATTCCTTTTTAGAGTGGGTTTGAGCTGATTCTCGCTGCCATGTTTATGCCAGTCTAGACACACTTGATTCCCTTACGGAGACATATCAATACATAGGTTTTAAGATTCTTTCTAGTCAGATCTATTCCTCTGCGGGAAATATGGGGTTTTGAGTCCCTTTCACTGAGGAAGGTGTAGGTCTTGTCTATTCCATAGTTGGTTTTTGGAACGGTACCTGTTCTTATATCAAACTCTGGTTTGATGCATCACCCCACCTCTCCTTCCCCCTTAAGCAGGCATAAGAGTGTTTTCTAAATGTGAGACTCTGTTCTCTTGCCTAACTCAGTTCATGTGTAGCCATGTTTACAGGATCTTCCTAAGTGATATCTTATGATAAGTTTCTTTTTCTGTGTGACTTCTTTCACTTAGAATCATCGTACCTGAATCCACTCATTTTGCTGCTACTGGTCTTATGACATTGATTTCATGGCTGAGGGATATTCCATCGTACGAAAGTTCCACAATGTTTGGAACCATTTTTATATTTCCTGGGATATTTCAGGTGTACCCAGGTTGAGGTTCTTGTAAGCAGTGCAGCCCTCAATTTGGGCGTGGCTCTGTCTTATGGATTTTCAGTTTTCCCAAGGTATATTCCCTAGACTGGAAGTGCCCTTGGCTCTGTAGCTCTGTTGTTTACTTGTTTTAGGGAACACAATACACTCCTCCAGTGAGGCAGTTGGCAACTTACATCCCGCCCATCAGCATAACAAGGCTCCCTGTTCTCCAGGGCCTGTCTTGCCTTTCTGGTTTTTACACATTTTGTGGATGTCCCTTTTGACCGGTGGGAAGTGATACTTCTTTGTAGTGCAGATTTGCATTGCCCGCTTGCTTGCTTGGCCAAAAAGGGCGTATGCGTTTTCTCCTGAATATATTCAGGAGAAAACGCATACGCCCTTTTTGGCCAAGTGCATCATTGTCGAAGTTGTGCCCCTCTTCCTGTGCTTTACAGGTGATTCCAACGTACCTCTTGAAATCTGTTTCCTGCTATTCTGCCTCGCTTTCAAGTCCGCCTCGTTGCCTTCCCTCAACAGATTTTTGGACGATAGTTGGCCTTGGTTACTCTGCCAGTTTGTGAATTGCTGTGCCCCTGAGCTCCATTTTTCAACTCGTTTTTTGTGAGCTGAACGCAAGTCCAAACTTTTGGTTCAGGACCTATACTGGTTCCCGGTGGGTGGCTGAGACTTTGGTTAATTCTTCTTCCTGCCGGGAAATTAGAGTGACATGTGCCCATCCAAATGCCTAACAGCTACTCTCTCATTGGTTCTCCCTCTTCCCTTTCATCCTCTGCCAAATTGGCAACCTGTGCGAACCAGGAGCTTAAAGGGGCTGTCTCTCCAAGTTGGGAGATTGATAGGAAAGCAGTTGGAAAGTCAAACCGGAGCACCAGGAGAGGGGCTCTTCGTTGAGTTTTAGAAACCTTTCGTATTCACAGTGTGTCCATTCTCTAGGTTTCCCGTACATGTTATAGCTGTAGTAATATTCCCTTCAACCTGGAGAGCTGGGACCCATGGAATGGGTGCCATGCATTATTGCATTAAAGGGTCTGCATTTGCTCACCCAATCTCACCAATCCTCTCAGTCCCAAGTGTCCAGCCTTATGCCACATCCAGCTGTCATTGTAGATAGGGTCATTCCAGGTTGCATCAGAGACCCTGAAGGAATTGTAAAGAATTTCCCTGTTTCTTTGTTCTGTTTTTGAAATTCCTTTTTAGAGTGGGTTTGAGCTGATTCTCGCTGCCATGTTTATGCCAGTCTAGACACACTTGATTCCCTTACGGAGACATATCAATACATAGGTTTTAAGATTCTTACTAGTCAGATCTATTCCTCTGCGGGAAATATGGGGTTTTGAGTCCCTTTCACTGAGAAGGTGTAGGTCTTGTCTATTCCATAGTTGGTTTTTGGAATGGTACCTGTGCTTATATCAAACTCTGGTTTGATGCATCACCCCACCTCTCCTTCCCCCTTAAGCAGGCATAAGAGTGTTTTCTAAATGTGAGACTCTGTTCTCTTGCCTAACTCAGTTCATGTGTAGCCATGTTTACAGGATCTTCCTAAGTGATATCTTATGATAAGTTTCTTTTTCTGTGCGACTTCTTTCACTTAGAATCATCGTACGTGAATCCACTCATTTTGCTGCTACTGGTCTTATGACATTGATTTCATGGCTGAGGGATATTCCATCGTACGTAAGTTCCACAATGTTTGGAACCATTTTTATATTTCCTGGGATATTTCAGGTGTACCCAGGTTGAGGTTCTTGTAAGCAGTGCAGCCCTCAATTTGGGGGTGGCTCTGTCTTATGGATTTTCAGTTTTCCCAAGGTATATTCCCTAGACTGGAAGTGCCCTTGGCTCTGTAGCTCTGTTGTTTACTTGTTTTAGGGAACACAATGCACTCCTCCAGTGAGGCAGTTGGCAACTTACATCCCGCCCATCAGCATAACAAGGCTCCCTGTTCTCCAGGGCCTGTCTTGCCTTTCTGGTTTTTACACATTTTGTGGATGTCCCTTTTGACCGGTGGGAAGTGATACTTCTTTGTAGTGCAGATTTGCATTGCCCGCTTGCTTGCTTGGCCAAAAAGGGCGTATGCGTTTTCTCCTGAATATATACAGGAGAAAACGCATACGCCCTTTTTGGCCAAGTGCATCATTGTCGAAGTTGTGCCCCTCTTCCTGTGCTTTACAGGCGATTCCAACGTACCTCTTGAAATCTGTTTCCTGCTATTCTGCCTCGCTTTCAAGTCCGCCTCGTTGCCTTCCCTCAACAGATTTTTGGACGATAGTTGGCCTTGATTACTCTGCCAGTTTGTGAATTGCTGTGCCCCTGAGCTCCATTTATCAACTCGTTTCTTGTGAGCTGAACGCAAGTCCAAACTTTTGGTTCAGGACCTATACTGGTTCCCGGTGGGTGGCTGAGACTTTGGTTAATTCTTCTTCCTGCCGGGAAATTAGAGTGACATGTGCCCATCCAAATGCCTAACAGCTACTCTCTCATTGGTTCTCCCTCTTCCCTTTCATCCTCTGCCAAATTGGCAACCTGTGCGAACCAGGAGATTAAAGGGGCTGTCTCTCCAAGTTGGGAGATTGATAGGAAAGCAGTTGGAAAGTCAAACCGGAGCACCAGGAGAGGGGCTCTTCGTTGAGTTTTAGAAACCTTTCGTATTCACAGTTTGTCCATTCTCTAGGTTTCCCGTACATGTTATAGCTGTAGTAATATTCCCTTCAACCTGGAGAGCTGGGACCCATGGAATGGGTGCCATGCATTATTGCTTTAAAGGGTCTGCATTTGCTCACCCAATCTCACCAATCCTCTCAGTCCCAAGTGTCCAGCCTTATGCCACATCCAGCTGTCATTGTAGATAGGGTCATTCCAGGTTGCATCAGAGACCCTGAAGGAATTGTAAAGAATTTCCCTGTTTCTTTGTTCTGTTTTTGAAATTCCTTTTTAGAGTGGGTTTGAGCTGATTCTCGCTGCCATGTTTATGCCAGTCTAGACACACTTGATTCCCTTACGGAGACATATCAACACATAGGTTTTAAGATTCTTACTAGTCAGATCTATTCCTCTGCGGGAAATATGGGGTTTTGAGTCCCTTGCACTGAGGAAAGTGTAGTTCTTGTCTATTCCATAGTTGGTTTTTGGAACGGTACCTGTGCTTATATCAAACTCTGGTTTGATGCATCACCCCACCTCTCCTTCCCCCTTAAGCAAGCATAAGAGTGTTTTCTAAATGTGAGACTCTGTTCTCTTGCCTAACTCAGTTCATGTGTAGCCATGTTTACAGGATCTTCCTAAGTGATATCTTATGATAAGTTTCTTTTTCTGTGTGACTTCTTTCACTTAGAATCATCGTACCTGAATCCACTCATTTTGCTGCTACTGGTCTTATGACATTGATTTCATGGCTGAGGGATATTCCATCGTACGTAAGTTTCACAATGTTTGGAACCATTTTTATATTTCCTGGGATATTTCAGGTGTACCCAGGTTGAGGTTCTTGTAAGCAGTGCAGCCCTCAATTTGGGGGTGGCTCTGTCTTATGGATTTTCAGTTTTCCCAAGGTATATTCCCTAGACTGGAAGTGCCCTTGGCTCTGTAGCTCTGTTGTTTACTTGTTTTAGGGAACACAATGCACTCCTCCAGTGAGGCAGTTGGCAACTTACATCCCGCCGATCAGCATAACAAGGCTCCCTGTTCTCCAGGGCCTGTCTTGCCTTTCTGGTTTTTACATATTTTGTGGATGTCCCTTTTGACCGGTGGGAAGTGATACTTCTTTGTAGTGCAGATTTGCATTGCCCGCTTGCTTGCTTGGCCAAAAATGGCGTATGCGTTTTCTCCTGAATATATTCAGGAGAAAACGCATACGCCCTTTTTGGCCAAGTGCATCATTGTCGAAGTTGTGCCCCTCTTCCTGTGCTTTACAGGCGATTCCAACGTACCTCTTGAAATCTGTTTCCTGCTATTCTGCCTCGCTTTCAAGTCCGCCTCGTTGCCTTCCCTCAACAGATTTTTGGACGATAGTTGGCCTTGATTACTCTGCCAGTTTGTGAATTGCTGTGCCCCTGAGCTCCATTTATCAACTCGTTTCTTGTGAGCTGAACGCAAGTCCAAACTTTTGGTTCAGGACCTATACTGGTTCCCGGTGGGTGGCTGAGACTTTGGTTAATTCTTCTTCCTGCCGGGAAATTAGAGTGACATGTGCCCATCCAAATGCCTAACAGCTACTCTCTCATTGGTTCTCCCACTTCCCTTTCATCCTCTGCCAAATTGGCAACCTGTGCGAACCAGGAGCTTAAAGGGGCTGTCTCTCCAAGTTGGGAGATTGATAGGAAAGCAGTTGGAAAGTCAAACCGGAGCACCAGGAGAGGGGCTCTTCGTTGAGTTTTAGAAACCTTTCGTATTCACAGTGTGTCCATTCTCTAGGTTTCCCGTACATGTGATAGCTGTAGTAATATTCCCTTCAACCTGGAGAGCTGGGACCCATGGAATGGGTGCCATGCATTATTGCATTAAAGGGTCTGCATTTGCTCACCCAATCTCACCAATCCTCTCAGTCCCAAGTGTCCAGCCTTATGCCACATCCAGCTGTCATTGTAGATAGGGTCATTCCAGGTTGCATCAGAGACCCTGAAGGAATTGTAAAGAATTTCCCTGTTTCTTTGTTCTGTTTTTGAAATTCCTTTTTAGAGTGGGTTTGAGCTGATTCTCGCTGCCATGTTTATGCCAGTCTAGACACACTTGATTCCCTTACGGAGACATATCAACACATAGGTTTTAAGATTCTTACTAGTCAGATCTATTCCTCTGCGGGAAATATGGGGTTTTGAGTCCCTTTCACTGAGGAAAGTGTAGTTCTTGTCTATTCCATAGTTGGTTTTTGGAACGGTACCTGTGCTTATATCAAACTCTGGTTTGATGCATCACCCCACCTCTCCTTCCCCCTTAAGCAAGCATAAGAGTGTTTTCTAAATGTGAGACTCTGTTCTAGTGCCTAACTCAGTTCATGTGTAGCCATGTTTACAGGATCTTCCTAAGTGATATCTTATGATAAGTTTCTTTTCCTGTGTGACTTCTTTCACTTAGAATCATCGTACCTGAATCCACTCATTTTGCTGCAACTGGTCTTATGACATTGATTTCATGGCTTAGGGATATTCCATCGTACGTAAGTTCCACAATGTTTGGAACCATTTTTATATTTCCTGGGATATTTCAGGTGTACCCAGGTTGAGGTTCTTGTAAGCAGTGCAGCCCTCAATTTGGGGGTGGCTCTGTCTTATGGATGTTCAGTTTTCCCAAGGTATATTCCCTAGACTGGAAGTGCCCTTGGCTCTGTAGCTCTGTTGTTTACTTGTTTTAGGGAACACAATGCACTCCTCCAGTGAGGCAGTTGGCAACTTACATCCCGCCCATCAGCATAACAAGGCTCCCTGTTCTCCAGGGCCTCTCTTGCCTTTCTGGTTTTTACACATTTTGTGGATGTCCCTTTTGACCGGTGGGAAGTGATACTTCTTTGTAGTGCAGATTTGCATTGCCCGCTTGCTTGCTTGGCCAAAAAGGGGGTATGCGTTTTCTCCTGTATATATTCAGGAGAAAATGCATACGCCCTTTTTGGCCAAGTGCATCATTGTCGAAGTTGTGCCCCTCTTCCTGTGCTTTACAGGCGATTCCAACGTACCTCTTGAAATCTGTTTCCTGCTATTCTGCCTCGCTTTCAAGTCCGCCTCGTTGCCTTCCCTCAACAGATTTTTGGACGATAGTTGGCCTTGATTACTCTGCCAGTTTGTGAATTGCTGTGCCCCTGAGCTCCATTTATCAACTCGTTTCTTGTGAGCTGAACGCAAGTCCAAACTTTTGGTTCAGGACCTATACTGGTTCCCGGTGGGTGGCTGAGACTTTGGTTAATTCTTCTTCCTGCCGGGAAATTAGAGTGACATGTGCCCATCCAAATGCCTAACAGCTACTCTCTCATTGGTTCTCCCTCTTCCCTTTCATCCTCTGCCTAATTGGCAACCTGTGCGAACCAGGAGCTTAAAGGGGCTGTCTCTCCAAGTTGGGAGATTGATAGGAAAGCAGTTGGAAAGTCAAACCGGAGCACCAGGAGAGGGGCTCTTCGTTGAGTTTTAGAAACCATTCGTATTCACAGTGTGTCCATTCTCTAGGTTTCCCGTACATGTTATAGCTGTAGTAATATTCCCTTCAACCTGGAGAGCTGGGACCCATGGAATGGGTGCCATGCATTATTGCTTTAAAGGGTCTGCATTTGCTCACCCAATCTCACCAATCCTCTCAGTCCCAAGTGTCCAGCCTTATGCCACATCCAGCTGTCATTGTAGATAGGGTCATTCCAGGTTGCATCAGAGACCCTGAATGAATTGTAAAGAATTTCCCTGTTTCTGTGTTCTGTTTTTGAAATTCCTTTTTAGAGTGGGTTTGAGCTGATTCTCGCTGCCATGCTTATGACAGTCTAGACACACTTGATTCCCTTACGGAGACATATCAATACATAGGTTTTAAGATTCTTACTAGTCAGATCTATTCCTCTGCGGGAAATATGGGGTTTTGAGTCCCTTTCACTGAGGAAGGTGTAGGTCTTGTCTATTCCATAGTTGGTTTTTGGAACGGTACCTGTGCTTATATCAAACTCTGGTTTGATGCATCACCCCACCTCTCCTTCCCCCTTAAGCAGGCATAAGAGTGTTTTCTAAATGTGAGACTCTGTTCTCTTGCCTAACTCAGTTCATGTGTAGCCATGTTTACAGGATCTTCCTAAGTGATATCTTATGATAAGTTTATTTTCCTGTGTGACTTCTTTCACTTAGAATCATCGTACCTGAATCCACTCATTTTGCTGCTACTGGTCTTATGACATTGATTTCATGGCTGAGGGATATTCCATCGTACGTAAGTTCCACAATGTTTGGAACCATTTTTATATTTCCTGGGATATTTCAGGTGTACCCAGGTTGAGGTTCTTGTAAGCAGTGGAGCCCTCAATTTGGGGGTGGCTCTGTCTTATGGATTTTCAGTTTTCCCAAGGTATATTCCCTAGACTGGAAGTGCCCTTGGCTCTGTAGCTCTGTTGTTTACTTGTTTTAGGGAACACAATGCACTCCTCCAGTGAGGCAGATGGCAACTTACATCCCGCCCATCAGCATAACAAGGCTCCCTGTTCTCCAGGGCCTGTCTTGCCTTTCTGGTTTTTACACATTTTGTGGATGTCCCTTTTGACCGGTGGGAAGTGATACTTCTTTGTAGTGCAGATTTGCATTGCCCGCTTGCTTGCTTGGCCAAAAAGGGCGTATGCGTTTTCTCCTGAATATATTCAGGAGAAAACGCATACGCCCTTTTTGGCCAAGTGCATCATTGTCGAAGTTGTGCCCCTCTTCCTGTGCTTTACAGGCGATTCCAACGTACCTCTTGAAATCTGTTTCCTGCTATTCTGCCTCGCTTTCAAGTCCGCCTCGTTGCCTTCCCTCAACAGATTTTTGGACGATAGTTGGCCTTGATTACTCTGCCAGTTTGTGAATTGCTGTGCCCCTGAGCTCCATTTATCAACTCGTTTCTTGTGAGCTGAACGCAAGTCCAAACTTTTGGTTCAGGACCTATACTGGTTCCCGGTGGGTGGCTGAGACTTTGGTTAATTCTTCTTCCTGCCGGGAAATTAGAGTGACATGTGCCCATCCAAATGCCTAACAGCTACTCTCTCATTGGTTCTCCCTCTTCCCTTTCATCCTCTGCCAAATTGGCAACCTGTGCGAACCAGGAGCTTAAAGGGGCTGTCTCTCCAAGTTGGGAGATTGATAGGAAAGCAGTTGGAAAGTCAAACCGGAGCACCAGGAGAGGGGCTCTTCGTTGAGTTTTAGAAACCTGTCGTATTCACAGTGTGTCCATTCTCTAGGTTTCCCGTACATGTTATAGCTGTAGTAATATTCCCTTCAACCTGGAGAGCTGGGACCCATGGAATGGGTGCCATGCATTATTGCTTTAAAGGGTCTGCATTTGATCACCCAATCTCACCAATCCTCTCAGTCCCAAGTGTCCAGCCTTATGCCACATCCAGCTGTCATTGTAGATAGGGTCATTCCAGGTTGCATCAGAGACCCTGAAGGAATTGTAAAAATTTCCCTGTTTCTTTGTTCTGTTTTTGAAATTCCTTTTTAGAGTGGGTTTGAGCTGATTCTCGCTGCCATGTTTATGCCAGTCTAGACACACTTGATTCCCTTACGGAGACATATCAATACATAGGTTTTAAGATTCTTACTAGTCAGATTTATTCCTCTGCGGGAAATATGGGGTTTTGAGTCCCTTTCACTGAGGAAGGTGTAGGTCTTGTCTATTCCATAGTTGGTTTTTGGAATGGTACCTGTGCTTATATCAAACTCTGGTTTGATGCATCACCCCACCTCTCCTTCCCCCTTAAGCAGGCATAAGAGTGTTTTCTAAATATGAGACTCTGTTCTCTTGCCTAACTCAGTTCATGTGTAGCCATGTTTACAGGATCTTCCTAAGTGATATCTTATGATAAGTTTCTTTTTCTGTGTGACTTCTTTCACTTAGAATCATCGTACCTGAATCCACTCATTTTGCTGCTACTGGTCTTATGACATTGATTTCATGGCTGAGGGATATTCCATCGTACGTAATTTCCACAATGTTTGGAACCATTTTTATATTTCCTGGGATATTTCAGGTGTACCCAGGTTGAGGTTCTTGTAAGCAGTGCAGCCCTCAATTTGGGGGTGGCTCTGTCTTATGGATGTTCAGTTTTCCCAAGGTATATTCCCTAGACTGGAAGTGCTCTTGGCTCTGTAGCTCTGTTGTTTACTTGTTTTAGGGAACACAATGCACTCCTCCAGTGAGGCAGTTGGCAACTTACATCCCGCCCATCAGCATAACAAGGCTCCCTGTTCTCCAGGGCCTGTCTTGCCTTTCTGGTTTTTACACATTTTGTGGATGTCCCTTTTGACCGGTGGGAAGTGATACTTCTTTGTAGTGCAGATTTGCATTGCCCGCTTGCTTGCTTGGCCAAAAAGGGCGTATGCGTTTTCTCCTGAATATATTCAGGAGAAAACGCATACGCCCTTTTTGGCCAAGTGCATCATTGTCGAAGTTGTGCCCCTCTTCCTGTGCTTTACAGGCGATTCCAACGTACCTCTTGAAATCTGTTTCCTGCTATTCTGCCTCGCTTTCAAGTCCGCCTCGTTGCCTTCCCTCAACAGATTTTTGGACGATAGTTGGCCTTGATTACTCTGCCAGTTTGTGAATTGCTGTGCCCCTGAGCTCCATTTTTCAACTCGTTTCTTGTGAGCTGAACGCAAGTCCAAACTTTTGGTTCAGGACCTATACTGGTTCCCGGTGGGTGGCTGAGACTTTGGTTAATTCTTCTTCCTGCCGGGAAATTAGAGTGACATGTGCCCATCCAAATGCCTAACAGCTACTCTCTCATTGGTTCTCCCTCTTCCCTTTCATCCTCTGCCAAATTGGCAACCTGTGCGAACCAGGAGCTTAAAGGGGCTGTCTCTCCAAGTTGGGAGATTGATAGGAAAGCAGTTGGAAAGTCAAACCGGAGCACCAGGAGAGGGGCTCTTTGTTGAGTTTTAGAAACCATTCGTATTCACAGTGTGTCCATTCTCTAGGTTTCCCGTACATGTTATAGCTG
The DNA here is from genome assembly GCF_964341445.2 of Mesoplodon mirus. Classification (NCBI taxonomy): domain Eukaryota; kingdom Metazoa; phylum Chordata; class Mammalia; order Artiodactyla; family Ziphiidae; genus Mesoplodon; species Mesoplodon mirus. The sequence continues at coordinate 117,790,137 of NC_138984.1, forward strand.
TAGTAATATTCCCTTCAACCTGGAGAGCTGGGACCCATGGAATGGGTGCCATGCATTATTGCTTTAAAGGGTCTGCATTTGCTCACCCAATCTCACCAATCCTCTCAGTCCCAAGTGTCCAGCCTTATGCCACATCCAGCTGTCATTGTAGATAGGGTCATTCCAGGTTGCATCAGAGACCCTGAAGGAATTGTAAAGAATTTCCCTGTTTCTTTGTTCTGTTTTTGAAATTCCTTTTTAGAGTGGGTTTGAGCTGATTCTCGCTGCCATGCTTATGCCAGTCTAGACACACTTGATTCCCTTACGGAGACATATCAATACATAGGTTTTAAGATTCTTACTAGTCAGATCTATTCCTCTGCGGGAAATATGGGGTTTTGAGTCCCTTTCACTGAGGAAGGTGTAGGTCTTGTCTATTCCATAGTTGGTTTTTGGAACGGTACCTGTGCTTATATCAAACTCTGGTTTGATGCATCACCCCACCTCTCCTTCCCCCTTAAGCAGGCATAAGACTGTTTTCTAAATGTGAGACTCTGTTCTCTTGCCTAACTCAGTTCATGTGTAGCCATGTTTACATGATCTTCCTAAGTGATATCTTATGATAAGTTTCTTTTTCTGTGTGACTTATTTCACTTAGAATCATCGTACCTGAATCCACTCATTTTGCTGCTACTGGTCTTATGACATTGATTTCATGGCTGAGGGATATTCCATCGTACGTAAGTTCCACAATGTTTGGAACCATTTTTATATTTCCTGGGGTATTTCAGGTGTACCCAGGTTGAGGTTCTTGTAAGCAGTGCAGCCCTCAATTTGGGGGTGGCTCTGTCTTATGGATGTTCAGTTTTCCCAAGGTATATTCCCTAGACTGGATGTGCCCTTGGCTCTGTAGCTCTGTTGTTTACTTGTTTTAGGGAACACAATGCACTCCTCCAGTGAGGCAGTTGGCAACTTACATCCCGCCCATCAGCATAACAAGGCTCCTTGTTCTCCAGGGCCTGTCTTGCCTTTCTGGTTTTTACACATTTTGTGGATGTCCCTTTTGACCGGTGGGAAATGATACTCCTTTGTAGTGCAGATTTGCATTGCCCGCTTGCTTGCTTGGCCAAAAAGGGCGTATGCGTTTTCTCCTGAATATATTCAGGAGAAAACGCATACGCCCTTTTTGGCCAAGTGCATCATTGTCGAAGTTGTGCCCCTCTTCCTGTGCTTTACAGGCGATTCCAACGTACCTCTTGAAATCTGTTTCCTGCTATTCTGCCTCGCTTTCAAGTCCGCCTTGTTGCCTTCCCTCATCAGATTTTTGGACGATAGTTGGCCTTGATTACTCTGCCAGTTTGTGAATTGCTGTGCCCCTGAGCTCCATTTTTCAACTCGTTTTTTGTGAGCTGAACGCAAGTCCAAACTTTTGGTTCAGGACCTATACTGGTTCCCGGTGGGTGGCTGAGACTTTGGTTAATTCTTCTTCCTGCCGGGAAATTAGAGTGACATGTGCCCATCCAAATGCCTAACAGCTACTCTCTCATTGGTTCTCCCTCTTCCCTTTCATCCTCTGCCAAATTGGCAACCTGTGCGAACCAGGAGCTTAAAGGGGCTGTCTCTCCAAGTTGGGAGATTGATAAGAAAGCAGTTGGAAATTCAAACCGGAGCACCAGGAGAGGGGCTCTTCATTGAGTTTTAGAAACCTTTCGTATTCACAGTGTGTCCATTCTCTAGGTTTCCCGTACATGTAATAGCTGTAGTAATATTCCCTTCAACCTGGAGAGCTGGGACCCAAGGAAAGGGTACCATGCATTATTGCTTTAAAGGGTCTGCATTTGCTCACCCAATCTCACCAATCCTCTCAGCCCCAAGTGTCCAGTGTTATGCCACATCCAGCTGTCATTGTAGATAGGGTCATTCCAGGTTGCATCAGAGACCCTGAAGGAATTGTGAAGAATTTCCCTGTTTCTCTGTTCTGTTTTTGAAATTCGTTTTTAGAGTGGGTTTGAGCTGATTCTCGCTGCCATGTTTACGCCAGTCTAGACACGCTTGATTCCCTTACGCAGACATATCAATACATAGGTTTTAAGATTCTTACTAGTCAGATCTATTCCTCTGCGGGAAATATGGGGTTTTGAGTCCCTTTCACTGAGGAAGGTGTAGGTCTTGTCTATTCCATAGTTGGTTTTTGGAACGGTACCTGTGCTTATATCAAACTCTGGTTTGATGCATCACCCCACCTCTCCTTCCCCCTTAAGCAGGCATAAGTGTGTTTTCTAAATGTGAGACTCTGTTCTCTTTCCTAACTCAGTTCATGTGTAGCCATGTTTACAGGATCTTCCTAAGTGATATCTTATGATAAGTTTCTTTTTCTGTGTGACTTCTTTCATTTAGAATCATCGTACCTGAATCCACTCATTTTGCTGCTACTGGTCTTATGACATTGATTTCATGGCTGAGGGATATTCCATCGTACGTAAATTCCACAATGTTTTGAACCATTTTTATATTTCCTGGGATATTTCAGGTGTACCCAGGTTGAGGTTCTTGTAAGCAGTGCAGCCCTCAATTTGGGGGTGGCTTTGTCTTATGGATTTTCAGTTTTCCCAAGGTATATTCCCTAGACTGGATGTGCCCTTGGCTCTGTAGCTCTGTTGTTTACTTGTTTTAGGGAACACAATGCACTCCTCCAGTGAGGCAGTTGGCAACTTACATTCCGCCCATCAGCATAACAAGGCTCCCTGTTCTCCAGGGCCTGTCTTGCCTTTCTGGTTTTTACACATTTTGTGGATGTCCCTTTTGACCGGTGGGAAGTGATACTTCTTTGTAGTGCAGATTTGCATTGCCCGCTTGCTTGCTTGGCCAAAAAGGGCGTATGCGTTTTCTCCTGAATATATTCAGGAGAAAACACATACGCCCTTTTTGGCCAAGTGCATCATTGTCGAAGTTGTGCCCCTCTTCCTGTGCTTTACAGGCGATTCCAACGTACTTCTTGAAATCTGTTTCCTGCTATTCTGCCTCGCTTTCAAGTCCGCCTCGTTGCCTTCCCTCAACAGAATTTTGGACGATAGTTGGCCTTGATTACTCTGCCAGTTTGTGAATTGCTGTGCCCCTGAGCTCCATTTATCAAGTCGTTTCTTGTGAGCTGAACGCAAGTCCAAACTTTTGGTTCAGGACCTATACTGGTTCCCGGTGGGTGGCTGAGACTTTGGTTAATTCTTCTTCCTGCCGGGAAATTAGAGTGACATGTGCCCATCCAAATGCCTAACAGCTACTCTCTCATTGGTTCTCCCTCTTCCCTTTCATCCTCTGCCAAATTGGCAACCTGTGCGAACCAGGAGCTTAAAGGGGCTGTCTCTCCAAGTTGGGAGATTGATAGGAAAGCAGTTGGAAAGTCAAACCGGAGCACCAGGAGAGGGGCTCTTCGTTGAGTTTTAGAAACCTTTCGTATTCACAGTGTGTCCATTCTCTAGGTTTCCCGTACATGTTATAGCTGTAGTAATATTCCCTTCAACCTGGAGAGCTGCGACCCAAGGAATGGGTGCCATGCATTATTGCTTTAAAGGGTCTGCATTTGCTCACCCAATCTCACCAATCGTCTCAGTCCCAAGTGTCCAGCCTTATGCCACATCCAGCTGTCATTGTAGATAGGGTCATTCCAGGTTGCATCAGAGACCCTGAAGGAATTGTAAAGAATTTCCCTGTTTCTTTTTTCTGTTTTTGAAATTCCTTTTTAGAGTGGGTTTGAGCTGATTCTCGCTGCCATGTTTATGCCAGTCTAGACACACTTGATTCCCTTACGGAGACATATCAATACATAGGTTTTAAGATTCTTACTAGTCAGATCTATTCCTCTGCGGGAAATATGGGGTTTTGAGTCCCTTTCTCTGAGGAAGGTGTAGGTCTTGTCTATTCCATAGTTGGTTTTTGGAACGGTACCTGTGCTTATATCAAACTCTGGTTTGATGCATCACCCCACCTCTCCTTCCCCCTTAAGCAGGCATAAGAGTGTTTTCTAAATGTGAGACTCTGTTCTCTTTCCTAACTCAGTTCCTGTGTAGCCATGTTTACAGGATCTTCCTAAGTGATATCTTATGATAAGTTTCTTTTTCCGTGTGACTTCTTTCACTTAGAATCATCGTACCTGAATCCACTCATTTTGCTGCTACTGGTCTTATGACATTGATTTCATGGCTGAGGGATATTCCATCGTACGTAAATTCAACAATGTTTTGAACCATTTTTATATTTCCTGGGATATTTCAGGTGTACCCAGGTTGAGGTTCTTGTAAGCAGTGCAGCCCTCAATTTGGGGGTGGCTCTGTCTTATGGATTTTCAGTTTTCCCAAGGTATATTCCCTAGACTGGATGTGCCCTTGGCTCTGTAGCTCTGTTGTTTACTTGTTTTAGGGAACACAATGCACTCCTCCAGTGAGGCAGTTGGCAACTTACATCCCGCCCATCAGCATAACAAGGCTCCCTGTTCTCCAGGGCCTGTCTTGCCTTTCTGGTTTTTACACATTTTGTGGATGCCCCTTTTGACCGGTGGGAAGTGATACTTCTTTGTAGTGCAGATTTGCATTGCCCGCTTGCTTGCTTGGCCAAAAAGGGCGTATGCGTTTTCTCCTGAATATATTCAGGAGAAAACGCATACGCCCTTTTTGGCCAAGTGCATCATTGTCGAAATTGTGCCCCTCTTCCTGTGCTTTACAGGCGATTCCAACGTACCTCTTGAAATCTGTTTCCTGCTATTCTGCCTCGCTTTCAAGTCCGCCTCGCTGCCTTCCCTCAACAGATTTTTGGACGATAGTTGGCCTTGATTACTCTGCCAGTTTGTGAATTGCTGTGCCCCTGAGCTCCATTTTTCAACTCGTTTCTTGTGAGCTGAACGCAAGTCCAAACTTTTGGTTCAGGACCTATACTGGTTCCCGGTGGGTGGCTGAGACTTTGGTTAATTCTTCTTCCTGCCGGGAAATTAGAGTGACATGTGCCCATCCAAATGCCTAACAGCTACTCTCTCATTGGTTCTCCCTCTTCCCTTTCATCCTCTGCCAAATTGGCAACCTGTGCGAACCAGGAGCTTAAAGGGGCTGTCTCTCCACGTTGGGAGATTGATAGGAAAGCAGTTGGAAAGTCAAACCAGAGCACCAGGAGAGGGGCACTTCATTGAGTTTTAGAAACCTTTCGTATTCACAGTGTGTCCATTCTCTAGGTTTCCCGTACATGTTATAGCTGTAGTAATATTCCCTTCAACCTGGAGAGCTGGGACCCAAGGAATGGGTACCATGCATTATTGCTTTAAAGGGTCTGCATTTGCTCACCCAATCTCACCAATCCTCTCAGCCCCAAGTGTCCAGTGTTATGCCACATCCAGCTGTCATTGTAGATAGGGTCATTCCAGGTTGCATCAGAGACCCTGAAGGAATTGTGAAGAATTTCCCTGTTTCTCTGTTCTGTTTTTGAAATTCCTTTTTAGAGTGGGTTTGAGCTGATTCTCGCTGCCATGTTTACGCCAGTCTAGACACACTTGATTCCCTTACGGAGACATATCAATACATAGGTTTTAAGATTCTTACTAGTCAGATCTATTCCTCTGCGGGAAATATGGGGTTTTGAGTCCCTTTCACTGAGGAAGGTGGAGGTCTTGTCTATTCCATAGTTGGTTTTTGGAACGGTACCTGTGCTTATATCAAACTCTGGTTTGATGCATCACCCCACCTCTCCTTCCCCCTTAAGCAGGCATAAGAGTGTTTTCTAAATGTGAGACTCTGTTCTCTTGCCTAACTCAGTTCATGTGTAGCCATGTTTACAGGATCTTCCTAAGTGATATCTTATGATAAGTTTCTTTTTCTGTGTGACTTCTTTCACTTAGAATCATCGTACCTGAATCCACTCATTTTGCTGCTACTGGTCTTATGACGTTGATTTCATGGCTGAGGGATATTCCATCGTACGTAAGTTCCACAATGTTTGGAACCATTTTTATATTTCCTGGGATATTTCAGGAGTACCCAGGTTGAGGTTCTTGTAAGCAGTGCAGCCCTCAATTTGGGGGTGGCTCTGTCTTATGGATTTTCAGTTTTCCCAAGGTATATTCCCTAGGCTGGAAGTGCCCTTGGCTCTGTAGCTCTGTTGTTTACTTGTTTTAGGGAACACAATGCACTCCTCCAGTGAGGCAGTTGGCAACTTACATCCCGCCCATCAGCATAACAAGGCTCCCTGTTCTCCAGGGCCAGTCTTGCCTTTCTGGTTTTTACACATTTTGTGGATGTCCCTTTTGACCGGTGGGAAGTGATACTTCTTTGTAGTGCAGATTTGCATTGCCCGCTTGCTTGCTTGGCCAAAAAGGGCGTATGCGTTTTCTCCTGAATATATTCAGGAGAAAACGCATACGCCCTTTTTGGCCAAGTGCATCATTGTCGAAGTTGTGCCCCTCTTCCTGTGCTTTACAGGCGATTCCAACGTACCTCTTGAAATCTGTTTCCTGCTATTCTGCCTCGCTTTCAAGTCCGCCTCGTTGCCTTCCCTCAACAGATTTTTGGACGATAGTTGGCCTTGATTACTCTGCCAGTTTGTGAATTGCTGTGCCCCTGAGCTCCATTTATCAACTCGTTTCTTGTGAGCTGAACGCAAGTCCAAACTTTTGGTTCAGGACCTATACTGGTTCCCGGTGGGTGGCTGAGACTTTGTTTAATTCTTCTTCCTGCCGGGAAATTAGAGTGACATGTGCCCATCCAAATGCCTAACAGCTACTCTCTCATTGGTTCTCCCTCTTCCCTTTCATCCTCTGCCAAATTGGCAACCTGTGCGAACCAGGAGCTTAAAGGGGCTGTCTCTCCAAGTTGGGAGATTGATAGGAAAGCAGTTGGAAAGTCAAACCGGAGCACCAGGAGAGGGGCTCTTCGTTGACTTTTAGAAACCTTTCGTATTCACAGTGTGTCCATTCTCTAGGTCTCCCGTACATGTTATAGCTGTAGTAATATTCCCTTCCACCTGGAGAGCCGCGACCCAAGGAATGGGTGCCATGCATTATTGCTTTAAAGGGTCTGCATTTGCTCACCCAATCTCACCAATCCTCTCAGTCCCAAGTGTCCAGCCTTATGCCACATCCAGCTGTCATTGTAGATAGGGTCATTCCAGGTTGCATCAGAGACCCTGAAGGAATTGTAAAGAATTTCCCTGTTTCTTTGTTCTGTTTTTGAAATTCCTTTTTAGAGTGGGTTTGAGCTGATTCTCGCTGCCATGTTTATGCCAGTCTAGACACACTTGATTCCCTTACGGAGACATATCAATACATAGGTTTTAAGATTCTTACTAGTCAGATCTATTCCTCTGCGGGAAATATGGGGTTTTGAGTCCCTTTCTCTGAGGAAGGTGTAGGTCTTGTCTATTCCATAGTTGGTTTTTGGAACGGTACCTGTGCTTATATCAAACTCTGGTTTGATGCATCACCCCACCTCTCCTTCCCCCTTAAGCAGGCATAAGAGTGTTTTCTAAATGTGAGACTCTGTTCTGTTTCCTAACTCAGATCATGTGTAGCCATGTTTACAGGATCTTCCTAAGTGATATCTTATGATAAGTTTCTTTTTCTGTGTGACTTCTTTCACTTAGAATCATCGTACCTGAATCCACTCATTTTGCTGCTACTGGTCTTATGACATTGATTTCATGGCTGAGGGATATTCCATCGTACGTAAGTTCCACAAAGTTTGGAACCATTTTTATATTTCCTGGGATATTTCAGGTGTACCCAGGTTGAGGTTCTTGTAAGCAGTGCAGCCCTCAATTTGGGGGTGGCTTTGTCTTATGGATTTTCAGTTTTCCCAAGGTATATTCCCTAGACTGGATGTGCCCTTGGCTCTGTAGCTCTGTTGTTTACTTGTTTTAGGGAACACAATGCACTCCTCCAGTGAGGCAGTTGGCAACTTACATTCCGCCCATCAGCATAACAAGGCTCCCTTTTCTCCAGGGCCTGTCTTGCCTTTCTGGTTTTTACACATTTTGTGGATGCCCCTTTTGACCTGTGGGAAGTGATACTTCTTTGTAGTGCAGATTTGCATTGCCCGCTTGCTTGCTTGGCCAAAAAGGGCGTATGCGTTTTCTCCTGAATATATTCAGGAGAAAACGCATACGCCCTTTTTGGCCAAGTGCATCATTGTCGAAATTGTGCCCCTCTTCCTGTGCTTTACAGGCGATTCCAACGTACCTCTTGAAATCTGTTTCCTGCTATTCTGCCTCGCTTTCAAGTCCGCCTCGCTGCCTTCCCTCAACAGATTTTTGGACGATAGTTGGCCTTGATTACTCTGCCAGTTTGTGAATTGCTGTGCCCCTGAGCTCCATTTTTCAACTCGTTTCTTGTGAGCTGAACGCAAGTCCAAACTTTTGGTTCAGGACCTATACTGGTTCCCGGTGGGTGGCTGAGACTTTGGTTAATTCTTCTTCCTGCCGGGAAATTAGAGTGACATGTGCCCATCCAAATGCCTAACAGCTACTCTCTCATTGGTTCTCCCTCTTCCCTTTCATCCTCTGCCAAATTGGCAACCTGTGCGAACCAGGAGCTTAAAGTGGCTGTCTCTCCACGTTGGGAGATTGATAGGAAAGCAGTTGGAAAGTCAAACCAGAGCACCAGGAGACGGGCACTTCATTGAGTTTTAGAAACCTTTCGTATTCACAGTGTGTCCATTCTCTAGGTTTCCCGTACATGTTATAGCTGTAGTAATATTCCCTTCAACCTGGAGAGCTGGGACCCAAGGAATGGGTACCATGCATTATTGCTTTAAAGGGTCTGCATTTGCTCACCCAATCTCACCAATCCTCTCAGCCCCAAGTGTCCAGTGTTATGCCACATCCAGCTGTCATTGTAGATAGGGTCATTCCAGGTTGCATCAGAGACCCTGAAGGAATTGTGAAGAATTTCCCTGTTTCTCTGTTCTGTTTTTGAAATTCCTTTTTAGAGTGGGTTTGAGCTGATTCTCGCTGCCATGTTTACGCCAGTCTAGACACACTTGATTCCCTTACGGAGACATATCAATACATAGGTTTTAAGATTCTTACTAGTCAGATCTATTCCTCTGCGGGAAATATGGGGTTTTGAGTCCCTTTCACTGAGGAAGGTGGAGGTCTTGTCTATTCCATAGTTGGTTTTTGGAACGGTACCTGTGCTTATATCAAACTCTGGTTTGATGCATCACCCCACCTCTCCTTCCCCCTTAAGCAGGCATAAGAGTGTTTTCTAAATGTGAGACTCTGTTCTCTTGCCTAACTCAGTTCATGTGTAGCCATGTTTACATGATCTTCCTAAATGATATCTTATGATAATTTTCTTTTTCTGTGTGACTTCTTTCACTTAGAATCATCGTACCTGAATCCACTCATTTTGCTGCTACTGGTCTTATGACATTGATTTCATGGCTGAGGGATATTCCATCGTACGTAAGTTCCACAATGTTTGGAACCATTTTTATATTTCCTGGGGTATTTCAGGTGTACCCAGGTTGAGGTTCTTGTAAGCAGTGCAGCCCTCAATTTGGGGGTGGCTCTGTCTTATGGATGTTCAGTTTTCCCAAGGTATATTCCCTAGACTGGAAGTGCCCTTGGCTCTGTAGCTCTGTTGTTTACTTGTTTTAGGGAACACAATGCACTCCTCCAGTGAGGCAGTTGGCAACTTACATCCCGCCCATCAGCATAACAAGGCTCCTTGTTCTCCAGGGCCTGTCTTGCCTTTCTGGTTTTTACACATTTTGTGGATGTCCCTTTTGACCGGTGGGAAATGATACTCCTTTGTAGTGCAGATTTGCATTGCCCGCTTGCTTGCTTGGCCAAAAAGGGCGTATGCGTTTTCTCCTGAATATATTCAGGAGAAAACGCATACGCCCTTTTTGGCCAAGTGCATCATTGTCGAAGTTGTGCCCCTCTTCCTGTGCTTTACAGGCGATTCCAACGTACCTCTTGAAATCTGTTTCCTGCTATTCTGCCTCGCTTTCAAGTCCACCTTGTTGCCTTCCCTCATCAGATTTTTGGACGATAGTTGGCCTTGATTACTCTGCCAGTTTGTGAATTGCTGTGCCCCTGAGCTCCATTTTTCAACTCGTTTTTTGTGAGCTGAACGCAAGTCCAAACTTTTGGTTCAGGACCTATACTGGTTCCCGGTGGGTGGCTGAGACTTTGGTTAATTCTTCTTCCTGCCGGGAAATTAGAGTGACATGTGCCCATCCAAATGCCTAACAGCTACTCTCTCATTGGTTCTCCCTCTTCCCTTTCATCCTCTGCCAAATTGGCAACCTGTGCAAACCAGGAGCTTAAAGGGGCTGTCTCTCCAAGTTGGGAGATTGATAGGAAAGCAGTTGGAAATTCAAACCGGAGCACCAGGAGAGGGGCTCTTCATTGAGTTTTAGAAACCTTTCGTATTCACAGTGTGTCCATTCTCTAGGTTTCCCGTACATGTTATAGCTGTAGTAATATTCCCTTCAACCTGGAGAGCTGGGACCCAAGGAATGGGTACCATGCATTATTGCTTTAAAGGGTCTGCATTTGCTCACCCAATCTCACCAATCCTCTCAGCCCCAAGTGTCCAGTGTTATGCCACATCCAGCTGTCATTGTAGATAGGGTCATTCCAGGTTGCATCAGAGACCCTGAAGGAATTGTGAAGAATTTCCCTGTTTCTCTGTTCTGTTTTTGAAATTCTTTTTTAGAGTGGGTTTGAGCTGATTCTCGCTGCCATGTTTACGCCAGTCTAGACACGCTTGATTCCCTTACGCAGACATATCAATACATAGGTTTTAAGATTCTTACTAGTCAGATCTATTCCTCTGCGGGAAATATGGGGTTTTGAGTCCCTTTCACTGAGGAAGGTGTAGGTCTTGTCTATTCCATAGTTGGTTTTTGGAACGGTACCTGTGCTTATATCAAACTCTGGTTTGATGCATCACCCCACCTCTCCTTCCCCCTTAAGCAGGCATAAGTGTGTTTTCTAAATGTGAGACTCTGTTCTCTTTCCTAACTCAGTTCATGTGTAGCAATGTTTACAGGATCTTCCTAAGTGATATCTTATGATAAGTTTCTTTTTCTGTGTGACTTCTTTCATTTAGAATCATCGTACCTGAATCCACTCATTTTGCTGCTACTGGTCTTATGACATTGATTTCATGGCTGAGGGATATTCCATCGTACGTAAATTCCACAATGTTTTGAACCATTTTTATATTTCCTGGGATATTTCAGGTGTACCCAGGTTGAGGTTCTTGTAAGCAGTGCAGCCCTCAATTTGGGGGTGGCTTTGTCTTATGGATTTTCAGTTTTCCCAAGGTATATTCCCTAGACTGGATGTGCCCTTGGCTCTGTAGCTCTGTTGTTTACTTGTTTTAGGGAACACAATGCACTCCTCCAGTGAGGCAGTTGGCAACTTACATTCCGCCCATCAGCATAACAAGGCTCCCTGTTCTCCAGGTCCTGTCTTGCCTTTCTGGTTTTTACACATTTTGTGGATGTCCCTTTTGACCGGTGGGAAGTGATACTTCTTTGTAGTGCAGATTTGCATTGCCCGCTTGCTTGCTTGGCCAAAAAGGGCGTATGCGTTTTCTCCTGAATATATTCAGGAGAAAACACATACGCCCTTTTTGGCCAAGTGCATCATTGTCGAAGTTGTGCCCCTCTTCCTGTGCTTTACAGGCGATTCCAACGTACTTCTTGAAATCTGTTTCCTGCTATTCTGCCTCGCTTTCAAGTCCGCCTCGTTGCCTTCCCTCAACAGAATTTTGGACGATAGTTGGCCTTGATTACTCTGCCAGTTTGTGAATTGCTGTGCCCCTGAGCTCCATTTATCAACTCGTTTCTTGTGAGTTGAACGCAAGTCCAAACTTTTGGTTCAGGACCTATACTGGTTCCCGGTGGGTGGCTGAGACTTTGGTTAATTCTTCTTCCTGCCGGGAAATTAGAGTGACATGTGCCCATCCAAATGCCTAACAGCTACTCTCTCATTGGTTCTCCCTCTTCCCTTTCATCCTCTGCCAAATTGGCAACCTGTGCGAACCAGGAGCTTAAAGGGGCTGTCTCTCCAAGTTGGGAGATTGATAGGAAAGCAGTTGGAAAGTCAAACCGGAGCACCAGGAGAGGGGCTCTTCGTTGAGTTTTAGAAACCGTTCGTATTCACAGTGTGTCCATTCTCTAGGTTTCCCGTACATGTTATAGCTGTAGTAATATTCCCTTCAACCTGGAGAGCTGCGACCCAAGGAATGGGTGCCATGCATTATTGCTTTAAAGGGTCTGCATTTGCTCACCCAATCTCACCAATCGTCTCAGTCCCAAGTGTCCAGCCTTATGCCACATCCAGCTGTCATTGTAGATAGGGTCATTCCAGGTTGCATCAGAGACCCTGAAGGAATTGTGAATAATTTCCCTGTTTCTGTGTTCTGTTTTTGAAATTCCTTTTTAGAGTGGGTTTGAGCTGATTCTCGCTGCCATGCTTATGCCAGTCTAGACACACTTGATTCCCTTACGGAGACATATCAATACATAGGTTTTAAGATTCTTACTAGTCAGATCTATTCCTCTGCGGAAAATATGGGGTTTTGAGTCCCTTTCACTGAGGAAGGTGTAGGTCTTGTCTATTCCATAGTTGGTTTTTGGAACGGTACCTGTGCTTATATCAAACTCTGGTTTGATGCATCACCCCACCTCTCCTTCCCCCTTAAGCAGGCATAAGAGTGTTTTCTAAATGTGAGACTCTGTTCTGTTTCCTAACTCAGTTCCTGTGTAGCCATGTTTACAGGATCTTCCTAAGTGATATCTTATGATAAGTTTCTTTTTCCGTGTGACTTCTTTCACTTAGAATCATCGTACCTGAATCCACTCATTTTGCTGCTACTGGTCTTATGACATTGATTTCATGGCTGAGGGATATTCCATCGTACGTAAATTCCACAATGTTTTGAACCATTTTTATATTTCCTGGGATATTTCAGGTGTACCCAGGTTGAGGTTCTTGTAAGCAGTGCAGCCCTCAATTTGGGGGTGGCTCTGTCTTATGGATTTTCAGTTTTCCCAAGGTATATTCCCTAGACTGGATGTGCCCTTGGCTCTGTAGCTCTGTTGTTTACTTGTTTTAGGGAACACAATGCACTCCTCCAGTGAGGCAGTTGGCAACTTACATCCCGCCCATCAGCATAACAAGGCTCCCTGTTCTCCAGGGCCTGTCTTGCCTTTCTGGTTTTTACACATTTTGTGGATGCCCCTTTTGACCGGTGGGAAGTGATACTTCTTTGTAGTGCAGATTTGCATTGCCCGCTTGCTTGCTTGGCCAAAAAGGGCGTATGCGTTTTCTCCTGAATATATTCAGGAGAAAACGCATACGCCCTTTTTGGCCAAGTGCATCATTGTCGAAATTGTGCCCCTCTTCCTGTGCTTTACAGGCGATTCCAACGTACCTCTTGAAATCTGTTTCCTGCTATTCTGCCTCGCTTTCAAGTCCGCCTCGCTGCCTTCCCTCAACAGATTTTTGGACGATAGTTGGCCTTGATTACTCTGCCAGTTTGTGAATTGCTGTGCCCCTGAGCTCCATTTTTCAACTCGTTTCTTGTGAGCTGAACGCAAGTCCAAACTTTTGGTTCAGGACCTATACTGGTTCCCGGTGGGTGGCTGAGACTTTGGTTAATTCTTCTTCCTGCCGGGAAATTAGAGTGACATGTGCCCATCCAAATGCCTAACAGCTACTCTCTCATTGGTTCTCCCTCTTCCCTTTCATCCTCTGCCAAATTGGCAACCTGTGCGAACCAGGAGCTTAAAGGGGCTGTCTCTCCACGTTGGGAGATTGATAGGAAAGCAGTTGGAAAGTCAAACCAGAGCACCAGGAGAGGGGCACTTCATTGAGTTTTAGAAACCTTTCGTATTCACAGTGTGTCCATTCTCTAGGTTTCCCGTACATGTTATAGCTGTAGTAATATTCCCTTCAACCTGGAGAGCTGGGACCCAAGGAATGGGTACCATGCATTATTGCTTTAAAGGGTCTGCATTTGCTCACCCAATCTCACCAATCCTCTCAGCCCCAAGTGTCCAGTGTTATGCCACATCCAGCTGTCATTGTAGATAGGGTCATTCCAGGTTGCATCAGAGACCCTGAAGGAATTGTGAAGAATTTCACTGTTTCTCTGTTCTGTTTTTGAAATTCCTTTTTAGAGTGGGTTTGAGCTGATTCTCGCTGCCATGTTTACGCCAGTCTAGACACACTTGATTCCCTTACGGAGACATATCAATACATAGGTTTTAAGATTCTTACTAGTCAGATCTATTCCTCTGCGGGAAATATGGGGTTTTGAGTCCCTTTCACTGAGGAAGGTGGAGGTCTTGTCTATTCCATAGTTGGTTTTTGGAACGGTACCTGTGCTTATATCAAACTCTGGTTTGATGCATCACCCCACCTCTCCTTCCCCCTTAAGCAGGCATAAGAGTGTTTTCTAAATGTGAGACTCTGTTCTCTTGCCTAACTCAGTTCATGTGTAGCCATGTTTACAGGATCTTCCTAAGTGATATCTTATGATAAGTTTCTTTTTCTGTGTGACTTCTTTCACTTAGAATCATCGTACCTGAATCCACTCATTTTGCTGCTACTGGTCTTATGACATTGATTTCATGGCTGAGGGATATTCCATCGTACGTAAGTTCCACAATGTTTGGAACCATTTTTATATTTCCTGGGATATTTCAGGTGTACCCAGGTTGAGGTTCTTGTAAGCAGTGCAGCCCTCAATTTGGGGGTGGCTCTGTCTTATGGATTTTCAGTTTTCCCAAGGTATATTCCCTAGACTGGAAGTGCCCTTGGCTCTGTAGCTCTGTTGTTTACTTGTTTTAGGGAACACAATGCACTCCTCCAGTGAGGCAGTTGGCAACTTACATCCCGCCCATCAGCATAACAAGGCTCCCTGTTCTCCAGGGCCAGTCTTGCCTTTCTGGTTTTTACACATTTTGTGGATGTCCCTTTTGACCGGTGGGAAGTGATACTTCTTTGTAGTGCAGATTTGCATTGCCCGCTTGCTTGCTTGGCCAAAAATGGCGTATGCGTTTTCTCCTGAATATATTCAGGAGAAAACGCATACGCCCTTTTTGGCCAAGTGCATCATTGTCGAAGTTGTGCCCCTCTTCCTGTGCTTTACAGGCGATTCCAACGTACCTCTTGAAATCTGTTTCCTGCTATTCTGCCTCGCTTTCAAGTCCGCCTCGTTGCCTTCCCTCAACAGATTTTTGGACGATAGTTGGCCTTGATTACTCTGCCAGTTTGTGAATTGCTGTGCCCCTGAGCTCCATTTATCAACTCGTTTCTTGTGAGCTGAACGCAAGTCCAAACTTTTGGTTCAGGACCTATACTGGTTCCCGGTGGGTGGCTGAGACTTTGTTTAATTCTTCTTCCTGCCGGGAAATTAGAGTGACATGTGCCCATCCAAATGCCTAACAGCTACTCTCTCATTGGTTCTCCCTCTTCCCTTTCATCCTCTGCCAAATTGGCAACCTGTGCGAACCAGGAGCTTAAAGGGGCTGTCTCTCCAAGTTGGGAGATTGATAGGAAAGCAGTTGGAAAGTCAAACCGGAGCACCAGGAGAGGGGCTCTTCGTTGACTTTTAGAAACCTTTCGTATTCACAGTGTGTCCATTCTCTAGGTCTCCCGTACATGTTATAGCTGTAGTAATATTCCCTTCCACCTGGAGAGCCGCGACCCAAGGAATGGGTGCCATGCATTATTGCTTTAAAGGGTCTGCATTTGCTCACCCAATCTCACCAATCCTCTCAGTCCCAAGTGTCCAGCCTTATGCCACATCCAGCTGTCATTGTAGATATGGTCATTCCAGGTTGCATCAGAGACCCTGAAGGAATTGTAAAGAATTTCCCTGTTTCTTTGTTCTGTTTTTGAAATTCCTTTTTAGAGTGGGTTTGAGCTGATTCTCGCTGCCATGTTTATGCCAGTCTAGACACACTTGATTCCCTTACGGAGACATATCAATACATAGGTTTTAAGATTCTTACTAGTCAGATCTATTCCTCTGCGGGAAATATGGGGTTTTGAGTCCCTTTCTCTGAGGAAGGTGTAGGTCTTGTCTATTCCATAGTTGGTTTTTGGAACGGTACCTGTGCTTATATCAAACTCTGGTTTGATGCATCACCCCACCTCTCCTTCCCCCTTAAGCAGGCATAAGAGTGTTTTCTAAATGTGAGACTCTGTTCTGTTTCCTAACTCAGATCATGTGTAGCCATGTTTACAGGATCTTCCTAAGTGATATCTTATGATAAGTTTCTTTTTCTGTGTGACTTCTTTCACTTAGAATCATCGTACCTGAATCCACTCATTTTGCTGCTACTGGTCTTATGACATTGATTTCATGGCTGAGGGATATTCCATCGTACGTAAGTTCCACAAAGTTTGGAACCATTTTTATATTTCCTGGGATATTTCAGGTGTACCCAGGTTGAGGTTCTTGTAAGCAGTGCAGCCCTCAATTTGGGGGTGGCTTTGTCTTATGGATTTTCAGTTTTCCCAAGGTATATTCCCTAGACTGGATGTGCCCTTGGCTCTGTAGCTCTGTTGTTTACTTGTTTTAGGGAACACAATGCACTCCTCCAGTGAGGCAGTTGGCAACTTACATTCCGCCCATCAGCATAACAAGGCTCCCTGTTCTCCAGGGCCTGTCTTGCCTTTCTGGTTTTTACACATTTTGTGGATGCCCCTTTTGACCGGTGGGAAGTGATACTTCTTTGTAGTGCAGATTTGCATTGCCCGCTTGCTTGCTTGGCCAAAAAGGGCGTATGCGTTTTCTCCTGAATATATTCAAGAGAAAACGCATACGCCCTTTTTGGCCAAGTGCATCATTGTCGAAATTGTGCCCCTCTTCCTGTGCTTTACAGGCGATTCCAACGTACCTCTTGAAATCTGTTTCCTGCTATTCTGCCTCGCTTTCAAGTCCGCCTCGCTGCCTTCCCTCAACAGATTTTTGGACGATAGTTGGCCTTGATTACTCTGCCAGTTTGTGAATTGCTGTGCCCCTGAGCTCCATTTTTCAACTCGTTTCTTGTGAGCTGAACGCAAGTCCAAACTTTTGGTTCAGGACCTATACTGGTTCCCGGTGGGTGGCTGAGACTTTGGTTAATTCTTCTTCCTGCCGGGAAATTAGAGTGACATGTGCCCATCCAAATGCCTAACAGCTACTCTCTCATTGGTTCTCCCTCTTCCCTTTCATCCTCTGCCAAATTGGCAACCTGTGCGAACCAGGAGCTTA
This sequence comes from Mesoplodon mirus, assembly GCF_964341445.2. Classification (NCBI taxonomy): domain Eukaryota; kingdom Metazoa; phylum Chordata; class Mammalia; order Artiodactyla; family Ziphiidae; genus Mesoplodon; species Mesoplodon mirus. The sequence continues at coordinate 117,807,376 of NC_138984.1, forward strand.
AAGTGGCTGTCTCTCCACGTTGGGAGATTGATAGGAAAGCAGTTGGAAAGTCAAACCAGAGCACCAGGAGAGGGGCACTTCATTGAGTTTTAGAAACCTTTCGTATTCACAGTGTGTCCATTCTCTAGGTTTCCCGTACATGTTATAGCTGTAGTAATATTCCCTTCAACCTGGAGAGCTGGGACCCAAGGAATGGGTACCATGCATTATTGCTTTAAAGGGTCTGCATTTGCTCACCCAATCTCACCAATCCTCTCAGCCCCAAGTGTCCAGTGTTATGCCACATCCAGCTGTCATTGTAGATAGGGTCATTCCAGGTTGCATCAGAGACCCTGAAGGAATTGTGAAGAATTTCCCTGTTTCTCTGTTCTGTTTTTGAAATTCCTTTTTAGAGTGGGTTTGAGCTGATTCTCGCTGCCATGTTTACGCCAGTCTAGACACACTTGATTCCCTTACGGAGACATATCAATACATAGGTTTTAAGATTCTTACTAGTCAGATCTATTCCTCTGCGGGAAATATGGGGTTTTGAGTCCCTTTCACTGAGGAAGGTGTAGGTCTCGTCTATTCCATAGTTGGTTTTTGGAATGGTACCTGTGCTTATATCAAACTCTGGTTTGATGCATCACCCCACCTCTCCTTCCCCCTTAAGCAGGCATAAGAGTGTTTTCTAAATGTGAGACTCTGTTCTCTTGCCTAACTCAGTTCATGTGTAGCCATGTTTACAGGATCTTCCTAAGTGATATCTTATGATAAGTTTCTTTTTCTGTGTGACTTCTTTCACTTAGAATCATCGTACCTGAATCCACTCATTTTGCTGCTACTGGTCTTATGACGTTGATTTCATGGCTGAGGGATATTCCATCGTACGTAAGTTCCACAATGTTTGGAACCATTTTTATATTTCCTGGGATATTTCAGGTGTACCCAGGTTGAGGTTCTTGTAAGCAGTGCAGCCCTCAATTTGGGGGTGGCTCTGTCTTATGGATTTTCAGTTTTCCCAAGGTATATTCCCTAGGCTGGAAGTGCCCTTGGCTCTGTAGCTCTGTTGTTTACTTGTTTTAGGGAACACAATGCACTCCTCCAGTGAGGCAGTTGGCAACTTACATCCCGCCCATCAGCATAACAAGGCTCCCTGTTCTCCAGGGCCAGTCTTGCCTTTCTGGTTTTTACACATTTTGTGGATGTCCCTTTTGACCGGTGGGAAGTGATACTTCTTTGTAGTGCAGATTTGCATTGCCCGCTTGCTTGCTTGGCCAAAAAGGGCGTATGCGTTTTCTCCTGAATATATTCAGGAGAAAACGCATACGCCCTTTTTGGCCAAGTGCATCATTGTCGAAGTTGTGCCCCTCTTCCTGTGCTTTACAGGCGATTCCAACGTACCTCTTGAAATCTGTTTCCTGCTATTCTGCCTCGCTTTCAAGTCCGCCTCGTTGCCTTCCCTCAACAGATTTTTGGACGATAGTTGGCCTTGATTACTCTGCCAGTTTGTGAATTGCTGTGCCCCTGAGCTCCATTTATCAACTCGTTTCTTGTGAGCTGAACGCAAGTCCAAACTTTTGGTTCAGGACCTATACTGGTTCCCGGTGGGTGGCTGAGACTTTGTTTAATTCTTCTTCCTGCCGGGAAATTAGAGTGACATGTGCCCATCCAAATGCCTAACAGCTACTCTCTCATTGGTTCTCCCTCTTCCCTTTCATCCTCTGCCAAATTGGCAACCTGTGCGAACCAGGAGCTTAAAGGGGCTGTCTCTCCAAGTTGGGAGATTGATAGGAAAGCAGTTGGAAAGTCAAACCGGAGCACCAGGAGAGGGGCTCTTCGTTGACTTTTAGAAACCTTTCGTATTCACAGTGTGTCCATTCTCTAGGTCTCCCGTACATGTTATAGCTGTAGTAATATTCCCTTCCACCTGGAGAGCCGCGACCCAAGGAATGGGTGCCATGCATTATTGCTTTAAAGGGTCTGCATTTGCTCACCCAATCTCACCAATCCTCTCAGTCCCAAGTGTCCAGCCTTATGCCACATCCAGCTGTCATTGTAGATAGGGTCATTCCAGGTTGCATCAGAGACCCTGAAGGAATTGTAAAGAATTTCCCTGTTTCTTTGTTCTGTTTTTGAAATTCCTTTTTAGAGTGGGTTTGAGCTGATTCTCGCTGCCATGTTTATGCCAGTCTAGACACACTTGATTCCCTTACGGAGACATATCAATACATAGGTTTTAAGATTCTTACTAGTCAGATCTATTCCTCTGCGGGAAATATGGGGTTTTGAGTCCCTTTCTCTGAGGAAGGTGTAGGTCTTGTCTATTCCATAGTTGGTTTTTGGAACGGTACCTGTGCTTATATCAAACTCTGGTTTGATGCATCACCCCACCTCTCCTTCCCCCTTAAGCAGGCATAAGAGTGTTTTCTAAATGTGAGACTCTGTTCTGTTTCCTAACTCAGATCATGTGTAGCCATGTTTACAGGATCTTCCTAAGTGATATCTTATGATAAGTTTCTTTTTCTGTGTGACTTCTTTCACTTAGAATCATCGTACCTGAATCCACTCATTTTGCTGCTACTGGTCTTATGACATTGATTTCATGGCTGAGGGATATTCCATCGTACGTAAGTTCCACAAAGTTTGGAACCATTTTTATATTTCCTGGGATATTTCAGGTGTACCCAGGTTGAGGTTCTTGTAAGCAGTGCAGCCCTCAATTTGGGGGTGGCTCTGTCTTATGGATTTTCAGTTTTCCCAAGGTATATTCCCTAGACTGGAAGTGCCCTTGGCTCTGTAGCTCTGTTGTTTACTTGTTTTAGGGAACACAATGCACTCCTCCAGTGAGGCAGTTGGCAACTTACATCCCGCCCATCAGCATAACAAGGCTCCCTGTTCTCCAGGGCCTGTCTTGCCTTTCTGGTTTTTACACATTTTGTGGATGTCCCTTTTAACCGGTGGGAAGTGATACTTCTTTGTAGTGCAGATTTGCATTGCCCGCTTGCTTGCTTGGCCAAAAAGGGCGTATGCGTTTTCTCCTGAATATATTCAGGAGAAAACGCATACGCCCTTTTTGGCCAAGTGCATCATTGTCGAAGTTGTGCCCCTCTTCCTGTGCTTTACAGGTGATTCCAACGTACCTCTTGAAATCTGTTTCCTGCTATTCTGCCTCGCTTTCAAGTCCGCCTCGTTGCCTTCCCTCAACAGATTTTTGGACGATAGTTGGCCTTGATTACTCTGCCAGTTTGTGAATTGCTGTGCCCCTGAGCTCCATTTTTCAACTCGTTTCTTGTGAGCTGAACGCAAGTCCAAACTTTTGGTTCAGGACCTATACTGGTTCCCGGTGGGTGGCTGAGACTTTGTTTAATTCTTCTTCCTGCCGGGAAATTAGAGTGACATGTGCCCATCCAAATGCCTAACAGCTACTCTCTCATTGGTTCTCCCTCTTCCCTTTCATCCTCTGCCAAATTGGCAACCTGTGCGAACCAGGAGCTTAAAGGGGCTGTCTCTCCAAGTTGGGAGATTGATAGGAAAGCAGTTGGAAAGTCAAACCGGAGCACCAGGAGAGGGGCTCTTCATTGAGTTTTAGAAACCTTTCGTAATCACAGTGTGTCCATTCTCTAGGTTTCCCGTACATGTTATAGCTGAAGTAATATTCCCTTTAACCTGGAGAGCTGGGACTCAATGAATGTGTACCGTGCATTATTGCTTTAAAGGGTCTGCATTTGCTCACCCAATCTCACCAATCCTCTCAGTCCCAAGTGTCCAGTGTTATGCCACATCCAGCTGTCATTGTAGATAGGGTCATTCCAGGTTGCATCAGAGACCCTGAAGGAATTGTGAAGAATTTCCCTGTTTCTGTGTTCTGTTTTTGAAATTCCTTTTTAGATTGGGTTTGAGCTGATTCTCGCTGCCATGCTTATGCCAGTCTAGACACACTTGATTCCCTTACGGAGACATATCAATACATAGGTTTTAAAATTCTTACTAGTCAGATCTATTCCTCTGCGGGAAATATGGGGTTTTGAGTCCCTTTCACTGAGGAAGGTGTAGGTCTTGTCTATTCCATAGTTGGTTTTTGGAACGGTACCTGTGCTTATATCAAACTCTGGTTTGATGCATCACCCCACCTCTCCTTCCCCCTTAAGCAGGCATAAGAGTGTTTTCTAAATGTGAGACTCTGTTCTCTTGCCTAACTCAGTTCATGTGTAGCCATGTTTACAGGATCTTCCTAAGTGATATCTTATGATAAGTTTCTTTTCCTGTGTGACTTCTTTCACTTAGAATCATCGTACCTGAATCCACTCATTTTGCTGCTACTGGTCTTATGACATTGATTTCATGGCTGAGGTATATTCCATCGTACGTAAGTTCCACAATGTTTGGAACCATTTTTATATTTCCTGGGATATTTCAGGTGTACCCAGGTTGAGGTTCTTGTAAGCAGTGAAGCCCTCAATTTGGGGGTGGCTCTGTCTTATGGATTTTCAGTTTTCCCAAGGTATATTCCCTAGACTGGAAGTGCCCTTGGCTCTGTAGCTCTGTTGTTTACTTGTTTTAGGGAACACAATGCACTCCTCCAGTGAGGCAGATGGCAACTTACATCCCGCCCATCAGCATAACAAGGCTCCCTGTTCTCCAGGGCCTGTCTTGCCTTTCTGGTTTTTACACATTTTGTGGATGTCCCTTTTGACCGGTGGGAAGTGATACTTCTTTGTAGTGCAGATTTGCATTGCCCGCTTGCTTGCTTGGCCAAAAATGGCGTATGCGTTTTCTCCTGAATATATTCAGGAGAAAACGCATACGCCCTTTTTGGCCAAGTGCATCATTGTCGAAGTTGTGCCCCTCTTCCTGTGCTTTACAGGCGATTCCAACGTACCTCTTGAAATCTGTTTCCTGCTATTCTGCCTCGCTTTCAAGTCCGCCTCGTTGCCTTCCCTCAACAGATTGTTGGACGATAGTTGGCCTTGATTACTCTGCCAGTTTGTGAATTGCTGTGCCCCTGAGCTCCATTTTTCAACTCGTTTCTTGTGAGCTGAACGCAAGTCCAAACTTTTGGTTCAGGACCTATACTGGTTCCCGGTGGGTGGCTGAGACTTTGGTTAATTCTTCTTCCTGCCGGGAAATTAGAGTGTCATGTGCCCATCCAAATGCCTAACAGCTACTCTCTCATTGGTTCTGCCTCTTCCCTTTCATCCTCTGCCAAATTGGCAACCTGTGCGAACCAGGAGCTTAAAGGGGCTGTCTCTCCAAGTTGGGAGATTGATAGGAAAGCAGTTGGAAAGTCAAACCGGAGCACCAGGAGAGGGGCTCTTCGTTGAGTTTTAGAAACCTTTCGTATTCACAGTGTGTCCATTCTCTAGGTTTCCCGTACATGTTATAGCTGTAGTAATATTCCCTTCAACCTGGAGAGCTGGGACCCATGGAATGGGTGCCATGCATTATTGCTTTAAAGGGTCTGCATTTGATCACCCAATCTCACCAATCCTCTGAGTCCCAAGTGTCCAGCCTTATGCCACATCCAGCTGTCATTGTAGATAGGGTCATTCCAGGTTGCATCAGAGACCCTGAAGGAATTGTAAAGAATTTCCCTGTTTCTTTGTTCTGTTTTTGAAATTCCTTTTTAGAGTGGGTTTGAGCTGATTCTCGCTGCCATGTTTATGCCAGTCTAGACACACTTGATTCCCTTACGGAGACATATCAATACATAGGTTTTAAGATTCTTACTAGTCAGATTTATTCCTCTGCGGGAAATATGGGTCTTTGAGTCCCTTTCACTGAGGAAGGTGTAGGTCTTGTCTATTCCATAGTTGGTTTTTGGAATGGTACCTGTGCTTATATCAAACTCTGGTTTGATGCATCACCCACCTCTCCTTCCCCCTTAAGCAGGCATAAGAGTGTTTTCTAAATGTGAGACTCTGTTCTCTTGCCTAACTCAGTTCATGTGTAGCCATGTTTACAGGATCTTCCTAAGTGATATCTTATGATAAGTTTCTTTTTCTGTGTGACTTCTTTCACTTAGAATCATTGTACCTGAATCCACTCATTCTGCTGCTACTGGTCTTATGACATTGATTTCATGGCTGAGGGATATTCCATCGTACGTAATTTCCACAATGTTTGGAACCATTTTTATATTTCCTGGGATATTTCAGGTGTACCCAGGTTGAGGTTCTTGTAAGCAGTGCAGCCCTCAATTTGGGGGTGGCTCTGTCTTATGGATGTTCAGTTTTCCCAAGGTATATTCCCTAGACTGGAAGTGCCCTTGGCTCTGTAGCTCTGTTGTTTACTTGTTTTAGGGAACACAATGCACTCCTCCAGTGAGGCAGTTGGCAACTTACATCCCGCCCATCAGCATAACAAGGCTCCCTGTTCTCCAGGGCCTGTCTTGCCTTTCTGGTTTTTACACATTTTGTGGATGTCCCTTTTGACCGGTGGGAAGTGATACTTCTTTGTAGTGCAGATTTGCATTGCCCGCTTGCTTGCTTGGCCAAAAAGGGCGTATGCGTTTTCTCCTGAATATATTCAGGAGAAAACGCATACGCCCTTTGTGGCCAAGTGCATCATTGTCGAAGTTGTGCCCCTCTTCCTGTGCTTTACAGGCGATTCCAACGTACCTCTTGAAATCTGTTTCCTGCTATTCTGCCTCGCTTTCAAGTCCGCCTCGTTGCCTTCCCTCAACAGATTTTTGGACGATAGTTGGCCTTGATTACTCTGCCAGTTTGTGAATTGCTGTGCCCCTGAGCTCCATTTATCAACTCGTTTCTTGTGAGCTGAACGCAAGTCCAAACTTTTGGTTCAGGACCTATACTGGTTCCCGGTGGGTGGCTGAGACTTTGGTTAATTCTTCTTCCTGCCGGGAAATTAGAGTGACATGTGCCCATCCAAATGCCTAACAGCTACTCTCTCATTGGTTCTCCCTCTTCCCTTTCATCCTCTGCCAAATTGGCAACCTGTGCGAACCAGGAGCTTAAAGGGGCTGTCTCTCCAAGTTGGGAGATTGATAGGAGAGCAGTTGGAAAGTCAAACCGGAGCACCAGGAGAGGGGCTCTTCGTTGAGTTTTAGAAACCATTCGTATTCACAGTGTGTCCATTCTCTAGGTTTCCCGTACATGTTATAGCTGTAGTAATATTCCCTTCAACCTGGAGAGCTGGGACCCATGGAATGGTTGCCATGCATTATTGCTTTAAAGGGTCTGCATTTGCTCACCCAATCTCACCAATCCTCTCAGTCCCAAGTGTCCAGCCTTATGCCACATCCAGCTGTCATTGTAGATAGGGTCATTCCAGGTTGCATCAGAAACCCTGAAGGAATTGTAAAGAATTTCCCTGTTTCTTTGTTCTGTTTTTGAAATTCCTTTTTAGAGTGGGTTTGAGCTGATTCTCACTGCCATGTTTATGCCAGTCTAGACACACTTGATTCCCTTACGGAGACATATCAATACATAGGTTTTAAGACTCTTACTATTCAGATCTATTCCTCTGCGGGAAATATGGGGTTTTGAGTCCCTTTCACTGAGGAAGGTGTAGGTCTTGTCTATTCCATAGTTGGTTTTTGGAATGGTACCTGTGCTTATATCAAACTCTGGTTTGATGCATCACCCCACCTCTCCTTCCCCCTTAAGCAGGCATAAGAGTGTTTTCTAAATGTGAGACTCTGTTCTGTTTCCTAACTCAGTTCATGTGTAGCCGTGTTTACAGGATCTTCCTAAGTGATATCTTATGATAAGTTTCTTTTTCTGTGTGACTTCTTTCACTTAGAATCATCGTACCTGAATCCACTCATTTTGCTGCTACTGGTCTTATGACATTGATTTCATGGCTGAGGGATATTCCATCGTACGTAAGTTCCACAATGTTTGGAACCATTTTTATATTTCCTGGGATATTTCAGGTGTACCCAGGTTGAGGTTCTTGTAAGCAGTGAAGCCCTCAATTTGGGGGTGGCTCTGTCTTATGGATGTTCAGTTTTCCCAAGGTATATTCCCTAGACTGGAAGTGCCCTTGGCTCTGTAGCTCTGTTGTTTACTTGTTTTAGGGAACACAATGCACTCCTCCAGTGAGGCAGTTGGCAACTTACATCCCGCCCATCAGCATAACAAGGCTCCCTGTTCTCCAGGGCCTGTCTTGCCTTTCTGGTTTTTACACATTTTGTGGATGTCCCTTTTGACCGGTGGGAAGTGATACTTCTTTGTAGTGCAGATTTGCATTGCCCGCTTGCTTGCTTGGCCAAAAAGGGCGTATGCGTTTTCTCCTGAATATATTCAGGAGAAAACGCATACGCCCTTTTTGGCCAAGTGCATCATTGTCGAAGTTGTGCCCCTCTTCCTGTGCTTTACAGGCGATTCCAACGTACCTCTTGAAATCTGTTTCCTGCTATTCTGCCTCGCTTTCAAGTCCGCCTCGTTGCCTTCCCTCAACAGATTTTTGGACGATAGTTGGCCTTGATTACTCTGCCAGTTTGTGAATTGCTGTGCCCCTGAGCTCCATTTTTCAACTCGTTTCTTGTGAGGTGAACGCAAGTCCAAACTTTTGGTTCAGGACCTATACTGGTTCCCGGTGGGTGGCTGAGACTTTGGTTAATTCTTCTTCCTGCCGGGAAATTAGAGTGACATGTGCCCATCCAAATGCCTAACAGCTACTCTCTCATTGGTTCTCCCTCTTCCCTTTCATCCTCTGCCAAATTGGCAACCTGTGCGAACCAGGAGCTTAAAGGGGCTGTCTCTCCAAGTTGGGAGATTGATAGGAAAGCAGTTGGAAAGTCAAACCGGAGCACCAGGAGAGGGGCTCTTCATTGAGTTTTAGAAACCTTTCGTAATCACAGTGTGTCCATTCTCTAGGTTTCCCGTACATGTTATAGCTGTAGTAATATTCCCTTTAACCTGGAGAGCTGGGACTCAAGGAATGTGTACCGTGCATTATTGCTTTAAAGGGTCTGCATTTGCTCACCCAATCTCACCAATCCTCTCAGTCCCAAGTGTCCAGTGTTATGCCACATCCAGCTGTCATTGTAGATAGGGTCATTCCAGGTTGCATCAGAGACCCTGAAGGAATTGTGAAGAATTTCCCTGTTTCTGTGTTCTGTTTTTGAAATTCCTTTTTAGAGTGGGTTTGAGCTGATTCTCGCTGCCATGCTTATGCCAGTCTAGACACACTTGATTCCCTTACGGAGACATATCAATACATAGGTTTTAAGATTCTTACTAGTCAGATCTATTCCTCTGCGGGAAATATGGGGTTTTGAGTCCCTTTCACTGAGGAAGGTGTAGGTCTTGTCTATTCCATAGTTGGTTTTTGGAACGGTACCTGTGCTTATATCAAACTCTGGTTTGATGCATCACCCCACCTCTCCTTCCCCCTTAAGCAGGCATAAGAGTGTTTTCTAAATGTGAGACTCTGTTCTCTTGCCTAACTCAGTTCATGTGTAGCCATGTTTACAGGATCTTCCTAAGTGATATCTTATGATAAGTTTCTTTTCCTGTGTGACTTCTTTCACTTAGAATCATCGTACCTGAATCCACTCATTTTGCTGCTACTGGTCTTATGACATTGATTTCATGGCTGAGGGATATTCCAACGTACGTAAGTTCCACAATGTTTGGAACCATTTTTATATTTCCTGGGATATTTCAGGTGTACCCAGGTTGAGGTTCTTGTAAGCAGTGAAGCCCTCAATTTGGGGGTGGCTCTGTCTTATGGATTTTCAGTTTTCCCAAGGTATATTCCCTAGACTGGAAGTGCCCTTGGCTCTGTAGCTCTGTTGTTTACTTGTTTTAGGGAACACAATGCACTCCTCCAGTGAGGCAGATGGCAACTTACATCCCGCCCATCAGCATAACAAGGCTCCCTGTTCTCCAGGGCCTGTCTTGCCTTTCTGGTTTTTACACATTTTGTGGATGTCCCTTTTGACCGGTGGGAAGTGATACTTCTTTGTAGTGCAGATTTGCATTGCCCGCTTGCTTGCTTGGCCAAAAAGGGCGTATGCGTTTTCTCCTGAATATATTCAGGAGAAAACGCATACGCCCTTTTTGGCCAAGTGCATCATTGTCGAAGTTGTGCCCCTCTTCCTGTGCTTTACAGGCGATTCCAACGTACCTCTTGAAATCTGTTTCCTGCTATTCTGCCTCGCTTTCAAGTCCGCCTCGTTGCCTTCCCTCAACAGATTGTTGGACGATAGTTGGCCTTGATTACTCTGCCAGTTTGTGAATTGCTGTGCCCCTGAGCTCCATTTTTCAACTCGTTTCTTGTGAGCTGAACGCAAGTCCAAACTTTTGGTTCAGGACCTATACTGGTTCCCGGTGGGTGGCTGAGACTTTGGTTAATTCTTCTTCCTGCCGGGAAATTAGAGTGACATGTGCCCATCCAAATGCCTAACAGCTACTCTCTCATTGGTTCTCCCTCTTCCCTTTCATCCTCTGCCAAATTGGCAACCTGTGCGAACCAGGAGCTTAAAGGGGCTGTCTCTCCAAGTTGGGAGATTGATAGGAAAGCAGTTGGAAAGTCAAACCGGAGCACCAGGAGAGGGGCTCTTCGTTGAGTTTTAGAAACCTTTCGTATTCACAGTGTGTCCATTCTCTAGGTTTCCCGTACATGTTATAGCTGTAGTAATATTCCCTTCAACCTGGAGAGCTGGGACCCATGGAATGGGTGCCATGCATTATTGCTTTAAAGGGTCTGCATTTGATCACCCAATCTCACCAATCCTCTCAGTCCCAAGTGTCCAGCCTTATGCCACATCCAGCTGTCATTGTAGATAGGGTCATTCCAGGTTGCATCAGAGACCCTGAAGGAATTGTAAAGAATTTCCCTGTTTCTTTGTTCTGTTTTTGAAATTCATTTTTAGAGTGGGTTTGAGCTGATTCTCACTGCCATGTTTATGCCAGTCTAGACACACTTGATTCCCTTACGGAGACATATCAATACATAGGTTTTAAGATTCTTACTATTCAGATCTATTCCTCTGCGGGAAATATGGGGTTTTGAGTCCCTTTCACTGAGGAAGGTGTAGGTCTTGTCTATTCCATAGTTGGTTTTTGGAATGGTACCTGTGCTTATATCAAACTCTGGTTTGATGCATCACCCCACCTCTCCTTCCCCCTTAAGCAGGCATAAGAGTGTTTTCTAAATGTGAGACTCTGTTCTGTTTCCTACCTCAGTTCATGTGTAGCCATGTTTACAGGATCTTCCTAAGTGATATCTTATGATAAGTTTCTTTTTCTGTGTGACTTCTTTCACTTAGAATCATCGTACCTGAATCCACTCATTTTGCTGCTACTGGTCTTATGACATTGATTTCATGGCTGAGGGATATTCCATCGTACGTAAGTTCCACAATGTTTGGAACCATTTTTATATTTCCTGGGATATTTCAGGTGTACCCAGGTTGAGGTTCTTGTAAGCAGTGCAGCCCTCAATTTGGGGGTGGCTCTGTCTTATGGATTTTCAGTTTTCCCAAGGTATATTCCCTAGACTGGAAGTGCCCTTGGCTCTGTAGCTCTGTTGTTTACTTGTTTTAGGGAACACAATGCACTCCTCCAGTGAGGCAGTTGGCAACTTACATCCCGCCCATCAGCATAACAAGGCTCCCTGTTCTCCAGGGCCTGTCTTGCCTTTCTGGTTTTTACACATTTTGTGGATGTCCCTTTTGACCGGTGGGAAGTGATACTTCTTTGTAGTGCAGATTTGCATTGCCCGCTTGCTTGCTTGGCCAAAAAGGGCGTATGCGTTTTCTCCTGAATATATTCAGGAGAAAACGCATACGCCCTTTTTGGCCAAGTGCATCATTGTCGAAGTTGTGCCCCTCTTCCTGTGCTTTACAGGCGATTCCAACGTACCTCTTGAAATCTGTTTCCTGTTATTCTGCCTCGCTTTCAAGTCCGCCTCGTTGCCTTCCCTCAACAGATTGTTGGACGATAGTTGGCCTTGATTACTCTGCCAGTTTGTGAATTGCTGTGCCCCTGAGCTCCATTTTTCAACTCGTTTCTTGTGAGCTGAACGCAAGTCCAAACTTTTGGTTCAGGACCTATACTGGTTCCCGGTGGGTGGCTGAGACTTTGGTTAATTCTTCTTCCTGCCGGGAAATTAGAGTGACATGTGCCCATCCAAATGCCTAACAGCTACTCTCTCATTGGTTCTCCCTCTTCCCTTTCATCCTCTGCCAAATTGGCAACCTGTGCGAACCAGGAGCTTAAAGGGGCTGTCTCTCCAAGTTGGGAGATTGATAGGAAAGCAGTTGGAAAGTCAAACCGGAGCACCAGGAGAGGGGCTCTTCATTGAGTTTTAGAAAACTTTCGTAATCACAGAGTGTCCATTCTCTAGGTTTCCCGTACATGTTATAGCTATAGTAATATTCCCTTCAACCTGGAGAGCTGGGACCCAAGGAATGGGTACCGTGCATTATTGCTTTAAAGGGTCTGCATTTGCTCACCCAATCTCACCAATCCTCTCAGTCCGAAGTGTCCAGTGTTATGCCACATCCAGCTGTCATTGTAGATAGGGTCATTCCAGGTTGCATCAGAGACCCTGAAGGAATTGTGAAGAATTTCCCTGTTTCTGTGCTCTGTTTTTGAAATTCCTTTTTAGAGTGGGTTTGAGCTGATGCTCGCTGCCATGCTTATGCCAGTCTAGACACACTTGATTCCCTTACGGAGACATATCAATACATAGGTTTTAAGATTCTTACTAGTCAGATCTATTCCTCTGCGGGAAATATGGGGTTTTGAGTCCCTTTCACTGAGGAAGGTGTAGGTCTTGTCTATTCCATAGTTGGTTTTTGGAACGGTACCTGTGCTTATATCAAACTCTGGTTTGATGCATCACCCCACCTCTCCTTCCCCCTTAAGCAGGCATAAGAGTGTTTTCTAAATGTGAGACTCTGTTCTCTTGCCTAACTCAGTTCATGTGTAGCCATGTTTACAGGATCTTCCTAAGTGATATCTTATGATAAGTTTCTTTTTCCGTGTGACTTCTTTCACTTAGAATCATCGTACCTGAATCCACTCATTTTGCTGCTACTGGTCTTATGACATTGATTTCATGGCTGAGGGATATTCCATCGTACGTTAATTCCACAATGTTTGGAACCATTTTTATATTTCCTGGGATATTTCAGGTGTACCCAGGTTTAGGTTCTTGTAAGCAGTGCAGCCCTCAATTTGGGGGTGGCTCTGTCTTATGGATTTTCAGTTTTCCCAAGGTATATTCCCTAGACTGGATGTGCCCTTGGCTCTGTAGCTCTGTTGTTTACTTGTTTTAGGGAACACAATGCACTCCTCCAGTGAGGCAGTTGGCAACTTACATCCCGCCCATCAGCATAACAAGGCTCCCTGTTCTCCAGGGCCTGTCTTGCCTTTCTGGTTTTTACACATTTTGTGGATGTCCCTTTTGACCGGTGGGAAGTGATACTTCTTTGTACTGCAGATTTGCATTGCCCGCTTGCTTGCTTGGCCAAAAAGGGCGTATGCGTTTTCTCCTGAATATATTCTGGAGAAAACGCTTACGCCCTTTTTGGCCAAGTGCATCATTGTCGAAGTTGTGCCCCTCTTCCTGTGCTTTACAGGCGACTCCAACGTACCTCTTGAAATCTGTTTCCTGCTATTCTGCCTCGCTTTCAAGTCCGCCTCGCTGCCTTCCCTCAACAGATTTTTGGACGATAGTTGGACTTGATTACTCTGCCAGTTTGTGAATTGCTGTGCCCCTGAGCTCCATTTTTCAACTCGTTTCTTGTGAGCTGAACGCAAGTCCAAACTTTTGGTTCAGGACCTATACTGGTTCCCGGTGGGTGGCTGAGACTTTGGTTAATTCTTCTTCCTGCCGGGAAATTAGAGTGACATGTGCCCATCCAAATGCCTAACAGCTACTCTCTCATTGGTTCTCCCTCTTCCCTTTCATCCTCTGCCAAATTGGCAACCTGTGCGAACCAGGAGCTTAAAGGGGCTGTCTCTCCAAGTTGGGAGATTGATAGGAAAGCAGTTGGAAAGTCAAACCAGAGCACCAGGAGAGGGGCTCTTCATTGAGTTTTAGAAACCTTTCGTATTCAGAGTGTGTCCATTCTCTAGGTTTCCCGTACATGTTATAGCTGTAGTAATATTCCCTTCAACCTGGAGAGCTGGGACCCAAGGAATGGGTACCGTGCATTATTGCTTTAAAGGGTCTGCATTTGCTCACCCAATCTCACCAATCCTCTCAGCCCCAAGTGTCCAGTGTTATGCCACATCCAGCTGTCATTGTAGATAGGGTCATTCCAGGTTGCATCAGAGACCCTGAAGGAATTGTGAAGAATTTCCCTGTTTCTCTGTTCTGTTTTTGAAATTCCTTTTTAGAGTGGGTTTGAGCTGATTCTCGCTGCCATGTTTACGCCAGTCTAGACACACTTGATTCCCTTACGGAGACATATCAATACATAGGTTTTAAGATTCTTACTAGTCAGATCTATTCCTCTGCGGGAAATATGGGGTTTTGAGTCCCTTTCACTGAGGAAGGTGGAGGTCTTGTCTATTCCATAGTTGGTTTTTGGAACGGTACCTGTGCTTATATCAAACTCTGGTTTGATGCATCACCCCACCTCTCCTTCCCCCTTAAGCAGGCATAAGAGTGTTTTCTAAATGTGAGACTCTGTTCTCTTGCCTAACTCAGTTCATGTGTAGCCATGTTTACAGGATCTTCCTAAGTGATATCTTATGATAAGTTTCTTTTTCTGTGTGACTTCTTTCACTTAGAATCATCGTACCTGAATCCACTCATTTTGCTGCTACTGGTCTTATGACATTGATTTCATGGCTGAGGGATATTCCATCGTACGTAAGTTCCACAATGTTTGGAACCATTTATATATTTCCTGGGATATTTCAGGTGTACCCAGGTTGAGGTTCTTGTAAGCAGTGCAGCCCTCAATTTGGGGGTGGCTCTGTCTTATGGATTTTCAGTTTTCCCAAGGTATATTCCCTAGACTGGAAGTGCCCTTGGCTCTGTAGCTCTGTTGTTTACTTCTTTTAGGGAACACAATGCACTCCTCCAGTGAGGCAGTTGGCAACTTACATCCCGCCCATCAGCATAACAAGGCTCCCTGTTCTCCAGGGCCTGTCTTGCCTTTCTGGTTTTTACACATTTTGTGGATATCCCTTTTGACCGGTGGGAAGTGATACTTCTTTGTAGTGCAGATTTGCATTGCCCGCTTGCTTGCTTGGCCAAAAAGGGCGTATGCGTTTTCTCCTGAATATATTCAGGAGAAAACGCATACGCCCTTTTTGGCCAAGTGCATCATTGTCGAAGTTGTGCCCCTCTTCCTGTGCTTTACAGGCGATTCCAACGTACCTCTTGAAATCTGTTTCCTGCTATTCTGCCTCGCTTTCAAGTCCGCCTCGCTGCCTTCCCTCAACAGATTTTTGGACGATAGTTGGACTTGATTACTCTGCCAGTTTGTGAATTGCTGTGCCCCTGAGGTCCATTTATCAACTCGTTTCTTGTGAGCTGAACGCAAGTCCAAACTTTTGGTTCAGGACCTATACTGGTTCCCGGTGGGTGGCTGAGACTTTGGTTAATTCTTCTTCCTGCCGGGAAATTAGAGTGACATGTGCCCATCCAAATGCCTAACAGCTACTCTCTCATTGGTTCTCCCTCTTCCCTTTCATCCTCTGCCAAATTGGGAACCTGTGCGAACCAGGAGCTTAAAGGGGCTGTCTCTCCAAGTTGGGAGATTGATAGGAAAGCAGTTGGAAAGTCAAACCGGAGCACCAGGAGAGGGGCTCTTCATTGAGTTTTAGAAACCTTTCGTATTCACAGTGTGTCCATTCTCTAGGTCTCCCGTACATGTTATACCTGTAGTAATATTCCCTTCAACCTGGAGAGCTGGGACCCAAGGAATGGGTACCATGCATTATTGCTTTAAAGGGTCTGCATTTGCTCACCCAATCTCACCAATCCTCTCAGCCCCAAGTGTCCAGTGTTATGCCACATCCAGCTGTCATTGTAGATAGGGTCATTCCAGGTTGCATCAGAGACCCTGAAGGAATTGTGAAGAATTTCCCTGTTTCTCTGTTCTGTTTTTGAAATTCCTTTTTAGAGTGGGTTTGAGCTGATTCTCGCTGCCATGTTTACGCCAGTCTAGACACACTTGATTCCCTTACGGAGACATATCAATACATAGGTTTTAAGATTCTTACTAGTCAGATCTATTCCTCTGCGGGAAATATGGGGTTTTGAGTCCCTTTCACTGAGGAAGGTGTAGGTCTTGTCTATTCCATAGTTGGTTTTTGGAACGGTACCTGTGCTTATATCAAACTCTGGTTTGATGCATCACCCCACCTCTCCTTCCCCCTTAAGCAGGCATAAGAGTGTTTTCTAAATGTGAGACTCTGTTCTCTTGCCTAACTCAGATCATGTGTAGCCATGTTTACAGGATCTTCCTAAGTGATATCTTATGATAAGTTTCTTTTTCTGTGTGACTTCTTTCACTTAGAATCATCGTACCTGAATCCACTCATTTTGCTGCTACTGGTCTTATGACATTGATTTCATGGCTGAGGGATATTCCATCGTACGTAAGTTCCACAATGTTTGGAACCATTTTTATATTTCCTGGGATATTTCAGGTGTACCCAGGTTGAGGTTCTTGTAAGCAGTGCAGCCCTCAATTTGGGGGTGGCCCTGTCTTATGGATTTTCAGTTTTCCCAAGGTATATTCCCTAGACTGGAAGTGCCCTTGGCTCTGTAGCTCTGTTGTTTACTTGTTTTAGGGAACACAATGCACTCCTCCAGTGAGGCAGTTGGCAACTTACATCCCGCCCATCAGCATAACAAGGCTCCCTGTTCTCCAGGGCCTGTCTTGCCTTTCTGGTTTTTACACATTTTGTGGATGTCCCTTTTGACCGGTGGGAAGTGATACTTCTTTGTAGTGCAGATTTGCATTGCCCGCTTGCTTGCTTGGCCAAAAAGGGCGTATGCGTTTTCTCCTGAATATATTCAGGAGAAAACGCATACGCCCTTTTTGGCCAAGTGCATCATTGTCGAAGTTGTGCCCCTCTTCCTGTGCTTTACAGGCGATTCCAATGTACCTCTTGAAATCTGCTTCCTGCTATTCTGCCTCGCTTTCAAGTCCGCCTCGTTGCCTTCCCTCAACAGATTTTTGGACGATAGTTGGCCTTGATTACTCTGCCAGTTTGTGAATTGCTGTGCCCCTGAGCTCCATTTTTCAACTCGTTTCTTGTGAGCTGAACGCAAGTCCAAACTTTTGGTTCAGGACCTATACTGGTTCCCGGTGGGTGGCTGAGACTTTGGTTAATTCTTCTTCCTGCCGGGAAATTAGAGTGACATGTGCCCATCCAAATGCCTAACAGCTACTCTCTCATTGGTTCTCCCTCTTCCCTTTCATCCTCTGCCAAATTGGCAACCTGTGCGAACCAGGAGCTTAAAGGGGCTGTCTCTCCAAGTTTGGAGATGATAGGAAAGCAGTTGGAAAGTCAAACCGGAGCACCAGGAGAGGGGCTCTTCGTTGAGTTTTAGAAACCATTCGTATTCACAGTGTGTCCATTCTCTAGGTTTCCCGTACATTTTATAGCTGTAGTAATATTCCCTTCAACCTGGAGAGCTGGGACCCATGGAATGGGTGCCATGCATTATTGCTTTAAAGGGTCTGCATTTGATCACCCAATCTCACCAATCCTCTCAGTCCCAAGTGTCCAGCCTTATGCCACATCCAGCTGTCATTGTAGATAGGGTCATTCCAGGTTGCATCAGAGACCCTGAAGGAATTGTAAAGAATTTCCCTGTTTCTTTGTTCTGTTTTTGAAATTCCTTTTTAGAGTGGGTTTGAGCTGATTCTCGCTGCCATGTTTATGCCAGTCTAGACACACTTGATTCCCTTACGGAGACATATCAATACATAGGTTTTAAGATTCTTACTAGTCAGATCTATTCCTCTGCGGGAAATATGGGGTTTTGAGTCCCTTTCACTGAGGAAGGTGTAGGTCTTGTCTATTCCATAGTTGGTTTTTGGAACGGTACCTGTGCTTATATCAAACTCTGGTTTGATGCATCACCCCACCTCTCCTTCCCCCTTAAGCAGGCATAAGAGTGTTTTCTAAATGTGAGACTCTGTTCTCTTGCCTAACTCAGTTCATGTGTAGCCATGTTTACAGGATCTTCCTAAGTGATATCTTATGATAAGTTTCTTTTTCTGTGTGACTTCTTTCACTTAGAATCATCGTACCTGAATCCACTCATTTTGCTGCTACTGGTCTTATGACATTGATTTCATGGCTGAGGGATATTCCATCGTACGTAAGTTCCACAATGTTTGGAACCATTTTTATATTTCCTGGGATATTTCAGGTGTACCCAGGTTGAGGTTCTTGTAAGCAGTGCAGCCCTCAATTTGGGGGTGGCTCTGTCTTATGGATTTTCAGTTTTCCCAAGGTATATTCCCTAGACTGGAAGTGCCCTTGGCTCTGTAGCTCTGTTGTTTACTTGTTTTAGGGAACACAATGCACTCCTCCAGTGAGGCAGTTGGCAACTTACATCCCGCCCATCAGCATAACAAGGCTCCCTGTTCTCCAGGGCCTGTCTTGCCTTTCTGGTTTTTACACATTTTGTGGATGTCCCTTTTGACCGGTGGGAAGTGATACTTCTTTGTAGTGCAGATTTGCATTGCCCGCTTGCTTGCTTGGCCAAAAAGGGCGTATGCGTTTTCTCCTGAATATATTCAGGAGAAAACGCATACGCCCTTTTTGGCCAAGTGCATCATTGTCGAAGTTGTGCCCCTCTTCCTGTGCTTTACAGGCGATTCCAATGTACCTCTTGAAATCTGTTTCCTGCTATTCTGCCTCGCTTTCAAGTCCGCCTCGTTGCCTTCCCTCAACAGATTTTTGGACGATAGTTGGCCTTGATTACTCTGCCAGTTTGTGAATTGCTGTGCCCCTGAGCTCCATTTATCAACTCGTTTCTTGTGAGCTGAACGCAAGTCCAAACTTTTGGTTCAGGACCTATACTGGTTCCCGGTGGGTGGCTGAGACTTTGGTTAATTCTTCTTCCTGCCGGGAAATTAGAGTGACATGTGCCCATCCAAATGCCTAACAGCTACTCTCTCATTGGTTCTCCCTCTTCCCTTTCATCCTCTGCCAAATTGGCAACCTGTGCGAACCAGGAGCTTAAAGGGGCTGTCTCTCCAAGTTTGGAGATGATAGGAAAGCAGTTGGAAAGTCAAACCGGAGCACCAGGAGAGGGGCTCTTCGTTGAGTTTTAGAAACCTTTCGTATTCACAGTGTGTCCATTCTCTAGGTTTCCCGTACATGTTATAGCTGTAGTAATATTCCCTTCAACCTGGAGAGCTGGGACCCATGGAATGGGTGCCATGCATTATTGCTTTAAAGGGTCTGCATTTGCTCACCCAATCTCACCAATCCTCTCAGTCCCAAGTGTCCAGCCTTATGCCACATCCAGCTGTCATTGTAGATAGGGTCATTCCAGGTTGCATCAGAGACCCTGAAGGAATTGTAAAGAATTTCCCTGTTTCTTTGTTCTGTTTTTGAAATTCCTTTTTAGAGTGGGTTTGAGCTGATTCTCGCTGCCATGTTTATGCCAGTCTAGACACACTTGATTCCCTTACGGAGACATATCAATACATAGGTTTTAAGATTCTTACTAGTCAGATCTATTCCTCTGCGGGAAATATGGGGTTTTGAGTCCCTTTCACTGAGGAAGGTGTAGGTCTTGTCTATTCCATAGTTGGTTTTTGGAACGGTACCTGTGCTTATATCAAACTCTGGTTTGATGCATCACCCCACCTCTCCTTCCCCCTTAAGCAGGCATAAGAGTGTTTTCTAAATGTGAGACTCTGTTCTCTTTCCTAACTCAGTTCATGTGTAGCCATGTTTACAGGATCTTCCTAAGTGATATCTTATGATAAGTTTCTTTTTCTGTGTGATTTCTTTCACTTAGAATCATCGTACCTGAATCCACTCATTTTGCTGCTACTGGTCTTATGACATTGATTTCATGGCTGAGGGATATTCCATCGTATGTAAGTTCCACAATGTTTGGAACCATTTTTATATTTCCTGGGATATTTAAGGTGTACCCAGGTTGATGTTCTTGTAAGCAGTGTAGCCCTCAATTTGGGGGTGGCTCTGTCTTATGGATTTTCAGTTTTCGCAAGGTATATTCCGTAGACTGGAAGTGCCCTTGGCTCTGTAGCTCTGTTGTTTACTTGTTTTAGGGAACACAATGCACTCCTCCAGTGAGGCAGTTGGCAACTTACATCCCGCCCATCAGCATAACAAGGCTCCCTGTTCTCCAGGGCCTGTCTTGCCTTTCTGGTTTTTACACATTTTGTGGATGTCCCTTTTGACCGGTGGGAAGTGATACTTCTTTGTAGTGCAGATTTGCATTGCCCGCTTGCTTGCTTGGCCAAAAAGGGCATATGCGTTTTCTCCTGAATATATTCAGGAGAAAACGCATACGCCCTTTTTGGCCAAGTGCATCATTGTCGAAGTTGTGCCCCTCTTCCTGTGCTTTACAGGCGATTCCAACGTACCTCTTGAAATCTGTTTCCTGCTATTCTGCCTCGCTTTCAAGTCCGCCTCGTTGCCTTCCCTCAACAGATTTTTGGAGGATAGTTGGCCTTGATTACTCTGCCAGTTTGTGAATTGCTGTGCCCCTGAGCTCCATTTTTCAACTCGTTTTTTGTGAGCTGAACGCAAGTCCAAACTTTTGGTTCAGGACCTATACTGGTTTCCGGTGGGTGGCTGAGACTTTGGTTAATTCTTCTTCCTGCCGGGAAATTAGAGTGACATGTGCCCATCCAAATGCCTAACAGCTACTCTCTCATTGGTTCTCCCTCTTCCCTTTCATCCTCTGCCAAATTGGGAACCTGTGCGAACCAGGAGATTAAAGGGGCTGTCTCTCCAAGTTGGGAGATTGATAGGAAAGCAGTTGGAAAGTCAAACCGGAGCACCAGGAGAGGGGCTCTTCGTTGAGTTTTAGAAACCTTTCGTATTCACAATGTGTCCATTCTCTAGGTTTCCCGTACATGTTATAGCTGTAGTAATATTCCCTTCAACCTGGAGGGCTGGGACCCAAGGAATGGGTACCATGCATTATTGCTTTAAAGGGTCTGCATTTGCTCACCCAATCTCACCAATCCTCTCAGCCCCAAGTGTCCAGCCTTATGCCACATCCAGCTCTCATTATAGATAGGGTCATTCGAGGTTGCATCAGAGACCCTGAAGGAATTGTGAAGAATTTCCCTGTTTCTTTGTTCTGTTTTTGAAATTCCTTTTTAGAGTGGGTTTGAGCTGATTCTCGCTGCCATGTTTATGCCAGTCTAGACACACTTGATTCCCTTACGGAGACATATCAATACATAGGTTTTAAGATTCTTACTAGTCAGATCTATTCCTCTGCGGGAAATATGGGGTTTTGAGTCCCTTTCACTGAGGAAGGTGTAGGTCTTGTCTATTCCATAGTTGGTTTTTGGAACGGTACCTGTGCTTATATCAAACTCTGGTTTGATGCATCACCCCACCTCTCCTTCCCCCTTAAGCAGGCATAAGAGTGTTTTCTAAATGTGAGACTCTGTTCTCTTGCCTAACTCAGTTCATGTGTAGCCATGTTTACAGGATCTTCCTAAGTGATATCTTATGATAAGTTTCTTTTTCTGTGTGACTTCTTTCACTTAGAATCATCGTACCTGAATCCACTCATTTTGCTGCTACTGGTCTTATGACATTGATTTCATGGCTGAGGGATATTCCATCGTACGTAAGTTCCACAATGTTTGGAACCATTTTTATATTTCCTGGGATATTTCAGGTGTACCCAGGTTGAGGTTCTTGTAAGCAGTGCAGCCCTCAATTTGGGGGTGGCTCTGTCTTATGGATTTTCAGTTTTCCCAAGGTATATTCCCTAGACTGGAAGTGCCCTTGGCTCTGTAGCTCT
This sequence comes from Mesoplodon mirus, assembly GCF_964341445.2. Lineage (NCBI taxonomy): Eukaryota > Metazoa > Chordata > Mammalia > Artiodactyla > Ziphiidae > Mesoplodon > Mesoplodon mirus. The sequence goes on from NC_138984.1 coordinate 117,829,288, forward strand.
GTTGTTTACTTGTTTTAGGGAACACAATGCACTCCTCCAGTGAGGCAGTTGGCAACTTACATCCCGCCCATCAGCATAACAAGGCTCCCTGTTCTCCAGGGCCTGTCTTGCCTTTCTGGTTTTTACACATTTTGTGGATGTCCCTTTTGACCGGTGGGAAGTGATACTTCTTTGTAGTGCAGATTTGCATTGCCCGCTTGCTTGCTTGGCCAAAAAGGGCGTATGCGTTTTCTCCTGAATATATTCAGGAGAAAACGCATACGCCCTTTTTGGCCAAGTGCATCATTGTCGAAGTTGTGCCCCTCTTCCTGTGCTTTACAGGCGATTCCAATGTACCTCTTGAAATCTGTTTCCTGCTATTCTGCCTCGCTTTCAAGTCCGCCTCGTTGCCTTCCCTCAACAGATTTTTGGACGATAGTTGGCCTTGATTACTCTGCCAGTTTGTGAATTGCTGTGCCCCTGAGCTCCATTTATCAACTCGTTTCTTGTGAGCTGAACGCAAGTCCAAACTTTTGGTTCAGGACCTATACTGGTTCCCGGTGGGTGGCTGAGACTTTGGTTAATTCTTCTTCCTGCCGGGAAATTAGAGTGACATGTGCCCATCCAAATGCCTAACAGCTACTCTCTCATTGGTTCTCCCTCTTCCCTTTCATCCTCTGCCAAATTGGCAACCTGTGCGAACCAGGAGCTTAAAGGGGCTGTCTCTCCAAGTTTGGAGATGATAGGAAAGCAGTTGGAAAGTCAAACCGGAGCACCAGGAGAGGGGCTCTTCGTTGAGTTTTAGAAACCTTTCGTATTCACAGTGTGTCCATTCTCTAGGTTTCCCGTACATGTTATAGCTGTAGTAATATTCCCTTCAACCTGGAGAGCTGGGACCCATGGAATGGGTGCCATGCATTATTGCTTTAAAGGGTCTGCATTTGCTCACCCAATCTCACCAATCCTCTCAGTCCCAAGTGTCCAGCCTTATGCCACATCCAGCTGTCATTGTAGATAGGGTCATTCCAGGTTGCATCAGAGACCCTGAAGGAATTGTAAAGAATTTCCCTGTTTCTTTGTTCTGTTTTTGAAATTCCTTTTTAGAGTGGGTTTGAGCTGATTCTCGCTGCCATGTTTATGCCAGTCTAGACACACTTGATTCCCTTACGGAGACATATCAATACATAGGTTTTAAGATTCTTACTAGTCAGATCTATTCCTCTGCGGGAAATATGGGGTTTTGAGTCCCTTTCACTGAGGAAGGTGTAGGTCTTGTCTATTCCATAGTTGGTTTTTGGAACGGTACCTGTGCTTATATCAAACTCTGGTTTGATGCATCACCCCACCTCTCCTTCCCCCTTAAGCAGGCATAAGAGTGTTTTCTAAATGTGAGACTCTGTTCTCTTTCCTAACTCAGTTCATGTGTAGCCATGTTTACAGGATCTTCCTAAGTGATATCTTATGATAAGTTTCTTTTTCTGTGTGATTTCTTTCACTTAGAATCATCGTACCTGAATCCACTCATTTTGCTGCTACTGGTCTTATGACATTGATTTCATGGCTGAGGGATATTCCATCGTATGTAAGTTCCACAATGTTTGGAACCATTTTTATATTTCCTGGGATATTTCAGGTGTACCCAGGTTGATGTTCTTGTAAGCAGTGTAGCCCTCAATTTGGGGGTGGCTCTGTCTTATGGATTTTCAGTTTTCGCAAGGTATATTCCGTAGACTGGAAGTGCCCTTGGCTCTGTAGCTCTGTTGTTTACTTGTTTTAGGGAACACAATGCACTCCTCCAGTGAGGCAGTTGGCAACTTACATCCCGCCCATCAGCATAACAAGGCTCCCTGTTCTCCAGGGCCTGTCTTGCCTTTCTGGTTTTTACACATTTTGTGGATGTCCCTTTTGACCGGTGGGAAGTGATACTTCTTTGTAGTGCAGATTTGCATTGCCCGCTTGCTTGCTTGGCCAAAAAGGGCGTATGCGTTTTCTCCTGAATATATTCAGGAGAAAACGCATACGCCCTTTTTGGCCAAGTGCATCATTGTCGAAGTTGTGCCCCTCTTCCTGTGCTTTACAGGCGATTCCAACGTACCTCTTGAAATCTGTTTCCTGCTATTCTGCCTCGCTTTCAAGTCCGCCTCGTTGCCTTCCCTCAACAGATTTTTGGAGGATAGTTGGCCTTGATTACTCTGCCAGTTTGTGAATTGCTGTGCCCCTGAGCTCCATTTTTCAACTCGTTTTTTGTGAGCTGAACGCAAGTCCAAACTTTTGGTTCAGGACCTATACTGGTTTCCGGTGGGTGGCTGAGACTTTGGTTAATTCTTCTTCCTGCCGGGAAATTAGAGTGACATGTGCCCATCCAAATGCCTAACAGCTACTCTCTCATTGGTTCTCCCTCTTCCCTTTCATCCTCTGCCAAATTGGGAACCTGTGCGAACCAGGAGATTAAAGGGGCTGTCTCTCCAAGTTGGGAGATTGATAGGAAAGCAGTTGGAAAGTCAAACCGGAGCACCAGGAGAGGGGCTCTTCGTTGAGTTTTAGAAACCTTTCGTATTCACAATGTGTCCATTCTCTAGGTTTCCCGTACATGTTATAGCTGTAGTAATATTCCCTTCAACCTGGAGGGCTGGGACCCAAGGAATGGGTACCATGCATTATTGCTTTAAAGGGTCTGCATTTGCTCACCCAATCTCACCAATCCTCTCAGCCCCAAGTGTCCAGCCTTATGCCACATCCAGCTCTCATTATAGATAGGGTCATTCGAGGTTGCATCAGAGACCCTGAAGGAATTGTGAAGAATTTCCCTGTTTCTTTGTTCTGTTTTTGAAATTCCTTTTTAGAGTGGGTTTGAGCTGATTCTCGCTGCCATGTTTATGCCAGTCTAGACACACTTGATTCCCTTACGGAGACATATCAATACATAGGTTTTAAGATTCTTACTAGTCAGATCTATTCCTCTGCGGGAAATATGGGGTTTTGAGTCCCTTTCACTGAGGAAGGTGTAGGTCTTGTCTATTCCATAGTTGGTTTTTGGAACGGTACCTGTGCTTATATCAAACTCTGGTTTGATGCATCACCCCACCTCTCCTTCCCCCTTAAGCAGGCATAAGAGTGTTTTCTAAATGTGAGACTCTGTTCTCTTGCCTAACTCAGTTCATGTGTAGCCATGTTTACAGGATCTTCCTAAGTGATATCTTATGATAAGTTTCTTTTTCTGTGTGACTTCTTTCACTTAGAATCATCGTACCTGAATCCACTCATTTTGCTGCTACTGGTCTTATGACATTGATTTCATGGCTGAGGGATATTCCATCGTACGTAAGTTCCACAATGTTTGGAACCATTTTTATATTTCCTGGGATATTTCAGGTGTACCCAGGTTGAGGTTCTTGTAAGCAGTGAAGCCCTCAATTTGGGGGTGGCTCTGTCTTATGGATGTTCAGTTTTCCCAAGGTATATTCCCTAGACTGGAAGTGCCCTTGGCTCTGTAGCTCTGTTGTTTACTTGTTTTAGGGAACACAATGCACTCCTCCAGTGAGGCAGTTGGCAACTTACATCCCGCCCATCAGCATAACAAGGCTCCCTGTTCTCCAGGGCCTGTCTTGCCTTTCTGGTTTTTACACATTTTGTGGATGTCCCTTTTGACCGGTGGGAAGTGATACTTCTTTGTAGTGCAGATTTGCATTGCCCGCTTGCTTGCTTGGCCAAAAAGGGCGTATGCGTTTTCTCCTGAATATATACAGGAGAAAACGCATACGCCCTTTTTGGCCAAGTGCATCATTGTCGAAGTTGTGCCCCTCTTCCTGTGCTTTACAGGCGATTCCAACGTACCTCTTGAAATCTGTTTCCTGCTATTCTGCCTCGCTTTCAAGTCCGCCTCGTTGCCTTCCCTCAACAGATTTTTGGACGATAGTTGGCCTTGATTACTCTGCCAGTTTGTGAATTGCTGTGCCCCTGAGCTCCATTTATCAACTCGTTTCTTGTGAGCTGAACGCAAGTCCAAACTTTTGGTTCAGGACCTATACTGGTTCCCGGTGGGTGGCTGAGACTTTGGTTAATTCTTCTTCCTGCCGGGAAATTAGAGTGACATGTGCCCATCCAAATGCCTAACAGCTATTCTCTCATTGGTTCTCCCTCTTCCCTTTCATCCTCTGCCAAATTGGCAACCTGTGCGAACCAGGAGCTTAAAGGGGCTGTCTCTCCAAGTTGGGAGATGATAGGAAAGCAGTTGGAAAGTCAAACCGGAGCACCAGGAGAGGGGCTCTTCGTTGAGTTTTAGAAACCTTTCGTATTCACAGTGTGTCCATTCTCTAGGTTTCCCGTACATGTTATAGCTGTAGTAATATTCCCTTCAACCTGGAGAGCTGGGACCCATGGAATGGGTGCCATGCATTATTGCTTTAAAGGGTCTGCATTTGATCACCCAATCTCACCAATCCTCTCAGTCCCAAGTGTCCAGCCTTATGCCACATCCAGCTGTCATTGTAGATAGGGTCATTCCAGGTTGCAACAGAGACCCTGAAGGAATTGTAAAGAATTTCCCTGTTTCTTTGTTCTGTTTTTGAAATTCCTTTTTAGAGTGGGTTTGAGCTGTTTCTCGCTGCCATGTTTATGCCAGTCTAGACACACTTGATTCCCTTACGGAGACATATCAATACATAGGTTTTAAGATTCTTACAAGTCAGATCTATTCCTCTGCGGGAAATATGGGGTTTTGAGTCCCTTTCACTGAGGAAGGTGTAGGTCTTGTCTATTCCATAGTTGGTTTTTGGAATGGTACCTGTGCTTATATCAAACTCTGGTTTGATGCATCACCCCACCTCTCCTTCCCCCTTAAGCAGGCATAAGAGTGTTTTCTAAATGTGAGACTCTGTTCTCTTTCCTAACTCAGTTCATGTGTAGCCATGTTTACAGGATCTTCCTAAGTGATATCTTATGATAAGTTTCTTTTTCTGTGTGACTTCTTCCACTTAGAATCATCATACCTGAATCCACTCATTTTGCTGCTACTGGTCTTATGACATTGATTTCATGGCTGAGGGATATTCCATCGTACGTAAGTTTCACAATGTTTGGAACCATTTTTATATTTCCTGGGATATTTCAGGTGTACCCAGGTTGAGGTTCTTGTAAGCAGTGCAGCCCTCAATTTGGGGGTGGCCCTGTCTTATGGATTTTCAGTTTTCCCAAGGTATATTCCCTAGACTGGAAGTGCCCTTGGCTCTGTAGCTCTGTTGTTTACTTGTTTTAGGGAACACAATGCACTCCTCCAGTGAGGCAGTTGGCAACTTACATCCCGCCCATCAGCATAACAAGGCTCCCTGTTCTCCAGGGCCTGTCTTGCCTTTCTGGTTTTTACACATTTTGTGGATGTCCCTTTTGACCAGTGGGAAGTGATACTTCTTTGTATGGCAGATTTGCATTGCCCGCTTGCTTGCTTGGCCAAAAAGGTCGTATGCGTTTTCTCCTGAATATATTCAGGAGAAAACGCATACGCCCTTTTTGGCCAAGTGCATCATTGTCGAAGTTGTGCCCCTCTTCCTGTGCTTAACAGGCGATTCCAACGTACCTCTTGAAATCTGTTTCCTGCTATTCTGCCTCGCTTTCAAGTCCGCCTCGTTGCCTACCCTCAACAGATTTTTGGACGATAGTTGGCCTTGATTACTCTGCCAGTTTGTGAATTGCTGTGCCCCTGAGCTCCATTTATCAACTCGTTTCTTGTGAGCTGAACGCAAGTCCAAACTTTTGGTTCAGGAACTATACTGGTTCCCGGTGGGTGGCTGAGACTTTGGTTAATTCTTCTTCCTGCCGGGAAATTAGAGTGACATGTGCCCATCCAAATGCCTAACAGCTACTCTCTCATTGGTTCTCCCTCTTCCCTTTCATCCTCTGCCAAATTGGCAACCTGTGCGAACCAGGAGCTTAAAGGGGCTGTCTCTCCAAGTTGGGAGATGATAGGAAAGCAGTTGGAAAGTCAAACCGGAGCACCAGGAGAGGGGCTCTTCGTTGAGTTTTAGAAACCTTTCGTATTCACAGTGTGTCCATTCTCTAGGTTTCCCGTACATGTTATAGCTGTAGTAATATTCCCTTCAACCTGGAGAGCTGGGACCCATGGAATGGGTGCCATGCATTATTGCTTTAAAGGGTCTGCATTTGCTCACCCAATCTCACCAATCCTCTCAGTCCCAAGTGTCCAGCCTTATGCCACATCCAGCTGTCATTGTAGATAGGGTCATTCCAGGTTGCATCAGAGACCCTGAAGGAATTGTAAAGAATTTCCCTGTTTCTTTGTTCTGTTTTTGAAATTCCGTTTTAGAGTGGGTTTGAGCTGATTCTCGCTGCCATGTTTATGCCAGTCTAGACACACTTGATTCCCTTACGGAGACATATCAATACATAGGTTTTAAGATTCTTACTAGTCAGATCTATTCCTCTGCGGGAAATATGGGGTTTTGAGTCCCTTGCACTGAGGAAGGTGTAGGTCTTGTCTATTCCATAGTTGGTTTTTGGAATGGTACCTGTGCTTATATCAAACTCTGGTTTGATGCATCACCCCACCTCTCCTTCCCCCTTAAGCAGGCATAAGGGTGTTTACTAAATGTGAGACTCTGTTCTCTTGCCTAACTCAGTTCATGTGTAGCCATGTTTACAGGATCTTCCTAAGTGATATCTTATGATAAGTTTCTTTTTCTGTGTGACTTATTTCACTTAGAATCATCGTACCTGAATCCACTCATGTTGCTGCTACTGGTCTTATGACATTGATTTCATGGCTGAGGGATATTCCATCGTACGTAAGTTTCACAATGTTTGGAACCATTTTTATATTTCCTGGGATATTTCAGGTGTACCCAGGTTGAGGTTCTTGTAAGCAGTGCAGCCCTCAATTTGGGGGTGGCTCTGTCTTATGGATTTTCGGTTTTCCCAAGGTATATTCCCTAGACTGGAAGTGCCCTTGGCTCTGTAGCTCTGTTGTTTACTTCTTTTAGGGAACACAATTCACTCCTCCAGTGAGGCAGTTGGCAACTTACATCCCGCCCATCAGCATAACAAGGCTCCCTGTTCTCCAGGGCCTGTCTTGCCTTTCTGGTTTTTACACATTTTGTGGATGTCCCTTTTGACCAGTGGGAAGTGATACTTCTTTGTAGTGCAGATTTGCATTGCCCGCTTGCTTGCTTGGCCAAAAAGGGCGTATGCGTTTTCTCCTGAATATATTCAGGAGAAAACGCATACGCCCTTTTTGGCCAAGTGCATCATTGTCGAAGTTGTGCCCCTCTTCCTGTGCTTTACAGGCGATTCCAACGTACCTCTTGAAATCTGTTTCCTGCTATTCTGCCTCGCTTTCAAGTCCGCCTCGTTGCCTTCACTCAACAGATTTTTGGACGATAGTTGGCCTTGATTACTCTGCCAGTTTGTGAATTGCTGTGCCCCTGAGCTCCATTTATCAACTCGTTTCTTGTGAGCTGAACGCAAGTCCAAACTTTTGGTTCAGGACCTATACTGGTTCCCGGTGGGTGGCTGAGACTTTGGTTAATTCTTCTTCCTGCCGGGAAATTAGAGTGACATGTGCCCATCCAAATGCCTAACAGCTACTCTCTCATTGGTTCTCCCTCTTCCCTTTCATCCTCTGCCAAATTGGCAACCTGTGCGAACCAGGAGCTTAACGGGCTGTCTCTCCAAGTTGGGAGATTGATAGGAAAGCAGTTGGAAAGTCAAACCGGAGCACCAGGAGAGGGGCTCTTCGTTGAGTTTTAGAAACCTTTCGTATTCACAGTGTGTCCATTCTCTAGGTTTCCCGTACATGTGATAGCTGTAGTAATATTCCCTTCAACCTGGAGAGCTGGGACCCATGGAATGGGTGCCATGCATTATTGCTTTAAAGGGTCTGCATTTGCTCACCCAATCTCACCAATCCTCTCAGTCCCAAGTGTCCAGCCTTATGCCACATCCAGCTGTCATTGTAGATAGGGTCATTCCAGGTTGCATCAGAGACCCTGAAGGAATTGTAAAGAATTTCCCTGTTTCTTTGTTCTGTTTTTGAAATTCCTTTTTAGAGTGGGTTTGAGCTGATTCTCGCTGCCATGTTTATGCCAGTCTAGACACACTTGATTCCCTTACGGAGACATATCAATACATAGGTTTTAAGATTCTTACTAGTCAGATCTATTCCTCTGCGGGAAATATGGGGTTTTGAGTCCCTTTCACTGAGGAAGGTGTAGGTCTTGTCTATTCCATAGTTGGTTTTTGGAACGGTACCTGTGCTTATATCAAACTCTGGTTTGATGCATCACCCCACCTCTCCTTCCCCCTTAAGCAGGCATAAGAGTGTTTTCTAAATGTGAGACTCTGTTCTCTTGCCTAACTCAGTTCATGTGTAGCCATGTTTACAGGATCTTCCTAAGTGATATCTTATGATAAGTTTCTTTTTCTGTGTGACTTCTTTCACTTAGAATCATCGTACCTGAATCCACTCATTTTGCTGCTACTGGTCTTATGACATTGATTTCATGGCTGAGGGATATTCCATCGTACGTAAGTTCCACAATGTTTGGAACCATTTTTATATTTCCTGGGATATTTCAGGTGTACCCAGGTTGAGGTTCTTGTAAGCAGTGCAGCCCTCAATTTGGGGGTGGCTCTGTCTTATGGATTTTCAGTTTTCCCAAGGTATATTCCCTAGACTGGAAGTGCCCTTGGCTCTGTAGCTCTGTTGTTTACTTGTTTTAGGGAACACAATGCACTCCTCCAGTGAGGCAGTTGGCAACTTACATCCCGCCCATCAGCATAACAAGGCTCCCTGTTCTCCAGGGCCTGTCTTGCCTTTCTGGTTTTTACACATTTTGTGGATGTCCCTTTTGACCGGTGGGAAGTGATACTTCTTTGTAGTGCAGATTTGCATTGCCCGCTTGCTTGCTTGGCCAAAAAGGGCGTATGCGTTTTCTCCTGAATATATTCAGGAGAAAACGCATACGCCCTTTTTGGCCAAGTGCATCATTGTCGAAGTTGTGCCCCTCTTCCTGTGCTTTACAGGCGATTCCAATGTACCTCTTGAAATCTGTTTCCTGCTATTCTGCCTCGCTTTCAAGTCCGCCTCGTTGCCTTCCCTCAACAGATTTTTGGACGATAGTTGGCCTTGATTACTCTGCCAGTTTGTGAATTGCTGTGCCCCTGAGCTCCATTTATCAACTCGTTTCTTGTGAGCTGAACGCAAGTCCAAACTTTTGGTTCAGGACCTATACTGGTTCCCGGTGGGTGGCTGAGACTTTGGTTAATTCTTCTTCCTGCCGGGAAATTAGAGTGACATGTGCCCATCCAAATGCCTAACAGCTACTCTCTCATTGGTTCTCCCTCTTCCCTTTCATCCTCTGCCAAATTGGCAACCTGTGCGAACCAGGAGCTTAAAGGGGCTGTCTCTCCAAGTTTGGAGATGATAGGAAAGCAGTTGGAAAGTCAAACCGGAGCACCAGGAGAGGGGCTCTTCGTTGAGTTTTAGAAACCTTTCGTATTCACAGTGTGTCCATTCTCTAGGTTTCCCGTACATGTTATAGCTGTAGTAATATTCCCTTCAACCTGGAGAGCTGGGACCCATGGAATGGGTGCCATGCATTATTGCTTTAAAGGGTCTGCATTTGCTCACCCAATCTCACCAATCCTCTCAGTCCCAAGTGTCCAGCCTTATGCCACATCCAGCTGTCATTGTAGATAGGGTCATTCCAGGTTGCATCAGAGACCCTGAAGGAATTGTAAAGAATTTCCCTGTTTCTTTGTTCTGTTTTTGAAATTCCTTTTTAGAGTGGGTTTGAGCTGATTCTCGCTGCCATGTTTATGCCAGTCTAGACACACTTGATTCCCTTACGGAGACATATCAATACATAGGTTTTAAGATTCTTACTAGTCAGATCTATTCCTCTGCGGGAAATATGGGGTTTTGAGTCCCTTTCACTGAGGAAGGTGTAGGTCTTGTCTATTCCATAGTTGGTTTTTGGAACGGTACCTGTGCTTATATCAAACTCTGGTTTGATGCATCACCCCACCTCTCCTTCCCCCTTAAGCAGGCATAAGAGTGTTTTCTAAATGTGAGACTCTGTTCTCTTTCCTAACTCAGTTCATGTGTAGCCATGTTTACAGGATCTTCCTAAGTGATATCTTATGATAAGTTTCTTTTTCTGTGTGATTTCTTTCACTTAGAATCATCGTACCTGAATCCACTCATTTTGCTGCTACTGGTCTTATGACATTGATTTCATGGCTGAGGGATATTCCATCGTATGTAAGTTCCACAATGTTTGGAACCATTTTTATATTTCCTGGGATATTTCAGGTGTACCCAGGTTGATGTTCTTGTAAGCAGTGTAGCCCTCAATTTGGGGGTGGCTCTGTCTTATGGATTTTCAGTTTTCCCAAGGTATATTCCGTAGACTGGAAGTGCCCTTGGCTCTGTAGCTCTGTTGTTTACTTGTTTTAGGGAACACAATGCACTCCTCCAGTGAGGCAGTTGGCAACTTACATCCCGCCCATCAGCATAACAAGGCTCCCTGTTCTCCAGGGCCTGTCTTGCCTTTCTGGTTTTTACACATTTTGTGGATGTCCCTTTTGACCGGTGGGAAGTGATACTTCTTTGTAGTGCAGATTTGCATTGCCCGCTTGCTTGCTTGGCCAAAAAGGGTATATGCGTTTTCTCCTGAATATATTCAGGAGAAAACGCATACGCCCTTTTTGGCCAAGTGCATCATTGTCGAAGTTGTGCCCCTCTTCCTGTGCTTTACAGGCGATTCCAACGTACCTCTTGAAATCTGTTTCCTGCTATTCTGCCTCGCTTTCAAGTCCGCCTCGTTGCCTTCCCTCAACAGATTTTTGGAGGATAGTTGGCCTTGATTACTCTGCCAGTTTGTGAATTGCTGTGCCCCTGAGCTCCATTTTTCAACTCGTTTTTTGTGAGCTGAACGCAAGTACAAACTTTTGGTTCAGGACCTATACTGGTTTCCGGTGGGTGGCTGAGACTTTGGTTAATTCTTCTTCCTGCCGGGAAATTAGAGTGACATGTGCCCATCCAAATGCCTAACAGCTACTCTCTCATTGGTTCTCCCTCTTCCCTTTCATCCTCTGCCAAATTGGGAACCTGTGCGAACCAGGAGATTAAAGGGGCTGTCTCTCCAAGTTGGGAGATTGATAGGAAAGCAGTTGGAAAGTCAAACCGGAGCACCAGGAGAGGGGCTCTTCATTGAGTTTTAGAAACCTTTCGTATTCACAATGTGTCCATTCTCTAGGTTTCCCGTACATGTTATAGCTGTAGTAATATTCCCTTCAACCTGGAGGGCTGGGACCCAAGGAATGGGTACCATGCATTATTGCTTTAAAGGGTCTGCATTTGCTCACCCAATCTCACCAATCCTCTCAGCCCCAAGTGTCCAGTGTTATGCCACATCCAGCTGTCATTATAGATAGGGTCATTCGAGGTTGCATCAGAGACCCTGAAGGAATTGTGAAGAATATCCCTGTTTCTTTGTTCTGTTTTTGAAATTCCTTTTTAGAGTGGGTTTGAGCTGATTCTCGCTGCCATGTTTATGCCAGTCTAGACACACTTGATTCCCTTACGGAGACATATCAATACATAGGTTTTAAGATTCTTACTAGTCAGATCTATTCCTCTGCGGGAAATATGGGGTTTTGAGTCCCTTTCACTGAGGAAGGTGTAGGTCTTGTCTATTCCATAGTTGGTTTTTGGAACGGTACCTGTGCTTATATCAAACTCTGGTTTGATGCATCACCCCACCTCTCCTTCCCCCTTAAGCAGGCATAAGAGTGTTTTCTAAATGTGAGACTCTGTTCTCTTGCCTAACTCAGATCATGTGTAGCCATGTTTACAGGATCTTCCTAAGTGATATCTTATGATAAGTTTCTTTTTCTGTGTGACTTCTTTCACTTAGAATCATCGTACCTGAATCCACTCATTTTGCTGCTACTGGTCTTATGACATTGATTTCATGGCTGAGGGATATTACATCGTACGTAATTTCCACAATGTTTGGAACCATTTTTATATTTCCTGGGATATTTCAGGTGTAGCCAGGTTGAGGTTCTTGTAAGCAGTGAAGCCCTCAATTTGGGGGTGGCTCTGTCTTATGGATGTTCAGTTTTCCCAAGGTATATTCCCTAGACTGGAAGTGCCCTTGGCTCTGTAGCTCTGTTGTTTACTTGTTTTAGGGAACACAATGCACTCCTCCAGTGAGGCAGTTGGCAACTTACATCCCGCCCATCAGCATAACAAGGCTCCCTGTTCTCCAGGGCCTGTCTTGCCTTTCTGGTTTTTACACATTTTGTGGATGTCCCTTTTGACCGGTGGGAAGTGATACTTCTTTGTAGTGCAGATTTGCATTGCCCGCTTGCTTGCTTGGCCAAAAAGGGCGTATGCGTTTTCTCCTGAATATATACAGGAGAAAACGCATACGCCCTTTTTGGCCAAGTGCATCATTGTCGAAGTTGTGCCCCTCTTCCTGTGCTTTACAGGCGATTCCAACGTACCTCTTGAAATCTGTTTCCTGCTATTCTGCCTCGCTTTCAAGTCCGCCTCGTTGCCTTCCCTCAACAGATTTTTGGACGATAGTTGGCCTTGATTACTCTGCCAGTTTGTGAATTGCTGTGCCCCTGAGCTCCATTTATCAACTCGTTTCTTGTGAGCTGAACGCAAGTCCAAACTTTTGGTTCAGGACCTATACTGGTTCCCGGTGGGTGGCTGAGACTTTGGTTAATTCTTCTTCCTGCCGGGAAATTAGAGTGACATGTGCCCATCCAAATGCCTAACAGCTATTCTCTCATTGGTTCTCCCTCTTCCCTTTCATCCTCTGCCAAATTGGCAACCTGTGCGAACCAGGAGCTTAAAGGGGCTGTCTCTCCAAGTTGGGAGATGATAGGAAAGCAGTTGGAAAGTCAAACCGGAGCACCAGGAGAGGGGCTCTTCGTTGAGTTTTAGAAACCTTTCGTATTCACAGTGTGTCCATTCTCTAGGTTTCCCGTACATGTTATAGCTGTAGTAATATTCCCTTCAACCTGGAGAGCTGGGACCCATGGAATGGGTGCCATGCATTATTGCTTTAAAGGGTCTGCATTTGATCACCCAATCTCACCAATCCTCTCAGTCCCAAGTGTCCAGCCTTATGCCACATCCAGCTGTCATTGTAGATAGGGTCATTCCAGGTTGCAACAGAGACCCTGAAGGAATTGTAAAGAATTTCCCTGTTTCTTTGTTCTGTTTTTGAAATTCCTTTTTAGAGTGGGTTTGAGCTGTTTCTCGCTGCCATGTTTATGCCAGTCTAGACACACTTGATTCCCTTACGGAGACATATCAATACATAGGTTTTAAGATTCTTACAAGTCAGATCTATTCCTCTGCGGGAAATATGGGGTTTTGAGTCCCTTTCACTGAGGAAGGTGTAGGTCTTGTCTATTCCATAGTTGGTTTTTGGAATGGTACCTGTGCTTATATCAAACTCTGGTTTGATGCATCACCCCACCTCTCCTTCCCCCTTAAGCAGGCATAAGAGTGTTTTCTAAATGTGAGACTCTGTTCTCTTTCCTAACTCAGTTCATGTGTAGCCATGTTTACAGGATCTTCCTAAGTGATATCTTATGATAAGTTTCTTTTTCTGTGTGACTTCTTCCACTTAGAATCATCGTACGTGAATCCACTCATTTTGCTGCTACTGGTCTTATGACATTGATTTCATGGCTGAGGGATATTCCATCGTACGTAAGTTTCACAATGTTTGGAACCATTTTTATATTTCCTGGGATATTTCAGGTGTACCCAGGTTGAGGTTCTTGTAAGCAGTGCAGCCCTCAATTTGGGGGTGGCTCTGTCTTATGGATTTTCAGTTTTCCCAAGGTATATTCCCTAGACTGGAAGTGCCCTTGGCTCTGTAGCTCTGTTGTTTACTTGTTTTAGGGAACACAATGCACTCCTCCAGTGAGGCAGTTGGCAACTTACATCCCGCCCATCAGCATAACAAGGCTCCCTGTTCTCCAGGGCCTGTCTTGCCTTTCTGGTTTTTACACATTTTGTGGATGTCCCTTTTGACCAGTGGGAAGTGATACTTCTTTGTAGTGCAGATTTGCATTGCCCGCTTGCTTGCTTGGCCAAAAAGGGCGTATGCGTTTTCTCCTGAATATATTCAGGAGAAAACGCATACGCCCTTTTTGGCCAAGTGCATCATTGTCGAAGTTGTGCCCCTCTTCCTGTGCTTTACAGGCGATTCCAACGTACCTCTTGAAATCTGTTTCCTGCTATTCTGCCTCGCTTTCAAGTCCGCCTCGTTGCCTTCCCTCAACAGATTTTTGGACGATAGTTGGCCTTGATTACTCTGCCAGTTTGTGAATTGCTGTGCCCCTGAGCTCCATTTATCAACTCGTTTCTTGTGAGCTGAACGCAAGTCCAAACTTTTGGTTCAGGACCTATACTGGTTCCCGGTGGGTGGCTGAGACTTTGGTTAATTCTTCTTCCTGCCGGGAAATTAGAGTGACATGTGCCCATCCAAATGCCTAACAGCTACTCTCTCATTGGTTCTCCCTCTTCCCTTTCATCCTCTGCCAAATTGGCAACCTGTGCGAACCAGGAGCTTAAGGGGCTATCTCTCCAAGTTGGGAGATTGATAGGAAAGCAGTTGGAAAGTCAAACCGGAGCACCAGGAGAGGGGCTCTTCGTTGAGTTTTAGAAACCTTTCGTATTCACAGTGTGTCCATTCTCTAGGTTTCCCGTACATGTGATAGCTGTAGTAATATTCCCTTCAACCTGGAGAGCTGGGACCCATGGAATGGGTGCCATGCATTATTGCATTAAAGGGTCTGCATTTGCTCACCCAATCTCACCAATCCTCTCAGTCCCAAGTGTCCAGCCTTATGCCACATCCAGCTGTCATTGTAGATAGGGTCATTCCAGGTTGCATCAGAGACCCTGAAGGAATTGTAAAGAATTTCCCTGTTTCTTTGTTCTGTTTTTGAAATTCCTTTTTAGAGTGGGTTTGAGCTGATTCTCGCTGCCATGTTTATGCCAGTCTAGACACACTTGATTCCCTTACGGAGACATATCAACACATAGGTTTTAAGATTCTTACTAGTCAGATCTATTCCTCTGCGGGAAGTATGGGGTTTTGAGTCCCTTTCACTGAGGAAGGTGTAGGTCTTGTCTATTCCATAGTTGGTTTTTGGAACGGTACCTGTGCTTATATCAAACTCTGGTTTGATGCATCACCCCACCTCTCCTTCCCCCTTAAGCAGGCATAAGAGTGTTTTCTAAATGTGAGACTGTTCTCTTGCCTAACTCAGATCATGTGTAGCCATGTTTACAGGATCTTCCTAAGTGATATCTTATGATAAGTTTCTTTTTCTGTGTGACTTCTTTCACTTAGAATCATCGTACCTGAATCCACTCATTTTGCTGCTACTGGTCTTATGACATTGATTTCATGGCTGAGGGATATTCCATCGTACGTAAGTTTCACAATGTTTGGAACCATTTTTATATTTCCTGGGATATTTCAGGTGTACCCAGGTTGAGGTTCTTGTAAGCAGTGCAGCCCTCAATTTGGGGGTGGCTCTCTCTTATGGATTTTCAGTTCTCCCAAGGTATATTCCCTAGACTGGAAGTGCCCTTGGCTCTGTAGCTCTGTTGTTTACTTGTTTTAGGGAACACAATGCACTCCTCCAGTGAGGCAGTTGGCAACTTACATCCCGCCCATCAGCATAACAAGGCTCCCTGTTCTCCAGGGCCTGTATTGCCTTTCTGGTTTTTACATATTTTGTGGATGTCCCTTTTGACCGGTGGGAAGTGATACTTCTTTGTAGTGCAGATTTGCATTGCCCGCTTGCTTGCTTGGCCAAAAAGGGCGTATGCGTTTTCTCCTGAATATATTCAGGAGAAAACGCATACGCCCTTTTTGGCCAAGTGCATCATTGTCGAAGTTGTGCCCCTCTTCCTGTGCTTTACAGGCGATTCCAATGTACCTCTTGAAATCTGTTTCCTGCTATTCTGCCTCGCTTTCAAGTCCGCCTCGTTGCCTTCCCTCAACAGATTTTTGGACGATAGTTGGCCTTGATTACTCTGCCAGTTTGTGAATTGCTGTGCCCCTGAGCTCCATTTATCAACTCGTTTCTTGTGAGCTGAACGCAAGTCCAAACTTTTGGTTCAGGACCTATACTGGTTCCCGGTGGGTGGCTGAGACTTTGGTTAATTCTTCTTCCTGCCGGGAAATTAGAGTGACATGTGCCCATCCAAATGCCTAACAGCTACTCTCTCATTGGTTCTCCCTCTTCCCTTTCATCCTCTGCCAAATTGGCAACCTGTGCGAACCAGGAGCTTAAAGGGGCTGTCTCTCCAAGTTGGGAGATTGATAGGAAAGCAGTTGGAAAGTCAAACCGGAGCACCAGGAGAGGGGCTCTTCGTTGAGTTTTAGAAACCTTTCGTATTCACAGTGTGTCCATTCTCTAGGTTTCCCGTACATGTTATAGCTGTAGTAATATTCCCTTCAACCTGGAGAGCTGGGACCCATGGAATGGGTGCCATGCATTATTGCTTTAAAGGGTCTGCATTTGCTCACCCAATCTCACCAATCCTCTCAGTCCCAAGTGTCCAGCCTTATGCCACATCCAGCTGTCATTGTAGATAGGGTCATTCCAGGTTGCATCAGAGACCCTGAAGGAATTGTAAAGAATTTCCCTGTTTCTTTGTTCTGTTTTTGAAATTCCTTTTTAGAGTGGGTTTGAGCTGTTTCTCGCTGCCATGTTTATGCCAGTCTAGACACGCTTGATTCCCTTACGGAGACATATCAATACATAGGTTTTAAGATTCTTACTAGTCAGATCTATTCCTCTGCGGGAAATATGGGGTTTTGAGTCCCTTTCACTGAGGAAGGTGTAGGTCTTGTCTATTCCATAGTTGGTTTTTGGAACGGTACCTGTGCTTATATCAAACTCTGGTTTGATGCATCACCCCACCTCTCCTTCCCCCTTAAGCAGGCATAAGAGTGTTTTCTAAATGTGAGACTCTGTTCTCTTTCCTAACTCAGTTCATGTGTAGCCATGTTTACAGGATCTTCCTAAGTGATATCTTATGATAAGTTTCTTTTTCTGTGTGACTTCTTTCACTTAGAATCATCGTACCTGAATCCACTCATTTTGCTGCTACTGGTCTTATGACATTGATTTCATGGCTGAGGGATATTCCATCGTACGTAAGTTCCACAATGTTTGGAACCATTTTTATATTTCCTGGAGTATTTCAGGTGTACCCAGGTTGAGGTTCTTGTAAGCAGTGAAACCCTCAATTTGGAGGTGGCTCTGTCTTATGGATTTTCAGTTTTCCCAAGGTATATTCCCTAGACTGGAAGTGCCCTTGGCTTTGTAGCTCTGTTGTTTACTTGTTTTAGGGAACACAATGCACTCCTCCAGTGAGGCAGTTGGCAACTTACATCCCGCCCATCAGCATAACAAGGCTCCTTGTTCTCCAGGGCCTGTCTTGCCTTTCTGGTTTTTACACATTTTGTGGATGTCCCTTTTGACCGGTGGGAAATGATACTTCTTTGTAGTGCAGATTTGCATTGCCCGCTTGCTTGCTTGGCCAAAAAGGGCGTATGTGTTTTCTCCTGAATATATTCAGGAGAAAACGCATACGCCCTTTTTGGCCAAGTGCATCATTGTCGAAGTTGTGCCCCTCTTCCTGTGCTTTACAGGCGATTCCAACGTACCTCTTGAAATCTGTTTCCTGCTATTCTGCCTCGCTTTCAGGTCCGCCTTGTTGCCTTCCCTCATCAGATTTTTGGACGATAGTTGGCCTTGATTACTCTGCCAGTTTGTGAATTGCTGTGCCCCTGAGCTCCATTTTTCAACTCGTTTTTTGTGAGCTGAACGCAAGTCCAAACTTTTGGTTCAGGACCTATACTGGTTCCCGGTGGGTGGCTGAGACTTTGGTTAATTCTTCTTCCTGCCGGGAAATTAGAGTGACATGTGCCCATCCAAATGCCTAACAGCTACTCTCTCATTGGTTCTCCCTCTTCCCTTTCATCCTCTGCCAAATTGGCAACCTGTGCGAACCAGGAGCTTAAAGGGGCTGTCTCTCCAAGTTGGGAGATTGATAGGAAAGCAGTTGGAAAGTCAAACCGGAGCACCAGGAGAGGGGCTCTTCATTGAGATTTAGAAACCTTTCGTATTCACAGTGTGTCCATTCTCTAGGTTTCCCGTACATGTTATAGCTGTAGTAATATTCCCTTCAAGCTGGAGAGCTGGGACCCAAGGAATGGGTACCATGCATTATTGCTTTAAAGGGTCTGCATTTGCTCACCCAATCTCACCAATCCTCTCAGCCCCAAGTGTCCAGTGTTATGCCACATCCAGCTGTCATTGTAGATAGGGTCATTCCAGGTTGCATCAGAGACCCTGAAGGAATTGTGAAGAATTTCCCTGTTTCTCTTTTCTGTTTTTGAAATTCTTTTTTAGAGTGGGTTTGAGCTGATTCTCGCTGCCATGTTTACGCCAGTCTAGACACGCTTGATTCCCTTACGGAGACATATCAATACATAGGTTTTAAGATTCTTACTAGTCAGATCTATTCCTCTGCGGGAAATATGGGGTTTTGAGTCCCTTTCACTGAGGAAGGTGTAGGTCTTGTCTATTCCATAGTTGGTTTTTGGAACGGTACCTGTGCTTATATCAAACTCGGGTTTGATGCATCACCCCACCTCTCCTTCCCCCTTAAGCAGGCATAAGAGTGTTTTCTAAATGTGAGACTCTGTTCTCTTGCCTAACTCAGTTCATGTGTAGCCATGTTTACAGGATCTTCCTAAGTGATATCTTATGATAAGTTTCTTTTTCTGTGTGACTTCTTTCACTTAGAATCATCGTACCTGAATCCACTCATTTTGCTGCTACTGGTCTTATGACATTGATTTCATGGCTGAGGGATATTCCATCGTACGTAAGTTCCACAATGTTTGGAACCATTTTTATATTTCCTGGGATATTTCAGGTGTACCCAGGTTGAGGTTCTTGTAAGCAGTGCAGCCCTCAATTTGGGGGTGGCTCTGTCTTATGGATTTTCAGTTTTCCCAAGGTATATTCCCTAGACTGGAAGTGCCCTTGGCTCTGTAGCTCTGTTGTTTACTTCTTTTAGGGAACACAATGCACTCCTCCAGTGAGGCAGTTGGCAACTTACATCCCGCCCATCAGCATAACAAGGCTCCCTGTTCTCCAGGGCCTGTCTTGCCTTTCTGGTTTTTACACATTTTGTGGATGTCCCTTTTGACCGGTGGGAAGTGATACTTCTTTGTAGTGCAGATTTGCATTGCCCGCTTGCTTGCTTGGCCAAAAAGGGCGTATGCGTTTTCTCCTGAATATATTCAGGAGAAAACGCATACGCCCTTTTTGGCCAAGTGCATCATTGTCGAAGTTGTGCCCCTCTTCCTGTGCTTTACAGGCGATTCCAACGTACCTCTTGAAATCTGTTTCCTGCTATTCTGCCTCGCTTTCAAGTCCGCCTCGTTGCCTTCCCTCAACAGATTTTTGGACGATAGTTGGCCTTGATTACTCTGCCAGTTTGTGAATTGCTGTGCCCCTGAGCTCCATTTATCAACTCGTTTCTTGTGAGCTGAACGCAAGTCCAAACTTTTGGTTCAGGACCTATACTGGTTCCCGGTGGGTGGCTGAGACTTTGGTTAATTCTTCTTCCTGCCGGGAAATTAGAGTGACATGTGCCCATCCAAATGCCTAACAGCTACTCTCTCATTGGTTCTCCCTCTTCCCTTTCATCCTCTGCCAAATTGGCAACCTGTGCGAACCAGGAGCTTAAGGGGCTGTCTCTCCAAGTTGGGAGATTGATAGGAAAGCAGTTGGAAAGTCAAACCGGAGCACCAGGAGAGGGGCTCTTCGTTGAGTTTTAGAAACCTTTCGTATTCACAGTGTGTCCATTCTCTAGGTTTCCCGTACATGTGATAGCTGTAGTAATATTCCCTTCAACCTGGAGAGCTGGGACCCATGGAATGGGTGCCATGCATTATTGCATTAAAGGGTCTGCATTTGCTCACCCAATCTCACCAATCCTCTCAGTCCCAAGTGTCCAGCCTTATGCCACATCCAGCTGTCATTGTAGATAGGGTCATTCCAGGTTGCATCAGAGACCCTGAAGGAATTGTAAAGAATTTCCCTGTTTCTTTGTTCTGTTTTTGAAATTCCTTTTTAGAGTGGGTTTGAGCTGATTCTCGCTGCCATGTTTATGCCAGTCTAGACACACTTGATTCCCTTACGGAGACATATCAACACATAGGTTTTAAGATTCTTACTAGTCAGATCTATTCCTCTGCGGGAAGTATGGGGTTTTGAGTCCCTTTCACTGAGGAAGGTGTAGGTCTTGTCTATTCCATAGTTGGTTTTTGGAACGGTACCTGTGCTTATATCAAACTCTGGTTTGATGCATCACCCCACCTCTCCTTCCCCCTTAAGCAGGCATAAGAGTGTTTTCTAAATGTGAGACTGTTCTCTTGCCTAACTCAGATCATGTGTAGCCATGTTTACAGGATCTTCCTAAGTGATATCTTATGATAAGTTTCTTTTTCTGTGTGACTTCTTTCACTTAGAATCATCGTACCTGAATCCACTCATTTTGCTGCTACTGGTCTTATGACATTGATTTCATGGCTGAGGGATATTCCATCGTACGTAAGTTTCACAATGTTTGGAACCATTTTTATATTTCCTGGGATATTTCAGGTGTACCCAGGTTGAGGTTCTTGTAAGCAGTGCAGCCCTCAATTTGGGGGTGGCTCTCTCTTATGGATTTTCAGTTCTCCCAAGGTATATTCCCTAGACTGGAAGTGCCCTTGGCTCTGTAGCTCTGTTGTTTACTTGTTTTAGGGAACACAATGCACTCCTCCAGTGAGGCAGTTGGCAACTTACATCCCGCCCATCAGCATAACAAGGCTCCCTGTTCTCCAGGGCCTGTATTGCCTTTCTGGTTTTTACATATTTTGTGGATGTCCCTTTTGACCGGTGGGAAGTGATACTTCTTTGTAGTGCAGATTTGCATTGCCCGCTTGCTTGCTTGGCCAAAAAGGGCGTATGCGTTTTCTCCTGAATATATTCAGGAGAAAACGCATACGCCCTTTTTGGCCAAGTGCATCATTGTCGAAGTTGTGCCCCTCTTCCTGTGCTTTACAGGCGATTCCAATGTACCTCTTGAAATCTGTTTCCTGCTATTCTGCCTCGCTTTCAAGTCCGCCTCGTTGCCTTCCCTCAACAGATTTTTGGACGATAGTTGGCCTTGATTACTCTGCCAGTTTGTGAATTGCTGTGCCCCTGAGCTCCATTTATCAACTCGTTTCTTGTGAGCTGAACGCAAGTCCAAACTTTTGGTTCAGGACCTATACTGGTTCCCGGTGGGTGGCTGAGACTTTGGTTAATTCTTCTTCCTGCCGGGAAATTAGAGTGACATGTGCCCATCCAAATGCCTAACAGCTACTCTCTCATTGGTTCTCCCTCTTCCCTTTCATCCTCTGCCAAATTGGCAACCTGTGCGAACCAGGAGCTTAAAGGGGCTGTCTCTCCAAGTTGGGAGATTGATAGGAAAGCAGTTGGAAAGTCAAACCGGAGCACCAGGAGAGGGGCTCTTCGTTGAGTTTTAGAAACCTTTCGTATTCACAGTGTGTCCATTCTCTAGGTTTCCCGTACATGTTATAGCTGTAGTAATATTCCCTTCAACCTGGAGAGCTGGGACCCATGGAATGGGTGCCATGCATTATTGCTTTAAAGGGTCTGCATTTGCTCACCCAATCTCACCAATCCTCTCAGTCCCAAGTGTCCAGCCTTATGCCACATCCAGCTGTCATTGTAGATAGGGTCATTCCAGGTTGCATCAGAGACCCTGAAGGAATTGTAAAGAATTTCCCTGTTTCTTTGTTCTGTTTTTGAAATTCCTTTTTAGAGTGGGTTTGAGCTGTTTCTCGCTGCCATGTTTATGCCAGTCTAGACACGCTTGATTCCCTTACGGAGACATATCAATACATAGGTTTTAAGATTCTTACTAGTCAGATCTATTCCTCTGCGGGAAATATGGGGTTTTGAGTCCCTTTCACTGAGGAAGGTGTAGGTCTTGTCTATTCCATAGTTGGTTTTTGGAACGGTACCTGTGCTTATATCAAACTCTGGTTTGATGCATCACCCCACCTCTCCTTCCCCCTTAAGCAGGCATAAGAGTGTTTTCTAAATGTGAGACTCTGTTCTCTTTCCTAACTCAGTTCATGTGTAGCCATGTTTACAGGATCTTCCTAAGTGATATCTTATGATAAGTTTCTTTTTCTGTGTGACTTCTTTCACTTAGAATCATCGTACCTGAATCCACTCATTTTGCTGCTACTGGTCTTATGACATTGATTTCATGGCTGAGGGATATTCCATCGTACGTAAGTTCCACAATGTTTGGAACCATTTTTATATTTCCTGGAGTATTTCAGGTGTACCCAGGTTGAGGTTCTTGTAAGCAGTGAAACCCTCAATTTGGAGGTGGCTCTGTCTTATGGATTTTCAGTTTTCCCAAGGTATATTCCCTAGACTGGAAGTGCCCTTGGCTTTGTAGCTCTGTTGTTTACTTGTTTTAGGGAACACAATGCACTCCTCCAGTGAGGCAGTTGGCAACT
This sequence comes from Mesoplodon mirus, assembly GCF_964341445.2. Taxonomy (NCBI): domain Eukaryota; kingdom Metazoa; phylum Chordata; class Mammalia; order Artiodactyla; family Ziphiidae; genus Mesoplodon; species Mesoplodon mirus. Next base: position 117,851,940 of record NC_138984.1, read on the forward strand.
TACATCCCGCCCATCAGCATAACAAGGCTCCTTGTTCTCCAGGGCCTGTCTTGCCTTTCTGGTTTTTACACATTTTGTGGATGTCCCTTTTGACCGGTGGGAAATGATACTTCTTTGTAGTGCAGATTTGCATTGCCCGCTTGCTTGCTTGGCCAAAAAGGGCGTATGTGTTTTCTCCTGAATATATTCAGGAGAAAACGCATACGCCCTTTTTGGCCAAGTGCATCATTGTCGAAGTTGTGCCCCTCTTCCTGTGCTTTACAGGCGATTCCAACGTACCTCTTGAAATCTGTTTCCTGCTATTCTGCCTCGCTTTCAGGTCCGCCTTGTTGCCTTCCCTCATCAGATTTTTGGACGATAGTTGGCCTTGATTACTCTGCCAGTTTGTGAATTGCTGTGCCCCTGAGCTCCATTTTTCAACTCGTTTTTTGTGAGCTGAACGCAAGTCCAAACTTTTGGTTCAGGACCTATACTGGTTCCCGGTGGGTGGCTGAGACTTTGGTTAATTCTTCTTCCTGCCGGGAAATTAGAGTGACATGTGCCCATCCAAATGCCTAACAGCTACTCTCTCATTGGTTCTCCCTCTTCCCTTTCATCCTCTGCCAAATTGGCAACCTGTGCGAACCAGGAGCTTAAAGGGGCTGTCTCTCCAAGTTGGGAGATTGATAGGAAAGCAGTTGGAAAGTCAAACCGGAGCACCAGGAGAGGGGCTCTTCATTGAGATTTAGAAACCTTTCGTATTCACAGTGTGTCCATTCTCTAGGTTTCCCGTACATGTTATAGCTGTAGTAATATTCCCTTCAAGCTGGAGAGCTGGGACCCAAGGAATGGGTACCATGCATTATTGCTTTAAAGGGTCTGCATTTGCTCACCCAATCTCACCAATCCTCTCAGCCCCAAGTGTCCAGTGTTATGCCACATCCAGCTGTCATTGTAGATAGGGTCATTCCAGGTTGCATCAGAGACCCTGAAGGAATTGTGAAGAATTTCCCTGTTTCTCTTTTCTGTTTTTGAAATTCTTTTTTAGAGTGGGTTTGAGCTGATTCTCGCTGCCATGTTTACGCCAGTCTAGACACGCTTGATTCCCTTACGGAGACATATCAATACATAGGTTTTAAGATTCTTACTAGTCAGATCTATTCCTCTGCGGGAAATATGGGGTTTTGAGTCCCTTTCACTGAGGAAGGTGTAGGTCTTGTCTATTCCATAGTTGGTTTTTGGAACGGTACCTGTGCTTATATCAAACTCTGGTTTGATGCATCACCCCACCTCTCCTTCCCCCTTAAGCAGGCATAAGAGTGTTTTCTAAATGTGAGACTCTGTTCTCTTTCCTAACTCAGTTCATGTGTAGCCATGTTTACAGGATCTTCCTAAGTGATATCTTATGATAAGTTCCTTTTTCTGTGTGACTTCTTTCACTTAGAATCATCGTACCTGAATCCACTCATTTTGCTGCTACTGGTCTTATGACATTGATTTCATGGCTGAGGGATATTCCATCGTACGTAAATTCCACAATGTTTTGAACCATTTTTATATTTCCTGGGATATTTCAGGTGTACCCAGGTTGAGGTTCTTGTAAGCAGTGCAGCCCTCTATTTGGGGGTGGCTTTGTCTTATGGATTTTCAGTTTTCCCAAGGTATATTCCCTAGACTGGATGTGCCCTTGGCTCTGTAGCTCTGTTGTTTACTTGTTTTAGGGAACACAATGCACTCCTCCAGTGAGGCAGTTGGCAACTTACATCCCGCCCATCAGCATAACAAGGCTCCCTGTTCTCCAGGGCCTGTCTTGCCTTTCTGGTTTTTACACATTTTGTGGATGTCCCTTTTGACCGGTGGGAAGTGATACTTCTTTGTAGTGCAGATTTGCATTGCCCGCTTGCTTGCTTGGCCAAAAAGGGCGTATGCGTTTTCTCCTGAATATATTCAGGAGAAAACGCATACGCCCTTTTTGGCCAAGTGCATCATTGTCGAAGTTGTGCCCCTCTTCCTGTGCTTTACAGGCGATTCCAACGTACTTCTTGAAATCTGTTTCCTGCTATTCTGCCTCGCTTTCAAGTCCGCCTCGTTGCCTTCCCTCAACAGATTTTTGGACGATAGTTGGCCTTGATTACTCTGCCAGTTTGTGAATTGCTGTGCCCCTGAGCTCCATTTATCAACTCGTTTCTTGTGAGCTGAACGCAAGTCCAAACTTTTGGTTCAGGACCTATACTGGTTCCCGGTGGGTGGCTGAGACTTTGGTTAATTCTTCTTCCTGCCGGGAAATTAGAGTGACATGTGCCCATCCAAATGCCTAACAGCTACTCTCTCATTGGTTCTCCCTCTTCCCTTTCATCCTCTGCCAAATTGGCAACCTGTGCGAACCAGGAGCTTAAAGGGGCTGTCTCTCCAAGTTGGGAGATTGATAGGAAAGCAGTTGGAAAGTCAAACCGGAGCACCAGGAGAGGGGCTCTTCGTTGAGTTTTAGAAACCTTTCGTATTCACAGTGTGTCCATTCTCTAGGTTTCCCGTACATGTTATAGCTGTAGTAATATTCCCTTCAACCTGGAGAGCTGGGACCCAAGGAATGGGTACCATGCATTATTGCTTTAAAGGGTCTGCATTTGCTCACCCAATCTCACCAATCCTCTCAGCCCCAAGTGTCCAGTGTTATGCCACATCCAGCTGTCATTGTAGATAGGGTCATTCCAGGTTGCATCAGAGACCCTGAAGGAATTGTGAAGAATTTCCCTGTTTCTCTGTTCTGTTTTTGAAATTCCTTTTTAGAGTGGGTTTGAGCTGATTCTCGCTGCCATGTTTACGCCAGTCTAGACACACTTGATTCCCTTACGGAGATATATCAATACATAGGTTTTAAGATTCTTACTAGTCAGATCTATTCCTCTGCGGGAAATATGGGGTTTTGAGTCCCTTTCACTGAGGAAGGTGTAGGTCTTGTCTATTCCATAGTTGGTTTTTGGAACGGTACCTGTGCTTATATCAAACTCTGGTTTGATGCATCACCCCACCTCTCCTTCCCCCTTAAGCAGGCATAAGAGTGTTTTCTAAATGTGAGACTCTGTTCTCTTGCCTAACTCAGTTCATGTGTAGCCATGTTTACAGGATCTTCCTAAGTGATATCTTATGATAAGTTTCTTTTTCTGTGTGACTTCTTTCACTTAGAATCATCGTACCTGAATCCACTCATTTTGCTGCTACTGGTCTTATGACATTGATTTCATGGCTGAGGGATATTCCATCGTACGTAAGTTCCACAATGTTTTGAACCATTTTTATATTTCCTGGGATATTTCAGGTGTACCCAGGTTGAGGTTCTTGTAAGCAGTGCAGCCCTCAATTTGGGGGTGGCTCTGTCTTATGGATTTTCAGTTTTCCCAAGGTATATTCCCTAGACTGGAAGTGCCCTTGGCTCTGTAGCTCAGTTGTTTACTTGTTTTAGGGAACACAATGCACTCCTCCAGTGAGGCAGTTGGCAACTTACATCCCGCCCATCAGCATAACAAGGCTCCCTGTTCTCCAGGGCCTGTCTTGCCTTTCTGGTTTTTACACATTTTGTGGATGTCCCTTTTGACCGGTGGGAAGTGATACTTCTTTGTAGTGCAGATTTGCATTGCCCGCTTGCTTGCTTGGCCAAAAAGGGTGTATGCGTTTTCTCCTGAATATATTCAGGAGAAAACGCATACGCCCTTTTTGGCCAAGTGCATCATTGTCGAAGTTGTGCCCCTCTTCCTGTGCTTTACAGGCGATTCCAACGTACCTCTTGAAATCTGTTTCCTGCTATTCTGCCTCGCTTTCAAGTCCGCCTCGTTGCCGTCCCTCAACAGATTTTTGGACGATAGTTGGCCTTGATTACTCTGCCAGTTTGTGAATTGCTGTGCCCTTGAGCTCCATTTATCAACTCGTTTCTTGTGAGTTGAACGCAAGTCCAAACTTTTGGTTCAGGACCTATACTGGTTCCCGGTGGGTGGCTGAGACTTTGGTTAATTCTTCTTCCTGCCGGGAAATTAGAGTGACATGTGCCCATCCAAATGCCTAACAGCTACTCTCTCATTGGTTCTCCCTCTTCCCTTTCATCCTCTGCCAAATTGGCAACCTGTGCGAACAAGGAGCTTAAAGGGGCTGTCTCTCCAAGTTGGGAGATTGATAGGAAAGCAGTTGGCAAGTCACACCGGAGCACCAGGAGAGGGGCTCTTCGTTGAGTTTTAGAAACCTTTCGTATTCACAGTGTGTCCATTCTCTAGGTTTCCCGTACATGTTATAGCTGTAGTAATATTCCCTTCAACCTGGAGAGCTGGGACCCATGGAATGGGTGCCATGCATTATTGCTTTAAAGGGTCTGCATTTGCTCACCCAATCTCACCAATCCTCTCAGTCCCAAGTGTCCAGCCTTATGCCACATCCAGCTGTCATTGTAGATAGGGTCATTCCAGGTTGCATCAGAGACCCTGAAGGAATTGTAAAGAATTTCCCTGTTTCTTTTTTCTGTTTTTGAAATTCCTTTTTAGAGTGGGTTTGAGCTGATTCTCGCTGCCATGTTTATGCCAGTCTAGACACACTTGATTCCCTTACGGAGACATATCAATACATAGGTTTTAAGATTCTTACTAGTCAGATCTATTCCTCTGCGGGAAATATGGGGTTTTGAGTCCCTTTCTCTGAGGAAGGTGTAGGTCTTGTCTATCCCATAGTTGGTTTTTGGAACGGTACCTGTGCTTATATCAAACTCTGGTTTGATGCATCACCCCACCTCTCCTTCCCCCTTAAGCAGGCATAAGAGTGTTTTCTAAATGTGAGACTCTGTTCTCTTTCCTAACTCAGTTCATGTGTAGCCATGTTTATAGGATCTTCCTAAGTGATATCTTATGATAAGTTTCTTTTTCCGTGTGACTTCTTTCACTTAGAATCATCGTACCTGAATCCACTCATTTTGCTGCTACTGGTCTTATGACATTGATTTCATGGCTGAGGGATATTCCATCGTACGTAAATTCCACAATGTTTTGAACCATTTTTATATTTCCTGGGATATTTCAGGTGTACCCAGGTTGAGGTTCTTGTAAGCAGTGCAGCCCTCAATTTGGGGGTGGCTCTGTCTTATGGATTTTCAGTTTTCCCAAGGTATATTCCCTAGACTGGATGTGCCCTTGGCTCTGTAGCTCTGTTGTTTACTTGTTTTAGGGAACACAATGCACTCCTCCAGTGAGGCAGTTGGCAACTTACATCCCGCCCATCAGCATAACAAGGCTCCCTGTTCTCCAGGGCCTGTCTTGCCTTTCTGGTTTTTACACATTTTGTGGATGTCCCTTTTGACCGGTGGGAAGTGATACTTCTTTGTACTGCAGATTTGCATTGCCCGCTTGCTTGCTTGGCCAAAAAGGGCGTATGCGTTTTCTCCTGAATATATTCAGGAGAAAACGCATACGCCCTTTTTGGCCAAGTGCATCATTGTCGAAGTTGTGCCCCTCTTCCTGTGCTTTACAGGCGATTCCAACGTACCTCTTGAAATCTGTTTCCTGCTATTCTGCCTCGCTTTCAAGTCCGCCTCGCTGCCTTCCCTCAACAGATTTTTGGACGATAGTTGGCCTTGATTACTCTGCCAGTTTGTGAATTGCTGTGCCCCTGAGCTCCATTTTTCAACTCGTTTCTTGTGAGCTGAACGCAAGTCCAAACTTTTGGTTCAGGACCTATACTGGTTCCCGGTGGGTGGCTGAGACTTTGGTTAATTCTTCTTCCTGCCGGGAAATTAGAGTGACATGTGCCCATCCAAATGCCTAACAGCTACTCTCTCATTGGTTCTCCCTCTTCCCTTTCATCCTCTGCCAAATTGGCAACCTGTGCGAACCAGGAGCTTAAAGGGGCTGTCTCTCCAAGTTGGGAGATTGATAGGAAAGCAGTTGGAAAGTCAAACCAGAGCACCAGGAGAGGGGCTCTTCATTGAGTTTTAGAAACCTTTCGTATTCACAGTGTGTCCATTCTCTAGGTTTCCCGTACATGTTATAGCTGTAGTAATATTCCCTTCAACCTGGAGAGCTGGGACCCAAGGAATGGGTACCATGCATTATTGCTTTAAAGGGTCTGCATTTGCTCACCCAATCTCACCAATCCTCTCAGCCCCAAGTGTCCAGTGTTATGCCACATCCAGCTGTCATTGTAGATAGGGTCATTCCAGGTTGCATCAGAGACCCTGAAGGAATTGTGAAGAATTTCCCTGTTTCCCTGTTCTGTTTTTGAAATTCCTTTTTAGAGTGGGTTTGAGCTGATTCTCGCTGCCATGTTTACGCCAGTCTAGACACACTTGATTCCCTTACGGAGACATATCAATACATAGGTTTTAAGATTCTTACTAGTCAGATCTATTCCTCTGCGGGAAATATGGGGTTTTGAGTCCCTTTCACTGAGGAAGGTGTAGGTCTTGTCTATTCCATAGTTGGTTTTTGGAACGGTACCTGTGCTTATATCAAACTCGGGTTTGATGCATCACCCCACCTCTCCTTCCCCCTTAAGCAGGCATAAGAGTGTTTTCTAAATGTGAGACTCTGTTCTCTTGCCTAACTCAGTTCATGTGTAGCCATGTTTACAGGATCTTCCTAAGTGATATCTTATGATAAGTTTCTTTTTCTGTGTGACTTCTTTCACTTAGAATCATCGTACCTGAATCCACTCATTTTGCTGCTACTGGTCTTATGACATTGATTTCATGGCTGAGGGATATTCCATCGTACGTAAGTTCCACAATGTTTGGAACCATTTTTATATTTCCTGGGATATTTCAGGTGTACCCAGGTTGAGGTTCTTGTAAGCAGTGCAGCCCTCAATTTGGGGGTGGCTCTGTCTTATGGATTTTCAGTTTTCCCAAGGTATATTCCCTAGACTGGAAGTGCCCTTGGCTCTGTAGCTCTGTTGTTTACTTCTTTTAGGGAACACAATGCACTCCTCCAGTGAGGCAGTTGGCAACTTACATCCCGCCCATCAGCATAACAAGGCTCCCTGTTCTCCAGGGCCTGTCTTGCCTTTCTGGTTTTTACACATTTTGTGGATGTCCCTTTTGACCGGTGGGAAGTGATACTTCTTTGTAGTGCAGATTTGCATTGCCCGCTTGCTTGCTTGGCCAAAAAGGGCGTATGCGTTTTCTCCTGAATATATTCAGGAGAAAACGCATACGCCCTTTTTGGCCAAGTGCATCATTGTCGAAGTTGTGCCCCTCTTCCTGTGCTTTACAGGCGATTCCAACGTACCTCTTGAAATCTGTTTCCTGCTATTCTGCCTCGCTTTCAAGTCCGCCTCGTTGCCTTCCCTCAACAGATTTTTGGACGATAGTTGGCCTTGATTACTCTGCCAGTTTGTGAATTGCTGTGCCCCTGAGCTCCATTTATCAACTCGTTTCTTGTGAGCTGAACGCAAGTCCAAACTTTTGGTTCAGGACCTATACTGGTTCCCGGTGGGTGGCTGAGACTTTGGTTCATTCTTCTTCCTGCCGGGAAATTAGAGTGACATGTGCCCATCCAAATGCCTAACAGCTACTCTCTCATTGGATCTCCCTCTTCCCTTTCATCCTCTGCCAAATTGGCAACCTGTGCGAACCAGGAGCTTAAAGGGGCTGTCTCTCCAAGTTGGGAGATTGATAGGAAAGCAGTTGGAAAGTCAAACCGGAGCACCAGGAGAGGGGCACCTCGTTGAGTTTAGAAACCTTTCGTATTCACAGTGTGTCCATTCTCTAGGTTTCCCGTACATGTTATAGCTGTAGTAATATTCCCTTCAACCTGGAGAGCTGGGACCCAAGGAATGGGTACCATGCATTATTGCTTTAAAGGGTCTGCATTTGCTCACCCAATCTCACCAATCCTCTCAGCCCCAAGTGTCCAGTGTTATGCCACATCCAGTTGTTATTGTAGATAGGGTCATTCCAGGTTGCATCAGAGACCCTGAAGGAATTGTGAAGAATTTCCCTGTTTCTCTGTTCTGTTTTTGAAATTCCTTTTTAGAGTGGGTTTGAGCTGATTCTCGCTGCCATGTTTACGCCAGTCTAGACACACTTGATTCCCTTACGGAGACATATCAATACATAGGTTTTAAGATTCTTACTAGTCAGATCTATTCCTCTGCGGGAAATATGGGGTTTTGAGTCCCTTTCACTGAGGAAGGTGTAGGTCTTGTCTATTCCATAGTTGGTTTTTGGAACGGTACCTGTGCTTATATCAAACTCTGGTTTGATGCATCACCCCACCTCTCCTTCCCCCTTAAGCAGGCATAAGAGTGTTTTCTAAATGTGAGACTCTGTTCTCTTGCCTAACTCAGTTCATGTGTAGCCATGTTTACAGGATCTTCCTAAGTGATATCTTATGATAAGTTTCTTTTCCTGTGTGACTTCTTTCACTTAGAATCATCGTACCTGAATCCACTCATTTTGCTGCTACTGGTCTTATGACATTGATTTCATGGCTGAGGGATATTCCATCGTACGTAAGTTCCACAATGTTTGGAACCATTTTTATATTTCCTGGGATATTTCAGGTGTACCCAGGTTGAGGTTCTTGTAAGCAGTGCAGCCCTCAATTTGGGGGTGGCTCTGTCTTATGGATTTTCAGTTTTCCCAAGGTATATTCCCTAGACTGGAAGTGCCCTTGGCTCTGTAGCTCTGTTGTTTACTTCTTTTAGGGAACACAATGCACTCCTCCAGTGAGGCAGTTGGCAACTTACATCCCGCCCATCAGCATAACAAGGCTCCCTGTTCTCCAGGGCCTGTCTTGCCTTTCTGGTTTTTACACATTTTGTGGATGTCCCTTTTGACCGGTGGGAAGTGATACTTCTTTGTAGTGCAGATTTGCATTGCCCGCTTGCTTGCTTGGCCAAAAAGGGCGTATGCGTTTTCTCCTGAATATATTCAGGAGAAAACGCATACGCCCTTTTTGGCCAAGTGCATCATTGTCGAAGTTGTGCCCCTCTTCCTGTGCTTTACAGGCGATTCCAACGTACCTCTTGAAATCTGTTTCCTGCTATTCTGCCTCGCTTTCAAGTCCGCCTCGTTGCCTTCCCTCAACAGATTTTTGGACGATAGTTGGCCTTGATTACTCTGCCAGTTTGTGAATTGCTGTGCCCCTGAGCTCCATTTATCAACTCGTTTCTTGTGAGCTGAACGCAAGTCCAAACTTTTGGTTCAGGACCTATACTGGTTCCCGGTGGGTGGCTGAGACTTTGGTTCATTCTTCTTCCTGCCGGGAAATTAGAGTGACATGTGCCCATCCAAATGCCTAACAGCTACTCTCTCATTGGTTCTCCCTCTTCCCTTTCATCCTCTGCCAAATTGGCAACCTGTGCGAACCAGGAGCTTAAAGGGGCTGTCTCTCCAAGTTGGGAGATTGATAGGAAAGCAGTTGGAAAGTCAAACCGGAGCACCAGGAGAGGGACACCTCGTTGAGTTTAGAAACCTTTCGTATTCACAGTGTGTCCATTCTCTAGGTTTCCCGTACATGTTATAGCTGTAGTAATATTACCTTCAACCTGGAGAGCTGGGACCCAAGGAATGGGTACCATGCATTATTGCTTTAAAGGGTCTGCATTTGCTCACCCAATCTCACCAATCCTCTCAGCCCCAAGTGTCCAGTGTTATGCCACATCCAGCTGTCATTGTAGATAGGGTCATTCCAGGTTGCATCAGAGACCCTGAAGGAATTGTGAAGAATTTCCCTGTTTCTCTGTTCTGTTTTTGAAATTCCTTTTTAGAGTGGGTTTGAGCTGATTCTCGCTGCCATGTTTACGCCAGTCTAGACACACTTGATTCCCTTACGGAGACATATCAATACATAGGTTTTAAGATTCTTACTAGTCAGATCTATTCCTCTGCGGGAAATATGGGGTTTTGAGTCCCTTTCACTGAGGAAGGTGTAGGTCTTGTCTATTCCATAGTTGGTTTTTGGAACGGTACCTGTGCTTATATCAAACTCGGGTTTGATGCATCACCCCACCTCTCCTTCCCCCTTAAGCAGGCATAAGAGTGTTTTCTAAATGTGAGACTCTGTTCTCTTGCCTAACTCAGTTCATGTGTAGCCATGTTTACAGGATCTTCCTAAGTGATATCTTATGATAAGTTTCTTTTTCTGTGTGACTTCTTTCACTTAGAATCATCGTACCTGAATCCACTCATTTTGCTGCTACTGGTCTTATGACATTGATTTCATGGCTGAGGGATATTCCATCGTACGTAAGTTCCACAATGTTTGGAACCATTTTTATATTTCCTGGGATATTTCAGGTGTACCCAGGTTGAGGTTCTTGTAAGCAGTGCAGCCCTCAATTTGGGGGTGGCTCTGTCTTATGGATTTTCAGTTTTCCCAAGGTATATTCCCTAGACTGGAAGTGCCCTTGGCTCTGTAGCTCTGTTGTTTACTTCTTTTAGGGAACACAATGCACTCCTCCAGTGAGGCAGTTGGCAACTTACATCCCGCCCATCAGCATAACAAGGCTCCCTGTTCTCCAGGGCCTGTCTTGCCTTTCTGGTTTTTACACATTTTGTGGATGTCCCTTTTGACCGGTGGGAAGTGATACTTCTTTGTAGTGCAGATTTGCATTGCCCGCTTGCTTGCTTGGCCAAAAAGGGCGTATGCGTTTTCTCCTGAATATATTCAGGAGAAAACGCATACGCCCTTTTTGGCCAAGTGCATCATTGTCGAAGTTGTGCCCCTCTTCCTGTGCTTTACAGGCGATTCCAACGTACCTCTTGAAATCTGTTTCCTGCTATTCTGCCTAGCTTTCAAGTCCGCCTCGTTGCCTTCCCTCAACAGATTTTTGGACGATAGTTGGTCTTGATTACTCTGCCAGTTTGTGAATTGCTGTGCCCCTGAGTTCTAATTATCAACTCGTTTCTTGTGAGCTGAACGCAAGTCCAAACGTTTGGTTCAGGAACTATAATGGTTCCCGGTGGGTGGCTGAGACTTTGGTTAATTCTTCTTCCTGCCGGGAAATTAGAGTGACATGTGCCCATCCAAATGCCTAACAGCTACTCTCTCATTGGTTCTCCCTCTTCCCTTTCATCCTCTGCCAAATTGGCAACCTGTGCGAACCAGGAGCTTAAAGGGGCTGTCTCTCCAAGTTGGGAGATTGATAGGAAAGCAGTTGGAAAGTCAAACCGGAGCACCAGGAGAGGGGCTCTTCGTTGAGTTTTAGAAACCTTTCGTATTCACAGTGTGTCCATTCTCTAGGTTTCCCGTACATGTTATAGCTGTAGTAATATTCCCTTCAACCTGGAGAGCTGCGACCCATGGAATGGGTGCCATGCATTATTGCTTTAAAGGGTCTGCATTTGCTCACCCAATCTCACCAATCCTCTCAGTCCCAAGTGTCCAGCCTTATGCCACATCCAGCTGTCATTGTAGATAGGGTCATTCCAGGTTGCATCAGAGACCCTGAAGGAATTGTAAAGAATTTCCCTGTTTCTTTGTTCTGTTTTTGAAATTCCTTTTTACAGTGGGTTTGAGCTGATTCTCCCTGCCATGTTTATGCCAGTCTAGACACACTTGATTCCCTTACGGAGACATATCAATACATAGGTTTTAAGATTCTTACTAGTCAGATCTATTCCTCTGCGGGAAATATGGGGTTTTGAGTCCCTTTCACTGAGGAAGGTGTAGGTCTTGTCTATTCCATAGTTGGTTTTTGGAACGGTACCTGTGCTTATATCAAACTCTGGTTTGATGCATCACCCCACCTCTCCTTCCCCCTTAAGCAGGCATAAGAGTGTTTTCTAAATGTGAGACTCTGTTCTCTTGCCTAACTCAGATCATGTGTAGCCATGTTTACAGGATCTTCCTAAGTGATATCTTATGATAAGTTTCTTTTTCTGTGTGACTTCTTTCACTTAGAATCATCGTACCTGAATCCACTCATTTTGCTGCTACTGGTCTTATGACATTGATTTCATGGCTGAGGGATATTCCATCGTACGTAAGTTCCACAATGTTTGGAACCATTTTTATATTTCCTGGGATATTTCAGGTGTACCCAGGTTGAGGTTCTTGTAAGCAGTGCAGCCCTCAATTTGGGGGTGGCTCTGTCTTATGGATTTTCAGTTTTCCCAAGGTATATTCCCTAGACTGGAAGTGCCCTTGGCTCTGTAGCTCTGTTGTTTACTTGTTTTAGGGAACACAATGCACTCCTCCAGTGAGGCAGTTGGCAACTTACATCCCGCCCATCAGCATAACAAGGCTCCCTGTTCTCCAGGGCCTGTCTTGCCTTTCTGGTTTTTACACATTTTGTGGATGTCCCTTTTGACCGGTGGGAAGTGATACTTCTTTGTAGTGCAGATTTGCATTGCCCGCTTGCTTGCTTGGCCAAAAAGGGCGTATGCGTTTTCTCCTGAATATATTCAGGAGAAAACGCATACGCCCTTTTTGGCCAAGTGCATCATTGTCGAAGTTGTGCCCCTCTTCCTGTGCTTTACAGGCGATTCCAACGTACCTCTTGAAATCTGTTTCCTGCTATTCTGCCTCGCTTTCAAGTCCGCCTCGTTGCCTTCCCTCAACAGATTTTTGGACGATAGTTGGCCTTGATTACTCTGCCAGTTTGTGAATTGCTGTGCCCCTGAGCTCCATTTATCAACTCGTTTCTTGTGAGCTGAACGCAAGTCCAAACTTTTGGTTCAGGACCTATACTGGTTCCCGGTGGGTGGCTGAGACTTTGGTTAATTCTTCTTCCTGCCGGGAAATTAGAGTGACATGTGCCCATCCAAATGCCTAACAGCTACTCTCTCATTGGTTCTCCCTCTTCCCTTTCATCCTCTGCCAAATTGGCAACCTGTGCGAACCAGGAGCTTAAAGGGGCTGTCTCTCCAAGTTGGGAGATTGATAGGAAAGCAGTTGGAAAGTCAAACCGGAGCACCAGGAGAGGGGCTCTTCGTTGAGTTTTAGAAACCTTTCGTATTCACAGTGTGTCCATTCTCTAGGTTTCCCGTACATGTTATAGCTGTAGTAATATTCCCTTCAACCTGGAGAGCTGGGACCCATGGAATGGGTGCCATGCATTATTGCTTTAAAGGGTCTGCATTTGCTCACCCAATCTCACCAATCCTCTCAGTCCCAAGTGTCCAGCCTTATGCCACATCCAGCTGTCATTGTAGATAGGGTCATTCCAGGTTGCATCAGAGACCCTGAAGAAATTGTAAAGAATTTCCCTGTTTCTTTGTTCTGTTTTTGAAATTCCTTTTTAGAGTGGGTTTGAGCTGATTCTCGCTGCCATGCTTATGCCAGTCTAGACACACTTGATTCCCTTACGGAGACAAATCAATACATAGGTTTTAAGATTCTTACTAGTCAGATCTATTCCTCTGCGGGAAATATGGGGTTTTGAGTCCCTTTCACTGAGGAAGGTGTAGGTCTTGTCTATTCCATAGTTGGTTTTTGGAACGGTACCTGTGCTTATATCAAACTCTGGTTTGATGCATCACCCCACCTCTCCTTCCCCCTTAAGCAGGCATAAGAGTGTTTTCTAAATGTGAGACTCTGTTCTCTTGCCTAACTCAGTTCATGTGTAGCCATGTTTACAGGATCTTCCTAAGTGATATCTTATGATAAGTTTCTTTTTCTGTGTGACTTCTTTCACTTAGAATCATCGTACCTGAATCCACTCATTTTGCTGCTACTGGTCTTATGGCATTGATTTCGTGGCTGAGGGATATTCCATCGTACGTAAGTTCCACAATGTTTGGAACCATTTTTATATTTCCTGGGATATTTCAGGTGTACCCAGGTTGAGGTTCTTGTAAGCAGTGCAGCCCTCAATTTGGGGGTGGCTCTGTCTTATGGATTTTCAGTTTTCCCAAGGTATATTCGCTAGACTGGAAGTGCCCTTGGCTCTGTAGCTCTGTTGTTTACTTGTTTTAGGGAACACAATGCACTCCTCCAGTGAGGCAGTTGGCAACTTACATCCCGCCCTTCAGCATATCAAGGCTCCCTGTGTGCCACGGCCAGTCTTGCCTTTTGAAACGGTCATTTTGAAATATGGACGTCCTTTGAATTTCTTGGTCAATATGTGACCCCAGGATTTGTTATCAGGGCAGGTGTCATTTACAAGCCTGCAATGATTTTGAATATCAACTGACCATTAGCGCTGGGATTAAAGCTGCTGTTGTGTGAAACGGCCACAAGGTGGCAGCAGTTCTCCCTTACCAAATCTGGTTACTAGGTCAAGAGAGCCTCAGTGGAAGTGGTGTTCTAGATTGGAATTTAGAATGGAATGTGCCAGGAGAAAGCCCCTCACGTTTGTCTCACTACTTCTTGTTCTTGTTTTTAATTTAATTTTTTTTATTTTTTATTACAGCAAGTTTGATTACAATGTTTGGCTTGTTGTAGGTGAGGAAGATGTGGTTCTTTTACACATATACAGATGTCTGTTATTCCTGGGATCCTTTTCCCATGTACGTTATGACAGAATGTTGAGTACTCCTCTCTTGTTATTGTGTAGGTCTTTGGTGATTATATATGTCACCTGTGTTTGTATATGTCTGTTAACCCCGATATCGTAATGAAACCATTCCTCACACCTTTCCATTGGTGAACCATAAATTTGTTTAATGAATCTGTGACTGCCCTTCTCCGTGGAAATATCTGCCCTGGTATCCATTTTTAGGTAACACCTATAAGTGATATGATATGATATGTGTCTTTCACTTTCTGTCTTACTACAAGTCACGTGATTACTTCTAGACTAATCTACGGTGCTGCAAATGGCATTGTGTCCTTTTTTCCCTTGGCTTCTATTCTGCCTTAGCGAGGTCCATTTTCAACAATGTGATTCCCTGAGGGTTGTGGATTAGCTGACCAGGGCAGCCTTACCCTGCCGGCCCGCCCTCCTCAGGTGTGCCTCGTTGAGGTCAATATAAACAGCCTTCCAGGCAGCAATAGCCCCTGAAGCTGTGCCTGACTCCATATTCTCTGCCCCGTCAGCAGTCTCGGGGCTGTGCTGGTGGGAGGGAGTGAGGGGCCACAGCTTGGTGGATGGCCCACTGTGAGTGGTGCTCTGCTGGCCTTTCTGCAGGAGTTGCCAGGCTGCCACCTGTAAAGAAGAGGATGTGTCACCCATACGTTCCGCTGGAATTTCTCTCCGGACAGAGGTGAGGAAGGAAAAAAGCAGTGGGGGCCGGGACAGGAGCAGTATCTCAGGCAGGGCAATAGAAAACTCCCGGAAGAGCGCCCGCGGGCAGGACCACCCTGGCTGGCCTGCAGGCACCAAGTTGGTCTGCGTGCTTTTGCAGGTGTGGCTCCACGGCCCTTCCTCTAGGCTTTCAAGCCCTTGTACATATTCAGGTGTTTTACCTGGGAAGGATGGGAACAGTTCAGCAGCAGCTGGCCTGGGGCTCAGCTCAAGTTTACTCACAGATGCCTCGGCATTGTGCCCCAGCTTTGCAGTGAGGACGCTCCTTGCGTTGGGTGTGGGTTGCTGGCTGTATGGGAGATGGTTCCCCACCTCTGACCAATTTCAGAATTGTTTACTGCTGGAGCAAGTGCCGTGATAAGGTTTTCCTCTGTATAACTCGTGGGTTCAGGTTTTTTTTTTCTTTTATGGTTCAAGTTAGATTTTCTTCCTCTTTTATGTATTTATAGATATAAGCATGGAAATAATTCATTCCTGTAAATATATCTGTTTGACGGGAAGGACTTTTTTCTGTTTTATTTTTAAATTTTATTTTTTAAAATTTTGAAATTTAATTTTATTTATGTTTTTATACAGCACGTTATAATGAGTTATGTATTTTATGCATATACATGTATACAGGTCAATCCCAAACTCCCAACTCATCCCACCACCACCACCCCATGGCTTCCCACACTTGGTGTCCATACGTTTGTTCTCTACATCTGTGTCTCTATTTCTTCCCTGCAAACCAGTTCATCTGTACCATTTTTTAGGTTCCACATATATGCAATAATATACAATATTTGTTTTCCTCTTTCTGACTTACTTCATTCTGTATGACAGTCTCTCGATCCATCGATGTCTCTACAAAGGACGCACTTTCATTCTTTTTTAGGGCCGAGTAATATTCCATATTATATATGTACCACATCTTTATCCATTCATCTGTCTGTGGGCATTTAGGTTGCTTCCATTACCTGGCTATTGTAAATAGTGCTGCAACGAACATTGTGGTGAATGTGCCTTTTTGAAATACGGTTTTCTCTGGGTATATGCCCAGAAGTGGGATTGATGGATCAGATGGTAATTCTATTTCTAGTTTTTTTAAGGAAACTCCATACTGTTCTCCATAGTGACTGTATCAATTTACATCCCCACCAATAGTGGAAGAGGGCTCCTTTTGTCCACACCCTCCCCAGAATTGGTTGTTTGTAGATTTTCTGATGATGCCGATTCTAACAGGTGTGAGGTGATACTTCATTGTAGTTTTGATTTGCATTTCTCTAATAATTAGTGCTCCTGAGCAGCTTTTCATGTGCATCTTGGCCATCTCTTTGTCTTCTTTGAAGAAACGTCTCTTTAGATCTTCTGCCCATTTTTGTATTTGGTTGTTTGTTTTTTTAATATTAAGCTGCATTAGCTGTTTATATATATTGGAGATTACACCTCTGTCCATTGATTCGTTTGCAACGATTTTCGCCCATTCTGAGGGATGCATTTTTCCATTCCCGTTTTTTTAACAAAAAAGGAAAGAAAGGAAAAGAAGCAGAACACTAATGTGCGTAAAATATGCCTTTTGAAACGGTCGTTTTGAAATATGGACGTCCTTTGAATTTTTTGGTCGATATGTGACCCCAGGATTTGTTTTCAGGGCAGGTGTCATTTACAGGCCTGCAATGATTTTGAATATCAACTGACCATTAGCGCTGGGATTAAAGCTGCTGTTGTGTGAAACGGCCACAAGGTGGCAGCAGTTCTCCCTTACCAAATCTGGTTACTAGGGCAAGAGAGCCTTAGTGGAAGTGGTGTTTTAGATTGGAATTTAGAATGGAATGTGCCAGGAGAAAGCCCCTCAAGTTTGTCTCACTACTTCTTGTTCGTGTTTTTAATTTAATTTTTTATTTTTCATTACAGCAAGTTTGATTACAATGTTTGGCTTGTTGTAGGTGAGGAAGATGTGGTTCTTTTACACATATACAGATGTCTGTTCTTCCTGGGATCCTTTTCCCATGTACGTTATAACAGAATGTTGAGTAGTCCTCTCTTGGTATTCTGTAGGTCTTTGGTGATTATATATGTCACCTGTGTTTGTATATGTCTGTTAACCCCGATATCGTAATGAAACCAATCCTCACACTTTTCCAATTGTGAACCATAAGTTTGTTTAATGAATCTGTGATTGCCCTTCTCCGTGGAAATATCTGCCCTGGTATCCATTTTTAGGTAACACCTATAAGTGATATGATATGATATGTGTCTTTCACTTTCTGACTTACTACAAGTCACGTGATTACTTCTAGACTCATCTACGGTGCTGCAAATGGCATTGTGTCCTTTTTTCCCTTGGCTTCTCTTCTGCCTTAGCGGGGTCCATTTTCAACAATGTGATTCCCTGAGGGTTGTGGATTAGCTGACCTGGGCAGCCTTACCCTGCCGGCCCGCCCTCCCCAGGTGTGCCTCGTTGAGGTCAATATAAACAGCGCTCCAGGCAGCAATAGCCCCTGAAGCTGTGCCTGCCTCCATATTCTCTGCCCCGTCAGCAGTCTCGGGGCTGTTCTGGTGGGAGGGAGTGAGGGGCCACAGCTTTGTGGGTGGCCCGGTGTGAGTGGGGTTCTGCTGGCCTTTCTGCAGGAGTTGCCAGGCTGCCGCCTGTAAAGAAGAGGATGTGTCACCCATACCTTCAGATGGAATTTCTCTCCGGACAGCGTTGAGGAAGGAAAAAAGCAGTGGGGGCCGGGACAGGAGGGGAATCTCAGGCAGGGCAATGGAAAGCTAATGGAAGAGCGCCCGGGTCCAGGACCACCCTGGCTGGCCTGCAGGCACCAAGTTGGCCTGCGTGCTGTCGCTGGTGTGGCTCCAGGGTCCTTCCTCTAGGCTTTCAAGCCCTTTTACATATTCAGGTGTTTTACCTGGAAAGGGTGGGAACAGTTCAGCAGCAGCTGGCCTGGGGCTCAACTCACCTTTACTCACAGATGCCTCGGCACGGACCCCCAGCTTTGCAATGAGGACGCTCCTTACGTGGGGAGTGGGTTGCTCGCTGTATGGGAGATGGTTCCCACCTCTGACCAATTTCAGAATTGTTTACCGCTGAAGTAAGTGCCGTGATAGGGTTTTCCTCTGTATAACTCGTGGGTTCACTTTTTTTTTCTTTTATGGTTCAAGTTAGATTTTATTCCTCTTTTATGTATTTATAAATATAAGCATGGAAATAATTCATTCCTATAAATACATCTGTGTGACGGGAAGAATTTTTTCTGTTTTATTTTTAAATTTTATTTTTATAATTTTGAAATTTAATTTTTTTATGTTTTTATACAGCAGGTTATTATTAGTTATGTATTTTATGCATATACATGTATACAGGTCAATCCCAATCTCCCAACTCATCCCACCACCACCAACCCATGGCTTCCCACACTTGGTGTCCATACGTTTGTTCTCTACCTCTGTGTCTCTATTTCTTCCCTGTAAAGCAGTTCATCTGTACCATTTTTTTAGGTTCCACATATATGCATTAATATACAATATTTGTTTTCCTCTTTCTGACTTACTTCATTCTGTATGACAGTCTCTCGATCCATCGATGTCTCTCCAATGACCCAGTTTCATTCCTTTTTATGGCCGAGTCATATTCCATTTCATATATGTACCACATCTTTATCCATTCATCTGTCTGTGGGCATTTAGGTTGCTTCCATTACCTGGCTATTGTAAATAGTGCTGCAATGAACATTGTGGTGAATGTGCCTTTTTGATTTACGGTTTTCTCTGGGTATATGCCCAGAAGTGGGATTGCTGGATCAGATGGTAATTCTATTTCTAGTTTTTTTAAGGAAACTCCATACTGTTCTCCATAGTGACTGTATCAATTTACATTCCCACCAATAGTGGAAGAGGGCTCCTTTTGTCCACACCCTCCCCAGAATTGGTTGTTTGTAGATTTTCTGATGATGCCGATTCTAACAGGTGTGAGGTGATACCTCATTGTAGTTTTGATTTGCATTTCTCTAATAATTAGTGCTGTTGAGCAGCTTTTCATGTGCGTCTTGGCCATCTCTGTGTCTTCTTTGACGAAATGTCTCTTTAGATCTTCTGCCCATTTTTGTATTGGGTTGTTTTTTTTTTAATATTAAGCTGCTTGAGTTGTTTATATATATTGGAGATTAAACCTCTGTCCATTGATTCGTCTGCAACGATTTTCGCCCATTCTGAGGGATGCCTTTTTCCATTCCCGTGTTTTTTAACAAAAAAGGAAAGAAAGGAAAAGAAGCAGAACACTAATGTGCGTAAAATATGCCTTTTGAAATGGTCGTTTTGAAATATGGACGACCTTTGAATTTTTTGGTCGATATGTGACCCCAGGATTTGTTTTCAGGGCAGGTGTCATTTACAGGCCTGCAATGATTTTGAATATCAACTGACCATTAGCGTTGGGATTAAAGCTGCTGTTGTGTGAAACGGCCACAAGGTGGCAGCAGTTCACCCTTACCAAATCTGGTTACTAGGGCAAGAGAGCCTCAGGGGAAGTGGTGTTCTAGATTGGAGTTTAGAATGGAATGTGCCAGGAGAAAGCCCCTCACGTTTGTCTCACTACTTCTTGTTCGTGTTTTTAATTTAATTTTTAATTTTTTATTACAGCAAGTTTGATTACAATGTTTGGCTTGTTGTAGGTGTGGAAGATGTGGTTCTTTTACACATATACAGATGACTGTTCTTCTTGGGATCCTTTTCCCATGTACGTTATGACAGAATGTTGAGTAGTCCTCTCTTGGTATTCTGTAGGTCTTTGGTGATTATATATGTCACCTGTGTTTGTATATGTCTGTTAACCCCGATATCGTAATGAAACCAATCCTCACACCTTTCCATTGGTGAACCATAAGTTTGTTTAATGAATCTGTGATTGCCCTTCTCCGTGGAAATATCTGCCCTGGTATCCATTTTTAGGTAACACCTATAAGTGATATGATATGATATGTGTCTTTCACTTTCTGACTTACTACAAGTCACGTGATTACTTCTAGACTCATCTATGGTGCTGCAAATGGCATTGTGTCCTTTTTTCCCTTGGCTTCTCCTCTGCCTTAGCGGGGTCCATTTTCAACAATGTGATTCCCTGAGGGTTGTGGATTAGCTGACCTGGGCAGCCTTAACCTGCCGGCCCACCCTCCCCAGGTGTGCCTCGTTGAGGTCAATATAAACAGCGCTCCAGGCAGCAATAGCCCCTGAAGCTGTGCCTGCCTCCATATTCTCTGCCCCGTCAGCAGTCTCGGGGCTGTGCTGGTGGGAGGGAGTGAGGGGCCACAGCTTTGTGGGTGGCCCGGTGTGAGTGGGGTTCTGCTGGCCTTTCTGCAGGAGTTGCCAGGCTGCCGCCTGTAAAGAAGAGGATGTGTCACCCATACCTTCAGATGGAATTTCTCTCCGGACAGAGGTGAGGAAGGAAAAAAGCAGTGGGGTCCGGGACAGGAGGGGTATCTCAGGCAGGGCAATGGAAAGCTTCTGGAAGTGCGCCCGGGGCCAGGACCACCCTGGCTGGCCTGCAGGCACCAAGTTGGCCTGCGTGCTGTCGCTGGTGTGGCTCCACGGTCCTTCCTCTAGGCTTTCAAGCCCTTGTACATATTCAGGTGTTTTACCTGGAAAGGGTGGGAACAGATCAGCAGCAGCTGGCCAGGGGCTCAGCTCACGTTTACTCACAGATGCCTTGGCACCGTCCCCCAGCTTTTCAATGAGGACGCTCCTTGTGTGTGGGGTGGGTTGCTGGCTGTCTGGGAGATGGTTCCCCACCTCTGACCAATTTCAGAATTGTTTACCACTGGAGCAAGTGCCCTGATAGTGTTTTCCTCTGTATAACTCGTGGGTTCATTTATTTTTCTTTTATGGTTCAAGTTAGATTTTCTTCCTCTTTTATGTATTTATAAATATAAGCATGGAAATAATTCATTCCTATAAATACATCTGTGTGACGGGAAGAATTTTTTCTGTTTTATTTTTAAATCTTATTTTTTAAAATTTTGAAATTTAATTTTATTTATGTTTTTATACAGCAGGTTATTATTAGTTATGTATTTTATGCATATACATTTATACAGGTCAATCCCAATCTCCCAACTCATCCCACCACCACCACCCCATGGCTTCCCACACTTGGTGTCCATACTTTTGTTCTCTACCTCTGTGTCTCTATTTCTTCCCTGCAAACCAGTTCATCTGTACCATTTTTAGGCTCCACATATATGCATTAATATACAATATTTGTTTTCCTCTTTCTGACTTACTTCATTCTGTATGACAGTCTCTCGATCCATCGATGTCTCTACAAATGACCCAGTTTCATTCCTTTTTATGGCCTAGTCATATTCCATTTCATATATGTACCACATCTTTATCCATTCATCTGTCTGTGGGCATTTAGGTTGCTTCCATTACCTGGCTATTGTAAATAGTGCTGCAATGAACATTGTGGTGAATGTGCCTTTTTGAAATACGGTTTTCTCTGAGTATATGCCCAGAAGTGGGATTGCTGGATCAGATGGTAATTCTATTTCTAGTTTTTTTAAGGAAACTCCATACTGTTCTCCATAGTGACTGTATCAATTTACATTCCCACCAATAGTGGAAGAGGGCTCCTTTTGTCCACACCCTACCCAGAATTGGTTGTTTGTAGATTTTCTGATGATGCCGATTCTAACAGGTGTGAGGTGATACCTCATTGTAGTTTTGATTTGCATTTCTCTAATAATTAGTGCTGTTGAGCAGCTTTTCATGTGCGTCTTGGCCATCTCTGTGTCTCCTTTGAAGAAACGTCTCTTTAGATCTTCTGCCCATTTTTTGGGGTTGTTTGTTTTTTTAATATTAAGCTGCATGAGCTGTTTATATATATTGGAGATTAAACCTCTGTCCATTGATTCGTCTGCAACGATTTTCGCCCATTCTGAGGGAGGCCTTTTTCCATTCCCGTGTTTTTTAACAAAAAAGGAAAGAAAGAAAAAGAAGCAGAACAATAATGTGCGTAAAATATGCCTTTTGAAACGGTCGTTTTGAAATATGGACGTCCTTTGAATTTTTTGGTCGATATGTGACCCCAGGGTTTGTTTTCAGGGCAGGTGTCATTTACAGGCCTGCAATGATTTTGAATATCAACTGACCATTAGCGTTGGGATTAAAGCTGCTGTTGTGTGAAACGGCCACAAGGTGGCAGCAGTTCACCCTTACCAAATCTGGTTACTAGGGCAAGATAGCCTCAGTGGAAGTGGTGTTCTAGATTGGAATTTAGAATGGAATGTGCCAGGAGAAAGCCCCTCACGTTTGTCTCACTACTTCTTCTTCGTGTTTTTAATTTAATTTTTCTTTTTCATTACAGCCAGTTTGATTACAATGTTTGGCTTGTTGTAGGTGTGGAAGATGTGGTTCTTTTACACATATACAGATGTCTGTTCTTCCTGGGATCCTTTTCCCATGTACGTTATAACAGAATGTTGAGTACTCCTCTCTTGGTATTCAGTAGGTGTTTGGTGATTATATATGTCACCTGTGTTTGTATATGTCTGTTAACCCCGATATCGTAATGAAACCAATCCTCACACCTTTACATTGGTGAACCATAAGTTTGTTTAATGAATCTGTGATTGCCCTTCTCCGTGGAAATATCTGCCCTGGTATCCATTTTTAGGTAACACCTATAAGTGATATGATATGATATGTGTCTTTCACTTTCTGACTTACTACAAGTCACGTGATTACTTCTAGACTCATCTACGGTGCTGCAAATGGCATTCTGTCCTTTTTTCCCTTGGTTTCTCTTCTGCCTTAGCGGGGTCCATTTTCAACAATGTGATTCCCTGAGGGTTGTGGATTAGCTGACCTGGGCAGCCTTACCCTGCCGGCCCGCCCTCCCCAGGTGTGCCTCGTTGAGGTCAATATAAACAGCGCTCCAGGCAGCAATAGCCCCTGAAGATGTGCCTGACTCCATATTCTCTGCCTCGTCAGCAGTCTCGGGGCTGTGCTGGTGGGAGGGAGTGAGGGGCCACAGCTTTGTGGGTGGCCCGGTGTGAGTGGTGTTCTGCTGGCCTTTCTGTAGGAGTTGCCAGGCTGCCGCCTGTAAAGAAGAGGATGTGTCACCCATACCTTCAGATGGAATTTCTCTCCGGACAGAGGTGAGGAAGGAAAAAAGCAGTGGGGGCCGGGACAGGAGGGGAATCTCAGGCAGGGCAATGGAAAGCTAATGGAAGAGCGCCCGGGTCCAGGACCACCCTGGCTGGCCTGCAGGCACCAAGTTGGCCTGCGTGCTGTCGCTGGTGTGGCTCCAGGGTCCTTCCTCTAGGCTTTCAAGCCCTTTTACATATTCAGGTGTTTTACCTGGAAAGGGTGGGAACAGTTCAGCAGCAGCTGGCCTGGGGCTCAACTCACCTTTACTCACAGATGCCTCGGCATGGACCCCCAGCTTTGCAATGAGGACGCTCCTTACGTGGGGGGTGGGTTGCTCGCTGTATGGGAGATGGTTCCCACCTCTGACCAATTTCAGAATTGTTTACCGCTGAAGTAAGTGCCGTGATAGGGTTTTCCTCTGTATAACTCGTGGGTTCACTTTTTTTTCTTTTATGGTTCAAGTTAGATTTTATTCCTCTTTTATGTATTTATAAATATAAGCATGGAAATAATTCATTCCTATAAATACATCTGTGTGACGGGAAGAATTTTTTCTGTTTTATTTTTAAATTTTATTTTTATAATTTTGAAAGTTAATTTTATTTATGTTTTTATACAGCAGGTTATTATTAGTTATGCATTTTATGCATATATATGTATACAGGTCAATCCCAATCTCCCAACTCATCCCACCACCACCACCCCATGGCTTCCCACACTTGGTGTCCATACGTTTGTTCTCTACCTCTGTGTCTCTATTTCATCCCTGCAAAGCAGTTCATCTGTACCATTTTTTTAGGTTCCACATATATGCATTTATATACAATATTTGTTTTCCTCTTTCTGACTTACTTCATTCTGTATGACAGTCTCTCGATCCATCGATGTCTCTCCAATGACCCAGTTTCATTCCTTTTTATGGCCGAGTCATATTCCATTTCATATATGTACCACATCTTTATCCATTCATCTGTCTGTGGGCATTTAGGTTGCTTCCATTACCTGGCTATTGTAAATAGTGCTGCAATGAACATTGTGGTGAATGTGCCTTTTTGATTTACGGTTTTCTCTGGGTATATGCCCAGAAGTGGGATTGCTGGATCAGATGGTAATTCTATTTCTAGTTTTTTTTAAGGAAACTCCATACTGTTCTCCATAGTGACTGTATCAATTTACATTCCCACCAATAGTGGAAGAGGGCTCCTTTTGTCCACACCCTCCCCAGAATTGGTTGTTTGTAGATTTTCTGATGATGCCGATTCTAACAGGTGTGAGGTGATACCTCATTGTAGTTTTGATTTGCATTTCTCTAATAATTAGTGCTGTTGAGCAGCTTTTCATGTGCGTCTTGGCCATCTCTGTGTCTTCTTTGACGAAATGTCTCTTTAGATCTTCTGCCCATTTTTGTATTGGGTTGTTTGTTTTTTTTAATATTAAGCTGCTTGAGTTGTTTATATATATTGGAGATTAAACCTCTGTCCATTGATTCGTCTGCAACGATTTTCGCCCATTCTGAGGGATGCCTTTTTCCATTCCTGTGTTTTTTAACAAAAAAGGAAAGAAAGGAAAAGAAGCAGAACACTAATGTGCGTAAAATATGCCTTTTGAAATGGTCGTTTTGAAATATGGACGACCTTTGAATTTTTTGGTCGATATGTGACCCCAGGATTTGTTTTCAGGGCAGGTGTCATTTACAGGCCTGCAATGATTTTGAATATCAACTGACCATTAGCGTTGGGATTAAAGCTGCTGTTGTGTGAAACGGCCACAAGGTGGCAGCAGTTCACCCTTACCAAATCTGGTTACTAGGGCAAGAGAGCCTCAGTGGAAGTGGTGTTCTAGATTGGAGTTTAGAATGGAATGTGCCAGGAGAAAGCCCCTCACGTTTGTCTCACTACTTCTTGTTCGTGTTTTTAATTTAATTTTTAATTTTTTCTTACAGCAAGTTTGATTACAATGTTTGGCTTGTTGAAGGTGTGGAAGATGTGGTTCTTTTACACATATACAGATGACTGTTCTTCTTGGGATCCTTTTCCCATGTACGTTATGACAGAATGTTGAGTAGTCCTCTCTTGGTATTCTGTAGGTCTTTGGTGATTATATATGTCACCTGTGTTTGTATATGTCTGTTAACCCCGATATCGTAATGAAACCAATCCTCACACCTTTCCATTGGTGAACCATAAGTTTGTTTAATGAATCTGTGATTGCCCTTCTCCGTGGAAATATCTGCCCTGGTATCCATTTTTAGGTAACACCTATAAGTGATATGATATGATATGTGTCTTTCACTTTCTGACTTACTACAAGTCACGTGATTACTTCTAGACTCATCTATGGTGCTGCAAATGGCATTGTGTCCTTTTTTCCCTTGGCTTCTCTTCTGCCTTAGCGGGGTCCATTTTCAACAATGTGATTCCCTGAGGGTTGTGGATTAGCTGACCTGGGCAGCCTTACCCTGCCGGCCCGCCCTCCCCAGGTGTGCCTCGTTGAGGTCAATATAAACAGCGCTCCAGGCAGCAATAGCCCCTGAAGCTGTGCCTGCCTCCATATTCTCTGCCCCGTCAGCAGTCTCGGGGCTGTGCTGGTGGGAGGGAGTGAGGGGCCACAGCTTTGTGGGTGGCCCGGTGTGAGTGGGGTTCTGCTGGCCTTTCTGCAGGAGTTGCCAGGCTGCCGCCTGTAAAGAAGAGGATGTGTCACCCATACCTTCCGCTGGAATTTCTCTCCGGACAGAGGTGAGGAAGGAAAAAAGCAGTGGGTTCCGGGACAGGAGGGGTATCTCAGGCAGGGCAATGGAAAGCTTCTGGAAGTGCGCCCGGGGCCAGGACCACCCTGGCTGGCCTGCAGGCACCAAGTTGGCCTGCGTGCTGTCTCTGGTGTGGCTCCACGGTCCTTCCTCTAGGCTTTCAAGCCCTTGTACATATTCAGGTGTTTTACCTGGAAAGGGTGGGAACAGATCAGCAGCAGCTGGCCAGGGGCTCAGCTCACGTTTACTCACAGATGCCTTGGCACCGTCCCCCAGCTTTTCAATGAGGACGCTCCTTGTGTGTGGGGTGGGTTGCTGGCTGTATGGGAGATGGTTCCCCACCTCTGACCAATTTCAGAATTGTTTACCACTGGAGCAAGTGCCGTGATAGGGTTTTCCTCTGTATAACTCGTGGGTTCACTTTTTTTTTCTTTTATGGTTCAAGTTAGATTTTATTCCTCTTTTATGTATTTATAAATATAAGCATGGAAATAATTCATTCCTATAAATACATCTGTGTGACGGGAAGAATTTTTTCTGTTTTATTTTTAAATTTTATTTTTATAATTTTGAAAGTTAATTTTATTTATGTTTTTATACAGCAGGTTATTATTAGTTATGCATTTTATGCATATACATGTATACAGGTCAATCCCAATCTCCCAACTCATCCCACCACCACCACCCCATGGCTTCCCACACTTGGTGTCCATACGTTTGTTCTCTACCTCTGTGTCTCTATTTCTTCCCTGCAAAGCAGTTCATCTGTACCATTTTTTTAGGTTCCACATATATGCATTAATATACAATATTTGTTTTCCTCTTTCTGACTTACTTCATTCTGTATGACAGTCTCTCGATCCATCGATGTCTCTCCAATGACCCAGTTTCATTCCTTTTTATGGCCGAGTCATATTCCATTTCATATATGTACCACATCTTTATCCATTCATCTGTCTGTGGGCATTTAGGTTGCTTCCATTACCTGGCTATTGTAAATAGTGCTGCAATGAACATTGTGGTGAATGTGCCTTTTTGATTTACGGTTTTCTCTGGGTATATGCCCAGAAGTGGGATTGCTGGATCAGATGGTAATTCTATTTCTAGTTTTTTTAAGGAAACTCCATACTGTTCTCCATAGTGACTGTATCAATTTACATTCCCACCAATAGTGGAAGAGGGCTCCTTTTGTCCACACCCTCCCCAGAATTGGTTGTTTGTAGATTTTCTGATGATGCCGATTCTAACAGGTGTGAGGTGATACCTCATTGTAGTTTTGATTTGCATTTCTCTAATAATTAGTGCTGTTGAGCAGCTTTTCATGTGCGTCTTGGCCATCTCTGTGTCTTCTTTGACGAAATGTCTCTTTAGATCTTCTGCCCATTTTTGTATTGGGTTGTTTGTTTTTTTAATATTAAGCTGCTTGAGTTGTTTATATATATTGGAGATTAAACCTCTGTCCATTGATTCGTCTGCAACGATTTTCGCCCATTCTGAGGGATGCCTTTTTCCATTCCCGTGTTTTTTAACAAAAAAGGAAAGAAAGGAAAAGAAGCAGAACACTAATGTGCGTAAAATATGCCTTTTGAAATGGTCGTTTTGAAATATGGACGACCTTTGAATTTTTTGGTCGATATGTGACCCCAGGATTTGTTTTCAGGGCAGGTGTCATTTACAGGCCTGCAATGATTTTGAATATCAACTGACCATTAGCGTTGGGATTAAAGCTGCTGTTGTGTGAAACGGCCACAAGGTGGCAGCAGTTCACCCTTACCAAATCTGGTTACTAGGGCAAGAGAGCCTCAGTGGAAGTGGTGTTCTAGATTGGAGTTTAGAATGGAATGTGCCAGGAGAAAGCCCCTCACGTTTGTCTCACTACTTCTTGTTCGTGTTTTTAATTTAATTTTTAATTTTTTATTACAGCAAGTTTGATTACATTGTTTGGCTTGTTGAAGGTGTGGAAGATGTGGTTCTTTTACACATATACAGATGACTGTTCTTCTTGGGATCCTTTTCCCATGTACGTTATGACAGAATGTTGAGTAGTCCTCTCTTGGTATTCTGTAGGTCTTTGGTGATTATATATGTCACCTGTGTTTGTATATGTCTGTTAACCCCGATATCGTAATGAAACCAATCCTCACACCTTTCCATTGGTGAACCATAAGTTTGTTTAATGAATCTGTGATTGCCCTTCTCCGTGGAAATATCTGCCCTGGTATCCATTTTTAGGTAACACCTATAAGTGATATGATATGATATGTGTCTTTCACTTTCTGACTTACTACAAGTCACGTGATTACTTCTAGACTCATCTATGGTGCTGCAAATGGCATTGTGTCCTTTTTTCCCTTGGCTTCTCTTCTGCCTTAGCGGGGTCCATTTTCAACAATGTGATTCCCTGAGGGTTGTGGATTAGCTGACCTGGGCAGCCTTAACCTGCCGGCCCGCCCTCCCCAGGTGTGCCTCGTTGAGGTCAATATAAACAGCGCTCCAGGCAGCAATAGCCCCTGAAGCTGTGCCTGCCTCCATATTCTCTGCCCCGTCAGCAGTCTCGGGGCTGTGCTGGTGGGAGGGAGTGAGGGGCCACAGCTTTGTGGGTGGCCCGGTGTGAGTGGGGTTCTGCTGGCCTTTCTGCAGGAGTTGCCAGGCTGCCGCCTGTAAAGAAGAGGATGTGTCACCCATACCTTCCGCTGGAATTTCTCTCCGGACAGAGGTGAGGAAGGAAAAAAGCAGTGGGTTCCGGGACAGGAGGGGTATCTCAGGCAGGGCAATGGAAAGCTTCTGGAAGTGCGCCCGGGGCCAGGACCACCCTGGCTGGCCTGCAGGCACCAAGTTGGCCTGCGTGCTGTCGCTGGTGTGGCTCCACGGTCCTTCCTCTAGGCTTTCAAGCCCTTGTACATATTCAGGTGTTTTACCTGGAAAGGGTGGGAACAGATCAGCAGCAGCTGGCCAGGGGCTCAGCTCACGTTTACTCACAGATGCCTTGGCACCGTCCCCCAGCTTTTCAATGAGGACGCTCCTTGTGTGTGGGGTGGGTTGATGGCTGTATGGGAGATGGTTCCCCACCTCTGACCAATTTCAGAATTGTTTACCACTGGAGCAAGTGCCCTGATAGGGTTTTCCTCTGTATAACTCGTGGGTTCACTTTTTTTTCTTTTATGGTTCAAGTTAGATTTTATTCCTCTTTTATGTATTTATAAATATAAGCATGGAAATAATTCATTCCTATAAATACATCTGTGTGACGGGAAGAATTTTTTCTGTTTTATTTTTAAATTTTATTTTTATAATTTTGAAAGTTAATTTTATTTATGTTTTTATACAGCAGGTTATTATTAGTTATGCATTTTATGCATATACATGTATACAGGTCAATCCCAATCTCCCAACTCATCCCACCACCACCACCCCATGGCTTCCCACACTTGGTGTCCATACGGTTGTTCTCTACCTCTGTGTCTCTATTTCTTCCCTGCAAAGCAGTTCATCTGTACCATTTTTTTAGGTTCCACATATATGCATTAATATACAATATTTGTTTTCCTCTTTCTGACTTACTTCATTCTGTATGACAGTCTCTCGATCCATCGATGTCTCTCCAATGACCCAGTTTCATTCCTTTTTATGGCCGAGTCATATTCCATTTCATATATGTACCACATCTTTATCCATTCATCTGTCTGTGGGCATTTAGGTTGCTTCCATTACCTGGCTATTGTAAATAGTGCTGCAATGAACATTGTGGTGAATGTGCCTTTTTGATTTACGGTTTTCTCTGGGTATATGCCCAGAAGTGGGATTGCTGGATCAGATGGTAATTCTATTTCTAGTTTTTTTAAGGAAACTCCATACTGTTCTCCATAGTGACTGTATCAATTTACATTCCCACCAATAGTGGAAGAGGGCTCCTTTTGTCCACACCCTCCCCAGAATTGGTTGTTTGTAGATTTTCTGATGATGCCGATTCTAACAGGTGTGAGGTGATACCTCATTGTAGTTTTGATTTGCATTTCTCTAATAATTAGTGCTGTTGAGCAGCTTTTCATGTGCGTCTTGGCCATCTCTGTGTCTTCTTTGACGAAATGTCTCTTTAGATCTTCTGCCCATTTTTGTATTGGGTTGTTTGTTTTTTTTAATATTAAGCTGCTTGAGTTGTTTATATATATTGGAGATTAAACCTCTGTCCATTGATTCGTCTGCAACGATTTTCGCCCATTCTGAGGGATGCCTTTTTCCATTCCCGTGTTTTTTAACAAAAAAGGAAAGAAAGGAAAAGAAGCAGAACACTAATGTGCGTAAAATATGCCTTTTGAAATGGTCGTTTTGAAATATGGACGACCTTTGAATTTTTTGGTCGATATGTGACCCCAGGATTTGTTTTCAGGGCAGGTGTCATTTACAGGCCTGCAATGATTTTGAATATCAACTGACCATTAGCGTTGGGATTAAAGCTGCTGTTGTGTGAAACGGCCACAAGGTGGCAGCAGTTCACCCTTACCAAATCTGGTTACTAGGGCAAGAGAGCCTCAGTGGAAGTGGTGTTCTAGATTGGAGTTTAGAATGGAATGTGCCAGGAGAAAGCCCCTCACGTTTGTCTCACTACTTCTTGTTCGTGTTTTTAATTTAATTTTTTACTTTTTATTACAGCAAGTTTGATTACAATGTTTGGCTTGTTGTAGGTGTGGAAGATGTGGTTCTTTTACACATATACAGATGACTGTTCTTCTTGGGATCCTTTTCCCATGTACGTTATGACAGAATGTTGAGTAGTCCTCTCTTGGTATTCTGTAGGTCTTTGGTGATTATATATGTCACCTGTGTTTGTATATGTCTGTTAACCCCGATATCGTAATGAAACCAATCCTCACACCTTTCCATTGGTGAACCATAAGTTTGTTTAATGAATCTGTGATTGCCCTTCTCCGTGGAAATATCTGCCCTGGTATCCATTTTTAGGTAACACCTATAAGTGATATGATATGATATGTGTCTTTCACTTTCTGACTTACTACAAGTCACGTGATTACTTCTAGACTCATCTATGGTGTTGCAAATGGCATTGTGTCCTTTTTTCCCTTGGCTTCTCTTCTGCCTTAGCGGGGTCCATTTTCAACAATGTGATTCCCTGAGGGTTGTGGATTAGCTGACCTGGGCAGCCTTACCCTGCCGGCCCGCCCTCCCCAGGTGTGCCTCGTTGAGGTCAATATAAACAGCGCTCCAGGCAGCAATAGCCCCTGAAGCTGTGCCTGCCTCCATATTCTCTGCCCCGTCAGCAGTCTCGGGGCTGTGCTGGTGGGAGGGAGTGAGGGGCCACAGCTTTGTGGGTGGCCTGGTGTGAGTGGGGTTCTGCTGGCCTTTCTGCAGGAGTTGCCAGGCTGCCGCCTGTAAATAAGAGGATGTGTCACCCATACTTTCCGCTGGAATTTCTCTCCGGACAGAGGTGAGGAAGGAAAAAAGCAGTGGGGTCCGGGACAGGAGGGGTATCTCAGGCAGGGCAATGGAAAGCTTCTGGAAGTGCGCCCGGGGCCAGGACCACCCTGGCTGGCCTGCAGGCACCAAGTTGGCCTTCGTGCTGTCTCTGGTGTGGCTCCACGGTCCTTCCTCTAGGCTTTCAAGCCCTTGTACATATTCAGGTGTTTTACCTGGAAAGGGTTGGAACAGATCAGCAGCAGCTAGCCAGGGGCTCAGCTCACGTTTACTCACAGATGCCTTGGCACCGTCCCCCAGCTTTTCAATGAGGACGCTCCTTGTGTGTGGGGTGGGTTGCTGGCTGTATGGGAGATGGTTCCCCACCTCTGACCAATTTCAGAATTGTTTACCACTGGAGCAAGTGCCGTGATAGTGTTTTCCTCTGTATAACTCGTGGGTTCACTTTTTTTTCTTTTATGGTTCAAGTTAGATTTTATTCCTCTTTTATGTATTTATAAATATAAGCATGGAAATAATTCATTCCTATAAATACATCTGTGTGACGGGAAGAATTTTTTCTGTTTTATTTTTAAATTTTATTTTTATAATTTTGAAAGTTAATTTTATTTATGTTTTTATACAGCAGGTTATTATTAGTTATGCATTTTATGCATATACATGTATACAGGTCAATCCCAATCTCCCAACTCATCCCACCACCACCACCCCATGGCTTCCCACACTTGGTGTCCATACGGTTGTTCTCTACCTCTGTGTCTCTATTTCTTCCCTGCAAAGCAGTTCATCTGTACCATTTTTTTAGGTTCCACATATATGCATTAATATACAATATTTGTTTTCCTCTTTCTGACTTACTTCATTCTGTATGACAGTCTCTCGATCCATCGATGTCTCTCCAATGACCCAGTTTCATTCCTTTTTATGGCCGAGTCATATTCCATTTCATATATGTACCACATCTTTATCCATTCATCTGTCTGTGGGCATTTAGGTTGCTTCCATTACCTGGCTATTGTAAATAGTGCTGCAATGAACATTGTGGTGAATGTGCCTTTTTGAAATACGGTTTTCTCTGGGTATATGCCCAGAAGTGGGATTGCTGGATCAGATGGTAATTCTATTTCTAGTTTTTTTAAGGAAACTCCATACTGTTCTCCATAGTGACTGTATCAATTTACATTCCCACCAATAGTGGAAGAGGGCTCCTTTTGTCCACACCCTCCCCAGAATTGGTTGTTTGTAGATTTTCTGATGATGCCGATTCTAACAGGTGTGAGGTGATACCTCATTGTAGTTTTGATTTGCATTTCTCTAATAATTAGTGCTGTTGAGCAGCTTTTCATGTGCGTCTTGGCCATCTCTGTGTCTTCTTTGACGAAATGTCTCTTTAGATCTTCTGCCCATTTTTGTATTGGGTTGTTTGTTTTTTTTAATATTAAGCTGCTTGAGTTGTTTATATATATTGGAGATTAAACCTCTGTCCATTGATTCGTCTGCAACGATTTTCGCCCATTCTGAGGGATGCCTTTTTCCATTCCCGTGTCTTTTAACAAAAAAGGAAAGAAAGGAAAAGAAGCAGAACACTAATGTGCGTAAAATATGCCTTTTGAAATGGTCGTTTTGAAATATGGACGACCTTTGAATTTTTTGGTCGATATGTGACCCCAGGATTTGTTTTCAGGGCAGGTGTCATTTACAGGCCTGCAATGATTTTGAATATCAACTGACCATTAGCGTTGGGATTAAAGCTGCTGTTGTGTGAAACGGCCACAAGGTGGCAGCAGTTCACCC
The DNA here is from genome assembly GCF_964341445.2 of Mesoplodon mirus. Taxonomy (NCBI): domain Eukaryota; kingdom Metazoa; phylum Chordata; class Mammalia; order Artiodactyla; family Ziphiidae; genus Mesoplodon; species Mesoplodon mirus. The sequence continues at coordinate 117,885,178 of NC_138984.1, forward strand.
TTACCAAATCTGGTTACTAGGGCAAGAGAGCCTCAGTGGAAGTGGTGTTCTAGATTGGAGTTTAGAATGGAATGTGCCAGGAGAAAGCCCCTCACGTTTGTCTCACTACTTCTTGTTCGTGTTTTTAATTTAATTTTTTACTTTTTATTACAGCAAGTTTGATTACAATGTTTGGCTTGTTGTAGGTGTGGAAGATGTGGTTCTTTTACACATATACAGATGACTGTTCTTCTTGGGATCCTTTTCCCATGTACGTTATGACAGAATGTTGAGTAGTCCTCTCTTGGTATTCTGTAGGTCTTTGGTGATTATATATGTCACCTGTGTTTGTATATGTCTGTTAACCCCGATATCGTAATGAAACCAATCCTCACACCTTTCCATTGGTGAACCATAAGTTTGTTTAATGAATCTGTGATTGCCCTTCTCCGTGGAAATATCTGCCCTGGTATCCATTTTTAGGTAACACCTATAAGTGATATGATATGATATGTGTCTTTCACTTTCTGACTTACTACAAGTCACGTGATTACTTCTAGACTCATCTATGGTGTTGCAAATGGCATTGTGTCCTTTTTTCCCTTGGCTTCTCTTCTGCCTTAGCGGGGTCCATTTTCAACAATGTGATTCCCTGAGGGTTGTGGATTAGCTGACCTGGGCAGCCTTACCCTGCCGGCCCGCCCTCCCCAGGTGTGCCTCGTTGAGGTCAATATAAACAGCGCTCCAGGCAGCAATAGCCCCTGAAGCTGTGCCTGCCTCCATATTCTCTGCCCCGTCAGCAGTCTCGGGGCTGTGCTGGTGGGAGGGAGTGAGGGGCCACAGCTTTGTGGGTGGCCTGGTGTGAGTGGGGTTCTGCTGGCCTTTCTGCAGGAGTTGCCAGGCTGCCGCCTGTAAATAAGAGGATGTGTCACCCATACTTTCCGCTGGAATTTCTCTCCGGACAGAGGTGAGGAAGGAAAAAAGCAGTGGGGTCCGGGACAGGAGGGGTATCTCAGGCAGGGCAATGGAAAGCTTCTGGAAGTGCGCCCGGGGCCAGGACCACCCTGGCTGGCCTGCAGGCACCAAGTTGGCCTGCGTGCTGTCTCTGGTGTGGCTCCACGGTCCTTCCTCTAGGCTTTCAAGCCCTTGTACATATTCAGGTGTTTTACCTGGAAAGGGTGGGAACAGATCAGCAGCAGCTGGCCAGGGGCTCAGCTCACGTTTACTCACAGATGCCTTGGCACCGTCCCCCAGCTTTTCAATGAGGACGCTCCTTGTGTGTGGGGTGGGTTGCTGGCTGTATGGGAGATGGTTCCCCACCTCTGACCAATTTCAGAATTGTTTACCACTGGAGCAAGTGCCGTGATAGTGTTTTCCTCTGTATAACTCGTGGGTTCACTTTTTTTTCTTTTATGGTTCAAGTTAGATTTTATTCCTCTTTTATGTATTTATAAATATAAGCATGGAAATAATTCATTCCTATAAATACATCTGTGTGACGGGAAGAATTTTTTCTGTTTTATTTTTAAATTTTATTTTTATAATTTTGAAAGTTAATTTTATTTATGTTTTTATACAGCAGGTTATTATTAGTTATGCATTTTATGCATATACATGTATACAGGTCAATCCCAATCTCCCAACTCATCCCACCACCACCACCCCATGGCTTCCCACACTTGGTGTCCATACGGTTGTTCTCTACCTCTGTGTCTCTATTTCTTCCCTGCAAAGCAGTTCATCTGTACCATTTTTTTAGGTTCCACATATATGCATTAATATACAATATTTGTTTTCCTCTTTCTGACTTACTTCATTCTGTATGACAGTCTCTCGATCCATCGATGTCTCTCCAATGACCCAGTTTCATTCCTTTTTATGGCCGAGTCATATTCCATTTCATATATGTACCACATCTTTATCCATTCATCTGTCTGTGGGCATTTAGGTTGCTTCCATTACCTGGCTATTGTAAATAGTGCTGCAATGAACATTGTGGTGAATGTGCCTTTTTGATTTACGGTTTTCTCTGGGTATATGCCCAGAAGTGGGATTGCTGGATCAGATGGTAATTCTATTTCTAGTTTTTTTAAGGAAACTCCATACTGTTCTCCATAGTGACTGTATCAATTTACATTCCCACCAATAGTGGAAGAGGGCTCCTTTTGTCCACACCCTCCCCAGAATTGGTTGTTTGTAGATTTTCTGATGATGCCGATTCTAACAGGTGTGAGGTGATACCTCATTGTAGTTTTGATTTGCATTTCTCTAATAATTAGTGCTGTTGAGCAGCTTTTCATGTGCGTCTTGGCCATCTCTGTGTCTTCTTTGACGAAATGTCTCTTTAGATCTTCTGCCCATTTTTGTATTGGGTTGTTTGTTTTTTTTAATATTAAGCTGCTTGAGTTGTTTATATATATTGGAGATTAAACCTCTGTCCATTGATTCGTCTGCAACGATTTTCGCCCATTCTGAGGGATGCCTTTTTCCATTCCCGTGTTTTTTAACAAAAAAGGAAAGAAAGGAAAAGAAGCAGAACACTAATGTGCGTAAAATATGCCTTTTGAAATGGTCGTTTTGAAATATGGACGTCCTTTGAATTTTTTGGTCGATATGTGACCCCAGGATTTGTTTTCAGGGCAGGTGTCATTTACAGGCCTGCAATGATTTTGAATATCAACTGACCATTAGCGTTGGGATTAAAGCTGCTGTTGTGTGAAACGGCCACAAGGTGGCAGCAGTTCACCCTTACCAAATCTGGTTACTAGGGCAAGAGAGCCTCAGTGGAAGTGGTGTTCTAGATTGGAATTTAGAATGGAATGTGCCAGGAGAAAGCCCCTCACGTTTGTCTCACTACTTCTTGTTCGTGTTTTTAATTTTTTTTTTTATTTTTTATTACAGCAAGTTTGATTACAATGTTTGGCTTGTTGTAGGTGTGGAAGATGTGGTTCTTTTACACATATACAGATGTCTCTTCTTCCTGGGATCCTTTTCCCATGTACGTTATGACAGAATGTTGAGTAGTCCTCTCTTGGTATTCTGTAGGTCTTTGGTGATTATATATGTCACCTGTGTTTGTATATGTCTGTTAACCCCGATATCGTAATGAAACCAATCCTCACACCTTTCCATTGGTGAACCATAAGTTTGTTTAATGAATCTGTGATTGCCCTTCTCCGTGGAAATATCTGCCCTGGTATCCATTTTTAGGTAACACCTATAAGTGATATGATATGATATGTGTCTTTCACTTTCTGACTTACTACAAGTCACGTGATTACTTCTAGACTCATCTATGGTGCTGCAAATGGCATTGTGTCCTTTTTTCCCTTGGCTTCTCTTCTGCCTTAGCGGGGTCCATTTTCAACAATGTGATTCCCTGAGGGTTGTGGATTAGCTGACCTGGGCAGCCTTACCCTGCCGGCCCGCCCTCCCCAGGTGTGCCTCGTTGAGGTCAATATAAACAGCGCTCCAGGCAGCAATAGCCCCTGAAGCTGTGCCTGCCTCCATATTCTCTGCCCCGTCAGCAGTCTCGGGGCTGTTCTGGTGGGAGGCAGTGAGGGGCCACAGCTTTGTGGGTGGCCCGGTGTGAGTGGGGTTCTGCTGGCCTTTCTGCAGGAGTTGCCAGGCTGCCGCCTGTAAAGAAGAGGATGTGTCACCCATACCTTCCGCTGGAATTTCTCTCCGGACAGAGGTGAGGAAGGAAAAAAGCAGTGGGGTCCGGGACAGGAGGGGTATCTCAGGCAGGGCAATGGAAAGCTTCTGGAAGTGCGCCCGGGGCCAGGACCACCCTGGCTGGCCTGCAGGCACCAAGTTGGCCTGCGTGCTGTCGCTGGTGTGGCTCCACGGTCCTTCCTCTAGGCTTTCAAGCCCTTGTACATATTCAGGTGTTTTACCTGGAAAGGGTGGGAACAGATCAGCAGCAGCTGGCCAGGGGCTCAGCTCACGTTTACTCACAGATGCCTTGGCACCGTCCCCCAGCTTTTCAATGAGGACGCTCCTTGTGTGTGGGGTGGGTTGATGGCTGTATGGGAGATGGTTCCCCACCTCTGACCAATTTCAGAATTGTTTACCACTGGAGCAAGTGCCCTGATAGGGTTTTCCTCTGTATAACTCGTGGGTTCACTTTTTTTTCTTTTATGGTTCAAGTTAGATTTTATTCCCCTTTTATGTATTTATAAATATAAGCATGGAAATAATTCATTCCTATAAATACATCTGTGTGACGGGAAGAACTTGTTTCTGTTTTATTTTTAAATTTTATTTTTATAATTTTGAAAGTTAATTTTATTTATGTTTTTATACAGCAGGTTATTATTAGTTATGCATTTTATGCATATACATGTATACAGGTCAATCCCAATCTCCCAACTCATCCCACCACCACCACCCCATGGCTTCCCACACTTGGTGTCCATACGTTTGTTCTCTACCTCTGTGTCTCTATTTCTTCCCTGCAAACCAGTTCATCTGTACCATTTTTAGGCTCCACATATATGCATTAATATACAATATTTGTTTTCCTCTTTCTGACTTACTTCATTCTGTATGACAGTCTCTCGATCCATCGATGTCTCTACAAATGACCCAGTTTCATTCCTTTTTATGGCCGAGTCATATTCCATTTTATATATGTACCACATCTTTATCCATTCATCTGTCTGTGGGCATTTAGGTTGCTTCCATTACCTGGCTATTGTAAATAGTGCTGCAACGAATATTGTGGTGAATATGCCTTTTTGAAATACGGTTTTCTCTGGGTATATGCCCAGAAGTGGGATTGCTGGATCAGATGGTAATTCTATTTCTAGTTTTTTGAAGGAAACTCCATACTGTTCTCCATAGTGACTGTATCAATTTACATTCCCACCAATAGTGGAAGAGTGCTCCTTTTGTCCACACCCTCCCCAGAATTGGTTGTTTGTAGATGTTCTGATGATGCCGATTCTAACAGGTGTGAGGTGATACCTCATTGTAGTTTTGATTTGCATTTCTCCAATAATTAGTGCTGTTGAGCAGCTTTTCATCTGCGTCTTGGCCATCTCTGTGTCTCCTTTGAAGAAACGTCTCTTTAGATCTTCTGCCCATTTTTTTGGGTTGTTTCTTTATTTAATATTAAGCTGCATGAGCTGTTTATATATATTGGAGATTAAACCTCTGTCCATTGATTCGTCTGCAACGATTTTCGCCCATTCTGAGGGATGCCTTTTTCCATTCCCGTGTTTTTTAACAAAAAAGGAAAGAAAGGAAAAGAAGCAGAACACTAATGTGCGTAAAATATGCCTTTTGAAATGGTCGTTTTGAAATATGGACGTCCTTTGAATTTTTTGGTCGATATGTGACCCCAGGATTTGTTTTCAGGGCAGGTGTCATTTACAGGCCTGCAATGATTTTGAATATCAACTGACCATTAGCGTTGGGATTAAAGCTGCTGTTGTGTGAAACGGCCACAAGGTGGCAGCAGTTCACCCTTACCAAATCTGGTTACTAGGGCAAGAGAGCCTCAGTGGAAGTGGTGTTCTAGATTGGAATTTAGAATGGAATGTGCCAGGAGAAAGCCCCTCACGTTTGTCTCACTACTTCTTGTTCGTGTTTTTAATTTTTATTTTTATTTTTTATTACAGCAAGTTTGATTACAATGTTTGGCTTGTTGTAGGTGTGGAAGATGTGGTTCTTTTACACATATACAGATGACTGTTCTTCTTGGGATCCTTTTCCCATGTACGTTATGACAGAATGTTGAGTAGTCCTCTCTTGGTATTCTGTAGGTCTTTGGTGATTATATATGTCACCTGTGTTTGTATATGTCTGTTAACCCCGATATCGTAATGAAACCAATCCTCACACCTTTCCATTGGTGAACCATAAGTTTGTTTAATGAATCTGTGATTGCCCTTCTCCGTGGAAATATCTGCCCTGGTATCCATTTTTAGGTAACACCTATAAGTGATATGATATGATATGTGTCTTTCACTTTCTGACTTACTACAAGTCACGTGATTACTTCTAGACTCATCTATGGTGCTGCAAATGGCATTGTGTCCCTTTTTCCCTTGGCTTCTCTTCTGCCTTAGCGGGGTCCATTTTCAACAATGTGATTCCCTGAGGGTTGTGGATTAGCTGACCTGGGCAGCCTTACCCTGCCGGCCCGCCCTCCCCAGGTGTGCCTCGTTGAGGTCAATATAAACAGCGCTCCAGGCAGCAATAGCCCCTGAAGCTGTGCCTGCCTCCATATTCTCTGCCCCGTCAGCAGTCTCGGGGCTGTGCTGGTGGGAGGGAGTGAGGGGCCACAGCTTTGTGGGTGGCCCGGTGTGAGTGGGGTTCTGCTGGCCTTTCTGCAGGAGTTGCCAGGCTGCCGCCTGTAAAGAAGAGGATGTGTCACCCATACCTTCCGCTGGAATTTCTCTCCGGACAGAGGTGAGGAAGGAAAAAAGCAGTGGGGTCCGGGACAGGAGGGGTATCTCAGGCAGGGCAATGGAAAGCTTCTGGAAGTGCGCCCGGGGCCAGGACCACCCTGGCTGGCCTGCAGGCACCAAGTTGGCCTGCGTGCTGTCGCTGGTGTGGCTCCACGGTCCTTCCTCTAGGCTTTCAAGCCCTTGTACATATTCAGGTGTTTTACCTGGAAAGGGTGGGAAGAGATCAGCAGCAGCTGGCCAGGGGCTCAGCTCACGTTTACTCACAGATGCCTTGGCACCGTCCCCCAGCTTTTCAATGAGGACGCTCCTTGTGTGTGGGGTGGGTTGATGGCTGTATGGGAGATGGTTCCCCACCTCTGACCAATTTCAGAATTGTTTACCACTGGAGCAAGTGCCCTGATAGTGTTTTCCTCTGTATAACTCGTGGGTTCACTTTTTTTTCTTTTATGGTTCAAGTTAGATTTTATTCCCCTTTTATGTATTTATAAATATAAGCATGGAAATAATTCATTCCTATAAATACATCTGTGTGACGGGAAGAACTTGTTTCTGTTTTATTTTTAAATTTTATTTTTATAATTTTGAAAGTTAATTTTATTTATGTTTTTATACAGCAGGTTATTATTAGTTATGCATTTTATGCATATACATGTATACAGGTCAATCCCAATCTCCCAACTCATCCCACCACCACCACCCCATGGCTTCCCACACTTGGTGTCCATACGTTTGTTCTCTACCTCTGTGTCTCTATTTCTTCCCTGCAAAGCAGTTCATCTGTACCATTTTTTTAGGTTCCACATATATGCATTAATATACAATATTTGTTTTCCTCTTTCTGACTTACTTCATTCTGTATGACAGTCTCTCGATCCATCGATGTCTCTCCAATGACCCAGTTTCATTCCTTTTTATGGCCGAGTCATATTCCATTTCATATATGTACCACATCTTTATCCATTCATCTGTCTGTGGGCATTTAGGTTGCTTCCATTACCTGGCTATTGTAAATAGTGCTGCAATGAACATTGTGGTGAATGTGCCTTTTTGATTTACGGTTTTCTCTGGGTATATGCCCAGAAGTGGGATTGCTGGATCAGATGGTAATTCTATTTCTAGTTTTTTTAAGGAAACTCCATACTGTTCTCCATAGTGACTGTATCAATTTACATTCCCACCAATAGTGGAAGAGGGCTCCTTTTGTCCACACCCTCCCCAGAATTGGTTGTTTGTAGATTTTCTGATGATGCCGATTCTAACAGGTGTGAGGTGATACCTCATTGTAGTTTTGATTTGCATTTCTCTAATAATTAGTGCTGTTGAGCAGCTTTTCATGTGCGTCTTCGCCATCTCTGTGTCTTCTTTGACGAAATGTCTCTTTAGATCTTCTGCCCATTTTTGTATTGGGTTGTTTGTTTTTTTCAATATTAAGCTGCTTGAGTTGTTTATATATATTGGAGATTAAACCTCTGTCCATTGATTCGTCTGCAACGATTTTCGCCCTTTCTGAGGGATGCCTTTTTCCATTCCCGTGTTTTTTAACAAAAAAGGAAAGAAAGGAAAAGAAGCAGAACACTAATGTGCGTAAAATATGCCTTTTGAAATGGTCGTTTTGAAATATGGACGACCTTTGAATTTTTTGGTCGATATGTGACCCCAGGATTTGTTTTCAGGGCAGGTGTCATTTACAGGCCTGCAATGATTTTGAATATCAACTGACCATTAGCGTTGGGATTAAAGCTGCTGTTGTGTGAAACGGCCACAAGGTGGCAGCAGTTCACCCTTACCAAATCTGGTTACTAGGGCAAGAGAGCCTCAGTGGAAGTGGTGTTCTAGATTGGAGTTTAGAATGGAATGTGCCAGGAGAAAGCCCCTCACGTTTGTCTCACTACTTCTTGTTCGTGTTTTTAATTTAATTTTTTACTTTTTATTACAGCAAGTTTGATTACAATGTTTGGCTTGTTGTAGGTGTGGAAGATGTGGTTCTTTTACACATATACAGATGACTGTTCTTCTTGGGATCCTTTTCCCATGTACGTTATGACAGAATGTTGAGTAGTCCTCTCTTGGTATTCTGTAGGTCTTTGGTGATTATATATGTCACCTGTGTTTGTATATGTCTGTTAACCCCGATATCGTAATGAAACCAATCCTCACACCTTTCCATTGGTGAACCATAAGTTTGTTTAATGAATCTGTGATTGCCCTTCTCCGTGGAAATATCTGCCCTGGTATCCATTTTTAGGTAACACCTATAAGTGATATGATATGATATGTGACTTTCACTTTCTGACTTACTACAAGTCACGTGATTACTTCTAGACTCATCTATGGTGCTGCAAATGGCATTGTGTCCTTTTTTCCCTTGGCTTCTCTTCTGCCTTAGCGGGGTCCATTTTCAACAATGTGATTCCCTGAGGGTTGTGGATTAGCTGACCTGGGCAGCCTTACCCTGCGGGCCCGCCCTGCCCAGGTGTGCCTCGTTGAGGTCAATATAAACAGCGCTCCAGGCAGCAATAGCCCCTGAAGCTGTGCCTGCCTCTGTATTCTCTGCCCCGTCAGCAGTCTCGGGGCTGTGCTGGTGGGAGGGAGTGAGGGGCCACAGCTTTGTGGGTGGCCCGGTGTGAGTGGGGTTCTGCTGGCCTTTCTGCAGGAGTTGCCAAGCTGCCGCCTGTAAATAAGAGGATGTGTCAACCATACCTTCCGCTGGAATTTCTCTCCGGACAGAGGTTAGGAAGGAAAAAAGCAGTGGGGTTCGGGACAGGTGGGGTATCTCAGGCAGGGCAATGGAAAGCTTCTGGAAGAGCGCCCGGGGCCAGGACCACCCTGGCTGGCCTGCAGACCCCAAGTTGGCCTGCGTGCTGTCGCTGGTGTGGCTCCACGGTCCTTCCTCTAGGCTTTCAAGCCCTTGTACATATTCAGGTGTTTTACCTGGAAAGGGTGGGAACAGATCAGCAGCAGCTGGCCAGGGGCTCAGCTCACGTTTACTCACAGATGCCTCGGCACAGTCCCCCAGCTTTTCAATGAGGACGCTCCTTGTGTGGGGGGAGGGTGGCTGGCTGTATGGGAGATGGTTCCCCACCTCTGACCAATTTCAGAATTGTTTACCGCTGGAGCAAGTGCCGTGATAGGGTTTTCCTCTGTATAACTCGTGGGTTCAATTTTTTTTTCTTTTATGGTTCAAGTTAGATTTTATTCCTCTTTTATGTATTTATAAATATAAGCATGGAAATAATTCATTCCTATAAATACATCTGTGTGACGGGAAGAATTTTTTCTGTTTTATTTTTAAATTTTATTTTTTAAAATCTTGAAATTTAATTTTATTTATGTTTTTATACAGCAGGTTATTATTAGTTATGTATTTTATGCATATACATGCATACAGGTCAATCCCAATCTCCCAACTCATCCCACCACCACCACCCCATGGCTTCCCACACTTGGTGTCCATACTTCTGTTCTCTACCTCTGTGTCTCTATTTCTTCCCTGCAAACCAGTTCATCTGTACCATTTTTAGGCTCCACATATATGCATTAATATACAATATTTGTTTTCCTCTTTCTGACTTACTTCATTCTGTATGACAGTCTCTCGATCCATCGATGTCTCTACAAATGACCCAGTTTCATTCCTTTTTATGGCCGAGTCATATTCCATTTTATATATGTACCACATCTTTATCCATTCATCTGTCTGTGGGCATTTAGGTTGCTTCCATTACCTGGCTATTGTAAATAGTGCTGCAACGAATATTGTGGTGAATATGCCTTTTTGAAATACGGTTTTCTCTGGGTATATGCCCAGAAGTGGGATTGCTGGATCAGATGGTAATTCTATTTCTAAATTTTTTAAGGAAACTCCATACTGTTCTCCATAGTGACTGTATCAATTTACATTCCCACCAATAGTGGAAGAGTGCTCCTTTGGTCCACACCCTCCACAGAATTGGTTGTTTGTAGATTTTCTGATGATGCCGATTCTAACAGGTGTGAGGTGATACCTCATTGTAGTTTTGATTTGCATTTCTCCAATAATTAGTGCTGTTGAGCAGCTTTTCATCTGCGTCTTGGCCATCTCTGTGTCTCCTTTGAAGAAACGTCTCTTTAGATCTTCTGCCCATTTTTTTGGGTTGTTTCTTTATTTAATATTAAGCTGCATGAGCTGTTTATATATATTGGAGATTAAACCTCTGTCCATTGATTCGTCTGCAACGATTTTCGCCCATTCTGAGGGATGCCTTTTTCCATTCCCGTGTTTTTTAACAAAAAAGGAAAGAAAGGAAAAGAAGCAGAACACTAATGTGCGTAAAATATGCCTTTTGAAATGGTCGTTTTGAAATATGGACGTCCTTTGAATTTTTTGGTCGATATGTGACCCCAGGATTTGTTTTCAGGGCAGGTGTCATTTACAGGCCTGCAATGATTTTGAATATCAACTGACCATTAGCGTTGGGATTAAAGCTGCTGTTGTGTGAAACGGCCACAAGGTGGCAGCAGTTCACCCTTACCAAATCTGGTTACTAGGGCAAGAGAGCCTCAGTGGAAGTGGTGTTCTAGATTGGAATTTAGAATGGAATGTGCCAGGAGAAAGCCCCTCACGTTTGTCTCACTACTTCTTGTTCGTGTTTTTAATTTTTTTTTTTTATTTTTTATTACAGCAAGTTTGATTACAATGTTTGGCTTGTTGTAGGTGTGGAAGATGTGGTTCTTTTACTCATATGCAGATGACTGTTCTTCCTGGGATCCTTTTCCCATGTACATTATGACAGAATGTTGAGTACTCCTCTCTTGGTATTCTGTAGGTCTTTGGTGATTATATATGTCACCTGTCTTTGTATATGTCTGTTAACACCGATATCATAATGAAACCAATCCTCACACCTTTCCATTGGTGAACCATAAGTTTGTTTAATGAATCTGTGATTGCCCTTCCCCGTGGAAATATCTGCCCTGGTATCCTTTTTTAGGTAACACCTATAAGTGATATGATATGATATGTGACTTTCACTTTCTGACTTAATACAAGTCACGTGATTACTTCTAGACTCATCTACAGTGCTGCAAATGGCATTGTGTCCTTTTTTTCCTTGGCTTCTCTTCTGGCTTAGCGGGGTCCATTTTCAACAATGTGATTCCCTGAGGGTTGTGGATTAGCTGACCTGGGCAGCCTTACCCTGCCGGCCCGCCCTCCCCAGGTGTGCCTCGTTGATGTCAATATAAACAGAGCTCCAGGCAGCAATAGCCATTGAAGCTGTGCCTGACTCCATATTCTCTGCCCCGTCAGCAGTCTCGGGGCTGTGCTGGTGGGAGGGAGTGAGGGGCCACAGTTTTGTGGGTGGCCCGGTGTGAGTGGGGTTCTGCTGGCCTTCCTGTAGGAGTTGCCAGGCTGCCGCCTGTAAAGAAGAGGATGTGTCACCCATACCTTCCGCTGGAATTTCTCTCCGGAGAGAGGTGAGGAAGGAAAAAAGCAGTGGGGGCCGGGACAGGATGGGTATCTCAGGCAGGGCAATGGAAAGCTAATGGAAGAGTGCCCGGGGCCAGGATCACCCTGGCTGGCCTGCAGGCACCAAGTTGGCCTGCGTGCTGTCGCTGGTGTGGCTCCACGGTCCTTCCTCTAGGCTTTCAAGCCCTTGTACATATTCAGGTGATTTACCTGGGAAGGGTGGGAACAGTTCAGCAGCAGCTGGCCTGGGGCTCAGCTCACGTTTACTCACAGATGCCTCGGCACGGACCCCCAGCTTTGCAATGAGGACGCTCCTTGCGTGGGGGGTGGGTTGCTCGCTGTATGGGAGATGGTTCCCACCTCTGACCAATTTCAGAATTGTTTACCGCTGGAGCAAGTGCCGTGATAGGGTTTTCCTCTGTATAACTCGTGGGTTCACTTTTTTTTTCTTTTATGGTTCAAGTTAGATTTTATTCCTCTTTTATGTATTTATAAATATAAGCATGGAAATAATTCATTCCTATAAATACATCTGTGTGACGGGAAGAATTTTTTCTGTTTTATTTTTAAATTTTATTTTTTAAAATTTTGAAATTTAATTTTATTTATGTTTTTATACAGCAGGTTATTATTATTTCTGTATTTTATGCATATACATGTATACAGGTCAATCCCAATCTCCCAACTCATCCTACCACCACCACCCCATGGCTTCCCACACTTTGTGTCCATACGTTTGTTCTCTACCTCTGTGTCTCTATTTCTTCCCTGCAAACCAGTTCATCTGTACCATTATTTTAGGTTCCACATATATGCATTAATATACAATATTTGTTTTCCTCTTTCTGACTTACTTCATTCTGTATGACAGTCTCTCGATCCATCAATGTCTCTACAAATGACCCAGTTTCATTCCTTTTTATGGCCGAGTCATATTCCATTTTATATATGTACCACATCTTTATCCATTCATTTGTCTGTGGGCATTTAGGTTGCTTCCATTACCTGGCTATTGTAAATAGTGCTGCAACGAACATTGTGGTGAATGTGCCTTTTTGAAATACGGTTTTCTCTGGGTATATGCCCAGAAGTGGGATTGTTGGATCAGATGGTAATTCTATTTGTAGTTTTTTTAAGGAAACTCCATACTGTTCTCCATAGTGACTGTATCAATTTACATTCCCACAAATAGTGGAAGAGGGCTCCTTTTGTCCACACCCTCCCCAGAATTGGTTGTTTGTAGATTTTCTGATGATGCCGATTCTAACAGGTGTGAGGTGATACCTCATTGTAGTTTTGATTTGCATTTCTCTAATAATTAGTGCTGTTGAGCAGCTTTTCATGTGTGTCTTGGCCATCTCTGTGTCTCCTTTGAAGAAACGTCTCTTTAGATCTTCTGCCCATTTTTTGGGGGGTTGTTTGTTTTATTAATATTAAGCTGAATGAGCTGTTTATATATATTGGAGATTAAACTTCTGTCCATTGATTCGTCTGCAACGATTTTCGCCCATTCTGAGGGATGCCTTTTTCCATTCCCGTGTTTTTTTACAAAAAAGGAAAGAAAGGTAAAGAAGCAGAACACTAATGTGCGTAAAATATGCCTTTTGAAATGGTCGTTTTGAAATATGGACGTCCTTTGAAATATTTGGTCGATATGTGACCCCAGGATTTGTTTTCAGGGCAGGTGCCATTTACAGGCCTGCAATGATTTTGAATATCAACTGACCATTAGCGTTGGGATTAAAGCTGCTGTTGTGTGAAACGGCCACAAGGTGGCAGCAGTTCACCCTTACCAAATCTGGTTACTAGGGCAAGAGAGCCTCAGTGGAAGTGGTGTTCTAGATTGGAGTTTAGAATGGAATGTGCCAGGAGAAAGCCCCTCACGTTTGTCTCACTACTTCTTGTTCGTGTTTTTAATTTAATTTTTTTATTTTTTATTACAGCAAGTTTGATTACAATGTTTGGCTTGTTGTAGGTGTGGAAGATGTGGTTCTTTTACACATATACAGATGTCTCTTCTTCCTGGGATCCTTTTCCCATGTACGTTATGACAGAATGTTGAGTAGTCCACTCTTGGTATTCTGTAGGTCTTTGGTGATTATATATGTCACCTGTGTTTGTATATGTCTGTTAACCCCGATATCGTAATGAAACCAATCCTCACACCTTTCCATTGGTGAACCATAAGTTTGTTTAATGAATCTGTGATTGCCCTTCTCCGTGGAAATATCTGCCCTGGTATCCATTTTTAGGTAACACCTATAAGTGATATGATATGATATGTGTCTTTCACTTTCTGACTTACTACAAGTCACGTGATTACTTCTAGACTCATCTACGGTGCTGCAAATGGCATTGTGTACTTTTTACCCTTGGCTTCTCTTCTGCCTTAGCGGGGTCCATTTTCAACAATGTGATTCCCTGAGGGTTGTTGATTAGCTGAACAGGGCAGCCTTACACTACCGGCCCACCCTCCCCAGGTGTGCCTCGTTGAGGTCAATATAAACAGTGCTCCAGGCAGCAATAGCCCCTGAAGCTGTGCCTGCCTCCATATTCTCTGCCCCGTCAGCAGTCTTGGGGCTGTGCTGGTGGGAGGGAGTGAGGGGCCACAGCTTTGTTGGTTGCCCGGTGTGAGTGGGGTTATGCTGGCCTTTCTGCAGGAGTTGCCAGGCTGCCGCCTGTAAAGAAGAGGATGTGTCACCCATACCTTCCGCTGGAATTTCTCTCCGGACAGAGGTGAGGAAGGAAAAAATCAGTGGGGGCCGGGACAGGATGGGTATCTCAGGCAGGGCAATGGAAAACTTCTGGAAGAGCGCCAGGGTCCAGGACCACCCTGGCTGGCCTGCAGGCACCAAGTTGGCCTGCGTGCTGTCGCTGGTGAGGCTCCACGGTCCTTCCTCTAGGCTTTCAAGCCCTTGTACATATTCAGGTGTTTTACCTGGAAAGGGTGGGAACAGTTCAGCAGCAGCTGGCCAGGGGCTCAGCTCACGTTTACTCACAGATGCCTCGGCATGGTCCCCCAGCTTTTCAGTGAGGAAGCTCCTTGTGTGGGGGGTGGGTGGCTGGCTGTATGGGAGATGGTTCCCCACCTCGGACCAATTTCTGAATTGTTTACCGCTGGAGCAAGTGCCGTGATAGCGTTTTCCTCTGTATAACTCGTGGGTTCAGGTTTTTTTTTTCTTTTATGGTTCAAGTTAGATTTTATTCCCCTTTTATGTATTTATAGATATAAGCATGGAAATAATTCATTCCTATAAATACATCTGTGTGACGGGAAGAACTTTTTTCTGTTTTATTTTTAAATTTTATTTTTTAAAATTTTGAAATTTAATTTTATTTATTTTTTTTATACAGCACGTTATAATGAGTTATGTATTTTATGCATATACATGTATACAGGTCAATCCCAAACTCCCAACTCATCCCACCACCACCACCCCATGGCTTCCCACACTTGGTGTCCATAAGTTTGTTCTCTACCTCTGTGTCTCTATTTCTTCCCTGCAAACCAGTTCATCTGTACCATTTTTAGGGTCCACATATATGCATTAATATACAATATTTGTTTTCCTCTTTCTGACTTACTTCATTCTGTATGACAGTCTCTCGATCCATCGATGTCTCTACAAATGACCCAGTTTCATTCCTTTTTATGGCCGAGTAATATTCCATTTTATATATGTACCACATCTTTATCCATTCATCTGTCTGTGGGCATTTAGGTTGCTTCCATTACCTGGCTATTGTAAATAGTGCTGCAACGAACATTGTGGTGAATGTGCCTTTTTGAAATACGGTTTTCTCTGGGTATATGCCCAGAAGTGGGATTGCTGGATCAGATGGTAATTCTATTTCTAGTTTTTTTAAGGAAACTCCATACTGTTCTCCATAGTGACTGTATCAATTTACATTCCCACCAATAGTGGAAGAGGGCTCCTTTTGTCCACACCCTCCCCAGAATTGGTTGTTTGTAGATTTTCTGATGATGCCGATTCTAACAGGTGTGAGGTGATACCTCATTGTAGTTTTGATTTGCATTTCTCCAATAATTAGTGCTGTTGAGCAGCTTTTCATCTGCGTCGTGGCCATCTCTGTGTCTCCTTTGAAGAAACGTCTCTTTAGATCTTCTGCCCATTTTTTTTTGGTTGTTTGTTTTTTTTAATATTAAGCTGCATGAGCTGTTTATATATATTGGAGATTAAACCTCTGTGCATTGATTCGTCTGCAACGATTTTCGCCCATTCTGAGGGATGCCTTTTTCCATTCCCGTGTTTTTTAACAAAAAAGGAAAGAAAGGAAAAGAAGCAGAACACTAATGTGCGTAAAATATGCCTTTTGAAATGGTCGTTTTGAAATATGGACGTCCTTTGAATTTTTTGGTCGATATGTGACCCCAGGATTTGTTTTCAGGGCAGGTGTCATTTACAGGCCTGCAATGATTTTGAATATCAACTGACCATTAGCGTTGGGATTAAAGCTGCTGTTGTGTGAAACGGCCACAAGGTGGCAGCAGTTCACCCTTACCAAATCTGGTTACTAGGGCAAGAGAGCCTCAGTGGAAGTGGTGTTCTAGATTGGAGTGTAGAATGGAATGTGCCAGGAGAAAGCCCCTCACGTTTGTCTCACTACTTCTTGTTCGTGTTTTTAATTTAATTTTTTATTTTTTATTACAGCAAGTTTGATTACAATGTTTGGCTTGTTGTAGGTGTGGAAGATGTGGTTCTTTTACACATATACAGATGTCTGTTCTTCCTGGGATCCTTTTCCCATGTACGTTATGACAGAATGTTGAGTAGTCCTCTCTTGGTATTCTGTAGGTCTTTGGTGATTATATATGTCACCTGTGTTTGTATATGTCTGTTAACCCCGATATCGTAATGAAACCAATCCTCACACCTTTCCATTGGTGAACCATAAGTTTGTTTAATGAATCTGTGATTGCCCTTCTCCGTGGAAATATCTGCCCTGGTATCCATTTTTAGGTAACACCTATAAGTGATATGATATGATATGTGTCTTTCACTTTCTGACTTACTACAAGTCACGTGATTACTTCTAGACTCATCTACGGTGCTGCAAATGGCATTGTGTCCTTTTTTCCCTTGGCTTTTCTTCTGCCTTAGCGGGGACCATTTTTAACAATGTGATTCCCTGAGGGTTGTGGATTAGCTGAACTGGGCAGCCTAACCCTGCCGGCCCGCCCTCCCCAGGTGTGCCTCGTTGAGGTCAATATAAACAGCGCTCCATGCAGCAATAGCCCCTGAAGCTGTGCCTGACTCCATATTCTCTGCCCCGTCAGCAGTCTCGGGGCTGTGCTGGTGGGAGGGAGTGAGGGGCCACAGCTTTGTGGGTGGCCCGGTGTGAGGGGGGTTCTGCTGGCCTTTCTGCAAGTGTTGACAGGATGCCGCCTGTAAAGAAGAGGTTGTGTCACCCATACCTTCCGCTGGAATTTCTCTCTGGACAGAGGTGAGGAAGGAAAAAAGCAGTGGGGCCGGGACAGGAGGGGAATCTCAGGCAGGGCAATGGAAAGCTTCTTGAAGAGCGCCCGGGGCCAGGACCACGCTGGCTGGCCTTCAGGCACCAACTTGGCCTGCGTGCTGTCGCTAGTGTGGCTCCACGGTCCTTCCTCTAGGCTTTCAAGCCCTTGTACATATTCAGGTGTTTTACCTGGAAAGGGTGGGAACAGATCAGCAGCAGCTGGCCTGGGGCTCAGCTCACGTTTACTCACAGATGCCTCGGCACCGTCCCCCAGCTTTTCAATGAGGACGCCCCTTGCGTGGGGGTTGGGTTCCTGGCTGTATGGGAGATGGTTCCCCACCTCGGACCAATTTCAGAATTGTTTACTACTGGAGAAAGTGCCGTGACAGGGTTTTCCTCTGTATAACTCGTGGGTTCAGGTTTTTTTTTTCTTTTATGGTTCAAGTTAGATTTTATTCCCCTTTTATGTATTTATAGATATAAGCATGGAAATAATTCATTCCTATAAATACATCTGTGTGACGGGAAGAACTTTTTTCTCTTTTATTTTTAAATTTTATTTTTTAAAATTTTGAAATTTAATTTTATTTATTTTTTTTATACAGCACGTTATAATGAGTTATGTATTTTATGCATATACATGTATACAGGTCAATCCCAATCTCCCAACTCATCCCACCACCACCACCCCATGGCTTCCCACACTTGGTGTCCATAAGTTTGTTCTCTACCTCTGTGTCTCTATTTCTTCCCTGCAAACCAGTTCATCTGTACCATTTTTAGGCTCCACATATATGCATTAATATACAATATTTGTTTTCCTCTTTCTGACTTACTTCATTCTGTATGACAGTCTCTCTATCCATCGATGTCTCTACAAATGACCCAGTTTCATTCCTTTTTATGGCCGAGTCATATTCCATTTTATATATGTACCACATCTTTATCCATTCATCTGTCTGTGGGCATTTAGGTTGCTTCCATTACCTGGCTATTGTAAATAGTGCTGCAACGAACATTGTGGTGAATGTGCCTTTTTGAAATACGGTTTTCTCTGGGTATATGCCCAGAAGTGGGATTGCTGGATCAGATGGTAATTCTATTTCTAGTATTTTTAAGGAAACTCCATACTGTTCTCCATAGTGACTGTATCAATTTACATTCCCACCAATAGTGGAAGAGGGCTCCTTTTGTCCACACCCTCCCCAGAATTGGTTGTTTGTAGATTTTCTGATGATGCCCATTCTAACAGGTGTGAGGTGATACCTCATTGTAGTTTTGATTTGCATTTCTCTAATAATTAGTGCTGTTGAGCAGCTTTTCATGTGTCTTGGCCATCTCTGTGTCTCCTTTGAAGAAACGTCTCTTTAGATCTTCTGCCCAATTTTTGGGGGGTTGTTTGTTTTTTAATATTAAGCTGCATGAGCTGTTTATATATATTGGAGATTAAACCTCTGTCCATTGATTCGTCTGCAATGATTTTCGCCCATTCTGAGGGATGCCTTTTTCCATTCCCGTGTTTTTTAACAAAAAAGGAAAGAAAGGAAAAGAAGCAGAACACTAATGTGCGTAAAATATGCCTTTTGAAACGGTCGTTTTGAAATATGGACATCCTTTGAATTTTTTGGTCGATATGTGACCCCAGGATTTGTTTTCAGGGCAGGTGTCATTTACAGGCCTGCAATGATTTTGAATATCAACTGACCATTAGCATTGGGATTAAAGCTGCTGTTGTGTGAAACGGCCACAAGGTGGCAGCAGTTCACCCTTACCAAATCTGGTTATTGGGCAAGAGAGCCTCAGTGGAAGTGGTGTTCTAGATTGGAGTTTAGAATGGAATGTGCCAGGAGAAAGCCCCTCACGTTTGTCTCACTACTTCTTGTTCGTGTTTTTAATTTAATTTTATATTTTTTATTACAGCAAGTTTGATTACAATGTTTGGCTTGTTGTAGGTGTGGAAGATGTGGTTCTTTTACACATATGCAGATGACTGTTCTTCCTGGGATCCTTGTCCCATGTATGTTATGACAGAATGTTGAGTAGTCCTCTCTTGGTATTCTGTAGGTCTTTGGTGATTATATATGTCACCTGTGTTTGTATATGTCTGTTAACCCCGATATCGTAATGAAACCAATCCTCACACCTTTCCATTGGTGAACCATAAGTTTGTTTAATGAATCTGTGATTGCCCTTCTCCGTGGAAATATCTGCCCTGGTATCCATTTTTAGGTAACACCTATAAGTGATATGATATGATATGTGACTTTCACTTTCTGACTTACTACAAGTCACGTGATTACTTCTAGACTCATCTACGGTGCTGCAAATGGCATTGTGTTCTTTTTTTCCTTGGCTTCTCTTCTGCCTTAGCGGGGTCCATTTTCAACAATGTGATTCCCTGAGGGTTGTGGATTAGCTGACCTGGGCAGCCTTACCCTGCCGGCCCGCCCTCCCCAGGTGTGCCTCGTTGATATCAATATAAACAGAGCTCCAGGCAGCAATAGCCACTGAAGCTGTGCCTGACTCCATATTCTCTGCCCCGTCAGCAGTCTCGGGGCTGTGCTGGTGGGAGGGAGTGAGGGGCCACAGCTTTCTGGGTGGCCCGGTGTGAGTGGGGTTCTGCTGGCCTTTCTGCACGAGTTGCCAGGCTGCCGCCTGTAAAGAAGAGGATGTGTCACACATAACTTCCGCTAGAATTTCTCTCCGGACAGAGGTGAGGAAGGAAAAAAGCAGTGGGATCCGGGACAGGAGGGGTATCTCAGGCAGGGCAATGGAAAGCTTCTGGAAGAGCGCCCGGGGCCAGGACAACCCTGGCTGGCCTTCAGGCACCAAGTTGGCCTGCGTGCTGTCGCTGGTGTGGCTCCACGGTCCTTCCTCTAGGCTTTCAAGCCCTTGTACATATTCAGGTGTTTTACCTGGAAAGGGTGGGAACAGTTCAGCAGCAGCTGGCCTGGGGCTCAGATCACGTTTACTCACAGATGCCTCGGCACGGTCCCCCAGCTTTGCAATGAGGACGCTCCTTGCGTGGGGGTTGGGTTGCTGGCTGTATGGGAGATGGTTCCCCACCTCGGACCAATTTCAGAATTGTTTACCACTGGAGCAAGTGCCGTGATAGGGTTTTCCTCTGTATAACTCGTGGGTTCAGGTTTTTTTTTCTTTTAGGGTTCAAGTTAGATTTTATTCCCCTTTTATGTATTTATAGATATAAGCATGGAAATAATTCATTCCTATAAATACATCTGTGTGACATGAAAATTTTTTTCTCTTTTATTTTTAAATTTTATTTATTAAAATTTTGAAATTTAATTTTATTTAAATTTTTTATACAGCACGTTATTATTAGTTATGTATTTTATGTATATACATGTATACAGGTCAATCCCAAACTCCCAACTAATCCCACCACCACCACCCCATGGCTTCCAACACTTGGTGTCCATACGTTTGTTCTCTACCTCTGTGTCTCTATTTCTTCCCTGCAAACCAGTTCATCTGTACCATTTTTTTAGGTTCCACATATATGCATTAATATACAATATTTGTTTTCCTCTTTCTGACTTACTTCATTCTGTATGACCGTCTCTCGATCCATCGATGTCTCTACAAATGACCCAGTTTCATTCCTTTTTATGGCCGAGTCATATTCCATTTCATATATGTACCACGTCTTTATCCATTCATCTGTCTGTGGGCATTTAGGTTGCTTCCATTACCTGGCTATTGTAAATAGTGCTGCAATGAACATTGTGGTGAATGTGCCTTTTTGATGTACGGTTTTCTCTGGGTATATGCCCAGAAGTGGGATTGCTGGATCAGATGGTAATTCTATTTCTAGTTTTTTTAAGGAAACTCCATACTGTTCTCCATAGTGACTGTATCAATTTACATTCCCACCAATAGTGGAAGAGGGCTCCTTTTGTCCACACCCTCCCCAGAATTGGTTGTTTGTAGATTTTCTGATGATGCCGATTCTAACAGGTGTGAGGTGATACCTCATTGTAGTTTTGATTTGCATTTCTCTAATAATTAGTGCTGTTGAGCAGCTTTTCATGTGTCTTGGCCATCTCTGTGTCTCCTTTGAAAAAACGTCTCTTTAGATCTTCTGCCCATTTTTTTTGGGTTGTTTGTTTTTTTAATATTAAGCTGCATGAGCTGTTTATATATATTGGAGATTAAACCTGTGTCCATTGATTCGTTTGCAACGATTTTCACCCATCCTGAGGGATGCCTTTTTCCATTCCCCTTTTTTTTAACAAAAAAGGAAAGAAAGGAAAAGAAGCAGAACACTAATGTGCGTAAAATATGCCTTTTGAAACGGTCGTTTTGAAATATGGACGTCCTTTGAATTTTTTGGTCGATATGTGACCCCAGGATTTGTTTTCAGGGCAGGTGTCATTTACAGGCCTGCAATGATTTTGAATATCAACTGACCATTAGCGTTGGGATTAAAGCTGCTGTTGTGTGAAACGGCCACAAGGTGGCAGCAGTTCACCCTTACCAAATCTGTTTACTAGGGCAAGAGAGCCTCAGTGGAAGTGGTGTTCTAGATTGGAATTTAGAATGGAATGTGCCAGGAGAAAGCCCCTCATGTTTGTCTCACTACATCTTGTTCGTGTTTTTAATTTAAATTTTTTCTATTTTTTATTACAGCAAGTTTGATTACAATGTTAGGCTTGTTGTAGGTGTGGAAGATGTGGTTCTTTTACACATATACAGATGTCTGTTCTTCCTGGGATCCTTTTCCCATGTACGTTATGACAGAATGTTGAGTAGTCCTCTCTTGGTATTCTGTAGGTCTTTGGTGATTATATATGTCACCGGTGTTTGTATATGTCTGTTAACCCCGATATCGTAATGAAACCAAACCTCACACCTTTCCATTGGTGAACCATATGTTTGTTTAATGAATCTGTGATTGCCCTTCTCCGTGGAAATATCTGCCCTGGTATCCATTTTTAGGTAACACCTCTAAGTGATATGATATGTGTCTTTCACTTTCTGACTTACTACAAGTCACGTGATTACTTCTAGACTCATCTACGGGGCTGCAAATGGCATTTTTTCCTTTTTTCCCTTGACTTCTCTTCTGCGTTTGCGGGGTCAATTTTCAACAATGTGATTCCCTGAGGGTTGTGGATTAGCTGACCTGGGCAGACTTACCCTGCCGGCCTGCCCTCCCCAGGTGTGCCTCGTTGAGGTCAATATAAACAGCGCTCCAGGCAGCAATAGCCACTGAAGCTGTGCCTGACTCCATATTCTCTGCCCCGTCAGCAGTCTCTGGGCTGTGCTGGTGGGAGGGAGTGAGGGGCCACAGCTTTGTGGGTGGCCAGGTGTGAGCGGGGTTCTGCTGGCCTTTCTGCAGGAGTTGCCAGGCTGCCGCCTGTAAAGAAGAGGATGTGTCACCTATACCTTCCGCTGGAATTTCTCTCCGGAGAGAGGTGAGGAAGGAAAAAAGCAGTGGGTTCCGGGACAGGAGGGGTATCTCAGGCAGGGCAATGGAAAGCTTCTAGAAGAGCGCCTGGGGCCAGGACCTCGATGGGTGGCCTGCAGGCACCAAGTTGGCCTGCGTGCTGTCGCTGGTGTGGCTCCACGGTCCTTCCTCTAGGCTTTCAAGCCCTTGTACATATTCAGGTGTTTTACCTGGAAAGGGTGGGAACAGTTCAGCAGCATCTGGCCTGGGGCTCAGCTCACGTTTACTCACAGATGCATCGGCACAGTCCCCCAGCTTTTCAATGAGGACGCTCCTTGTGTGGGGGGTGGGTGGCTGGCTGTATGGGAGATGGTTCCCCACCTCTGACCAATTTCAGAATTGTTTACCGCTGGAGCAAGTGCCGTGATAGGGTTTTCCTCTGTATAACTCGTGGGTTCAATTTTTTTTTCTTTTATGGTTCAAGTTAGATTTTATTCCTCTTTTATGTATTTATAAATATAAGCATGGAAATAATTCATTCCTATAAATACATCTGTGTGACGGGAAGAATTTTTTCTGTTTAATTTTTAAATTTTATTTTTTAAAATTTTGAAATTTAATTTTATTTATGTTTTTATACAGCAGGTTATTATTAGTTATGTATTTTATGCATATACATGTATACAGGTCAATCCCAATCTCCCAACTCATCCCACCACCACCACCCCATGGCTTCCCACACTTGGTGTCCATACGTTTGTTCTCTACCTCTGTGTCTCTATTTCTTCCCTGCAAACCAGTTCATCTGTACCATTTTTTTAGGTTCCACATATATGCATTAATATACAATATTTGTTTTCCTCTTTCTGACTTACTTCATTCTGTATGACAGTCTCTCGATCCATCGATGTCTCTACAAATGACCCAGTTTCATTCCCTTTTATGGCCGAGTCATATTCCATTTCATATATGTACCACATCTTTATCCATTCATCTGTTTGTGGGCATTTAGGTTGCTTCCATTACCTGGCTATTGTAAATAGTGCTGCAATGAACATTGTGGTGAATGTGCCTTTTTGATTTACGGTTTTCTCTGGGTATATGCCCAGAAGTGGGATTGCTGGATCAGATGGTAATTCTATTTCTAGTATTTTTAAGGAAACTCCATACTGTTCTCCATAGTGACTGTATCAATTTACATTCCCACCAATAGTGGAAGAGGGCTCCTTTTGTCCACACCCTCCCCAGAATTGGTTGTTTGTAGATTTTCTGATGATGCCCATTCTAACAGGTGTGAGGTGATACCTCATTGTAGTTTTGATTTGCATTTCTCTAATAATTAGTGCTGTTGAGCAGCTTCTCATGTGTCTTGGCCATCTCTGTGTCTCCTTTGAAGAAACGTCTCTTTAGATCTTCTGCCCAATTTTTGGGGGGTTGTTTGTTTTTTAATATTAAGCTGCATGA
This sequence comes from Mesoplodon mirus, assembly GCF_964341445.2. Classification (NCBI taxonomy): domain Eukaryota; kingdom Metazoa; phylum Chordata; class Mammalia; order Artiodactyla; family Ziphiidae; genus Mesoplodon; species Mesoplodon mirus. Next base: position 117,909,371 of record NC_138984.1, read on the forward strand.
GCTGTTTATATATATTGGAGATTAAACCTCTGTCCATTGATTCGTCTGCAATGATTTTCGCCCATTCTGAGGGATGCCTTTTTCCATTCCCGTGTTTTTTAACAAAAAAGGAAAGAAAGGAAAAGAAGCAGAACACTAATGTGCGTAAAATATGCCTTTTGAAACGGTCGTTTTGAAATATGGACATCCTTTGAATTTTTTGGTCGATATGTGACCCCAGGATTTGTTTTCAGGGCAGGTGTCATTTACAGGCCTGCAATGATTTTGAATATCAACTGACCATTAGCATTGGGATTAAAGCTGCTGTTGTGTGAAACGGCCACAAGGTGGCAGCAGTTCACCCTTACCAAATCTGGTTATTGGGCAAGAGAGCCTCAGTGGAAGTGGTGTTCTAGATTGGAGTTTAGAATGGAATGTGCCAGGAGAAAGCCCCTCACGTTTGTCTCACTACTTCTTGTTCGTGTTTTTAATTTAATTTTATATTTTTTATTACAGCAAGTTTGATTACAATGTTTGGCTTGTTGTAGGTGTGGAAGATGTGGTTCTTTTACACATATGCAGATGACTGTTCTTCCTGGGATCCTTGTCCCATGTATGTTATGACAGAATGTTGAGTAGTCCTCTCTTGGTATTCTGTAGGTCTTTGGTGATTATATATGTCACCTGTGTTTGTATATGTCTGTTAACCCCGATATCGTAATGAAACCAATCCTCACACCTTTCCATTGGTGAACCATAAGTTTGTTTAATGAATCTGTGATTGCCCTTCTCCGTGGAAATATCTGCCCTGGTATCCATTTTTAGGTAACACCTATAAGTGATATGATATGATATGTGACTTTCACTTTCTGACTTACTACAAGTCACGTGATTACTTCTAGACTCATCTACGGTGCTGCAAATGGCATTGTGTTCTTTTTTTCCTTGGCTTCTCTTCTGCCTTAGCGGGGTCCATTTTCAACAATGTGATTCCCTGAGGGTTGTGGATTAGCTGACCTGGGCAGCCTTACCCTGCCGGCCCGCCCTCCCCAGGTGTGCCTCGTTGATATCAATATAAACAGAGCTCCAGGCAGCAATAGCCACTGAAGCTGTGCCTGACTCCATATTCTCTGCCCCGTCAGCAGTCTCGGGGCTGTGCTGGTGGGAGGGAGTGAGGGGCCACAGCTTTCTGGGTGGCCCGGTGTGAGTGGGGTTCTGCTGGCCTTTCTGCACGAGTTGCCAGGCTGCCGCCTGTAAAGAAGAGGATGTGTCACACATAACTTCCGCTAGAATTTCTCTCCGGACAGAGGTGAGGAAGGAAAAAAGCAGTGGGATCCGGGACAGGAGGGGTATCTCAGGCAGGGCAATGGAAAGCTTCTGGAAGAGCGCCCGGGGCCAGGACAACCCTGGCTGGCCTTCAGGCACCAAGTTGGCCTGCGTGCTGTCGCTGGTGTGGCTCCACGGTCCTTCCTCTAGGCTTTCAAGCCCTTGTACATATTCAGGTGTTTTACCTGGAAAGGGTGGGAACAGTTCAGCAGCAGCTGGCCTGGGGCTCAGATCACGTTTACTCACAGATGCCTCGGCATGGTCCCCCAGCTTTGCAATGAGGACGCTCCTTGCGTGGGGGTTGGGTTGCTGGCTGTATGGGAGATGGTTCCCCACCTCGGACCAATTTCAGAATTGTTTACCACTGGAGCAAGTGCCGTGATAGGGTTTTCCTCTGTATAACTCGTGGGTTCAGGTTTTTTTTTCTTTTAGGGTTCAAGTTAGATTTTATTCCCCTTTTATGTATTTATAGATATAAGCATGGAAATAATTCATTCCTATAAATACATCTGTGTGACATGAAAATTTTTTTCTCTTTTATTTTTAAATTTTATTTATTAAAATTTTGAAATTTAATTTTATTTAAATTTTTTATACAGCACGTTATTATTAGTTATGTATTTTATGTATATACATGTATACAGGTCAATCCCAAACTCCCAACTAATCCCACCACCACCACCCCATGGCTTCCAACACTTGGTGTCCATACGTTTGTTCTCTACCTCTGTGTCTCTATTTCTTCCCTGCAAACCAGTTCATCTGTACCATTTTTTTAGGTTCCACATATATGCATTAATATACAATATTTGTTTTCCTCTTTCTGACTTACTTCATTCTGTATGACCGTCTCTCGATCCATCGATGTCTCTACAAATGACCCAGTTTCATTCCTTTTTATGGCCGAGTCATATTCCATTTCATATATGTACCACGTCTTTATCCATTCATCTGTCTGTGGGCATTTAGGTTGCTTCCATTACCTGGCTATTGTAAATAGTGCTGCAATGAACATTGTGGTGAATGTGCCTTTTTGATGTACGGTTTTCTCTGGGTATATGCCCAGAAGTGGGATTGCTGGATCAGATGGTAATTCTATTTCTAGTTTTTTTAAGGAAACTCCATACTGTTCTCCATAGTGACTGTATCAATTTACATTCCCACCAATAGTGGAAGAGGGCTCCTTTTGTCCACACCCTCCCCAGAATTGGTTGTTTGTAGATTTTCTGATGATGCCGATTCTAACAGGTGTGAGGTGATACCTCATTGTAGTTTTGATTTGCATTTCTCTAATAATTAGTGCTGTTGAGCAGCTTTTCATGTGTCTTGGCCATCTCTGTGTCTCCTTTGAAAAAACGTCTCTTTAGATCTTCTGCCCATTTTTTTTGGGTTGTTTGTTTTTTTAATATTAAGCTGCATGAGCTGTTTATATATATTGGAGATTAAACCTGTGTCCATTGATTCGTTTGCAACGATTTTCACCCATCCTGAGGGATGCCTTTTTCCATTCCCCTTTTTTTTAACAAAAAAGGAAAGAAAGGAAAAGAAGCAGAACACTAATGTGCGTAAAATATGCCTTTTGAAACGGTCGTTTTGAAATATGGACGTCCTTTGAATTTTTTGGTCGATATGTGACCCCAGGATTTGTTTTCAGGGCAGGTGTCATTTACAGGCCTGCAATGATTTTGAATATCAACTGACCATTAGCGTTGGGATTAAAGATGCTGTTGTGTGAAACGGCCACAAGGTGGCAGCAGTTCACCCTTACCAAATCTGTTTACTAGGGCAAGAGAGCCTCAGTGGAAGTGGTGTTCTAGATTGGAATTTAGAATGGAATGTGCCAGGAGAAAGCCCCTCATGTTTGTCTCACTACATCTTGTTCGTGTTTTTAATTTAAATTTTTTCTATTTTTTATTACAGCAAGTTTGATTACAATGTTAGGCTTGTTGTAGGTGTGGAAGATGTGGTTCTTTTACACATATACAGATGTCTGTTCTTCCTGGGATCCTTTTCCCATGTACGTTATGACAGAATGTTGAGTAGTCCTCTCTTGGTATTCTGTAGGTCTTTGGTGATTATATATGTCACCGGTGTTTGTATATGTCTGTTAACCCCGATATCGTAATGAAACCAAACCTCACACCTTTCCATTGGTGAACCATATGTTTGTTTAATGAATCTGTGATTGCCCTTCTCCGTGGAAATATCTGCCCTGGTATCCATTTTTAGGTAACACCTCTAAGTGATATGATATGTGTCTTTCACTTTCTGACTTACTACAAGTCACGTGATTACTTCTAGACTCATCTACGGGGCTGCAAATGGCATTTTTTCCTTTTTTCCCTTGACTTCTCTTCTGCGTTTGCGGGGTCAATTTTCAACAATGTGATTCCCTGAGGGTTGTGGATTAGCTGACCTGGGCAGACTTACCCTGCCGGCCTGCCCTCCCCAGGTGTGCCTCGTTGAGGTCAATATAAACAGCGCTCCAGGCAGCAATAGCCACTGAAGCTGTGCCTGACTCCATATTCTCTGCCCCGTCAGCAGTCTCTGGGCTGTGCTGGTGGGAGGGAGTGAGGGGCCACAGCTTTGTGGGTGGCCAGGTGTGAGCGGGGTTCTGCTGGCCTTTCTGCAGGAGTTGCCAGGCTGCCGCCTGTAAAGAAGAGGATGTGTCACCTATACCTTCCGCTGGAATTTCTCTCCGGACAGAGGTGAGGAAGGAAAAAAGCAGTGGGTTCCGGGACAGGAGGGGTATCTCAGGCAGGGCAATGGAAAGCTTCTAGAAGAGCGCCTGGGGCCAGGACCTCGATGGGTGGCCTGCAGGCACCAAGTTGGCCTGCGTGCTGTCGCTGGTGTGGCTCCACGGTCCTTCCTCTAGGCTTTCAAGCCCTTGTACATATTCAGGTGTTTTACCTGGAAAGGGTGGGAACAGTTCAGCAGCATCTGGCCTGGGGCTCAGCTCACGTTTACTCACAGATGCATCGGCACAGTCCCCCAGCTTTTCAATGAGGACGCTCCTTGTGTGGGGGGTGGGTGGCTGGCTGTATGGGAGATGGTTCCCCACCTCTGACCAATTTCAGAATTGTTTACCGCTGGAGCAAGTGCCGTGATAGGGTTTTCCTCTGTATAACTCGTGGGTTCAATTTTTTTTTCTTTTATGGTTCAAGTTAGATTTTATTCCTCTTTTATGTATTTATAAATATAAGCATGGAAATAATTCATTCCTATAAATACATCTGTGTGACGGGAAGAATTTTTTCTGTTTAATTTTTAAATTTTATTTTTTAAAATTTTGAAATTTAATTTTATTTATGTTTTTATACAGCAGGTTATTATTAGTTATGTATTTTATGCATATACATGTATACAGGTCAATCCCAATCTCCCAACTCATCCCACCACCACCACCCCATGGCTTCCCACACTTGGTGTCCATACGTTTGTTCTCTACCTCTGTGTCTCTATTTCTTCCCTGCAAACCAGTTCATCTGTACCATTTTTTTAGGTTCCACATATATGCATTAATATACAATATTTGTTTTCCTCTTTCTGACTTACTTCATTCTGTATGACAGTCTCTCGATCCATCGATGTCTCTACAAATGACCCAGTTTCATTCCCTTTTATGGCCGAGTCATATTCCATTTCATATATGTACCACATCTTTATCCATTCATCTGTTTGTGGGCATTTAGGTTGCTTCCATTACCTGGCTATTGTAAATAGTGCTGCAATGAACATTGTGGTGAATGTGCCTTTTTGATTTACGGTTTTCTCTGGGTATATGCCCAGAAGTGGGATTGCTGGATCAGATGGTAATTCTATTTCTAGTTTTTTTAAGGAAACTCCATACTGTTCTCCATAGTGACTGTATCAATTTACATTCCCACCAATAGTGGAAGAGGGCTCCTTTTGTCCACACCCTCCCCAGAATTGGTTGTTTGTAGATTTTCTGATGATGCCGATTCTAACAGGTGTGAGGTGATACCTCATTGTAGTTTTTATTTGCATTTCTCTAATAATTAGTTCTGTTGAGCAGCTTTTCATGTGCGTCTTGGCCATGTCTGTGTCTTCTTTGAAGAAATGTCTCTTTAGATCTTCTGCCAATTTTTGTATTGGGTTGTTAGTTTTTTTTAATATTAAGCTGCTTGCGTTGTTTATATATATTGGAGATTAAACCTCTGTCCATTGATTCATCTGCAACGATTTTCGCCCATTCTGAGGGATGCCTTTTTCCATTCCCGTGTTTTTTAAAAAAAAAAGGAAAGAAAGGAAAAGAAGCAGAACACTAATGTGCATAAAATATGCCTTTTGAAATGGTCGTTTTGAAATACGGACGTCCTTTGAATTTTTTGGTCGTTATGTGACCCCAGGATTTGTTTTCAGGGCAGGTGTCATGTACAGGCCTGCAATGATTTTGAATATCAACTGACCATTAGCGTTGGGCTTAAAGCTGCTGTTGTGTGAAACGGCCACAAGGTGGCAGCAGTTCACCCTTACCAAATCTGGTTACTAGGGCAAGAGAGCCTCAGTGGAAGTGGTGTTCTAGATTGGAGTTTAGAATGGAATGTGCCAGGAGTAAGCCCCTCACATTTGTCTCACTACTTCTTGTTCGTGTTTTTAATTTAATTTTTTATTTTTTATTACAGCAAGATTGATTACAATGTTTGGCTTGTTGTATGTGTGGAAGATGTGGTTCTTTTACACATATACAGATGACTGTTCTTCTTGGGATCCTTTTCCCATGTACGTTATGACAGAATGTTGAGTAGTTCTCTCTTGGTGTTCTGTAGGTCTTTGGTGATTATATATGTCACCTGTGTTTGTATATGTCTGTTAAACCCGATATCGTAATGAAACCAATCCTCACACCTTTCCATTGGTGAACCATAAGTTTGTTTAATGAATCTGTGATTGCCCTTCTCCGTGGAAATATCTGCCCTGGCATCCATTTTTAGGTAAAACCTCTAAGTGATATGATATGTGTCTTTCACTTTCTGACTTACTATAAGTCACGTGATTACTTCTAGACACATCTACGGGGCTGCAAATGGCATTTTTTCCTTTTTTCCCTTGGCTTCTCTTCTGCCTTTGCGGGGTCCATTTTCAACAATGTGATTCCCTGAGGGTTGTGGATTAGCTGACCTGTGCAGCCTTACCCTGCCGGCCTGCCCTCCCCAGGTGTGCCTCGTTGAGGTCAATATAAACAGCGCTCCAGGCAGCAATAGCCACTGAAGCTGTGCCTGACTCCATATTCTCTGCCCCGTCAGCAGTCTCGGGGCTATGCCTGTGGGAGGGAGTGAGGGGCCACAGCTTTGTGGGTGGCCAGGTGTGAGCGGGGTTCTGCTGGCCTTTCTGCAGGAGTTGCCAGGCTGCCGCCTGTAAAGAAGAGGATGTGTCACCCATACCTTCCGCTGGAATTTCTCTCCGGACAGAGGTGAGGAAGGAAAAAAGCAGTGGGGGCCGGGACAGGAGGGGTATCTCAGGCAGGGCAATGGAAAGCTTCTAGAAGAGCGCCCGGGGCCAGGACCTCGCTGGGTGGCCTGCAGGCACCAAGTTGGCCTTCGTGCTGTCGCTGGTGTGGCTCCACGGTCCTTCTTCTAGGCTTTCAAGCCCTTGTACATATTCAGGTGTTTTACCTGGAAAGGGTGGGAACAGTTCAGCAGCAGCTGGCCTGGGGCTCAGCTCACGTTTACTCACAGATGCCTCGGCACGGTCCCCCAGCTTTGCAATGAGGACGCTCCTTGTGTCGGGGGTGGGTTGCTGGCTGTATGGGAGATGGTTACCCACCTCTGACCAATTTCAGAATTGTTTACCACTGGAGCAAGTGCCCTGATACGGTTTTCCTCTGTACAACTCCTGGGTTCAGGTTTTTATTTTTCTTTTATGGTTCAAGTTAGATTTTATTCCCCTTTTATGTATTTATAGATATAAGCATGGAATTAATTCATTCCTATAAATACATCTGTGTGACGGGAAGAATTTTTTCTGTTTTATTTTTAAATTTTATTTTTTAAAATTTTGAAATTTAATTTTATTTATTTATTTTATACAGCACGTTATTATTAGTTATGTATTTTATGTATATACATGTACACAGGTCAATCCCAAACTCCCAACTCATCCCACCACCACCACCCCATGGCTTCCCAAACTTGGTGTCCATACGTTTGTTCTCTACCTCTGTGTCTCTATTTCTTCCCTGCAAACCAGTTCATCTGTACCATTTTTAGGCTCCACATATATGCATTAATATACAATATTTGTTTTCCTCTTTCTGACTTACTTCATTCTGTATGACAGTCTCTCGATCCATCGATGTCTCTACAAATGACCCAGTTTCATTCCTTTTTATGGCCGAGTCATATTCCATTTTATATATGTACCACATCTTTATCCATTCATCTGTCTGTGGGCATTTAGGTTGCTTCCATTACCTGGCTATTGTAAATAGTGCTGCAACGAACATTGTGGTGAATGTGCCTTTTTGAAATACGGTTTTCTCTGGGTATATGCCCAGAAGTGGGATTGCTGGATCAGATGGTAATTCTATTTCTAGTATTTTTAAGGAGACTCCATACTGTTCTCCATAGTGACTGTATCATTTTACATTCCCACCAATAGTGGAAGAGGGCTCCTTTTGTCCACACCCTCCCCAGAATTGGTTGTTTGTAGATTTTCTGATGATGCCGATTCTAACAGGTGTGAGGTGATACCTCATTGTAGTTTTGATTTGCATTTCTCTAATAATTAGTGCTGTAGAGCAGCTTTTCATGTGTGTCTTGGCCATCTCTGTGTCTCCTTTGAAGAAACGTCTCTTTAGATCTTCTGCCCATTTTTGGGGGGGTTGTTTGTTTTTTTAATATTAAGGTGCATGAGCTGTTTATATATATTGGAGATTAAACCTCTGTCCATTGATTCATGTGCAACGATTTTCGCCCATTCTGAGGGATGCCTTTTTCCATTCCCGTGTTTTTTAACAAAAAAGGAAAGAAAGGAAAAGAAGCAGAACAATAATGTGCGTAAAATATGCCTTTTGAAATGGTCGTTTTGAAATATGGACGACCTTTGAATTTTTTGGTCGATATGTGACCCCAGGATTTGTTTTCAGGGCAGGTGTCATTTACAGGCCTGCAATGATTTTGAATATCAACTGACCATTAGCGTTGGGATTAAAGCTGCTGTTGTGTGAAACGGCCACAAGGTGGCAGCAGTTCACCCTTACCAAATCTGGTTACTATGGCAAGAGAGCCTCAGTGGAAGTGGTGTTCTAGATTGGAGTTTAGAATGGAATGTGCCAGGAGAAAGCCCCTCACGTTTGTCTCACTACTTTTTGTTCGTGTTTTTAATTTAATTTTTTATTTTTTATTACAGCAAGTTTGATTACAATGTTTGGCTTGTTGTAGGTGTGGAAGATGTGGTTCTTTTACACATATACAGATGTCTGTACTTCCTGGGATCCTTTTCCCATGTACGTTATGACAGAATGTTGAGTAGTCCTCTCTTGGTATTCTGTAGGTCTTTGGTGATTATATATGTCACCTGTGTTTGTATATGTCTGTTAACCCCGATATCGTAATGAAACCAATCCTCACACCTTTCCATTGGTGAAGCATAAGTTTGTTTAATGAATCTGTGATTGCCCTTCTCCGTGGAAATATCTGCCCTGGTATCCATTTTTAGGTAACACCTATAAGTGATATGATATGATATGTGTCTTTCACTTTCTGACTTACTACAAGTCACGTGATTACTTCTAGACTCATCTACGGTGCTGCAAATGGCATTGTGTTCTTTTTTCCCTTGGCTTCTCTTCTGCCTTAGCGGGGTCCATTTTCAACAATGTGATTCCCTGAGGGTTGTGGATTAGCTGAACTGGGCAGCCTTACCCTACCGGCCCACCCTCCCCAGGTGTGCATCGTTGAGGTCAATATAAACAGCGCTCCAGGCAGCAATAGCCCCTGAAGCTGTGCCTGACTCCATATTCTGTGCCCCGTCAGCAGTCTCGGGGCTGTGCTGGTGGGAGGGAGTGAGGGTCCACAGCTTTGTGGGTGGCCCGGTGTGAGTGGGGTTCTGCTGGCCTATCTGCAGGAGTTGCCAGGCTGCCGCCGGTAAAGAAGAGGATGTGTCACCCATACCTTCCGCTGGAATTTCTCTCCGGACAGAGGTGAGGAAGGAAAAAAATCATTGGGGGCCGGGACAGGAGGGGTATCTCAGGCAGGGCAATGGAAAGCTTCTGGAAGAGCGCCAGGGTCCAGGATCACCCTGGCTGGCCTGCAGGCACCAAGTTGGCCTGCGTGCTGTTGCTGGTGAGGCTCCACGGTCCTTCCTCTAGGTTTTCAAGCCCTTGTACATATTCAGGTGTTTTACCTGGAAAGGGTGGGAACAGTTCAGCAGCAGCTGGCCTGGGGCTCAGCTCACGTTTACTCACAGATGCCTCGGCACGGTCCCACAGCTTTTCAATGAGGACGCTCCTTGTGTGGGGGGTGGGTGGCTGGCTGTATGGGAGAGGGTTCCCCACCTCTGACCAATTTCAGAATTGTTTACCACTGGAGCAAGTGCCGTGATAGGGTTTTCCTCTGTATAACTCGTGGGTTCAGGTTTTTTTTTTTCTTTTATGGTTCAAGTTAGATTTTATTCCCCTTTTATGTATTTATAAATATAAGCATGGAAATAATTCATTCCTATAAATACATCTGTGTGACGGGAAGAACTTTTTTCTGTTTTATTTTTAAATTTTATTTTTTAAAATTTTGTAATTTAATTTTATTTATTTTTTTATACAGCACGTTATTATTAGTTATGTATTTTATGCATATACATGTATACAGGTCAATCCCAAACACCCACTCATCCCACCACCACCACCCCATGGCTTCCCACACTTGGTGTCCATACGTTTGTTCTCTACATCTGTGTCTCTATTTCTTCCCTGCAAACCAGTTCATCTGTACCATTTTTAGGCTCCACATATATGCATTAATATACAATATTTGTTTTCCTCTTTCTGACTTACTTCATTCTGTATGACAGTCTCTCGATCCATCGATGTCTCTACAAATGACCCAGTTTCATTCCTTTTTATGGCCGAGTAGTATTCCATTTTATATATGTACCACATCTTTATCCATTCATCTGTCTGTGGGCATTTAGGTTGCTTCCATTACCTGGCTATTGTAAATAGTGCTGCAACGAACATTGTGGTGAATGTGCCTTTTTGAAATACGGTTTTCTCTGGGTATATGCCCAGAAGTGGGATTGCTGGATCAGATGGTAATTCTATTTCTAGTTTTTTTAAGGAAACTCCATACTGTTCTCCATAGTGACTGTATCAATTTACATTCCCTCCAATAGTGGAAGAGGGCTCCTTCTGTCCACACCCTCCACAGAATTGGTTGTTTGTAGATTTTCTGATGATGCCGATTCTAACAGGTGTGAGGTGATACCTCATTGTAGTTTTGATTTGCATTTCTCTAATAATTAGTGTTGTTGAGCAGCTTTTCATGTGCGTCTTGGCCATCTCTGTGTCTCCTTTGAAGAAACGTCTCTTTAGATCTTCTGCCCATTTTTTTTGGGTTGTTTGTTTTTTTAATATTAAGCTGCATGAGCTGTTTATATATATTGGAGATTAAACCTCTGTCCATTGATTCGTCTGCAACGATTTTCGCCCATTCTGAGGGATGCCTTTTTCCATTCCCGTGTTTTTTAACAAAAAAGGAAAGAAAGGAAAAGAAGCAGAACACTAATGTGCGTAAAATATGCCTTTTGAAACGGTCGTTTTGAAATATGGACGTCCTTTGAATTTTTTGGTCGATATGTGACCCCAGGATTTGTTTTCAGGGCAGGTGTCATTTACAGGCCTGCAATGATTTTGAATATCAACTGACCATTAGCGTTGGGATTAAAGCTGCTGTTGTGTGAAACGGCCACAAGGTGGCAGCAGTTCTCCCTTACCAAATCTGGTTACTAGGGCAAGAGAGCCTCAGTGGAAGTGGTGTTCTAGATTGGAATTTAGAATGGAATGTGCCAGGAGAAAGCCCCTTACGTTTGTCTCACTACTTCTTGCTCGTGTTTTTAATTTAATTTTTTTAATTTTTTATTACAGCAAGTTTGATTACAATGTTTGGCTTGTTGTAGGTGTTGAAGATGTGGTTCTTTTACACATATACAGATGTCTGTTGTTCCTGGGATCCTTTTCCCATGTACGTTATAACAGAATGTTGAGTACTCCTCTCTTGGTATTCAGTAGGTCTTTGGTGATTATATATGTCACCTGTGTTTGTATATGTCTGTTAACCCCGATATCGTAATGAAACCAATCCTCACACCTTTCCATTGGTGAACCATAAGTTTGTTTAATGAATCTGTGATTGCCCTTCTCCGTGGAAATATCTGCCCTGGTATCCATTTTTAGGTAACACCTATAAGTGATATGATATGATATGTGTCTTTCTCTTTCTGACTTACTACAAGTCACGTGATTACTTCTAGACTCATCTACGGTGCTGCAAATGGCATTGTGTCCTTTTTTCCCTTGGCTTCTCTTCTGCCTTAGCGGGGTCCATTTTCAACAATGTGATTCCCTGAGGGTTGTGGATTAGCTGACCTGGGCAGCCTTACCCTGCCAGCCCGCCCTCCCCAGGTGTGCCTCGTTGAGGTCAATATAAACAGCGCTCCAGGCAGCAATAGCCCCTGAAGCTGTGCCTGACTCCATATTCTCTTCCTCGTCAGCAGTCTCGGGGCTGTGCTGGTGGGAGGGATTGAGGGGCCACAGCTTTGTGGGTGGCCCGCTGTGAGTGGGGTTCTGCTGGCCTTTCTGCAGGAGTTGCCAGGCTGCCGCCTGTAAAGAAGAGGATGTGTCACCCATACCTTCAGATGGAATTTCTCTCCGGACAGAGGTGAGGAAGGAAAAAAGCAGTGGGGGCCGGGACAGGAGGGGAATCTCAGGCAGGGCAATGGAAAGCTAATGGAAGAGCGCCCGGGGCCAGGACCACCCTGGCTGACCTGCAGGCACCAAGTTGGCCTGCGTGCTGTCGCTGGTGTGGCTCCACGGTCCTTCCTCTAGGCTTTCAAGCCCTTGTACATATTCAGGTGTTTTACCTGGAAAGGGTGGGAACAGTTCAGTAGCAGCTGGCCTGGGGCTCAACTCACCTTTATTCACAGATGCCTCGGCACGGTCCCCCAGCTTTGCAATGAGGACGCTCCTTGCGTGGGGAGTGGGTTGCTCGCTGTATGGGAGATGGTTCCCACCTCTGACCAATTTCAGAATTGTTTACCGCTGGAGCAAGTGCCGTGATATGGTTTTCCTCTGTATAACTCGTGGGTTCACTTTTTTTTTCTTTTATGGTTCAAGTTAGATTTTATTCCTCTTTTATGTATTTATAAATATAAGCATGGAAATAATTCATACCTATAAATACACCTGTGTGACGGGAAGAATTTTTTCTGTTTTATTTTTAAATTTTATTTTTTAAAATTTTGAAATTTAATTTTATTTATGTTTTTATACAGCAGGTTATTATTAGTTATGTATTTTATGCATATACATGTATACAGGTCAATCCCAATCTCCCAACTCATCCCACAACCACCACCCCATGGCTTCCCACACTTGGTGTCCATACGTTTGTTCTCTACCTCTGTGTCTCTATTTCTTCCCTGCAAACCAGTTCATCTGTACCATTTTTTTAGGTTCCACATATATGCATTAATATACAATATTTGTTTTCCTCTTTCTGACTTACTTCATTCTGTATGACAGTCTCTCGATCCATCGATGTCTCTACAAATGACCCAGTTTCATTCCCTTTTATGGCCGAGTCATATTCCATTTCATATATGTACCACATCTTTATCCATTCATCTGTCTGTGGGCATTTAGGTGGCTTCCATTACCTGGCTATTGTAAATAGTGCTGCAATGAACATTGTGGTGAATGTGCCTTTTTGATTTACGGTATTCTCTGGGTATATGCCCAGAAGTGGGATTGCTGGATCAGATGGTAATTCTATTTCTAGTTTTTTTAAGGAAACTCCATACTGTTCTCCATAGTGACTGTATCAATTTACATTCCCACCAATAGTGGAAGAGGGCTCCTTTTGTCCACACCCTCCCCAGAATTGGTTGTTTGTAGATTTTCTGATGATGCCGATTCTAACAGGTGTGAGGTGATACCTCATTGTAGTTTTGATTTTCATTTCTCTAATAATTAGTTCTGTTGAGCAGCTTTTCATGTGCGTCTTGGCCATCTCTGTGTCTTCTTTGAAGAAATGTCTCTTTAGATCTTCTGCCCATTTTTGTATTGGGTTGTTTGTTTTTTTAATATTAAGCTGCTTGAGTTGTTTATATATATTGGAGATTAAACCTCTGTCCATTGATTCGTCTGCAACGATTTTCGCCCATTCTGAGGGATGCCTTTTTCCATTCCCGTGTTTTTTAACAAAACAGGAAAGAAAGGAAAAGAAGCAGAACACTAATGTGCGTAAAATATGCCTTTTGAAATGGTCGTTTTGAAATATGGACGTCCTTTGAATTTTTTGGTCGATATGTGACCCCAGGATTTGTTTTCAGGGCAGGTGTCATTTACAGGCCTGCAATGATTTTGAATATCAACTGACCATTAGCGTTGGGATTAAAGCTGCTGTTGTGTGAAACGGCCACAAGGTGGCAGCAGTTCACCCTTACCAAATCTGGTTACTAGGGCAAGAGAGCCTCAGTGGAAGTGGTGTTCTAGATTGGAGTTTAGAATGGAATGTGCCAGGAGAAAGCCCCTCACGTTTGTCTCACTACTTCTTGTTCGTGTTTTTAATTTAATTTTTTATTTTTTCTTACAGCAAGTTTGATTACAATGTTTGGCTTGTTGTAGGTGTGGAAGATGTGGTTCTTTTACACATATACAGATGACTGTTCTTCTTGGGATCCTTTTCCCATGTACGTTATGACAGAATGTTGAGTAGTCCTCTCTTGGTATTCTGTAGGTCTTTGCTGATTATATATGTCACCTGTGTTTGTATATGTCTGTTAACCCCGATATCGTAATGAAACCAATCCTCACACCTTTCCATTGCTGAACCATAAGTTTGTTTAATGAATCTGTGATTGCCCTTCTCCGTGGAAATATCTGCCCTGGCATCCATTTTTAGGTAACACCTCTAAGTGATATGATATGTGTCTTTCACTTTCTGACTTACTACAAGTCACGTGATTACTTCTAGTCTCATCTACGGGGCTGCAAATTGCATTTTTTCCTTTTTTCCCTTGGCTTCTCTTCTGCCTTTGCGGGGTCCATTTTCAACAATGTGATTCCCTGATGGTTGTGGATTAGCTGACCTGGGCAGCCTTACCCTGCCGGCCTGCCCTCCCCAGGTGTGCCTCGTTGAGGTCAATATAAACAGCGCTCCAGGCAGCAATAGCCACTGAAGCTGTGCCTGACTCCATATTCTCTGCCCCGTCAGCAGTCTCTGGGCTGTGCTGGTGGGAGGGAGTGAGGGGCCACAGCTTTGTGGGTGGCCAGGTGTGAGCGGGGTTCTGCTGGCCTTTCTGCAGGAGTTGCCAGGCTGCCGCCTGTAAAGAAGAGGATGTGTCACCCATACCTTCCGCTGGAATTTCTCTCCGGACAGAGGTGAGGAAGGAAGAAACCAGTGGGTGCCGGGACAGGAGGGGTATCTCAGGCAGGGCAATGGAAAGCTTCTAGAAGAGCGCCCGGGGCCAGTACCTCGCTGGGTGTCCTGCAGGCACCAAGTTGGCCTGCGTGCTGTCGCTGGTGTGGCTCCACGGTCCTTCCTCTAGGCTTTCAAGCCCTTGTACATATTCAGGTGTTTTACCTGGAAAGGGTGGGAACAGTTCAGCAGCAGCTGGCCTGGGGCTCAACTCACGTTTACTCACAGATGCCTCGGCAAGGTCCCCCAGCTTTGCAATGAGGACGCTCCTTGCGTGGGGGGTGGGTTGCTGGCTGTATGGGAGATGGTTACCCACCTCGGACCAATTTCAGAATTGTTTACCGCTGGAGCAAGTGCCCTGATAGGGTTTTCCTCTGTATAACTCGTGGGTTCAGGTTGTTTTTTTCTTTTATGGTTCAAGTTAGATTTTATTCCTCTTTTATGTATTTATAGATATAAGCATGGAAATAATTCATTCCTATAAATACATCTGTGTGACGGGAAGAACTTTTTTCTGTTTTATTTTTAAATTTTATTTTTTAAAATTTTGAAATTTAATTTTATTTATTTTTTTTATACAGCACGTTCTTTTTAGTTATGTATTTTATGCATATACATGTATACAGGTCAATTCCAATCTCCCAACTCATCCCACCACCACCACCCCATGGCTTCCCACACTTGGTGTCCATACGTTTGTTCTCTACCTCTGTGTCTCTATTTCTTCCCTGCAAACCAGTTAATCTGTACCATTTTTAGGCTCCACATATATGCATTAATATACAATATTTGTTTTCCTCTTTCTCACTTACTTCATTCTGTATGACAGTCTCTCGATCCATCAATGTCTCTACAAATGACCCAGTTTCATTCCTTTTTATGGCCGAGTAATATTCCATTTTATATATGTACCACATCTTTATCCATTCATCTGTCTGTGGGCATTTAGGTTGCTTCCATTACCTGGCTATTGTAAATAGTGCTTCAACGAACATTGTGGTGAATGTGCCTTTTTGAAATACGGTTTTCTCTGGGTATATGCCCAGAAGTGGGATTGCTGGATCAGATGGTAATTCTATTTCTAGTTTTTTTAAGGAAACTCCATACTGTTCTCCATAGTGACTGTATCAATTTACATTCCCACCAATAGTGGAAGAGGGCTCCTTTTGTCCACACCCTCCCCAGAATTGGTTGTTTGTAGATTTTCTGATGATGCCGATTCTAACAGGTGTGAGGTGATACCTCATTGGAGTTTTGATTTACATTTCTCTAATAATTAGTTCTGTTGAGCACTTTTCATGTGCGTCTTGGCCATCTCTGTGTCTCCTTTGAAGAAACGACTCTTTAGATCTCCTGCCCATTTTTTTTGGGTTGTTTGTTTTTTTAATATTAAGCTGCATGAGCTGTTTATATATATTGGAGATTAAACCTCTGTCCATTGATTCGTCTGCAACGATTTTCGCCCATTCTGAGGGATGCCTTTTTCCATTCCCGTGTTTTTTAACAAAAAAGGAAAGAAAGGAAAAGAAGCAGAACACTAATGTGCGTAAAATATGCCTTTTGAAACGGTCGTTTTGAAATATGGACGTCCTTTGAATTTTTTGGTCGATATGTGACCCCAGGAATTGTTTTCAGGGCAGGTGTCATTTACAGGCCTGCAATGATTTTGAATATCAACTGACCATTTGCGTTGGGATTAAAGCTGCTGTTGTGTGAAACGGCCACAAGGTGGCAGCAGTTCACCCTTACCAAATCTGGTTACTAGGGCAAGAGAGCCTCAGTGGAAGTGGTGTTCTAGATTGGAGTTTAGAATGGAATGTGCCAGGAGAAAGCCCCTCACGTTTGTCTCACTACTTCTTGTTCGTGTATTTAATTTAATTTAATATTTTTTATTACAGCAAGTTTGATTACAATGTTTGGATTGTTGTAGGTGTGGAAGATGTGGTTCTTTTACACATATACAGATGACTCTTCTTCCTGGGATCCTTTTCCCATGTACGTTATGACAGAATGTTGAGTAGTCCTCTCTTGGTATTCTGTAGGTCTTTGGTGATTATATATGTCACCTGTGTTTGTATATGTCTGTTAACCCCGATATCGTAATGAAACCAATCCTCACACCTTTCCATTGGTGAACCATAAGTTTGTTTAATGAATCTGTGATTGCCCTTCTCCGTGGAAATATCTGCCCTGGTATCCATTTTTAGTTAACACCTATAAGTGATATGATATGTGTCTTTCACTTTCTGACTTACTACAAGTCACGTGATTACTTCTAGACTCATCTACGGTGCTGCAAATGGCATTGTGTCCTTTTTTCCCTTGGCTTCTCTTCTGCCTTAGCGGGGTCCATTTTCAAAAATGTGATTCCCTGAGGGTTGTGGATTAGCTGACCTGGGCAGCCTTAACCTGCCGGGCCGCCCTCCACAGGTGTGCCTCGTTGAGGTCAATATAAACAGAGCTCCAGGCAGCAATAGCCCCTGAAGCTGTGCCTGACTCCATATTCTCTGCCCCGTCAGCAGTCTCGGGGCTGTGCTGGTGGGAGGGAGTGAGTGGCCACAGCTTTGTGGGTGGCCCGGTGTGAGTGGGGTTCTGCTGGCCTTTCTGCAGGAGTTGCCAGGCTGCCGCCTGTAAAGAAGAGGATGTGTCACCCATACCTTCTGCTGGAATTTCTCTCCGGACAGAGGTGAGGAAGGAAAAAAGCAGTGGGGGCCGGGACAGGAAGGGTATCCCAGGCAGGGCAATGGAACGTTTCTGGAAGAGCGCCCGGGGCCAGGACCACCCTGGCTGGCCTGCAGGCACCAAGTTGGCCTGCGTGCTGTCGCTGGTGTGGCTCCACGGTCCTTCCTCTAGGCTTTCAAGCCCTTGTACATATTCAGGTGTTTTTCCTGGAAAGGGTGGGAACAGTTCAGCAGCAGCTGGCCTGGGGCTCAGCTCACGTTTACTCACAGATGCCTCGGCAAGGTCCCCCAGCTTTGCAATGAGGACGCTCCTTGCGTGGGGGGTGGGTTGCTGGCTGTATGGGAGATGGTTCCCCACCTCTGACCAATTTCAGAATTGTTTACCACTGGAGCAAGTGCCCTGATAGGGTTTTCCTCTGTATAACTCGTGGGTTCAGGTTGTTTTTTTCTTTTATGGTTCAAGTTAGATTTTATTCCTCTTTTATGTATTTATAGATATAAGCATGGAAGTAATTCATTCCTATAAATACATCTGTGTGACGGGAAGAACTTTTTTCTGTTTTATTTTTAAATTTTATTTTTTAAAATTTTGAAATTTAATTTTATTTATTTTTTTTATACAGCACGTTCTTTTTAGTTATGTATTTTATGCATATACATGTATACAGGTCAATTCCAAACTCCCAACTCATCCCACCACCACCAGCCCATGGTTTCCCACACTTGGTGTCCATACGTTAGTTCTCTACCTCTGTGTCTCTATTTCTTCCCTGCAAACCAGTTCATCTGTACCATTTTTAGGCTCCACATATATGCATTAATATACAATATTTGTTTTCCTCTTTCTGACTTACTTCATTCTGTATGACAGTCTCTCGATCCATCGATGTCTCTACAAATGACCCAGTTTCATTCCTTTTTATGGCCGAGTAATATTCCATTTTATATATGTACCACATCTTTATCCATTCATCTGTCTGTGGGCATTTAGGTTGCTTCCATTACCTGGCTATTGTAAATAGTGCTGCAACGAACATTGTGGTGAATGTGCCTTTTTGAAATACGGTTTTCTCTGGGTATATGCCCAGAAGTGGGATTGCTGGATCAGATGGTAATTCTATTTCTAGTTTTTTTAAGGAAACTCCATACTGTTCTCCATAGTGACTGTATCATTTTACATTCCCACCAATAGTGGAAGAGGGCTCCTTTTGTCCACACTCTCCCCAGAATTGGTTGTTTGCGTATTTTCTGATGATGCCGATTCTAACAGGTGTGAGGTGATACCTCATTGTAGTTTTGATTTGCATTTCTCTAATAATTAGTGCTGTTGAGCAGCTTTTCATGTGCGTCTTGGCCATCTCTGTGTCTTCTTTGAAGAAACGTCTCTTTAGCTCTTCTGCCCATTTTTGGGGGGGTTCTTTGTTTTTTTAATATTAAACTCCATGAGCTGTTTATATATATTGGAGATTAAACCTCTGTCCATTGATTCGTCTGCAACGATTTTCGCCCATTCTGAGGGATGCCTTTTTCCATTCCCGTGTTTTTTAACAAAAAAGGAAAGAAAGGAAAAGAAGCAGAACACTAATGTGCTTAAAATATGCCTTTTGAAACGGTCGTTTTGAAATATGGACGTCCTTTGAATTTTTTGGTCGATATGTGACCCCAGGATTTGTTTTCAGGGCAGGTGTCATTTACAGGCCTGCAATGATTTTGAATATCAACTGACCATTAGCGTTGGGATTAAAGCTGCTGTTGTGTGAAACGGCCACAAGGTGGCAGCAGTTCACACTTACCAAATCTGGTTACTAGGGCAAGAGAGCCTCAGTGGAAGTGGTGTTGTAGATTGGAGTTTAGAATGGAATGTGCCAGGAGAAAGCCCCTCACGTTTGTCTCACTACTTCTTGTTCGTGTATTTAATTTAATTTAATATTTTTTATTACAGCAAGTTTGATTACAATGTTTGGATTGTTGTAGGTGTGGAAGATGTGGTTCTTTTACACATATACAGATGACTGTTCTTCCTGGGATCCTTTTGCCATGTACGTTATGACAGAATGTTGAGTAGTCCTCTCTTGGTATTCTGTAGGTCTTTGGTGATTATATATGTCACCTGTGTTTGTATATGTCTGTTAACCCCGATATCGTAATGAAACCAATCCTCACACCTTTCCATTGGTGAACCATAAGTTTGTTTAATGAATCTGTGATTGCCCTTCTCCGTGGAAATATCTGCCCTGGTATCCATTTTTAGTTAACACCTATAAGTGATATGATATGTGTCTTTCACTTTCTGACTTACTACAAGTCACGTGATTACTTCTAGACTCATCTACGGTGCTGCAAATGGCATTGTGTCCTTTTTTCCCTTGGCTTCTCTTCTGCCTTAGCGGGGTCCATTTTCAACAATGTGATTCCCTGAGGGTTGTGGATTAGCTGACCTGGGCAGCCTTAACCTGCCGGGCCGCCCTCCCCAGGTGTGCCTCGTTGAGGTCAATATAAACAGAGCTCCAGGCAGCAATAGCCCCTGAAGCTGTGCCTGACTCCATATTCTCTGCCCCGTCAGCAGTCTCGGGGCTGTGCTGGTGGGAGGGAGTGAGGGGCCACAGCTTTGTGGGTGGCCCGGTGTGAGTGGGGTTCTGCTGGCCTTTCTGCAGGAGTTGCCCGGCTGCCGCCTGTAAAGAAGAGGATGAGTCACCCATACCTTCTGCTGGAATTTCTCTCCGGACAGAGGTGAGGAAGGAAAAATGCAGTGGGGGCCGGGACAGGAGGGGTATCCCAGGCAGGGCAATGGAAAATTTCTGGAAGAGCGCCCGGGGCCAGGACCACCCTGGCTGGCCTGCAGGCAGCAATTTGGCCTGCGTGCTGTCGCTGGTGTGGCTCCACGGTCCTTCCTCTAGGCTTTCAAGCCCTTGTACATATTCAGGTGTTTTTCCTGGAAAGGGTGGGAACAGTTCAGCAGCAGCTGGCCTGGGGCTCAGCTCACGTTTACTCACAGATGCCTCGGCAAGGTCCCCCAGCTTTGCAATGAGGACGCTCCTTGCGTGGGGCTGGGTTGCTGGCTGTATGGGAGATGGTTCCCCACCTCTGACCAATTTCAGAATTGTTTACTGCTGGAGCAAGTGCCCTGATAGGGTTTTCCTCTGTATAACTCGTGGGTTCAGGTTGTTTTTTTCTTTTATGGTTCAAGTTAGATTTTATTCCTCTTTTATGTATTTATAGATATAAGCATGGAAATAATTCATTCCTATAAATACATCTGTGTGACGGGAAGAACTTTTTTCTTTTTTATTTTTAAATTTTATTTTTTAAAATTTTGAAATTTAATTTTATTTATTTTTTTATACAGCACGTTCTTTTTAGTTTTGTATTTTATGCATATACATGTATACAGGTCAATTCCAATCTCCCAACTCATCCCACCACCACCACCCCATGGCTTCCAACACTTGGTGTCCATACGTTAGTTCTCTACCTCTGTGTCTCTATTTCTTCCCTGCAAACCAGTTCATCTGTACCATTTTTAGGCTCCACATATATGCATTAATATACAATATTTATTTTCCTCTTTCTGACTTACTTCATTCTGTATGACAGTCTCTCGATCCATCAATGTCTCTACAAATGACCCAGTTTCATTCCTTTTTATGGCCGAGTAATATTCCATTTTATATATGTACCACATCTTTATCCATTCATCTGTCTGTGGGCATTTAGGTTGCTTCCATTACCTGGCTATTGTAAATAGTGCTTCAACGAACATTGTGGTGAATGTGCCTTTTTGAAATACGGTTTTCTCTGGGTATATGCCCAGAAGTGGGATTGCTGGATCAGATGGTAATTCTATTTCTAGTTTTTTTAAGGAAACTCCATACTGTTCTCCATAGTGACTGTATCAATTTACATTCCCACCAATAGTGGAAGAGGGCTCCTTTTGTCCACACCCTCCCCAGAATTGGTTGTTTGTAGATTTTCTGATGATGCCGATTCTAACAGGTGTGAGGTGATACCTCATTGGAGTTTTGATTTACATTTCTCTAATAATTAGTTCTGTTGAGCACTTTTCATGTGTGTCTTGGCCATCTCTGTGTCTCCTTTGAAGAAACGTCTCTTTAGATCTCCTGCCCATTTTTTTTGGGGTTGTTTGTTTTTTTAATATTAAGCTGCATGAGCTGTTTATATATATTGGAGATTAAACCTCTGTCCATTGATTTGTCTGCAACGATTTTCGCCCATTCTGAGGGATGCCTTTTTCCATTCCCGTGTTTTTTAACAAGAAAGGAAAGAAAGGAAAAGAAGCAGAACACTAATGTGCGTAAAATATGCCTTTTGAAACGGTCGTTTTGAAATATGGACGTCCTTTGAATTTTTTGGTCGATATGTGACCCCAGGATTTGTTTTCAGGGCAGGTGTCATTTACAGGCCTGCAATGATTTTGAATATCAACTGACCATTAGCGTTGGGATTAAAGCTGCTGTTGTGTGAAACGGCCACAAGGTGGCAGCAGTTCACACTTACCAAATCTGGTTACTAGGGCAAGAGAGCCTCAGTGGAAGTGGTGTTCTAGATTGGAGTTTAGAATGGAATGTGCCAGGAGAAAGCCCCTCACGTTTGTCTCACTACTTCTTGTTCGTGTATTTAATTTAATTTAATATTTTTTATTACAGCAAGTTTGATTACAGTGTTTGGGTTGTTGTAGGTGTGGAAGATGTGGTTCTTTTACACATATACAGATGACTCTTCTTCCTGGGATCCTTTTCCCATGTACGTTATGACAGAATGTTGAGTAGTCCTCTCTTGGTATTCTGTAGGTCTTTGGTGATTATATATGTCACTTGTGTTTGTATATGTCTGTTAACCCCGATATCATAATGAAACCAATCCTCACACCTTTCCATTGGTGAACCATAAGTTTGTTTAATGAATCTGTGATTGCCCTTCTCCGTGGAAATATCTGCCCTGGTATCCACTTTTAGTTAACACCTATAAGTGATATGATATGTGTCTTTCACTTTCTGACTTACTACAAGTCACGTGATTATTTCTAGACTCATCTACGGTGCTGCAAATGGCATTGTGTCCTTTTTTCCCTTGGCTTCTCTTCTGCCTTAGCGGGGTCCATTTTCAACAATGTGATTCCCTGAGGGTTGTGGATTAGCTGACCTGGGCAGCCTTAACCTGCCGGGCCGCCCTCCCCAGGTGTGCCTCGTTGAGGTCAATATAAACAGAGCTCCAGGCAGCAATATCCCCTGAAGCTGTGCCTGACTCCATATTCTCTGCCCCGTCAGCAGTCTCGGGGCTGTGCTGGTGGGAGGGAGTGAGTGGCCACAGCTTTGTGGGTGGCCCGGTGTGAGTGGGGTTCTGCTGGCCTTTCTGCAGGAGTTGCCAGGCTGCCGCCTGTAAAGAAGAGGATGTGTCACCCATACCTTCCGCTGGAATTTCTCTCCGGACAGAGGTGAGGAAGGAAAAAAGCAGTGGGGTCCGGGACAGGAGGGGTATCTCAGGCAGGGCAATGGAAAGCTTCTGGAAGAGCGCCCGGGGCCAGGACCACGCTGGCTGGCCTGCAGGCACCAAGTTGGCCTGCGTGCTGTCGCTGGTGTGGCTCCACGGTCCTTCCTCTAGGCTTTCAAGCCCTTGTACATATTCAGGTGATTTACCTGGAATGGGTGGGAACAGATCAGTAGCAGCTGGCCTGGGTCTCAGCTCACGTTTACTCACAGATGCCTCGGCACGGTCCCCCAGCTTTGCAATGAGGACGCTCCTTGTTTGGGGGGTGGGTGGCTGGCTGTATGGGAGATGGTTCCCCACCTCTGACCAATTTCAGAATTGTTTACCGCTGGAGCAAGTGCCGTGATAGGGTTTTCCTCTGTATAACTCCTGGGTTCAAATTTTTTTTCTTTTTTGGTTCAAGTTAGATTTTATTCCTCTTTTATGAATTTATAAATATAAGGATGGAAATAATTCATTCCTATAAATACATCTGAGTGACGGGAAGAATTTTTTCTGTTTTATTTTTAAATTTTATTTTTTAAAATTTTGAAATTTAATTTTATTTATGTTTTTACACAGCACGTTATTATTAGTTATGTATTTTATGCATATACATGTATACAGGTCAATCCCAATCTCCCAACTCATCCCACCACCACCACCCCATGGCTTCCCACACTTGGTGTCCATACGTTTGTTCTCTACCTCTGTGTCTCTATTTCTTCCCTGCAAACCAGTTCATCTGTACCATTTTTAGGCTCCACATATATGCATTAATATTCAATATTTGTTTTCCTCTTTCTGGCTTACTTCATTCTGTATG
Organism: Mesoplodon mirus; assembly: GCF_964341445.2. Classification (NCBI taxonomy): domain Eukaryota; kingdom Metazoa; phylum Chordata; class Mammalia; order Artiodactyla; family Ziphiidae; genus Mesoplodon; species Mesoplodon mirus. The sequence continues at coordinate 117,933,322 of NC_138984.1, forward strand.
ACAGCCTCTCGATCCATCGATGTCTCTACAAATGACCCAGTTTCATTCCTTTTTATGGCCGAGTCATATTCCATTTTATATATGTACCACATCTTTATCCATTCATCTGTCTGTGGGCATTTAGGTTGCTTCCATTACATGGCTATTGTAAATAGTGCTGCAACGAACATTGTGGTGAATGTGCCTTTTTGAAATACGGTATTCTCTGGGTATATGCCCAGAAGTGGGATTGCTGGATCAGATGGTAATTCTATTTCTAGTTTTTTTAAGGAAACTCCATACTGTTCTCCATAGTGACTGTATCAATTTACATTCCCACCAATAGTGGAAGAGGGCTCCTTTTGTCCACACCCTCCCCAGAATTGGTTGTTTGTAGATTTTGTGATGATGCCGATTCTAACAGGTGTGAGGTGATACCTCATTGTAGTTTTGATTTGCATTTCTCTAATAATTAGTGCTGTTGAGCAGCTTTTCATGTGCGTCTTGGCCATCTCTGTGTCTCCTTTGAAGAAACGTCTCTTTAGATCTTCTGCCCATTTTTTTGGGGGTTGTTTGTTTTTTTAATATTAAGCTGCATGAGCTGTTTATATATATTGGAGATTAAACCTGTGTCCATTGATTCGTTTGCAACGATTTTCACCCATCCTGAGGGATGCCGTTTTCCATTCCCGTTTTTTTTAACAAAAAAGGAAAGAAAGGAAAAGAAGCAGAACACTAATGTGCGTAAAATATGCCTTTTGAAACGGTCGTTTTGAAATATGGACGTCCTTTGAATTTTTTGGTCGATATGTGACCCCAGGATTTGTTTTCAGGGCAGGTGTCATTTACAGGCCTGCAATGATTTTGAATATCAACTGACCATTAGCGTTGGGATTAAAGCTGCTGTTGTGTGAAACGGCCACAAGGTGGCAGCAGTTCACCCTTACCAAATCTGGTTACTAGGGCAAGAGAGCCTCAGTGGAAGTGGTGTTCTAGATTGGAGTTTAGAATGGAATGTACCAGGAGAAAGCCCCTCACGTTTGTCTCACTACTTCTTGTTCGTGTTTTTAATTTAAGTTTTTATTTTTTATTACAGCAAGTTTGATTACAATGTTTGGCTTGTTGTAGGTGTGGAAGATGTGGTTCTTTTACACATATACAGATGACTGTTCTTCTTGGGATCCTTTTCCCATGTACGTTATGACAGAATGTTGAGTAGTCCTCTCTTGGTATTCTGTAGGTCTTTGGTGATTATATATGTCACCTGTTTTTGTATATGTCTGTTAACCCCGATATCGTAATGAAACCAATCCTCACACCTTTCCATTGGTGAACCATAAGTTTGTTTAATGAATCTGTGATTGCCCTTCTCCGTGGAAATATCTGCCCTGCTATCCATTTTCAGGTAACACCTATAAGTGATATGATATGATATGTGTCTTTCACTTTCTGACTTACTACAAGTCACGTGATTACTTCTAGACTCATCTACAGTGCTGCAAATGGCATTGTGTCCTTTTTTCCCTTGGCTTCTCTTCTGCCTTAGCGGGGTCCATTTTCAACAATGTGATTCCCTGAGGGTTGTGGATTAGCTGACCTGGGCAGCCTTACCCTGCCGGCCCGCCCTCCCCAGGTGTGCCTCGTTGAGGTCAATATAAACAGCGCTCCAGGCAGCAATAGCCCCTGAAGCTGTGCCTGACTCCATATTCTCTGCCCCGTCAGCAGTCTCGGGGCTGTGCTGGTGGGAGGGAGTGAGGGGCCACAGCTTTGTGGGTGGCCCGGTGTGAGTGGGGTTCTGCTGGCCTTTCTGCAGGAGTTGCCAAGCTGCCGCCTGTAAAGAAGAGGATGTGTCACCCATACCTTCCGCTGGAATTTCTCTCCGGAGAGAGGTGAGGAAGGAAAAAAGCAGTGGGGTCCGGGACAGGAGGGGTATCTCAGGCAGGGCAATGGAAAGCTTCTGGAAGAGCGCCAGGGTCCAGGACCACGCTGGCTGGCCTGCAGGCACCAAGTTGTCCTGCGTGCTGTCGCTGGTGTGGCTCCACGGTCCTTCCTCTAGGCTTTCAAGCCCTTGTACATATTCAGGTGTTTTACCTGGAAAGGGTGGGAACAGTTCAGCAGCAGCTGGCCTGGGGCTCAGCTCACGTTTACTCACAGATGCCTCGTCACGGTCCCCCAGCTTTGCAATGAGGACGCTCCTTGTGTGGGGGGTGGGTGGCTGGCTGTATGGGAGATGGTTCCCCACCTCTGACCAATTTCAGAATTGTTTACCACTGGAGCAAGTGCCCTGATAGGGTTTTCCTCTGTATAACTCCTGGGTTCAGGTTTTTTTTTTCTTTTATGGTTCAAGTTAGATTTTATTCCCCTTTTATGTATTTATTGATATAAGCATGGAAATAATTCTTTCCTATAAATACATCTGTGTGATGGGAAGGATTTTTTCTATTTTATTTTTAAATTTTATTTTTTAAAATTTTGAAATTTAATTTTATTTATTTTTTTTATACAGCACGTTATTATTAGTTATGTATTTTATGTATATACATGTATACAGGTGAATCCCAAACTCCCAACTCATCCCACCACCACCACCCCATGGCTTCCCACACTTGGTGTCCATACGTTTGTTCTCTACCTCTGTGTCTCTATTTCTTCCCTGCAAACCAGTTCATCTGTACCATTTTTAGGCTCCACATATATGCATTAATATACAATATTTGTTTTCCTCATTCTGACTTACTTCATTCTGTATGACAGTCTCTCGATCCATCGATGTCTCTACAAATGACCCAGTTTCATTCCTTTTTATGGCCGAGTCATATTCCATTTTATATATGTACCACATCTTTATCCATTCATCTGTCTGTGGGCATTTAGGTTGCTTCCATTACCTGGCTATTGTAAATAGTGCTGCAACGAACATTGTGGTGAATGTGCCTTTTTGAAGTACGGTTTTCTCTGGGTATATGCCCAGAAGTGGGATTGCTGGATCAGATGGTAATTCTATTTCTAGTTTTTTTAAGGAAACTCCATACTGTTCTCCATAGTGACTGTATCAATTTACATTCCCACCAATAGTGGAAGAGGGCTCCTTTTGTCCACACCCTCCCCAGAATTGGTTGTTTGTAGATTTTCTGATGATGCCGATTCTAACAGGTGTGAGGTGATACCTCATTGTAGTTTTGATTTGCATTTCTCTAATAATTAGTGCTGTTGAGCAGCTTTTCATGTGCGTCTTGGCCATCTCTGTGTCTCCTTTGAAGAAACGTCTCTTTAGATCTTCTGCCCATTTTTTTTGGGTTGTTTGTTTTTTTAATATTAAGCTGCATGAGCTGTTTATATATATTGGAGATTAAACCTTTGTCCATTGATTCGTCTGCAACGATTTTCGCCCATTCTGAGGGATGCCTTTTACCATTCCCGTGTTTTTTAACAAAAAAGGAAAGAAAGGAAAAGAAGCAGAACACTAATGTGCGTAAAATATGCCTTTTGAAACGGTCGTTTTGAAATATGGACGTGCTTTGAATTTTTTGGTCGATATGTGACCCCAGGATTTGTTTTCAGGGCAGGTGTCATTTACAGGCCTGCAATGATTTTGAATATCAACTGACCATTAGCATTGGGATTAAAGCTGCTGTTGTGTGAAACGGCCACAAGGTGGCAGCAGTTCACCCTTACCAAATCTGGTTACTAGGGCAAGAGAGCCTCAGTGGAAGTGGTGTTCTAGATTGGAGTTTAGAATGGAATGTGCCAGGAGAAAGCCCCTCATGTTTGTCTCACTATTTCTTGTTCGTGTTTTTAATTTAAGTTTTTATTTTTTATTACTGCAAGTTTGATTACAATGTTTGGCTTGTTGTAGGTGTGGAAGATGTGGTTCTTTTACACATATACAGATGACTGTTCTTCTTGGGATCCTTTTCCCATGTACGTTATGACAGAATGTTGAGTAGTCCTCTCTTGGTATTCTGTAGGTCTTTGGTGATTATATATGTCACCTGTGTTTGTATATGTCTGTTAACCCCGATATCTTAATGAAACCTATCCTCACACATTTCCATTGGTGAACCATAAGTTTGTTTACTGAATCTGTGATTGCCCTTCTCCGTGGAAATATCTGCCCTGGTATCCATTTTTAGGTAACACCTATAAGTGATATGATATGATATGTGTCTTTCACTTTCTGACTTACTACAAGTCACGTGATTACTTCTAGACTCATCTACGGTGCTGCAAATGGCATTGTGTCCTTTTTTCCCTTGGCTTCTCTTCTGCGTTAGCGGGGTCCATTTTCAACAATGTGATTCCCTGAGGGTTGTGGATTAGCTGACCTGGGCAGCCTTACCCTGCCGGCCCGCCCTCCCCAGGTGTGCCTCGTTGAGGTCAATATAAACAGAGCTCCAGGCAGCAATAGCCCCTGAAGCTGTGCCTGACTCCATATTCTCTGCCCCGTCAGCAGTCTTGGGTCTGTGCTGGTGGGAGGGAGTGAGGGGCCACAGCTTTGTGGGTGGCCCGGTGTGAGTGGGGTTCTGCTGGCCTTTCTGCAGGAGTTGCCAGGCTGCCGCCTGTAAAGAAGAGGATGTGTCACCCATACCTTCCGCTGGAATTTCTCTCCGGACAGAGGTGAGGAAGGAAAAAAGCAGTGGGGGCCGGGACAGGAGGGGTATCTCAGGCAGGGCAATGGAAAGCTTCTGGAAGAGCGCCCCGGGCCAGGACCACCCTGGCTGGCCTGCAGGCACCAAGTTGCCCTGCGTGCTGTCGCTGGTGTGGCTCCACGGTCCTTCCTCTAGGCTTTCAAGCCCTTGTACATATTCAGGTGTTTTACCTGGAAAGGGTGGGAACAGTTCAGCAGCAGCTGGCCTGGGGCTCAGCTCACGTTTACTCACAGATGCCTCGGCACGGTCCCCCAGCTTTTCAATGAGGACGCTCCTTGTGTGGGGGGTGGGTGGCTGGCTGTATGGGAGATGGTTCCCCACCTCTGACCAATTTCAGAATTGTTTACCGCTGGAGCAAGTGCCGTGATAGGGTTTTCCTCTGTATAACTCGTGGGTTCAATTTTTTTTTCTTTTTTGGTTCAAGTTAGATTTTATTCCTCTTTTATGTATTTATAAATATAAGCATGGAAATAATTCATTCCTATAAATACATCTGTGTGACGGGAAGAATTTTTTCTGTTTTATTTTTAAATTTTATTTTTTAAAATTTTGAAATTTAATTTTATTTATGTTTTTATACAGCACGTTATTATTAGTTATGTATTTTATGCATATACATGTATACAGGTCAATCCCAATCTCCCAACTCATCCCACCACCACCACCCCATGGCTTCCCACACTTGGTGTCCATACGTTTGTTCTCTACCTCTGTGTCTCTATTTCTTCCCTGCAAACCAGTTCATCTGTACCATTTTTAGGCTCCACATATATGCATTAATATACAATATTTGTTTTCCTCTTTCTGACTTTCTTCATTCTGTATGACAGTCTCTCGATCCATCGATGTCTCTACAAATGACCCAGTTTCATTCCTTTTTATGGCCGAGTCATATTCCATTTTATATATGTACCACATCTTTATCCATTCATCTGTCTGTGGGCATTTAGGTTGCTTCCATTACCTGGCTATTGTAAATAGTGCTTCAACGAACATTGTGGTGAATGTGCCTTTTTGAAATACGGTTTTCTCTGGGTATATGCCCAGAAGTGGGATTGCTGGATCAGATGGTAATTCTATTTCTAGTTTTTTTAAGGAAACTCCATACTGTTCTCCATAGTGACTCTATCAATTTACATTCCCACCAATAGTGGAAGAGGGCTCCTTTTGTCCACACCCTCCCCAGAATTGGTTGTTTGTAGATTTTCTGATGATGCCGATTCTAACAGGTGTGAGGTGATACCTCATTGTAGTTTTGATTTGCATTTCTCTAATAATTAGTGCTGTTGAGCAGCTTTTCATGTGCGTTTGGCCATCTCTGTGTCTCCTTTGAAGAAACGTCTCTTTAGATCTTCTGCCCATTTTTTTTGGGTTGTTTGTTTTTTTAATATTAAGCTGCATGAGCTGTTTATATATATTGGAGATTAAACCTGTGTCCATTGATTCGTTTGCAACGATTTTCACCCATCCTGAGGGATGCCTTTTTCCATTCCCGTTTTTTTTAACAAAAAAGGAAAGAAAGGAAAAGAAGCAGAACACCAATGTGCGTAAAATATGCCTTTTGAAACGGTCGTTTTGAAATATGGACGTCCTTTGAAATTTTTGGTCGATATGTGACCCCAGGATTTGTTTTCAGGGCAGGTGTCATTTACAGGCCTGCAATGATTTTGAATATCAACTGACCATTAGCGTTGGGATTAAAGCTGCTGTTGTGTGAAACGGCCACAAGGTGGCAGCAGTTCACCCTTACCAAATCTTGTTACTAGGGCAAGAGAGCCTCAGTGGAAGTGGTGTTCTAGATTGGAGTTTAGAATGGAATGTACCAGGAGAAAGCCCCTCACGTTTGTCTCACTACTTCTTTTTCGTGTTTTTAATTTAAGTTTTTATTTTTTATTACAGCAAGTTTGATTACAATGTTTGGCTTGTTGTAGGTGTGGAAGATGTGGTTCTTTTACACATATACAGATGACTGTTCTTCTTGGGATCCTTTTCCCATGTACGTTATGACAGAATGTTGAGTAGTCCTCTCTTGGTATTCTGTAGGTCTTTGGTGATTATATATGTCACCTGTGTTTGTATATGTCTGTTAACCCCGATATCTTAATGAAACCTATCCTCACACCTTTCCATTGGTGAACCATAAGTTTGTTTACTGAATCTGTGATTGCCCTTCTCCGTGGAAATATCTGCCCTGGTATCCATTTTTAGGTAACACCTATAAGTGATATGATATGATATGTGTCTTTCACTTTCTGACTTACTACAAGTCACGTGATTACTTCTAGACTCATCTACGGTGCTGCAAATGGCATTGTGTCCTTTTTTCCCTTGGCTTCTCTTCTGCCTTAGCGGGGTCCATTTTCAACAATGTGATTCCCTGAGGGTTGTGGATTTGCTGACCTGGGCAGCCTTACCCTGCCGGCCCGCCCACCCCAGGTGTGCCTCGTTGAGGTCAATATAAACAGAGCTCCAGGCAGCAATAGCCCCTGAAGCTGTGCCTGACTCCATATTCTCTGCCCCGTCAGCAGTCTTGGGTCTGTGCTGGTGGGAGGGAGTGAGGGGCCACAGCTTTGTGGGTGGCCCGGTGTGAGTGGGGTTCTGCTGGCCTTTCTGCAGGAGTTGCCAGGCTGCCGCCTGTAAAGAAGAGGATGTGTCACCCATACCTTCCGCTGGAATTTCTCTCCGGACAGAGGTGAGGAAGGAAAAAAGCAGTGGGGGCCGGGACAGGAGGGGTATCTCAGGCAGGGCAATGGAAAGCTTCTGGAAGAGCGCCAGGGTCCAGGACCACGCTGGCTGGCCTGCAGGCATCAAGTTGGCCTGCGTGCTGTCGCTGGTGTGGCTCCACGGTCCTTCCTCTAGGCTTTCAAGCCCTTGTACATATTCAGGTGTTTTACCTGGAAAGGGTGGGAACAGTTCAGCAGCAGCTGGCCTGGGGCTCAGCTCACGTTTACTCACAGATGCCTCGGCACGGTCCCCCAGCTTTGCAATGAGGACGCTCCTTGCGTGGGGGTTGGGTTGCTGGCTGTATGGGAGATGGTTCCCCACCTCTGACCAATTTCAGAATTGTTTACCACTGGAGCAAGTGCCGTGATAGGGTTTTCCTCTGTATAACTCGTGGGTTCACTTTTTTTTTTCTTTTATGTTTCAAGTTAGATGTTATTCCTCTTTTATGTATTTATAGATATAAGCATGGAAATAATTCATTCCTATAAATACATCTGTGTGATGGGAAGAACTTTTTTCTGTTTTATTTTTAAATTTTATTTTTAAAAATTTTGAAATTTAATTTTATTTATTTTTTTATACAGCACGTTATTATTAGTTATGTATTTTATGCATATACATGTATACAGGTCAATCCCAAACTCCCAACTCATCCTACCACCACCACCCCATGGCTTCCCACACTTGGTGTCCATACGTTTGTTCTCTACCTCTGTGTCTCTATTTCTTCCCTGCAAACCAGTTCATCTGTACCATTTTTTAGGCTCCACATATATGCATTAATATACAATATTTGTTTTCCTCTTTCTGACTTACTTCATTCTGTATGACAGTCTCTCGATCCATCGATGTCTCTACAAATGACCCAGTTTCATTCCTTTTTATGGCCGAATCATATTCCATTTTATATATGTACCACATCTTTATCCATTCATCTGTCTGTGGGCATTTAGGTGGCTTCCATTACCTGGCTATTGTAAAGAGTGCTGCAACGAACATTGTGGTGAATGTGCCTTTTTGATTTACAGTTTTCTCTGGTTATATGCCCAGAAGTGGGATTGCTGGATCAGATGGTAATTCTATTTCTAGTTTTTTTAAGGAAACTCCATACTGTTCTCCATAGAGACTGTATCAATTTACATTCCCACCAAGTGTGGATGAGGGCTCCTTTTGTCCACACCCTCCCCAGAATTGGTTGTTTGTAGATTTTCTGATGATGCCGATTCTAACAGGTGTGAGGTGATACCTCATTGTAGTTTTGATTTGCAATTCTCTAATAATTAGTGCTGTTGAGCAGCTTTTCATGTGCGTCTTGGCCATCTCTGTGTCTCCTTTGAAGAAACGTCTCTTTAGATATTCTGCCCATTTTTGTATTGGGTTGTTTGCTTTTTAATATTAAGCTGCATGAGCTGTTTATATATATTGGAGATTAAACCTCTGTCTATTGATTCGTTTGCAACGACTTTCGCCCATTCTGAGGGATGCCTTTTTCCATTCCCGTTTTTTCTAACAAAAAAGGAAAGAAAGGAAAAGAAACAGAACACTAATGTGCGTAAAATATGCCTTTTGAAACAGTCGTTTTGAAATATGGACGTCCTTTCAATTTTTTGGTCGATATGTGACCCCAGGATTTGTTTTCAGGGCAGGTGTCATTTACAGTCCTGCAATGATTTTGAATATCAACTGACCATTATCGCTGGGATTAAAGCTGCTGTTGTGTGAAACGGCCACAAGGTGGCAGCAGTTCTCCCTTACCAAATCTGGTGACTAGGGCAACAGAGCCTCAATGGAAGTGGTGTTCTAGATTGGAATTTAGAATGGAATGTGCCAGGAGAAAGCCACTCAAGTTTGTCTCACTACTTCTTCTTCGTGTTTTTAATTTAATTTTTTTATTTTTTATTACAGCAAGTTTGATTACAATGTTTGGCTTGTTGTAGGTGTGGAAGATGTGGTTCTTTTACACATATACAGATGTCTGTTCTTCCTGGGATCCTTTTCCCATGTACGTTATGACAGAATGTTGAGTAGTCCTCTCTTGGTATTCTGTAGGTCTTTGGTGATTATATATGTCACCTGTGTTTGTATATGTCTGCTAACCCCGATATCGTAATGAAACCAATCCTCACACCTTTCCATTGGTGAACCATAAGTTTGTTTAATGAATCTGTGATTGCCCTTCTCCGTGGCAATATCTGCCCTGGTATCCATTTTTAGGTAACACCTATAAGTGATATGATATGATATGTGTCTTTCACTTTCTGACTTACTACAAGTCACGTGATTACTTCTAGTCTCATCTACGGTGCTGCAAATGGCATTGTGTCCTTTTTTCCCTTGGCTTCTCTTCTGCCTTAGCGAGGTCCATTTTCAACAATGTTATTCCCTGAGGGTTGTGGATTAGCTGACCTGGGCAGCCTTACCCTGCCGGCCCGCCCTCCCCAGGTGTGCCTCGTTGAGGTCAATATAAACAGCACTCCAGGCAGCAATAGCCCCTGAAGCTGTGCCTGACTCCATATTCTCTGCCCCGTCAGCAGTCTCGGGGCTGTGCTGGTGTGAGGGTGGGAGGGTCTATGGCTTTATTGGTGGCCCGGTGTGAGTGGGGCTCTGCTGGACTTTCTGCAGGAGTTGCCAGGCTGCCACCTGTAAAGAAGAGGATGTGTCACCCATAACTTCCACTGGAATTTCTCTCCGGGCTGAGGTGAGGAAGGAAAAATAAGGAGTGTGGGCCGGAACAGGAAGGGTGTCTCAGGCAGGGAAATGGAAAGCTTCCAGAAGAGCGCCCGTAGCCAGGACCGTCCTGGCTGGCCTGCAGGCACCAAGTGGGCCTGCGTGCTGTCGCTGATGTGGCTCCACGGCCCTTCCTCTAGGCTTTCAAGCCCTTGTACATATTCAGGTGTTTTACCTGGGAAGGGTGGGAACAGTTCAGCAGCAGCTGGCCTGGGGCTCAGCTCACGTTTACTCACAGACGCCTCAGTACGTTTCCCCAGCTTTGCAATGAGGATGCTCCTCGCATGGGGTGGGGGGGCTGCTGGATGTATGGGAGATGATTCCCCACCTCTGACCAATTTCAGAATTGTTTACCGCTGGAGCTATTGCCTTGAAAGGGTTTTCCTCTGTATAACTATTGGGTTCAGGGATTTTTTTTTCTTTTTTGGTTCAAGTAAGATTTTATTCCTCTTTTATGTATTTATAGATATAAGCATGGAAATAATTCATTCCTATAAATACATCTGTGTGAATGGAAGAACTTTTTTCTGTTTTATTTCTAAATTTTATTTTTAAAAATTTTGAAATTTAATTTTATTTATTTTTTAATACAGCAGGTTATTATTAGTTATCTATTTTATGCATATACATGTATACAGGTCAATCCCAATCTCCCAACTCATCCCACCACCACCACCCCATTGCTTCCCCCACTTGGTGTCCATACGTTTGTTCTCTACCTCTGTGTCTCTATTTCTGCCCTACAAACCAGTTCATCTGTACCATTTTTCTAGGTTCCACATATAGGCATTAATATACAATATTATTTTTCTCTTTCTGAATTACTTCACTCTGTATGACAGTCTCTAGATCCATCGACTTCTCTACAGATGACCCAGTTTCATTCCTTTATATGGATGAGTAATATTCCATTTTATATATGTACCACATCTTTATCCATTCGTCTGTCTGTGGGCATTTAGGTGGCTTCCATTACCTGGCTATTGTAAATAGTGCTGCAATGAACATTGTGGTGAATGTGTCTTTTTGATTTATGGTTTTCTCTGGATATATGCCCAGAAGTGGGATTGCTGAATCCTATGGTAATTCTCTTTTTAGTTTTTTAAAGGAACCTCCATACTGTTCTCCATAGTGACTGTATCAATTTACATTCCCACCAATAGTGGAAGAGGGTTCCTTTTGTCCACACCCTCCCAAGAATTTGTGGTTTGTAGATTTTCTGATGATGCCAATTCTAACAGGTGTGAGGTCATACCTTATTGTAGTTTTGATTTGCATTTCTCTAATAATTAGTGATGTTGAGCAGCTTTTCATGTGCGTCTTGGCCATCTCTGTGTCTTCTTTGAAGAAATACCTATTTAGATCTTCTGCCCATTTTTGTATTGGGTTGTATGTTTTATTAATATTCAGCTGCAAGTGCTGTTTACATATATTGGAGATTAAACCTTTGTCCATGGAATCGTTTGCGAACGTTTTCGGCCATTCTGAGGGTTTCCTTTTTCCATTCCCGTTTTTTTAACAAAGAAAGAAAGAAAGCAAAAGAAGCAGAACACTAATGTGCGTAAAATATGCCTCTTGAAACTGTCGTTTTGAAATATGGACGTCTTTTGAATTTTTTGGTCGATATATGACCCCAGGATTTGTTTTCAGGGCAGGTGTCATTTACAGGCCTGCAATGATTTTGAATATCAACTGACCATTAGCGCTGGGATTAAAGCTGCTATTGTGTGAAACGGCCACAAGGTGGCAGCAGTTCTCCCTTACCAAATCTGGTTACTAGGGCAGCAGAGCCTCAATGGAAGTCGCGTTCTAGATTGTAATTTAGAATGGAATGTGCCAGGAGAAAGCCCCTCAGATTTGCCTCACTACTTCTTGTTCGTGTTTTTAATTTATTTATTTTTATTTTTTATTACAGCAAGTTTGATTACAACGTTTGGCTTGTTGTACGTGTGCAAGATGTGTTTCTTTTACACACATATATATATGTCTCTTCGTCCTGGGATCCTTTTCCCATGTACGTTATGACAGAATGTTGAGTAGTCTTCTCTTGGTATTCCATAGGTCTTTGGTGATTATATATTTCAGCTGCGTTTGTATATGTCTGTTAACCCCGATATCGTAAGGTATCGAATCCTCAAACCTTTCCATTGGTGAACCATAAGTTTTTTAATGAATCTGTGATTGCCCTTCTCCGTGGAAATATCTGCCCTGGTATCCATTTTTAGGTAACACCTATAAGTGTTATCATACGATATGTGTCTTTCACTTTCTGACTTACTACAAGTCACGTGATTACCTCTAGACTCATCTACGGTGCTGCAAATGGCATTGCATTCTTTTTTTCCTTGGCTAATATTCTGTCTTAGCGAGGTCCATTTTCTGCAATGAGATTCCCTGAGGGCTGAGGATTAGCTGACCTGGGCAGCCTGACCCTGCCGGCAAGCCCTCCCCAGGTGTGCCTGGGTTGAGGTCAATAGAAAGAGCACTCCAGGCAGCAACAGCCCCTGCAGCTGTGCCTCACTCCATATTCTCTGCCCCATCAGCAGTCTCGGGGCTGTGCTGGTGGGAGGGTGGGAGGGTCCACGGCTTTATTGGTGGCCCGGTGTGAGTGGGGTTCTGCTGGACTTTCTGCAGGAGTTGCCAGGCTGCCACCTGTAAAGAAGAGGATGTGTCACCCATAACTTCCACTGGAATTTCTCTCCGGGCTGAGGTGAGGAAGGAAAAAAAGGAGTGGGGGCCGGGACAGGAGGGGTATCTCACGCAGGGAAATGGAAAGCTTCCAGAAGAGCGCCCGTAGCCAGGACTATCCTGGCTGGCCTGCAGGCACCAAGTGGGCCTGCGTGCTGTCGCTGGTGTGGCTCCACGGCCCTTCCTCTAGGCTTTCAAGCCCTTGTACATATTCAGGTGTTTTACTTGGGAAGGGTGGGAACAGTTCAGCAGCAGCTGGCCTGGGGCTCAGCTCACGTTTACTCACAGACGCCTCGGTACGTTTCCCCAGCTTTGCAATGAGGACGCTCCTCGCATGGGGTGGGGGGGCTGCTGGATGTATGGGAGATGCTTCCCCACCTCTGACCAATTTCAGAATTGTTTACCACTGGAGCAAGTGCCGTGATAGGTTTTTCCTCTGTATAACTCGTGGGTTCAGGTATTTTTTTTCTTTTATGGTTCAAGTTAGATTTTATTCCTCTTTTATGTATTTATAGATATAAGCATGGAAATTATTCATTCCTATAAATACATCTGTGTGACGGGAAGAACTTTTTTCTGTTTTATTTTTAAATTTTATTTTTTAAAATTTTGAAATTTAATTTTATTTATTTTTTTTATACAGCACATTATTATTAATGTATTTTATGCATATACATGTATACAGGTCAATCCCAAACTCCCAACTCATCCCACCACCACCACCCCATGGCTTCCCACACTTGGTGTCCATACGTTTGTTCTCTACCTCTGTGTCTCTATTTCTTCCCTGCAAACCAGTTCATCTGTACCATTTTTAGGCTCCACATATATGCATTAATATACAATATTTGTTTTCCTCTTTCTGACTGACTTCATTCTGTATGACAGTCTCTCGATCCATTGATGTCTCTACAAATGACCCAGTTTCATTGCTTTTTATGGCCGAGTCATATTCCATTTTATATATGTACCACATCTTTATCCATTCATCTGTCTGTGGGCATTTAGGTTGCTTCCATTACCTGGCTATTGTAAATAGTGCTGCAACGAACATTGTGGTGAATGTGCCTTTTTGAAATACGGTTTTCTCTGGGTATATGCCCAGAAGTGGGATTGCCGGATCAGATGGTAATTCTATTTCTACTTTTTTTAAGGAAACTCCATACTGTTCTCCATAGGGACTGTTTCAATTTACATTCCCACCAATAGTGGAAGAGGGCTCCTTTTGTCCACACCCTCCCCAGAATTGGTTGTTTGTAGATTTTCTGATGATGCCGATTCTAACAGGTGTGAGGTGAAACCTCATTGTAGTTTTGATTTGCATTTCTCTAATAATTAGTGCTGTCGAGCAGCTTTTCATGTGCGTCTTGGCCATCTCTGTGTCTCCTTTGAAGAAACGTCTCTTTAGATCTTCTGCCCATTTTTTGGGGGTTGTTTGTTTTTTTAATATTAAGCTGCATGAGCTGTTTATATATATTGGAGATTAAACCTCTGTCCATTGATTCATCTGCAACGATTTTCGCCCATTCTGAGGGATGCCTTTTTCCATTCCCGTTTTTTTTTAACAAAAAAGGAAAGAAAGGAAAAGAAGCAAAACACTAATGTGCGTAAAATATGCCTTTTGAAACGGTTGTTTTGAAATATGGACGTCCTTTGAATATTTTGGTCGATATGTGACCCCAGGATTTGTATTCAGGGCAGGTGTCATTTACAGGCCTGCAATGATTTTGAATATCAACTGTCCATTAGCGTTGGGATTAAAGCTGCTGTTGTGTGAAACGGCCACAAGGTGGCAGCAGTTCACCCTTACCAAATCTGGTTACTAGGGCAAGAGAGCCTCAGTGGAAGTGGTGTTCTAGATTGGAGTTTAGAATGGAATGTGCCAGGAAAAAGCCCCTCACGTTTGTCTCACTACTTCTTGTTCGTGTTTTTAATTTAATTTTTTATTTTTTATTACAGCATGTTTGATTACAATGTTTGGCTTGTTGTAGGTGTGGAAGATGTGGTTCTTTTACACATATACACATGTCTGTCCTTCCTGGGATCCTTTTCCCATGTACGTTATGACAGAATGTTGAGTAGTCCTCTCTTGGTATTCTGTAGGTCTTTGGTGATTATATAGGTCACCTGTGTTTTTATATGTCTGTTAACCCCGATATCGTAATGAAACCAATCCTCACACCGTTCCATTGGTGAACCATAAGTTTGTTTAATGAATCTGTGATTGCCCTTCTCCGTGGAAATATCTGCCCTGGTATCCATTTTTAGGTAACACCTATAAGTGATATGATATGATATGTGTCTTTCACTTTCTGACTTACTACAAGTCACGTGATTACTTCTAGACTCATCTACGGTGCTGCAAATGGCATTGTGTCCTTTTTTCCCTTGGCTTCTCTTCTGCCTTAGCGGGGTCCATTTTCAACAATGTGATTCCCTGAGGGTTGTGGATTAGCTGACCTGGGCAGCCTTACCCTGCCGGCCCGCCCTCCCCAGGTGTGCCTCGTTGAGGTCAATATAAACAGAGCTCCAGGCAGCAATAGCCCCTGAAGCTGTGCCTGACTCCATATTCTCTGCCCCGTCAGCAGTCTTGGGGCTGTGATGGTGGGAGGGAGTGAGGGGCCACAGCTTTGTGGGTGGCCCGGTGTGAGTGGGGTTCTGCTGGCCTTTCTGCAGGAGCTGCCAGGCTGCCACCTGTAAAGAAGAGGATGTGTCACCCATACCTTCCGCTGGAATTTCTCTCCGGACAGAGGTGAGGAAGGAAAAAAGCAGTGGGGGCCGGGACAGGAGGGGTATCTCAGGCAGGGCAATGGAAAGCTTCTGGAAGAGCGCCAGGGTCCAGGACCACCCTGGCTGGCCTGCAGGCACCAAGTTGGCCTGCGTGCTGTCGCTGGTGTGGCTCCACGGTCCTTCATCTAGGCTTTCAAGCCCTTGTACATATTCAGGTGTTTTACCTGGAAAGGGTGGGGACAGTTCAGCAGCAGCTGGCCTGGGGCTCAGCTCACGTTTACTCACAGATGCCTCGGCACGGTCCCCCGGCTTTGCAATGAGGACGCTCCTTGCGTGGTGGTTGGGTTGCTGGGTGTATGGGAGATGGTTCCCCACCTCTGACCAATTTCAGAATTGTTTACCACTGCAGCAAGTGCCCTGATAGGGTTTTCCTCTGTATAACTCGTGGGTTCAGGATTTTTTTTTTCTTTTATGGTTCAAGTTAGATGTTATTCCTCTTTTATGTATTTATAGATATAAGCATGGAAATAATTCATTCCTATAAATACATCTGTGTGATGGGAAGAACGTTTTTCTGTTTTATTTTTAAATTTTATTTTTAAAAATTTTGAAATTTTATTTATTTTTTTATACAGCACGTTATTATTAGTTATGTATTTTATGCATATACATGTATACAGGTCAATCCCAAACTCCCAACTCATCCAACCACCACCACCCCATGGTTTCCCACACTTGGTGTCCATACGTTTGTTCTCTACCTCTGTGTCTCTATTTCTTCCCTGCAAACCAGTTCATCTGTACCATTTTTAGGCTCCACAAATATGCATTAATATACAATATTTGTTTTCCTCTTTCTGACTTACTTCATTCTGTATGACAGTCTCTCGATCCATCGATGTCTCTACAAATGACCCAGTTTCATTCCTTTTTATGGCCGAGTAATATTCCATTTTATATATGTACCACATCTTTATCCATTCATCTGTCTGTGGGCATTTAGGTTGCTTCCATTACCTGGCTATTGTAAATAGTGCTGCAACGAACATTGTGGTGAATGTGCCTTTTTGAAATATGGTTTTCTCTCGGTATATGCCCAGAAGTGGGATTGCTGGATCAGATGGTAATTCTATTTCTAGTTTTTTTAAGGAAACTCCATACTGTTCTCCATAGTGACTGTATCAATTTACATTCCCACCAATAGTGGAAGAGGGCTCCTTTTGTCCACACCCTCCCCAGAATTGGTTGTTTCTAGATTTTCTGATGATGCCGATTCTAACAGGTGTGAGGTGATACCTCATTGTAGTTTTGATTTGCAATTCTCTAATAATTAGTGCTGTTGAGCAGCTTTTCATGTGCGTCTTGGCCATCTCTGTGTCTCCTTTGAAGAAACGTCTCTTTAGATCTTCTGCCCATTTTTTTGGGGTTGTTTGTTTTTTTAATATTAAGCTGCATGAGCTGTTTATATATATTGGAGATTAAACCTCTGTCCATTGATTCGTCTGCAACGATTTTCGCCCATTCTGAGGGATGCCTTTTTCCATTCCTGTGTTTTTAACAAAAAAGGAAAAAAGGAAAAGAAGCAGAACACTAATGTGCGTAAAATATGCCTTTTGAAACGGTCGTTTTGAAATATGGACGTCCTTTGAAATTTTTGGTCGATATGTGACCCCAGGATTTGTTTTCAGGGCAGGTGTCATTTACAGGCCTGCAATGATTTTGAATATCAACTGACCATTAGCGTTGGGATTAAAGCTGCTGTTGTGTGAAACGGCCACAAGGTGGCAGCAGTTCACCCTTACCAAATCTGGTTACTAGGGCAAGAGAGCCTCAGTGGAAGTGGTGTACTATATTGGAGTTTAGAATGGAATGTGCCAAGAGAAAGCCCCTCACGTTTGTCTCACTACTTCTTGTTCGTGTATTTAATTTAGTTTAATATTTTTTATTACAGCAAGTTTGATTACAATGTTTGGCTTGTTGTAGGTGTGGAAGATGTGGTTCTTTTACACATATACAGATGACTGTTCTTCCTGGGATCCTTTTCCCATGTACGTTATGACAGAATGTTGAGTAGTCCTCTCTTGGTATTCTGTAGGTCTTTGGTGATTATATATGTCACCTGTGTTTGTATATGTCTGTTAACCCCGATATCGTAATGAAACCAATCCTCACACCTTTCCATTGGTGAACCATAAGTTTGTTTAATGAATCTGTGATTGCCCTTCTCCGTGGAAATATCTGCCCTGGTATCCATTTTTAGGTAACACCTATAAGTGATATGATATGATATGTGTCTTTCACTTTCTGACTTACTACAAGTCACGTGATTACTTCTAGACTCATCTACGGTGCTGCAAATGGCATTGTGTCCTTTTTTCCCTTGGCTTCTCTTCTGCCTTAGCGGGGTCCATTTTCAACAATGTGATTCCCTGAGGGTTGTGGATTAGCTGACCTGGGCAGCCTTACCCTGCCGGCCCGCCCTCCCCAGGTGTGCCTCGTTGAGGTCAATATAAACAGAGCTCCAGGCAGCAATAGCCCCTGAAGCTGTGCTTGACTCCATATTCTCTGCCCCGTCAGCAGTCTCGGGGCTGTGCTGGTGGGAGGGAGTGAGGGGCCACAGCTTTGTGGGTGGCCCGGTGTGAGTGGGGTTCTGCTGGCCTTTCTGCAGGAGTTGCCAGGCTGCCGCCTGTAAAGAAGAGGATGTGTCACCCATACCTTCCGCTGGAATTTCTCTCCGGACAGAGGTGAGGAAGGAAAAAAGCAGTGGGGGCCGGGACAGGAGGGGTATCTCAGGCAGGGCAATGGAAAGCTTCTGGAAGAGCGCCAGGGTCCAGGACCACGCTGGCTGGCCTGCAGGCACCAAGTTGGCCTGCGTGCTGTCGCTGGTGTGGCTCCACGGTCCTTCCTCTAGGCTTTCAAGCCCTTGTACATATTCAGGTGTTTTACCTGGAAAGGGTGGGAACAGTTCAGCAGCAGCTGGCCTGGGGCTCAGCTCACGTTTACTCACAGATGCCTCGGCACGGTCCCCCAGCTTTGCAATGAGGACGCTCCTTGCGTGGGGGTTGGGTTGCTGGCTGTATGGGAGATGGTTCCCCACCTCTGACCAATTTCAGAATTGTTTACCACTGGAGCAAGTGCCGTGATAGGGTTTTCCTCTGTATAACTCGTGGGTTCACTTTTTTTTTCTTTTATGTTTCAAGTTAGATGTTATTCCTCTTTTATGTATTTATAGATATAAGCATGGAAATAATTCATTCCTATAAATACATCTGTGTGACGGGAAGAACTTTTTTCTGTTTTATTTTTAAATTTTATTTTTAAAAATTTTGAAATTTTATTTATTTTTTATACAGCACGTTATTATTAGTTATGTATTTTATGCATATACATGTATACAGGTCAATCCCAAACTCCCAACTCATCCCACCACCACCACCCCATGGCTTCCCACACTTGGTGTCCATACGTTTGTTCTCTACCTCTGTGTCTCTATTTCTTCCCTGCAAACCAGTTCATCTGTACCATTTTTAGGCTCCACATATATGCATTAATATACAATATTTGTTTTCCTCTTTCTGACTTACTTCATTCTGTATGACAGTCTCTCGATCCATCGATGTCTCTACAAATGACCCAGTTTCATTCCTTTTTATGGCCGAGTAATATTCCATTTTATATATGTACCACATCTTTATCCATTCATCTGTCTGTGGGCATTTAGGTTGCTTCCATTACCTGGCTATTGTAAATAGTGCTGCAACGATCATTGTGGTGAATGTGCCTTTTTGAAATACGGTTTTCTCTGGGTATATGCCCAGAAGTGGGATTGCTGGATCAGATGGTAATTCTATTTCTAATTTTTTTAAGGAAACTCCATACTGTTCTCCATAGTGACTGTATCAATTTACATTCCCACCAATAGTGGAAGAGGGCTCCTTTTGTCCACACCCTCCCCAGAATTGGTTGTTTGTAGATTTTCTGATGATGCCGATTCTAACAGGTGTGAGGTGATACCTCATTGTAGTTTTGATTTGCATTTCTCTAATAATTAGTGCTGTTGAGCAGCTTTTCATGTGCGTCTTGGCCATCTCTGTGTCTCCTTTGAAGAAACGTCTCTTTAGATCTTCTGCCCATTTTTTTGGGGTTGTTTGTTTTTTTTAATATTAAGCTGCATGAGCTGTTTATATATATTGGAGATTAAACCTCTGTCCATTGATTCGTCTGCAACGATTTTCTCCCATTCTGAGCGATGCCTTTTTCCATTCCCGTGTTTTTTAACAAGAAATGAAAGAAAGGAAAAGAAGCAGAACACTAAGGTGCGTAAAATATGCCTTTTGAAACGGTCGTTTTGAAATATGGACGTCCTTTGAATTTTTTGGTCGATATGTGACCCCAGGATTTGTTTTCAGGGCAGGTGTCATTTACAGGCCTGCAATGATTTTGAATATCAACTGACCATTAGCGTTGGGATTAAAGCTGCTGTTGTGTGAAACGGCCACAAGGTGGCAGCAGTTCACTCTTACCAAATCTGATTACTAGGGCAAGAGAGACTCAGTGGAAGTGGTGTTCTAGATGGGAGTTTAGAATGGAATGTGCCAGGAGAAAGCCCCTCACGTTTGTCTCACTACTTCTTGTTGGTGTTTTTAATTTAATTTTTTATTTTTTATTACAGCAAGTTTGATTACAATGTTTGGCTTGTTGTAGGTGTGGAAGATGTGGTTCTTTTACACATATACAGATGACTGTTCTTCCTGGGATCCTTTTCCCATGTACATTATGACAGAATGTTGAGTAGTCCTCTCTTGGTATTCTGTAGGTCTTTGGTGATTATATATGTCACCTGTGTTTGTATATGTCTGTTAACCCCGATATCGTAATGAAACCAATCCTTACACCTTTCCATTGGTGAACCATAAGTTTGTTTAATGAATCTGTGATTGCCCTTCTCCGTGGAAATATCTGCCCTGGTATCCATTTTTAGGTAACACCTATAAGTGATATGATATGATATGTGTCTTTCACTTTCTGACTTACTACAAGTCACGTGATTACTTCTAGACTCATCTACGGTGCTGCAAATGGCATTGTGTCCTTTTTTCCCTTGGCTTCTCTTCTGCCTTAGCGGGGTCCATTTTCAACAATGTGATTCCCTGAGGGTTGTGGATTAGCTGACCTGGGCAGCCTTACCCTGCCGGCCCGCCCTCCCCAGGTGTGCCTCGTTGAGGTCAATATAAACAGAGCTCCAGGCAGCAATAGCCCCTGAAGCTGTGCTTGACTCCATATTCTCTGCCCCGTCAGCAGTCTCGGGGCTGTGCTGGTGGGAGGGAGTGAGGGGCCACAGCTTTGTGGGTGGCCCGGTGTGAGTGGGGTTCTGCTGGCCTTTCTGCAGGAGTTGCCAGGCTGCCGCCTGTAAAGAAGAGGATGTGTCACCCATACCTTCCACTGGAATTTCTCTCCGGACAGAGGTGAGGAAGGAAAAAAGCAGTGGGGGCCGGGACAGGAGGGGTATCTCAGGCAGGGCAATGGAAAGCTTCTGGAAGAGCGCCAGGGTCCAGGACCACCCTGGCTGGCCTGCAGGCACCAAGTTGGCCTGCGTGCTGTCGCTGGTGTGGCTCCACGGTCCTTCCTCTAGGCTTTCAAGCCCTTGTACATATTCAGGTGTTTTACCTGGAAAGGGTGGGAACAGTTCAGCAGCAGCTGGCCTGGGGCTCAGCTCACGTTTACTCACAGATGCCTCGGCACGGTCCCCCAGCTTTGCAATGAGGACGCTCCTTGCGTGGGGGTTGGGTTGCTGGCTGTAAGGGAGATGGTTCCCCACCTCTGACCAATTTCAGAACTGTTTACCACTGGAGCAAGTGATAGGGTGATAGGGTTTTCCTCTGTATAACTCGTGGGTTCACTTTTTTTTTCTTTTATGTTTCAAGTTAGATGTTATTCCTCTTTTATGTATTTATAGATATAAGCATGGAAATAATTCATTCCTCTAAATACATCTGTGTGACGGGAAGAACTTTTTTCTGTTTTATTTTTAAATTTTATTTTTAAAAATTTTGAAATTTTATTTATTTTTTTATACAGCACGTTATTATTAGTTATGTATTTTATGCATATACATGTATACAGGTCAATCCCAAACTCCCAACTCATCCCACCACCACCACCCCATGGCTTCCCACACTTGGTGTCCATACGTTTGTTCTCTACCTCTGTGTCTCTATTTCTGCCCTGCAAACCAGTTCATCTGTACCATTTTTAGGCTCCACATATATGCATTAATATACAATATTTGTTTTCCTCTTTCTGACTTACTTCATTCTGTATGACAGTCTCTCGATCCATCGATGTCTCTACAAATGACCCAGTTTCATTCCTTTTAATGGCCGAGTAATATTCCATTTTATATATGTACCACATCTTTATCCATTCATCTGTCTGTGGGCATTTAGGTTGCTTCCATTACCTGGCTATTGTAAATAGTGCTGCAACGAACATTGTGGTGAATGTGCGTTTTTGAAATACGGTTTTCTCTGGGTATATGCCCAGAAGTGGGATTGCTGGATCAGATGGTAATTCTATTTCTAGTTTTTTTAAGGAAACTCCATACTGTTCTCCATAGTGACTGTATCAATTTACATTCCCACCAATAGTGGAAGAGGGCTCCTTTTGTCCACACCCTCCCCAGAATTGGTTATTTGTAGATTTTCTGATGATGCCGATTCTAACAGGTGTGAGGTGATACCTCATTGTAGTTTTGATTTGCATTTCTCTAATAATTAGTGCTGTTGAGCAGCTTTTCATGTGTGTCTTGGCCATCTCTGTGTCTCCTTTGAAGAAACGTCTCTTTAGATCTTCTGCCCATTTTTTTGGGGTTGTTTGTTTTTTTAATATTAAGCTGCATGAGCTGTTTATATATATTGGAGATTAAACCTCTGTCCATTGATTCGTCTGCAATGATTTTCACCCATGCTGAGGGATGCCTTTTTCCATTCCCGTGTTTTTTAACAAAAAAGGAAAGAAAGGAAAAGAAGCAGAACACTAATGTGCGTAAAATATGCCTTTTGAAACGGTCGTTTTGAAATATGGACGTCCTTTGAATTTTTTGGTCGATATGTGACCCCAGGATTTGTTTTCAGGGCAGGTGTCATTTACAGGCCTGCAATGATTTTGAATATCAACTGACCATTAGCGTTGGGATTAAAGCTGCTGTTGTGTGAAACGGCCACAAGGTGGCAGCAGTTCACCCTTACCAAATCTGGTTACTAGAGCAAGAGAGCCTCAGTGGAAGTGGTGTTCTAGATTGGAGTTTAGTATGGAATGTGCCAGGAGAAAGCCCCTCACGTTTGTCTCACTACTTCTTGTTCGTGTATTTAATTTAGTTTAATATTTTTTATTACAGCAAGTTTGATTACAATGTTTGGCTTGTTGTAGGTGTGGAAGATGTGGTTCTTTTACACATATACAGATGACTGTTCTTCTTGGGATCCTTTTCCCATGTACGTTATGACAGAATGTTGAGTAGTTCTCTCTTGGTATTCTGTAGGTCTTTGGTGATTATATATGTCACCTGTGTTTGTATATGTCTGTTAACCCCGATATCGTAATGAAACCAATCCTCACACCTTTCCATTGGTGAACCATAAGTTTGTTTAATGAATCTGTGATTGCCCTTCTCCGTGGAAATATCTGCCCTGGTATCCATTTTTAGGTAACACCTATAAGTGATATGATATGATATGTGTCTTTCACTTTCTGACTTAATACAACTCACGTGATTACTTCTAGACTCATCTACGGTGCTGCAAATGGCATTGTGTCCTTTTTTCCCTTGGCTTCTCTTCTGCCTTAGCGGGGTCCATTTTCAACAATGTGATTCCCTGAGGGTTGTGGATTAGCTGACCTGGGCAGCCTTAGCCTGCCGGCCCGCCCTCCCCAGGTGTGCCTCGTTGAGGTCAATATAAACAGAGCTCCAGGCAGCAATAGCCCCTGAAGCTGTGCCTGACTCCATATTCTCTGCCCCGTCAGCAGTCTCGGGGCTGTGCTGGTGGGAGGGAGTGAGGGGCCACAGCTTTGTGGGTGTCCCGGTGTGAGTGGGGTTCTGCTGGCCTTTCTGCAGGAGTTGCCAGGCTGCCGCCTGTAAAGAAGAGGATGTGTCACCCATAACTTCCGCTGGAATTTCTCTCCGGACAGAGGTGAGGAAGGAAAAAAGCAGTGGGGGCCGGGACAGGAGGGGTATCTCAGGCAGGGCAATGGAAAGCTTCTGGAAGAGCGCCAGGGTCCAGGACCACCCTGGCTGGCCTGCAGGCACCAAGTTGGCCTGCGTGCTGTCGCTGGTGTGGCTCCACGGTCCTTCCTCTAGGCTTTCAAGCCCTTGTACATATTCAGGTGTTTTACCTGGAAAGGGTGGGAACAGTTCAGCAGCAGCTGGCCTGGGGCTCAGCTCACGTTTACTCACAGATGCCTCGGCACGGTCCCCCAGCTTTGCAATGAGGACGCTCCTTGCGTGGGGGTTGGGTTGCTGGCTGTATGGGAGATGGTTCCCCACCTCTGACCAATTTCAGAATTGTTTACCAATGGAGCAAGTGCCGTGATAGGGTTTTCCTCTGTATAACTCGTGGGTTCAGTTTTTTTTTCTTTTATGTTTCAAGTTAGATGTTATTCCTCTTTTATGTATTTATAGATATAAGCATGGAAATAATTCATTCCTATAAATACATCTGTGTGACGGGAAGAACTTTTTTCTGTTTTATTTTTAAATTTTATTTTTTAAAATTTTGAAATTTTATTTATTTTTTTATACAGCACGTTATTATTAGTTATGTATTTTATGCATATACATGTATACAGGTCAATCCCAAACTCCCAACTCATCCTACCACCACCACCCCATGGCTTCCCACACTTGGTGTCCATACGTTTGTTCTCTACCTCTGTGTCTCTATTTCTTCCCTGCAAACCAGTTCATCTGTACCATTTTTAGGCTCCACATATATGCATTAATATACAATATTTGTTTTCCTCTTTCTGACTTACTTCATTCTGTATGACAGTCTCTCGATCCATCGATGTCTCTACAAATGACCCAGTTTCATTCCTTTTATGGCCGAGTAATATTCCATTTTATATATGTACCACATCTTTATCCATTCATCTGTCTGTGGGCATTTAGGTTGCTTCCATTACCTGGCTATTGTAAATAGTGCTGCAACGAACATTGTGGTGAATGTGGCTTTTTGAAATACGGTTTTCTCTGGGTATATGCCCAGAAGTGGGATTGCTGGATCAGATGGTAATTCTATTTCTAGATTTTTAAGGAAACTACATACTGTTCTCCATAGTGACTGTATCAATTTACATTCCCACCAATAGTGGAAGAGGGCTCCTTTTGTCCACACCCTCCCCAGAATTGGTTGTTTGTAGATTTTCTGATGATGCCGATTCTAACAGGTGTGAGGTGATACCTCATTGTAATTTTGATTTGCATTTCTCTAATAATTAGTGCTGTTGAGCAGCTTTTCATGTGCGTCTTGGCCATCTCTGTGTCTCCTTTGAAGAAACGTCTCTTTAGATCTTCTGCCCATTTTTTTGGGGTTGTTTGTTTTTTTAATATTAAGCTGCATGAGCTGTTTATATATATTGGAGATTAAACCTGTGTCCATTGATTCGTTTGCACCGATTTTCACCCATCCTGAGGGATGCCTTTTTCCATTCCCGTGTTTTTTAACAAAAAAGGAAAGAAAGGAAAAGAAGCAGAACACTAATGTGCGTAAAATATGCCTTTTGAAACGGTCGTTTTGAAATATGGACGTCATTTGAAATTTTTGGTCGATATGTGACCCCAGGATTTGTTTTCAGGGCAGGTGTCATTTACAGGCCTGCAATGATTTTGAATATCAACTGACCATTAGCGTTGGGATTAAAGCTGCTGTTGTGTGAAACGGCCACAAGGTGGCAGCAGTTCACCCTTACCAAATCTGGTTACTAGGGCAAGAGAGCCTCAGTGGAAGTGGTGTTCTAGATTCGAATTTAGAATGGAATGTGCCAGGAGAAAGCCCCTCACGTTTGTCTCACTACATCTTGTTCGTTTTTTAATTTAATTTTTTTTTTTATTTTTTATTACAGCAAGTTTGATTACAATGTTTGGCTTGTTGTAGGTGTGGAAGATGTGGTTCTTTTACACATATACAGATGTCTGTTCTTCCTGGGATCCTTTTCCCATGTACGTTATGACAGAATGTTGAGTAGTCCTCTCTTGGTATTCTGTAGGTCTTTGGTGATTATATATGTCACCTGTGTTTGTATATGTCTGTTAACCCCGATATCGTAATGAAACCAATCCTCACACCTTTCCATTGGTGAACCATAAGTTTGTTTAATGAATCTGTGATTGCTCTTATCCGTGGAAATATCTGCCCTGGTATCCATTTTTAGGTAACACCTCTAAGTGATATGATATGTGTCTTTCACTTTCTGACTTACTACAAGTCACGTGATTACTTCTAGACTCATCTACGGTGCTGCAAATGGCATTGTGTCCTTTTTTCCCTTGGCTTCTCTTCTGCCTTAGCGGGGTCCATTTTCAACAATGTGATTCCCAGAGGGTTGTGGATTAGCTGACCTGGGCAGCCTTACCCTGCCGGCCCGCCCTCCCCAGGTGTGCCTCATTGAGGTCAATATAAACAGCGCTCCAGGCAGCAATAGCCCCTGAAACTGTGCCTGACTCCATATTCTCTGCCCCGTCAGCAGTCTCGGGGCTGTGCTGGTGGGAGGGAGTGAGTGGCCACAGCTTTGTGGGTGGCCTGGTGTGAGTGGGGTTCTGCTGGCCTTTCTGCAGGAGTTGCCAGGCTGCCGCCTGTAAAGAAGAGGTTGTGTCACCCATACCTTCCGCTGGAATTTCTCTCCGGACAGAGGTGAGGAAGGAAAAAAGCAGTGGGGGCCGGGACAGGGGGGGTATCTCAGGCAGGGCAATGGAAAGCTTCTGGAAGAGTGCCCGGGGCCAGGACCACGCTGGCTGGCCTGCAGGCACCAAGTTGGCCTGCGTGCTGTCGCTGGTGTGGCTCCACGGTCCTTCCTCTAGGCTTTCAAGCCCTTGTACATATTCAGGTGTTTTACCTGGAAAGGGTGGGAACAGTTCAGCAGCAGCTGGCCTGGGGCTCAGCTCACGTTTACTCACAGATGCCTCGGCACGGTCCCCCAGCTTTGCAATGAGGACGCTCCTTGCGTGGGGGGTGGGTTGCTGGCTGTATGGGAGATGGTTCCGCACCTCTTACCAATTTCAGAATTGTTTACTACTGGAGCAAGTGCCCTGATAGGGTTTTCCTCTGTATTACTCGTGGGTAAAGGTTTTTTTTTCTTTTATGGTTCAAGTTAGATTTTATTCCTCTTTTATGTATTTATAGATATAAGCATGGAAATAATTCATTCCTAAAAATACATCTGTGTGACGGGAAGAACATTTTTCTGTTTTATTTTTAAATTTTATTTTTTAAAATTTTTTAATTTAATTTTATTTATTTTTTTTATACAGCACGTTATTATTAGTTATGTATTTTATGCATAAACATGTATACAGGTCAATCCCAAACTCCCAACTCATCCCACCACCACCACCCCATGGTTTCCCACACTTGGTGTCCATATGTTTGTTCTCTACCTCTGTGTCTCTATTTCTTCCCTGCAAACCTGTTCATCTGTACCCTTTTTAGGCTCCACATATATGCATTAATATACAATATTTGTTTTCCTCTTTCTGACTTACTTCATTCTGTATGACAGTCTCTCGATCCATCGATGTCTCTACAAATGACCCAGTTTCATTCCTTTTTATGGCCGAGTCATATTCCATTTTATATATGTACCACATCTTTATCCATTCATCTGTCTGTGGGCATTTAGGTTGCTTCCATTACCTGGCTATTGTAAATAGTGCTGCAACGAACATTGTGGTGAATGTGCCTTTTTGAAATACGGTTTTCTCTGGGTATATGCCCAGAAGTGGGATTGCTGGATCAGATGGTAATTCTATTCCTAGTTTTTTTAAGGAAACTCCATACTGTTCTCCATAGTGACTGTATCAATTTACATTCCCACCAATAGTGGAAGAGGGCTCCTTTTGTCCACACCCTCCCCAGAATTGGTTGTTTGTAGATTTTCTGATGATGCCGATTCTAACAGGTGTGAGGTGATACCTCATTTTAGTTTTGATTTGCATTTCTCTAATAATTAGTGCTGTTGAGCAGCTTTTCATGTGCGTCTTGGCCATCTCTGTGTCTCCTTTGAAGAAACGTCTCTTTAGATCTTCTGACCATTTTTTTTGGGTTGTTTGTTTTTTTAATATTAAGCCGCATGAGCTGTTTATATATATTGGAGATTAAACCTGTGTCCATTGATTCGTCTGCAACGATTTTCGCCCATTCTGAGGGATGCCTTTTTCCATTCCCGTGTGTTTTAACAAAAAAGGAAAGAAAGGAAAAGAAGCAGAACACTAATGTGCGTAAAATATGCCTTTTGAAACGGTCGTTTTGAAATATGGACGTCCTTTGAATTTTTTGGTCGATATGTGACCCCAGGATTTGTTTTCAGGGCAGGTGTCATTTACAGGCCTGCAATGATTTTGAATATCAACTGACCATTAGCGTTGGGATTAAAGCTGCTGTTGTGTGAAACGGCCACAAGGTGGCAGCAGTTCACCCTTACCAAATCTGGTTACTAGGGCAAGAGAGCCTCAGTGGAAGTGGTGTTCTAGATTGGAGTTTAGAATGGAATGTGCCAGGAGAAAGCCCCTCACGTTTGTCTCACTACTTCTTGTTCGTGTTTCTAATTTAATTTTTATTTTTTATTACAGCAAGTTTGATTACAATGTTTGGCTTGTTGTAGGTGTGGAAGATGTGGTTCTTTTACACATATACAGATGACTGTTCTTCTTGGAATCCTTTTCCCATGTACGTTATGACAGAATGTTGAGTAGTCCTCTCTTGGTATTCTGTAGGTCTTTGGTGATTATATATGTCACCTGTGTTTGTATATGTCTGTTAACCCCGATATCGTAATGAAACCAATCCTCACACCTTTCCATTGGTGAACCATAAGTTTGTTTAATGAATCTGTGATTGCCCTTCTCCGTGGACATATCTGCCCTGGTATCCATTTTTAGGTAACACCTATAAGTGATATGATATGATATGTGTGTTTCACTTTCTGACTTACTACAAGTCACGTGATTACTTCTAGACTCATCTACGGTGCTGCAAATGGCATTGTGTCCTTTTTTCCCTTGGCTTCTCTTCTGCCTTAGCGGGGTC
Organism: Mesoplodon mirus; assembly: GCF_964341445.2. Taxonomy (NCBI): domain Eukaryota; kingdom Metazoa; phylum Chordata; class Mammalia; order Artiodactyla; family Ziphiidae; genus Mesoplodon; species Mesoplodon mirus. The sequence continues at coordinate 117,962,117 of NC_138984.1, forward strand.
CATTTTCAACAATGTGATTCCCTGAGGGTTGTGGATTAGCTGACCTGGGCAGCCTTACCCTGCCGGCCCGCCCTCCCCAGGTGTGCCTCGTTGAGGTCAATATAAACAGAGCTCCAGGCAGCAATAGCCCTTGAAGCTGTGCCTGACTCCATATTCTCTGCCCCGTCAGCAGTCTCGGGGCTGTGCTGGTGGGAGGGAGTGAGGGGCCACAGCTTTGTGGGTGGCTCGGTGTGAGTGGGGTTCGGCTGGCCTTTCTGCAGGAGTTGCCAGGCTGCCGCCTGTAAAGAAGAGTATGTGTCATCCATGCCTTCCGCTGGAATTTCTCTCCAGACAGAGGTGAGGAAGGAAAAATGCAGTGGGGGCCGGGACAGGAGGGGTATCTCAGGCAGGGCAATGGAAAGCTTCTGGAAGAGCGCCAGGGTACAGGACCACGCTGGCTGGACTGCAGGCACCATGTTGGCCTGCGTGCTGTCGCTGGTGTGGCTCCACGGTCCTTCCTCTAGGCTTTCAAGCCCTTGTACATATTCAGGTGTTTTACCTGGAAAGGGTGGGAACAGTTCAGCAGCAGCTGGCCTGGGGCTCAGCTCACGTTTACTCACAGATGCCTCGGCACGGTCCCCCAGCTTTGCAATGAGGACGCTCCTTGCGTGGGGGGTGGGTTGCTGGCTGTATGGGAGACGATTCCCCACCTCTGACCTATTTCAGAATTGTTTACCACTGGAGCAAGTGCCCTGATAGGGTTTTCCTCTGTATAACTCGTGGGTTCAGGATTTTATTTTCTTTTATGTTTCAAGTTAGATTTTATTCCTCTTTTATGTATTTATAGATATAAGTATGCAAATAATTCATTCCTATAAATACATCTGTGTGACGGGAAGAACTTTTTTCTGTTTTATTTTTAAATTTTATTTTTTAAAATTTTGTAATTTAATTTTATTTATTTTTTTATACAGCACGGTATTATTAGTTATGTATTTTATGCATATATATGTATACAGGTCAATCCCAAACTCCCAACTCATCCCACCACCACCACCCCATGGCTTCCCACACTTGGTGTCCATACGTTTGTTCTCTACCTCTGTGTCTCTGTTTCTTCCCTGCAAACCTGTTCATCTGTACCATATTTAGGCTCCACATATATGCGTTAATATACAATATTTGTTTTCCTCTTTCTGACTTACTTCATTCTGTATGACAGTCTCTCGATCCATCGATGTCTCTACAAATGACCCAGTTTCATTCCTTTTTATGGCCGAGTAATATTCCATTTTATATATGTACCACATCTTTATCCATTCATCTGTCTGTGGGCATTTATGTTGCTTCCATTACCTGGCTATTGTAAATAGTGCTGCAACGAACATTGTGGTGAATGTGCCTTTTTGATTTACGGTTTTCTCTGGGTATATGCCCAGAAGTGGGATTGCTGGATCAGATGGTAATTCTATTTCTAGTTTTTTTAAGGAAACTCCATACTGTTCTCCATAGTGACTGTATCAATTTACATTCCCACCAATAGTGGAAGAGGGCTCCTTTTGTCCACACCCTCCCCAGAATTGGTTGTTTGTAGATTTTCTGATGATGCCGATTCTAACAGGTGTGAGGTGATACCTCATTTTAGTTTTGATTAGCATTTCTCTAATAATTAGTGCTGTTGAGCAGCTTTTCATGTGCGTCTTGGCCATCTCTGTGTCTCCTTTGAAGAAACGTCTCTTTAGATCTTCTGCCCATTTTTTTGGGTTGTTTGTTTTTTTAATATTAAGCCGCATGAGCTGTTTATATATATTGGAGATTAAACCTGTGTCCATTGATTCGTTTGCAACGATTTTCACCCATCCTGAGGGATGCCTGTTTCCATTCCATTTTTTTTTAACAAAAAAGGAAAGAAAGGAAAAGAAGCAGAACACTAATGTGCGTAAAATATGCCTTTTGAAACGGTCGTTTTGAAATATGGACGTCCTTTGAAATTTTTGGTCGATATGTGACCCCAGGATTTGTTTTCAGGGCAGGTGTCATTTACAGACCTGCAATGATTTTGAATATCAACTGACCATTAGCGTTGGGATTAAAGCTGCTGTTGTGTGAAACGGCCACAAGGTGGCAGCAGTTCACCCTTACCAAATCTGGTTACTAGGGCAAGAGAGCCTCAGTGGAAGTGGTGTTCTAGATTCGAATTTAGAATGGAATGTGCCAGGAGAAAGCCCCTCACGTTTGTCTCACTACATCTTGTTCGTTTTTTAATTTAATTTTTTTTTATTTTTTATTACAGCAAGTTTGATTACAATGTTTGGCTTGTTGTAGGTGTGGAAGATGTGGTTCTTTTACACATATACAGATGTCTGTTCTTCCTGGGATCCTTTTCCCATGTACGTTATGACAGAATGTTGAGTAGTCCTCTCTTGGTATTCTGTAGGTCTTTGGTGATTATATATGTCACCTGTGTTTGTATATGTCTGTTAACCCCGATATCGTAATGAAACCAATCCTCACACCTTTCCATTGGTGAACCATAAGTTTGTTTCATGAATCTGTGATTGCCCTTCTCCGTGGAAATATCTGCCCTGGTATCCATTTTTAGGTAACACCTCTAAGTGATATGATATGTGTCTTTCACTTTCTTACTTACTACAAGTCACGTGATTACTTCTAGACTCATCTACGGTGCTGCAAATGGCATTGTGTCCTTTTTTCCCTTGGCTTCTCTTCTGCCTTAGCGGGGTCCATTTTCAACAATGTGATTCCCAGAGGGTTGTGGATTAGCTGACCTGGGCAGCCTTACCCTGCCGGCCCGCCCTCCCCAGGTGTGCCTCATTGAGGTCAATATAAACAGTGCTCCAGGCAGCAATAGCCCCTGAAGCTGTGACTGACTCCATATTCTCTGCCCCGTCAGCAGTCTCGGGGCTGTGCTGGTGGGAGGGAGTGAGGGGCCACAGCTTTGTGGGTGGCCTGGTGTGAGTGGGGTTCTGCTGGCCTTTCTGCAGGAGTTGCCAGGCTGCCGCCTGTAAAGAAGAGGTTGTGTCACCCATACCTTCCGCTGGAATTTCTCTCCGGACAGAGGTGAGGAAGGAAAAAAGCAGTGGGGGCCGGGACAGGAGGGGTATCTCAGGCAGGGCAATGGAAAGCTTCTGGAAGAGCGCCCGGGGCCAGGACCACGCTGGCTGGCCTGCAGGCACCAAGTTGGCCTGCGTGCTATCGCTGGTGTGGCTCCACGGTCCTTCCTCTAGGCTTTCAAGCCCTTGTACATATTCAGGTGTTTTACCTGGAAAGGGTGGGAACAGTTCAGCAGCAGCTGGCCTGGGGCTCAGCTCACGTTTACTCACAGATGCCTCGGCACGGTCCCCCAGCTTTGCAATGAGGACGCTCCTTGCGTGGGGGGTGGGTTGCTGGCTGTATGGGAGATGGTTCCCCACCTCTGACCAATTTCAGAATTGTTTACTACTGGAGCAAGTGCCCTGATAGGGTTTTCCTCTGTATAACTCGTGGGTAAAGGTTTTTTTTTCTTTTATGGTTCAAGTTAGATTTTATTCCTCTTTTATGTATTTATAGATATAAGCATGGAAATAATTCATTCCTAAAAATACATCTGTGTGACGGGAAGAACTTTTTTCTGTTTTATTTTTAAATTTTATTTTTTAAAATTTTGTAATTTAATTTTATTTATTTTTTTTATACAGCACGTTATTATTAGTTATGTATTTTATGCATAAACATGTACACAGGTCAATCCCAAACTCCCAACTCATCCCACCACCACCACCCCATGGTTTCCCACACTTGGTGTCCATATGTTTGTTCTCTACCTCTGTGTCTCTATTTCTTCCCTGAAAACCTCTTCATCTGTACCCTTTTTAGGCTCCACATATATGCATTAATATACAATATTTGTTTTCCTCTTTCTGACTTACTTCATTCTGTATGACAGTCTCTCAATCCATCGATGTCTCTACAGATGACCCAGTTTCATTCCTTTTTATTGCCGAGTCATATTCCATTTTATATATGTACCACATCTTTATCCATTCATCTGTCTGTGGGCATTTAGGTTGCTTCCATTACCTGGCTATTGTAAATAGTGCTGCAACGAACATTGTGGTGAATGTGCCTTTTTGATTTACGGTTTTCTCTGGGTATATGCCCAGAAGTGGGATTGCTGGATCAGATGGTAATTCTATTTCTAGTTTTTTTAAGGAAACTCCATACTGTTCTCCATAGTGACTGTATCAATTTACATTCCCACCAATAGTGGAAGAGGTCTCCTTTTGTCCACACCCTCCCCAGAATTGGTTGTTTGTAGATTTTCTGATGATGCCGATTCTAACAGGTGTGAGGTGATACCTCATTTTAGTTTTGATTAGCATTTCTCTAATAATTAGTGCTGTTGAGCAGCTTTTCATGTGCGTCTTGGCCATCTCTGTGTCTCCTTTGAAGAAACGTCTCTTTAGATCTTCTGCCCATTTTTTTTGGGTTGTTTGTTTTTTTAATATTAAGCCGCATGAGCTGTTTATATATATTGGAGATTAAACCTCTGTCCATTGATTCGTCTGCAACGATTTTCGCCCATTCTGAGGGATGCCTTTTTCCATTCCCGTGTTTTTTAACAAAAAAGGAAAGAAAGGAAAAGAAGCAGAACACTAATGTGCGTAAAATATGCCTTTTGAAACGGTCGTTTTGAAATATGGACGTCCTTTGAATTTTTTGGTCGATATGTGACCCCAGGATTTGTTTTCAGGGCAGGTGTCATTTACAGGCCTGCAATGATTTTGAATATCAACTGACCATTAGCGTTGGGATTAAAGCTGCTGTTGTGTGAAACGGCCACAAGGTGGCAGCAGTTCACCCTTACCAAATCTGGTTACTAGGGCAAGAGAGCCTCAGTGGAAGTGGTGTTCTAGATTGGAGTTTAGAATGGAATGTGCCAGGAGAAAGCCCCTCACCTTTGTCTCACTACTTCTTGTTCGTGTTTTTAATTTAATTTTTTATTTTTTATTACAGCAAGTTTGATTACAATGTTTGGCTTGTTGTAGGTGTGGAAGATGTGGTTCTTTTACACATATACACATGTCTGTTCTTCCTGGGATCCTTTTCCCATGTACGTTATGACAGAATGTTGAGTAGTCCTCTCTTGGTATTCTGTAGGTCTTTGGTGATTATATATGTCACCTGTGTTTGTACATGTCTGTTAACCCCGATATCGTAATGAAACCAATCCTCACACCTTTCCATTGGTGAACCATAAGTTTGTTTAATGAATCTGTGATTGCCCTTCTCCGTGGAAATATCTGCCCTGGTATCCATTTTTAGGTAACACCTATAAGTGATATGATAGGATATGTGTCTTTCACTTTCTGACTTACTACAAGTCACGTGATTACTTCTAGACTCATCTACGGTGCTGCAAATGGCATTGTGTCCTTTTTTCCCTTGGCTTCTCTTCTGCCTTAGCGGGGTCCATTTTCAACAATGTGATTCCCTGAGGGTTGTGGATTAGCTGACCTGGGCAGCCTTACCCTGCCGGCCCGCCCTCCCCATGTGTGCCTCGTTGAGGTCAATAAAAACAGCGCTCCAGGCAGCAATAGCCCCTGAAGCTGTGCCTGAATCCATATTCTCTGCCCCGTCAGCAGTCTCGGGGCTGTGCTGGTGGGAGGGAGTGAGGGGCCACAGCTTTGTGGGTGTCCCGGTGTGAGTGGGGTTCTGCTGGCCTTTCTGCAGGAGTTGCCAGGCTGCCGCCTGTAAAGAAGAGTATGTGTCACCCATACCTTCCGCTGGAATTTCTCTCCGGACAGAGGTGAGGAAGGAAAAAAGCAGTGGGGGCCGGGACAGGAGGGGTATCTCAGGCAGGGCAATGGAAATCTTCTGGAAGATCGCCCGGGGCCAGGACCACCCTGGCTGGCCTGCAGGCACCAAGTTGGCCTGCGTGCTGTCGCTGGTGTGGCTCCACGGTCCTTCCTCTAGGCTTTCAAGCCCTTGTACATATTCAGATGTTTTACCTGGGAAGGGTGGGAACAGTTCAGCAGCAGCTGGCCTGGGGCTCAGCTCACGTTTACTCACAGATGCCTCGGCACGGTAACCCAGCTTTGCAATGAGGACGCTCCTTGCGTGGGGGTTGGGTTGCTGGCTGTATGGGAGATGGTTCCCCACCTCTGACCAATTTCAGAATTGTTTACCGCTGGAGCAAGTGCCCAGATAGGGTTTTCCTCTGTATAACTCGTGGGTTCAGTTTTTTTTTCTTTTATGGTTCAAGTTAGATTTTATTCCTCTTTTATGTATTTATAGATATAAGCATGGAAATAATTCATTCCTATAAATACATCTGTGTGACGGGAAGAACTTTTTTCTGTTTTATTTTTAAATTTTATTTTTTAAAATTTTGAAAATTAATTTTATTTATTTTTTTTATACAGCACGTTATTATTAGTTATGTATTTTATGCCTATATATGTATACAGGTCATTCCCAATCTCCCAACTCATCCCACCACCACCACCCCATGGCTTCCCACACTTGGTGTCCATACGTTTGTTCTCTACCTCTGTGTCTCTATTTCTTCCCTGCAATCCAGTTCATCTGTACCATTTTTTAGGCTCCACATATATGCGTTAATATACAATATTTGTTTTCCTCTTCCTGACTTACTTCATTCTGTATGACAGTCTCTCGATCCATCGATGTCTCTACAAATGACCCAGTTTCATTCCTTTTTATGGCCGAGTAATATTCCATTTCATATATGTACCACATCTTTATCCATTCATCTGTCTGTGGGCATTTAGGTTGCTTCCATTACCTGGCTATTGTAAATAGTGCTGCAATGAACATTGTGGTTAATGTGCCTTTTAGATTTACGGTTTTCTCTGGGTATATGCCCAGAAGTGGGATTGCTGGATCAGATGGTAATTCTATTTCTAGTTTTTTTAAGGAAACTCCATACTGTTCTCCATAGTGACTGTATCAAGTTACATTCCCACCAATAGTGGAAGAGGGCTCCTTTTGTGCACCCCCTCCCCAGAATTGGTTGTTTGTAGATTTTCTGATGATGCCGATTCTAACAGGTGTGAGGTGATACCTCATTGTAGTTTTGATTTGCATTTCTCTAATAATTAGTGCTGTTGAGCAGCTTTTCATGTGCGTCTTGGCCATCTCTGTGTCTCCTTTGAAGAAACGTCTCTTTAGATCTTCTGCCCATTTTTGTATTGGGTTGTTTCTTTTTTTTAATATTAAGCTGCATGAGCTGTTTATATATATTGGAGATTAAACCTCTGTCCATTGATTCGTTTGCAACGATTTTCGCCCATTCTGAGGGATGCCTTTCTCCATTCCCGTTTTTTTTAACAAAAAAGGAAAGAAAGGAAAAGAAGCAGAACACTAATGTGCGTAAAATATGCCTTTTGAAACGGTCGTTTTGACATATGGACGTCCTTTGAATTTTTTGGTCGATATGTGACCCCAGGATTTGTTTTCAGGGCAGGTGTCATTTACCGGCATGCAATGATTTTGAATATCAACTGACCATTAGCGCTGGGATTAAAGCTGCTGTTGTGTGAAACGGCCACAAGGTGGCAGCAGTTCTCCCTTACCAAATCTGTTTACTAGGGCAAGAGAGCCTCAGTGGAAGTGGTGTTCTAGATTGGAATTTAGAATGGAATGTGCCAGGAGAAAGCCCCTCAAGTTTGTCTCACTACTTCTTGTTCGTGGTTTTAATTTTTTTTATATTTTTTATTACAGCAAGTTTGATTACAATGTTTGGCTTGTTGTAGGTGTGGAAGATGTGGTTCTTTTACACATATACAGATGTCTGTTCTTCCTGGGATCCTTTTCCCATGTACGTTATGACAGAGTTGAGTAGTCCTCTCTTGGTATTCTGTAGGTCTTTGGTGATTATATATGTCACCTGTGTTTGTATATGTGTGTTAACCCCGATATCGTAATGAAACCAATCCTCACACCTTTCCATTGGTGAACCATAAGTTTGTTTAATGAATCTGTGATTGCCCTTCTCCGTGGAAATATCTGCCCTGGTATCCATTTTTAGGTAACACCTATAAGTGATATGATACGATATGTGTCTTTCACTTTCTGACTTACTACAAGTCACGTGATTACTTCTAGACTCATCTACGGTGCTGCAAATGGCATTGTGTCCTTTTTTTCCTTGGCTCCTCTTCTGCCTTAGCGAGGTCCATTTTCAACATTGTGATTCCCTGAAGGTTGTGGATTAGCTGACCTGGGCAGCCTTACCCTGCCGGCCCGCCCTCCCCAGGTGTGCCTCGTTGAGGTCAATATAAACAGAGCTCCAGGCAGCAATAGCCCCTCAAGCTGTGCCTGACTCCATATTCTCTGCCCCATCAGCAGTCTCGGGGCTGTGCTTGTGGGAGGGAGAGAGGTGCCACAGCTTTGTGGGTGGCCCGGTGTGAGTGGGGTTCTGCTGACCTTTCTGCAGGAGTTGCCAGGCTGCCGCCTGTAAAGAAGAGGATGTGTCACCCATACCTTCCGCTGGAATTTCTCTCCGGACAGAGATGAGGAAGGAAAAATGCAGTGGGGCCCGGGACAGGAGGGGTATCTCAGGCAGGGCAATGGAAAGCTTCTGGAAGAGCGCCCGGGGCCAGGACAACCCTGGCTGGCCTGCAGGCACCAAGTTGGCCTGCGTGCTGTCCCTGGTGTGGCTCCACGGTCCTTCCTCTAGGCTTTCAAGCCCTTGTACATATTCAGGTGTTTTACCTGGAAAGGTTGGGAACAGTTCAGCAGCAGCTGGCCTGGGGCTCAGCTCACGTTTACTCACAGATGCCTCGGCACGGTCCCCCAGCTTTGCAATGAGGAAGCTCCTTGTGTGGGGGGTGGGTTGCTGGCTGTATGGGAGATTTTTCCCCACCTCTGACCAATTTCAGAATTGTTTACCGCTGGAGCAATTGTGCCCTGATAGGGTTTTCCTCTGTATAACTCGTGGGTTCAGGTTTTTTTTCTTTTAGGGTTCAATTTAGATTTTATTCCTCTTTTATGTATTTATAGATATAAGCATGGAAATAATTCATTCCTATAAATACATCTGTGAGACGGGAAGAAATTTTTTCTGTTTTATTGTTAAATTCTATTTTTTTTAAATTTTGAAATATAATTTTATTTATATTTTTATACAGCAGGTTTTTATTAGTTATGTATTTTATGCATATACATGTATACAGGTCAATCCCAATCTCCCAACTCATCCCACCACCACCACCCCATGGCTTCCCACACTTGGTGTCCATACGTTTGTTCTCTACCTCTGTGTCTCTATTTCTTCCCTGCAAACCAGTTCATCTGTACCATTTTTTTAGGTTCCACATATATGCATTACTATACAATATTTGTTTTCCTCTTTATGACTTACCTCATTCTGTATGACAGTCTCTCGATCCATCGATGTCTCTACAAATGACCCAGGTTCATTCCTTTTTATGGCCGAGTAATATTCCATTTTATATATGTACCACATCTTTATCCATTCATCTGTCTGTGGGCATTTAGGTTGCTTCCATTACCTGGCTATTGTAAATAGTGCTGCAACGAACATTGTGGTGAATGTGCCTTTTTGATTTACGGTTTTCTCTGGGTATATGCCCAGAAGTGGGATTGCTGGATCAGATGGTAATTCTATTTCTAGTTCTTTTAAGGAAACTCCATACTGTTCTCCATAGTGACTGTATCAATTTACATTCCCACCAATAGTGGAAGAGGGCTCCTTTTGTCCACACCCTCCCCAGAATTGGTTGTTTGTAGATTTTCTGATGATGCCGATTCTAACAGGTGTGAGGTGATACCTCATTGTAGTTTTGATTTGCATTTCTCTAATAATTAGTGCTGTTGAGCAGCTTTTCATGTGCGTCTTGGCCATCTCTGTGTCTCCTTTGAAGAAACGTCTCTTTAGATCTTCTGCCCATTTTTTTGGGGTTGTTTGTTTTTTTAATATTAAGCTGCATGAGCTGTTTATATATATTGGAGATTAAACCTGTGTCCATTGATTCGTTTGCAACGATTTTCACCCATCCTGAGGGATGCCTTTTTCCATTCCCTTTTTTTTAACAAAAAAGGAAAGAAAGGAAAAGAAGCAGAACACTAATGTGCGTAAAATATGCCTTTTGAAACGGTCGTTTTGACATATGGACGTCCTTTGAAATTTTTGGTCGATATGTGACCCCAGGATTTGTTTTCAGGGCAGGTGTCATTTACAGGCCTGCAATGATTTTGAATATCAACTGACCATTAGCGCTGGGATTAAAGCTGCTGTTGTGTGAAACGGCCACTAGGTGGCAGCAGTTCACCCTTACCAAATCTGGTTACTAGGGCAAGAGAGCCTCAGTGGAAGTGGTGTTCTAGATTGGAATTTAGAATGGAATGTGCCAGGAGAAAGTCCGTCAAGTTTGTCTCACTACTTCTTGTTCGTGTTTTTAATTTAATTTTTTTATTTTTTATTACAGCAAGTTTGATTACAATGTTTGGCTTGTTGTAGGTGTGGAAGATGTGGTTCTTTTACACATATACAGATGACTGTTCTTCCTGGGATCCTTTTCCCATGTACGTTATGACAGAATGTTGAGTAGTCCTCTCTTGGTATTCTGTAGGTCTTTGGTGATTATATATGTCACCTGTGTTTGTATATGTCTGTTAACCCCGATATCGTAATGAAACCAATCCTCACACCTTTCCATTGGTGAACCATAAGTTTGTTTACTGAATCTGTGATTGCCCTTCTCCGTGGAAATATCTGCCCTGGTATCCATTTTTAGGTAACACTTATAAGTGATATGATATGATATGTGTCTTTCACTTTCTGACTTACTACAAGTCACGTGATTACTTCTAGACTCATCTACGGTGCTGCAAATGGCATTGTGTCCTTTTTTCCCTTGGCTTCTCTTCTGCCTTAGCGAGGTCCATTTTCAACAGTGTAATTCCCTGAGGGTTGTGGATTAGCTGACCTGGGCAGCCTTACCATGCCTGCCCGCCCGTCCCAGGTGTGACTCTTTGAGGTCAATATAAACAGCGCTCCAGGCAGCAATAGCCCCTGAAGCTCTGCCTGACTCCATATTCTCTGCCCCGTCAGCAGTCTCGGGGCTGTGCTGGTGGGAGGGAGTGAGGGGCCACAGCTTTGTGGGTGGCCCCGTGTGAGTGGGGCTCTGCTGGCCTTTCTGCAGGAGTTGCCATGCAGCCGCCTGTAAAGAAGAGGATGTGTCACCCATACCTTCCGCTTGAATATCTCTCTGGACAGAGGTGAGGAAGGAAAAAAGCAGTGGGGGCCGGGACAGGAGGGGTATCTCAGGCAGGGCAATGGAAAGCTTCCGGAAGAGCTCCTGTGGCCAGGACCACCCTGGCTGGCCTGCAGGCACCAAGTTGGCCTGCGTGCTGTCGCTAGTGTGGCTCCACTGCCCTTCCTCTAGGCTTTCAAGCCCTTGTACATATTCAGTTGTTTTACCTGGAAAGGGTGGGAACAGTTCAGCAGCAGCTGGCCTGGGGCTCAGCTCACGTTTACTCACAGATGCCTCGGCACGGTCCCCCAGCTTTGCAATGAGGACGCTCCTTGTGTGCGGGGTGGGTTGCTGGCTGTATGGGAGATGGTTCCCCACCTCTGACCAATTTCAGAATTGTTTACCACTGGAGCAAGTGCCCTGATAGGTTTTTCCTCTGTATAACTCGTGGGTTCAGTTTTTTTTTTCTTTTATGGTTCAAGTTAGATTGTATTCCTCTTTTATGTATTTATAGATATAAGCATGGAAATAATTCATTCCTATAAATACATCTGTGAGACGGGAAGAAATTTTTTCTCTTTTATTTTTAAATTTTATTTTTTAAAATTTTGAAATTTAATTTTATTTATTTATTTATACTGCACGTTATTATTAGTTATGTATTTTATGCATATACATGTATTCAGGTCAATCCCAATCTCCCAACTCATCACACCACCACCACCCCATGGTTTCCCACACTTGGTGTCCATACGTTTGTTCTCTACCTCTGTGTCTCTATTTCTTCCCTGCAAACCAGTTCATCTGTACCATTTTTTTAGGTTCCACATATATGCATTAATATACAATATTTGTTTTCGGCTTTCTGACTTACTTCATTCTGTATGACAGTCTCTCGATCCATCGATGTCTCTACAAATGACCCAGTTTCATTCCTTTATATGGCCGAGTAATATTCCATTTTATATATGTACCACATCTTTATCCATTCATCTCTCTGTGGGCATTTAGGTTGCTTCCATTACCTGGCTATTGTAAATAGTGCTGCAATGAACATTGTGGTGAATGTGCCTTTTTGATTTACGGTTTTCTCTGGGTATATGCCCAGAAGTGGGATTGCTGGATCAGATGGTAATTCTATTTCTAGTTTTTTTAAGGAAACTCCATACTGTTCTCCATAGTGACTGTATCAATTTACATTCCCACCAATAGTGGAAGAGGGCTCCTTTTGTCCACACCCTCCCTAGAATTGGTTGTTTGTAGATTTTCTGATGATGCCGATTCTAACAGGTGTGAGGTGATACCTCATTGTAGTTTTGATTTGCATTTCTCTAATAATTAGTGCTGTTGAGCAGCTTTTCATGTGCGTCTTGGCCATCTCTGTGTCTCCTTTGAAGAAACGTCTCTTTAGATCTTCTGCCCATTTTTGTATTGGGTTGTTTGTTTTTTTTAATATTAAGCTGCATGAGCTGTTTATATATATTGGAGATTAAACCTCTGTCCATTGATTCGTTTGCAACGATTTTCGCCCATTCTGAGGGATGCCTTTTTCCATTCCCGTGTTTTTTAACAAAAAAGGAAAGAAAGGAAAAGAAGCAGAACACTAATGTGCGTAAAATAGGCCTTTTGAAATGGTCTTTTTGAAATATGGACGTGCTTTGAATTTTTTGGTCGATATGTGACCCCAGGATTTGTTTTCAGGGCAGGTGTCATTTACAGGCCTGCAATGATTTTGAATATCAACTGACCATTAGCGCTGGGACTAAATCTGCTGTTGTGTGAAACGGCCACAAGGTGGCAGCAGTTCTCCCTTACCAAATCTGGTTACTAGGGCAAGAGAGCCTCAGTGGAAGTGGTGTTCTAGATTGGAATTTAGAATGGAATGTGCCAGGGGAAAGCCCCTCAAGTTTGTCTCACTACTTCTTGTTCGTGTTTTTAATTTAATTTTTTATATTTTTTATTACAGCAAGTTTGATTACAATGTTTGGCTTGTTGTAGGTGTGGAAGATGTGGTTCTTTTACACATATACAGATGTCTGTTCTTCCTGGGATCCTTTTCCCATGTACGTTATGACAGACTTGAGTAGTCCTCTCTTGGTATTCTGTAGGTCTTTGGTGATTATATATGTCACCTGTGTTTGTATATGTGTGTGAACGCCGATATCGTAATAAAACCAATCCTCACACGTTTCCATTGGTGAACCATAAGTTTGTTTAATGAATCTGTGATTGCCCTTCTCCGTGGAAATATCTGCCCTGCTATCCATTTTTAGGTAACACCTATAAGTGATATGATATGATATGTGTCTTTCACTTTCTGACTTACTACAAGTCACGTGATTACTTCTAGACTCATCTAAGGGGCTGCAAATGGCATTGTGTCCTTTTTTTTCCTTGGCATCTCTTCTGCCTTAGCGGGGTCCATTTTCAACAATGTGATTCCCTGAGGGTTGTGGATTAGCTGACCTGGGCAGCCTTACCCTGCCGGCCTGCCCTCCCCAGGTGTGCCTCGTTGAGGTCAATATAAACAGCGCTCCAGGCAGCAATAGCCCCTGAAGCTGTGCCTGACTCCATATTCTCTGCCCCGTCAGCAGTCTCGGGGCTGTGCTGGTGGGAGGGAGTGAGGGGCCACAGCTTTGTGAGTGGCCCGGTGTGAGTGGGACTCTGCTGGCCTTTCTGCAGGAGTTGCCAGGCTGCCAACTGTAAAGAAGAGGATGTGTCACACATACTTCCGCTGGAATTTCTCTCCGGACAGAGGTGAGGAAGGAAAAAAGCAGTGGGGGCCGGGACAGGAGGGGTAACTCAGGCAGGGCAATGGAAAGCTTCCGGAAGAGCGCCCGGGGTCAAGACCACCATGGCTGGCCTGCAGGCACCAAGTTGGCCTGCGTGCTGTCGCTGGTGTGGCTCGACGGCCTTTCCTCTAGGCTTTCAAGCCCTTGTACATATTCAGGTGTTTTACCTGGGAAGGGTGGGAACAGTTCAGCAGCAGCTGTCCTGGGGCTCAGCTCACGTTTACTCACAGATGCCTCGGCACGGTCCCCCAGCTTTGCAATGAGGACACTCCTTGCGTGGGGGGTGGGTTGCTGGCTGTATGGGAGATGGTTTCCCACCTCTGACCAATTTCAGAATTGTTTACCACTGGAGCAAGTGCGCTGATAGGGTTTTCCTCTGTATAACTCATGGGTTCAGGTGTTTTTTTCTTTTATGGTTCAAGTTAGATTTTATTCCTCTTTTATATATTTATAGATATAAGCATGGAAATAATTCATTCCTATAAATACATCTGTGTGACGGGAAGAAGTTTTTTCTCTTATATTTTTAAATTTTATTTTTTAAAATTTTGAAATTTAATTTTATTTTTTTTATACAGCACGTTATTATTAGTTATGTATTTTATGCATATACATGTATACAGGTCAATCCCAATCTCCAAACTCATCCCACCACCACCACCCCATGGCTTCCCACCCTTGGTGTACATACGTTTGTTCTCTACTTCTGTGTCACTATTTCTTTCCTGCAAACCCGTTCATCTGTACCATTTTTTAGGTTCCACATATATGCATTAATATACAGTAGTTGTTTTCCTCTTTCTGACTTACTTCATTCTGTATGACAGTCTCTCGATCCATCAATGTCTCTACAAATGACCCAGTTTCATTCCTTTTTATGGCCGAGTAATATTTCATTTTATATATGTACCACATCTTTATCCATTCATCTGTCTGTGGGCATTTAGGTTGCTTCCATTACCTGGCTATTGTAAATAGTGCTGCAACGAACATTGTGGTGAATGTGCCTTTTTGATTTACGGTTTTCTCTGGGTATATGCCCAGAAGTGGGATTGCTGGATCAGACGGTAATTCTATTTCTAGTTTTTTTAAGGAAACTCCATACTGTTCTCCATAGTGACTGTATCAAGTTACATTCCCACCAATAGTGGAAGAGGGCTCCTTTTGTCCACACCCTCCCCAGAATTGGTTGTTTGTAGATTTTCTGATGATGCTGATTCTAACAGGTGTGAGGTGATACCTCATTGTAGTTTTGATTTGCATTTCTCTAATAATTAGTGCTGTTGAGCAGCTTTTCATGTGCGTCTTGGCCATCTCTGTGTCTTCTTTGAAGAAACGTCTCTTTAGATCTTCTGCCCATTTTTGTATTGGGTTGTTTGTTTTTTTAATATTAGGCTGCATGAGCTGTTTATATATATTGGAGATTAAACCTCTGTCCATTGATTCGTTTGCACCGATTTTCGCCCATTCTGAGGGATGCCTTTTTCCATTCCCGTTTTTTTTAACAAAAAAGGAAAGAAAGGAAAAGAAGCAGAACACTAATGTGCGTAAAATATGCCTTTTGAAACGGTCGTTTTGAAATATGGACGTCCTTTGAATTTTTTGGTCGATATGTGACCCCAGGATTTGTTTTCAGGGCAGGTGTCATTTACAGGCCTGCAATGATTTTGAATATCAACTGACCATTAGCGCTGGGACTAAATCTGCTGTTGTGTGAAACGGCCACAAGGTGGCAGCAGTTCACCCTTACCAAATCTGGTTACTAGGGCAAGAGAGCCTCAGTGGAAGTGGTGTTCTAGATTGGAATTTAGAATGGAATGTGCCAGGAGAAAGCCCCTCACGTTTGTCTCACTACATCTTGTTCGTGTTTTTAATTTAATTTTTTTTTATTTTTAATTACAGCAAGTTTGATTACAATGTTTGGCTTGTTGTAGGTGTGGAAGATGTGGTTCTTTTACACATATACACATGTCTGTTCTTCCTGGGATCCTTTTCCCATGTACGTTATAACAGAATGTTGAGTAGTCCTCTCTTGGTATTCTGTAGGTCTTTGGTGATTATATATGTCACCTGTGTTTGTATATGTCTGTTAACCCCGATATCGTAATGAAACCAATCCTCACACCTTTCCATTGGTGAACCATAAGTTTGTTTAATGAATCTGTGATTGCCCTTCTCCGTGGAAATATCTGTCCTTGTATCCATTTCTACGTAACACCTATAAGTGATATGATATGATATGTGTATTTCACTTTCTGACTTACTACAAGTCACGTGATTACTTCTGGACTCATCTACGGTGCTGCAAATGGCATTGTGTCCTTTTTTCCCTTGGCTTCTCTTCTGCCTTAGCGGGGTCCATTTTCAACAATGTGATTCCCTGAGGGTTGTGGATTAGCTGAACTGGGCAGCCTTACCCTGCCAGCCCGCCCTCCCCAGGTGTGCCTCGTTGAGTTCAATATAAAGAGCGCTCCAGGCAGCAATAGCCCCTGAAGCTGTGCCTGACTCCATATTCTCTGCCCCGTCAGCAGTCTCTGGGCTGTGCTGGTGGGAGGGAGTGAGGGGCCACAGCTTTGTGGGTGTCCCGGTGTGAGTGGGGTTCTGCTGGCCTTTCTGCAGGAGTTGCCAGGCTGCCGCCTGTAAAGAAGAGGTTGTGTCACCCATACCTTCCGCTGGAATTTCTCTCCGGACAGAGGTGAGGAAGGAAAAAAGCAGTGGGGGCCGGGACAGGAGGGGTATCTCAGGCAGGGCAATGGAAAGCTTCTGGAAGAGCGCCCTGGGCCAGGACCACCCTGGCTGGCCTGCAGGCACCAAGTTGGCCTGCGTGCTGTCGCTGGTGTGGCTCCACGGTCCTTCCTCTAGGCTTTCAAGCCCTTGTACATATTCAGGTGTTTTACCTGGAAAGGGTGGGAACAGTTCAGCAGCAGCTGGCCTGGGGCTCAGCTCACGTTTACTCACAGATGCCTCGGCACGGTCCCCCAGCTTTGCAATGAGGACGCTCATTGCGTGGGGGGTGGGTTGCTGGCTGTATGGGAGATGGTTCCCCACCTCTGACCAATTTCAGAATTGTTTACCACTGGAGCAAGTGCCCTGATAGGGTTTTCCTCTGTATAACTCGTGGGTTCAGGTTTTTTTTTTTTCTTTTATGGTTCAAGTTAGATTTTATTCCTCTTTTATGTATTTATAGATATAAGCATGGAAATAATTCATTCCTATAAATACATCTGTGTGATGGGAAGAATTTTTTCTGTTTTATTTTTAAATTTTATTTTTTAAAATTTTGAAATTTAATTTTATTTATTTTTTTATACAGCACGTTATTATTAGTTATGTATTTTATGCATATACATGTATACAGGTCAATCCCAAACTCCCAACTCATCCCACCACCACCACCCCATGGCTTCCCACACTTGGTGTCCATACGTTTGTTCTCTACCTCTGTGTCTCTATTTCTTCCCTGCAAACCAGTTCATCTGTACCATTTTTAGGCTCCACATATATGCATTAATATACAATATTTGTTTTCCTCTTTCTGACTTACTTCATTCTGTATGACAGTCTCTCGATCCATCGATGTCTCTACAAATGACCCAGTTTCATTCCTTTTAATGGCCGAGTAATATTCCATTTTATATATGTACCACATCTTTATCCATTCATCTGTCTGTGGGCATTTAGGTTGCTTCCATTACCTGGCTAATGTAAATAGTGCTGCAACGAACATTGTGGTGAATGTGCCTTTTTGAAATACGGTTTTCTCTGGGTATAGGCCCAGAAGTGGGATTGCTGGATCAGATGGTAATTCTATTTCTAATTTTTTTTAAGGAAACTCCATACTGTTCTCCATAGTGACTGTATCAATTTACATTCCCACCAATAGTGGAAGAGGGCTCCTTTTGTCCACACCCTCCCCAGAATTGGTTGTTTGTAGATTTTCTGATGATGCCGATTCTAACAGGTGTGAGGTGATACCTCATTGTAATTTTGATTTGAATTTCTCTAATAATTAGTGCTGTTGAGCAGCTTTTCATGTGCGTCTTGGCCATCTCTGTGTCTCCTTTGAAGAAACGTCTCTTTAGATCTTCTGCCCATTTTTTTTGGGTTGTTTGTTTTTTTAATATTAAGCTGCATGAGCTGTTTATATATATATTGGAGATTAAACTTCTGTCCATTGATTCGTCTGCAACGATTTTCGCCCATTCTGAGGGATGCCTATTTCCATTCCCGTGTTTTTTAACACAAAAGAAAAGAAAGGTAAAGAAGCAGAACACTAATGTGCGTAAAATATGCCTTTTGAAACGGTCGTTTTGAAATATGGACGTCCTTTGAATTTTTTGGTCGATATGTGACCCCAGGATTTGTTTTCAGGGCAGGTGTCATTTACAGGCCTGCAATGATTTTGAATATCAACTGACCATTAGCGTTGGGATTAAAGCTGCTGTTGTGTGAAACGGCCACAAGGAGGCAGCAGTTCACCCTTACCAAATCTGGTTACTAGGGCAAGAGAGCCTCAGTGGAAGTGGTGTTCTAGATTGGAGTTTAGAATGGAATGTGCCAGGAGAAAGCCCCTGACGTTTGTCTCACTACTTCTTGTTCATGTTTTTAATTTAATTTTTTATTTTTTATTACAGCAAGTTTGATTACAATGTTTGGCTTGTTGTAGGTGTGGAAGATGTGGTTCTTTTACACATATACAGATGACTGTTCTTCCTGGGATCCTTTTCCCATGTACGTTATGACAGAATGTTGAGTAGTCCTCTCTTGGTATTCTGTAGGTCTTTGGTGATTATATATGTCACCTGTGTTTGTATATGTCTGTTAACCCCCATATCGTAATGAAACCAATCCTCACACCTTTCCATTAGTGAACCATAAGTTTGTTTAATGAATCTGTGATTGCCCTTCTCCGTGGAAATATCTGCCCTGGTATCCATTTTTAGGTAACACCTATAAGTGATATGATATGATATGTGTCTTTCACTTTCTGACTTACGACAAGTCACGTGATTACTTCTAGACTCATCTACGGTGCTGCAAATGGCATTGTGTCCTTTTTTCCCTTGGCTTCTCTTCTGCCTTAGCGGGGTCCATTTTCAACAATGTGATTCCCTGAGGGTTGTGGATTAGCTGACCTGGGCAGCCTTACCCTGCAGTCCTGCCCTCCCCAGGTGTGCCTCATTGAGGTCAATATAAACAGCGCTCCAGGCAGCAATAGCCCCTTAAGCTGTGCCTGACTCCATATTCTCTGCCCCGTCAGCAGTCTCGGGGCTGTGCTTGTGGGAGGGAGTGAGGGGCCACAGCTTTGTGGGTGGCCCGGTGTGAGTGGGGTTCTGCTGGCCTTTCTGCAGGAGTTGCCAGGCTGCCGCCTGTAAAGAAGAGGTTGTGTCACCCATACCTTCCGCTGGAATTTCTCTCCGGACAGAGGTGAGGAAGGAAAAAAGCAGTGGGGGCCGGGACAGGAGGGGTATCTCAGGCAGGGCAATGGAAAGCTTCTGGAAGAGCGCCCGGGGCCAGGACCACCCTGGCTGGCCTACAGGCACTAAGTTGGCCTGCGTGCTGTCGCTGGTGTGGCTCCACGGAACTTCCTCTAGGCTTTCAAGCCCTTGTATATATTCAGGTGTTTTACCTGGAAAGGCTGGGAACAGTTCAGCAGCAGCTGGCCTGGGGCTCAGCTCACGTTTACTCACAGATGCCTCGGCACAGTCCCCCAGCTTTGCAATGAGGACGCTCCTTGCGTGGGGGGTGGGTTGCTGGCTGTATGGGAGATGATTCCCCACCTCTGACCAATTTCAGAATTGTTTACCACTGGAGCAAGTGCCCTGATAGGGTTTTCCTCTGTATAACTCGTGGGTTCAGGATTTTTTTTTTCTTTTATGGTTCAAGTTAGATTTTATTCCTCTTTTATGTATTTATAGATATAAGCATGGAAATAATTCATTCCTATAAATACATCTGTGTGACGGGAAGAATTTTTTCTGTTTTATTTTTTAAAATTTTGAAATTTAATTTTATTTATTTTTTTTTATACAGCACGTTATTATTAGTTATGTATTTTATGCATATACATGTATACAGGTCAATCCCAAACTCCCAACTCATCCCACCACCACCACCCCATGGCTTCCCACACTTGGTGTCCATACGTTTGTTCTCTACCTCTGTGTCTCTATTTCTTCCCTGCAAACCAGTTCATCTGTACCATTTTTAGGCTCCACATATATGCATTAATATACAATATTTGTTTTCCTCTTTCTGACTTACTTCATTCTGTATGACAGTCTCTCGATCCATCGATGTCTCTACAAATGACCCAGTTTCATTCCTTTTAATGGCCGAGTAATATTCCATTTTATATATGTACCACATCTTTATCCATTCATCTGTCTGTGGGCATTTAGGTTGCTTCCATTACCTGGCTATTGTAAATAGTGCTGCAACGAACATTGTGGTGAATGTGCCTTTTTGAAATACGGTATTATTTGGGTATATGCCCAGAAGTGGGATTGCTGGATCAGATGGTAATTCTATTTCTAATTTTTTTAAGGAAACTCCATACTGTTCTCCATAGTGACTGTATCAATTTACATTCCCACCAATAGTGGAAGAGGGCTCCTTTTGTCCACACCCTCCCCAGAATTGGTTGTTTGTAGATTTTCTGATGATGCCGATTCTAACAGGTGTGAGGTGATACCTCATTGTAGTTTTGATTTGCATTTCTCTAATAATTAGTGCTGTTGAGCAGCTTTTCATGTGCGTCTTGGCCATCTCTGTGTCTCCTTTGAAGAAACGTCTCTTTAGATCTTCTGCCCATTTTTTGGGGGGTTGTTTGTTTTTTTAATATTAAGCTGCATGAGCTGTTTATATATACTGGAGATTAAACCTCTGTCCATTGATTCGTCTGCAACGATTTTCGCCCATTCTGAGGGATGCCTTTTTCCATTCCCGTTTTTTTTTAACAAAAAAGTAAAGAAAGGAAAAGAATCAGAAAACTAATGTGTGTAAAATATGCCTTTTGAAACGGTCGTTTTGAAATATGGACGTCCTTTGAATTTTTTGGTCGATATGTGACCCCAGGATTTGTTTTCAGGGCAGGTGTCATTTACAGGCCTGCAATGATTTTGAATATCAACTGACCGTTAGCGCTGGGACTAAAGCTGCTGTTGTGTGAAACGGCCACAAGGTGGCAGCAGTTCACCCTTACCAAATCTGGTTACTAGGGCAAGAGAGCCTCAGTGGAAGTGGTGTTCTAGATTGGAATTTAGAATGGAATGTGCCAGGAGAAAGCCCCTCACGTTTGTCTCACTACATCTTGTTCGTGTTTTTAATTTAAATTTTTTTTATTTTTTATTACACCAAGTTTGATTACAATGTTTGGCTTGTTGTAGGTGTGGAAGATGTGGTTCTTTTACACATATACAGATGTCTGTTCTTCCTGGGATCCTTTTCCCATGTACGTTATGACAGAATGTTGAGTAGTCCTCTCTTGGTATTCTGTAGGTCTTTGGTGATTATATATGTCACCTGTGTTTGTATATGTCTGTTAACCCCGATATCGTAATGAAACCAATCCTCACACCTTTCCATTGGTGAACCATAAGTTTGTTTAATGAATCTGTGATTGCCCTTCTCCGTGGAAATATCTGTCCTGGTATCCATTTCTACGTAACACCTATAAGTGATATGATATGATATGTGTCTTTCACTTTCTGACTTACTACAAGTCACGTGATTACTTCTGGACTCATCTACGGTGCTGCAAATGGCATTGTGTCCTTTTTTCCCTTGGCTTCTCTTCTGCCTTAGCGGGGTCCATTTTCAACAATGTGATTCCCTGAGGGTTGTGGATTAGCTGACCTGTGCAGCCTTACCCTGCCAGCCCGACCTCCCCAGGTGTGCCTCGTTGAGTTCAATATAAACAGCGCTCCAGGCAGCAATAGCCCCTGAAGCTGTGCCTGACTCCATATTCTCTGCCCCGTCAGCAGTCTCGGGGCTGTGCTGGTGGGAGGGAGTGAGGGGCCACAGCTTTGTGGGTGGCCCGGTGTGAGTGGGGTTCTGCTGGCCTTTCTGCAGGAGTTGCCAGGCTGCCGCCTGTAAAGAAGAGGTTGTGTCACCCATACCTTCCGCTGGAATTTCTCTCCGGACAGAGGTGAGGAAGGAAAAATGCAGTGGGGGCCGGGACAGGAGGGGTATCTCAGGCAGGGCAATGGAAAGCTTCTGGAAGAGCGCCCGGGGCCAGGACCACCCTGGCTGGCCTGCAGGCACCAAGTTGGCCTGCGTGCTGTCGCTGGTGTGGCTCCACGGTCCTTCCTCTAGGCTTTCAAGCCCTTGTACATATTCAGGTGTTTTACCTGGAAAGGGTGGGAACAGTTCAGCAGCAGCTTGCCTGGGGCTCAGCTCACGTTTACTCACAGATGCCTCGGCACGGACCCCCAGCTTTGCAATGAGGACGCTCCTTGCGTGGGGGGTGGGTTGCTGGCTGTATGGGAGATGGTTCCCCACCTCTGACCAATTTCAGAATTGTTTACCACTGGAGCAAGTGCCCTGATAGGGTTTTCCTCTGTATAACTCGTGGGTTCAGGTTTTTTTTTTTTTTTCTTTTATGGTTCAAGTTAGATTTTATTCCTCTTTTATGTATTTATAGATATAAGCATGGAAATAATTCATTCCTATAAATACATCTGTGTGATGGGAAGAATTTTTTCTGTTTTATTTTTAAATTTTATTTTTTAAAATTTTGAAATTTAATTTTATTTATTTTTTTATACAGCACGTTATTATTAGTTATGTATTTTATGCATATACATGTACACAGGTCAATCCCAAACTCCCAACTCATCCCACCACCACCACCCCATGGCTTCCCACACTTGGTGTCCATACGTTTGTTCTCTACCTCTGTGTCTCTATTTCGTCCCTGCAAACCAGTTCATCTGTACCATTTTTAGGCTCCACATATATGCATTAATATAAAATATTTGTTTTCCTCTTTCTGACTTACTTCATTCTGTATGACAGTCTCTCGATCCATCGATGTCTCTACAAATGACCCAGTTTCATTCCTTTTAATGGCCGAGTAATATTCCATTTTATATATGTACCACATCTTTATCCATTCATCTGTCTGTGGGCATTTAGGTTGCTTCCATTACCTGGCTATTGTAAATAGTGCTGCAACGAACATTGTGGTGAATGTGCCTTTTTGAAATACGGTTTTCTCTGGGTATATGCCCAGAAGTGGGATTGCTGGATCAGATGGTAATTCTATTTCTAATTTTTTTAAGGAAACTCCATACTGTTCTCCATAGAGACTGTATCAATTTACATTCCCACCAATAGTGGAAGAGGGCTCCTTTTGTCCACACCCTCCCCAGAATTGGTTGTTTGTAGATTTTCTGATGATGCCGATTCTAACAGGTGTGAGGTGATACCTCATTGTAGTTTTGATTTGCATTTCTCTAATATTTAGTGCTGTTGAGCAGCTTTTCATGTGCGTCTTGGCCATCTCTCTGTCTCCTTTGAAGAAACGTCTCTTTAGATCTTCTGCCCATTTTTTTGGGGTTGTTTGTTTTTTTAATATTAAGCTGCATGAGCTGTTTATATATATATTGGAGATTAAACTTCTGTCCATTGATTCGTCTGCAACGATTTTCGCCCATTCTGAGGGATGCCTTTTTCCATTCCCGTGTTTTTTAACACAAAAGAAAAGAAAGGTAAAGAAGCAGAACACTAATGTGCGTAAAATATGCCTTTTGAAACGGTCGTTTTGAAATATGGACGTCCTTTGAATTTTTTGGTCGATATGTGACCCCAGGATTTGTTTTCAGGGCAGGTGTCATTTACAGGCCTGCAATGATTTTGAATATCAACTGACCATTAGCGTTGGGATTAAAGCTGCTGTTGTGTGAAACGGCCACAAGGAGGCAGCAGTTCTCCCTTACCAAATCTGGTTACTAGGGCAAGAGAGCCTCAGTGGAAGTGGTGTTCTAGATTGGAGTTTAGAATGGAATGTGCCAGGAGAAAGCCCCTGACGTTTGTCTCACTACTTCTTGTTCGTGTTTTTAATTTAATTTTTTATTTTTTATTACAGCAAGTTTGATTACAATGTTTGGCTTTTTGTAGGTGTGGAAGATGTGGTTCTTTTAGACATATACAGATGACTGTTCTTCCTGGGATCCTTTTCCCATGTACGTTATGACAGAATGTTGAGTAGTCCTCTCTTGGTATTCTGTAGGTCTTTGGTGATTATATATGTCACCTGTGTTTGTATATGTCTGTTAACCCCGATATCGTAATGAAACCAATCCTCACACCTTTCCATTAGTGAACCTTAAGTTTGTTTAATGAATCTGTGATTGCCCTTCTCCGTGGAAATATCTGCCCTGGTATCCATTTTTAGGTAACACCTATAAGTGATATGATATGATATGTGTCTTTCACTTTCTGACTTACTACAAGTCACGTGATTACTTCTAGACTCATCTACGGTGCTGCAAATGGCATTGTGTCCTTTTTTCCCTTGGCTTCTCTTCTGCCTTAGCGGGGTCCATTTTCAACAATGTGATTCCCTGAGGGTTGTGGATTAGCTGAACTGGGCAGCCTTACCCTGCTGTCCCGCCCTCCCCAGGTGTGCCTCATTGAGGTCAATATAAACAGCGCTCCAGGCAGCAATAGCCCCTTAAGCTGTGCCTGACTCCATATTCTCTGCCCCGTCAGCAATCTCGGGGCTGTGTTGGTGGGAGGGAGTGAGGGGCCACAGCTTTGTGGGTGGCCTGGTGTGAGTGGGGTTCTGCTGGCCTTTCTGCAGGAGTTGCCAGGCTGCCGCCTGTGAAGAAGAGGTTGTGTCACCCATACCTTCCACTGGAATTTCTCTCCGGACAGAGGTGAGGAAGGAAAAAAGCAGTGGGGGCCGGGACAGGAGGGGTATCTCAGGCAGGGCAATGGAAAGCTTCTGGAAGAGCGCCCGGGGCCAGGACCACCCTGGCTGGCCTGCAGGCACCAAGTTGGCCTGCGTGCTGTCGCTGGTGTGGCTCCAAGGACCTTCCTCTCGGCTTTCAAGCCCTTGTACATATTCAGGTGTTTTACCTGGAAAGGGTTGGAACAGTTCAGCAGCAGCTGGCCTGGGGCTCAGCTCACGTTTACTCACAGATGCCTCGGCACAGTACCCCAGCTTTGCAATGAGGACGCTCCTTGCGTGGGGGGTGGGTTGCTGGCTATATGGGAGATGATTCCCCACCTCTGACCAATTTCAGAATTGTTTACCACTGGAGCAAGTGCCCTGATAGGTTTTTCCTCTGTATAACTCGTGGGTTCAGGTTTTTTTTTCTTTTATGGTTCAAGTTAGATTTTATTCCTCTTTTATGTATTTATAGATATAAGCATGGAAATAATTCATTCCTATAAATACATCTGTGTGACGGGAAGAATTTTTTCTGTTTTATATTTAAATTTTATTTTTTAAAATTTTGAAATTTAATTTTATTTATTTTCTTTTATACAGCACGTTATTATTAGTTATG
Source organism: Mesoplodon mirus (assembly GCF_964341445.2). NCBI lineage: Eukaryota > Metazoa > Chordata > Mammalia > Artiodactyla > Ziphiidae > Mesoplodon > Mesoplodon mirus. Next base: position 117,987,650 of record NC_138984.1, read on the forward strand.
TATTTTATGCATATACATGTATACAGGTCAATCCCAAACTCCCAACTCATCCCACCACCACCACCCCATGGCTTCCCACACTTGGTGTCCATACGTTTGTTCTCTACCTCTGTGTCTCTATTTCTTCCCTGCAAACCAGTTCATCTGTACCATTTTTAGGCTCCACATATATGCATTAATATACAATATTTGTTTTCCTCTTTCTGACTTACTTCATTCTGTATGACAGTCTCTCGATCCATCGATGTCTCTACAAATGTCCCAGTTTCATTCCTTTTAATGGCCGTGTAATATTCCATTTTATATATGTACCACATCTTTATCCATTCATCTGTCTGTGGGCATTTAGGTTGCTTCCATTACCTGGCTATTGTAAATAGTGCTGCAACGAACATTGTGGTGAATGTGCCTTTTTGAAATACTGTATTATCTGGGTATATGCCCAGAAGTGGTATTGCTGGATCAGATGGTAATTCTATTTCTAATTTTTTTAAGGAAACTCCATACTGTTCTCCATAGAGACTGTATCAATTTACATTCCCACCAATAGTGGAAGAGGGCTCCTTTTGTCCACACCCTCCCCAGAATTGGTTGTTTGTAGATTTTCTGATGATGCCGATTCTAACAGGTGTGAGGTGATACCTCATTGTAGTTTTGATTTGCATTTCTCTAATAATTAGTGCTGTTGAGCAGCTTTTCATGTGCGTCTTGGCCATCTCTGTGTCTCCTTTGAAGAAACGTCTCTTTAGATCTTCTGCCCATTTTTTGGGGGGTTGTTTGTTTTTTTAATATTAAGCTGCATGAGCTGTTTATATATATTGGAGATTAAACCTCTGTCCATTGATTCGTCTGCAACGATTTTCGCCCATTCTGAGGGATGCCTTTTTCCATTCCCGTTTTTTCTAACAAAAAAGTAAAGAAAGGAAAAGAAGCAGAAAACTAATGTGCGTAAAATATGCCTTTTGAAACGGTCGTTTTGAAATATGGACGTCCTTTGAATTTTTTGGTCGATATGTGACACCAGGATTTGTTTTCAGGGCAGGTGTCATTTACAGACCTGCAATGATTTTGAATATCAACTGACCATTAGCGCTGGGACTAAAGCTGCTGTTGTGTGAAACGGCCACAAGGTGGCAGCAGTTCACCCTTACCAAATCTGGTTACTAGGGCAAGAGAGCCTCAGTGGAAGTGGTGTTCTAGATTGGAATTTAGAATGGAATGTGCCAGGAGAAAGCCCCTCACGTTTGTCTCACTACATCTTGTTCGTGTTTTTAATTTAATTTTTTTATTTTTTTATTACAGCAAGTTTGATTACAATGTTTGGCTTGTTGTAGGTGTGGAAGATGTGGTTCTTTTACACATATACAGATGTCTGTTCTTCCTGCGATCCTTTTCCCATGTACGTTATGACAGAATGTTGAGTAGTCCTCTCTTGGTATTCTGTAGGTCTTTGGTGATTATATATGTCACCTGTGTTTGTATATGTCTGTTAACCCCGATATCGTAATGAAACCAATCCTCACACCTTTCCATTGGTGAACCATAAGTTTGTTTCATGAATCTGTGATTGCCCTTCTCCGTGGAAATATCTGTCCTGGTATCCATTTCTACGTAACACCTATAAGTGATATGATATGATATGTGTCTTTCACTTTCTGACTTACTACAAGTCACGTGATTACTTCTGGACTCATCTACGGTGCTGCAAATGGCATTGTGTCCTTTTATCCCTTGGCTTCTCTTCTGCCTTAGCAGGGTCCATTTTCAACAATGTGATTCCCTGAGGGTTGTGGATTAGCTGACCTGGGCAGCCTTACCCTGCCGGCCCGCCCTCCCCAGGTGTGCCTCGTTGAGGTCAATATAAACAGTGCTCCAGGCAGCAATAGCCACTGAAGCTGTGCCTGACTCCATATTCTCTGCCCCGTCAGCAGTCTCGGGGCTGTGCTGGTGGGAGGGAGTTAGGGGCCACAGCTTTGTGGGTGGCCCGGTGTGAGTGGGGTTCTGCTGGCCTTTCTGCAGGAGTTGCCAGGCTGCCGCCTGTAAAGAAGAGGTTGTGTCACCCATACCTTCCGCTGGAATTTCTCTCCGGACAGAGGTGAGGAAGGAAAAAAAGCAGTGGGGGCCGGGACAGGAGGGGTATCTCAGGCAGGGCAATGGAAAGCTTCTGGAAGAGCGCCCGGGGCCAGGACCACCCTGGCTGGCCTGCAGGCACCAAGTTGGCCTGCGTGCTGTCGCTGGTGTGGCTCCACGGTCCTTCCTCTAGGCTTTCAAGCCCTTGTACATATTCAGGTGTTTTACCTGGAAAGGGTGGGAACAGTTCAGCAGCAGCTTGCCTGGGGCTCAGCTCACGTTTACTCACAGATGCCTCGGCACGGACCCCCAGCTTTGCAATGAGGACGCTCCTTGCGTGGGGGGTGGGTTGCTGGCTGTATGGGAGATGGTTCCCCACCTCTGACCAATTTCAGAATTGTTTACCACTGGAGCAAGTGCCCTGATAGGGTTTTCCTCTGTATAACTCGTGGGTTCAGGTTTTTTTTTTTTCTTTTATGGTTCAAGTTAGATTTTATTCCTCTTTTATGTATTTATAGATATAAGCATGGAAATAATTCATTCCTATAAATACATCTGTGTGATGGGAAGAATTTTTTCTGTTTTATTTTTAAATTTTATTTTTTATAATTTTGAAATTTAATTTTATTTATTTTTTTATACAGCACGTTATTATTAGTTATGTATTTTATGCATATACATGTACACAGGTCAATCCCAAACTCCCAACTCATCCCACCACCACCACCCCATGGCTTCCCACACTTGGTGTCCATACGTTTGTTCTCTACCTCTGTGTCTCTATTTCGTCCCTGCAAACCAGTTCATCTGTACCATTTTTAGGCTCCACATATATGCATTAATATAAAATATTTGTTTTCCTCTTTCTGACTTACTTCATTCTGTATGACAGTCTCTCGATCCATCGATGTCTCTACAAATGACCCAGTTTCATTCCTTTTAATGGCCGAGTAATATTCCATTTTATATATGTACCACATCTTTATCCATTCATCTGTCTGTGGGCATTTAGGTTGCTTCCATTACCTGGCTATTGTAAATAGTGCTGCAACGAACATTGTGGTGAATGTGCCTTTTTGAAATACGGTTTTCTCTGGGTATATGCCCAGAAGTGGGATTGCTGGATCAGATGGTAATTCTATTTCTAATTTTTTTTTAAGGAAACTCCATACTGTTCTCCATAGTGACTGTATCAATTTACATTCCCACCAATAGTGGAAGAGGGCTCCTTTTGTCCACACCCTCCCCAGAATTGGTTGTTTGTAGATTTTCTGATGATGCCGATTCTAACAGGTGTGAGGTGATACCTCATTGTAGTTTTGATTTGCATTTCTCTAATAATTAGTGCTGTTGAGCAGCTTTTCATGTGCGTCTTGGCCATCTCTCTGTCTCCTTTGAAGAAACGTCTCTTTAGATCTTCTGCCCATTTTTTGGGGGTTGTTTGTTTTTTTAATATTAAGCTGCATGAGCTGTTTATATATATATTGGAGATTAAACTTCTGTCCATTGATTCGTCTGCAACGATTTTCGCCCATTCTGAGGGATGCATTTTTCCATTCCCGTGTTTTTTAACACAAAAGAAAAGAAAGGTAAAGAAGCAGAACACTAATGTGCGTAAAATATGCCTTTTGAAACGGTCGTTTTGAAATATGGACGTCCTTTGAATTTTTTGGTCGATATGTGACCCCAGGATTTGTTTTCAGGGCAGGTGTCATTTACAGGCCTGCAATGATTTTGAATATCAACTGACCATTAGCGTTGGGATTAAAGCTGCTGTTGTGTGAAACGGCCACAAGGAGGCAGCAGTTCACCCTTACCAAATCTGGTTACTAGGGCAAGAGAGCCTCAGTGGAAGTGGTGTTCTAGATTGGAGTTTAGAATGGAATGTGCCAGGAGAAAGCCCCTGACGTTTGTCTCACTACTTCTTGTTCGTGTTTTTAATTTAATTTTTTATTTTTTATTACAGCAAGTTTGATTACAATGTTTGGCTTTTTGTAGGTGTGGAAGATGTGGTTCTTTTAGACATATACAGATGACTGTTCTTCCTGGGATCCTTTTCCCATGTACGTTATGACAGAATGTTGAGTAGTCCTCTCTTGGTATTCTGTAGGTCTTTGGTGATTATATATGTCACCTGTGTTTGTATATGTCTGTTAACCCCGATATCGTAATGAAACCAATCCTCACACCTTTCCATTAGTGAACCTTAAGTTTGTTTAATGAATCTGTGATTGCCCTTCTCCGTGGAAATATCTGCCCTGGTATCCATTTTTAGGTAACACCTATAAGTGATATGATATGATATGTGTCTTTCACTTTCTGACTTACTACAAGTCACGTGATTACTTCTAGACTCATCTACGGTGCTGCAAATGGCATTGTGTCCTTTTTTCCCTTGGCTTCTCTTCTGCCTTAGCGGGGTCCATTTTCAACAATGTGATTCCCTGAGGGTTGTGGATTAGCTGAACTGGGCAGCCTTACCCTGCTGTCCCGCCCTCCCCAGGTGTGCCTCATTGAGGTCAATATAAACAGCGCTCCAGGCAGCAATAGCCCCTTAAGCTGTGCCTGACTCCATATTCTCTGCCCCGTCAGCAATCTCGGGGCTGTGTTGGTGGGAGGGAGTGAGGGGCCACAGCTTTGTGGGTGGCCTGGTGTGAGTGGGGTTCTGCTGGCCTTTCTGCAGGAGTTGCCAGGCTGCCGCCTGTGAAGAAGAGGTTGTGTCACCCATACCTTCCACTGGAATTTCTCTCCGGACAGAGGTGAGGAAGGAAAAAAGCAGTGGGGGCCGGGACAGGAGGGGTATCTCAGGCAGGGCAATGGAAAGCTTCTGGAAGAGGGCCCGGGGCCAGGACCACCCTGGCTGGCCTGCAGGCACCAAGTTGGCCTGCGTGCTGTCGCTGGTGTGGCTCCAAGGACCTTCCTCTCGGCTTTCAAGCCCTTGTACATATTCAGGTGTTTTACCTGGAAAGGGTTGGAACAGTTCAGCAGCAGCTGGCCTGGGGCTCAGCTCACGTTTACTCACAGATGCCTCGGCACAGTACCCCAGCTTTGCAATGAGGACGCTCCTTGCGTGGGGGGTGGGTTGCTGGCTATATGGGAGATGATTCCCCACCTCTGACCAATTTCAGAATTGTTTACCACTGGAGCAAGTGCCCTGATAGGTTTTTCCTCTGTATAACTCGTGGGTTCAGGTTTTTTTTTCTTTTATGGTTCAAGTTAGATTTTATTCCTCTTTTATGTATTTATAGATATAAGCATGGAAATAATTCATTCCTATAAATACATCTGTGTGACGGGAAGAATTTTTTCTGTTTTATATTTAAATTTTATTTTTTAAAATTTTGAAATTTAATTTTATTTATTTTCTTTTATACAGCACGTTATTATTAGTTATGTATTTTATGCATATACATGTATACAGGTCAATCCCAAACTCCCAACTCATCCCACCACCACCACCCCATGGCTTCCCACACTTGGTGTCCATACGTTTGTTCTCTACCTCTGTGTCTCTATTTCTTCCCTGCAAACCAGTTCATCTGTACCATTTTTAGGCTCCACATATATGCATTAATATACAATATTTGTTTTCCTCTTTCTGACTTACTTCATTCTGTATGACAGTCTCTCGATCCATCGATGTCTCTACAAATGTCCCAGTTTCATTCCTTTTAATGGCCGTGTAATATTCCATTTTATATATGTACCACATCTTTATCCATTCATCTGTCTGTGGGCATTTAGGTTGCTTCCATTACCTGGCTATTGTAAATAGTGCTGCAACGAACATTGTGGTGAATGTGCCTTTTTGAAATACTGTATTATCTGGGTATATGCCCAGAAGTGGTATTGCTGGATCAGATGGTAATTCTATTTCTAATTTTTTTAAGGAAACTCCATACTGTTCTCCATAGAGACTGTATCAATTTACATTCCCACCAATAGTGGAAGAGGGCTCCTTTTGTCCACACCCTCCCCAGAATTGGTTGTTTGTAGATTTTCTGATGATGCCGATTCTAACAGGTGTGAGGTGATACCTCATTGTAGTTTTGATTTGCATTTCTCTAATAATTAGTGCTGTTGAGCAGCTTTTCATGTGCGTCTTGGCCATCTCTGTGTCTCCTTTGAAGAAACGTCTCTTTAGATCTTCTGCCCATTTTTTGGGGGGTTGTTTGTTTTTTTAATATTAAGCTGCATGAGCTGTTTATATATATTGGAGATTAAACCTCTGTCCATTGATTCGTCTGCAACGATTTTCGCCCATTCTGAGGGATGCCTTTTTCCATTCCCGTTTTTTCTAACAAAAAAGTAAAGAAAGGAAAAGAAGCAGAAAACTAATGTGCGTAAAATATGCCTTTTGAAACGGTCGTTTTGAAATATGGACGTCCTTTGAATTTTTTGGTCGATATGTGACACCAGGATTTGTTTTCAGGGCAGGTGTCATTTACAGACCTGCAATGATTTTGAATATCAACTGACCATTAGCGCTGGGACTAAAGCTGCTGTTGTGTGAAACGGCCACAAGGTGGCAGCAGTTCACCCTTACCAAATCTGGTTACTAGGGCAAGAGAGCCTCAGTGGAAGTGGTGTTCTAGATTGGAATTTAGAATGGAATGTGCCAGGAGAAAGCCCCTCACGTTTGTCTCACTACATCTTGTTCGTGTTTTTAATTTAATTTTTTTATTTTTTTATTACAGCAAGTTTGATTACAATGTTTGGCTTGTTGTAGGTGTGGAAGATGTGGTTCTTTTACACATATACAGATGTCTGTTCTTCCTGCGATCCTTTTCCCATGTACGTTATGACAGAATGTTGAGTAGTCCTCTCTTGGTATTCTGTAGGTCTTTGGTGATTATATATGTCACCTGTGTTTGTATATGTCTGTTAACCCCGATATCGTAATGAAACCAATCCTCACACCTTTCCATTGGTGAACCATAAGTTTGTTTCATGAATCTGTGATTGCCCTTCTCCGTGGAAATATCTGTCCTGGTATCCATTTCTACGTAACACCTATAAGTGATATGATATGATATGTGTCTTTCACTTTCTGACTTACTACAAGTCACGTGATTACTTCTGGACTCATGTACGGTGCTGCAAATGGCATTGTGTCCTTTTTTCCCTTGGCTTCTCTTCTGCCTTAGCAGGGTCCATTTTCAACAATGTGATTCCCTGAGGGTTGTGGATTAGCTGACCTGGGCAGCCTTACCCTGCCGGCCCGCCCTCCCCAGGTGTGCCTCGTTGAGTTCAATATAAACAGTGCTCCAGGCAGCAATAGCCCCTGAAGCTGTGCCTGACTCCATATTCTCTGCCCCGTCAGCAGTCTCGGGGCTGTGCTGGTGGGAGGGAGTGAGGGGCCACAGCTTTGTGGGTGTCCCGGTGTGAGTGGGGTTCTGCTGGCCTTTCTGCAGGAGTTGCCAGGCTGCCGCCTGTAAAGAAGAGTATGTGTCACCCATACCTTCCGCTGGAATTTCTCTCCGGACAGAGGTGAGGAAGGAAAAAAGCAGTGGGGGCCGGGACAGGAGGGGTATCTCAGGCAGGGCAATGGAAATCTTCTGGAAGATCGCCCGGGGCCAGGACCACCCTGGCTGGCCTGCAGGCACCAAGTTGGCCTGCGTGCTGTCGCTGGTGTGGCTCCACGGTCCTTCCTCTAGGCTTTCAAGCCCTTGTACATATTCAGATGTTTTACCTGGGAAGGGTGGGAACAGTTCAGCAGCAGCTGGCCTGGGGCTCAGCTCACGTTTACTCACAGATGCCTCGGCACGGTAACCCAGCTTTGCAATGAGGACGCTCCTTGCGTGGGGGTTGGGTTGCTGGCTGTATGGGAGATGGTTCCCCACCTCTGACCAATTTCAGAATTGTTTACCGCTGGAGCAAGTGCCCAGATAGGGTTTTCCTCTGTATAACTCGTGGGTTCAGTTTTTTTTTCTTTTATGGTTCAAGTTAGATTTTATTCCTCTTTTATGTATTTATAGATATAAGCATGGAAATAATTCATTCCTATAAATACATCTGTGTGACGGGAAGAACTTTTTTCTGTTTTATTTTTAAATTTTATTTTTTAAAATTTTGAAAATTAATTTTATTTATTTTTTTTATACAGCACGTTATTATTAGTTATGTATTTTATGCCTATATATGTATACAGGTCATTCCCAATCTCCCAACTCATCCCACCACCACCACCCCATGGCTTCCCACACTTGGTGTCCATACGTTTGTTCTCTACCTCTGTGTCTCTATTTCTTCCCTGCAATCCAGTTCATCTGTACCATTTTTTAGGCTCCACATATATGCGTTAATATACAATATTTGTTTTCCTCTTCCTGACTTACTTCATTCTGTATGACAGTCTCTCGATCCATCGATGTCTCTACAAATGACCCAGTTTCATTCCTTTTTATGGCCGAGTAATATTCCATTTCATATATGTACCACATCTTTATCCATTCATCTGTCTGTGGGCATTTAGGTTGCTTCCATTACCTGGCTATTGTAAATAGTGCTGCAATGAACATTGTGGTTAATGTGCCTTTTAGATTTACGGTTTTCTCTGGGTATATGCCCAGAAGTGGGATTGCTGGATCAGATGGTAATTCTATTTCTAGTTTTTTTAAGGAAACTCCATACTGTTCTCCATAGTGACTGTATCAAGTTACATTCCCACCAATAGTGGAAGAGGGCTCCTTTTGTGCACCCCCTCCCCAGAATTGGTTGTTTGTAGATTTTCTGATGATGCCGATTCTAACAGGTGTGAGGTGATACCTCATTGTAGTTTTGATTTGCATTTCTCTAATAATTAGTGCTGTTGAGCAGCTTTTCATGTGCGTCTTGGCCATCTCTGTGTCTCCTTTGAAGAAACGTCTCTTTAGATCTTCTGCCCATTTTTGTATTGGGTTGTTTCTTTTTTTTAATATTAAGCTGCATGAGCTGTTTATATATATTGGAGATTAAACCTCTGTCCATTGATTCGTTTGCAACGATTTTCGCCCATTCTGAGGGATGCCTTTCTCCATTCCCGTTTTTTTTAACAAAAAAGGAAAGAAAGGAAAAGAAGCAGAACACTAATGTGCGTAAAATATGCCTTTTGAAACGGTCGTTTTGACATATGGACGTCCTTTGAATTTTTTGGTCGATATGTGACCCCAGGATTTGTTTTCAGGGCAGGTGTCATTTACCGGCATGCAATGATTTTGAATATCAACTGACCATTAGCGCTGGGATTAAAGCTGCTGTTGTGTGAAACGGCCACAAGGTGGCAGCAGTTCTCCCTTACCAAATCTGTTTACTAGGGCAAGAGAGCCTCAGTGGAAGTGGTGTTCTAGATTGGAATTTAGAATGGAATGTGCCAGGAGAAAGCCCCTCAAGTTTGTCTCACTACTTCTTGTTCGTGGTTTTAATTTTTTTTATATTTTTTATTACAGCAAGTTTGATTACAATGTTTGGCTTGTTGTAGGTGTGGAAGATGTGGTTCTTTTACACATATACAGATGTCTGTTCTTCCTGGGATCCTTTTCCCATGTACGTTATGACAGAGTTGAGTAGTCCTCTCTTGGTATTCTGTAGGTCTTTGGTGATTATATATGTCACCTGTGTTTGTATATGTGTGTTAACCCCGATATCGTAATGAAACCAATCCTCACACCTTTCCATTGGTGAACCATAAGTTTGTTTAATGAATCTGTGATTGCCCTTCTCCGTGGAAATATCTGCCCTGGTATCCATTTTTAGGTAACACCTATAAGTGATATGATACGATATGTGTCTTTCACTTTCTGACTTACTACAAGTCACGTGATTACTTCTAGACTCATCTACGGTGCTGCAAATGGCATTGTGTCCTTTTTTTCCTTGGCTCCTCTTCTGCCTTAGCGAGGTCCATTTTCAACATTGTGATTCCCTGAAGGTTGTGGATTAGCTGACCTGGGCAGCCTTACCCTGCCGGCCCGCCCTCCCCAGGTGTGCCTCGTTGAGGTCAATATAAACAGAGCTCCAGGCAGCAATAGCCCCTCAAGCTGTGCCTGACTCCATATTCTCTGCCCCATCAGCAGTCTCGGGGCTGTGCTTGTGGGAGGGAGAGAGGTGCCACAGCTTTGTGGGTGGCCCGGTGTGAGTGGGGTTCTGCTGACCTTTCTGCAGGAGTTGCCAGGCTGCCGCCTGTAAAGAAGAGGATGTGTCACCCATACCTTCCGCTGGAATTTCTCTCCGGACAGAGATGAGGAAGGAAAAATGCAGTGGGGCCCGGGACAGGAGGGGTATCTCAGGCAGGGCAATGGAAAGCTTCTGGAAGAGCGCCCGGGGCCAGGACAACCCTGGCTGGCCTGCAGGCACCAAGTTGGCCTGCGTGCTGTCCCTGGTGTGGCTCCACGGTCCTTCCTCTAGGCTTTCAAGCCCTTGTACATATTCAGGTGTTTTACCTGGAAAGGTTGGGAACAGTTCAGCAGCAGCTGGCCTGGGGCTCAGCTCACGTTTACTCACAGATGCCTCGGCACGGTCCCCCAGCTTTGCAATGAGGAAGCTCCTTGTGTGGGGGGTGGGTTGCTGGCTGTATGGGAGATTTTTCCCCACCTCTGACCAATTTCAGAATTGTTTACCGCTGGAGCAATTGTGCCCTGATAGGGTTTTCCTCTGTATAACTCGTGGGTTCAGGTTTTTTTTCTTTTAGGGTTCAATTTAGATTTTATTCCTCTTTTATGTATTTATAGATATAAGCATGGAAATAATTCATTCCTATAAATACATCTGTGAGACGGGAAGAAATTTTTTCTGTTTTATTGTTAAATTCTATTTTTTTTAAATTTTGAAATATAATTTTATTTATATTTTTATACAGCAGGTTTTTATTAGTTATGTATTTTATGCATATACATGTATACAGGTCAATCCCAATCTCCCAACTCATCCCACCACCACCACCCCATGGCTTCCCACACTTGGTGTCCATACGTTTGTTCTCTACCTCTGTGTCTCTATTTCTTCCCTGCAAACCAGTTCATCTGTACCATTTTTTTAGGTTCCACATATATGCATTACTATACAATATTTGTTTTCCTCTTTATGACTTACCTCATTCTGTATGACAGTCTCTCGATCCATCGATGTCTCTACAAATGACCCAGGTTCATTCCTTTTTATGGCCGAGTAATATTCCATTTTATATATGTACCACATCTTTATCCATTCATCTGTCTGTGGGCATTTAGGTTGCTTCCATTACCTGGCTATTGTAAATAGTGCTGCAACGAACATTGTGGTGAATGTGCCTTTTTGATTTACGGTTTTCTCTGGGTATATGCCCAGAAGTGGGATTGCTGGATCAGATGGTAATTCTATTTCTAGTTCTTTTAAGGAAACTCCATACTGTTCTCCATAGTGACTGTATCAAGTTACATTCCCACCAATAGTGGAAGAGGGCTCCTTTTGTCCACACCCTCCCCAGAATTGGTTGTTTGTAGATTTTCTGATGATGCCGATTCTAACAGGTGTGAGGTGATACCTCATTGTAGTTTTGATTTGCATTTCTCTAATAATTAGTGCTGTTGAGCAGCTTTTCATGTGCGTCTTGGCCATCTCTGTGTCTCCTTTGAAGAAACGTCTCTTTAGATCTTCTGCCCATTTTTTTGGGGTTGTTTGTTTTTTTAATATTAAGCTGCATGAGCTGTTTATATATATTGGAGATTAAACCTGTGTCCATTGATTCGTTTGCAACGATTTTCACCCATCCTGAGGGATGCCTTTTTCCATTCCCTTTTTTTTAACAAAAAAGGAAAGAAAGGAAAAGAAGCAGAACACTAATGTGCGTAAAATATGCCTTTTGAAACGGTCGTTTTGACATATGGACGTCCTTTGAAATTTTTGGTCGATATGTGACCCCAGGATTTGTTTTCAGGGCAGGTGTCATTTACAGGCCTGCAATGATTTTGAATATCAACTGACCATTAGCGCTGGGATTAAAGCTGCTGTTGTGTGAAACGGCCACTAGGTGGCAGCAGTTCACCCTTACCAAATCTGGTTACTAGGGCAAGAGAGCCTCAGTGGAAGTGGTGTTCTAGATTGGAATTTAGAATGGAATGTGCCAGGAGAAAGTCCGTCAAGTTTGTCTCACTACTTCTTGTTCGTGTTTTTAATTTAATTTTTTTATTTTTTATTACAGCAAGTTTGATTACAATGTTTGGCTTGTTGTAGGTGTGGAAGATGTGGTTCTTTTACACATATACAGATGACTGTTCTTCCTGGGATCCTTTTCCCATGTACGTTATGACAGAATGTTGAGTAGTCCTCTCTTGGTATTCTGTAGGTCTTTGGTGATTATATATGTCACCTGTGTTTGTATATGTCTGTTAACCCCGATATCGTAATGAAACCAATCCTCACACCTTTCCATTGGTGAACCATAAGTTTGTTTACTGAATCTGTGATTGCCCTTCTCCGTGGAAATATCTGCCCTGGTATCCATTTTTAGGTAACACTTATAAGTGATATGATATGATATGTGTCTTTCACTTTCTGACTTACTACAAGTCACGTGATTACTTCTAGACTCATCTACGGTGCTGCAAATGGCATTGTGTCCTTTTTTCCCTTGGCTTCTCTTCTGCCTTAGCGAGGTCCATTTTCAACAGTGTAATTCCCTGAGGGTTGTGGATTAGCTGACCTGGGCAGCCTTACCATGCCTGCCCGCCCGTCCCAGGTGTGACTCTTTGAGGTCAATATAAACAGCGCTCCAGGCAGCAATAGCCCCTGAAGCTCTGCCTGACTCCATATTCTCTGCCCCGTCAGCAGTCTCGGGGCTGTGCTGGTGGGAGGGAGTGAGGGGCCACAGCTTTGTGGGTGGCCCCGTGTGAGTGGGGCTCTGCTGGCCTTTCTGCAGGAGTTGCCATGCAGCCGCCTGTAAAGAAGAGGATGTGTCACCCATACCTTCCGCTTGAATATCTCTCTGGACAGAGGTGAGGAAGGAAAAAAGCAGTGGGGGCCGGGACAGGAGGGGTATCTCAGGCAGGGCAATGGAAAGCTTCCGGAAGAGCTCCTGTGGCCAGGACCACCCTGGCTGGCCTGCAGGCACCAAGTTGGCCTGCGTGCTGTCGCTAGTGTGGCTCCACTGCCCTTCCTCTAGGCTTTCAAGCCCTTGTACATATTCAGTTGTTTTACCTGGAAAGGGTGGGAACAGTTCAGCAGCAGCTGGCCTGGGGCTCAGCTCACGTTTACTCACAGATGCCTCGGCACGGTCCCCCAGCTTTGCAATGAGGACGCTCCTTGTGTGCGGGGTGGGTTGCTGGCTGTATGGGAGATGGTTCCCCACCTCTGACCAATTTCAGAATTGTTTACCACTGGAGCAAGTGCCCTGATAGGTTTTTCCTCTGTATAACTCGTGGGTTCAGTTTTTTTTTTCTTTTATGGTTCAAGTTAGATTGTATTCCTCTTTTATGTATTTATAGATATAAGCATGGAAATAATTCATTCCTATAAATACATCTGTGAGACGGGAAGAAATTTTTTCTCTTTTATTTTTAAATTTTATTTTTTAAAATTTTGAAATTTAATTTTATTTATTTATTTATACTGCACGTTATTATTAGTTATGTATTTTATGCATATACATGTATTCAGGTCAATCCCAATCTCCCAACTCATCACACCACCACCACCCCATGGTTTCCCACACTTGGTGTCCATACGTTTGTTCTCTACCTCTGTGTCTCTATTTCTTCCCTGCAAACCAGTTCATCTGTACCATTTTTTTAGGTTCCACATATATGCATTAATATACAATATTTGTTTTCGGCTTTCTGACTTACTTCATTCTGTATGACAGTCTCTCGATCCATCGATGTCTCTACAAATGACCCAGTTTCATTCCTTTATATGGCCGAGTAATATTCCATTTTATATATGTACCACATCTTTATCCATTCATCTCTCTGTGGGCATTTAGGTTGCTTCCATTACCTGGCTATTGTAAATAGTGCTGCAATGAACATTGTGGTGAATGTGCCTTTTTGATTTACGGTTTTCTCTGGGTATATGCCCAGAAGTGGGATTGCTGGATCAGATGGTAATTCTATTTCTAGTTTTTTTAAGGAAACTCCATACTGTTCTCCATAGTGACTGTATCAATTTACATTCCCACCAATAGTGGAAGAGGGCTCCTTTTGTCCACACCCTCCCTAGAATTGGTTGTTTGTAGATTTTCTGATGATGCCGATTCTAACAGGTGTGAGGTGATACCTCATTGTAGTTTTGATTTGCATTTCTCTAATAATTAGTGCTGTTGAGCAGCTTTTCATGTGCGTCTTGGCCATCTCTGTGTCTCCTTTGAAGAAACGTCTCTTTAGATCTTCTGCCCATTTTTGTATTGGGTTGTTTGTTTTTTTTAATATTAAGCTGCATGAGCTGTTTATATATATTGGAGATTAAACCTCTGTCCATTGATTCGTTTGCAACGATTTTCGCCCATTCTGAGGGATGCCTTTTTCCATTCCCGTGTTTTTTAACAAAAAAGGAAAGAAAGGAAAAGAAGCAGAACACTAATGTGCGTAAAATAGGCCTTTTGAAATGGTCTTTTTGAAATATGGACGTGCTTTGAATTTTTTGGTCGATATGTGACCCCAGGATTTGTTTTCAGGGCAGGTGTCATTTACAGGCCTGCAATGATTTTGAATATCAACTGACCATTAGCACTGGGATTAAAGCTGCTGTTGTGTGAAACGGCCACAAGGTGGCAGCAGTTCTCCCTTACCAAATCTGGTTACTAGGGCAAGAGAGCCTCAGTGGAAGTGGTGTTCTAGATTGGAATTTAGAATGGAATGTGCCAGGGGAAAGCCCCTCAAGTTTGTCTCACTACTTCTTGTTCGTGTTTTTAATTTAATTTTTTATATTTTTTATTACAGCAAGTTTGATTACAATGTTTGGCTTGTTGTAGGTGTGGAAGATGTGGTTCTTTTACACATATACAGATGTCTGTTCTTCCTGGGATCCTTTTCCCATGTACGTTATGACAGACTTGAGTAGTCCTCTCTTGGTATTCTGTAGGTCTTTGGTGATTATATATGTCACCTGTGTTTGTATATGTGTGTGAACGCCGATATCGTAATAAAACCAATCCTCACACGTTTCCATTGGTGAACCATAAGTTTGTTTAATGAATCTGTGATTGCCCTTCTCCGTGGAAATATCTGCCCTGCTATCCATTTTTAGGTAACACCTATAAGTGATATGATATGATATGTGTCTTTCACTTTCTGACTTACTACAAGTCACGTGATTACTTCTAGACTCATCTAAGGGGCTGCAAATGGCATTGTGTCCTTTTTTTTCCTTGGCATCTCTTCTGCCTTAGCGGGGTCCATTTTCAACAATGTGATTCCCTGAGGGTTGTGGATTAGCTGACCTGGGCAGCCTTACCCTGCCGGCCTGCCCTCCCCAGGTGTGCCTCGTTGAGGTCAATATAAACAGCGCTCCAGGCAGCAATAGCCCCTGAAGCTGTGCCTGACTCCATATTCTCTGCCCCGTCAGCAGTCTCGGGGCTGTGCTGGTGGGAGGGAGTGAGGGGCCACAGCTTTGTGAGTGGCCCGGTGTGAGTGGGACTCTGCTGGCCTTTCTGCAGGAGTTGCCAGGCTGCCAACTGTAAAGAAGAGGATGTGTCACACATACTTCCGCTGGAATTTCTCTCCGGACAGAGGTGAGGAAGGAAAAAAGCAGTGGGGGCCGGGACAGGAGGGGTAACTCAGGCAGGGCAATGGAAAGCTTCCGGAAGAGCGCCCGGGGTCAAGACCACCATGGCTGGCCTGCAGGCACCAAGTTGGCCTGCGTGCTGTCGCTGGTGTGGCTCGACGGCCTTTCCTCTAGGCTTTCAAGCCCTTGTACATATTCAGGTGTTTTACCTGGGAAGGGTGGGAACAGTTCAGCAGCAGCTGTCCTGGGGCTCAGCTCACGTTTACTCACAGATGCCTCGGCACGGTCCCCCAGCTTTGCAATGAGGACACTCCTTGCGTGGGGGGTGGGTTGCTGGCTGTATGGGAGATGGTTTCCCACCTCTGACCAATTTCAGAATTGTTTACCACTGGAGCAAGTGCGCTGATAGGGTTTTCCTCTGTATAACTCATGGGTTCAGGTGTTTTTTTCTTTTATGGTTCAAGTTAGATTTTATTCCTCTTTTATATATTTATAGATATAAGCATGGAAATAATTCATTCCTATAAATACATCTGTGTGACGGGAAGAAGTTTTTTCTCTTATATTTTTAAATTTTATTTTTTAAAATTTTGAAATTTAATTTTATTTTTTTTATACAGCACGTTATTATTAGTTATGTATTTTATGCATATACATGTATACAGGTCAATCCCAATCTCCAAACTCATCCCACCACCACCACCCCATGGCTTCCCACCCTTGGTGTACATACGTTTGTTCTCTACTTCTGTGTCACTATTTCTTTCCTGCAAACCCGTTCATCTGTACCATTTTTTAGGTTCCACATATATGCATTAATATACAGTAGTTGTTTTCCTCTTTCTGACTTACTTCATTCTGTATGACAGTCTCTCGATCCATCAATGTCTCTACAAATGACCCAGTTTCATTCCTTTTTATGGCCGAGTAATATTTCATTTTATATATGTACCACATCTTTATCCATTCATCTGTCTGTGGGCATTTAGGTTGCTTCCATTACCTGGCTATTGTAAATAGTGCTGCAACGAACATTGTGGTGAATGTGCCTTTTTGATTTACGGTTTTCTCTGGGTATATGCCCAGAAGTGGGATTGCTGGATCAGACGGTAATTCTATTTCTAGTTTTTTTAAGGAAACTCCATACTGTTCTCCATAGTGACTGTATCAAGTTACATTCCCACCAATAGTGGAAGAGGGCTCCTTTTGTCCACACCCTCCCCAGAATTGGTTGTTTGTAGATTTTCTGATGATGCTGATTCTAACAGGTGTGAGGTGATACCTCATTGTAGTTTTGATTTGCATTTCTCTAATAATTAGTGCTGTTGAGCAGCTTTTCATGTGCGTCTTGGCCATCTCTGTGTCTTCTTTGAAGAAACGTCTCTTTAGATCTTCTGCCCATTTTTGTATTGGGTTGTTTGTTTTTTTAATATTAGGCTGCATGAGCTGTTTATATATATTGGAGATTAAACCTCTGTCCATTGATTCGTTTGCACCGATTTTCGCCCATTCTGAGGGATGCCTTTTTCCATTCCCGTTTTTTTTAACAAAAAAGGAAAGAAAGGAAAAGAAGCAGAACACTAATGTGCGTAAAATATGCCTTTTGAAACGGTCGTTTTGAAATATGGACGTCCTTTGAATTTTTTGGTCGATATGTGACCCCAGGATTTGTTTTCAGGGCAGGTGTCATTTACAGGCCTGCAATGATTTTGAATATCAACTGACCATTAGCGCTGGGACTAAATCTGCTGTTGTGTGAAACGGCCACAAGGTGGCAGCAGTTCACCCTTACCAAATCTGGTTACTAGGGCAAGAGAGCCTCAGTGGAAGTGGTGTTCTAGATTGGAATTTAGAATGGAATGTGCCAGGAGAAAGCCCCTCACGTTTGTCTCACTACATCTTGTTCGTGTTTTTAATTTAATTTTTTTTTATTTTTAATTACAGCAAGTTTGATTACAATGTTTGGCTTGTTGTAGGTGTGGAAGATGTGGTTCTTTTACACATATACACATGTCTGTTCTTCCTGGGATCCTTTTCCCATGTACGTTATAACAGAATGTTGAGTAGTCCTCTCTTGGTATTCTGTAGGTCTTTGGTGATTATATATGTCACCTGTGTTTGTATATGTCTGTTAACCCCGATATCGTAATGAAACCAATCCTCACACCTTTCCATTGGTGAACCATAAGTTTGTTTAATGAATCTGTGATTGCCCTTCTCCGTGGAAATATCTGTCCTTGTATCCATTTCTACGTAACACCTATAAGTGATATGATATGATATGTGTATTTCACTTTCTGACTTACTACAAGTCACGTGATTACTTCTGGACTCATCTACGGTGCTGCAAATGGCATTGTGTCCTTTTTTCCCTTGGCTTCTCTTCTGCCTTAGCGGGGTCCATTTTCAACAATGTGATTCCCTGAGGGTTGTGGATTAGCTGAACTGGGCAGCCTTACCCTGCCAGCCCGCCCTCCCCAGGTGTGCCTCGTTGAGTTCAATATAAAGAGCGCTCCAGGCAGCAATAGCCCCTGAAGCTGTGCCTGACTCCATATTCTCTGCCCCGTCAGCAGTCTCTGGGCTGTGCTGGTGGGAGGGAGTGAGGGGCCACAGCTTTGTGGGTGTCCCGGTGTGAGTGGGGTTCTGCTGGCCTTTCTGCAGGAGTTGCCAGGCTGCCGCCTGTAAAGAAGAGGTTGTGTCACCCATACCTTCCGCTGGAATTTCTCTCCGGACAGAGGTGAGGAAGGAAAAAAGCAGTGGGGGCCGGGACAGGAGGGGTATCTCAGGCAGGGCAATGGAAAGCTTCTGGAAGAGCGCCCTGGGCCAGGACCACCCTGGCTGGCCTGCAGGCACCAAGTTGGCCTGCGTGCTGTCGCTGGTGTGGCTCCACGGTCCTTCCTCTAGGCTTTCAAGCCCTTGTACATATTCAGGTGTTTTACCTGGAAAGGGTGGGAACAGTTCAGCAGCAGCTGGCCTGGGGCTCAGCTCACGTTTACTCACAGATGCCTCGGCACGGTCCCCCAGCTTTGCAATGAGGACGCTCATTGCGTGGGGGGTGGGTTGCTGGCTGTATGGGAGATGGTTCCCCACCTCTGACCAATTTCAGAATTGTTTACCACTGGAGCAAGTGCCCTGATAGGGTTTTCCTCTGTATAACTCGTGGGTTCAGGTTTTTTTTTTTTCTTTTATGGTTCAAGTTAGATTTTATTCCTCTTTTATGTATTTATAGATATAAGCATGGAAATAATTCATTCCTATAAATACATCTGTGTGATGGGAAGAATTTTTTCTGTTTTATTTTTAAATTTTATTTTTTAAAATTTTGAAATTTAATTTTATTTATTTTTTTATACAGCACGTTATTATTAGTTATGTATTTTATGCATATACATGTATACAGGTCAATCCCAAACTCCCAACTCATCCCACCACCACCACCCCATGGCTTCCCACACTTGGTGTCCATACGTTTGTTCTCTACCTCTGTGTCTCTATTTCTTCCCTGCAAACCAGTTCATCTGTACCATTTTTAGGCTCCACATATATGCATTAATATACAATATTTGTTTTCCTCTTTCTGACTTACTTCATTCTGTATGACAGTCTCTCGATCCATCGATGTCTCTACAAATGACCCAGTTTCATTCCTTTTAATGGCCGAGTAATATTCCATTTTATATATGTACCACATCTTTATCCATTCATCTGTCTGTGGGCATTTAGGTTGCTTCCATTACCTGGCTAATGTAAATAGTGCTGCAACGAACATTGTGGTGAATGTGCCTTTTTGAAATACGGTTTTCTCTGGGTATAGGCCCAGAAGTGGGATTGCTGGATCAGATGGTAATTCTATTTCTAATTTTTTTTAAGGAAACTCCATACTGTTCTCCATAGTGACTGTATCAATTTACATTCCCACCAATAGTGGAAGAGGGCTCCTTTTGTCCACACCCTCCCCAGAATTGGTTGTTTGTAGATTTTCTGATGATGCCGATTCTAACAGGTGTGAGGTGATACCTCATTGTAATTTTGATTTGAATTTCTCTAATAATTAGTGCTGTTGAGCAGCTTTTCATGTGCGTCTTGGCCATCTCTGTGTCTCCTTTGAAGAAACGTCTCTTTAGATCTTCTGCCCATTTTTTTTGGGTTGTTTGTTTTTTTAATATTAAGCTGCATGAGCTGTTTATATATATATTGGAGATTAAACTTCTGTCCATTGATTCGTCTGCAACGATTTTCGCCCATTCTGAGGGATGCCTATTTCCATTCCCGTGTTTTTTAACACAAAAGAAAAGAAAGGTAAAGAAGCAGAACACTAATGTGCGTAAAATATGCCTTTTGAAACGGTCGTTTTGAAATATGGACGTCCTTTGAATTTTTTGGTCGATATGTGACCCCAGGATTTGTTTTCAGGGCAGGTGTCATTTACAGGCCTGCAATGATTTTGAATATCAACTGACCATTAGCGTTGGGATTAAAGCTGCTGTTGTGTGAAACGGCCACAAGGAGGCAGCAGTTCACCCTTACCAAATCTGGTTACTAGGGCAAGAGAGCCTCAGTGGAAGTGGTGTTCTAGATTGGAGTTTAGAATGGAATGTGCCAGGAGAAAGCCCCTGACGTTTGTCTCACTACTTCTTGTTCATGTTTTTAATTTAATTTTTTATTTTTTATTACAGCAAGTTTGATTACAATGTTTGGCTTGTTGTAGGTGTGGAAGATGTGGTTCTTTTACACATATACAGATGACTGTTCTTCCTGGGATCCTTTTCCCATGTACGTTATGACAGAATGTTGAGTAGTCCTCTCTTGGTATTCTGTAGGTCTTTGGTGATTATATATGTCACCTGTGTTTGTATATGTCTGTTAACCCCCATATCGTAATGAAACCAATCCTCACACCTTTCCATTAGTGAACCATAAGTTTGTTTAATGAATCTGTGATTGCCCTTCTCCGTGGAAATATCTGCCCTGGTATCCATTTTTAGGTAACACCTATAAGTGATATGATATGATATGTGTCTTTCACTTTCTGACTTACGACAAGTCACGTGATTACTTCTAGACTCATCTACGGTGCTGCAAATGGCATTGTGTCCTTTTTTCCCTTGGCTTCTCTTCTGCCTTAGCGGGGTCCATTTTCAACAATGTGATTCCCTGAGGGTTGTGGATTAGCTGACCTGGGCAGCCTTACCCTGCAGTCCTGCCCTCCCCAGGTGTGCCTCATTGAGGTCAATATAAACAGCGCTCCAGGCAGCAATAGCCCCTGAAGCTGTGCCTGACTCCATATTCTCTGCCCCGTCAGCAGTCTCGGGGCTGTGCTTGTGGGAGGGAGTGAGGGGCCACAGCTTTGTGGGTGGCCCGGTGTGAGTGGGGTTCTGCTGGCCTTTCTGCAGGAGTTGCCAGGCTGCCGCCTGTAAAGAAGAGGTTGTGTCACCCATACCTTCCGCTGGAATTTCTCTCCGGACAGAGGTGAGGAAGGAAAAAAGCAGTGGGGGCCGGGACAGGAGGGGTATCTCAGGCAGGGCAATGGAAAGCTTCTGGAAGAGCGCCCGGGGCCAGGACCACCCTGGCTGGCCTACAGGCACTAAGTTGGCCTGCGTGCTGTCGCTGGTGTGGCTCCACGGAACTTCCTCTAGGCTTTCAAGCCCTTGTATATATTCAGGTGTTTTACCTGGAAAGGCTGGGAACAGTTCAGCAGCAGCTGGCCTGGGGCTCAGCTCACGTTTACTCACAGATGCCTCGGCACAGTCCCCCAGCTTTGCAATGAGGACGCTCCTTGCGTGGGGGGTGGGTTGCTGGCTGTATGGGAGATGATTCCCCACCTCTGACCAATTTCAGAATTGTTTACCACTGGAGCAAGTGCCCTGATAGGGTTTTCCTCTGTATAACTCGTGGGTTCAGGATTTTTTTTTTCTTTTATGGTTCAAGTTAGATTTTATTCCTCTTTTATGTATTTATAGATATAAGCATGGAAATAATTCATTCCTATAAATACATCTGTGTGACGGGAAGAATTTTTTCTGTTTTATTTTTTAAAATTTTGAAATTTAATTTTATTTATTTTTTTTTATACAGCACGTTATTATTAGTTATGTATTTTATGCATATACATGTATACAGGTCAATCCCAAACTCCCAACTCATCCCACCACCACCACCCCATGGCTTCCCACACTTGGTGTCCATACGTTTGTTCTCTACCTCTGTGTCTCTATTTCTTCCCTGCAAACCAGTTCATCTGTACCATTTTTAGGCTCCACATATATGCATTAATATACAATATTTGTTTTCCTCTTTCTGACTTACTTCATTCTGTATGACAGTCTCTCGATCCATCGATGTCTCTACAAATGACCCAGTTTCATTCCT
The DNA here is from genome assembly GCF_964341445.2 of Mesoplodon mirus. Taxonomy (NCBI): domain Eukaryota; kingdom Metazoa; phylum Chordata; class Mammalia; order Artiodactyla; family Ziphiidae; genus Mesoplodon; species Mesoplodon mirus. The sequence goes on from NC_138984.1 coordinate 118,009,763, forward strand.
TTTAATGGCCGAGTAATATTCCATTTTATATATGTACCACATCTTTATCCATTCATCTGTCTGTGGGCATTTAGGTTGCTTCCATTACCTGGCTATTGTAAATAGTGCTGCAACGAACATTGTGGTGAATGTGCCTTTTTGAAATACGGTATTATTTGGGTATATGCCCAGAAGTGGGATTGCTGGATCAGATGGTAATTCTATTTCTAATTTTTTTAAGGAAACTCCATACTGTTCTCCATAGTGACTGTATCAATTTACATTCCCACCAATAGTGGAAGAGGGCTCCTTTTGTCCACACCCTCCCCAGAATTGGTTGTTTGTAGATTTTCTGATGATGCCGATTCTAACAGGTGTGAGGTGATACCTCATTGTAGTTTTGATTTGCATTTCTCTAATAATTAGTGCTGTTGAGCAGCTTTTCATGTGCGTCTTGGCCATCTCTGTGTCTCCTTTGAAGAAACGTCTCTTTAGATCTTCTGCCCATTTTTTGGGGGGTTGTTTGTTTTTTTAATATTAAGCTGCATGAGCTGTTTATATATATTGGAGATTAAACCTCTGTCCATTGATTCGTCTGCAACGATTTTCGCCCATTCTGAGGGATGCCTTTTTCCATTCCCGTTTTTTTTTAACAAAAAAGTAAAGAAAGGAAAAGAATCAGAAAACTAATGTGTGTAAAATATGCCTTTTGAAACGGTCGTTTTGAAATATGGACGTCCTTTGAATTTTTTGGTCGATATGTGACCCCAGGATTTGTTTTCAGGGCAGGTGTCATTTACAGGCCTGCAATGATTTTGAATATCAACTGACCGTTAGCGCTGGGACTAAAGCTGCTGTTGTGTGAAACGGCCACAAGGTGGCAGCAGTTCACCCTTACCAAATCTGGTTACTAGGGCAAGAGAGCCTCAGTGGAAGTGGTGTTCTAGATTGGAATTTAGAATGGAATGTGCCAGGAGAAAGCCCCTCACGTTTGTCTCACTACATCTTGTTCGTGTTTTTAATTTAAATTTTTTTTATTTTTTATTACACCAAGTTTGATTACAATGTTTGGCTTGTTGTAGGTGTGGAAGATGTGGTTCTTTTACACATATACAGATGTCTGTTCTTCCTGGGATCCTTTTCCCATGTACGTTATGACAGAATGTTGAGTAGTCCTCTCTTGGTATTCTGTAGGTCTTTGGTGATTATATATGTCACCTGTGTTTGTATATGTCTGTTAACCCCGATATCGTAATGAAACCAATCCTCACACCTTTCCATTGGTGAACCATAAGTTTGTTTAATGAATCTGTGATTGCCCTTCTCCGTGGAAATATCTGTCCTGGTATCCATTTCTACGTAACACCTATAAGTGATATGATATGATATGTGTCTTTCACTTTCTGACTTACTACAAGTCACGTGATTACTTCTGGACTCATCTACGGTGCTGCAAATGGCATTGTGTCCTTTTTTCCCTTGGCTTCTCTTCTGCCTTAGCGGGGTCCATTTTCAACAATGTGATTCCCTGAGGGTTGTGGATTAGCTGACCTGTGCAGCCTTACCCTGCCAGCCCGACCTCCCCAGGTGTGCCTCGTTGAGTTCAATATAAACAGCGCTCCAGGCAGCAATAGCCCCTGAAGCTGTGCCTGACTCCATATTCTCTGCCCCGTCAGCAGTCTCGGGGCTGTGCTGGTGGGAGGGAGTGAGGGGCCACAGCTTTGTGGGTGGCCCGGTGTGAGTGGGGTTCTGCTGGCCTTTCTGCAGGAGTTGCCAGGCTGCCGCCTGTAAAGAAGAGGTTGTGTCACCCATACCTTCCGCTGGAATTTCTCTCCGGACAGAGGTGAGGAAGGAAAAATGCAGTGGGGGCCGGGACAGGAGGGGTATCTCAGGCAGGGCAATGGAAAGCTTCTGGAAGAGCGCCCGGGGCCAGGACCACCCTGGCTGGCCTGCAGGCACCAAGTTGGCCTGCGTGCTGTCGCTGGTGTGGCTCCACGGTCCTTCCTCTAGGCTTTCAAGCCCTTGTACATATTCAGGTGTTTTACCTGGAAAGGGTGGGAACAGTTCAGCAGCAGCTTGCCTGGGGCTCAGCTCACGTTTACTCACAGATGCCTCGGCACGGACCCCCAGCTTTGCAATGAGGACGCTCCTTGCGTGGGGGGTGGGTTGCTGGCTGTATGGGAGATGGTTCCCCACCTCTGACCAATTTCAGAATTGTTTACCACTGGAGCAAGTGCCCTGATAGGGTTTTCCTCTGTATAACTCGTGGGTTCAGGTTTTTTTTTTTTTTTCTTTTATGGTTCAAGTTAGATTTTATTCCTCTTTTATGTATTTATAGATATAAGCATGGAAATAATTCATTCCTATAAATACATCTGTGTGATGGGAAGAATTTTTTCTGTTTTATTTTTAAATTTTATTTTTTAAAATTTTGAAATTTAATTTTATTTATTTTTTTATACAGCACGTTATTATTAGTTATGTATTTTATGCATATACATGTACACAGGTCAATCCCAAACTCCCAACTCATCCCACCACCACCACCCCATGGCTTCCCACACTTGGTGTCCATACGTTTGTTCTCTACCTCTGTGTCTCTATTTCGTCCCTGCAAACCAGTTCATCTGTACCATTTTTAGGCTCCACATATATGCATTAATATAAAATATTTGTTTTCCTCTTTCTGACTTACTTCATTCTGTATGACAGTCTCTCGATCCATCGATGTCTCTACAAATGACCCAGTTTCATTCCTTTTAATGGCCGAGTAATATTCCATTTTATATATGTACCACATCTTTATCCATTCATCTGTCTGTGGGCATTTAGGTTGCTTCCATTACCTGGCTATTGTAAATAGTGCTGCAACGAACATTGTGGTGAATGTGCCTTTTTGAAATACGGTTTTCTCTGGGTATATGCCCAGAAGTGGGATTGCTGGATCAGATGGTAATTCTATTTCTAATTTTTTTAAGGAAACTCCATACTGTTCTCCATAGAGACTGTATCAATTTACATTCCCACCAATAGTGGAAGAGGGCTCCTTTTGTCCACACCCTCCCCAGAATTGGTTGTTTGTAGATTTTCTGATGATGCCGATTCTAACAGGTGTGAGGTGATACCTCATTGTAGTTTTGATTTGCATTTCTCTAATATTTAGTGCTGTTGAGCAGCTTTTCATGTGCGTCTTGGCCATCTCTCTGTCTCCTTTGAAGAAACGTCTCTTTAGATCTTCTGCCCATTTTTTTGGGGTTGTTTGTTTTTTTAATATTAAGCTGCATGAGCTGTTTATATATATATTGGAGATTAAACTTCTGTCCATTGATTCGTCTGCAACGATTTTCGCCCATTCTGAGGGATGCCTTTTTCCATTCCCGTGTTTTTTAACACAAAAGAAAAGAAAGGTAAAGAAGCAGAACACTAATGTGCGTAAAATATGCCTTTTGAAACGGTCGTTTTGAAATATGGACGTCCTTTGAATTTTTTGGTCGATATGTGACCCCAGGATTTGTTTTCAGGGCAGGTGTCATTTACAGGCCTGCAATGATTTTGAATATCAACTGACCATTAGCGTTGGGATTAAAGCTGCTGTTGTGTGAAACGGCCACAAGGAGGCAGCAGTTCTCCCTTACCAAATCTGGTTACTAGGGCAAGAGAGCCTCAGTGGAAGTGGTGTTCTAGATTGGAGTTTAGAATGGAATGTGCCAGGAGAAAGCCCCTGACGTTTGTCTCACTACTTCTTGTTCGTGTTTTTAATTTAATTTTTTATTTTTTATTACAGCAAGTTTGATTACAATGTTTGGCTTTTTGTAGGTGTGGAAGATGTGGTTCTTTTAGACATATACAGATGACTGTTCTTCCTGGGATCCTTTTCCCATGTACGTTATGACAGAATGTTGAGTAGTCCTCTCTTGGTATTCTGTAGGTCTTTGGTGATTATATATGTCACCTGTGTTTGTATATGTCTGTTAACCCCGATATCGTAATGAAACCAATCCTCACACCTTTCCATTAGTGAACCTTAAGTTTGTTTAATGAATCTGTGATTGCCCTTCTCCGTGGAAATATCTGCCCTGGTATCCATTTTTAGGTAACACCTATAAGTGATATGATATGATATGTGTCTTTCACTTTCTGACTTACTACAAGTCACGTGATTACTTCTAGACTCATCTACGGTGCTGCAAATGGCATTGTGTCCTTTTTTCCCTTGGCTTCTCTTCTGCCTTAGCGGGGTCCATTTTCAACAATGTGATTCCCTGAGGGTTGTGGATTAGCTGAACTGGGCAGCCTTACCCTGCTGTCCCGCCCTCCCCAGGTGTGCCTCATTGAGGTCAATATAAACAGCGCTCCAGGCAGCAATAGCCCCTTAAGCTGTGCCTGACTCCATATTCTCTGCCCCGTCAGCAATCTCGGGGCTGTGTTGGTGGGAGGGAGTGAGGGGCCACAGCTTTGTGGGTGGCCTGGTGTGAGTGGGGTTCTGCTGGCCTTTCTGCAGGAGTTGCCAGGCTGCCGCCTGTGAAGAAGAGGTTGTGTCACCCATACCTTCCACTGGAATTTCTCTCCGGACAGAGGTGAGGAAGGAAAAAAGCAGTGGGGGCCGGGACAGGAGGGGTATCTCAGGCAGGGCAATGGAAAGCTTCTGGAAGAGCGCCCGGGGCCAGGACCACCCTGGCTGGCCTGCAGGCACCAAGTTGGCCTGCGTGCTGTCGCTGGTGTGGCTCCAAGGACCTTCCTCTCGGCTTTCAAGCCCTTGTACATATTCAGGTGTTTTACCTGGAAAGGGTTGGAACAGTTCAGCAGCAGCTGGCCTGGGGCTCAGCTCACGTTTACTCACAGATGCCTCGGCACAGTACCCCAGCTTTGCAATGAGGACGCTCCTTGCGTGGGGGGTGGGTTGCTGGCTATATGGGAGATGATTCCCCACCTCTGACCAATTTCAGAATTGTTTACCACTGGAGCAAGTGCCCTGATAGGTTTTTCCTCTGTATAACTCGTGGGTTCAGGTTTTTTTTTCTTTTATGGTTCAAGTTAGATTTTATTCCTCTTTTATGTATTTATAGATATAAGCATGGAAATAATTCATTCCTATAAATACATCTGTGTGACGGGAAGAATTTTTTCTGTTTTATATTTAAATTTTATTTTTTAAAATTTTGAAATTTAATTTTATTTATTTTCTTTTATACAGCACGTTATTATTAGTTATGTATTTTATGCATATACATGTATACAGGTCAATCCCAAACTCCCAACTCATCCCACCACCACCACCCCATGGCTTCCCACACTTGGTGTCCATACGTTTGTTCTCTACCTCTGTGTCTCTATTTCTTCCCTGCAAACCAGTTCATCTGTACCATTTTTAGGCTCCACATATATGCATTAATATACAATATTTGTTTTCCTCTTTCTGACTTACTTCATTCTGTATGACAGTCTCTCGATCCATCGATGTCTCTACAAATGTCCCAGTTTCATTCCTTTTAATGGCCGTGTAATATTCCATTTTATATATGTACCACATCTTTATCCATTCATCTGTCTGTGGGCATTTAGGTTGCTTCCATTACCTGGCTATTGTAAATAGTGCTGCAACGAACATTGTGGTGAATGTGCCTTTTTGAAATACTGTATTATCTGGGTATATGCCCAGAAGTGGTATTGCTGGATCAGATGGTAATTCTATTTCTAATTTTTTTAAGGAAACTCCATACTGTTCTCCATAGAGACTGTATCAATTTACATTCCCACCAATAGTGGAAGAGGGCTCCTTTTGTCCACACCCTCCCCAGAATTGGTTGTTTGTAGATTTTCTGATGATGCCGATTCTAACAGGTGTGAGGTGATACCTCATTGTAGTTTTGATTTGCATTTCTCTAATAATTAGTGCTGTTGAGCAGCTTTTCATGTGCGTCTTGGCCATCTCTGTGTCTCCTTTGAAGAAACGTCTCTTTAGATCTTCTGCCCATTTTTTGGGGGGTTGTTTGTTTTTTTAATATTAAGCTGCATGAGCTGTTTATATATATTGGAGATTAAACCTCTGTCCATTGATTCGTCTGCAACGATTTTCGCCCATTCTGAGGGATGCCTTTTTCCATTCCCGTTTTTTCTAACAAAAAAGTAAAGAAAGGAAAAGAAGCAGAAAACTAATGTGCGTAAAATATGCCTTTTGAAACGGTCGTTTTGAAATATGGACGTCCTTTGAATTTTTTGGTCGATATGTGACACCAGGATTTGTTTTCAGGGCAGGTGTCATTTACAGACCTGCAATGATTTTGAATATCAACTGACCATTAGCGCTGGGACTAAAGCTGCTGTTGTGTGAAACGGCCACAAGGTGGCAGCAGTTCACCCTTACCAAATCTGGTTACTAGGGCAAGAGAGCCTCAGTGGAAGTGGTGTTCTAGATTGGAATTTAGAATGGAATGTGCCAGGAGAAAGCCCCTCACGTTTGTCTCACTACATCTTGTTCGTGTTTTTAATTTAATTTTTTTATTTTTTTATTACAGCAAGTTTGATTACAATGTTTGGCTTGTTGTAGGTGTGGAAGATGTGGTTCTTTTACACATATACAGATGTCTGTTCTTCCTGCGATCCTTTTCCCATGTACGTTATGACAGAATGTTGAGTAGTCCTCTCTTGGTATTCTGTAGGTCTTTGGTGATTATATATGTCACCTGTGTTTGTATATGTCTGTTAACCCCGATATCGTAATGAAACCAATCCTCACACCTTTCCATTGGTGAACCATAAGTTTGTTTCATGAATCTGTGATTGCCCTTCTCCGTGGAAATATCTGTCCTGGTATCCATTTCTACGTAACACCTATAAGTGATATGATATGATATGTGTCTTTCACTTTCTGACTTACTACAAGTCACGTGATTACTTCTGGACTCATCTACGGTGCTGCAAATGGCATTGTGTCCTTTTTTCCCTTGGCTTCTCTTCTGCCTTAGCAGGGTCCATTTTCAACAATGTGATTCCCTGAGGGTTGTGGATTAGCTGACCTGGGCAGCCTTACCCTGCCGGCCCGCCCTCCCCAGGTGTGCCTCGTTGAGGTCAATATAAACAGTGCTCCAGGCAGCAATAGCCACTGAAGCTGTGCCTGACTCCATATTCTCTGCCCCGTCAGCAGTCTCGGGGCTGTGCTGGTGGGAGGGAGTTAGGGGCCACAGCTTTGTGGGTGGCCCGGTGTGAGTGGGGTTCTGCTGGCCTTTCTGCAGGAGTTGCCAGGCTGCCGCCTGTAAAGAAGAGGTTGTGTCACCCATACCTTCCGCTGGAATTTCTCTCCGGACAGAGGTGAGGAAGGAAAAAAGCAGTGGGGGCCGGGACAGGAGGGGTATCTCAGGCAGGGCAATGGAAAGCTTCTGGAAGAGCGCCCGGGGCCAGGACCACCCTGGCTGGCCTGCAGGCACCAAGTTGGCCTGCGTGCTGTCGCTGGTGTGGCTCCACGGTCCTTCCTCTAGGCTTTCAAGCCCTTGTACATATTCAGGTGTTTTACCTGGAAAGGGTGGGAACAGTTCAGCAGCAGCTTGCCTGGGGCTCAGCTCACGTTTACTCACAGATGCCTCGGCACGGACCCCCAGCTTTGCAATGAGGACGCTCCTTGCGTGGGGGGTGGGTTGCTGGCTGTATGGGAGATGGTTCCCCACCTCTGACCAATTTCAGAATTGTTTACCACTGGAGCAAGTGCCCTGATAGGGTTTTCCTCTGTATAACTCGTGGGTTCAGGTTTTTTTTTTTTCTTTTATGGTTCAAGTTAGATTTTATTCCTCTTTTATGTATTTATAGATATAAGCATGGAAATAATTCATTCCTATAAATACATCTGTGTGATGGGAAGAATTTTTTCTGTTTTATTTTTAAATTTTATTTTTTATAATTTTGAAATTTAATTTTATTTATTTTTTTTATACAGCACGTTATTATTAGTTATGTATTTTATGCATATACATGTACACAGGTCAATCCCAAACTCCCAACTCATCCCACCACCACCACCCCATGGCTTCCCACACTTGGTGTCCATACGTTTGTTCTCTACCTCTGTGTCTCTATTTCGTCCCTGCAAACCAGTTCATCTGTACCATTTTTAGGCTCCACATATATGCATTAATATAAAATATTTGTTTTCCTCTTTCTGACTTACTTCATTCTGTATGACAGTCTCTCGATCCATCGATGTCTCTACAAATGACCCAGTTTCATTCCTTTTAATGGCCGAGTAATATTCCATTTTATATATGTACCACATCTTTATCCATTCATCTGTCTGTGGGCATTTAGGTTGCTTCCATTACCTGGCTATTGTAAATAGTGCTGCAACGAACATTGTGGTGAATGTGCCTTTTTGAAATACGGTTTTCTCTGGGTATATGCCCAGAAGTGGGATTGCTGGATCAGATGGTAATTCTATTTCTAATTTTTTTTTAAGGAAACTCCATACTGTTCTCCATAGTGACTGTATCAATTTACATTCCCACCAATAGTGGAAGAGGGCTCCTTTTGTCCACACCCTCCCCAGAATTGGTTGTTTGTAGATTTTCTGATGATGCCGATTCTAACAGGTGTGAGGTGATACCTCATTGTAGTTTTGATTTGCATTTCTCTAATAATTAGTGCTGTTGAGCAGCTTTTCATGTGCGTCTTGGCCATCTCTCTGTCTCCTTTGAAGAAACGTCTCTTTAGATCTTCTGCCCATTTTTTGGGGGTTGTTTGTTTTTTTAATATTAAGCTGCATGAGCTGTTTATATATATATTGGAGATTAAACTTCTGTCCATTGATTCGTCTGCAACGATTTTCGCCCATTCTGAGGGATGCATTTTTCCATTCCCGTGTTTTTTAACACAAAAGAAAAGAAAGGTAAAGAAGCAGAACACTAATGTGCGTAAAATATGCCTTTTGAAACGGTCGTTTTGAAATATGGACGTCCTTTGAATTTTTTGGTCGATATGTGACCCCAGGATTTGTTTTCAGGGCAGGTGTCATTTACAGGCCTGCAATGATTTTGAATATCAACTGACCATTAGCGTTGGGATTAAAGCTGCTGTTGTGTGAAACGGCCACAAGGTGGCAGCAGTTCACCCTTACCAAATCTGGTTACTAGGGCAAGAGAGCCTCAGTGGAAGTGGTGTTCTAGATTGGAGTTTAGAATGGAATGTGCCAGGAGAAAGCCCCTGACGTTTGTCTCACTACTTCTTGTTCGTGTTTTTAATTTAATTTTTTATTTTTTATTACAGCAAGTTTGATTACAATGTTTGGCTTTTTGTAGGTGTGGAAGATGTGGTTCTTTTAGACATATACAGATGACTGTTCTTCCTGGGATCCTTTTCCCATGTACGTTATGACAGAATGTTGAGTAGTCCTCTCTTGGTATTCTGTAGGTCTTTGGTGATTATATATGTCACCTGTGTTTGTATATGTCTGTTAACCCCGATATCGTAATGAAACCAATCCTCACACCTTTCCATTAGTGAACCTTAAGTTTGTTTAATGAATCTGTGATTGCCCTTCTCCGTGGAAATATCTGCCCTGGTATCCATTTTTAGGTAACACCTATAAGTGATATGATATGATATGTGTCTTTCACTTTCTGACTTACTACAAGTCACGTGATTACTTCTAGACTCATCTACGGTGCTGCAAATGGCATTGTGTCCTTTTTTCCCTTGGCTTCTCTTCTGCCTTAGCGGGGTCCATTTTCAACAATGTGATTCCCTGAGGGTTGTGGATTAGCTGAACTGGGCAGCCTTACCCTGCTGTCCCGCCCTCCCCAGGTGTGCCTCATTGAGGTCAATATAAACAGCGCTCCAGGCAGCAATAGCCCCTTAAGCTGTGCCTGACTCCATATTCTCTGCCCCGTCAGCAATCTCGGGGCTGTGTTGGTGGGAGGGAGTGAGGGGCCACAGCTTTGTGGGTGGCCTGGTGTGAGTGGGGTTCTGCTGGCCTTTCTGCAGGAGTTGCCAGGCTGCCGCCTGTGAAGAAGAGGTTGTGTCACCCATACCTTCCACTGGAATTTCTCTCCGGACAGAGGTGAGGAAGGAAAAAAGCAGTGGGGGCCGGGACAGGAGGGGTATCTCAGGCAGGGCAATGGAAAGCTTCTGGAAGAGGGCCCGGGGCCAGGACCACCCTGGCTGGCCTGCAGGCACCAAGTTGGCCTGCGTGCTGTCGCTGGTGTGGCTCCAAGGACCTTCCTCTCGGCTTTCAAGCCCTTGTACATATTCAGGTGTTTTATCTGGAAAGGGTTGGAACAGTTCAGCAGCAGCTGGCCTGGGGCTCAGCTCACGTTTACTCACAGATGCCTCGGCACAGTACCCCAGCTTTGCAATGAGGACGCTCCTTGCGTGGGGGGTGGGTTGCTGGCTATATGGGAGATGATTCCCCACCTCTGACCAATTTCAGAATTGTTTACCACTGGAGCAAGTGCCCTGATAGGTTTTTCCTCTGTATAACTCGTGGGTTCAGGTTTTTTTTTCTTTTATGGTTCAAGTTAGATTTTATTCCTCTTTTATGTATTTATAGATATAAGCATGGAAATAATTCATTCCTATAAATACATCTGTGTGACGGGAAGAATTTTTTCTGTTTTATATTTAAATTTTATTTTTTAAAATTTTGAAATTTAATTTTATTTATTTTCTTTTATACAGCACGTTATTATTAGTTATGTATTTTATGCATATACATGTATACAGGTCAATCCCAAACTCCCAACTCATCCCACCACCACCACCCCATGGCTTCCCACACTTGGTGTCCATACGTTTGTTCTCTACCTCTGTGTCTCTATTTCTTCCCTGCAAACCAGTTCATCTGTACCATTTTTAGGCTCCACATATATGCATTAATATACAATATTTGTTTTCCTCTTTCTGACTTACTTCATTCTGTATGACAGTCTCTCGATCCATCGATGTCTCTACAAATGTCCCAGTTTCATTCCTTTTAATGGCCGTGTAATATTCCATTTTATATATGTACCACATCTTTATCCATTCATCTGTCTGTGGGCATTTAGGTTGCTTCCATTACCTGGCTATTGTAAATAGTGCTGCAACGAACATTGTGGTGAATGTGCCTTTTTGAAATACTGTATTATCTGGGTATATGCCCAGAAGTGGTATTGCTGGATCAGATGGTAATTCTATTTCTAATTTTTTTAAGGAAACTCCATACTGTTCTCCATAGAGACTGTATCAATTTACATTCCCACCAATAGTGGAAGAGGGCTCCTTTTGTCCACACCCTCCCCAGAATTGGTTGTTTGTAGATTTTCTGATGATGCCGATTCTAACAGGTGTGAGGTGATACCTCATTGTAGTTTTGATTTGCATTTCTCTAATAATTAGTGCTGTTGAGCAGCTTTTCATGTGCGTCTTGGCCATCTCTGTGTCTCCTTTGAAGAAACGTCTCTTTAGATCTTCTGCCCATTTTTTGGGGGGTTGTTTGTTTTTTTAATATTAAGCTGCATGAGCTGTTTATATATATTGGAGATTAAACCTCTGTCCATTGATTCGTCTGCAACGATTTTCGCCCATTCTGAGGGATGCCTTTTTCCATTCCCGTTTTTTCTAACAAAAAAGTAAAGAAAGGAAAAGAAGCAGAAAACTAATGTGCGTAAAATATGCCTTTTGAAACGGTCGTTTTGAAATATGGACGTCCTTTGAATTTTTTGGTCGATATGTGACACCAGGATTTGTTTTCAGGGCAGGTGTCATTTACAGACCTGCAATGATTTTGAATATCAACTGACCATTAGCGCTGGGACTAAAGCTGCTGTTGTGTGAAACGGCCACAAGGTGGCAGCAGTTCACCCTTACCAAATCTGGTTACTAGGGCAAGAGAGCCTCAGTGGAAGTGGTGTTCTAGATTGGAATTTAGAATGGAATGTGCCAGGAGAAAGCCCCTCACGTTTGTCTCACTACATCTTGTTCGTGTTTTTAATTTAATTTTTTTATTTTTTTATTACAGCAAGTTTGATTACAATGTTTGGCTTGTTGTAGGTGTGGAAGATGTGGTTCTTTTACACATATACAGATGTCTGTTCTTCCTGCGATCCTTTTCCCATGTACGTTATGACAGAATGTTGAGTAGTCCTCTCTTGGTATTCTGTAGGTCTTTGGTGATTATATATGTCACCTGTGTTTGTATATGTCTGTTAACCCCGATATCGTAATGAAACCAATCCTCACACCTTTCCATTGGTGAACCATAAGTTTGTTTCATGAATCTGTGATTGCCCTTCTCCGTGGAAATATCTGTCCTGGTATCCATTTCTACGTAACACCTATAAGTGATATGATATGATATGTGTCTTTCACTTTCTGACTTACTACAAGTCACGTGATTACTTCTGGACTCATCTACGGTGCTGCAAATGGCATTGTGTCCTTTTTTCCCTTGGCTTCTCTTCTGCCTTAGCAGGGTCCATTTTCAACAATGTGATTCCCTGAGGGTTGTGGATTAGCTGACCTGGGCAGCCTTACCCTGCCGGCCCGCCCTCCCCAGGTGTGCCTCGTTGAGTTCAATATAAACAGTGCTCCAGGCAGCAATAGCCACTGAAGCTGTGCCTGACTCCATATTCTCTGCCCCGTCAGCAGTCTCGGGGCTGTGCTGGTGGGAGGGAGTTAGGGGCCACAGCTTTGTGGGTGGCCCGGTGTGAGTGGGGTTCTGCTGGCCTTTCTGCAGGAGTTGCCAGGCTGCCGCCTGTAAAGAAGAGGTTGTGTCACCCATACCTTCCGCTGGAATTTCTCTCCGGACAGAGGTGAGGAAGGAAAAAAGCAGTGGGGGCCGGGACAGGAGGGGTATCTCAGGCAGGGCAATGGAAAGCTTCTGGAAGAGCGCCCGGGGCCAGGACCACCCTGGCTGGCCTACAGGCACTAAGTTGGCCTGCGTGCTGTCGCTGGTGTGGCTCCACGGAACTTCCTCTAGGCTTTCAAGCCCTTGTACATATTCAGGTGTTTTACCTGGAAAGGCTGGGAACAGTTCAGCAGCAGCTGGCCTGGGGCTCAGCTCACGTTTACTCACAGATGCCTCGGCACAGTCCCCCAGCTTTGCAATGAGGACGCTCCTTGCGTGGGGGGTGGGTTGCTGGCTGTATGGGAGATGATTCCCCACCTCTGACCAATTTCAGAATTGTTTACCACTGGAGCAAGTGCCCTGATAGGGTTTTCCTCTGTATAACTCGTGGGTTCAGGTTTTTTTTTTTCTTTTATGGTTCAAGTTAGATTTTATTCCTCTTTTATGTATTTATAGATATAAGCATGGAAATAATTCATTCCTATAAATACATCTGTGTGATGGGAATAATTTTTTCTGTTTTATTTTTAAATTTTATTTTTTAAAATTTTGAAATTTAATTTTATTTATTTTTTTATACAGCACGTTATTATTAGTTATGTATTTTATGCATATACATGTACACAGGTCAATCCCAAACTCCCAACTCATCCCACCACCACCACCCCATGGCTTCCCACACTTGGTGTCCATACGTTTGTTCTCTACCTCTGTGTCTCTATTTCGTCCCTGCAAACCAGTTCATCTGTACCATTTTTAGGCTCCACATATATGCATTAATATACAATATTTGTTTTCCTCTTTCTGACTTACTTCATTCTGTATGACAGTCTCTCGATCCATCGATGTCTCTACAAATGACCCAGTTTCATTCCTTTTAATGGCCGAGTAATATTCCATTTTATATATGTACCACATCTTTATCCATTCATCTGTCTGTGGGCATTTAGGTTGCTTCCATTACCTGGCTATTGTAAATAGTGCTGCAACGAACATTGTGGTGAATGTGCCTTTTTGAAATACGGTTTTCTCTGGGTATATGCCCAGAAGTGGGATTGCTGGATCAGATGGTAATTCTATTTCTAATTTTTTTTAAGGAAACTCCATACTGTTCTCCATAGTGACTGTATCAATTTACATTCCCACCAATAGTGGAAGAGGGCTCCTTTTGTCCACACCCTCCCCAGAATTGGTTGTTTTTAGATTTTCTGATGATGCCGATTCTAACAGGTGTGAGGTGATACCTCATTGTAGTTTTGATTTGCATTTCTCTAATAATTAGTGCTGTTGAGCAGCTTTTCATGTGCGTCTTGGCCATCTCTCTGTCTCCTTTGAAGAAACGTCTCTTTAGATCTTCTGCCCATTTTTTTTGGGTTGTTTGTTTTTTTAATATTAAGCTGCATGAGCTGTTTATATATATATTGGAGATTAAACTTCTGTCCATTGATTCGTCTGCAACGATTTTCGCCCATTCTGAGGGATGCCTTTTTCCATTCCCGTGTTTTTTAACACAAAAGAAAAGAAAGGTAAAGAAGCAGAACACTAATGTGCGTAAAATATGCCTTTTGAAACGGTCGTTTTGAAATATGGACGTCCTTTGAATTTTTTGGTCGATATGTGACCCCAGGATTTGTTTTCAGGGCAGGTGTCATTTACAGGCCTGCAATGATTTTGAATATCAACTGACCATTAGCGTTGGGATTAAAGCTGCTGTTGTGTGAAACGGCCACAAGGAGGCAGCAGTTCACCCTTACCAAATCTGGTTACTAGGGCAAGAGAGCCTCAGTGGAAGTGGTGTTCTAGATTGGAGTTTAGAATGGAATGTGCCAGGAGAAAGCCCCTGACGTTTGTCTCACTACTTCTTGTTCGTGTTTTTAATTTAATTTTTTATTTTTTATTACAGCAAGTTTGATTACAATGTTTGGCTTTTTGTAGGTGTGGAAGATGTGGTTCTTTTAGACATATACAGATGACTGTTCTTCCTGGGATCCTTTTCCCATGTACGTTATGACAGAATGTTGAGTAGTCCTCTCTTGGTATTCTGTAGGTCTTTGGTGATTATATATGTCACCTGTGTTTGTATATGTCTGTTAACCCCGATATCGTAATGAAACCAATCCTCACACCTTTCCATTAGTGAACCTTAAGTTTGTTTAATGAATCTGTGATTGCCCTTCTCCGTGGAAATATCTGCCCTGGTATCCATTTTTAGGTAACACCTATAAGTGATATGATATGATATGTGTCTTTCACTTTCTGACTTACTACAAGTCACGTGATTACTTCTAGACTCATCTACGGTGCTGCAAATGGCATTGTGTCCTTTTTTCCCTTGGCTTCTCTTCTGCCTTAGCGGGGTCCATTTTCAACAATGTGATTCCCTGAGGGTTGTGGATTAGCTGAACTGGGCAGCCTTACCCTGCTGTCCCGCCCTCCCCAGGTGTGCCTCATTGAGGTCAATATAAACAGCGCTCCAGGCAGCAATAGCCCCTTAAGCTGTGCCTGACTCCATATTCTCTGCCCCGTCAGCAATCTCGGGGCTGTGTTGGTGGGAGGGAGTGAGGGGCCACAGCTTTGTGGGTGGCCTGGTGTGAGTGGGGTTCTGCTGGCCTTTCTGCAGGAGTTGCCAGGCTGCCGCCTGTGAAGAAGAGGTTGTGTCACCCATACCTTCCACTGGAATTTCTCTCCGGACAGAGGTGAGGAAGGAAAAAAGCAGTGGGGGCCGGGACAGGAGGGGTATCTCAGGCAGGGCAATGGAAAGCTTCTGGAAGAGCGCCCGGGGCCAGGACCACCCTGGCTGGCCTGCAGGCACCAAGTTGGCCTGCATGCTGTCGCTGGTGTGGCTCCAAGGACCTTCCTCTCGGCTTTCAAGCCCTTGTACATATTCAGGTGTTTTACCTGGAAAGGGTTGGAACAGTTCAGCAGCAGCTGGCCTGGGGCTCAGCTCACGTTTACTCACAGATGCCTCGGCACAGTACCCCAGCTTTGCAATGAGGACGCTCCTTGCGTGGGGGGTGGGTTGCTGGCTATATGGGAGATGATTCCCCACCTCTGACCAATTTCAGAATTGTTTACCACTGGAGCAAGTGCCCTGATAGGTTTTTCCTCTGTATAACTCGTGGGTTCAGGTTTTTTTTTCTTTTATGGTTCAAGTTAGATTTTATTCCTCTTTTATGTATTTATAGATATAAGCATGGAAATAATTCATTCCTATAAATACATCTGTGTGACGGGAAGAATTTTTTCTGTTTTATTTTTAAATTTTATTTTTTAAAATTTTGAAATTTAATTTTATTTATTTTCTTTTATACAGCACGTTATTATTAGTTATGTATTTTATGCATATACATGTATACAGGTCAATCCCAAACTCCCAACTCATCCCACCACCACCACCCCATGGCTTCCCACACTTGGTGTCCATACGTTTGTTCTCTACCTCTGTGTCTCTATTTCTTCCCTGCAAACCAGTTCATCTGTACCATTTTTAGGCTCCACATATATGCATTAATATACAATATTTGTTTTCCTCTTTCTGACTTACTTCATTCTGTATGACAGTCTCTCGATCCATCGATGTCTCTACAAATGTCCCAGTTTCATTCCTTTTAATGGCCGTGTAATATTCCATTTTATATATGTACCACATCTTTATCCATTCATCTGTCTGTGGGCATTTAGGTTGCTTCCATTACCTGGCTATTGTAAATAGTGCTGCAACGAACATTGTGGTGAATGTGCCTTTTTGAAATACGGTATTATCTGGGTATATGCCCAGAAGTGGTATTGCTGGATCAGATGGTAATTCTATTTCTAATTTTTTTAAGGAAACTCCATACTGTTCTCCATAGAGACTGTATCAATTTACATTCCCACCAATAGTGGAAGAGGGCTCCTTTTGTCCACACCCTCCCCAGAATTGGTTGTTTGTAGATTTTCTGATGATGCCGATTCTAACAGGTGTGAGGTGATAACTCATTGTAGTTTTGATTTGCATTTCTCTAATAATTAGTGCTGTTGAGCAGCTTTTCATGTGTGTCTTGGCCATCTCTCTGTCTCCTTTGAAGAAACGTCTCTTTAGATCTTCTGCCATTTTTTTTGGGTTGTTTGTTTTTTTAATATTAAGCTGCATGAGCTGTTTATATATATATTGGAGATTAAACTTCTGTCCATTGATTCGTCTGCAACGATTTTCGCCCATTCTGAGGGATGCCTTTTTCCATTCCCGTGTTTTTTAACACAAAAGAAAAGAAAGGTAAAGAAGCAGAACACTAATGTGCGTAAAATATGCCTTTTGAAACGGTCGTTTTGAAATATGGACGTCCTTTGAATTTTTTGGTCGATATGTGACCCCAGGATTTGTTTTCAGGGCAGGTGTCATTTACAGGCCTGCAATGATTTTGAATATCAACTGACCATTAGCGTTGGGATTAAAGCTGCTGTTGTGTGAAACGGCCACAAGGAGGCAGCAGTTCACCCTTACCAAATCTGGTTACTAGGGCAAGAGAGCCTCAGTGGAAGTGGTGTTCTAGATTGGAGTTTAGAATGGAATGTGCCAGGAGAAAGCCCCTGACGTTTGTCTCACTACTTCTTGTTCGTGTTTTTAATTTAATTTTTTATTTTTTATTACAGCAAGTTTGATTACAATGTTTGGCTTTTTGTAGGTGTGGAAGATGTGGTTCTTTTAGACATATACAGATGACTGTTCTTCCTGGGATCCTTTTCCCATGTACGTTATGACAGAATGTTGAGTAGTCCTCTCTTGGTATTCTGTAGGTCTTTGGTGATTATATATGTCACCTGTGTTTGTATATGTCTGTTAACCCCGATATCGTAATGAAACCAATCCTCACACCTTTCCATTAGTGAACCTTAAGTTTGTTTAATGAATCTGTGATTGCCCTTCTCCGTGGAAATATCTGCCCTGGTATCCATTTTTAGGTAACACCTATAAGTGATATGATATGATATGTGTCTTTCACTTTCTGACTTACTACAAGTCACGTGATTACTTCTAGACTCATCTACGGTGCTGCAAATGGCATTGTGTCCTTTTTTCCCTTGGCTTCTCTTCTGCCTTAGCGGGGTCCATTTTCAACAATGTGATTCCCTGAGGGTTGTGGATTAGCTGAACTGGGCAGCCTTACCCTGCTGTCCCGCCCTCCCCAGGTGTGCCTCATTGAGGTCAATATAAACAGCGCTCCAGGCAGCAATAGCCCCTTAAGCTGTGCCTGACTCCATATTCTCTGCCCCGTCAGCAATCTCGGGGCTGTGTTGGTGGGAGGGAGTGAGGGGCCACAGCTTTGTGGGTGGCCTGGTGTGAGTGGGGTTCTGCTGGCCTTTCTGCAGGAGTTGCCAGGCTGCCGCCTGTGAAGAAGAGGTTGTGTCACCCATACCTTCCACTGGAATTTCTCTCCGGACAGAGGTGAGGAAGGAAAAAAGCAGTGGGGGCCGGGACAGGAGGGGTATCTCAGGCAGGGCAATGGAAAGCTTCTGGAAGAGCGCCCGGGGCCAGGACCACCCTGGCTGGCCTGCAGGCACCAAGTTGGCCTGCGTGCTGTCGCTGGTGTGGCTCCAAGGACCTTCCTCTCGGCTTTCAAGCCCTTGTACATATTCAGGTGTTTTACCTGGAAAGGGTTGGAACAGTTCAGCAGCAGCTGGCCTGGGGCTCAGCTCACGTTTACTCACAGATGCCTCGGCACAGTACCCCAGCTTTGCAATGAGGACGCTCCTTGCGTGGGGGGTGGGTTGCTGGCTATATGGGAGATGATTCCCCACCTCTGACCAATTTCAGAATTGTTTACCACTGGAGCAAGTGCCCTGATAGGTTTTTCCTCTGTATAACTCGTGGGTTCAGGTTTTTTTTTTCTTTTATGGTTCAAGTTAGATTTTATTCCTCTTTTATGTATTTATAGATATAAGCATGGAAATAATTCATTCCTATAAATACATCTGTGTGACGGGAAGAATTTTTTCTGTTTTATTTTTAAATTTTATTTTTTAAAATTTTGAAATTTAATTTTATTTATTTTCTTTTATACAGCACGTTATCATTAGTTATGTATTTTATGCATATACATGTATACAGGTCAATCCCAAACTCCCAACTCATCCCACCACCACCACCCCATGGCTTCCCACACTTGGTGTCCATACGTTTGTTCTCTACCTCTGTGTCTCTATTTCTTCCCTGCAAACCAGTTCATCTGTACCATTTTTAGGCTCCACATATATGCATTAATATACAATATTTGTTTTCCTCTTTCTGACTTACTTCATTCTGTATGACAGTCTCTCGATCCATCGATGTCTCTACAAATGTCCCAGTTTCATTCCTTTTAATGGCCGTGTAATATTCCATTTTATATATGTACCACATCTTTATCCATTCATCTGTCTGTGGGCATTTAGGTTGCTTCCATTACCTGGCTATTGTAAATAGTGCTGCAACGAACATTGTGGTGAATGTGCCTTTTTGAAATACGGTATTATCTGGGTATATGCCCAGAAGTGGTATTGCTGGATCAGATGGTAATTCTATTTCTAATTTTTTTAAGGAAACTCCATACTGTTCTCCATAGAGACTGTATCAATTTACATTCCCACCAATAGTGGAAGAGGGCTCCTTTTGTCCACACCCTCCCCAGAATTGGTTGTTTGTAGATTTTCTGATGATGCCGATTCTAACAGGTGTGAGGTGATACCTCATTGTAGTTTTGATTTGCATTTCTCTAATAATTAGTGCTGTTGAGCAGCTTTTCATGTGCGTCTTGGCCATCTCTGTGTCTCCTTTGAAGAAACGTCTCTTTAGATCTTCTGCCCATTTTTTGGGGGGTTGTTTGTTTTTTTAATATTAAGCTGCATGAGCTGTTTATATATATTGGAGATTAAACCTCTGTCCATTGATTCGTCTGCAACGATTTTCGCCCATTCTGAGGGATGCCTTTTTCCATTCCCGTTTTTTCTAACAAAAAAGTAAAGAAAGGAAAAGAAGCAGAAAACTAATGTGCGTAAAATATGCCTTTTGAAACGGTCGTTTTGAAATATGGACGTCCTTTGAATTTTTTGGTCGATATGTGACACCAGGATTTGTTTTCAGGGCAGGTGTCATTTACAGACCTGCAATGATTTTGAATATCAACTGACCATTAGCGCTGGGACTAAAGCTGCTGTTGTGTGAAACGGCCACAAGGTGGCAGCAGTTCACCCTTACCAAATCTGGTTACTAGGGCAAGAGAGCCTCAGTGGAAGTGGTGTTCTAGATTGGAATTTAGAATGGAATGTGCCAGGAGAAAGCCCCTCACGTTTGTCTCACTACATCTTGTTCGTGTTTTTAATTTAATTTTTTTATTTTTTTATTACAGCAAGTTTGATTACAATGTTTGGCTTGTTGTAGGTGTGGAAGATGTGGTTCTTTTACACATATACAGATGTCTGTTCTTCCTGCGATCCTTTTCCCATGTACGTTATGACAGAATGTTGAGTAGTCCTCTCTTGGTATTCTGTAGGTCTTTGGTGATTATATATGTCACCTGTGTTTGTATATGTCTGTTAACCCCGATATCGTAATGAAACCAATCCTCACACCTTTCCATTGGTGAACCATAAGTTTGTTTCATGAATCTGTGATTGCCCTTCTCCGTGGAAATATCTGTCCTGGTATCCATTTCTACGTAACACCTATAAGTGATATGATATGATATGTGTCTTTCACTTTCTGACTTACTACAAGTCACGTGATTACTTCTGGACTCATGTACGGTGCTGCAAATGGCATTGTGTCCTTTTTTCCCTTGGCTTCTCTTCTGCCTTAGCAGGGTCCATTTTCAACAATGTGATTCCCTGAGGGTTGTGGATTAGCTGACCTGGGCAGCCTTACCCTGCCGGCCCGCCCTCCCCAGGTGTGCCTCGTTGAGTTCAATATAAACAGTGCTCCAGGCAGCAATAGCCCCTGAAGCTGTGCCTGACTCCATATTCTCTGCCCCGTCAGCAGTCTCGGGGCTGTGCTGGTGGGAGGGAGTGAGGGGCCACAGCTTTGTGGGAGGCCCGGTGTGAGTGGGGTTCTGCTGGCCTTTCTGCAGGAGTTGCCAGGCTGCCGCCTGTAAAGAAGAGGTTGTGTCACCCATACCTTCCGCTGGAATTTCTCTCCGGACAGAGGTGAGGAAGGAAAAAAGCAGTGGGGGCCGGGACAGGAGGGGTATCTCAGGCAGGGCAATGGAAAGCTTCTGGAAGAGCGCCCGGGGCCAGGACCACCCTGGCTGGCCTGCAGGCACCAAGTTGGCCTGCGTGCTGTCGCTGGTGTGGCCCCACGGCCCTTCCTCTAGGCTTTCAAGCCCTTGTACATATTCAGGTGTTTTACCTGGAAAGGGTGGGAACAGTTCAGCAGCAGCTGGCCTGGGGCTCAGCTCACGTTTACTCACAGATGCCTCGGCACGGTCCCCCAGCTTTGCAATGAGGACGCTCCTTGCGTGGGGGGTGGGTTGATGGCTGTATGGGAGATGCTTCCCCACCTCTGACCAATTTCAGAATTGTTTACCACTGGAGCAAGTGCCCTGATAGTGTTTTCCTCTGTATAACTAGTGGGTTCAGGTTTTTTTTTTTTCTTGTATGGTTCAAGTTAGATTTTATTCCTCTTTTATGTATTTATAGATATAAGCATGGAAATAATTCATTCCTATAAATACATCTGTGTGACGGGAAGAATTTTTTCTGTTTTATTTTTAAATTTTATTTTTTAAAATTTTGAAATTTAATTTTATTTATTTTTTTATACAGCACGTTATTATTAGTTATGTATTTTATGCTTATACATGTATACAGGTCAATCCCAAACTCCCAACTCATCCCACCACCACCACCCCATGGCTTCCCACACTTGGTGTCCATACGTTTGTTCTCTACCTCTGTGTCTCTATTTCTTCCCTGCAAACCAGTTCATCTGTACCATTTTTAGGCTCCACATATATGCATTAATATACAGTATTTGTTTTCCTCTTTCTGACTTACTTCATTCTGTATGACAGTCTCTCGATCCATCAATGTCTCTACAAATGACCCAGTTTCATTCCTTTTAATGGCCGAGTAATATTCCATTTTATATATGTACCACATCTTTATCCATTCATCTGTCTGTGGGCATTTAGGTTGCTTCCATTACCTGGCTATTGTAAATAGTGCTGCAACGAACATTGTGGTGAATGTGCCTTTTTGAAATACGGTTTTCTCTGGGTATATGCCCAGAAGTGGGATTGCTGGATCAGATGGTAATTCTATTTCTAGTTTTTTTAAGGAAACTCCATACTGTTCTCCATAGTGACTGTATCAATTTACATTCCCACCAATAGTGGAAGAGGGCTCCTTTTGTCCACACCCTCCCCAGAATTGGTTGTTTGTAGATTTTCTGATGATGCCGATTCTAACAGGTGTGAGGTGAAACCTCATTGTAGTTTTGATTTGCATTTCTCTAATAATTAGTGCTGTTGAGCAGCTTTTCATGTGCGTCTTGGCCATCTCTGTGTCTCCTTTGAAGAAACGTCTCTTTAGATCTTCTGCCCATTTTTTTGGGGGGGTTGTTTGTTTTTTTAATATTAAGCTCCATGAGCTGTTTATATATATATTGGAGATTAAACCTCTGTCCATTGATTCGTCTGCAACGATTTTCGCCCATTCTGAGCGATGCCTTTTTCCATTCCCGTGTTTTTTAACAAAAAAGAAAAGAAAGGAAAAGAAGCAGAACACTAATGTGCATAAAATATGCCTTTTGAAATGGTCGTTTTGAAATATGGACGTCCTTTGAATTTTTTGGTCGATATGTGACCCCAGGATTTGTTTTCAGGGCAGGTGTCATTTACAGGCCTGCAATGATTTTGAATATCAACTGACCATTAGCGTTGGGATTAAAGCTGCTGTTGTGTGAAACGGCCACAAGGAGGCAGCAGTTCACCCTTACCAAATCTGGTTACTAGGGCAAGAGAGCCTCAGTGGAAGTGGTGTTCTAGATTGGAGTTTAGAATGGAATGTGCCAGGATAAAGCCCCTCACGTTTGTCTCACTACTTCTTGTTCGTGTTTTTAATTTAATTTTTTATTTTTTCTTACAGCAAGTTTGATTACAATGTTTGGCTTGTTGTAGGTGTGGAAAATGTGGTTCTTTTACACATATACAGATGACTGTTCTTCCTGGGATCCTTTTCCCATGTACGTTATGACAGAATGTTGAGTAGTCCTCTCTTGGTATTCTGTAGGTCTTTTGTGATTATATATGTCACCTGTGTTTGTATATGTCTGTTAACCGGGATATTGTAATGAAACCAATCCTCACACATTTCCATTGGTGAACCATAAGTTTGTTTAATGAATCTGTGATTGCCCTTCTCCGTGGAAATATCTGCCCTGGTATCCATTTTTAGGTAACACCTATAAGTGATATGATATGATATGTGACTTTCACTTTCTCACTTACTACAAGTCACGTGATTACTTCTAGACTCATCTACGGTGCTGCAAATGGCATTGTGTCCTTTTTTCCCTTGGCTTCTCTTCTGCCTTAGCAGGGTCCATTCTCAACAATGTGATTCCCTGAGGGTTGTGGATTAGCTGACCTGGGCAGCCTTACCCTGCCGGCCCGCCCTCCCCAGGTGTGCCTCGTTGAGGTCAATATAAACAGCGCTCCAGGCAGCAATAGCCCCTGAAGCTGTGCCTGACTCCATATTCTCTGCCCCGTCAGCAGTCTCGGGGCTGTGCTGGTGGGAGGGAGTTAGGAGCCACAGCTTTGTGGGTGGCCCGGTGTGAGTGGGGTTCTGCTGGCCTTTCTGCAGGAGTTAGCAGGCTGCCGCCTGTAAAGAAGAGTTTGTGTCACCCATACCTTCCGCTGGAATTTCTCTCCGGACAGAGGTGAGGAAGGAAAAAATGCAGTGGGGGCCGGGACAGGAGGGGTATCTCAGGCAGGGCAATGGAAAGCTTCTGGAAGAGCGCCAGGGTCCAGGACCAGTGGGCTGGCTGGCCTGCAGGCACCAAGTTGGCCTGCGTGCTGTCGCTGGTGTGGCTCCACGGTCCTTCCTCTAGGCTTTCAAGCCCTTGTACATATTCAGGTGTTTTACCTGGAAAGGGTGGGAACAGTTCAGCAGCAGCTGGCCTGGGGCTCAGCTCACGTTTACTCACAGATGCCTCGGCACGGTCCCCCAGCTTTGCAATGAGGACGCTCCTTGCGTCGGGGGTGGGTGGCTGGCTGTATGGGAGATGGTTCCCCACCTCTGACCAATTTCAGAATTGTTTACCGCTGGAGCAAGTGTCGTGATAGGGTTTTCCTCTGTATAACTCGTGGGTTCAATTTTTTTTTTCTTTTATGGTTCAAGTTAGATTTTATTCCTCTTTTATGTATTTATAAATATAAGCATGGAAATAATTCATTCCTATAAATACATCTGTGTGACGGGAAGAATTTTTATTGTTTTATTTTTAAATTTTATATTTTAAAATTTTGAAATTTAATTTCATTTATGTTTTTATACAGCAGGTTATTATTAGTTATGTATTTTATGCATATACATGTATACAGGTCAATCCCAATCTCCCAACTCATCCCACCACCACCACCCCATGGCTTCCCACACTTGGTGTCCATACGTTTGTTCTCTACGTCTGTGTCTCTATTTCTTCCCTGCAAACCAGTTCATCTGTACCATTTTTAGGCTCCACATATATGCATTAATATACAATATTTGTTTTCCTCTTTCTGACTTACTTCATTCTGTATGACAGTCTCTCGATCCATCGATGTCTCTACAAATGACCCAGTTTCATTCCTTTTTATGGCCGAGTAATATTCCATTTTATATATGTACCACATCTTTATCCACTCATCTGTCTGTGGGCATTTAGGTTGCTTCCATTACCTGGCTATTGTAAATAGTGCTGCAACGAACATTGTGGTGAATGTGCCTTTTTGAAAAACGGTTTTCTCTGGGTATATGCCCAGAAGTGGGATTGCTGGATCAGATGGTAATTCTATTTCTAATTTTTTTAAGGAAACTCCATACTGTTCTCCATAGTGACTGTATCAATTTACATTCCCACCAATAGTGGAAGAGGGCTCCTTTTGTCCACACCCTCCCCAGAATTGGTTGTTTGTATATTTTCTGATGATGCCGATTCTAACAGGTGTGAGGTGATACCTCATTGTAGTTTTGATTTGCATTTCTCTAATAATTAGTGCTGTTGAGCAGCTTTTCTGTGCGTCTTGGCCATCTCTGTGTCTCCTTTGAAGAAACGTCTCTTTAGATCTTCTGCCCATTTTTTTTGGGTTGTTTGTTTTTTTAATATTAAGCTGCATGAGCTGTTTATATATATTGGAGATTAAACCTGTGTCCATTGATTCGTTTGCAACGATTTTCACCCATCCTGAGGGATGCCTTTTTCCATTCCCGTTTTTTTTAACAAAAAAGGAAAGAAAGGAAAAGAAGCAGAACACTAATGTGCGTAAAATATGCCTTTTGAAATGGTCGTTTTGAAATATGGACGTCCTTTGAATTTTTTGGTCGATATGTGACACCAGGATTTGTTTTCAGGGCAGGTGTCATTTACAGGCCTGCAATGATTTTGAATATCAACTGACCATTAGCGTTGGGATTAAAGCTGCTGTTGTGTGAAACGGCCACAAGGTGGCAGCAGTTCACCCTTACCAAATCTGGTTACTAGGGCAAGAGAGCCTCAGTGGAAGTGGTGTTCTAGATTGGAGTTTAGAATGGAATGTACCAGGAGAAAGCCGCTCACGTTTGTCTCACTACTTCTTGTTCGTGTTTTTAATTTAATTTTTTATTTTTTATTACAGCAAGTTTGATTACAATGTTTGGCTTGTTGTAGGTGTGGAAGATGTGGTTCTTTTACACATATACATATGACTGTTCTTCCTGGGATTCTTTTCCCATGTACGTTATGACAGAATGTTGAGTAGTCCTCTCTTGGTATTCTGTAGGTCTTTGGTGATTATATATGTCACCTGTGTTTGTATATGTCTGTTAACCCCGATATCGTAATGAAACCAATCCTCACACCTTTCCATTGGTGAACCATAAGTTTGTTTCATGAATCTGTGATTGCCCTTCTCCGTGGAAATATCTGCCCTGGTATCCATTTTTAGGTAACACCTATAAGTGATATGATAGGATATGTGTCTTTCACTTTCTGACTTACTATAAGTCACGTGATTACTTTTAGACTCATCTACGGTGCTGCAAATGGCATTGTGTCCTTTTATCCCTTGGCTTCTCTTCTGCCTTAGCGGGGTCCATTTTCAACAATGTGATTCCCTGAGGGTTGTGGATTAGCTGACCTGGGCAGCCTTACCCTGCCGGCCCGCCCTCCCCAGGTGTGCACCGTTGAGGTCAATATAAACAGAGCTCCAGGCAGCAATAGC
Source organism: Mesoplodon mirus (assembly GCF_964341445.2). Taxonomy (NCBI): domain Eukaryota; kingdom Metazoa; phylum Chordata; class Mammalia; order Artiodactyla; family Ziphiidae; genus Mesoplodon; species Mesoplodon mirus. The sequence goes on from NC_138984.1 coordinate 118,035,962, forward strand.
CCCTGAAGCTGTGCCTGACTCCATATTCTCTGCCCCGTCAGCAGTCTCGGGGCTGTGCTGGTGGGAGGGAGTGAGGGGCCACAGCTTTGTGGGTGGCCTGGTGTGAGTGGGGTTCTGCTGGCCTTTCTGCAGGAGTTGCCAGGCTGCCGCCTGTAAAGAAGAGGATGTGTCAACCATACCTTCCGCTGGAATTTCTCTCCGGACAGAGGTGAGGAAGGAAAAAAGCAGTGGGGGCCGGGACAGGAGGGGTATCTCAGGCAGGGCAATGGAAAGCTTCTGGAAGAGCGCCGGGTGCCAGGACCAACCTGGCTGGCCTGCAGGCATCAAGTTGGCCTGCGTGCTGTCGCTGGTGTGGCTCCACGGTCCTTCCTCTAGGCTTTCAAGGCCTTGTACATATTCAGGTGTTTTACCTGGAAAGGGTGGGAACAGTTCAGCAGCAGCTGGCCTGGGGCTCAGCTCACGTTTACTCACAGATGCCTCGGCACGGTCCCCCAGCTTTGCAATGAGGACGCTCCTTGCGTGGGGGGTGGGTGGCTGGCTGTATGGGAGATGGTTCCCCACCTCTGACCAATTCCAGAATTGTTTACCGCTGGAGCAAGTGTCGTGATAGGGTTTTCCTCTGTATAACTCGTGGGTTCAATTTTTTTTTTCTTTTATGGTTCAAGTTAGATTTTATTCCTCTTTTATGTATTTATAAATATAAGCATGGAAATAATTCATTACTATAAATACATCTGTGTGACGGGAAGAATTTTTATTGTTTTATTTTTAAATTTTATTTTTTAAAATTTTGAAATTTAATTTCATTTATGTTTTTATACAGCAGGTTATTATTAGTTATGTATTTTATGCATATACATGTATACAGGTCAATCCCAATCTCCCAACTCATCCCACCACCACCACCCCATGGCTTCCCACACTTGGTGTCCATACGTTTGTTCTCTACGTCTGTGTCTCTATTCCTTCCCTGCAAACCAGTTCATCTGTACCATTTTTAGGCTCCACATATATGCATTAATATACAATATTTGTTTTCCTCTTTCTGACTTACTTCATTCTGTATGACAGTCTCTCGATCCATCGATGTCTCTACAAATGACCCAGTTTCATTCCTTTTTATGGCCGAGTCATATTCCATTTTATATATGTACCACATCTTTATCCACTCATCTGTCTGTGGGCATTTAGGTTGCTTCCATTACCTGGCTATTGTAAATAGTGCTGCAACGAACATTGTGCTGAATGTGCCTTTTTGAAATACGGTTTTCTCTGGGTATATGCCCAGAAGTGGGATTGCTGGATCAGATGGTAATTCTATTTCTAGATTTTTTAAGGAAACTCCATACTGTTCTCCATAGTGACTGTATCAATTTACATTCCCACCAATAGTGGAAGAGGGCTCCTTTTGTCCACACCCTCCCCAGAATTGGTTGTTTGTATATTTTCTGATGATGCCGATTCTAACAGGTGTGAGGTGATACCTCATTGTAGTTTTGATTTGCATTTCTCTAATAATTAGTGCTGTTGAGCAGCTTTTCTGTGCGTCTTGGCCATCTCTGTGTCTCCTTTGAAGAAACGTCTCTTTAGATCTTCTGCCCATTTTTTTTGGGTTGTTTGTTTTTTTAATATTAAGCTGCATGAGCTGTTTATATATATTGGAGATTAAACCTGTGTCCATTGATTCGTTTGCAACGATTTTCACCCATCCTGAGGGATGCCTTTTTCCATTCCCGTTTTTTCTAACAAAAAAGTAAAGAAAGGAAAAGAAGCAGAAAACTAATGTGCGTAAAATATGCCTTTTGAAACGGTCGTTTTGAAATATGGACGTCCTTTGAATTTTTTGGTCGATATGTGACACCAGGATTTGTTTTCAGGGCAGGTGTCATTTACAGACCTGCAATGATTTTGAATATCAACTGACCATTAGCGCTGGGACTAAAGCTGCTGTTGTGTGAAACGGCCACAAGGTGGCAGCAGTTCACCCTTACCAAATCTGGTTACTAGGGCAAGAGAGCCTCAGTGGAAGTGGTGTTCTAGATTGGAATTTAGAATGGAATGTGCCAGGAGAAAGCCCCTCACGTTTGTCTCACTACATCTTGTTCGTGTTTTTAATTTAATTTTTTTATTTTTTTATTACAGCAAGTTTGATTACAATGTTTGGCTTGTTGTAGGTGTGGAAGATGTGGTTCTTTTACACATATACAGATGTCTGTTCTTCCTGCGATCCTTTTCCCATGTACGTTATGACAGAATGTTGAGTAGTCCTCTCTTGGTATTCTGTAGGTCTTTGGTGATTATATATGTCACCTGTGTTTGTATATGTCTGTTAACCCCGATATCGTAATGAAACCAATCCTCACACCTTTCCATTGGTGAACCATAAGTTTGTTTCATGAATCTGTGATTGCCCTTCTCCGTGGAAATATCTGTCCTGGTATCCATTTCTACGTAACACCTATAAGTGATATGATATGATATGTGTCTTTCACTTTCTGACTTACTACAAGTCACGTGATTACTTCTGGACTCATCTACGGTGCTGCAAATGGCATTGTGTCCTTTTTTCCCTTGGCTTCTCTTCTGCCTTAGCAGGGTCCATTTTCAACAATGTGATTCCCTGAGGGTTGTGGATTAGCTGACCTGGGCAGCCTTACCCTGCCGGCCCGCCCTCCCCAGGTGTGCCTCGTTGAGTTCAATATAAACAGTGCTCCAGGCAGCAATAGCCACTGAAGCTGTGCCTGACTCCATATTCTCTGCCCCGTCAGCAGTCTCGGGGCTGTGCTGGTGGGAGGGAGTTAGGGGCCACAGCTTTGTGGGTGGCCCGGTGTGAGTGGGGTTCTGCTGGCCTTTCTGCAGGAGTTGCCAGGCTGCCGCCTGTAAAGAAGAGGTTGTGTCACCCATACCTTCCGCTGGAATTTCTCTCCGGACAGAGGTGAGGAAGGAAAAAAGCAGTGGGGGCCGGGACAGGAGGGGTATCTCAGGCAGGGCAATGGAAAGCTTCTGGAAGAGCACCCGGGGCCAGGACCACCCTGGCTGGCCTACAGGCACTAAGTTGGCCTGCGTGCTGTCGCTGGTGTGGCTCCACGGAACTTCCTCTAGGCTTTCAAGCCCTTGTACATATTCAGGTGTTTTACCTGGAAAGGCTGGGAACAGTTCAGCAGCAGCTGGCCTGGGGCTCAGCTCACGTTTACTCACAGATGCCTCGGCACAGTCCCCCAGCTTTGCAATGAGGACGCTCCTTGCGTGGGGGGTGGGTTGCTGGCTGTATGGGAGATGATTCCCCACCTCTGACCAATTTCAGAATTGTTTACCACTGGAGCAAGTGCCCTGATAGGGTTTTCCTCTGTATAACTCGTGGGTTCAGGTTTTTTTTTTTCTTTTATGGTTCAAGTTAGATTTTATTCCTCTTTTATGTATTTATAGATATAAGCATGGAAATAATTCATTCCTATAAATACATCTGTGTGATGGGAATAATTTTTTCTGTTTTATTTTTAAATTTTATTTTTTAAAATTTTGAAATTTAATTTTATTTAATTTTTTATACAGCACGTTCTTATTAGTTATGTATTTTATGCATATACATGTACACAGGTCAATCCCAAACTCCCAACTCATCCCACCACCACCACCCCATGGCTTCCCACACTTGGTGTCCATACGTTTGTTCTCTACCTCTGTGTCTCTATTTCGTCCCTGCAAACCAGTTCATCTGTACCATTTTTAGGCTCCACATATATGCATTAATATACAATATTTGTTTTCCTCTTTCTGACTTACTTCATTCTGTATGACAGTCTCTCGATCCATCGATGTCTCTACAAATGACCCAGTTTCATTCCTTTTAATGGCCGAGTAATATTCCATTTTATATATGTACCACATCTTTATCCATTCATCTGTCTGTGGGCATTTAGGTTGCTTCCATTACCTGGCTATTGTAAATAGTGCTGCAACGAACATTGTGGTGAATGTGCCTTTTTGAAATACGGTTTTCTCTGGGTATATGCCCAGAAGTGGGATTGCTGGATCAGATGGTAATTCTATTTCTAATTTTTTTTAAGGAAACTCCATACTGTTCTCCATAGTGACTGTATCAATTTACATTCCCACCAATAGTGGAAGAGGGCTCCTTTTGTCCACACCCTCCCCAGAATTGGTTGTTTTTAGATTTTCTGATGATGCCGATTCTAACAGGTGTGAGGTGATACCTCATTGTAGTTTTGATTTGCATTTCTCTAATAATTAGTGCTGTTGAGCAGCTTTTCATGTGCGTCTTGGCCATCTCTCTGTCTCCTTTGAAGAAACGTCTCTTTAGATCTTCTGCCCATTTTTTTTGGGTTGTTTGTTTTTTTAATATTAAGCTGCATGAGCTGTTTATATATATATTGGAGATTAAACTTCTGTCCATTGATTCGTCTGCAACGATTTTCGCCCATTCTGAGGGATGCCTTTTTCCATTCCCGTGTTTTTTAACACAAAAGAAAAGAAAGGTAAAGAAGCAGAACACTAATGTGCGTAAAATATGCCTTTTGAAACGGTCGTTTTGAAATATGGACGTCCTTTGAATTTTTTGGTCGATATGTGACCCCAGGATTTGTTTTCAGGGCAGGTGTCATTTACAGGCCTGCAATGATTTTGAATATCAACTGACCATTAGCGTTGGGATTAAAGCTGCTGTTGTGTGAAACGGCCACAAGGAGGCAGCAGTTCACCCTTACCAAATCTGGTTACTAGGGCAAGAGAGCCTCAGTGGAAGTGGTGTTCTAGATTGGAGTTTAGAATGGAATGTGCCAGGAGAAAGCCCCTGACGTTTGTCTCACTACTTCTTGTTCGTGTTTTTAATTTAATTTTTTATTTTTTATTACAGCAAGTTTGATTACAATGTTTGGCTTTTTGTAGGTGTGGAAGATGTGGTTCTTTTAGACATATACAGATGACTGTTCTTCCTGGGATCCTTTTCCCATGTACGTTATGACAGAATGTTGAGTAGTCCTCTCTTGGTATTCTGTAGGTCTTTGGTGATTATATATGTCACCTGTGTTTGTATATGTCTGTTAACCCCGATATCGTAATGAAACCAATCCTCACACCTTTCCATTAGTGAACCTTAAGTTTGTTTAATGAATCTGTGATTGCCCTTCTCCGTGGAAATATCTGCCCTGGTATCCATTTTTAGGTAACACCTATAAGTGATATGATATGATATGTGTCTTTCACTTTCTGACTTACTACAAGTCACGTGATTACTTCTAGACTCATCTACGGTGCTGCAAATGGCATTGTGTCCTTTTTTCCCTTGGCTTCTCTTCTGCCTTAGCGGGGTCCATTTTCAACAATGTGATTCCCTGAGGGTTGTGGATTAGCTGAACTGGGCAGCCTTACCCTGCTGTCCCGCCCTCCCCAGGTGTGCCTCATTGAGGTCAATATAAACAGCGCTCCAGGCAGCAATAGCCCCTTAAGCTGTGCCTGACTCCATATTCTCTGCCCCGTCAGCAATCTCGGGGCTGTGTTGGTGGGAGGGAGTGAGGGGCCACAGCTTTGTGGGTGGCCTGGTGTGAGTGGGGTTCTGCTGGCCTTTCTGCAGGAGTTGCCAGGCTGCCGCCTGTGAAGAAGAGGTTGTGTCACCCATACCTTCCACTGGAATTTCTCTCCGGACAGAGGTGAGGAAGGAAAAAAGCAGTGGGGGCCGGGACAGGAGGGGTATCTCAGGCAGGGCAATGGAAAGCTTCTGGAAGAGCGCCCGGGGCCAGGACCACCCTGGCTGGCCTGCAGGCACCAAGTTGGCCTGCATGCTGTCGCTGGTGTGGCTCCAAGGACCTTCCTCTCGGCTTTCAAGCCCTTGTACATATTCAGGTGTTTTACCTGGAAAGGGTTGGAACAGTTCAGCAGCAGCTGGCCTGGGGCTCAGCTCACGTTTACTCACAGATGCCTCGGCACAGTACCCCAGCTTTGCAATGAGGACGCTCCTTGCGTGGGGGGTGGGTTGCTGGCTATATGGGAGATGATTCCCCACCTCTGACCAATTTCAGAATTGTTTACCACTGGAGCAAGTGCCCTGATAGGTTTTTCCTCTGTATAACTCGTGGGTTCAGGTTTTTTTTTCTTTTATGGTTCAAGTTAGATTTTATTCCTCTTTTATGTATTTATAGATATAAGCATGGAAATAATTCATTCCTATAAATACATCTGTGTGACGGGAAGAATTTTTTCTGTTTTATTTTTAAATTTTATTTTTTAAAATTTTGAAATTTAATTTTATTTATTTTCTTTTATACAGCACGTTATTATTAGTTATGTATTTTATGCATATACATGTATACAGGTCAATCCCAAACTCCCAACTCATCCCACCACCACCACCCCATGGCTTCCCACACTTGGTGTCCATACGTTTGTTCTCTACCTCTGTGTCTCTATTTCTTCCCTGCAAACCAGTTCATCTGTACCATTTTTAGGCTCCACATATATGCATTAATATACAATATTTGTTTTCCTCTTTCTGACTTACTTCATTCTGTATGACAGTCTCTCGATCCATCGATGTCTCTACAAATGTCCCAGTTTCATTCCTTTTAATGGCCGTGTAATATTCCATTTTATATATGTACCACATCTTTATCCATTCATCTGTCTGTGGGCATTTAGGTTGCTTCCATTACCTGGCTATTGTAAATAGTGCTGCAACGAACATTGTGGTGAATGTGCCTTTTTGAAATACGGTATTATCTGGGTATATGCCCAGAAGTGGTATTGCTGGATCAGATGGTAATTCTATTTCTAATTTTTTTAAGGAAACTCCATACTGTTCTCCATAGAGACTGTATCAATTTACATTCCCACCAATAGTGGAAGAGGGCTCCTTTTGTCCACACCCTCCCCAGAATTGGTTGTTTGTAGATTTTCTGATGATGCCGATTCTAACAGGTGTGAGGTGATAACTCATTGTAGTTTTGATTTGCATTTCTCTAATAATTAGTGCTGTTGAGCAGCTTTTCATGTGTGTCTTGGCCATCTCTCTGTCTCCTTTGAAGAAACGTCTCTTTAGATCTTCTGCCATTTTTTTTGGGTTGTTTGTTTTTTTAATATTAAGCTGCATGAGCTGTTTATATATATATTGGAGATTAAACTTCTGTCCATTGATTCGTCTGCAACGATTTTCGCCCATTCTGAGGGATGCCTTTTTCCATTCCCGTGTTTTTTAACACAAAAGAAAAGAAAGGTAAAGAAGCAGAACACTAATGTGCGTAAAATATGCCTTTTGAAACGGTCGTTTTGAAATATGGACGTCCTTTGAATTTTTTGGTCGATATGTGACCCCAGGATTTGTTTTCAGGGCAGGTGTCATTTACAGGCCTGCAATGATTTTGAATATCAACTGACCATTAGCGTTGGGATTAAAGCTGCTGTTGTGTGAAACGGCCACAAGGTGGCAGCAGTTCACCCTTACCAAATCTGGTTACTAGGGCAAGAGAGCCTCAGTGGAAGTGGTGTTCTAGATTGGAGTTTAGAATGGAATGTGCCAGGAGAAAGCCCCTGACGTTTGTCTCACTACTTCTTGTTCGTGTTTTTAATTTAATTTTTTATTTTTTATTACAGCAAGTTTGATTACAATGTTTGGCTTTTTGTAGGTGTGGAAGATGTGGTTCTTTTAGACATATACAGATGACTGTTCTTCCTGGGATCCTTTTCCCATGTACGTTATGACAGAATGTTGAGTAGTCCTCTCTTGGTATTCTGTAGGTCTTTGGTGATTATATATGTCACCTGTGTTTGTATATGTCTGTTAACCCCGATATCGTAATGAAACCAATCCTCACACCTTTCCATTAGTGAACCTTAAGTTTGTTTAATGAATCTGTGATTGCCCTTCTCCGTGGAAATATCTGCCCTGGTATCCATTTTTAGGTAACACCTATAAGTGATATGATATGATATGTGTCTTTCACTTTCTGACTTACTACAAGTCACGTGATTACTTCTAGACTCATCTACGGTGCTGCAAATGGCATTGTGTCCTTTTTTCCCTTGGCTTCTCTTCTGCCTTAGCGGGGTCCATTTTCAACAATGTGATTCCCTGAGGGTTGTGGATTAGCTGAACTGGGCAGCCTTACCCTGCTGTCCCGCCCTCCCCAGGTGTGCCTCATTGAGGTCAATATAAACAGCGCTCCAGGCAGCAATAGCCCCTTAAGCTGTGCCTGACTCCATATTCTCTGCCCCGTCAGCAATCTCGGGGCTGTGTTGGTGGGAGGGAGTGAGGGGCCACAGCTTTGTGGGTGGCCTGGTGTGAGTGGGGTTCTGCTGGCCTTTCTGCAGGAGTTGCCAGGCTGCCGCCTGTGAAGAAGAGGTTGTGTCACCCATACCTTCCACTGGAATTTCTCTCCGGACAGAGGTGAGGAAGGAAAAAAGCAGTGGGGGCCGGGACAGGAGGGGTATCTCAGGCAGGGCAATGGAAAGCTTCTGGAAGAGCGCCCGGGGCCAGGACCACCCTGGCTGGCCTGCAGGCACCAAGTTGGCCTGCGTGCTGTCGCTGGTGTGGCTCCAAGGACCTTCCTCTCGGCTTTCAAGCCCTTGTACATATTCAGGTGTTTTACCTGGAAAGGGTTGGAACAGTTCAGCAGCAGCTGGCCTGGGGCTCAGCTCACGTTTACTCACAGATGCCTCGGCACAGTACCCCAGCTTTGCAATGAGGACGCTCCTTGCGTGGGGGGTGGGTTGCTGGCTATATGGGAGATGATTCCCCACCTCTGACCAATTTCAGAATTGTTTACCACTGGAGCAAGTGCCCTGATAGGTTTTTCCTCTGTATAACTCGTGGGTTCAGGTTTTTTTTTTCTTTTATGGTTCAAGTTAGATTTTATTCCTCTTTTATGTATTTATAGATATAAGCATGGAAATAATTCATTCCTATAAATACATCTGTGTGACGGGAAGAATTTTTTCTGTTTTATTTTTAAATTTTATTTTTTAAAATTTTGAAATTTAATTTTATTTATTTTCTTTTATACAGCACGTTATCATTAGTTATGTATTTTATGCATATACATGTATACAGGTCAATCCCAAACTCCCAACTCATCCCACCACCACCACCCCATGGCTTCCCACACTTGGTGTCCATACGTTTGTTCTCTACCTCTGTGTCTCTATTTCTTCCCTGCAAACCAGTTCATCTGTACCATTTTTAGGCTCCACATATATGCATTAATATACAATATTTGTTTTCCTCTTTCTGACTTACTTCATTCTGTATGACAGTCTCTCGATCCATCGATGTCTCTACAAATGTCCCAGTTTCATTCCTTTTAATGGCCGTGTAATATTCCATTTTATATATGTACCACATCTTTATCCATTCATCTGTCTGTGGGCATTTAGGTTGCTTCCATTACCTGGCTATTGTAAATAGTGCTGCAACGAACATTGTGGTGAATGTGCCTTTTTGAAATACGGTATTATCTGGGTATATGCCCAGAAGTGGTATTGCTGGATCAGATGGTAATTCTATTTCTAATTTTTTTAAGGAAACTCCATACTGTTCTCCATAGAGACTGTATCAATTTACATTCCCACCAATAGTGGAAGAGGGCTCCTTTTGTCCACACCCTCCCCAGAATTGGTTGTTTGTAGATTTTCTGATGATGCCGATTCTAACAGGTGTGAGGTGATACCTCATTGTAGTTTTGATTTGCATTTCTCTAATAATTAGTGCTGTTGAGCAGCTTTTCATGTGCGTCTTGGCCATCTCTGTGTCTCCTTTGAAGAAACGTCTCTTTAGATCTTCTGCCCATTTTTTGGGGGGTTGTTTGTTTTTTTAATATTAAGCTGCATGAGCTGTTTATATATATTGGAGATTAAACCTCTGTCCATTGATTCGTCTGCAACGATTTTCGCCCATTCTGAGGGATGCCTTTTTCCATTCCCGTTTTTTCTAACAAAAAAGTAAAGAAAGGAAAAGAAGCAGAAAACTAATGTGCGTAAAATATGCCTTTTGAAACGGTCGTTTTGAAATATGGACGTCCTTTGAATTTTTTGGTCGATATGTGACACCAGGATTTGTTTTCAGGGCAGGTGTCATTTACAGACCTGCAATGATTTTGAATATCAACTGACCATTAGCGCTGGGACTAAAGCTGCTGTTGTGTGAAACGGCCACAAGGTGGCAGCAGTTCACCCTTACCAAATCTGGTTACTAGGGCAAGAGAGCCTCAGTGGAAGTGGTGTTCTAGATTGGAATTTAGAATGGAATGTGCCAGGAGAAAGCCCCTCACGTTTGTCTCACTACATCTTGTTCGTGTTTTTAATTTAATTTTTTTATTTTTTTATTACAGCAAGTTTGATTACAATGTTTGGCTTGTTGTAGGTGTGGAAGATGTGGTTCTTTTACACATATACAGATGTCTGTTCTTCCTGCGATCCTTTTCCCATGTACGTTATGACAGAATGTTGAGTAGTCCTCTCTTGGTATTCTGTAGGTCTTTGGTGATTATATATGTCACCTGTGTTTGTATATGTCTGTTAACCCCGATATCGTAATGAAACCAATCCTCACACCTTTCCATTGGTGAACCATAAGTTTGTTTCATGAATCTGTGATTGCCCTTCTCCGTGGAAATATCTGTCCTGGTATCCATTTCTACGTAACACCTATAAGTGATATGATATGATATGTGTCTTTCACTTTCTGACTTACTACAAGTCACGTGATTACTTCTGGACTCATGTACGGTGCTGCAAATGGCATTGTGTCCTTTTTTCCCTTGGCTTCTCTTCTGCCTTAGCAGGGTCCATTTTCAACAATGTGATTCCCTGAGGGTTGTGGATTAGCTAACCTGGGCAGCCTTACCCTGCCGGCCCGCCCTCCCCAGGTGTGCCTCGTTGAGTTCAATATAAACAGTGCTCCAGGCAGCAATAGCCCCTGAAGCTGTGCCTGACTCCATATTCTCTGCCCCGTCAGCAGTCTCGGGGCTGTGCTGGTGGGAGGGAGTGAGGGGCCACAGCTTTGTGGGAGGCCCGGTGTGAGTGGGGTTCTGCTGGCCTTTCTGCAGGAGTTGCCAGGCTGCCGCCTGTAAAGAAGAGGTTGTGTCACCCATACCTTCCGCTGGAATTTCTCTCCGGACAGAGGTGAGGAAGGAAAAAAGCAGTGGGGGCCGGGACAGGAGGGGTATCTCAGGCAGGGCAATGGAAAGCTTCTGGAAGAGCGCCCGGGGCCAGGACCACCCTGGCTGGCCTGCAGGCACCAAGTTGGCCTGCGTGCTGTCGCTGGTGTGGCCCCACGGCCCTTCCTCTAGGCTTTCAAGCCCTTGTACATATTCAGGTGTTTTACCTGGAAAGGGTGGGAACAGTTCAGCAGCAGCTGGCCTGGGGCTCAGCTCACGTTTACTCACAGATGCCTCGGCACGGTCCCCCAGCTTTGCAATGAGGACGCTCCTTGCGTGGGGGGTGGGTTGATGGCTGTATGGGAGATGCTTCCCCACCTCTGACCAATTTCAGAATTGTTTACCACTGGAGCAAGTGCCCTGATAGTGTTTTCCTCTGTATAACTAGTGGGTTCAGGTTTTTTTTTTTTCTTGTATGGTTCAAGTTAGATTTTATTCCTCTTTTATGTATTTATAGATATAAGCATGGAAATAATTCATTCCTATAAATACATCTGTGTGACGGGAAGAATTTTTTCTGTTTTATTTTTAAATTTTATTTTTTAAAATTTTGAAATTTAATTTTATTTATTTTTTTATACAGCACGTTATTATTAGTTATGTATTTTATGCTTATACATGTATACAGGTCAATCCCAAACTCCCAACTCATCCCACCACCACCACCCCATGGCTTCCCACACTTGGTGTCCATACGTTTGTTCTCTACCTCTGTGTCTCTATTTCTTCCCTGCAAACCAGTTCATCTGTACCATTTTTAGGCTCCACATATATGCATTAATATACAGTATTTGTTTTCCTCTTTCTGACTTACTTCATTCTGTATGACAGTCTCTCGATCCATCAATGTCTCTACAAATGACCCAGTTTCATTCCTTTTAATGGCCGAGTAATATTCCATTTTATATATGTACCACATCTTTATCCATTCATCTGTCTGTGGGCATTTAGGTTGCTTCCATTACCTGGCTATTGTAAATAGTGCTGCAACGAACATTGTGGTGAATGTGCCTTTTTGAAATACGGTTTTCTCTGGGTATATGCCCAGAAGTGGGATTGCTGGATCAGATGGTAATTCTATTTCTAGTTTTTTTAAGGAAACTCCATACTGTTCTCCATAGTGACTGTATCAATTTACATTCCCACCAATAGTGGAAGAGGGCTCCTTTTGTCCACACCCTCCCCAGAATTGGTTGTTTGTAGATTTTCTGATGATGCCGATTCTAACAGGTGTGAGGTGAAACCTCATTGTAGTTTTGATTTGCATTTCTCTAATAATTAGTGCTGTTGAGCAGCTTTTCATGTGCGTCTTGGCCATCTCTGTGTCTCCTTTGAAGAAACGTCTCTTTAGATCTTCTGCCCATTTTTTGGGGGGGTTGTTTGTTTTTTTAATATTAAGCTCCATGAGCTGTTTATATATATATTGGAGATTAAACCTCTGTCCATTGATTCGTCTGCAACGATTTTCGCCCATTCTGAGCGATGCCTTTTTCCATTCCCGTGTTTTTTAACAAAAAAGAAAAGAAAGGAAAAGAAGCAGAACACTAATGTGCATAAAATATGCCTTTTGAAACGGTCGTTTTGAAATATGGACGTCCTTTGAATTTTTTGGTCGATATGTGACCCCAGGATTTGTTTTCAGGGCAGGTGTCATTTACAGGCCTGCAATGATTTTGAATATCAACTGACCATTAGCGTTGGGATTAAAGCTGCTGTTGTGTGAAACGGCCACAAGGAGGCAGCAGTTCACCCTTACCAAATCTGGTTACTAGGGCAAGAGAGCCTCAGTGGAAGTGGTGTTCTAGATTGGAGTTTAGAATGGAATGTGCCAGGATAAAGCCCCTCACGTTTGTCTCACTACTTCTTGTTCGTGTTTTTAATTTAATTTTTTATTTTTTCTTACAGCAAGTTTGATTACAATGTTTGGCTTGTTGTAGGTGTGGAAAATGTGGTTCTTTTACACATATACAGATGACTGTTCTTCCTGGGATCCTTTTCCCATGTACGTTATGACAGAATGTTGAGTAGTCCTCTCTTGGTATTCTGTAGGTCTTTTGTGATTATATATGTCACCTGTGTTTGTATATGTCTGTTAACCGGGATATTGTAATGAAACCAATCCTCACACATTTCCATTGGTGAACCATAAGTTTGTTTAATGAATCTGTGATTGCCCTTCTCCGTGGAAATATCTGCCCTGGTATCCATTTTTAGGTAACACCTATAAGTGATATGATATGATATGTGACTTTCACTTTCTCACTTACTACAAGTCACGTGATTACTTCTAGACTCATCTACGGTGCTGCAAATGGCATTGTGTCCTTTTTTCCCTTGGCTTCTCTTCTGCCTTAGCAGGGTCCATTCTCAACAATGTGATTCCCTGAGGGTTGTGGATTAGCTGACCTGGGCAGCCTTACCCTGCCGGCCCGCCCTCCCCAGGTGTGCCTCGTTGAGGTCAATATAAACAGCGCTCCAGGCAGCAATAGCCCCTGAAGCTGTGCCTGACTCCATATTCTCTGCCCCGTCAGCAGTCTCGGGGCTGTGCTGGTGGGAGGGAGTTAGGAGCCACAGCTTTGTGGGTGGCCCGGTGTGAGTGGGGTTCTGCTGGCCTTTCTGCAGGAGTTAGCAGGCTGCCGCCTGTAAAGAAGAGTTTGTGTCACCCATACCTTCCGCTGGAATTTCTCTCCGGACAGAGGTGAGGAAGGAAAAAATGCAGTGGGGGCCGGGACAGGAGGGGTATCTCAGGCAGGGCAATGGAAAGCTTCTGGAAGAGCGCCAGGGTCCAGGACCAGTGGGCTGGCTGGCCTGCAGGCACCAAGTTGGCCTGCGTGCTGTCGCTGGTGTGGCTCCACGGTCCTTCCTCTAGGCTTTCAAGCCCTTGTACATATTCAGGTGTTTTACCTGGAAAGGGTGGGAACAGTTCAGCAGCAGCTGGCCTGGGGCTCAGCTCACGTTTACTCACAGATGCCTCGGCACGGTCCCCCAGCTTTGCAATGAGGACGCTCCTTGCGTCGGGGGTGGGTGGCTGGCTGTATGGGAGATGGTTCCCCACCTCTGACCAATTTCAGAATTGTTTACCGCTGGAGCAAGTGTCGTGATAGGGTTTTCCTCTGTATAACTCGTGGGTTCAATTTTTTTTTCTTTTATGGTTCAAGTTAGATTTTATTCCTCTTTTATGTATTTATAAATATAAGCATGGAAATAATTCATTCCTATAAATACATCTGTGTGACGGGAAGAATTTTTATTGTTTTATTTTTAAATTTTATTTTTTAAAATTTTGAAATGTAATTTCATTTATGTTTTTATACAGCAGGTTATTATTAGTTATGTATTTTATGCATATACATGTATACAGGTCAATCCCAATCTCCCAACTCATCCCACCACCACCACCCCATGGCTTCCCACACTTGGTGTCCATACGTTTGTTCTCTACGTCTGTGTCTCTATTTCTTCCCTGCAAACCAGTTCATCTGTACCATTTTTAGGCTCCACATATATGCATTAATATACAATATTTGTTTTCCTCTTTCTGACTTACTTCATTCTGTATGACAGTCTCTCGATCCATCGATGTCTCTACAAATGACCCAGTTTCATTCCTTTTTATGGCCGAGTCATATTCCATTTTATATATGTACCACATCTTTATCCACTCATCTGTCTGTGGGCATTTAGGTTGCTTCCATTACCTGGCTATTGTAAATAGTGCTGCAACGAACATTGTGGTGAATGTGCCTTTTTGAAAAACGGTTTTCTCTGGGTATATGCCCAGAAGTGGGATTGCTGGATCAGATGGTAATTCTATTTCTAATTTTTTTAAGGAAACTCCATACTGTTCTCCATAGTGACTGTATCAATTTACATTCCCACCAATAGTGGAAGAGGGCTCCTTTTGTCCACACCCTCCCCAGAATTGGTTGTTTGTATATTTTCTGATGATGCCGATTCTAACAGGTGTGAGGTGATACCTCATTGTAGTTTTGATTTGCATTTCTCTAATAATTAGTGCTGTTGAGCAGCTTTTCTGTGCGTCTTGGCCATCTCTGTGTCTCCTTTGAAGAAACGTCTCTTTAGATCTTCTGCCCATTTTTTTTGGGTTGTTTGTTTTTTTAATATTAAGCTGCATGAGCTGTTTATATATATTGGAGATTAAACCTGTGTCCATTGATTCGTTTGCAACGATTTTCACCCATCCTGAGGGATGCCTTTTTCCATTCCCGTTTTTTTTAACAAAAAAGGAAAGAAAGGAAAAGAAGCAGAACACTAATGTGCGTAAAATATGCCTTTTGAAATGGTCGTTTTGAAATATGGACGTCCTTTGAATTTTTTGGTCGATATGTGACACCAGGATTTGTTTTCAGGGCAGGTGTCATTTACAGGCCTGCAATGATTTTGAATATCAACTGACCATTAGCGTTGGGATTAAAGCTGCTGTTGTGTGAAACGGCCACAAGGTGGCAGCAGTTCACCCTTACCAAATCTGGTTACTAGGGCAAGAGAGCCTCAGTGGAAGTGGTGTTCTAGATTGGAGTTTAGAATGGAATGTACCAGGAGAAAGCCGCTCACGTTTGTCTCACTACTTCTTGTTCGTGTTTTTAATTTAATTTTTTATTTTTTATTACAGCAAGTTTGATTACAATGTTTGGCTTGTTGTAGGTGTGGAAGATGTGGTTCTTTTACACATATACATATGACTGTTCTTCCTGGGATTCTTTTCCCATGTACGTTATGACAGAATGTTGAGTAGTCCTCTCTTGGTATTCTGTAGGTCTTTGGTGATTATATATGTCACCTGTGTTTGTATATGTCTGTTAACCCCGATATCGTAATGAAACCAATCCTCACACCTTTCCATTGGTGAACCATAAGTTTGTTTCATGAATCTGTGATTGCCCTTCTCCGTGGAAATATCTGCCCTGGTATCCATTTTTAGGTAACACCTATAAGTGATATGATAGGATATGTGTCTTTCACTTTCTGACTTACTATAAGTCACGTGATTACTTTTAGACTCATCTACGGTGCTGCAAATGGCATTGTGTCCTTTTATCCCTTGGCTTCTCTTCTGCCTTAGCGGGGTCCATTTTCAACAATGTGATTCCCTGAGGGTTGTGGATTAGCTGACCTGGGCAGCCTTACCCTGCCGGCCCGCCCTCCCCAGGTGTGCACCGTTGAGGTCAATATAAACAGAGCTCCAGGCAGCAATAGCCCCTGAAGCTGTGCCTGACTCCATATTCTCTGCCCCGTCAGCAGTCTCGGGGCTGTGCTGGTGGGAGGGAGTGAGGGGCCACAGCTTTGTGGGTGGCCCGGTGTGAGTGGGGTTCTGCTGGCCTTTCTGCAGGAGTTGCCAGGCTGCCGCCTGTAAAGAAGAGGATGTGTCAACCATACCTTCCGCTGGAATTTCTCTCCGGACAGAGGTGAGGAAGGAAAAAAGCAGTGGGGGCCGGGACAGGAGGGGTATCTCAGGCAGGGC
This sequence comes from Mesoplodon mirus, assembly GCF_964341445.2. Lineage (NCBI taxonomy): Eukaryota > Metazoa > Chordata > Mammalia > Artiodactyla > Ziphiidae > Mesoplodon > Mesoplodon mirus. Next base: position 118,052,606 of record NC_138984.1, read on the forward strand.
AATGGAAAGCTTCTGGAAGAGCGCCGGGTGCCAGGACCAACCTGGCTGGCCTGCAGGCATCAAGTTGGCCTGCGTGCTGTCGCTGGTGTGGCTCCACGGTCCTTCCTCTAGGCTTTCAAGGCCTTGTACATATTCAGGTGTTTTACCTGGAAAGGGTGGGAACAGTTCAGCAGCAGCTGGCCTGGGGCTCAGCTCACGTTTACTCACAGATGCCTCGGCACGGTCCCCCAGCTTTGCAATGAGGACGCTCCTTGCGTGGGGGGTGGGTGGCTGGCTGTATGGGAGATGGTTCCCCACCTCTGACCAATTCCAGAATTGTTTACCGCTGGAGCAAGTGTCGTGATAGGGTTTTCCTCTGTATAACTCGTGGGTTCAATTTTTTTTTTCTTTTATGGTTCAAGTTAGATTTTATTCCTCTTTTATGTATTTATAAATATAAGCATGGAAATAATTCATTACTATAAATACATCTGTGTGACGGGAAGAATTTTTATTGTTTTATTTTTAAATTTTATTTTTTAAAATTTTGAAATTTAATTTCATTTATGTTTTTATACAGCAGGTTATTATTAGTTATGTATTTTATGCATATACATGTATACAGGTCAATCCCAATCTCCCAACTCATCCCACCACCACCACCCCATGGCTTCCCACACTTGGTGTCCATACGTTTGTTCTCTACGTCTGTGTCTCTATTCCTTCCCTGCAAACCAGTTCATCTGTACCATTTTTAGGCTCCACATATATGCATTAATATACAATATTTGTTTTCCTCTTTCTGACTTACTTCATTCTGTATGACAGTCTCTCGATCCATCGATGTCTCTACAAATGACCCAGTTTCATTCCTTTTTATGGCCGAGTCATATTCCATTTTATATATGTACCACATCTTTATCCACTCATCTGTCTGTGGGCATTTAGGTTGCTTCCATTACCTGGCTATTGTAAATAGTGCTGCAACGAACATTGTGCTGAATGTGCCTTTTTGAAATACGGTTTTCTCTGGGTATATGCCCAGAAGTGGGATTGCTGGATCAGATGGTAATTCTATTTCTAGATTTTTTAAGGAAACTCCATACTGTTCTCCATAGTGACTGTATCAATTTACATTCCCACCAATAGTGGAAGAGGGCTCCTTTTGTCCACACCCTCCCCAGAATTGGTTGTTTGTATATTTTCTGATGATGCCGATTCTAACAGGTGTGAGGTGATACCTCATTGTAGTTTTGATTTGCATTTCTCTAATAATTAGTGCTGTTGAGCAGCTTTTCTGTGCGTCTTGGCCATCTCTGTGTCTCCTTTGAAGAAACGTCTCTTTAGATCTTCTGCCCATTTTTTTTGGGTTGTTTGTTTTTTTAATATTAAGCTGCATGAGCTGTTTATATATATTGGAGATTAAACCTGTGTCCATTGATTCGTTTGCAACGATTTTCACCCATCCTGAGGGATGCCTTTTTCCATTCCCGTTTTTTTTAACAAAAAAGGAAAGAAAGGAAAAGAAGCAGAACACTAATGTGCGTAAAATATGCCTTTTGAAACGGTCGTTTTGAAATATGGACGTCCTTTGAATTTTTTGGTCGATATGTGACCCCAGGATTTGTTTTCAGGGCAGGTGTCATTTACAGGCCTGCAATGATTTTGAATATCAACTGACCATTAGCGTTGGGATTAAAGCTGCTGTTGTGTGAAACGGCCACAAGGTGGCAGCAGTTCACCCTTACCAAATCTGGTTACTAGGGCAAGAGAGCCTCAGTGGAAGTGGTGTTCTAGATTGGAGTTTAGAATGGAATGTACCAGGAGAAAGCCGCTCACGTTTGTCTCACTACTTCTTGTTCGTGTTTTTAATTTAATTTTTTATTTTTTATTACAGCAAGTTTGATTACAATGTTTGGCTTGTTGTAGGTGTGGAAGATGTGGTTCTTTTACACATATACAGATGACTGTTCTTCCTGGGATTCTTTTCCCATGTACGTTATGACAGAATGTTGAGTAGTCCTCTCTTGGTATTCTGTAGGTCTTTGGTGATTATATATGTCACCTGTGTTTGTATATGTCTGTTAACCCCGATATCGTAATGAAACCAATCCTCACACCTTTCCATTGGTGAACCATAAGTTTGTTTCATGAATCTGTGATTGCCCTTCTCCGTGGAAATATCTGCCCTGGTATCCATTTTTAGGTAACACCTATAAGTGATATGATAGGATATGTGTCTTTCACTTTCTGACTTACTATAAGTCACGTGATTACATTTAGACTCATCTACGGTGCTGCAAATGGCATTGTGTCCTTTTATCCCTTGGCTTCTCTTCTGCCTTAGCGGGGTCCATTTTCAACAATGTGATTCCCTGAGGGTTGTGGATTAGCTGACCTGGGCAGCCTTACCCTGCCGGCCCGCCCTCCCCAGGTGTGCACCGTTGAGGTCAATATAAACAGAGCTCCAGGCAGCAATAGCCCCTGAAGCTGTGCCTGACTCCATATTCTCTGCCCCGTCAGCAGTCTCGGGGCTGTGCTGGTGGGAGGGAGTGAGGGGCCACAGCTTTGTGGGTGGCCCGGTGTGAGTGGGGTTCTGCTGGCCTTTCTGCAGGAGTTGCCAGGCTGCCGCCTGTAAAGAAGAGGATGTGTCACCCATACATTCCGCTGGAATTTCTCTCCGGACAGAGGTGAGGAAGGAAAAAAGCAGTGGGGGCCGGGACAGGAGGGGTATCTCAGGCAGGGCAATGGAAAGCTTCTGGAAGAGCGCCAGGGTCCAGGACCAGTGGGCTGGCTGGCCTGCAGGCACCAAGTTGGCCTGCGTGCTGTCGCTGGTGTGGCTCCACGGTCCTTCCTCTAGGCTTTCAAGCCCTTGTACATATTCAGGTGTTTTACCTGGAAAGGGTGGGAACAGTTCAGCAGCAGCTGGCCTGGGGTTCAGCTCACGTTTACTCACAGATGCCTCGGCACGGTCCCCCAGCTTTGCAATGAGGACGCTCCTTGCGTGGGGGGTGGGTGGCTGTCTGTATGGGAGATGGTTCCCCACCTCTGACCAATTTCAGAATTGTTTACCGCTGGAGCAAGTGTCGTGATAGGGTTTTCCTCTGTATAACTCGTGGGTTCAATTTTTTTTTCTTTTATGGTTCAAGTTAGATTTTATTCCTCTTTTATGTATTTATAAATATAAGCATGGAAATAATTCATTCCTATAAATACATCTGTGTGACGGGAAGAATTTTTATTGTTTTATTTTTAAATTTTATTTTTTAAAATTTTGAAATTTAATTTCATTTATGTTTTTATACAGCAGGTTATTATTAGTTATGTATTTTATGCATATACATGTATACAGGTCAATGCCAAACTCCCAACTCATCCCACCACCACCACCCGATGGCTTCCCACACTTGGTGTCCATACGTTTGTTCTCTACCTCTGTGTCTCTATTTCTTCCCTGCAAACCAGTTCATCTGTACCATTTTTAGGCTCCACATATATGCGTTAATATACAATATTTGTTTTCCTCTTTCTGACTTACTTCATTCTGTATGACAGTCTCTCGATCCATCGATGTCTCTACAAATGACCCAGTTTCATTCCTTTTTATGGCCGAGTAATATTCCATTTTATATATGTACCACATCTTTATCCACTCATCTGTCTGTGGGCATTTAGGTTGCTTCCATTACCTGGCTATTGTAAATAGTGCTGCAACGAACACTGTGCTGAATGTGCCTTTTTGAAATACGGTTTTCTCTGGGTATATGCCCAGAAGTGGGATTGCTGGATCAGATGATAATTCTATTTCTAATTTTTTTAAGGAAACTCCATACTGTTCTCCATAGTGACTGTATCAATTTACATTCCCACCAATAGTGAAAGAGGGCTCCTTTTGTCCACACCCTCCCCAGAATTGGTTGTTTGTAGATTTTCTGATGATGCCGATTCTAACAGGTGTGAGGTGATACCTCATTGTAGTTTTGATTTGCATTTCTCCAATAAATAGTGCTGTTGAGCAGCTTTTCATGTGCGTCTTGGCCATCTCTGTGTCTCCTTTGAAGAAACGTCTCTTTAGATCTTCTGCCCATTTTTTTGGGTTGTTTGTTTTTTTAATATTAAGCTGCATGAGCTGTTTATATATATTGGAGATTAAACCTGTGTCCATTGATTCATTTGCAACGATTTTCACCCATCCTGAGGGATGCATTTTTCCATTCCCGTTTTTTTTAACAAAAAAGGAAAGAAAGGAAAAGAAGCAGAACACTAATGTGCGTAAAATATGCCTTTTGAAATGGTCGTTTTGAAATATGGACGTCCTTTGAATTTTTTGGTTGATATGTGACCCCAGGATTTGTTTTCAGGGCAGGTGTCATTTACAGGCATGCAATGATTTTGAATATCAACTGACCATTAGCTTTGGGATTAAAGCTGCTGTTGTGTGAAACGGCCACAAGGTGGCAGCAGTTCACCCTTACCAAATCTGGTTACTAGGGCAAGAGAGCCTCAGTGGAAGTGGTGTTCTAGATTGGAGTTTAGAATGGAATGTACCAGGAGAAAGCCGCTCACCTTTGTCTCACTACTTCTTGTTCGTGTTTTTAATTTAATTTTTTATTTTTTATTACAGCAAGTTTGATTACAATGTTTGGCTTGTTGTAGGTGTGGAAGATGTGGTTCTTTTACACATATACAGATGACTGTTCTTCCTGGGATTCTTTTCCCATGTACGTTATGACAGAATGTTGAGTAGTCCTCTCTTGGTATTCTGTAAGTCTTTGGTGATTATATATGTCACCTGTGTTTGTATATGTCTGTTAACCCCGATATCGTAATGAAACCAATCCTCACACCTTTCCATTGGTGAACCATAAGTTTGTTTCATGAATCTGTGATTGCCCTTCTCCGTGGAAATATCTGCCCTGGTATCCATTTTTAGGTAACACCTATAGGTGATATGATATGATATGTGTCTTTCACTTTCTGACTTACTACAAGTCACGTGATTACTTCTAGACTCATCTACGGTGCTGCAAATGGCATTGTGTCCTTTTTTCCCTTGGCTCCTCTTCTGCCTTAGCGGGGTCCATTTTCAACAATGTGATTCCCTGAGGGTTGTGGATTAGCTGACCTGGGCAGCCTTACCCTGCCGGCCCGCCCTCCCCAGGTGTGCCTCGTTGAGGTCAATATAAACAGAGCTCCAGGCAGCAATAGCCGTTGAAGCTGTGCCTGACTCCATATTCTCTGCCCCGTCAGCAGTCTCGGGGCTGTGCTGGTGGGAGGGAGTGAGGGGCCACAGCTTTGTGGGTGGCCCGGTGTGAGTGGGGTTCTGCTGGCCTTTCTGCAGGAGTTGACAGGCTGCCGCCTGTAAAGAAGAGGTTGTGTCACCCATACCTTCCGCTGGAATTTCTCTCCGGACAGAGGTGAGGAAGGAAAAAAGCAGTGGGGTCCGGGTCAGGAGGGGTATCTCAGGCAGGGCAATGGAAAGCTTCTGGAAGAGCGCCCGGTGCCAGGACCACCCTGGCTGGCCTGCAGGCACCAAGTTGGCCTGCGTGCTGTCGCTGGTGTGGCTCCACGGTCCTTCCTCTAGGCTTTCAAGCCCTTGTACATATTCAGGTGTTTTACCTGGAAAGGGTGGGAACAGTTCAGCAGCAGCTGGCCTGGGGCTCAGCTCACGTTTACTTACAGATGCCTCGGCACGGTCCCCCAGCTTTGCAATGAGGACGCTCCTTGCGTGGGGGGTGGGATGATGGCTGTATGGGAGATGCTTCCCCACCTCTGACCAATTTCAGAATTGCTTACCACTGGAGCAAGTGCCCTGATAGGGTTTTCCTCTGTATAACTCGTGGGTTCAGGTTTTTTTTTCTTTTATGGTTCAAGTTAGATTTTATTCCTCTTTTATGTATTTATAGATATAAGCATGGAAATAATTCATTCCTATAAATACATCTGTGTGCCGGGAAGAACTTTTTTCTGTTTTATTTTAAATTTTATTTTTTAAAATTTTGAAATTTAATTTTATTTATTTTTTTATATAGCACGTTATTATTAGTTATGTATTTTATGCATATACATGTACACAGGTCAATCCCAAACTCCCAACTCATCCCACCACCACCACCCCATGGCTTCCCACACTTGGTGTCCATACGTTTGTTCTCTACCTCTGTGTCTCTATTTCTTCCCTGCAAACCAGTTCATCTGTACCATTTCTAGGCTCCACATATATGCATTAATATACAATATTTGTTTTCCTCTTTCTGACTTACTTCATTCTGTATGACAGTCTCTCGATCCATCGATGTCTCTACAAATGACCCAGTTTCATTCCTTTTTATGGCTGAGTAATATTCCATTTCATATATGTACCACATCTTTATCCATTCATCTGTCTGTGGGCATTTAGGTTGCTTCCATTACCTGGCTATTGTAAATAGTGCTGCAATGAACATTGTGGTGAATGTGCCTTTTTGATGTACGGTTTTCTCTGGGTATATGCCCAGAAGTGGGATTGCTGGATCAGATGGTAATTCTATTTCTAGTTTTTTTAAGGAAACTCCATACTGTTCTCCATAGTGACTGTATCAATTTACATTCCCACCAATAGTGGAAGAGGGCTCCTTTTGTCCACACCCTCCCCAGAATTGGTTGTTTGTAGATTTTCTGATGATGCCGATTCTAACAGGTGTGAGGTGAAACCTCATTGTAGTTTTGATTTGCATTTCTCTGATAATTAGTGCTGTTGAGCAGCTTTTCATGTGCGTCTTGGCCATCTCTGTGTCTCCTTTGAAGAAACGTCTCTTTAGATCTTCTGGCCATTTTTTGGGGTTGTTTGTTTTTTTTTAATATTAAGCTGCATGAGCTTTTTATATATATTGGAGATTAACCCTCTGTCCATTGATTCGTCTGCAACGATTTTCGCCCATTCTGAGGGATGCCTTTTTCCATTCCCGTGTTTTTTTAACAAAAAAGGAAAGAAAGGAAAAGAAGCAGAACACTAATGTGCGTAAAATATGCCTTTTGAAACGGTCGTTTTGAAATATGGACGTCCTTTGAATATTTTGGTCGATATGTGACCCCAGGATTTGTTTTCAGGGCAGGTGTCATTTACAGGCCTGCAATGATTTTGAATATCAACTGACCATTAGCGTTGGGATTAAAGCTGCTGTTGTGTGAAACGGCCACAAGGTGGCAGCAGTTCACCCTTACCAAATCTGGTTACTAGGGCAAGAGAGCCTCAGTGGAAGTGGTGTTCTAGATTGGAGTTTAGAATGGAATGTGCCAGGAGAAAGCCCCTCACGTTTGTCTCACTACTTCTTGTTCGTGTTTTTAATTTAATTTTTTATTTTTTCTTACAGCAAGTTTGATTACAATGTTTGGCTTGTTGTAGGTGTGGAAGATGTGGTTCTTTTACACATATACACATGTCTGTTCTTCCTGGGATCCTTTTCCCATGTACGTTATGACAGAATGTTGAGTAGTCCTCTCTTGGTATTCTGTAGGTCTTTGGTGATTATATATGTCACCTGTGTTTGTAGATGTCTGTTAACCCCGATATCGTAATGAAACCAATCCTCACACCTTTCCTTTGGTGAACCATAAGTTTGTTTAATGAATCTGTGATTGCCCTTCTCCGTGGAAATATCTGCCCTGGTATCCATTTTTAGGTAACACCTATAAGTGATATGATATGATATGTGTCTTTCACTTTCTGACTTACTACAAGTCACGTGATTACTTCTAGACTCATCTACGGTGCTGCAAATGGCATTGTGTCCTTTTTTCCCTTGGCTTCTCTTCTGCCTTAGCGGGGTCCATTTTCAACAATGTGATTCCCTGAGGGTTGTGGATTAGCTGACCTGGGCAGCCTTACCCTGCCGGCCCGCCCTCCCCAGGTGTGCCTCGTTGAGGTCAATATAAACAGCGCTCCAGGCAGCAATAGCCCCTGAAGCTGTGCCTGACTCCATATTCTCTGCCCCGTCAGCAGTCTCGGGGCTGTGCTGGTGGGAGGGAGTGAGGGGCCACAGCTTTGTGGGTGGCCCGGTGTGAGTGGGGTTCTGCTGGCCTTTCTGCAGGAGTTGCCAGGCTGCCGCCTGTAAAGAAGAGGTTGTGTCACCCATACCTTCCGCTGGAATTTCTCTCCGGACAGAGGTGAGGAAGGAAAAAAGCAGTGGGGGCCGGGACAGGAGGGGTATCTCAGGCAGGGCAATGGAAAGCTTCTGGAAGAGCGCCCGGGGCCAGGACCACCCTGGCTGGCCTGCAGGCACCAAGTTGGCCTGCGTGCTGTCGCTGGTGTGGCTCCACGGTCCTTCCTCTAGGCTTTCAAGCCCTTGTACATATTCAGGTGTTTTACCTGGAAAGGGTGGGAACAGTTCAGCAGCAGCTGGCCTGGGGCTCAGCTCACGTTTACTCAGAGATGCCTCGGCACGGTCCCCCAGCTTTGCAATGAGGACGCTCCTTGCGTGGGGGGTGGGTTGATGGCTGTATGGGAGATGGTTCCCCACCTCTGACCAATTTCAGAATTGTTTACCACTGGAGCAAGTGCCCTGATAGGGTTTTCCTCTGTATAACTCGTGGGTTCAGGTTTTCTTTTCTTTTATGGTTCAAGTTAGATTTTATTCCTCTTTTATGTATTTATAGATATAAGCATGGAAATAATTCATTCCTATAAATACATCTGTGGGACGGGAAGAACTTTTTTCTGTTTTATTTTAAATTTTATTTTTTAAAATTTTGAAATTTAATTTTATTTATTTTTTTATATAGCACGTTATTATTAGTTATGTATTTTATGCATATACATGTACACAGGTCAATCCCAAACTCCCAACTCATCCCACCACCACCACCCCATGGCTTCCCACACTTGGTGTCCATACGTTTGTTCTCTACCTCTGTGTCTCTATTTCTTCCCTGCAAACCAGTTCATCTGTACCATTTCTAGGCTCCACATATATGCATTAATATACAATATTTGTTTTCCTCTTTCTGACTTACTTCATTCTGTATGACAGTCTCTCGATCCATCGATGTCTCTACAAATGACCCAGTTTCATTCCTTTTTATGGCCGAGTAATATTCCATTTCATATATGTACCACATCTTTATCCATTCATCTGTCTGTGGGCATTTAGGTTGCTTCCATTACCTGGCTATTGTAAATAGTGCTGCAATGAACATTGTGGTGAATGTGCCTTTTTGATGTACGGTTTTCTCTGGGTATATGCCCAGAAGTGGGATTGCTGGATCAGATGGTAATTCTATTTCTAGTTTTTTTAAGGAAACTCCATACTGTTCTCCATAGTGACTGTATCAATTTACATTCCCACCAATAGTGGAAGAGGGCTCCTTTTGTCCACACCCTCCCCAGAATTGGTTGTTTGTAGATTTTCTGATGATGCCGATTCTAACAGGTGTGAGGTGAAACCTCATTGTAGTTTTGATTTGCATTTCTCTGATAATTAGTGCTGTTGAGCAGCTTTTCATGTGCGTCTTGGCCATCTCTGTGTCTCCTTTGAAGAAACGTCTCTTTAGATCTTCTGGCCATTTTTTGGGGTTGTTTGTTTTTTTTTAATATTAAGCTGCATGAGCTTTTTATATATATTGGAGATTAAACCTCTGTCCATTGATTCGTCTGCAACGATTTTCGCCCATTCTGAGGGATGCCTTTTTCCATTCCCGTGTTTTTTTAACAAAAAAGGAAAGAAAGGAAAAGAAGCAGAACACTAATGTGCGTAAAATATGCCTTTTGAAACGGTCGTTTTGAAATATGGACGTCCTTTGAATATTTTGGTCGATATGTGACCCCAGGATTTGTTTTCAGGGCAGGTGTCATTTACAGGCCTGCAATGATTTTGAATATCAACTGACCATTAGCGTTGGGATTAAAGCTGCTGTTGTGTGAAACGGCCACAAGGTGGCAGCAGTTCACCCTTACCAAATCTGGTTACTAGGGCAAGAGAGCCTCAGTGGAAGTGGTGTTCTAGATTGGAGTTTAGAATGGAATGTGCCAGGAGAAAGCCCCTCACGTTTGTCTCACTACTTCTTGTTCGTGTTTTTAATTTAATTTTTTATTTTTTCTTACAGCAAGTTTGATTACAATGTTTGGCTTGTTGTAGGTGTGGAAGATGTGGTTCTTTTACACATATACACATGTCTGTTCTTCCTGGGATCCTTTTCCCATGTAAGTTATGACAGAATGTTGAGTAGTCCTCTCTTGGTATTCTGTAGGTCTTTGGTGATTATATATGTCACCTGTGTTTGTAGATGTCTGTTAACCCCGATATCGTAATGAAACCAATCCTCACACCTTTCCTTTGGTGAACCATAAGTTTGTTTAATGAATCTGTGATTGCCCTTTTCCGTGGAAATATCTGCCCTGGTATCCATTTTTAGGTAACACCTATAAGTGATATGATATGATATGTGTCTTTCACTTTCTGACTTACTACATGTCACGTGATTACTTCTAGACTCATCTACGGTGCTGCAAATGACATTGTGTCCTTTTTTCCCTTGGCTTCTCTTCTGCCTTAGCGGGGTCCATTTTCAACAATGTGATTCCCTGAGGGTTGTGGATTAGCTGACCTGGGCAGCCTTACCCTGCCGGCCCGCCCTCCCCAGGTGTGCCTTGTTGAGGTCAATATAAACAGCGCTCCAGGCAGCAATAGCCCCTGAAGCTGTGCCTGACTCCATATTCTCTGCCCCGTCAGCAGTCTCGGGGCTGTGCTGGTGGGAGGGAGTGAGGGGCCACAGCTTTGTGGGTGGCCCGGTGTGAGTGGGGTTCTGCTGGCCTTTCTGCAGGAGTTGCCAGGCTGCCGCCTGTAAAGAAGAGGTTGTGTCACCCATACCTTCCGCTGGAATTTCTCTCCGGACAGAGGTGAGGAAGGAAAAAAGCAGTGGGGGCCGGGACAGGAGGGGTATCTCAGGCAGGGCAATGGAAAGCTTCTGGAAGAGCGCCCGGGGCCAGGACCACCCTGGCTGGCCTGCAGGCACCAAGTTGGCCTGCGTGCTGTCGCTGGTGTGGCTCCACGGTCCTTCCTCTAGGCTTTCAAGCCCTTGTACATATTCAGGTGTTTTACCTGGAAAGGGTGGGAACAGTTCAGCAGCAGCTGGCCTGGGGCTCAGCTCACGTTTACTCACAGATGCCTCGGCACGGTCCCCCAGCTTTGCAATGAGGACGCTCCTTGCGTGGGGGGTGGGTTGATGGCTGTATGGGAGATGGTTCCCCACCTCTGACCAATTTCAGAATTGTTTACCACTGGAGCAAGTGCCCTGATAGGGTTTTCCTCTGTATAACTCGTGGGTTCAGGTTTTCTTTTCTTTTATGGTTCAAGTTAGATTTTATTCCTCTTTTATGTATTTATAGATATAAGCATGGAAATAATTCATTCCTATAAATACATCTGTGGGACGGGAAGAACTTTTTTCTGTTTTATTTTAAATTTTATTTTTTAAAATTTTGAAATTTAATTTTATTTATTTTTTTATATAGCACGTTATTATTAGTTATGTATTTTATGCATATACATGTACACAGGTCAATCCCAAACTCCCAACTCATCCCACCACCACCACCCCATGGCTTCCCACACTTGGTGTCCATACGTTTGTTCTCTACCTCTGTGTCTCTATTTCTTCCCTGCAAACCAGTTCATCTGTACCATTTCTAGGCTCCACATATATGCATTAATATACAATATTTGTTTTCCTCTTTCTGACTTACTTCATTCTGTATGACAGTCTCTCGATCCATCGATGTCTCTACAAATGACCCAGTTTCATTCCTTTTTATGGCCGAGTAATATTCCATTTCATATATGTACCACATCTTTATCCATTCATCTGTCTGTGGGCATTTAGGTTGCTTCCATTACCTGGCTATTGTAAATAGTGCTGCAATGAACATTGTGGTGAATGTGCCTTTTTGATGTACGGTTTTCTCTGGGTATATGCCCAGAAGTGGGATTGCTGGATCAGATGGTAATTCTATTTCTAGTTTTTTTAAGGAAACTCCATACTGTTCTCCATAGTGACTGTATCAATTTACATTCCCACCAATAGTGGAAGAGGGCTCCTTTTGTCCACACCCTCCCCAGAATTGGTTGTTTGTAGATTTTCTGATGATGCCGATTCTAACAGGTGTGAGGTGAAACCTCATTGTAGTTTTGATTTGCATTTCTCTGATAATTAGTGCTGTTGAGCAGCTTTTCATGTGCGTCTTGGCCATCTCTGTGTCTCCTTTGAAGAAACGTCTCTTTAGATCTTCTGGCCATTTTTTTGGGTTGTTTGTTTTTTTTAATATTAAGCTGCATGAGCTGTTTATATATATTGGAGATTAAACCTCTGTCCATTGATTCGTCTGCAACGATTTTCGCCCATTCTGAGGGATGCCTTTTTCCATTCCCGTGTTTTTTTAACAAAAAAGGAAAGAAAGGAAAAGAAGCAGAACACTAATGTGCGTAAAATATGCCTTTTGAAACGGTCGTTTTGAAATATGGACGTCCTTTGAATATTTTGGTCGATATGTGACCCCAGGATTTGTTTTCAGGGCAGGTGTCATTTACAGGCCTGCAATGATTTTGAATATCAACTGACCATTAGCGTTGGGATTAAAGCTGCTGTTGTGTGAAACGGCCACAAGGTGGCAGCAGTTCACCCTTACCAAATCTGGTTACTAGGGCAAGAGAGCCTCAGTGGAAGTGGTGTTCTAGATTGGAGTTTAGAATGGAATGTGCCAGGAGAAAGCCCCTCACGTTTGTCTCACTACTTCTTGTTCGTGTTTTTAATTTAATTTTTTATTTTTTCTTACAGCAAGTTTGATTACAATGTTTGGCTTGTTGTAGGTGTGGAAGATGTGGTTCTTTTACACATATACACATGTCTGTTCTTCCTGGGATCCTTTTCCCATGTAAGTTATGACAGAATGTTGAGTAGTCCTCTCTTGGTATTCTGTAGGTCTTTGGTGATTATATATGTCACCTGTGTTTGTAGATGTCTGTTAACCCCGATATCGTAATGAAACCAATCCTCACACCTTTCCTTTGGTGAACCATAAGTTTGTTTAATGAATCTGTGATTGCCCTTTTCCGTGGAAATATCTGCCCTGGTATCCATTTTTAGGTAACACCTATAAGTGATATGATATGATATGTGTCTTTCACTTTCTGACTTACTACATGTCACGTGATTACTTCTAGACTCATCTACGGTGCTGCAAATGACATTGTGTCCTTTTTTCCCTTGGCTTCTCTTCTGCCTTAGCGGGGTCCATTTTCAACAATGTGATTCCCTGAGGGTTGTGGATTAGCTGACCTGGGCAGCCTTACCCTGCCGGCCCGCCCTCCCCAGGTGTGCCTTGTTGAGGTCAATATAAACAGCGCTCCAGGCAGCAATAGCCCCTGAAGCTGTGCCTGACTCCATATTCTCTGCCCCGTCAGCAGTCTCGGGGCTGTGCTGGTGGGAGGGAGTGAGGGGCCACAGCTTTGTGGGTGGCCCGGTGTGAGTGGGGTTCTGCTGGCCTTTCTGCAGGAGTTGCCAGGCTGCCGCCTGTAAAGAAGAGGTTGTGTCACCCATACCTTCCGCTGGAATTTCTCTCCGGACAGAGGTGAGGAAGGAAAAAAGCAGTGGGGGCCGGGACAGGAGGGGTATCTCAGGCAGGGCAATGGAAAGCTTCTGGAAGAGCGCCCGGGGCCAGGACCACCCTGGCTGGCCTGCAGGCACCAAGTTGGCCTGCGTGCTGTCGCTGGTGTGGCTCCACGGTCCTTCCTCTAGGCTTTCAAGCCCTTGTACATATTCAGGTGTTTTACCTGGAAAGGGTGGGAACAGTTCAGCAGCAGCTGGCCTGGGGCTCAGCTCACGTTTACTCAGAGATGCCTCGGCACGGTCCCCCAGCTTTGCAATGAGGACGCTCCTTGCGTGGGGGTTGGGTTGATGGCTGTATGGGAGATGGTTCCCCACCTCTGACCAATTTCAGAATTGTTTACCACTGGAGCAAGTGCCCTGATAGGGTTTTCCTCTGTATAACTCGTGGGTTCAGGTTTTCTTTTCTTTTATGGTTCAAGTTAGATTTTATTCCTCTTTTATGTATTTATAGATATAAGCATGGAAATAATTCATTCCTATAAATACATCTGTGGGACGGGAAGAACTTTTTTCTGTTTTATTTTAAATTTTATTTTTTAAAATTTTGAAATTTAATTTTATTTATTTTTTTTATATAGCACGTTATTATTAGTTATGTATTTTATGCATATACATGTACACAGGTCAATCCCAAACTCCCAACTCATCCCACCACCACCACCCCATGGCTTCCCACACTTGGTGTCCATACGTTTGTTCTCTACCTCTGTGTCTCTATTTCTTCCCTGCAAACCAGTTCATCTGTACCATTTCTAGGCTCCACATATATGCATTAATATACAATATTTGTTTTCCTCTTTCTGACTTACTTCATTCTGTATGACAGTCTCTCGATCCATCGATGTCTCTACAAATGACCCAGTTTCATTCCTTTTTATGGCCGAGTAATATTCCATTTCATATATGTACCACATCTTTATCCATTCATCTGTCTGTGGGCATTTAGGTTGCTTCCATTACCTGGCTATTGTAAATAGTGCTGCAATGAACATTGTGGTGAATGTGCCTTTTTGATGTACGGTTTTCTCTGGGTATATGCCCAGAAGTGGGATTGCTGGATCAGATGGTAATTCTATTTCTAGTTTTTTTAAGGAAACTCCATACTGTTCTCCATAGTGACTGTATCAATTTACATTCCCACCAATAGTGGAAGAGGGCTCCTTTTGTCCACACCCTCCCCAGAATTGGTTGTTTGTAGATTTTCTGATGATGCCGATTCTAACAGGTGTGAGGTGAAACCTCATTGTAGTTTTGATTTGCATTTCTCTGATAATTAGTGCTGTTGAGCAGCTTTTCATGTGCGTCTTGGCCATCTCTGTGTCTCCTTTGAAGAAACGTCTCTTTAGATCTTCTGGCCATTTTTTTGGGTTGTTTGTTTTTTTTAATATTAAGCTGCATGAGCTGTTTATATATATTGGAGATTAAACCTCTGTCCATTGATTCGTCTGCAACGATTTTCGCCCATTCTGAGGGATGCCTTTTTCCATTCCCGTGTTTTTTTAACAAAAAAGGAAAGAAAGGAAAAGAAGCAGAACACTAATGTGCGTAAAATATGCCTTTTGAAACGGTCGTTTTGAAATATGGACGTCCTTTGAATATTTTGGTCGATATGTGACCCCAGGATTTGTTTTCAGGGCAGGTGTCATTTACAGGCCTGCAATGATTTTGAATATCAACTGACCATTAGCGTTGGGATTAAAGCTGCTGTTGTGTGAAACGGCCACAAGGTGGCAGCAGTTCACCCTTACCAAATCTGGTTACTAGGGCAAGAGAGCCTCAGTGGAAGTGGTGTTCTAGATTGGAGTTTAGAATGGAATGTGCCAGGAGAAAGCCCCTCACGTTTGTCTCACTACTTCTTGTTCGTGTTTTTAATTTAATTTTTTATTTTTTCTTACAGCAAGTTTGATTACAATGTTTGGCTTGTTGTAGGTGTGGAAGATGTGGTTCTTTTACACATATACACATGTCTGTTCTTCCTGGGATCCTTTTCCCATGTACGTTATGACAGAATGTTGAGTAGTCCTCTCTTGGTATTCTGTAGGTCTTTGGTGATTATATATGTCACCTGTGTTTGTAGATGTCTGTTAACCCCGATATCGTAATGAAACCAATCCTCACACCTTTCCTTTGGTGAACCATAAGTTTGTTTAATGAATCTGTGATTGCCCTTCTCCGTGGAAATATCTGCCCTGGTATCCATTTTTAGGTAACACCTATAAGTGATATGATATGATATGTGTCTTTCACTTTCTGACTTACTACAAGTCACGTGATTACTTCTAGACTCATCTACGGTGCTGCAAATGGCATTGTGTCCTTTTTTCCCTTGGCTTCTCTTCTGCCTTAGCGGGGTCCATTTTCAACAATGTGATTCCCTGAGGGTTGTGGATTAGCTGACCTGGGCAGCCTTACCCTGCCGGCCCGCCCTCCCCAGGTGTGCCTCGTTGAGGTCAATATAAACAGCGCTCCAGGCAGCAATAGCCCCTGAAGCTGTGCCTGACTCCATATTCTCTGCCCCGTCAGCAGTCTCGGGGCTGTGCTGGTGGGAGGGAGTGAGGGGCCACAGCTTTGTGGGTGGCCCGGTGTGAGTGGGGTTCTGCTGGCCTTTCTGCAGGAGTTGCCAGGCTGCCGCCTGTAAAGAAGAGGTTGTGTCACCCATACCTTCCGCTGGAATTTCTCTCCGGACAGAGGTGAGGAAGGAAAAAAGCAGTGGGGGCCGGGACAGGAGGGGTATCTCAGGCAGGGCAATGGAAAGCTTCTGGAAGAGCGCCCGGGGCCAGGACCACCCTGGCTGGCCTGCAGGCACCAAGTTGGCCTGCGTGCTGTCGCTGGTGTGGCTCCACGGTCCTTCCTCTAGGCTTTCAAGCCCTTGTACATATTCAGGTGTTTTACCTGGAAAGGGTGGGAACAGTTCAGCAGCAGCTGGCCTGGGGCTCAGCTCACGTTTACTCACAGATGCCTCGGCACGGTCCCCCAGCTTTGCAATGAGGACGCTCCTTGCGTGGGGGGTGGGTTGATGGCTGTATGGGAGATGGTTCCCCACCTCTGACCAATTTCAGAATTGTTTACCACTGGAGCAAGTGCCCTGATAGGGTTTTCCTCTGTATAACTCGTGGGTTCAGGTTTTCTTTTCTTTTATGGTTCAAGTTAGATTTTATTCCTCTTTTATGTATTTATAGATATAAGCATGGAAATAATTCATTCCTATAAATACATCTGTGGGACGGGAAGAACTTTTTTCTGTTTTATTTTAAATTTTATTTTTTAAAATTTTGAAATTTAATTTTATTTATTTTTTTATATAGCACGTTATTATTAGTTATGTATTTTATGCATATACATGTACACAGGTCAATCCCAAACTCCCAACTCATCCCACCACCACCACCCCATGGCTTCCCACACTTGGTGTCCATACGTTTGTTCTCTACCTCTGTGTCTCTATTTCTTCCCTGCAAACCAGTTCATCTGTACCATTTCTAGGCTCCACATATATGCATTAATATACAATATTTGTTTTCCTCTTTCTGACTTACTTCATTCTGTATGACAATCTCTCGATCCATCGATGCCTCTACAAATGACCCAGTTTCATTCCTTTTTATGGCCGAGTAATATTCCATTTCATATATGTACCACATCTTTATCCATTCATCTGTCTGTGGGCATTTAGGTTGCTTCCATTACCTGGCTATTGTAAATAGTGCTGCAATGAACATTGTGGTGAATGTGCCTTTTTGATGTACGGTTTTCTCTGGGTATATGCCCAGAAGTGGGATTGCTGGATCAGATGGTAATTCTATTTCTAGTTTTTTTAAGGAAACTCCATACTGTTCTCCATAGTGACTGTATCAATTTACATTCCCACCAATAGTGGAAGAGGGCTCCTTTTGTCCACACCCTCCCCAGAATTGGTTGTTTGTAGATTTTCTGATGATGCCGATTCTAACAGGTGTGAGGTGAAACCTCATTGTAGTTTTGATTTGCATTTCTCTGATAATTAGTGCTGTTGAGCAGCTTTTCATGTGCGTCTTGGCCATCTCTGTGTCTCCTTTGAAGAAACGTCTCTTTAGATCTTCTGGCCATTTTTTGGGGTTGTTTGTTTTTTTTTAATATTAAGCTGCATGAGCTTTTTATATATATTGGAGATTAAACCTCTGTCCATTGATTCGTCTGCAACGATTTTCGCCCATTCTGAGGGATGCCTTTTTCCATTCCCGTGTTTTTTTAACAAAAAAGGAAAGAAAGGAAAAGAAGCAGAACACTAATGTGCGTAAAATATGCCTTTTGAAACGGTCGTTTTGAAATATGGACGTCCTTTGAATATTTTGGTCGATATGTGACCCCAGGATTTGTTTTCAGGGCAGGTGTCATTTACAGGCCTGCAATGATTTTGAATATCAACTGACCATTAGCGTTGGGATTAAAGCTGCTGTTGTGTGAAACGGCCACAAGGTGGCAGCAGTTCACCCTTACCAAATCTGGTTACTAGGGCAAGAGAGCCTCAGTGGAAGTGGTGTTCTAGATTGGAGTTTAGAATGGAATGTGCCAGGAGAAAGCCCCTCACGTTTGTCTCACTACTTCTTGTTCGTGTTTTTAATTTAATTTTTTATTTTTTCTTACAGCAAGTTTGATTACAATGTTTGGCTTGTTGTAGGTGTGGAAGATGTGGTTCTTTTACACATATACACATGTCTGTTCTTCCTGGGATCCTTTTCCCATGTACGTTATGACAGAATGTTGAGTAGTCCTCTCTTGGTATTCTGTAGGTCTTTGGTGATTATATATGTCACCTGTGTTTGTAGATGTCTGTTAACCCCGATATCGTAATGAAACCAATCCTCACACCTTTCCTTTGGTGAACCATAAGTTTGTTTAATGAATCTGTGATTGCCCTTCTCCGTGGAAATATCTGCCCTGGTATCCATTTTTAGGTAACACCTATAAGTGATATGATATGATATGTGTCTTTCACTTTCTGACTTACTACAAGTCACGTGATTACTTCTAGACTCATCTACGGTGCTGCAAATGGCATTGTGTCCTTTTTTCCCTTGGCTTCTCTTCTGCCTTAGCGGGGTCCATTTTCAACAATGTGATTCCCTGAGGGTTGTGGATTAGCTGACCTGGGCAGCCTTACCCTGCCGGCCCGCCCTCCCCAGGTGTGCCTCGTTGAGGTCAATATAAACAGCGCTCCAGGCAGCAATAGCCCCTGAAGCTGTGCCTGACTCCATATTCTCTGCCCCGTCAGCAGTCTCGGGGCTGTGCTGGTGGGAGGGAGTGAGGGGCCACAGCTTTGTGGGTGGCCCGGTGTGAGTGGGGTTCTGCTGGCCTTTCTGCAGGAGTTGCCAGGCTGCCGCCTGTAAAGAAGAGGTTGTGTCACCCATACCTTCCGCTGGAATTTCTCTCCGGACAGAGGTGAGGAAGGAAAAAAGCAGTGGGGGCCGGGACAGGAGGGGTATCTCAGGCAGGGCAATGGAAAGCTTCTGGAAGAGCGCCCGGGGCCAGGACCACCCTGGCTGGCCTGCAGGCACCAAGTTGGCCTGCGTGCTGTCGCTGGTGTGGCTCCACGGTCCTTCCTCTAGGCTTTCAAGCCCTTGTACATATTCAGGTGTTTTACCTGGAAAGGGTGGGAACAGTTCAGCAGCAGCTGGCCTGGGGCTCAGCTCACGTTTACTCAGAGATGCCTCGGCACGGTCCCCCAGCTTTGCAATGAGGACGCTCCTTGCGTGGGGGGTGGGTTGATGGCTGTATGGGAGATGGTTCCCCACCTCTGACCAATTTCAGAATTGTTTACCACTGGAGCAAGTGCCCTGATAGGGTTTTCCTCTGTATAACTCGTGGGTTCAGGTTTTCTTTTCTTTTATGGTTCAAGTTAGATTTTATTCCTCTTTTATGTATTTATAGATATAAGCATGGAAATAATTCATTCCTATAAATACATCTGTGGGACGGGAAGAACTTTTTTCTGTTTTATTTTAAATTTTATTTTTTAAAATTTTGAAATTTAATTTTATTTATTTTTTTTATATAGCACGTTATTATTAGTTATGTATTTTATGCATATACATGTACACAGGTCAATCCCAAACTCCCAACTCATCCCACCACCACCACCCCATGGCTTCCCACACTTGGTGTCCATACGTTTGTTCTCTACCTCTGTGTCTCTATTTCTTCCCTGCAAACCAGTTCATCTGTACCATTTCTAGGCTCCACATATATGCATTAATATACAATATTTGTTTTCCTCTTTCTGACTTACTTCATTCTGTATGACAGTCTCTCGATCCATCGATGTCTCTACAAATGACCCAGTTTCATTCCTTTTTATGGCCGAGTAATATTCCATTTCATATATGTACCACATCTTTATCCATTCATCTGTCTGTGGGCATTTAGGTTGCTTCCATTACCTGGCTATTGTAAATAGTGCTGCAATGAACATTGTGGTGAATGTGCCTTTTTGATGTACGGTTTTCTCTGGGTATATGCCCAGAAGTGGGATTGCTGGATCAGATGGTAATTCTATTTCTAGTTTTTTTAAGGAAACTCCATACTGTTCTCCATAGTGACTGTATCAATTTACATTCCCACCAATAGTGGAAGAGGGCTCCTTTTGTCCACACCCTCCCCAGAATTGGTTGTTTGTAGATTTTCTGATGATGCCGATTCTAACAGGTGTGAGGTGAAACCTCATTGTAGTTTTGATTTGCATTTCTCTGATAATTAGTGCTGTTGAGCAGCTTTTCATGTGCGTCTTGGCCATCTCTGTGTCTCCTTTGAAGAAACGTCTCTTTAGATCTTCTGGCCATTTTTTGGGGTTGTTTGTTTTTTTTTAATATTAAGCTGCATGAGCTTTTTATATATATTGGAGATTAAACCTCTGTCCATTGATTCGTCTGCAACGATTTTCGCCCATTCTGAGGGATGCCTTTTTCCATTCCCGTGTTTTTTTAACAAAAAAGGAAAGAAAGGAAAAGAAGCAGAACACTAATGTGCGTAAAATATGCCTTTTGAAACGGTCGTTTTGAAATATGGACGTCCTTTGAATATTTTGGTCGATATGTGACCCCAGGATTTGTTTTCAGGGCAGGTGTCATTTACAGGCCTGCAATGATTTTGAATATCAACTGACCATTAGCGTTGGGATTAAAGCTGCTGTTGTGTGAAACGGCCACAAGGTGGCAGCAGTTCACCCTTACCAAATCTGGTTACTAGGGCAAGAGAGCCTCAGTGGAAGTGGTGTTCTAGATTGGAGTTTAGAATGGAATGTGCCAGGAGAAAGCCCCTCACGTTTGTCTCACTACTTCTTGTTCGTGTTTTTAATTTAATTTTTTATTTTTTCTTACAGCAAGTTTGATTACAATGTTTGGCTTGTTGTAGGTGTGGAAGATGTGGTTCTTTTACACATATACACATGTCTGTTCTTCCTGGGATCCTTTTCCCATGTACGTTATGACAGAATGTTGAGTAGTCCTCTCTTGGTATTCTGTAGGTCTTTGGTGATTATATATGTCACCTGTGTTTGTAGATGTCTGTTAACCCCGATATCGTAATGAAACCAATCCTCACACCTTTCCTTTGGTGAACCATAAGTTTGTTTAATGAATCTGTGATTGCCCTTCTCCGTGGAAATATCTGCCCTGGTATCCATTTTTAGGTAACACCTATAAGTGATATGATATGATATGTGTCTTTCACTTTCTGACTTACTACAAGTCACGTGATTACTTCTAGACTCATCTACGGTGCTGCAAATGGCATTGTGTCCTTTTTTCCCTTGGCTTCTCTTCTGCCTTAGCGGGGTCCATTTTCAACAATGTGATTCCCTGAGGGTTGTGGATTAGCTGACCTGGGCAGCCTTACCCTGCCGGCCCGCCCTCCCCAGGTGTGCCTCGTTGAGGTCAATATAAACAGCGCTCCAGGCAGCAATAGCCCCTGAAGCTGTGCCTGACTCCATATTCTCTGCCCCGTCAGCAGTCTCGGGGCTGTGCTGGTGGGAGGGAGTGAGGGGCCACAGCTTTGTGGGTGGCCCGGTGTGAGTGGGGTTCTGCTGGCCTTTCTGCAGGAGTTGCCAGGCTGCCGCCTGTAAAGAAGAGGTTGTGTCACCCATACCTTCCGCTGGAATTTCTCTCCGGACAGAGGTGAGGAAGGAAAAAAGCAGTGGGGGCCGGGACAGGAGGGGTATCTCAGGCAGGGCAATGGAAAGCTTCTGGAAGAGCGCCCGGGGCCAGGACCACCCTGGCTGGCCTGCAGGCACCAAGTTGGCCTGCGTGCTGTCGCTGGTGTGGCTCCACGGTCCTTCCTCTAGGCTTTCAAGCCCTTGTACATATTCAGGTGTTTTACCTGGAAAGGGTGGGAACAGTTCAGCAGCAGCTGGCCTGGGGCTCAGCTCACGTTTACTCACAGATGCCTCGGCACGGTCCCCCAGCTTTGCAATGAGGATGCTCCTTGCGTGGGGGGTGGGTTGATGGCTGTATGGGAGATGGTTCCCCACCTCTGACCAATTTCAGAATTGTTTACCACTGGAGCAAGTGCGCTGATAGGGTTTTCCTCTGTATAACTCGTGGGTTCAGGTTTTCTTTTCTTTTATGGTTCAAGTTAGATTTTATTCCTCTTTTATGTATTTATAGATATAAGCATGGAAATAATTCATTCCTATAAATACATCTGTGGGACGGGAAGAACTTTTTTCTGTTTTATTTTAAATTTTATTTTTTAAAATTTAATTTTATTTATTTTTTTTATATAGCACGTTATTATTAGTTATGTATTTTATGCATATACATGTACACAGGTCAATCCCAAACTCCCAACTCATCCCACCACCACCACCCCATGGCTTCCCACACTTGGTGTCCATACGTTTGTTCTCTACCTCTGTGTCTCTATTTCTTCCCTGCAAACCAGTTCATCTGTACCATTTCTAGGCTCCACATATATGCATTAATAGACAATATTTGTTTTCCTCTTTCTGACTTACTTCATTCTGTATGACAGTCTCTCGATCCATCGATGCCTCTACAAATGACCCAGTTTCATTCCTTTTTATGGCCGAGTAATATTCCATTTCATATATGTACCACATCTTTATCCATTCATCTGTCTGTGGGCATTTAGGTTGCTTCCATTACCTGGCTATTGTAAATAGTGCTGCAATGAACATTGTGGTGAATGTGCCTTTTTGATGTACGGTTTTCTCTGGGTATATGCCCAGAAGTGGGATTGCTGGATCAGATGGTAATTCTATTTCTAGTTTTTTTAAGGAAACTCCATACTGTTCTCCATAGTGACTGTATCAATTTACATTCCCACCAATAGTGGAAGAGGGCTCCTTTTGTCCACACCCTCCCCAGAATTGGTTGTTTGTAGATTTTCTGATGATGCCGATTCTAACAGGTGTGAGGTGAAACCTCATTGTAGTTTTGATTTGCATTTCTCTGATAATTAGTGCTGTTGAGCAGCTTTTCATGTGCGTCTTGGCCATCTCTGTGTCTCCTTTGAAGAAACGTCTCTTTAGATCTTCTGGCCATTTTTTTGGGTTGTTTGTTTTTTTTTAATATTAAGCTGCATGAGCTTTTTATATATATTGGAGATTAAACCTCTGTCCATTGATTCGTCTGCAACGATTTTCGCCCATTCTGAGGGATGCCTTTTTCCATTCCCGTGTTTTTTTAACAAAAAAGGAAAGAAAGGAAAAGAAGCAGAACACTAATGTGCGTAAAATATGCCTTTTGAAACGGTCGTTTTGAAATATGGACGTCCTTTGAATATTTTGGTCGATATGTGACCCCAGGATTTGTTTTCAGGGCAGGTGTCATTTACAGGCCTGCAATGATTTTGAATATCAACTGACCATTAGCGTTGGGATTAAAGCTGCTGTTGTGTGAAACGGCCACAAGGTGGCAGCAGTTCACCCTTACCAAATCTGGTTACTAGG
Organism: Mesoplodon mirus; assembly: GCF_964341445.2. Lineage (NCBI taxonomy): Eukaryota > Metazoa > Chordata > Mammalia > Artiodactyla > Ziphiidae > Mesoplodon > Mesoplodon mirus. The sequence goes on from NC_138984.1 coordinate 118,076,166, forward strand.
GCAAGAGAGCCTCAGTGGAAGTGGTGTTCTAGATTGGAGTTTAGAATGGAATGTGCCAGGAGAAAGCCCCTCACGTTTGTCTCACTACTTCTTGTTCGTGTTTTTAATTTAATTTTTTATTTTTTCTTACAGCAAGTTTGATTACAATGTTTGGCTTGTTGTAGGTGTGGAAGATGTGGTTCTTTTACACATATACACATGTCTGTTCTTCCTGGGATCCTTTTCCCATGTACGTTATGACAGAATGTTGAGTAGTCCTCTCTTGGTATTCTGTAGGTCTTTGGTGATTATATATGTCACCTGTGTTTGTAGATGTCTGTTAACCCCGATATCGTAATGAAACCAATCCTCACACCTTTCCTTTGGTGAACCATAAGTTTGTTTAATGAATCTGTGATTGCCCTTCTCCGTGGAAATATCTGCCCTGGTATCCATTTTTAGGTAACACCTATAAGTGATATGATATGATATGTGTCTTTCACTTTCTGACTTACTACAAGTCACGTGATTACTTCTAGACTCATCTACGGTGCTGCAAATGGCATTGTGTCCTTTTTTCCCTTGGCTTCTCTTCTGCCTTAGCGGGGTCCATTTTCAACAATGTGATTCCCTGAGGGTTGTGGATTAGCTGACCTGGGCAGCCTTACCCTGCCGGCCCGCCCTCCCCAGGTGTGCCTCGTTGAGGTCAATATAAACAGCGCTCCAGGCAGCAATAGCCCCTGAAGCTGTGCCTGACTCCATATTCTCTGCCCCGTCAGCAGTCTCGGGGCTGTGCTGGTGGGAGGGAGTGAGGGGCCACAGCTTTGTGGGTGGCCCGGTGTGAGTGGGGTTCTGCTGGCCTTTCTGCAGGAGTTGCCAGGCTGCCGCCTGTAAAGAAGAGGTTGTGTCACCCATACCTTCCGCTGGAATTTCTCTCCGGACAGAGGTGAGGAAGGAAAAAAGCAGTGGGGGCCGGGACAGGAGGGGTATCTCAGGCAGGGCAATGGAAAGCTTCTGGAAGAGCGCCCGGGGCCAGGACCACCCTGGCTGGCCTGCAGGCACCAAGTTGGCCTGCGTGCTGTCGCTGGTGTGGCTCCACGGTCCTTCCTCTAGGCTTTCAAGCCCTTGTACATATTCAGGTGTTTTACCTGGAAAGGGTGGGAACAGTTCAGCAGCAGCTGGCCTGGGGCTCAGCTCACGTTTACTCAGAGATGCCTCGGCACGGTCCCCCAGCTTTGCAATGAGGACGCTCCTTGCGTGGGGGGTGGGTTGATGGCTGTATGGGAGATGGTTCCCCACCTCTGACCAATTTCAGAATTGTTTACCACTGGAGCAAGTGCCCTGATAGGGTTTTCCTCTGTATAACTCGTGGGTTCAGGTTTTCTTTTCTTTTATGGTTCAAGTTAGATTTTATTCCTCTTTTATGTATTTATAGATATAAGCATGGAAATAATTCATTCCTATAAATACATCTGTGGGACGGGAAGAACTTTTTTCTGTTTTATTTTAAATTTTATTTTTTAAAATTTTGAAATTTAATTTTATTTATTTTTTTTATATAGCACGTTATTATTAGTTATGTATTTTATGCATATACATGTACACAGGTCAATCCCAAACTCCCAACTCATCCCACCACCACCACCCCATGGCTTCCCACACTTGGTGTCCATACGTTTGTTCTCTACCTCTGTGTCTCTATTTCTTCCCTGCAAACCAGTTCATCTGTACCATTTCTAGGCTCCACATATATGCATTAATATACAATATTTGTTTTCCTCTTTCTGACTTACTTCATTCTGTATGACAGTCTCTCGATCCATCGATGCCTCTACAAATGACCCAGTTTCATTCCTTTTTATGGCCGAGTAATATTCCATTTCATATATGTACCACATCTTTATCCATTCATCTGTCTGTGGGCATTTAGGTTGCTTCCATTACCTGGCTATTGTAAATAGTGCTGCAATGAACATTGTGGTGAATGTGCCTTTTTGATGTACGGTTTTCTCTGGGTATATGCCCAGAAGTGGGATTGCTGGATCAGATGGTAATTCTATTTCTAGTTTTTTTAAGGAAACTCCATACTGTTCTCCATAGTGACTGTATCAATTTACATTCCCACCAATAGTGGAAGAGGGCTCCTTTTGTCCACACCCTCCCCAGAATTGGTTGTTTGTAGATTTTCTGATGATGCCGATTCTAACAGGTGTGAGGTGAAACCTCATTGTAGTTTTGATTTGCATTTCTCTGATAATTAGTGCTGTTGAGCAGCTTTTCATGTGCGTCTTGGCCATCTCTGTGTCTCCTTTGAAGAAACGTCTCTTTAGATCTTCTGGCCATTTTTTAGGGTTGTTTGTTTTTTTTTTTAATATTAAGCTGCATGAGCTTTTTATATATATTGGAGATTAAACCTCTGTCCATTGATTCGTCTGCAACGATTTTCGCCCATTCTGAGGGATGCCTTTTTCCATTCCCGTGTTTTTTTAACAAAAAAGGAAAGAAAGGAAAAGAAGCAGAACACTAATGTGCGTAAAATATGCCTTTTGAAACGGTCGTTTTGAAATATGGACGTCCTTTGAATATTTTGGTCGATATGTGACCCCAGGATTTGTTTTCAGGGCAGGTGTCATTTACAGGCCTGCAATGATTTTGAATATCAACTGACCATTAGCGTTGGGATTAAAGCTGCTGTTGTGTGAAACGGCCACAAGGTGGCAGCAGTTCACCCTTACCAAATCTGGTTATTAGGGCAAGAGAGCCTCAGTGGAAGTGGTGTTCTAGATTGGAGTTTAGAATGGAATGTGCCAGGAGAAAGCCCCTCACGTTTGTCTCACTACTTCTTGTTCGTGTTTTTAATTTAATTTTTTTATTTTTTCTTACAGCAAGTTTGATTACAATGTTTGGCTTCTTGTAGGTGTGGAAGATGTGGTTCTTTTACACATATACACATGTCTGTTCTTCCTGGGATCCTTTTCCCATGTACGTTATGACAGAATGTTGAGTAGTCCTCTCTTGGTATTCTGTAGGTCTTTGGTGATTATATATGTCACCTGTGTTTGTAGATGTCTGTTAACCCCGATATCGTAATGAAACCAATCCTCACACCTTTCCTTTGGTGAACCATAAGTTTGTTTAATGAATCTGTGATTGCCCTTCTCCGTGGAAATATCTGCCCTGGTATCCATTTTTAGGTAACACCTATAAGTGATATGATATGATATGTGTCTTTCACTTTCTGACTTACTACAAGTCACGTGATTACTTCTAGACTCATCTACGGTGCTGCAAATGGCATTGTGTCCTTTTTTCCCTTGGCTTCTCTTCTGCCTTAGCGGGGTCCATTTTCAACAATGTGATTCCCTGAGGGTTGTGGATTAGCTGACCTGGGCAGCCTTACCCTGCCGGCCCGCCCTCCCCAGGTGTGCCTCGTTGAGGTCAATATAAACAGCGCTCCAGGCAGCAATAGCCCCTGAAGCTGTGCCTGACTCCATATTCTCTGCCCCGTCAGCGGTCTCGGGGCTGTGCTGGTGGGAGGGAGTGAGGGGCCACAGCTTTGTGGGTGGCCCGGTGTGAGTGGGGTTCTGCTGGCCTTTCTGCAGGAGTTGCCAGGCTGCCGCCTGTAAAGAAGAGGTTGTGTCACCCATACCTTCCGCTGGAATTTCTCTCCGGACAGAGGTGAGGAAGGAAAAAAGCAGTGGGGGCCGGGACAGGAGGGGTATCTCAGGCAGGGCAATGGAAAGCTTCTGGAAGAGCGCCCGGGGCCAGGACCACCCTGGCTGGCCTGCAGGCACCAAGTTGGCCTGCGTGCTGTCGCTGGTGTGGCTCCACGGTCCTTCCTCTAGGCTTTCAAGCCCTTGTACATATTCAGGTGTTTTACCTGGAAAGGGTGGGAACAGTTCAGCAGCAGCTGGCCTGGGGCTCAGCTCACGTTTACTCAGAGATGCCTCGGCACGGTCCCCCAGCTTTGCAATGAGGACGCTCCTTGCGTGGGGGGTGGGTTGATGGCTGTATGGGAGATGGTTCCCCACCTCTGACCAATTTCAGAATTGTTTACCACTGGAGCAAGTGCCCTGATAGGGTTTTCCTCTGTATAACTCGTGGGTTCAGGTTTTCTTTTCTTTTATGGTTCAAGTTAGATTTTATTCCTCTTTTATGTATTTATAGATATAAGCATGGAAATAATTCATTCCTATAAATACATCTGTGGGACGGGAAGAACTATTTTCTGTTTTATTTTAAATTTTATTTTTTAAAATTTTGAAATTTAATTTTATTTATTTTTTTTATATAGCACGTTATTATTAGTTATGTATTTTATGCATATACATGTACACAGGTCAATCCCAAACTCCCAACTCATCCCACCACCACCACCCCATGGCTTCCCACACTTGGTGTCCATACGTTTGTTCTCTACCTCTGTGTCTCTATTTCTTCCCTGCAAACCAGTTCATCTGTACCATTTCTAGGCTCCACATATATGCATTAATAGACAATATTTGTTTTCCTCTTTCTGACTTACTTCATTCTGTATGACAGTCTCTCGATCCATCGATGTCTCTACAAATGACCCAGTTTCATTCCTTTTTATGGCCGAGTAATATTCCATTTCATATATGTACCACATCTTTATCCATTCATCTGTCTGTGGGCATTTAGGTTGCTTCCATTACCTGGCTATTGTAAATAGTGCTGCAATGAACATTGTGGTGAATGTGCCTTTTTGATGTATGGTTTTCTCTGGGTATATGCCCAGAAGTGGGATTGCTGGATCAGATGGTAATTCTATTTCTAGTTTTTTTAAGGAAACTCCATACTGTTCTCCATAGTGACTGTATCAATTTACATTCCCACCAATAGTGGAAGAGGGCTCCTTTTGTCCACACCCTCCCCAGAATTGGTTGTTTGTAGATTTTCTGATGATGCCGATTCTAACAGGTGTGAGGTGAAACCTCATTGTAGTTTTGATTTGCATTTCTCTGATAATTAGTGCTGTTGAGCAGCTTTTCATGTGCGTCTTGGCCATCTCTGTGTCTCCTTTGAAGAAACGTCTCTTTAGATCTTCTGGCCATTTTTTTGGGTTGTTTGTTTTTTTTAATATTAAGCTGCATGAGCTGTTTATATATATTGGAGATTAAACCTCTGTCCATTGATTCGTCTGCAACGATTTTCGCCCATTCTGAGGGATGCCTTTTTCCATTCCCGTGTTTTTTTAACAAAAAAGGAAAGAAAGGAAAAGAAGCAGAACACTAATGTGCGTAAAATATGCCTTTTGAAACGGTCGTTTTGAAATATGGACGTCCTTTGAATATTTTGGTCGATATGTGACCCCAGGATTTGTTTTCAGGGCAGGTGTCATTTACAGGCCTGCAATGATTTTGAATATCAACTGACCATTAGCGTTGGGATTAAAGCTGCTGTTGTGTGAAACGGCCACAAGGTGGCAGCAGTTCACCCTTACCAAATCTGGTTACTAGGGCAAGAGAGCCTCAGTGGAAGTGGTGTTCTAGATTGGAGTTTAGAATGGAATGTGCCAGGAGAAAGCCCCTCACGTTTGTCTCACTACTTCTTGTTCGTGTTTTTAATTTAATTTTTTTATTTTTTCTTACAGCAAGTTTGATTACAATGTTTGGCTTCTTGTAGGTGTGGAAGATGTGGTTCTTTTACACATATACACATGTCTGTTCTTCCTGGGATCCTTTTCCCATGTACGTTATGACAGAATGTTGAGTAGTCCTCTCTTGGTATTCTGTAGGTCTTTGGTGATTATATATGTCACCTGTGTTTGTAGATGTCTGTTAACCCCGATATCGTAATGAAACCAATCCTCACACCTTTCCTTTGGTGAACCATAAGTTTGTTTAATGAATCTGTGATTGCCCTTCTCCGTGGAAATATCTGCCCTGGTATCCATTTTTAGGTAACACCTATAAGTGATATGATATGATATGTGTCTTTCACTTTCTGACTTACTACAAGTCACGTGATTACTTCTAGACTCATCTACGGTGCTGCAAATGGCATTGTGTCCTTTTTTCCCTTGGCTTCTCTTCTGCCTTAGCGGGGTCCATTTTCAACAATGTGATTCCCTGAGGGTTGTGGATTAGCTGACCTGGGCAGCCTTACCCTGCCGGCCCGCCCTCCCCAGGTGTGCCTCGTTGAGGTCAATATAAACAGCGCTCCAGGCAGCAATAGCCCCTGAAGCTGTGCCTGACTCCATATTCTCTGCCCCGTCAGCGGTCTCGGGGCTGTGCTGGTGGGAGGGAGTGAGGGGCCACAGCTTTGTGGGTGGCCCGGTGTGAGTGGGGTTCTGCTGGCCTTTCTGCAGGAGTTGCCAGGCTGCCGCCTGTAAAGAAGAGGTTGTGTCACCCATACCTTCCGCTGGAATTTCTCTCCGGACAGAGGTGAGGAAGGAAAAAAGCAGTGGGGGCCGGGACAGGAGGGGTATCTCAGGCAGGGCAATGGAAAGCTTCTGGAAGAGCGCCCGGGGCCAGGACCACCCTGGCTGGCCTGCAGGCACCAAGTTGGCCTGCGTGCTGTCGCTGGTGTGGCTCCACGGTCCTTCCTCTAGGCTTTCAAGCCCTTGTACATATTCAGGTGTTTTACCTGGAAAGGGTGGGAACAGTTCAGCAGCAGCTGGCCTGGGGCTCAGCTCACGTTTACTCAGAGATGCCTCGGCACGGTCCCCCAGCTTTGCAATGAGGACGCTCCTTGCGTGGGGGGTGGGTTGATGGCTGTATGGGAGATGGTTCCCCACCTCTGACCAATTTCAGAATTGTTTACCACTGGAGCAAGTGCCCTGATAGGGTTTTCCTCTGTATAACTCGTGGGTTCAGGTTTTCTTTTCTTTTATGGTTCAAGTTAGATTTTATTCCTCTTTTATGTATTTATAGATATAAGCATGGAAATAATTCATTCCTATAAATACATCTGTGGGACGGGAAGAACTTTTTTCTGTTTTATTTTAAATTTTATTTTTTAAAATTTTGAAATTTAATTTTATTTATTTTTTTTATATAGCACGTTATTATTAGTTATGTATTTTATGCATATACATGTACACAGGTCAATCCCAAACTCCCAACTCATCCCACCACCACCACCCCATGGCTTCCCACACTTGGTGTCCATACGTTTGTTCTCTACCTCTGTGTCTCTATTTCTTCCCTGCAAACCAGTTCATCTGTACCATTTCTAGGCTCCACATATATGCATTAATAGACAATATTTGTTTTCCTCTTTCTGACTTACTTCATTCTGTATGACAGTCTCTCGATCCATCGATGTCTCTACAAATGACCCAGTTTCATTCCTTTTTATGGCCGAGTAATATTCCATTTCATATATGTACCACATCTTTATCCATTCATCTGTCTGTGGGCATTTAGGTTGCTTCCATTACCTGGCTATTGTAAATAGTGCTGCAATGAACATTGTGGTGAATGTGCCTTTTTGATGTACGGTTTTCTCTGGGTATATGCCCAGAAGTGGGATTGCTGGATCAGATGGTAATTCTATTTCTAGTTTTTTTAAGGAAACTCCATACTGTTCTCCATAGTGACTGTATCAATTTACATTCCCACCAATAGTGGAAGAGGGCTCCTTTTGTCCACACCCTCCCCAGAATTGGTTGTTTGTAGATTTTCTGATGATGCCGATTCTAACAGGTGTGAGGTGAAACCTCATTGTAGTTTTGATTTGCATTTCTCTGATAATTAGTGCTGTTGAGCAGCTTTTCATGTGCGTCCTGGCCATCTCTGTGTCTCCTTTGAAGAAACGTCTCTTTAGATCTTCTGGCCATTTTTTTGGGTTGTTTGTTTTTTTTAATATTAAGCTGCATGAGCTGTTTATATATATTGGAGATTAAACCTCTGTCCATTGATTCGTCTGCAACGATTTTCGCCCATTCTGAGGGATGCCTTTTTCCATTCCCGTGTTTTTTTAACAAAAAAGGAAAGAAAGGAAAAGAAGCAGAACACTAATGTGCGTAAAATATGCCTTTTGAAACGGTCGTTTTGAAATATGGACGTCCTTTGAATATTTTGGTCGATATGTGACCCCAGGATTTGTTTTCAGGGCAGGTGTCATTTACAGGCCTGCAATGATTTTGAATATCAACTGACCATTAGCGTTGGGATTAAAGCTGCTGTTGTGTGAAACGGCCACAAGGTGGCAGCAGTTCACCCTTACCAAATCTGGTTACTAGGGCAAGAGAGCCTCAGTGGAAGTGGTGTTCTAGATTGGAGTTTAGAATGGAATGTGCCAGGAGAAAGCCCCTCACGTTTGTCTCACTACTTCTTGTTCGTGTTTTTAATTTAATTTTTTATTTTTTCTTACAGCAAGTTTGATTACAATGTTTGGCTTCTTGTAGGTGTGGAAGATGTGGTTCTTTTACACATATACACATGTCTGTTCTTCCTGGGATCCTTTTCCCATGTACGTTATGACAGAATGTTGAGTAGTCCTCTCTTGGTATTCTGTAGGTCTTTGGTGATTATATATGTCACCTGTGTTTGTAGATGTCTGTTAACCCCGATATCGTAATGAAACCAATCCTCACACCTTTCCTTTGGTGAACCATAAGTTTGTTTAATGAATCTGTGATTGCCCTTCTCCGTGGAAATATCTGCCCTGGTATCCCTTTTTAGGTAACACCTATAAGTGATATGATATGATATGTGTCTTTCACTTTCTGACTTACTACAAGTCACGTGATTACTTCTAGACTCATCTACGGTGCTGCAAATGGCATTGTGTCCTTTTTTCCCTTGGCTTCTCTTCTGCCTTAGCGGGGTCCATTTTCAACAATGTGATTCCCTGAGGGTTGTGGATTAGCTGACCTGGGCAGCCTTACCCTGCCGGCCCGCCCTCCCCAGGTGTGCCTCGTTGAGGTCAATATAAACAGCGCTCCAGGCAGCAATAGCCCCTGAAGCTGTGCCTGACTCCATATTCTCTGCCCCGTCAGCGGTCTCGGGGCTGTGCTGGTGGGAGGGAGTGAGGGGCCACAGCTTTGTGGGTGGCCCGGTGTGAGTGGGGTTCTGCTGGCCTTTCTGCAGGAGTTGCCAGGCTGCCGCCTGTAAAGAAGAGGTTGTGTCACCCATACCTTCCGCTGGAATTTCTCTCCGGACAGAGGTGAGGAAGGAAAAAAGCAGTGGGGGCCGGGACAGGAGGGGTATCTCAGGCAGGGCAATGGAAAGCTTCTGGAAGAGCGCCCGGGGCCAGGACCACCCTGGCTGGCCTGCAGGCACCAAGTTGGCCTGCGTGCTGTCGCTGGTGTGGCTCCACGGTCCTTCCTCTAGGCTTTCAAGCCCTTGTACATATTCAGGTGTTTTACCTGGAAAGGGTGGGAACAGTTCAGCAGCAGCTGGCCTGGGGCTCAGCTCACGTTTACTCAGAGATGCCTCGGCACGGTCCCCCAGCTTTGCAATGAGGACGCTCCTTGCGTGGGGGGTGGGTTGATGGCTGTATGGGAGATGGTTCCCCACCTCTGACCAATTTCAGAATTGTTTACCACTGGAGCAAGTGCCCTGATAGGGTTTTCCTCTGTATAACTCGTGGGTTCAGGTTTTCTTTTCTTTTATGGTTCAAGTTAGATTTTATTCCTCTTTTATGTATTTATAGATATAAGCATGGAAATAATTCATTCCTATAAATACATCTGTGGGACGGGAAGAACTTTTTTCTGTTTTATTTTAAATTTTATTTTTTAAAATTTTGAAATTTAATTTTATTTATTTTTTTTATATAGCACGTTATTATTAGTTATGTATTTTATGCATATACATGTACACAGGTCAATCCCAAACTCCCAACTCATCCCACCACCACCACCCCATGGCTTCCCACACTTGGTGTCCATACGTTTGTTCTCTACCTCTGTGTCTCTATTTCTTCCCTGCAAACCAGTTCATCTGTACCATTTCTAGGCTCCACATATATGCATTAATAGACAATATTTGTTTTCCTCTTTCTGACTTACTTCATTCTGTATGACAGTCTCTCGATCCATCGATGTCTCTACAAATGACCCAGTTTCATTCCTTTTTATGGCCGAGTAATATTCCATTTCATATATGTACCACATCTTTATCCATTCATCTGTCTGTGGGCATTTAGGTTGCTTCCATTACCTGGCTATTGTAAATAGTGCTGCAATGAACATTGTGGTGAATGTGCCTTTTTGATGTACGGTTTTCTCTGGGTATATGCCCAGAAGTGGGATTGCTGGATCAGATGGTAATTCTATTTCTAGTTTTTTTAAGGAAACTCCATACTGTTCTCCATAGTGACTGTATCAATTTACATTCCCACCAATAGTGGAAGAGGGCTCCTTTTGTCCACACCCTCCCCAGAATTGGTTGTTTGTAGATTTTCTGATGATGCCGATTCTAACAGGTGTGAGGTGAAACCTCATTGTAGTTTTGATTTGCATTTCTCTGATAATTAGTGCTGTTGAGCAGCTTTTCATGTGCGTCTTGGCCATCTCTGTGTCTCCTTTGAAGAAACGTCTCTTTAGATCTTCTGGCCATTTTTTTGGGTTGTTTGTTTTTTTTAATATTAAGCTGCATGAGCTGTTTATATATATTGGAGATTAAACCTCTGTCCATTGATTCGTCTGCAACGATTTTCGCCCATTCTGAGGGATGCCTTTTTCCATTCCCGTGTTTTTTTAACAAAAAAGGAAAGAAAGGAAAAGAAGCAGAACACTAATGTGCGTAAAATATGCCTTTTGAAACGGTCGTTTTGAAATATGGACGTCCTTTGAATATTTTGGTCGATATGTGACCCCAGGATTTGTTTTCAGGGCAGGTGTCATTTACAGGCCTGCAATGATTTTGAATATCAACTGACCATTAGCGTTGGGATTAAAGCTGCTGTTGTGTGAAACGGCCACAAGGTGGCAGCAGTTCACCCTTACCAAATCTGGTTACTAGGGCAAGAGAGCCTCAGTGGAAGTGGTGTTCTAGATTGGAGTTTAGAATGGAATGTGCCAGGAGAAAGCCCCTCACGTTTGTCTCACTACTTCTTGTTCGTGTTTTTAATTTAATTTTTTATTTTTTCTTACAGCAAGTTTGATTACAATGTTTGGCTTGTTGTAGGTGTGGAAGATGTGGTTCTTTTACACATATACACATGTCTGTTCTTCCTGGGATCCTTTTCCCATGTACGTTATGACAGAATGTTGAGTAGTCCTCTCTTGGTATTCTGTAGGTCTTTGGTGATTATATATGTCACCTGTGTTTGTAGATGTCTGTTAACCCCGATATCGTAATGAAACCAATCCTCACACCTTTCCTTTGGTGAACCATAAGTTTGTTTAATGAATCTGTGATTGCCCTTTTCCGTGGAAATATCTGCCCTGGTATCCATTTTTAGGTAACACCTATAAGTGATATGATATGATATGTGTCTTTCACTTTCTGACTTACTACAAGTCACGTGATTACTTCTAGACTCATCTACGGTGCTGCAAATGGCATTGTGTCCTTTTTTCCCTTGGCTTCTCTTCTGCCTTAGCGGGGTCCATTTTCAACAATGTGATTCCCTGAGGGTTGTGGATTAGCTGACCTGGGCAGCCTTACCCTGCCGGCCCGCCCTCCCCAGGTGTGCCTCGTTGAGGTCAATATAAACAGCGCTCCAGGCAGCAATAGCCCCTGAAGCTGTGCCTGACTCCATATTCTCTGCCCCGTCAGCAGTCTCGGGGCTGTGCTGGTGGGAGGGAGTGAGGGGCCACAGCTTTGTGGGTGGCCCGGTGTGAGTGGGGTTCTGCTGGCCTTTCTGCAGGAGTTGCCAGGCTGCCGCCTGTAAAGAAGAGGTTGTGTCACCCATACCTTCCGCTGGAATTTCTCTCCGGACAGAGGTGAGGAAGGAAAAAAGCAGTGGGGGCCGGGACAGGAGGGGTATCTCAGGCAGGGCAATGGAAAGCTTCTGGAAGAGCGCCCGGGACCAGGACCACCCTGGCTGGCCTGCAGGCACCAAGTTGGCCTGCGTGCTGTCGCTGGTGTGGCTCCACAGTCCTTCCTCTAGGCTTTCAAGCCCTTGTACATATTCAGGTGTTTTACCTGGAAAGGGTGGGAACAGTTCAGCAGCAGCTGGCCTGGGGCTCAGCTCACGTTTACTCAGAGATGCCTCGGCACGGTCCCCCAGCTTTGCAATGAGGACGCTCCTTGCGTGGGGGGTGGGTTGATGGCTGTATGGGAGATGGTTCCCCACCTCTGACCAATTTCAGAATTGTTTACCACTGGAGCAAGTGCCCTGATAGGGTTTTCCTCTGTATAACTCGTGGGTTCAGGTTTTCTTTTCTTTTATGGTTCAAGTTAGATTTTATTCCTCTTTTATGTATTTATAGATATAAGCATGGAAATAATTCATTCCTATAAATACATCTGTGGGACGGGAAGAACTTTTTTCTGTTTTATTTTAAATTTTATTTTTTAAAATTTTGAAATTTAATTTTATTTATTTTTTTTATATAGCACGTTATTATTAGTTATGTATTTTATGCATATACATGTACACAGGTCAATCCCAAACTCCCAACTCATCCCACCACCACCACCCCATGGCTTCCCACACTTGGTGTCCATACGTTTGTTCTCTACCTCTGTGTCTCTATTTCTTCCCTGCAAACCAGTTCATCTGTACCATTTCTAGGCTCCACATATATGCATTAATATACAATATTTGTTTTCCTCTTTCTGACTTACTTCATTCTGTATGACAGTCTCTCGATCCATCGATGCCTCTACAAATGACCCAGTTTCATTCCTTTTTATGGCCGAGTAATATTCCATTTCATATATGTACCACATCTTTATCCATTCATCTGTCTGTGGGCATTTAGGTTGCTTCCATTACCTGGCTATTGTAAATAGTGCTGCAATGAACATTGTGGTGAATGTGCCTTTTTGATGTACGGTTTTCTCTGGGTATATGCCCAGAAGTGGGATTGCTGGATCAGATGGTAATTCTATTTCTAGTTTTTTTAAGGAAACTCCATACTGTTCTCCATAGTGACTGTATCAATTTACATTCCCACCAATAGTGGAAGAGGGCTCCTTTTGTCCACACCCTCCCCAGAATTGGTTGTTTGTAGATTTTCTGATGATGCCGATTCTAACAGGTGTGAGGTGAAACCTCATTGTAGTTTTGATTTGCATTTCTCTGATAATTAGTGCTGTTGAGCAGCTTTTCATGTGCGTCTTGGCCATCTCTGTGTCTCCTTTGAAGAAACGTCTCTTTAGATCTTCTGGCCATTTTTTGGGGTTGTTTGTTTTTTTTTTAATATTAAGCTGCATGAGCTTTTTATATATATTGGAGATTAAACCTCTGTCCATTGATTCGTCTGCAACGATTTTCGCCCATTCTGAGGGATGCCTTTTTCCATTCCCGTGTTTTTTTAACAAAAAAGGAAAGAAAGGAAAAGAAGCAGAACACTAATGTGCGTAAAATATGCCTTTTGAAACGGTCGTTTTGAAATATGGACGTCCTTTGAATATTTTGGTCGATATGTGACCCCAGGATTTGTTTTCAGGGCAGGTGTCATTTACAGGCCTGCAATGATTTTGAATATCAACTGACCATTAGCGTTGGGATTAAAGCTGCTGTTGTGTGAAACGGCCACAAGGTGGCAGCAGTTCACCCTTACCAAATCTGGTTACTAGGGCAAGAGAGCCTCAGTGGAAGTGGTGTTCTAGATTGGAGTTTAGAATGGAATGTGCCAGGAGAAAGCCCCTCACGTTTGTCTCACTACTTCTTGTTCGTGTTTTTAATTTAATTTTTTATTTTTTCTTACAGCAAGTTTGATTACAATGTTTGGCTTGTTGTAGGTGTGGAAGATGTGGTTCTTTTACACATATACACATGTCTGTTCTTCCTGGGATCCTTTTCCCATGTACGTTATGACAGAATGTTGAGTAGTCCTCTCTTGGTATTCTGTAGGTCTTTGGTGATTATATATGTCACCTGTGTTTGTAGATGTCTGTTAACCCCGATATCGTAATGAAACCAATCCTCACACCTTTCCTTTGGTGAACCATAAGTTTGTTTAATGAATCTGTGATTGCCCTTTTCCGTGGAAATATCTGCCCTGGTATCCATTTTTAGGTAACACCTATAAGTGATATGATATGATATGTGTCTTTCACTTTCTGACTTACTACAAGTCACGTGATTACTTCTAGACTCATCTACGGTGCTGCAAATGGCATTGTGTCCTTTTTTCCCTTGGCTTCTCTTCTGCCTTAGCGGGGTCCATTTTCAACAATGTGATTCCCTGAGGGTTGTGGATTAGCTGACCTGGGCAGCCTTACCCTGCCGGCCCGCCCTCCCCAGGTGTGCCTCGTTGAGGTCAATATAAACAGCGCTCCAGGCAGCAATAGCCCCTGAAGCTGTGCCTGACTCCATATTCTCTGCCCCGGCAGCGGTCTCGGGGCTGTGCTGGTGGGAGGGAGTGAGGGGCCACAGCTTTGTGGGTGGCCCGGTGTGAGTGGGGTTCTGCTGGCCTTTCTGCAGGAGTTGCCAGGCTGCCGCCTGTAAAGAAGAGGTTGTGTCACCCATACCTTCCGCTGGAATTTCTCTCCGGACAGAGGTGAGGAAGGAAAAAAGCAGTGGGGGCCGGGACAGGAGGGGTATCTCAGGCAGGGCAATGGAAAGCTTCTGGAAGAGCGCCCGGGGCCAGGACCACCCTGGCTGGCCTGCAGGCACCAAGTTGGCCTGCGTGCTGTCGCTGGTGTGGCTCCACGGTCCTTCCTCTAGGCTTTCAAGCCCTTGTACATATTCAGGTGTTTTACCTGGAAAGGGTGGGAACAGTTCAGCAGCAGCTGGCCTGGGGCTCAGCTCACGTTTACTCAGAGATGCCTCGGCACGGTCCCCCAGCTTTGCAATGAGGACGCTCCTTGCGTGGGGGGTGGGTTGATGGCTGTATGGGAGATGGTTCCCCACCTCTGACCAATTTCAGAATTGTTTACCACTGGAGCAAGTGCCCTGATAGGGTTTTCCTCTGTATAACTCGTGGGTTCAGGTTTTCTTTTCTTTTATGGTTCAAGTTAGATTTTATTCCTCTTTTATGTATTTATAGATATAAGCATGGAAATAATTCATTCCTATAAATACATCTGTGGGACGGGAAGAACTTTTTTCTGTTTTATTTTAAATTTTATTTTTTAAAATTTTGAAATTTAATTTTATTTATTATTTTTATATAGCACGTTATTATTAGTTATGTATTTTATGCATATACATGTACACAGGTCAATCCCAAACTCCCAACTCATCCCACCACCACCACCCCATGGCTTCCCACACTTGGTGTCCATACGTTTGTTCTCTACCTCTGTGTCTCTATTTCTTCCCTGCAAACCAGTTCATCTGTACCATTTCTAGGCTCCACATATATGCATTAATAGACAATATTTGTTTTCCTCTTTCTGACTTACTTCATTCTGTATGACAGTCTCTCGATCCATCGATGTCTCTACAAATGACCCAGTTTCATTCCTTTTTATGGCCGAGTAATATTCCATTTCATATATGTACCACATCTTTATCCATTCATCTGTCTGTGGGCATTTAGGTTGCTTCCATTACCTGGCTATTGTAAATAGTGCTGCAATGAACATTGTGGTGAATGTGCCTTTTTGATGTACGGTTTTCTCTGGGTATATGCCCAGAAGTGGGATTGCTGGATCAGATGGTAATTCTATTTCTAGTTTTTTTAAGGAAACTCCATACTGTTCTCCATAGTGACTGTATCAATTTACATTCCCACCAATAGTGGAAGAGGGCTCCTTTTGTCCACACCCTCCCCAGAATTGGTTGTTTGTAGATTTTCTGATGATGCCGATTCTAACAGGTGTGAGGTGAAACCTCATTGTAGTTTTGATTTGCATTTCTCTGATAATTAGTGCTGTTGAGCAGCTTTTCATGTGCGTCTTGGCCATCTCTGTGTCTCCTTTGAAGAAACGTCTCTTTAGATCTTCTGGCCATTTTTTTGGGTTGTTTGTTTTTTTTAATATTAAGCTGCATGAGCTGTTTATATATATTGGAGATTAAACCTCTGTCCATTGATTCGTCTGCAACGATTTTCGCCCATTCTGAGGGATGCCTTTTTCCATTCCCGTGTTTTTTTAACAAAAAAGGAAAGAAAGGAAAAGAAGCAGAACACTAATGTGCGTAAAATATGCCTTTTGAAACGGTCGTTTTGAAATATGGACGTCCTTTGAATATTTTGGTCGATATGTGACCCCAGGATTTGTTTTCAGGGCAGGTGTCATTTACAGGCCTGCAATGATTTTGAATATCAACTGACCATTAGCGTTGGGATTAAAGCTGCTGTTGTGTGAAACGGCCACAAGGTGGCAGCAGTTCACCCTTACCAAATCTGGTTATTAGGGCAAGAGAGCCTCAGTGGAAGTGGTGTTCTAGATTGGAGTTTAGAATGGAATGTGCCAGGAGAAAGCCCCTCACGTTTGTCTCACTACTTCTTGTTCGTGTTTTTAATTTAATTTTTTTATTTTTTCTTACAGCAAGTTTGATTACAATGTTTGGCTTCTTGTAGGTGTGGAAGATGTGGTTCTTTTACACATATACACATGTCTGTTCTTCCTGGGATCCTTTTCCCATGTACGTTATGACAGAATGTTGAGTAGTCCTCTCTTGGTATTCTGTAGGTCTTTGGTGATTATATATGTCACCTGTGTTTGTAGATGTCTGTTAACCCCGATATCGTAATGAAACCAATCCTCACACCTTTCCTTTGGTGAACCATAAGTTTGTTTAATGAATCTGTGATTGCCCTTTTCCGTGGAAATATCTGCCCTGGTATCCATTTTTAGGTAACACCTATAAGTGATATGATATGATATGTGTCTTTCACTTTCTGACTTACTACAAGTCACGTGATTACTTCTAGACTCATCTACGGTGCTGCAAATGGCATTGTGTCCTTTTTTCCCTTGGCTTCTCTTCTGCCTTAGCGGGGTCCATTTTCAACAATGTGATTCCCTGAGGGTTGTGGATTAGCTGACCTGGGCAGCCTTACCCTGCCGGCCCGCCCTCCCCAGGTGTGCCTCGTTGAGGTCAATATAAACAGCGCTCCAGGCAGCAATAGCCCCTGAAGCTGTGCCTGACTCCATATTCTCTGCCCCGTCAGCGGTCTCGGGGGCTGTGCTGGTGGGAGGGAGTGAGGGGCCACAGCTTTGTGGGTGGCCCGGTGTGAGTGGGGTTCTGCTGGCCTTTCTGCAGGAGTTGCCAGGCTGCCGCCTGTAAAGAAGAGGTTGTGTCACCCATACCTTCCGCTGGAATTTCTCTCCGGACAGAGGTGAGGAAGGAAAAAAGCAGTGGGGGCCGGGACAGGAGGGGTATCTCAGGCAGGGCAATGGAAAGCTTCTGGAAGAGCGCCCGGGGCCAGGACCACCCTGGCTGGCCTGCAGGCACCAAGTTGGCCTGCGTGCTGTCGCTGGTGTGGCTCCACGGTCCTTCCTCTAGGCTTTCAAGCCCTTGTACATATTCAGGTGTTTTACCTGGAAAGGGTGGGAACAGTTCAGCAGCAGCTGGCCTGGGGCTCAGCTCACGTTTACTCAGAGATGCCTCGGCACGGTCCCCCAGCTTTGCAATGAGGACGCTCCTTGCGTGGGGGGTGGGTTGATGGCTGTATGGGAGATGGTTCCCCACCTCTGACCAATTTCAGAATTGTTTACCACTGGAGCAAGTGCCCTGATAGGGTTTTCCTCTGTATAACTCGTGGGTTCAGGTTTTCTTTTCTTTTATGGTTCAAGTTAGATTTTATTCCTCTTTTATGTATTTATAGATATAAGCATGGAAATAATTCATTCCTATAAATACATCTGTGGGACGGGAAGAACTTTTTTCTGTTTTATTTTAAATTTTATTTTTTAAAATTTTGAAATTTAATTTTATTTATTTTTTTTATATAGCACGTTATTATTAGTTATGTATTTTATGCATATACATGTACACAGGTCAATCCCAAACTCCCAACTCATCCCACCACCACCACCCCATGGCTTCCCACACTTGGTGTCCATACGTTTGTTCTCTACCTCTGTGTCTCTATTTCTTCCCTGCAAACCAGTTCATCTGTACCATTTCTAGGCTCCACATATATGCATTAATAGACAATATTTGTTTTCCTCTTTCTGACTTACTTCATTCTGTATGACAGTCTCTCGATCCATCGATGTCTCTACAAATGACCCAGTTTCATTCCTTTTTATGGCCGAGTAATATTCCATTTCATATATGTACCACATCTTTATCCATTCATCTGTCTGTGGGCATTTAGGTTGCTTCCATTACCTGGCTATTGTAAATAGTGCTGCAATGAACATTGTGGTGAATGTGCCTTTTTGATGTACGGTTTTCTCTGGGTATATGCCCAGAAGTGGGATTGCTGGATCAGATGGTAATTCTATTTCTAGTTTTTTTAAGGAAACTCCATACTGTTCTCCATAGTGACTGTATCAATTTACATTCCCACCAATAGTGGAAGAGGGCTCCTTTTGTCCACACCCTCCCCAGAATTGGTTGTTTGTAGATTTTCTGATGATGCCGATTCTAACAGGTGTGAGGTGAAACCTCATTGTAGTTTTGATTTGCATTTCTCTGATAATTAGTGCTGTTGAGCAGCTTTTCATGTGCGTCTTGGCCATCTCTGTGTTTCCTTTGAAGAAACGTCTCTTTAGATCTTCTGGCCATTTTTTTGGGTTGTTTGTTTTTTTTAATATTAAGCTGCATGAGCTGTTTATATATATTGGAGATTAAACCTCTGTCCATTGATTCGTCTGCAACGATTTTCGCCCATTCTGAGGGATGCCTTTTTCCATTCCCGTGTTTTTTTAACAAAAAAGGAAAGAAAGGAAAAGAAGCAGAACACTAATGTGCGTAAAATATGCCTTTTGAAACGGTCGTTTTGAAATATGGACGTCCTTTGAATATTTTGGTCGATATGTGACCCCAGGATTTGTTTTCAGGGCAGGTGTCATTTACAGGCCTGCAATGATTTTGAATATCAACTGACCATTAGCGTTGGGATTAAAGCTGCTGTTGTGTGAAACGGCCACAAGGTGGCAGCAGTTCACCCTTACCAAATCTGGTTACTAGGGCAAGAGAGCCTCAGTGGAAGTGGTGTTCTAGATTGGAGTTTAGAATGGAATGTGCCAGGAGAAAGCCCCTCACGTTTGTCTCACTACTTCTTGTTCGTGTTTTTAATTTAATTTTTTATTTTTTCTTACAGCAAGTTTGATTACAATGTTTGGCTTGTTGTAGGTGTGGAAGATGTGGTTCTTTTACACATATACACATGTCTGTTCTTCCTGGGATCCTTTTCCCATGTACGTTATGACAGAATGTTGAGTAGTCCTCTCTTGGTATTCTGTAGGTCTTTGGTGATTATATATGTCACCTGTGTTTGTAGATGTCTGTTAACCCCGATATCGTAATGAAACCAATCCTCACACCTTTCCTTTGGTGAACCATAAGTTTGTTTAATGAATCTGTGATTGCCCTTCTCCGTGGAAATATCTGCCCTGGTATCCCTTTTTAGGTAACACCTATAAGTGATATGATATGATATGTGTCTTTCACTTTCTGACTTACTACAAGTCACGTGATTACTTCTAGACTCATCTACGGTGCTGCAAATGGCATTGTGTCCTTTTTTCCCTTGGCTTCTCTTCTGCCTTAGCGGGGTCCATTTTCAACAATGTGATTCCCTGAGGGTTGTGGATTAGCTGACCTGGGCAGCCTTACCCTGCCGGCCCGCCCTCCCCAGGTGTGCCTCGTTGAGGTCAATATAAACAGCGCTCCAGGCAGCAATAGCCCCTGAAGCTGTGCCTGACTCCATATTCTCTGCCCCGTCAGCGGTCTCGGGGCTGTGCTGGTGGGAGGGAGTGAGGGGCCACAGCTTTGTGGGTGGCCCGGTGTGAGTGGGGTTCTGCTGGCCTTTCTGCAGGAGTTGCCAGGCTGCCGCCTGTAAAGAAGAGGTTGTGTCACCCATACCTTCCGCTGGAATTTCTCTCCGGACAGAGGTGAGGAAGGAAAAAAGCAGTGGGGGCCGGGACAGGAGGGGTATCTCAGGCAGGGCAATGGAAAGCTTCTGGAAGAGCGCCCGGGGCCAGGACCACCCTGGCTGGCCTGCAGGCACCAAGTTGGCCTGCGTGCTGTCGCTGGTGTGGCTCCACGGTCCTTCCTCTAGGCTTTCAAGCCCTTGTACATATTCAGGTGTTTTACCTGGAAAGGGTGGGAACAGTTCAGCAGCAGCTGGCCTGGGGCTCAGCTCACGTTTACTCAGAGATGCCTCGGCACGGTCCCCCAGCTTTGCAATGAGGACGCTCCTTGCGTGGGGGGTGGGTTGATGGCTGTATGGGAGATGGTTCCCCACCTCTGACCAATTTCAGAATTGTTTACCACTGGAGCAAGTGCCCTGATAGGGTTTTCCTCTGTATAACTCGTGGGTTCAGGTTTTCTTTTCTTTTATGGTTCAAGTTAGATTTTATTCCTCTTTTATGTATTTATAGATATAAGCATGGAAATAATTCATTCCTATAAATACATCTGTGGGACGGGAAGAACTTTTTTCTGTTTTATTTTAAATTTTATTTTTTAAAATTTTGAAATTTAATTTTATTTATTTTTTTTATATAGCACGTTATTATTAGTTATGTATTTTATGCATATACATGTACACAGGTCAATCCCAAACTCCCAACTCATCCCACCACCACCACCCCATGGCTTCCCACACTTGGTGTCCATACGTTTGTTCTCTACCTCTGTGTCTCTATTTCTTCCCTGCAAACCAGTTCATCTGTACCATTTCTAGGCTCCACATATATGCATTAATATACAATATTTGTTTTCCTCTTTCTGACTTACTTCATTCTGTATGACAGTCTCTCGATCCATCGATGTCTCTACAAATGACCCAGTTTCATTCCTTTTTATGGCCGAGTAATATTCCATTTCATATATGTACCACATCTTTATCCATTCATCTGTCTGTGGGCATTTAGGTTGCTTCCATTACCTGGCTATTGTAAATAGTGCTGCAATGAACATTGTGGTGAATGTGCCTTTTTGATGTACGGTTTTCTCTGGGTATATGCCCAGAAGTGGGATTGCTGGATCAGATGGTAATTCTATTTCTAGTTTTTTTAAGGAAACTCCATACTGTTCTCCATAGTGACTGTATCAATTTACATTCCCACCAATAGTGGAAGAGGGCTCCTTTTGTCCACACCCTCCCCAGAATTGGTTGTTTGTAGATTTTCTGATGATGCCGATTCTAACAGGTGTGAGGTGAAACCTCATTGTAGTTTTGATTTGCATTTCTCTGATAATTAGTGCTGTTGAGCAGCTTTTCATGTGCGTCTTGGCCATCTCTGTGTCTCCTTTGAAGAAACGTCTCTTTAGATCTTCTGGCCATTTTTTTGGGTTGTTTGTTTTTTTTAATATTAAGCTGCATGAGCTGTTTATATATATTGGAGATTAAACCTCTGTCCATTGATTCGTCTGCAACGATTTTCGCCCATTCTGAGGGATGCCTTTTTCCATTCCCGTGTTTTTTTAACAAAAAAGGAAAGAAAGGAAAAGAAGCAGAACACTAATGTGCGTAAAATATGCCTTTTGAAACGGTCGTTTTGAAATATGGACGTCCTTTGAATATTTTGGTCGATATGTGACCCCAGGATTTGTTTTCAGGGCAGGTGTCATTTACAGGCCTGCAATGATTTTGAATATCAACTGACCATTAGCGTTGGGATTAAAGCTGCTGTTGTGTGAAACGGCCACAAGGTGGCAGCAGTTCACCCTTACCAAATCTGGTTACTAGGGCAAGAGAGCCTCAGTGGAAGTGGTGTTCTAGATTG
Organism: Mesoplodon mirus; assembly: GCF_964341445.2. NCBI lineage: Eukaryota > Metazoa > Chordata > Mammalia > Artiodactyla > Ziphiidae > Mesoplodon > Mesoplodon mirus. Next base: position 118,098,035 of record NC_138984.1, read on the forward strand.
GAGTTTAGAATGGAATGTGCCAGGAGAAAGCCCCTCACGTTTGTCTCACTACTTCTTGTTCGTGTTTTTAATTTAATTTTTTATTTTTTCTTACAGCAAGTTTGATTACAATGTTTGGCTTGTTGTAGGTGTGGAAGATGTGGTTCTTTTACACATATACACATGTCTGTTCTTCCTGGGATCCTTTTCCCATGTACGTTATGACAGAATGTTGAGTAGTCCTCTCTTGGTATTCTGTAGGTCTTTGGTGATTATATATGTCACCTGTGTTTGTAGATGTCTGTTAACCCCGATATCGTAATGAAACCAATCCTCACACCTTTCCTTTGGTGAACCATAAGTTTGTTTAATGAATCTGTGATTGCCCTTCTCCGTGGAAATATCTGCCCTGGTATCCCTTTTTAGGTAACACCTATAAGTGATATGATATGATATGTGTCTTTCACTTTCTGACTTACTACAAGTCACGTGATTACTTCTAGACTCATCTACGGTGCTGCAAATGGCATTGTGTCCTTTTTTCCCTTGGCTTCTCTTCTGCCTTAGCGGGGTCCATTTTCAACAATGTGATTCCCTGAGGGTTGTGGATTAGCTGACCTGGGCAGCCTTACCCTGCCGGCCCGCCCTCCCCAGGTGTGCCTCGTTGAGGTCAATATAAACAGCGCTCCAGGCAGCAATAGCCCCTGAAGCTGTGCCTGACTCCATATTCTCTGCCCCGTCAGCGGTCTCGGGGCTGTGCTGGTGGGAGGGAGTGAGGGGCCACAGCTTTGTGGGTGGCCCGGTGTGAGTGGGGTTCTGCTGGCCTTTCTGCAGGAGTTGCCAGGCTGCCGCCTGTAAAGAAGAGGTTGTGTCACCCATACCTTCCGCTGGAATTTCTCTCCGGACAGAGGTGAGGAAGGAAAAAAGCAGTGGGGGCCGGGACAGGAGGGGTATCTCAGGCAGGGCAATGGAAAGCTTCTGGAAGAGCGCCCGGGGCCAGGACCACCCTGGCTGGCCTGCAGGCACCAAGTTGGCCTGCGTGCTGTCGCTGGTGTGGCTCCACGGTCCTTCCTCTAGGCTTTCAAGCCCTTGTACATATTCAGGTGTTTTACCTGGAAAGGGTGGGAACAGTTCAGCAGCAGCTGGCCTGGGGCTCAGCTCACGTTTACTCAGAGATGCCTCGGCACGGTCCCCCAGCTTTGCAATGAGGACGCTCCTTGCGTGGGGGGTGGGTTGATGGCTGTATGGGAGATGGTTCCCCACCTCTGACCAATTTCAGAATTGTTTACCACTGGAGCAAGTGCCCTGATAGGGTTTTCCTCTGTATAACTCGTGGGTTCAGGTTTTCTTTTCTTTTATGGTTCAAGTTAGATTTTATTCCTCTTTTATGTATTTATAGATATAAGCATGGAAATAATTCATTCCTATAAATACATCTGTGGGACGGGAAGAACTTTTTTCTGTTTTATTTTAAATTTTATTTTTTAAAATTTTGAAATTTAATTTTATTTATTTTTTTTATATAGCACGTTATTATTAGTTATGTATTTTATGCATATACATGTACACAGGTCAATCCCAAACTCCCAACTCATCCCACCACCACCACCCCATGGCTTCCCACACTTGGTGTCCATACGTTTGTTCTCTACCTCTGTGTCTCTATTTCTTCCCTGCAAACCAGTTCATCTGTACCATTTCTAGGCTCCACATATATGCATTAATATACAATATTTGTTTTCCTCTTTCTGACTTACTTCATTCTGTATGACAGTCTCTCGATCCATCGATGTCTCTACAAATGACCCAGTTTCATTCCTTTTTATGGCCGAGTAATATTCCATTTCATATATGTACCACATCTTTATCCATTCATCTGTCTGTGGGCATTTAGGTTGCTTCCATTACCTGGCTATTGTAAATAGTGCTGCAATGAACATTGTGGTGAATGTGCCTTTTTGATGTACGGTTTTCTCTGGGTATATGCCCAGAAGTGGGATTGCTGGATCAGATGGTAATTCTATTTCTAGTTTTTTTAAGGAAACTCCATACTGTTCTCCATAGTGACTGTATCAATTTACATTCCCACCAATAGTGGAAGAGGGCTCCTTTTGTCCACACCCTCCCCAGAATTGGTTGTTTGTAGATTTTCTGATGATGCCGATTCTAACAGGTGTGAGGTGAAACCTCATTGTAGTTTTGATTTGCATTTCTCTGATAATTAGTGCTGTTGAGCAGCTTTTCATGTGCGTCTTGGCCATCTCTGTGTCTCCTTTGAAGAAACGTCTCTTTAGATCTTCTGGCCATTTTTTGGGGTTGTTTGTTTTTTTTAATATTAAGCTGCATGAGCTGTTTATATATATTGGAGATTAAACCTCTGTCCATTGATTCGTCTGCAACGATTTTCGCCCATTCTGAGGGATGCCTTTTTCCATTCCCGTGTTTTTTTAACAAAAAAGGAAAGAAAGGAAAAGAAGCAGAACACTAATGTGCGTAAAATATGCCTTTTGAAACGGTCGTTTTGAAATATGGACGTCCTTTGAATATTTTGGTCGATATGTGACCCCAGGATTTGTTTTCAGGGCAGGTGTCATTTACAGGCCTGCAATGATTTTGAATATCAACTGACCATTAGCGTTGGGATTAAAGCTGCTGTTGTGTGAAACGGCCACAAGGTGGCAGCAGTTCACCCTTACCAAATCTGGTTACTAGGGCAAGAGAGCCTCAGTGGAAGTGGTGTTCTAGATTGGAGTTTAGAATGGAATGTGCCAGGAGAAAGCCCCTCACGTTTGTCTCACTACTTCTTGTTCGTGTTTTTAATTTAATTTTTTATTTTTTCTTACAGCAAGTTTGATTACAATGTTTGGCTTGTTGTAGGTGTGGAAGATGTGGTTCTTTTACACATATACACATGTCTGTTCTTCCTGGGATCCTTTTCCCATGTACGTTATGACAGAATGTTGAGTAGTCCTCTCTTGGTATTCTGTAGGTCTTTGGTGATTATATATGTCACCTGTGTTTGTAGATGTCTGTTAACCCCGATATCGTAATGAAACCAATCCTCACACCTTTCCTTTGGTGAACCATAAGTTTGTTTAATGAATCTGTGATTGCCCTTTTCCGTGGAAATATCTGCCCTGGTATCCATTTTTAGGTAACACCTATAAGTGATATGATATGATATGTGTCTTTCACTTTCTGACTTACTACAAGTCACGTGATTACTTCTAGACTCATCTACGGTGCTGCAAATGGCATTGTGTCCTTTTTTCCCTTGGCTTCTCTTCTGCCTTAGCGGGGTCCATTTTCAACAATGTGATTCCCTGAGGGTTGTGGATTAGCTGACCTGGGCAGCCTTACCCTGCCGGCCCGCCCTCCCCAGGTGTGCCTCGTTGAGGTCAATATAAACAGCGCTCCAGGCAGCAATAGCCCCTGAAGCTGTGCCTGACTCCATATTCTCTGCCCCGTCAGCGGTCTCGGGGCTGTGCTGGTGGGAGGGAGTGAGGGGCCACAGCTTTGTGGGTGGCCCGGTGTGAGTGGGGTTCTGCTGGCCTTTCTGCAGGAGTTGCCAGGCTGCCGCCTGTAAAGAAGAGGTTGTGTCACCCATACCTTCCGCTGGAATTTCTCTCCGGACAGAGGTGAGGAAGGAAAAAAGCAGTGGGGGCCGGGACAGGAGGGGTATCTCAGGCAGGGCAATGGAAAGCTTCTGGAAGAGCGCCCGGGGCCAGGACCACCCTGGCTGGCCTGCAGGCACCAAGTTGGCCTGCGTGCTGTCGCTGGTGTGGCTCCACGGTCCTTCCTCTAGGCTTTCAAGCCCTTGTACATATTCAGGTGTTTTACCTGGAAAGGGTGGGAACAGTTCAGCAGCAGCTGGCCTGGGGCTCAGCTCACGTTTACTCAGAGATGCCTCGGCACGGTCCCCCAGCTTTGCAATGAGGACGCTCCTTGCGTGGGGGGTGGGTTGATGGCTGTATGGGAGATGGTTCCCCACCTCTGACCAATTTCAGAATTGTTTACCACTGGAGCAAGTGCCCTGATAGGGTTTTCCTCTGTATAACTCGTGGGTTCAGGTTTTCTTTTCTTTTATGGTTCAAGTTAGATTTTATTCCTCTTTTATGTATTTATAGATATAAGCATGGAAATAATTCATTCCTATAAATACATCTGTGGGACGGGAAGAACTTTTTTCTGTTTTATTTTAAATTTTATTTTTTAAAATTTTGAAATTTAATTTTATTTATTTTTTTTATATAGCACGTTATTATTAGTTATGTATTTTATGCATATACATGTACACAGGTCAATCCCAAACTCCCAACTCATCCCACCACCACCACCCCATGGCTTCCCACACTTGGTGTCCATACGTTTGTTCTCTACCTCTGTGTCTCTATTTCTTCCCTGCAAACCAGTTCATCTGTACCATTTCTAGGCTCCACATATATGCATTAATAGACAATATTTGTTTTCCTCTTTCTGACTTACTTCATTCTGTATGACAGTCTCTCGATCCATCGATGCCTCTACAAATGACCCAGTTTCATTCCTTTTTATGGCCGAGTAATATTCCATTTCATATATGTACCACATCTTTATCCATTCATCTGTCTGTGGGCATTTAGGTTGCTTCCATTACCTGGCTATTGTAAATAGTGCTGCAATGAACATTGTGGTGAATGTGCCTTTTTGATGTACGGTTTTCTCTGGGTATATGCCCAGAAGTGGGATTGCTGGATCAGATGGTAATTCTATTTCTAGTTTTTTTAAGGAAACTCCATACTGTTCTCCATAGTGACTGTATCAATTTACATTCCCACCAATAGTGGAAGAGGGCTCCTTTTGTCCACACCCTCCCCAGAATTGGTTGTTTGTAGATTTTCTGATGATGCCGATTCTAACAGGTGTGAGGTGAAACCTCATTGTAGTTTTGATTTGCATTTCTCTGATAATTAGTGCTGTTGAGCAGCTTTTCATGTGCGTCTTGGCCATCTCTGTGTCTCCTTTGAAGAAACGTCTCTTTAGATCTTCTGGCCATTTTTTGGGGTTGTTTGTTTTTTTTAATATTAAGCTGCATGAGCTGTTTATATATATTGGAGATTAAACCTCTGTCCATTGATTCGTCTGCAACGATTTTCGCCCATTCTGAGGGATGCCTTTTTCCATTCCCGTGTTTTTTTAACAAAAAAGGAAAGAAAGGAAAAGAAGCAGAACACTAATGTGCGTAAAATATGCCTTTTGAAACGGTCGTTTTGAAATATGGACGTCCTTTGAATATTTTGGTCGATATGTGACCCCAGGATTTGTTTTCAGGGCAGGTGTCATTTACAGGCCTGCAATGATTTTGAATATCAACTGACCATTAGCGTTGGGATTAAAGCTGCTGTTGTGTGAAACGGCCACAAGGTGGCAGCAGTTCACCCTTACCAAATCTGGTTACTAGGGCAAGAGAGCCTCAGTGGAAGTGGTGTTCTAGATTGGAGTTTAGAATGGAATGTGCCAGGAGAAAGCCCCTCACGTTTGTCTCACTACTTCTTGTTCGTGTTTTTAATTTAATTTTTTATTTTTTCTTACAGCAAGTTTGATTACAATGTTTGGCTTGTTGTAGGTGTGGAAGATGTGGTTCTTTTACACATATACACATGTCTGTTCTTCCTGGGATCCTTTTCCCATGTACGTTATGACAGAATGTTGAGTAGTCCTCTCTTGGTATTCTGTAGGTCTTTGGTGATTATATATGTCACCTGTGTTTGTAGATGTCTGTTAACCCCGATATCGTAATGAAACCAATCCTCACACCTTTCCTTTGGTGAACCATAAGTTTGTTTAATGAATCTGTGATTGCCCTTTTCCGTGGAAATATCTGCCCTGGTATCCATTTTTAGGTAACACCTATAAGTGATATGATATGATATGTGTCTTTCACTTTCTGACTTACTACAAGTCACGTGATTACTTCTAGACTCATCTACGGTGCTGCAAATGGCATTGTGTCCTTTTTTCCCTTGGCTTCTCTTCTGCCTTAGCGGGGTCCATTTTCAACAATGTGATTCCCTGAGGGTTGTGGATTAGCTGACCTGGGCAGCCTTACCCTGCCGGCCCGCCCTCCCCAGGTGTGCCTCGTTGAGGTCAATATAAACAGCGCTCCAGGCAGCAATAGCCCCTGAAGCTGTGCCTGACTCCATATTCTCTGCCCCGTCAGCGGTCTCGGGGCTGTGCTGGTGGGAGGGAGTGAGGGGCCACAGCTTTGTGGGTGGCCCGGTGTGAGTGGGGTTCTGCTGGCCTTTCTGCAGGAGTTGCCAGGCTGCCGCCTGTAAAGAAGAGGTTGTGTCACCCATACCTTCCGCTGGAATTTCTCTCCGGACAGAGGTGAGGAAGGAAAAAAGCAGTGGGGGCCGGGACAGGAGGGGTATCTCAGGCAGGGCAATGGAAAGCTTCTGGAAGAGCGCCCGGGGCCAGGACCACCCTGGCTGGCCTGCAGGCACCAAGTTGGCCTGCGTGCTGTCGCTGGTGTGGCTCCACGGTCCTTCCTCTAGGCTTTCAAGCCCTTGTACATATTCAGGTGTTTTACCTGGAAAGGGTGGGAACAGTTCAGCAGCAGCTGGCCTGGGGCTCAGCTCACGTTTACTCAGAGATGCCTCGGCACGGTCCCCCAGCTTTGCAATGAGGACGCTCCTTGCGTGGGGGGTGGGTTGATGGCTGTATGGGAGATGGTTCCCCACCTCTGACCAATTTCAGAATTGTTTACCACTGGAGCAAGTGCCCTGATAGGGTTTTCCTCTGTATAACTCGTGGGTTCAGGTTTTCTTTTCTTTTATGGTTCAAGTTAGATTTTATTCCTCTTTTATGTATTTATAGATATAAGCATGGAAATAATTCATTCCTATAAATACATCTGTGGGACGGGAAGAACTTTTTTCTGTTTTATTTTAAATTTTATTTTTTAAAATTTTGAAATTTAATTTTATTTATTTTTTTTATATAGCACGTTATTATTAGTTATGTATTTTATGCATATACATGTACACAGGTCAATCCCAAACTCCCAACTCATCCCACCACCACCACCCCATGGCTTCCCACACTTGGTGTCCATACGTTTGTTCTCTACCTCTGTGTCTCTATTTCTTCCCTGCAAACCAGTTCATCTGTACCATTTCTAGGCTCCACATATATGCATTAATATACAATATTTGTTTTCCTCTTTCTGACTTACTTCATTCTGTATGACAGTCTCTCGATCCATCGATGTCTCTACAAATGACCCAGTTTCATTCCTTTTTAAGGCCGAGTAATATTCCATTTCATATATGTACCACATCTTTATCCATTCATCTGTCTGTGGGCATTTAGGTTGCTTCCATTACCTGGCTATTGTAAATAGTGCTGCAATGAACATTGTGGTGAATGTGCCTTTTTGATGTACGGTTTTCTCTGGGTATATGCCCAGAAGTGGGATTGCTGGATCAGATGGTAATTCTATTTCTAGTTTTTTTAAGGAAACTCCATACTGTTCTCCATAGTGACTGTATCAATTTACATTCCCACCAATAGTGGAAGAGGGCTCCTTTTGTCCACACCCTCCCCAGAATTGGTTGTTTGTAGATTTTCTGATGATGCCGATTCTAACAGGTGTGAGGTGAAACCTCATTGTAGTTTTGATTTGCATTTCTCTGATAATTAGTGCTGTTGAGCAGCTTTTCATGTGCGTCTTGGCCATCTCTGTGTCTCCTTTGAAGAAACGTCTCTTTAGATCTTCTGGCCATTTTTTGGGGTTGTTTGTTTTTTTTAATATTAAGCTGCATGAGCTGTTTATATATATTGGAGATTAAACCTCTGTCCATTGATTCGTCTGCAACGATTTTCGCCCATTCTGAGGGATGCCTTTTTCCATTCCCGTGTTTTTTTAACAAAAAAGGAAAGAAAGGAAAAGAAGCAGAACACTAATGTGCGTAAAATATGCCTTTTGAAACGGTCGTTTTGAAATATGGACGTCCTTTGAATATTTTGGTCGATATGTGACCCCAGGATTTGTTTTCAGGGCAGGTGTCATTTACAGGCCTGCAATGATTTTGAATATCAACTGACCATTAGCGTTGGGATTAAAGCTGCTGTTGTGTGAAACGGCCACAAGGTGGCAGCAGTTCACCCTTACGAAATCTGGTTACTAGGGCAAGAGAGCCTCAGTGGAAGTGGTGTTCTAGATTGGAGTTTAGAATGGAATGTGCCAGGAGAAAGCCCCTCACGTTTGTCTCACTACTTCTTGTTCGTGTTTTTAATTTAATTTTTTATTTTTTCTTACAGCAAGTTTGATTACAATGTTTGGCTTGTTGTAGGTGTGGAAGATGTGGTTCTTTTACACATATACACATGTCTGTTCTTCCTGGGATCCTTTTCCCATGTACGTTATGACAGAATGTTGAGTAGTCCTCTCTTGGTATTCTGTAGGTCTTTGGTGATTATATATGTCACCTGTGTTTGTAGATGTCTGTTAACCCCGATATCGTAATGAAACCAATCCTCACACCTTTCCTTTGGTGAACCATAAGTTTGTTTAATGAATCTGTGATTGCCCTTTTCCGTGGAAATATCTGCCCTGGTATCCATTTTTAGGTAACACCTATAAGTGATATGATATGATATGTGTCTTTCACTTTCTGACTTACTACAAGTCACGTGATTACTTCTAGACTCATCTACGGTGCTGCAAATGGCATTGTGTCCTTTTTTCCCTTGGCTTCTCTTCTGCCTTAGCGGGGTCCATTTTCAACAATGTGATTCCCTGAGGGTTGTGGATTAGCTGACCTGGGCAGCCTTACCCTGCCGGCCCGCCCTCCCCAGGTGTGCCTCGTTGAGGTCAATATAAACAGCGCTCCAGGCAGCAATAGCCCCTGAAGCTGTGCCTGACTCCATATTCTCTGCCCCGTCAGCGGTCTCGGGGCTGTGCTGGTGGGAGGGAGTGAGGGGCCACAGCTTTGTGGGTGGCCCGGTGTGAGTGGGGTTCTGCTGGCCTTTCTGCAGGAGTTGCCAGGCTGCCGCCTGTAAAGAAGAGGTTGTGTCACCCATACCTTCCGCTGGAATTTCTCTCCGGACAGAGGTGAGGAAGGAAAAAAGCAGTGGGGGCCGGGACAGGAGGGGTATCTCAGGCAGGGCAATGGAAAGCTTCTGGAAGAGCGCCCGGGGCCAGGACCACCCTGGCTGGCCTGCAGGCACCAAGTTGGCCTGCGTGCTGTCGCTGGTGTGGCTCCACGGTCCTTCCTCTAGGCTTTCAAGCCCTTGTACATATTCAGGTGTTTTACCTGGAAAGGGTGGGAACAGTTCAGCAGCAGCTGGCCTGGGGCTCAGCTCACGTTTACTCAGAGATGCCTCGGCACGGTCCCCCAGCTTTGCAATGAGGACGCTCCTTGCGTGGGGGGTGGGTTGATGGCTGTATGGGAGATGGTTCCCCACCTCTGACCAATTTCAGAATTGTTTACCACTGGAGCAAGTGCCCTGATAGGGTTTTCCTCTGTATAACTCGTGGGTTCAGGTTTTCTTTTCTTTTATGGTTCAAGTTAGATTTTATTCCTCTTTTATGTATTTATAGATATAAGCATGGAAATAATTCATTCCTATAAATACATCTGTGGGACGGGAAGAACTTTTTTCTGTTTTATTTTAAATTTTATTTTTTAAAATTTTGAAATTTAATTTTATTTATTTTTTTTATATAGCACGTTATTATTAGTTATGTATTTTATGCATATACATGTACACAGGTCAATCCCAAACTCCCAACTCATCCCACCACCACCACCCCATGGCTTCCCACACTTGGTGTCCATACGTTTGTTCTCTACCTCTGTGTCTCTATTTCTTCCCTGCAAACCAGTTCATCTGTACCATTTCTAGGCTCCACATATATGCATTAATATACAATATTTGTTTTCCTCTTTCTGACTTACTTCATTCTGTATGACAGTCTCTCGATCCATCGATGTCTCTACAAATGACCCAGTTTCATTCCTTTTTATGGCCGAGTAATATTCCATTTCATATATGTACCACATCTTTATCCATTCATCTGTCTGTGGGCATTTAGGTTGCTTCCATTACCTGGCTATTGTAAATAGTGCTGCAATGAACATTGTGGTGAATGTGCCTTTTTGATGTACGGTTTTCTCTGGGTATATGCCCAGAAGTGGGATTGCTGGATCAGATGGTAATTCTATTTCTAGTTTTTTTAAGGAAACTCCATACTGTTCTCCATAGTGACTGTATCAATTTACATTCCCACCAATAGTGGAAGAGGGCTCCTTTTGTCCACACCCTCCCCAGAATTGGTTGTTTGTAGATTTTCTGATGATGCCGATTCTAACAGGTGTGAGGTGAAACCTCATTGTAGTTTTGATTTGCATTTCTCTGATAATTAGTGCTGTTGAGCAGCTTTTCATGTGCGTCTTGGCCATCTCTGTGTCTCCTTTGAAGAAACGTCTCTTTAGATCTTCTGGCCATTTTTTTGGGTTGTTTGTTTTTTTTTAATATTAAGCTGCATGAGCTGTTTATATATATTGGAGATTAAACCTCTGTCCATTGATTCGTCTGCAACGATTTTCGCCCATTCTGAGGGATGCCTTTTTCCATTCCCATGTTTTTTTAACAAAAAAGGAAAGAAAGGAAAAGAAGCAGAACACTAATGTGCGTAAAATATGCCTTTTGAAACGGTCGTTTTGAAATATGGACGTCCTTTGAATATTTTGGTCGATATGTGACCCCAGGATTTGTTTTCAGGGCAGGTGTCATTTACAGGCCTGCAATGATTTTGAATATCAACTGACCATTAGCGTTGGGATTAAAGCTGCTGTTGTGTGAAACGGCCACAAGGTGGCAGCAGTTCACCCTTACCAAATCTGGTTACTAGGGCAAGAGAGCCTCAGTGGAAGTGGTGTTCTAGATTGGAGTTTAGAATGGAATGTGCCAGGAGAAAGCCCCTCACGTTTGTCTCACTACTTCTTGTTCGTGTTTTTAATTTAATTTTTTATTTTTTCTTACAGCAAGTTTGATTACAATGTTTGGCTTGTTGTAGGTGTGGAAGATGTGGTTCTTTTACACATATACACATGTCTGTTCTTCCTGGGATCCTTTTCCCATGTACGTTATGACAGAATGTTGAGTAGTCCTCTCTTGGTATTCTGTAGGTCTTTGGTGATTATATATGTCACCTGTGTTTGTAGATGTCTGTTAACCCCGATATCGTAATGAAACCAATCCTCACACCTTTCCTTTGGTGAACCATAAGTTTGTTTAATGAATCTGTGATTGCCCTTTTCCGTGGAAATATCTGCCCTGGTATCCATTTTTAGGTAACACCTATAAGTGATATGATATGATATGTGTCTTTCACTTTCTGACTTACTACAAGTCACGTGATTACTTCTAGACTCATCTACGGTGCTGCAAATGGCATTGTGTCCTTTTTTCCCTTGGCTTCTCTTCTGCCTTAGCGGGGTCCATTTTCAACAATGTGATTCCCTGAGGGTTGTGGATTAGCTGACCTGGGCAGCCTTACCCTGCCGGCCCGCCCTCCCCAGGTGTGCCTCGTTGAGGTCAATATAAACAGCGCTCCAGGCAGCAATAGCCCCTGAAGCTGTGCCTGACTCCATATTCTCTGCCCCGTCAGCGGTCTCGGGGCTGTGCTGGTGGGAGGGAGTGAGGGGCCACAGCTTTGTGGGTGGCCCGGTGTGAGTGGGGTTCTGCTGGCCTTTCTGCAGGAGTTGCCAGGCTGCCGCCTGTAAAGAAGAGGTTGTGTCACCCATACCTTCCGCTGGAATTTCTCTCCGGACAGAGGTGAGGAAGGAAAAAAGCAGTGGGGGCCGGGACAGGAGGGGTATCTCAGGCAGGGCAATGGAAAGCTTCTGGAAGAGCGCCCGGGGCCAGGACCACCCTGGCTGGCCTGCAGGCACCAAGTTGGCCTGCGTGCTGTCGCTGGTGTGGCTCCACGGTCCTTCCTCTAGGCTTTCAAGCCCTTGTACATATTCAGGTGTTTTACCTGGAAAGGGTGGGAACAGTTCAGCAGCAGCTGGCCTGGGGCTCAGCTCACGTTTACTCAGAGATGCCTCGGCACGGTCCCCCAGCTTTGCAATGAGGACGCTCCTTGCGTGGGGGGTGGGTTGATGGCTGTATGGGAGATGGTTCCCCACCTCTGACCAATTTCAGAATTGTTTACCACTGGAGCAAGTGCCCTGATAGGGTTTTCCTCTGTATAACTCGTGGGTTCAGGTTTTCTTTTCTTTTATGGTTCAAGTTAGATTTTATTCCTCTTTTATGTATTTATAGATATAAGCATGGAAATAATTCATTCCTATAAATACATCTGTGGGACGGGAAGAACTTTTTTCTGTTTTATTTTAAATTTTATTTTTTAAAATTTTGAAATTTAATTTTATTTATTTTTTTTATATAGCACGTTATTATTAGTTATGTATTTTATGCATATACATGTACACAGGTCAATCCCAAACTCCCAACTCATCCCACCACCACCACCCCATGGCTTCCCACACTTGGTGTCCATACGTTTGTTCTCTACCTCTGTGTCTCTATTTCTTCCCTGCAAACCAGTTCATCTGTACCATTTCTAGGCTCCACATATATGCATTAATATACAATATTTGTTTTCCTCTTTCTGACTTACTTCATTCTGTATGACAGTCTCTCGATCCATCGATGTCTCTACAAATGACCCAGTTTCATTCCTTTTTATGGCCGAGTAATATTCCATTTCATATATGTACCACATCTTTATCCATTCATCTGTCTGTGGGCATTTAGGTTGCTTCCATTACCTGGCTATTGTAAATAGTGCTGCAATGAACATTGTGGTGAATGTGCCTTTTTGATGTACGGTTTTCTCTGGGTATATGCCCAGAAGTGGGATTGCTGGATCAGATGGTAATTCTATTTCTAGTTTTTTTAAGGAAACTCCATACTGTTCTCCATAGTGACTGTATCAATTTACATTCCCACCAATAGTGGAAGAGGGCTCCTTTTGTCCACACCCTCCTCAGAATTGGTTGTTTGTAGATTTTCTGATGATGCCGATTCTAACAGGTGTGAGGTGAAACCTCATTGTAGTTTTGATTTGCATTTCTCTGATAATTAGTGCTGTTGAGCAGCTTTTCATGTGCGTCTTGGCCATCTCTGTGTCTCCTTTGAAGAAACGTCTCTTTAGATCTTCTGGCCATTTTTTGGGGTTGTTTGTTTTTTTTTAATATTAAGCTGCATGAGCTGTTTATATATATTGGAGATTAAACCTCTGTCCATTGATTCGTCTGCAACGATTTTCGCCCATTCTGAGGGATGCCTTTTTCCATTCCCGTGTTTTTTTAACAAAAAAGGAAAGAAAGGAAAAGAAGCAGAACACTAATGTGCGTAAAATATGCCTTTTGAAACGGTCGTTTTGAAATATGGACGTCCTTTGAATATTTTGGTCGATATGTGACCCCAGGATTTGTTTTCAGGGCAGGTGTCATTTACAGGCCTGCAATGATTTTGAATATCAACTGACCATTAGCGTTGGGATTAAAGCTGCTGTTGTGTGAAACGGCCACAAGGTGGCAGCAGTTCACCCTTACCAAATCTGGTTACTAGGGCAAGAGAGCCTCAGTGGAAGTGGTGTTCTAGATTGGAGTTTAGAATGGAATGTGCCAGGAGAAAGCCCCTCACGTTTGTCTCACTACTTCTTGTTCGTGTTTTTAATTTAATTTTTTATTTTTTCTTACAGCAAGTTTGATTACAATGTTTGGCTTGTTGTAGGTGTGGAAGATGTGGTTCTTTTACACATATACACATGTCTGTTCTTCCTGGGATCCTTTTCCCATGTACGTTATGACAGAATGTTGAGTAGTCCTCTCTTGGTATTCTGTAGGTCTTTGGTGATTATATATGTCACCTGTGTTTGTAGATGTCTGTTAACCCCGATATCGTAATGAAACCAATCCTCACACCTTTCCTTTGGTGAACCATAAGTTTGTTTAATGAATCTGTGATTGCCCTTCTCCGTGGAAATATCTGCCCTGGTATCCCTTTTTAGGTAACACCTATAAGTGATATGATATGATATGTGTCTTTCACTTTCTGACTTACTACAAGTCACGTGATTACTTCTAGACTCATCTACGGTGCTGCAAATGGCATTGTGTCCTTTTTTCCCTTGGCTTCTCTTCTGCCTTAGCGGGGTCCATTTTCAACAATGTGATTCCCTGAGGGTTGTGGATTAGCTGACCTGGGCAGCCTTACCCTGCCGGCCCGCCCTCCCCAGGTGTGCCTCGTTGAGGTCAATATAAACAGCGCTCCAGGCAGCAATAGCCCCTGAAGCTGTGCCTGACTCCATATTCTCTGCCCCGTCAGCGGTCTCGGGGCTGTGCTGGTGGGAGGGAGTGAGGGGCCACAGCTTTGTGGGTGGCCCGGTGTGAGTGGGGTTCTGCTGGCCTTTCTGCAGGAGTTGCCAGGCTGCCGCCTGTAAAGAAGAGGTTGTGTCACCCATACCTTCCGCTGGAATTTCTCTCCGGACAGAGGTGAGGAAGGAAAAAAGCAGTGGGGGCCGGGACAGGAGGGGTATCTCAGGCAGGGCAATGGAAAGCTTCTGGAAGAGCGCCCGGGGCCAGGACCACCCTGGCTGGCCTGCAGGCACCAAGTTGGCCTGCGTGCTGTCGCTGGTGTGGCTCCACGGTCCTTCCTCTAGGCTTTCAAGCCCTTGTACATATTCAGGTGTTTTACCTGGAAAGGGTGGGAACAGTTCAGCAGCAGCTGGCCTGGGGCTCAGCTCACGTTTACTCAGAGATGCCTCGGCACGGTCCCCCAGCTTTGCAATGAGGACGCTCCTTGCGTGGGGGGTGGGTTGATGGCTGTATGGGAGATGGTTCCCCACCTCTGACCAATTTCAGAATTGTTTACCACTGGAGCAAGTGCCCTGATAGGGTTTTCCTCTGTATAACTCGTGGGTTCAGGTTTTCTTTTCTTTTATGGTTCAAGTTAGATTTTATTCCTCTTTTATGTATTTATAGATATAAGCATGGAAATAATTCATTCCTATAAATACATCTGTGGGACGGGAAGAACTTTTTTCTGTTTTATTTTAAATTTTATTTTTTAAAATTTTGAAATTTAATTTTATTTATTTTTTTTATATAGCACGTTATTATTAGTTATGTATTTTATGCATATACATGTACACAGGTCAATCCCAAACTCCCAACTCATCCCACCACCACCACCCCATGGCTTCCCACACTTGGTGTCCATACGTTTGTTCTCTACCTCTGTGTCTCTATTTCTTCCCTGCAAACCAGTTCATCTGTACCATTTCTAGGCTCCACATATATGCATTAATATACAATATTTGTTTTCCTCTTTCTGACTTACTTCATTCTGTATGACAGTCTCTCGATCCATCGATGTCTCTACAAATGACCCAGTTTCATTCCTTTTTATGGCCGAGTAATATTCCATTTCATATATGTACCACATCTTTATCCATTCATCTGTCTGTGGGCATTTAGGTTGCTTCCATTACCTGGCTATTGTAAATAGTGCTGCAATGAACATTGTGGTGAATGTGCCTTTTTGATGTACGGTTTTCTCTGGGTATATGCCCAGAAGTGGGATTGCTGGATCAGATGGTAATTCTATTTCTAGTTTTTTTAAGGAAACTCCATACTGTTCTCCATAGTGACTGTATCAATTTACATTCCCACCAATAGTGGAAGAGGGCTCCTTTTGTCCACACCCTCCCCAGAATTGGTTGTTTGTAGATTTTCTGATGATGCCGATTCTAACAGGTGTGAGGTGAAACCTCATTGTAGTTTTGATTTGCATTTCTCTGATAATTAGTGCTGTTGAGCAGCTTTTCATGTGCGTCTTGGCCATCTCTGTGTCTCCTTTGAAGAAACGTCTCTTTAGATCTTCTGGCCATTTTTTGGGGTTGTTTGGTTTTTTTAATATTAAGCTGCATGAGCTGTTTATATATATTGGAGATTAAACCTCTGTCCATTGATTCGTCTGCAACGATTTTCGCCCATTCTGAGGGATGCCTTTTTCCATTCCCGTGTTTTTTTAACAAAAAAGGAAAGAAAGGAAAAGAAGCAGAACACTAATGTGCGTAAAATATGCCTTTTGAAACGGTCGTTTTGAAATATGGACGTCCTTTGAATATTTTGGTCGATATGTGACCCCAGGATTTGTTTTCAGGGCAGGTGTCATTTACAGGCCTGCAATGATTTTGAATATCAACTGACCATTAGCGTTGGGATTAAAGCTGCTGTTGTGTGAAACGGCCACAAGGTGGCAGCAGTTCACCCTTACCAAATCTGGTTACTAGGGCAAGAGAGCCTCAGTGGAAGTGGTGTTCTAGATTGGAGTTTAGAATGGAATGTGCCAGGAGAAAGCCCCTCACGTTTGTCTCACTACTTCTTGTTCGTGTTTTTAATTTAATTTTTTATTTTTTCTTACAGCAAGTTTGATTACAATGTTTGGCTTGTTGTAGGTGTGGAAGATGTGGTTCTTTTACACATATACACATGTCTGTTCTTCCTGGGATCCTTTTCCCATGTACGTTATGACAGAATGTTGAGTAGTCCTCTCTTGGTATTCTGTAGGTCTTTGGTGATTATATATGTCACCTGTGTTTGTAGATGTCTGTTAACCCCGATATCATAATGAAACCAATCCTCACACCTTTCCTTTGGTGAACCATAAGTTTGTTTAATGAATCTGTGATTGCCCTTCTCCGTGGAAATATCTGCCCTGGTATCCATTTTTAGGTAACACCTATAAGTGATATGATATGATATGTGTCTTTCACTTTCTGACTTACTACAAGTCACGTGATTACTTCTAGACTCATCTACGGTGCTGCAAATGGCATTGTGTCCTTTTTTCCCTTGGCTTCTCTTCTGCCTTAGCGGGGTCCATTTTCAACAATGTGATTCCCTGAGGGTTGTGGATTAGCTGACCTGGGCAGCCTTACCCTGCCGGCCCGCCCTCCCCAGGTGTGCCTCGTTGAGGTCAATATAAACAGCGCTCCAGGCAGCAATAGCCCCTGAAGCTGTGCCTGACTCCATATTCTCTGCCCCGGCAGCGGTCTCGGGGCTGTGCTGGTGGGAGGGAGTGAGGGGCCACAGCTTTGTGGGTGGCCCGGTGTGAGTGGGGTTCTGCTGGCCTTTCTGCAGGAGTTGCCAGGCTGCCGCCTGTAAAGAAGAGGTTGTGTCACCCATACCTTCCGCTGGAATTTCTCTCCGGACAGAGGTGAGGAAGGAAAAAAGCAGTGGGGGCCGGGACAGGAGGGGTATCTCAGGCAGGGCAATGGAAAGCTTCTGGAAGAGCGCCCGGGGCCAGGACCACCCTGGCTGGCCTGCCTGCACCAAGTTGGCCTGCGTGCTGTCGCTGGTGTGGCTCCACGGTCCTTCCTCTAGGCTTTCAAGCCCTTGTACATATTCAGGTGTTTTACCTGGAAAGGGTGGGAACAGTTCAGCAGCAGCTGGCCTGGGGCTCAGCTCACGTTTACTCAGAGATGCCTCGGCACGGTCCCCCAGCTTTGCAATGAGGACGCTCCTTGCGTGGGGGGTGGGTTGATGGCTGTATGGGAGATGGTTCCCCACCTCTGACCAATTTCAGAATTGTTTACCACTGGAGCAAGTGCCCTGATAGGGTTTTCCTCTGTATAACTCGTGGGTTCAGGTTTTCTTTTCTTTTATGGTTCAAGTTAGATTTTATTCCTCTTTTATGTATTTATAGATATAAGCATGGAAATAATTCATTCCTATAAATACATCTGTGGGACGGGAAGAACTTTTTTCTGTTTTATTTTAAATTTTATTTTTTAAAATTTTGAAATTTAATTTTATTTATTTTTTTATATAGCACGTTATTATTAGTTATGTATTTTATGCATATACATGTACACAGGTCAATCCCAAACTCCCAACTCATCCCACCACCACCACCCCATGGCTTCCCACACTTGGTGTCCATACGTTTGTTCTCTACCTCTGTGTCTCTATTTCTTCCCTGCAAACCAGTTCATCTGTACCATTTCTAGGCTCCACATATATGCATTAATAGACAATATTTGTTTTCCTCTTTCTGACTTACTTCATTCTGTATGACAGTCTCTCGATCCATCGATGTCTCTACAAATGACCCAGTTTCATTCCTTTTTATGGCCGAGTAATATTCCATTTCATATATGTACCACATCTTTATCCATTCATCTGTCTGTGGGCATTTAGGTTGCTTCCATTACCTGGCTATTGTAAATAGTGCTGCAATGAACATTGTGGTGAATGTGCCTTTTTGATGTACGGTTTTCTCTGGGTATATGCCCAGAAGTGGGATTGCTGGATCAGATGGTAATTCTATTTCTAGTTTTTTTAAGGAAACTCCATACTGTTCTCCATAGTGACTGTATCAATTTACATTCCCACCAATAGTGGAAGAGGGCTCCTTTTGTCCACACCCTCCCCAGAATTGGTTGTTTGTAGATTTTCTGATGATGCCGATTCTAACAGGTGTGAGGTGAAACCTCATTGTAGTTTTGATTTGCATTTCTCTGATAATTAGTGCTGTTGAGCAGCTTTTCATGTGCGTCTTGGCCATCTCTGTGTCTCCTTTGAAGAAACGTCTCTTTAGATCTTCTGGCCATTTTTTTGGGTTGTTTGTTTTTTTTTAATATTAAGCTGCATGAGCTGTTTATATATATTGGAGATTAAACCTCTGTCCATTGATTCGTCTGCAACGATTTTCGCCCATTCTGAGGGATGCCTTTTTCCATTCCCGTGTTTTTTTAACAAAAAAGGAAAGAAAGGAAAAGAAGCAGAACACTAATGTGCGTAAAATATGCCTTTTGAAACGGTCGTTTTGAAATATGGACGTCCTTTGAATATTTTGGTCGATATGTGACCCCAGGATTTGTTTTCAGGGCAGGTGTCATTTACAGGCCTGCAATGATTTTGAATATCAACTGACCATTAGCGTTGGGATTAAAGCTGCTGTTGTGTGAAACGGCCACAAGGTGGCAGCAGTTCACCCTTACCAAATCTGGTTACTAGGGCAAGAGAGCCTCAGTGGAAGTGGTGTTCTAGATTGGAGTTTAGAATGGAATGTGCCAGGAGAAAGCCCCTCACGTTTGTCTCACTACTTCTTGTTCGTGTTTTTAATTTAATTTTTTATTTTTTCTTACAGCAAGTTTGATTACAATGTTTGGCTTGTTGTAGGTGTGGAAGATGTGGTTCTTTTACACATATACACATGTCTGTTCTTCCTGGGATCCTTTTCCCATGTACGTTATGACAGAATGTTGAGTAGTCCTCTCTTGGTATTCTGTAGGTCTTTGGTGATTATATATGTCACCTGTGTTTGTAGATGTCTGTTAACCCCGATATCGTAATGAAACCAATCCTCACACCTTTCCTTTGGTGAACCATAAGTTTGTTTAATGAATCTGTGATTGCCCTTCTCCGTGGAAATATCTGCCCTGGTATCCATTTTTAGGTAACACCTATAAGTGATATGATATGATATGTGTCTTTCACTTTCTGACTTACTACAAGTCACGTGATTACTTCTAGACTCATCTACGGTGCTGCAAATGGCATTGTGTCCTTTTTTCCCTTGGCTTCTCTTCTGCCTTAGCGGGGTCCATTTTCAACAATGTGATTCCCTGAGGGTTGTGGATTAGCTGACCTGGGCAGCCTTACCCTGCCGGCCCGCCCTCCCCAGGTGTGCCTCGTTGAGGTCAATATAAACAGCGCTCCAGGCAGCAATAGCCCCTGAAGCTGTGCCTGACTCCATATTCTCTGCCCCGGCAGCGGTCTCGGGGCTGTGCTGGTGGGAGGGAGTGAGGGGCCACAGCTTTGTGGGTGGCCCGGTGTGAGTGGGGTTCTGCTGGCCTTTCTGCAGGAGTTGCCAGGCTGCCGCCTGTAAAGAAGAGGTTGTGTCACCCATACCTTCCGCTGGAATTTCTCTCCGGACAGAGGTGAGGAAGGAAAAAAGCAGTGGGGGCCGGGACAGGAGGGGTATCTCAGGCAGGGCAATGGAAAGCTTCTGGAAGAGCGCCCGGGGCCAGGACCACCCTGGCTGGCCTGCAGGCACCAAGTTGGCCTGCGTGCTGTCGCTGGTGTGGCTCCACGGTCCTTCCTCTAGGCTTTCAAGCCCTTGTACATATTCAGGTGTTTTACCTGGAAAGGGTGGGAACAGTTCAGCAGCAGCTGGCCTGGGGCTCAGCTCACGTTTACTCAGAGATGCCTCGGCACGGTCCCCCAGCTTTGCAATGAGGACGCTCCTTGCGTGGGGGGTGGGTTGATGGCTGTATGGGAGATGGTTCCCCACCTCTGACCAATTTCAGAATTGTTTACCACTGGAGCAAGTGCCCTGATAGGGTTTTCCTCTGTATAACTCGTGGGTTCAGGTTTTCTTTTCTTTTATGGTTCAAGTTAGATTTTATTCCTCTTTTATGTATTTATAGATATAAGCATGGAAATAATTCATTCCTATAAATACATCTGTGTGACGGGAAGAACTTTTTTCTGTTTTATTTTAAATTTTATTTTTTAAAATTTTGAAATTTAATTTTATTTATTTTTTTTATATAGCACGTTATTATTAGTTATGTATTTTATGCATATACATGTACACAGGTCAATCCCAAACTCCCAACTCATCCCACCACCACCACCCCATGGCTTCCCACACTTGGTGTCCATACGTTTGTTCTCTACCTCTGTGTCTCTATTTCTTCCCTGCAAACCAGTTCATCTGTACCATTTCTAGGCTCCACATATATGCATTAATATACAATATTTGTTTTCCTCTTTCTGACTTACTTCATTCTGTATGACAGTCTCTCGATCCATCGATGTCTCTACAAATGACCCAGTTTCATTCCTTTTTATGGCCGAGTAATATTCCATTTCATATATGTACCACATCTTTATCCATTCATCTGTTTGTGGGCATTTAGGTTGCTTCCATTACCTGGCTATTGTAAATAGTGCTGCAATGAACATTGTGGTGAATGTGCCTTTTTGATGTACGGTTTTCTCTGGGTATATGCCCAGAAGTGGGATTGCTGGATCAGATGGTAATTCTATTTCTAGTTTTTTTAAGGAAACTCCATACTGTTCTCCATAGTGACTGTATCAATTTACATTCCCACCAATAGTGGAAGAGGGCTCCTTTTGTCCACACCCTCCCCAGAATTGGTTGTTTGTAGATTTTCTGATGATGCCGATTCTAACAGGTGTGAGGTGAAACCTCATTGTAGTTTTGATTTGCATTTCTCTGATAATTAGTGCTGTTGAGCAGCTTTTCATGTGCGTCTTGGCCATCTCTGTGTCTCCTTTGAAGAAACGTCTCTTTAGATCTTCTGGCCATTTTTTTGGGTTGTTTGTTTTTTTTAATATTAAGCTGCATGAGCTGTTTATATATATTGGAGATTAAACCTCTGTCCATTGATTCGTCTGCAACGATTTTCGCCCATTCTGAGGGATGCCTTTTTCCATTCCCGTGTTTTTTTAACAAAAAAGGAAAGAAAGGAAAAGAAGCAGAACACTAATGTGCGTAAAATATGCCTTTTGAAACGGTCGTTTTGAAATATGGACGTCCTTTGAATATTTTGGTCGATATGTGACCCCAGGATTTGTTTTCAGGGCAGGTGTCATTTACAGGCCTGCAATGATTTTGAATATCAACTGACCATTAGCGTTGGGATTAAAGCTGCTGTTGTGTGAAACGGCCACAAGGTGGCAGCAGTTCACCCTTACCAAATCTGGTTACTAGGGCAAGAGAGCCTCAGTGGAAGTGGTGTTCTAGATTGGAGTTTAGAATGGAATGTGCCAGGAGAAAGCCCCTCACGTTTGTCTCACTACTTCTTGTTCGTGTTTTTAATTTAATTTTTTATTTTTTCTTACAGCAAGTTTGATTACAATGTTTGGCTTGTTGTAGGTGTGGAAGATGTGGTTCTTTTACACATATACACATGTCTGTTCTTCCTGGGATCCTTTTCCCATGTACGTTATGACAGAATGTTGAGTAGTCCTCTCTTGGTATTCTGTAGGTCTTTGGTGATTATATATGTCACCTGTGTTTGTAGATGTCTGTTAACCCCGATATCGTAATGAAACCAATCCTCACACCTTTCCTTTGGTGAACCATAAGTTTGTTTAATGAATCTGTGATTGCCCTTCTCCGTGGAAATATCTGCCCTGGTATCCCTTTTTAGGTAACACCTATAAGTGATATGATATGATATGTGTCTTTCACTTTCTGACTTACTACAAGTCACGTGATTACTTCTAGACTCATCTACGGTGCTGCAAATGGCATTGTGTCCTTTTTTCCCTTGGCTTCTCTTCTGCCTTAGCGGGGTCCATTTTCAACAATGTGATTCCCTGAGGGTTGTGGATTAGCTGACCTGGGCAGCCTTACCCTGCCGGCCCGCCCTCCCCAGGTGTGCCTCGTTGAGGTCAATATAAACAGCGCTCCAGGCAGCAATAGCCCCTGAAGCTGTGCCTGACTCCATATTCTCTGCCCCGTCAGCGGTCTCGGGGCTGTGCTGGTGGGAGGGAGTGAGGGGCCACAGCTTTGTGGGTGGCCCGGTGTGAGTGGGGTTCTGCTGGCCTTTCTGCAGGAGTTGCCAGGCTGCCGCCTGTAAAGAAGAGGTTGTGTCACCCATACCTTCCGCTGGAATTTCTCTCCGGACAGAGGTGAGGAAGGAAAAAAGCAGTGGGGGCCGGGACAGGAGGGGTATCTCAGGCAGGGCAATGGAAAGCTTCTGGAAGAGCGCCCGGGGCCAGGACCACCCTGGCTGGCCTGCAGGCACCAAGTTGGCCTGCGTGCTGTCGCTGGTGTGGCTCCACGGTCCTTCCTCTAGGCTTTCAAGCCCTTGTACATATTCAGGTGTTTTACCTGGAAAGGGTGGGAACAGTTCAGCAGCAGCTGGCCTGGGGCTCAGCTCACGTTTACTCAGAGATGCCTCGGCACGGTCCCCCAGCTTTGCAATGAGGACGCTCCTTGCGTGGGGGGTGGGTTGATGGCTGTATGGGAGATGGTTCCCCACCTCTGACCAATTTCAGAATTGTTTACCACTGGAGCAAGTGCCCTGATAGGGTTTTCCTCTGTATAACTCGTGGGTTCAGGTTTTCTTTTCTTTTATGGTTCAAGTTAGATTTTATTCCTCTTTTATGTATTTATAGATATAAGCATGGAAATAATTCATTCCTATAAATACATCTGTGTGACGGGAAGAACTTTTTTCTGTTTTATTTTAAATTTTATTTTTTAAAATTTTGAAATTTAATTTTATTTATTTTTTTTATATAGCACGTTATTATTAGTTATGTATTTTATGCATATACATGTACACAGGTCAATCCCAAACTCCCAACTCATCCCACCACCACCACCCCATGGCTTCCCACACTTGGTGTCCATACGTTTGTTCTCTACCTCTGTGTCTCTATTTCTTCCCTGCAAACCAGTTCATCTGTACCATTTCTAGGCTCCACATATATGCATTAATATACAATATTTGTTTTCCTCTTTCTGACTTACTTCATTCTGTATGACAGTCTCTCGATCCATCGATGTCTCTACAAATGACCCAGTTTCATTCCTTTTTATGGCCGAGTAATATTCCATTTCATATATGTACCACATCTTTATCCATTCATCTGTCTGTGGGCATTTAGGTTGCTTCCATTACCTGGCTATTGTAAATAGTGCTGCAATGAACATTGTGGTGAATGTGCCTTTTTGATGTACGGTTTTCTCTGGGTATATGCCCAGGAGTGGGATTGCTGGATCAGATGGTAATTCTATTTCTAGTTTTTTTAAGGAAACTCCATACTGTTCTCCATAGTGACTGTATCAATTTACATTCCCACCAATAGTGGAAGAGGGCTCCTTTTGTCCACACCCTCCCCAGAATTGGTTGTTTGTAGATTTTCTGATGATGCCGATTCTAACAGGTGTGAGGTGAAACCTCATTGTAGTTTTGATTTGCATTTCTCTGATAATTAGTGCTGTTGAGCAGCTTTTCATGTGCGTCTTGGCCATCTCTGTGTCTCCTTTGAAGAAACGTCTCTTTAGATCTTCTGGCCATTTTTTGGGGTTGTTTGTTTTTTTTAATATTAAGCTGCATGAGCTGTTTATATATATTGGAGATTAAACCTCTGTCCATTGATTCGTCTGCAACGATTTTCGCCCATTCTGAGGGATGCCTTTTTCCATTCCCGTGTTTTTTTAACAAAAAAGGAAAGAAAGGAAAAGAAGCAGAACACTAATGTGCGTAAAATATGCCTTTTGAAACGGTCGTTTTGAAATATGGACGTCCTTTGAATATTTTGGTCGATATGTGACCCCAGGATTTGTTTTCAGGGCAGGTGTCATTTACAGGCCTGCAATGATTTTGAATATCAACTGACCATTAGCGTTGGGATTAAAGCTGCTGTTGTGTGAAACGGCCACAAGGTGGCAGCAGTTCACCCTTACCAAATCTGGTTACTAGGGCAAGAGAGCCTCAGTGGAAGTGGTGTTCTAGATTGGAGTTTAGAATGGAATGTGCCAGGAGAAAGCCCCTCACGTTTGTCTCACTACTTCTTGTTCGTGTTTTTAATTTAATTTTTTATTTTTTCTTACAGCAAGTTTGATTACAATGTTTGGCTTGTTGTAGGTGTGGAAGATGTGGTTCTTTTACACATATACACATGTCTGTTCTTCCTGGGATCCTTTTCCCATGTACGTTATGACAGAATGTTGAGTAGTCCTCTCTTGGTATTCTGTAGGTCTTTGGTGATTATATATGTCACCTGTGTTTGTAGATGTCTGTTAACCCCGATATCGTAATGAAACCAATCCTCACACCTTTCCTTTGGTGAACCATAAGTTTGTTTAATGAATCTGTGATTGCCCTTCTCCGTGGAAATATCTGCCCTGGTATCCATTTTTAGGTAACACCTATAAGTGATATGATATGATATGTGTCTTTCACTTTCTGACTTACTACAAGTCACGTGATTACTTCTAGACTCATCTACGGTGCTGCAAATGGCATTGTGTCCTTTTTTCCCTTGGCTTCTCTTCTGCCTTAGCGGGGTCCATTTTCAACAATGTGATTCCCTGAGGGTTGTGGATTAGCTGACCTGGGCAGCCTTACCCTGCCGGCCCGCCCTCCCCAGGTGTGCCTCGTTGAGGTCAATATAAACAGCGCTCCAGGCAGCAATAGCCCCTGAAGCTGTGCCTGACTCCATATTCTCTGCCCCGTCAGCAGTCTCGGGGCTGTGCTGGTGGGAGGGAGTGAGGGGCCACAGCTTTGTGGGTGGCCCGGTGTGAGTGGGGTTCTGCTGGCCTTTCTGCAGGAGTTGCCAGGCTGCCGCCTGTAAAGAAGAGGTTGTGTCACCCATACCTTCCGCTGGAATTTCTCTCCGGACAGAGGTGAGGAAGGAAAAAAGCAGTGGGGGCCGGGACAGGAGGGGTATCTCAGGCAGGGCAATGGAAAGCTTCTGGAAGAGCGCCCGGGGCCAGGACCACCCTGGCTGGCCTGCAGGCACCAAGTTGGCCTGCGTGCTGTCGCTGGTGTGGCTCCACGGTCCTTCCTCTAGGCTTTCAAGCCCTTGTACATATTCAGGTGTTTTACCTGGAAAGGGTGGGAACAGTTCAGCAGCAGCTGGCCTGGGGCTCAGCTCACGTTTACTCAGAGATGCCTCGGCACGGTCCCCCAGCTTTGCAATGAGGACGCTCCTTGCGTGGGGGGTGGGTTGATGGCTGTATGGGAGATGGTTCCCCACCTCTGACCAATTTCAGAATTGTTTACCACTGGAGCAAGTGCCCTGATAGGGTTTTCCTCTGTATAACTCGTGGGTTCAGGTTTTCTTTTCTTTTATGGTTCAAGTTAGATTTTATTCCTCTTTTATGTATTTATAGATATAAGCATGGAAATAATTCATTCCTATAAATACATCTGTGTGACGGGAAGAACTTTTTTCTGTTTTATTTTAAATTTTATTTTTTAAAATTTTGAAATTTAATTTTATTTATTTTTTTTATATAGCACGTTATTATTAGTTATGTATTTTATGCATATACATGTACACAGGTCAATCCCAAACTCCCAACTCATCCCACCACCACCACCCCATGGCTTCCCACACTTGGTGTCCATACGTTTGTTCTCTACCTCTGTGTCTCTATTTCTTCCCTGCAAACCAGTTCATCTGTACCATTTCTAGGCTCCACATATATGCATTAATATACAATATTTGTTTTCCTCTTTCTGACTTACTTCATTCTGTATGACAGTCTCTCGATCCATCGATGTCTCTACAAATGACCCAGTTTCATTCCTTTTTATGGCCGAGTAATATTCCATTTCATATATGTACCACATCTTTATCCATTCATCTGTCTGTGGGCATTTAGGTTGCTTCCATTACCTGGCTATTGTAAATAGTGCTGCAATGAACATTGTGGTGAATGTGCCTTTTTGATGTACGGTTTTCTCTGGGTATATGCCCAGAAGTGGGATTGCTGGATCAGATGGTAATTCTATTTCTAGTTTTTTTAAGGAAACTCCATACTGTTCTCCATAGTGACTGTATCAATTTACATTCCCACCAATAGTGGAAGAGGGCTCCTTTTGTCCACACCCTCCCCAGAATTGGTTGTTTGTAGATTTTCTGATGATGCCGATTCTAACAGGTGTGAGGTGAAACCTCATTGTAGTTTTGATTTGCATTTCTCTGATAATTAGTGCTGTTGAGCAGCTTTTCATGTGCGTCTTGGCCATCTCTGTGTCTCCTTTGAAGAAACGTCTCTTTAGATCTTCTGGCCATTTTTTTGGGTTGTTTGTTTTTTTTAATATTAAGCTGCATGAGCTGTTTATATATATTGGAGATTAAACCTCTGTCCATTGATTCGTCTGCAACGATTTTCGCCCATTCTGAGGGATGCCTTTTTCCATTCCCGTGTTTTTTTAACAAAAAAGGAAAGAAAGGAAAAGAAGCAGAACACTAATGTGCGTAAAATATGCCTTTTGAAACGGTCGTTTTGAAATATGGACGTCCTTTGAATATTTTGGTCGATATGTGACCCCAGGATTTGTTTTCAGGGCAGGTGTCATTTACAGGCCTGCAATGATTTTGAATATCAACTGACCATTAGCGTTGGGATTAAAGCTGCTGTTGTGTGAAACGGCCACAAGGTGGCAGCAGTTCACCCTTACCAAATCTGGTTACTAGGGCAAGAGAGCCTCAGTGGAAGTGGTGTTCTAGATTGGAGTTTAGAATGGAATGTGCCAGGAGAAAGCCCCTCACGTTTGTCTCACTACTTCTTGTTCGTGTTTTTAATTTAATTTTTTATTTTTTCTTACAGCAAGTTTGATTACAATGTTTGGCTTGTTGTAGGTGTGGAAGATGTGGTTCTTTTACACATATACACATGTCTGTTCTTCCTGGGATCCTTTTCCCATGTACGTTATGACAGAATGTTGAGTAGTCCTCTCTTGGTATTCTGTAGGTCTTTGGTGATTATATATGTCACCTGTGTTTGTAGATGTCTGTTAACCCCGATATCGTAATGAAACCAATCCTCACACCTTTCCTTTGGTGAACCATAAGTTTGTTTAATGAATCTGTGATTGCCCTTCTCCGTGGAAATATCTGCCCTGGTATCCATTTTTAGGTAACACCTATAAGTGATATGATATGATATGTGTCTTTCACTTTCTGACTTACTACAAGTCACGTGATTACTTCTAGACTCATCTACGGTGCTGCAAATGGCATTGTGTCCTTTTTTCCCTTGGCTTCTCTTCTGCCTTAGCGGGGTCCATTTTCAACAATGTGATTCCCTGAGGGTTGTGGATTAGCTGACCTGGGCAGCCTTACCCTGCCGGCCCGCCCTCCCCAGGTGTGCCTCGTTGAGGTCAATATAAACAGCGCTCCAGGCAGCAATAGCCCCTGAAGCTGTGCCTGACTCCATATTCTCTGCCCCGTCAGCGGTCTCGGGGCTGTGCTGGTGGGAGGGAGTGAGGGGCCACAGCTTTGTGGGTGGCCCGGTGTGAGTGGGGTTCTGCTGGCCTTTCTGCAGGAGTTGCCAGGCTGCCGCCTGTAAAGAAGAGGTTGTGTCACCCATACCTTCCGCTGGAATTTCTCTCCGGACAGAGGTGAGGAAGGAAAAAAGCAGTGGGGGCCGGGACAGGAGGGGTATCTCAGGCAGGGCAATGGAAAGCTTCTGGAAGAGCGCCCGGGGCCAGGACCACCCTGGCTGGCCTGCAGGCACCAAGTTGGCCTGCGTGCTGTCGCTGGTGTGGCTCCACGGTCCTTCCTCTAGGCTTTCAAGCCCTTGTACATATTCAGGTGTTTTACCTGGAAAGGGTGGGAACAGTTCAGCAGCAGCTGGCCTGGGGCTCAGCTCACGTTTACTCACAGATGCCTCGGCACGGTCCCCCAGCTTTGCAATGAGGACGCTCCTTGCGTGGGGGGTGGGTTGATGGCTGTATGGGAGATGGTTCCCCACCTCTGACCAATTTCAGAATTGTTTACCACTGGAGCAAGTGCCCTGATAGGGTTTTCCTCTGTATAACTCGTGGGTTCAGGTTTTCTTTTCTTTTATGGTTCAAGTTAGATTTTATTCCTCTTTTATGTATTTATAGATATAAGCATGGAAATAATTCATTCCTATAAATACATCTGTGTGACGGGAAGAACTTTTTTCTGTTTTATTTTAAATTTTATTTTTTAAAATTTTGAAATTTAATTTTATTTATTTTTTTTATATAGCACGTTATTATTAGTTATGTATTTTATGCATATACATGTACACAGGTCAATCCCAAACTCCCAACTCATCCCACCACCACCACCCCATGGCTTCCCACACTTGGTGTCCATACGTTTGTTC
Source organism: Mesoplodon mirus (assembly GCF_964341445.2). NCBI lineage: Eukaryota > Metazoa > Chordata > Mammalia > Artiodactyla > Ziphiidae > Mesoplodon > Mesoplodon mirus. The sequence continues at coordinate 118,126,943 of NC_138984.1, forward strand.
TCTACCTCTGTGTCTCTATTTCTTCCCTGCAAACCAGTTCATCTGTACCATTTCTAGGCTCCACATATATGCATTAATATACAATATTTGTTTTCCTCTTTCTGACTTACTTCATTCTGTATGACAGTCTCTCGATCCATCGATGTCTCTACAAATGACCCAGTTTCATTCCTTTTTAAGGCCGAGTAATATTCCATTTCATATATGTACCACATCTTTATCCATTCATCTGTCTGTGGGCATTTAGGTTGCTTCCATTACCTGGCTATTGTAAATAGTGCTGCAATGAACATTGTGGTGAATGTGCCTTTTTGATGTACGGTTTTCTCTGGGTATATGCCCAGAAGTGGGATTGCTGGATCAGATGGTAATTCTATTTCTAGTTTTTTTAAGGAAACTCCATACTGTTCTCCATAGTGACTGTATCAATTTACATTCCCACCAATAGTGGAAGAGGGCTCCTTTTGTCCACACCCTCCCCAGAATTGGTTGTTTGTAGATTTTCTGATGATGCCGATTCTAACAGGTGTGAGGTGAAACCTCATTGTAGTTTTGATTTGCATTTCTCTGATAATTAGTGCTGTTGAGCAGCTTTTCATGTGCGTCTTGGCCATCTCTGTGTCTCCTTTGAAGAAACGTCTCTTTAGATCTTCTGGCCATTTTTTGGGGTTGTTTGTTTTTTTTAATATTAAGCTGCATGAGCTGTTTATATATATTGGAGATTAAACCTCTGTCCATTGATTCGTCTGCAACGATTTTCGCCCATTCTGAGGGATGCCTTTTTCCATTCCCGTGTTTTTTTAACAAAAAAGGAAAGAAAGGAAAAGAAGCAGAACACTAATGTGCGTAAAATATGCCTTTTGAAACGGTCGTTTTGAAATATGGACGTCCTTTGAATATTTTGGTCGATATGTGACCCCAGGATTTGTTTTCAGGGCAGGTGTCATTTACAGGCCTGCAATGATTTTGAATATCAACTGACCATTAGCGTTGGGATTAAAGCTGCTGTTGTGTGAAACGGCCACAAGGTGGCAGCAGTTCACCCTTACCAAATCTGGTTACTAGGGCAAGAGAGCCTCAGTGGAAGTGGTGTTCTAGATTGGAGTTTAGAATGGAATGTGCCAGGAGAAAGCCCCTCACGTTTGTCTCACTACTTCTTGTTCGTGTTTTTAATTTAATTTTTTATTTTTTCTTACAGCAAGTTTGATTACAATGTTTGGCTTGTTGTAGGTGTGGAAGATGTGGTTCTTTTACACATATACACATGTCTGTTCTTCCTGGGATCCTTTTCCCATGTACGTTATGACAGAATGTTGAGTAGTCCTCTCTTGGTATTCTGTAGGTCTTTGGTGATTATATATGTCACCTGTGTTTGTAGATGTCTGTTAACCCCGATATCGTAATGAAACCAATCCTCACACCTTTCCTTTGGTGAACCATAAGTTTGTTTAATGAATCTGTGATTGCCCTTCTCCGTGGAAATATCTGCCCTGGTATCCATTTTTAGGTAACACCTATAAGTGATATGATATGATATGTGTCTTTCACTTTCTGACTTACTACAAGTCACGTGATTACTTCTAGACTCATCTACGGTGCTGCAAATGGCATTGTGTCCTTTTTTCCCTTGGCTTCTCTTCTGCCTTAGCGGGGTCCATTTTCAACAATGTGATTCCCTGAGGGTTGTGGATTAGCTGACCTGGGCAGCCTTACCCTGCCGGCCCGCCCTCCCCAGGTGTGCCTCGTTGAGGTCAATATAAACAGCGCTCCAGGCAGCAATAGCCCCTGAAGCTGTGCCTGACTCCATATTCTCTGCCCCGTCAGCGGTCTCGGGGCTGTGCTGGTGGGAGGGAGTGAGGGGCCACAGCTTTGTGGGTGGCCCGGTGTGAGTGGGGTTCTGCTGGCCTTTCTGCAGGAGTTGCCAGGCTGCCGCCTGTAAAGAAGAGGTTGTGTCACCCATACCTTCCGCTGGAATTTCTCTCCGGACAGAGGTGAGGAAGGAAAAAAGCAGTGGGGGCCGGGACAGGAGGGGTATCTCAGGCAGGGCAATGGAAAGCTTCTGGAAGAGCGCCCGGGGCCAGGACCACCCTGGCTGGCCTGCAGGCACCAAGTTGGCCTGCGTGCTGTCGCTGGTGTGGCTCCACGGTCCTTCCTCTAGGCTTTCAAGCCCTTGTACATATTCAGGTGTTTTACCTGGAAAGGGTGGGAACAGTTCAGCAGCAGCTGGCCTGGGGCTCAGCTCACGTTTACTCAGAGATGCCTCGGCACGGTCCCCCAGCTTTGCAATGAGGACGCTCCTTGCGTGGGGGGTGGGTTGATGGCTGTATGGGAGATGGTTCCCCACCTCTGACCAATTTCAGAATTGTTTACCACTGGAGCAAGTGCCCTGATAGGGTTTTCCTCTGTATAACTCGTGGGTTCAGGTTTTCTTTTCTTTTATGGTTCAAGTTAGATTTTATTCCTCTTTTATGTATTTATAGATATAAGCATGGAAATAATTCATTCCTATAAATACATCTGTGTGACGGGAAGAACTTTTTTCTGTTTTATTTTAAATTTTATTTTTTAAAATTTTGAAATTTAATTTTATTTATTTTTTTTATATAGCACGTTATTATTAGTTATGTATTTTATGCATATACATGTACACAGGTCAATCCCAAACTCCCAACTCATCCCACCACCACCACCCCATGGCTTCCCACACTTGGTGTCCATACGTTTGTTCTCTACCTCTGTGTCTCTATTTCTTCCCTGCAAACCAGTTCATCTGTACCATTTCTAGGCTCCACATATATGCATTAATATACAATATTTGTTTTCCTCTTTCTGACTTACTTCATTCTGTATGACAGTCTCTCGATCCATCGATGTCTCTACAAATGACCCAGTTTCATTCCTTTTTATGGCCGAGTAATATTCCATTTCATATATGTACCACATCTTTATCCATTCATCTGTCTGTGGGCATTTAGGTTGCTTCCATTACCTGGCTATTGTAAATAGTGCTGCAATGAACATTGTGGTGAATGTGCCTTTTTGATGTACGGTTTTCTCTGGGTATATGCCCAGAAGTGGGATTGCTGGATCAGATGGTAATTCTATTTCTAGTTTTTTTAAGGAAACTCCATACTGTTCTCCATAGTGACTGTATCAATTTACATTCCCACCAATAGTGGAAGAGGGCTCCTTTTGTCCACACCCTCCCCAGAATTGGTTGTTTGTAGATTTTCTGATGATGCCGATTCTAACAGGTGTGAGGTGAAACCTCATTGTAGTTTTGATTTGCATTTCTCTGATAATTAGTGCTGTTGAGCAGCTTTTCATGTGCGTCTTGGCCATCTCTGTGTCTCCTTTGAAGAAACGTCTCTTTAGATCTTCTGGCCATTTTTTGGGGTTGTTTGTTTTTTTTAATATTAAGCTGCATGAGCTGTTTATATATATTGGAGATTAAACCTCTGTCCATTGATTCGTCTGCAACGATTTTCGCCCATTCTGAGGGATGCCTTTTTCCATTCCCGTGTTTTTTTAACAAAAAAGGAAAGAAAGGAAAAGAAGCAGAACACTAATGTGCGTAAAATATGCCTTTTGAAACGGTCGTTTTGAAATATGGACGTCCTTTGAATATTTTGGTCGATATGTGACCCCAGGATTTGTTTTCAGGGCAGGTGTCATTTACAGGCCTGCAATGATTTTGAATATCAACTGACCATTAGCGTTGGGATTAAAGCTGCTGTTGTGTGAAACGGCCACAAGGTGGCAGCAGTTCACCCTTACCAAATCTGGTTACTAGGGCAAGAGAGCCTCAGTGGAAGTGGTGTTCTAGATTGGAGTTTAGAATGGAATGTGCCAGGAGAAAGCCCCTCACGTTTGTCTCACTACTTCTTGTTCGTGTTTTTAATTTAATTTTTTATTTTTTCTTACAGCAAGTTTGATTACAATGTTTGGCTTGTTGTAGGTGTGGAAGATGTGGTTCTTTTACACATATACACATGTCTGTTCTTCCTGGGATCCTTTTCCCATGTACGTTATGACAGAATGTTGAGTAGTCCTCTCTTGGTATTCTGTAGGTCTTTGGTGATTATATATGTCACCTGTGTTTGTAGATGTCTGTTAACCCCGATATCGTAATGAAACCAATCCTCACACCTTTCCTTTGGTGAACCATAAGTTTGTTTAATGAATCTGTGATTGCCCTTCTCCGTGGAAATATCTGCCCTGGTATCCATTTTTAGGTAACACCTATAAGTGATATGATATGATATGTGTCTTTCACTTTCTGACTTACTACAAGTCACGTGATTACTTCTAGACTCATCTACGGTGCTGCAAATGGCATTGTGTCCTTTTTTCCCTTGGCTTCTCTTCTGCCTTAGCGGGGTCCATTTTCAACAATGTGATTCCCTGAGGGTTGTGGATTAGCTGACCTGGGCAGCCTTACCCTGCCGGCCCGCCCTCCCCAGGTGTGCCTCGTTGAGGTCAATATAAACAGCGCTCCAGGCAGCAATAGCCCCTGAAGCTGTGCCTGACTCCATATTCTCTGCCCCGTCAGCGGTCTCGGGGCTGTGCTGGTGGGAGGGAGTGAGGGGCCACAGCTTTGTGGGTGGCCCGGTGTGAGTGGGGTTCTGCTGGCCTTTCTGCAGGAGTTGCCAGGCTGCCGCCTGTAAAGAAGAGGTTGTGTCACCCATACCTTCCGCTGGAATTTCTCTCCGGACAGAGGTGAGGAAGGAAAAAAGCAGTGGGGGCCGGGACAGGAGGGGTATCTCAGGCAGGGCAATGGAAAGCTTCTGGAAGAGCGCCCGGGGCCAGGACCACCCTGGCTGGCCTGCAGGCACCAAGTTGGCCTGCGTGCTGTCGCTGGTGTGGCTCCACGGTCCTTCCTCTAGGCTTTCAAGCCCTTGTACATATTCAGGTGTTTTACCTGGAAAGGGTGGGAACAGTTCAGCAGCAGCTGGCCTGGGGCTCAGCTCACGTTTACTCAGAGATGCCTCGGCACGGTCCCCCAGCTTTGCAATGAGGACGCTCCTTGCGTGGGGGGTGGGTTGATGGCTGTATGGGAGATGGTTCCCCACCTCTGACCAATTTCAGAATTGTTTACCACTGGAGCAAGTGCCCTGATAGGGTTTTCCTCTGTATAACTCGTGGGTTCAGGTTTTCTTTTCTTTTATGGTTCAAGTTAGATTTTATTCCTCTTTTATGTATTTATAGATATAAGCATGGAAATAATTCATTCCTATAAATACATCTGTGGGACGGGAAGAACTTTTTTCTGTTTTATTTTAAATTTTATTTTTTAAAATTTTGAAATTTAATTTTATTTATTTTTTTTATATAGCACGTTATTATTAGTTATGTATTTTATGCATATACATGTACACAGGTCAATCCCAAACTCCCAACTCATCCCACCACCACCACCCCATGGCTTCCCACACTTGGTGTCCATACGTTTGTTCTCTACCTCTGTGTCTCTATTTCTTCCCTGCAAACCAGTTCATCTGTACCATTTCTAGGCTCCACATATATGCATTAATATACAATATTTGTTTTCCTCTTTCTGACTTACTTCATTCTGTATGACAGTCTCTCGATCCATCGATGTCTCTACAAATGACCCAGTTTCATTCCTTTTTATGGCCGAGTAATATTCCATTTCATATATGTACCACATCTTTATCCATTCATCTGTCTGTGGGCATTTAGGTTGCTTCCATTACCTGGCTATTGTAAATAGTGCTGCAATGAACATTGTGGTGAATGTGCCTTTTTGATGTACGGTTTTCTCTGGGTATATGCCCAGAAGTGGGATTGCTGGATCAGATGGTAATTCTATTTCTAGTTTTTTTAAGGAAACTCCATACTGTTCTCCATAGTGACTGTATCAATTTACATTCCCACCAATAGTGGAAGAGGGCTCCTTTTGTCCACACCCTCCCCAGAATTGGTTGTTTGTAGATTTTCTGATGATGCCGATTCTAACAGGTGTGAGGTGAAACCTCATTGTAGTTTTGATTTGCATTTCTCTGATAATTAGTGCTGTTGAGCAGCTTTTCATGTGCGTCTTGGCCATCTCTGTGTCTCCTTTGAAGAAACGTCTCTTTAGATCTTCTGGCCATTTTTTGGGGTTGTTTGTTTTTTTTAATATTAAGCTGCATGAGCTGTTTATATATATTGGAGATTAAACCTCTGTCCATTGATTCGTCTGCAACGATTTTCGCCCATTCTGAGGGATGCCTTTTTCCATTCCCGTGTTTTTTTAACAAAAAAGGAAAGAAAGGAAAAGAAGCAGAACACTAATGTGCGTAAAATATGCCTTTTGAAACGGTCGTTTTGAAATATGGACGTCCTTTGAATATTTTGGTCGATATGTGACCCCAGGATTTGTTTTCAGGGCAGGTGTCATTTACAGGCCTGCAATGATTTTGAATATCAACTGACCATTAGCGTTGGGATTAAAGCTGCTGTTGTGTGAAACGGCCACAAGGTGGCAGCAGTTCACCCTTACCAAATCTGGTTACTAGGGCAAGAGAGCCTCAGTGGAAGTGGTGTTCTAGATTGGAGTTTAGAATGGAATGTGCCAGGAGAAAGCCCCTCACGTTTGTCTCACTACTTCTTGTTCGTGTTTTTAATTTAATTTTTTATTTTTTCTTACAGCAAGTTTGATTACAATGTTTGGCTTCTTGTAGGTGTGGAAGATGTGGTTCTTTTACACATATACACATGTCTGTTCTTCCTGGGATCCTTTTCCCATGTACGTTATGACAGAATGTTGAGTAGTCCTCTCTTGGTATTCTGTAGGTCTTTGGTGATTATATATGTCACCTGTGTTTGTAGATGTCTGTTAACCCCGATATCGTAATGAAACCAATCCTCACACCTTTCCTTTGGTGAACCATAAGTTTGTTTAATGAATCTGTGATTGCCCTTCTCCGTGGAAATATCTGCCCTGGTATCCCTTTTTAGGTAACACCTATAAGTGATATGATATGATATGTGTCTTTCACTTTCTGACTTACTACAAGTCACGTGATTACTTCTAGACTCATCTACGGTGCTGCAAATGGCATTGTGTCCTTTTTTCCCTTGGCTTCTCTTCTGCCTTAGCGGGGTCCATTTTCAACAATGTGATTCCCTGAGGGTTGTGGATTAGCTGACCTGGGCAGCCTTACCCTGCCGGCCCGCCCTCCCCAGGTGTGCCTCGTTGAGGTCAATATAAACAGCGCTCCAGGCAGCAATAGCCCCTGAAGCTGTGCCTGACTCCATATTCTCTGCCCCGTCAGCGGTCTCGGGGCTGTGCTGGTGGGAGGGAGTGAGGGGCCACAGCTTTGTGGGTGGCCCGGTGTGAGTGGGGTTCTGCTGGCCTTTCTGCAGGAGTTGCCAGGCTGCCGCCTGTAAAGAAGAGGTTGTGTCACCCATACCTTCCGCTGGAATTTCTCTCCGGACAGAGGTGAGGAAGGAAAAAAGCAGTGGGGGCCGGGACAGGAGGGGTATCTCAGGCAGGGCAATGGAAAGCTTCTGGAAGAGCGCCCGGGGCCAGGACCACCCTGGCTGGCCTGCAGGCACCAAGTTGGCCTGCGTGCTGTCGCTGGTGTGGCTCCACGGTCCTTCCTCTAGGCTTTCAAGCCCTTGTACATATTCAGGTGTTTTACCTGGAAAGGGTGGGAACAGTTCAGCAGCAGCTGGCCTGGGGCTCAGCTCACGTTTACTCAGAGATGCCTCGGCACGGTCCCCCAGCTTTGCAATGAGGACGCTCCTTGCGTGGGGGGTGGGTTGATGGCTGTATGGGAGATGGTTCCCCACCTCTGACCAATTTCAGAATTGTTTACCACTGGAGCAAGTGCCCTGATAGGGTTTTCCTCTGTATAACTCGTGGGTTCAGGTTTTCTTTTCTTTTATGGTTCAAGTTAGATTTTATTCCTCTTTTATGTATTTATAGATATAAGCATGGAAATAATTCATTCCTATAAATACATCTGTGTGACGGGAAGAACTTTTTTCTGTTTTATTTTAAATTTTATTTTTTAAAATTTTGAAATTTAATTTTATTTATTTTTTTTATATAGCACGTTATTATTAGTTATGTATTTTATGCATATACATGTACACAGGTCAATCCCAAACTCCCAACTCATCCCACCACCACCACCCCATGGCTTCCCACACTTGGTGTCCATACGTTTGTTCTCTACCTCTGTGTCTCTATTTCTTCCCTGCAAACCAGTTCATCTGTACCATTTCTAGGCTCCACATATATGCATTAATATACAATATTTGTTTTCCTCTTTCTGACTTACTTCATTCTGTATGACAGTCTCTCGATCCATCGATGTCTCTACAAATGACCCAGTTTCATTCCTTTTTATGGCCGAGTAATATTCCATTTCATATATGTACCACATCTTTATCCATTCATCTGTCTGTGGGCATTTAGGTTGCTTCCATTACCTGGCTATTGTAAATAGTGCTGCAATGAACATTGTGGTGAATGTGCCTTTTTGATGTACGGTTTTCTCTGGGTATATGCCCAGAAGTGGGATTGCTGGATCAGATGGTAATTCTATTTCTAGTTTTTTTAAGGAAACTCCATACTGTTCTCCATAGTGACTGTATCAATTTACATTCCCACCAATAGTGGAAGAGGGCTCCTTTTGTCCACACCCTCCCCAGAATTGGTTGTTTGTAGATTTTCTGATGATGCCGATTCTAACAGGTGTGAGGTGAAACCTCATTGTAGTTTTGATTTGCATTTCTCTGATAATTAGTGCTGTTGAGCAGCTTTTCATGTGCGTCTTGGCCATCTCTGTGTCTCCTTTGAAGAAACGTCTCTTTAGATCTTCTGGCCATTTTTTGGGGTTGTTTGTTTTTTTTAATATTAAGCTGCATGAGCTGTTTATATATATTGGAGATTAAACCTCTGTCCATTGATTCGTCTGCAACGATTTTCGCCCATTCTGAGGGATGCCTTTTTCCATTCCCGTGTTTTTTTAACAAAAAAGGAAAGAAAGGAAAAGAAGCAGAACACTAATGTGCGTAAAATATGCCTTTTGAAACGGTCGTTTTGAAATATGGACGTCCTTTGAATATTTTGGTCGATATGTGACCCCAGGATTTGTTTTCAGGGCAGGTGTCATTTACAGGCCTGCAATGATTTTGAATATCAACTGACCATTAGCGTTGGGATTAAAGCTGCTGTTGTGTGAAACGGCCACAAGGTGGCAGCAGTTCACCCTTACCAAATCTGGTTACTAGGGCAAGAGAGCCTCAGTGGAAGTGGTGTTCTAGATTGGAGTTTAGAATGGAATGTGCCAGGAGAAAGCCCCTCACGTTTGTCTCACTACTTCTTGTTCGTGTTTTTAATTTAATTTTTTATTTTTTCTTACAGCAAGTTTGATTACAATGTTTGGCTTGTTGTAGGTGTGGAAGATGTGGTTCTTTTACACATATACACATGTCTGTTCTTCCTGGGATCCTTTTCCCATGTACGTTATGACAGAATGTTGAGTAGTCCTCTCTTGGTATTCTGTAGGTCTTTGGTGATTATATATGTCACCTGTGTTTGTAGATGTCTGTTAACCCCGATATCGTAATGAAACCAATCCTCACACCTTTCCTTTGGTGAACCATAAGTTTGTTTAATGAATCTGTGATTGCCCTTCTCCGTGGAAATATCTGCCCTGGTATCCATTTTTAGGTAACACCTATAAGTGATATGATATGATATGTGTCTTTCACTTTCTGACTTACTACAAGTCACGTGATTACTTCTAGACTCATCTACGGTGCTGCAAATGGCATTGTGTCCTTTTTTCCCTTGGCTTCTCTTCTGCCTTAGCGGGGTCCATTTTCAACAATGTGATTCCCTGAGGGTTGTGGATTAGCTGACCTGGGCAGCCTTACCCTGCCGGCCCGCCCTCCCCAGGTGTGCCTCGTTGAGGTCAATATAAACAGCGCTCCAGGCAGCAATAGCCCCTGAAGCTGTGCCTGACTCCATATTCTCTGCCCCGTCAGCGGTCTCGGGGCTGTGCTGGTGGGAGGGAGTGAGGGGCCACAGCTTTGTGGGTGGCCCGGTGTGAGTGGGGTTCTGCTGGCCTTTCTGCAGGAGTTGCCAGGCTGCCGCCTGTAAAGAAGAGGTTGTGTCACCCATACCTTCCGCTGGAATTTCTCTCCGGACAGAGGTGAGGAAGGAAAAAAGCAGTGGGGGCCGGGACAGGAGGGGTATCTCAGGCAGGGCAATGGAAAGCTTCTGGAAGAGCGCCCGGGGCCAGGACCACCCTGGCTGGCCTGCAGGCACCAAGTTGGCCTGCGTGCTGTCGCTGGTGTGGCTCCACGGTCCTTCCTCTAGGCTTTCAAGCCCTTGTACATATTCAGGTGTTTTACCTGGAAAGGGTGGGAACAGTTCAGCAGCAGCTGGCCTGGGGCTCAGCTCACGTTTACTCAGAGATGCCTCGGCACGGTCCCCCAGCTTTGCAATGAGGACGCTCCTTGCGTGGGGGGTGGGTTGATGGCTGTATGGGAGATGGTTCCCCACCTCTGACCAATTTCAGAATTGTTTACCACTGGAGCAAGTGCCCTGATAGGGTTTTCCTCTGTATAACTCGTGGGTTCAGGTTTTCTTTTCTTTTATGGTTCAAGTTAGATTTTATTCCTCTTTTATGTATTTATAGATATAAGCATGGAAATAATTCATTCCTATAAATACATCTGTGGGACGGGAAGAACTTTTTTCTGTTTTATTTTAAATTTTATTTTTTAAAATTTTGAAATTTAATTTTATTTATTTTTTTTATATAGCACGTTATTATTAGTTATGTATTTTATGCATATACATGTACACAGGTCAATCCCAAACTCCCAACTCATCCCACCACCACCACCCCATGGCTTCCCACACTTGGTGTCCATACGTTTGTTCTCTACCTCTGTGTCTCTATTTCTTCCCTGCAAACCAGTTCATCTGTACCATTTCTAGGCTCCACATATATGCATTAATATACAATATTTGTTTTCCTCTTTCTGACTTACTTCATTCTGTATGACAGTCTCTCGATCCATCGATGTCTCTACAAATGACCCAGTTTCATTCCTTTTTATGGCCGAGTAATATTCCATTTCATATATGTACCACATCTTTATCCATTCATCTGTCTGTGGGCATTTAGGTTGCTTCCATTACCTGGCTATTGTAAATAGTGCTGCAATGAACATTGTGGTGAATGTGCCTTTTTGATGTACGGTTTTCTCTGGGTATATGCCCAGGAGTGGGATTGCTGGATCAGATGGTAATTCTATTTCTAGTTTTTTTAAGGAAACTCCATACTGTTCTCCATAGTGACTGTATCAATTTACATTCCCACCAATAGTGGAAGAGGGCTCCTTTTGTCCACACCCTCCCCAGAATTGGTTGTTTGTAGATTTTCTGATGATGCCGATTCTAACAGGTGTGAGGTGAAACCTCATTGTAGTTTTGATTTGCATTTCTCTGATAATTAGTGCTGTTGAGCAGCTTTTCATGTGCGTCTTGGCCATCTCTGTGTCTCCTTTGAAGAAACGTCTCTTTAGATCTTCTGGCCATTTTTTGGGGTTGTTTGTTTTTTTTAATATTAAGCTGCATGAGCTGTTTATATATATTGGAGATTAAACCTCTGTCCATTGATTCGTCTGCAACGATTTTCGCCCATTCTGAGGGATGCCTTTTTCCATTCCCGTGTTTTTTTAACAAAAAAGGAAAGAAAGGAAAAGAAGCAGAACACTAATGTGCGTAAAATATGCCTTTTGAAACGGTCGTTTTGAAATATGGACGTCCTTTGAATATTTTGGTCGATATGTGACCCCAGGATTTGTTTTCAGGGCAGGTGTCATTTACAGGCCTGCAATGATTTTGAATATCAACTGACCATTAGCGTTGGGATTAAAGCTGCTGTTGTGTGAAACGGCCACAAGGTGGCAGCAGTTCACCCTTACCAAATCTGGTTACTAGGGCAAGAGAGCCTCAGTGGAAGTGGTGTTCTAGATTGGAGTTTAGAATGGAATGTGCCAGGAGAAAGCCCCTCACGTTTGTCTCACTACTTCTTGTTCGTGTTTTTAATTTAATTTTTTATTTTTTCTTACAGCAAGTTTGATTACAATGTTTGGCTTGTTGTAGGTGTGGAAGATGTGGTTCTTTTACACATATACACATGTCTGTTCTTCCTGGGATCCTTTTCCCATGTACGTTATGACAGAATGTTGAGTAGTCCTCTCTTGGTATTCTGTAGGTCTTTGGTGATTATATATGTCACCTGTGTTTGTAGATGTCTGTTAACCCCGATATCGTAATGAAACCAATCCTCACACCTTTCCTTTGGTGAACCATAAGTTTGTTTAATGAATCTGTGATTGCCCTTCTCCGTGGAAATATCTGCCCTGGTATCCATTTTTAGGTAACACCTATAAGTGATATGATATGATATGTGTCTTTCACTTTCTGACTTACTACAAGTCACGTGATTACTTCTAGACTCATCTACGGTGCTGCAAATGGCATTGTGTCCTTTTTTCCCTTGGCTTCTCTTCTGCCTTAGCGGGGTCCATTTTCAACAATGTGATTCCCTGAGGGTTGTGGATTAGCTGACCTGGGCAGCCTTACCCTGCCGGCCCGCCCTCCCCAGGTGTGCCTCGTTGAGGTCAATATAAACAGCGCTCCAGGCAGCAATAGCCCCTGAAGCTGTGCCTGACTCCATATTCTCTGCCCCGTCAGCGGTCTCGGGGCTGTGCTGGTGGGAGGGAGTGAGGGGCCACAGCTTTGTGGGTGGCCCGGTGTGAGTGGGGTTCTGCTGGCCTTTCTGCAGGAGTTGCCAGGCTGCCGCCTGTAAAGAAGAGGTTGTGTCACCCATACCTTCCGCTGGAATTTCTCTCCGGACAGAGGTGAGGAAGGAAAAAAGCAGTGGGGGCCGGGACAGGAGGGGTATCTCAGGCAGGGCAATGGAAAGCTTCTGGAAGAGCGCCCGGGGCCAGGACCACCCTGGCTGGCCTGCAGGCACCAAGTTGGCCTGCGTGCTGTCGCTGGTGTGGCTCCACGGTCCTTCCTCTAGGCTTTCAAGCCCTTGTACATATTCAGGTGTTTTACCTGGAAAGGGTGGGAACAGTTCAGCAGCAGCTGGCCTGGGGCTCAGCTCACGTTTACTCAGAGATGCCTCGGCACGGTCCCCCAGCTTTGCAATGAGGACGCTCCTTGCGTGGGGGGTGGGTTGATGGCTGTATGGGAGATGGTTCCCCACCTCTGACCAATTTCAGAATTGTTTACCACTGGAGCAAGTGCCCTGATAGGGTTTTCCTCTGTATAACTCGTGGGTTCAGGTTTTCTTTTCTTTTATGGTTCAAGTTAGATTTTATTCCTCTTTTATGTATTTATAGATATAAGCATGGAAATAATTCATTCCTATAAATACATCTGTGGGACGGGAAGAACTTTTTTCTGTTTTATTTTAAATTTTATTTTTTAAAATTTTGAAATTTAATTTTATTTATTTTTTTTATATAGCACGTTATTATTAGTTATGTATTTTATGCATATACATGTACACAGGTCAATCCCAAACTCCCAACTCATCCCACCACCACCACCCCATGGCTTCCCACACTTGGTGTCCATACGTTTGTTCTCTACCTCTGTGTCTCTATTTCTTCCCTGCAAACCAGTTCATCTGTACCATTTCTAGGCTCCACATATATGCATTAATATACAATATTTGTTTTCCTCTTTCTGACTTACTTCATTCTGTATGACAGTCTCTCGATCCATCGATGTCTCTACAAATGACCCAGTTTCATTCCTTTTTATGGCCGAGTAATATTCCATTTCATATATGTACCACATCTTTATCCATTCATCTGTCTGTGGGCATTTAGGTTGCTTCCATTACCTGGCTATTGTAAATAGTGCTGCAATGAACATTGTGGTGAATGTGCCTTTTTGATGTACGGTTTTCTCTGGGTATATGCCCAGGAGTGGGATTGCTGGATCAGATGGTAATTCTATTTCTAGTTTTTTTAAGGAAACTCCATACTGTTCTCCATAGTGACTGTATCAATTTACATTCCCACCAATAGTGGAAGAGGGCTCCTTTTGTCCACACCCTCCCCAGAATTGGTTGTTTGTAGATTTTCTGATGATGCCGATTCTAACAGGTGTGAGGTGAAACCTCATTGTAGTTTTGATTTGCATTTCTCTGATAATTAGTGCTGTTGAGCAGCTTTTCATGTGCGTCTTGGCCATCTCTGTGTCTCCTTTGAAGAAACGTCTCTTTAGATCTTCTGGCCATTTTTTGGGGTTGTTTGTTTTTTTTAATATTAAGCTGCATGAGCTGTTTATATATATTGGAGATTAAACCTCTGTCCATTGATTCGTCTGCAACGATTTTCGCCCATTCTGAGGGATGCCTTTTTCCATTCCCGTGTTTTTTTAACAAAAAAGGAAAGAAAGGAAAAGAAGCAGAACACTAATGTGCGTAAAATATGCCTTTTGAAACGGTCGTTTTGAAATATGGACGTCCTTTGAATATTTTGGTCGATATGTGACCCCAGGATTTGTTTTCAGGGCAGGTGTCATTTACAGGCCTGCAATGATTTTGAATATCAACTGACCATTAGCGTTGGGATTAAAGCTGCTGTTGTGTGAAACGGCCACAAGGTGGCAGCAGTTCACCCTTACCAAATCTGGTTACTAGGGCAAGAGAGCCTCAGTGGAAGTGGTGTTCTAGATTGGAGTTTAGAATGGAATGTGCCAGGAGAAAGCCCCTCACGTTTGTCTCACTACTTCTTGTTCGTGTTTTTAATTTAATTTTTTATTTTTTCTTACAGCAAGTTTGATTACAATGTTTGGCTTGTTGTAGGTGTGGAAGATGTGGTTCTTTTACACATATACACATGTCTGTTCTTCCTGGGATCCTTTTCCCATGTACGTTATGAGAGAATGTTGAGTAGTCCTCTCTTGGTATTCTGTAGGTCTTTGGTGATTATATATGTCACCTGTGTTTGTAGATGTCTGTTAACCCCGATATCGTAATGAAACCAATCCTCACACCTTTCCTTTGGTGAACCATAAGTTTGTTTAATGAATCTGTGATTGCCCTTCTCCGTGGAAATATCTGCCCTGGTATCCATTTTTAGGTAACACCTATAAGTGATATGATATGATATGTGTCTTTCACTTTCTGACTTACTACAAGTCACGTGATTACTTCTAGACTCATCTACGGTGCTGCAAATGGCATTGTGTCCTTTTTTCCCTTGGCTTCTCTTCTGCCTTAGCGGGGTCCATTTTCAACAATGTGATTCCCTGAGGGTTGTGGATTAGCTGACCTGGGCAGCCTTACCCTGCCGGCCCGCCCTCCCCAGGTGTGCCTCGTTGAGGTCAATATAAACAGCGCTCCAGGCAGCAATAGCCCCTGAAGCTGTGCCTGACTCCATATTCTCTGCCCCGTCAGCAGTCTCGGGGCTGTGCTGGTGGGAGGGAGTGAGGGGCCACAGCTTTGTGGGTGGCCCGGTGTGAGTGGGGTTCTGCTGGCCTTTCTGCAGGAGTTGCCAGGCTGCCGCCTGTAAAGAAGAGGTTGTGTCACCCATACCTTCCGCTGGAATTTCTCTCCGGACAGAGGTGAGGAAGGAAAAAAGCAGTGGGGGCCGGGACAGGAGGGGTATCTCAGGCAGGGCAATGGAAAGCTTCTGGAAGAGCGCCCGGGGCCAGGACCACCCTGGCTGGCCTGCAGGCACCAAGTTGGCCTGCGTGCTGTCGCTGGTGTGGCTCCACGGTCCTTCCTCTAGGCTTTCAAGCCCTTGTACATATTCAGGTGTTTTACCTGGAAAGGGTGGGAACAGTTCAGCAGCAGCTGGCCTGGGGCTCAGCTCACGTTTACTCAGAGATGCCTCGGCACGGTCCCCCAGCTTTGCAATGAGGACGCTCCTTGCGTGGGGGGTGGGTTGATGGCTGTATGGGAGATGGTTCCCCACCTCTGACCAATTTCAGAATTGTTTACCACTGGAGCAAGTGCCCTGATAGGGTTTTCCTCTGTATAACTCGTGGGTTCAGGTTTTCTTTTCTTTTATGGTTCAAGTTAGATTTTATTCCTCTTTTATGTATTTATAGATATAAGCATGGAAATAATTCATTCCTATAAATACATCTGTGTGACGGGAAGAACTTTTTTCTGTTTTATTTTAAATTTTATTTTTTAAAATTTTGAAATTTAATTTTATTTATTTTTTTTATATAGCACGTTATTATTAGTTATGTATTTTATGCATATACATGTACACAGGTCAATCCCAAACTCCCAACTCATCCCACCACCACCACCCCATGGCTTCCCACACTTGGTGTCCATACGTTTGTTCTCTACCTCTGTGTCTCTATTTCTTCCCTGCAAACCAGTTCATCTGTACCATTTCTAGGCTCCACATATATGCATTAATATACAATATTTGTTTTCCTCTTTCTGACTTACTTCATTCTGTATGACAGTCTCTCGATCCATCGATGTCTCTACAAATGACCCAGTTTCATTCCTTTTTATGGCCGAGTAATATTCCATTTCATATATGTACCACATCTTTATCCATTCATCTGTCTGTGGGCATTTAGGTTGCTTCCATTACCTGGCTATTGTAAATAGTGCTGCAATGAACATTGTGGTGAATGTGCCTTTTTGATGTACGGTTTTCTCTGGGTATATGCCCAGAAGTGGGATTGCTGGATCAGATGGTAATTCTATTTCTAGTTTTTTTAAGGAAACTCCATACTGTTCTCCATAGTGACTGTATCAATTTACATTCCCACCAATAGTGGAAGAGGGCTCCTTTTGTCCACACCCTCCCCAGAATTGGTTGTTTGTAGATTTTCTGATGATGCCGATTCTAACAGGTGTGAGGTGAAACCTCATTGTAGTTTTGATTTGCATTTCTCTGATAATTAGTGCTGTTGAGCAGCTTTTCATGTGCGTCTTGGCCATCTCTGTGTCTCCTTTGAAGAAACGTCTCTTTAGATCTTCTGGCCATTTTTTGGGGTTGTTTGTTTTTTTTAATATTAAGCTGCATGAGCTGTTTATATATATTGGAGATTAAACCTCTGTCCATTGATTCGTCTGCAACGATTTTCGCCCATTCTGAGGGATGCCTTTTTCCATTCCCGTGTTTTTTTAACAAAAAAGGAAAGAAAGGAAAAGAAGCAGAACACTAATGTGCGTAAAATATGCCTTTTGAAACGGTCGTTTTGAAATATGGACGTCCTTTGAATATTTTGGTCGATATGTGACCCCAGGATTTGTTTTCAGGGCAGGTGTCATTTACAGGCCTGCAATGATTTTGAATATCAACTGACCATTAGCGTTGGGATTAAAGCTGCTGTTGTGTGAAACGGCCACAAGGTGGCAGCAGTTCACCCTTACCAAATCTGGTTACTAGGGCAAGAGAGCCTCAGTGGAAGTGGTGTTCTAGATTGGAGTTTAGAATGGAATGTGCCAGGATAAAGCCCCTCACGTTTGTCTCACTACTTCTTGTTCGTGTTTTTAATTTAATTTTTTATTTTTTCTTACAGCAAGTTTGATTACAATGTTTGGCTTGTTGTAGGTGTGGAAGATGTGGTTCTTTTACACATATACACATGTCTGTTCTTCCTGGGATCCTTTTCCCATGTACGTTATGACAGAATGTTGAGTAGTCCTCTCTTGGTATTCTGTAGGTCTTTGGTGATTATATATGTCACCTGTGTTTGTAGATGTCTGTTAACCCCGATATCGTAATGAAACCAATCCTCACACCTTTCCTTTGGTGAACCATAAGTTTGTTTAATGAATCTGTGATTGCCCTTCTCCGTGGAAATATCTGCCCTGGTATCCATTTTTAGGTAACACCTATAAGTGATATGATATGATATGTGTCTTTCACTTTCTGACTTACTACAAGTCACGTGATTACTTCTAGACTCATCTACGGTGCTGCAAATGGCATTGTGTCCTTTTTTCCCTTGGCTTCTCTTCTGCCTTAGCGGGGTCCATTTTCAACAATGTGATTCCCTGAGGGTTGTGGATTAGCTGACCTGGGCAGCCTTACCCTGCCGGCCCGCCCTCCCCAGGTGTGCCTCGTTGAGGTCAATATAAACAGCGCTCCAGGCAGCAATAGCCCCTGAAGCTGTGCCTGACTCCATATTCTCTGCCCCGTCAGCAGTCTCGGGGCTGTGCTGGTGGGAGGGAGTGAGGGGCCACAGCTTTGTGGGTGGCCCGGTGTGAGTGGGGTTCTGCTGGCCTTTCTGCAGGAGTTGCCAGGCTGCCGCCTGTAAAGAAGAGGTTGTGTCACCCATACCTTCCGCTGGAATTTCTCTCCGGACAGAGGTGAGGAAGGAAAAAAGCAGTGGGGGCCGGGACAGGAGGGGTATCTCAGGCAGGGCAATGGAAAGCTTCTGGAAGAGCGCCCGGGGCCAGGACCACCCTGGCTGGCCTGCAGGCACCAAGTTGGCCTGCGTGCTGTCGCTGGTGTGGCTCCACGGTCCTTCCTCTAGGCTTTCAAGCCCTTGTACATATTCAGGTGTTTTACCTGGAAAGGGTGGGAACAGTTCAGCAGCAGCTGGCCTGGGGCTCAGCTCACGTTTACTCAGAGATGCCTCGGCACGGTCCCCCAGCTTTGCAATGAGGACGCTCCTTGCGTGGGGGGTGGGTTGATGGCTGTATGGGAGATGGTTCCCCACCTCTGACCAATTTCAGAATTGTTTACCACTGGAGCAAGTGCCCTGATAGGGTTTTCCTCTGTATAACTCGTGGGTTCAGGTTTTCTTTTCTTTTATGGTTCAAGTTAGATTTTATTCCTCTTTTATGTATTTATAGATATAAGCATGGAAATAATTCATTCCTATAAATACATCTGTGTGACGGGAAGAACTTTTTTCTGTTTTATTTTAAATTTTATTTTTTAAAATTTTGAAATTTAATTTTATTTATTTTTTTTATATAGCACGTTATTATTAGTTATGTATTTTATGCATATACATGTACACAGGTCAATCCCAAACTCCCAACTCATCCCACCACCACCACCCCATGGCTTCCCACACTTGGTGTCCATACGTTTGTTCTCTACCTCTGTGTCTCTATTTCTTCCCTGCAAACCAGTTCATCTGTACCATTTCTAGGCTCCACATATATGCATTAATATACAATATTTGTTTTCCTCTTTCTGACTTACTTCATTCTGTATGACAGTCTCTCGATCCATCGATGTCTCTACAAATGACCCAGTTTCATTCCTTTTTAAGGCCGAGTAATATTCCATTTCATATATGTACCACATCTTTATCCATTCATCTGTCTGTGGGCATTTAGGTTGCTTCCATTACCTGGCTATTGTAAATAGTGCTGCAATGAACATTGTGGTGAATGTGCCTTTTTGATGTACGGTTTTCTCTGGGTATATGCCCAGAAGTGGGATTGCTGGATCAGATGGTAATTCTATTTCTAGTTTTTTTAAGGAAACTCCATACTGTTCTCCATAGTGACTGTATCAATTTACATTCCCACCAATAGTGGAAGAGGGCTCCTTTTGTCCACACCCTCCCCAGAATTGGTTGTTTGTAGATTTTCTGATGATGCCGATTCTAACAGGTGTGAGGTGAAACCTCATTGTAGTTTTGATTTGCATTTCTCTGATAATTAGTGCTGTTGAGCAGCTTTTCATGTGCGTCTTGGCCATCTCTGTGTCTCCTTTGAAGAAACGTCTCTTTAGATCTTCTGGCCATTTTTTGGGGTTGTTTGTTTTTTTTAATATTAAGCTGCATGAGCTGTTTATATATATTGGAGATTAAACCTCTGTCCATTGATTCGTCTGCAACGATTTTCGCCCATTCTGAGGGATGCCTTTTTCCATTCCCGTGTTTTTTTAACAAAAAAGGAAAGAAAGGAAAAGAAGCAGAACACTAATGTGCGTAAAATATGCCTTTTGAAACGGTCGTTTTGAAATATGGACGTCCTTTGAATATTTTGGTCGATATGTGACCCCAGGATTTGTTTTCAGGGCAGGTGTCATTTACAGGCCTGCAATGATTTTGAATATCAACTGACCATTAGCGTTGGGATTAAAGCTGCTGTTGTGTGAAACGGCCACAAGGTGGCAGCAGTTCACCCTTACCAAATCTGGTTACTAGGGCAAGAGAGCCTCAGTGGAAGTGGTGTTCTAGATTGGAGTTTAGAATGGAATGTGCCAGGAGAAAGCCCCTCACGTTTGTCTCACTACTTCTTGTTCGTGTTTTTAATTTAATTTTTTATTTTTTCTTACAGCAAGTTTGATTACAATGTTTGGCTTGTTGTAGGTGTGGAAGATGTGGTTCTTTTACACATATACACATGTCTGTTCTTCCTGGGATCCTTTTCCCATGTACGTTATGAGAGAATGTTGAGTAGTCCTCTCTTGGTATTCTGTAGGTCTTTGGTGATTATATATGTCACCTGTGTTTGTAGATGTCTGTTAACCCCGATATCGTAATGAAACCAATCCTCACACCTTTCCTTTGGTGAACCATAAGTTTGTTTAATGAATCTGTGATTGCCCTTCTCCGTGGAAATATCTGCCCTGGTATCCATTTTTAGGTAACACCTATAAGTGATATGATATGATATGTGTCTTTCACTTTCTGACTTACTACAAGTCACGTGATTACTTCTAGACTCATCTACGGTGCTGCAAATGGCATTGTGTCCTTTTTTCCCTTGGCTTCTCTTCTGCCTTAGCGGGGTCCATTTTCAACAATGTGATTCCCTGAGGGTTGTGGATTAGCTGACCTGGGCAGCCTTACCCTGCCGGCCCGCCCTCCCCAGGTGTGCCTCGTTGAGGTCAATATAAACAGCGCTCCAGGCAGCAATAGCCCCTGAAGCTGTGCCTGACTCCATATTCTCTGCCCCGTCAGCGGTCTCGGGGCTGTGCTGGTGGGAGGGAGTGAGGGGCCACAGCTTTGTGGGTGGCCCGGTGTGAGTGGGGTTCTGCTGGCCTTTCTGCAGGAGTTGCCAGGCTGCCGCCTGTAAAGAAGAGGTTGTGTCACCCATACCTTCCGCTGGAATTTCTCTCCGGACAGAGGTGAGGAAGGAAAAAAGCAGTGGGGGCCGGGACAGGAGGGGTATCTCAGGCAGGGCAATGGAAAGCTTCTGGAAGAGCGCCCGGGGCCAGGACCACCCTGGCTGGCCTGCAGGCACCAAGTTGGCCTGCGTGCTGTCACTGGTGTGGCTCCACGGTCCTTCCTCTAGGCTTTCAAGCCCTTGTACATATTCAGGTGTTTTACCTGGAAAGGGTGGGAACAGTTCAGCAGCAGCTGGCCTGGGGCTCAGCTCACGTTTACTCAGAGATGCCTCGGCACGGTCCCCCAGCTTTGCAATGAGGACGCTCCTTGCGTGGGGGGTGGGTTGATGGCTGTATGGGAGATGGTTCCCCACCTCTGACCAATTTCAGAATTGTTTACCACTGGAGCAAGTGCCCTGATAGGGTTTTCCTCTGTATAACTCGTGGGTTCAGGTTTTCTTTTCTTTTATGGTTCAAGTTAGATTTTATTCCTCTTTTATGTATTTATAGATATAAGCATGGAAATAATTCATTCCTATAAATACATCTGTGTGACGGGAAGAACTTTTTTCTGTTTTATTTTAAATTTTATTTTTTAAAATTTTGAAATTTAATTTTATTTATTTTTTTTATATAGCACGTTATTATTAGTTATGTATTTTATGCATATACATGTACACAGGTCAATCCCAAACTCCCAACTCATCCCACCACCACCATCCCATGGCTTCCCACACTTGGTGTCCATACGTTTGTTCTCTACCTCTGTGTCTCTATTTCTTCCCTGCAAACCAGTTCATCTGTACCATTTCTAGGCTCCACATATATGCATTAATATACAATATTTGTTTTCCTCTTTCTGACTTACTTCATTCTGTATGACAGTCTCTCGATCCATCGATGTCTCTACAAATGACCCAGTTTCATTCCTTTTTATGGCCGAGTAATATTCCATTTCATATATGTACCACATCTTTATCCATTCATCTGTCTGTGGGCATTTAGGTTGCTTCCATTACCTGGCTATTGTAAATAGTGCTGCAATGAACATTGTGGTGAATGTGCCTTTTTGATGTACGGTTTTCTCTGGGTATATGCCCAGAAGTGGGATTGCTGGATCAGATGGTAATTCTATTTCTAGTTTTTTTAAGGAAACTCCATACTGTTCTCCATAGTGACTGTATCAATTTACATTCCCACCAATAGTGGAAGAGGGCTCCTTTTGTCCACACCCTCCCCAGAATTGGTTGTTTGTAGATTTTCTGATGATGCCGATTCTAACAGGTGTGAGGTGAAACCTCATTGTAGTTTTGATTTGCATTTCTCTGATAATTAGTGCTGTTGAGCAGCTTTTCATGTGCGTCTTGGCCATCTCTGTGTCTCCTTTGAAGAAACGTCTCTTTAGATCTTCTGGCCATTTTTTGGGGTTGTTTGTTTTTTTTAATATTAAGCTGCATGAGCTGTTTATATATATTGGAGATTAAACCTCTGTCCATTGATTCGTCTGCAACGATTTTCGCCCATTCTGAGGGATGCCTTTTTCCATTCCCGTGTTTTTTTAACAAAAAAGGAAAGAAAGGAAAAGAAGCAGAACACTAATGTGCGTAAAATATGCCTTTTGAAACGGTCGTTTTGAAATATGGACGTCCTTTGAATATTTTGGTCGATATGTGACCCCAGGATTTGTTTTCAGGGCAGGTGTCATTTACAGGCCTGCAATGATTTTGAATATCAACTGACCATTAGCGTTGGGATTAAAGCTGCTGTTGTGTGAAACGGCCACAAGGTGGCAGCAGTTCACCCTTACCAAATCTGGTTACTAGGGCAAGAGAGCCTCAGTGGAAGTGGTGTTCTAGATTGGAGTTTAGAATGGAATGTGCCAGGAGAAAGCCCCTCACGTTTGTCTCACTACTTCTTGTTCGTGTTTTTAATTTAATTTTTTATTTTTTCTTACAGCAAGTTTGATTACAATGTTTGGCTTGTTGTAGGTGTGGAAGATGTGGTTCTTTTACACATATACACATGTCTGTTCTTCCTGGGATCCTTTTCCCATGTACGTTATGACAGAATGTTGAGTAGTCCTCTCTTGGTATTCTGTAGGTCTTTGGTGATTATATATGTCACCTGTGTTTGTAGATGTCTGTTAACCCCGATATCGTAATGAAACCAATCCTCACACCTTTCCTTTGGTGAACCATAAGTTTGTTTAATGAATCTGTGATTGCCCTTCTCCGTGGAAATATCTGCCCTGGTATCCATTTTTAGGTAACACCTATAAGTGATATGATATGATATGTGTCTTTCACTTTCTGACTTACTACAAGTCACGTGATTACTTCTAGACTCATCTACGGTGCTGCAAATGGCATTGTGTCCTTTTTTCCCTTGGCTTCTCTTCTGCCTTAGCGGGGTCCATTTTCAACAATGTGATTCCCTGAGGGTTGTGGATTAGCTGACCTGGGCAGCCTTACCCTGCCGGCCCGCCCTCCCCAGGTGTGCCTCGTTGAGGTCAATATAAACAGCGCTCCAGGCAGCAATAGCCCCTGAAGCTGTGCCTGACTCCATATTCTCTGCCCCGTCAGCGGTCTCGGGGCTGTGCTGGTGGGAGGGAGTGAGGGGCCACAGCTTTGTGGGTGGCCCGGTGTGAGTGGGGTTCTGCTGGCCTTTCTGCAGGAGTTGCCAGGCTGCCGCCTGTAAAGAAGAGGTTGTGTCACCCATACCTTCCGCTGGAATTTCTCTCCGGACAGAGGTGAGGAAGGAAAAAAGCAGTGGGGGCCGGGACAGGAGGGGTATCTCAGGCAGGGCAATGGAAAGCTTCTGGAAGAGCGCCCGGGGCCAGGACCACCCTGGCTGGCCTGCAGGCACCAAGTTGGCCTGCGTGCTGTCGCTGGTGTGGCTCCACGGTCCTTCCTCTAGGCTTTCAAGCCCTTGTACATATTCAGGTGTTTTACCTGGAAAGGGTGGGAACAGTTCAGCAGCAGCTGGCCTGGGGCTCAGCTCACGTTTACTCAGAGATGCCTCGGCACGGTCCCCCAGCTTTGCAATGAGGACGCTCCTTGCGTGGGGGGTGGGTTGATGGCTGTATGGGAGATGGTTCCCCACCTCTGACCAATTTCAGAATTGTTTACCACTGGAGCAAGTGCCCTGATAGGGTTTTCCTCTGTATAACTCGTGGGTTCAGGTTTTCTTTTCTTTTATGGTTCAAGTTAGATTTTATTCCTCTTTTATGTATTTATAGATATAAGCATGGAAATAATTCATTCCTATAAATACATCTGTGGGACGGGAAGAACTTTTTTCTGTTTTATTTTAAATTTTATTTTTTAAAATTTTGAAATTTAATTTTATTTATTTTTTTTATATAGCACGTTATTATTAGTTATGTATTTTATGCATATACATGTACACAGGTCAATCCCAAACTCCCAACTCATCCCACCACCACCACCCCATGGCTTCCCACACTTGGTGTCCATACGTTTGTTCTCTACCTCTGTGTCTCTATTTCTTCCCTGCAAACCAGTTCATCTGTACCATTTCTGGGCTCCACATATATGCATTAATATACAATATTTGTTTTCCTCTTTCTGACTTACTTCATTCTGTATGACAGTCTCTCGATCCATCGATGTCTCTACAAATGACCCAGTTTCATTCCTTTTTAAGGCCGAGTAATATTCCATTTCATATATGTACCACATCTTTATCCATTCATCTGTCTGTGGGCATTTAGGTTGCTTCCATTACCTGGCTATTGTAAATAGTGCTGCAATGAACATTGTGGTGAATGTGCCTTTTTGATGTACGGTTTTCTCTGGGTATATGCCCAGAAGTGGGATTGCTGGATCAGATGGTAATTCTATTTCTAGTTTTTTTAAGGAAACTCCATACTGTTCTCCATAGTGACTGTATCAATTTACATTCCCACCAATAGTGGAAGAGGGCTCCTTTTGTCCACACCCTCCCCAGAATTGGTTGTTTGTAGATTTTCTGATGATGCCGATTCTAACAGGTGTGAGGTGAAACCTCATTGTAGTTTTGATTTGCATTTCTCTGATAATTAGTGCTGTTGAGCAGCTTTTCATGTGCGTCTTGGCCATCTCTGTGTCTCCTTTGAAGAAACGTCTCTTTAGATCTTCTGGCCATTTTTTGGGGTTGTTTGTTTTTTTTAATATTAAGCTGCATGAGCTGTTTATATATATTGGAGATTAAACCTCTGTCCATTGATTCGTCTGCAACGATTTTCGCCCATTCTGAGGGATGCCTTTTTCCATTCCCGTGTTTTTTTAACAAAAAAGGAAAGAAAGGAAAAGAAGCAGAACACTAATGTGCGTAAAATATGCCTTTTGAAACGGTCGTTTTGAAATATGGACGTCCTTTGAATATTTTGGTCGATATGTGACCCCAGGATTTGTTTTCAGGGCAGGTGTCATTTACAGGCCTGCAATGATTTTGAATATCAACTGACCATTAGCGTTGGGATTAAAGCTGCTGTTGTGTGAAACGGCCACAAGGTGGCAGCAGTTCACCCTTACCAAATCTGGTTACTAGGGCAAGAGAGCCTCAGTGGAAGTGGTGTTCTAGATTGGAGTTTAGAATGGAATGTGCCAGGAGAAAGCCCCTCACGTTTGTCTCACTACTTCTTGTTCGTGTTTTTAATTTAATTTTTTATTTTTTCTTACAGCAAGTTTGATTACAATGTTTGGCTTGTTGTAGGTGTGGAAGATGTGGTTCTTTTACACATATACACATGTCTGTTCTTCCTGGGATCCTTTTCCCATGTACGTTATGAGAGAATGTTGAGTAGTCCTCTCTTGGTATTCTGTAGGTCTTTGGTGATTATATATGTCACCTGTGTTTGTAGATGTCTGTTAACCCCGATATCGTAATGAAACCAATCCTCACACCTTTCCTTTGGTGAACCATAAGTTTGTTTAATGAATCTGTGATTGCCCTTCTCCGTGGAAATATCTGCCCTGGTATCCATTTTTAGGTAACACCTATAAGTGATATGATATGATATGTGTCTTTCACTTTCTGACTTACTACAAGTCACGTGATTACTTCTAGACTCATCTACGGTGCTGCAAATGGCATTGTGTCCTTTTTTCCCTTGGCTTCTCTTCTGCCTTAGCGGGGTCCATTTTCAACAATGTGATTCCCTGAGGGTTGTGGATTAGCTGACCTGGGCAGCCTTACCCTGCCGGCCCGCCCTCCCCAGGTGTGCCTCGTTGAGGTCAATATAAACAGCGCTCCAGGCAGCAATAGCCCCTGAAGCTGTGCCTGACTCCATATTCTCTGCCCCGTCAGCGGTCTCGGGGCTGTGCTGGTGGGAGGGAGTGAGGGGCCACAGCTTTGTGGGTGGCCCGGTGTGAGTGGGGTTCTGCTGGCCTTTCTGCAGGAGTTGCCAGGCTGCCGCCTGTAAAGAAGAGGTTGTGTCACCCATACCTTCCGCTGGAATTTCTCTCCGGACAGAGGTGAGGAAGGAAAAAAGCAGTGGGGGCCGGGACAGGAGGGGTATCTCAGGCAGGGCAATGGAAAGCTTCTGGAAGAGCGCCCGGGGCCAGGACCACCCTGGCTGGCCTGCAGGCACCAAGTTGGCCTGCGTGCTGTCACTGGTGTGGCTCCACGGTCCTTCCTCTAGGCTTTCAAGCCCTTGTACATATTCAGGTGTTTTACCTGGAAAGGGTGGGAACAGTTCAGCAGCAGCTGGCCTGGGGCTCAGCTCACGTTTACTCAGAGATGCCTCGGCACGGTCCCCCAGCTTTGCAATGAGGACGCTCCTTGCGTGGGGGGTGGGTTGATGGCTGTATGGGAGATGGTTCCCCACCTCTGACCAATTTCAGAATTGTTTACCACTGGAGCAAGTGCCCTGATAGGGTTTTCCTCTGTATAACTCGTGGGTTCAGGTTTTCTTTTCTTTTATGGTTCAAGTTAGATTTTATTCCTCTTTTATGTATTTATAGATATAAGCATGGAAATAATTCATTCCTATAAATACATCTGTGTGACGGGAAGAACTTTTTTCTGTTTTATTTTAAATTTTATTTTTTAAAATTTTGAAATTTAATTTTATTTATTTTTTTTATATAGCACGTTATTATTAGTTATGTATTTTATGCATATACATGTACACAGGTCAATCCCAAACTCCCAACTCATCCCACCACCACCATCCCATGGCTTCCCACACTTGGTGTCCATACGTTTGTTCTCTACCTCTGTGTCTCTATTTCTTCCCTGCAAACCAGTTCATCTGTACCATTTCTAGGCTCCACATATATGCATTAATATACAATATTTGTTTTCCTCTTTCTGACTTACTTCATTCTGTATGACAGTCTCTCGATCCATCGATGTCTCTACAAATGACCCAGTTTCATTCCTTTTTATGGCCGAGTAATATTCCATTTCATATATGTACCACATCTTTATCCATTCATCTGTCTGTGGGCATTTAGGTTGCTTCCATTACCTGGCTATTGTAAATAGTGCTGCAATGAACATTGTGGTGAATGTGCCTTTTTGATGTACGGTTTTCTCTGGGTATATGCCCAGAAGTGGGATTGCTGGATCAGATGGTAATTCTATTTCTAGTTTTTTTAAGGAAACTCCATACTGTTCTCCATAGTGACTGTATCAATTTACATTCCCACCAATAGTGGAAGAGGGCTCCTTTTGTCCACACCCTCCCCAGAATTGGTTGTTTGTAGATTTTCTGATGATGCCGATTCTAACAGGTGTGAGGTGAAACCTCATTGTAGTTTTGATTTGCATTTCTCTGATAATTAGTGCTGTTGAGCAGCTTTTCATGTGCGTCTTGGCCATCTCTGTGTCTCCTTTGAAGAAACGTCTCTTTAGATCTTCTGGCCATTTTTTGGGGTTGTTTGTTTTTTTTAATATTAAGCTGCATGAGCTGTTTATATATATTGGAGATTAAACCTCTGTCCATTGATTCGTCTGCAACGATTTTCGCCCATTCTGAGGGATGCCTTTTTCCATTCCCGTGTTTTTTTAACAAAAAAGGAAAGAAAGGAAAAGAAGCAGAACACTAATGTGCGTAAAATATGCCTTTTGAAACGGTCGTTTTGAAATATGGACGTCCTTTGAATATTTTGGTCGATATGTGACCCCAGGATTTGTTTTCAGGGCAGGTGTCATTTACAGGCCTGCAATGATTTTGAATATCAACTGACCATTAGCGTTGGGATTAAAGCTGCTGTTGTGTGAAACGGCCACAAGGTGGCAGCAGTTCACCCTTACCAAATCTGGTTACTAGGGCAAGAGAGCCTCAGTGGAAGTGGTGTTCTAGATTGGAGTTTAGAATGGAATGTGCCAGGAGAAAGCCCCTCACGTTTGTCTCACTACTTCTTGTTCGTGTTTTTAATTTAATTTTTTATTTTTTCTTACAGCAAATTTGATTACAATGTTTGGCTTGTTGTAGGTGTGGAAGATGTGGTTCTTTTACACATATACACATGTCTGTTCTTCCTGGGATCCTTTTCCCATGTACGTTATGACAGAATGTTGAGTAGTCCTCTCTTGGTATTCTGTAGGTCTTTGGTGATTATATATGTCACCTGTGTTTGTAGATGTCTGTTAACCCCGATATCGTAATGAAACCAATCCTCACACCTTTCCTTTGGTGAACCATAAGTTTGTTTAATGAATCTGTGATTGCCCTTCTCCGTGGAAATATCTGCCCTGGTATCCATTTTTAGGTAACACCTATAAGTGATATGATATGATATGTGTCTTTCACTTTCTGACTTACTACAAGTCACGTGATTACTTCTAGACTCATCTACGGTGCTGCAAATGGCATTGTGTCCTTTTTTCCCTTGGCTTCTCTTCTGCCTTAGCGGGGTCCATTTTCAACAATGTGATTCCCTGAGGGTTGTGGATTAGCTGACCTGGGCAGCCTTACCCTGCCGGCCCGCCCTCCCCAGGTGTGCCTCGTTGAGGTCAATATAAACAGCGCTCCAGGCAGCAATAGCCCCTGAAGCTGTGCCTGACTCCATATTCTCTGCCCCGTCAGCGGTCTCGGGGCTGTGCTGGTGGGAGGGAGTGAGGGGCCACAGCTTTGTGGGTGGCCCGGTGTGAGTGGGGTTCTGCTGGCCTTTCTGCAGGAGTTGCCAGGCTGCCGCCTGTAAAGAAGAGGTTGTGTCACCCATACCTTCCGCTGGAATTTCTCTCCGGACAGAGGTGAGGAAGGAAAAAAGCAGTGGGGGCCGGGACAGGAGGGGTATCTCAGGCAGGGCAATGGAAAGCTTCTGGAAGAGCGCCCGGGGCCAGGACCACCCTGGCTGGCCTGCAGGCACCAAGTTGGCCTGCGTGCTGTCGCTGGTGTGGCTCCACGGTCCTTCCTCTAGGCTTTCAAGCCCTTGTACATATTCAGGTGTTTTACCTGGAAAGGGTGGGAACAGTTCAGCAGCAGCTGGCCTGGGGCTCAGCTCACGTTTACTCAGAGATGCCTCGGCACGGTCCCCCAGCTTTGCAATGAGGACGCTCCTTGCGTGGGGGGTGGGTTGATGGCTGTATGGGAGATGGTTCCCCACCTCTGACCAATTTCAGAATTGTTTACCACTGGAGCAAGTGCCCTGATAGGGTTTTCCTCTGTATAACTCGTGGGTTCAGGTTTTCTTTTCTTTTATGGTTCAAGTTAGATTTTATTCCTCTTTTATGTATTTATAGATATAAGCATGGAAATAATTCATTCCTATAAATACATCTGTGGGACGGGAAGAACTTTTTTCTGTTTTATTTTAAATTTTATTTTTTAAAATTTTGAAATTTAATTTTATTTATTTTTTTTATATAGCACGTTATTATTAGTTATGTATTTTATGCATATACATGTACACAGGTCAATCCCAAACTCCCAACTCATCCCACCACCACCACCCCATGGCTTCCCACACTTGGTGTCCATACGTTTGTTCTCTACCTCTGTGTCTCTATTTCTTCCCTGCAAACCAGTTCATCTGTACCATTTCTGGGCTCCACATATATGCATTAATATACAATATTTGTTTTCCTCTTTCTGACTTACTTCATTCTGTATGACAGTCTCTCGATCCATCGATGTCTCTACAAATGACCCAGTTTCATTCCTTTTTAAGGCCGAGTAATATTCCATTTCATATATGTACCACATCTTTATCCATTCATCTGTCTGTGGGCATTTAGGTTGCTTCCATTACCTGGCTATTGTAAATAGTGCTGCAATGAACATTGTGGTGAATGTGCCTTTTTGATGTACGGTTTTCTCTGGGTATATGCCCAGAAGTGGGATTGCTGGATCAGATGGTAATTCTATTTCTAGTTTTTTTAAGGAAACTCCATACTGTTCTCCATAGTGACTGTATCAATTTACATTCCCACCAATAGTGGAAGAGGGCTCCTTTTGTCCACACCCTCCCCAGAATTGGTTGTTTGTAGATTTTCTGATGATGCCGATTCTAACAGGTGTGAGGTGAAACCTCATTGTAGTTTTGATTTGCATTTCTCTGATAATTAGTGCTGTTGAGCAGCTTTTCATGTGCGTCTTGGCCATCTCTGTGTCTCCTTTGAAGAAACGTCTCTTTAGATCTTCTGGCCATTTTTTGGGGTTGTTTGTTTTTTTTAATATTAAGCTGCATGAGCTGTTTATATATATTGGAGATTAAACCTCTGTCCATTGATTCGTCTGCAACGATTTTCGCCCATTCTGAGGGATGCCTTTTTCCATTCCCGTGTTTTTTTAACAAAAAAGGAAAGAAAGGAAAAGAAGCAGAACACTAATGTGCGTAAAATATGCCTTTTGAAACGGTCGTTTTGAAATATGGACGTCCTTTGAATATTTTGGTCGATATGTGACCCCAGGATTTGTTTTCAGGGCAGGTGTCATTTACAGGCCTGCAATGATTTTGAATATCAACTGACCATTAGCGTTGGGATTAAAGCTGCTGTTGTGTGAAACGGCCACAAGGTGGCAGCAGTTCACCCTTACCAAATCTGGTTACTAGGGCAAGAGAGCCTCAGTGGAAGTGGTGTTCTAGATTGGAGTTTAGAATGGAATGTGCCAGGAGAAAGCCCCTCACGTTTGTCTCACTACTTCTTGTTCGTGTTTTTAATTTAATTTATTTTTTCTTACAGCAAGTTTGATTACAATGTTTGGCTTGTTGTAGGTGTGGAAGATGTGGTTCTTTTACACATATACACATGTCTGTTCTTCCTGGGATCCTTTTCCCATGTACGTTATGACAGAATGTTGAGTAGTCCTCTCTTGGTATTCTGTAGGTCTTTGGTGATTATATATGTCACCTGTGTTTGTAGATGTCTGTTAACCCCGATATCGTAATGAAACCAATCCTCACACCTTTCCTTTGGTGAACCATAAGTTTGTTTAATGAATCTGTGATTGCCCTTCTCCGTGGAAATATCTGCCCTGGTATCCATTTTTAGGTAACACCTATAAGTGATATGATATGATATGTGTCTTTCACTTTCTGACTTACTACAAGTCACGTGATTACTTCTAGACTCATCTACGGTGCTGCAAATGGCATTGTGTCCTTTTTTCCCTTGGCTTCTCTTCTGCCTTAGCGGGGTCCATTTTCAACAATGTGATTCCCTGAGGGTTGTGGATTAGCTGACCTGGGCAGCCTTACCCTGCCGGCCCGCCCTCCCCAGGTGTGCCTCGTTGAGGTCAATATAAACAGCGCTCCAGGCAGCAATAGCCCCTGAAGCTGTGCCTGACTCCATATTCTCTGCCCCGTCAGCGGTCTCGGGGCTGTGCTGGTGGGAGGGAGTGAGGGGCCACAGCTTTGTGGGTGGCCCGGTGTGAGTGGGGTTCTGCTGGCCTTTCTGCAGGAGTTGCCAGGCTGCCGCCTGTAAAGAAGAGGTTGTGTCACCCATACCTTCCGCTGGAATTTCTCTCCGGACAGAGGTGAGGAAGGAAAAAAGCAGTGGGGGCCGGGACAGGAGGGGTATCTCAGGCAGGGCAATGGAAAGCTTCTGGAAGAGCGCCCGGGGCCAGGACCACCCTGGCTGGCCTGCAGGCACCAAGTTGGCCTGCGTGCTGTCGCTGGTGTGGCTCCACGGTCCTTCCTCTAGGCTTTCAAGCCCTTGTACATATTCAGGTGTTTTACCTGGAAAGGGTGGGAACAGTTCAGCAGCAGCTGGCCTGGGGCTCAGCTCACGTTTACTCACAGATGCCTCGGCACGGTCCCCCAGCTTTGCAATGAGGACGCTCCTTGCGTGGGGGGTGGGTTGATGGCTGTATGGGAGATGGTTCCCCACCTCTGACCAATTTCAGAATTGTTTACCACTGGAGCAAGTGCCCTGATAGGGTTTTCCTCTGTATAACTCGTGGGTTCAGGTTTTCTTTTCTTTTATGGTTCAAGTTAGATTTTATTCCTCTTTTATGTATTTATAGATATAAGCATGGAAATAATTCATTCCTATAAATACATCTGTGTGACGGGAAGAACTTTTTTCTGTTTTATTTTAAATTTTATTTTTTAAAATTTTGAAATTTAATTTTATTTATTTTTTTTATATAGCACGTTATTATTAGTTATGTATTTTATGCATATACATGTACACAGGTCAATCCCAAACTCCCAACTCATCCCACCACCACCACCCCATGGCTTCCCACACTTGGTGTCCATACGTTTGTTCTCTACCTCTGTGTCTCTATTTCTTCCCTGCAAACCAGTTCATCTGTACCATTTCTAGGCTCCACATATATGCATTAATATACAATATTTGTTTTCCTCTTTCTGACTTACTTCATTCTGTATGACAGTCTCTCGATCCATCGATGTCTCTACAAATGACCCAGTTTCATTCCTTTTTATGGCCGAGTAATATTCCATTTCATATATGTACCACATCTTTATCCATTCATCTGTCTGTGGGCATTTAGGTTGCTTCCATTACCTGGCTATTGTAAATAGTGCTGCAATGAACATTGTGGTGAATGTGCCTTTTTGATGTACGGTTTTCTCTGGGTATATGCCCAGAAGTGGGATTGCTGGATCAGATGGTAATTCTATTTCTAGTTTTTTTAAGGAAACTCCATACTGTTCTCCATAGTGACTGTATCAATTTACATTCCCACCAATAGTGGAAGAGGGCTCCTTTTGTCCACACCCTCCCCAGAATTGGATGTTTGTAGATTTTCTGATGATGCCGATTCTAACAGGTGTGAGGTGAAACCTCATTGTAGTTTTGATTTGCATTTCTCTGATAATTAGTGCTGTTGAGCAGCTTTTCATGTGCGTCTTGGCCATCTCTGTGTCTCCTTTGAAGAAACGTCTCTTTAGATCTTCTGGCCATTTTTTGGGGTTGTTTGTTTTTTTTAATATTAAGCTGCATGAGCTGTTTATATATATTGGAGATTAAACCTCTGTCCATTGATTCGTCTGCAACGATTTTCGCCCATTCTGAGGGATGCCTTTTTCCATTCCCGTGTTTTTTTAACAAAAAAGGAAAGAAAGGAAAAGAAGCAGAACACTAATGTGCGTAAAATATGCCTTTTGAAACGGTCGTTTTGAAATATGGACGTCCTTTGAATATTTTGGTCGATATGTGACCCCAGGATTTGTTTTCAGGGCAGGTGTCATTTACAGGCCTGCAATGATTTTGAATATCAACTGACCATTAGCGTTGGGATTAAAGCTGCTGTTGTGTGAAACGGCCACAAGGTGGCAGCAGTTCACCCTTACCAAATCTGGTTACTAGGGCAAGAGAGCCTCAGTGGAAGTGGTGTTCTAGATTGGAGTTTCGAATGGAATGTGCCAGGAGAAAGCCCCTCACGTTTGTCTCACTACTTCTTGTTCGTGTTTTTAATTTAATTTTTTATTTTTTCTTACAGCAAGTTTGATTACAATGTTTGGCTTGTTGTAGGTGTGGAAGATGTGGTTCATTTACACATATACACATGTCTGTTCTTCCTGGGATCCTTTTCCCATGTACGTTATGACAGAATGTTGAGTAGTCCTCTCTTGGTATTCTGTAGGAATTTGGTGATTATATATGTCACCTGTGTTTGTAGATGTCTGTTAACCCTGATATCGTAATGAAACCAATCCTCACACCTTTCCTTTGGTGAACCATAAGTTTGTTTAATGAATCTGTGATTGCCCTTTTCCGTGGAAATATCTGCCCTGGTATCCATTTTTAGGTAACACCTATAAGTGATATGATATGATATGTGTCTTTCACTTTCTGACTTACTACAAGTCACGTGATTACTTCTAGACTCATCTACGGTGCTGCAAATGGCATTGTGTCCTTTTTTCCCTTGGCTTCTCTTCTGCCTTAGCGGGGTCCATTTTCAACAATGTGATTCCCTGAGGGTTGTGGATTAGCTGACCTGGGCAGCCTTACCCTGCCGGCCCGCCCTCCCCAGGTGTGCCTCGTTGAGGTCAATATAAACAGCGCTCCAGGCAGCAATAGCCCCTGAAGCTGTGCCTGACTCCATATTCTCTGCCCCGTCAGCGGTCTCGGGGCTGTGCTGGTGGGAGGGAGTGAGGGGCCACAGCTTTGTGGGTGGCCCGGTGTGAGTGGGGTTCTGCTGGCCTTTCTGCAGGAGTTGCCAGGCTGCCGCCTGTAAAGAAGAGGTTGTGTCACCCATACCTTCCGCTGGAATTTCTCTCCGGACAGAGGTGAGGAAGGAAAAAAGCAGTGGGGGCCGGGACAGGAGGGGTATCTCAGGCAGGGCAATGGAAAGCTTCTGGAAGAGCGCCCGGGGCCAGGACCACCCTGGCTGGCCTGCAGGCACCAAGTTGGCCTGCGTGCTGTCGCTGGTGTGGCTCCACGGTCCTTCCTCTAGGCTTTCAAGCCCTTGTACATATTCAGGTGTTTTACCTGGAAAGGGTGGGAACAGTTCAGCAGCAGCTGGCCTGGGGCTCAGCTCACGTTTACTCAAGATGCCTCGGCATGATCCCCCTGCTTTGCAATGAGGATGCTCCTTGCGTGGGGGGTGGGTTGATGGCTGTATGGGAGATGGTTCCCCACCTCTGACCAATTTCAGAATTGTTTACCACTGGAGCAAGTGCCCTGATAGGGTTTTCCTCTGTATAACTCGTGGGTTCAGGTTTTCTTTTCTTTTATGGTTCAAGTTAGATTTTATTCCTCTTTTATGTATTTATAGATATAAGCATGGAAATAATTCATTCCTATAAATACATCTGTGTGACGGGAAGAACTTTTTTCTGTTTTATTTTTAAATTTTATTTTTTAAAATTTTGAAATTTAATTTTATTTATTTTTTTATACAGCACGTTATTATTAGTTATGTATTTTATGCATATACATGTATACAGGTCAATCCCAAACTCCCAACTCATCCCACCACCACCACCCCATGGCTTCCCACACTTGGTGTCCATACGTTTGTTCTCTACCTCTGTGTCTCTATTTCTTCCCTGCAAAGCAGTTCATCTGTACCATTTTTAGGCTCCACATATATGCATTAATATACAATATTTGTTTTCCTCTTTCTGACTTACTTCATTCTGTATGACAGTCTCTCGATCCATCGATGTCTCTGCAAATGACCCAGTTTCATTCCTTTTTATGGCCGAGTAATATTCCATTTTATATATGTACCACATCTTTATCCATTCATCTGTCTGTGGGCATTTAGGTTGCTTCCATTACCTGGCTATTGTAAATAGTGCTGCAACGAACATTGTGGTGAATGTGCCTTTTTGAAATACGGTTTTCTCTGGGTATATGCCCAGAAGTGGGATTGCTGGATCAGATGGTAATTCTATTTCTAGTTTTTTTAAGGAAACTCCATACTGTTCTCCATAGTGACTGTATCAATTTACATTCCCACCAATAGTGGAAGAGGGCTCCTTTTGTCCACACCCTCCCCAGAATTGGTTGTTTGTAGAATTGCTGATGATGCCGATTCTAACAGGTGTGAGGTGATACCTCATTGTAGTTTGATTTGCATTTCTCTAATAATTAGTGCTGTTGAGCAGCTTTTCATGTGCGACTTGGCCATCTCTGTGTCTCCTTTGAAGAAACGTCTCTTTAGATCTTCTGCCCATTTTTTTGGGTTGTTTGTTTTTTTAATATTAAGCTGCATGAGCTCTTTATATATATTGGAGATTAAACCTCTGTCCATTGATTCGTCTGCAACGATTTTCGCCCATTC
This sequence comes from Mesoplodon mirus, assembly GCF_964341445.2. NCBI lineage: Eukaryota > Metazoa > Chordata > Mammalia > Artiodactyla > Ziphiidae > Mesoplodon > Mesoplodon mirus. The sequence goes on from NC_138984.1 coordinate 118,163,169, forward strand.
TGAGGGATGCCTTTTTCCATTCCCGTGTTTTTTTAACAAAAAAGGAAAGAAAGGAAAAGAAGCAGAACACTAATGTGCGTAAAATATGCCTTTTGAAATGGTCATTTTGAAATATGGACGTCCTTTGAATTTTTTGGTCGATATGTGACCCCAGGATTTGTTTTCAGGTTAGGTGTCATTTACAGGCCTGCAATGATTTTGAATATCAACTGATCATTAGCGTTGGGATTAAAGCTGCTGTTGTGTGAAACGGCCACAAGGTGGCAGCAGTTCACCCTTACCAATATATTTCCTGGGATATTTCAGGTGTACCCAGGTTGAGGTTCTTGTAAGCAGTGCAGCCCTCAATTTGGGGGTGGCTCTGTCTTATGGATTTTCAGTTTTCCCAAGGTATATTCCCTAGACTGGACGTGCCCTTGGCTCTGTAGCTCTGTTGTTTACTTGTTTTAGGGAACACAATGCACTCCTCCAGTGAGGCAGTTGGCAACTTACATCCCGCCCATCAGCATAACAAGGCTCCCTGTTCTCCAGGGCCTGTCTTGCCTTTCTGGTTTTTACACATTTTGTGGATGTCCCTTTTGACCGGTGGGAAGTGATACTTCTTTGTAGTGCAGATTTGCATTGCGCGCTTGCTTGCTTGGCCAAAAAGGGCGTATGCGTTTTCTCCTGAATATATTCAGGAGAAAACGCATACGCCCTTTTTGGCCAAGTGCATCATTGTCGAAGTTGTGCCCCTCTTCCTGTGCTTTACAGGCGATTCCAACGTACCTCTTGAAATCTGTTTCCTGCTATTCTGCCTCGCTTTCAAGTCCGCCTCGTTGCCTTCCTTCAACAGATTTTTGGACGATAGTTGGCCTTGATTACTCTGCCAGTTTGTGAATTGCTGTGCCCCTGAGCTCCATTTTTCAACTCGTTTTTTGTGAGCTGAACGCAAGTCCAAACTTTTGGTTCAGGACCTCTACTGGTTCCCGGTGGGTGGCTGAGACTTTGGTTCATTCTTCTTCCTGCAGGGAAATTAGAGTGACATGTGCCCATCCAAATGCCTAACAGCTACTCTCTCATTGGTTCTCCCTCTTCCCTTTCATCCTCTGCCAAATTGGCAACCTGTGCGAACCAGGAGCTTAAAGGGGCTCTCTCTCCAAGTTGGGAGATTGATAGGAAAGCAGTTGGAAAGTCAAACCGGAGCACCAGGAGAGGGGCTCTTCGTTGAGTTTTAGAAACCTTTCGTATTCACAGTGTGTCCATTCTCTAGGTTTCCCATACACGTTATAGCTGTAGTAATATTCCCTTCCACCTGGAGAGCTGGGACCCATGGAATGGGTGCCATACATTATTGCTTTAAAGGGTCTGCATTTGCTCACCCAATCTCACCAATCCTCTCAGTCCCAAGTGTCCAGCCTTATGCCACATCCAGCTGTCATTGTAGATAGGGTCATTCCAGGTTGCATCAGAGACCCTGAAGGAATTGTAAAGAATTTCCCTATTTCTTTGTTCTGTTTTTGAAATTCCTTTTTAGAGTGCGTTTGAGCTGATTCTCGCTGCCATGTTTATGCCAGTCTAGACACACTTGATTCCCTTACGGAGACATATCAATACATAGGTTTTAAGATTCTTACTAGCCAGATCTATTCCTCTGCGGAAAATATGGGGTTTTGAGTCCCTTTCACTGAGGAAGGTGTAGGTCTTGTCTATTCCATAGTTGTTTTTTGGAACGGTACCTGTGCTTATATCAAACTCGGGTTTGATGCATCACCCCACCTCTCCTTCCCCCTTAAGCAGGCATAAGAGTGTTTTCTAAATGTGAGACTCTGTTCTCTTGCCTAACTCAGTTCATGTGTAGCCATGTTTACAGGATCTTCCTAAGTGATATCTTATGATAAGTTTCTTTTCCTGTGTGACTTCTTTCACTTAGAATCATCGTACCTGAATCCACTCATTTTGCTGCTACTGGTCTTATGACATTGATTTCGTGGCTGAGGGATATTCCATCGTACGTAAGTTCCACAATGTTTGGAACCATTTTTATATTTCCTGGGATATTTCAGGTGTACCCAGGTTGAGGTTCCTGTAAGCAGTGCAGCCCTCAATTTGGGGGTGGCTCTGTCTTATGGATTTTCAGTTTTCCCAAGGTATATTCCCTAGACTGGAAGTGCCCTTGGCTCTGGAGCTCTGTTGTTTACTTGTTTTAGGGAACACAATGCACTCCTCCAGTGAGGCAGTTGGCAACTTACATCCCGCCCATCAGCATAACAAGGCTCCCTGTTCTCCAGGGCCTGTCTTGCCTTTCTGGTTTTTACACATTTTGTGGATGTCCCTTTTGACCGGTGGGAAGTGATACTTCTTTGTAGTGCAGATTTGCATTGCCCGCTTGCTTGCTTGGCCAAAAAGGGCGTATGCGTTTTCTCCTGAATATATTCAGGAGAAAACGCATACGCCCTTTTTGGCCAAATGCATCATTGTCGAAGTTGTGCCCCTCTTCCTGTGCTTTACAGGCGATTTCAACGTACTTCTTGAAATCTGTTTCCTGCTATTCTGCCTCGCTTTCAAGTCCGCCTCATTGCCTTCCCTCAACAGATTTTTGGACGATAGTTGGCCTTGATTACTCTGCCAGTTTGTGAATTGCTGTGCCCCTGAGCTCCATTTTTCAACTCGTTTTTTGTGAGCTGAACGCAAGTCCAAACTTTTGGTTCAGGACCTCTACTGATTCCCGGTGGGTGGCTGAGACTTTGGTTCATTCTTCTTCCTGCCGGGAAATTAGAGTGACATGTGCCCATCCAAATGCCTAACAGCTACTCTCTCATTGGTTCTCCCTCTTCCCTTTCATCCTCTGCCAAATTGGCAACCTGTGCGAACCAGGAGCTTAAAGGGGCTGTCTCTCCAAGTTGGGAGATTGATAGGAAAGCAGTTGGAAAGTGAAACCGGAGCACCAGGAGAGGGGCTCTTCGTTGAGTTTTAGAAACCTTTCGTATTCACAGTGTGTCCATTCTCTAGGTTTCCCGTCCACGTTATAGCTGTAGTAATATTCCCTTCCACCTGGAGAGCTGGGACCCATGGAATGGGTGCCATGCATTATTGCTTTAAAGGGTCTGCATTTGCTCACCCTATCTCACCAATCCTCTCAGTCCCAAGTGTCCAGCCTTATGCCATATCCAGCTGTCATTGTAGATAGGGTCATTCCAGGTTGCATCAGAGACCCTGAAGGAATTGTAAAGAATTTCCCTGTTTCTTTGTTCTGTTTTTGAAGTTCCTTTTTAGAGTGGGTTTGAGCTGATTCTCGCGGCCATGTTTATGCCAGTCTAGACACACTTGATTCCCTTACGGAGACATATCAACACATAGGTTTTAAGATTCTTACTAGTCAGATCAATTCCTCTGCGGGAAATATGGGGTTTTGAGTCCCTTTCACTGAGGAAGGTGTAGGTCTTGTCTATTCCATAGTTGGTTTTTGGAACGGTACCTGTGCTTATATCAAACTCGGGTTTGATGCATCACCCCACCTCTCCTTCCCCCTTAAGCAGGCATAAGAGTGTTTTCTAAATGTGAGACTCTGTTCTCTTGCCTAACTCAGTTCATGTGTAGCCATGTTTACAGGATCTTCCTAAGTGATATCTTATGATAAGTTTCTTTTCCTGTGTGACTTCTTTCACTTAGAATCATCGTACCTGAATCCACTCATTTTGCTGCTACTGGTCTTATGACATTGATTTCGTGGCTGAGGGATATTCCATCGTACGTAAGTTCCACAATGTTTGGAACCATTTTTATATTTCCTGGGATATTTCAGGTGTACCCAGGTTGAGGTTCCTGTAAGCAGTGCAGCCCTCAATTTGGGGGTGGCTCTGTCTTATGGATTTTCAGTTTTCCCAAGGTATATTCCCTAGACTGGACGTGCCCTTGGCTCTGGAGCTCTGTTGTTTACTTGTTTTAGGGAACACAATGCACTCCTCCAGTGAGGCAGTTGGCAACTTACATCCCGCCCATCAGCATAACAAGGCTCCCTGTTCTCCAGGGCCTGTCTTGCCTTTCTGGTTTTTACACATTTTGTGGATGTCCCTTTTGACCGGTGGGAAGTGATACTTCTTTGTAGTGCAGATTTGCATTGCCCGCTTGCTTGCTTGGCCAAAAAGGGCGTATGCGTTTTCTCCTGAATATATTCAGGAGAAAACACATACGCCCTTTTTGGCCAAGTGCATCATTGTCGAAGTTGTGCCCCTCTTCCTGTGCTTTACAGGCGATTCCAACATACCTCTTGAAATCTATTTCCTACTATTCTGCCTCGCTTTCAAGTCCGCTTCGTTGCCTTCCCTCAACAAATTTTTGGACGATAGTTGGCCTTGATTACTCTGCCAGTTTGTGAATTGCTGTGCCCCTGAGGTCCATTTTTCAACTCGTTTTTTGTGAGCTGAATGCAAGTCCAAACTTTTGGTTCAGGACCTATACTGGTTCGCGGTGGGTGGCTGAGACTTTGGTTCATTCTTCTTCCTGCCGGGAAATTAGAGTGACATGTGCCCATCCAAATGCCTAACAGCTACTCTCTCATTGGTTCTCCCTCTTCCCTTTCATCCTCTGCCAAATTGGCAACCTGTGCGAACCAGGAGCTTAAAGGGGCTGTCTCTCCAAGTTGGGAGATTGATAGGAAAGCAGTTGGAAAGTGAAACCGGAGCACCAGGAGAGGGGCTCTTCGTTGAGTTTTAGAAACCTTTCGTATTCACAGTGTGTCCATTCTCTTGGTTTCCCGTACACGTTATAGCTGTAGTAATATTCCCTTCCACCTGGAGAGCTGGGACCCATGGAATGGGTGCCATGCATTATTGCTTTAAAGGGTCTGCATTTGCTCACCCTATCTCACCAATCCTCTCAGTCCCAAGTGTCCAGCCTTATGCCACATCCAGCTGTCATTGTAGATAGGGTCATTCCAGGTTGCATCAGAGACCCTGAAGGAATTGTAAAGAATTTCCCTGTTTCTTTGTTCTGTTTTTGAAGTTCCTTTTTAGAGTGGGTTTGAGCTGATTCTCGCGGCCATGTTTATGCCAGTCTAGACACACTTGATTCCCTTACGGAGACATATCAACACATAGGTTTTAAGATTCTTACTAGTCAGATCAATTCCTCTGCGGGAAATATGGGGTTTTGAGTCCCTTTCACTGAGGAAGGTGTAGGTCTTGTCTATTCCATAGTTGGTTTTTGGAACGGTACCTGTGCTTATATCAAACTCGGGTTTGATGCATCACCCCACCTCTCCTTCCCCCTTAAGCAGGCATAAGAGTGTTTTCTAAATGTGAGACTCTGTTCTCTTGCCTAACTCAGTTCATGTGTAGCCATGTTTACAGGATCTTCCTAAGTGATATCTTATGATAAGTTTCTTTTCCTGTGTGACTTCTTTCACTTAGAATCATCGTACCTGAATCCACTCATTTTGCTGCTACTGGTCTTATGACATTGATTTCGTGGCTGAGGGATATTCCATCGTACGTAAGTTCCACAATGTTTGGAACCATTTTTATATTTCCTGGGATATTTCAGGTGTACCCAGGTTGAGGTTCCTGTAAGCAGTGCAGCCCTCAATTTGGGGGTGGCTCTGTCTTATGGATTTTCAGTTTTCCCAAGGTATATTCCCTAGACTGGACGTGCCCTTGGCTCTGGAGCTCTGTTGTTTACTTGTTTTAGGGAACACAATGCACTCCTCCAGTGAGGCAGTTGGCAACTTACATCCCGCCCATCAGCATAACAAGGCTCCCTGTTCTCCAGGGCCTGTCTTGCCTTTCTGGTTTTTACACATTTTGTGGATGTCCCTTTTGACCGGTGGGAAGTGATACTTCTTTGTAGTGCAGATTTGCATTGCCCGCTTGCTTGCTTGGCCAAAAAGGGCGTATGCGTTTTCTCCTGAATATATTCAGGAGAAAACGCATACGCCCTTTTTGGCCAAGTGCATCATTGTCGAAGTTGTGCCCCTCTTCCTGTGCTTTACAGGCGATTCCAACATACCTCTTGAAATCTGTTTCCTCCTATTCTGCCTCGCTTTCAAGTCCGCTTCGTTGCCTTCCCTCAACAGATTTTTGGACGATAGTTGGCCTTGATTACTCTGCCAGTTTGTGAATTGCTGTGCCCCTGAGCTCCATTTTTCAACTCGTTTTTTGTGAGCTGAATGCAAGTCCAAACTTTTGGTTCAGGACCTATACTGGTTCCCGGTGGGTGGCTGAGACTTTGGTTCATTCTTCTTCCTGCTGGGAAATTAGAGTGACATGTGCCCATCCAAATGCCTAACAGCTACTCTCTCATTGGTTCTCCCTCTTCCCTTTCATCCTCTGCCAAATAGGCAACCTGTGCGAACCAGGAGCTTAAAGGGTCTGTCTCTCCAAGTTGGGAGATTGATAGGAAAGCAGTTGGAAAGTCAAACCGGAGCACCAGGAGAGGGGCTCTTCGTTGAGTTTTAGAAACCTTTCGTATTCACAGTGTGTCCATTCTCTAGGTTTCCCGTACACGTTATAGCTGTAGTAATATTCCCTTCCACCTGGAGAGCTGGGACCCATGGAATGGGTGTCATGCATTATTGCTTTAAAGGGTCTGCATTTGCGCACCCAATCTCACGAATCCTCTCAGTCCCAAGTGTCCAGCCTTATGCCATATCCACCTGTCAGTGTAGATAGGGTCATTCCAGGTTGCATCAGAGACCCTGAAGGAATTGTAAAGAATTTCCCTGTTTCTTTGTTCTGTTTTTGAAATTCCTTTTTAGAGTGGGTTTGAGCTGATTCTCACTGCCATGTTTATGCCAGTCTAGACACACTTGATTCCCTTACGGAGACATATCAATACATAGGTTTTAAGATTCTTACTAGTCAGATCTATTCCTCTGCGGGAAATATGGGGTTTTGAGTCCCTTTCACTGAGGAAGGTGTAGGTCTTGTCTATTCCATAGTTGGTTTTTGGAACGGTACCTGTGCTTATATCAAACTCGGGTTTGATGCATCACCCCACCTCTCCTTCCCCCTTAAGCAGGCATAAGAGTGTTTTCTAAATGTGAGACTCTGTTCTCTTTCCTAACTCAGTTCATGTGTAGCCATGTTTACAGGATCTTCCTAAGTGATATCTTATGATGTTTCTTTTCCTGTGTGACTTCTTTCACTTAGAATCATCGTACCTGAATCCACTCATTTTGCTGCTACTGGTCTTATGACATTGATTTCGTGGCTGAGGGATATTCCATCGTACGTAAGTTCCACAATGTTTGGAACCATTTTTATATTTCCTGGGATATTTCAGGTGGACCCAGGTTGAGGTTCCTGTAAGCAGTGCAGCCCTCAATTTGGGGGTGGCTCTGTCTTATGGATTTTCAGTTTTCCCAAGGTATATTCCCTAGACTGGACGTGCCCTTGGCTCTGGAGCTCTGTTGTTTACTTGTTTTAGGGAACACAATGCACTCCTCCAGTGAGGCAGTTGGCAACTTACATCCCGCCCATCAGCATAACAAGGCTCCCTGTTCTCCAGGGCCTGTCTTGCCTTTCTGGTTTTTACACATTTTGTGGATGTCCTTTTTGACCGGTGGGAAGTGATACTTCTTTGTAGTGCAGATTTGCATTGCCCGCTTGCTTGCTTGGCCAAAAAGGGCGTATGCGTTTTCTCCTGAATATATTCAGGAGAAAACGCATACGCCCTTTTTGGCCAAGTGCATCATTGTCGAAGTTGTGCCCCTCTTCCTGTGCTTTACAGGCGATTTCAACGTACCTCTTGAAATCTGTTTCCTGCTATTCTGCCTCGCTTTCAAGTCCGCCTCGTTGCCTTCCCTCAACAGATTTTTGGACGATAGTTGGCCTTGATTACTCTGCCAGTTTGTGAATTGCTGTGCCCCTGAGCTCCATTTTTCAACTCGTTTTTTGTGAGCTGAACGCAAGTCCAAACTTTTGGTTCAGGACCTCTACTGGTTCCCGGTGGGTGGCTGAGACTTTGGTTCATTCTTCTTCCTGCAGGGAAATTAGAGTGACATGTGCCCATCCAAATGCCTAACAGCTACTCTCTCATTGGTTCTCCCTCTTCCCTTTCATCCTCTGCCAAATTGGCAACCTGTGCGAACCAGGAGCTTAAAGGGGCTGTCTCTCCAAGTTGGGAGATTGATAGGAAAGCAGTTGGAAAGTGAAACCGGAGCACCAGGAGAGGGGCTCTTCGTTGAGTTTTAGAAACCTTTCGTATTCACAGTGTGTCCATTCTCTTGGGTTCCCGTACACGTTATAGCTGTAGTAATATTCCCTTCCACCTGGAGAGCTGGGACCCATGGAATGGGTGCCATGCATTATTGCTTTAAAGGGTCTGCATTTGCGCACCCAATCTCACCAATCCTCTCAGTCCCAAGTGTCCAGCCTGATGCCATATCCACCTGTCATTGTAGATAGGGTCATTCCAGGTTGCATCAGAGACCCTGAAGGAATTGTAAAGAATTTCCCTGTTTCTTTGTTTTTGAAATTCCTTTTTAGAGTGGGTTTGAGCTGATTCTCACTGCCATGTTTATGCCAGTCTAGACACACTTGATTCCCTTACGGAGACATATCAATACATAGGTTTTAAGATTCTTACTAGTCAGATCTATTCCTCTGCGGGAAATATGGGGTTTTGAGTCCCTTTCACTGAGGAAGGTGTAGGTCTTGTCTATTCCATAGTTGGTTTTTGGAACGGTACCTGTGCTTATATCAAACTCGGGTTTGATGCATCACCCCACCTCTCCTTCCCCCTTAAGCAGGCATAAGAGTGTTTTCTAAATGTGAGACTCTGTTCTCTTGCCTAACTCAGTTCATGTGTAGCCATGTTTACAGGATCTTCCTAAGTGATATCTTATGATGTTTCTTTTCCTGTGTGACTTCTTTCACTTAGAATCATCGTACCTGAATCCACTCATTTTGCTGCTACTGGTCTTATGACATTGATTTCGTGGCTGAGGGATATTCCATCGTACGTAAGTTCCACAATGTTTGGAACCATTTTTATATTTCCTGGGATATTTCAGGTGGACCCAGGTTGAGGTTCCTGTAAGCAGTGCAGCCCTCAATATGGGGGTGGCTCTGTCTTATGGATTTTCAGTTTTCCCAAGGTATATTCCCTAGACTGGAAGTGCCCTTGGCTCTGGAGCTCTGTTGTTTACTTGTTTTAGGGAACACAATGCACTCCTCCAGTGAGGCAGTTGGCAACTTACATCCCGCCCATCAGCATAACAAGGCTCCCTGTTCTCCAGGGCCTGTCTTGCCTTTCTGGTTTTTACACATTTTGTGGATGTCCTTTTTGACCGGTGGGAAGTGATACTTCTTTGTAGTGCAGATTTGCATTGCCCGCTTGCTTGCTTGGCCAAAAAGGGCGTATGCGTTTTCTCCTGAATATATTCAGGAGAAAACGCATACGCCCTTTTTGGCCAAGTGCATCATTGTCGAAGTTGTGCCCCTCTTCCTGTGCTTTACAGGCGATTCCAACGTACCTCTTGAAATCTGTTTCCTGCTATTCTGCCTCGCTTTCAAGTCCGCCTCGTTGCCTTCCCTCAACAGATTTTTGGACGATAGTTGGCCTTGATTACTCTGCCAGTTTGTGAATTGCTGTGCCCCTGAGCTCCATTTTTCAACTCGTTTTTTGTGAGCTGAACGCAAGTCCAAACTTTTGGTTCAGGACCTCTACTGGTTCCCGGTGGGTGGCTGAGACTTTGGTTAATTCTTCTTCCTGCCGGGAAATTAGAGTGACATGTGCCCATCCAAATGCCTAACAGCTACTCTCTCATTGGTTCTCCCTCTTCCCTTTCATCCTCTGCCAAATTGGCAACCTGTGCGAACCAGGAGCTTAAAGGGGCTGTCTCTCCAAGTTGGGAGATTGATAGGAAAGCAGTTGGAAAGTGAAACCGGAGCACCAGGAGAGGGGCTCTTCGTTGAGTTTTAGAAACCTTTCGTATTCACAGTGTGTCCATTCTCTTGGTTTCCCGTACACGTTATAGCTGTAGTAATATTCCCTTCCACCTGGAGAGCTGGGACCCATGGAATGGGTGCCATGCATTATTGCTTTAAAGGGTCTGCATTTGCGCACCCAATCTCACCAATCCTCTCAGTCCCAAGTGTCCAGCCTGATGCCATATCCACCTGTCATTGTAGATAGGGTCATTCCAGGTTGCATCAGAGACCCTGAAGGAATTGTAAAGAATTTCCCTGTTTCTTTGTTTTTGAAATTCCTTTTTAGAGTGGGTTTGAGCTGATTCTCACTGCCATGTTTATGCCAGTCTAGACACACTTGATTCCCTTACGGAGACATATCAATACATAGGTTTTAAGATTCTTACTAGTCAGATCTATTCCTCTGCGGGAAATATGGGGTTTTGAGTCCCTTTCACTGAGGAAGGTGTAGGTCTTGTCTATTCCATAGTTGGTTTTTGGAACGGTACCTGTGCTTATATCAAACTCGGGTTTGATGCATCACCCCACCTCTCCTTCCCCCTTAAGCAGGCATAAGAGTGTTTTCTAAATGTGAGACTCTGTTCTCTTGCCTAACTCAGTTCATGTGTAGCCATGTTTACAGGATCTTCCTAAGTGATATCTTATGATGTTTCTTTTCCTGTGTGACTTCTTTCACTTAGAATCATCGTACCTGAATCCACTCATTTTGCTGCTACTGGTCTTATGACATTGATTTCGTGGCTGAGGGATATTCCATCGTACGTAAGTTCCACAATGTTTGGAACCATTTTTATATTTCCTGGGATATTTCAGGTGGACCCAGGTTGAGGTTCCTGTAAGCAGTGCAGCCCTCAATATGGGGGTGGCTCTGTCTTATGGATTTTCAGTTTTCCCAAGGTATATTCCCTAGACTGGAAGTGCCCTTGGCTCTGGAGCTCTGTTGTTTACTTGTTTTAGGGAACACAATGCACTCCTCCAGTGAGGCAGTTGGCAACTTACATCCCGCCCATCAGCATAACAAGGCTCCCTGTTCTCCAGGGCCTGTCTTGCCTTTCTGGTTTTTACACATTTTGTGGATGTCCTTTTTGACCGGTGGGAAGTGATACTTCTTTGTAGTGCAGATTTGCATTGCCCGCTTGCTTGCTTGGCCAAAAAGGGCGTATGCGTTTTCTCCTGAATATATTCAGGAGAAAACGCATACGCCCTTTTTGGCCAAGTGCATCATTGTCGAAGTTGTGCCCCTCTTCCTGTGCTTTACAGGCGATTCCAACGTACCTCTTGAAATCTGTTTCCTGCTATTCTGCCTCGCTTTCAAGTCCGCCTCGTTGCCTTCCCTCAACAGATTTTTGGACGATAGTTGGCCTTGATTACTCTGCCAGTTTGTGAATTGCTGTGCCCCTGAGCTCCATTTTTCAACTCGTTTTTTGTGAGCTGAACGCAAGTCCAAACTTTTGGTTCAGGACCTCTACTGGTTCCCGGTGGGTGGCTGAGACTTTGGTTAATTCTTCTTCCTGCCGGGAAATTAGAGTGACATGTGCCCATCCAAATGCCTAACAGCTACTCTCTCATTGGTTCTCCCTCTTCCCTTTCATCCTCTGCCAAATTGGCAACCTGTGCGAACCAGGAGCTTAAAGGGGCTGTCTCTCCAAGTTGGGAGATTGATAGGAAAGCAGTTGGAAAGTGAAACCGGAGCACCAGGAGAGGGGCTCTTCGTTGAGTTTTAGAAACCTTTCGTATTCACAGTGTGTCCATTCTCTTGGTTTCCCGTACACGTTATAGCTGTAGTAATATTCCCTTCCACTTGGAGAGCTGGGACCCATGGAATGGGTGCCATGCATTATTGCTTTAAAGGGTCTGCATTTGCGCACCCAATCTCACCAATCCTCTCAGTCCCAAGTGTCCAGCCTTATGCCATATCCACCTGTCATTGTAGATAGGGTCATTCCAGGTTGCATCAGAGACCCTGAAGGAATTGTAAAGAATTTCCCTGTTTCTTTGTTCTGTTTTTGAAATTCCTTTTTAGAGTGGGTTTGAGCTGATTCTCACTGCCATGTTTATGCCAGTCTAGACACACTTGATTCCCTTACGGAGACATATCAATACATAGGTTTTAAGATTCTTACTAGTCAGATCTATTCCTCTGCGGGAAATATGGGGTTTTGAGTCCCTTTCACTGAGGAAGGTGTAGGTCTTGTCTATTCCATAGTTGGTTTTTGGAACGGTACCTGTGCTTATATCAAACTCGGGTTTGATGCATCACCCCACCTCTCCTTCCCCCTTAAGCAGGCATAAGAGTGTTTTCTAAATGTGAGACTCTGTTCTCTTGCCTAACTCAGTTCATGTGTAGCCATGTTTACAGGATCTTCCTAAGTGATATCTTATGATAAGTTTCTTTTCCTGTGTGACTTATTTCACTTAGAATCATCGTACCTGAATCCACTCATTTTGCTGCTACTGGTCTTATGACATTGATTTCGTGGCTGAGGGATATTCCATCGTACGTAAGTTCCACAATGTTTGGAACCATTTTTATATTTCCTGGGATATTTCAGGTGTACCCAGGTTGAGGTTCCTGTAAGCAGTGCAGCCCTCAATTTGGGGGTGGCTCTGTCTTATGGATTTTCAGTTTTCCCAAGGTATATTCCCTAGACTGGAAGTGCCCTTGGCTCTGGAGCTCTGTTGTTTACTTGTTTTAGGGAACACAATGCACTCCTCCAGTGAGGCAGTTGGCAACTTACATCCCGCCCATCAGCATAACAAGGCTCCCTGTTCTCCAGGGCCTGTCTTGCCTTTCTGGTTTTTACACATTTTGTGGATGTCCTTTTTGACCGGTGGGAAGTGATACTTCTTTGTAGTGCAGATTTGCATTGCCTGCTTGCTTGCTTGGCCAAAAAGGGCGTATGCGTTTTCTCCTGAATATATTCAGGAGAAAACGCATACGCCCTTTTTGGCCAAGTGCATCATTGTCGACGTTGTGCCCCTCTTCCTGTGCTTTACAGGCGATTTCAACGTACCTCTTGAAATCTGTTTCCTGCTATTCTGCCTCGCTTTCAAGTCCGCCTCGTTGCCTTCCCTCAACAGATTTTTGGATGATAGTTGGCCTTGATTACTCTGTCAGTTTGTGAATTGCTGTGCCCCTGAGCTCCATTTTTCAACTCGTTTTTTGTGAGCTGAACGCAAGTCCAAACTTTTGGTTCAGGACCTCTACTGGTTCCCGGTGGGTGGCTGAGACTTTGGTTCATTCTTCTTCCTGCCGGGAAATTAGAGTGACATGTGCCCATCCAAATGCCTAACAGCTACTCTCTCATTAGTTCTCCCTCTTCCCTTTCATCCTCTGCCAAATTGGCAACCTGTGCGAACCAGGAGCTTAAAGGGGCTGTCTCTCCAAGTTGGGAGATTGATAGGAAAGCAGTTGGAAAGTCAAACCGGAGCACCAGGAGAGGGGCTCTTCGTTGAGTTTTAGAAACCTTTCGTATTCACAGTGTGTCCATTCTCTTGGTTTCCCGTACACGTTATAGCTGTAGTAATATTCCCTTCCACCTGGAGAGCTGGGACCCATGGAATGGGTGCCATGCATTATTGCTTTAAAGGGTCTGCATTTGCGCACCCAATCTCACCAATCCTCTCAGTCCCAAGTGTCCAGCCTTATGCCATATCCACCTGTCATTGTAGATAGGGTCATTCCAGGTTGCATCAGAGACCCTGAAGGAATTGTAAAGAATTTCCCTGTTTCTTTGTTCTGTTTTTGAAATTCCTTTTTAGAGTGGGTTTGAGCTGATTCTCACTGCCATGTTTATGCCAGTCTAGACACACTTGATTCCCTTACGGAGACATATCAATACATAGGTTTTAAGATTCTTACTAGTCAGATCTATTCCTCTGCGGGAAATATGGGGTTTTGAGTCCCTTTCACTGAGGAAGGTGTAGGTCTTGTCTATTCCATAGTTGGTTTTTGGAACGGTACCTGTGCTTATATCAAACTCGGGTTTGATGCATCACCCCACCTCTCCTTCCCCCTTAAGCAGGCATAAGAGTGTTTTCTAAATGTGAGACTCTGTTCTCTTGCCTAACTCAGTTCATGTGTAGCCATGTTTACAGGATCTTCCTAAGTGATATCTTATGATTTTTTTTTCCTGTGTGACTTCTTTCACTTAGAATCATCGTACCTGAATCCACTCATTTTGCTGCTACTGGTCTTATGACATTGATTTCGTGGCTGAGGGATATTCCATCGTACGTAAGTTCCACAATGTTTGGAACCATTTTTATATTTCCTGGGATATTTCAGGTGGACCCAGGTTGAGGTTCCTGTAAGCAGTGCAGCCCTCAATTTGGGGGTGGCTCTGTCTTATGGATTTTCAATTTTCCCAAGGTATATTCCCTAGACTGGAAGTGCCCTTGGCTCTGGAGCTCTGTTGTTTACTTGTTTTAGGGAACACAATGCACTCCTCCAGTGAGGCAGTTGGCAACTTACATCCCGCCCATCAGCATAACAAGGCTCCCTGTTCTCCAGGGCCTGTCTTGCCTTTCTGGTTTTTACACATTGTGTGGATGTCCTTTTTGACCGGTGGGAAGTGATACTTCTTTGTAGTGCAGATTTGCATTGCCCGCTTGCTTGCTTGGCCAAAAAGGGCGTATGCGTTTTCTCCTGAATATATTCAGGAGAAAACGCATACGCCCTTTTTGGCCAAGTGCATCATTGTCGAAGTTGTGCCCCTCTTCCTGTGCTTTACAGGCGATTCCAATGTACCTCTTGAAATCTGTTTCCTGCTATTCTGCCTCGCTTTCAAGTCCGCCTCGTTGCCTTCCCTCAACAGATTTTTGGACGATAGTTGGCCTTGATTACTCTGCCAGTTTGTGAATTGCTGTGCCCCTGAGCTCCATTTTTCAACTCGTTTTTTGTGAGCTGAACGCAAGTCCAAACTTTTGGTTCAGGACCTATACTGGTTCTCGGTGGGTGGCTGAGACTTTGGTTCATTCTTCTTCCTGCCGGGAAATTAGAGTGACATGTGCCCATCCAAATGCCTAACAGCTACTCTCTCATTGGTTCTCCCTCTTCCCTTTCATCCTCTGCCAAATTGGCAACCTGTGCGAACCAGGAGCTTAAAGGGGCTGTCTCTCCAAGTTGGGAGATTGATAGGAAAGCAGTTGGAAAATCAAACCGGAGCACCAGGAGAGGGGCTCTTCGTTGAGTTTTAGAAACCTTTTGTATTCACAGTGTGTCCATTCTCTAGGTTTCCCGTACACGTTATAGCTGTAGTAATATTCCCTTCCACCTGGAGAGCGGGGACCCATGGAATGGGTGCCATGCATTATTGCTTTAAAGGATCTGCATTTGCTCACCTAATCTCACCAATCCTCTCAGTCCCAAGTGTCCAGCCTTATGCCACATCCAGCTGTCATTGTAGATAGGGTCATTCCAGGTTGCATCAGAGACCCTGAAGGAATTGTAAAGAATTTCCCTGTTTCTTTGTTCTGTTTTTGAAATTCCTTTTTAGAGTGGGTTTGAGCTGATTCTCGCGGCCATGTTTATGCCAGTCTAGACACACTTGATTCCCTTACGGAGGCATATCAATACATAGGTTTTAAGATTCTTACTAGCCAGATCTATTCCTCTGCGGGAAATATGGGGTTTTGAGTCCCTTTCACTGAGGAAGGTGTAGGTCTTGTCTATTCCATAGTTGGTTTTTGGAACGGTACCTGTGCTTATATCAAACTCTGGTTTGATGCATCACCCCACATCTCCTTCCCCCTTAAGCAGGCATAAGAGTGTTTTCTAAATGTGAGACTCAGTTCTCTTGCCTAACTCAGTTCATGTGTAGCCATGTTTACAGGATCTTCCTAAGTGATATCTTATGATAAGTTTCTTTTCCTGTGTGACTTCTTTCACTTAGAATCATCATACCTGAATCCACTCATTTTGCTGCTACTGGTCTTATGACATTGATTTCGTGGCTGAGGGATATTCCATCGTACGTAAGTTCCACAATGTTTGGAACCATTTTTATATTTTTGGGATATTTCAGGTGTACCCAGGTTGAGGTTCCTGTAAGCAGTGCAGCCCTCAATTTGGAGGTGGCTCTGTCTTATGGATTTTCAGTTTTCCCAAGGTATATTCCCTAGACTGGACGTGCCCTTGGCTCTGGAGCTCTGTTGTTTACTTGTTTTAGGGAACACAATGCACTCCTCCAGTGAGGCAGTTGGCAACTTACATCCCGCCCATCAGCATAACAAGGCTCCCTGTTCTCCAGGGCCTGTCTTGCCTTTCTGGTTTTTACACATTTTGTGGATGTCCCTTTTGACCGGTGGGAAGTGATACTTCTTTGTAGTGCAGATTTGCATTGCCCGCTTGCTTGCTTGGCCAAAAAGGGCGTATGCGTTTTCTCCTGAATATATTCAGGAGAAAACGCATACGCCCTTTTTGGCCAAGTGCATCATTGTCGAAGTTGTGCCCCTCTTCCTGTGCTTTACAGGCGATTCCAACGTACCTCTTGAAATCTGTTTCCTGCTATTCTGCCTCGCTTTAAGTCCGCCTCGTTGCCTTCCCTCAACAGATTTTTGGACGATAGTTGGCCTTGATTACTCTGCCAGTTTGTGAATTGCTGTGCCCCTGAGCTCCATTTTTCAACTCGTTTTTTGTGAGCTGAACGCAAGTCCAAACTTTTGGTTCAGGACCTATACTGGTTCTCGGTGGGTGGCTGAGACTTTGGTTCATTCTTCTTCCTGCCGGGAAATTAGAGTGACATGTGCCCATCCAAATGCCTAACAGCTACTCTCTCATTGGTTCTCCCTCTTCCCTTTCATCCTCTGCCAAATTGGCAACCTGTGCGAACCAGGAGCTTAAAGGGGCTGTCTCTCCAAGTTGGGAGATTGATAGGAAAGCAGTTGGAAAATCAAACCGGAGCACCAGGAGAGGGGCTCTTCGTTGAGTTTTAGAAACCTTTCGTATTCACAGTGTGTCCATTCTCTAGGTTTCCCGTACACGTTATAGCTGTAGTAATATTCCCTTCCACCTGGAGAGCTGGGACCCATGGAATGGGTGCCATGCATTATTGCTTTAAAGGGTCTGCATTTGCGCACCCAATCTCACCAATCCTCTCAGTCCCAAGTGTCCAGCCTTATGCCACATCCAGCTGTCATTGTAGATAGGGTCATTCCAGGTTGCATCAGAGACCCTGAAGGAATTGTAAAGAATTTCCCTGTTTCTTTGTTCTGTTTTTGAAATTCCTTTTTAGAGTGGGTTTGAGCTGATCCTCGCGGCCATGTTTATGCCATTCTAGACACACTTGATTCCCTTACGGAGGCATATCAATACATAGGTTTTAAGATTCTTACTAGTCAGATCTATTCCTCTGCGGGAAATATGGGGTTTTGAGTCCCTTTCACTGAGGAAGGTGTAGGTCTTGTCTATTCCATAGTTGGTTTTTGGAACGGTACCTGTGCTTATATCAAACTCGGGTTTGATGCATCACCCCACCTCTCCTTCCCCCTTAAGCAGGCATAAGAGTGTTTTCTAAATGTGAGACTCAGTTCTCTTGCCTAACTCAGTTCATGTGTAGCCATGTTTACAGGATCTTCCTAAGTGATATCTTATGATAAGTTTCTTTTCCTGTGTGACTTCTTTCACTTAGAATCATCGTACCTGAATCCACTCATTTTGCTGCTACTGGTCTTATGACATTGATTTCGTGGCTGAGGGATATTCCATCGTACGTAAGTTCCACAATGTTTGGAACCATATTTATATTTCCTGGGATATTTCAGGTGTACCCAGGTTGAGGTTCCTGTAAGCAGTGCAGCCCTCAATTTGGGGGTGGCTCTGTCTTATGGATTTTCAGTTTTCCCAAGGTATATTCCCTAGACTGGACGTGCCCTTGGCTCTGGAGCTCTGTTGTTTACTTGTTTTAGGGAACACAATGCACTCCTCCAGTGAGGCAGTTGGCAACTTACATCCCGCCCATCAGCATAACAAGGCTCCCTGTTCTCCAGGGCCTGTCTTGCCTTTCTGGTTTTTACACATTTTGTGGATGTCCCTTTTGACCGGTGGGAAGTGATACTTCTTTGTAGTGCAGATTTGCATTGCCCGCTTGCTTGCTTGGCCAAAAAGGGCGTATGCGTTTTCTCCTGAATATATTCAGGAGAAAACGCATACGCCCTTTTTGGCCAAGTGCATCATTGTCGAAGTTGTGCCCCTCTTCCTGTGCTTTACAGGCGATTCCAACGTACCTCTTGAAATCTGTTTCCTGCTATTCTGCCTCGCTTTCAAGTCCGCCTCGTTGCCTTCCCTCAACAGATTTTTGGACGATATTTGGCCTTGATTACTCTGCCAGTTTGTGAATTGCTGTGCCCCTGAGCTCCATTTTTCAACTCGTTTTTTGTGAGCTGAATGCAAGTCCAAACTTTTGGTTCAGGACCTCTACTGGTTCCCGGTGGGTGGCTGAGACTTTGGTTCATTCTTCTTCCTGCCGGGAAATTAGAGTGACATGTGCCCATCCAAATGCCTAACAGCTACTCTCTCATTGGTTCTCCCTCTTCCCTTTCATCCTCTGCCAAATTGGCAACCTGTGCGAACCAGGAGCTTAAAGGGGCTGTCTCTCCAAGTTGGGAGATTGATAGGAAAGCAGTTGGAAAGTCAAACCGGAGCACCAGGAGAGGGGCTCTTCGTTGAGTTTTAGAAACCTTTCGTATTCACAGTGTGTCCATTCTCTAGGTTTCCCGTACACGTTATAGCTGTAGTAATATTCCCTTCCACCTGGAGAGCTGGGACCCATGGAATGGGTGCCATGCATTATTGCTTTAAAGGGTCTGCATTTGCGCACCCAATCTCACCAATCCTCTCAGTACCAAGTGTCCAGCCTTATGCCACATCCAGCTGTCATTGTAGATAGGGTCATTCCAGGTTGCATCAGAGACCCTGAAGGAATTGTAAAGAATTTCCCTGTTTCTTTGTTCTGTTTTTGAAATTCCTTTTTAGAGTGGGTTTGAGCTGATTCTCGCGGCCATGTTTATGCCAGTCTAGACACACTTGATTCCCTTACGGAGGCATATCAATACATAGGTTTTAAGATTCTTACTAGTCAGATCTATTCCTCTGCGGGAAATATGGGGTTTTGAGTCCCTTTCACTGAGGAAGGTGTAGGTCTTGTCTATTCCATAGTTGGTTTTTGGAACGGTACCTGTGCTTATATCAAACTCGGGTTTGATGCATCACCCCACCTCTCCTTTCCCCTTAAGCAGGCATAAGAGTGTTTTCTAAATGTGAGACTCAGTTCTCTTGCCTAACTCAGTTCATGTGTAGCCATGTTTACAGGATCTTCCTAAGTGATATCTTATGATAAGTTTCTTTTCCTGTGTGACTTCTTTCACTTAGAATCATCGTACCTGAATCCACTCATTTTGCTGCTACTGGTCTTATGACATTGATTTCGTGGCTGAGGGATATTCCATCGTACGTAAGTTCCACAATGTTTGGAACCATATTTATATTTCCTGGGATATTTCAGGTGTACCCAGGTTGAGGTTCCTGTAAGCAGTGCAGCCCTCAATTTGGGGGTGGCTCTGTCTTATGGATTTTCAGTTTTCCCAAGGTATATTCCCTAGACTGGACGTGCCCTTGGCTCTGGAGCTCTGTTGTTTACTTGTTTTAGGGAACACAATGCACTCCTCCAGTGAGGCAGTTGGCAACTTACATCCCGCCCATCAGCATAACAAGGCTCCCTGTTCTCCAGGGCCTGTCTTGCCTTTCTGGTTTTTACACATTTTGTGGATGTCCCTTTTGACCGGTGGGAAGTGATACTTCTTTGTAGTGCAGATTTGCATTGCCCGCTTGCTTGCTTGGCCAAAAAGGGCGTATGCGTTTTCTCCTGAATATATTCAGGAGAAAACGCATACGCCCTTTTTGGCCAAGTGCATCATTGTCGAAGTTGTGCCCCTCTTCCTGTGCTTTACAGGCGATTCCAACGTACCTCTTGAAATCTGTTTCCTGCTATTCTGCCTCGCTTTCAAGTCCGCCTCGTTGCCTTCCCTCAACAGATTTTTGGACGATATTTGGCCTTGATTACTCTGCCAGTTTGTGAATTGCTGTGCCCCTGAGCTCCATTTTTCAACTCGTTTTTTGTGAGCTGAACGCAAGTCCAAACTTTTGGTTCAGGACCTCTACTGGTTCCCGGTGGGTGGCTGAGACTTTGGTTCATTCTTCTTCCTGCCGGGAAATTAGAGTGACATGTGCCCATCCAAATGCCTAACAGCTACTCTCTCATTGGTTCTCCCTCTTCCCTTTCATCCTCTGCCAAATTGGCAACCTGTGCGAACCAGGAGCTTAAAGGGGCTGTCTCTCCAAGTTGGGAGATTGATAGGAAAGCAGTTGGAAAGTCAAACCGGAGCACCAGGAGAGGGGCTCTTCGTTGAGTTTTAGAAACCTTTCGTATTCACAGTGTGTCCATTCTCTAGGTTTCCCGTCCACGTTATAGCTGTAGTAATATTCCCTTCCACCTGGAGAGCTGGGACCCATGGAATGGGTGCCATGCATTATTGCTTTAAAGGGTCTGCATTTTCGCACCCAATCTCACCAATCCTCTCAGTCCCAAGTGTCCAGCCTTATGCCATATCCAGCTGTCATTGTAGATAGGGTCATTCCAGGTTGCATCAGAGACCCTGAAGGAATTGTAAAGAATTTCCCTGTTTCTTTGTTCTGTTTTTGAAATTCCTTTTTAGAGTGGGTTTGAGCTGATTCTCGCGGCCATGTTTATGCCAGTCTAGACACACTTGATTCCCTTACGGAGACATATCAATACATAGGTTTTAAGATTCTTACTAGTCAGATGTATTCCTCTGCGGGAAATATGGGGTTTTGAGTCCCTTTCACTGAGGAAGGTGTAGGTCTTGTCTATTCCATAGTTGGTTTTTGGAACGGTACCTGTGCTTATATCAAACTCGGGTTTGATGCATCACCCCACCTCTCCTTCCCCCTTAAGCAGGCATAAGAGTGTTTTCTAAATGTGAGACTCTGTTCTCTTGCCTAACTCAGTTCATGTGTAGCCATGTTTACAGGATCTTCCTAAGTGATATCTTATGATAAGTTTCTTTTCCTGTGTGACTTCTTTCACTTAGAATCATCGTACCTGAATCCACTCATTTTGCTGCTACTGGTCTTATGACATTGATTTCGTGGCTGAGGGATATTCCATCGTACGTAAGTTCCACAATGTTTGGAACCATTTTTATATTTCCTGGGATATTTCAGGTGTACCCAGGTTGAGGTTCCTGTAAGCAGTGCAGCCCTCAATTTGGGGGTGGCTCTGTCTTATGGATTTTCAGTTTTCCCAAGGTATATTCCCTAGACTGGACGTGCCCTTGGCTCTGGAGCTCTGTTGTTTACTTGTTTTAGGGAACACAATGCACTCCTCCAGTGAGGCAGTTGGCAACTTATATCCCGCCCATCTGCATAACAAGGCTCCCTGTTCTCCAGGGCCTGTCTTGCCTTTCTGGTTTTTACACATTTTGTGGATGTCCCTTTTGACCGGTGGGAAGTGATACTTCTTTGTAGTGCAGATTTGCATTGCCCGCTTGCTTGCTTGGCCAAAAAGGGCGTATGCGTTTTCTCCTGAATATATTCAGGAGAAAACGCATACGCCCTTTTTGGCCAAGTGCATCATTGTCGAAGTTGTGCCCCTCTTCCTGTGCTTTACAGGCGATTCCAACGTACCTCTTGAAATCTGTTTCCTGCTATTCTGCCTCGCTTTCAAGTCCGCCTCGTTGCCTTCCCTCAACAGATTTTTGGACGATAGTTGGCCTTGATTACTCTGCCAGTTTGTGAATTGCTGTGCCCCTGAGCTCCATTTTTCAACTCGTTTTTTGTGAGCTGAACGCAAGTCCAAACTTTTGGTTCAGGACCTCTACTGGTTCCCGGTGGGTGGCTGAGACTTTGGTTAATTCTTCTTCCTGCCGGGAAATTAGAGTGACATGTGCCCATCCAAATGCCTAACAGCTACTCTCTCATTGGTTCTCCCTCTTCCCTTTCATCCTCTGCCAAATTGGCAACCTGTGCGAACCAGGAGCTTAAAGGGGCTGTCTCTCCAAGTTGGGAGATTGATAGGAAAGCAGTTGGAATGTCAAACCGGAGCACCAGGAGAGGGGCTCTTCATTGAGTTTTAGAAACCTTTCGTATTCATAGTGTGTCCATTATCTAGGTTTCCCGTACACGTTATAGCTGTAGTAATATTCCCTTCAACCTGGAGAGCTGGGACCCATGGAATGGGTGCCATGCATTATTGCTTTAAAGGGTCTGCATTTGCTCACCCAATCTCACCAATCCTCTCAGTCCCAAGTGTCCAGCCTTATGCCACATCCAGCTGTCATTGTAGATAGGGTCATTCCAGGTTGCATCAGAGACCCTGAAGGAATTGTAAAGAATTTCCCTGTTTCTTTGTTCTGTTTTTGAAATTCCTTTTTAGAGTGGGTTTGAGCTGATTCTCGCGGCCATGATTATGCCAGTCTAGACACACTTGATTCCCTTACGGAGACATATCAATACATAGGTTTTAATATTCTTACTAGTCAGATCTATTCCTCTGCGGGAAATATGGGGTTTTGAGTCCCTTTCACTGAGGAAGGTGTAGGTCTTGTCTATTCCATAGTTGGTTTTTGGAACGGTACCTGTGCTTATATCAAACTCGGGTTTGATGCATCACCCCACCTCTCCTTCCCCCTTAAGCAGGCATAAGAGTGTTTTCTAAATGTGAGACTCTGTTCTCTTGCCTAACTCAGTTCATGTGTAGCCATGTTTACAGGATCTTCCTAAGTGATATCTTATGATAAGTTTCTTTTCCTGTGTGACTTCTTTCACTTAGAATCATCGTACCTGAATCCACTCATTTTGCTGCTACTGGTCTTATGACATTGATTTCGTGGCTGAGGGATATTCCATCGTACGTAAGTTCCACAATGTTTGGAACCATTTTTATATTTCCTGGGATATTTCAGGTGTACCCAGGTTGAGGTTCCTGTAAGCAGTGCAGCCCTCAATTTGGGGGTGGCTCTGTCTTATGGATTTTCAGTTTTCCCAAGGTATATTCCCTAGACTGGACGTGCCCTTGGCTCTGGAGCTCTGTTGTTTACTTGTTTTAGGGAACACAATGCACTCCTCCAGTGAGGCAGTTGGCAACTTACATCCCGCCCATCTGCATAACAAGGCTCCCTGTTCTCCAGGGCCTGTCTTGCCTTTCTGGTTTTTACACATTTTGTGGATGTCCCTTTTGACCGGTGGGAAGTGATACTTCTTTGTAGTGCAGATTTGCATTGCCCGCTTGCTTGCTTGGCCAAAAAGGGCGTATGCGTTTTCTCCTGAATATATTCAGGAGAAAACGCATACACCCTTTTTGTCCAAGTGCATCATTGTCGAAGTTGTGCCCCTCTTCCTGTGCTTTACAGGCGATTCCAACGTACCTCTTGAAATCTGTTTCCTGCTATTCTGCCTCGCTTTCAAGTCCGCCTCGTTGCCTTCCTTCAACAGATTTTTGGACGATAGTTGGCCTTGATTACTCTGCCAGTTTGTGAATTGCTGTGCCCCTGAGCTCCATTTCTCAACTCGTTTTTTGTGAGCTGAACGCAAGTCCAAACTTTTGGTTCAGGACCTCTACTGGTTCCCAGTGGGTGGCTGAGACTTTGGTTCATTCTTCTTCCTGCCGGGAAATTAGAGTGACATGTGCCCATCCAAATGCCTAACAGCTACTCTCTCATTGGTTCTCCCTCTTCCCTTTCATCCTCTGCCAATTTGGCAACCTGTGCGAACCAGGAGCTTAAAGGGGCTGTCTCTCCAAGTTGGGAGATTGATAGGAAAGCAGTTGGAAAGTCAAACCGGAGCACCAGGAGAGGGGCTCTTCGTTGAGTTTTAGAAACCTTTCGTATTCACAGTGTGTCCATTCTCTAGGTTTCCCATACACGTTATAGCTGTAGTAATATTCCCTTCAACCTGGAGAGCTGGGACCCATGGAATGGGTGCCATGCATTATTGCTTTAAAGGGTCTGCATTTGCTCACCCAATCTCACCAATCCTCTCAGTCCCAAGTGTCCAGCCTTATGCCACATCAAGCTGTCATTGTAGATAGGGTCATTCCAGGTTGCATCAGAGACCCTGAAGGAATTGTAAAGAATTTCCCTGTTTCTTTGTTCTGTTTTTGAAATTCCTTTTTAGAGTGGGTTTGAGCTGATTCTCGCGGCCAAGATTATGCCAGTCTAGACACACTTGATTCCCTTACGGAGACATAACAATACATAGGTTTTAAGATTCTTACTAGTCAGATCTATTCCTCTGCGGGAAATATGGGGTTTTGAGTCCCTTTCACTGAGGAAGGTGTAGGTCTTGTCTAATCCATAGTTGGTTTTTGGAACGGTACCTGTGCTTATATCAAACTCTGGTTTGATGCCTCACCCCACCTCTCCTTCCCCCTTAAGCAGGCATAAGAGTGTTTTCTAAATGTGAGACTCTGTTCTCTTGCCTAACTCAGTTCATGTGTAGCCATGTTTACAGGATCTTCCTAAGTGATATCTTATGATAAGTTTCTTTTCCTGTGTGACTTCTTTCACTTAGAATCATCGTACCTGAATCCACTCATTTTGCTGCTACTGGTCTTATGACATTGATTTCGTGGCTGAGGGATATTCCATCGTACGTAAGTTCCACAATGTTTGGAACCATTTTTATATTTCCTGGGATATTTCAGGTGTACCCAGGTTGAGGTTCCTGTAAGCAGTGCAGCCCTCAATTTGGGGGTGGCTCTGTCTTATGGATTTTCAATTTTCCCAAGGTATATTCCCTAGACTGGACGTGCCCTTGGCTCTGGAGCTCTGTTGTTTACTTGTTTTAGGGAACACAATGCACTCCTCCAGTGAGGCAGTTGGCAACTTACATCCCGCCCATCAGCATAACAAGGCTCCCTGTTCTCCAGGGCCTGTCTTGCCTTTCTGGTTTTTACACATTTTGTGGATGTCCCTTTTGACCGGTGGGAAGTGATACTTCTTTGTAGTGCAGATTTGCATTGCCCGCTTGCTTGCTTGGCCAAAAAGGGCGTATGCGTTTTCTCCTGAATATATTCAGGAGAAAACGCATACGCCCTTTTTGGCCAAGTGCATCATTGTCGAAGTTGTGCCCCTCTTCCTGTGCTTTACAGGCGATTCCAACGTACCTCTTGAAATCTGTTTCCTGCTATTCTGCCTCGCTTTCAAGTCCGCCTCGTTGCCTTCCCTCAACAGATTTTTGGACGATAGTTGGCCTTGATTACTCTGCCAGTTTGTGAATTGCTGTGCCCCTGAGCTCCATTTTTCAACTCGTTTTTTGTGAGCTGAACGCAAGTCCAAACTTTTGGTTCAGGACCTCTACTGGTTCCCGGTGGGTGGCTGAGACTTTGGTTCATTCTTCTTCCTGCCGGGAAATTAGAGTGACATGTGCCCATCCAAATGCCTAACAGCTACTCTCTCATTGGTTCTCCCTCTTCCCTTTCATCCTCTGCCAAATTGGCAACCTGTGCGAACCAGGAGCTTAAAGGGGCTGTCTCTCCAAGTTGGGAGATTGATAGGAAAGCAGTTGGAAAATCAAACCGGAGCACCAGGAGAGGGGCTCTTCGTTGAGTTTTAGAAACCTTTCGTATTCACAGTGTGTCCATTCTCTAGGTTTCCCGTACACGTTATAGCTGTAGTAATATTCCCTTCCACCTGGAGAGCTGGGACCCATGGAATGGGTGCCATGCATTATTGCTTTAAAGGGTCTGCATTTGCTCACCCAATCTCACCAATCCTCTCAGTCCCAAGTGTCCAGCCTTATGCCACATCCAGCTGTCATTGTAGATAGGGTCATTCCAGGTTGCATCAGAGACCCTGAAGGAATTGTAAAGAATTTCCCTGTTTCTTTGTTCTGTTTTTGAAATTCCTTTTTAGAGTGGGTTTGAGCTGATTCTCGCGGTCATGATTATGCCAGTCTAGACACACTTGATTCCCTTAAGGGGACATATCAATACATAGGTTTTAAGATTCTTACTAGTCAGATCTATTCCTCTGCGGGAAATATGGGGTTTTGAGTCCCTTTCACTGAGGAAGGTGTAGGTCTTGTCTATTCCATAGTTGGTTTTTGGAACGGTACCTGTGCTTATATCAAACTCGGGTTTGATGCATCACCCCACCTCTCCTTCCCCCTTAAGCAGGCATAAGAGTGTTTTCTAAATGTGAGACTCTGTTCTCTTGCCTAACTCAGTTCATGTGTAGCCATGTTTACAGGATCTTCCTAAGTGATATCTTATGATAAGTTTCTTTTCCTGTGTGACTTCTTTCACTTAGAATCATCGTACCTGAATCCACTCATTTTGCTGCTACTGGTCTTATGACATTGATTTCGTGGCTGAGGGATATTCCATCGTACGTAAGTTCCACAATGTTTGGAACCATTTTTATATTTCCTGGGATATTTCAGGTGTACCCAGGTTGAGGTTCCTGTAAGCAGTGCAGCCCTCAATTTGGGGGTGGCTCTGTCTTATGGATTTTCAGTTTTCCCAAGGTATATTCCCTAGACTGGACGTGCCCTTGGCTCTGGAGCTCTGTTGTTTACTTGTTTTAGGGAACACAATGCACTCCTCCAGTGAGGCAGTTGGCAACTTACATCCCGCCCATCTGCATAACAAGGCTCCCTGTTCTCCAGGGCCTGTCTTGCCTTTCTGGTTTTTACACATTTTGTGGATGTCCCTTTTGACCGGTGGGAAGTGATACTTCTTTGTAGTGCAGATTTGCATTGCCCGCTTGCTTGCTTGGCCAAAAAGGGCGTATGCGTTTTCTCCTGAATATATTCAGGAGAAAACGCATACGCCCTTTTTGGCCAAGTGCATCATTGTCGAAGTTGTGCCCCTCTTCCTGTGCTTTACAGGCGATTCCAACGTACCTCTTGAAATCTGTTTCCTGCTATTCTGCCTCGCTTTCAAGTCCGCCTCGTTGCCTTCCCTCAACAGATTTTTGGACGATAGTTGGCCTTGATTACTCTGCCAGTTTGTGAATTGCTGTGCCCCTGAGCTCCATTTTTCAACTCGTTTTTTGTGAGCTGAACGCAAGTCCAAACTTTTGGTTCAGGACCTCTACTGTTTCCCGGTGGGTGGCTGAGGCTTTGGTTCATTCTTCTTCCTGCCGGGAAATTAGAGTGACATGTGCCCATCCAAATGCCTAACAGCTACTCTCTCATTGGTTCTCCCTCTTCCCTTTCATCCTCTGCCAATTTGGCAACCTGTGCGAACCAGGAGCTTAAAGGGGATGTCTCTCCAAGTTGGGAGATTGATAGGAAAGCAGTTGGAAAGTCAAACCGGAGCACCAGGAGAGGGGCTCTTCGTTGAGTTTTAGAAACCTTTCGTATTCACAGTGTGTCCATTCTCTAGGTTTCCCGTCCACGTTATAGCTGTAGTAATATTCCCTTCCACCTGGAGAGCTGGGACCCATGGAATGGGTGCCATGCATTATTGCTTTAAAGGGTCTGCATTTGCTCACCCAATCTCACCAATCCTCTCAGTCCCAAGTGTCCAGCCTTATGCCACATCCAGCTGTCATTGTAGATAGGGTCATTCCAGGTTGCATCAGAGACCCTGAAGGAATTGTAAAGAACTTCCCTGTTTCTTTGTTCTGTTTTTGAAATTCCTTTTTAGAGTGGGTTTGAGCTGATTCTCGCGGCCCTGTTTATGCCAGTCTAGACACACTTGATTCCCTTACGGAGACATATCAATACATAGGTTTTAAGATTCTTACTAGTCAGATCTATTCCTCTGCGGGAAATATGGGGTTTTGAGTCCCTTTCACTGAGGAAGGTGTAGGTCTTGTCTATTCCATAGTTGGTTTTTGGAACGGTACCTGTGCTTATATCAAACTCGGGTTTGATGCATCACCCCACCTCTCCTTCCCCCTTAAGCAGGCATAAGAGTGTTTTCTAAATGTGAGACTCTGTTCTCTTGCCTAACTCAGTTCATGTGTAGCCATGTTTACAGGATCTTCCTAAGTGATATCTTATGATAAGTTTCTTTTCCTGTGTGACTTCTTTCACTTAGAATCATCGTACCTGAATCCACTCATTTTGCTGCTACTGGTCTTACGACATTGATTTCGTGGCTGAGGGATATTCCATCGTACGTAAGTTCCACAATGTTTGGAACCATTTTTATATTTCCTGGGATATTTCAGGTGTACCCAGGTTGAGGTTCCTGTAAGCAGTGCAGCCCTCAATTTGGGGGTGGCTCTGTCTTATGGATTTTCAGTTTTCCCAAGGTATATTCCCTAGACTGGACGTGCCCTTGGCTCTGGAGCTCTGTTGTTTACTTGTTTTAGGGAACACAATGCACTCCTCCAGTGAGGCAGTTGGCAACTTACATCCCGCCCATCAGCATAACAAGGCTCCCTGTTCTCCAGGGCCTGTCTTGCCTTTCTGGTTTTTACACATTTTGTGGATGTCCCTTTTGACCGGTGGGAAGTGATACTTCTTTGTAGTGCAGATTTGCATTGCCCGCTTGCTTGCTTGGCCAAAAAGGGCGTATGCGTTTTCTCCTGAATATATTCAGGAGAAAACGCATACGCCCTTTTTGGCCAAGTGCATCATTGTCGAAGTTGTGCCCCTCTTCCTGTGCTTTACAGGCGATTCCAATGTACCTCTTGAAATCTGTTTCCTGCTATTCTGCCTCGCTTTCAAGTCCGCCTCGTTGCCTTCCCTCAACAGATTTTTGGACGATAGTTGGCCTTGATTACTCTGCCAGTTTGGAATTGCTGTGCCCCTGAGCTCCATTTTTCAACTCGTTTTTTGTGAGCTGAACGCAAGTCCAAACTTTTGGTTCAGGACCTCTACTGGTTCCCGGTGGGTGGCTGAGACTTTGGTTAATTCTTCTTCCTGCCGGGAAATTAGAGTGACATGTGCCCATCCAAATGCCTAACAGCTACTCTCTCATTGGTTCTCCCTCTTCCCTTTCATCCTCTGCCAATTTGGCAACCTGTGCGAACCAGGAGCTTAAAGGGGCTGTCTCTCCAAGTTGGGAGATTGATAGGAAAGCAGTTGGAAAGTCAAACCGGAGCACCAGGAGAGGGGCTCTTCGTTGAGTTTTAGAAACCTTTCGTATTCACAGTGTGTCCATTCTCTAGGTTTCCCGTACACGTTATAGCTGTAGTAATATTCCCTTCCACCTGGAGAGCGGGGACCCATGGAATGGGTGCCATGCATTATTGCTTTAAAGGGTCTGCATTTGCTCACCCAATCTCACCAATCCTCTCAGTCCCAAGTGTCCAGCCTTATGCCACATCCAGCTGTCATTGTAGATAGGGTCATTCCATGTTGCATCAGAGACCCTGAAGGAATTGTAAAGAACTTCCCTGTTTCTTTGTTCTGTTTTTGAAATTCCTTTTTAGAGTGGGTTTGAGCTGATTCTCGCTGCCATGTTTATGCCAGTCTAGACACACTTGATTCCCTTACGGAGACATATCAATACATAGGTTTTAAGATTCTTACTAGTCAGATCTATTCCTCTGCGGGAAATATGGGGTTTTGAGTCCCTTTCACTGAGGAAGGTGTAGGTCTTGTCTATTCCATAGTTGGTTTTTGGAACGGTACCTGTGCTTATATCAAACTCGGGTTTAATGCATCACCCCACCTCTCCTTCCCCCTTAAGCAGGCATAAGAGTGTTTTCTAAATGTGAGACTCTGTTCTCTTGCCTAACTCAGTTCATGTGTAGCCATGTTTACAGGATCTTCCTAAGTGATATCTTATGATAAGTTTCTTTTCCTGTGTGACTTCTTTCACTTAGAATCATCGTACCTGAATCCACTCATTTTGCTGCTACTGGTCTTATGACATTGATTTCGTGGCTGAGGGATATTCCATCGTACGTAAGTTCCACAATGTTTGGAACCATTTTTATATTTCCTGGGATATTTCAGGTGTACCCAGGTTGAGGTTCCTGTAAGCAGTGCAGCCCTCAATTTGGGGGTGGCTCTGTCTTATGGATTTTCAGTTTTCCCAAGGTATATTCCCTAGACTGGACGTGCCCTTGGCTCTGGAGCTCTGTTGTTTACTTGTTTTAGGGAACACAATGCACTCCTCCAGTGAGGCAGTTGGCAACTTATATCCCGCCCATCTGCATAACAAGGCTCCCTGTTCTCCAGGGCCTGTCTTGCCTTTCTGGTTTTTACACATTTTGTGGATGTCCCTTTTGACCGGTGGGAAGTGATACTTCTTTGTAGTGCAGATTTGCATTGCCCGCTTGCTTGCTTGGCCAAAAAGGGCGTATGCGTTTTCTCCTGAATATATTCAGGAGAAAACGCATACGCCCTTTTTGGCCAAGTGCATCATTGTCGAAGTTGTGCCCCTCTTCCTGTGCTTTACAGGCGATTCCAACGTACCTCTTGAAATCTGTTTCCTGCTATTCTGCCTCGCTTTCAAGTCCGCCTCGTTGCCTTCCCTCAACAGATTTTTGGACGATAGTTGGCCTTGATTACTCTGCCAGTTTGTGAATTGCTGTGCCCCTGAGCTCCATTTTTCAACTCGTTTTTTGTGAGCTGAACCCAAGTCCAAACTTTTGGTTCAGGACCTCTACTGGTTCCCGGTGGGTGGCTGAGACTTTGGTTAATTCTTCTTCCTGCCGGGAAATTAGAGTGACATGTGCCCATCCAAATGCCTAACAGCTACTCTCTCATTGGTTCTCCCTCTTCCCTTTCATCCTCTGCCAAATTGGCAACCTGTGCGAACCAGGAGCTTAAAGGGGCTGTCTCTCCAAGTTGGGAGATTGATAGGAAAGCAGTTGGAAAGTCAAACCGGAGCACCAGGAGAGGGGCTCTTCATTGAGTTTTAGAAACCTTTCGTATTCATAGTGTGTCCATTATCTAGGTTTCCCGTACACGTTATAGCTGTAGTAATATTCCCTTCAACCTGGAGAGCTGGGACCCATGGAATGGGTGCCATGCATTATTGCTTTAAAGGGTCTGCATTTGCTCACCCAATCTCACCAATCCTCTCAGTCCCAAGTGTCCAGCCTTATGCCACATCCAGCTGTCATTGTAGATAGGGTCATTCCAGGTTGCATCAGAGACCCTGAAGGAATTGTAAAGAATTTCCCTGTTTCTTTGTTCTGTTTTTGAAATTCCTTTTTAGAGTGGGTTTGAGCTGATTCTCGCGGCCATGATTATGCCAGTCTAGACACACTTGATTCCCTTACGGAGACATATCAATACATAGGTTTTAATATTCTTACTAGTCAGATCTATTCCTCTGCGGGAAATATGGGGTTTTGAGTCCCTTTCACTGAGGAAGGTGTAGGTCTTGTCTATTCCATAGTTGGTTTTTGGAACGGTACCTGTGCTTATATCAAACTCGGGTTTGATGCATCACCCCACCTCTCCTTCCCCCTTAAGCAGGCATAAGAGTGTTTTCTAAATGTGAGACTCTGTTCTCTTGCCTAACTCAGTTCATGTGTAGCCATGTTTACAGGATCTTCCTAAGTGATATCTTATGATAAGTTTCTTTTCCTGTGTGACTTCTTTCACTTAGAATCATCGTACCTGAATCCACTCATTTTGCTGCTACTGGTCTTATGACATTGATTTCGTGGCTGAGGGATATTCCATCGTACGTAAGTTCCACAATGTTTGGAACCATTTTTATATTTCCTGGGATATTTCAGGTGTACCCAGGTTGAGGTTCCTGTAAGCAGTGCAGCCCTCAATTTGGGGGTGGCTCTGTCTTATGGATTTTCAGTTTTCCCAAGGTATATTCCCTAGACTGGACGTGCCCTTGGCTCTGGAGCTCTGTTGTTTACTTGTTTTAGGGAACACAATGCACTCCTCCAGTGAGGCAGTTGGCAACTTACATCCCGCCCATCAGCATAACAAGGCTCCCTGTTCTCCAGGGCCTGTCTTGCCTTTCTGGTTTTTACACATTTTGTGGATGTCCCTTTTGACCGGTGGGAAGTGATACTTCTTTGTAGTGCAGATTTGCATTGCCCGCTTGCTTGCTTGGCCAAAAAGGGCGTATGCGTTTTCTCCTGAATATATTCAGGAGAAAACGCATACGCCCTTTTTGGCCAAGTGCATCATTGTCGAAGTTGTGCCCCTCTTCCTGTGCTTTACAGGCGATTCCAACGTACCTCTTGAAATCTGTTTCCTGCTATTCTGCCTCGCTTTCAAGTCCGCCTCGTTGCCTTCCCTCAACAGATTTTTGGACGATAGTTGGCCTTGATTACTCTGCCAGTTTGTGAATTGCTGTGCCCCTGAGCTCCATTTTTCAACTCGTTTTTTGTGAGCTGAACCCAAGTCCAAACTTTTGGTTCAGGACCTCTACTGGTTCCCGGTGGGTGGCTGAGACTTTGGTTAATTCTTCTTCCTGCCGGGAAATTAGAGTGACATGTGCCCATCCAAATGCCTAACAGCTACTCTCTCATTGGTTCTCCCTCTTCCCTTTCATCCTCTGCCAAATTGGCAACCTGTGCGAACCAGGAGCTTAAAGGGGCTGTCTCTCCAAGTTGGGAGATTGATAGGAAAGCAGTTGGAAAGTCAAACCGGAGCACCAGGAGAGGGGCTCTTCATTGAGTTTTAGAAACCTTTCGTATTCATAGTGTGTCCATTATCTAGGTTTCCCGTACACGTTATAGCTGTAGTAATATTCCCTTCAACCTGGAGAGCTGGTACCCATGGAATGGGTGCCATGCATTATTGCTTTAAAGGGTCTGCATTTGCTCACCCAATCTCACCAATCCTCTCAGTCCCAAGTGTCCAGCCTTATGCCACATCCAGCTGTCATTGTAGATAGGGTCATTCCAGGTTGCATCAGAGACCCTGAAGGAATTGTAAAGAATTTCCCTGTTTCTTTGTTCTGTTTTTGAAATTCCTTTTTAGAGTGGGTTTGAGCTGATTCTCGCGGCCATGATTATGCCAGTCTAGACACACTTGATTCCCTTACGGAGACATATCAATACATAGGTTTTAATATTCTTACTAGTCAGATCTATTCCTCTGCGGGAAATATGGGGTTTTGAGTCCCTTTCACTGAGGAAGGTGTAGGTCTTGTCTATTCCATAGTTGGTTTTTGGAACGGTACCTGTGCTTATATCAAACTCGGGTTTGATGCATCACCCCACCTCTCCTTCCCCCTTAAGCAGGCATAAGAGTGTTTTCTAAATGTGAGACTCTGTTCTCTTGCCTAACTCAGTTCATGTGTAGCCATGTTTACAGGATCTTCCTAAGTGATATCTTATGATAAGTTTCTTTTCCTGTGTGACTTCTTTCACTTAGAATCATCGTACCTGAATCCACTCATTTTGCTGCTACTGGTCTTATGACATTGATTTCGTGGCTGAGGGATATTCCATCGTACGTAAGTTCCACAATGTTTGGAACCATTTTTATATTTCCTGGGATATTTCAGGTGTACCCAGGTTGAGGTTCCTGTAAGCAGTGCAGCCCTCAATTTGGGGGTGGCTCTGTCTTATGGATTTTCAGTTTTCCCAAGGTATATTCCCTAGACTGGACGTGCCCTTGGCTCTGGAGCTCTGTTGTTTACTTGTTTTAGGGAACACAATGCACTCCTCCAGTGAGGCAGTTGGCAACTTACATCCCGCCCATCAGCATAACAAGGCTCCCTGTTCTCCAGGGCCTGTCTTGCCTTTCTGGTTTTTACACATTTTGTGGATGTCCCTTTTGACCGGTGGGAAGTGATACTTCTTTGTAGTGCAGATTTGCATTGCCCGCTTGCTTGCTTGGCCAAAAAGGGCGTATGCGTTTTCTCCTGAATATATTCAGGAGAAAACGCATACGCCCTTTTTGGCCAAGTGCATCATTGTCGAAGTTGTGCCCCTCTTCCTGTGCTTTACAGGCGATTCCAACGTACCTCTTGAAATCTGTTTCCTGCTATTCTGCCTCGCTTTCAAGTCCGCCTCGTTGCCTTCCCTCAACAGATTTTTGGACGATAGTTGGCCTTGATTACTCTGCCAGTTTGTGAATTGCTGTGCCCCTGAGCTCCATTTTTCAACTCGTTTTTTGTGAGCTGAACGCAAGTCCAAACTTTTGGTTCAGGACCTCTACTGGTTCTCGGTGGGTGGCTGAGACTTTGGTTCATTCTTCTTCCTGCCGGGAAATTAGAGTGACATGTGCCCATCCAAATGCCTAACAGCTACTCTCTCATTGGTTCTCCCTCTTCCCTTTCATCCTCTGCCAAATTGGCAACCTGTGCGAACCAGGAGCTTAAAGGGGCTGTCTCTCCAATTTGGGAGATTGATAGGAAAGCAGTTGGAAAGTCAAACCGGAGCACCAGGAGAGGGGCTCTTCGTTGAGTTTTAGAAACCTTTCGTATTCACAGTGTGTCCATTCTCTAGGTTTCCCGTACACGTTATAGCTGTAGTAATATTCCCTTCCACCTGGAGAGCTGGGACCCATGGAATGGGTGCCATGCATTATTGCTTTAAAGGGTCTGCATTTGCTCACCCAATCTCACCAATCCTCTCAGTCCCAAGTGTCCAGCCTTATGCCACATCCAGCTGTCATTGTAGATAGGGTCATTCCAGGTTGCATCAGAGACCCTGAAGGAATTGTAAAGAATTTCCCTGTTTCTTTGTTTTGTTTTTGAAATTCCTTTTTAGAGTGGGTTTGAGCTGATTCTCGCTGCCCTGTTTATGCCAGTCTAGACACACTTGATTCCCTTACGGAGACATATCAATACATAGGTTTTAAGATTCTTACTAGTCAGATCTATTCCTCTGCGGGAAATATGGGGTTTTGAGTCCCTTTCACTGAGGAAGGTGTAGGTCTTGTCTATTCCATAGTTGGTTTTTGGAACGGTACCTGTGCTTATATCAAACTCGGGTTTGATGCATCACCCCACCTCTCCTTCCCCCTTAAGCAGGCATAAGAGTGTTTTCTAAATGTGAGACTCTGTTCTCTTGCCTAACTCAGTTCATGTGTAGCCATGTTTACAGGATCTTCCTAAGTGATATCTTATGATAAGTTTCTTTTCCTGTGTGACTTCTTTCACTTAGAATCATCGTACCTGAATCCACTCATTTTGCTGCTACTGGTCTTATGACATTGATTTCGTGGCTGAGGGATATTCCATCGTACGTAAGTTCCACAATGTTTGGAACCATTTTTATATTTCCTGGGATATTTCAGGTGTACCCAGGTTGAGGTTCCTGTAAGCAGTGCAGCCCTCAATTTGGGGGTGGCTCTGTCTTATGGATTTTCAGTTTTCCCAAGGTATATTCCCTAGACTGGACGTGCCCTTGGCTCTGGAGCTCTGTTGTTTACTTGTTTTAGGGAACACAATGCACTGCTCCAGTGAGGCAGTTGGCAACTTACATCCCGCCCATCAGCATAACAAGGCTCCCTGTTCTCCAGGGCCTGTCTTGCCTTTCTGGTTTTTACACATTTTGTGGATGTCCCTTTTGACCGGTGGGAAGTGATACTTCTTTGTAGTGCAGATTTGCATTGCCCGCTTGCTTGCTTGGCCAAAAAGGGCGTATGCGTTTTCTCCTGAATATATTCAGGAGAAAACGCATACGCCCTTTTTGGCCAAGTGCATCATTGTCGAAGTTGTGCCCCTCTTCCTGTGCTTTACAGGCGATTCCAACGTACCTCTTGAAATCTGTTTCCTGCTATTCTGCCTCGCTTTCAAGTCCGCCTCGTTGCCTTCCCTCAACAGATTTTTGGACGATAGTTGGCCTTGATTACTCTGCCAGTTTGTGAATTGCTGTGCCCCTGAGCTCCATTTTTCAACTCGTTTTTTGTGAGCTGAACGCAAGTCCAAACTTTTGGTTCAGGACCTCTACTGGTTCCCGGTGGGTGGCTGAGACTTTGGTTCATTCTTCTTCCTGCCGGGAAATTAGAGTGACATGTGCCCATCCAAATGCCTAACAGCTACTCTCTCATTGGTTCTCCCTCTTCCCTTTCATCCTCTGCCAAATTGGCAACCTGTGCGAACCAGGAGCTTAAAGGGGCTGTCTCTCCAAGTTGGGAGATTGATAGGAAAGCAGTTGGAAAATCAAACCGGAGCACCAGGAGAGGGGCTCTTCGTTGAGTTTTAGAAACCTTTCGTATTCACAGTGTGTCCATTCTCTAGGATTCCCGTACACGTTATAGCTGTAGTAATATTCCCTTCCACCTGGAGAGCTGGGACCCATGGAATGGGTGCCATGCATTATTGCTTTAAAGGGTCTGCATTTGCTCACCCAATCTCACCAATCCTCTCAGTCCCAAGTGTCCAGCCTTATGCCACATCCAGCTGTCATTGTAGATAGGGTCATTCCAGGTTGCATCAGAGACCCTGAAGGAATTGTAAAGAATTTCCCTGTTTCTTTGTTCTGTTTTTGAAATTCCTTTTTAGAGTGGGTTTGAGCTGATTCTCGCGGCCATGATTATGCCAGTCTAGACACACTTGATTCCCTTACGGAGACATATCAATACATAGGTTTTAAGATTCTTACTAGTCAGATCTATTCCTCTGCGGGAAATATGGGGTTTTGAGTCCCTTTCACTGAGGAAGGTGTAGGTCTTGTCTATTCCATAGTTGGTTTTTGGAACGGTACCTGTGCTTATATCAAACTCGGGTTTGATGCATCACCCCACCTCTCCTTCCCCCTTAAGCAGGCATAAGAGTGTTTTCTAAATGTGAGACTCTGTTCTCTTGCCTAACTCAGTTCATGTGTAGCCATGTTTACAGGATCTTCCTAAGTGATATCTTATGATAAGTTTCTTTTCCTGTGTGACTTCTTTCACTTAGAATCATCGTACCTGAATCCACTCATTTTGCTGCTACTGGTCTTATGACATTGATTTCGTGGCTGAGGGATATTCCATCGTACGTAAGTTCCACAATGTTTGGAACCATTTTTATATTTCCTGGGATATTTCAGGTGTACCCAGGTTGAGGTTCCTGTAAGCAGTGCAGCCCTCAATTTGGGGGTGGCTCTGTCTTATGGATTTTCAGTTTTCCCAAGGTATATTCCCTAGACTGGACGTGCCCTTGGCTCTGGAGCTCTGTTGTTTACTTGTTTTAGGGAACACAATGCACTCCTCCAGTGAGGCAGTTGGCAACTTACATCCCGCCCATCTGCATAACAAGGCTCCCTGTTCTCCAGGGCCTGTCTTGCCTTTCTGGTTTTTACACATTTTGTGGATGTCCCTTTTGACCGGTGGGAAGTGATACTTCTTTGTAGTGCAGATTTGCATTGCCCGCTTGCTTGCTTGGCCAAAAAGGGCGTATGCGTTTTCTCCTGAATATATTCAGGAGAAAACGCATACGCCCTTTTTGGCCAAGTGCATCATTGTCGAAGTTGTGCCCCTCTTCCTGTGCTTTACAGGCGATTCCAACGTACCTCTTGAAATCTGTTTCCTGCTATTCTGCCTCGCTTTCAAGTCCGCCTCGTTGCCTTCCCTCAACAGATTTTTGGACGATAGTTGGCCTTGATTACTCTGCCAGTTTGTGAATTGCTGTGCCCCTGAGCTCCATTTTTCAACTCGTTTTTTGTGAGCTGAACGCAAGTCCAAACTTTTGGTTCAGGACCTCTACTGGTTCCCGGTGGGTGGCTGAGACTTTGGTTAATTCTTCTTCCTGCCGGGAAATTAGAGTGACATGTGCCCATCCAAATGCCTAGCAGCTACTCTCTCATTGGTTCTCCCTCTTCCCTTTCATCCTCTGCCAATTTGGCAACCTGTGCGAACCAGGAGCTTAAAGGGGCTGTCTCTCCAAGTTGGGAGATTGATAGGAAAGCAGTTGGAAAGTCAAACCGGAGCACCAGGAGAGGGGCTCTTCGTTGAGTTTTAGAAACCTTTCGTATTCACAGTGTGTCCATTCTCTAGGTTTCCCGTACACGTTATAGCTGTAGTAATATTCCCTTCCACCTGGAGAGCTGGGACCCATGGAATGGGTGCCATGCATTATTGCTTTAAAGGGTCTGCATTTGCTCACCCTATCTCACCAATCCTCTCAGTCCCAAGTGTCCAGCCTTATGCCACATCCAGCTGTCATTGTAGATAGGGTCATTCCAGGTTGCATCAGAGACCCTGAAGGAATTGTAAAGAATTTCCCTGTTTCTTTGTTCTGTTTTTGAAATTCCTTTTTAGAGTGGGTTTGAGCTGATTCTCGCGGTCATGATTATGCCAGTCTAGACACACTTGATTCCCTTAAGGGGACATATCAATACATAGGTTTTAAGATTCTTACTAGTCAGATCTATTCCTCTGCGGGAAATATGGGGTTTTGAGTCCCTTTCACTGAGGAAGGTGTAGGTCTTGTCTATTCCATAGTTGGTTTTTGGAACGGTACCTGTGCTTATATCAAACTCGGGTTTGATGCATCACCCCACCTCTCCTTCCCCCTTAAGCAGGCATAAGAGTGTTTTCTAAATGTGAGACTCTGTTCTCTTGCCTAACTCAGTTCATGTGTAGCCATGTTTACAGGATCTTCCTAAGTGATATCTTATGATAAGTTTCTTTTCCTGTGTGACTTCTTTCACTTAGAATCATCGTACCTGAATCCACTCATTTTGCTGCTACTGGTCTTATGACATTGATTTCGTGGCTGAGGGATATTCCATCGTACGTAAGTTCCACAATGTTTGGAACCATTTTTATATTTCCTGGGATATTTCAGGTGTACCCAGGTTGAGGTTCCTGTAAGCAGTGCAGCCCTCAATTTGGGGGTGGCTCTGTCTTATGGATTTTCAGTTTTCCCAAGGTATATTCCCTAGACTGGACGTGCCCTTGGCTCTGGAGCTCTGTTGTTTACTTGTTTTAGGGAACACAATGCACTCCTCCAGTGAGGCAGTTGGCAACTTACATCCCGCCC
Source organism: Mesoplodon mirus (assembly GCF_964341445.2). Taxonomy (NCBI): domain Eukaryota; kingdom Metazoa; phylum Chordata; class Mammalia; order Artiodactyla; family Ziphiidae; genus Mesoplodon; species Mesoplodon mirus. The sequence goes on from NC_138984.1 coordinate 118,201,906, forward strand.
ATCTGCATAACAAGGCTCCCTGTTCTCCAGGGCCTGTCTTGCCTTTCTGGTTTTTACACATTTTGTGGATGTCCCTTTTGACCGGTGGGAAGTGATACTTCTTTGTAGTGCAGATTTGCATTGCCCGCTTGCTTGCTTGGCCAAAAAGGGCGTATGCGTTTTCTCCTGAATATATTCAGGAGAAAACGCATACGCCCTTTTTGGCCAAGTGCATCATTGTCGAAGTTGTGCCCCTCTTCCTGTGCTTTACAGGCGATTTCAACGTACCTCTTGAAATCTGTTTCCTGCTATTCTGCCTCGCTTTCAAGTCCGCCTCGTTGCCTTCCCTCAACAGATTTTTGGACGATAGTTGGCCTTGATTACTCTGCCAGTTTGTGAATTGCTGTGCCCCTGAGCTCCATTTTTCAACTCGTTTTTTGTGATCTGAACGCAAGTCCAAACTTTTGGTTCAGGACCTCTACTGGTTCCCGGTGGGTGGCTGAGACTTTGGTTCATTCTTCTTCCTGCCGGGAAATTAGAGTGACATGTGCCCATCCAAATGCCTAACAGCTACTCTCTCATTGGTTCTCCCTCTTCCCTTTCATCCTCTGCCAAATTGGCAACCTGTGCGAACCAGGAGCTTAAAGGGGCTGTCTCTCCAAGTTGGGAGATTGATAGGAAAGCAGTTGGAAAGTGAAACCGGAGCACCAGGAGAGGGGCTCTTCGTTGAGTTTTAGAAACCTTTCGTATTCACAGTGTGTCCATTCTCTTGGTTTCCCGTACACGTTATAGCTGTAGTAATATTCCCTTCCACCTGGAGAGCTGGGACCCATGGAATGGGTGCCATGCATTATTGCTTTAAAGGGTCTGCATTTGCGCACCCAATCTCACCAATCCTCTCAGTCCCAAGTGTCCAGCCTTATGCCATATCCACCTGTCATCGTAGATAGGGTCATTCCAGGTTGCATCAGAGACCCTGAAGGAATTGTAAAGAATTTCCCTGTTTCTTTGTTCTGTTTTTGAAATTCCTTTTTAGAGTGGGTTTGAGCTGATTCTCACTGCCATGTTTATGCCAGTCTAGACACACTTGTTTCCCTTACGGAGACATATCAATACATAGGTTTTAAGATTCTTACTAGTCAGATCTATTCCTCTGCGGGAAATATGGGGTTTTGAGTCCCTTTCACTGAGGAAGGTGTAGGTCTTGTCTATTCCATAGTTGGTTTTTGGAACGGTACCTGTGCTTATATCAAACTCGGGTTTGATGCATCACCCCACCTCTCCTTCCCCCTTAAGCAGGCATAAGAGTGTTTTCTTAATGTGAGACTCTGTTCTCTTGCCTAACTCAGTTCATGTGTAGCCATGTTTACAGGATCTTCCTAAGTGATATCTTATGATAAGTTTCTTTTCCTGTGTGACTTCTTTCACTTAGAATCATCGTACCTGAATCCACTCATTTTGCTGCTACTGGTCTTATGACATTGATTTCGTGGCTGAGGGATATTCCATCGTACGTAAGTTCCACAATGTTTGGAACCATTTTTATATTTTTGGGATATTTCAGGTGGACCCAGGTTGAGGTTCCTGTAAGCAGTGCAGCCCTCAATTTGGGGGTGGCTCTGTCTTATGGATTTTCAGTTTTCCCAAGGTATATTCCCTAGACTGGACGTGCCCTTGGCTCTGGAGCTCTGTTGTTTACTTGTTTTAGGGAACACAATGCACTCCTCCAGTGAGGCAGTTGGCAACTTACATCCCACCCATCAGCATAACAAGGCTCCCTGTTCTCCAGGGCCTGTCTTGCCTTTCTGGTTTTTACACATTTTGTGGATGTCCCTTTTGACCGGTGGGAAGTGACACTTCTTTGTAGTGCAGATTTGCATTGCCCGCTTGCTTGCTTGGCCAAAAAGGGCGTATGCGTTTTCTCCTGAATATATTCAGGAGAAAACGCATACGCCCTTTTTGGCCAAGTGCATCATTGTCGAAGTTGTGCCCCTCTTCCTGTGCTTTACAGGCGATTCCAACGTACCTCTTGAAATCTGTTTCCTGCTATTCTGCCTCGCTTTCAAGTCCGCCTCGTTGCCTTCCCTCAACAGATTTTTGGACGATAGTTGGCCTTGATTACTCTGCCAGTTTGTGAATTGCTGTGCCCCTGAGCTCCATTTTTCAACTCGTTTTTTGTGAGCTGAACGCAAGTCCAAACTTTTGGTTCAGGACCTCTACTGGTTCCCGGTGGGTGGCTGAGACTTTGGTTCATTCTTCTTCCTGCCGGGAAATTAGAGTGACATGTGCCCATCCAAATGCCTAACAGCTACTCTCTCATTGGTTCTCCCTCTTCCCTTTCATCCTCTGCCAAATTGGCAACCTGTGCGAACCAGGAGCTTAAAGGGGCTGTCTCTCCAAGTTGGGAGATTGATAGGAAAGCAGTTGGAAAATCAAACCGGAGCACCAGGAGAGGGGCTCTTCGTTGAGTTTTAGAAACCTTTCGTATTCACAGTGTGTCCATTCTCTAGGTTTCCCGTACACGTTATAGCTGTAGTAATATTCCCTTCCACCTGGAGAGCGGGGACCCATGGAATGGGTGCCATGCATTATTGCTTTAAAGGGTCTGCATTTGCTCACCCAATCTCACCAATCCTCTCAGTCCCAAGTGTCCAGCCTTATGCCACATCCAGCTGTCATTGTAGATAGGGTCATTCCAGGTTGCATCAGAGACCCTGAAGGAATTGTAAAGAATTTCCCTGTTTCTTGGTTCTGTTTTTGAAATTCCTTTTTAGAGTGGGTTTGAGCTGATTCTCGCGGCCATGTTTATGCCAGTCTAGACACACTTGATTCCCTTACGGAGGCATATCAATACATAGGTTTTAAGATTCTTACTAGCCAGATCTATTCCTCTGCGGGAAATATGGGGTTTTGAGTCCCTTTCACTGAGGAAGGTGTAGGTCTTGTCTATTCCATAGTTGGTTTTTGGAACGGTACCTGTGCTTATATCAAACTCTGGTTTGATGCATCACCCCACATCTCCTTCCCCCTTAAGCAGGCATAAGAGTGTTTTCTAAATGTGAGACTCAGTTCTCTTGCCTAACTCAGTTCATGTGTAGCCATGTTTACAGGATCTTCCTAAGTGATATCTTATGATAAGTTTCTTTTCCTGTGTGACTTCTTTCACTTAGAATCATCGTACCTGAATCCACTCATTTTGCTGCTACTGGTCTTATGACATTGATTTCGTGGCTGAGGGATATTCCATCGTACGTAAGTTCCACAATGTTTGGAACCATTTTTATATTTTTGGGATATTTCAGGTGTACCCAGGTTCCTGTAAGCAGTGCAGCCCTCAATTTGGGGGTGGCTCTGTCTTATGGATTTTCAGTTTTCCCAAGGTATATTCCCTAGACTGGACGTGCCCTTGGCTCTGGAGCTCTGTTGTTTACTTGTTTTAGGGAACACAATGCACTCCTCCAGTGAGGCAGTTGGCAACTTACATCCCACCCATCAGCATAACAAGGCTCCCTGTTCTCCAGGGCCTGTCTTGCCTTTCTGGTTTTTACACATTTTGTGGATGTCCCTTTTGACCGGTGGGAAGTGATACTTCTTTGTAGTGCAGATTTGCAGTGCCTGCTTGCTTGCTTGGCCAAAAAGGGCGTATGCGTTTTCTCCTGAATATATTCAGGAGAAAACGCATACACCCTTTTTGGCCAAGTGCATCATTGTCGAAGTTGTGCCCCTCTTCCTGTGCTTTACAGGCGATTCCAACGTACCTCTTGAAATCTGTTTCCTGCTATTCTGCCTCGCTTTCAAGTCCGCCTCGTTGCCTTCCCTCAACAGATTTTTGGACGATAGTTGGCCTTGATTACTCTGCCAGTTTGTGAAATGCTGTGCCACTGAGCTCCATTATTCAACTCGTTTTTTGTGAGCTGAACGCATGTCCAAACTTTTGGTTCAGGACCTATACTGGTTCTCGGTGGGTGGCTGAGACTTTGGTTCATTCTTCTTCCTGCCGGGAAATTAGAGTGACATGTGCCCATCCAAATGCCTAACAGCTACTCTCTCATTGGTTCTCCCTCTTCCCTTTCATCCTCTGCCAAATTGGCAACCTGTGCGAACCAGGAGCTTAAAGGGGCTGTCTCTCCAAGTTGGGAGATTGATAGGAAAGCAGTTGGAAAATCAAACCGGAGCACCAGGAGAGGGGCTCTTCGTTGAGTTTTAGAAACCTTTCGTATTCACAGTGTGTCCATTCTCTAGGTTTCCCGTACACGTTATAGCTGTAGTAATATTCCCTTCCACCTGGAGAGCGGGGACCCATGGAATGGGTGCCATGCATTATTGCTTTAAAGGGTCTGCATTTGCTCACCTAATCTCACCAATCCTCTCAGTCCCAAGTGTCCAGCCTTATGCCACATCCAGCTGTCATTGTAGATAGGGTCATTCCAGGTTGCATCAGAGACCCTGAAGGAATTGTAAAGAATTTCCCTGTTTCTTTGTTCTGTTTTTGAAATTCCTTTTTAGAGTGGGTTTGAGCTGATTCTCGCGGCCATGTTTATGTCAGTCTAGACACACTTGATTCCCTTACGGAGGCATATCAATACATAGGTTTTAAGATTCTTACTAGCCAGATCTATTCCTCTGCGGGAAATATGGAGTTTTGAGTCCCTTTCACTGAGGAAGGTGTAGGTCTTGTCTATTCCATAGTTGGTTTTTGGAACGGTACCTGTGCTTATATCAAACTCTGGTTTGATGCATCACCCCACATCTCCTTCCCCCTTAAGCAGGCATAAGAGTGTTTTCTAAATGTGAGACTCAGTTCTCTTGCCTAACTCAGTTCATGTGTAGCCATGTTTACAGGATCTTCCTAAGTGATATCTTATGATAAGTTTCTTTTCCTGTGTGACTTCTTTCACTTAGAATCATCGTACCTGAATCCACTCATTTTGCTGCTACTGGTCTTATGACATTGATTTCGTGGCTGAGGGATATTCCATCGTACGTAAGTTCCACAATGTTTGGAACCATTTTTATATTTTTGGGATATTTCAGGTGTACCCAGGTTGAGGTTCCTGTAAGCAGTGCAGCCCTCAATTTGGGGGTGGCTCTGTCTTATGGATTTTCAGTTTTCCCAAGGTATATTCCCTAGACTGGACGTGCCCTTGGCTCTGGAGCTCTGTTGTTTACTTGTTTTAGGGAACACAATGCACTCCTCCAGTGAGGCAGTTGGCAACTTACATCCCACCCATCAGCATAACAAGGCTCCCTGTTCTCCAGGGCCTGTCTTGCCTTTCTGGTTTTTACACATTTTGTGGATGTCCCTTTTGACCGGTGGGAAGTGATACTTCTTTGTAGTGCAGATTTGCATTGCCTGCTTGCTTGCTTGGCCAAAAAGGGCGTATGCGTTTTCTCCTGAATATATTCAGGAGAAAACGCATATGCCCTTTTTGGTCAAGTGCATCATTGTCGAAGTTGTGCCCCTCTTCCTGTGCTTTACAGGCGATTCCAACGTACCTCTTGAAATCTGTTTCCTGCTATTCTGCCTCGCTTTCAAGTCCGCCTCGTTGCCTTCCCTCAACAGATTTTTGGACGATAGTTGGCCTTGATTACTCTGCCAGTTTGTGAAATGCTGTGCCACTGAGCTCCATTATTCAACTCGTTTTTTGTGAGCTGAACGCAAGTCCAAACTTTTGGTTCAGGACCTCTACTGGTTCCTGGTGGGTGGCTGAGACTTTGGTTAATTCTTCTTCCTGCAGGGAAATTAGAGTGACATGTGCCCATCCAAATGCCTAACAGCTACTCTCTCATTGGTTCTCCCTCTTCCCTTTCATCCTCTGCCAAATTGGCAACCTGTGCGAACCAGGAGCTTAAAGGGGCTGTCTCTCCAAGTTGGGAGATTGATAGGAAAGCAGTTGGAAAGTCAAACCGGAGCACCAGGAGAGGGGCTCTTCGTTGAGTTTTAGAAACCTTTCGTATTCACAGTGTGTCCATTCTCTAGGTTTCCCGTACACGTTATAGCTGTAGTAATATTCCCTTCCTCCTGGAGAGCTGGGACCCATGGAATGGGTGCCATGCATTATTGCTTTAAAGGGTCTGCATTTGCTCACCCAATCTCACCAATCCTCTCAGTCCCAAGTGTCCAGCCTTATGCCACATCCAGCTGTCATTGTAGATAGGGTCATTCCAGGTTGCATCAGAGACCCTGAAGGAATTGTAAAGAATTTCCCTGTTTCTTTGTTCTGTTTTTGAAATTCCTTTTTAGAGTGGGTTTGAGCTGATTCTCGCGCCCATGTTTATGCCAGTCTAGACACACTTGATTCCCTTACGGAGGTATATCAATACATAGGTTTTAAGATTCTTACTAGTCAGATCTATTCCTCTGCGGGAAATATGGGGTTTTGAGTCCCTTTCACTGAGGAAGGTGTAGGTCTTGTCTATTCCATAGTTGGTTTTTGGAACGGTACCTGTGCTTATATCAAACTCTGGTTTGATGCATCACCCCACCTCTCCTTCCCCCTTAAGCAGGCATAAGAGTGTTTTCTAAATGTGAGACTCTGTTCTCTTGCCTAACTCAGTTCATGTGTAGCCATGTTTACAGGATCTTCCTAAGTGATATCTTATGATAAGTTTCTTTTCCTGTGTGACTTCTTTCACTTAGAATCATCGTACCTGAATCCACTCATTTTGCTGCTACTGGTCTTATGACATTGATTTCGTGGCTGAGGGATATTCCATCGTACCTAAGTTCCACAATGTTTGGAACCATTTTTATATTTCCTGGGATATTTCAGGTGTACCCAGGTTGAGGTTCCTGTAAGCAGTGCAGCCCTCAATTTGGGGGTGGCTCTGTCTTATGGATTTTCAGTTTTCCCAAGGTATATTCCCTAGACTGGACGTGCCCTTGGCTCTGGAGCTCTGTTGTTTACTTGTTTTAGGGAACACAATGCACTCCTCCAGTGAGGCAGTTGGCAACTTACATCCCGCCCATCAGCATAACAAGGCTCCCTGTTCTCCAGGGCCTGTCTTGCCTTTCTGGTTTTTACACATTTTGTGGATGTCCCTTTTGACCGGTGGGAAGTGATACTTCTTTGTAGTGCAGATTTGCATTGCCCGCTTGCTTGCTTGGCCAAAAAGGGCGTATGCGTTTTCTCCTGAATATATTCAGGAGAAAACGCATACGCCCTTTTTGGCCAAGTGCATCATTGTCGAAGTTGTGCCCCTCTTCCTGTGCTTTACAGGCGATTCCAACGTACCTCTTGAAATCTGTTTCCTGCTATTCTGCCTCGCTTTCAAGTCCGCCTCGTTGCCTTCCCTCAACAGATTTTTGGACGATAGTTGGCCTTGATTACTCTGCCAGTTTGTGAATTGCTGTGCCCCTGAGCTCCATTTTTCAACTCGTTTTTTGTGAGCTGAACGCAAGTCCAAACTTTTGGTTCAGGACCTCTACTGTTTCCCGGTGGGTGGCTGAGACTTTGGTTAATTCTTCTTCCTGCCGGGAAATTAGAGTGACATGTGCCCATCCAAATGCCTAACAGCTACTCTCTCATTGGTTCTCCCTCTTCCCTTTCATCCTCTGCCAAATTGGCAACCTGTGCGAACCAGGAGCTTAAAGGGGCTGTCTCTCCAAGTTGGGAGATTGATAGGAAAGCAGTTGGAAAGTCAAACCGGAGCACCAGGAGAGGGGCTCTTCGTTGAGTTTTAGAAACCTTTCGTATTCACAGTGTGTCCATTCTCTAGGTTTCCCGTACACGTTATAGCTGTAGTAATATTCCCTTCCACCTGGAGAGCTGGGACCCATGGAATGGGTGCCATGCATTATTGCTTTAAAGGGTCTGCATTTGCTCACCCAATCTCACCAATCCTCTCAGTCCCAAGTGTCCAGCCTTATGCCACATCCAGCTGTCATTGTAGATAGGGTCATTCCAGGTTGCATCAGAGACCCTGAAGGAATTGTAAAGAATTTCCCTGTTTCTTTGTTCTGTTTTTGAAATTCCTTTTTAGAGTGGGTTTGAGCTGATTCTCGCGGCCATGTTTATGCCAGTCTAGACACACTTGATTCCCTTACGGAGACATATCAATACATAGGTTTTAAGATTCTTACTAGTCAGATCTATTCCTCTGCGGGAAATATGGGGTTTTGAGTCCCTTTCACTGAGGAAGGTGTAGGTCTTGTCTATTCCATAGTTGGTTTTTGGAACGGTACCTGTGCTTATATCAAACTCTGGTTTGATGCATCACCCCACCTCTCCTTCCCCCTTAAGCAGGCATAAGAGTGTTTTCTAAATGTGAGACTCTGTTCTCTTGCCTAACTCAGTTCATGTGTAGCCATGTTTACAGGATCTTCCTAAGTGATATCTTATGATAAGTTTCTTTTCCTGTGTGACTTCTTTCACTTAGAATCATCGTACCTGAATCCACTCATTTTGCTGCTACTGGTCTTATGACATTGATTTCGTGGCTGAGGGATATTCCATCGTACGTAAGTTCCACAATGTTTGGAACCATTTTTATATTTCCTGGGATATTTCAGGTGTACCCAGGTTGAGGTTCCTGTAAGCAGTGCAGCCCTCAATTTGGGGGTGGCTCTGTCTTATGGATTTTCAGTTTTCCCAAGGTATATTCCCTAGACTGGACGTGACCTTGGCTCTGGAGCTCTGTTGTTTACTTGTTTTAGGGAACACAATGCACTCCTCCAGTGAGGCAGTTGGCAACTTACATCCCGCCCATCAGCATAACAAGGCTCCCTGTTCTCCAGGGCCTGTCTTGCCTTTCTGGTTTTTACACATTTTGTGGACGTCCCTTTTGACCGGTGGGAAGTGATACTTCTTTGTAGTGCAGATTTGCATTGCCCGCTTGCTTGCTTGGCCAAAAAGGGCGTATGCGTTTTCTCCTGAATATATTCAGGAGAAAACGCATACGCCCTTTTTGGCCAAGTGCATCATTGTCGAAGTTGTGCCCCTCTTCCTGTGCTTTACAGGCGATTCCAACGTACCTCTTGAAATCTGTTTCCTGCTATTCTACCTCGCTTTCAAGTCCGCCTCGTTGCCTTCCCTCAACAGATTTTTGGACGATAGTTGGCCTTGATTACTCTGCCAGTTTGTGAATTGCTGTGCCCCTAAGCTCCATTTTTCAACTCGTTTTTTGTGAGCTGAACGCAAGTCCAAACTTTTGGTTCAGGACCTCTACTGTTTCCCGGTGGGTGGCTGAGACTTTGGTTAATTCTTCTTCCTGCCGGGAAATTAGAGTGACATGTGCCCATCCAAATGCCTAACAGCTACTCTCTCATTGGTTCTCCCTCTTCCCTTTCATCCTCTGCCAATTTGGCAACCTGTGCGAACCAGGAGCTTAAAGGGGCTGTCTCTCCAAGTTGGGAGATTGATAGGAAAGCAGTTGGAAAGTCAAACCGGAGCACCAGGAGAGGGGCTCTTCGTTGAGTTTTAGAAACCTTTCGTATTCACAGTGTGTCCATTCTCTAGGTTTCCCGTACACGTTATAGCTGTAGTAATATTCCCTTCCACCTGGAGAGCTGGGACCCATGGAATGGGTGCCATGCATTATTGCTTTAAAGGGTCTGCATTTGCTCACCCAATCTCACCAATCCTCTCAGTCCCAAGTGTCCAGCCTTATGCCACATCCAGCTGTCATTGTAGATAGGGTCATTCCAGGTTGCATCAGAGACCCTGAAGGAATTGTAAAGAATTTCCCTGTTTCTTTGTTCTGTTTTTGAAATTCCTTTTTAGAGTGGGTTTGAGCTGATTCTCGCGGCCCTGTTTATGCCAGTCTAGACACACTTGATTCCCTTACGGAGACATATCAATACATAGGTTTTAAGATTCTTACTAGTCAGATCTATTCCTCTGCGGGAAATATGGGGTTTTGAGTCCCTTTCACTGAGGAAGGTGTAGATCTTGTCTATTCCATAGTTGGTTTTTGGAACGGTACCTGTGCTTATATCAAACTCTGGTTTGATGCATCACCCCACCTCTCCTTCCCCCTTAAGCAGGCATAAGAGTGTTTTCTAAATGTGAGACTCTGTTCTCTTGCCTAACTCAGTTCATGTGTAGCCATGTTTACAGGATCTTCCTAAGTGATATCTTATGATAAGTTTCTTTTCCTGTGTGACTTCTTTCACTTAGAATCATCGTACCTGAATCCACTCATTTTGCTGCTACTGGTCTTATGACATTGATTTCGTGGCTGAGGGATATTCCATCGTACGTAAGTTCCACAATGTTTGGAACCATTTTTATATTTCCTGGGATATTTCAGGTGTACCCAGGTTGAGGTTCCTGTAAGCAGTGCAGCCCTCAATTTGGGGGTGGCTCTGTCTTATGGATTTTCAGTTTTCCCAAGGTATATTCCCTAGACTGGACGTGCCCTTGGCTCTGGAGCTCTGTTGTTTACTTGTTTTAGGGAACACAATGCACTCCTCCAGTGAGGCAGTTGGCAACTTACATCCCGCCCATCAGCATAACAAGGCTCCCTGTTCTCCAGGGCCTGTCTTGCCTTTCTGGTTTTTACACATTTTGTGGATGTCCCTTTTGACCGGTGGGAAGTGATACTTCTTTGTAGTGCAGATTTGCATTGCCCGCTTGCTTGCTTGGCCAAAAAGGGCGTATGCGTTTTCTCCTGAATATATTCAGGAGAAAACGCATACGCCCTTTTTGGCCAAGTGCATCATTGTCGAAGTTGTGCCCCTCTTCCTGTGCTTTACAGGCGATTCCAACGTACCTCTTGAAATCTGTTTCCTGCTATTCTGCCTCGCTTTCAAGTCCGCCTCGTTGCCTTCCCTCAACAGATTTTTGGACGATAGTTGGCCTTGATTACTCTGCCAGTTTGGAATTGCTGTGCCCCTGAGCTCCATTTTTCAACTCGTTTTTTGTGAGCTGAACGCAAGTCCAAACTTTTGGTTCAGGACCTCTACTGGTTCCCGGTGGGTGGCTGAGACTTTGGTTCATTCTTCTTCCTGCCGGGAAATTAGAGTGACATGTGCCCATCCAAATGCCTAACAGCTACTCTCTCATTGGTTCTCCCTCTTCCCTTTCATCCTCTGCCAAATTGGCAACCTGTGCGAACCAGGAGCTTAAAGGGGCTGTCTCTCCAAGTTGGGAGATTGATAGGAAAGCAGTTGGAAAATCAAACCGGAGCACCAGGAGAGGGGCTCTTCGTTGAGTTTTAGAAACCTTTCGTATTCACAGTGTGTCCATTCTCTAGGTTTCCCGTACACGTTATAGCTGTAGTAATATTCCCTTCCACCTGGAGAGCGGGGACCCATGGAATGGGTGCCATGCATTATTGCTTTAAAGGGTCTGCATTTGCTCACCCAATCTCACCAATCCTCTCAGTCCCAAGTGTCCAGCCTTATGCCACATCCAGCTGTCATTGTAGATAGGGTCATTCCAGGTTGCATCAGAGACCCTGAAGGAATTGTAAAGAATTTCCCTGTTTCTTGGTTCTGTTTTTGAAATTCCTTTTTAGAGTGGGTTTGAGCTGATTCTCGCGGCCATGTTTATGCCAGTCTAGACACACTTGATTCCCTTACGGAGGCATATCAATACATAGGTTTTAAGATTCTTACTAGCCAGATCTATTCCTCTGCGGGAAATATGGGGTTTTGAGTCCCTTTCACTGAGGAAGGTGTAGGTCTTGTCTATTCCATAGTTGGTTTTTGGAACGGTACCTGTGCTTATATCAAACTCTGGTTTGATGCATCACCCCACATCTCCTTCCCCCTTAAGCAGGCATAAGAGTGTTTTCTAAATGTGAGACTCAGTTCTCTTGCCTAACTCAGTTCATGTGTAGCCATGTTTACAGGATCTTCCTAAGTGATATCTTATGATAAGTTTCTTTTCCTGTGTGACTTCTTTCACTTAGAATCATCGTACCTGAATCCACTCATTTTGCTGCTACTGGTCTTATGACATTGATTTCGTGGCTGAGGGATATTCCATCGTACGTAAGTTCCACAATGTTTGGAACCATTTTTATATTTCCTGGGATATTTCAGGTGTACCCAGGTTGAGGTTCCTGTAAGCAGTGCAGCCCTCAATTTGGGGGTGGCTCTGTCTTATGGATTTTCAGTTTTCCCAAGGTATATTCCCTAGACTGGACGTGCCCTTGGCTCTGGAGCTCTGTTGTTTACTTGTTTTAGGGAACACAATGCACTCCTCCAGTGAGGCAGTTGGCAACTTACATCCCACCCATCAGCATAACAAGGCTCCCTGTTCTCCAGGGCCTGTCTTGCCTTTCTGGTTTTTACACATTTTGTGGATGTCCCTTTTGACCGGTGGGAAGTGATACTTCTTTGTAGTGCAGATTTGCATTGCCTGCTTGCTTGCTTGGCCAAAAAGGGCGTATGCGTTTTCTCCTGAATATATTCAGGAGAAAACGCATACACCCTTTTTGGCCAAGTGCATCATTGTCGAAGTTGTGCCCCTCTTCCTGTGCTTTACAGGCGATTCCAACGTACCTCTTGAAATCTGTTTCCTGCTATTCTGCCTCGCTTTCAAGTCCGCCTCGTTGCCTTCCCTCAACAGATTTTTGGACGATAGTTGGCCTTGATTACTCTGCCAGTTTGTGAAATGCTGTGCCACTGAGCTCCATTATTCAACTCGTTTTTTGTGAGCTGAACGCATGTCCAAACTTTTGGTTCAGGACCTATACTGGTTCTCGGTGGGTGGCTGAGACTTTGGTTCATTCTTCTTCCTGCCGGGAAATTAGAGTGACATGTGCCCATCCAAATGCCTAACAGCTACTCTCTCATTGGTTCTCCCTCTTCCCTTTCATCCTCTGCCAAATTGGCAACCTGTGCGAACCAGGAGCTTAAAGGGGCTGTCTCTCCAAGTTGGGAGATTGATAGGAAAGCAGTTGGAAAATCAAACCGGAGCACCAGGAGAGGGGCTCTTCGTTGAGTTTTAGAAACCTTTCGTATTCACAGTGTGTCCATTCTCTAGGTTTCCCGTACACGTTATAGCTGTAGTAATATTCCCTTCCACCTGGAGAGCGGGGACCCATGGAATGGGTGCCATGCATTATTGCTTTAAAGGGTCTGCATTTGCTCACCTAATCTCACCAATCCTCTCAGTCCCAAGTGTCCAGCCTTATGCCACATCCAGCTGTCATTGTAGATAGGGTCATTCCAGGTTGCATCAGAGACCCTGAAGGAATTGTAAAGAATTTCCCTGTTTCTTTGTTCTGTTTTTGAAATTCCTTTTTAGAGTGGGTTTGAGCTGATTCTCGCGGCCATGTTTATGTCAGTCTAGACACACTTGATTCCCTTACGGAGGCATATCAATACATAGGTTTTAAGATTCTTACTAGCCAGATCTATTCCTCTGCGGGAAATATGGAGTTTTGAGTCCCTTTCACTGAGGAAGGTGTAGGTCTTGTCTATTCCATAGTTGGTTTTTGGAACGGTACCTGTGCTTATATCAAACTCTGGTTTGATGCATCACCCCACATCTCCTTCCCCCTTAAGCAGGCATAAGAGTGTTTTCTAAATGTGAGACTCAGTTCTCTTGCCTAACTCAGTTCATGTGTAGCCATGTTTACAGGATCTTCCTAAGTGATATCTTATGATAAGTTTCTTTTCCTGTGTGACTTCTTTCACTTAGAATCATCGTACCTGAATCCACTCATTTTGCTGCTACTGGTCTTATGACATTGATTTCGTGGCTGAGGGATATTCCATCGTACGTAAGTTCCACAATGTTTGGAACCATTTTTATATTTTTGGGATATTTCAGGTGTACCCAGGTTGAGGTTCCTGTAAGCAGTGCAGCCCTCAATTTGGGGGTGGCTCTGTCTTATGGATTTTCAGTTTTCCCAAGGTATATTCCCTAGACTGGACGTGCCCTTGGCTCTGGAGCTCTGTTGTTTACTTGTTTTAGGGAACACAATGCACTCCTCCAGTGAGGCAGTTGGCAACTTACATCCCACCCATCAGCATAACAAGGCTCCCTGTTCTCCAGGGCCTGTCTTGCCTTTCTGGTTTTTACACATTTTGTGGATGTCCCTTTTGACCGGTGGGAAGTGATACTTCTTTGTAGTGCAGATTTGCATTGCCTGCTTGCTTGCTTGGCCAAAAAGGGCGTATGCGTTTTCTCCTGAATATATTCAGGAGAAAACGCATATGCCCTTTTTGGTCAAGTGCATCATTGTCGAAGTTGTGCCCCTCTTCCTGTGCTTTACAGGCGATTCCAACGTACCTCTTGAAATCTGTTTCCTGCTATTCTGCCTCGCTTTCAAGTCCGCCTCGTTGCCTTCCCTCAACAGATTTTTGGACGATAGTTGGCCTTGATTACTCTGCCAGTTTGTGAAATGCTGTGCCACTGAGCTCCATTATTCAACTCGTTTTTTGTGAGCTGAACGCAAGTCCAAACTTTTGGTTCAGGACCTCTACTGGTTCCTGGTGGGTGGCTGAGACTTTGGTTAATTCTTCTTCCTGCAGGGAAATTAGAGTGACATGTGCCCATCCAAATGCCTAACAGCTACTCTCTCATTGGTTCTCCCTCTTCCCTTTCATCCTCTGCCAAATTGGCAACCTGTGCGAACCAGGAGCTTAAAGGGGCTGTCTCTCCAAGTTGGGAGATTGATAGGAAAGCAGTTGGAAAGTCAAACCGGAGCACCAGGAGAGGGGCTCTTCGTTGAGTTTTAGAAACCTTTCGTATTCACAGTGTGTCCATTCTCTAGGTTTCCCGTACACGTTATAGCTGTAGTAATATTCCCTTCCTCCTGGAGAGCTGGGACCCATGGAATGGGTGCCATGCATTATTGCTTTAAAGGGTCTGCATTTGCTCACCCAATCTCACCAATCCTCTCAGTCCCAAGTGTCCAGCCTTATGCCACATCCAGCTGTCATTGTAGATAGGGTCATTCCAGGTTGCATCAGAGACCCTGAAGGAATTGTAAAGAATTTCCCTGTTTCTTTGTTCTGTTTTTGAAATTCCTTTTTAGAGTGGGTTTGAGCTGATTCTCGCGCCCATGTTTATGCCAGTCTAGACACACTTGATTCCCTTACGGAGGTATATCAATACATAGGTTTTAAGATTCTTACTAGTCAGATCTATTCCTCTGCGGGAAATATGGGGTTTTGAGTCCCTTTCACTGAGGAAGGTGTAGGTCTTGTCTATTCCATAGTTGGTTTTTGGAACGGTACCTGTGCTTATATCAAACTCTGGTTTGATGCATCACCCCACCTCTCCTTCCCCCTTAAGCAGGCATAAGAGTGTTTTCTAAATGTGAGACTCTGTTCTCTTGCCTAACTCAGTTCATGTGTAGCCATGTTTACAGGATCTTCCTAAGTGATATCTTATGATAAGTTTCTTTTCCTGTGTGACTTCTTTCACTTAGAATCATCGTACCTGAATCCACTCATTTTGCTGCTACTGGTCTTATGACATTGATTTCGTGGCTGAGGGATATTCCATCGTACCTAAGTTCCACAATGTTTGGAACCATTTTTATATTTCCTGGGATATTTCAGGTGTACCCAGGTTGAGGTTCCTGTAAGCAGTGCAGCCCTCAATTTGGGGGTGGCTCTGTCTTATGGATTTTCAGTTTTCCCAAGGTATATTCCCTAGACTGGACGTGCCCTTGGCTCTGGAGCTCTGTTGTTTACTTGTTTTAGGGAACACAATGCACTCCTCCAGTGAGGCAGTTGGCAACTTACATCCCGCCCATCAGCATAACAAGGCTCCCTGTTCTCCAGGGCCTGTCTTGCCTTTCTGGTTTTTACACATTTTGTGGATGTCCCTTTTGACCGGTGGGAAGTGATACTTCTTTGTAGTGCAGATTTGCATTGCCCGCTTGCTTGCTTGGCCAAAAAGGGCGTATGCGTTTTCTCCTGAATATATTCAGGAGAAAACGCATACGCCCTTTTTGGCCAAGTGCATCATTGTCGAAGTTGTGCCCCTCTTCCTGTGCTTTACAGGCGATTCCAACGTACCTCTTGAAATCTGTTTCCTGCTATTCTGCCTCGCTTTCAAGTCCGCCTCGTTGCCTTCCCTCAACAGATTTTTGGACGATAGTTGGCCTTGATTACTCTGCCAGTTTGTGAATTGCTGTGCCCCTGAGCTCCATTTTTCAACTCGTTTTTTGTGAGCTGAACGCAAGTCCAAACTTTTGGTTCAGGACCTCTACTGTTTCCCGGTGGGTGGCTGAGACTTTGGTTAATTCTTCTTCCTGCCGGGAAATTAGAGTGACATGTGCCCATCCAAATGCCTAACAGCTACTCTCTCATTGGTTCTCCCTCTTCCCTTTCATCCTCTGCCAAATTGGCAACCTGTGCGAACCAGGAGCTTAAAGGGGCTGTCTCTCCAAGTTGGGAGATTGATAGGAAAGCAGTTGGAAAGTCAAACCGGAGCACCAGGAGAGGGGCTCTTCGTTGAGTTTTAGAAACCTTTCGTATTCACAGTGTGTCCATTCTCTAGGTTTCCCGTACACGTTATAGCTGTAGTAATATTCCCTTCCACCTGGAGAGCTGGGACCCATGGAATGGGTGCCATGCATTATTGCTTTAAAGGGTCTGCATTTGCTCACCCAATCTCACCAATCCTCTCAGTCCCAAGTGTCCAGCCTTATGCCACATCCAGCTGTCATTGTAGATAGGGTCATTCCAGGTTGCATCAGAGACCCTGAAGGAATTGTAAAGAATTTCCCTGTTTCTTTGTTCTGTTTTTGAAATTCCTTTTTAGAGTGGGTTTGAGCTGATTCTCGCGGCCATGTTTATGCCAGTCTAGACACACTTGATTCCCTTACGGAGACATATCAATACATAGGTTTTAAGATTCTTACTAGTCAGATCTATTCCTCTGCGGGAAATATGGGGTTTTGAGTCCCTTTCACTGAGGAAGGTGTAGGTCTTGTCTATTCCATAGTTGGTTTTTGGAACGGTACCTGTGCTTATATCAAACTCTGGTTTGATGCATCACCCCACCTCTCCTTCCCCCTTAAGCAGGCATAAGAGTGTTTTCTAAATGTGAGACTCTGTTCTCTTGCCTAACTCAGTTCATGTGTAGCCATGTTTACAGGATCTTCCTAAGTGATATCTTATGATAAGTTTCTTTTCCTGTGTGACTTCTTTCACTTAGAATCATCGTACCTGAATCCACTCATTTTGCTGCTACTGGTCTTATGACATTGATTTCGTGGCTGAGGGATATTCCATCGTACGTAAGTTCCACAATGTTTGGAACCATTTTTATATTTCCTGGGATATTTCAGGTGTACCCAGGTTGAGGTTCCTGTAAGCAGTGCAGCCCTCAATTTGGGGGTGGCTCTGTCTTATGGATTTTCAGTTTTCCCAAGGTATATTCCCTAGACTGGACGTGACCTTGGCTCTGGAGCTCTGTTGTTTACTTGTTTTAGGGAACACAATGCACTCCTCCAGTGAGGCAGTTGGCAACTTACATCCCGCCCATCAGCATAACAAGGCTCCCTGTTCTCCAGGGCCTGTCTTGCCTTTCTGGTTTTTACACATTTTGTGGACGTCACTTTTGACCGGTGGGAAGTGATACTTCTTTGTAGTGCAGATTTGCATTGCCCGCTTGCTTGCTTGGCCAAAAAGGGCGTATGCGTTTTCTCCTGAATATATTCAGGAGAAAACGCATACGCCCTTTTTGGCCAAGTGCATCATTGTCGAAGTTGTGCCCCTCTTCCTGTGCTTTACAGGCGATTCCAACGTACCTCTTGAAATCTGTTTCCTGCTATTCTACCTCGCTTTCAAGTCCGCCTCGTTGCCTTCCCTCAACAGATTTTTGGACGATAGTTGGCCTTGATTACTCTGCCAGTTTGTGAATTGCTGTGCCCCTAAGCTCCATTTTTCAACTCGTTTTTTGTGAGCTGAACGCAAGTCCAAACTTTTGGTTCAGGACCTCTACTGTTTCCCGGTGGGTGGCTGAGACTTTGGTTAATTCTTCTTCCTGCCGGGAAATTAGAGTGACATGTGCCCATCCAAATGCCTAACAGCTACTCTCTCATTGGTTCTCCCTCTTCCCTTTCATCCTCTGCCAATTTGGCAACCTGTGCGAACCAGGAGCTTAAAGGGGCTGTCTCTCCAAGTTGGGAGATTGATAGGAAAGCAGTTGGAAAGTCAAACCGGAGCACCAGGAGAGGGGCTCTTCGTTGAGTTTTAGAAACCTTTCGTATTCACAGTGTGTCCATTCTCTAGGTTTCCCGTACACGTTATAGCTGTAGTAATATTCCCTTCCACCTGGAGAGCTGGGACCCATGGAATGGGTGCCATGCATTATTGCTTTAAAGGGTCTGCATTTGCTCACCCAATCTCACCAATCCTCTCAGTCCCAAGTGTCCAGCCTTATGCCACATCCAGCTGTCATTGTAGATAGGGTCATTCCAGGTTGCATCAGAGACCCTGAAGGAATTGTAAAGAATTTCCCTGTTTCTTTGTTCTGTTTTTGAAATTCCTTTTTAGAGTGGGTTTGAGCTGATTCTCGCGGCCCTGTTTATGCCAGTCTAGACACACTTGATTCCCTTACGGAGACATATCAATACATAGGTTTTAAGATTCTTACTAGTCAGATCTATTCCTCTGCGGGAAATATGGGGTTTTGAGTCCCTTTCACTGAGGAAGGTGTAGATCTTGTCTATTCCATAGTTGGTTTTTGGAACGGTACCTGTGCTTATATCAAACTCTGGTTTGATGCATCACCCCACCTCTCCTTCCCCCTTAAGCAGGCATAAGAGTGTTTTCTAAATGTGAGACTCTGTTCTCTTGCCTAACTCAGTTCATGTGTAGCCATGTTTACAGGATCTTCCTAAGTGATATCTTATGATAAGTTTCTTTTCCTGTGTGACTTCTTTCACTTAGAATCATCGTACCTGAATCCACTCATTTTGCTGCTACTGGTCTTATGACATTGATTTCGTGGCTGAGGGATATTCCATCGTACGTAAGTTCCACAATGTTTGGAACCATTTTTATATTTCCTGGGATATTTCAGGTGTACCCAGGTTGAGGTTCCTGTAAGCAGTGCAGCCCTCAATTTGGGGGTGGCTCTGTCTTATGGATTTTCAGTTTTCCCAAGGTATATTCCCTAGACTGGACGTGCCCTTGGCTCTGGAGCTCTGTTGTTTACTTGTTTTAGGGAACACAATGCACTCCTCCAGTGAGGCAGTTGGCAACTTACATCCCGCCCATCAGCATAACAAGGCTCCCTGTTCTCCAGGGCCTGTCTTGCCTTTCTGGTTTTTACACATTTTGTGGATGTCCCTTTTGACCGGTGGGAAGTGATACTTCTTTGTAGTGCAGATTTGCATTGCCCGCTTGCTTGCTTGGCCAAAAAGGGCGTATGCGTTTTCTCCTGAATATATTCAGGAGAAAACGCATACGCCCTTTTTGGCCAAGTGCATCATTGTCGAAGTTGTGCCCCTCTTCCTGTGCTTTACAGGCGATTCCAACGTACCTCTTGAAATCTGTTTCCTGCTATTCTGCCTCGCTTTCAAGTCCGCCTCGTTGCCTTCCCTCAACAGATTTTTGGACGATAGTTGGCCTTGATTACTCTGCCAGTTTGGAATTGCTGTGCCCCTGAGCTCCATTTTTCAACTCGTTTTTTGTGAGCTGAACGCAAGTCCAAACTTTTCGTTCAGGACCTCTACTGGTTCCCGGTGGGTGGCTGAGACTTTGGTTCATTCTTCTTCCTGCCGGGAAATTAGAGTGACATGTGCCCATCCAAATGCCTAACAGCTACTCTCTCATTGGTTCTCCCTCTTCCCTTTCATCCTCTGCCAATTTGGCAACCTGTGCGAACCAGGAGCTTAAAGGGGCTGTCTCTCCAAGTTGGGAGATTGATAGGAAAGCAGTTGGAAAGTCAAACCGGAGCACCAGGAGAGGGGCTCTTCGTTGAGTTTTAGAAACCTTTCGTATTCACAGTGTGTCCATTCTCTAGGTTTCCCGTACACGTTATAGCTGTAGTAATATTCCCTTCCACCTGGAGAGCTGGGACCCATGGAATGGGTGCCATGCATTATTGCTTTAAAGGGTCTGCATTTGCTCACCCAATCTCACCAATCCTCTCAGTCCCAAGTGTCCAGCCTTATGCCACATCCAGCTGTCATTGTAGATAGGGTCATTCCAGGTTGCATCAGAGACCCTGAAGGAATTGTAAAGAATTTCCCTGTTTCTTTGTTCTGTTTTTGAAATTCCTTTTTAGAGTGGGTTTGAGCTGATTCTCGCGGCCCTGTTTATGCCAGTCTAGACACACTTGATTCCCTTACGGAGACATATCAATACATAGGTTTTAAGATTCTTACTAGTCAGATCTATTCCTCTGCGGGAAATATGGGATTTTGAGTGCCTTTCACTGAGGAAGGTGTAGGTCTTGTCTATTCCATAGTTGGTTTTTGGAACGGTACCTGTGCTTATATCAAACTCGGGTTTGATGCATCACCCCACCTCTCCTTCCCCCTTAAGCAGGCATAAGAGTGTTTTCTAAATGTGAGACTCTGTTCTCTTGCCTAACTCAGTTCATGTGTAGCCATGTTTACAGGATCTTCCTAAGTGATATCTTATGATAAGTTTCTTTTTCTGTGTGACTTCTTTCACTTAGAATCATCGTACCTGAATCCACTCATTTTGCTGCTACTGGTCTTATGACATTGATTTCGTGGCTGAGGGATATTCCATCGTACCTAAGTTCCACAATGTTTGGAACCATTTTTATATTTCCTGGGATATTTCAGGTGTACCCAGGTTGAGGTTCCTGTAAGCAGTGCAGCCCTCAATTTGGGGGTGGCTCTGTGTTATGGATTTTCAGTTTCCCCAAGGTATATTCCCTAGACTGGACGTGCCCTTGGCTCTGGAGCTCTGTTGTTTACTTGTTTTAGGGAACACAATGCACTCCTCCAGTGAGGCAGTTGGCAACTTACATCCCGCCCATCTGCATAACAAGGCTCCCTGTTCTCCAGGGCCTGTCTTGCCTTTCTGGTTTTTACACATTTTGTGGATGTCCCTTTTGACCGGTGGGAAGTGATACTTCTTTGTAGTGCAGATTTGCATTGCCCGCTTGCTTGCTTGGCCAAAAAGGGCGTATGCGTTTTCTCCTGAATATATTCAGGAGAAAACGCATACGCCCTTTTTGGCCAAGTGCATCATTGTCGAAGTTGTGCCCCTCTTCCTGTGCTTTACAGGCGATTCCAACGTACCTCTTGAAATCTGTTTCCTGCTATTCTGCCTCGCTTTCAAGTCCGCCTCGTTGCCTTCCCTCAACAGATTTTTGGACGATAGTTGGCCTTGATTACTCTGCCAGTTTGTGAATTGCTGTGCCCCTGAGCTCCATTTTTCAACTCGTTTTTTGTGAGCTGAACGCAAGTCCAAACTTTTGGTTCAGGACCTCTACTGGTTCCCGGTGGGTGGCTGAGACTTTGGTTAATTCTTCTTCCTGCCGGGAAATTAGAGTGACATGTGCCCATCCAAATGCCTAACAGCTACTCTCTCATTGGTTCTCCCTCTTCCCTTTCATCCTCTGCCAATTTGGCAACCTGTGCGAACCAGGAGCTTAAAGGGGCTGTCTCTCCAAGTTGGGAGATTGATAGGAAAGCAGTTGGAAAGTCAAACCGGAGCACCAGGAGAGGGGCTCTTCGTTGAGTTTTAGAAACCTTTCGTATTCATAGTGTGTCCATTCTCTAGGTTTCCCGTACACGTTATAGCTGTAGTAATATTCCCTTCCACCTGGAGAGCTGGGACCCATGGAATGGGTGCCATGCATTATTGCTTTAAAGGGTCTGCATTTGCTCACCCAATCTCACCAATCCTCTCAGTCCCAAGTGTCCAGCCTTATGCCACATCCAGCTGTCATTGTAGATAGGGTCATTCCAGGTTGCATCAGAGACCCTGAAGGAATTGTAAAGAATTTCCCTGTTTCTTTGTTCTGTTTTTGAAATTCCTTTTTAGAGTGGGTTTGAGCTGATTCTCGCGGCCATGTTTATGCCAGTCTAGACACACTTGATTCCCTTACGGAGACATATCAATACATAGGTTTTAAGATTCTTACTAGTCAGATCTATTCCTCTGCGGGAAATATGGGGTTTTGAGTCCCTTTCACTGAGGAAGGTGTAGGTCTTGTCTATTCCATAGTTGGTTTTTGGAACGGTACCTGTGCTTATATCAAACTCGGGTTTGATGCATCACCCCACCTCTCCTTCCCCCTTAAGCAGGCATAAGAGTGTTTTCTAAATGTGAGACTCTGTTCTCTTGCCTAACTCAGTTCATGTGTAGCCATGTTTACAGGATCTTCCTAAGTGATATCTTATGATAAGTTTCTTTTCCTGTGTGACTTCTTTCACTTAGAATCATCGTACCTGAATCCACTCATTTTGCTGCTACTGGTCTTATGACATTGATTTCGTGGCTGAGGGATATTCCATCGTACGTAAGTTCCACAATGTTTGGAACCATTTTTATATTTCCTGGGATATTTCAGGTGTACCCAGGTTGAGGTTCCTGTAAGCAGTGCAGCCCTCAATTTTGGGGTGGCTCTGTCTTATGGATTTTCAGTTTTCCCAAGGTATATTCCCTAGACTGGACGTGCCCTTGGCTCTGGAGCTCTGTTGTTTACTTGTTTTAGGGAACACAATGCACTCCTCCAGTGAGGCAGTTGGCAACTTACATCCCGCCCATCAGCATAACAAGGCTCCCTGTTCTCCAGGGCCTGTCTTGCCTTTCTGGTTTTTACACATTTTGTGGATGTCCCTTTTGACCGGTGGGAAGTGATACTTCTTTGTAGTGCAGATTTGCATTGCCCGCTTGCTTGCTTGGCCAAAAAGGGCGTATACGTTTTCTCCTGAATATATTCAGGAGAAAACGCATACGCCCTTTTTGGCCAAGTGCATCATTGTCGAAGTTGTGCCCCTCTTCCTGTGCTTTACAGGCGATTCCAACGTACCTCTTGAAATCTGTTTCCTGCTATTCTGCCTCGCTTTCAAGTCCGCCTCGTTGCCTTCCCTCAACAGATTTTTGGACGATAGTTGGCCTTGATTACTCTGCCAGTTTGTGAATTGCTGTGCCCCTGAGCTCCATTTTTCAACTCGTTTTTTGTGAGCTGAACGCAAGTCCAAACTTTTGGTTCAGGACATCTACTGGTTCTCGGTGGGTGGCTGAGACTTTGGTTCATTCTTCTTCCTGCCGGGAAATTAGAGTGACATGTGCCCATCCAAATGCCTAACAGCTACTCTCTCATTGGTTCTCCCTCTTCCCTTTCATCCTCTGCCAAATTGGCAACCTGTGCGAACCAGGAGCTTAAAGGGGCTGTCTCTCCAAGTTGGGAGATTGATAGGAAAGCTGTTGGAAAATCAAACCGGAGCACCAGGAGAGGGGCTCTTCGTTGAGTTTTAGAAACCTTTCGTATTCACAGTGTGTCCATTCTCTAGGTTTCCCGTCCACGTTATAGCTGTAGTAATATTCCCTTCCACCTGGAGAGCTGGGACCCATGGAATGGGTGCCATGCATTATTGCTTTAAAGGGTCTGCATTTGCTCACCCAATCTCACCAATCCTCTCAGTCCCAAGTGTCCAGCCTTATGCCACATCCAGCTGTCATTGTAGATAGGGTCATTCCAGGTTGCATCAGAGACCCTGAAGGAATTGTAAAGAATTTCCCTGTTTCTTTGTTCTGTTTTTGAAATTCCTTTTTAGAGTGGGTTTGAGCTGATTCTCGCGGCCCTGTTTATGCCAGTCTAGACACAATTGATTCCCTTACGGAGACATATCAATACATAGGTTTTAAGATTCTTACTAGTCAGATCTATTCCTCTGCGGGAAATATGGGGTTTTGAGTCCCTTTCACTGAGGAAGGTGTAGGTCTTGTCTATTCCATAGTTGGTTTTTGGAACGGTACCTGTGCTTATATCAAACTCGGGTTTGATGCATCACCCCACCTCTCCTTCCCCCTTAAGCAGGCATAAGAGTGTTTTCTAAATGTGAGACTCTGTTCTCTTGCCTAACTCAGTTCATGTGTAGCCATGTTTACAGGATCTTCCTAAGTGATATCTTATGATAAGTTTCTTTTCCTGTGTGACTTCTTTCACTTAGAATCATCGTACCTGAAACCACTCATTTTGCTGCTACTGGTCTTATGACATTGATTTCGTGGCTGAGGGATATTCCATCGTACGTAAGTTCCACAATGTTTGGAACCATTTTTATATTTCCTGGGATATTTCAGGTGTACCCAGGTTGAGGTTCCTGTAAGCAGTGCAGCCCTCAATTTGGGGGTGGCTCTGTCTTATGGATTTTCAGTTTTCCCAAGGTATATTCCCTAGACTGGACGTGCCCTTGGCTCTGGAGCTCTGTTGTTTACTTGTTTTAGGGAACACAATGCACTCCTCCAGTGAGGCAGTTGGCAACTTACATCCCGCCCATCAGCATAACAAGGCTCCCTGTTCTCCAGGGCCTGTCTTGCCTTTCTGGTTTTTACACATTTTGTGGATGTCCCTTTTGACCGGTGGGAAGTGATACTTCTTTGTAGTGCAGATTTGCATTGCCCGCTTGCTTGCTTGGCCAAAAAGGGCGTATGCGTTTTCTCCTGAATATATTCAGGAGAAAACGCATACGCCCTTTTTGGCCAAGTGCATCATTGTCGAAGTTGTGCCCCTCTTCCTGTGCTTTACAGGCGATTCCAACGTACCTCTTGAAATCTGTTTCCTGCTATTCTGCCTCGCTTTCAAGTCCGCCTCGTTGCCTTCCCTCAACAGATTTTTGGACGATAGTTGGCCTTGATTACTCTGCCAGTTTGTGAATTGCTGTGCCCCTGAGCTCCATTTTTCAACTCGTTTTTTGTGAGCTGAACGCAAGTCCAAACTTTTGGTTCAGGACCTCTACTGGTTCCCGGTGGGGGGCTGAGACTTTGGTTCATTCTTCTTCCTGCCGGGAAATTAGAGTGACATGTGCCCATCCAAATGCCTAACAGCTACTCTCTCATTGGTTCTCCCTCTTCCCTTTCATCCTCTGCCAAATTGGCAACCTGTGCGAACCAGGAGCTTAAAGGGGCTGTCTCTCCAAGTTGGGAGATTGATAGGAAAGCAGTTGGAAAATCAAACCGGAACACCAGGAGAGGGGCTCTTCGTTGAGTTTTAGAAACCTTTCGTATTCACAGTGTGTCCATTCTCTAGGTTTCCCGTACACGTTATAGCTGTAGTAATATTCCCTTCCACCTGGAGAGCTGGGACCTATGGAATGGGTGCCATGCATTATTGCTTTAAAGGGTCTGCATTTGCTCACCCAATCTCACCAATCCTCTCAGTCCCAAGTGTCCAGCCTTATGCCACATCCAGCTGTCATTGTAGATAGGGTCATTCCAGGTTGCATCAGAGACCCTGAAGGAATTGTAAAGAATTTCCCTGTTTCTTTGTTCTGTTTTTGAAATTCCTTTTTAGAGTGGGTTTGAGCTGATTCTCGCAGCCCTGTTTATGCCAGTCTAGACACACTTGATTCCCTTACGGAGACATATCAATACATAGGTTTTAAGATTCTTACTAGTCAGATCTATTCCTCTGCGGGAAATATGGGGTTTTGAGTCCCTTTCACTGAGGAAGGTGTAGGTCTTGTCTATTCCATAGTTGGTTTTTGGAACGGTACCTGTGCTTATATCAAACTTGGGTTTGATGCATCACCCCACCTCTCCTTCCCCCTTAAGCAGGCATAAGAGTGTTTTCTAAATGTGAGACTCTGTTCTCTTGCCTAACTCAGTTCATGTGTAGCCATGTTTACAGGATCTTCCTAAGTGATATCTTATGATAAGTTTCTTTTCCTGTGTGACTTCTTTCACTTAGAATC
The DNA here is from genome assembly GCF_964341445.2 of Mesoplodon mirus. Classification (NCBI taxonomy): domain Eukaryota; kingdom Metazoa; phylum Chordata; class Mammalia; order Artiodactyla; family Ziphiidae; genus Mesoplodon; species Mesoplodon mirus. The sequence continues at coordinate 118,227,655 of NC_138984.1, forward strand.
ATCGTACCTGAATCCACTCATTTTGCTGCTACTGGTCTTATGACCTTGATTTCGTGGCTGAGGGATATTCCATCGTACGTAAGTTCCACAATGTTTGGAACCATTTTTATATTTCCTGGGATATTTCAGGTGTACCCAGGTTGAGGTTCCTGTAAGCAGTGCAGCCCTCAATTTGGGGGTGGCTCTGTCTTATGGATTTTCAGTTTTCCCAAGGTATATTCCCTAGACTGGACGTGCCCTTGGCTCTGGAGCTCTGTTGTTTACTTGTTTTAGGGAACACAATGCACTCCTCCAGTGAGGCAGTTGGCAACTTACATCCCGCCCATCAGCATAACAAGGCTCCCTGTTCTCCAGGGCCTGTCTTGACTTTCTGGTTTTTACACATTTTGTGGATGTCCCTTTTGACCGGTGGGAAGTGATACTTCTTTGTAGTGCAGATTTGCATTGCCCGCTTGCTTGCTTGGCCAAAAAGGGCGTATGCGTTTTCTCCTGAATATATTCAGGAGAAAACGCATACGCCCTTTTTGGCCAAGTGCATCATTGTCGATGTTGTGCCCCTCTTCCTGTGCTTTACAGGCGATTCCAACGTACCTCTTGAAATCTGTTTCCTGCTATTCTGCCTCGCTTTCAAGTCCGCCTCGTTGCCTTCCCTCAACAGATTTTTGGACGATAGTTGGCCTTGATTACTCTGCCAGTTTGTGAATTGCTGTGCCCCTGAGCTCCATTTTTCAACTCGTTTTTTGTGAGCTGAACGCAAGTCCAAACTTTTGGTTCAGGACCTCTACTGGTTCCCGGTGGGTGGCTGAGACTTTGGTTCATTCTTCTTCCTGCAGGGAAATTAGAGTGACATGTGCCCATCCAAATGCCTAACAGCTACTCTCTCATTGGTTCTCCCTCTTCCCTTTCATCCTCTGCCAAATTGGCAACCTGTGCGAACCAGGAGCTTAAAGGGGCTGTCTCTCCAAGTTGGGAGATTGATAGGAAAGCAGTTGGAAAATCAAACCGGAGCACCAGGAGAGGGGCTCTTCGTTGAGTTTTAGAAACCTTTCGTATTCACAGTGTGTCCATTCTCTAGGTTTCCCGTACACGTTATAGCTGTAGTAATATTCCCTTCCACCTGGAGAGCTGGGACCCATGGAATGGGTGCCATGCATTATTGCTTTAAAGGGTCTGCATTTGCTCACCCAATCTCACCAATCCTCTCAGTCCCAAGTGTCCAGCCTTATGCCACATCCAGCTGTCATTGTAGATAGGGTCATTCCAGGTTGCATCAGAGACCCTGAAGGAATTGTAAAGAATTTCCCTGTTTCTTTGTTCTGTTTTTGAAATTCCTTTTTAGAGTGGGTTTGAGCTGATTCTCGCGGCCCTGTTTATGCCAGTCTAGACACACTTGATTCCCTTACGGAGACATATCAATACATAGGTTTTAAGATTCTTACTAGTCAGATCTATTCCTCTGCGGGAAATATGGGGTTTTGAGTCCCTTTCACTGAGGAAGGTGTAGGTCTTGTCTATTCCATAGTTGGTTTTTGGAACGGTACCTGTGCTTATATCAAACTCGGGTTTGATGCATCACCCCACCTCTCCTTCCCCCTTAAGCAGGCATAAGAGTGTTTTCTAAATGTGAGACTCTGTTCTCTTGCCTAACTCAGTTCATGTGTAGCCATGTTTACAGGATCTTCCTAAGTGATATCTTATGATAAGTTTCTTTTCCTGTGTGACTTCTTTCACTTAGAATCATCGTACCTGAATCCACTCATTTTGCTGCTACTGGTCTTATGACATTGATTTCGTGGCTGAGGGATATTCCATCGTACGTAAGTTCCACAATGTTTGGAACCATTTTTATATTTCCTGGGATATTTCAGGTGTACCCAGGTTGAGGTTCCTGTAAGCAGTGCAGCCCTCAATTTTGGGGTGGCTCTGTCTTATGGATTTTCAGTTTTCCCAAGGTATATTCCCTAGACTGGACGTGCCCTTGGCTCTGGAGCTCTGTTGTTTACTTGTTTTAGGGAACACAATGCACTCCTCCAGTGAGGCAGTTGGCAACTTACATCCCGCCCATCAGCATAACAAGGCTCCCTGTTCTCCAGGGCCTGTCTTGCCTTTCTGGTTTTTACACATTTTGTGGATGTCCCTTTTGACCGGTGGGAAGTGATACTTCTTTGTAGTGCAGATTTGCATTGCCCGCTTGCTTGCTTGGCCAAAAAGGGCGTATACGTTTTCTCCTGAATATATTCAGGAGAAAACGCATACGCCCTTTTTGGCCAAGTGCATCATTGTCGAAGTTGTGCCCCTCTTCCTGTGCTTTACAGGCGATTCCAACGTACCTCTTGAAATCTGTTTCCTGCTATTCTGCCTCGCTTTCAAGTCCGCCTCGTTGCCTTCCCTCAACAGATTTTTGGACGATAGTTGGCCTTGATTACTCTGCCAGTTTGTGAATTGCTGTGCCCCTGAGCTCCATTTTTCAACTCGTTTTTTGTGAGCTGAACGCAAGTCCAAACTTTTGGTTCAGGACATCTACTGGTTCTCGGTGGGTGGCTGAGACTTTGGTTCATTCTTCTTCCTGCCGGGAAATTAGAGTGACATGTGCCCATCCAAATGCCTAACAGCTACTCTCTCATTGGTTCTCCCTCTTCCCTTTCATCCTCTGCCAAATTGGCAACCTGTGCGAACCAGGAGCTTAAAGGGGCTGTCTCTCCAAGTTGGGAGATTGATAGGAAAGCTGTTGGAAAATCAAACCGGAGCACCAGGAGAGGGGCTCTTCGTTGAGTTTTAGAAACCTTTCGTATTCACAGTGTGTCCATTCTCTAGGTTTCCCGTACACGTTATAGCTGTAGTAATATTCCCTTCCACCTGGAGAGCTGGGACCCATGGAATGGGTGCCATGCATTATTGCTTTAAAGGGTCTGCATTTGCTCACCCAATCTCACCAATCCTCTCAGTCCCAAGTGTCCAGCCTTATGCCACATCCAGCTGTCATTGTAGATAGGGTCATTCCAGGTTGCATCAGAGACCCTGAAGGAATTGTAAAGAATTTCCCTGTTTCTTTGTTCTGTTTTTGAAATTCCTTTTTAGAGTGGGTTTGAGCTGATTCTCGCGGCCCTGTTTATGCCAGTCTAGACACACTTGATTCCCTTACGGAGACATATCAATACATAGGTTTTAAGATTCTTACTAGTCAGATCTATTCCTCTGCGGGAAATATGGGGTTTTGAGTCCCTTTCACTGAGGAAGGTGTAGGTCTTGTCTATTCCATAGTTGGTTTTTGGAACGGTACCTGTGCTTATATCAAACTCGGGTTTGATGCATCACCCCACCTCTCCTTCCCCCTTAAGCAGGCATAAGAGTGTTTTCTAAATGTGAGACTCTGTTCTCTTGCCTAACTCAGTTCATGTGTAGCCATGTTTACAGGATCTTCCTAAGTGATATCTTATGATAAGTTTCTTTTCCTGTGTGACTTCTTTCACTTAGAATCATCGTACCTGAATCCACTCATTTTGCTGCTACTGGTCTTATGACATTGATTTCGTGGCTGAGGGATATTCCATCGTACGTAAGTTCCACAATGTTTGGAACCATTTTTATATTTCCTGGGATATTTCAGGTGTACCCAGGTTGAGGTTCCTGTAAGCAGTGCAGCCCTCAATTTGGGGGTGGCTCTGTCTTATGGATTTTCAGTTTTCCCAAGGTATATTCCCTAGACTGGACGTGCCCTTGGCTCTGGAGCTCTGTTGTTTACTTGTTTTAGGGAACACAATGCACTCCTCCAGTGAGGCAGTTGGCAACTTACATCCCGCCCATCAGCATAACAAGGCTCCCTGTTCTCCAGGGCCTGTCTTGCCTTTCTGGTTTTTACACATTTTGTGGATGTCCCTTTTGACCGGTGGGAAGTGATACTTCTTTGTAGTGCAGATTTGCATTGCCCGCTTGCTTGCTTGGCCAAAAAGGGCGTATGCGTTTTCTCCTGAATATATTCAGGAGAAAACGCATACGCCCTTTTTGGCCAAGTGCATCATTGTCGAAGTTGTGCCCCTCTTCCTGTGCTTTACAGGCGATTCCAACGTACCTCTTGAAATCTGTTTCCTGCTATTCTGCCTCGCTTTCAAGTCCGCCTCGTTGCCTTCCCTCAACAGATTTTTGGACGATAGTTGGCCTTGATTACTCTGCCAGTTTGTGAATTGCTGTGCCCCTGAGCTCCATTTTTCAACTCGTTTTTTGTGAGCTGAACGCAAGTCCAAACTTTTGGTTCAGGACCTCTACTGGTTCCCGGTGGGTGGCTGAGACTTTGGTTCATTCTTCTTCCTGCAGGGAAATTAGAGTGACATGTGCCCATCCAAATGCCTAACAGCTACTCTCTCATTGGTTCTCCCTCTTCCCTTTCATCCTCTGCCAAATTGGCAACCTGTGCGAACCAGGAGCTTAAAGGGGCTGTCTCTCCAAGTTGGGAGATTGATAGGAAAGCAGTTGGAAAATCAAACCGGAGCACCAGGAGAGGGGCTCTTCGTTGAGTTTTAGAAACCTTTCGTATTCACAGTGTGTCCATTCTCTAGGTTTCCCGTACACGTTATAGCTGTAGTAATATTCCCTTCCACCTGGAGAGCTGGGACCCATGGAATGGGTGCCATGCATTATTGCTTTAAAGGGTCTGCATTTGCTCACCCAATCTCACCAATCCTCTCAGTCCCAAGTGTCCAGCCTTATGCCACATCCAGCTGTCATTGTAGATAGGGTCATTCCAGGTTGCATCAGAGACCCTGAAGGAATTGTAAAGAATTTCCCTGTTTCTTTGTTCTGTTTTTGAAATTCCTTTTTAGAGTGGGTTTGAGCTGATTCTCGCGGCCCTGTTTATGCCAGTCTAGACACACTTGATTCCCTTACGGAGACATATCAATACATAGGTTTTAAGATTCTTACTAGTCAGATCTATTCCTCTGCGGGAAATATGGGGTTTTGAGTCCCTTTCACTGAGGAAGGTGTAGGTCTTGTCTATTCCATAGTTGGTTTTTGGAACGGTACCTGTGCTTATATCAAACTCGGGTTTGATGCATCACCCCACCTCTCCTTCCCCCTTAAGCAGGCATAAGAGTGTTTTCTAAATGTGAGACTCTGTTCTCTTGCCTAACTCAGTTCATGTGTAGCCATGTTTACAGGATCTTCCTAAGTGATATCTTATGATAAGTTTCTTTTCCTGTGTGACTTCTTTCACTTAGAATCATCGTACCTGAATCCACTCATTTTGCTGCTACTGGTCTTATGACATTGATTTCGTGGCTGAGGGATATTCCATCGTACGTAAGTTCCACAATGTTTGGAACCATTTTTATATTTCCTGGGATATTTCAGGTGTACCCAGGTTGAGGTTCCTGTAAGCAGTGCAGCCCTCAATTTTGGGGTGGCTCTGTCTTATGGATTTTCAGTTTTCCCAAGGTATATTCCCTAGACTGGACGTGCCCTTGGCTCTGGAGCTCTGTTGTTTACTTGTTTTAGGGAACACAATGCACTCCTCCAGTGAGGCAGTTGGCAACTTACATCCCGCCCATCAGCATAACAAGGCTCCCTGTTCTCCAGGGCCTGTCTTGCCTTTCTGGTTTTTACACATTTTGTGGATGTCCCTTTTGACCGGTGGGAAGTGATACTTCTTTGTAGTGCAGATTTGCATTGCCCGCTTGCTTGCTTGGCCAAAAAGGGCGTATACGTTTTCTCCTGAATATATTCAGGAGAAAACGCATACGCCCTTTTTGGCCAAGTGCATCATTGTCGAAGTTGTGCCCCTCTTCCTGTGCTTTACAGGCGATTCCAACGTACCTCTTGAAATCTGTTTCCTGCTATTCTGCCTCGCTTTCAAGTCCGCCTCGTTGCCTTCCCTCAACAGATTTTTGGACGATAGTTGGCCTTGATTACTCTGCCAGTTTGTGAATTGCTGTGCCCCTGAGCTCCATTTTTCAACTCGTTTTTTGTGAGCTGAACGCAAGTCCAAACTTTTGGTTCAGGACATCTACTGGTTCTCGGTGGGTGGCTGAGACTTTGGTTCATTCTTCTTCCTGCCGGGAAATTAGAGTGACATGTGCCCATCCAAATGCCTAACAGCTACTCTCTCATTGGTTCTCCCTCTTCCCTTTCATCCTCTGCCAAATTGGCAACCTGTGCGAACCAGGAGCTTAAAGGGGCTGTCTCTCCAAGTTGGGAGATTGATAGGAAAGCTGTTGGAAAATCAAACCGGAGCACCAGGAGAGGGGCTCTTCGTTGAGTTTTAGAAACCTTTCGTATTCACAGTGTGTCCATTCTCTAGGTTTCCCGTACACGTTATAGCTGTAGTAATATTCCCTTCCACCTGGAGAGCTGGGACCCATGGAATGGGTGCCATGCATTATTGCTTTAAAGGGTCTGCATTTGCTCACCCAATCTCACCAATCCTCTCAGTCCCAAGTGTCCAGCCTTATGCCACATCCAGCTGTCATTGTAGATAGGGTCATTCCAGGTTGCATCAGAGACCCTGAAGGAATTGTAAAGAATTTCCCTGTTTCTTTGTTCTGTTTTTGAAATTCCTTTTTAGAGTGGGTTTGAGCTGATTCTCGCGGCCCTGTTTATGCCAGTCTAGACACACTTGATTCCCTTACGGAGACATATCAATACATAGGTTTTAAGATTCTTACTAGTCAGATCTATTCCTCTGCGGGAAATATGGGGTTTTGAGTCCCTTTCACTGAGGAAGGTGTAGGTCTTGTCTATTCCATAGTTGGTTTTTGGAACGGTACCTGTGCTTATATCAAACTCGGGTTTGATGCATCACCCCACCTCTCCTTCCCCCTTAAGCAGGCATAAGAGTGTTTTCTAAATGTGAGACTCTGTTCTCTTGCCTAACTCAGTTCATGTGTAGCCATGTTTACAGGATCTTCCTAAGTGATATCTTATGATAAGTTTCTTTTCCTGTGTGACTTCTTTCACTTAGAATCATCGTACCTGAATCCACTCATTTTGCTGCTACTGGTCTTATGACATTGATTTCGTGGCTGAGGGATATTCCATCGTACGTAAGTTCCACAATGTTTGGAACCATTTTTATATTTCCTGGGATATTTCAGGTGTACCCAGGTTGAGGTTCCTGTAAGCAGTGCAGCCCTCAATTTGGGGGTGGCTCTGTCTTATGGATTTTCAGTTTTCCCAAGGTATATTCCCTAGACTGGACGTGCCCTTGGCTCTGGAGCTCTGTTGTTTACTTGTTTTAGGGAACACAATGCACTCCTCCAGTGAGGCAGTTGGCAACTTACATCCCGCCCATCAGCATAACAAGGCTCCCTGTTCTCCAGGGCCTGTCTTGCCTTTCTGGTTTTTACACATTTTGTGGATGTCCCTTTTGACCGGTGGGAAGTGATACTTCTTTGTAGTGCAGATTTGCATTGCCCGCTTGCTTGCTTGGCCAAAAAGGGCGTATGCGTTTTCTCCTGAATATATTCAGGAGAAAACGCATACGCCCTTTTTGGCCAAGTGCATCATTGTCGAAGTTGTGCCCCTCTTCCTGTGCTTTACAGGCGATTCCAACGTACCTCTTGAAATCTGTTTCCTGCTATTCTGCCTCGCTTTCAAGTCCGCCTCGTTGCCTTCCCTCAACAGATTTTTGGACGATAGTTGGCCTTGATTACTCTGCCAGTTTGTGAATTGCTGTGCCCCTGAGCTCCATTTTTCAACTCGTTTTTTGTGAGCTGAACGCAAGTCCAAACTTTTGGTTCAGGACCTCTACTGGTTCCCGGTGGGTGGCTGAGACTTTGGTTCATTCTTCTTCCTGCAGGGAAATTAGAGTGACATGTGCCCATCCAAATGCCTAACAGCTACTCTCTCATTGGTTCTCCCTCTTCCCTTTCATCCTCTGCCAAATTGGCAACCTGTGCGAACCAGGAGCTTAAAGGGGCTGTCTCTCCAAGTTGGGAGATTGATAGGAAAGCAGTTGGAAAATCAAACCGGAGCACCAGGAGAGGGGCTCTTCGTTGAGTTTTAGAAACCTTTCGTATTCACAGTGTGTCCATTCTCTAGGTTTCCCGTACACGTTATAGCTGTAGTAATATTCCCTTCCACCTGGAGAGCTGGGACCCATGGAATGGGTGCCATGCATTATTGCTTTAAAGGGTCTGCATTTGCTCACCCAATCTCACCAATCCTCTCAGTCCCAAGTGTCCAGCCTTATGCCACATCCAGCTGTCATTGTAGATAGGGTCATTCCAGGTTGCATCAGAGACCCTGAAGGAATTGTAAAGAATTTCCCTGTTTCTTTGTTCTGTTTTTGAAATTCCTTTTTAGAGTGGGTTTGAGCTGATTCTCGCAGCCCTGTTTATGCCAGTCTAGACACACTTGATTCCCTTACGGAGACATATCAATACATAGGTTTTAAGATTCTTACTAGTCAGATCTATTCCTCTGCGGGAAATATGGGGTTTTGAGTCCCTTTCACTGAGGAAGGTGTAGGTCTTGTCTATTCCATAGTTGGTTTTTGGAACGGTACCTGTGCTTATATCAAACTCGGGTTTGATGCATCACCCCACCTCTCCTTCCCCCTTAAGCAGGCATAAGAGTGTTTTCTAAATGTGAGACTCTGTTCTCTTGCCTAACTCAGTTCATGTGTAGCCATGTTTACAGGATCTTCCTAAGTGATATCTTATGATAAGTTTCTTTTCCTGTGTGACTTCTTTCACTTAGAATCATCGTACCTGAATCCACTCATTTTGCTGCTACTGGTCTTATGACATTGATTTCGTGGCTGAGGGATATTCCATCGTACGTAAGTTCCACAATGTTTGGAACCATTTTTATATTTCCTGGGATATTTCAGGTGTACCCAGGTTGAGGTTCCTGTAAGCAGTGCAGCCCTCAATTTGGGGGTGGCTCTGTCTTATGGATTTTCAGTTTTCCCAAGGTATATTCCCTAGACTGGACGTGCCCTTGGCTCTGGAGCTCTGTTGTTTACTTGTTTTAGGGAACACAATGCACTCCTCCAGTGAGGCAGTTGGCAACTTACATCCCGCCCATCAGCATAACAAGGCTCCCTGTTCTCCAGGGCCTGTCTTGACTTTCTGGTTTTTACACATTTTGTGGATGTCCCTTTTGACCGGTGGGAAGTGATACTTCTTTGTAGTGCAGATTTGCATTGCCCGCTTGCTTGCTTGGCCAAAAAGGGCGTATGCGTTTTCTCCTGAATATATTCAGGAGAAAACGCATACGCCCTTTTTGGCCAAGTGCATCATTGTCGAAGTTGTGCCCCTCTTCCTGTGCTTTACAGGCGATTCCAACGTACCTCTTGAAATCTGTTTCCTGCTATTCTGCCTCGCTTTCAAGTCCGCCTCGTTGCCTTCCCTCAACAGATTTTTGGACGATAGTTGGCCTTGATTACTCTGCCAGTTTGTGAATTGCTGTGCCCCTGAGCTCCATTTTTCAACTCGTTTTTTGTGAGCTGAACGCAAGTCCAAACTTTTGGTTCAGGACCTCTACTGGTTCCCGGTGGGTGGCTGAGACTTTGGTTCATTCTTCTTCCTGCAGGGAAATTAGAGTGACATGTGCCCATCCAAATGCCTAACAGCTACTCTCTCATTGGTTCTCCCTCTTCCCTTTCATCCTCTGCCAAATTGGCAACCTGTGCGAACCAGGAGCTTAAAGGGGCTGTCTCTCCAAGTTGGGAGATTGATAGGAAAGCAGTTGGAAAATCAAACCGGAGCACCAGGAGAGGGGCTCTTCGTTGAGTTTTAGAAACCTTTCGTATTCACAGTGTGTCCATTCTCTAGGTTTCCCGTACACGTTATAGCTGTAGTAATATTCCCTTCCACCTGGAGAGCTGGGACCCATGGAATGGGTGCCATGCATTATTGCTTTAAAGGGTCTGCATTTGCTCACCCAATCTCACCAATCCTCTCAGTCCCAAGTGTCCAGCCTTATGCCACATCCAGCTGTCATTGTAGATAGGGTCATTCCAGGTTGCATCAGAGACCCTGAAGGAATTGTAAAGAATTTCCCTGTTTCTTTGTTCTGTTTTTGAAATTCCTTTTTAGAGTGGGTTTGAGCTGATTCTCGCGGCCCTGTTTATGCCAGTCTAGACACACTTGATTCCCTTACGGAGACATATCAATACATAGGTTTTAAGATTCTTACTAGTCAGATCTATTCCTCTGCGGGAAATATGGGGTTTTGAGTCCCTTTCACTGAGGAAGGTGTAGGTCTTGTCTATTCCATAGTTGGTTTTTGGAACGGTACCTGTGCTTATATCAAACTCGGGTTTGATGCATCACCCCACCTCTCCTTCCCCCTTAAGCAGGCATAAGAGTGTTTTCTAAATGTGAGACTCTGTTCTCTTGCCTAACTCAGTTCATGTGTAGCCATGTTTACAGGATCTTCCTAAGTGATATCTTATGATAAGTTTCTTTTCCTGTGTGACTTCTTTCACTTAGAATCATCGTACCTGAATCCACTCATTTTGCTGCTACTGGTCTTATGACATTGATTTCGTGGCTGAGGGATATTCCATCGTACGTAAGTTCCACAATGTTTGGAACCATTTTTATATTTCCTGGGATATTTCAGGTGTACCCAGGTTGAGGTTCCTGTAAGCAGTGCAGCCCTCAATTTGGGGGTGGCTCTGTCTTATGGATTTTCAGTTTTCCAAAGGTATATTCCCTAGACTGGACGTGCCCTTGGCTCTGGAGCTCTGTTGTTTACTTGTTTTAGGGAACACAATGCACTCCTCCAGTGAGGCAGTTGGCAACTTACATCCCGCCCATCAGCATAACAAGGCTCCCTGTTCTCCAGGGCCTGTCTTGCCTTTCTGGTTTTTACACATTTTGTGGATGTCCCTTTTGACCGGTGGGAAGTGATACTTCTTTGTAGTGCAGATTTGCATTGCCCGCTTGCTTGCTTGGCCAAAAAGGGCGTATGCGTTTCTCCTGAATATATTCAGGAGAAAACGCATACGCCCTTTTTGGCCAAGTGCATCATTGTCGAAGTTGTGCCCCTCTTCCTGTGCTTTACAGGCGATTCCAACGTACCTCTTGAAATCTGTTTCCTGCTATTCTGCCTCGCTTTCAAGTCCGCCTCGTTGCCTTCCCTCAACAGATTTTTGGACGATAGTTGGCCTTGATTACTCTGCCAGTTTGTGAATTGCTGTGCCCCTGAGCTCCATTTTTCAACTCGTTTCTTGTGAGCTGAACGCAAGTCCAAACTTTTGGTTCAGGACCTCTACTGGTTCCCGGTGGGTGGCTGAGACTTTGGTGAATTCTTCTTCCTGCCGGGAAATTAGAGTGACATGTGCCCATCCAAATGCCTAACAGCTACTCTCTCATTGGTTCTCCCTCTTCCCTTTCATCCTCTGCCAAATTGGCAACCTGTGCGAACCAGGAGCTTAAAGGGGCTGTCTCTCCAAGTTGGGAGATTGATAGGAAAGCAGTTGGAAAATCAAACCGGAGCACCAGGAGAGGGGCTCTTCGTTGAGTTTTAGAAACCTTTCGTATTCACAGTGTGTCCATTCTCTAGGTTTCCCGTACACGTTATAGCTGTAGTAATATTCCCTTCCACCTGGAGAGCTGGGACCCATGGAATGGGTGCCATGCATTATTGCTTTAAAGGGTCTGCATTTGCTCACCCAATCTCACCAATCCTCTCAGTCCCAAGTGTCCAGCCTTATGCCACATCCAGCTGTCATTGTAGATAGGGTCATTCCAGGTTGCATCAGAGACCCTGAAGGAATTGTAAAGAATTTCCCTGTTTCTTTGTTCTGTTTTTGAAATTCCTTTTTAGAGTGGGTTTGAGCTGATTCTCGCGGCCCTGTTTATGCCAGTCTAGACACACTTGATTCCGTTACGGAGACATATCAATACATAGGTTTTAAGATTCTTACTAGTCAGATCTATTCCTCTGCGGGAAATATGGGGTTTTGAGTCCCTTTCACTGAGGAAGGTGTAGGTCTTGTCTATTCCATAGTTGGTTTTTGGAACGGTACCTGTGCTTATATCAAACTCGGGTTTGATGCATCACCCCACCTCTCCTTCCCCCTTAAGCAGGCATAAGAGTGTTTTCTAAATGTGAGACTCAGTTCTCTTGCCTAACTCAGTTCATGTGTAGCCATGTTTACAGGATCTTCCTAAGTGATATCTTATGATGTTTCTTTTCCTGTGTGACTTCTTTCACTTAGAATCATCGTACCTGAATCCACTCATTTTGCTGCTACTGGTCTTATGACATTGATTTCGTGGCTGAGGGATATTCCATCGTACGTAAGTTCCACAATGTTTGGAACCATTTTTATATTTCCTGGGATATTTCAGGTGTACCCAGGTTGAGGTTCCTGTAAGCAGTGCAGCCCTCAATTTGGGGGTGGCTCTGTCTTATGGATTTTCAGTTTTCCAAAGGTATATTCCCTAGACTGGACGTGCCCTTGGCTCTGGAGCTCTGTTGTTTACTTGTTTTAGGGAACACAATGCACTCCTCCAGTGAGGCAGTTGGCAACTTACATCCCGCCCATCAGCATAACAAGGCTCCCTGTTCTCCAGGGCCTGTCTTGCCTTTCTGGTTTTTACACATTTTGTGGATGTCCCTTTTGACCGGTGGGAAGTGATACTTCTTTGTAGTGCAGATTTGCATTGCCCGCTTGCTTGCTTGGCCAAAAAGGGCGTATGCGTTTCTCCTGAATATATTCAGGAGAAAACGCATACGCCCTTTTTGGCCAAGTGCATCATTGTCGAAGTTGTGCCCTCTTCCTGTGCTTTACAGGCGATTCCAACGTACCTCTTGAAATCTGTTTCCTGCTATTCTGCCTCGCTTTCAAGTCCGCCTCGTTGCCTTCCCTCAACAGATTTTTGGACGATAGTTGGCCTTGATTACTCTGCCAGTTTGTGAATTGCTGTGCCCCAGAGCTCCATTTTTCAACTCGTTTTTTGTGAGCTGAACGCAAGTCCAAACTTTTGGTTCAGGACCTCTACTGGTTCCCGGTGGGTGGCTGAGACTTTGGTTCATTCTTCTTCCTGCCGGGAAATTAGAGTGACATGTGCCCATCCAAATGCCTAACAGCTACTCTCTCATTGGTTCTCCCTCTTCCCTTTCATCCTCTGCCAAATTGGCAACCTGTGCGAACCAGGAGCTTAAAGGGGCTGTCTCTCCAAGTTGGGAGATTGATAGGAAAGCAGTTGGAAAATCAAACCGGAGCACCAGGAGAGGGGCTCTTCGTTGAGTTTTAGAAACCTTTCGTATTCACAGTGTGTCCATTCTCTAGGTTTCCCGTACACGTTATAGCTGTAGTAATATTCCCTTCCACCTGGAGAGCTGGGACCCATGGAATGGGTGCCATGCATTATTGCTTTAAAGGGTCTGCATTTGCTCACCCAATCTCACCAATCCTCTCAGTCCCAAGTGTCCAGCCTTATGCCACATCCAGCTGTCATTGTAGATAGGGTCATTCCAGGTTGCATCAGAGACCCTGAAGGAATTGTAAAGAATTTCCCTGTTTCTTTGTTCTGTTTTTGAAATTCCTTTTTAGAGTGGGTTTGAGCTGATTCTCGCGGCCCTGTTTATGCCAGTCTAGACACACTTGATTCCCTTACGGAGACATATCAATACATAGGTTTTAAGATTCTTACTAGTCAGATCTATTCCTCTGCGGGAAATATGGGGTTTTGAGTCCCTTTCACTGAGGAAGGTGTAGGTCTTGTCTATTCCATAGTTGGTTTTTGGAACGGTACCTGTGCTTATATCAAACTCGGGTTTGATGCATCACCCCACCTCTCCTTCCCCCTTAAGCAGGCATAAGAGTGTTTTCTAAATGTGAGACTCAGTTCTCTTGCCTAACTCAGTTCATGTGTAGCCATGTTTACAGGATCTTCCTAAGTGATATCTTATGATGTTTCTTTTCCTGTGTGACTTCTTTCACTTAGAATCATCGTACCTGAATCCACTCATTTTGCTGCTACTGGTCTTATGACATTGATTTCGTGGCTGAGGGATATTCCATCGTACGTAAGTTCCACAATGTTTGGAACCATTTTTATATTTCCTGGGATATTTCAGGTGTACCCAGGTTGAGGTTCCTGTAAGCAGTGCAGCCCTCAATTTGGGGGTGGCTCTGTCTTATGGATTTTCAGTTTTCCAAAGGTATATTCCCTAGACTGGACGTGCCCTTGGCTCTGGAGCTCTGTTGTTTACTTGTTTTAGGGAACACAATGCACTCCTCCAGTGAGGCAGTTGGCAACTTACATCCCGCCCATCAGCATAACAAGGCTCCCTGTTCTCCAGGGCCTGTCTTGCCTTTCTGGTTTTTACACATTTTGTGGATGTCCCTTTTGACCGGTGGGAAGTGATACTTCTTTGTAGTGCAGATTTGCATTGCCCGCTTGCTTGCTTGGCCAAAAAGGGCGTATGCGTTTCTCCTGAATATATTCAGGAGAAAACGCATACGCCCTTTTTGGCCAAGTGCATCATTGTCGAAGTTGTGCCCCTCTTCCTGTGCTTTACAGGCGATTCCAACGTACCTCTTGAAATCTGTTTCCTGCTATTCTGCCTCGCTTTCAATTCCGCCTCGTTGCCTTCCCTCAACAGATTTTTGGACGATAGTTGGCCTTGATTACTCTGCCAGTTTGTGAATTGCTGTGCCCCAGAGCTCCATTTTTCAACTCGTTTTTTGTGAGCTGAACGCAAGTCCAAACTTTTGGTTCAGGACCTCTACTGGTTCCCGGTGGGTGGCTGAGACTTTGGTTCATTCTTCTTCCTGCCGGGAAATTAGAGTGACATGTGCCCATCCAAATGCCTAACAGCTACTCTCTCATTGGTTCTCCCTCTTCCCTTTCATCCTCTGCCAAATTGGCAACCTGTGCGAACCAGGAGCTTAAAGGGGCTGTCTCTCCAAGTTGGGAGATTGATAGGAAAGCAGTTGGAAAATCAAACCGGAGCACCAGGAGAGGGGCTCTTCGTTGAGTTTTAGAAACCTTTCGTATTCACAGTGTGTCCATTCTCTAGGTTTCCCGTACACGTTATAGCTGTAGTAATATTCCCTTCCACCTGGAGAGCTGGGACCCATGGAATGGGTGCCATGCATTATTGCTTTAAAGGGTCTGCATTTGCTCACCCAATCTCACCAATCCTCTCAGTCCCAAGTGTCCAGCCTTATGCCACATCCAGCTGTCATTGTAGATAGGGTCATTCCAGGTTGCATCAGAGACCCTGAAGGAATTGTAAAGAATTTCCCTGTTTCTTTGTTCTGTTTTTGAAATTCCTTTTTAGAGTGGGTTTGAGCTGATTCTCGCGGCCCTGTTTATGCCAGTCTAGACACACTTGATTCCCTTACGGAGACATATCAATACATAGGTTTTAAGATTCTTACTAGTCAGATCTATTCCTCTGCGGGAAATATGGGGTTTTGAGTCCCTTTCACTGAGGAAGGTGTAGGTCTTGTCTATTCCATAGTTGGTTTTTGGAACGGTACCTGTGCTTATATCAAACTCGGGTTTGATGCATCACCCCACCTCTCCTTCCCCCTTAAGCAGGCATAAGAGTGTTTTCTAAATGTGAGACTCAGTTCTCTTGCCTAACTCAGTTCATGTGTAGCCATGTTTACAGGATCTTCCTAAGTGATATCTTATGATGTTTCTTTTCCTGTGTGACTTCTTTCACTTAGAATCATCGTACCTGAATCCACTCATTTTGCTGCTACTGGTCTTATGACATTGATTTCGTGGCTGAGGGATATTCCATCGTACGTAAGTTCCACAATGTTTGGAACCATTTTTATATTTCCTGGGATATTTCAGGTGTACCCAGGTTGAGGTTCCTGTAAGCAGTGCAGCCCTCAATTTGGGGGTGGCTCTGTCTTATGGATTTTCAGTTTTCCCAAGGTATATTCCCTAGACTGGACGTGCCCTTGGCTCTGTAGCTCTGTTGTTTACTTGTTTTAGGGAACACAATGCACTCCTCCAGTGAGGCAGTTGGCAACTTACATCCCGCCCATCAGCATAACAAGGCTCCCTGTTCTCCAGGGCCTGTCTTGCCTTTCTGGTTTTTACACATTTTGTGGATGTCCCTTTTGACCGGTGGGAAGTGATACTTCTTTGTAGTGCAGATTTGCATTGCCCGCTTGCTTGCTTGGCCAAAAAGGGCGTATGCGTTTTCTCCTGAATATATTCAGGAGAAAACGCATACGCCCTTTTTGGCCAAGTGCATCATTGTCGAAGTTGTGCCCCTCTTCCTGTGCTTTACAGGCGATTTCAACGTACCTCTTGGAATCTGTTTCCTGCTATTCTGCCTCGCTTTCAAGTCCGCCTCGTTGCCTTCCCTCAACAGATTTTTGGACGATAGTTGGCCTTGATTACTCTGCCAGTTTGTGAATTGCTGTGCCCCTGAGCTCCATTTTTCAACTCGTTTTTTGTGAGCTGAACGCAAGTCCAAACTTTTGGTTCAGGACCTCTACTGGTTCCCGGTGGGTGGCTGAGACTTTGGTTCATTCTTCTTCCTGCCGGGAAATTAGAGTGACATGTGCCCATCCAAATGCCTAACAGCTACTCTCTCATTGGTTCTCCCTCTTCCCTTTCATCCTCTGCCAAATTGGCAACCTGTGCGAACCAGGAGCTTAAAGGGGCTCTCTCTCCAAGTTGGGAGATTGATAGGAAAACAGTTGGAAAGTCAAACCGGAGCACCAGGAGAGGGGCTCTTCGTTGAGTTTTAGAAACCTTTCGTATTCACAGTGTGTCCATTTTCTAGGTTTCCCGTACACGTTATAGCTGTAGTAATATTCCCTTCCACCTGGAGAGCTGGGACCCATGGAATGGGTGCCATGCATTATTGCTTTAAAGGGTCTGCATTTGCTCACCCAATCTCACCAATCCTCTCAGTCCCAAGTGTCCAGCCTTATGCCACATCCAGCTGTCATTGTAGATAGGGTCATTCCAGGTTGCATCAGAGACCCTGAAGGAATTGTAAAGAATTTCCCTGTTTCTTTGTTCTGTTTTTGAAATTCCTTTTTAGAGTGGGTTTGAGCTGATTCTCGCTGCCCTGTTTATGCCAGTCTAGACACACTTGATTCCCTTACGGAGACATATCAATACATAGGTTTTAAGATTCTTACTAGTCAGATCTATTCCTCTGCGGGAAATATGGGGTTTTGAGTCCCTTTCACTGAGGAAGGTGTAGGTCTTGTCTATTCCATAGTTGGTTTTTGGAACGGTACCTGTGCTTATATCAAACTCGGGTTTGATGCATCACCCCACCTCTCCTTCCCCCTTAAGCAGGCATAAGAGTGTTTTCTAAATGTGAGACTCTGTTCTCTTGCCTAACTCAGTTCATGTGTAGCCATGTTTACAGGATCTTCCTAAGTGATATCTTATGATAAGTTTCTTTTCCTGTGTGACTTCTTTCACTTAGAATCATCGTACCTGAATCCACTCATTTTGCTGCTACTGGTCTTATGACATTGATTTCGTGGCTGAGGGATATTCCATCGTACGTAAGTTCCACAATGTTTGGAACCATTTTTATATTTCCTGGGATATTTCAGGTGTACCCAGGTTGAGGTTCCTGTAAGCAGTGCAGCCCTCAATTTGGGGGTGGCTCTGTCTTATGGATTTTCAGTTTTCCCAAGGTATATTCCCTAGACTGGACGTGCCCTTGGCTCTGTAGCTCTGTTGTTTACTTGTTTTAGGGAACACAATGCACTCCTCCAGTGAGGCAGTTGGCAACTTACATCCCGCCCATCAGCATAACAAGGCTCCCTGTTCTCCAGGGCCTGTCTTGCCTTTCTGGTTTTTACACATTTTGTGGATGTCCCTTTTGACCGGTGGGAAGTGATACTTCTTTGTAGTGCAGATTTGCATTGCCCGCTTGCTTGCTTGGCCAAAAAGGGCGTATGCGTTTTCTCCTGAATATATTCAGGAGAAAACGCATACGCCCTTTTTGGCCAAGTGCATCATTGTCGAAGTTGTGCCCCTCTTCCTGTGCTTTACAGGCGATTTCAACGTACCTCTTGGAATCTGTTTCCTGCTATTCTGCCTCGCTTTCAAGTCCGCCTCGTTGCCTTCCCTCAACAGATTTTTGGACGATAGTTGGCCTTGATTACTCTGCCAGTTTGTGAATTGCTGTGCCCCTGAGCTCCATTTTTCAACTCGTTTTTTGTGAGCTGAACGCAAGTCCAAACTTTTGGTTCAGGACCTCTACTGGTTCCCGGTGGGTGGCTGAGACTTTGGTTCATTCTTCTTCCTGCCGGGAAATTAGAGTGACATGTGCCCATCCAAATGCCTAACAGCTACTCTCTCATTGGTTCTCCCTCTTCCCTTTCATCCTCTGCCAAATTGGCAACCTGTGCGAACCAGGAGCTTAAAGGGGCTCTCTCTCCAAGTTGGGAGATTGATAGGAAAACAGTTGGAAAGTCAAACCGGAGCACCAGGAGAGGGGCTCTTCGTTGAGTTTTAGAAACCTTTCGTATTCACAGTGTGTCCATTTTCTAGGTTTCCCGTACACGTTATAGCTGTAGTAATATTCCCTTCCACCTGGAGAGCTGGGACCCATGGAATGGGTGCCATGCATTATTGCTTTAAAGGGTCTGCATTTGCTCACCCAATCTCACCAATCCTCTCAGTCCCAAGTGTCCAGCCTTATGCCACATCCAGCTGTCATTGTAGATAGGGTCATTCCAGGTTGCATCAGAGACCCTGAAGGAATTGTAAAGAATTTCCCTGTTTCTTTGTTCTGTTTTTGAAATTCCTTTTTAGAGTGGGTTTGAGCTGATTCTCGCGGCCCTGTTTATGCCAGTCTAGACACACTTGATTCCCTTACGGAGACATATCAATACATAGGTTTTAAGATTCTTACTAGTCAGATCTATTCCTCTGCGGGAAATATGGAGTTTTGAGTCCCTTTCACTGAGGAAGGTGTAGGTCTTGTCTATTCCATAGTTGGTTTTTGGAACGGTACCTGTGCTTATATCAAACTCGGGTTTGATGCATCACCCCACCTCTCCTTCCCCCTTAAGCAGGCATAAGAGTGTTTTCTAAATGTGAGACTCTGTTCTCTTGCCTAACTCAGTTCATGTGTAGCCATGTTTACAGGATCTTCCTAAGTGATATCTTATGATAAGTTTCTTTTCCTGTGTGACTTCTTTCACTTAGAATCATCGTACCTGAATCCACTCATTTTGCTGCTACTGGTCTTATGACATTGATTTCGTGGCTGAGGGATATTCCATCGTACGTAAGTTCCACAATGTTTGGAACCATTTTTATATTTCCTGGGATATTTCAGGTGTACCCAGGTTGAGGTTCCTGTAAGCAGTGCAGCCCTCAATTTGGGGGTGGCTCTGTCTTATGGATTTTCAGTTTTCCCAAGGTATATTCCCTAGACTGGACGTGCCCTTGGCTCTGGAGCTCTGTTGTTTACTTGTTTTAGGGAACACAATGCACTCCTCCAGTGAGGCAGTTGGCAACTTACATCCCGCCCATCAGCATAACAAGGCTCCCTGTTCTCCAGGGCCTGTCTTGCCTTTCTGGTTTTTACACATTTTGTGGATGTCCCTTTTGACCGGTGGGAAGTGATACTTCTTTGTAGTGCAGATTTGCATTGCCCGCTTGCTTGCTTGGCCAAAAAGGGCGTATGCGTTTTCTCCTGAATATGTTCAGGAGAAAACGCATACGCCCTTTTTGGCCAAGTGCATCATTGTCGAAGTTGTGCCCCTCTTCCTGTGCTTTACAGGCGATTTCAACGTACCTCTTGGAATCTGTTTCCTGCTATTCTGCCTCGCTTTCAAGTCCGCCTCGTTGCCTTCCCTCAACAGATTTTTGGACGATAGTTGGCCTTGATTACTCTGCCAGTTTGTGAATTGCTGTGCCCCTGAGCTCCATTTTTCAACTCGTTTTTTGTGAGCTGAACGCAAGTCCAAACTTTTGGTTCAGGACCTCTACTGGTTCCCGGTGGGTGGCTGAGACTTTGGTTCATTCTTCTTCCTGCCGGGAAATTAGAGTGACATGTGCCCATCCAAATGCCTAACAGCTACTCTCTCATTGGTTCTCCCTCTTCCCTTTCATCCTCTGCCAAATTGGCAACCTGTGCGAACCAGGAGCTTAAAGGGGCTCTCTCTCCAAGTTGGGAGATTGATAGGAAAACAGTTGGAAAGTCAAACCGGAGCACCAGGAGAGGGGCTCTTCGTTGAGTTTTAGAAACCTTTCGTATTCACAGTGTGTCCATTTTCTAGGTTTCCCGTACACGTTATAGCTGTAGTAATATTCCCTTCCACCTGGAGAGGTGGGACCCATGGAATGGGTGCCATGCATTATTGCTTTAAAGGGTCTGCATTTGCTCACCCAATCTCACCAATCCTCTCAGTCCCAAGTGTCCAGCCTTATGCCACATCCAGCTGTCATTGTAGATAGGGTCATTCCAGGTTGCATCAGAGACCCTGAAGGAATTGTAAAGAATTTCCCTGTTTCTTTGTTCTGTTTTTGAAATTCCTTTTTAGAGTGGGTTTGAGCTGATTCTCGCTGCCCTGTTTATGCCAGTCTAGACACACTTGATTCCCTTACGGAGACATATCAATACATAGGTTTTAAGATTCTTACTAGTCAGATCTATTCCTCTGCGGGAAATATGGAGTTTTGAGTCCCTTTCACTGAGGAAGGTGTAGGTCTTGTCTATTCCATAGTTGGTTTTTGGAACGGTACCTGTGCTTATATCAAACTCGGGTTTGATGCATCACCCCACCTCTCCTTCCCCCTTAAGCAGGCATAAGAGTGTTTTCTAAATGTGAGACTCTGTTCTCTTGCCTAACTCAGTTCATGTGTAGCCATGTTTACAGTATCTTCCTAAGTGATATCTTATGATAAGTTTCTTTTCCTGTGTGACTTCTTTCACTTAGAATCATCGTACCTGAATCCACTCATTTTGCTGCTACTGGTCTTATGACATTGATTTCGTGGCTGAGGGATATTCCATCGTACATAAGTTCCACAATGTTTGGAACCATTTTTATATTTCCTGGGATATTTCAGGTGTACCCAGGTTGAGGTTCCTGTAAGCAGTGCAGCCCTCAATTTGGGGGTGGCTCTGTCTTATTGATGTTCAGTTTTCCAAAGGTATATTCCCTAGACTGGAAGTGCCCTTGGCTCTGGAGCTCTGTTGTTTACTTGTTTTAGGGAACACAATGCACTCCTCCAGTGAGGCAGTTGGCAACTTACATCCCGCCCATCAGCATAACAAGGCTCCCTGTTCTCCAGGGCCTGTCTTGCCTTTCTGGTTTTTACACATTTTGTGGATGTCCCTTTTGACCGGTGGGAAGTGATACTTCTTTGTAGTGCAGATTTGCATTGCCCGCTTGCTTGCTTGGCCAAAAAGGGCGTATGCGTTTTCTCCTGAATATATTCAGGAGAAAACGCATACGCCCTTTTTGGCCAAGTGCATCATTGTCGAAGTTGTGCCCCTCTTCCTGTGCTTTACAGGCGATTCCAACGTACCTCTTGAAATCTGTTTCCTGCTATTCTGCCTCGCTTTCAAGTCCGCCTCGTTGCCTTCCCTCAACAGATTTTTGGACGATAGTTGGCCTTGATTACTCTGCCAGTTTGTGAATTGCTGTGCCCCTGAGCTCCATTTTTCAACTCGTTTTTTGTGAGCTGAACCCAAGTCCAAACTTTTGGTTCAGGACCTCTACTGGTTCCCGGTGGGTGGCTGAGACTTTGGTTAATTCTTCTTCCTGCCGGGAAATTAGAGTGACATGTGCCCATCCAAATGCCTAACAGCTACTCTCTCATTGGTTCTCCCTCTTCCCTTTCATCCTCTGCCAAATTGGCAACCTGTGCGAACCAGGAGCTTAAAGGGGCTGTCTCTCCAAGTTGGGAGATTGATAGGAAAGCAGTTGGAAAGTCAAACCGGAGCACCAGGAGAGGGGCTCTTCGTTGAGTTTTAGAAACCTTTCGTATTCACAGTGTGTCCATTCTCTAGGTTTCCCGTACACGTTATAGCTGTAGTAATATTCCCTTCCACCTGGAGAGCTGGGACCCATGGAATGGGTGCCATGCATTATTGCTTTAAAGGGTCTGCATTTGCTCACCCAATCTCACCAATCCTCTCAGTCCCAAGTGTCCAGCCTTATGCCACATCCAGCTGTCATTGTAGATAGGGTCATTCCAGGTTGCATCAGGGACCCTGAAGGAATTGTAAAGAATTTCCCTGTTTCTTTGTTCTGTTTTTGAAATTCCTTTTTAGAGTGGGTTTGAGCTGATTCTCGCTGCCCTGTTTATGCCAGTCTAGACACACTTGATTCCCTTACGGAGACATATCAATACATAGGTTTTAAGATTCTTACTAGTCAGATCTATTCCTCTGCGGGAAATATGGAGTTTTGAGTCCCTTTCACTGAGGAAGGTGTAGGTCTTGTCTATTCCATAGTTGGTTTTTGGAACGGTACCTGTGCTTATATCAAACTCGGGTTTGATGCATCACCCCACCTCTCCTTCCCCCTTAAGCAGGCATAAGAGTGTTTTCTAAATGTGAGACTCTGTTCTCTTGCCTAACTCAGTTCATGTGTAGCCATGTTTACAGGATCTTCCTAAGTGATATCTTATGATAAGTTTCTTTTCCTGTGTGACTTCTTTCACTTAAAATCATCGTACCTGAATCCACTCATTTTGCTGCTACTGGTCTTATGACATTGATTTCGTGGCTGAGGGATATTCCATCGTACATAAGTTCCACAATGTTTGGAACCATTTTTATATTTCCTGGGATATTTCAGGTGTACCCAGGTTGAGGTTCCTGTAAGCAGTGCAGCCCTCAATTTGGGGGTGGCTCTGTCTTATTGATGTTCAGTTTTCCAAAGGTATATTCCCTAGACTGGAAGTGCCCTTGGCTCTGGAGCTCTGTTGTTTACTTGTTTTAGGGAACACAATGCACTCCTCCAGTGAGGCAGTTGGCAACTTACATCCCGCCCATCAGCATAACAAGGCTCCCTGTTCTCCAGGGCCTGTCTTGCCTTTCTGGTTTTTACACATTTTGTGGATGTCCCTTTTGACCGGTGGGAAGTGATACTTCTTTGTAGTGCAGATTTGCATTGCCCGCTTGCTTGCTTGGCCAAAAAGGGCGTATGCGTTTTCTGCTGAATATATTCAGGAGAAAACGCATACGCCCTTTTTGGCCAAGTGCATCATTGTCGAAGTTGTGCCCCTCTTCCTGTGCTTTACAGGCGATTCCAACGTACCTCTTGAAATCTGTTTCCTGCTATTCTGCCTCGCTTTCAAGTCCGCCTCGTTGCCTTCCCTCAACAGATTTTTGGACGATAGTTGGCCTTGATTACTCTGCCAGTTTGTGAATTGCTGTGCCCCTGAGCTCCATTTTTCAACTCGTTTTTTGTGAGCTGAACCCAAGTCCAAACTTTTGGTTCAGGACCTCTACTGGTTCCCGGTGGGTGGCTGAGACTTTGGTTAATTCTTCTTCCTGCCGGGAAATTAGAGTGACATGTGCCCATCCAAATGCCTAACAGCTACTCTCTCATTGGTTCTCCCTCTTCCCTTTCATCCTCTGCCAAATTGGCAACCTGTGCGAACCAGGAGCTTAAAGGGGCTGTCTCTCCAAGTTGGGAGATTGATAGGAAAGCAGTTGGAAAGTCAAACCGGAGCACCAGGAGAGGGGCTCTTCGTTGAGTTTTAGAAACCTTTCGTATTCACAGTGTGTCCATTCTCTAGGTTTCCCGTACACGTTATAGCTGTAGTAATATTCCCTTCCACCTGGAGAGCTGGGACCCATGGAATGGGTGCCATGCATTATTGCTTTAAAGGGTCTGCATTTGCTCACCCAATCTCACCAATCCTCTCAGTCCCAAGTGTCCAGCCTTATGCCACATCCAGCTGTCATTGTAGATAGGGTCATTCCAGGTTGCATCAGAGACCCTGAAGGAATTGTAAAGAATTTCCCTGTTTCTTTGTTCTGTTTTTGAAATTCCTTTTTAGAGTGGGTTTGAGCTGATTCTCGCTGCCCTGTTTATGCCAGTCTAGACACACTTGATTCCCTTACGGAGACATATCAATACATAGGTTTTAAGATTCTTACTAGTCAGATCTATTCCTCTGCGGGAAATATGGAGTTTTGAGTCCCTTTCACTGAGGAAGGTGTAGGTCTTGTCTATTCCATAGTTGGTTTTTGGAACGGTACCTGTGCTTATATCAAACTCGGGTTTGATGCATCACCCCACCTCTCCTTCCCCCTTAAGCAGGCATAAGAGTGTTTTCTAAATGTGAGACTCTGTTCTCTTGCCTAACTCAGTTCATGTGTAGCCATGTTTACAGGATCTTCCTAAGTGATATCTTATGATAAGTTTCTTTTCCTGTGTGACTTCTTTCACTTAAAATCATCGTACCTGAATCCACTCATTTTGCTGCTACTGGTCTTATGACATTGATTTCGTGGCTGAGGGATATTCCATCGTACATAAGTTCCACAATGTTTGGAACCATTTTTATATTTCCTGGGATATTTCAGGTGTACCCAGGTTGAGGTTCCTGTAAGCAGTGCAGCCCTCAATTTGGGGGTGGCTCTGTCTTATTGATGTTCAGTTTTCCAAAGGTATATTCCCTAGACTGGAAGTGCCCTTGGCTCTGGAGCTCTGTTGTTTACTTGTTTTAGGGAACACAATGCACTCCTCCAGTGAGGCAGTTGGCAACTTACATCCCGCCCATCAGCATAACAAGGCTCCCTGTTCTCCAGGGCCTGTCTTGCCTTTCTGGTTTTTACACATTTTGTGGATGTCCCTTTTGACCGGTGGGAAGTGATACTTCTTTGTAGTGCAGATTTGCATTGCCCGCTTGCTTGCTTGGCCAAAAAGGGCGTATGCGTTTTCTGCTGAATATATTCAGGAGAAAACGCATACGCCCTTTTTGGCCAAGTGCATCATTGTCGATGTTGTGCCCCTCTTCCTGTGCTTTACAGGCGATTCCAACGTACCTCTTGAAATCTGTTTCCTGCTATTCTGCCTCGCTTTCAAGTCCGCCTCGTTGCCTTCCCTCAACAGATTTTTGGACGATAGTTGGCCTTGATTACTCTGCCAGTTTGTGAATTGCTGTGCCCCTGAGCTCCATTTTTCAACTCGTTTTTTGTGAGCTGAACCCAAGTCCAAACTTTTGGTTCAGGACCTCTACTGGTTCCCGGTGGGTGGCTGAGACTTTGGTTAATTCTTCTTCCTGCCGGGAAATTAGAGTGACATGTGCCCATCCAAATGCCTAACAGCTACTCTCTCATTGGTTCTCCCTCTTCCCTTTCATCCTCTGCCAAATTGGCAACCTGTGCGAACCAGGAGCTTAAAGGGGCTGTCTCTCCAAGTTGGGAGATTGATAGGAAAGCAGTTGGAAAGTCAAACCGGAGCACCAGGAGAGGGGCTCTTCGTTGAGTTTTAGAAACCTTTCGTATTCACAGTGTGTCCATTCTCTAGGTTTCCCGTACACGTTATAGCTGTAGTAATATTCCCTTCCACCTGGAGAGCTGGGACCCATGGAATGGGTGCCATGCATTATTGCTTTAAAGGGTCTGCATTTGCTCACCCAATCTCACCAATCCTCTCAGTCCCAAGTGTCCAGCCTTATGCCACATCCAGCTGTCATTGTAGATAGGGTCATTCCAGGTTGCATCAGAGACCCTGAAGGAATTGTAAAGAATTTCCCTGTTTCTTTGTTCTGTTTTTGAAATTCCTTTTTAGAGTGGGTTTGAGCTGATTCTCGCTGCCCTGTTTATGCCAGTCTAGACACACTTGATTCCCTTACGGAGACATATCAATACATAGGTTTTAAGATTCTTACTAGTCAGATCTATTCCTCTGCGGGAAATATGGAGTTTTGAGTCCCTTTCACTGAGGAAGGTGTAGGTCTTGTCTATTCCATAGTTGGTTTTTGGAACGGTACCTGTGCTTATATCAAACTCGGGTTTGATGCATCACCCCACCTCTCCTTCCCCCTTAAGCAGGCATAAGAGTGTTTTCTAAATGTGAGACTCTGTTCTCTTGCCTAACTCAGTTCATGTGTAGCCATGTTTACAGGATCTTCCTAAGTGATATCTTATGATAAGTTTCTTTTCCTGTGTGACTTCTTTCACTTAGAATCATCGTACCTGAATCCACTCATTTTGCTGCTACTGGTCTTATGACATTGATTTCGTGGCTGAGGGATATTCCATCGTACATAAGTTCCACAATGTTTGGAACCATTTTTATATTTCCTGGGATATTTCAGGTGTACCCAGGTTGAGGTTCCTGTAAGCAGTGCAGCCCTCAATTTGGGGGTGGCTCTGTCTTATTGATGTTCAGTTTTCCAAAGGTATATTCCCTAGACTGGAAGTGCCCTTGGCTCTGGAGCTCTGTTGTTTACTTGTTTTAGGGAACACAATGCACTCCTCCAGTGAGGCAGTTGGCAACTTACATCCCGCCCATCAGCATAACAAGGCTCCCTGTTCTCCAGGGCCTGTCTTGCCTTTCTGGTTTTTACACATTTTGTGGATGTCCCTTTTGACCGGTGGGAAGTGATACTTCTTTGTAGTGCAGATTTGCATTGCCCGCTTGCTTGCTTGGCCAAAAAGGGCGTATGCGTTTTCTGCTGAATATATTCAGGAGAAAACGCATACGCCCTTTTTGGCCAAGTGCATCATTGTCGAAGTTGTGCCCCTCTTCCTGTGCTTTACAGGCGATTCCAACGTACCTCTTGAAATCTGTTTCCTGCTATTCTGCCTCGCTTTCAAGTCCGCCTCGTTGCCTTCCCTCAACAGATTTTTGGACGATAGTTGGCCTTGATTACTCTGCCAGTTTGTGAATTGCTGTGCCCCTGAGCTCCATTTTTCAACTCGTTTTTTGTGAGCTGAACCCAAGTCCAAACTTTTGGTTCAGGACCTCTACTGGTTCCCGGTGGGTGGCTGAGACTTTGGTTAATTCTTCTTCCTGCCGGGAAATTAGAGTGACATGTGCCCATCCAAATGCCTAACAGCTACTCTCTCATTGGTTCTCCCTCTTCCCTTTCATCCTCTGCCAAATTGGCAACCTGTGCGAACCAGGAGCTTAAAGGGGCTGTCTCTCCAAGTTGGGAGATTGATAGGAAAGCAGTTGGAAAGTCAAACCGGAGCACCAGGAGAGGGGCTCTTCGTTGAGTTTTAGAAACATTTCGTATTCACAGTGTGTCCATTCTCTAGGTTTCCCGTACACGTTATAGCTGTAGTAATATTCCCTTCCACCTGGAGAGCTGGGACCCATGGAATGGGTGCCATGCATTATTGCTTTAAAGGGTCTGCATTTGCTCACCCAATCTCACCAATCCTCTCAGTCCCAAGTGTCCAGCCTTATGCCACATCCAGCTGTCATTGTAGATAGGGTCATTCCAGGTTGCATCAGAGACCCTGAAGGAATTGTAAAGAATTTCCCTGTTTCTTTGTTCTGTTTTTGAAATTCCTTTTTAGAGTGGGTTTGAGCTGATTCTCGCGGCCATGTTTATGCCAGTCTAGACACACTTGATTCCCTTACGGAGACATATCAATACATAGGTTTTAAGATTCTTACTAGTCAGATCTATTCCTCTGCGGGAAATATGGGGTTTTGAGTCCCTTTCACTGAGGAAGGTGTAGGTCTTGTCTATTCCATAGTTGGTTTTTGGAACGGCACCTGTGCTTATATCAAACTCGGGTTTGATGCATCACCCCACCTCTCCTTCCCCCTTAAGCAGGCATAAGAGTGTTTTCTAAATGTGAGACTCTGTTCTCTTGCCTAACTCAGTTCATGTGTAGCCATGTTTACAGGATCTTCCTAAGTGATATCTTATGATAAGTTTCTTTTCCTGTGTGACTTCTTTCACTTAGAATCATCGTACCTGAATCCACTCATTTTGCTGCTACTGGTCTTATGACATTGATTTCGTGGCTGAGGGATATTCCATCGTACGTAAGTTCCACAATGTTTGGAACCATTTTTATATTTCCTGGGATATTTCAGGTGTACCCAGGTTGAGGTTCCTGTAAGCAGTGCAGCCCTCAATTTGGGGGTGGCTCTGTCTTATGGATTTTCAGTTTTCCCAAGGTATATTCCTTAGACTGGAAGTGCCCTTGGCTCTGGAGCTCTGTTGTTTACTTGTTTTAGGGAACACAATGCACTCCTCCAGTGAGGCAGTTGGCAACTTACATCCCGCCCATCAGCATAACAAGGCTCCCTGTTCTCCAGGGCCTGTCTTGCCTTTCTGGTTTTTACACATTTTGTGGATGTCCCTTTTGACCGGTGGGAAGTGATACTTCTTTGTAGTGCAGATTTGCATTGCCCGCTTGCTTGCTTGGCCAAAAAGGGCGTATGCGTTTTCTCCTGAATATATTCAGGAGAAAACGCATACGCCCTTTTTGGCCAAGTGCATCATTGTCGAAGTTGTGCCCCTCTTCCTGTGCTTTACAGGCGATTCCAACGTACCTCTTGAAATCTGTTTCCTGCTATTCTGCCTCGCTTTCAAGTCCGCCTCGTTGCCTTCCCTCAACAGATTTTTGGACGATAGTTGGCCTTGATTACTCTGCCAGTTTGTGAATTGCTGTGCCCCTGAGCTCCATTTTTCAACTCGTTTTTTGTGAGCTGAACGCAAGTCCAAACTTTTGGTTCAGGACCTCTACTGGTTCCCGGTGGGTGGCTGAGACTTTGGTTCATTCTTCTTCCTGCCGGGAAATTAGAGTGACATGTGCCCATCCAAATGCCTAACAGCTACTCTCTCATTGGTTCTCCCTCTTCCCTTTCATCCTCTGCCAAATTGGCAACCTGTGCGAACCAGGAGCTTAAAGGGGCTGTCTCTCCAAGTTGGGAGATTGATAGGAAAGCAGTTGGAAAGTCAAACCGGAGCACCAGGAGAGGGGCTCTTCGTTGAGTTTTAGAAACCTTTCGTATTCACAGTGTGTCCATTCTCTAGGTTTCCCATACACGTTATAGCTGTAGTAATATTCCCTTCCACCTGGAGAGCTGGGACCCATGGAATGTGTGCCATGCATTATTGCTTTAAAGGGTCTGCATTTGCTCACCCAATCTCACCAATCCTCTCAGTCCCAAGTGTCCAGCCTTATGCCACATCCAGCTGTCATTGTAGATAGGGTCATTCCAGGTTGCATCAGAGACCCTGAAGGAATTGTAAAGAATTTCACTGTTTCTTTTTTCTGTTTTTGAAATTCCTTTTTAGAGTGGGTTTGAGCTGATTCTCGCTGCCCTGTTTATGCCAGTCTAGACACACTTGATTCCCTTACGGAGACATATCAATACATAGGTTTTAAGATTCTTACTAGTCAGATCTATTCCTCTGCTGGAAATATGGGGTTTTGAGTCCCTTTCACTGAGGAAGGTGTAGGTCTTGTCTATTCCATAGTTGGTTTTTGGAACGGTACCTGTGCTTATATCAAACTCGGGTTTGATGCATCACCCCACCTCTCCTTCCCCCTTAAGCAGGCATAAGAGTGTTTTCTAAATGTGAGACTCTGTTCTCTTGCCTAACTCAGTTCATGTGTAGCCATGTTTACAGGATCTTCCTAAGTGATATCTTATGATAAGTTCCTTTTCCTGTGTGACTTCTTTCACTTAGAATCATCATACCTGAATCCACTCATTTTGCTGCTACTGGTCTTATGACATTGATTTCGTGGCTGAGGGATATTCCATCGTACGTAAGTTCCACAATGTTTGGAACCATTTTTATATTTCCTGGGATATTTCAGGTGTACCCAGGTTGAGGTTCCTGTAAGCAGTGCAGCCCTCAATTTGGGGGTGGCTCTGTCTTATGGATTTTCAGTTTTCCCAAGGTATATTCCCTAGACTGGACGTGCCCTTGGCTCTGTAGCTCTGTTGTTTACTTGTTTTAGGGAACACAATGCACTCCTCCAGTGAGGCAGTTGGCAACTTACATCCCGCCCATCAGCATAACAAGGCTCCCTGTTCTCCAGGGCCTGTCTTGCCTTTCTGGTTTTTACACATTTTGTGGATGTCCCTTTTGACCGGTGGGAAGTGATACTTCTTTGTAGTGCAGATTTGCATTGCCCGCTTGCTTGCTTGGCCAAAAAGGGCGTATGCGTTTTCTCCTGAATATACTCAGGAGAAAACGCATACGCCCTTTTTGGCCAAGTGCATCATTGTCGAAGTTGTGCCCCTCTTCCTGTGCTTTACAGGCGATTCCAAAGTACCTCTTGAAATCTGTTTCCTGCTATTCTGCCTCGCTTTCAAGTCCGCCTCGTTGCCTTCCCTCAACAGATGTTTGGACGATAGTTGGCCTTGATTACTCTGCCAGTTTGTGAATTGCTGTGCCCCTGAGCTCCATTTTTCAACTCGTTATTTTGTGAGCTGAACGCAAGTCCAAACTTTTGGTTCAGGACCTCTACTGGTTCTCGGTGGGTGGCTGAGACTTTGGTTCATTCTTCTTCCTGCCGGGAAATTAGAGTGACATGTGCCCATCCAAATGCCTAACAGCTACTCTCTCATTGGTTCTCCCTCTTCCCTTTCATCCTCTGCCAAATTGGCAACCTGTGCGAACCAGGAACTTAAAGGGGCTGTCTCTCCAAGTTGGGAGATTGATAGGAAAGCAGTTGGAAAGTCAAACCGGAGCACCAGGAGAGGGGCTCTTCGTTGAGTTTTAGAAACCTTTCGTATTCACAGTGTGTCCATTCTCTAGGTTTCCCGTACACGTTATATCTGTAGTAATATTCCCTTCCACCTGGAGAGCTGGGACCCATGGAATGGGTGCCATGCATTATTGCTTTAAAGGGTCAGCATTTGCTCACCCAATCTCACCAATCCTCTCAGTCCCAAGTGTCCAGCCTTATGCCACATCCAGCTGTCATTGTAGATAGGGTCATTCCAGGTTGCATCAGAGACCCTGAAGGAATTGTAAAGAATTTCCGTGTTTCTTTGTTCTGTTTTTGAAATTCCTTTTTAGAGTGGGTTTGAGCTGATTCTCGCTGCCCTGTTTATGCCAGTCTAGAAACACTTGATTCCCTTACGGAGACATATCAATACATAGGTTTTAAGATTCTTACTAGTCAGATCTATTCCTCTGCGGGAAATATGGGGTTTTGAGTCCCTTTCACTGAGGAAGGTGTAGGTCTTGTCTATTCCATAGTTGGTTTTTGGAACGGTACCTGTGCTTATATCAAACTCGGGTTTGATGCATCACCCCACCTCTCCTTCCCCCTTAAGCAGGCATAAGAGTGTTTTCTAAATGTGAGACTCTGTTCTCTTGCCTAACTCAGTTCATGTGTAGCCATGTTTACAGGATCTTCCTAAGTGATATCTTATGATAAGTTTCTTTTCCTGTGTGAATTCTTTCACTTAGAATCATCGTACCTGAATCCACTCATTTTGCTGCTACTGGTGTTATGACATTGATTTCGTGGCTGAGGGATATTCCATCGTACGTAAGTTCCACAATGTTTGGAACCATTTTTATATTTCCTGGGATATTTCAGGTGTACCCAGGTTGAGGTTCCTGTAAGCAGTGCAGCCCTCAATTTGGGGGTGGCTCTGTCTTATGGATTTTCAGTTTCCCCAAGGTATATTCCTTAGACTGGAAGTGCCCTTGGCTCTGGAGCTCTGTTGTTTACTTGTTTTAGGGAACACAATGCACTCCTCCAGTGAGGCAGTTGGCAACTTACATCCCGCCCATCAGCATAACAAGGCTCCCTGTTCTCCAGGGCCTGTCTTGCCTTTCTGGTTTTTACACATTTTGTGGATGTCCCTTTTGACCGGTGGGAAGTGATACTTCTTTGTAGTGCAGATTTGCATTGCCCGCTTGCTTGCTTGGCCAAAAAGGGCGTATGCGTTTTCTCCTGAATATATTCAGGAGAAAACGCATACGCCCTTTTTGGCCAAGTGCATCTTTGTCGAAGTTGTGCCCCTCTTCCTGTGCTTTACAGGCGATTCCAACGTACCTCTTGAAATCTGTTTCCTGCTATTCTGCCTCGCTTTCAAGTCCGCCTCGTTGCCTTCCCTCAACAGATTTTTGGACGATAGTTGGCCTTGATTACTCTGCCAGTTTGTGAATTGCTGTGCCCCGGAGCTCCATTTATCAACTCGTTTTTTGTGAGCTGAACGCAAGTCCAAACTTTTGGTTCAGGACCTCTACTGGTTCCCGGTGGGTGGCTGAGACTTTGGTTAATTCTTCTTCCTGCCGGGAAATTAGAGTGACATGTGCCCATCCAAATGCCTAACAGCTACTCTCTCATTGGTTCTCCCTCTTCCCTTTCATCCTATGCCAAATTGGCAACCTGTGCGAACCAGGAGCTTAAAGGGGCTGTCTCTCCAAGTTGGGAGATTGATAGGAAAGCAGTTGGAAAGTCAAACTGGAGCACCAGGAGAGGGGCTCTTCGTTGAGTTTTAGAAACCTTTCGTATTCACAGTGTGTCCATTCTCTAGGTTTCCCATACACGTTATAGCTGTAGTAATATTCCCTTCCACCTGGAGAGCTGGGACCCATGGAATGGGTGCCATGCATTTTTGCTTTAAAGGGTCTGCATTTGCTCACCCAATCTCACCAATCCTCTCAGTCCCAAGTGTCCAGCCTTATGCCACATCCAGCTGTCATTGTAGATAGGGTCATTCCAGGTTCCATCAGAGACCCTGAAGGAATTGTAAAGAATTTCCCTGTTTCTTTGTTCTGTTTTTGAAATTCCTTTTTAGAGTGGGTTTGAGCTGATTCTCGCTGCCCTGTTTATGCCAGTCTAGACACACTTGATTCCCTTACGGAGACATATCAATACATAGGTTTTAAGATTCTTCCTAGTCAGATCTATTCCTCTGCGGGAAATATGGGGTTTTGAGTCCCTTTCACTGAGGAAGGTGTAGGTCTTGTCTATTCCATAGTTGGTTTTTGGAACGGTACCTGTGCTTATATCAAACTCGGGTTTGATGCATCACCCCACCTCTCCTTCCCCCTTAAGCAGGCATAAGAGTGTTTTCTAAATGTGAGACTCTGTTCTCTTGCCTAACTCAGTTCATGTGTAGCCATGTTTACAGGATCTTCCTAAGTGATATCTTATGATAAGTTTCTTTTCCTGTGTGACTTCTTTCACTTAGAATCATCGTACCTGAATCCACTCATTTTGCTGCTACTGGTCTTATGACATTGATTTCGTGGCTGAGGGATATTCCATCGTACGTAAGTTCCACAATGTTTTGAACCATTTTTATATTTCCTGGGATATTTCAGGTGTACCCAGGTTGAGGTTCCTGTAAGCAGTGCAGCCCTCAATTTGGGGGTGGCTCTGTCTTATGGATTTTCAGTTTTCCCAAGGTATATTCCCTAGACCGGACGTGCCCTTGGCTCTGGAGCTCTGTTGTTTACTTGTTTTACGGAACACAATATACTCCTCCATTGAGGCAGTTGGCAACTTACATCCCGCCCATCAGCATAACAAGGCTCCCTGTTCTCCAGGGCCTGTCTTGCCTTTCTGGTTTTTACACATTTTGTGGATGTCCCTTTTGACCGGTGGGAAGTGATACTTCTTTGTAGTGCAGCTATGCATTGCCCGCTTGCTTGCTTGGCCAAAAAGGGCGTATGCGTTTTCTGCTGAATATATTCAGGAGAAAACGCATACGCCCTTTTTGGCCAAGTGCATCATTGTCGAAGTTGTGCCCCTCTTCCTGTGCTTTACAGGCGATTCCAACGTACCTCTTGAAATCTGTTTCCTGCTATTCTGCCTCGCTTTCAAGTCCGCCTCGTTGCCTTCCCTCAACAGATTTTTGGACGATAGTTGGCCTTGATTACTCTGCCAGTTTGTGAATTGCTGTGCCCCTGAGCTCCATTTTTCAACTCGTTTTTTGTGAGCTGAACGCAAGTCCAAACGTTTGGTTCAGGACCTCTACTGGTTCCCGGTGGGTGGCTGAGACTTTGGTTAATTCTTCTTCCTGCCGGGAAATTAGAGTGACATGTGCCCATCCAAATGCCTAACAGCTACTCTCTCATTGGTTCTCCCTCTTCCCTTTCATCCTATGCCAAATTGGCAACCTGTGCGAACCAGGAGCTTAAAGGGGCTGTCTCTCCAAGTTGGGAGATTGATAGGAAAGCAGTTGGAAAGTCAAACTGGAGCACCAGGAGAGGGGCTCTTCGTTGAGTTTTAGAAACCTTTCGTATTCACAGTGTGTCCATTCTCTAGGTTTCCCATACACGTTATAGCTGTAGTAATATTCCCTTCCACCTGGAGAGCTGGGACCCATGGAATGGGTGCCATGCATTTTTGCTTTAAAGGGTCTGCATTTGCTCACCCAATCTCACCAATCCTCTCAGTCCCAAGTGTCCAGCCTTATGCCACATACAGCTGTCATTGTAGATAGGGTCATTCCAGGTTGCATCAGAGACCCTGAAGGAATTGTAAAGAATTTCCCTGTTTCTTTGTTCTGTTTTTGAAATTCCTTTTTAGAGTGGGTTTGAGCTGATTCTCGCTGCCCTGTTTATGCCAGTCTAGACACACTTGATTCCCTTACGGAGACATATCAATACATAGGTTTTAAGATTCTTACTAGTCAGATCTATTCCTCTGCTGGAAATATGGGGTTTTGAGTCCCTTTCACTGAGGAAGGTGTAGGTCTTGTCTATTCCATAGTTGGTTTTTGGAACGGTACCTGTGCTTATATCAAACTCGGGTTTGATGCATCACCCCACCTCTCCTTCCCCCTTAAGCAGGCATAAGAGTGTTTTCTAAATGTGAGACTCTGTTCTCTTGCCTAACTCAGTTCATGTGTAGCCATGTTTACAGGATCTTCCTAAGTGATATCTTATGATAAGTTTCTTTTCCTGTGTGACTTCTTTCACTTAGAATCATCGTACCTGAATCCACTCATTTTGCTGCTACTGGTCTTATGACATTGATTTCGTGGCTGAGGGATATTCCATCGTACGTAAGTTCCACAATGTTTGGAACCATTTTTATATTTCCTGGGATATTTCAGGTGTACCCAGGTTGAGGTTCCTGTAAGCAGTGCAGCCCTCAATTTGGGGGTGGCTCTGTCTTATGGATTTTCAGTTTTCCCAAGGTATATTCCCTAGACCGGACGTGCCCTTGGCTCTGGAGCTCTGTTGTTTACTTGTTTTAGGGAACACAATGCACTCCTCCAGTGAGGCAGTTGGCAACTTACATCCCGCCCATCAGCATAACAAGGCTCCCTGTTCTCCAGGGCCTGTCTTGCCTTTCTGGTTTTTACACATTTTGTGGATGTCCCTTTTGACCGGTGGGAAGTGATACTTCTTTGTAGTGCAGCTATGCATTGCCCGCTTGCTTGCTTGGCCAAAAAGGGCGTATGCGTTTTCTGCTGAATATATTCAGGAGAAAACGCATACGCCCTTTTTGGCCAAGTGCATCATTGTCGAAGTTGTGCCCCTCTTCCTGTGCTTTACAGGCGATTCCAACGTACCTCTTGAAATCTGTTTCCTGCTATTCTGCCTCGCTTTCAAGTCCGCCTCGTTGCCTTCCCTCAACAGATTTTTGGACGATAGTTGGCCTTGATTACTCTGCCAGTTTGTGAATTGCTGTGCCCCTGAGCTCCATTTTTCAACTCGTTTTTTGTGAGCTGAACGCAAGTCCAAACGTTTGGTTCAGGACCTCTACTGGTTCCCGGTGGGTGGCTGAGACTTTGGTTAATTCTTCTTCCTGCCGGGAAATTAGAGTGACATGTGCCCATCCAAATGCCTAACAGCTACTCTCTCATTGGTTCTCCCTCTTCCCTTTCATCCTCTGCCAAATTGGCAACCTGTGCGAACCAGGAGCTTAAAGGGGCTGTCTCTCCAAGTTGGGAGATTGTTAGGAAAGCAGTTGGAAAGTCAAACCGGAGCACCAGGAGAGGGGCTCTTCGTTGAGTTTTAGAAACCTTTCGTATTCACAGTGTGTCCATTCTCTAGGTTTCCCATACACGTTATAGCTGTAGTAATATTCCCTTCCACCTGGAGAGCTGGGACCCATGGAATGGGTGCCATGCATTATTGCTTTAAAGGGTCTGCATTTGCTCACCCAATCTCACCAATCCTCTCAGTCCAAAGTGTCCAGCCTTATGCCACATCCAGCTGTCATTGTAGCTAGGGTCATTCCAGGTTGCATCAGAGACCCTGAAGGAATTGTAAAGAATTTCCCTGTTTCTTTGTTCTGTTTTTGAAATTCCTTTTTAGAGTGGGTTTGAGCTGATTCTCGCGGCCATGTTTATGCCAGTCTAGACACACTTGATTCCCTTACGGAGACATATCAATACATAGGTTTTAAGATTCTTACTAGTCAGATCTATTCCTCTGCGGGAAATATGGGGTTTTGAGTCCCTTTCACTGAGGAAGGTGTAGGTCTTGTCTATTCCATAGTTGGTTTTTGGAACGGCACCTGTGCTTATATCAAACTCGGGTTTGATGCATCACCCCACCTCTCCTTCCCCCTTAAGCAGGCATAAGAGTGTTTTCTAAATGTGAGACTCTGTTCTCTTGCCTAACTCAGTTCATGTGTAGCCATGTTTACAGGATCTTCCTAAGTGATATCTTATGATAAGTTTCTTTTCCTGTGTGACTTCTTTCACTTAGAATCATCGTACCTGAATCCACTCATTTTGCTGCTACTGGTCTTATGACATTGATTTCGTGGCTGAGGGATATTCCATCGTACGTAAGTTCCACAATGTTTGGAACCTTTTTTATATTTCCTGGGATATTTCAGGTGTACCCAGGTTGAGGTTCCTGTAAGCAGTGCAGCCCTCAATTTGGGGGTGGCTCTGTCTTATGGATTTTCAGTTTTCCCAAGGTATATTCCCTAGACTGGACGTGCCCTTGGCTCTGGAGCTCTGTTGTTTACTTGTTTTAGGGAACACAATGCACTCCTCCAGTGAGGCAGTTGGCAACTTACATCCCGCCCATCAGCATAACAAGGCTCCCTGTTCTCCAGGGCCTGTCTTGCCTTTCTGGTTTTTACACATTTTGT
The DNA here is from genome assembly GCF_964341445.2 of Mesoplodon mirus. NCBI lineage: Eukaryota > Metazoa > Chordata > Mammalia > Artiodactyla > Ziphiidae > Mesoplodon > Mesoplodon mirus. The sequence continues at coordinate 118,264,555 of NC_138984.1, forward strand.
GGATGTCCCTTTTGACCGGTGGGAAGTGATACTTCTTTGTAGTGCAGATTTGCATTGCCCGCTTGCTTGCTTGGCCAAAAAGGGCGTATGCGTTTTCTCCTGAATATATTCAGGAGAAAACGCATACGCCCTTTTTGGCCAAGTGCATCATTGTCGAAGTTGTGCCCCTCTTCCTGTGCTTTACAGGCGATTCCAACGTACCTCTTGAAATCTGTTTCCTGCTATTCTACCTCGCTTTCAAGTCCGCCTCGTTGCCTTCCCTCAACAGATTTTTGGACGATAGTTGGCCTTGATTACTCTGCCAGTTTGTGAATTGCTGTGCCCCTGAGCTCCATTTTTCAACTCGTTTTTTGTGAGCTGAACGCAAGTCCAAACTTTTGGTTCAGGACCTCTACTGGTTCCCGGTGGGTGGCTGAGACTTTGGTTCATTCTTCTTCCTGCCGGGAAATTAGAGTGACATGTGCCCATCCAAATGCCTAACAGCTACTCTCTCATTGGTTCTCCCTCTTCCCTTTCATCCTCTGCCAAATTGGCAACCTGTGCGAACCAGGAGCTTAAAGGGGCTGTCTCTCCAAGTTGGGAGATTGATAGGAAAGCAGTTGGAAAGTCAAACCGGAGCACCAGGAGAGGGGCTCTTCGTTGAGTTTTAGAAACCTTTCGTATTCACAGTGTGTCCATTCTCTAGGTTTCCCGTACACGTTATAGCTGTAGTAATATTCCCTTCCACCTGGAGAGCTGGGACCCATGGAATGGGTGCCATGCATTATTGCTTTAAAGGGTCTGCATTTGCTCACCCAATCTCACCAATCCTCTCAGTCCCAAGTGTCCAGCCTTATGCCACATCCAGCTGTCATTGTAGATAGGGTCATTCCAGGTTGCATCAGAGACCCTGAAGGAATTGTAAAGAATTTCACTGTTTCTTTGTTCTGTTTTTGAAATTCCTTTTTAGAGTGGGTTTGAGCTGATTCTCGCTGCCCTGTTTATGCCAGTCTAGACACACTTGATTCCCTTACGGAGACATATCAATACATAGGTTTTAAGATTCTTACTAGTCAGATCTATTCCTCTGCGGGAAATATGGGGTTTTGAGTCCCTTTCACTGAGGAAGGTGTAGGTCTTGTCTATTCCATAGTTGGTTTTTGGAACGGTACCTGTGCTTATATCAAACTCGGGTTTGATGCATCACCCCACCTCTCCTTCCCCCTTAAGCAGGCATAAGAGTGTTTTCTAAATGTGAGACTCTGTTCTCTTGCCTAACTCAGTTCATGTGTAGCCATGTTTACAGGATCTTCCTAAGTGATATCTTATGATAAGTTTCTTTTCCTGTGTGACTTCTTTCACTTAGAATCATCATACCTGAATCCACTCATTTTGCTGCTACTGGTCTTATGACATTGATTTCGTGGCTGAGGGATATTCCATCGTACGTAAGTTCCACAATGTTTGGAAACATTTTTATATTTCCTGGGATATTTCAGGTGTACCCAGGTTGAGGTTCCTGTAAGCAGTGCAGCCCTCAATTTGGGGGTGGCTCTGCCTTATGGATTTTCAGTTTTCCCAAGGTATATTCCCTAGACTGGACGTGCCCTTGGCTCTGTAGCTCTGTTGTTTACTTGTTTTAGGGAACACAATGCACTCCTCCAGTGAGGCAGTTGGCAACTTACATCCCGCCCATCAGCATAACAAGGCTCCCTGTTCTCCAAGGCCTGTCTTGCCTTTCTGGTTTTTACACATTTTGTGGATGTCCCTTTTGACCGGTGGGAAGTGATACTTCTTTGTAGTGCAGATTTGCATTGCCCGCTTGCTTGCTTGGCCAAAAAGGGCGTATGCGTTTTCTCCTGAATATACTCAGGAGAAAACGCATACGCCCTTTTTGGCCAAGTGCATCATTGTCGAAGTTGTGCCCCTCTTCCTGTGCTTTACAGGCGATTCCAATGTACCTCTTGAAATCTGTTTCCTGCTATTCTGCCTCGCTTTCAAGTCCGCCTCGTTGCCTTCCCTCAACAGATGTTTGGACGATAGTTGGCCTTGATTACTCTGCCAGTTTGTGAATTGCTGTGCCCCTGAGCTCCATTTTTCAACTCGTTATTTTGTGAGCTGAACGCAAGTCCAAACTTTTGGTTCAGGACCTCTACTGGTTCTCGGTGGGTGGCTGAGACTTTGGTTCATTCTTCTTCCTGCCGGGAAATTAGAGTGACATGTGCCCATCCAAATGCCTAACAGCTACTCTCTCATTGGTTCTCCCTCTTCCCTTTCATCCTCTGCCAAATTGGCAACCTGTGCGAACCAGGAGCTTAAAGGGGCTGTCTCTCCAAGTTGGGAGATTGATAGGAAAGCAGTTGGAAAGTCAAACCGGAGCACCAGGAGAGGGGCTCTTCGTTGAGTTTTAGAAACCTTTCGTATTCACAGTGTGTCCATTCTCTAGGTTTCCCGTACACGTTATATCTGTAGTAATATTCCCTTCCACCTGGAGAGCTGGGACCCATGGAATGGGTGCCATGCATTATTGCTTTAAAGGGTCAGCATTTGCTCACCCAATCTCACCAATCCTCTCAGTCCCAAGTGTCCAGCCTTATGCCACATCCAGCTGTCATTGTAGATAGGGTCATTCCAGGTTGCATCAGAGACCCTGAAGGAATTGTAAAGAATTTCCCTGTTTCTTTGTTCTGTTTTTGAAATTCCTTTTTAGAGTGGGTTTGAGCTGATTCTCGCTGCCCTGTTTATGCCAGTCTAGACACACTTGATTCCCTTACGGAGACATATCAATACATAGGTTTTAAGATTCTTACTAGTCAGATCTATTCCTCTGCGGGAAATATGGGGTTTTGAGTCCCTTTCACTGAGGAAGGTGTAGGTCTTGTCTATTCCATAGTTGGTTTTTGGAACGGTACCTGTGCTTATATCAAACTCAGGTTTGATGCATCACCCCACCTCTCCTTCCCCCTTAAGCAGGCATAAGAGTGTTTTCTAAATGTGAGAATCTGTTCTCTTGCCTAACTCAGTTCATGTGTAGCCATGTTTACAGGATCTTCCTAAGTGATATCTTATGATAAATTTCTTTTCCTGTGTGACTTCTTTCACTTAGAATCATCGTACCTGAATCCACTCATTTTGCTGCTACTGGTGTTATGACATTGATTTCGTGGCTGAGGGATATTCCATCGTACGTAAGTTCCACAATGTTTGGAACCATTTTTATATTTCCTGGGATATTTCAGGTGTACCCAGGTTGAGGTTCCTGTAAGCAGTGCAGCCCTCAATTTGGGGGTGGCTCTGTCTTATGGATTTTCAGTTTCCCCAAGGTATATTCCCTAGACTGGAAGTGCCCTTGGCTCTGGAGCTCTGTTGTTTACTTGTTTTAGGGAACACAATGCACTCCTCCAGTGAGGCAGTTGGCAACTTACATCCCGCCCATCAGCATAACAAGGCTCCCTGTTCTCCAGGGCCTGTCTTGCCTTTCTGGTTTTTACACATTTTGTGGATGTCCCTTTTGACCGGTGGGAAGTGATACTTCTTTGTAGTGCAGATTTGCATTGCCCGCTTGCTTGCTTGGCCAAAAAGGGCGTATGCATTTTCTCCTGAATATATTCAGGAGAAAACGCATACGCCCTTTTTGGCCAAGTGCATCATTGTCGACGTTGTGCCCCTCTTCCTGTGCTTTACAGGCGATTCCAATGTACCTCTTGAAATCTGTTTCCTGCTATTCTGCCTCGCTTTCAAGTCCGCCTCGTTGCCTTCCCTCAACAGATGTTTGGACGATAGTTGGCCTTGATTACTCTGCCAGTTTGTGAATTGCTGTGCCCCTGAGCTCCATTTTTCAACTCGTTATTTTGTGAGCTGAACGCAAGTCCAAACTTTTGGTTCAGGACCTCTACTGGTTCTCGGTGGGTGGCTGAGACTTTGGTTCATTCTTCTTCCTGCCGGGAAATTAGAGTGACATGTGCCCATCCAAATGCCTAACAGCTACTCTCTCATTGGTTCTCCCTCTTCCCTTTCATCCTCTGCCAAATTGGCAACCTGTGCGAACCAGGAGCTTAAAGGGGCTGTCTCTCCAAGTTGGGAGATTGATAGGAAAGCAGTTGGAAAGTCAAACCGGAGCACCAGGAGAGGGGCTCTTCGTTGAGTTTTAGAAACCTTTCGTATTCACAGTGTGTCCATTCTCTAGGTTTCCCGTACACGTTATATCTGTAGTAATATTCCCTTCCACCTGGAGAGCTGGGACCCATGGAATGGGTGCCATGCATTATTGCTTTAAAGGGTCAGCATTTGCTCACCCAATCTCACCAATCCTCTCAGTCCCAAGTGTCCAGCCTTATGCCACATCCAGCTGTCATTGTAGATAGGGTCATTCCAGGTTGCATCAGAGACCCTGAAGGAATTGTAAAGAATTTCCCTGTTTCTTTGTTCTGTTTTTGAAATTCCTTTTTAGAGTGGGTTTGAGCTGATTCTCGCTGCCCTGTTTATGCCAGTCTAGACACACTTGATTCCCTTACGGAGACATATCAATACATAGGTTTTAAGATTCTTACTAGTCAGATCTATTCCTCTGCGGGAAATATGGGGTTTTGAGTCCCTTTCACTGAGGAAGGTGTAGGTCTTGTCTATTCCATAGTTGGTTTTTGGAACGGTACCTGTGCTTATATCAAACTCAGGTTTGATGCATCACCCCACCTCTCCTTCCCCCTTAAGCAGGCATAAGAGTGTTTTCTAAATGTGAGAATCTGTTCTCTTCCCTAACTCAGTTCATGTGTAGCCATGTTTACAGGATCTTCCTAAGTGATATCTTATGATAAGTTTCTTTTCCTGTGTGACTTCTTTCACTTAGAATCATCGTACCTGAATCCACTCATTTTGCTGCTACTGGTGTTATGACATTGATTTCGTGGCTGAGGGATATTCCATCGTAAGTAAGTTCCACAATGTTTGGAACCATTTTTATATTTCCTGGGATATTTCAGGTGTACCCAGGTTGAGGTTCCTGTAAGCAGTGCAGCCCTCAATTTGGGGGTGGCTCTGTCTTATGGATTTTCAGTTTCCCCAAGGTATATTCCCTAGACTGGAAGTGCCCTTGGCTCTGGAGCTCTGTTGTTTACTTGTTTTAGGGAACACAATGCACTCCTCCAGTGAGGCAGTTGGCAACTTACATCCCGCCCATCAGCATAACAAGGCTCCCTGTTCTCCAGGGCCTGTCTTGCCTTTCTGGTTTTTACACATTTTGTGGATGTCCCTTTTGACCGGTGGGAAGTGATACTTCTTTGTAGTGCAGATTTGCATTGCCCGCTTGCTTGCTTGGCCAAAAAGGGCGTATGCGTTTTCTCCTGAATATATTCAGGAGAAAACGCATACGCCCTTTTTGGCCAAGTGCATCATTGTCGAAGTTGTGCCCCTCTTCCTGTGCTTTACAGGCGATTCCAACGTACCTCTTGAAATCTGTTTCCTGCTATTCTGCCTCGCTTTCAAGTCCGCCTCGTTGCCTTCCCTCAACAGATTTTTGGACGATAGTTGGCCTTGATTACTCTGCCAGTTTGTGAATTGCTGTGCCCCTGAGCTCCATTTATCAACTCGTTTTTTGTGAGCTGAACGCAAGTCCAAACTTTTGGTTCAGGACCTCTACTGGTTCTCGGTGGGTGGCTGAGACTTTGGTTCATTCTTCTTCCTGCCGGGAAATTAGAGTGACATGTGCCCATCCAAATGCCTAACAGCTACTCTCTCATTGGTTCTCCCTCTTCCCTTTCATCCTCTGCCAAATTGGCAACCTGTGCGAACCAGGAGCTTAAAGGGGCTGTCTCTCCAAGTTGGGAGATTGATAGGAAAGCAGTTGGAAAGTCAAACTGGAGCACCAGGAGAGGGGCCCTTCGTTGAGTTTTAGAAACCTTTCGTATTCACAGTGTGTCCATTCTCTAGGTTTCCCATACACGTTATAGCTGTAGTAATATTCCCTTCCACCTGGAGAGCTGGGACCCATGGAATGGGTGCCATGCATTATTGCTTTAAAGGGTCTGCATTTGCTCACCCAATCTCACCAATCCTCTCAGTCCCAAGTGTCCAGCCTTATGCCACATCCAGCTGTCATTGTAGATAGGGTCATTCCAGGTTGCATCAGAGACCCTGAAGGAATTGTAAAGAATTTCCCTGTTTCTTTGTTCTGTTTTTGAAATTCCTTTTTAGAGTGGGTTTGAGCTGATTCTCGCTGCCCTGTTTATGCCAGTCTAGACACACTTGATTCCCTTACAGAGACATATCAATACATAGGTTTTAAGATTCTTACTAGTCAGATCTATTCCTCTGCGGGAAATATGGGGTTTTGAGTCCCTTTCACTGAGGAAGGTGTAGGTCTTGTCTATTCCATAGTTGGTTTTTGGAACGGTACCTGTGCTTATATCAAACTCGGGTTTGATGCATCACCCCACCTCTCCTTCCCCCTTAAGCAGGCATAAGAGTGTTTTCTAAATGTGAGACTCTGTTCTCTTGCCTAACTCAGTTCATGTGTAGCCATGTTTACAGGATCTTCCTAAGTGATATCTTATGATAAGTTTCTTTTCCTGTGTGACTTCTTTCACTTAGAATCATCGTACCTGAATCCACTCATTTTGCTGCTACTGGTCTTATGACATTGATTTCGTGGCTGAGGGATATTCCATCGTACGTAAGTTCCACAATGTTTGGAACCATTTTTATATTTCCTGGGATATTTCAGGTGTACCCAGGTTGAGGTTCCTGTAAGCAGTGCAGCCCTCAATTTGGGGGTGGCTCTGTCTTATGGATTTTCAGTTTCCCCAAGGTATATTCCCTAGACTGGAAGTGCCCTTGGCTCTGGAGCTCTGTTGTTTACTTGTTTTAGGGAACACAATGCACTCCTCCAGTGAGGCAGTTGGCAACTTACATCCCGCCCATCAGCATAACAAGGCTCCCTGTTCTCCAGGGCCTGTCTTGCCTTTCTGGTTTTTACACATTTTGTGGATGTCCCTTTTGACCGGTGGGAAGTGATACTTCTTTGTAGTGCAGATTTGCATTGCCCGCTTGCTTGCTTGGCCAAAAAGGGCGTATGCGTTTTCTCCTGAATATATTCAGGAGAAAACGCATACGCCCTTTTTGGCCAAGTGCATCATTGTCGAAGTTGTGCCCCTCTTCCTGTGCTTTACAGGCGATTCCAACGTACCTCTTGAAATCTGTTTCCTGCTATTCTGCCTCGCTTTCAAGTCCGCCTCGTTGCCTTCCCTCAACAGATTTTTGGACGATAGTTGGCCTTGATTACTCTGCCAGTTTGTGAATTGCTGTGCCCCTGAGCTCCATTTTTCAACTCGTTATTTTGTGAGCTGAACGCAAGTCCAAACTTTTGGTTCAGGACCTCTACTGGTTCTCGGTGGGTGGCTGAGACTTTGGTTCATTCTTCTTCCTGCCGGGAAATTAGAGTGACATGTGCCCATCCAAATGCCTAACAGCTACTCTCTCATTGGTTCTCCCTCTTCCCTTTCATCCTCTGCCAAATTGGCAACCTGTGCGATCCAGGAGCTTAAAGGGGCTGTCTCTCCAAGTTGGGAGATTGATAGGAAAGCAGTTGGAAAGTCAAACCGGAGCACCAGGAGAGGGGCTCTTCGTTGAGTTTTAGAAACCTTTCGTATTCACAGTGTGTCCATTCTCTAGGTTTCCCGTACACGTTATAGCTGTAGTAATATTCCCTTCCACCTGGAGAGCTGGGACCCATGGAATGGGTGCCATGCATTATTGCTTTAAAGGGTCTGCATTTGCTCACCCAATCTCACCAATCCTCTCAGTCCCAAGTGTCCAGCCTTATGCCACATCCAGCTGTCATTGTAGATAGGGTCATTCCAGGTTGCATCAGAGACCCTGAAGGAATTGTAAAGAATTTCCCTGTTTCTTTGTTCTGTTTTTGAAATTCCTTTTTAGAGTGGGTTTGAGCTGATTCTCGCTGCCCTGTTTATGCCAGTCTAGACACACTTGATTCCCTTACAGAGACATATCAATACATAGGTTTTAAGATTCTTACTAGTCAGATCTATTCCTCTGCGGGAAATATGGGGTTTTGAGTCCCTTTCACTGAGGAAGGTGTAGGTCTTGTCTATTCCATAGTTGGTTTTTGGAACGGTACCTGTGCTTATATCAAACTCGGGTTTGATGCATCACCCCACCTCTCCTTCCCCCTTAAGCAGGCATAAGAGTGTTTTCTAAATGTGAGACTCTGTTCTCTTGCCTAACTCAGTTCATGTGTAGCCATGTTTACAGGATCTTCCTAAGTGATATCTTATGATAAGTTTCTTTTCCTGTGTGACTTCTTTCACTTAGAATCATCGTACCTGAATCCACTCATTTTGCTGCTACTGGTCTTATGACATTGATTTCGTGGCTGAGGGATATTCCATCGTACGTAAGTTCCACAATGTTTGGAACCATTTTTATATTTCCTGGGATATTTCAGGTGTACCCAGGTTGAGGTTCCTGTAAGCAGTGCAGCCCTCAATTTGGGGGTGGCTCTGTCTTATGGATTTTCAGTTTCCCCAAGGTATATTCCCTAGACTGGAAGTGCCCTTGGCTCTGGAGCTCTGTTGTTTACTTGTTTTAGGGAACACAATGCACTCCTCCAGTGAGGCAGTTGGCAACTTACATCCCGCCCATCAGCATAACAAGGCTCCCTGTTCTCCAGGGCCTGTCTTGCCTTTCTGGTTTTTACACATTTTGTGGATGTCCCTTTTGACCGGTGGGAAGTGATACTTCTTTGTAGTGCAGATTTGCATTGCCCGCTTGCTTGCTTGGCCAAAAAGGGCGTATGCGTTTTCTCCTGAATATATTCAGGAGAAAACGCATACGCCCTTTTTGGCCAAGTGCATCATTGTCGAAGTTGTGCCCCTCTTCCTGTGCTTTACAGGCGATTCCAACGTACCTCTTGAAATCTGTTTCCTGCTATTCTGCCTCGCTTTCAAGTCCGCCTCGTTGCCTTCCCTCAACAGATTTTTGGACGATAGTTGGCCTTGATTACTCTGCCAGTTTGTGAATTGCTGTGCCCCTGAGCTCCATTTTTCAACTCGTTATTTTGTGAGCTGAACGCAAGTCCAAACTTTTGGTTCAGGACCTCTACTGGTTCTCGGTGGGTGGCTGAGACTTTGGTTCATTCTTCTTCCTGCCGGGAAATTAGAGTGACATGTGCCCATCCAAATGCCTAACAGCTACTCTCTCATTGGTTCTCCCTCTTCCCTTTCATCCTCTGCCAAATTGGCAACCTGTGCGATCCAGGAGCTTAAAGGGGCTGTCTCTCCAAGTTGGGAGATTGATAGGAAAGCAGTTGGAAAGTCAAACCGGAGCACCAGGAGAGGGGCTCTTCGTTGAGTTTTAGAAACCTTTCGTATTCACAGTGTGTCCATTCTCTAGGTTTCCCGTACACGTTATAGCTGTAGTAATATTCCCTTCCACCTGGAGAGCTGGGACCCATGGAATGGGTGCCATGCATTATTGCTTTAAAGGGTCTGCATTTGCTCACCCAATCTCACCAATCCTCTCAGTCCCAAGTGTCCAGCCTTATGCCACATCCAGCTGTCATTGTAGATAGGGTCATTCCAGGTTGCATCAGAGACCCTGACGGAATTGTAAAGAATTTCCCTGTTTCTTTGTTCTGTTTTTGAAATTCCTTTTTAGAGTGGGTTTGAGCTGATTCTCGCTGCCCTGTTTATGCCAGTCTAGACACACTTGATTCCCTTACGGAGACATATCAATACATAGGTTTTAAGATTCTTACTAGTCAGATCTATTCCTCTGCGGGAAATATGGGGTTTTGAGTCCCTTTCACTGAGGAAGGTGTAGGTCTTGTCTATTCCATAGTTGGTTTTTGGAACGGTACCTGTGCTTATATCAAACTCGGGTTTGATGCATCACCCCACCTCTCCTTCCCCCTTAAGCAGGCATAAGAGTGTTTTCTAAATGTGAGACTCTGTTCTCTTGCCTAACTCAGTTCATGTGTAGCCATGTTTACAGGATCTTCCTAAGTGATATCTTATGATAAGTTTCTTTTCCTGTGTGACTTCTTTCACTTAGAATCATCGTACCTGAATCCACTCATTTTGCTGCTACTGGTCTTATGACATTGATTTCGTGGCTGAGGGATATTCCATCGTACGTAAGTTCCACAATGTTTGGAACCATTTTTATATTTCCTGGGATATTTCAGGTGTACCCAGGTTGAGGTTCCTGTAAGCAGTGCAGCCCTCAATTTGGGGGTGGCTCTGTCTTATGGATTTTCAGTTTTCCCAAGGTATATTCCCTAGACCGGACGTGCCCTTGGCTCTGGAGCTCTGTTGTTTACTTGTTTTAGTGAACACAATGCACTCCTCCAGTGAGGCAGTTGGCATCTTACATCCCGCCCATCAGCATAACAAGGCTCCCTGTTCTCCAGGGCCTGTCTTGCCTTTCTGGTTTTTACACATTTTGTGGATGTCCCTTTTGTCCGGTGGGAAGTGATACTTCTTTGTAGTGCAGATTTGCATTGCCCGCTTGCTTGCTTGGCCAAAAAGGGCGTATGCGTTTTCTCCTGAATATATTCAGGAGAAAACGCATACGCCCTTTTTGGCCAAGTGCATCATTGTCGAAGTTGTGCCCCTCTTCCTGTGCTTTACAGGCGATTCCAACGTACCTCTTGAAATCTGTTTCCTGCTATTCTGCCTCGCTTTCAAGTCCGCCTCGTTGCCTTCCCTCAACAGATTTTTGGACGATAGTTGGCCTTGATTACTCTGCCAGTTTGTGAATTGCTGTGCCCCGGAGCTCCATTTATCAACTCGTTTTTTGTGAGCTGAACGCAAGTCCAAACTTTTGGTTCAGGACCTCTACTGGTTCCCGGTGGGTGGCTGAGACTTTGTTTCATTCTTCTTCCTGCAGGGAAATTAGAGTGACATGTGCCCATCCAAATGCCTAACAGCTACTCTCTCATTGGTTCTCCCTCTTCCCTTTCATCCTATGCCAAATTGGCAACCTGTGCGAACCAGGAGCTTAAAGGGGCTGTCTCTCCAAGTTGGGAGATTGATAGGAAAGCAGTTGGAAAGTCAAACTGGAGCACCAGGAGAGGGGCTCTTCGTTGAGTTTTAGAAACCTTTCGTATTCACAGTGTGTCCATTCTCTAGGTTTCCCATACACGTTATAGCTGTAGTAATATTCCCTTCCACCTGGAGAGCTGGGACCCATGGAATGGGTGCCATGCATTATTGCTTTAAAGGGTCTGCATTTGCTCACCCAATCTCACCAATCCTCTCAGTCCCAAGTGTCCAGCCTTATGCCACATCCAGCTGTCATTGTAGATAGGGTCATTCCAGGTTGCATCAGAGACCCTGAAGGAATTGTAAAGAATTTCCCTGTTTCTTTGTTCTGTTTTTGAAATTCCTTTTTAGAGTGGGTTTGAGCTGATTCTCGCTGCCCTGTTTATGCCAGTCTAGACACACTTGATTCCCTTACGGAGACATATCAATACATAGGTTTTAAGCTTCTTACTACTCAGATCTATTCCTCTGCGGGAAATATGGGGTTTTGAGTCCCTTTCACTGAGGAAGGTGTAGGTCTTGTCTATTCCATAGTTGGTTTTTGGAACAGTACCTGTGCTTATATCAAACTCGGGTTTGATGCATCACCCCACCTCTCCTTCCCCCTTAAGCAGGCATAAGAGTGTTTTCTAAATGTGAGACTCTGTTCTCTTGCCTAACTCAGTTCATGTGTAGCCATGTTTACAGGATCTTCCTAAGTGATATCTTATGATAAGTTTCTTTTCCTGTGTGACTTCTTTCACTTAGAATCATCGTACCTGAATCCACTCATTTTGCTGCTACTGGTCTTATGACATTGATTTCGTGGCTGAGGGATATTCCATCGTACGTAAGTTCCACAATGTTTGGAACCATTTTTATATTTCCTGGGATATTTCAGGTGTACCCAGGTTGAGGTTCCTGTAAGCAGTGCAGCCCTCAAATTGGGGGTGGCTCTGTCTTATGGATTTTCAGTTTTCCCAAGGTATATTCCCTAGACTGGACGTGCCCTTGGCTCTGGAGCTCTGTTGTTTACTTGTTTTAGGGAACACAATGCACTCCTCCAGTGAGGCAGTTGGCAACTTACATCCCGCCCATCAGCATAACAAGGCTCCCTGTTCTCCAGGGCCTGTCTTGCCTTTCTGGTTTTTACACATTTTGTGGATGTCCCTTTTGACCGGTGGGAAGTGATACTTCTTTGTAGTGCAGATTTGCATTGCCCGCTTGCTTGCTTGGCCAAAAAGGGCGTATGCGTTTTCTCCTGAATATATTCAGGAGAAAACGCATACGCCCTTTTTGGCCAAGTGCATCATTGTCGAAGTTGTGCCCCTCTTCCTGTGCTTTACAGGCGATTCCAACGTACCTCTTGAAATCTGTTTCCTGCTATTCTGCCTCGCTTTCAAGTCCGCCTCGTTGCCTTCCCTCAACAGATTTTTGGACGATAGTTGGCCTTGATTACTCTGCCAGTTTGTGAATTGCTGTGCCCCTGAGCTCCATTTTTCAACTCGTTTTTTGTGAGCTGAACACAAGTCCAAACTTTTGGTTCAGGACCTATACTGGTTCCCGGTGGGTGGCTGAGACTTTGGTTCATTCTTCTTCCTGCCGGGAAATTAGAGTGACATGTGCCCATCCAAATGCCTAACAGCTACTCTCTCATTGGTTCTCCCTCTTCCCTTTCATCCTCTGCCAAATTGGCAACGTGTGCGAACCAGGAGCTTAAAGGGGCTGTCTCTCCAAGTTGGGAGATTGATAGGAAAGCAGTTGGAAAGTCAAACCGGAGCACCAGGAGAGGGGCTCTTCGTTGAGTTTTAGAAACCTTTCGTATTCACAGTGTGTCCATTCTCTAGGTTTCCCGTACACGTTATAGCTGTAGTAATATTCCCTTCAACCTGGAGAGCTGGGACCCATGGAATGTGTGCCATGCATTATTGCTTTAAAGGGTCTGCATTTGCTCACCCAATCTCACCAATCCTCTCAGTCCCAAGTGTCCAGCCTTATGCCACATCCAGCTGTCATTGTAGATAGGGTCATTCCAGGTTGCATCAGAGACCCTGAAGGAATTGTAAAGAATTTCCCTGTTTCTTTGTTCTGTTTTTGAAATTCCTTTTTAGAGTGGGTTTGAGCTGATTCTCGCTGCCCTGTTTATGCCAGTCTAGACACACTTGATTCCCTTACGGAGACATATCAATACATAGGTTTTAAGATTCTTACTAGTCAGATCTATTCCTCTGCGGGAAATATGGGGTTTTGAGTCCCTTTCACTGAGGAAGGTGTAGGTCTTGTCTATTCCATAGTTGGTTTTTGGAACGGTACCAGTGCTTATATCAAACTCGGGTTTGATGCATCACCCCACCTCTCCTTCCCCCTTAAGCAGGCATAAGAGTGTTTTCTAAATGTGAGACTCTGTTCTCTTGCCTAACTCAGTTCATGTGTAGCCATGTTTACAGGATCTTCCTAAGTGATATCTTATGATAAGTTTCTTTTCCTGTGTGACTTCTTTCACTTAGAATCATCGTACCTGAATCCACTCATTTTGCTGCTACTGGTGTTATGACATTGATTTCGTGGCTGAGGGATATTCCATCGTACGTAAGTTCCACAATGTTTGGAACCATTTTTATATTTCCTGGGATATTTCAGGTGTACCCAGGTTGAGGTTCCTGTAAGCAGTGCAGCCCTCAATTTGGGGGTGGCTCTGTCTTATGGATTTTCAGTTTTCCCATGGTATATTCCCTAGACTGGACGTGCCCTTGGCTCGGTAGCTCTGTTGTTTACTTGTTTTAGGGAACACAATGCACTCCTCCAGTGAGGCAGTTGGCAACTTACATCCCGCCCATCAGCATAACAAGGCTCCCTGTTCTCCAGGGCCTGTCTTGCCTTTCTGGTTTTTACACATTTTGTGGATGTCCCTTTTGACCGGTGGGAAGTGATACTTCTTTGTAGTGCAGATTTGCATTGCCCACTTGCTTGCTTGGCCAAAAAGGGCGTATGCGTTTTCTGCTGAATATATTCAGGAGAAAATGCATACGCCCTTTTTGGCCAAGTGCATCATTGTCGAAGTTGTGCCCCTCTTCCTGTGCTTTACAGGCGATTCCAACGTACCTCTTGAAATCTGTTTCCTGCTATTCTGCCTCGCTTTCAAGTCCGCCTCGTTGCCTTCCCTCAACAGAGTTTTGGACGATAGTTGGCCTTGATTACTCTGCCAGTTTGTGAATTGCTGTGTCCCTGAGCTCCATTTTTCAACTCGTTTTTTGTGAGCTGAACGCAAGTCCAAACTTTTGGTTCAGGACCTCTACTGGTTCTCGGTGGGTGGCTGAGACTTTGGTTCATTCTTCTTCCTGCCGGGAAATTAGAGTGACATGTGCCCATCCAAATGCCTAACAGCTACTCTCTCATTGGTTCTCCCTCTTCCCTTTCATCCTCTGCCAAATTGGCAACCTGTGCGAACCAGGAGCTTAAAGGGGCTGTCTCTCCAAGTTGGGAGATTGATAGGAAAGCAGTTGGAAAATCAAACCGGAGCACCAGGAGAGGGGCTCTTCGTTGAGTTTTAGAAACCTGTCGTATTCACAGTGTGTCCATTCTCTAGGTTTCCCGTACACGTTATAGCTGTAGTAATATTCCCTTCCACCTGGAGAGCTGGGACCCATGGAATGGGTGCCATGCATTATTGCTTTAAAGGGTCTGCATTTGCTCACCCAATCTCACCAATCCTCTCAGTCCCAAGTGTCCAGCCTTATGCCACATACAGCTGTCATTGTAGATAGGGTCATTCCAGGTTGCATCAGAGACCCTGAAGGAATTGTAAAGAATTTCCCTGTTTCTTTGTTCTGTTTTTGAAATTCCTTTTTAGAGTGGGTTTGAGCTGATTCTCGCTGCCCTGTTTATGCCAGTCTAGACACACTTGATTCCCTTACGGAGACATATCAATACATAGGTTTTAAGATTCTTACTAGTCAGATCTATTCCTCTGCGGGGAATATGGGGTTTTGAGTCCCTTTCACTGAGGAAGGTGTAGGTCTTGTCTATTCCATAGTTGGTTTTTGGAACGGTACCTGTGCTTATATCAAACTCGGGTTTGATGCATCACCCCACCTCTCCTTCCCCCTTAAGCAGGCATAAGAGTGTTTTCTAAATGTGAGACTCTGTTCTCTTGCCTAACTCAGTTCATGTGTAGCCATGTTTACAGGATCTTCCTAAGTGATATCTTATGATAAGTTTCTTTTCCTGTGTGACTTCTTTCACTTAGAATCATCGTACCTGAATCCACTCATTTTGCTGCTACTGGTCTTATGACATTGATTTCGTGGCTGAGGGATATTCCATCGTACGTAAGTTCCACAATGTTTTGAACCATTTTTATATTTCCTGGGATATTTCAGGTGTACCCAGGTTGAGGTTCCTGTAAGCAGTGCAGCCCTCAATTTGGGGGTGGCTCTGTCTTATGGATTTTCAGTTTTCCCAAGGTATATTCCCTAGACCGGACGTGCCCTTGGCTCTGGAGCTCTGTTGTTTACTTGTTTTAGGGAACACAATGCACTCCTCCAGTGAGGCAGTTGGCAACTTACATCCCGCCCATCAGCATAACAAGGCTCCCTGTTCTCCAGGGCCTGTCTTGCCTTTCTGGTTTTTACACATTTTGTGGATGTCCCTTTTGACCGGTGGGAAGTGATACTTCTTTGTAGTGCAGATTTGCATTGCCCGCTTGCTTGCTTGGCCAAAAAGGGCGTATGCGTTTTCTCCTGAATATATTCAGGAGAAAACGCATACGCCCTTTTTGGCCAAGTGCATCATTGTCGAAGTTGTGCCCCTCTTCCTGTGCTTTACAGGCGATTCCAACGTACCTCTTGAAATCTGTTTCCTGCTATTCTGCCTCGCTTTCAAGTCCGCCTCGTTGCCTTCCCTCAACAGATTTTTGGACGATAGTTGGCCTTGATTACTCTGCCAGTTTGTGAATTGCTGTGCCCCTGAGCTCCATTTATCAACTCGTTTTTTGTGAGCTGAACGCAAGTCCAAACTTTTGGTTCAGGACCTCTACTGGTTCCCGGTGGGTGGCTGAGACTTTGGTGAATTCTTCTTCCTGCCGGGAAATTAGAGTGACATGTGCCCATCCAAATGCCTAACAGCTACTCTCTCATTGGTTCTCCCTCTTCCCTTTCATCCTCTGCCAAATTGGCAACCTGTGCGAACCAGGAGCTTAAAGGGGCTGCCTCTCCAAGTTGGGAGATTGATAGTAAAGCAGTTGGAAAGTCAAACCGGAGCACCAGGAGAGGGGCTCTTCGTTGAGTTTTAGAAACCTTTCGTATTCACAGTGTGTCCATTCTCTAGGTTTCCCGTACACGTTATAGCTGTAGTAATATTCCCTTCCACCTGGAGAGGTGGGACCCATGGAATGGGTGCCATGCATTATTGCTTTAAAGGGTCTGCATTTGCTCACCCAATCTCACCAATCCTCTCAGTCCCAAGTGTCCAGCCTCTTGCCACATCCAGCTGTCATCGTAGATAGGGTCATTCCAGGTTGCATCAGAGACCCTGAAGGAATTGTAAAGAATTTCCCTGTTTCTTTGTTCTGTTTTTGAAATTCCTTTTTAGAGTGGGTTTGAGCTGATTCTCGCTGCCCTGTTTATGCCAGTCTAGACACACTTGATTCCCTTACGGAGACATATCAATACATAGGTTTTAAGATTCTTACTAGTCAGATCTATTCCTCTGCGGGAAATATGGGGTTTTGAGTCCCTTTCACTGAGGAAGGTGTAGGTCTTGTCTATTCCATAGTTGGTTTTTGGAACGGTACCTGTGCTTATATCAAACTCGGGTTTGATGCATCACCCCACCTCTCCTTCCCCCTTAAGCAGGCATAAGAGTGTTTTCTAAATGTGAGACTCTGTTCTCTTGCCTAACTCAGTTCATGTGTAGCCATGTTTACAGGATCTTCCTAAGTGATATCTTATGATAAGTTTCTTTTCCTGTGTGACTTCTTTCACTTAGAATCATCGTACCTGAATCCACTCATTTTGCTGCTACTGGTCTTATGACATTGATTTCGTGGCTGAGGGATATTCCATCGTACGTAAGTTCCACAATGTTTTGAACCATTTTTATATTTCCTGGGATATTTCAGGTGTACCCAGGTTGAGGTTCTTGTAAGCAGTGCAGCCCTCAATTTGGGGGTGGCTCTGTCTTATGGATTTTCAGTTTTCCCAAGGTATATTCCCTAGACTGGAAGTGCCCTTGGCTCTGTAGCTCTGTTGTTTACTTGTTTTAGGGAACACAATGCACTCCTCCAGTGAGGCAGTTGGCAACTTACATCCCGCCCATCAGCATAACAAGGCTCCCTGTTCTCCAGGGCCTGTCTTGCCTTTCTGGTTTTTACACATTTTGTGGATGTCCCTTTTGACCGTTGGGAAGTGATACTTCTTTGTAGTGCAGATTTGCATTGCCCGCTTGCTTGCTTGGCCAAAAAGGGCGTATGCGTTTTCTCCTGAATATATTCAGGAGAAAACGCATACGCCCTTTTTGGCCAAGTGCATCACTGTCGAAGTTGTGCCCCTCTTCCTGTGCTTTACAGGCGATTCTAACGTACCTCTTGAAATCTGTTTCCTGCTATTCTGCCTCGCATTCAAGTCCGCCTCGTTGCCTTCCCTCAACAGATTTTTGGACGATAGTTGGCCTTGATTACTCTGCCAGTTTGTGAATTGCTGTGCCCCTGAGCTCCATTTTTCAACTCGTTTTTTGTGAGCTGAACGCAAGTCCAAACATTTGGTTCAGGACCTATACTGGTTCCCGTTGGGTGGCTGAGACTTTGGTGAATTCTTCTTCCTGCCGGGAAATTAGAGTGACATGTGCCCATCCAAATGCCTAACAGCTACTCTCTCATTGGTTCTCCCTCTTCCCTTTCCTCCTCTGCCAAATGGGCAACCTGTGTGAACCAGGAGCTTAAAGGGGCTGTCTCTCCAAGTTGGGAGATTGATAGTAAAGCTGTTGGAAAGTCAAACCGGAGCACCAGGAGAGGGACTCTTCGTTGAGTTTTAGAAACCTTTCGTATTCACAGTGTGTCCATTCTCTAGGTTTCCCGTACATGTTATAGCTGTAGTAATATTCCCTTCAACCTGGAGAGGTGGGACCCATGGAATGGTTGCCATGCATTATTGCTTTAAAGGGTCTGCATTTGCTCACCCAATCTCACCAATCCTCTCAGTCCCAAGTGTCCAGCCTCATGCCACATCCAGCTGTCATCGTAGATAGGGTCATTCCAGGTTGCATCAGAGACCCTGAAGGAATTGTAAAGAATTTCCCTGTTTCTTTGTTCTGTTTTTGAAATTCCTTTTTAGAGTGGGTTTGAGCTGATTCTCGCGGCCATGTTTATGCCAGTCTAGACACACTTGATTCCCTTACGGAGACATATCAATACATAGGTTTTAAGATTCTTACTAGTCAGATCTATTCCTCTGCGGGAAATATGGGGTTTTGAGTCCCTTTCACTGAGGAAGGTGTAGGTCTTGTCTATTCCATAGTTGGTTTTTGGAACGGTACCTGTGCTTATATCAAACTCGGGTTTGATGCATCACCCCACCTCTCCTTCCCCCTTAAGCAGGCATAAGAGTGTTTTCTAAATGTGAGACTCTGTTCTCTTGCCTAACACAGTTCATGTGTTGCCATGTTTACAGGATCTTCCTAAGTGATATCTTATGATAAGTTTCTTTTCCTGTGTGACTTCTTTCACTTAGAATCATCGTACCTGAATCCACTCATTTTGCTGCTACTGGTCTTATGACATTGATTTCGTGGCTGAGGGATATTCCATCGTACGTAAGTTCCACAATGTTTGGAACCTTTTTTATATTTCCTGGGATATTTCAGGTGTACCCAGGTTGAGGTTCCTGTAAGCAGTGCAGCCCTCAATTTGGGGGTGGCTCTGTCTTATGGATTTTCAGTTTTCCCATGGTATATTCCCTAGACTGGACGTGCCCTTGGCTCGGTAGCTCTGTTGTTTACTTGTTTTAGGGAACACAATGCACTCCTCCAGTGAGGCAGTTGGCAACTTACATCCCGCCCATCAGCATAACAAGGCTCCCTGTTCTCCAGGGCCTGTCTTGCCTTTCTGGTTTTTACACATTTTGTGGATGTCCCTTTTGACCGGTGGGAAGTGATACTTCTTTGTAGTGCAGATTTGCATTGCCCGCTTGCTTGCTTGGCCAAAAAGGGCGTATGCGTTTTCTCCTGAATATATTCAGGAGAAAACGCATACGCCCTTTTTGGCCAAGTGCATCACTGTCGAAGTTGTGCCCCTCTTCCTGTGCTTTACAGGCGATTCTAACGTACCTCTTGAAATCTGTTTCCTGCTATTCTGCCTCGCATTCAAGTCCGCCTCGTTGCCTTCCCTCAACAGATTTTTGGACGATAGTTGGCCTTGATTACTCTGCCAGTTTGTGAATTGCTGTGCCCCTGAGCTCCATTTTTCAACTCGTTTTTTGTGAGCTGAACGCAAGTCCAAACATTTGGTTCAGGACCTATACTGGTTCCCGGTGGGTGGCTGAGACTTTGGTGAATTCTTCTTCCTGCCGGGAAATTAGAGTGACATGTGCCCATCCAAATGCCTAACAGCTACTCTCTCATTGGTTCTCCCTCTTCCCTTTCCTCCTCTGCCAAATGGGCAACCTGTGTGAACCAGGAGCTTAAAGGGGCTGTCTCTCCAAGTTGGGAGATTCATAGTAAAGCTGTTGGAAAGTCAAACCGGAGCACCAGGAGAGGGACTCTTCGTTGAGTTTTAGAAACCTTTCGTATTCACAGTGTGTCCATTCTCTAGGTTTCCCGTACATGTTATAGCTGTAGTAATATTCCCTTCAACCTGGAGAGGTGGGACCCATGGAATGGTTGCCATGCATTATTGCTTTAAAGGGTCTGCATTTGCTCACCCAATCTCACCAATCCTCTCAGTCCCAAGTGTCCAGCCTCATGCCACATCCAGCTGTCATCGTAGATAGGGTCATTCCAGGTTGCATCAGAGACCCTGAAGGAATTGTAAAGAATTTCCCTGTTTCTTTGTTCTGTTTTTGAAATTCCTTTTTAGAGTGGGTTTGAGCTGATTCTCGCTGCCATGTTTATGCCAGTCTAGACACACTTGATTCCCTTACGGAGACATATCAATACATAGGTTTTAAGATTCTTACTAGTCAGATCTATTCCTCTGCGGGAAATATGGGGTTTTGAGTCCCTTTCACTGAGGAAGGTGTAGGTCTTGTCTATTCCATAGTTGGTTTTTGGAACAGTACCTGTGCTTATATCAAACTCTGGTTTGATGCATCACCCCACCTCTCCTTCCCCCTTAAGCAGGCATAAGAGTGTTTTCTAAATGTGAGACTCTGTTCTCTTTCCTAACTCAGTTCATGTGTTGCCATGTTTACAGGATCTTCCTAAGTGATATCTTATGATAAGTTTCTTTCCTGTGTGACTTCTTTCCCTTAGAATCACCGTACCTGAATCCACTCATTTTGCTGCTACTGGTCTTATGACATTGATTTCGTGGCTGAGGGATATTCCATCGTACATAAGTTCCACAATGTTTTGAACCATTTTTATATTTCCTGGGATATTTCAGGTGTACCCAGGTTGAGGTTCTTGTAAGCAGTGCAGCCCTCAATTTGGGGGTGGCTCTGTCTTATGGATTTACGGTTTCCCAAGGTATATTCCCTAGACTGGAAGTGCCCTTGGCTCTGTAGCTCTGTTGTTTACTTGTTTTAGGGAACACAATGCACTCCTCCAGTGAGGCAGTTGGCAACTTACATCCCGCCCATCAGCATAACAAGGCTCCCTGTTCTCCAGGGCCTGTCTTGCCTTTCTGGTTTTTACACATTTTGTGGATGTCCCTTTTGACCGGTGGGAAGTGATACTTCTTTGTAGTGCAGATTTGCATTGCCCGCTTGCTTGCTTGGCCAAAAAGGGCGTATGCGTTTTCTCCTGAATATATTCAGGAGAAAACGCATACGCCCTTTTTGGCCAAGTGCATCACTGTCGAAGTTGTGCCCCTCTTCCTGTGCTTTACAGGCGATTCTAACGTACCTCTTGAAATCTGTTTCCTGCTATTCTGCCTCGCATTCAAGTCCGCCTCGTTGCCTTCCCTCAACAGATTTTTGGACGATAGTTGGCCTTGATTACTCTGCCAGTTTGTGAATTGCTGTGCCCCTGAGCTCCATTTTTCAACTCGTTTTTTGTGAGCTGAACGCAAGTCCAAACATTTGGTTCAGGACCTGTACTGGTTCCCGGTGGGTGGCTGACACTTTGGTGAATTCTTCTTCCTGCCGGGAAATTAGAGTGACATGTGCCCATCCAAATGCCTAACAGCTACTCTCTCATTGGTTCTCCCTCTTCCCTTTCCTCCTCTGCCAAATGGGCAACCTGTGTGAACCAGGAGCTTAAAGGGGCTGTCTCTCCAAGTTGGGAGATTGATAGTAAAGCTGTTGGAAAGTCAAACCGGAGCACCAGGAGAGGGACTCTTCGTTGAGTTTTAGAAACCTTTCGTATTCACAGTGTGTCCATTCTCTAGGTTTCCCGTACATGTTATAGCTGTAGTAATATTCCCTTCAACCTGGAGAGGTGGGACCCATGGAATGGTTGCCATGCATTATTGCTTTAAAGGGTCTGCATTTGCTCACCCAATCTCACCAATCCTCTCAGTCCCAAGTGTCCAGCCTCATGCCACATCCAGCTGTCATCGTAGATAGGGTCATTCCAGGTTGCATCAGAGACCCTGAAGGAATTGTAAAGAATTTCCCTGTTTCTTTGTTCTGTTTTTGAAATTCCTTTTTAGAGTGGGTTTGAGCTGATTCTCGCTGCCATGTTTATGCCAGTCTAGACACACTTGATTCCCTTACGGAGACATATCAATACATAGGTTTTAAGATTCTTACTAGTCAGATCTATTCCTCTGCGGGAAATATGGTGTTTTGAGTCCCTTTCACTGAGGAAGGTGTAGGTCTTGTCTATTCCATAGTTGGTTTTTGGAACAGTACCTGTGCTTATATCAAACTCTGGTTTGATGCATCACCCCACCTCTCCTTCCCCCTTAAGCAGGCATAAGAGTGTTTTCTAAATGTGAGACTCTGTTCTCTTGCCTAACTCAGTTCATGTGTAGCCATGTTTACAGGATCTTCCTAAGTGATATCTTATGATAAGTTTCTTTTCCTGTGTGACTTCTTTCCCTTAGAATCATCGTACCTGAATCCACTCATTTTGCTGCTACTGGTCTTATGACATTGATTTCGTGGCTGAGGGATATTCCATCGTACGTAAGTTCCACAATGTTTGGAACCATTTTTATATTTCCTGGGATATTTCAGGTGTACCCAGGTTGAGGTTCTTGTAAGCAGTGCAGCCCTCAATTTGGGGGTGGCTCTGTCTTATGGATTTTCAGTTTTCCCAAGGTATATTCCCTAGACTGGAAGTGCCCTTGGCTCTGTAGCTCTGTTGTTTACTTGTTTTAGGGAACACAATGCACTCCTCCAGTGAGGCAGTTGGCAACTTACATCCCGCCCATCAGCATAACAAGGCTCCCTGTTCTCCAGGGCCTGTCTTGCCTTTCTGGTTTTTACACATTTTGTGGATGTCCCTTTTGACCGGTGGGAAGTGATACTTCTTTGTAGTGCAGATTTGCATTGCCCGCTTGCTTGCTTGGCCAAAAAGGGCGTATGCGTTTTCTCCTGAATATATTCAGGAGAAAACGCATACGCCCTTTTTGGCCAAGTGCATCACTGTCGAAGTTGTGCCCCTCTTCCTGTGCTTTACAGGCGATTCTAACGTACCTCTTGAAATCTGTTTCCTGCTATTCTGCCTCGCATTCAAGTCCGCCTCGTTGCCTTCCCTCAACAGATTTTTGGACGATAGTTGGCCTTGATTACTCTGCCAGTTTGTGAATTGCTGTGCCCCTGAGCTCCATTTTTCAACTCGTTTTTTGTGAGCTGAACGCAAGTCCAAACATTTGGTTCAGGACCTATACTGGTTCCCGGTGGGTGGCTGAGACTTTGGTGAATTCTTCTTCCTGCCGGGAAATTAGAGTGACATGTGCCCATCCAAATGCCTAACAGCTACTCTCTCATTGGTTCTCCCTCTTCCCTTTCCTCCTCTGCCAAATGGGCAACCTGTGTGAACCAGGAGCTTAAAGGGGCTGTCTCTCCAAGTTGGGAGATTGATAGTAAAGCTGTTGGAAAGTCAAACCGGAGCACCAGGAGAGGGACTCTTCGTTGAGTTTTAGAAACCTTTCGTATTCACAGTGTGTCCATTCTCTAGGTTTCCCGTACATGTTATAGCTGTAGTAATATTCCCTTCAACCTGGAGAGGTGGGACCCATGGAATGGTTGCCATGCATTATTGCTTTAAAGGGTCTGCATTTGCTCACCCAATCTCACCAATCCTCTCAGTCCCAAGTGTCCAGCCTCATGCCACATCCAGCTGTCATCGTAGATAGGGTCATTCCAGGTTGCATCAGAGACCCTGAAGGAATTGTAAAGAATTTCCCTGTTTCTTTGTTCTGTTTTTGAAATTCCTTTTTAGAGTGGGTTTGAGCTGATTCTCGCTGCCATGTTTATGCCAGTCTAGACACACTTGATTCCCTTACGGAGACATATCAATACATAGGTTTTAAGATTCTTACTAGTCAGATCTATTCCTCTGCGGGAAATATGGGGTTTTGAGTCCCTTTCACTGAGGAAGGTGTAGGTCTTGTCTATTCCATAGTTGGTTTTTGGAACAGTACCTGTGCTTATATCAAACTCTGGTTTGATGCATCACCCCACCTCTCCTTCCCCCTTAAGCAGGCATAAGAGTGTTTTCTAAATGTGAGACTCTGTTCTCTTGCCTAACTCAGTTCATGTGTTGCCATGTTTACAGGATCTTCCTAAGTGATATCTTATGATAAGTTTCTTTTCCTGTGTGACTTCTTTCCCTTAGAATCATCGTACCTGAATCCACTCATTTTGCTGCTACTGGTCTTATGACATTGATTTCGTGGCTGAGGGATATACCATCGTACGTAAGTTCCACAATGTTTTGAACCATTTTTATATTTCCTGGGATATTTCAGGTGTACCCAGGTTGAGGTTCTTGTAAGCAGTGCAGCCCTCAATTTGGGGGTGGCTCTGTCTTATGGATTTTCAGTTTTCCCAAGGTATATTCCCTAGACTGGAAGTGCCCTTGGCTCTGTAGCTCTGTTGTTTACTTGCTTTAGGGAACACAATGCACTCCTCCAGTGAGGCAGTTGGCAACTTACATCCCGCCCATCAGCATAACAAGGCTCCCTGTTCTCCAGGGCCTGTCTTGCCTTTCTGGTTTTTACACATTTTGTGGATGTCCCTTTTGAACGGTGGGAAGTGATACTTCTTTGTAGTGCAGATTTGCATTGCCCGCTTGCTTGCTTGGCCAAAAAGGGCGTATGCGTTTTCTCCTGAATATATTCAGGAGAAAACGCATACGCCCTTTTTGGCCAAGTGCATCATTGTCGAAGTTGTGCCCCTCTTCCTGTGCTTTACAGGCGATTCTAACGTACCTCTTGAAATCTGTTTCCTGCTATTCTGCCTCGCATTCAAGTCCGCCTCGTTGCCTTCCCTCAACAGATTTTTGGACGATAGTTGGCCTTGATTACTCTGCCAGTTTTTGAATTGCTGTGCCCCTGAGCTCCATTTTTCAACTCGTTTTTTGTGAGCTGAAAGCAAGTCCAAACATTTGGTTCAGGACCTGTACTGGTTCCCGGTGGGTGGCTGAGACTTTGGTGAATTCTTCTTCCTGCCGGGAAATTAGAGTGACATGTGCCCATCCAAATGCCTAACAGCTACTCTCTCATTGGTTCTCCCTCTTCCCTTTCCTCCTCTGCCAAATGGGCAACCTGTGTGAACCAGGAGCTTAAAGGGGCTGTCTCTCCAAGTTGGGAGATTGATAGTAAAGCTGTTGGAAAGTCAAACCGGAGCACCAGGAGAGGGACTCTTCGTTGAGTTTTAGAAACCTTTCGTATTCACAGTGTGTCCATTCTCTAGGTTTCCTGTACATGTTATAGCTGTAGTAATATTCCCTTCAACCTGGAGAGGTGGGACCCATGGAATGTTTGCCATGCATTATTGCTTTAAAGGGTCTGCATTTGCTCACCCAATCTCACCAATCCTCTCAGTCCCAAGTGTCCAGCCTCATGCCACATCCAGCTGTCATCGTAGATAGGGTCATTCCAGGTTGCATCAGAGACCCTGAAGGAATTGTAAAGAATTTCCCTGTTTCTTTGTTCTGTTTTTGAAATTCCTTTTTAGAGTGGGTTTGAGCTGATTCTCGCTGCCATGTTTATGCCAGTCTAGACACACTTGATTCCCTTACGGAGACATATCAATACATAGGTTTTAAGATTCTTACTAGTCAGATCTATTCCTCTGCGGGAAATATGGGGTTTTGAGTCCCTTTCACTGAGGAAGGTGTAGGTCTTGTCTATTCCATAGTTGGTTTTTGGAACAGTACCTGTGCTTATATCAAACTCTGGTTTGATGCATCACCCCACCTCTCCTTCCCCCTTAAGCAGGCATAAGAGTGTTTGCTAAATGTGAGACTCTGTTCTCTTTCCTAACTCAGTTCATGTGTTGCCATGTTTACAGGATCTTCCTAAGTGATATCTTATGATAAGTTTCTTTTCCTGTGTGACTTCTTTCCCTTAGAATCATCGTACCTGAATCCACTCATTTTGCTGCTACTGGTCTTATGACATTGATTTCGTGGCTGAGGGATATTCCATCGTACGTAATTTCCACAATGTTTTGAACCATTTTTATATTTCCTGGGATATTTCAGGTGTACCCAGGTTGAGGTTCTTGTAAGCAGTGCAGCCCTCAATTTGGGGGTGGCTCTGTCTTATGGATTTTCAGTTTTCCCAAGGTATATTCCCTAGACTGGAAGTGCTCTTGGCTCTGTAGCTCTGTTGTTTACTTGTTTTAGGGAACACAATGCACTCCTCCAGTGAGGCAGTTGGCAACTTACATCCCGCCCATCAGCATAACAAGGCTCCCTGTTCTCCAGGGCCTGTCTTGCCTTTCTGGTTTTTACACATTTTGTGGATGTCCCTTTTGACCGGTGGGAAGTGATACTTCTTTGTAGTGCAGATTTGCATTGCCCGCTTGCTTGCTTGGCCAAAAAGGGCGTATGCGTTTTCTCCTGTATATATTCAGGAGAAAACGCATACGCCCTTTTTGGCCAAGTGCATCATTGTCGAAGTTGTGCCCCTCTTCCTGTGCTTTACAGGCGATTCTAACGTACCTCTTGAAATCTGTTTCCTGCTATTCTGCCTCGCATTCAAGTCCGCCTCGTTGCCTTCCCTCAACAGATTTTTGGACGATAGTTGGCCTTGATTACTCTGCCAGTTTGTGAATTGCTGTGCCCCTGAGCTCCATTTTTCAACTCGTTTTTTGTGAGCTGAACGCAAGTCCAAACATTTGGTTCAGGACCTATACTGGTTCCCGGTGGGTGGCTGAGACTTTGGTGAATTCTTCTTCCCGCCGGGAAATTAGAGTGACATGTGCCCATCCAAATGCCTAACAGCTACTCTCTCATTGGTTCTCCCTCTTCCCTTTCCTCCTCTGCCAAATGGGCAACCTGTGTGAACCAGGAGCTTAAAGGGGCTGTCTCTCCAAGTTGGGAGATTGATAGTAAAGCTGTTGGAAAGTCAAACCGGAGCACCAGGAGAGGGACTCTTCGTTGAGTTTTAGAAACCTTTCGTATTCACAGTGTGTCCATTCTCTAGGTTTCCCGTACATGTTATAGCTGTAGTAATATTCCCTTCAACCTGGAGAGGTGGGACGCATGGAATGGTTGCCATGCATTATTGCTTTAAAGGGTCTGCATTTGCTCACCCAATCTCACCAATCCTCTCAGTCCCAAGTGTCCAGCCTCATGCCACATCCAGCTGTCATCGTAGATAGGGTCATTCCAAGTTGCATCAGAGACCCTGAAGGAATTGTAAAGAATTTCCCTGTTTCTTTGTTCTGTTTTTGAAATTCCTTTTTAGAGTGGGTTTGAGCTGATTCTCGCTGCCATGTTTATGCCAGTCTAGACACACTTGATTCCCTTACGGAGACATATCAATACATAGGTTTTAATATTCTTACTAGTCAGATCTATTCCTCTGCGGGAAATATGGTGTTTTGAGTCCCTTTCACTGAGGAAGGTGTAGGTCTTGTCTATTCCATAGTTGGTTTTTGGAACAGTACCTGTGCTTATATCAAACTCTGGTTTGATGCATCACCCCACCTCTCCTTCCCCCTTAAGCAGGCATAAGAGTGTTTGCTAAATGTGAGACTCTGTTCTCTTTCCTAACTCAGTTCATGTGTTGCCATGTTTACAGGATCTTCCTAAGTGATATCTTATGATAAGTTTCTTTTCCTGTGTGACTTCTTTCCCTTAGAATCATCGTACCTGAATCCACTCATTTTGCTGCTACTGGTCTTATGACATTGATTTCGTGGCTGAGGGATATTCCATCGTACGTAAGTTCCACAATGTTTTGAACCATTTTTATATTTCCTGGGATATTTCAGGTGTACCCAGGTTGAGGTTCTTGTAAGCAGTGCAGCCCTCAATTTGGGGGTGGCTCTGTCTTATGGATTTTCAGTTTTCCCAAGGTATATTCGCTAGACCGGAAGTGCCCTTGGCTCTGTAGCTCTGTTGTTTACTTGTTTTAGGGAACACAATGCACTCCTCCAGTGAGGCAGTTGGCAACTTACATCCCGCCCATCAGCATAACAAGGCTCCCTGTTCTCCAGGGCCTGTCTTGCCTTTCTGGTTTTTACACATTTTGTGGATGTCCCTTTTGACCGGTGGGAAGTGATACTTCTTTGTAGTGCAGATTTGCATTGCCCGCTTGCTTGCTTGGCCAAAAAGGGCGTATGCGTTTTCTCCTGAATATATTCAGGAGAAAACGCATACGCCCTTTTTGGCCAAGTGCATCATTGTCGAAGTTGTGCCCCTCTTCCTGTGCTTTACAGGCGATTCTAACGTACCTCTTGAAATCTGTTTCCTGCTGTTGTGCCTCGCATTCAAGTCCGCCTCGTTGCCTTCCCTCAACAGATTTTTGGACGATAGTTGGCCTTGATTACTCTGCCAGTTTGTGAATTGCTGTGCCCCTGAGCTCCATTTTTCAACTCGTTTTTTGTGAGCTGAACGCAAGTCCAAACATTTGGTTCAGGACCTATACTGGTTCCCGGTGGGTGGCTGAGACTTTGGTGAATTCTTCTTCCCGCCGGGAAATTAGAGTGACATGTGCCCATCCAAATGCCTAACAGCTACTCTCTCATTGGTTCTCCCTCTTCCCTTTCCTCCTCTGCCAAATGGGCAACCTGTGTGAACCAGGAGCTTAAAGGGGCTGTCTCTCCAAGTTGGGAGATTGATAGTAAAGCTGTTGGAAAGTCAAACCGGAGCACCAGGAGAGGGACTCTTCGTTGAGTTTTAGAAACCTTTCGTATTCACAGTGTGTCCATTCTCTAGGTTTCCCGTACATGTTATAGCTGTAGTAATATTCCCTTCAACCTGGAGAGGTGGGACCCATGGAATGGTTGCCATGCATTATTGCTTTAAAGGGTCTGCATTTGCTCACCCAATCTCACCAATCCTCTCAGTCCCAAGTGTCCAGCCTCATGCCACATCCAGCTGTCATCGTAGATAGGGTCATTCCAGGTTGCATCACAGACCCTGAAGGAATTGTAAAGAATTTCCCTGTTTCTTTGTTCTGTTTTTGAAATTCCTTTTTAGAGTGGGTTTGAGCTGATTCTCGCTGCCATGTTTATGCCAGTCTAGACACACTTGATTCCCTTACGGAGACATATCAATACATAGGTTTTAAGATTCTTACTAGTCAGATCTATACCTCTGCGGGAAATATGGGGTTTTGAGTCCCTTTCACTGAGGAAGGTGTAGGTCTTGTCTATTCCATAGTTGGTTTTTGGAACAGTACCTGTGCTTATATCAAACTCTGGTTTGATGCATCACCCCACCTCTCCTTCCCCCTTAAGCAGGCATAAGAGTGTTTTCTAAATGTGAGACTCTGTTCTCTTTCCTAACTCAGTTCATGTGTTGCCATGTTTACAGGATCTTCCTAAGTGATATCTTATGATAAGTTTCTTTTCCTGTGTGACTTCTTTCCCTTAGAATCATCGTACCTGAATCCACTCATTTTGCTGCTACTGGTCTTATGACATTGATTTCGTGGCTGAGGGATATTCCATCGTACGTAAGTTCCACAATGTTTTGAACCATTTTTATATTTCCTGGGATATTTCAGGTGTACCCAGGTTGAGGTTCTTGTAAGCAGTGCAGCCCTCAATTTGGGGGTGGCTCTGTCTTATGGATTTTCAGTTTTCCCAAGGTATATTCCCTAGACTGGAAGTGCTCTTGGCTCTGTAGCTCTGTTGTTTACTTGTTTTAGGGAACACAATGCACTCCTCCAGTGAGGCAGTTGGCAACTTACATCCCGCCCATCAGCATAACAAGGCTCCCTGTTCTCCAGGGCCTGTCTTGCCTTTCTGGTTTTTACACATTTTGTGGATGTCCCTTTTGACCGGTGGGAAGTGATACTTCTTTGTAGTGCAGATTTGCATTGCCCGCTTGCTTGCTTGGCCAAAAAGGGCGTATGCGTTTTCTCCTGAATATATTCAGGAGAAAACGCATACGCCCTTTTTGGCCAAGTGCATCATTGTCGAAGTTGTGCCCCTCTTCCTGTGCTTTACAGGCGATTCTAACGTACCTCTTGAAATCTGTTTCCTGCTATTCTGCCTCGCATTCAAGTCCGCCTCGTTGCCTTCCCTCAACAGATTTTTGGACGATAGTTGGCCTTGATTACTCTGCCAGTTTGTGAATTGCTGTGCCCCTGAGCTCCATTTTTCAACTCGTTTTTTGTGAGCTGAACGCAAGTCCAAACATTTGGTTCAGGACCTATACTGGTTCCCGGTGGGTGGCTGAGACTTTGGTGAATTCTTCTTCCTGCCGGGAAATTAGAGTGACATGTGCCCATCCAAATGCCTAACAGCTACTCTCTCATTGGTTCTCCCTCTTCCCTTTCCTCCTCTGCCAAATGGGCAACCTGTGTGAACCAGGAGCTTAAAGGGGCTGTCTCTCCAAGTTGGGAGATTGATAGTAAAGCTGTTGGAAAGTCAAACCGGAGCACCAGGAGAGGGACTCTTCGTTGAGTTTTAGAAACCTTTCGTATTCACAGTGTGTCCATTCTCTAGGTTTCCCGTACATGTTATAGCTGTAGTAATATTCCCTTCAACCTGGAGAGGTGGGACGCATGGAATGGTTGCCATGCATTATTGCTTTAAAGGGTCTGCATTTGCTCACCCAATCTCACCAATCCTCTCAGTCCCAAGTGTCCAGCCTCATGCCACATCCAGCTGTCATCGTAGATAGGGTCATTCCAGGTTGCATCAGAGACCCTGAAGGAATTGTAAAGAATTTCCCTGTTTCTTTGTTCTGTTTTTGAAATTCCTTTTTAGAGTGGGTTTGAGCTGATTCTCGCTGCCATGTTTATGCCAGTCTAGACACACTGATTCCCTTACGGAGACATATCAATACATAGGTTTTAAGATTCTTACTAGTCAGATCTATTCCTCTGCGGGAAATATGGGGTTTTGAGTCCCTTTCACTGAGGAAGGTGTAGGTCTTGTCTATTCCATAGTTGGTTTTTGGAACAGTACCTGTGCTTTTATCAAACTCTGGATTGATGCATCACCCCACCTCTCCTTCCCCCTTAAGCAGGCATAAGAGTGTTTTCTAAATGTGAGACTCTGTTCTCTTTCCTAACTCAGTTCATGTGTAGCCATGTTTACAGGATCTTCCTAAGTGATATCTTATGATAAGTTTCTTTTTCTGTGTGACTTCTTTCACTTAGAATCATCGTACCTGAATCCACTCATTTTGCTGCTACTGGTCTTATGACATTGATTACATGGCTGAGGGATATTCCATCGTACGTAAGTTCCACAATGTTTTGAACCATTTTTATATTTCCTGGGATATTTCAGGTGTACCCAGGTTGAGGTTCTTGTAAGCAGTGCAGCCCTCAATTTGGGGGTGGCTCTGTCTTATGGATTTTCAGTTTTCCCAAGGTATATTCCCTAGACTGGAAGTGCCCTTGGCTCTGTAGCTCTGTTGTTTACTTGTTTTAGGGAACACAATGCACTCCTCCAGTGAGGCAGTTGGCAACTTACATCCCGCCCATCAGCATAACAAGGCTCCCTGTTCTCCAGGGCCTGTCTTGCCTTTCTGGTTTTTACACATTTTGTGGATGTCCCTTTTGACCGGTGGGAAGTGATACTTCTTTGTAGTGCAGATTTGCATTGCCCGCTTGCTTGCTTGGCCAAAAAGGGCGTATGCGTTTTCTCCTGAATATATTCAGGAGAAAACGCATACGCCCTTTTTGGCCAAGTGCATCATTGTCGAAGTTGTGCCCCTCTTCCTGTGCTTTACAGGCGATTCTAACGTACCTCTTGAAATCTGTTTCCTGCTATTCTGCCTCGCATTCAAGTCCGCCTCGTTGCCTTCCCTCAACAGATTTTTGGACGATAGTTGGCCTTGATTACTCTGCCAGTTTGTGAATTGCTGTGCCCCTGAGCTCCATTTTTCAACTCGTTTTTTGTGAGCTGAACGCAAGTCCAAACATTTGGTTCAGGACCTATACTGGTTCCCGGTGGGTGGCTGAGACTTTGGTGAATTCTTCTTCCTGCCGGGAAATTAGAGTGACATGTGCCCATCCAAATGCCTAACAGCTACTCTCTCATTGGTTCTCCCTCTTCCCTTTCCTCCTCTGCCAAATGGGCAACCTGTGTGAACCAGGAGCTTAAAGGGGCTGTCTCTCCAAGTTGGGAGATTGATAGTAAAGCTGTTGGAAAGTCAAACCGGAGCACCAGGAGAGGGACTCTTCGTTGAGTTTTAGAAACCTTTCGTATTCACAGTGTGTCCATTCTCTAGGTTTCCCGTACATGTTATAGCTGTAGTAATATTCCCTTCAACCTGGAGAGGTGGGACCCATGGAATGGTTGCCATGCATTATTGCTTTAAAGGGTCTGCATTTGCTCACCCAATCTCACCAATCCTCTCAGTCCCAAGTGTCCAGCCTCATGCCACATCCAGCTGTCATCATAGATAGGGTCATTCCAGGTTGCATCAGAGACCCTGAAGGAATTGTAAAGAATTTCCCTGTTTCTTTGTTCTGTTTTTGAAATTCCTTTTTAGAGTGGGTTTGAGCTGATTCTCGCTGCCATGTTTATGCCAGTCTAGACACACTTGATTCCCTTACGGAGACATATCAATACATAGGTTTTAAGATTCTTACTAGTCAGATCTATTCCTCTGCGGGAAATATGGGGTTTTGAGTCCCTTTCACTGAGGAAGGTGTAGGTCTTGTCTATTCCATAGTTGGTTTTTGGAACAGTACCTGTGCTTATATCAAACTCTGGTTTGATGCATCACCCCACCTCTCCTTCCCCCTTAAGCAGGCATAAGAGTGTTTTCTAAATGTGAGACTCTGTTCTCTTTCCTAACTCAGTTCATGTGTTGCCATGTTTACAGGATCTTCCTAAGTGATATCTTATGATAAGTTTCTTTTTCTGTGTGACTTCTTTCACTTAGAATCATCGTACCTGAATCCACTCATTTTGCTGCTACTGGTCTTATGACATTGATTTCATGGCTGAGGGATATTCCATCGTACGTAAGTTCCACAATGTTTTGAACCATTTTTATATTTCCTGGGATATTTCAGGTGTACCCAGGTTGAGGTTCTTGTAAGCAGTGCAGCCCTCAATTTGGGGGTGGCTCTGTCTTATGGATTTTCAGTTTTCCCAAGGTATATTCCCTAGACTGGAAGTGCCCTTGGCTCTGTAGCTCTGTTGTTTACTTGTTTTAGGGAACACAATGCACTCCTCCAGTGAGGCAGTTGGCAACTTACATCCCGCCCATCAGCATAACAAGGCTCCCTGTTCTCCCGGGCCTGTCTTGCCTTTCTGGTTTTTACACATTTTGTGGATGTCCCTTTTGACCGTTGGGAAGTGATACTTCTTTGTAGTGCAGATTTGCATTGCCCGCTTGCTTGCTTGGCCAAAAAGGGCGTATGCGTTTTCTCCTGAATATATTCAGGAGAAAACGCATACGCCCTTTTTGGCCAAGTGCATCATTGTCGAAGTTGTGCCCCTCTTCCTGTGCTTTACAGGCGATTCTAACGTACCTCTTGAAATCTGCTTCCTGCTGTTGTGCCTCGCATTCAAGTCCGCCTCGTTGCCTTCCCTCAACAGATTTTTGGACGATAGTTGGCCTTGATTACTCTGCCAGTTTGTGAATTGCTGTGCCCCTGAGCTCCATTTTTCAACTCGTTTTTTGTGAGCTGAACGCAAGTCCAAACATTTGGTTCAGGACCTATACTGGTTCCCGGTGGGTGGCTGAGACTTTGGTGAATTCTTCTTCCTGCCGGGAAATTAGAGTGACATGTGCCCATCCAAATGCCTAACAGCTACTCTCTCATTGGTTCTCCCTCTTCCCTTTCCTCCTCTGCCAAATGGGCAACCTGTGTGAACCAGGAGCTTAAAGGGGCTGTCTCTCCAAGTTGGGAGATTGATAGTAAAGCTGTTGGAAAGTCAAACCGGAGCACCAGGAGAGGGACTCTTCGTTGAGTTTTAGAAACCTTTCGTATTCACAGTGTGTCCATTCTCTAGGTTTCCCGTACATGTTATAGCTGTAGTAATATTCCCTTCAACCTGGAGAGGTGGGACGCATGGAATGGTTGCCATGCATTATTGCTTTAAAGGGTCTGCATTTGCTCACCCAATCTCACCAATCCTCTCAGTCCCAAGTGTCCAGCCTCATGCCACATCCAGCTGTCATCGTAGATAGGGTCATTCCAGGTTGCATCAGAGACCCTGAAGGAATTGTAAAGAATTTCCCTGTTTCTTTGTTCTGTTTTTGAAATTCCTTTTTAGAGTGGGTTTGAGCTGATTCTCGCTGCCATGTTTATGCCAGTCTAGACACACTTGATTCCCTTACGGAGACATATCAATACATAGGTTTTAAGATTCTTACTAGTCAGATCTATTCCTCTGCGGGAAATATGGGGTTTTGAGTCCCTTTCACTGAGGAAGGTGTAGGTCTTGTCTATTCCATAGTTGGTTTTTGGAACGGTACCTGTGCTTATATCAAACTCTGGTTTGATGCATCACCCCACCTCTCCTTCCCCCTTAAGCAGGCATAAGAGTGTTTTCTAAATGTGAGACTCTGTTCTCTTGCCTAACTCAGTTCATGTGTTGCCATGTTTACAGGATCTTCCTAAGTGATATCTTATGATAAGTTTCTTTTTCTGTGTGACTTCTTTCACTTAGAATCATCGTACCTGAATCCACTCATTTTGCTGCTACTGGTCTTATGACATTGATTTCATGGCTGAGGGATATTCCATCGTACGTAAGTTCCACAATGTTTTGAACCATTTTTATATTTCCTGGGATATTTCAGGTGTACCCAGGTTGAGGTTCTTGTAAGCAGTGCAGCCCTCAATTTGGGGGTGGCTCTGTCTTATGGATTTTCAGTTTTCCCAAGGTATATTCCCTAGACTGGAAGTGCCCTTGGCTCTGCAGCTCTGTTGTTTACTTGTTTTAGGGAACACAATGCACTCCTCCAGTGAGGCAGTTGGCAACTTACATCCCGCCCATCAGCATAACAAGGCTCCCTGTTCTCCA
Source organism: Mesoplodon mirus (assembly GCF_964341445.2). Classification (NCBI taxonomy): domain Eukaryota; kingdom Metazoa; phylum Chordata; class Mammalia; order Artiodactyla; family Ziphiidae; genus Mesoplodon; species Mesoplodon mirus. The sequence goes on from NC_138984.1 coordinate 118,299,299, forward strand.
GGGCCTGTCTTGCCTTTCTGGTTTTTACACATTTTGTGGATGTCCCTTTTGACCGGTGGGAAGTGATACTTCTTTGTAGTGCAGATTTGCATTGCCCGCTTGCTTGCTTGGCCAAAAAGGGCGTATGCGTTTTCTCCTGAATATATTCAGGAGAAAACGCATACGCCCTTTTTGGCCAAGTGCATCATTGTCGAAGTTGTGCCCCTCTTCCTGTGCTTTACAGGCGATTCTAACGTACCTCTTGAAATCTGTTTCCTGCTGTTCTGCCTCGCATTCAAGTCCGCCTCGTTGCCTTCCCTCAACAGATTTTTGGACGATAGTTGGCCTTGATTACTCTGCCAGTTTGTGAATTGCTGTGCCCCTGAGCTCCATTTTTCAACTCGTTTTTTGTGAGCTGAACCTAAGTCCAAACATTTGGTTCAGGACCTATACTGGTTCCCGGTGGGTGGCTGAGACTTTGGTGAATTCTTCTTCCTGCCGGGAAATTAGAGTGACATGTGCCCATCCAAATGCCTAACAGCTACTCTCTCATTGGTTCTCCCTCTTCCCTTTCCTCCTCTGCCAAATGGGCAACCTGTGTGAACCAGGAGCTTAAAGGGGCTGTCTCTCCAAGTTGGGAGATTGATAGTAAAGCTGTTGGAAAGTCAAACCGGAGCACCAGGAGAGGGACTCTTCGTTGAGTTTTAGAAACCTTTCGTATTCACAGTGTGTCCATTCTCTAGGTTTCCCGTACATGTTATAGCTGTAGTAATATTCCCTTCAACCTGGAGAGGTGGGACCCATGGAATGGTTGCCATGCATTATTGCTTTAAAGGGTCTGCATTTGCTCACCCAATCTCACCAATCCTCTCAGTCCCAAGTGTCCAGCCTCATGCCACATCCAGCTGTCATCGTAGATAGGGTCATTCCAGGTTGCATCAGAGACCCTGAAGGAATTGTAAAGAATTTCCCTGTTTCTTTGTTCTGTTTTTGAAATTCCTTTTTAGAGTGGGTTTGAGCTGATTCTCGCTGCCATGTTTATGCCAGTCTAGACACACTTGATTCCCTTACGGAGACATATCAATACATAGGTTTTAAGATTCTTACTAGTCAGATCTATTCCTCTGCGGGAAATATGGGGTTTTGAGTCCCTTTCACTGAGGAAGGTGTAGGTCTTGTCTATTCCATAGTTGGTTTTTGGAACAGTACCTGTGCTTATATCAAACTCTGGTTTGATGCATCACCCCACCTCTCCTTCCCCCTTAAGCAGGCATAAGAGTGTTTTCTAAATGTGAGACTCTGTTCTCTTGCCTAACTCAGTTCATGTGTAGCCATGTTTACAGGATCTTCCTAAGTGATATCTTATGATAAGTTTCTTTTTCTGTGTGACTTCTTTCACTTAGAATCATCGTACCTGAATCCACTCATTTTGCTGCTACTGGTCTTATGACATTGATTTCATGGCTGAGGGATATTCCATCGTACGTAAGTTCCACAATGTTTGGAACCATTTTTATATTTCCTGGGATATCTCAGGTGTACCCAGGTTGAGGTTCTTGTAAGCAGTGCAGCCCTCAATTTGGGGGTGGCTCTGTCTTATGGATTTTCAGTTTTCCCAAGGTATATTCCCTAGACTGGAAGTGCCCTTGGCTCTGTAGCTCTGTTGTTTACTTGTTTTAGGGAACACAATGCACTCCTCCAGTGAGGCAGTTGGCAACTTACATCCCGCCCATCAGCATAACAAGGCTCCCTGTTCTCCAGGGCCTGTCTTGCCTTTCTGGTTTTTACACATTTTGTGGATGTCCCTTTTGACCGGTGGGAAGTGATACTTCTTTGTAGTGCAGATTTGCATTGCCCGCTTGCTTGCTTGGCCAAAAAGGGCGTATGCGTTTTCTCCTGAATATATTCAGGAGAAAACGCATACGCCCTTTTTGGCCAAGTGCATCATTGTCGAAGTTGTGCCCCTCTTCCTGTGCTTTACAGGCGATTCTAACGTACCTCTTGAAATCTGTTTCCTGCTATTCTGCCTCGCATTCAAGTCCGCCTCGTTGCCTTCCCTCAACAGATTTTTGGACGATAGTTGGCCTTGATTACTCTGCCAGTTTGTGAATTGCTGTGCCCCTGAGCTCCATTTTTCAACTCGTTTTTTGTGAGCTGAACGCAAGTCCAAACATTTGGTTCAGGACCTATACTGGTTCCCGGTGGGTGGCTGAGACTTTGGTGAATTCTTCTTCCTGCCGGGAAATTAGAGTGACATGTGCCCATCCAAATGCCTAACAGCTACTCTCTCATTGGTTCTCCCTCTTCCCTTTCCTCCTCTGCCAAATGGGCAACCTGTGTGAACCAGGAGCTTAAAGGGGCTGTCTCTCCAAGTTGGGAGATTGATAGTAAAGCTGTTGGAAAGTCAAACCGGAGCACCAGGAGAGGGACTCTTCGTTGAGTTTTAGAAACCTTTCGTATTCACAGTGTGTCCATTCTCTAGGTTTCCCGTACATGTTATAGCTGTAGTAATATTCCCTTCAACCTGGAGAGGTGGGACCCATGGAATGGTTGCCATGCATTATTGCTTTAAAGGGTCTGCATTTGCTCACCCAATCTCACCAATCCTCTCAGTCCCAAGTGTCCAGCCTCATGCCACATCCAGCTGTCATCGTAGATAGGGTCATTCCAGGTTGCATCAGAGACCCTGAAGGAATTGTAAAGAATTTCCCTGTTTCTTTGTTCTGTTTTTGAAATTCCTTTTGAGAGTGGGTTTGAGCTGATTCTCGCTGCCATGTTTATGCCAGTCTAGACACACTTGATTCCCTTACGGAGACATATCAATACATAGGTTTTAAGATTCTTACTAGTCAGATCTATTCCTCTGCGGGAAATATGGGGTTTTGAGTCCCTTTCACTGAGGAAGGTGTAGGTCTTGTCTATTCCATAGTTGGTTTTTGGAACAGTACCTGTGCTTATATCAAACTCTGGTTTGATGCATCACCCCACCTCTCCTTCCCCCTTAAGCAGGCATAAGAGTGTTTTCTAAATGTGAGACTCTGTTCCCTTTCCTAACTCAGTTCATGTGTAGCCATGTTTAGAGGATCTTCCTAAGTGATATCTTATGATAAGTTTCTTTTCCTGTGTGACTTCTTTCCCTTAGAATCATCGTACCTGAATCCACTCATTTTGCTGCTACTGGTCTTATGACATTGATTTCATGGCTGAGGGATATTCCATCGTACGTAAGTTCCACAATGTTTTGAACCATTTTTATATTTCCTGGGATATCTCAGGTGTACCCAGGTTGAGGTTCTTGTAAGCAGTGCAGCCCTCAATTTGGGGGTGGCTCTGTCTTATGGATTTTCAGTTTTCCCAAGGTATATTCCCTAGACCGGAAGTGCTCTTGGCTCTGTAGCTCTGTTGTTTACTTGTTTTAGGGAACACAATGCACTCCTCCAGTGAGGCAGTTGGCAACTTACATCCCGCCCATCAGCATAACAAGGCTCCCTGTTCTCCAGGGCCTGTCTTGCCTTTCTGGTTTTTACACATTTTGTGGATGTCCCTTTTGACCGGTGGGAAGTGATACTTCTTTGTAGTGCAGATTTGCATTGCCCGCTTGCTTGCTTGGCCAAAAAGGGCGTATGCGTTTTCTCCTGAATATATTCAGGAGAAAACGCATACGCCCTTTTTGGCCAAGTGCATCATTGTCGAAGTTGTGCCCCTCTTCCTGTGCTTTACAGGCGATTCTAACGTACCTCTTGAAATCTGTTTCCTGCTATTCTGCCTCGCATTCAAGTCCGCCTCGTTGCCTTCCCTCAACAGATTTTTGGACGATAGTTGGCCTTGATTACTCTGCCAGTTTGTGAATTGCTGTGCCCCTGAGCTCCATTTTTCAACTCGTTTTTTGTGAGCTGAACGCAAGTCCAAACATTTGGTTCAGGACCTATACTGGTTCCCGGTGGGTGGCTGAGACTTTGGTGAATTCTTCTTCCCGCCGGTCAATTAGAGTGACATGTGCCCATCCAAATGCCTAACAGCTACTCTCTCATTGGTTCTCCCTCTTCCCTTTCCTCCTCTGCCAAATGGGCAACCTGTGTGAACCAGGAGCTTAAAGGGGCTGTCTCTCCAAGTTGGGAGATTGATAGTAAAGCTGTTGGAAAGTCAAACCGGAGCACCAGGAGAGGGACTCTTCGTTGAGTTTTAGAAACCTTTCGTATTCACAGTGTGTCCATTCTCTAGGTTTCCCGTACATGTTATAGCTGTAGTAATATTCCCTTCAACCTGGAGAGGTGGGACGCATGGAATGGTTGTCATGCATTATTGCTTTAAAGGGTCTGCATTTGCTCACCCAATCTCACCAATCCTCTCAGTCCCAAGTGTCCAGCCTCATGCCACATCCAGCTGTCATCGTAGATAGGGTCATTCCAGGTTGCATCAGAGACCCTGAAGGAATTGTAAAGAATTTCCCTGTTTCTTTGTTCTGTTTTTGAAATTCCTTTTTAGAGTGGGTTTGAGCTGATTCTCGCTGCCATGTTTATGCCAGTCTAGACACACTTGATTCCCTTACGGAGACATATCAATACATAGGTTTTAAGATTCTTACTAGTCAGATCTATTCCTCTGCGGGAAATATGGGGTTTTGAGTCCCTTTCACTGAGGAAGGTGTAGGTCTTGTCTATTCCATAGTTGGTTTTTGGAACAGTACCTGTGCTTATATCAAACTCTGGATTGATGCATCACCCCACCTCTCCTTCCCCCTTAAGCAGGCATAAGAGTGTTTTCTAAATGTGAGACTCTGTTCTCTTTCCTAACTCAGTTCATGTGTAGCCATGTTTACAGGATCTTCCTAAGTGATATCTTATGATAAGTTTCTTTTTCTGTGTGACTTCTTTCACTTAGAATCATCGTACCTGAATCCACTCATTTTGCTGCTACTGGTCTTATGACATTGATTTCATGGCTGAGGGATATTCCATCGTACGTAAGTTCCACAATGTTTTGAACCATTTTTATATTTCCTGGGATATTTCAGGTGTACCCAGGTTGAGGTTCTTGTAAGCAGTGCAGCCCTCAATTTGGGGGTGGATCTGTCTTATGGATTTTCAGTTTTCCCAAGGTATATTCCCTAGACTGGAAGTGCCCTTGGCTCTGTAGCTCTGTTGTTTACTTGTTTTAGGGAACACAACTCCTCCAGTGAGGCAGTTGGCAACTTACATCCCGCCCATCAGCATAACAAGGCTCCCTGTTCTCCAGGGCCTGTCTTGCCTTTCTGGTTTTTACACATTTTGTGGATGTCCCTTTTGACCGGTGGGAAGTGATACTTCTTTGTAGTGCAGATTTGCATTGCCCGCTTGCTTGCTTGGCCAAAAAGGGCGTATGCGTTTTCTCCTGAATATATTCAGGAGAAAACGCATACACCCTTTTTGGCCAAGTGCATCATTGTCGAAGTTGTGCCCCACTTCCTGTGCTTTACAGGCGATTCTAACGTACCTCTTGAAATCTGTTTCCTGCTATTCTGCCTCGCATTCAAGTCCGCCTCGTTGCCTTCCCTCAACAGATTTTTGGACGATAGTTGGCCTTGATTACTCTGCCAGTTTGTGAATTGCTGTGCCCCTGAGCTCCATTTTTCAACTCGTTTTTTGTGAGCTGAACGCAAGTCCAAACATTTGGTTCAGGACCTATACTGGTTCCCGGTGGGTGGCTGAGACTTTGGTGAATTCTTCTTCCTGCCGGGAAATTAGAGTGACATGTGCCCATCCAAATGCCTAACAGCTACTCTCTCATTGGTTCTCCCTCTTCCCTTTCCTCCTCTGCCAAATGGGCAACCTGTGTGAACCAGGAGCTTAAAGGGGCTGTCTCTCCAAGTTGGGAGATTGATAGTAAAGCTGTTGGAAAGTCAAACCGGAGCACCAGGAGAGGGACTCTTCGTTGAGTTTTAGAAACCTTTCGTATTCACAGTGTGTCCATTCTCTAGGTTTCCCGTACATGTTATAGCTGTAGTAATATTCCCTTCAACCTGGAGAGGTGGGACGCATGGAATGGTTGCCATGCATTATTGCTTTAAAGGGTCTGCATTTGCTCACCCAATCTCACCAATCCTCTCAGTCCCAAGTGTCCAGCCTCATGCCACATCCAGCTGTCATCGTAGATAGGGTCATTCCAGGTTGCATCAGAGACCCTGAAGGAATTGTAAAGAATTTCCCTGTTTCTTTGTTCTGTTTTTGAAATTCCTTTTTAGAGTGGGTTTGAGCTGATTCTCGCTGCCATGTTTATGCCAGTCTAGACACACTTGATTCCCTTACGGAGACATATCAATACATAGGTTTTAAGATTCTTACTAGTCAGATCTATTCCTCTGCGGGAAATATGGGGTTTTGAGTCCCTTTCACTGAGGAAGGTGTAGGTCTTGTCTATTCCATAGTTGGTTTTTGGAACAGTACCTGTGCTTATATCAAACTCTGGTTTGATGCATCACCCCACCTCTCCTTCCCCCTTAAGCAGGCATAAGAGTGTTTTCTAAATGTGAGACTCTGTTCTCTTGCCTAACTCAGTTCATGTGTAGCCATGTTTACAGGATCTTCCTAAGTGATATCTTATGATAAGTTTCTTTTTCTGTGTGACTTCTTTCACTTAGAATCATCGTACCTGAATCCACTCATTTTGCTGCTACTGGTCTTATGACATTGATTTCATGGCTGAGGGATATTCCATCGTACGTAAGTTCCACAATATTTTGAACCATTTTTATATTTCCGGGGATATCTCAGGTGTACCCAGGTTGAGGTTCTTGTAAGCAGTGCAGCCCTCAATTTGGGGGTGGCTCTGTCTTATGGATTTTCAGTTTTCCCAAGGTATATTCCCTAGACTGGAAGTGCCCTTGGCTCTGTAGCTCTGTTGTTTACTTGTTTTAGGGAACACAATGCACTCCTCCAGTGAGGCAGTTGGCAACTTACATCCCGCCCATCAGCATAACAAGGCTCCCTGTTCTCCAGGGCCTGTCTTGCCTTTCTGGTTTTTACACATTTTGTGGATGTCCCTTTTGACCGGTGGGAAGTGATACTTCTTTGTAGTGCAGATTTGCATTGCCCGCTTGCTTGCTTGGCCAAAAAGGGCGTATGCGTTTTCTCCTGAATATATTCAGGAGAAAACGCATACGCCCTTTTTGGCCAAGTGCATCATTGTCGAAGTTGTGCCCCTCTTCCTGTGCTTTACAGGCGATTCTAACGTACCTCTTGAAATCTGTTTCCTGCTATTCTGCCTCGCATTCAAGTCCGCCTCGTTGCCTTCCCTCAACAGATTTTTGGACGATAGTTGGCCTTGATTACTCTGCCAGTTTGTGAATTGCTGTGCCCCTGAGCTCCATTTTTCAACTCGTTTTTTGTGAGCTGAACGCAAGTCCAAACATTTGGTTCAGGACCTATACTGGTTCCCGGTGGGTGGCTGAGACTTTGGTAAATTCTTCTTCCCGCCGGTCAATTAGAGTGACATGTGCCCATCCAAATGCCTAACAGCTACTCTCTCATTGGTTCTCCCTCTTCCCTTTCCTCCTCTGCCAAATGGGCAACCTGTGTGAACCAGGAGCTTAAAGGGGCTGTCTCTCCAAGTTGGGAGATTGATAGTAAAGCTGTTGGAAAGTCAAACCGGAGCACCAGGAGAGGGACTCTTCGTTGAGTTTTAGAAACCTTTCGTATTCACAGTGTGTCCATTCTCTAGGTTTCCCGTACATGTTATAGCTGTAGTAATATTCCCTTCAACCTGGAGAGGTGGGACGCATGGAATGGTTGCCATGCATTATTGCTTTAAAGGGTCTGCATTTGCTCACCCAATCTCACCAATCCTCTCAGTCCCAAGTGTCCAGCCTCATGCCACATCCAGCTGTCATCATAGATAGGGTCATTCCAGGTTGCATCAGAGACCCTGAAGGAATTGTAAAGAATTTCCCTGTTTCTTTGTTCTGTTTTTGAAATTCCTTTTTAGAGTGGGTTTGAGCTGATTCTCGCTGCCATGTTTATGCCAGTCTAGACACACTTGATTCCCTTACGGAGACATATCAATACATAGGTTTTAAGATTCTTACTAGTCAGATCTATTCCTCTGCGGGAAATATGGGGTTTTGAGTCCCTTTCACTGAGGAAGGTGTAGGTCTTGTCTATTCCATAGTTGGTTTTTGGAACAGTACCTGTGCTTATATCAAACTCTGGTTTGATGCATCACCCCACCTCTCCTTCCCCCTTAAGCAGGCATAAGAGTGTTTTCTAAATGTGAGACTCTGTTCTCTTTCCTAACTCAGTTCATGTGTAGCCATGTTTACAGGATCTTCCTAAGTGATATCTTATGATAAGTTTCTTTTTCTGTGTGACTTCTTTCACTTAGAATCATCGTACCTGAATCCACTCATTTTGCTGCTACTGGTCTTATGACATTGATTTCATGGCTGAGGGATATTCCATCGTACGTAAGTTCCACAATATTTTGAACCATTTTTATATTTCCTGGGATATTTCAGGTGTACCCAGGTTGAGGTTCTTGTAAGCAGTGCAGCCCTCAATTTGGGGGTGGCTCTGTCTTATGGATTTTCAGTTTTCCCAAGGTATATTCCCTAGACCGGAAGTGCCCTTGGCTCTGTAGCTCTGTTGTTTACTTGTTTTAGGGAACACAATGCACTCCTCCAGTGAGGCAGTTGGCAACTTACATCCCGCCCATCAGCATAACAAGGCTCCCTGTTCTCCAGGGCCTGTCTTGCCTTTCTGGTTTTTACACATTTTGTGGATGTCCCTTTTGACCGGTGGGAAGTGATACTTCTTTGTAGTGCAGATTTGCATTGCCCGCTTGCTTGCTTGGCCAAAAAGGGCGTATGCATTTTCTCCTGAATATATTCAGGATAAAACACATACGCCCTTTTTGGCCAAGTGCATCATTGTCGAAGTTGTGCCCCTCTTCCTGTGCTTTACAGGCGATTCTAACGTACCTCTTGAAATTTGTTTCCTGCTATTCTGCCTCACATTCAAGTCCGCCTCGTTGCCTTCCCTCAACAGATTTTTGGACGATAGTTGGCCTTGATTACTCTGCCAGTTTGTGAATTGCTGTGCCCCTGAGCTCCATTTTTCAACTCGTTTTTTGTGAGCTGAACGCAAGTCCAAACATTTGGTTCAGGACCTATACTGGTTCCCGGTGGGTGGCTGAGACTTTGGTGAATTCTTCTTCCTGCCGGGAAATTAGAGTGACATGTGCCCATCCAAATGCCTAACAGCTACTCTCTCATTGGTTCTCCCTCTTCCCTTTCCTCCTCTGCCAAATGGGCAACCTGTGTGAACCAGGAGCTTAAAGGGGCTGTCTCTCCAAGTTGGGAGATTGATAGTAAAGCTGTTGGAAAGTCAAACCGGAGCACCAGGAGAGGGACTCTTCGTTGAGTTTTAGAAACCTTTCGTATTCACAGTGTGTCCATTCTCTAGGTTTCCCATACATGTTATAGCTGTAGTAATATTCCCTTCAACCTGGAGAGGTGGGACGCATGGAATGGTTGCCATGCATTATTGCTTTAAAGGGTCTGCATTTGCTCACCCAATCTCACCAATCCTCTCAGTCCCAAGTGTCCAGCCTCATGCCACATCCTGCTGTCATCGTAGATAGGGTCATTCCAGGTTGCATCAGAGACCCTGAAGGAATTGTAAAGAATTTCCCTGTTTCTTTGTTCTGTTTTTGAAATTCCTTTTTAGAGTGGGTTTGAGCTGATTCTCGCTGCCATGTTTATGCCAGTCTAGACACACTTGATTCCCTTACGGAGACATATCAATACATAGGTTTTAAGATTCTTACTAGTCAGATCTATTCCTCTGCGGGAAATATGGGGTTTTGAGTCCCTTTCACTGAGGAAGGTGTAGGTCTTGTCTATTCCATAGTTGGTTTTTGGAACAGTACCTGTGCTTATATCAAACTCTGGTTTGATGCATCACCCCACCTCTCCTTCCCCCTTAAGCAGGCATAAGAGTGTTTTCTAAATGTGAGACTCTGTTCTCTTGCCTAACTCAGTTCATGTGTAGCCATGTTTACAGGATCTTCCTAAGTGATATCTTATGATAAGTTTCTTTTTCTGTGTGACTTCTTTCACTTAGAATCATCGTACCTGAATCCACTCATTTTGCTGCTACTGGTCTTATGACATTGATTTCATGGCTGAGGGATATTCCATCGTACGTAAGTTCCACAATGTTTTGAACCATTTTTATATTTCCTGGGATATCTCAGGTGTACCCAGGTTGAGGTTCTTGTAAGCAGTGCAGCCCTCAATTTGGGGGTGGCTCTGTCTTATGGATTTTCAGTTTTCCCAAGGTATATTCCCTAGACTGGAAGTGCCCTTGGCTCTGTAGCTCTGTTGTTTACTTGTTTTAGGGAACACAATGCACTCCTCCAGTGAGGCAGTTGGCAACTTACATCCCGCCCATCAGCATAACAAGGCTCCCTGTTCTCCAGGGCCTGTCTTGCCTTTCTGGTTTTTACACATTTTGTGGATGTCCCTTTTGACCGGTGGGAAGTGATACTTCTTTGTAGTGCAGATTTGCATTGCCCGCTTGCTTGCTTGGCCAAAAAGGGCGTATGCGTTTTCTCCTGAATATATTCAGGAGAAAACGCATACGCCCTTTTTGGCCAAGTGCATCATTGTCGAAGTTGTGCCCCTCTTCCTGTGCTTTACAGGCGATTCTAACGTACCTCTTGAAATCTGTTTCCTGCTATTCTGCCTCGCATTCAAGTCCGCCTCGTTGCCTTCCCTCAACAGATTTTTGGACGATAGTTGGCCTTGATTACTCTGCCAGTTTGTGAATTGCTGTGCCCCTGAGCTCCATTTTTCAACTCGTTTTTTGTGAGCTGAACGCAAGTCCAAACATTTGGTTCAGGACCTATACTGGTTCCCGGTGGGTGGCTGAGACTTTGGTGAATTCTTCTTCCTGCCGGGAAATTAGAGTGACATGTGCCCATCCAAATGCCTAACAGCTACTCTCTCATTGGTTCTCCCTCTTCCCTTTCCTCCTCTGCCAAATGGGCAACCTGTGTGAACCAGGAGCTTAAAGGGGCTGTCTCTCCAAGTTGGGAGATTGATAGTAAAGCTGTTGGAAAGTCAAACCGGAGCACCAGGAGAGGGACTCTTCGTTGAGTTTTAGAAACCTTTCGTATTCACAGTGTGTCCATTCTCTAGGTTTCCCGTACATGTTATAGCTGTAGTAATATTCCCTTCAACCTGGAGAGGTGGGACGCATGGAATGGTTGCCATGCATTATTGCTTTAAAGGGTCTGCATTTGCTCACCCAATCTCACCAATCCTCTCAGTCCCAAGTGTCCAGCCTCATGCCACATCCAGCTGTCATCGTAGATAGGGTCATTCCAGGTTGCATCAGAGACCCTGAAGGAATTGTAAAGAATTTCCCTGTTTCTTTGTTCTGTTTTTGAAATTCCTTTTTAGAGTGGGTTTGAGCTGATTCTCGCTGCCATGTTTATGCCAGTCTAGACACACTTGATTCCCTTACGGAGACATATCAATACATAGGTTTTAAGATTCTTACTAGTCAGATCTATTCCTCTGCGGGAAATATGGGGTTTTGAGTCCCTTTCACTGAGGAAGGTGTAGGTCTTGTCTATTCCATAGTTGGTTTTTGGAACAGTACCTGTGCTTATATCAAACTCTGGTTTGATGCATCACCCCACCTCTCCTTCCCCCTTAAGCAGGCATAAGAGTGTTTTCTAAATGTGAGACTCTGTTCTCTTGCCTAACTCAGTTCATGTGTTGCCATGTTTACAGGATCTTCCTAAGTGATATCTTATGATAAGTTTCTTTTTCTGTGTGACTTCTTTCACTTAGAATCATCGTACCTGAATCCACTCATTTTGCTGCTACTGGTCTTATGACATTGATTTCATGGCTGAGGGATATTCCATCGTACGTAAGTTCCACAATGTTTTGAACCATTTTTATATTTCCTGGGATATTTCAGGTGTACCCAGGTTGAGGTTCTTGTAAGCAGTGCAGCCCTCAATTTGGGGGTGGCTCTGTCTTATGGATTTTCAGTTTTCCCAAGGTATATTCCCTAGACTGGAAGTGCCCTTGGCTCTGTAGCTCTGTTGTTTACTTGTTTTAGGGAACACAATGCACTCCTCCAGTGAGGCAGTTGGCAACTTACATCCCGCCCATCAGCATAACAAGGCTCCCTGTTCTCCAGGGCCTGTCTTGCCTTTCTGGTTTTTACACATTTTGTGGATGTCCCTTTTGACCGGTGGGAAGTGATACTTCTTTGTAGTGCAGATTTGCATTGCCCGCTTGCTTGCTTGGCCAAAAAGGGCGTATGCGTTTTCTCCTGAATATATTCAGGAGAAAACGCATACGCCCTTTTTGGCCAAGTGCATCATTGTCGAAGTTGTGACCCTCTTCCTGTGCTTTACAGGCGATTCTAACGTACCTCTTGAAATCTGTTTCCTGCTATTCTGCCTCGCATTCAAGTCCGCCTCGTTGCCTTCCCTCAACAGATTTTTGGACGATAGTTGGCCTTGATTACTCTGCCAGTTTGTGAATTGCTGTGCCCCTGAGCTCCATTTTTCAACTCGTTTTTTGTGAGCTGAACGCAAGTCCAAACATTTGGTTCAGGACCTATACTGGTTCCCGGTGGGTGGCTGAGACTTTGGTGAATTCTTCTTCCTGCCGGGAAATTAGAGTGACATGTGCCCATCCAAATGCCTAACAGCTACTCTCTCATTGGTTCTCCCTCTTCCCTTTCCTCCTCTGCCAAATGGGCAACCTGTGTGAACCAGGAGCTTAAAGGGGCTGTCTCTCCAAGTTGGGAGATTGATAGTAAAGCTGTTGGAAAGTCAAACCGGAGCACCAGGAGAGGGACTCTTCGTTGAGTTTTAGAAACCTTTCGTATTCACAGTGTGTCCATTCTCTAGGTTTCCCGTACATGTTATAGCTGTAGTAATATTCCCTTCAACCTGGAGAGGTGGGACCCATGGAATGGTTGCCATGCATTATTGCTTTAAAGGGTCTGCATTTGCTCACCCAATCTCACCAATCCTCTCAGGCCCAAGTGTCCAGCCTCATGCCACATCCAGCTGTCATCGTAGATAGGGTCATTCCAGGTTGCATCAGAGACCCTGAAGGAATTGTAAAGAATTTCCCTGTTTCTTTGTTCTGTTTTTGAAATTCCTTTTTAGAGTGGGTTTGAGCTGATTCTCGCTGCCATGTTTATGCCAGTCTAGACACACTTGATTCCCTTACGGAGACATATCAATACATAGGTTTTAAGATTCTTACTAGTCTGATCTATTCCTCTGCGGGAAATATGGGGTTTTGAGTCCCTTTCACTGAGGAAGGTGTAGGTCTTGTCTATTCCATAGTTGGTTTTTGGAACAGTACCTGTGCTTATATCAAACTCTGGTTTGATGCATCACCCCACCTCTCCTTCCCCCTTAAGCAGGCATAAGAGTGTTTTCTAAATGTGAGACTCTGTTCCCTTTCCTAACTCAGTTCATGTGTAGCCATGTTTACAGGATCTTCCTAAGTGATATCTTATGATAAGTTTCTTTTCCTGTGTGACTTCTTTCCCTTAGAATCATCGTACCTGAATCCACTCATTTTGCTGCTACTGGTCTTATGACATTGATTTCATGGCTGAGGGATATTCCATCGTACGTAAGTTCCACAATGTTTGGAACCATTTTTATATTTCCTGGGATATCTCAGGTGTACCCAGGTTGAGGTTCTTGTAAGCAGTGCAGCCCTCAATTTGGGGGTCGCTCTGTCTTATGGATTTTCAGTTTTCCCAAGGTATATTCCCTAGACTGGAAGTGCTCTTGGCTCTGTAGCTCTGTTGTTTACTTGTTTTAGGGAACACAATGCACTCCTCCAGTGAGGCAGTTGGCAACTTACATCCCGCCCATCAGCATAACAAGGCTCCCTGTTCTCCAGGGCCTGTCTTGCCTTTCTGGTTTTTACACATTTTGTGGATGTCCCTTTTGACCGGTGGGAAGTGATACTTCTTTGTAGTGCAGATTTGCATTGCCCGCTTGCTTGCTTGGCCAAAAAGGGCGTATGCGTTTTCTCCTGAATATATTCAGGAGAAAACGCATACGCCCTTTTTGGCCAAGTGCATCATTGTCGAAGTTGTGCCCCTCTTCCTGTGCTTTACAGGCGATTCTAACGTACCTCTTGAAATCTGTTTCCTGCTATTCTGCCTCGCATTCAAGTCCGCCTCGTTGCCTTCCCTCAACAGATTTTTGGACGATAGTTGGCCTTGATTACTCTGCCAGTTTGTGAATTGCTGTGCCCCTGAGCTCCATTTTTCAACTCGTTTTTTGTGAGCTGAACGCAAGTCCAAACATTTGGTTCAGGACCTATACTGGTTCCCGGTGGGTGGCTGAGACTTTGGTGAATTCTTCTTCCTGCCGGGAAATTAGAGTGACATGTGCCCATCCAAATGCCTAACAGCTACTCTCTCATTGGTTCTCCCTCTTCCCTTTCCTCCTCTGCCAAATGGGCAACCTGTGTGAACCAGGAGCTTAAAGGGGCTGTCTCTCCAAGTTGGGAGATTGATAGTAAAGCTGTTGGAAAGTCAAACCGGAGCACCAGGAGAGGGACTCTTCGTTGAGTTTTAGAAACCTTTCGTATTCACAGTGTGTCCATTCTCTAGGTTTCCCGTACATGTTATAGCTGTAGTAATATTCCCTTCAACCTGGAGAGGTGGGACGCATGGAATGGTTGCCATGCATTATTGCTTTAAAGGGTCTGCATTTGCTCACCCAATCTCACCAATCCTCTCAGTCCCAAGTGTCCAGCCTCATGCCACATCCAGCTGTCATCGTAGATAGGGTCATTCCAGGTTGCATCAGAGACCCTGAAGGAATTGTAAAGAATTTCCCTGTTTCTTTGTTCTGTTTTTGAAATTCCTTTTTAGAGTGGGTTTGAGCTGATTCTCGCTGCCATGTTTATGCCAGTCTAGACACACTTGATTCCCTTACGGAGACATATCAATACATAGGTTTTAAGATTCTTACTAGTCAGATCTATTCCTCTGCGGGAAATATGGGGTTTTGAGTCCCTTTCACTGAGGAAGGTGTAGGTCTTGTCTATTCCATAGTTGGTTTTTGGAACAGTACCTGTGCTTATATCAAACTCTGGATTGATGCATCACCCCACCTCTCCTTCCCCCTTAAGCAGGCATAAGAGTGTTTTCTAAATGTGAGACTCTGTTCTCTTTCCTAACTCAGTTCATGTGTTGCCATGTTTACAGGATCTTCCTAAGTGATATCTTATGATAAGTTTCTTTTTCTGTGTGACTTCTTTCACTTAGAATCATCGTACCTGAATCCACTCATTTTGCTGCTACTGGTCTTATGACATTGATTTCATGGCTGAGGGATATTCCATCGTACGTAAGTTCCACAATGTTTTGAACCATTTTTATATTTCCTGGGATATTTCAGGTGTACCCAGGTTGAGGTTCTTGTAAGCAGTGCAGCCCTCAATTTGGGGGTGGCTCTGTCTTATGGATTTTCAGTTTTCCCAAGGTATATTCCCTAGACTGGAAGTGCCCTTGGCTCTGTAGCTCTGTTGTTTACTTGTTTTAGGGAACACAATGCACTCCTCCAGTGAGGCAGTTGGCAACTTACATCCCGCCCATCAGCATAACAAGGCTCCCTGTTCTCCAGGGCCTGTCTTGCCTTTCTGGTTTTTACACATTTTGTGGATGTCCCTTTTGACCGTTGGGAAGTGATACTTCTTTGTAGTGCAGATTTGCATTGCCCGCTTGCTTGCTTGGCCAAAAAGGGCGTATGCGTTTTCTCCTGAATGAAAACGCATACGCCCTTTTTGGCCAAGTGCATCATTGTCGAAGTTGTGACCCTCTTCCTGTGCTTTACAGGCGATTCTAACGTACCTCTTGAAATCTGTTTCCTGCTGTTCTGCCTCGCATTCAAGTCCGCCTCGTTGCCTTCCCTCAACAGATTTTTGGACGATAGTTGGCCTTGATTACTCTGCCAGTTTGTGAATTGCTGTGCCCCTGAGCTCCATTTTTCAACTCGTTTTTTGTGAGCTGAACGCAAGTCCAAACATTTGGTTCAGGACCTATACTGGTTCCCGGTGGGTGGCTGAGACTTTGGTGAATTCTTCTTCCTGCCGGGAAATTAGAGTGACATGTGCCCATCCAAATGCCTAACAGCTACTCTCTCATTGGTTCTCCCTCTTCCCTTTCCTCCTCTGCCAAATGGGCAACCTGTGTGAACCAGGAGCTTAAAGGGGCTGTCTCTCCAAGTTGGGAGATTGATAGTAAAGCTGTTGGAAAGTCAAACCGGAGCACCAGGAGAGGGACTCTTCGTTGAGTTTTAGAAACCTTTCGTATTCACAGTGTGTCCATTCTCTAGGTTTCCCGTACATGTTATAGCTGTAGTAATATTCCCTTCAACCTGGAGAGGTGGGACGCATGGAATGGTTGCCATGCATTATTGCTTTAAAGGGTCTGCATTTGCTCACCCAATCTCACCAATCCTCTCAGTCCCAAGTGTCCAGCCTCATGCCACATCCAGCTGTCATCGTAGATAGGGTCATTCCAGGTTGCATCAGAGACCCTGAAGGAATTGTAAAGAATTTCCCTGTTTCTTTGTTCTGTTTTTGAAATTCCTTTTTAGAGTGGGTTTGAGCTGATTCTCGCTGCCATGTTTATGCCAGTCTAGACACACTTGATTCCCTTACGGAGACATATCAATACATAGGTTTTAAGATTCTTACTAGTCAGATCTATTCCTCTGCGGGAAATATGGGGTTTTGAGTCCCTTTCACTGAGGAAGGTGTAGGTCTTGTCTATTCCATAGTTGGTTTTTGGAACAGTACCTGTGCTTATATCAAACTCTGGTTTGATGCATCACCCCACCTCTCCTTCCCCCTTAAGCAGGCATAAGAGTGTTTTCTAAATGTGAGACTCTGTTCTCTTTCCTAACTCAGTTCATGTGTTGCCATGTTTACAGGATCTTCCTAAGTGATATCTTATGATAAGTTTCTTTTTCTGTGTGACTTCTTTCACTTAGAATCATCGTACCTGAATCCACTCATTTTGCTGCTACTGGTCTTATGACATTGATTTCATGGCTGAGGGATATTCCATCGTACGTAAGTTCCACAATGTTTTGAACCATTTTTATATTTCCTGGGATATTTCAGGTGTACCCAGGTTGAGGTTCTTGTAAGCAGTGCAGCCCTCAATTTGGGGGTGGCTCTGTCTTATGGATTTTCAGTTTTCCCAAGGTATATTCCCTAGACTGGAAGTGCCCTTGGCTCTGTAGCTCTGTTGTTTACTTGTTTTAGGGAACACAATGCACTCCTCCAGTGAGGCAGTTGGCAACTTACATCCCGCCCATCAGCATAACAAGGCTCCCTGTTCTCCAGGGCCTGTCTTGCCTTTCTGGTTTTTACACATTTTGTGGATGTCCCTTTTGACCGGTGGGAAGTGATACTTCTTTGTAGTGCAGATTTGCATTGCCCGCTTGCTTGCTTGGCCAAAAAGGGCGTATGCGTTTTCTCCTGAATATATTCAGGAGAAAACGCATACGCCCTTTTTGGCCAAGTGCATCATTGTCGAAGTTGTGACCCTCTTCCTGTGCTTTACAGGCGATTCTAACGTACCTCTTGAAATCTGTTTCCTGCTGTTCTGCCTCGCATTCAAGTCCGCCTCGTTGCCTTCCCTCAACAGATTTTTGGACGATAGTTGGCCTTGATTACTCTGCCAGTTTGTGAATTGCTGTGCCCCTGAGCTCCATTTTTCAACTCGTTTTTTGTGAGCTGAACGCAAGTCCAAACATTTGGTTCAGGACCTATACTGGTTCCCGGTGGGTGGCTGAGACTTTGGTGAATTCTTCTTCCTGCCTGGAAATTAGAGTGACATGTGCCCATCCAAATGCCTAACAGCTACTCTCTCATTGGTTCTCCCTCTTCCCTTTCCTCCTCTGCCAAATGGGCAACCTGTGTGAACCAGGAGCTTAAAGGGGCTGTCTCTCCAAGTTGGGAGATTGATAGTAAAGCTGTTGGAAAGTCAAACCGGAGCACCAGGAGAGGGACTCTTCGTTGAGTTTTAGAAACCTTTCGTATTCACAGTGTGTCCATTCTCTAGGTTTCCCGTACATGTTATAGCTGTAGTAATATTCCCTTCAACCTGGAGAGGTGGGACGCATGGAATGGTTGCCATGCATTATTGCTTTAAAGGGTCTGCATTTGCTCACCCAATCTCACCAATCCTCTCAGTCCCAAGTGTCCAGCCTCATGCCACATCCAGCTGTCATCGTAGATAGGGTCATTCCAGGTTGCATCAGAGACCCTGAAGGAATTGTAAAGAATTTCCCTGTTTCTTTGTTCTGTTTTTGAAATTCCTTTTTAGAGTGGGTTTGAGCTGATTCTCGCTGCCATGTTTATGCCAGTCTAGACACACTTGATTCCCTTACGGAGACATATCAATACATAGGTTTTAAGATTCTTACTAGTCAGATCTATTCCTCTGCGGGAAATATGGGGTTTTGAGTCCCTTTCACTGAGGAAGGTGTAGGTCTTGTCTATTCCATAGTTGGTTTTTGGAACAGTACCTGTGCTTATATCAAACTCTGGTTTGATGCATCACCCCACCTCTCCTTCCCCCTTAAGCAGGCATAAGAGTGTTTTCTAAATGTGAGACTCTGTTCTCTTGCCTAACTCAGTTCATGTGTAGCCATGTTTACAGGATCTTCCTAAGTGATATCTTATGATAAGTTTCTTTTTCTGTGTGACTTCTTTCCCTTAGAATCATCGTACCTGAATCCACTCATTTTGCTGCTACTGGTCTTATGACATTGATTTCATGGCTGAGGGATATTCCATCGTACGTAAGTTCCACAATGTTTTGAACCATTTTTATATTTCCTGGGATATTTCAGGTGTACCCAGGTTGAGGTTCTTGTAAGCAGTGCAGCCCTCAATTTGGGGGTGGCTCTGTCTTATGGATTTTCAGTTTTCCCAAGGTATATTCCCTAGACTGGAAGTGCCCTTGGCTCTGTAGCTCTGTTGTTTACTTGTTTTAGGGAACACAATGCACTCCTCCAGTGAGGCAGTTGGCAACTTACATCCCGCCCATCAGCATAACAAGGCTCCCTGTTCTCCAGGGCCTGTCTTGCCTTTCTGGTTTTTACACATTTTGTGGATGTCCCTTTTGACCGGTGGGAAGTGATACTTCTTTGTAGTGCAGATTTGCATTGCCCGCTTGCTTGCTTGGCCAAAAAGGGCGTATGCGTTTTCTCCTGAATATATTCAGGAGAAAACGCATACGCCCTTTTTGGCCAAGTGCATCATTGTCGAAGTTGTGCCCCTCTTCCTGTGCTTTACAGGCGATTCTAACGTACCTCTTGAAATCTGTTTCCTGCTATTCTGCCTCGCATTCAAGTCCGCCTCGTTGCCTTCCCTCAACAGATTTTTGGACGATAGTTGGCCTTGATTACTCTGCCAGTTTGTGAATTGCTGTGCCCCTGAGCTCCATTTTTCAACTCGTTTTTTGTGAGCTGAACGCAAGTCCAAACATTTGGTTCAGGACCTATACTGGTTCCCGGTGGGTGGCTGAGACTTTGGTGAATTCTTCTTCCCGCCGGTCAATTAGAGTGACATGTGCCCATCCAAATGCCTAACAGCTACTCTCTCATTGGTTCTCCCTCTTCCCTTTCCTCCTCTGCCAAATGGGCAACCTGTGTGAACCAGGAGCTTAAAGGGGCTGTCTCTCCAAGTTGGGAGATTGATAGTAAAGCTGTTGGAAAGTCAAACCGGAGCACCAGGAGAGGGACTCTTCGTTGAGTTTTAGAAACCTTTCGTATTCACAGTGTGTCCATTCTCTAGGTTTCCCGTACATGTTATAGCTGTAGTAATATTCCCTTCAACCTGGAGAGGTGGGACGCATGGAATGGTTGCCATGCATTATTGCTTTAAAGGGTCTGCATTTGCTCACCCAATCTCACCAATCCTCTCAGTCCCAAGTGTCCAGCCTCATGCCACATCCAGCTGTCATCGTAGATAGGGTCATTCCAGGTTGCATCAGAGACCCTGAAGGAATTGTAAAGAATTTCCCTGTTTCTTTGTTCTGTTTTTGAAATTCCTTTTTAGAGTGGGTTTGAGCTGATTCTCGCTGCCATGTTTATGCCAGTCTAGACACACTTGATTCCCTTACGGAGACATATCAATACATAGGTTTTAAGATTCTTACTAGTCAGATCTATTCCTCTGCGGGAAATATGGGGTTTTGAGTCCCTTTCACTGAGGAAGGTGTAGGTCTTGTCTATTCCATAGTTGGTTTTTGGAACGGTACCTGTGCTTATATCAAACTCGGGTTTGATGCATCACCCCACCTCTCCTTCCCCCTTAAGCAGGCATAAGAGTGTTTTCTAAATGTGAGACTCTGTTCTCTTGCCTAACTCAGTTCATGTGTAGCCATGTTTACAGGATCTTCCTAAGTGATATCTTATGATAAGTTTCTTTTTCTGTGTGACTTCTTTCACTTAGAATCATCGTACCTGAATCCACTCATTTTGCTGCTACTGGTCTTATGACATTGATTTCATGGCTGAGGGATATTCCATCGTACGTAAGTTCCACAATGTTTTGAACCATTTTTATATTTCCTGGGATATTTCAGGTGTACCCAGGTTGAGGTTCTTGTAAGCAGTGCAGCCCTCAATTTGGGGGTGGCTCTGTCTTATGGATTTTCAGTTTTCCCAAGGTATATTCCCTAGACTGGAAGTGCCCTTGGCTCTGTAGCTCTGTTGTTTACTTGTTTTAGGGAACACAATGCACTCCTCCAGTGAGGCAGTTGGCAACTTACATCCCGCCCATCAGCATAACAAGGCTCCCTGTTCTCCAGGGCCTGTCTTGCCTTTCTGGTTTTTACACATTTTGTGGATGTCCCTTTTGACCGGTGGGAAGTGATACTTCTTTGTAGTGCAGATTTGCATTGCCCGCTTGCTTGCTTGGCCAAAAAGGGCGTATGCGTTTTCTCCTGAATATATTCAGGAGAAAACGCATACGCCCTTTTTGGCCAAGTGCATCATTGTCGAAGTTGTGCCCCTCTTCCTGTGCTTTACAGGCGATTCTAACGTACCTCTTGAAATCTGTTTCCTGCTATTCTGCCTCGCATTCAAGTCCGCCTCGTTGCCTTCCCTCAACAGATTTTTGGACGATAGTTGGCCTTGATTACTCTGCCAGTTTGTGAATTGCTGTGCCCCTGAGCTCCATTTTTCAACTCGTTTTTTGTGAGCTGAACGCAAGTCCAAACATTTGGTTCAGGACCTATACTGGTTCCCGGTGGGTGGCTGAGACTTTGGTAAATTCTTCTTCCCGCCGGGAAATTAGAGTGACATGTGCCCATCCAAATGCCTAACAGCTACTCTCTCATTGGTTCTCCCTCTTCCCTTTCCTCCTCTGCCAAATGGGCAACCTGTGTGAACCAGGAGCTTAAAGGGGCTGTCTCTCCAAGTTGGGAGATTGATAGTAAAGCTGTTGGAAAGTCAAACCGGAGCACCAGGAGAGGGACTCTTCGTTGAGTTTTAGAAACCTTTCGTATTCACAGTGTGTCCATTCTCTAGGTTTCCCGTACATGTTATAGCTGTAGTAATATTCCCTTCAACCTGGAGAGGTGGGACGCATGGAATGGTTGCCATGCATTATTGCTTTAAAGGGTCTGAATTTGCTCACCCAATCTCACCAATCCTCTCAGTCCCAAGTGTCCAGCCTCATGCCACATCCAGCTGTCATCGTAGATAGGGTCATTCCAGGTTGCATCAGAGACCCTGAAGGAATTGTAAAGAATTTCCCTGTTTCTTTGTTCTGTTTTTGAAATTCCTTTTTAGAGTGGGTTTGAGCTGATTCTCGCTGCCATGTTTATGCCAGTCTAGACACACTTGATTCCCTTACGGAGACATATCAATACATAGGTTTTAAGATTCTTACTAGTCAGATCTATTCCTCTGCGGGAAATATGGGGTTTTGAGTCCCTTTCACTGAGGAAGGTGTAGGTCTTGTCTATTCCATAGTTGGTTTTTGGAACAGTACCTGTGCTTATATCAAACTCTGGTTTGATGCATCACCCCACATCTCCTTCCCCCTTAAGCAGGCATAAGAGTGTTTTCTAAATGTGAGACTCTGTTCTCTTTCCTAACTCAGTTCATGTGTAGCCATGTTTACAGGATCTTCCTAAGTGATATCTTATGATAAGTTTCTTTTTCTGTGTGACTTCTTTCACTTAGAATCATCGTACCTGAATCCACTCATTTTGCTGCTACTGGTCTTATGACATTGATTTCATGGCTGAGGGATATTCCATCGTACGTAAGTTCCACAATATTTTGAACCATTTTTATATTTCCTGGGATATTTCAGGTGTACCCAGGTTGAGGTTCTTGTAAGCAGTGCAGCCCTCAATTTGGGGGTGGCTCTGTCTTATGGATTTTCAGTTTTCCCAAGGTATATTCCCTAGACCGGAAGTGCCCTTGGCTCTGTAGCTCTGTTGTTTACTTGTTTTAGGGAACACAATGCACTCCTCCAGTGAGGCAGTTGGCAACTTACATCCCGCCCATCAGCATAACAAGGCTCCCTGTTCTCCAGGGCCTGTCTTGCCTTTCTGGTTTTTACACATTTTGTGGATGTCCCTTTTGACCGTTGGGAAGTGATACTTCTTTGTAGTGCAGATTTGCATTGCCCGCTTGCTTGCTTGGCCAAAAAGGGCGTATGCATTTTCTCCTGAATATATTCAGGAGAAAACGCATACGCCCTTTTTGGCCAAGTGCATCATTGTCGAAGTTGTGCCCCTCTTCCTGTGCTTTACAGGCGATTCTAACGTACCTCTTGAAATCTGTTTCCTGCTATTCTGCCTCACATTCAAGTCCGCCTCGTTGCCTTCCCTCAACAGATTTTTGGACGATAGTTGGCCTTGATTACTCTGCCAGTTTGTGAATTGCTGTGCCCCTGAGCTCCATTTTTCAACTCGTTTTTTGTGAGCTGAACGCAAGTCCAAACATTTGGTTCAGGACCTATACTGGTTCCCGGTGGGTGGCTGAGACTTTGGTAAATTCTTCTTCCCGCCGGTCAATTAGAGTGACATGTGCCCATCCAAATGCCTAACAGCTACTCTCTCATTGGTTCTCCCTCTTCCCTTTCCTCCTCTGCCAAATGGGCAACCTGTGTGAACCAGGAGCTTAAAGGGGCTGTCTCTCCATGTTGGGAGATTGATAGTAAAGCTGTTGGAAAGTCAAACCGGAGCACCAGGAGAGGGACTCTTCGTTGAGTTTTAGAAACCTTTCGTATTCACAGTGTGTCCATTCTCTAGGTTTCCCGTACATGTTACAGCTGTAGTAATATTCCCTTCAACCTGGAGAGGTGGGACGCATGGAATGGTTGCCATGCATTATTGCTTTAAAGGGTCTGCATTTGCTCACCCAATCTCACCAATCCTCTCAGTCCCAAGTGTCCAGCCTCATGCCACATCCAGCTGTCATCGTAGATAGGGTCATTCCAGGTTGCATCAGAGACCCTGAAGGAATTGTAAAGAATTTCCCTGTTTCTTTGTTCTGTTTTTGAAATTCCTTTTTAGAGTGGGTTTGAGCTGATTCTCGCTGCCATGTTTATGCCAGTCTAGACACACTTGATTCCCTTACGGAGACATATCAATACATAGGTTTTAAGATTCTTACTAGTCAGATCTATTCCTCTGCGGGAAATATGGGGTTTTGAGTCCCTTTCACTGAGGAAGGTGTAGGTCTTGTCTATTCCATAGTTGGTTTTTGGAACAGTACCTGTGCTTATATCAAACTCTGGTTTGATGCATCACCCCACCTCTCCTTCCCCCTTAAGCAGGCATAAGAGTGTTTTCTAAATGTCAGACTCTGTTCTCTTTCCTAACTCAGTTCATGTGTAGCCATGTTTACAGGATCTTCCTAAGTGATATCTTATGATAAGTTTCTTTTTCTGTGTGACTTCTTTCACTTAGAATCATCGTACCTGAATCCACTCATTTTGCTGCTACTGGTCTTATGACATTGATTTCATGGCTGAGGGATATTCCATCGTACGTAAGTTCCACAGTATTTTGAACCATTTTTATATTTCCTGGGATATTTCAGGTGTACCCAGGTTGAGGTTCTTGTAAGCAGTGCAGCCCTCAATTTGGGGGTGGCTCTGTCTTATGGATTTTCAGTTTTCCCAAGGTATATTCCCTAGATCGGAAGTGCCCTTGGCTCTGTAGCTCTGTTGTTTACTTGTTTTAGGGAACACAATGCACTCCTCCAGTGAGGCAGTTGGCAACTTACATCCCGCCCATCAGCATAACAAGGCTCCCTGTTCTCCAGGGCCTGTCCTGCCTTTCTGGTTTTTACACATTTTGTGGATGTCCCTTTTGACCGGTGGGAAGTGATACTTCTTTGTAGTGCAGATTTGCATTGCCCGCTTGCTTGCTTGGCCAAAAAGGGCGTATGCATTTTCTCCTGAATATATTCAGGAGAAAACGCATACGCCCTTTTTGGCCAAGTGCATCATTGTCGAAGTTGTGCCCCTCTTCCTGTGCTTTACAGGCGATTCTAACGTACCTCTTGAAATCTGTTTCCTGCTATTCTGCCTCACATTCAAGTCCGCCTCGTTGCCTTCCCTCAACAGATTTTTGGACGATAGTTGGCCTTGATTACTCTGCCAGTTTGTGAATTGCTGTGCCCCTGAGCTCCATTTTTCAACTCGTTTTTTGTGAGCTGAACGCAAGTCCAAACATTTGGTTCAGGACCTATACTGGTTCCCGGTGGGTGGCTGAGACTTTGGTTAATTCTTCTTCCTGCCGGGAAATTAGAGTGACATGTGCCCATCCAAATGCCTAACAGCTACTCTCTCATTGGTTCTCCCTCTTCCCTTTCCTCCTCTGCCAAATGGGCAACCTGTGTGAACCAGGAGCTTAAAGGGGCTGTCTCTCCAAGTTGGGAGATTGATAGTAAAGCTGTTGGAAAGTCAAACCGGAGCACCAGGAGAGGGACTCTTCGTTGAGTTTTAGAAACCTTTCGTATTCACAGTGTGTCCATTCTCTAGGTTTCCCGTACATGTTATAGCTGTAGTAATATTCCCTTCAACCTGGAGAGGTGGGACGCATGGAATGGTTGCCATGCATTATTGCTTTAAAGGGTCTGCATTTGCTCACCCAATCTCACCAATCCTCTCAGTCCCAAGTGTCCAGCCTCATGCCACATCCTGCTGTCATCGTAGATAGGGTCATTCCAGGTTGCATCAGAGACCCTGAAGGAATTGTAAAGAATTTCCCTGTTTCTTTGTTCTGTTTTTGAAATTCCTTTTTAGAGTGGGTTTGAGCTGATTCTCGCTGCCATGTTTATGCCAGTCTAGACACACTTGATTCCCTTACGGAGACATATCAATACATAGGTTTTAAGATTCTTACTAGTCTGATCTATTCCTCTGCGGGAAATATGGGGTTTTGAGTCCCTTTCACTGAGGAAGGTGTAGGTCTTGTCTATTCCATAGTTGGTTTTTGGAACAGTACCTGTGCTTATATCAAACTCTGGTTTGATGCATCACCCCACCTCTCCTTCCCCCTTAAGCAGGCATAAGAGTGTTTTCTAAATGTGAGACTCTGTTCTCTTGCCTAACTCAGTTCATGTGTAGCCATGTTTACAGGATCTTCCTAAGTGATATCTTATGATAAGTTTCTTTTCCTGTGTGACTTCTTTCACTTAGAATCATCGTACCTGAATCCACTCATTTTGCTGCTACTGGTCTTATGACATTGATTTCATGGCTGAGGGATATTCCATCGTACGTAAGTTCCACAATGTTTTGAACCATTTTTATATTTCCTGGGATATCTCAGGTGTACCCAGGTTGAGGTTCTTGTAAGCAGTGCAGCCCTCAATTTGGGGGTGGCTCTGTCTTATGGATTTTCAGTTTTCCCAAGGTATATTCCCTAGACTGGAAGTGCCCTTGGCTCTGTAGCTCTGTTGTTTACTTGTTTTAGGGAACACAATGCACTCCTCCAGTGAGGCAGTTGGCAACTTACATCCCGCCCATCAGCATAACAAGGCTCCCTGTTCTCCAGGGCCTGTCTTGCCTTTCTGTTTTTTACACATTTTGTGGATGTCCCTTTTGACCGGTGGGAAGTGATACTTCTTTGTAGTGCAGATTTGCATTGCCCGCTTGCTTGCTTGGCCAAAAAGGGCGTATGCGTTTTCTCCTGAATATATTCAGGAGAAAACGCATACGCCCTTTTTGGCCAAGTGCATCATTGTCGAAGTTGTGCCCCTCTTCCTGTGCTTTACAGGCGATTCTAACGTACCTCTTGAAATCTGTTTCCTGCTGTTCTGCCTCGCATTCAAGTCCGCCTCGTTGCCTTCCCTCAACAGATTTTTGGACGATAGTTGGCCTTGATTACTCTGCCAGTTTGTGAATTGCTGTGCCCCTGAGCTCCATTTTTCAACTCGTTTTTTGTGAGCTGAACGCAAGTCCAAACATTTGGTTCAGGACCTATACTGGTTCCCGGTGGGTGGCTGAGACTTTGGTGAATTCTTCTTCCTGCCGGGAAATTAGAGTGACATGTGCCCATCCAAATGCCTAACAGCTACTCTCTCATTGGTTCTCCCTCTTCCCTTTCCTCCTCTGCCAAACGGGCAACCTGTGTGAACCAGGAGCTTAAAGGGGCTGTCTCTCCAAGTTGGGAGATTGATAGTAAAGCTGTTGGAAAGTCAAACTGGAGCACCAGGAGAGGGACTCTTCGTTGAGTTTTAGAAACCTTTCGTATTCACAGTGTGTCCATTCTCTAGGTTTCCCGTACATGTTATAGCTGTAGTAATATTCCCTTCAACCTGGAGAGGTGGGACGCATGGAATGGTTGCCATGCATTATTGCTTTAAAGGGTCTGCATTTGCTCACCCAATCTCACCAATCCTCTCAGTCCCAAGTGTCCAGCCTCATGCCACATCCAGCTGTCATCGTAGATAGGGTCATTCCAGGTTGCATCAGAGACCCTGAAGGAATTGTAAAGAATTTCCCTGTTTCTTTGTTCTGTTTTTGAAATTCCTTTTTAGAGTGGGTTTGAGCTGATTCTCGCTGCCGTGTTTATGCCAGTCTAGACACACTTGATTCCCTTACGGAGACATATCAATACATAGGTTTTAAGATTCTTACTAGTCAGATCTATTCCTCTGCGGGAAATATGGGGTTTTGAGTCCCTTTCACTGAGGAAGGTGTAGGTCTTGTCTATTCCATAGTTGGTTTTTGGAACAGTACCTGTGCTTCTATCAAACTCTGGTTTGATGCATCACCCCACCTCTCCTTCCCCCTTAAGCAGGCATAAGAGTGTTTTCTAAATGTGAGACTCTGTTCTCTTGCCTAACTCAGTTCATGTGTAGCCATGTTTACAGGATCTTCCTAAGTGATATCTTATGATAAGTTTCTTTTTCTGTGTGACTTCTTTCACTTAGAATCATCGTACCTGAATCCACTCATTTTGCTGCTACTGGTCTTATGACATTGATTTCATGGCTGAGGGATATTCCATCGTACGTAAGTTCCACAATGTTTTGAACCATTTTTATATTTCCTGGGATATTTCAGGTGTACCCAGGTTGAGGTTCTTGTAAGCAGTGCAGCCCTCAATTTGGGGGTGGCTCTGTCTTATGGATTTTCAGTTTTCCCAAGGTATATTCCCTAGACTGGAAGTGCCCTTGGCTCTGTAGCTCTGTTGTTTACTTGTTTTAGGGAACACAATGCACTCCTCCAGTGAGGCAGTTGGCAACTTACATCCCGCCCATCAGCATAACAAGGCTCCCTGTTCTCCAGGGCCTGTCTTGCCTTTCTGGTTTTTACACATTTTGTGGATGTCCCTTTTGACCGATGGGAAGTGATACTTCTTTGTAGTGCAGATTTGCATTGCCCGCTTGCTTGCTTGGCCAAAAAGGGCGTATGCGTTTTCTCCTGAATATATTCAGGAGAAAACGCATACGCCCTTTTTGGCCAAGTGCATCATTGTCGAAGTTGTGCCCCTCTTCCTGTGCTTTACAGGTGATTCTAACGTACCTCTTGAAATCTGTTTCCTGCTATTCTGCCTCGCATTCAAGTCCGCCTCGTTGCCTTCACTCAACAGATTTTTGGACGATAGTTGGCCTTGATTACTCTGCCAGTTTGTGAATTGCTGTGCCCCTGAGCTCCATTTTTCAACTCGTTTTTTGTGAGCTGAACGCAAGTCCAAACATTTGGTTCAGGACCTATACTGGTTCCCGGTGGGTGGCTGAGACTTTGGTGAATTCTTCTTCCTGCCGGGAAATTAGAGTGACATGTGCCCATCCAAATGCCTAACAGCTACTCTCTCATTGGTTCTCCCTCTTCCCTTTCCTCCTCTGCCAAATGGGCAACCTGTGTGAACCAGGAGCTTAAAGGGGCTGTCTCTCCAAGTTGGGAGATTGATAGTAAAGCTGTTGGAAAGTCAAACGGGAGCACCAGGAGAGGGACCCTTCGTTGAGTTTTAGAAACCTTTCGTATTCACAGTGTGTCCATTCTCTAGGTTTCCCGTACATGTTATAGCTGTAGTAATATTCCCTTCAACCTGGAGAGGTGGGACCCATGGAATGGTTGCCATGCATTATTGCTTTAAAGGGTCTGCATTTGCTCACCCAATCTCACCAATCCTCTCAGTCCCAAGTGTCCAACCTCATGCCACATCCAGCTGTCATCGTAGATAGGGTCATTCCAGGTTGCATCAGAGACCCTGAAGGAATTGTAAAGAATTTCCCTGTTTCTTTGTTCTGTTTTTGAAATTCCTTTTTAGAGTGGGTTTGAGCTGATTCTCGCTGCCATGTTTATGCCAGTCTAGACACACTTGATTCCCTTACGGAGACATATCAATACATAGGTTTTAAGATTCTTACTAGTCAGATCTATTCCTCTGCGGGAAATATGGGGTTTTGAGTCCCTTTCACTGAGGAAGGTGTAGGTCTTGTCTATTCCATAGTTGGTTTTTGGAACAGTACCTGTGCTTATATCAAACTCTGGTTTGATGCATCCCCCCACCTCTCCTTCCCCCTTAAGCAGGCATAAGAGTGTTTTCTAAATGTGAGACTCTGTTCTCTTTCCTAACTCAGTTCATGTGTAGCCATGTTTACAGGATCTTCCTAAGTGATATCTTATGATAAGTTTCTTTTTCTGTGTGACTTCTTTCACTTAGAATCATCGTACCTGAATCCACTCATTTTGCTGCTACTGGTCTTATGACATTGATTTCATGGCTGAGGGATATTCCATCGTACGTAAGTTCCACAATGTTTTGAACCATTTTTATATTTCCTGGGATATTTCAGGTGTACCCAGGTTGAGGTTCTTGTAAGCAGTGCAGCCCTCAATTTGGGGGTGGCTCTGTCTTATGGATTTTCAGTTTTCCCAAGGTATATTCCCTAGACTGGAAGTGCCCTTGGCTCTGTAGCTCTGTTGTTTACTTGTTTTAGGGAACACAATGCACTCCTCCAGTGAGGCAGTTGGCAACTTACATCCCGCCCATCAGCATAACAAGGCTCCCTGTTCTCCAGGGCCTGTCTTGCCTTTCTGGTTTTTACACATTTTGTGGATGTCCCTTTTGACCGGTGGGAAGTGATACTTCTTTGTAGTGCAGATTTGCATTGCCCGCTTGCTTGCTTGGCCAAAAAGGGCGTATGCGTTTTCTCCTGAATATATTCAGGAGAAAACGCATACGCCCTTTTTGGCCAAGTGCATCATTGTCGAAGTTGTGCCCCTCTTCCTGTGCTTTACAGGCGATTCTAACGTACCTCTTGAAATCTGTTTCCTGCTATTCTGCCTCGCATTCAAGTCCGCCTCGTTGCCTTCCCTCAACAGATTTTTGGACGATAGTTGGCCTTGATTACTCTGCCAGTTTGTGAATTGCTGTGCCCCTGAGCTCCATTTTTCAACTCGTTTTTTGTGAGCTGAACGCAAGTCCAAACATTTGGTTCAGGACCTATACTGGTTCCCGGTGGGTGGCTGAGACTTTGGTGAATTCTTCTTCCTGCCGGGAAATTAGAGTGACATGTGCCCATCCAAATGCCTAACAGCTACTCTCTCATTGGTTCTCCCTCTTCCCTTTCCTCCTCTGCCAAATGGGCAACCTGTGTGAACCAGGAGCTTAAAGGGGCTGTCTCTCCAAGTTGGGAGATTGATAGTAAAGCTGTTGGAAAGTCAAACCGGAGCACCAGGAGAGGGACTCTTCGTTGAGTTTTAGAAACCTTTCGTATTCACAGTGTGTCCATTCTCTAGGTTTCCCGTACATGTTATAGCTGTAGTAATATTCCCTTCAACCTGGAGAGGTGGGACCCATGGAATGGTTGCCATGCATTATTGCTTTAAAGGGTCTGCATTTGCTCACCCAATCTCACCAATCCTCTCAGTCCCAAGTGTCCAGCCTCATGCCACATCCAGCTGTCATCGTAGATAGGGTCATTCCAGGTTGCATCAGAGACCCTGAAGGAATTGTAAAGAATTTCCCTGTTTCTTTGTTCTGTTTTTGAAATTCCTTTTTAGAGTGGGTTTGAGCTGATTCTCGCTGCCATGTTTATGCCAGTCTAGACACACTTGATTCCCTTACGGAGACATATCAATACATAGGTTTTAAGATTCTTACTAGTCAGATCTATTCCTCTGCGGGAAATATGGGGTTTTGAGTCCCTTTCACTGAGGAAGGTGTAGGTCTTGTCTATTCCATAGTTGGTTTTTGGAACAGTACCTGTGCTTATATCAAACTCTGGTTTGATGCATCACCCCACCTCTCCTTCCCCCTTAAGCAGGCATAAGAGTGTTTTCTAAATGTGAGACTCTGTTCTCTTTCCTAACTCAGTTCATGTGTAGCCATGTTTACAGGATCTTCCTAAGTGATATCTTATGATAAGTTTCTTTTTCTGTGTGACTTCTTTCACTTAGAATCATCGTACCTGAATCCACTCATTTTGCTGCTACTGGTCTTATGACATTGATTTCATGGCTGAGGGATATTCCATCGTACGTAAGTTCCACAATGTTTTGAACCATTTTTATATTTCCTGGGATATTTCAGGTGTACCCAGGTTGAGGTTCTTGTAAGCAGTGCAGCCCTCAATTTGGGGGTGGCTCTGTCTTATGGATTTTCAGTTTTCCCAAGGTATATTCCCTAGACTGGAAGTGCCCTTGGCTCTGTAGCTCTGTTGTTTACTTGTTTTAGGGAACACAATGCACTCCTCCAGTGAGGCAGTTGGCAACTTACATCCCGCCCATCAGCATAACAAGGCTCCCTGTTCTCCAGGGCCTGTCTTGCCTTTCTGGTTTTTACACATTTTGTGGATGTCCCTTTTGACCGATGGGAAGTGATACTTCTTTGTAGTGCAGATTTGCATTGCCCGCTTGCTTGCTTGGCCAAAAAGGGCGTATGCGTTTTCTCCTGAATATATTCAGGAGAAAACGCATACGTCCTTTTTGGCCAAGTGCATCATTGTCGAAGTTGTGCCCCTCTTCCTGTGCTTTACAGGTGATTCTAACGTACCTCTTGAAATCTGTTTCCTGCTATTCTGCCTCGCATTCAAGTCCGCCTCGTTGCCTTCCCTCAACAGATTTTTGGACGATAGTTGGCCTTGATTACTCTGCCAGTTTGTGAATTGCTGTGCCCCTGAGCTCCATTTTTCAACTCGTTTTTTGTGAGCTGAACGCAAGTCCAAACATTTGGTTCAGGACCTATACTGGTTCCCGGTGGGTGGCTGAGACTTTGGTTAATTCTTCTTCCTGCCGGGAAATTAGAGTGACATGTGCCCATCCAAATGCCTAACAGCTACTCTCTCATTGGTTCTCCCTCTTCCCTTTCTTCCTCTGCCAAATGGGCAACCTGTGTGAACCAGGAGCTTAAAGGGGCTGTCTCTCCAAGTTGGGAGATTGATAGTTAAGCTGTTGGAAAGTCAAACCGGAGCACCAGGAGAGGGACTCTTCATTGAGTTTTAGAAATCTTTCGTATTCACAGTGTGTCCATTCTCTAGGTTTCCCGTACATGTTAAAGCTGTAGTAATATTCCCTTCAACCTGGAGAGTTGGGACCCATGGAATGGTTGCCATGCATTATTGCTTTAAAGGGTCTGCATTTGCTCACCCAATCTCACCAATCCTCTCAGTCCCAAGTGTCCAGCCTCATGCCGCATCCAGCTGTCATCGTAGATAGGGTCATTCCAGGTTGCATCAGAGACCCTGAAGGAATTGTAAAGAATTTCCCTGTTTCTTTGTTCTGTTTTTGAAATTCCTTTTTAGAGTGGGTTTGAGCTGATTCTCGCTGCCATGTTTATGCCAGTCTAGACACACTTGATTCCCTTACGGAGACATATCAATACATAGGTTTTAAGATTCTTACTAGTCAGATCTATTCCTCTGCGCGAAATATGGGGTTTTGAGTCCCTTTCACTGAGGAAGGTGTAGGTCTTGTCTATTCCATAGTTGGCTTTTGGAACAGTACCTGTGCTTATATCAAACTCTGGTTTGATGCATCACCCCACCTCTCCTTCCCCCTTAAGCAGGCATAAGAGTTTTTTCTAAATGTGAGACTCTGTTCTCTTGCCTAACTCAGTTCATGTGTAGCCATGTTTACAGGATCTTCCTAAGTGATATCTTATGA
Source organism: Mesoplodon mirus (assembly GCF_964341445.2). Taxonomy (NCBI): domain Eukaryota; kingdom Metazoa; phylum Chordata; class Mammalia; order Artiodactyla; family Ziphiidae; genus Mesoplodon; species Mesoplodon mirus. The sequence continues at coordinate 118,331,934 of NC_138984.1, forward strand.
TAAGTTTCTTTTCCTGTGTGACTTCTTTCACTTAGAATCATCGTACCTGAATCCACTCATTTTGCTGCTACTGGTCTTATGACATTGATTTCATGGCTGAGGGATATTCCATCGTACGTAAGTTCCACAATGTTTTGAACCATTTTTATATTGCCTGGGATATTTCAGGTGTACCCAGGTTGAGGTTCTTGTAAGCAGTGCAGCCCTCAATTTGGGGGTGGCTCTGTCTTGTGGATTTTCAGTTTTCCCAAGGTATATTCCCTAGACTGGAAGTGCCCTTGGCTCTGTAGCTCTGTTGTTTACTTGTTTTAGGGAACACAATGCACTCCTCCAGTGAGGCAGTTGGCAACTTACATCCCGCCCATCAGCATAACAAGGCTCCCTGTTCTCCAGGGCCTGTCTTGCCTTTCTGGTTTTTACACATTTTGTGGATGTCCCTTTTGACCGGTGGGAAGTGATACTTCTTTGTAGTGCAGATTTGCATTGCCCGCTTGCTTGCTTGGCCAAAAAGGGCGTATGCGTTTTCTCCTGAATATATTCAGGAGAAAACGCATACGCACTTTTTGGCCAAGTGCATCATTGTCGAAGTTGTGCCCCTCTTCCTGTGCTTTACAGGCGATTCTAACGTACCTCTTGAAATCTGTTTCCTGCTATTCTGCCTCGCATTCAAGTCCGCCTCGTTGCCTTCACTCAACAGATTTTTGGACGATAGTTGGCCTTGATTACTCTGCCAGTTTGTGAATTGCTGTGCCCCTGAGCTCCATTTTTCAACTCGTTTTTTGTGAGCTGAACGCAAGTCCAAACATTTGGTTCAGGACCTATACTGGTTCCCGGTGGGTGGCTGAGACTTTGGTTAATTCTTCTTCCTGCCGGGAAATTAGAGTGACATGTGCCCATCCAAATGCCTAACAGCTACTCTCTCATTGGTTCTCCCTCTTCCCTTTCCTCCTCTGCCAAATGGGCAACCTGTGTGAACCAGGAGCTTAAAGGGGCTGTCTCTCCAAGTTGGGAGATTGATAGTAAAGCTGTTGGAAAGTCAAACGGGAGCACCAGGAGAGGGACCCTTCGTTGAGTTTTAGAAACCTTTCGTATTCACAGTGTGTCCATTCTCTAGGTTTCCCGTACATGTTATAGCTGTAGTAATATTCCCTTCAACCTGGAGAGGTGGGACCCATGGAATGGTTGCCATGCATTATTGCTTTAAAGGGTCTGCATTTGCTCACCCAATCTCACCAATCCTCTCAGTCCCAAGTGTCCAACCTCATGCCACATCCAGCTGTCATCGTAGATAGGGTCATTCCAGGTTGCATCAGAGACCCTGAAGGAATTGTAAAGAATTTCCCTGTTTCTTTGTTCTGTTTTTGAAATTCCTTTTTAGAGTGGGTTTGAGCTGATTCTCGCTGCCATGTTTATGCCAGTCTAGACACACTTGATTCCCTTACGGAGACATATCAATACATAGGTTTTAAGATTCTTACTAGTCAGATCTATTCCTCTGCGGGAAATATGGGGTTTTGAGTCCCTTTCACTGAGGAAGGTGTAGGTCTTGTCTATTCCATAGTTGGTTTTTGGAACAGTACCTGTGCTTATATCAAACTCTGGTTTGATGCATCCCCCCACCTCTCCTTCCCCCTTAAGCAGGCATAAGAGTGTTTTCTAAATGTGAGACTCTCTTCTCTTTCCTAACTCAGTTCATGTGTAGCCATGTTTACAGGATCTTCCTAAGTGATATCTTATGATAAGTTTCTTTTTCTGTGTGACTTCTTTCACTTAGAATCATCGTACCTGAATCCACTCATTTTGCTGCTACTGGTCTTATGACATTGATTTCATGGCTGAGGGATATTCCATCGTACGTAAGTTCCACAATGTTTTGAACCATTTTTATATTTCCTGGGATATTTCAGGTGTACCCAGGTTGAGGTTCTTGTAAGCAGTGCAGCCCTCAATTTGGGGGTGGCTCTGTCTTATGGATTTTCAGTTTTCCCAAGGTATATTCCCTAGACTGGAAGTGCCCTTGGCTCTGTAGCTCTGTTGTTTACTTGTTTTAGGGAACACAATGCACTCCTCCAGTGAGGCAGTTGGCAACTTACATCCCGCCCATCAGCATAACAAGGCTCCCTGTTCTCCAGGGCCTGTCTTGCCTTTCTGGTTTTTACACATTTTGTGGATGTCCCTTTTGACCGGTGGGAAGTGATACTTCTTTGTAGTGCAGATTTGCATTGCCCGCTTGCTTGCTTGGCCAAAAAGGGCTTATGCGTTTTCTCCTGAATATATTCAGGAGAAAACGCATACGCCCTTTTTGGCCAAGTGCATCATTGTCGAAGTTGTGCCCCTCTTCCTGTGCTTTACAGGCGATTCTAACGTACCTCTTGAAATCTGTTTCCTGCTATTCTGCCTCGCATTCAAGTCCGCCTCGTTGCCTTCCCTCAACAGATTTTTGGACGATAGTTGGCCTTGATTACTCTGCCAGTTTGTGAATTGCTGTGCCCCTGAGCTCCATTTTTCAACTCGTTTTTTGTGAGCTGAACGCAAGTCCAAACATTTGGTTCAGGACCTATACTGGTTCCCGGTGGGTGGCTGAGACTTTGGTGAATTCTTCTTCCTGCCGGGAAATTAGAGTGACATGTGCCCATCCAAATGCCTAACAGCTACTCTCTCATTGGTTCTCCCTCTTCCCTTTCCTCCTCTGCCAAATGGGCAACCTGTGTGAACCAGGAGCTTAAAGGGGCTGTCTCTCCAAGTTGGGAGATTGATAGTAAAGCTGTTGGAAAGTCAAACCGGAGCACCAGGAGAGGGACTCTTCGTTGAGTTTTAGAAACCTTTCGTATTCACAGTGTGTCCATTCTCTAGGTTTCCCGTACATGTTATAGCTGTAGTAATATTCCCTTCAACCTGGAGAGGTGGGACCCATGGAATGGTTGCCATGCATTATTGCTTTAAAGGGTCTGCATTTGCTCACCCAATCTCACCAATCCTCTCAGTCCCAAGTGTCCAGCCTCATGCCACATCCAGCTGTCATCGTAGATAGGGTCATTCCAGGTTGCATCAGAGACCCTGAAGGAATTGTAAAGAATTTCCCTGTTTCTTTGTTCTGTTTTTGAAATTCCTTTTTAGAGTGGGTTTGAGCTGATTCTCGCTGCCATGTTTATGCCAGTCTAGACACACTTGATTCCCTTACGGAGACATATCAATACATAGGTTTTAAGATTCTTACTAGTCAGATCTATTCCTCTGCGGGAAATATGGGGTTTTGAGTCCCTTTCACTGAGGAAGGTGTAGGTCTTGTCTATTCCATAGTTGGTTTTTGGAACAGTACCTGTGCTTATATCAAACTCTGGTTTGATGCATCACCCCACCTCTCCTTCCCCCTTAAGCAGGCATAAGAGTGTTTTCTAAATGTGAGACTCTGTTCTCTTTCCTAACTCAGTTCATGTGTAGCCATGTTTACAGGATCTTCCTAAGTGATATCTTATGATAAGTTTCTTTTTCTGTGTGACTTCTTTCACTTAGAATCATCGTACCTGAATCCACTCATTTTGCTGCTACTGGTCTTATGACATTGATTTCATGGCTGAGGGATATTCCATCGTACGTAAGTTCCACAATGTTTTGAACCATTTTTATATTTCCTGGGATATTTCAGGTGTACCCAGGTTGAGGTTCTTGTAAGCAGTGCAGCCCTCAATTTGGGGGTGGCTCTGTCTTATGGATTTTCAGTTTTCCCAAGGTATATTCCCTAGACTGGAAGTGCCCTTGGCTCTGTAGCTCTGTTGTTTACTTGTTTTAGGGAACACAATGCACTCCTCCAGTGAGGCAGTTGGCAACTTACATCCCGCCCATCAGCATAACAAGGCTCCCTGTTCTCCAGGGCCTGTCTTGCCTTTCTGGTTTTTACACATTTTGTGGATGTCCCTTTTGACCGGTGGGAAGTGATACTTCTTTGTGGTGCAGATTTGCATTGCCCGCTTGCTTGCTTGGCCAAAAAGGGCGTATGCGTTTTCTCCTGAATATATTCAGGAGAAAACGCATACGCCCTTTTTGGCCAAGTGCATCATTGTCGAAGTTGTGCCCCTCTTCCTGTGCTTTACAGGTGATTCCAACGTACCTCTTGAAATCTGTTTCCTGCTATTCTGCCTCGCATTCAAGTCCGCCTCGTTGCCTTCCCTCAACAGATTTTTGGACGATTGTTGGCCTTGATTACTCTGCCTGTTTGTGAATTGCTGTGCCCCTGAGCTCCATTTTCAAACTCGTTATTTGTGAGCTGAACGCAAGTCCAAACTTTTGGTTCAGGACCTACACTGGTTCCCGGTGGGTGGCTGAGACTTTGGTTAATTCTTCTTCCTGCCGGGAAATTAGAGTGACATGTGCCCATCCAAATGCCTAACAGCTACTCTCTCATTGGTTCTCCCTCTTCCCTTTCTTCCTCTGCCAAATGGGCAACTTGTGTGAACCAGGAGCTTAAAGGGGCTGTCTCTCCAAGTTGGGAGATTGATAGTTAAGCTGTTGGAAAGTCAAACCGGAGCACCAGGAGAGGGACTCTTCATTGAGTTTTAGAAACCTTTCGTATTCACAGTGTGTCCATTCTCTAGGTTTCCCGTACATGTTAAAGCTGTAGTAATATTCCCTTCAACCTGGAGAGTTGGGACCCATGGAATGGTTGCCATGCATTATTGCTTTAAAGGGTCTGCATTTGCTCACCCAATCTCACCAATCCTCTCAGTCCCAAGTGTCCAGCCTCATGCCGCATCCAGCTGTCATCGTAGATAGGGTCATTCCAGGTTGCATCAGAGACCCTGAAGGAATTGTAAAGAATTTCCCTGTTTCTTTGTTCTATTTTTGAAATTCCTTTTTAGAGTGGGTTTGAGCTGATTCTCGCTGCCATGTTTATGCCAGTCTAGACACACTTGATTCCCTTACGGAGACATATCAATACATAGGTTTTAAGATTCTTACTAGTCAGATCTATTCCTCTGCGGGAAATATGGGGTTTTGAGTCCCTTTCACTGAGGAAGGTGTAGGTCTTGTCTATTCCATAGTTGGTTTTTGGAACAGTACCTGTGCTTTTATCAAACTCTGGTTTGATGCATCACCCCACCTCTCCTTCCCCCTTAAGCAGGCATAAGAGTGTTTTCTAAATGTGAGACTCTGTTCTCTTGCCTAACTCAGTTCATGTGTAGCCATGTTTACAGGATCTTCCTAAGTGATATCTTATGATAAGTTTCTTTTCCTGTGTGACTTCTTTCATTTAGAATCATCGTACCTGAATCCACTCATTTTGCTGCTACTGGTCTTATGACATTGATTTCATGGCTGAGGGATATTCCATCGTACGTAAGTTCCACAATGTTTTGAACCATTTTTATATTTCCTGGGATATTTCAGGTGTACCCAGGTTGAGGTTCTTGTAAGCAGTGCAGCCCTCAATTTGGGGGTGGCTCTGTCTTGTGGATTTTCAATTTTCCCAAGGTATATTCCCTAGACTGGAAGTGCCCTTGGCTCTGTAGCTCTGTTGTTTACTTGTTTTAGGGAACACAATGCACTCCTCCAGTGAGGCAGTTGGCAACTTACATCCCGCCCATCAGCATAACAAGGCTCCCTGTTCTCCAGGGCCTGTCTTGCCTTTCTGGTTTTTACACATTTTGTGGATGTCCCTTTTGACCGGTGGGAAGTGATACTTCTTTGTAGTGCAGATTTGCATTGCCTGCTTGCTTGCTTGGCCAAAAAGGGCGTATGCGTTTTCTCCTGAATATATTCAGGAGAAAACGCATACGCCCTTTTTGGCCAAGTGCATCATTGTCGAAGTTGTGCCCCTCTTCCTGTGCTTTACAGGCGATTCTAACGTACCTCTTGAAATCTGTTTCCTGCTATTCTGCCTCGCATTCAAGTCCGCCTCGTTGCCTTCCCTCAACAGATTTTTGGACGATAGTTGGCCTTGATTACTCTGCCAGTTTGTGAATTGCTGTGCCCCTGAGCTCCATTTTTCAACTCGTTTTTTGTGAGCTGAACGCAAGTCCAAACATTTGGTTCAGGACCTATACTGGTTCCCGGTGGGTGGCTGAGACTTTGGTTAATTCTTCTTCCTGCCGGGAAATTAGAGTGACATGTGCCCATCCAAATGCCTAACAGCTACTCTCTCATTGGTTCTCCCTCTTCCCTTTCCTCCTCTGCCAAATGGGCAACCTGTGTGAACCAGGAGCTTAAAGGGGCTGTCTCTCCAAGTTGGGAGATTGATAGTAAAGCTGTTGGAAAGTCAAACCGGAGCACCAGGAGAGGGACTCTTCGTTGAGTTTTAGAAACCTTTCGTATTCACAGTGTGTCCATTCTCTAGGTTTCCCGTACATGTTATAGCTGTAGTAATATTCCCTTCAACCTGGAGAGTTGGGACCCATGGAATGGGTGCCATGCATTATTGCTTTAAAGGGTCTGCATTTGCTCACCCAATCTCACCAATCCTCTCAGTCCCAAGTGTCCAGCCTCATGCCACATCCAGCTGTCATCGTAGATAGGGTCATTCCAGGTTGCATCAGAGACCCTGAAGGAATTGTAAAGAATTTCCCTGTTTCTTTGTTCTGTTTTTGAAATTCCTTTTTAGAGTGGGTTTGAGCTGATTCTCGCTGCCATGTTTATGCCAGTCTAGACACACTTGATTCCCTTACGGAGACATATCAATACATAGGTTTTAAGATTCTTACTAGTCAGATCTATTCCTCTGCGGGAAATATGGGGTTTTGAGTCCCTTTCACTGAGGAAGGTGTAGGTCTTGTCTATTCCATAGTTGGTTTTTGGAACAGTACCTGTGCTTATATCAAACTCTGGTTTGATGCATCCCCCCACCTCTCCTTCCCCCTTAAGCAGGCATAAGAGTGTTTTCTAAATGTGAGACTCTGTTCTCTTTCCTAACTCAGTTCATGTGTAGCCATGTTTACAGGATCTTCCTAAGTGATATCTTATGATAAGTTTCTTTTTCTGTGTGACTTCTTTCACTTAGAATCATCGTACCTGAATCCACTCATTTTGCTGCTACTGGTCTTATGACATTGATTTCATGGCTGAGGGATATTCCATCGTACGTAAGTTCCACAATGTTTTGAACCATTTTTATATTTCCTGGGATATTTCAGGTGTACCCAGGTTGAGGTTCTTGTAAGCAGTGCAGCCCTCAATTTGGGGGTGGCTCTGTCTTATGGATTTTCAGTTTTCCCAAGGTATATTCCCTAGACTGGAAGTGCCCTTGGCTCTGTAGCTCTGTTGTTTACTTGTTTTAGGGAACACAATGCACTCCTCCAGTGAGGCAGTTGGCAACTTACATCCCGCCCATCAGCATAACAAGGCTCCCTGTTCTCCAGGGCCTGTCTTGCCTTTCTGGTTTTTACACATTTTGTGGATGTCCCTTTTGACCGGTGGGAAGTGATACTTCTTTGTAGTGCAGATTTGCATTGCCCGCTTGCTTGCTTGGCCAAAAAGGGCGTATGCGTTTTCTCCTGAATATATTCAGGAGAAAACGCATACGCCCTTTTTGGCCAAGTGCATCACTGTCGAAGTTGTGCCCCTCTTCCTGTGCTTTACAGGCGATTCTAACGTACCTCTTGAAATCTGTTTCCTGCTATTCTGCCTCGCATTCAAGTCCGCCTCGTTGCCTTCCCTCAACAGATTTTTGGACGATAGTTGGCCTTGATTACTCTGCCAGTTTGTGAATTGCTGTGCCCCTGAGCTCCATTTTTCAACTCGTTTCTTGTGAGCTGAACGCAAGTCCAAACTTTTGGTTCAGGACCTATACTGGTTCCCGGTGGGTGGCTGAGACTTTGGTTAATTCTTCTTCCTGCCGGGAAATTAGAGTGACATGTGCCCATCCAAATGCCTAACAGCTACTCTCTCATTGGTTCTCCCTCTTCCCTTTCTTCCTCTGCCAAATGGGCAACCTGTGTGAACCAGGAGCTTAAAGGGGCTGTCTCTCCAAGTTGGGAGATTGATAGTTAAGCTGTTGGAAAGTCAAACCGGAGCACCAGGAGAGGGACTCTTCGTTGAGTTTTAGAAACCTTTCGTATTCACAGTGTGTCCATTCTCTAGGTTTCCCGTACATGTTAAAGCTGTAGAAATATTCCCATCAACCTGGAGAGTTGGGAATCATGGAATGGGTGCCATGCATTATTGCTATAAAGGGTCTGCCTTTGTTCACCCAATCTCTCCAATCCTCTCAGTCCCAAGTGTCCAGCCTCATGCCGCATCCAGCTGTCATTGTAGATAGGGTCATTCCAGGTTGCATCAGAGACCCTGAAGGAATTGTAAAGAATTTCCCTGTTTCTTTGTTCTGTTTTTGAAATTCCTTTTTAGAGTGGGTTTCAGCTGATTCTCGCTGCCATGTTTATGCCTGTCTAGACACACTTGATTCCCTTACGGAGACATATCAATACATAGGTTTTAAGATTCTTACTAGTCAGATCTATTCCTCTGCGGGAAATATGGGGTTTTGAGTCCCTTTCACTGAGGAAGGTGTAGGTCTTGTCTATTCCATAGTTGGTTTTTGGAACAGTACCTGTGCTTATATCAAACTCTGGTTTGATGCATCACCCCACCTCTCCTTCCCCCTTAAGCAGGCATAAGAGTGTTTTCTAAATGTGAGACTCTGTTCTCTTTCCTAACTCAGTTCATGTGTAGCCATGTTTACAGGATCTTCCTAACTGATATCTTATGATAAGTTTCTTTTTCTGTGTGACTTCTTTCACTTAGAATCATCGTACCTGAATCCACTCACTTTGCTGCTACTGGTCTTATGACATTGATTTCATGGCTGAGGGATATTCCATCGTACGTAAGTTCCACAATGTTTTGAACCATTTTTATATTTCCTGGGATATTTCAGGTGTACCCAGGTTGAGGTTCTTGTAAGCAGTGCAGCCCTCAATTTGGGGGTGGCTCTGTCTTATGGATTTTCAGTTTTCCCAAGGTATATTCCCTAGACTGGAAGTGCCCTTGGCTCTGTAGCTCTGTTGTTTACTTGTTTTAGGGAACACAATGCACTCCTCCAGTGAGGCAGTTGGCAACTTACATCCCGCCCATCAGCATAACAAGGCTCCCTGTTCTCCAGGGCCTGTCTTGCCTTTCTGGTTTTTACACATTTTGTGGATGTCCCTTTTGACCGGTGGGAAGTGATACTTCTTTGTAGTGCAGATTTGCATTGCCCGCTTGCTTGCTTGGCCAAAAAGGGCGTATGCGTTTTCTCCTGAATATATTCAGGAGAAAACGCATACGCCCTTTTTGGCCAAGTGCATCATTGTCGAAGTTGTGCCCCTCTTCCTGTGCTTTACAGGCGATTCTAACGTACCTCTTGAAATCTGTTTCCTGCTATTCTGCCTCGCATTCAAGTCCGCCTCGTTGCCTTCCCTCAACAGATTTTTGGACGATAGTTGGCCTTGATTACTCTGCCAGTTTGTGAATTGCTGTGCCCCTGAGCTCCATTTTTCAACTCGTTTTTTGTGAGCTGAACGCAAGTCCAAACATTTGGTTCAGGACCTATACTGGTTCCCGGTGGGTGGCTGAGACTTTGGTTAATTCTTCTTCCTGCCGGGAAATTAGAGTGACATGTGCCCATCCAAATGCCTAACAGCTACTCTCTCATTGGTTCTCCCTCTTCCCTTTCCTCCTCTGCCAAATGGGCAACCTGTGTGAACCAGGAGCTTAAAGGGGCTGTCTCTCCAAGTTGGGAGATTGATAGTTAAGCTGTTGGAAAGTCAAACCGGAGCACCAGGAGAGGGACTCTTCATTGAGTTTTAGAAACCTTTCGTATTCACAGTGTGTCCATTCTCTAGGTTTCCCGTACATGTTAAAGCTGTAGTAATATTCCCTTCAACCTGGAGAGTTGGGACCCATGGAATGGTTGCCATGCATTATTGCTTTAAAGGGTCTGCATTTGCTCACCCAATCTCACCAATCCTCTCAGTCCCAAGTGTCCAGCCTCATGCCGCATCCAGCTGTCATTGTAGATAGGGTCATTCCATGTTGCATCAGAGACCCTGAAGGAATTGTAAAGAATTTCCCTGTTTCTTTGTTCTGTTTTTGAAATTCCTTTTTAGAGTGGGTTTGAGCTGATTCTCGCTGCCATGTTTATGCCAGTCTAGACACACTTGATTCCCTTACGGAGACATATCAATACATAGGTTTTAAGATTCTTACTAGTCAGATCTATTCCTCTGCGGGAAATATGGGGTTTTGAGTCCCTTTCACTGAGGAAGGTGTAGGTCTTGTCTATTCCATAGTTGGTTTTTGGAACAGTACCTGTGCTTATATCAAACTCTGGTTTGATGCATCACCCCACCTCTCCTTCCCCCTTAAGCAGGCATAAGAGTGTTTTCTAAATGTGAGACTCTGTTCTCTTTCCTAACTCAGTTCATGTGTAGCCATGTTTACAGGATCTTCCTAAGTGATATCTTATGATAAGTTTCTTTTCCTGTGTGACTTCTTTCACTTAGAATCATCGTACCTGAATCCACTCATTTTGCTGCTACTGGTCTTATGACATTGATTTCATGGCTGAGGGATATTCCATCGTACGTAAGTTCCACAATGTTTGGAACCATTTTTATATTTCCTGGGATATTTCAGGTGTACCCAGGTTGAGGTTCTTGTAAGCAGTGCAGCCCTCAATTTGGGGGTGGCTCTGTCTTGTGGATTTTCAGTTTTCCCAAGGTATATTCCCTAGACTGGAAGTGCCCTTGGCTCTGTAGCTCTGTTGTTTACTTGTTTTAGGGAACACAATGCACTCCTCCAGTGAGGCAGTTGGCAACTTACATCCCGCCCATCAGCATAACAAGGCTCCCTGTTCTCCAGGGCCTGTCTTGCCTTTCTGGTTTTTACACATTTTGTGGATGTCCCTTTTGAGCGTTGGGAAGTGATACTTCTTTGGAGTGCAGATTTGCATTGCCCGCTTGCTTGCTTGGCCAAAAAGGGCGTATGCGTTTTCTCCTGAATATATTCAGGAGAAAACGCATACGCCCTTTTTGGCCAAGTGCATCACTGTCGAAGTTGTGCCCCTCTTCCTGTGCTTTACAGGCGATTCTAACGTACCTCTTGAAATCTGTTTCCTGCTATTCTGCCTCGCATTCAAGTCCGCCTCGTTGCCTTCCCTCAACAGATTTTTGGACGATAGTTGGCCTTGATTACTCTGCCAGTTTGTGAATTGCTGTGCCCCTGAGCTCCATTTTTCAACTCGTTTTTTGTGAGCTGAACGCAAGTCCAAACATTTGGTTCAGGACCTATACTGGTTCCCGGTGGGTGGCTGAGACTTTGGTGAATTCTTCTTCCTGCCGGGAAATTAGAGTGACATGTGCCCATCCAAATGCCTAACAGCTACTCTCTCATTGGTTCTCCCTCTTCCCTTTCCTCCTCTGCCAAATGGGCAACCTGTGTGAACCAGGAGCTTAAAGGGGCTGTCTCTCCAAGTTGGGAGATTGATAGTAAAGCTGTTGGAAAGTCAAACCGGAGCACCAGGAGAGGGACTCTTCGTTGAGTTTTAGAAACCTTTCGTATTCACAGTGTGTCCATTCTCTAGGTTTCCCGTACATGTTATAGCTGTAGTAATATTCCCTTCAACCTGGAGAGGTGGGACCCATGGAATGGTTGCCATGCATTATTGCTTTAAAGGGTCTGCATTTGCTCACCCAATCTCACCAATCCTCTCAGTCCCAAGTGTCCAGCCTCATGCCACATCCAGCTGTCATCGTAGATAGGGTCATTCCAGGTTGCATCAGAGACCCTGAAGGAATTGTAAAGAATTTCCCTGTTTCTTTGTTCTGTTTCTGAAATTCCTTTTTAGAGTGGGTTTGAGCTGATTCTCGCTGCCATGTTTATGCCAGTCTAGACACACTTGATTCCCTTACGGAGACATATCAATACATAGGTTTTAAGATTCTTACTAGTCAGATCTATTCCTCTGCGGGAAATATGGGGTTTTGAGTCCCTTTCACTGAGGAAGGTGTAGGTCTTGTCTATTCCATAGTTGGTTTTTGGAACAGTACCTGTGCTTATATCAAACTCTGGTTTGATGCATCACCCCACCTCTCCTTCCCCCTTAAGCAGGCATAAGAGTGTTTTCTAAATGTGAGACTCTGTTCTCTTTCCTAACTCAGTTCATGTGTAGCCATGTTTACAGGATCTTCCTAAGTGATATCTTATGATAAGTTTCTTTTTCTGTGTGACTTCTTTCACTTAGAATCATCGTACCTGAATCCACTCATTTTGCTGCTACTGGTCTTATGACATTGATTTCATGGCTGAGGGATATTCCATCGTACGTAAGTTCCACAATGTTTTGAACCATTTTTATATTTCCTGGGATATTTCAGGTGTACCCAGGTTGAGGTTCTTGTAAGCAGTGCAGCCCTCAATTTGGGGGTGGCTCTGTCTTATGGATTTTCAGTTTTCCCAAGGTATATTCCCTAGACTGGAAGTGCCCTTGGCTCTGTAGCTCTGTTGTTTACTTGTTTTAGGGAACACAATGCACTCCTCCAGTGAGGCAGTTGGCAACTTACATCCCGCCCATCAGCATAACAAGGCTCCCTGTTCTCCAGGGCCTGTCTTGCCTTTCTGGTTTTTACACATTTTGTGGATGTCCCTTTTGACCGTTGGGAAGTGATACTTCTTTGTAGTGCAGATTTGCATTGCCCGCTTGCTTGCTTGGCCAAAAAGGGCGTATGCGTTTTCTCCTGAATATATTCAGGAGAAAACGCATACGCCCTTTTTGGCCAAGTGCATCACTGTCGAAGTTGTGCCCCTCTTCCTGTGCTTTACAGGCGATTCTAACGTACCTCTTGAAATCTGTTTCCTGCTATTCTGCCTCGCATTCAAGTCCGCCTCGTTGCCTTCCCTCAACAGATTTTTGGACGATAGTTGGCCTTGATTACTCTGCCAGTTTGTGAATTGCTGTGCCCCTGAGCTCCATTTTTCAACTCGTTTTTTGTGAGCTGAACGCAAGTCCAAACATTTGGTTCAGGACCTATACTGGTTCCCGGTGGGTGGCTGAGACTTTGGTGAATTCTTCTTCCTGCCGGGAAATTAGAGTGACATGTGCCCATCCAAATGCCTAACAGCTACTCTCTCATTGGTTCTCCCTCTTCCCTTTCCTCCTCTGCCAAATGGGCAACCTGTGTGAACCAGGAGCTTAAAGGGGCTGTCTCTCCAAGTTGGGAGATTGATAGTAAAGCTGTTGGAAAGTCAAACCGGAGCACCAGGAGAGGGACTCTTCGTTGAGTTTTAGAAACCTTTCATATTCACAGTGTGTCCATTCTCTAGGTTTCCCGTACATGTTATAGCTGTAGTAATATTCCCTTCAACCTGGAGAGGTGGGACCCATGGAATGGTTGCCATGCATTATTGCTTTAAAGGGTCTGCATTTGCTCACCCAATCTCACCAATCCTCTCAGTCCCAAGTGTCCAGCCTCATGCCACATCCAGCTGTCATCGTAGATAGGGTCATTCCAGGTTGCATCAGAGACCCTGAAGGAATTGTAAAGAATTTCCCTGTTTCTTTGTTCTGTTTTTGAAATTCCTTTTTAGAGTGGGTTTGAGCTGATTCTCGCTGCCATGTTTATGCCAGTCTAGACACACTTGATTCCCTTACGGAGACATATCAATACATAGGTTTTAAGATTCTTACTAGTCAGATCTATTCCTCTGCGGGAAATATGGGGTTTTGAGTCCCTTTCACTGAGGAAGGTGTAGGTCTTGTCTATTCCATAGTTGGTTTTTGGAACAGTACCTGTGCTTATATCAAACTCTGGTTTGATGCATCACCCCACCTCTCCTTCCCCCTTAAGCAGGCATAAGAGTGTTTTCTAAATGTGAGACTCTGTTCTCTTTCCTAACTCAGTTCATGTGTAGCCATGTTTACAGGATCTTCCTAAGTGATATCTTATGATAAGTTTCTTTTTCTGTGTGACTTCTTTCACTTAGAATCATCGTACCTGAATCCACTCATTTTGCTGCTACTGGTCTTATGACATTGATTTCATGGCTGAGGGATATTCCATCATACGTAAGTTCCACAATGTTTTGAACCATTTTTATATTTCCTGGGATATTTCAGGTGTACCCAGGTTGAGGTTCTTGTAAGCAGTGCAGCCCTCAATTTGGGGGTGGCTCTGTCTTATGGATTTTCAGTTTTCCCAAGGTATATTCCCTAGACTGGAAGTGCCCTTGGCTCTGTAGCTCTGTTGTTTACTTGTTTTAGGGAACACAATGCACTCCTCCAGTGAGGCAGTTGGCAACTTACATCCCGCCCATCAGCATAACAAGGCTCCCTGTTCTCCAGGGCCTGTCTTGCCTTTCTGGTTTTTACACATTTTGTGGATGTCCCTTTTGACCGGTGGGAAGTGATACTTCTTTGTAGTGCAGATTTGCATTGCCCGCTTGCTTGCTTGGCCAAAAAGGGCGTACGTGTTTTCTCCTGAATATATTCAGGAGAAAACGCATACGCCCTTTTTGGCCAAGTGCATCATTGTCGAAGTTGTGCCCCTCTTCCTGTGCTTTACAGGCGATTCTAACGTACCTCTTGAAATCTGTTTCCTGCTATTCTGCCTCGCATTCAAGTCCGCCTCGTTGCCTTCCCTCAACAGATTTTTGGACGATAGTTGGCCTTGATTACTCTGCCAGTTTGTGAATTGCTGTGCCCCTGAGCTCCATTTTTCAACTCGTTTTTTGTGAGCTGAACGCAAGTCCAAACATTTGGTTCAGGACCTCTACTGGTTCCCGGTGGGTGGCTGAGACTTTGGTGAATTCTTCTTCCTGCCGGGAAATTAGAGTGACATGTGCCCATCCAAATGCCTAACAGCTACTCTCTCATTGGTTCTCCCTCTTCCCTTTCCTCCTCTGCCAAATGGGCAACCTGTGTGAACCAGGAGCTTAAAGGGGCTGTCTCTCCAAGTTGGGAGATTGATAGTAAAGCTGTTGGAAAGTCAAACCGGAGCACCAGGAGAGGGACTCTTCGTTGAGTTTTAGAAACCTTTCGTATTCACAGTGTGTCCATTCTCTAGGTTTCCCGTACATGTTATAGCTGTAGTAATATTCCCTTCAACCTGGAGAGGTGGGACCCATGGAATGGTTGCCATGCATTATTGCTTTAAAGGGTCTGCATTTGCTCACCAAATCTCACCAATCCTCTCAGTCCCAAGTGTCCGGCCTCATGCCACATCCAGCTGTCATCGTAGATAGGGTCATTCCAGGTTGCATCAGAGACCCTGAAGGAATTGTAAAGAATTTCCCTGTTTCTTTGTTCTGTTTTTGAAATTCCTTTTTAGAGTGGGTTTGAGCTGATTCTCGCTGCCATGTTTATGCCAGTCTAGACACACTTGATTCCCTTATGGAGACATATCAATACATAGGTTTTAAGATTCTTACTAGTCAGATCTATTCCTCTGCGGGAAATATGGGGTTTTGAGTCCCTTTCACTGAGGAAGGTGTAGGTCTTGTCTATTCCATAGTTGGTTTTTGGAACAGTACCTGTGCTTATATCAAACTCTGGTTTGATGTATCACCCCACCTCTCCTTCCCCCTTAAGCAGGCATAAGAGTGTTTTCTAAATGTGAGACTCTGTTCTCTTTCCTAACTCAGTTCATGTGTTGCCATGTTTACAGGATCTTCCTAAGTGATATCTTATGATAAGTTTCTTTTTCTGTGTGACTTCTTTCACTTAGAATCATCGTACCTGAATCCACTCATTTTGCTGCTACTGGTCTTATGACATTGATTTCATGGCTGAGGGATATTCCATCGTACGTAAGTTCCACAATGTTTTGAACCATTTTTATATTTCCTGGGATATTTCAGGTGTACCCAGGTTGAGGTTCTTGTAAGCAGTGCAGCCCTCAATTTGGGGGTGGCTCTGTCTTATGGATTTTCAGTTTTCCCAAGGTATATTCCCTAGACTGGAAGTGCCCTTGGCTCTGTAGCTCTGTTGTTTACTTGTTTTAGGGAACACAATGCACTCCTCCAGTGAGGCAGTTGGCAACTTACATCCCGCCCATCAGCATAACAAGGCTCCCTGTTCTCCAGGGCCTGTCTTGCCTTTCTGGTTTTTACACATTTTGTGGATGTCCCTTTTGACCGTTGGGAAGTGATACTTCTTTGTAGTGCAGATTTGCATTGCCCGCTTGCTTGCTTGGCCAAAAAGGGCGTATGCGTTTTCTCCTGAATATATTCAGGAGAAAACGCATACGCCCTTTTTGGCCAAGTGCATCATTGTCGAAGTTGTGCCCCTCTTCCTGTGCTTTACAGGCGATTCTAACGTACCTCTTGAAATCTGTTTCCTGCTGTTCTGCCTCGCATTCAAGTCCGCCTCGTTGCCTTCCCTCAACAGATTTTTGGACGATAGTAGGCCTTGATTACTCTGCCAGTTTGTGAATTGCTGTGCCCCTGAGCTTCATTTTTCAACTCGTTTTTTGTGAGCTGAACGCAAGTCCAAACATTTGGTTCAGGAACTATACTGGTTCCCGGTGGGTGGCTGAGACTTTGGTGAATTCTTCTTCCTGCCGGGAAATTAGAGTGACATGTGCCCATCCAAATGCCTAACAGCTACTCTCTCATTGGTTCTCCCTCTTCCCTTTCTTCCTCTGCCAAATGGGCAACCTGTGTGAACCAGGAGCTTAAAGGGGCTGTCTCTCCAAGTTGGGAGATTGATAGTAAAGCAATTGGAAAGTCAAACCGGAGCACCAGGAGAGGGACACTTCGTTGAGTTTTAGAAACCTTTCGTATTCACAGTGTGTCCATTCTCTAGGTTTCCCGTACATGTTATACCTGTAGTAATATTCCCTTCAACCTGGAGAGTTGGGACCCATGGAATGGTTGCCATGCATTATTGCTTTAAAGGGTCTGCATTTGCTCACCCAATCTCACCAATCCTCTCAGTCCCAAGTGTCCAGCCTCATGACACATCCAGCTGTCATCGTAGATAGGGTCATTCCAGGTTGCATCAGAGACCCTGAAGGAATTGTAAAGAATTTCCCTGTTTCTTTGTTCTGTTTTTGAAATTCTTTTTGGAGTGGGTTTGAGCTGATTCTCGCTGCCATGTTTATGCCAGTCTAGACACACTTGATTCCCTTACGGAGACATATCAATACATAGGTTTTAAGATTCTTACTAGTCAGATCTATTCCTCTGCGGGAAATATGGGGTTTTGAGTCCCTTTCACTGAGGAAGGTGTAGGTCTTGTCTATTCCATAGTTGGTTTTTGGAACAGTACCTGTGCTTATATCAAACTCTGGTTTGATGCATCACCCCACCTCTCCTTCCCCCTTAAGCAGGCATAAGAGTGTTTTCTAAATGTGAGACTCTGTTCTCTTTCCTAACTCAGTTCATGTATAGCCATGTTTACAGGATCTTCCTAAGTGATATCTTATGATAAGTTTCTTTTTCTGTGTGACTTCTTTCACTTAGAATCATCGTACCTGAATCCACTCATTTTGCTGCTACTGGTCTTATGACATTGATTTCATGGCTGAGGGATATTCCATCGTACGTAAGTTCCACAATGTTTGGAACCATTTTTATATTTCCTGGGATATTTCAGGTGTACCTAGGTTGAGGTTCTTGTAAGCAGTGCAGCCCTCAATTTGGGGGTGGCTCTGTCTTATTGATTTTCAGTTCTCCCAAGGTATATTCCCTAGACTGGAAGTGCCCTTGGCTCTGTAGCTCTGTTGTTTACTTGTTTTAGGGAGCACAATGCACTCCTCCAGTGAGGCAGTTGGCAACTTACATCCTGCCCATCAGCATAACAAGGCTCCCATTTCGCCACGGCCTGTCTTGCCTTTCTGGTTTTTACACATTTTGTGGATGTCCCTTTTGACCCGTGGGAAGTGATACTTCTTTGTAGTGCAGATTTGCATTGCCCGCTTGCTTGCTTGGCCAAAAGGGCGTATGCGTGTTCTCCTGAATATATTCAGGAGAAAACGCATACGCCCTTTTTGGCCAAGTGCATCATTGTCGAAGTTGTGCCCCTCTTCCTGTGCTTTACAGGTGATTCCAACGTACCTCTTGAAATCTGTTTCCTGCTATTCTGCCTCGATTTCAAGTCCGCCTCGTTGCCTTACCTCAACAGATTTTTGGACGATTGTTGGCCTTGATTACTCTGCCTGTTTGTGAATTGCTGTACCCCTGAGCTCCATTTTCAAACTCGTTTTTTGTTAGCTGAACGCAAGTCCAAACTTTTGGTTCAGGACCTATACTGGTTCCCGGTGGGTGGCTGAGACTTTGGTTAATTCTTCTTCCTGCCGGGAAATTAGAGTGACATGTGCCCATCCAAATGCCTAACAGCGACTCTCTCATTGGTTCTCCCTCTTCCCTTTCCTCCTCTGCCAAATGGGCAACCTGTGTGAACCAGGAGCTTAAAGGGGCTGTCTCTCCAAGTTGGGAGATTTATAGTAAAGCAGTTGGAAAGTCAAACCAGAGCACCAGGAGAGGGACTCTTCGTTGAGTTTTAGAAACCTTTCGTATTCACAGTGTGTCCATTCTCTAGGTTTCCCGTACATGTTAAAGCTGTAGTAATATTCCCTTCAACCTGGAGAGTTGGGAATCATGGAATGGGTGCCATGCATTATTGCTATAAAGGGTCTGCCTTTGCTCACCCAATATCTCCAATCCTCTCAGTCCCAAGTGTCCAGCCTCATGCCACATCCAGCTGTCATTGTAGATAGGGTCATTCCAGGTTGCATCAGAGACCCTGAAGGAATTGTAAAGAATTTCCCTGTTTCTTTGTTCTGTTTTTGAAATTCCTTTTTAGAGTGGGTTTGAGCTGATTCTCGCTGCCATGTTTATGCCAGTCTAGACACACTTGATTCCCTTACGGAGACATATCAATACATAGGTTTTAAGATTCTTACTAGTCAGATCTATTCCTCTGCGGGAAATATGGGGTTTTGAGTCCCTTTCACTGAGGAAGGTGTAGGTCTTGTCTATTCCATAGTTGGTTTTTGGAACAGTACCTGTGCTTATATCAAACTCTGGTTTGATGCATCACCCCACCTCTCCTTCCCCCTTAAGCAGCCATAAGAGTGTTTTCTAAATGTGAGACTCTGTTCTCTTTCCTTACTCAGTTCATGTGTAGCCATGTTTACAGGATCTTCCTAAGTGATATCTTATGATAAGTTTCTTTTTCTGTGTAACTTCTTTCACTTAGAATCATCGTACCTGAATCCACTCATTTTGCTGCTACTGGTCTTATGACATTGATTTCATGGCTGAGGGATATTCCATCGTACGTAAGTTCCACAATGTTTTGAACCATTTTTATATTTCCTGGGATATTTCAGGTGTACCCAGGTTAAGGTTCTTGTAAGCAGTGCAGCCCTCAATTTGGGGGTGGCTCTGTCTTATGGATTTTCAGTTTTCCCAAGGTATATTCCCTAGACTGGAAGTGCCCTTGGCTCTGTAGCTCTGTTGTTTACTTGTTTTAGGGAACACAATGCACTCCTCCAGTGAGGCATTTGGCAACTTACATCCCGCCCATCAGCATAACAAGGCTCCCTGTTCTCCAGGGCCTGTCTTGCCTTTCTGGTTTTTACACATTTTGTGGATGTCCCTTTTGACCGTTGGGAAGTGATACTTCTTTGTAGTGCAGATTTGCATTGCCCGCTTGCTTGCTTGGCCAAAAAGGGCGTATGCGTTTTCTCCTGAATATATTCAGGAGAAAACGCATACGCCCTTTTTGGCCAAGTGCATCATTGTCGAAGTTGTGCCCCTCTTCCTGTGCTTTACAGGCGATTCTAACGTACCTCTTGAAATCTGTTTCCTGCTATTCTGCCTCGCATTCAAGTCCGCCTCGTTGCCTTCCCTCAACAGATTTTTGGACGATAGTTGGCCTTGATTACTCTGCCAGTTTGTGAATTGCTGTGCCCCTGAGCTCCATTTTTCAACTCGTTTTTTGTGAGCTGAACGCAAGTCCAAACATTTGGTTCAGGACCTCTACTGGTTCCCGGTGGGTGGCTGAGACTTTGGTTCATTCTTCTTCCTGCCGGGAAATTAGAGTGACATGTGCCCATCCAAATGCCTAACAGCTACTCTCTCATTGGTTCTCCCTCTTCCCTTTCCTCCTCTGCCAAATGGGCAACCTGTGTGAACCAGGAGCTTAAAGGGGCTGTCTCTCCAAGTTGGGAGATTGATAGTAAAGCTGTTGGAAAGTCAAACGGGAGCACCAGGAGAGGGACTCTTCGTTGAGTTTTAGAAACCTTTCATATTCACAGTGTGTCCATTCTCTAGGTTTCCCGTACATGTTATAGCTGTAGTAATATTCCCTTCAACCTGGAGAGGTGGGACCCATGGAATGGTTGCCATGCATTATTGCTTTAAAGGGTCTGCATTTGCTCACCCAATCTCACCAATCCTCTCAGTCCCAAGTGTCCAGCCTCATGCCACATCCAGCTGTCATCGTAGATAGGGTCATTCCAGGTTGCATCAGAGACCCTGAAGGAATTGTAAAGAATTTCCCTGTTTCTTTGTTCTGTTTTTGAAATTCCTTTTTAGAGTGGGTTTGAGCTGATTCTCGCTGCCATGTTTATGCCAGTCTAGACACACTTGATTCCCTTACGGAGACATATCAATACATAGGTTTTAAGATTCTTACTAGTCAGATCTATTCCTCTGCGGGAAATATGGGGTTTTGAGTCCCTTTCACTGAGGAAGGTGTAGGTCTTGTCTATTCCATAGTTGGTTTTTGGAACAGTACCTGTGCTTATATCAAACTCTGGTTTGATGCATCACCCCACCTCTCCTTCCCCCTTAAGCAGGCATAAGAGTGTTTTCTAAATGTGAGACTCTGTTCTCTTTCCTAACTCAGTTCATGTGTAGCCATGTTTACAGGATCTTCCTAAGTGATATCTTATGATAAGTTTCTTTTTCTGTGTGACTTCTTTCACTTAGAATCATCGTACCTGAATCCACTCATTTTGCTGCTACTGGTTTTATGACATTGATTTCATGGCTGAGGGATATTCCATCGTACGTAAGTTCCACAATGTTTTGAACCATTTTTATATTTCCTGGGATATTTCAGGTGTACCCAGGTTGAGGTTCTTGTAAGCAGTGCAGCCCTCAATTTGGGGGTGGCTCTGTCTTATGGATTTTCAGTTTTCCCAAGGTATATTCCCTAGACTGGAAGTGCCCTTGGCTCTGTAGCTCTGTTGTTTACTTGTTTTAGGGAACACAATGCACTCCTCCAGTGAGGCAGTTGGCAACTTACATCCCGCCCATCAGCATAACAAGGCTCCCTGTTCTCCAGGGCCTGTCTTGCCTTTCTGGTTTTTACACATTTTGTGGATGTCCCTTTTGACCGTTGGGAAGTGATACTTCTTTGTAGTGCAGATTTGCATTGCCCGCTTGCTTGCTTGGCCAAAAAGGGCGTATGCGTTTTCTCCTGAATATATTCAGGAGAAAACGCATACGCCCTTTTTGGCCAAGTGCATCATTGTCGAAGTTGTGCCCCTCTTCCTGTGCTTTACAGGCGATTCTAACGTACCTCTTGAAATCTGTTTCCTGCTATTCTGCCTCGCATTCAAGTCCACCTCGTTGCCTTCCCTCAACAGATTTTTGGACGATAGTTTGCCTTGATTACTCTGCCAGTTTGTGAATTGCTGTGCCCCTGAGCTCCATTTTTCAACTCGTTTTTTGTGAGCTGAACGCAAGTCCAAACATTTGGTTCAGGACCTATACTGGTTCCCGGTGGGTGGCTGAGACTTTGGTTAATTCTTCTTCCTGCCGGGAAATTAGAGTGACATGTGCCCATCCAAATGCCTAACAGCTACTCTCTCATTGGTTCTCCCTCTTCCCTTTCTTCCTCTGCCAAATGGGCAACCTGTGTGAACCAGGAGCTTAAAGGGGCTGTCTCTCCAAGTTGGGAGATTGATAGTTAAGCTGTTGGAAAGTCAAACCGGAGCACCAGGAGAGGGACTCTTCATTGAGATTTGGAAATCTTTCGTATTCACAGTGTGTCCATTCTCTAGGTTTCCCGTACATGTTAAAGCTGTAGTAATATTCCCTTCAACCTGGAGAGTTGGGACCCATGGAATGGTTGCCATGCATTATTGCTTTAAAGGGTCTGCATTTGCTCACCCAATCTCACCAATCCTCTCAGTCCCAAGTGTCCAGCCTCATGCCGCATCCAGCTGTCATCGTAGATAGGGTCATTCCAGGTTGCATCAGAGACCCTGAAGGAATTGTAAAGAATTTCCCTGTTTCTTTGTTCTGTTTTTGAAATTCCTTTTTAGAGTGGGTTTGAGCTGATTCTCGCTGCCATGTTTATGCCAGTCTAGACACACTTGATTCCCTTACGGAGACATATCAATACATAGGTTTTAAGATTCTTACTAGTCAGATCTATTCCTCTGCGGGAAATATGGGGTTTTGAGTCCCTTTCACTGAGGAAGGTGTAGGTCTTGTCTATTCCATAGTTGGCTTTTGGAACAGTACCTGTGCTTATATCAAACTCTGGTTTGATGCATCACCCCACCTCTCCTTCCCCCTTAAGCAGGCATAAGAGTTTTTTCTAAATGTGAGACTCTGTTCTCTTGCCTAACTCAGTTCATGTGTAGCCATGTTTACAGGATCTTCCTAAGTGATATCTTATGATAAGTTTCTTTTCCTGTGTGACTTCTTTCACTTAGAATCATCGTACCTGAATCCACTCATTTTGCTGCTACTGGTCTTATGACATTGATTTCATGGCTGAGTGATATTCCATCGTACGTAAGTTCCACAATGTTTTGAACCATTTTTATATTTCCTGGGATATTTCAGGTGTACCCAGGTTGAGGTTCTTGTAAGCAGTGCAGCCCTCAATTTGGGGGTGGCTCTGTCTTGTGGATTTTCAGTTTTCCCAAGGTATATTCCCTAGACTGGAAGTGCCCTTGGCTCTGTAGCTCTGTTGTTTACTTGTTTTAGGGAACACAATGCACTCCTCCAGTGAGGCAGTTGGCAACTTACATCCCGCCCATCAGCATAACAAGGCTCCCTGTTCTCCAGGTCCTGTCTTGCCTTTCTGGTTTTTACACATTTTGTGGATGTCCCTTTTGACCGGTGGGAAGTGATACTTCTTTGTAGTGCAGAGTTGCATTGCCCGCTTGCTTGCTTGGCCAAAAAGGGCGTATGCGTTTTCTCCTGAATATATTCAGGA
The DNA here is from genome assembly GCF_964341445.2 of Mesoplodon mirus. Classification (NCBI taxonomy): domain Eukaryota; kingdom Metazoa; phylum Chordata; class Mammalia; order Artiodactyla; family Ziphiidae; genus Mesoplodon; species Mesoplodon mirus. Next base: position 118,355,083 of record NC_138984.1, read on the forward strand.
GAAAACGCATACGCCCTTTTTGGCCAAGTGCATCACTGTCGAAGTTGTGCCCCTCTTCCTGTGCTTTACAGGCGATTCTAACGTACCTCTTGAAATCTGTTTCCTGCTATTCTGCCTCGCATTCAAGTCCGCCTCGTTGCCTTCCCTCAACAGATTTTTGGACGATAGTTGGCCTTGATTACTCTGCCAGTTTGTGAATTGCTGTGCCCCTGAGCTCCATTTTTCAACTCGTTTTTTGTGAGCTGAACGCAAGTCCAAACATTTGGTTCAGGACCTATACTGGTTCCCGGTGGGTGGCTGAGACTTTGGTTAATTCTTCTTCCTGCCGGGAAATTAGAGTGACATGTGCCCATCCAAATGCCTAACAGCTACTCTCTCATTGGTTCTCCCTCTTCCCTTTCTTCCTCTGCCAAATGGGCAACCTGTGTGAACCAGGAGCTTAAACGGGCTGTTTCTCCAAGTTGGGAGATTGATAGTTAAGCTGTTGGAAAGTCAAACCGGAGCACCAGGAGAGGGACTCTTCGTTGAGTTTTAGAAACTTTTCGTATTCACAGTGTGTCCATTCTCTAGGTTTCCCGTACATGTTAAAGCTGTAGTAATATTCCCTTCAACCTGGAGAGTTGGGACCCATGGAATGGTTGCCATGCATTATTGCTTTAAAGGGTCTGCATTTGCTCACCCAATCTCACCAATCCTCTCAGTCCCAAGTGTCCAGCCTCATGCCGCATCCAGCTGTCATCGTAGATAGGGTCATTCCAGGTTGCATCAGAGACCCTGAAGGAATTGTAAAGAATTTCCCTGTTTCTTTGTTCTGTTTTTGAAATTCCTTTTTAGAGTGGGTTTGAGCTGATTCTCGCTGCCATGTTTATGCCAGTCTAGACACACTTGATTCCCTTACGGAGACATATCAATACATAGGTTTTAAGATTCTTACTAGTCAGATCTATTCCTCTGCGGGAAATATGGGGTTTTGAGTCCCTTTCACTGAGGAAGGTGTAGGTCTTGTCTATTCCATAGTTGGTTTTTGGAACAGTACCTGTGCTTATATCAAACTCTGGTTTGATGCATCACCCCACCTCTCCTTCCCCCTTAAGCAGGCATAAGAGTGTTTTCTAAATGTGAGACTCTGTTCTCTTTCCTAACTCAGTTCATGTGTAGCCATGTTTACAGGATCTTCCTAAGTGATATCTTATGATAAGTTTCTTTTTCTGTGTGACTTCTTTCACTTAGAATCATCGTACCTGAATCCACTCATTTTGCTGCTACTGGTCTTATGACATTGATTTCATGGCTGAGGGATATTCCATCGTACGTAAGTTCCACAATGTTTTGAACCATTTTTATATTTCCTGGGATATTTCAGGTGTACCCAGGTTGAGGTTCTTGTAAGCAGTGCAGCCCTCAATTTGGGGGTGGCTCTGTCTTATGGATTTTCAGTTTTCCCAAGGTATATTCCCTAGACTGGAAGTGCCCTTGGCTCTGTAGCTCTGTTGTTTACTTGTTTTAGGGAACACAATGCACTCCTCCAGTGAGGCAGTTGGCAACTTACATCCCGCCCATCAGCATAACAAGGCTCCCTGTTCTCCAGGGCCTGTCTTGCCTTTCTGGTTTTTACACATTTTGTGGATGTCCCTTTTGACCGGTGGGAAGTGATACTTCTTTGTAGTGCAGATTTGCATTGCCCGCTTGCTTGCTTGGCCAAAAAGGGCGTATGCGTTTTCTCCTGAATATATTCAGGAGAAAACGCATACGCCCTTTTTGGCCAAGTGCATCATTGTCGAAGTTGTGCCCCTCTTCCTGTGCTTTACAGGCGATTCTAACGTACCTCTTGAAATCTGTTTCCTGCTATTCTGCCTCGCATTCAAGTCCGCCTCGTTGCCTTCACTCAACAGATTTTTGGACGATAGTTGGCCTTGATTACTCTGCCAGTTTGTGAATTGCTGTGCCCCTGAGCTCCATTTTCCAACTCGTTTTTTGTGAGCTGAACGCAAGTCCAAACATTTGGTTCAGGACCTATACTGGTTCCCGGTGGGTGGCTGATACTTTGGTGAATTCTTCTTCCTGCCGGGAAATTAGAGTGACATGTGCCCATCCAAATGCCTAACAGCTACTCTCTCATTGGTTCTCCCTCTTCCCTTTCCTCCTCTGCCAAATGGGCAACCTGTGTGAACCAGGAGCTTAAAGGGGCTGTCTCTCCAAGTTGGGAGATTGATAGTAAAGCTGTTGGAAAGTCAAACGGGAGCACCAGGAGAGGGACCCTTCGTTGAGTTTTAGAAACCTTTCGTATTCACAGTGTGTCCATTCTCTAGGTTTCCCGTACATGTTATAGCTGTAGTAATATTCCCTTCAACCTGGAGAGGTGGGACCCATGGAATGGTTGCCATGCATTATTGCTTTAAAGGGTCTGCATTTGCTCACCCAATCTCACCAATCCTCTCAGTCCCAAGTGTCCAACCTCATGCCACATCCAGCTGTCATTGTAGATAGGGTCATTCCAGGTTGCATCAGAGACCCTGAAGGAATTGTAAAGAATTTCCCTGTTTCTTTGTTCTGTTTTTGAAATTCCTTTTTAGAGTGGGTTTGAGCTGATTCTCGCTGCCATGTTTATGCCAGTCTAGACACACTTGATTCCCTTACGGAGACATATCAATACATAGGTTTTAAGATTCTTACTAGTCAGATCTATTCCTCTGCGGGAAATATGGGGTTTTGAGTCCCTTTCACTGAGGAAGGTGTAGGTCTTGTCTATTCCATAGTTGGTTTTTGGAACAGTACCTGTGCTTATATCAAACTCTGGTTTGATGCATCACCCCACCTCTCCTTCCCCCTTAAGCAGGCATAAGAGTGTTTTCTAAATGTGAGACTCTGTTCTCTTTCCTAACTCAGTTCATGTGTAGCCATGTTTACAGGATCTTCCTAAGTGATATCTTATGATAAGTTTCTTTTTCTGTGTGACTTCTTTCACTTAGAATCATCGTACCTGAATCCACTCATTTTGCTGCTACTGGTTTTATGACATTGATTTCATGGCTGAGGGATATTCCATCGTACGTAAGTTCCACAATGTTTTGAACCATTTTTATATTTCCTGGGATATTTCAGGTGTACCCAGGTTGAGGTTCTTGTAAGCAGTGCAGCCCTCAATTTGGGGGTGGCTCTGTCTTATGGATTTTCAGTTTTCCCAAGGTATGTTCCCTAGACTGGAAGTGCCCTTGGCTCTGTAGCTCTGTTGTTTACTTGTTTTAGGGAACACAATGCACTCCTCCAGTGAGGCAGTTGGCAACTTACATCCCGCCCATCAGCATAACAAGGCTCCCTGTTCTCCAGGGCCTGTCTTGCCTTTCTGGTTTTTACACATTTTGTGGATGTCCCTTTTGACCGGTGGGAAGTGATACTTCTTTGTAGTGCAGATTTACATTGCCCGCTTGCTTGCTTGCCCAAAAAGGGCATATGCGTTTTCTCCTGAATATATTCAGGAGAAAACGCATATGCCCTTTTTGGCCAAGTGCATCATTGTCGAAGTTGTGCCCCTCTTCCTGTGCTTCAAAGGTGATTCCAACGTACCTCTTGAAATCTGTTTCCTGCTATTCTGCCTCGATTTCAAGTCCGCCTCGTTGCCTTCCCTCAACAGATTTTTGGACGATTGTTGGCCTTGATTACTCTGCCTGTTTGTGAATTGCTGTGCCCCTGAGCTCCATTTTCAAACTCGTTTTTTGTGAGCTGAACGCAAGTCCAAACTTTTGGTTCAGGACCTATACTGGTTCCCGGTGGGTGGCTGAGACTTTGGTTAATTCTTCTTCCTGCCGGGAAATTAGAGTGACATGTGCCCATCCAAATGCCTAACAGCTACTCTCTCATTGGTTCTCCCTCTTCCCTTTCCTCCTCTGCCAAATGGGCAACCTGTGTGAACCAGGAGCTTAAAGGGGCTGTCTCTCCAAGTTGGGAGATTGATAGTAAAGCTGTTGGAAAGTCAAACGGGAGCACCAGGAGAGGGACCCTTCGTTGAGTTTTAGAAACCATTCGTATTCACAGTGTGTCCATTCTCTAGGTTTCCCGTACATGTTATAGCTGTAGTAATATTCCCTTCAACCTGGAGAGGTGGGACCCATGGAATGGTTGCCATGCATTATTGCTTTAAAGGGTCTGCATTTGCTCACCCAATCTCAACAATCCTCTCAGTCCCAAGTGTCCAACCTCATGCCACATCCAGCTGTCATTGTAGATAGGGTCATTCCAGGTTGCATCAGAGACCCTGAAGGAATTGTAAAGAATTTCCCTGTTTCTTTGTTCTGTTTTTGAAATTCCTTTTTAGAGTGGGTTTGAGCTGATTCTCGCTGCCATGTTTATGCCAGTCTAGACACACTTGATTCCCTTACGGAGACATATCAATACATAGGTTTTAAGATTCTTACTAGTCAGATCTATTCCTCTGCGGGAAATATGGGGTTTTGAGTCCATTTCACTGAGGAAGGTGTAGGTCTTGTCTATTCCATAGTTGGTTTTTGGAACAGTACCTGTGCTTATATCAAACTCTGGTTTGATGCATCACCCCACCTCTCCTTCCCCCTTAAGCAGGCATAAGAGTGTTTTCTAAATGTCAGACTCTGTTCTCTTTCCTAACTCAGTTCATGTGTAGCCATGTTTACAGGATCTTCCTAAGTGATATCTTATGATAAGTTTCTTTTTCTGTGTGACTTCTTTCACTTAGAATCATCGTACCTGAATCCACTCATTTTGCTGCTACTGGTTTTATGACATTGATTTCATGGCTGAGGGATATTCCATCGTACGTAAGTTCCACAATGTTTTGAACCATTTTTATATTTCCTGGGATATTTCAGGTGTACCCAGGTTGAGGTTCTTGTAAGCAGTGCAGCCCTCAATTTGGGGGTGGCTCTGTCTTATGGATTTTCAGTTTTCCCAAGGTATATTCCCTAGACTGGAAGTGCCCTTGGCTCTGTAGCTCTGTTGTTTACTTGTTTTAGGGAACACAATGCACTCCTCCAGTGAGGCAGTTGGCAACTTACATCCCGCCCATCAGCATAACAAGGCTCCCTGTTCTCCAGGGCCTGTCTTGCCTTTCTGGTTTTTACACATTTTGTGGATGTCCCTTTTGACCGGTGGGAAGTGATACTTCTTTGTAGTGCAGATTTGCATTGCCCGCTTGCTTGCTTGGCCAAAAAGGGCATATGCGTTTTCTCGTGAATATATTCAGGAGAAAACGCATACGCCCTTTTTGGCCAAGTGCATCATTGTCGAAGTTGTGCCCCTCTTCCTGTGCTTCAAAGGTGATTCCAACGTACCTCTTGAAATCTGTTTCCTGCTATTCTGCCTCGATTTCAAGTCCGCCTCGTTGCCTTCCCTCAACAGATTTTTGGACGATTGTTGGCCTTGATTACTCTGCCTGTTTGTGAATTGCTGTGCCCCTGAGCTCCATTTTCAAACTCGTTTTTTGTGAGCTGAACGCAAGTCCAAACTTTTGGTTCAGGACCTATACTGGTTCCCGGTGGGTGGCTGAGACTTTGGTTAATTCTTCTTCCTGCCGGGAAATTAGAGTGACATGTGCCCATCCAAATGCCTAACAGCTACTCTCTCATTGGTTCTCCCTCTTCCCTTTCCTCCTCTGCCAAATGGGCAACCTGTGTGAACCAGGAGCTTAAAGGGGCTGTCTCTCCAAGTTGGGAGATTGATAGTAAAGCTGTTGGAAAGTCAAACGGGAGCACCAGGAGAGGGACCCTTCGTTGAGTTTTAGAAACCTTTCGTATTCACAGTGTGTCCATTCTCTAGGTTTCCCGTACATGTTATAGCTGTAGTAATATTCCCTTCAACCTGGAGAGGTGGGACCCATGGAATGGTTGCCATGCATTATTGCTTTAAAGGGTCTGCATTTGCTCACCCAATCTCACCAATCCTCTCAGTCCCAAGTGTCCAGCCTCATGCCACATCCAGCTGTCATCGTAGATAGGGTCATTCCAGGTTGCATCAGAGACCCTGAAGGAATTGTAAAGAATTTCCCTGTTTCTTTGTTCTGTTTATGAAATTCCTTTTTAGAGTGGGTTTGAGCTGATCCTCGCTGCCATGTTTATGCCAGTCTAGACACACTTGATTCCCTTACGGAGACATATCAATACATGGGTTTTAAGATTCTTACTAGTCAGATCTATTCCTCTGCGGGAAATATGGGGTTTTGAGTCCCTTTCACTGAGGAAGGTGTAGGTCTTGTCTATTCCATAGTTGGTTTTTGGAACAGTACCTGTGCTTATATCAAACTCTGGTTTGATGCATCCCCCCACCTCTCCTTCCCCCTTAAGCAGGCATAAGAGTGTTTTCTAAATGTGAGACTCTGTTCTCTTTCCTAACTCAGTTCATGTGTAGCCATGTTTACAGGATCTTCCTAAGTGATATCTTATGATAAGTTTCTTTTTCTGTGTGACTTCTTTCACTTAGAATCATCGTACCTGAATCCACTCATTTTGCTGCTACTGGTCTTATGACATTGATTTCATGGCTGAGGGATATTCCATCGTACGTAAGTTCCACAATGTTTTGAACCATTTTTATATTTCCTGGGATATTTCAGGTGTACCCAGGTTGAGGTTCTTGTAAGCAGTGCAGCCCTCAATTTGGGGGTGGCTCTGTCTTATGGATTTTCAGTTTTCCCAAGGTATATTCCCTAGACTGGAAGTGCCCTTGGCTCTGTAGCTCTGTTGTTTACTTGTTTTAGGGAACACAATGCACTCCTCCAGTGAGGCAGTTGGCAACTTACATCCCGCCCATCAGCATAACAAGGCTCCCTGTTCTCCAGGGCCTGTCTTGCCTTTCTGGTTTTTACACATTTTGTGGATGTCCCTTTTGACCGGTGGGAAGTGATACTTCTTTGTAGTGCAGATTTGCATTGCCCGCTTGCTTGCTTGGCCAAAAAGGGCGTATGCGTTTTCTCCTGAATATATTCAGGAGAAAACGCATACGCCCTTTTTGGCCAAGTGCATCATTGTCGAAGTTGTGCCCCTCTTCCTGTGCTTTACAGGAGATTCTAACGTACCTCTTGAAATCTGTTTCCTGCTATTCTGCCTCACATTCAAGTCCGCCTCATTGCCTTCCCTCAACAGATTTTTGGACGATAGTTGGCCTTGATTACTCTGCCAGTTTGTGAATTGCTGTGCCCCTGAGCTCCATTTTTCAACTCGTTTTTTGTGAGCTGAACGCAAGTCCAAACATTTGGTTCAGGACCTATACTGGTTCCCGGTGGGTGGCTGAGACTTTGGTTAATTCTTCTTCCTGCCGGGAAATTAGAGTGACATGTGCCCATCCAAATGCCTAACAGCTACTCTCTCATTGGTTCTCCCTCTTCCCTTTCCTCCTCTGCCAAATGTGCAACCTGTGTGAACCAGGAGCTTAAAGGGGCTGTCTCTCCAAGTTGGGAGATTGATAGTAAAGCTGTTGGAAAGTCAAACCGGAGCACCAGGAGAGGGACTCTTCGTTGAGTTTTAGAAACCTTTCGATTCACAGTGTTTCCATTCTCTAGGTTTCCCGTACATGTTATAGCTGTAGTAATATTCCCTTCAACCTGGAGAGGTGGGACCCATGGAATGGTTGCCATGCATTATTGCTTTAAAGGGTCTGCATTTGCTCACCCAATCTCACCAATCCTCTCAGTCCCAAGTGTCCAGCCTCATGCCACATCCAGCTGTCATCGTAGATAGGGTCATTCCAGGTTGCATCAGAGACCCTGAAGGAATTGTAAAGAATTTCCCTGTTTCTTTGTTCTGTTTTTGAAATTCCTTTTTAGAGTGGGTTTGAGCTGATTCTCGCTGCCATGTTTATGCCAGTCTAGACACACTTGATTCCCTTACGGAGACATATCAATACATAGGTTTTAAGATTCTTACTAGTCAGATCTATTCCTCTGCGGGAAATATGGGGTTTTGAGTCCCTTTCACTGAGGAAGGTGTAGGTCTTGTCTATTCCATAGATGGTTTTTGGAACAGTACCTGTGCTTATATCAAACTCTGGTTTGATGCATCACCCCACCTCTCCTTCCCCCTTAAGCAGGCATAAGAGTGTTTTCTAAATGTGAGACTCTGTTCTCTTGCCTAACTCAGTTCATGTGTAGCCATGTTTACAGGATCTTCCTAAGTGATATCTTATGATAAGTTTCTTTTTCTGTGTGACTTCTTTCACTTAGAATCATCGTACCTGAATCCACTCATTTTGCTGCTACTGGTCTTATGACATTGATTTCATGGCTGAGTGATATTCCATCGTACGTAAGTTCCACAATGTTTTGAACCATTTTTATATTTCCTGGGATATTTCAGGTGTACCCAGGTTGAGGTTCTTGTAAGCAGTGCAGCCCTCAATTTGGGGGTGGCTCTGTCTTATTGATTTTCAGTTTTCCCAAGGTATATTCCCTAGACTGGAAGTGCCCTTGGCTCTGTAGCTCTGTTGTTTACTTGTTTTAGGGAACACAATGCACTCCTCCAGTGAGGCAGTTGGCAACTTACATCCCGACCATCAGCATAACAAGGCTCCCTGTTCTCCAGGGCCTGTCTTGTCTTTCTGGTTTTTACACATTTTGTGGATATCCCTTTTGACCCGTGGGAAGTGATACTTCTTTGTAGTGCAGATTTGCATTGCCCGCTTGCTTCCTTGGCCAAAATGGGCGTATGCGTTTTCTCCTGAATATATTTAGGAGAAAACGCATACGCCCTTTTTGGCCAAGTGCATCATTTTCGAAGTTGTGCCCCTCCTACTATGCTTTACATGCGACGACCACCCTGGCTGGCCTGCAGGCACCAAGTTGGCCTGCGTGCTGTCGCTGGTGTGGCTCCACGGTCCTTCCTCTAGGCTTTCAAGCCCTTGTACATATTCAGGTGTTTTACCTGGAAATGGTGGGAAAAGTTCAGCAGCAGCTGGCCTGTGGCTCAGTTCACGTTTACTCACAGATGCCTCGGCACGGTCCCCCAGCTTTGCAATGAGGACGCTCCTTGCGTGGGGGGTGGGTTGCTGGCTGTATGGGAGATGATTCCCCACCTCTGACCAATTTCAGAATTGTTTACCACTGGAGCAAGTGCCCTGCTAGGGTTTTCCTGTGTATAACTGGTGGGTTCAGGTTTTTTTTTTTTTCTTTTATGGTTCAAGTTAGATTTTATTCCTCTTTTATGTATTTGTAGATATAAGCATGGAAATAATTCTTTCCTATAAATACATCTGTGTGACGAGAAGAATTTTTTTCTGTTTTATTTTTAAATTTTATTTTTTAAAATTTTGAAATTTAATTTTATTTATGTTTTTAAACAGCACATTATTATTAGTTATGTATTTTATGAATATACGTGTATACAGGTCAATCCCTATCTCTCAACTCATCCCACCACCACCACCCCATGGCTTCCCACACTTGGTGTCCATACGTTTGTTCTCTACCTATGTGTCTCTATTTCTTCCCTGCAAACCAGTTCATCTGTACCATTTTTAGGCTCCACATATATGCATTAATATACAATATTTGTTTTCCTCTTTCTGACTTACTTCATTCTGTATGACAGTCTCTCGATCCATCGATGTCTCTACAAATGACCCAGTTTCATTCCTTTTAATGGCCGAGTAATATTCCATTTTATATATGTACCACATCTTTATCCATTCATCTGTCTGTGGGCATTTAGGTTGCTTCCATTACCTGGCTATTGTAAATAGTGCTGCAACGAACACTGTGGTGAATGTGCCTTTTTGAAATACGGTTTTCTCTGGGTATATGCCCAGAAGTGGGATTGGTGGATCAGATGGTAATTCGATTTCTAATATTTTTAAGGAAACTCCATACTGTTCTCCATAGTGACTGTATCAATTTACTTTCCCACCAATAGTGGAAGAGGGCTCCTTTTGTCCACACCCTCCCCGAATTGGTTGTTTGTAGATTTTCTGATGATGCCGATTCTAACAGGTGTGAGGTGAAACCTCATTGTAGTTTTGATTTGTATTTCTCTAATAATTAGTGCTGTTGAGCAGCTTTTCATGTGCGTCTTGGCCATCTCTGTGTCTCCTTTGAAGAAACGTCTCTTTAGATCTTCTGCCCATTTTTTTGGGTTGTTTGTTTTTTTAATATTAAGCTGCATGAGCTGTTTATATATATTGGAGATTAAACCTCTGTCCATTGATTCGTCTGCAACGATTTTCGCCAATTCTGAGGGATGCTTTTTTCCATTCCCGTTTTTTTTAACAAAAAAGGAAAGAAAGGAAAAGAAGCAGAACACTAATGTGCGTAAAATATGCCTTTTGAAACGGTCGTTTTGAAATATGGACGTCCTTTGAATATTTTGGTCGATATGTGACCCCAGGATTTGTTTTCAGGGCAGGTGTCATTTACAGGCCTGCAATGATTTTGAATATCAACTGACCATTAGCGTTGGGATTAAAGCTGCTGTTGTGTGAAACGGCCACAAGGTGGCAGCAGTTCACCCTTACCAAATCTGGTTACTAGGGCAAGAGAGCCTCAGTGGAAGTGATGTTCTAGATTGGAGTTTAGAATGGAATGTGCCAGGAGAAAGCCCCTCACGTTTGTCTCACTACTTCTTGTTCGTGTTTTTAATTTAATTTTTTATTTTTTATTACAACAAGTTTGATTACAATGTTTGGCTTGTTGTAGGTGTGGAAGATGTGGTTCTTTTACACATATAGACATGTCTGTACTTCCTGGGATCCTTTTCCCATGTACGTTATGACAGAATGTTGAGTAGTCCTCTCTTGGTATTCTGTAGGTCTTTGGTGATTATATATGTCACCTGTGTTTGTATATGTCTGTTAACCCCGATATCGTAATGAAACCAATCCTCACACCTTTCCATTGGTGAACCATAAGTCTGTTTAATGAATCTGTGATTGCCCTTCTCCGTGGAAATATCTTCCCTGGTATTCATTTTTAGGTAACACCTATAAGTGATATGATATGATATGTGTCTTTCACTTTCTGACTTACTACAAGTCACGTGATTACTTCTAGACTCATCTACGGTGCAGCAAATGGCATTGTGTCCTTTTTTCCCTTGGCTTCTCTTCTGCCTTAGCGGGGTCCATTTTCAACAATGTGATTCCCTGAGGGTTGTGGATTAGCTGACCTGGGCAGCCTTACCCTGCCGGCCCGCCCTCCCCAGGTGTGCCTCGTTGAGGTCAATATAAAGAGCGCGCCAGGCAGCAATAGCCCCTGAAGCTGTGCCTGACTCCATATTCTCTGCCCCGTCAGCAGTCTCGGGGCTGTGCTGGTGGGAGGGTGTGAGGGGCCACAGCTTTGTGGGTGGCCCGGTGTGAGTGGGGTTCTGCTGGCCTTTCTGCAGGAGTTGCCAGGCTGCCGCCTGTAAAGAAGAGGTTGTGTCACCCATACCTTCCGCTGGAATTTCTCTCCGGACAGAGGTGAGGAAGGAAAAAAGCAGTGGGGGCCGGGACAGGAGGGGTATCTCAGGCAGGGCAATGGAAAGCTTCTGGAAGAGCGCCTGGGGACAGGACCACACTGGCTGGCCTGCAGGCACCAAGTTGGCCTGCGTGCTGTCGCTGGTGTGGCTCCACGGTCCTTCCACTACGCTTTCAAGCCCTTGTACATATTCAGGTGTTTTACCTGGAAAGGGTGGGAACAGTTCAGCAGCAGCTGGCCTGGGGCTCAGCTCACGTTTACTCACAGATGTCTCGGCACGGTCCCCAAGCTTTGCAATGAGGACGCTCCTTGCGTGGGGGGTGGGTTGCTGGCTGTATGGGAGATGGTTCCCCACCTCTGACCAATTTCAGAATTGTTTACCGCTGGAGCAAGTGCCATGATAGGGTTTTCCTCTGTATAACTCGTTGGTTCACTTTTTTTTTCTTTTATCGTTCAAGTTAGATTTTATTCCTCTTTTATGTATTTATAGATATAAGCATGGAAATAATTCATTCCTATAAATACATCTGTGTGACGGGAAGAACTTTTTTCTGTTTTATTTTTAAATTTTATTTTTTAAAATTTTGAAATTTAATTTTATTTATATTTTTAAAGAGCACGTTATTATTAGTTATGTATTTTATGCATATACATGTATATAGGTCAATCCCAATCTCCCATCTCATCCCACCAACACCACCCCATGGCTTCCCACACTTGGTGTCCATACGTTTGTTCTCTACCTCTGTGTCTCTATTTCTTCCCTGCAAACCAGTTCATCTGTACCATTTTTTAGGCTCCACTTATATGCATTAATATACAATATTTGTTTTCCTCTTTCTGACTTACTTCATTCTGTATAACAGTCTCTCCATCCATCGATGTCTCTACAAATGACTCAGTTTCATTCCTTTTTATGGCCGAGTAATATTCCATTTTATATATGTACCACATCTTTATCCATTCATTTGTCTGTGGGCATATTGGTTGCTTCCATTACTTGGCTAATGTAAATAGTGTTGCAACGAACATTGTGGTGAATGTGCCTTTTTGATTTACGGTTTTTCTGGGTATATGCCCAGAAGTAGGATTGCTGGATCAGATGGTAATTCTATTTCTAGTTTTTTTAAGGAAACTCCATACTGTTCTCCATAGTGACTGTATCAATTTACTTTCCCACCAATAGTGGAAGAGGGCTCCTTTTGTCCACACCCTCCCCGAATTGGTTGTTTGTAGATTTTCTGATGATGCCGATTCTAACAGGTGTGAGGTGATACCTCATTGTAGTTTTGGTTTGCATTTCTCTAATAATTATTGCTGTTGAGCAGCTTTTCATGTGCGTCTTGGCCATCTCTGTGTCTCCTTTGAAGAAACGTCTCTTTAGATCTTCTGCCCATTTTTTTGGGTTGTTTGTTTTTTTAATATTAAGCTGCATGAGCTGTTTATATATATTGGAGATTAAACCTCTGTCCATTGATTCGTCTGCAACGATTTTCGCCCATTCTGAGGGATGCCTTTTTCCATTCCCGTGTTTTTTAACAAAAAAGGAAAGAAAGGAAAAGAAGCAGAACACTAATGTGCGTAAAATATGCCTTTTGAAACGGTCGTTTTGAAATATGGACGTCCTTTGAATTTTTTGGTCGATATGTGACCCCAGGATTTGTTTTCAGGGCAGGTGTCATTTACAGGCCTGCAATGATTTTGAATATCAACTGACCATTAGCACTGGGATTAAAGCTGCTGTTGTGTGAAACGGCCACAAGGTGGCAGCAGTTCTCCCTTACCAAATCTGGTTATTAGGGCAAGAGTGCCTCAGTGGAAGTGGTGTTCTAGATTGGACTTTAGAATGGAATGTGCCAGGAGAAAGCCCCTCAAGTTTGTCTAACTACTTCTTGTTCGTGTTTTTAATTTAATTTTTTATTTTTTATTACAACAAGTTTGATTACAATGTTTGGCTTGTTGTAGGTGTGGAAGATGTGGTTCTTTTACTCATATACAGATGTCTGTTCTTCCTGGGATCCTTTTCCCATGTATGTTATGACAGAATATTGAGTAGTCCTCTCTTGGTATTCTGTAGGTCTTTGGTGATTATATATGTCACCTGTGTTTGTATATGTCTGTTAACCCCGATATCGTAATGAAACCAATCCTCACACCTTTCCATTGGTGAACCATAAGTCTGTTTAATGAATCTGTGATTGCCCATCTCCGTGGAAATATCTGCCCTGGTATCCATTTTTAGGTAACACCTATAAGTGATATGATGTGATATGTGTCTTCCACTTTCTGACTTACTACAAGTCACGTGATTACTTCTAGACTCATCTACGGTGCTGCAAATGGCATTGTGTCCTTTTTTCCCTTGGCTTCTCTTCTGCCTTAGCGGGGTCCATTTTCAACAATCTGATTCCCTGAGGGTTGTGGATTAGCTGACCTGGGCAGCCTTACCCTGCCGGCCCGCCCTCCCCAGGTGTGCCTCGTTGAGGTCAATATAAACAGCGCTCCAGGCAGCAATAGCCCCTGAAGCTGAGCCTGACTCCATATTCTCTGCCCCGTCAGCAGTCTCGGGGCTGTGCTGGTGGGAGGGAGTGAGGGGCCACAGCTTTCTGGGTGGCCCGGTGTGAGTGAGTTTCTGCTGGCCTTTCTGCAGGAGTTGCCAGGCTGCCGCCTGTAAATAAGAGGTTGTGTCACCCATACCTTCCGCTGGAATTTCTCTCCGGACAGAGGTGAGGAAGGAAAAAAGCAGTGGGGGCCGGGACAGGAGGTATATCTCAGGCAGGGCAATGGAAAGCTTCTGGAAGAGCGCCTGGGGACAGGACCACCCTGGCTGGCCTGCAGGCACCAAGTTGGCCTGCGTGCTGTCGCTGGTGTGGCTCTACGGTCCTTCCACTTGGCTTTCAAGCCCTTGTACATATTCAGGTGTTTTACCTGGAAAGGGTGGGAACAGTTCAGCAGCAGCTGGCCTGGGGCTCAGCTCACGTTTACTCACAGATGCCTCGGCACGGTCCCCAAGCTTTGCAATGAGGTCGCTCCTTGCGTGGGGGGTGGGTTAATGGCTGTATGGGAGATGCTTCCCCACCTATGACCAATATCTTAATTGTTTACCACTGGAGCAAGGGCCCTGATAGGGTTTTCCTCTGTATAACTCGTGGGTTCAGGTTTTTTTTTCTTTTATGGTTAAAGTTAGATTTTATTCCTCTTTTATGTATTTATAGATATAAGCATGGAAATAATTCATTCCTATAAATACATCTGTGTGACGGGAAGAACTTTTTATGTTTTATTTTTAAATTTTATTTTTTTAAATTTTGAAATTTAATTTTATTTATTTTTTTATACAGCACATTATTATTAGTTATGTATTTTATGCATATACATGTACACAGGTCAATCCCAAACTCCCAACTCATCCCACCACCTCCACCCCATGGCTTCCCACACTTGGTGTCCATACGTTTGTTCTCTACCTCTGTGTCTCTATTTCTTCCCTGCAAACCAGTTCATCTGTACCATTTTTAGGCTCCACATATATGCATTAATATACAATATTTGTTTTCCTCTTTCTGACTTTCTTCATTCTGTATGACAGTCTCTCGATCCATCGATGTCTCTACAAATGACCCAGTTTCATTCCTTTTTATGGCCGAGTAATATTCCATTTCATATATGTACCACATCTTTATCCATTCATCGGTCTGTGGGCAATTAGGTTGCTTCCATTACCTGGCTATTGTAAATAGTGCTGCAACGAACATTGTGGTGAATGTGCCTTTTTGAAATACGGTTTTCTCTGGGTATATGCCCAGAAGTGGGATTGCTGGATCAGATGGTAATTCTATTTCTAGTTTTTTTAAGGAAACTCCATACTGTTCTCCATAGTGACTGTATCAATTTACATTCCCACCAATAGTGGAAGAGGGCTCCTTTTGTCCACACCCTCCCCAGAATTGGTTGTTTGTAGATTTTCTGATGATGCCGATTCTTACAGGTGTGAGGTGAAACCTCATTGTACATTTGATTTGTATTTCTCTAATAATTAGTGCTGTTGAGCAGCTTTTCATGTGCGTCTTAGCCATCTCTGTGTCTCCTTTGAAGAAACGTCTCTTTAGATCTTCTGCCCATTTTTTTTGGTTTGTTTGTTTTTCTAATATTAAGCTGCATGAGCTGTTTATATATATTGGAGATTAAACCTCTGTCCATTGATTCGTCTGCAACGATTTTCGCCCATTCTGAGGGATGCTTTTTTCCATTCCCGCTTTTTTTAACAAAAAAAGGAAAGAAAGGAAAAGAAGCAGAACACTAATGTGCGTAAAATATGCCTTTTGAAACGGTCGTTTTGAAATATGGACGTCCTTTGAATATTTTGGTCGATATGTGACCCCAGGATTTGTTTTCAGGGCAGGTGTCATTTACAGGCCTGCAATGATTTTGAATATCAACTGACCATTAGCGCTGGGATTAAAGCTGCTATTGTGTGAAACGGCCACAAGGTGGCAGCACTTCACCCTTACCATATCTGGTTACTAGGGCAAGAGAGCCTCAGTGGAAGTGGTGTTCTAGATTGGAGTTTAGAATGGAATGTGCCAGGAGAAAGCCCCTCACGTTTGTCTCACTACTTCTTGTTCGTGTTTTTAAATTAATTTTTTATTTTTTATTACAGCAAGTTTGATTACAATGTTTGGCTTGTTGTAGGTGTGGAAGATGTGGTTCTTTTACACATATACACATGTCTGTTCTTCCTGGGATCCTTTTCCCATGTACGTTATGACAGAATGTTGAGTAGTCCTCTCTTGGTATTCTGTAGGTCTTTGGTGATTATATATGTCACCTGTGTTTGTATATGTCTGTTAACCCCGATATCGTAATGAAACCAATCCTCACACCTTTCCATTGGTGAACCATAAGTTTGTTTAATGAATCTGTGATTGCCCTTCTCCGTGGAAATATCTGCCCTGGTATCCATTTTTAGGTAACACCTATAAGTGATATGATATGATATGTGTCTTTCACTTTCTGACTTACGACAAGTTACGTGATTACTTCTAGACTCATCTACGGTGCTGCAAATGGCATTGTGTCCTTTTTTCCCTTGGTTTCTCTTCTGCCTTAGCGAGGTCCATTTTCAACAATGTGATTCCTTGAGGGTTGTGGATTAGCTGACCTGGGCAGCCTTACCCTGCCGGCCCCCCCTCCCCAGGTGTGCCTCGTTGAGGTCAATATAAACAGCGCTCCAGGCAGCAATAGCCCCTGAAGCTGTGCCTGCCTCCATATTCTCTGCCCCGTCAGCAGTCTCGGGGCTGTGCTGGTGTGAGGGAGTGAGGGGTCACAGCTTTGTGGGTGGCCCGGTGTGAGTGGGGTTCTGCTGGCCTTTCTGCAGGAGTTGCCAGGCTGCCGCCTGTAAAGAAGAGGATGTGTCACCCATACCTTCCGCTGGAATTTCTCTCCGGACAGAGGTGAGGAAGGAAAAAAGCAGTGGCGTCCGGGACAGGAGGGGTATCTCAGGCAGGGCAATGGAAAGTTTCTGGTAGAGCGCCAGAGTGCAGGACCACCCTGGCTGGCCGGCAGGCACCAAGTTGCCCTGCGTGCTGTCGCTGGTGTGGCTCCACGGTCCTTCCTCTAGGATTTCAAGCCCTTGTACATATTCAGGTGATTTACCTGGAAAGGGTAGGGACAGTTCAGCAGCAGCTGGCCTGGGGCTCAGCTCACGCTTATTCACAGATGCCTCAGCACGGTCCCCCAGCTTTGCAATGAGGACGCTCCTTGCGTGGGGGGTGGTTTGCTGGCTGTATGGGAGATGGTTCCCCACCTCTGACCAATTTCAGAATTGTTTACCGCTGGAGCAAGTGCCGTGGTAGGGTTTTCCTCTGTATAACTCGTGGGTTCACTTTTTATTTCTTTTATCGTTCAAGTTAGATTTTATTCCTCTTTTATGTATTTATAGATATAAGCATGGAAATAATTCATTCCTATAAATACATCTGTGTGATGGGAAGAACTTTTTTCTGTTTTATTTTTAAATTTTATTTTTTTAAATATTGAAATTTAATTTTATTTATTTTTTTTATACAGCACGTTATTATTAGTTATGTATTTTATGCATATACATGTATACAGGTCAATCCCAAACTCCCAACTCATCCCACCACCTCCAACCCATGGCTTCCCACACTTGGTGTCCATAAGTTTGTTCTCTACCTCTGTGTCTCTATATCTTCCCTGCAAACCAGTTCATCTGTACCATTTTTAGGCTCCACATATATGCATTAATATACAATATTTGTTTTCCTCTTTCTGACTTACTTCATTCTGTATGACAGTCTCTCGATCCATCGATGTCTCTACAAAGGACCCAGTTTCATTCCTTTTTATGGCCGAGTAATATTCCATTTTATATATGTACCACATCTTTATCCATTCATCTGTCTGTGGGCATTTAGGTTGCTTCCATTACCTGGCTATTGTAAATAGTGCTGCAACAAACATTGTGGTGAATGTGCCTTTTTGAAATACGGTTTTCTCTGGGTATATGCCCAGAAGTGGGATTGCTGGATCAGATGGTAATTCTATTTCTAGTTTTTTTAAGGAAACTCCATACTGTTCTGCATAGTGACTGTATCAATTTACATTCCCACCAATAGTGGAAGAGGGCTCCTTTTGTCCACACCCTCCACAGAATTGGTTGTTTGTAGATTTCCTGATGATGCCGATTCTAACAGGTGTGAGGTGAAACCTCATTGTAGTTTTGATTTGCATTTCTCTAATAATTAGTGCTGTTGAGCAGCTTTTCATGTGCGTCTTGGCCATCTCTCTGTCTCCTTTGAAGAAACGTCTCTTTAGATCTTCTGCCTATTTTTTTTGGGTTGTTTGTTTTTTTAATATTAAGCTGCATGAGCTGTTTATATATATTGGAGATTAAACCTTTGTGCATTGATTCGTCTGCAACGATTTTCGCCCATTCTGAGGGATGCCTTTTTCCATTCCCGTGTTTTTTAACAAAAAAGGAAAGAAAGGAAAAGAAGCAGAACACTAATGTGCGTAAAATATGCCTTTTGAAATGGTTGTTTTGAAATATGGACGTCCTTTGAAGTTTTTGGTCGATATGTGACCACAGGATTTGTTTTCAGGGCAGGTGTGATTTACAGGCCTGCAATGATTTTGAATATCAATGGACAATTAGCGCTGGGATTAAAGCTGCTGTTGTGTGAAACGGCCACAAGGTGGCAGCAGTTCTCCCTTACCAAATCTGGTTAAGAGGGCAACAGAGCCTCAATGGAAGTCATGTTCTAGATTGGAATTTAGAATGGAATGTGCCAGGAGAAAGCCCCTCAAGTTTGTCTCACTACATCTTGTTCGTGTTTTTAATTTATTTTTAATTTATTTTTTATTACAGCAAGTTTGATTACAATGTTTGGCTTGTTGTAGGTGTGGAAGATGTGGTTCTTTTACACATATACAGATGTCTGAACTTCCTGGGATCCTTTTCCCATGTACGTTATGACAGAATGTTAAGTAGTCTTCTGTTGGTATTCCGTAGGTCTTTGGTGATTATATATGTCACCTGTGTTTGTATATGTCTGTTAACCCCGATATCGTAATGAAACAAATCCTCACACCTTTCCATTGGTGAAACATAAGTTTGTTTAATGAATCTGTGATTGCCCTTCTCCGTGGAAATATCTGCCCTGATTTCCATTTTTAGGTAACACCTATAAGTGATAAGATACGATATGTGTCTTTCACTTTCTGACTTACAACAAGTCACGTGATTACCTCTAGAATCATCTACGGGGCTGCAAATGGCATTGTGTCCTTTTTTTCCTTGGCTTCTATTCTGCCTTAGTGAGGTCCATTTTCAACAATGTGATTCCCTGAGGGTTGTGGATTAGCTGACCTGGGCAGCCTTACCCTGCCGGCCTGCCCTCCCCAGGTGTGCCTCGTTGAGGTCAATATAAACAGCGCTCCAGGCAGCAATAGCCCCTGAAGCTGTGCCTGACTCCATATTCTCTGCCCCATCAGCAGTCTCGGGGCTGTGCTGGAGGAAGGGAGTGAGGGACCACAGCTTTGTTGGTGGCCCAGTGTTAGGGGGGCTCGCCTGGCCTTTCTGCAGGGGTTGACAGGCTGCCACCTGTAAAGAAGAGGTTGTGTCACCCATATCTTCCGCTGGAATTTCTCTCCGGACAGAGGTGAGGAAGGAAAAAAGCAGTGGGGGCCGGGACAGGAGGGGTATCTCAGGCAGGGCAATGGAAAGCTTCCGGAAGAGCGCCCGGGGCCAGGAGCACCCTGGCTGACCTGCAGGCACCAAGTTGGCCTGCGTGCTGTCGCTGGTGTGGCTCCACGGCCCTTCCTCTAGGCTTTCAAGCCCTTGTACATATTCAGGTGTTTTACCTGGGAAGGGTGGGAACAGTTCAGCAGCAGCTGGCCTGGGGCTCAGCTCACGTTTACTCAGAGATGCCTCGGCACGGTCCCCCAGCTTTGCAATGAGGATGCTCCTTGCGTGGGGTTGAGTTGCTGGCTGTATGGGAGATGGTTCCCAACCTCTGACCAATTTCAGAATTGTTTACCACTTGAGCAAGTGCCGTGATAGTGTTTTCCTCTGTGTAACTCGTGGGTTCACTTTTTTTTTTCTTTTATGGTTCAAGTTAGATTTTATTCCTCTTTTATGTATTTATAGATATAAGCATGGAAATAATTCATTCCTATAAATACATCTGTGTGACAGGAAGAACTTTTTTCTGTTTTATTTTTAAATTTTATTTTTTAAAATTTTGAAATTTAATTTTATTTATTTTTTTTATACAGCACGTTATTATTAGTTATATATTTTATGTATATACATGTATACAGGTCAATCCCAAACTCCCAACTCATCCCACCACCACCACCCCATGGCTTCCCACACTTGGTGTCCATACGTTGTTCTCTACCTCTGTGTCTCTATTTCTTCCCTGCAAACCAGTTCATCTGTATCATTTTTGGGCTCCACATATATGCATTAATATACAATATATGTTTTCCTCTTTCTGACTTACTTCATTCTGTATGACAGTCTCTCGATCCATCAATGTCTCTACAAATGACCCAGTTTCATTCTTTTTTATGGCCGAGTAATATTCCATTTCATATATGTACAACATCTTTATCCATTCATCTGTCTGTGGGCATTTGGGTTGCTTCCATTACCTGGCTATTGTAAATAGTGCTGCAACGAACATTGTGGTGAATGTGCCTTTTTGAAATACGGTTTTCTCTGGGTATATGCCCAGAAGTGGGATTGCTGGATCAGATGGTAATTCTATTTCTAGTTTTTTTAAGAAAACTCCATACTGTTCTCCATAGTGACTGTATCAATTTACATTCCCACCAATAGTGGAAGAGGGCTCCTTTTGTCCACACCCTCCACAGAATTGGTTGTTTGTAGATTTTCTGATGATGCCGATTCTAACAGGTGTGAGGTGAAATCTCATTGTAGTTTTGATTTGCATTTCTCTGATAATTAGTGCTGTTGAGCAGCTTTTCATGTGCGTCTTGGCCATCTCTGTGTCTCCTTTGAAGAAACGTCTCTTTAGATCTTCTGCCCATTTTTTTGGGTTGTTTGTTTTTTTAATATTAAGCTGCATGAGCTGTTTATATATATTCGAGATTAAACCTCTGTCCATTGATTCGTCTGCAACGATTTTCGCCCATTCTGAGGGATGCCTTTTTCCATTCCCGTGTTTTTTAACAAAAAAGGAAAGAAAGGAAAAGAAGCAGAACACTAATGTGCGTAAAATATGCCTTTTGAAACGGTCGTTTTGAAATATGGACGTCCTTTGAATATTTTGGTCGATATGTGACCCCAGGATTTGTTTTCAGGGCAGGTGTCATTTACAGGCCTGCAATGATTTTGAATATCAACTGACCATTAGCGTTGGGATTAAAGCTGCTGTTATGTGAAACGGCCACAAGGTGGCAGCAGTTCACCCTTACCAAATCTGGTTACTAGGGCAAGAGAGCCTCAGTGGAATTGGTGTTCTAGATTGGAGTTTAGAATGGAATGTGCCAGGAGAAAGCCCCTCACGTTTGTCTCACTACTTCTTGTTCGTGTTTTTAATTTAATTTCTTATTTTTTATTACAGCAATTTTGATTACAATGTTTGGCTTGTTGTAGGTGTGGAAGATGTGGTTCTTTTACACATATACAGATGTCTGTTCTTCCTGGGATCCTATTCCCATGTATGTTATGACAGAATATTGAGTAGTCCTCTCTTGGTATACTGTAGGTCTTTGGTGATTATATATGTCACCTGTGTTTGTATATGTCTGTTAACCCCGATATCGTAATGAAACCAATCCTCACAGCTTTCCATTGGTGAACCATAAGTCTGTTTAATGAATCTGTGATTGCCCATCTCCGTGGAAATATCTGCCCTGGTATCCATTTTTAGGTAACACCTATAAGTGATATGATATGATATGTGTCTTCCACTTTCTGACTTACTACAAGTCACGTGATTACTTCTAGACTCATCTACGGTGCTGCAAATGGCATTGTGTCCTTTTTTTCCTTGGCTTCTCTTCTGCCTTAGCGGGGTCCATTTTCAACAATGTGATTCCCTGAGGGTTGTGGATTAGCTGACCTGGGCAGCCTTACCCTGCCAGCCCGCCCTCACCAGGTGTGCCTCGTTGAGGTCAATATAAACAGAGCTCCAGGCAGCAATAGCCCCTGAAGCTGTGCCTGACTCCATATTCTCTGCCCCGTCAGCAGTCTCGGGGCTGTGCTGGTGGGAGGGAGTGAGGGGCCACAGCTTTGTTGGTGGCCCGGTGTGAGTGGGGTTCTGCTGGCCTTTCTGCAGGAGTTGCCAGGCTGCCGCCTGTAAAGAAGAGGTTGTGTCACCCATACCTTCCGCTGGAATTTCTCTCCGGACAGAGGTGAGGAAGGAAAAAAGCAGTGGGGGCCGGGACAGGAGGGGTATCTCAGGCAGGGCAATGGAAAGCTTCTGGAAGAGCGCCCGGGGAAAGGACCACCCTGGCTGGCCTGCAGGCACCAAGTTGGCCTGCGTGCTGTCGCTGGTGTGGCTCCACGGTCCTTCCACTAGGCTTTCAAGCCCTTGTACATATTCAGGTGTTTTACCTGGGAATGGTGGGAACAGTTCAGCAGCAGCTGGCCTGGGGCTCAGCTCACGTTTACTCACAGATGCCTCGGCACGGTCCCCCAGCTTTGCAATGAGGACGCTCCTTGGGTGGGAGGTGGGTTGCTGGCTGTATGGGAGATGGATCCCCACCTCTGACCAAATTCAGAATTGTTTACCGCTTGAGCAAGTGCCCTGATAGGTTTTTCCTCTGTATAACTCGTGGGTTCACTTTTTTTTTTCTTTTGTGGTTCAAGTTAGATTTTATTCCTCTTTTATGTATTTATAGATATAAGCATGGAAATAATTCATTCCTATAAATACATCTGTGTGACGGGAAGCACTTTTTTCTGTTTTATTTTTAAATTTTATTTTTTAAAATTTTGAAATTTAAATTTATTTATTTTTTTATACAGCACGTTATTATTAGTTATGTATTTTATGCATATACATGTATTCAGGTCAATCCCAATATCCCAACTCATCCCACCACCACCACCCCATGGCTTCCCACACTTGGTGTCCATACGTTTGTTCTCTACCTCTGTGTCTCTATTTCTTCCCTGCAAACGAGTTCATCTGTACCATTTTTAGGCTCCACATATATGCATTAATATACAATATTTGTTTTCCTTTTTCTGACTTACTTCATTCTGTATGACAGTCTCTCAATCCATTGATGTCTCTACAAATGACCCAGTTTCATTCCTTTTTATGGCCGAGTAATATTCCATTTTATATATGTACCACATCTTTATCCATTTATCTGTCTGTGGGCATTTAGGTTGCTTCCATTACCTGGCTATTGTAAATAGTGCTGCAACGAACATTGTGGTGAATGTGCCTTTTGGAAATACGGTTTTCTCTGGGTATATGCCCAGAAGTGGGATTGCTGGATCAGATGGTAATTCTATTTCTAATTTTTTTAAGGAAACTCCATACTGTTCTCCATAGTGACTGTATCAATTTACATTCCCACCAATAGTGGAAGAGGGCTCCTTTTGTCCACACCCTCCCCAGAATTGGTTGTTTGTAGATTTCCTGATGATGCCGATTCTAACAGGTGTGAGGTGATACTCATTGTAGTTTTGATTTGCATTTCTCTAATAATTAGTGCTGTTGAGCAGCTTTTCATGTGCGTCTTGGCCATCTCTGTGTCTCCTTTGAAGAAACGTCTCTTTAGATCTTCTGCCCATTTTTGTATTGGGTTGTTTGTTTTTTTAATATTAAGCTGCATGAGCTGTTTATATATATTGGAGATTAAACCTCTGTCCATTGATTCGTTTGCAACGATTTTCGCCCATTCTGAGGGATGCCTTTTTCCATTCCCGTGTTTTTTAACAAAAAAGGAAAGAAAGGAAAAGAAGCAGAACACTAATGTGCGTAAAATATGCCTTTTGAAACGGTCTTTTTGAAATATGGACGTGCTTTGAATTTTTTGGTCGATATGTGACCCCAGGATTTGTTTTCAGGGCAGGTGTCATTTACAGGCCTGCAATGATTTTGAATATCAACTGACCATTAGCACTGGGATTAAAGCTGCTGTTGTGTGAAACGGGCACAAGGTGGCAGCAGTTCTCCCTTGCCAAATCTGGTTACTACTGCAAGAGAGCCTCAGTGGAAGTGGTGCTCTAGATTGGAATTTAGAATGGAATGTGCCAGGAGAAAGCCCCTCAAGTTTGTCTCACGAATTCTTGTTCGTGTTTTTAATTTAATTTTTTATATTTTTTATTACAGCAAGTTTGATTACAATGTTTGGCTTGTTGTAGGTGTGGAAGATGTGGTTATTTTACACATATACAGATGACTGTTCTTCCTGGGATCCTTTTCCCATGTATGTTATGACAGAGTTGAGTAGTCCTCTCTTGGTATTCTGTAGGTCTTTGGTGATTATATATGTCACCTATGTTTGTATATGTGTGTTAACCCCGATATCATAATGAAACCAATCCTCACACATTTCCATTGGTGAACCATAAGTTTGTTTAATGAATCTGTGATTGCCCTTCTCCGTGGAAATATCTGCCCTGATATCCATTTTTAGGTAACACCTATAAGTGATATGATTTGATATGTGTCTTTCAATTTCTCACTTACTACAAGTCACGTGATTACTTCTAGACTCATGTACGGTGCTGCAAATGGCATTGTGTCCTTTTTTCCCTTGGCTTCTCTTCTGCCTTAGCGAGGTCCATTTTCAACAATGTGATTCCCTGAGGGTTGTGGATTAGCTGACCTGGGCAGCCTTACTCTGCCGGCCCGCCCTCCCCAGGTGTGCCTCGTTGAGGTCAATATAAACAGAGCTCCCGGCAGCAATAGCCCCTGAAGCTGTGCCTGACTCCATATTCTCTGCCCCGTCAGCAGTCTCGGGGCTGTGCTGGTGGGAGGGAGTGAGGGGCCTCAGCGTTGTGGGTGGCCCGGTGTGAGTGGGGCTCTGCTGGCCTTTCTGCAGGAGTTGCCAGGCTGCCGCCTGTAAAGAAGAGGATGTGTCACCCATACCTTCCGCTGGAATTTCTCTCCGGACAGAGGTGAGGAAGGAAAAAAGCAGTGGGGGCCGGGACAGGAGGGGTATCTCAGGCAGGGCAATGGAAAGCTTCTGGAAGAGATCCCGGGGCCAGGACCACCCTGGCTGGCCTGCAGGCACCAAGTTGGCCTGCGTGCTGTCGCTGGTGTGGCTCCACGGCCCTTCCTCTAGGCTTTCAAGCCCTTGTACTTATTCAGGTGTTTTACCTGGGAATGGTGGGAACAGTTCAGCAGCAGCTGGCCTGGGGCTCAGCTCATGTTTACTCACAGATGCCTCGGCACGATCCCCCAGCTTTGCAATGAGGACACTCCTTGCGTGGGGGGTGGGTTGCTGGCTGTATGGGAGATGGTTCCCCACCTCTGACCAATTTCAGAATTGTTTACCGCTCGAGCAAGTGCCCAGATAGGGTTTTCCTCTGTATAACTCGTGGGTTCAGGTTTTTTTTTCTTTTATGGTTCAAGTTAGATTTTACTCCTCTTTTATGTATTTATAGATATAAGCATGGAAATAATTCATTCCTATAAATACATCTGTGTGACGGGAAGAACTTTTTTCTGTTTTATTTTTAAATTTTATTTTTTAAAATTTTGAAATTTAATTTTATTTATTTTTTTATACACCACGTTATTATTAGTTATGTATTTTATGCATATACATGTATACAGGTCAATCCCAAACTCCCAACTCATCCCACCACCACCACCCCATGGCTTCCCGCACTTGGTGTCCATACGTTTGTTCTCTACCTCTGTGTCTCTATATCTTCCCTGCAAACCAGTTCATCTGTACCATTTTTAGGCTCCACATATATGCATTAATATACAATATTTGTTTTCCTCTTTCTGACTTACTTCATTCTGTATGACAGTCTCTCGATCCATCGATGTCTCTACAAATGACCCAGTTTCATTCCTTTTTATGGCCGAGTCATATTCCATTTTATATATGTACCACATCTTTATCCATTCATCTGTCTGTGGGCATTTAGGTTGCTTCCATTACCTGGCTATTGTAAATAGTGCTGCAACGAACATTGTGGTGAATGTGCCTTTTTGAAATACGGTTTTCTCTGGGTATATGCCCAGAAGTGGGATTGCTGGATGAGATGGTAATTTTATTTCTAGTTTTTTTAAGGAAACTCCATACTGTTCTCCATAGTGACTGTATCAATTTACATTCCCACCAATAGTGGAAGAGGGCTCCTTTTGTCCACACCCTCCCCAGAATTGGTTGTTTGTAGATTTTCTGATGATGCCGATTCTAACAGGTGTGAGGTGAAACTTCATTGTAGTTTTGATTTGCATTTCTCTAATAATTAGTGCTGTTGAGCAGCTTTTCATGTGCGTCTTGGCCATCTCTGTGTCTCCTTTGAAGAAACGTCTCTTTAGATCTTCTGCCCATTTTCTTGGGGGTTGTTTGTTTTTTTTAATATTAAGCTGCATGAGCTGTTTATATATATTGGAGATTAAACCTCTGTCCATTGATTCGTCTGCAACGATTTTCGCCCATTCTGAGGGATGCCTTTTTCCATTCCCGTGTTTTTTAACAAAAAAGGAAAGAAAGGAAAAGAAGCAGAACACTAATGTGCGTAAAATATGCCTTTTGAAACGGTCGTTTTGAAATATGGACGTCCTTTGAATTTTCTGGTCGATATGTGACCCCAGGATTTGTTTTCAGGGCAGGTGTCATTTACAGGCCTGCAATGATTTTGAATATCAACTGACCATTAGCGCTGGGATTAAAGCTGCTGTTGTGTGAAATGGCCACAAGGTGGCTGCAGTTCACCCTTACCAAATGTGGTTACTAGGGCAAGAGAGCCTCAGTGGAAATCGTGTTCTAGATTGGAGTTTAGAATGGAATGTGCCAGGAGAAATCCCCTCACGTTTGTCTCACTACTTCTTGTTCATGTTTTTAATTTAATTTTTATTTTTTATTACAGCAAGTTTGATTACAATGTTTGGCTTCTTGTAGGTGTGGAAGATGTGGTTCTTTTACACATATAGAGATGACTGTTCTTCCTGGGATCCTTTTCCCATGTACCTTATGACAGAATGTTGAGTAGTCCTCTCTTGGTATTCTGTAGGTTTTTGGTGATTATATATGTCACCTGTGTTTGTATATGTCTGTTAACCCCGATATCGTAACGAAACTAATCCTCACACCTTTCCATTGGTGAACCATAAGTTTGTTTAATGAATCTGTGATTGCCCTTCTCCTTGGAAATATCTGCCCTGGTATCCATTTTTAGGTAACACCTATAAGTGATATGATATGATGTGTGTCTTTCACTTTCTGACTTACTACAAGTCACGTGAATACTTCTAGACACATCTACGGTGCTGCAAATGACATTGTGTCCTTTTTTTCCTTGGCTTCTCTTCTGCCTTAGTGGGGTCCATTTTCAACAATGTGATTCCCTGAGGGTTGTGGATTAGCTGACCTTGGCAGCCTTACCCTGCCGGCCCGCCCTCACCAGGTGTGCCTCGTTGAGGTCAATATAAACAGAGCTCCAGGCAGCAATATCCCCTGAAGCTGTGCCTGACTCCATATTCTCTGCCCCGTCAGCAGGCTCGGGGCTGTGCTGGTGGGAGGGAGTGAGGAGCCACAGCTTTGTGGGTGGCCCGGTGTGAGTGGGGTTCTGCTGGCCTTTCTGCAGGAGTTGCCAAGCTGCCGCCTGTAAGAAGAGGATGTGTCACACATACCTTCCGCTGGAATTTCTCTCCGGACAGAGGTGAGGAAGGAAAAAAGCAGTGGGGGCCGGGACATGAGGGGTATCTCAGGAAGGGCAATGGAAAGCTTCTGGAAGAGCGCCAGGGTCCAGGACCACCCTGGCTGGCCTGCAGGCACCAAGTTGGCCTGCGTGCTGTCGCTGGTGTGGCTCCACAGTCCTTCCTCTAGGGTTACAAGCCCTTGTACATATTCAGGTGTTTTACCTGGAAAGTGTGGGGACAGTTCAGCAGCAGCTGGCCTGGGGCTCAACTCACGTTTACTCAAAGATGCCTCGGCACGGTCCCCCAGCTTTGCAATAAGGACGCTCCTTGCGTGGGGGGTGGGTTGCTGGCTGTATGGGAGAGGGTTCCCCACCTCTGACCAATTTCAGAATTGTTTACAGCTGGAGCAAGTGCCGTGATAGTGTTTTCCTCTGTATAACTAGTGGGTTCACTTTTTTCTTCTTTTATCGTTCAAGTTAGATTTTATTCCTCTTTTATGTATTTATAGATATAAGCATGGAAATAATTCATTCCTATAAATACATCTGGGTGACGGGAAGAAATTTTTTCTGTTTTATTTTTAAATTTTATTTTTTAAAATTTTGAAATTAAATTTTATTTATTTTTTTTATACAGCACATTATTATTAGTTATGTATTTTATGCACATACATGTATACAGGTCAATCCCAAACTCCCAACTCATCCCACCACCACCACCCCATGGCTTCCCACACTTGGTGTCCATACGTTTGTTCTCTACCTCTATGTCTCTATTACTTCCCTGCAAACCAGTTCATCTGTACCATTTTTAGGCTCCACATATATGCATTAATATACAATATTTGTTTTCCTCTTTCTGACTTACTTCATTCTGTATGACAGTCTCTCGATCCATCGATGTCTCTACAAATGACCCAGTTTCATTCCTTTTTATGGCCGAGTAATATTCCATTTTATATATGTACCACATCTTTATCCATTTATCTGTCTGTGGGCATTTAGGTTGCTTCCATTACCTGGCTATTGTAAATAGTGCGGCAACGAACATTGTGGTGAATGTGCATTTTTGAAATACGGTTTTCTCTGGGTATATGCCCAGAAGTGCGATTGCTGGATCAGATGGTAATTCTATTTCTAATTTTTTTAAGGAAACTCCATACTGTTCTCCATAGTGACTGTATCAATTTACATTCCCACCAATAGTGGAAGAGGGCTCCTTTTGTCCACACCCTCCCCAGAATTGGTGGTTTGTAGATTTTCTGATGATGCCGATTCTAACAGGTGTGAGGTGAAACCTCATTGTAGTTTTGATTTGCATTTCTCTAATAATTAGTGCTGTTGAGCAGCTTTTCATGTGCGTCTTGGCCATCTCTGTGTCTCCTTTGAAGAAACGTCTCTTTAGATCTTCTGCCCATTTTTTTAGGGTTGTTTGTTTTTTTAATATTAAGCTGCATGAGCTGTTTATATATATTGGAGATTAAACCTCTGTCCATTCATTCGTCTGCAACGATTTTCGCCCATTCTGAGGGATGCCTTTTTCCATTCCCGTGTTTTTTAACAAAAAAGGAAAGAAAGGAAAAGAAGCAGAACACTAATGTGCGTAAAATATGCCTTTTGAAATGGTTGTTTTGAAATATGGACGTCCTTTCAATTTTTTGGTCGATATGTGACCCCAGGATTTGTTTTCAGGGCAGGTGTCATTTACAGGCCTGCAATGATTTTGAATATCAACTGACCATTAGCGCTGGGATTAAAGCTGCTGTTGTGTGAAACGGCCACAAGGTGGCAGCAGTTCACCCTTACCAAATCTGGTTACTAGGGCAAGAGAGCCTCAGTGGAAGTGGTGTTCTAGATTGGAGTTTAGAATGGAATGTGCCAGGAGAAAGCCCCTCACGTTTGTCTCACTACTTCTTGTTCGTGTTTTTAATTTAAGTTTTTATTTTTTATTACAGCAAGTTTGATTACAATGTTTGGCTTGTTGTAGGTGTGGAAGATGTGGTTCTTTTACACATATACAGATGACAGTTCTTCCTGGGATCCTTTTCCCATGTACGTTATGACAGAATGTTGAGTAGTCCTCTCTTGGTATTCTGTAGGTCTTTGGTGATTATATATGTCACCTGTGTTTGTATATGTCTGTTAACCCCGATATCGTAATGAAACCAATCCTCACACCTTTCCATTGTTGAACCATAAGTTTGTTTAATGAATCTGTGATTGCCCTTCTCCCTGGAAATATCTGCCCTGCTATCCATTTTTAGGTAACACCTATAGGTGATATGATATGATATGTGTCTTTCACTTTCTGACTTACTACAAGTCACGTGAATACTTCTAGACTCATCTACGGTGCTGCAAATGGCATTGTGTCCTTTTTTCCCTTGGCTTCTCTTCTGCCTTAGCGGGGTCCATTTTCAACAATGTGATTCCCTGAGGGTTGTGGATTAGCTGACCTGGGCAGCCTTACCCTGCCGGCCCGCCCTCCCCAAGTGTGCCTCGTTGAGGTCTATATAAAGAGAGCTCCAGGCAGCAAGAGCCCCTGAAGCTGTGCCTGACTCCATATTATCTGCCCCGTCAGCAGTCTCGGGGCTGTGCTGGTGGGAGGGAGTGAGGAGCCACAGCTTTGTGGGTGGCCCGGTGTGAGTGGGGTTCTGCTGGCCTTTCTGCAGGAGTTGCCAGGCTGCCGCCTGTAAAGAAGAGGTTGTGTCACCCATACCTTCCGCTGGAATTTCTCTCCGGACAGAGGTGATGAAGGAAAAAAGCAGTGGGGGCCGGGACAAGAGGGTTATCTCAGGCAGGGCAATGGAAAGCTTCTGGAAGAGCGCCAGGGTCCAGGACCACACCTGCTGGCCTGCAGGCACCAAGTTGGCCTGCGTGCTGTCGCTGGTGTGGCTCCACCGTCCTTCCTCTAGGCTTTCAAGACCTTGTACATATTCAGGTGTTTTACCTGGAAAGGGTGGGGACAGTTCAGCAGCAGCTGGCCTGGGGCTCAGCTCACGTTTACTCACAGATGCCTCGGCATGGTCCCCCAGCTTTGCAATGAGGACGCTCCTTGCTTGGAGAGGGGGTTGCTGGCTGTATGGGAGATGGTTCCCCACCTCTGACCAATTTCAGAATTGTTTACCGCTGGAGCAAGTGCCATGATAGGGTTTTCCTCTGTATAACTCGTGGGTTCACTTTTTTTTTCTTTTATCGTTCAAGTTAGATTTTATTCTACTTTTAAGTATTTATAGATATAAGCATGGAAATAATTCATTCCTATAAATACATCTGTGTGATGGGAAGAAATTTTTTCTGTTTTATTTTTAAATTTTATTTTTTTAAATTTTGAAATTTAATTTTATTTATTTTTTTTATACAGCACGTTATTATTAGTTATGTATTTTATGCATATACATGTATACAGGTCAATCCCAAACTCCCAACTCATCCCACCATCACCACCCCATGGCTTCCCACACTTGATGTCCATACGTTTGTTCTCTACCTCTGTGTCTCTATTTCTTCCCTGCAAACCAGTTCATTTGTACCATTTTTAGGCTCCACATATATGCATTAATATACAATATTTGTTTTCCTCTTTCTGACTTACTTCATTCTGTTTGACAGTCTCTCGATCCATCGATGTCTCTACAAATGACCCAGTTTCATTCCTTTTTATGGCCGAGTAATATTCCATTTTATGTATGTACCACATCTTTATCCATTCATCTGTCTGTGAGCATTTAGGTTGCTTCCATTACCTGGCTATTGTAAATAGTGCTGCAACGAACATTGTGGTGAATGTGCCTTTTTGATTTACGGTTTTCTCTGGGTATATGCACAGAAGTGGGATTGCTGGATCAGATGGTAATTCTATTTCTAATTTTTTTAAGGAAACTCCATACTGTTCTCCATAGTTACTGTATCAATTTACATTCCCAGCAATAGTGGAAGAGGGCTCCTTTTGTCCACACCGTCCCCAGAATTTGTTGTTTGTAGATTTCCTGATGATGCCGATTCTAACAGGTGTGAGGTGATACCTCATTGTAGTATTGATTTGCATTTCTCTAATAATTAGTGCTGTTGAGCAGCTTTTCACGTGCGTCTTGGCCATCTCTGTGTCTCCTTTGAAGAAACGTCTCTTTAGATCTTCTGCCCATTTTTTTTGGGTTGTTTGTTTTTTTAATATTAAGCTGCATGAGCTGTTTATATATATTGGAGATTAAACCTCTGTCCATTGATTCGTCTGCAAGGATTTTTGCCCATTCTGAGGGATGCCTTTTTCCATTCCCGTGTTTTTTAACAAAAACGGAAAGAAAGGAAAAGAAGCAGAACACTAATGTGCGTAAAATATGCCTTTTGAAACGGTCGTTTTGAAATATGGACGTCCTTTGAATTTTTTGGTCGATATGTGACCCCAGGATTTGTTTTCAGGGCAGGTGTCATTTACAGGCCTGCAATGATTTTGAATATCAACTGACCATTAGCACTGGGATTAAAGCTGCTGTTGTGTGAAACGGGCACAAGGTGGCAGCAGTTCACCCTTACCAAATCTGGTTACTAGGGCAAGAGAGCCTCAGTGGAAGTGATGTTCTAGATTGGAGTTTAGAATGGAATGTGCCAGGAGAAAGCCCCTCACGTTTGTCTCACTACTTCTTGTTCGTGTTTTTAATTTAATTTTTTATTTTTTATTACAACAAGTTTGATTACAATGTTTGTCTTGTTGTAGGTGTGGAAGATGTGGTTCTTTTACACATATACAGATGTCTATTCTTCCTGGGATCCTATTCCCATGTATGTTATGACAGAATATTGAGTAGTCCTCTCTTGGTATTCTGTAGGTCTTTGGTGATTATATATGTCACCTGTGTTTGTATATGTCTGTTAACCCCGATATCGTAATGAAACCAATCCTCACAGCTTTCCATTGGTGAACCATAAGTCTGTTTAATGAATCTGTGATTGCCCATCTCCGTGGAAATATCTGCCCTCGTATCCATTTTTAGGTAACACCTATAAGTGTTATGATATGATATGTGTCTTCCACTTTCTGACTTACTACAAGTCACGTGATTACTTCTAGACTCATCTACGGTGCTGCAAATGGCATTGTGTCCTTTTTTTCCTTGGCTTCTCTTCTGCCTTAGCGGGGTCCATTTTCAACAATGTGATTCCCTGAGGGTTGTGGATTAGCTGACCTGGGCAGCTTTACCCTGCCGGCCCGCCCTCACCAGGTGTGCCTCGTTGAGGTCAATATAAACAGCGCTCCAGGCAGCAATAGCCCCTGAAGCTGTGCCTGACTCCATATTCTCTGCCCCGTCAGCAGTCTCGGGGCTGTGCTGGTGGGAGGGAGTGAGGGGCCACAGCTTTGTGGGTGGCCCGGTGTGAGTGGGGTTCTGCTGCCCTTTCTGCAGGAGTTGCCAGGCTGCCGCCTGTAAAGAAGAGGTTGTGTCACCCATACCTTCCGCTGGAATTTCTCTCCGGACAGAGGTGAGGAAGGAAAAAAGCAGTGGGGGCCGGGACAGGAGGGGTATCTCAGGGCAATGGAAAGCTTCTGGAAGAGCGCCCGGGGAAAGGACCACCCTGGCTGGCCTGCAGGCACCAAGTTGGCCTGCGTGCTGTCGCTGGTGTGGCTCCACGGTCCTTCCACTAGGCTTTCAAGCCCTTGTACATATTCAGGTGTTTTACCTGGGAAGGGTGGGAACAGTTCAGCAGCAGCTGGCCTGGGGCTCAGCTCACGTTTACTCACAGATGCCTCGGCACGGTCCCCCAGCTTTGCAATGAGGACGCTCCTTGGGTGGGGGGTGGGTTGCTGGCTGTATGGGAGATGGTTCCCCACCTCTGACCAAATTCAGAATTGTTTACCGCTGGAGCAAGTGCCCTGATAGGTTTTTCCTCTGTATAACTCGTGGGTTCACTTTTTTTTTCTTTTGTGGTTCAAGTTAGATTTTATTCCTCTTTTATGTATTTATAGATATAAGCATGGAAATAATTCATTCCTATAAATACATCTGTGTGACGGGAAGCACTTTTTTCTGTTTTATCTTTAAATTTTATTTTTTAAAATTTTGAAATTTAAATTTATTTATTTTTTTATACAGCACGTTATTATTAGTTATGTATTTTATGCATATACATGTATTCAGGTCAATCCCAATATCCCAACTCATCCCACCACCACCACCCCATGGCTTCCCACACTTGGTGTCCATACGTTTGTTCTCTACCTCTGTGTCTCTATTTCTTCCCTGCAAACGAGTTCATCTGTACCATTTTTAGGCTCCACATATATGCATTAATATACAATATTTTTTTCCTTTTTCTGACTTACTTCATTCTGTATGACAGTCTCTCAATCCATTGATGTCTCTACAAATGACCCAGTTTCATTCCTTTTTATGGCCGAGTAATATTCCATTTTATATATGTACCACATCTTTATCCATTTATCTGTCTGTGGGCATTTAGGTTGCTTCCATTACCTGGCTATTGTAAATAGTGCTGCAACGAACATTGTGGTGAATGTGCCTTTTGGAAATACGGTTTTCTCTGGGTATATGCCCAGAAGTGGGATTGCTGGATCAGATGGTAATTCTATTTCTAATTTTTTTAAGGAAACTCCATACTGTTCTCCATAGTGACTGTATCAATTTACATTCCCACCAATAGTGGAAGAGGGCTCATTTTGTCCACACCCTCCCCAGAATTGGTTGTTTGTAGATTTCCTGATGATGCCGATTCTAACAGGTGTGAGGTGATACTCATTGTAGTTTTGATTTGCATTTCTCTAATAATTAGTGCTGTTGAGCAGCTTTTCATGTGCGTCTTGGCCATCTCTGTGTCTCCTTTGAAGAAACGTCTCTTTAGATCTTCTGCCCATTTTTGTATTGGGTTGTTTGTTTTTTTAATATTAAGCTGCATGAGCTGTTTATATATATTGGAGATTAAACCTCTGTCCATTGATTCGTTTGCAACGATTTTCGCCCATTCTGAGGGATGCCTTTTTCCATTCCCGTGTTTTTTAACAAAAAAGGAAAGAAAGGAAAAGAAGCAGAACACTAATGTGCGTAAAATATGCCTTTTGAAACGGTCTTTTTGAAATATGGACGTGCTTTGAAACTTTTGGTCGATATGTGACCCCAGGATTTGTTTTCAGGGCAGGTGTCATTTACAGGCCTGCAATGATTTTGAATATCAACTGACCATTAGCACTGGGATTAAACCTGCTGTTGTGTGAAACGGGCACAAGGTGGCAGCAGTTCTCCCTTGCCAAATCTGGTTACTACTGCAAGAGAGCCTCAGTGGAAGTGGTGCTCTAGATTGGAATTTAGAATGGAATGTGCCAGGAGAAAGCCCCTCAAGTTTGTCTCACGAATTCTTGTTCGTGTTTTTAATTTAATTTTTTATATTTTTTATTACAGCAAGTTTGATTACAATGTTTGGCTTGTTGTAGGTGTGGAAGATGTGGTTCTTTTATACATATACAGATGACTGTTCTTCCTGGGATCCTTTTCCCATGTACGTTATGACAGAGTTGAGTAGTCCTCTCTTGGTATTCTGTAGGTCTTTGGTGATTATATATGTCACCTATGTTTGTATATGTGTGTTAACCCCGATATCGTAATGAAACCAATCCTCACACCTTTCCATTGGTGAACCATAAATTTGTTTAATGAATCTGTGATTGCCCTTCTCCGTGGAAATATCTGCCCTGATATCCATTTTTAGGTAACACCTATAGGTGATATGATATGATATGTGTCTTTCACTTTCTGACTTACTACAAGTCACGTGATTACTTCTAGACTCATGTACGGTGCTGCAAATGGCATTGTGTCCTTTTTTCCCTTGGCTTCTCTTCTGCCTTAGCGAGGTCCATTTTCAACAATGTGATTCCCTGAGGGTTGTGGATTAGCTGACCTGGGCAGCCTTACCCTGCCGGCCCGCCCTCCCCAGGTGTGCCTCGTTGAGGTCAATATAAACAGAGCTCCAGGCAGCAATAGCCCCTGAAGCTGTGCCTGACTCCATATTCTCTGCCCCGTCAGCAGTCTCGGGGCTGTGCTGGTGGGAGGGAGTGAGGGGCCACAGCGTTGTGGGTGGCCCGGTGTGAGTGGGGCTCTGCTGGCCTTTCTGCAGGAGTTGCCAGGCTGCCGCCTGTAAAGAAGAGGATGTGTCACCCATACCTTCCGCTGGAATTTCTCTCCGGACAGAGGTGAGGAAGGAAAAAAGCAGTGGGGGCCGGGACAGGAGGGGTATCTCAGGCAGGGCAATGGAAAGCTTCTGGAAGAGATCCCGGGGCCAGGACCACCCTGGCTGGCCTGCAGGCACCAAGTTGGCCTGCATGCTGTCGCTGGTGTGGCTCCACGGCCCTTCCTCTAGGCTTTCAAGCCCTTGTACTTATTCAGGTGTTTTACCTGGGAATGGTGGGAACAGTTCAGCAGCAGCTGGCCTGGGGCTCAGCTCATGTTTACTCACAGATGCCTCGGCACGATCCCCCAGCTTTGCAATGAGGACACTCCTTGCGTGGGGGGTGGGTTGCTGGCTGTATGGGAGATGGTTCCCCACCTCTGACCAATTTCAGAATTGTTTACCGCTGGAGCAAGTGCCCAGATAGGGTTTTCCTCTGTAAAACTCGTGAGTTCAGGTTTTTTTTTTCTTTTATGGTTCAAGTTATATTTTATTCCTCTTTTATGAATTTATAGATATAAGCATTGAAATAATTCATTCCTATAAATACATCTGTGTGACGGGAAGAACTTTTTTCTGTTTTATTGTTAAATTCTATTTTTTTTAAAATTTGAAAAATAATTTTATTTATGTTTTTATACAGCAGGTTTTTATTAGTTATGTATTTTATGCATATACTTGTATACAGGTCAATCCCAAACTCCCAACTCATCCCACCACCACCACCCCATGGCTTCCCACACTTGGTGTCCATACGTTTGTTCTCTACCTCTGTGTCTCTATTTCTTCCCTGCAAACGAGTTCATCTGTACCATTTTTAGGCTCCACATATATGCATTAATATACAATATTTGTTTTCCTCTTTCTGACTTACTTCATTCTGTATGACAGTCTCTCTATCCATCGATGTCTCTACAAATGACCCAGTTTCATTCCTTTTTATGGCCGAGTCATATTCCATTTTATATATGTACCACATCTTTATCCATTCATCTGTCTGTGGGCATTTAGGTTGCTTCCATTACCTGGCTATTGTAAATAGTGCTGCAACGAACATTGTGGTGAATGTGCCTTTTTGAAATACGGTTTTCTCTGGGTATATGCCCAGAAATGGGATTGCTGGATCAGATGGTAATTCTATTTCTAATTTTTTTAAGGAAACTCCATACTGTTCTCCATAGTGACTGTATCAATTTACATTCCCACCAATAGTGGAAGAGGGCTCCTTTTGTCCACACCCTCCCCAGAATTGGTTGTTTGTAGATTTTCTGATGATGCCGATTCTAACAGGTGTGAGGTGATACCTCATTGTAGTTTTGATTTGCATTTCTCTAATAATTAGTGCTGTTGAGCAGCTTTTCATGTGCGTCTTGGCCATCTCTGTGTCTCCGTTGAAGAAACGTCTGTTTACATCTTCTGCCCAATTTTTTTGGGTTGTTTGTTTTTTTAATATTAAGCTGCATGAGCTGTTTATATATATAGGAGATTAAACCTCTGTCCATTGATTCGTCTGCAACGATTTTCGCCCATTCTGAGGGATGCCTTTTTCCATTCCCGTGTTTTTTAACAAAAAAGGAAAGAAAGGAAAAGAAGCAGAACACTAATGTGCGTAAAATATGCCTTTTGAAACGGTCGTTTTGAAATATGGACGTCCTTTGAATTTTTTGGTCGATATGTGACCCCAGGATTTGTTTTCAGGGCAGGTGTCATTTACAGGCCTGCAATGATTTTGAATATCAACTGACCATTAGCGTTGGGATTAAAGCTGCTGTTGTGTGAAACGGCCACAAGGTGGCAGCAGTTCACCCTTACCAAATCTGGTTACTAGGGCAAGAGAGCCTCAGTGGAAGTGGTGTTCTAGATTGGAGTTTAGAATGGAATGTGCCAGGAGAAAGCCCCTCAGGTTTGTCTCACTACTTCTTGTTCGTGTTTTGAATTTAATTTTTTTATTTTTTATTACAGCAAGTTTGATTACAATGTTTGGCTTCTTGTAGGTGTGGAAGATGTGGTTCTTTTACACATATACAGATGACTGATCTTCCTGGGATCCTTTTCCCATGTCCGTTATGACAGAATGTTGAGTAGTCCTCTCTTGGTATTCTGTAGGTCTTTGGTGATTATATATGTCACCTGTGTTTGTATATGTCTGTTAACCCCGATATCATAATGAAACCAATCCTCACACCTTTCCATTGGTGAACCATAAGTTTGTTTAATGAATCTGTGATTGCCCTTCTCCGTGGAAATATCTGCCCTGGTATCCATTTTTAGGTAACACCTATAAGTGATATGATATGATATGTGTCTTTCACTTTCTGACTTACTACAAGTCACGTGATTACTTTTAGACTCATCTACGGTGCGGCAAATGGCATTGTGTCCTTTTTTTCCTTGGCATCTCTTCCGCCTTAGCGGGGTCCATTTTCAACAATGTGATTCCCTGAGGGTTGTGGATTAGCTGACCTGGGCAGCCTTACCCTGCCGGCCCGCCCTCCCCAGCTGTGCCTCGTTGAGGTCAATATAAACAGAGCTCCAGGCAGCAATAGCCCCTGAAGCTGTGCCTGACTCCATATTCTCTGCCCCATCAGCAGCCTCGGGGCTGTGCTGGTGGGAAGGAGTGAGGGGCCACAGCTTTGTGGGTGGCCCTGTGTGAGTGGGGTCCTGCTGGCCTTTCTGCAGGAGTTGCCAGGCTGCCGCCTGTAAAGAAGAGGTTGTGTCACCCATACCTTCCGCTGGAATTTCTCTCCGGACAGAGGTGAGGATGGAAAAAAGCAGTGGGGGCCGGGACAGGAGGTGTATCTCAGGCAGGGCAATGGAAATCTTCTGGAAGAGCGCCCGGGGCCAGGACCATGCTGGCTGGCCTGCAGGCACCAAGTTGGCCTGTGTGCTGTCGCTGGTGTGGCACCACGGTCCTTCTTCTAGGCTTTCAAGCCCTTGTACATATTCAGGTGTTTTACCTGGAAAGGGTGGGAACAGTTCAGCAGCAGCTGGCCTGGGGCTCAGCTCACGTTTACTCACAGATGCCTCTGCACTGTCCCCCAGCTTTGCAATGAGGACGCACCTTGCGTGGGGGTTGGGTTGCTGGCTGTATGGGAGATGATTCCCCACCTCTGACCAATTTCAGAATTGTTTACCACTGGAGCAAGTGCCCTGATAGGGTTTTGCTCTGTATAACTCGTGGGTTCAGGATTTTTATTTTTATGGTTCAAGTTAGATTTTATTCCTCTTTTATGTATTTATAGATATAAGCATGGAAATAATTCATTCCTATAAATACATCTGTGTGACGGGAAGAACGTTTTTCTGTTTTATTTTTAAATTTTATTTTTTAAAATTTTGTAATTTTATTTTATTTATTTTCTTTTTTATACAGCACGTTATTATTAGTTATGTATTTTATGCATATACATGTATACAGGTCAATCCCAAACTCCCAACTCATCCCACCACCACCACCCCATGGCTTCCCACACTTGGTGTCCATACGTTTGTTCTCTACCTCTGTGTCTCTATTTCTTCCCTGCAAACCAGTTCATCTGTACCATTTTTAGGCTCCACATATATGCATTAATATACAATATTTGTTTTCCTCTTTCTGACTTACTTCATTCTGTATGACAGTCTCTCGATCCATCGATGTCTCTACAAATGACCCAGTTTCATTCCTTTTTATGGCCGAGTCATATTCCATTTTATATAAGTACCACATCTTTATCCATTCATCTGTCTGTGGGCATTTAGGTTGCTTCCATTACCTGGCTATTGTAAATAGTGCTGCAACGAACATTGTGGTGAATGTGCCTTTTTGAAATACGGTTTTCTCTGGGTATATGCCCAGAAGTGGGATTGCTGGATCAGATGGTAATTCTATTTCTAGATTTTTTAAGGAAACTCCATACTGTTCTCCATAGTGACTGTATCAATTTACATTCCCACCATTTGTGGAAAACTGCTGCTTTTGTCCACACCCTCCCCAGAATTGGTTGTTTGTAGATTTTCTGATGATGCCGATTCTAACAGGTGTGAGGTGATACCTCATTGTAGTTTTGATTTGCATTTCTCTAATAATTAGTGCTGTTGAGCAGCTTTTCATGTGCGTCTTGGCCATCTCTGTGTCTCCTTTGAAGAAACGTCTCTTTAGATGTTCTGCCCATTTTTTGGGGGGTTGTTTGTTTTTTTAATATTAAGCTGCATGAGCTGTTTATATATATTGGAGATTAAACCTCTGTCCATTGATTCGTCTGCAACGATTTTCGCCCATTCTGAGGGATGCCTTTTTCCATTCCCTTGTTTTTTAACAAAAAAGGAAAGAAAGGAAAAGAAGCAGAACACTAATGTGCCTAAAATATGCCTTTTGAAACGGTCGTTTTGACATATGGACGTCCTTTGAAATTTTTGGTCGATATGTGACCCCAGGATTTGTTTTCAGGGCAGGTGTCATTTACAGGCCTGCAATGATTTTGAATATCAACTGACCATTAGCGTTGGGATTAAAGCTGCTGTTGTGTGAAACGGCCACAAGGTGGCAGCAGTTCACCCTTACCAAATCTGGTTACTAGGGCAAGAGAGCCTCAGTGGAAGTGGTGTTCTAGATTGGAGTTTAGAATGGAATGTGCCAGGAGAAAGACCCTCACGTTTGTCTCACTACTTCTTGTTCGTGTTTTTAATTTAATTTTTTATTTTTTATTACAGCAAGTTTGATTACAATGTTTGGCTTGTTGTAGGTGTGGAAGATGTGGTTCTTTTACACATATACAGATGACTGTTCTTCCTGGGATCCTTTTCCCATGTACGTTATGACAGAATGTTGAGTAGTCCTCTCTTGGTATTCTGTAGGTCTTTGGTGATTATTTATGTCACCTGTGTTTGTATATGTCTGTTAACCCTGATATCGTAATGAAACCAATCCTCACACCTTTCCATTGGTGAACCATAAGTTTGTTTAATGAATCTGTGATTGCCCTTCTCCGTGGAAATATCTGCCCTGGTATCCATTTTTAGGTAACACCTATAAGTGATATGATATGATATGTGTCTTTCACTTTCTGACTTACGACAAGTCACGTGATTACTTCTAGACTCATCTACGGTGCTGCAAATGGCATTGTGTCCTTTTTTCCCTTGGCTTCTCTTCTGCCTTAGCGGGGTCCATTTTCAACAATGTGATTCCCTGAGGGTTGTGGATTAGCTGACCTGGGCAGCCTTACGCTGCCAGCTGGCCCTCCCCAGGTTTGCCTGGTTGAGTTCAAGAAAAAC
Source organism: Mesoplodon mirus (assembly GCF_964341445.2). Lineage (NCBI taxonomy): Eukaryota > Metazoa > Chordata > Mammalia > Artiodactyla > Ziphiidae > Mesoplodon > Mesoplodon mirus. The sequence continues at coordinate 118,396,260 of NC_138984.1, forward strand.
AGTGCTCCAGGCAGCAATAGCCCCTGAAGCTGTGCCTGACTCCATATTATCTGCCCCATCAGCAGGTTCGGGGCTGTGCTAGTGGGAGGGAGTGAGGGGCCACAGCTTTGTGGGTGGCCCGGTGTGAGTGGGGTTCTGCTGGTCTTTCTGTAGGAGTTGCCAGGCTGCCGCCTGTAAAGAAGAGGATGTGTCACCCATACCTTCCGATGGAATTTCTCTCCGGACAGAGGTGAGGAAGGAAAAAAGCAGTGGGGGCAGGGACAGCCGGGGAATCTCAGGCAGGGCAATGGAAAGCTTCTGGAAGAGCGCCCGGGGCCAGGACCACCCTGGCTGCCCTGCAGGCACCAAGTTGGCCTGCGTGCTGTCGCTGGTGTGGCTCCACGGTCCTTCCTCTAGGCTTTCAAGCCCTTGTACATATTCAGGTGTTTTATGTGGAAAGCGTGGGAACAGTTCAGCAGCAGCTGGCCTGGGGCTCAGCTCACGTTTACTCACAGATGCCTCGGCACGGTCCCCCAGCTTTGCAATGAGGACGCTCCTTGCATGGGGGGGTGGGTTGCTGGCTGTATGGGAGATGGTTCCCCACCTCTGACCAATTTCAGAATTGTTTACCGCTGGAGCAAGTGCCGTGATAGGGTTTTCCTCTGTATAACTCGTGGGTTCACTTTTTTTTTCTTTTATGGTTCAAGTTAGATTTTATTCCTCTTTTATGTATTTATAAATATAAGCATGGAAATAATTCATTCCTATAAATACATCTGTGTGACGGGAAGAATTTTTTCTGTTTTATTTGTAAATTTTATTTTTTAAAATTTTGAAATTTAATTTTATTTATGTTTTTATACAGCACGTTATTATTAGTTATGTATTTTATGCATATACATGTATACAGGTCAATCCCAATCTCCCAACTCATCCCACCACCACCACCCCATGGCTTCCCACACTTGGTGTCCATACATTTGTTCTCTACCTCTGTGTCTCTATTTCTTCCCTGCAAACCAGTTCATCTGTACCATTTTTAGGCTCCACATATATGCATTAATATACAATATTTGTTTTCCTCTTTCTGACTTACTTCATTCTGTATGACATTCTCTCGATCCATCGATGTCTCTACAAATGACCCAGTTTCATTCCTTTTTATGGCCGAGTAATATTCCATTTTATATATGTACCACATCTTTATCCATTCATCTGTCTGTGGGCATTTAGGTTGCTTCCATTACCTGGCTATTGTAAATAGTGCTGCAACGAACATTGTGGTGAATGTGCCTTTTTGAAATACGGTTTTCTCTGGGTATATGACCAGAAGTGGGATTGATGGATCAGATGGTAATTCTATTTCTACTTTTTTTAAGGAAACTCCATACTGTTCTCCATAGTGACTGTATCAATTTAGATTCCCACCTATAGTGGAAGAGGGCTCCTTTTGTCCACACCCTCCCCAGAATTGGTTGTTTGTAGATTTTCTGATGATGCCGATTCTAACAGGTGTGAGGTGATACCTCATTGTAGTTTTGATTTGCATTTCTCTAATAATTAGTGCTGTTGAGCAGGTTTTCATGTGCGTCTTGGCCATCTCTCTGTCTCCTTTGAGAAAACGTCTCTTTAGATCTTCTGACCATTTTTTTGGGGGTTGTTTGTTTTTTAATATTAAGCTGCATGAGCTGTTTATATATATTCGAGATTAAACCTCTGTCCATTGATTCGTCTGCAACGATTTTCGCCCATTCTGAGGGATGCCTTTTTCCATTCCCGTGTTTTTTAACAAAAAAGGAAAGAAAGGAAAAGAAGCAGAACACTAATGTGCGTAAAATATGCCTTTTGAAACGGTCGTTTTGAAATATGGACGTCCTTTGAATTTTTTGGTCGATATGTGACCCCAGGATTTGTTTTCAGGGCAGGTGTCATTACAGGCCTGCAATGATTTTCAATATCAACTGACCATTAGCGTTGGGATTAAAGCTGCTGTTGTGTGAAACGGCCACAAGGTGGCAGCAGTTCACCCTTACCAAATCTGGTTACTAGGGCAAGAGAGCCTCAGTGGAAGTGGTGTTCTAGATTGGAGTTTAGAATGGAATGTGCCAGGAGAAAGACCCTCACGTTTGTCTCACTACTTCTTGTTCGTGTTTTTAATTTAATTTTTTATTTTTTATTACAGCAAGTTTGATTACAATGTTTGGCTTGTTGTAGGTGTGGAAGATGTGGTTCTTTTACACATATACAGATGACTGTTCCTCCTGGGATCCTTTTCCCATGTACGTTATGACAGAATGTTGAGTAGTCCTCTCTTGGTATTCTGTAGGTCTTTGGTGATTATATATGTCACCTGTGTTTGTATATGTCTGTTAACCCCGATATCGTAATGAAACCAATCCTCACAGCTTTCCATTGGTGAACCATAAGTCTGTTTAATGAATCTGTGATTGCCCATCTCCGTGGAAATATCTGCCCTCGTATCCATTTTTAGGTAACACCTATAAGTGATATGATATGATATGTGTCTTTCACTTTCTGACTTACTACAAGTCACGTGATTACTTCTAGAATAATCTACGGTGCTGCAAATGGCATTGTGTCCTTTTTTCCCTTGGCTTCTCTTCTGCCTTAGCGGGGTCCATTTTCAACAATGTGATTCCCTGAGGGTTGTGGATTAGCTGACCTGGGCAGCCTTACCCTGCCGGTCCGCCCTCCCAAGGTGTGCCTCGTTGAGGTCAATATAAACAGCGCTCCAGGCAGCAATAGCCACTGAAGCTGTGCCTGACTCCATATTCTCTGCCCCGTCAGCAGTCTCGGGGCTGTGCTGGTGGGAGGGAGTGAGGGGCCACAGCTTTGTAGGTGGCCCGGTGTGAGTGGGGTTCTGCTCGCCTTTCTGCAGGAGCTGCCAGGCTGCCGCCTGTAAAGAAGAGGATGTGTCACCCATACCTTCCGCTGGAATTTCTCTCCGGACAGAGGTGAGGAAGGAAAAAAGCAGTGGGGGCCGGGACAGCAGTGGTATCTCAGGCAGGGCAATGGAAACTTCTGGAAGAGCGACCGGGTCAAGGACCACCCTGGCTGGCCTGCAGGCACCAAGTTGGCCTGCATGCTGTCACTGGTATGGCTCCACGGTCCTTCCTCTAGGCTTTCAAGCCCTTGTACGTATTCAGGTGTTTTACCTGGAAAGGGTGGGAACAGTTCAGCAGCAGCTGGCCTGGGGCTCAGCTCACGTTTACTCACTGATGCCTCGGCACGGTCCCCCACCTTTGCAATTAGGACACTCCTTGCGTGGGGGGTGGGTTGCTGGCTGTATGGGAGATGGTTCCCCACCTATGACCAATTTCAGAATTGCTTACCACTGGAGCAATTGCCCTGATAGGGTTTTCCTCTGTATAACTCGTGGGTTCAGGATTTTTTTTTCTTTTATGGTTCAAGTTAGATTTTATTCCTCTTTTATGTATTTATAGATATAAGCATGTAAATAATTCATTCCTATAAATACATCTGTGTGAAGGGAAGAAGTTTCTTCTGTTTTATTTTTAATTTTATTTTTTAAAATTTTGAAATTTAATTTTATTTATTTTTTTATACAGCAGGTTATTATTAGTTATGTATTTTATGCATATACATGTACACAGGTCAATCCCAAACTCCCAACTCATCCCACCACCACCACCCCATGGCTTCCCACACTTGGTGTCCATACGTTTGTTCTCTACCTCTGTGTCTCTATTTCTTCCCTGCAAATCAGTTCATCTGTACCATTTTTTAGGTTCCACATATATGCATTAATATACAATATTTGTTTTCCTCTTTCTGACTTACTTCATTCTGTATGACAGTCACTAGATCCATCGATGTCTCTACAAAGGACCCAGTTTCATTCCCCTTTATGGCTGAGTAATATTCCATTTTATATATGTACCACATCTTTATCCATTCATCTGTCTGTGGGCATTTAGGTTGCTTCCATTACCTGGCTATTGTAAATAGTGCTGCAATGAACATTGTGGTGAATGTGCCTTTTTGATTTATGGTTTTCTCTGGGTATATGCCCAGAAGTGGGATTGCTGGATCAGATGGTAATGCTATTTCTAGTTTTTTTTAAGGAAACTCCATACTGTTTTCCATAGTGACTGTATCAATTTACATTCCCACCAATAGTGGAAGAGGGCTCCTTTTGTCCACACCCTCCCCAGAATTGGTTGTTTGTAGATTTCCTGATGATGCCGATTCTAACAGGTGTGAGGTGATACCTCATTGTAGTTTTGATTTGCATTTCTCTAATAATTAGTGCTGTTGAGCAGCTTTTCATGTGCGTCTTGGCCATCTCTGTGTCTTCTTTGAAGAAACGTCTCTTTAGATCTTCTGCCCATTTTTGTATTGGGTTGTTTGTTTTTTTAATATTAAGCTGCATGTGCTGTTTATATATATTGGAGATTAAACCTCTGTCCATTGATTCGTCTGCAACGATTTTCGCCCATTCTGAGGGATGCCTTTTTCCATTCCCGTGTTTTTTAACAAAAAAGGAAAGAAAGGAAAAGAAGCAGAACACCAATGTGCGTAAAATATGCCTTTTGAAACGGTCGTTTTGAAATACGGACATCCTTTGAATTTTTTGGTGGATATGTGACACCAGGATTTATTTTCAGGGCAGGTGTCATTTACAGGCCTGCAATGATTTTGAATATCAACTGACCATTAGCGTTGGGATTAAAGCTGCTGTTGTGTGAAACGGCCACAAGGTGGCAGCAGTTCACCCTTACCAAATCTGGTTACTAGGGCAAGAGAGCCTCAGTGGAAGTGGTGTTCTAGATTGGAATTTAGAATGGAATGTGCCAGGAGAAAGCCCCTCACGTTTGTCTCACTACATCTTGTTCGGGTTTTTAATTTAATTTTTTTTATTTTTTATTACAGCAAGTTTGATTACAATGTTTGGCTTGTTGTAGGTGTGGAAGATGTGGTTCTTTTACACATATACAGATGACTGTTCTTCCTGGGATCCTTTTCCCATGTACCTTATGACAGAATGTTGAGTAGTCCTCTCTTGGTATTCTGTAGGTCTTTGGTGATTATATATGTCACCTGTGTTTGTATATGTCTGTTAACCCAGATATCATAATGAAACCAATCCTCACACCTTTCCATTGGTGAACCATAAGTTTGTTTAATGAATCTGTGATTGCCCTTCTCCGTGGAAATATCTGCCCTGGTATCCATTTTTAGGTAACACCTATAAGTGATATGATATGATATGTGTCTTTCACTTTCTGACTTACTACAAGTCACGTGATTACTTCTAGACTCATCTACGGTGCTGCAAATGGCATTGTGTCCTTTTTTTCCTTGGCTTCTCTTCTGCCTTAGCGGGCTCCATTTTCAACAATGTGATTCCTTGAGGGTTGTGGATTAGCTGACCTGGGCAGCCTTAGCCTGCCGGTCCGCCCTCCCCAGGTGTGCCTTGTTGACGTCAATATAAACAGCGCTCCAGGCAGCAATAGCCCCTGAAGCTGTGCCTGACTCCATATTCTCTGCCCCGTCAGCAGGTTCGGGGCTGTGCTGGTGGGAGGGAGTGAGGGGCCACAGCTTTGTGGGTGGCCCGGTGTGAGTGGGGTTCTGCTGGCCTTTCTGTAGGAGTTGCCAGGCTGCCGCCTGTAAAGAAGAGGATGTGTCACCCATACCTTCCGCTGGAATTTCTCTCCGGACAGAGGTGAGGAAGGAAAAAAGCAGTGGGGGCAGGGACAGCCGGGGAATCTTAGGCAGGGCAATGGAAAGCTTCTGGAAGAGCGCCCAGGGCCAGGACCACCCTGGCTGGCCTGCAGGCACCAAGTTGGCCTGCGTGCTGTCGCTGGTGTGGCTCCACGGTCCTTCCTCTAGGCTTTCAAGCCCTTGTACATATTCAGGTGTTTTATGTGGAAAGGGTGGGAACAGTTCAGCAGCAGCAGGCCTGGGGCTCAGCTCACGTTTACTCACAGATGCCTCGGCACGGTCCCCCAGCTTTGCAATGAGGACGCTCCTTGCATGGGGGGGTGGGTTGCTGGCTGTATGGGGGATGATTCCCCACCTCTGACCAATTTCAGAATTGTTTACCGCTGGAGCAAGTGCCGTGATAGGGTTTTCCTCTGTATAACTCGTGGGTTCACTTTTTTTTTTTTTATGGTTCAAGTTAGATTTTATTCCTCTTTTATGTATTTATAAATATAAGCATGGAAATAATTCATTCCTATAAATACATCTGTGTGACGGGAAGAATTTTTTCTGTTTTATTTGTAAATTTTATTTTTTAAAATTTTGAAATTTAATTTTATTTATGTTTTTATACAGCACGTTATTATTAGTTATGTATTTCATGCATATACATGTATACAGGTCAATCCCAATCTCCCAACTCATCCCACCACCACCACCCCATGGCTTCCCACACTTGGTGTCCTTACGTTTGTTCTCTACCTCTGTGTCTCTATTTCTTCTCTGCAAACCAGTTCATCTGTACCATTTTTAGGCTCCACATATATGCATTAATATACAATATTTGTTTTCCTCTTTCTGACTTACTTCATTCTGTATGACAGTCTCTCGATCCATCGATGTCTCTACAAATGACCCAGTTTCATTCCTTTTTATGGCCGAGTAATATTCCACTTTTTATATGTACCACATCTTTATCCATTCATCTGTCTGTGGGCATTTAGGTTGCTTCCATTACCTGGCTATTGTAAATAGTGCTGCAACGAACATTGTGGTGAATGTGCCTTTTTGAAATACGGTTTTCTCTGGGTATATGACCAGAAGTGGGATTGCTGGATCAGATGGTAATTCTATTTCTAGTTTTTTTAAGGAAACTCCATACTGTTTTCCATAGTGACTGTATCAATTTACATTCCCACCAATAGTGGAAGAGGGCTCCTTTTGTCCACACCCTCCCCAGAATTGGTTGTTTGTAGATTTTCTGATGATGCCGATTCTAACAGGTGTGAGGTGATACCTCATTGTAGTTTTGATTTGCATTTCTCTAATAATTAGTGCTGTTGAGCAGCTTTTCATGTGCGTCTTGGCCATCTCTCTGTCTCCTTTGAAAAAACGTCTCTTTAGATCTTCTGCCCATGTTTTTTGGGTTTGTTTGTTTTTTAATATTAAGCTGCATGAGCTGTTTATATATATTCGAGATTAAACCTCTGTCCATTGATTCGTCTGCAACGATTTTCGCCCATTCTGAGGGATGCCTTTTTCCATTCCCGTGTTTTTTAACAAAAAAGGAAAGAAAGGAAAAGAAGCAGAACACTAATGTGCGTAAAATATGCCTTTTGAAACGGTCGTTTTGAAATATGGACGTCCTTTGAATTTTTTGGTCGATATGTGACACCAGGATTTGTTTTCAGGGCAGGTCATTTACAGGCCTGCAATGATTTTGAATATCAACTGACCATTAGCGTTGGGATTAAAGCTGCTGTTGTGTGAAACGGCCACAAGGTGGCAGCATTTCACCCTTACCAAATCTGGTTACTAGGGCAAGAGAGCTTCAGTGGAAGTGGTGTTCTAGATTGGAGTTTAGAATGGAATGTGCCAGGAGAAAGACCCTCACGTTTGTCTCACTACTTCTTGTTCGTGTTTTTAATTTAATTTTTTTATTTTTTATTACAGCAAGTTTGATTACAATGTTTGGCTTGTTGTAGGTGTGGAAGATGTGGTTCTTTTACACATATACAGATGACTGTTCTTCCTGGGATCCTTTTCCCATGTACGTTATGACAGAATGTTGAGTAGTCCTCTCTTGGTATTCTGTAGGTCTTTGGTGATTATATATGTCACCTGTGTTTGTATATGTCTGTTAACCCCGATATCGTAATGAAACCAATCCTCACACCTTTCCATTGGTGAACCATATGTTTGTTTAATGAATCTGTCATTGCCCTTCTCCGTGGAAATATCTGCCCTGGTATCCATTTTTAGGTAACACCCCTTAAGTGATATGATAAGATATGTGTCTTTCACTTTCTGACTTACTACAAGTCACGTGATTACTTCTAGACTCATCTACGGTGCTGCAAATGGCATTGTGTCCTTTTTTCCCTTGGCTTCTCTTCTGCCTTAGCGGGGTCCATTTTCAACAATGTGATTCCCTGAGGGTTGTGGATTAGCTGACCTGGGTAGCCTTACCCTGCCAGTCCGCCCTCCCCAGGTGTGACTCGTTGAGGTCAATATAAACAGCGCTCCAGGCAGCAAGAGCCACTGAAGCTGTGCCTGCCTCCATATTCTCTGCCCCGTCAGCAGTCTCGGGGCTGTGCTGGTGGGAGGGAGTGAGGGGCCACAGCTTTGTGGGTGGCCCTGTGTGAGTGGGGTCCTGCTGGCCTTTCTGCAGGAGTTGCCAGGCTGCCGCCTGTAAAGAAGAGGATTTGTCACCCATACCTTCCCCTGGAATTTCTCTCCGGACAGAGGTGAGGAAGGAAAAAAGCAGTGGGGGCCGGGACAGGAGGGGTATCACAGGCAGGGCAATGGAAAGCTTCTGGAAGAGCTCCCGGGGCCAGGACCACCCTGGCTTGCCTACAGGCACCAAGTCGGCCTGCGTGCTCTCGCTGGTGTGGCTCCACGGTCCTTCCTCTAGGCTTTCAAGCCCTTGTACATATTCAGGTGTTTTACCTGGAAAGGGTGGGAACAGTTCAGCAGCAGCTGGCCTGGGGCTCAGCTCACGTTTACTCACAGATGCCTCGGCACGGTCCCCCAGCTTTGCAATGAGGACGCTCCTTGCGTGGGGGGTGGGTTGCTGGCTGTATGGGAGATGGTTCCCCACCTCTGACCAATTTCAGAATTGTTTACCACTGGAGCAAGTGCCCTGATAGGGATTTCCTGTGTATAACTGGTGGGTTCAGGGTTTTTTTTCTTTTCATGGTTCAAGTTATATTTTATTCCTCTTTTATGTATTTATAGATATAAGCATGGAAATAATTCATTCCTATAAATACATCTGTGTGAAGGGAAGAAATCTTTTCTGTTTTATTATTAATTTCATTTTTAAAAAATTTTTAAATTTAATTTTATTTATTTTTTTATACAGCAGGTTATTATTAGTTATGTATTTTATGCATATACATGTATACAGGTCAATTCCAATCTCCCAACTCATCCCACCACCACCACCCCATGGCTTCCCACACTTGGTGTCCATACGTTTGTTCTCTACCTCTGTGTCTCTATTTCTTCCCTGCAAATCATTTCATCTGTACCATTTTTTAGGTTCCACATATATGCATTAATATACGATATTTGTTTTTCTCTTTCTGACTTACTTCATTCTGTATGACAGTCACTAGATCCATCGATGTCTCTACAAAGGACCCAGTTTCATTCCTCTTTATGGCCGAGTAATATTCCATTTTATATATGTACCACATCTTTATCCATTCATCTGTCTGTGGGCATTTAGGTTGCTTCCATTACCTGGCTATTGTAAATAGTGCTGCAACGAACATTGTGGTGAATGTGCCTTTTTGATTTATGGTTTTCTCTGGGTATATGCCCAGAAGTGGGATTGCTGGATCAGATGGTAATTCTATTTCTAGTTTTTTTAAGGAAACTCCATACTGTTTTCCATAGTGACTGTATCAATTTACATTCCCACCAATAGTGGAAGAGGGCTCCTTTTGTCCACACCCTCCCCAGAATTGGTTGTTTGTAGATTTCCTGATGATGCCGATTCTAACAGGTGTGAGGTGATACCTCATTGTAGTTTTGATTTGCATTTCTCTAGTAATTAGTGCTGTTGAGCAGCTTTTCATGTGCGTCTTGGCCATCTCTGTGTCTTCTTTGAAGAAACGTCTCTTTAGATCTTCTGCCCATTTTTGTATTGGGTTGTTTGTTTTTTTAATATTAAGCTGCATGTGCTGTTTATATATATTGGAGATTAAACCTCTGTCCATTGATTCGTCTGCAACGATTTTCGCCCATTCTGAGGGATGCCTTTTTCCATTCCCGTGTTTTTTAACAAAAAAGGAAAGAAAGGAAAAGAAGCAGAACACCAATGTGCGTAAAATATGCCTTTTGAAACGGTCGTTTTGAAATACGGACATCCTTTGAATTTTTTGGTGGATATGTGACACCAGGATTTATTTTCAGGGCAGGTGTCATTTACAGGCCTGCAATGATTTTGAATATCAACTGACCATTAGCGTTGGGATTAAAGCTGCTGTTGTGTGAAACGGCCACAAGGTGGCAGCAGTTCACCCTTACCAAATCTGGTTACTAGGGCAAGAGAGCCTCAGTGGAAGTGGTGTTCTAGATTGGAATTTAGAATGGAATGTGCCAGGAGAAAGCCCCTCACGTTTGTCTCACTACATCTTGTTCGGGTTTTTAATTTAATTTTTTTTATTTTTTATTACAGCAAGTTTGATTACAATGTTTGGCTTGTTGTAGGTGTGGAAGATGTGGTTCTTTTACACATATACAGATGACTGTTCTTCCTGGGATCCTTTTCCCATGTACCTTATGACAGAATGTTGAGTAGTCCTCTCTTGGTATTCTGTAGGTCTTTGGTGATTATATATGTCACCTGTGTTTGTATATGTCTGTTAACCCAGATATCATAATGAAACCAATCCTCACACCTTTCCATTGGTGAACCATAAGTTTGTTTAATGAATCTGTGATTGCCCTTCTCCGTGGAAATATCTGCCCTGGTATCCATTTTTAGGTAACACCTATAAGTGATATGATATGATATGTGTCTTTCACTTTCTGACTTACTACAAGTCACGTGATTACTTCTAGACTCATCTACGGTGCTGCAAAAGGCATTGTGTCCTTTTTTTCCTTGGCTTCTCTTCTGCCTTAGCGGGCTCCATTTTCAACAATGTGATTCCCTGAGGGTTGTGGATTAGCTGACCTGGGCAGCCTTAGCCTGCCGGTCCGCCCTCCCCAGGTGTGCCTTGTTGACGTCAATATAAACTGCGCTCCAGGCAGCAATAGCCCCTGAAGCTGTGCCTGACTCCATATTCTCTGCCCCGTCAGCAGGTTCGGGGCTGTGCTGGTGGGAGGGAGTGAGGGGCCACAGCTTTGTGGGTGGCCCGGTGTGAGTGGGGTTCTGCTGGCCTTTCTGTAGGAGTTGCCAGGCTGCCGCCTGTAAAGAAGAGGATGTGTCACCCATACCTTCCGCTGGAATTTCTCTCCGGACAGAGGTGAGGAAGGAAAAAAGCAGTGGGGGCAGGGACAGCCGGGGAATCTTAGGCAGGGCAATGGAAAGCTTCTGGAAGAGCGCCCAGGGCCAGGACCACCCTGGCTGGCCTGCAGGCACCAAGTTGGCCTGCGTGCTGTCGCTGGTGTGGCTCCACGGTCCTTCCTCTAGGCTTTCAAGCCCTTGTACATATTCAGGTGTTTTATGTGGAAAGGGTGGGAACAGTTCAGCAGCAGCAGGCCTGGGGCTCAGCTCACGTTTACTCACAGATGCCTCGGCACGGTCCCCCAGCTTTGCAATGAGGACGCTCCTTGCATGGGGGTGTGGGTTGCTGGCTGTATGGGGGATGATTCCCCACCTCTGACCAATTTCAGAATTGTTTACCGCTGGAGCAAGTGCCGTGATAGGGTTTTCCTCTGTATAACTCGTGGGTTCACTTTTTTTTTCTTTTATGGTTCAAGTTAGATTTTATTCCTCTTTTATGTATTTATAAATATAAGCATGGAAATAATTTATTCCTATAAATACATCTGTGTGACGGGAAGAATTTTTTCTGTTTTATTTGTAAATTTTATTTTTTAAAATTTTGAAATTTAATTTTATTTATGTTTTTATACAGCACGTTATTATTAGTTATGTATTTCATGCATATACATGTATACAGGTCAATCCCAATCTCCCAACTCATCCCACCACCACCACCCCATGGCTTCCCACACTTGGTGTCCTTACGTTTGTTCTCTACCTCTGTGTCTCTATTTCTTCTCTGCAAACCAGTTCATCTGTACCATTTTTAGGCTCCACATATATGCATTAATATACAATATTTGTTTTCCTCTTTCTGACTTACTTCATTCTGTATGACAGTCTCTCGATCCATCGATGTCTCTACAAATGACCCAGTTTCATTCCTTTTTATGGCCGAGTAATATTCCATTTTATATATGTACCACATCTTTATCCATTTATCTGTCTGTGGGCATTTAGGTTGCTTCCATTACCTGGCTATTGTAAATAGTGCGGCAACGAACATTGTGGTGAATGTGCATTTTTGAAATACGGTTTTCTCTGGGTATATGCCCAGAAGTGCGATTGCTGGATCAGATGGTAATTCTATTTCTAATTTTTTTAAGGAAACTCCATACTGTTCTCCATAGTGACTGTATCAATTTACATTCCCACCAATAGTGGAAGAGGGCTCCTTTTGTCCACACCCTCCCCAGAATTGGTGGTTTGTAGATTTTCTGATGATGCCGATTCTAACAGGTGTGAGGTGAAACCTCATTGTAGTTTTGATTTGCATTTCTCTAATAATTAGTGCTGTTGAGCAGCTTTTCATGTGCGTCTTGGCCATCTCTGTGTCTCCTTTGAAGAAACGTCTCTTTAGATCTTCTGCCCATTTTTTTAGGGTTGTTTGTTTTTTTAATATTAAGCTGCATGAGCTGTTTATATATATTGGAGATTAAACCTCTGTCCATTCATTCGTCTGCAACGATTTTCGCCCATTCTGAGGGATGCCTTTTTCCATTCCCGTGTTTTTTAACAAAAAAGGAAAGAAAGGAAAAGAAGCAGAACACTAATGTGCGTAAAATATGCCTTTTGAAATGGTTGTTTTGAAATATGGACGTCCTTTGAATTTTTTGGTCGATATGTGACCCCAGGATTTGTTTTCAGGGCAGGTGTCATTTACAGGCCTGCAATGATTTTGAATATCAACTGACCATTAGCGCTGGGATTAAAGCTGCTGTTGTGTGAAACGGCCACAAGGTGGCAGCAGTTCACCCTTACCAAATCTGGTTACTAGGGCAAGAGAGCCTCAGTGGAAGTGGTGTTCTAGATTGGAGTTTAGAATGGAATGTGCCAGGAGAAAGCCCCTCACGTTTGTCTCACTACTTCTTGTTCGTGTTTTTAATTTAAGTTTTTATTTTTTATTACAGCAAGTTTGATTACAATGTTTGGCTTGTTGTAGGTGTGGAAGATGTGGTTCTTTTACACATATACAGATGACAGTTCTTCCTGGGATCCTTTTCCCATGTACGTTATGGCAGAATGTTGAGTAGTCCTCTCTTGGTATTCTGTAGGTCTTTGGTGATTATATATGTCACCTGTGTTTGTATATGTCTGTTAACCCCGATATCGTAATGAAACCAATCCTCACACCTTTCCATTGTTGAACCATAAGTTTGTTTAATGAATCTGTGATTGCCCTTCTCCCTGGAAATATCTGCCCTGCTATCCATTTTTAGGTAACACCTATAGGTGATATGATATGATATGTGTCTTTCACTTTCTGACTTACTACAAGTCACGTGAATACTTCTAGACTCATCTACGGTGCTGCAAATGGCATTGTGTCCTTTTTTCCCTTGGCTTCTCTTCTGCCTTAGCGGGGTCCATTTTCAACAATGTGATTCCCTGAGGGTTGTGGATTAGCTGACCTGGGCAGCCTTACCCTGCCGGCCCGCCCTCCCCAAGTGAGCCTCGTTGAGGTCTATATAAAGAGAGCTCCAGGCAGCAAGAGCCCCTGAAGCTGTGCCTGACTCCATATTATCTGCCCCGTCAGCAGTCTCGGGGCTGTGCTGGTGGGAGGGAGTGAGGAGCCACAGCTTTGTGGGTGGCCCGGTGTGAGTGGGGTTCTGCTGGCCTTTCTGCAGGAGTTGCCAGGCTGCCGCCTGTAAAGAAGAGGATGTGTCACCCATACCTTCCGCTGGAATTTCTCTCCGGACAGAGGTGATGAAGGAAAAAAGCAGTGGGGGCCGGGACAAGAGGGTTATCTCAGGCAGGGCAATGGAAAGCTTCTGGAAGAGCGCCAGGGTCCAGGACCACACCTGCTGGCCTGCAGGCACCAAGTTGGCCTGCGTGCTGTCGCTGGTGTGGCTCCACCGTCCTTCCTCTAGGCTTTCAAGACCTTGTACATATTCAGGTGTTTTACCTGGAAAGGGTGGGGACAGTTCAGCAGCAGCTGGCCTGGGGCTCAGCTCACGTTTACTCACAGATGCCTCGGCACGGTCCCCCAGCTTTGCAATGAGGACGCTCCTTGCATGGAGAGGGGGTTGCTGGCTGTATGGGAGATGGTTCCCCACCTCTGACCAATTTCAGAATTGTTTACCGCTGGAGCAAGTGCCATGATAGGGTTTTCCTCTGTATAACTCGTGGGTTCACTTTTTTTTTCTTTTATCGTTCAAGTTAGATTTTATTCTACTTTTATGTATTTATAGATATAAGCATGGAAATAATTCATTCCTATAAATACATCTGTGTGATGGGAAGAAATTTTTTCTGTTTTATTTTTAAATTTTATTTTTTTAAATTTTGAAATTTAATTTTATTTATTTTTTTTATACAGCACGTTATTATTAGTTATGTATTTTATGCATATACATGTATACAGGTCAATCCCAAACTCCCAACTCATCCCACCATCACCACCCCATGGCTTCCCACACTTGATGTCCATACGTTTGTTCTCTACCTCTGTGTCTCTATTTCTTCCCTGCAAACCAGTTCATTTGTACCATTTTTAGGCTCCACATATATGCATTAATATACAATATTTGTTTTCCTCTTTCTGACTTACTTCATTCTGTATGACAGTCTCTCGATCCATCGATGTCTCTACAAATGACCCAGTTTCATTCCTTTTTATGGCCGAGTAATATTCCATTTTATGTATGTACCACATCTTTATCCATTCATCTGTCTGTGAGCATTTAGGTTGCTTCCATTACCTGGCTATTGTAAATAGTGCTGCAACAAACATTGTGGTGAATGTGCCTTTTTGATTTACGGTTTTCTCTGGGTATATGCACAGAAGTGGGATTGCTGGATCAGATGGTAATTCTATTTCTAATTTTTTTAAGGAAACTCCATACTGTTCTCCATAGTTACTGTATCAATTTACATTCCCAGCAATAGTGGAAGAGGGCTCCTTTTGTCCACACCATCCCCAGAATTTGTTGTTTGTAGATTTCCTGATGATGCCGATTCTAACAGGTGTGAGGTGATACCTCATTGTAGTATTGATTTGCATTTCTCTAATAATTAGTGCTGTTGAGCAGCTTTTCACGTGCGTCTTGGCCATCTCTGTGTCTCCTTTGAAGAAACGTCTCTTTAGATCTTCTGCCCATTTTTTTTGGGTTGTTTGTTTTTTTAATATTAAGCTGCATGAGCTGTTTATATATATTGGAGATTAAACCTCTGTCCATTGATTCGTCTGCAAGGATTTTTGCCCATTCTGAGGGATGTCTTTTTCCATTCCCGTGTTTTTTAACAAAAACGGAAAGAAAGGAAAAGAAGCAGAACACTAATGTGCGTAAAATATGCCTTTTGAAACCGTCGTTTTGAAATATGGACGTCCTTTGAAATTTTTGGTCGATATGTGACCCCAGGATTTGTTTTCAGGGCAGGTGTCATTTACAGGCCTGCAATGATTTTGAATATCAACTGACCATTAGCGTTGGGATTAAAGCTGCTGTTGTGTGAAACGGCCACAAGGTGGCAGCAGTTCACCCTTACCAAATCTGGTTACTAGGGCAAGAGAGCCTCAGTGGAAGTGATGTTCTAGATTGGAGTTTAGAATGGAATGTGCCAGGAGAAAGCCCCTCACGTTTGTCTCACTACTTCTTGTTCGTGTTTTTAATTTAATTTTTTATTTTTTATTACAACAAGTTTGATTACAATGTTTGTCTTGTTGTAGGTGTGGAAGATGTGGTTCTTTTACACATATACAGATGTCTATTCTTCCTGGGATCCTATTCCCATGTATGTTATGACAGAATATTGAGTAGTCCTCTCTTGGTATTCTGTAGGTCTTTGGTGATTATATATGTCACCTGTGTTTGTATATGTCTGTTAACCCCGATATCGTAATGAAACCAATCCTCACAGCTTTCCATTGGTGAACCATAAGTCTGTTTAATGAATCTGTGATTGCCCATCTCCGTGGAAATATCTGCCCTCGTATCCATTTTTAGGTAACACCTATAAGTGATATGATATGATATGTGTCTTCCACTTTCTGACTTACTACAAGTCACGTGATTACTTCTAGACTCATCTACGGTGCTGCAAATGGCATTGTGTCCTTTTTTTCCTTGGCTTCTCTTCTGCCTTAGCGGGGTCCATTTTCAACAATGTGATTCCCTGAGGGTTGTGGATTAGCTGACCTGGGCAGCTTTACCCTGCCGGCCCGCCCTCACCAGGTGTGCCTCGTTGAGGTCAATATAAACAGCGCTCCAGGCAGCAATAGGCCCTGAAGCTGTGCCTGACTCCATATTCTCTGCCCCGTCAGCAGTCTCGGGGCTGTGCTGGTGGGAGGGAGTGAGGGGCCACAGCTTTGTGGGTGGCCCGGTGTGAGTGGGGTTCTGCTGCCCTTTCTGCAGGAGTTGCCAGGCTGCCGCCTGTAAAGAAGAGGTTGTGTCACCCATACCTTCCGCTGGAATTTCTCTCCGGACAGAGGTGAAGAAGGAAAAAAGCAGTGGGGGCCGGGACAGGAGGGGTATCTCAGGGCAATGGAAAGCTTCTGGAAGAGCGCCCGGGGAAAGGACCACCCTGGCTGGCCTGCAGGCACCAAGTTGGCCTGCGTGCTGTCGCTGGTGTGGCTCCACAGTCCTTCCACTAGGCTTTCAAGCCCTTGTACATATTCAGGTGTTTTACCTGGGAAGGGTGGGAACAGTTCAGCAGCAGCTGGCCTGGGGCTCAGCTCACGTTTACTCACAGATGCCTCGGCACGGTCCCCCAGCTTTGCAATGAGGACGCTCCTTGGGTGGGGGGTGGGTTGCTGGCTGTATGGGAGATGGTTCCCCACCTCTGACCAAATTCAGAATTGTTTACCGCTGGAGCAAGTGCCCTGATAGGTTTTTCCTCTGTATAACTCGTGGGTTCACTTTTTTTTTCTTTTGTGGTTCAAGTTAGATTTTATTCCTCTTTTATGTATTTATAGATATAAGCATGGAAATAATTCATTCCTATAAATACATCTGTGTGACGGGAAGCACTTTTTTCTGTTTTATCTTTAAATTTTATTTTTTAAAATTTTGAAATTTAAATTTATTTATTTTTTTATACAGCACGTTATTATTAGTTATGTATTTTATGCATATACATGTATTCAGGTCAATCCCAATATCCCAACTCATCCCACCACCACCACCCCATGGCTTCCCACACTTGGTGTCCATACGTTTGTTCTCTACCTCTGTGTCTCTATTTCTTCCCTGCAAACGAGTTCATCTGTACCATTTTTAGGCTCCACATATATGCATTAATATACAATATTTTTTTCCTTTTTCTGACTTACTTCATTCTGTATGACAGTCTCTCAATCCATTGATGTCTCTACAAATGACCCAGTTTCATTCCTTTTTATGGCCGAGTAATATTCCATTTTATATATGTACCACATCTTTATCCATTTATCTGTCTGTGGGCATTTAGGTTGCTTCCATTACCTGGCTATTGTAAATAGTGCTGCAACGAACATTGTGGTGAATGTGCCTTTTGGAAATACGGTTTTCTCTGGGTATATGCCCAGAAGTGGGATTGCTGGATCAGATGGTAATTCTATTTCTAATTTTTTTAAGGAAACTCCATACTGTTCTCCATAGTGACTGTATCAATTTACATTCCCACCAATAGTGGAAGAGGGCTCCTTTTGTCCACACCCTCCCCAGAATTGGTTGTTTGTAGATTTCCTGATGATGCCGATTCTAACAGGTGTGAGGTGATACTCATTGTAGTTTTGATTTGCATTTCTCTAATAATTAGTGCTGTTGAGCAGCTTTTCATGTGCGTCTTGGCCATCTCTGTGTCTCCTTTGAAGAAACGTCTCTTTAGATCTTCTGCCCATTTTTGTATTGGGTTGTTTGTTTTTTTAATATTAAGCTGCATGAGCTGTTTATATATATTGGAGATTAAACCTCTGTCCATTGATTCGTTTGCAACGATTTTCGCCCATTCTGAGGGATGCCTTTTTCCATTCCCGTGTTTTTTAACAAAAAAGGAAAGAAAGGAAAAGAAGCAGAACACTAATGTGCGTAAAATATGCCTTTTGAAACGGTCTTTTTGAAATATGGACGTGCTTTGAAACTTTTGGTCGATATGTGACCCCAGGATTTGTTTTCAGGGCAGGTGTCATTTACAGGCCTGCAATGATTTTGAATATCAACTGACCATTAGCACTGGGATTAAACCTGCTGTTGTGTGAAACGGGCACAAGGTGGCAGCAGTTCTCCCTTGCCAAATCTGGTTACTACTGCAAGAGAGCCTCAGTGGAAGTGGTGCTCTAGATTGGAATTTAGAATGGAATGTGCCAGGAGAAAGCCCCTCAAGTTTGTCTCACGAATTCTTGTTCGTGTTTTTAATTTAATTTTTTATATTTTTTATTACAGCAAGTTTGATTACAATGTTTGGCTTGTTGTAGGTGTGGAAGATGTGGTTCTTTTATACATATACAGATGACTGTTCTTCCTGGGATCCTTTTCCCATGTACGTTATGACAGAGTTGAGTAGTCCTCTCTTGGTATTCTGTAGGTCTTTGGTGATTATATATGTCACCTATGTTTGTATATGTGTGTTAACCCCGATATCGTAATGAAACCAATCCTCACACCTTTCCATTGGTGAACCATAAATTTGTTTAATGAATCTGTGATTGCCCTTCTCCGTGGAAATATCTGCCCTGATATCCATTTTTAGGTAACACCTATAGGTGATATGATATGATATGTGTCTTTCACTTTCTGACTTACTACAAGTCACGTGATTACTTCTAGACTCATGTACGGTGCTGCAAATGGCATTGTGTCCTTTTTTCCCTTGGCTTCTCTTCTGCCTTAGCGAGGTCCATTTTCAACAATGTGATTCCCTGAGGGTTGTGGATTAGCTGACCTGGGCAGCCTTACCCTGCCGGCCCGCCCTCCCCAGGTGTGCCTCGTTGAGGTCAATATAAACAGAGCTCCAGGCAGCAATAGCCCCTGAAGCTGTGCCGGACTCCATATTCTCTGCCCCGTCAGCAGTCTCGGGGCTGTGCTGGTGGGAGGGAGTGAGGGGCCACAGCGTTGTGGGTGGCCCGGTGTGAGTGGGGCTCTGCTGGCCTTTCTGCAGGAGTTGCCAGGCTGCCGCCTGTAAAGAAGAGGATGTGTCACCCATACCTTCCGCTGGAATTTCTCTCCGGACAGAGGTGAGGAAGGAAAAAAGCAGTGGGGGCCGGGACAGGAGGGGTATCTCAGGCAGGGCAATGGAAAGCTTCTGGAAGAGATCCCGGGGCCAGGACCACCCTGGCTGGCCTGCAGGCACCAAGTTGGCCTGCATGCTGTCGCTGGTGTGGCTCCACGGCCCTTCCTCTAGGCTTTCAAGCCCTTGTACTTATTCAGGTGTTTTACCTGGGAATGGTGGGAACAGTTCAGCAGCAGCTGGCCTGGGGCTCAGCTCATGTTTACTCACAGATGCCTCGGCACGATCCCCCAGCTTTGCAATGAGGACACTCCTTGCGTGGGGGGTGGGTTGCTGGCTGTATGGGAGATGGTTCCCCACCTCTGACCAATTTCAGAATTGTTTACCGCTGGAGCAAGTGCCCAGATAGGGTTTTCCTCTGTAAAACTCGTGAGTTCAGGTTTTTTTTTTCTTTTATGGTTCAAGTTATATTTTATTCCTCTTTTATGAATTTATAGATATAAGCATTGAAATAATTCATTCCTATAAATACATCTGTGTGACGGGAAGAACTTTTTTCTGTTTTATTGTTAAATTCTATTTTTTTTAAAATTTGAAAAATAATTTTATTTATGTTTTTATACAGCAGGTTTTTATTAGTTATGTATTTTATGCATATACTTGTATACAGGTCAATCCCAAACTCCCAACTCATCCCACCACCACCACCCCATGGCTTCCCACACTTGGTGTCCATACGTTTGTTCTCTACCTCTGTGTCTCTATTTCTTCCCTGCAAACGAGTTCATCTGTACCATTTTTAGGCTCCACATATATGCATTAATATACAATATTTGTTTTCCTCTTTCTGACTTACTTCATTCTGTATGACAGTCTCTCTATCCATCGATGTCTCTACAAATGACCCAGTTTCATTCCTTTTTATGGCCGAGTCATATTCCATTTTATATATGTACCACATCTTTATCCATTCATCTGTCTGTGGGCATTTAGGTTGCTTCCATTACCTGGCTATTGTAAATAGTGCTGCAACGAACATTGTGGTGAATGTGCCTTTTTGAAATACGGTTTTCTCTGGGTATATGCCCAGAAGTGGGATTGCTGGATCAGATGGTAATTCTATTTCTAATTTTTTTAAGGAAACTCCATACTGTTCTCCATAGTGACTGTATCAATTTACATTCCCACCAATAGTGGAAGAGGGCTCCTTTGGTCCACACCCTCCCCAGAATTGGTTGTTTGTAGATTTTCTGATGATGCCGATTCTAACAGGTGTGAGGTGATACCTCATTGTAGTTTTGATTTGCATTTCTCTAATAATTAGTGCTGTTGAGCAGCTTTTCATGTGCGTCTTGGCCATCTCTGTGTCTCCGTTGAAGAAACGTCTGTTTACATCTTCTGCCCAATTTTTTTGGGTTGTTTGTTTTTTTAATATTAAGCTGCATGAGCTGTTTATATATATAGGAGATTAAACCTCTGTCCATTGATTCGTCTGCAACGATTTTCGCCCATTCTGAGGGATGCCTTTTTCCATTCCCGTGTTTTTTAACAAAAAAGGAAAGAAAGGAAAAGAAGCAGAACACTAATGTGCGTAAAATATGCCTTTTGAAACGGTCGTTTTGAAATATGGACGTCCTTTGAATTTTTTGGTCGATATGTGACCCCAGGATTTGTTTTCAGGGCAGGTGTCATTTACAGGCCTGCAATGATTTTGAATATCAACTGACCATTAGCGTTGGGATTAAAGCTGCTGTTGTGTGAAACGGCCACAAGGTGGCAGCAGTTCACCCTTACCAAATCTGGTTACTAGGGCAAGAGAGCCTCAGTGGAAGTGGTGTTCTAGATTGGAGTTTAGAATGGAATGTGCCAGGAGAAAGCCCCTCACGTTTGTCTCACTACTTCTTGTTCGTGTTTTGAATTTAATTTTTTTATTTTTTATTACAGCAAGTTTGATTACAATGTTTGGCTTCTTGTAGGTGTGGAAGATGTGGTTCTTTTACACATATACAGATGACTGATCTTCCTGGGATCCTTTTCCCATGTCCGTTATGACAGAATGTTGAGTAGTCCTCTCTTGGTATTCTGTAGGTCTTTGGTGATTATATATGTCACCTGTGTTTGTATATGTCTGTTAACCCCGATATCATAATGAAACCAATCCTCACACCTTTCCATTGGTGAACCATAAGTTTGTTTAATGAATCTGTGATTGCCCTTCTCCGTGGAAATATCTGCCCTGGTATCCATTTTTAGGTAACACCTATAAGTGATATGATATGATATGTGTCTTTCACTTTCTGACTTACTACAAGTCACGTGATTACTTTTAGACTCATCTACGGTGCGGCAAATGGCATTGTGTCCTTTTTTTCCTTGGCATCTCTTCCGCCTTAGCGGGGTCCATTTTCAACAATGTGATTCCCTGAGGGTTGTGGATTAGCTGACCTGGGCAGCCTTACCCTGCCGGCCCGCCCTCCCCAGCTGTGCCTCGTTGAGGTCAATATAAACAGAGCTCCAGGCAGCAATAGCCCCTGAAGCTGTGCCTGACTCCATATTCTCTGCCCCATCAGCAGCCTCGGGGCTGTGCTGGTGGGAAGGAGTGAGGGGCCACAGCTTTGTGGGTGGCCCTGTGTGAGTGGGGTCCTGCTGGCCTTTCTGCAGGAGTTGCCAGGCTGCCGCCTGTAAAGAAGAGGTTGTGTCACCCATACCTTCCGCTGGAATTTCTCTCCGGACAGAGGTGAGGATGGAAAAAAGCAGTGGGGGCCGGGACAGGAGGTGTATCTCAGGCAGGGCAATGGAAATCTTCTGGAAGAGCGCCCGGGGCCAGGACCATGCTGGCTGGCCTGCAGGCACCAAGTTGGCCTGTGTGCTGTCGCTGGTGTGGCACCACGGTCCTTCTTCTAGGCTTTCAAGCCCTTGTACATATTCAGGTGTTTTACCTGGAAAGGGTGGGAACAGTTCAGCAGCAGCTGGCCTGGGGCTCAGCTCACGTTTACTCACAGATGCCTCTGCACTGTCCCCCAGCTTTGCAATGAGGACGCACCTTGCGTGGGGGTTGGGTTGCTGGCTGTATGGGAGATGATTCCCCACCTCTGACCAATTTCAGAATTGTTTACCACTGGAGCAAGTGCCCTGATAGGGTTTTGCTCTGTATAACTCGTGGGTTCAGGATTTTTATTTTTATGGTTCAAGTTAGATTTTATTCCTCTTTTATGTATTTATAGATATAAGCATGGAAATAATTCATTCCTATAAATACATCTGTGTGACGGGAAGAACGTTTTTCTGTTTTATTTTTAAATTTTATTTTTTAAAATTTTGTAATTTTATTTTATTTATTTTCTTTTTTATACAGCACGTTATTATTAGTTATGTATTTTATGCATATACATGTATACAGGTCAATCCCAAACTCCCAACTCATCCCACCACCACCACCCCATGGCTTCCCACACTTGGTGTCCATACGTTTGTTCTCTACCTCTGTGTCTCTATTTCTTCCCTGCAAACCAGTTCATCTGTACCATTTTTAGGCTCCACATATATGCATTAATATACAATATTTTTTTCCTTTTTCTGACTTACTTCATTCTGTATGACAGTCTCTCAATCCATTGATGTCTCTACAAATGACCCAGTTTCATTCCTTTTTATGGCCGAGTAATATTCCATTTTATATATGTACCACATCTTTATCCATTTATCTGTCTGTGGGCATTTAGGTTGCTTCCATTACCTGGCTATTGTAAATAGTGCTGCAACGAACATTGTGGTGAATGTGCCTTTTGGAAATACGGTTTTCTCTGGGTATATGCCCAGAAGTGGGATTGCTGGATCAGATGGTAATTCTATTTCTAATTTTTTTAAGGAAACTCCATACTGTTCTCCATAGTGACTGTATCAATTTACATTCCCACCAATAGTGGAAGAGGGCTCCTTTTGTCCACACCCTCCCCAGAATTGGTTGTTTGTAGATTTCCTGATGATGCCGATTCTAACAGGTGTGAGGTGATACTCATTGTAGTTTTGATTTGCATTTCTCTAATAATTAGTGCTGTTGAGCAGCTTTTCATGTGCGTCTTGGCCATCTCTGTGTCTCCTTTGAAGAAACGTCTCTTTAGATCTTCTGCCCATTTTTGTATTGGGTTGTTTGTTTTTTTAATATTAAGCTGCATGAGCTGTTTATATATATTGGAGATTAAACCTCTGTCCATTGATTCGTTTGCAACGATTTTCGCCCATTCTGAGGGATGCCTTTTTCCATTCCCGTGTTTTTTAACAAAAAAGGAAAGAAAGGAAAAGAAGCAGAACACTAATGTGCGTAAAATATGCCTTTTGAAACGGTCTTTTTGAAATATGGACGTGCTTTGAAACTTTTGGTCGATATGTGACCCCAGGATTTGTTTTCAGGGCAGGTGTCATTTACAGGCCTGCAATGATTTTGAATATCAACTGACCATTAGCACTGGGATTAAACCTGCTGTTGTGTGAAACGGGCACAAGGTGGCAGCAGTTCTCCCTTGCCAAATCTGGTTACTACTGCAAGAGAGCCTCAGTGGAAGTGGTGCTCTAGATTGGAATTTAGAATGGAATGTGCCAGGAGAAAGCCCCTCAAGTTTGTCTCACGAATTCTTGTTCGTGTTTTTAATTTAATTTTTTATATTTTTTATTACAGCAAGTTTGATTACAATGTTTGGCTTGTTGTAGGTGTGGAAGATGTGGTTCTTTTATACATATACAGATGACTGTTCTTCCTGGGATCCTTTTCCCATGTACGTTATGACAGAGTTGAGTAGTCCTCTCTTGGTATTCTGTAGGTCTTTGGTGATTATATATGTCACCTATGTTTGTATATGTGTGTTAACCCCGATATCGTAATGAAACCAATCCTCACACCTTTCCATTGGTGAACCATAAATTTGTTTAATGAATCTGTGATTGCCCTTCTCCGTGGAAATATCTGCCCTGATATCCATTTTTAGGTAACACCTATAGGTGATATGATATGATATGTGTCTTTCACTTTCTGACTTACTACAAGTCACGTGATTACTTCTAGACTCATGTACGGTGCTGCAAATGGCATTGTGTCCTTTTTTCCCTTGGCTTCTCTTCTGCCTTAGCGAGGTCCATTTTCAACAATGTGATTCCCTGAGGGTTGTGGATTAGCTGACCTGGGCAGCCTTACCCTGCCGGCCCGCCCTCCCCAGGTGTGCCTCGTTGAGGTCAATATAAACAGAGCTCCAGGCAGCAATAGCCCCTGAAGCTGTGCCTGACTCCATATTCTCTGCCCCGTCAGCAGTCTCGGGGCTGTGCTGGTGGGAGGGAGTGAGGGGCCACAGCGTTGTGGGTGGCCCGGTGTGAGTGGGGCTCTGCTGGCCTTTCTGCAGGAGTTGCCAGGCTGCCGCCTGTAAAGAAGAGGATGTGTCACCCATACCTTCCGCTGGAATTTCTCTCCGGACAGAGGTGAGGAAGGAAAAAAGCAGTGGGGGCCGGGACAGGAGGGGTATCTCAGGCAGGGCAATGGAAAGCTTCTGGAAGAGATCCCGGGGCCAGGACCACCCTGGCTGGCCTGCAGGCACCAAGTTGGCCTGCATGCTGTCGCTGGTGTGGCTCCACGGCCCTTCCTCTAGGCTTTCAAGCCCTTGTACTTATTCAGGTGTTTTACCTGGGAATGGTGGGAACAGTTCAGCAGCAGCTGGCCTGGGGCTCAGCTCATGTTTACTCACAGATGCCTCGGCACGATCCCCCAGCTTTGCAATGAGGACACTCCTTGCGTGGGGGGTGGGTTGCTGGCTGTATGGGAGATGGTTCCCCACCTCTGACCAATTTCAGAATTGTTTACCGCTGGAGCAAGTGCCCAGATAGGGTTTTCCTCTGTAAAACTCGTGAGTTCAGGTTTTTTTTTTCTTTTATGGTTCAAGTTATATTTTATTCCTCTTTTATGAATTTATAGATATAAGCATTGAAATAATTCATTCCTATAAATACATCTGTGTGACGGGAAGAACTTTTTTCTGTTTTATTGTTAAATTCTATTTTTTTTAAAATTTGAAAAATAATTTTATTTATGTTTTTATACAGCAGGTTTTTATTAGTTATGTATTTTATGCATATACTTGTATACAGGTCAATCCCAAACTCCCAACTCATCCCACCACCACCACCCCATGGCTTCCCACACTTGGTGTCCATACGTTTGTTCTCTACCTCTGTGTCTCTATTTCTTCCCTGCAAACGAGTTCATCTGTACCATTTTTAGGCTCCACATATATGCATTAATATACAATATTTGTTTTCCTCTTTCTGACTTACTTCATTCTGTATGACAGTCTCTCTATCCATCGATGTCTCTACAAATGACCCAGTTTCATTCCTTTTTATGGCCGAGTCATATTCCATTTTATATATGTACCACATCTTTATCCATTCATCTGTCTGTGGGCATTTAGGTTGCTTCCATTACCTGGCTATTGTAAATAGTGCTGCAACGAACATTGTGGTGAATGTGCCTTTTTGAAATACGGTTTTCTCTGGGTATATGCCCAGAAGTGGGATTGCTGGATCAGATGGTAATTCTATTTCTAATTTTTTTAAGGAAACTCCATACTGTTCTCCATAGTGACTGTATCAATTTACATTCCCACCAATAGTGGAAGAGGGCTCCTTTGGTCCACACCCTCCCCAGAATTGGTTGTTTGTAGATTTTCTGATGATGCCGATTCTAACAGGTGTGAGGTGATACCTCATTGTAGTTTTGATTTGCATTTCTCTAATAATTAGTGCTGTTGAGCAGCTTTTCATGTGCGTCTTGGCCATCTCTGTGTCTCCGTTGAAGAAACGTCTGTTTACATCTTCTGCCCAATTTTTTTGGGTTGTTTGTTTTTTTAATATTAAGCTGCATGAGCTGTTTATATATATAGGAGATTAAACCTCTGTCCATTGATTCGTCTGCAACGATTTTCGCCCATTCTGAGGGATGCCTTTTTCCATTCCCGTGTTTTTTAACAAAAAAGGAAAGAAAGGAAAAGAAGCAGAACACTAATGTGCGTAAAATATGCCTTTTGAAACGGTCGTTTTGAAATATGGACGTCCTTTGAATTTTTTGGTCGATATGTGACCCCAGGATTTGTTTTCAGGGCAGGTGTCATTTACAGGCCTGCAATGATTTTGAATATCAACTGACCATTAGCGTTGGGATTAAAGCTGCTGTTGTGTGAAACGGCCACAAGGTGGCAGCAGTTCACCCTTACCAAATCTGGTTACTAGGGCAAGAGAGCCTCAGTGGAAGTGGTGTTCTAGATTGGAGTTTAGAATGGAATGTGCCAGGAGAAAGCCCCTCACGTTTGTCTCACTACTTCTTGTTCGTGTTTTGAATTTAATTTTTTTATTTTTTATTACAGCAAGTTTGATTACAATGTTTGGCTTCTTGTAGGTGTGGAAGATGTGGTTCTTTTACACATATACAGATGACTGATCTTCCTGGGATCCTTTTCCCATGTCCGTTATGACAGAATGTTGAGTAGTCCTCTCTTGGTATTCTGTAGGTCTTTGGTGATTATATATGTCACCTGTGTTTGTATATGTCTGTTAACCCCGATATCATAATGAAACCAATCCTCACACCTTTCCATTGGTGAACCATAAGTTTGTTTAATGAATCTGTGATTGCCCTTCTCCGTGGAAATATCTGCCCTGGTATCCATTTTTAGGTAACACCTATAAGTGATATGATATGATATGTGTCTTTCACTTTCTGACTTACTACAAGTCACGTGATTACTTTTAGACTCATCTACGGTGCGGCAAATGGCATTGTGTCCTTTTTTTCCTTGGCATCTCTTCCGCCTTAGCGGGGTCCATTTTCAACAATGTGATTCCCTGAGGGTTGTGGATTAGCTGACCTGGGCAGCCTTACCCTGCCGGCCCGCCCTCCCCAGCTGTGCCTCGTTGAGGTCAATATAAACAGAGCTCCAGGCAGCAATAGCCCCTGAAGCTGTGCCTGACTCCATATTCTCTGCCCCATCAGCAGCCTCGGGGCTGTGCTGGTGGGAAGGAGTGAGGGGCCACAGCTTTGTGGGTGGCCCTGTGTGAGTGGGGTCCTGCTGGCCTTTCTGCAGGAGTTGCCAGGCTGCCGCCTGTAAAGAAGAGGTTGTGTCACCCATACCTTCCGCTGGAATTTCTCTCCGGACAGAGGTGAGGATGGAAAAAAGCAGTGGGGGCCGGGACAGGAGGTGTATCTCAGGCAGGGCAATGGAAATCTTCTGGAAGAGCGCCCGGGGCCAGGACCATGCTGGCTGGCCTGCAGGCACCAAGTTGGCCTGTGTGCTGTCGCTGGTGTGGCACCACGGTCCTTCTTCTAGGCTTTCAAGCCCTTGTACATATTCAGGTGTTTTACCTGGAAAGGGTGGGAACAGTTCAGCAGCAGCTGGCCTGGGGCTCAGCTCACGTTTACTCACAGATGCCTCTGCACTGTCCCCCAGCTTTGCAATGAGGACGCACCTTGCGTGGGGGTTGGGTTGCTGGCTGTATGGGAGATGATTCCCCACCTCTGACCAATTTCAGAATTGTTTACCACTGGAGCAAGTGCCCTGATAGGGTTTTGCTCTGTATAACTCGTGGGTTCAGGATTTTTATTTTTATGGTTCAAGTTAGATTTTATTCCTCTTTTATGTATTTATAGATATAAGCATGGAAATAATTCATTCCTATAAATACATCTGTGTGACGGGAAGAACGTTTTTCTGTTTTATTTTTAAATTTTATTTTTTAAAATTTTGTAATTTTATTTTATTTATTTTCTTTTTTATACAGCACGTTATTATTAGTTATGTATTTTATGCATATACATGTATACAGGTCAATCCCAAACTCCCAACTCATCCCACCACCACCACCCCATGGCTTCCCACACTTGGTGTCCATACGTTTGTTCTCTACCTCTGTGTCTCTATTTCTTCCCTGCAAACCAGTTCATCTGTACCATTTTTAGGCTCCACATATATGCATTAATATACAATATTTGTTTTCCTCTTTCTGACTTACTTCATTCTGTATGACAGTCTCTCGATCCATCGATGTCTCTACAAATGACCCAGTTTCATTCCTTTTTATGGCCGAGTCATATTCCATTTTATATAAGTACCACATCTTTATCCATTCATCTGTCTGTGGGCATTTAGGTTGCTTCCATTACCTGGCTATTGTAAATAGTGCTGCAACGAACATTGTGGTGAATGTGCCTTTTTGAAATACGGTTTTCTCTGGGTATATGCCCAGAAGTGGGATTGCTGGATCAGATGGTAATTCTATTTCTAGATTTTTTAAGGAAACTCCATACTGTTCTCCATAGTGACTGTATCAATTTACATTCCCACCATTTGTGGAAAACTGCTGCTTTTGTCCACACCCTCCCCAGAATTGGTTGTTTGTAGATTTTCTGATGATGCCGATTCTAACAGGTGTGAGGTGATACCTCATTGTAGTTTTGATTTGCATTTCTCTAATAATTAGTGCTGTTGAGCAGCTTTTCATGTGCGTCTTGGCCATCTCTGTGTCTCCTTTGAAGAAACGTCTCTTTAGATCTTCTGCCCATTTTTTGGGGGGTTGTTTGTTTTTTTAATATTAAGCTGCATGAGCTGTTTATATATATTGGAGATTAAACCTCTGTCCATTGATTCGTCTGCAACGATTTTCGCCCATTCTGAGGGATGCCTTTTTCCATTCCCTTGTTTTTTAACAAAAAAGGAAAGAAAGGAAAAGAAGCAGAACACTAATGTGCGTAAAATATGCCTTTTGAAACGGTCGTTTTGACATATGGACGTCCTTTGAAATTTTTGGTCGATATGTGACCCCAGGATTTGTTTTCAGGGCAGGTGTCATTTACAGGCCTGCAATGATTTTGAATATCAACTGACCATTAGCGTTGGGATTAAAGCTGCTGTTGTGTGAAACGGCCACAAGGTGGCAGCAGTTCACCCTTACCAAATCTGGTTACTAGGGCAAGAGAGCCTCAGTGGAAGTGGTGTTCTAGATTGGAGTTTAGAATGGAATGTGCCAGGAGAAAGCCCCTCAAGTTTGTCTCACTACATCTTGTTCGTGTTTTTAACTTATTTTTAATTTATTTTTTTATTACAGCAAGTTTGATTACAATGTTTGGCTTGTTGTAGGTGTGGAAGATGTGGTTCTTTTACACATATACAGATGTCTGAACTTCCTGGGATCCTTTTCCCATGTACGTTATGACAGAATGTTAAGTAGTCTTCTGTTGGTATTCCGTAGGTCTTTGGTGATTATATATGTCACCTGTGTTTGTATATGTCTGTTAACCCCGATATCGTAATGAAACCAATCCTCACACCTTTCCATTGGTGAAACATAAGTTTGTTTAATGAATCTGTGATTGCCCTTCTCCGTGGAAATATCTGCCCTGATTTCCATTTTTAGGTAACACCTATAAGTAATAAGATACGATATGTGTCTTTCACTTTCTGACTTACTACAAGTCACGTGATTACCTCTAGAATCATCTACGGGGCTGCAAATGGCATTGTGTCCTTTTTTTCCTTGGCTTCTATTCTGCCTTAGTGAGGTCCATTTTCAACAATGTGATTCCCTGAGGGTTGTGGATTAGCTGACCTGGGCAGCCTTACCCTGCCGGCCTGCCCTCCCCAGGTGTGCCTCGTTGAGGTCAATATAAACAGCGCTCCAGGCAGCAATAGCCCCTGAAGCTGTGCCTGACTCCATATTCTCTGCCCCATCAGCAGTCTCGGGGCTGTGCTGGTGGAAGGGAGTGAGGGGCCACAGCTTTGTTGGTGGCCCAGTGTTAGGGGGGCTCGGCTGGCCTTTCTGCAGAGGTTGCCAGGCTGCCACCTGTAAAGAAGAGGTTGTGTCACCCATATCTTCCGCTGGAATTTCTCTCCGGACAGAGGTGAGGAAGGAAAAAAGCAGTGGGGGCCGGGACAGGAGGGGTATCTCAGGCAGGGCAATGGAAAGCTTCCGGAAGAGCGCCCGGGGAAAGGACCACCCTGGCTGGCCTGCAGGCACCAAGTTGGCCTGCGTGCTGTCGCTGGTGTGGCTCCACGGCCCTTCCTCTAGGCTTTCAAGCCCTTGTACATATTCAGGTGTTTTACCTGGGAAGGGTGGGAACAGTTCAGCAGGAGCTGGCCTGGGGCTCAGCTCACGTTTACTCACAGATGCCTCGGCACGGTCCCCCAGCTCTGCAATGAGGACGCTCCTTGCGTGGGGGGTGGGCTGCTGGCTGTATGGGAGATGATTCTCAACCTCTGACCAATTTCATAATTGTTGACCGCTGGAGCAAGTGCCCTGATAGGGTTATCCTGTGTATAACTCGTGGGTTCAGGGTTTTTTTTTTTTATGTTTCAAGTTAGATATTATTCCTCTTTTATGTATTTATAGATATAAGCATGGAAATAATTCATTCTTATAAATACGTCTGTGTGAAGGCAAGAACTTTTTTCTCTTTTATTTTTAAATTTTATTTTTTAAAATTTTGAAATTTAATATTATTTATTTTTTTATACAGCAGGTTATTATTAGTTATGTATTTTATGCATATACATGTATTCAGGTCAATCCCAATGTCCCAACTCATCCCACCACCATCACCCCATGGCTTCCGAAACTTGGTGTCCATACGTTTATTCTCTACCTCTGTGTCTCTATTTCTTCCCTGCAAATCAGTTCATCTGTACCATTTTTTAGGTAACACATATATGCATTAATATACAATATTTGTTTTCCTCTTTCTGACTTACTTCATTCTGTATGACAGTCACAAATCCATCGATGTCTCTACAAATGACCCAGTTTCATTCCTCTTTATGGCCGAGTAATATTCCTTTTTATATATGTACCACATCTTTATCCATTCATCTGATTGTGGGCATTTAGGTTGCTTCCATTACCTGGCTATTGTAAATAGTGCTGCAATGAACATTGTGGTGAATGTGCCTTTTTGATTTATGGTTTTCTCTGGGTATATGCCCAGAACTGGGATTGCTGGATCAGATGGTAATTCTATTTGTAGTTTTTTTAAGGAAACTCCATACTGTTCTCCATAGTGACTGTATCAATTTCCATTCCCACCAATAGTGGAAGAGGGCTCCTTTTGTCCACACCCTCCCCAGAATTCGTTGTTTGTAGAT
Source organism: Mesoplodon mirus (assembly GCF_964341445.2). Taxonomy (NCBI): domain Eukaryota; kingdom Metazoa; phylum Chordata; class Mammalia; order Artiodactyla; family Ziphiidae; genus Mesoplodon; species Mesoplodon mirus. The sequence continues at coordinate 118,427,739 of NC_138984.1, forward strand.
TTCCTGATGATGCCGATTCTAACAGGTGTGAGGTGATACCTCATTGTAGTTTTGATTTGCATTTCTCTAATAATTAGTGCTGTTGAGCAGCTTTTCATGTGCGTCTTGGCCATCTCTGTGTCTCCTTTGAAGAAACGTCTCTTTAGATCTTTTGCCCATTTTTTGGGGGGTTGTTTGTTTTTTAATATTAAGCTGCATGAGCTGTTTATATATATTCGAGATTAAACCTCTGTCCATTGATTCGTCTGCAACGATTTTCGCCCATTCTGAGGGATGCCTTTTTCCATTCCCGTGTTTTTTAACAAAAAAGGAAAGAAAGGAAAAGAAGCAGAACACTAATGTGCGTAAAATATGCCTTTTGAAACGGTCTTTTTGAAATATGGACGTGCTTTAAATTTTTTGGTCGATATGTGACCCCAGGATTTGTTTTCAGGGCAGGTGTCATTTACAGGCCTGCAATGATTTTGAATATCAACTGACCATTAGCCTTGGGATTAAAGCTGCTGTTGTGTGAAACTGCCACAAGGTGGCAGCAGTTCACCCTTACCAAATCTGGTTACTAGGGCAAGAGAGCCTCAGTGGAAGTGGTGTTCTAGATTGGAGTTTAGAATGGAATGTGCCAGGAGAAAGACCCTCACGTTTGTCTCACTACTTCTTGTTCGTGTTTTTAATTTAATTTTTTATTTTTTATTACAGCAAGTTTGATTACAATGTTTGGCTTGTTGTAGGTGTGGAAGATGTGGTTCTTTTACATATATACAGATGACTGTTCTTCCTGGGATCCTTTTCCCATGTACGTTATGACAGAATGTTGAGTAGTCCTCTCTTGGTATTCTGTAGGTCTTTGGTGATTATTTATGTCACCTGTGTTTGTATATGTCTGTTAACCCTGATACCGTAATGAAACCAATCCTCACACCTTTCCATTGGTGAACCATAAGTTTGTTTAATGAATCTGTGATTGCCCTTCTCCGTGGAAATGTCTGCCCTGGTATCCATTTTTAGGTAACACCTATAAGTGATATGATATGATATGTGTCTTTCACTTTCTGACTTACGACAAGTCACGTGATTACTTCTAGACTCATCTACGGTGCTGCAAATGGCATTGTGTCCTTTTTTCCCTTGGCTTCTCTTCTGCCTTAGCGGGGTCCATTTTCAACAATGTGATTCCCTGAGGGTTGTGGATTAGCTGACCTGGGCAGCCTTACGCTGCCAGCTGGCCCTCCCCAGGTTTGCCAGGTTGAGTTCAAGAAAAACAGTGCTCCAGGCAGCAATAGCCCCTGAAGCTGTGCCTGACTCCATATTATCTGCCCCGTCAGCAGGTTCGGGGCTGTGCTAGTGGGAGGGAGTGAGGGGCCACAGCTTTGTGGGTGGCCCGGTGTGAGTGGGGTTCTGCTGGTCTTTCTGTAGGAGTTGCCAGGCTGCCGCCTGTAAAGAAGAGGATGTGTCACCCATACCTTCCGATGGAATTTCTCTCCGGACAGAGGTGAGGAAGGAAAAAAGCAGTGGGGGCAGGGACAGCCGGGGAATCTCAGGCAGGGCAATGGAAAGCTTCTGGAAGAGCGCCCGGGGCCAGGACCACCCTGGCTGCCCTGCAGGCACCAAGTTGGCCTGCGTGCTGTCGCTGGTGTGGCTCCACGGTCCTTCCTCTAGGCTTTCAAGCCCTTGTACATATTCAGGTGTTTTATGTGGAAAGCGTGGGAACAGTTCAGCAGCAGCTGGCCTGGGGCTCAGCTCACGTTTACTCACAGATGCCTCGGCACGGTCCCCCAGCTTTGCAATGAGGACGCTCCTTGCATGGGGGGGTGGGTTGCTGGCTGTATGGGAGATGGTTCCCCACCTCTGACCAATTTCAGAATTGTTTACCGCTGGAGCAAGTGCCGTGATAGGGTTTTCCTCTGTATAACTCGTGGGTTCACTTTTTTTTTCTTTTATGGTTCAAGTTAGATTTTATTCCTCTTTTATGTATTTATAAATATAAGCATGGAAATAATTCATTCCTATAAATACATCTGTGTGACGGGAAGAATTTTTTCTGTTTTATTTGTAAATTTTATTTTTTAAAATTTTGAAATTTAATTTTATTTATGTTTTTATACAGCACGTTATTATTAGTTATGTATTTTATGCATATACATGTATACAGGTCAATCCCAATCTCCCAACTCATCCCACCACCACCACCCCATGGCTTCCCACACTTGGTGTCCATACATTTGTTCTCTACCTCTGTGTCTCTATTTCTTCCCTGCAAACCAGTTCATCTGTACCATTTTTAGGCTCCACATATATGCATTAATATACAATATTTGTTTTCCTCTTTCTGACTTACTTCATTCTGTATGACATTCTCTCGATCCATCGATGTCTCTACAAATGACCCAGTTTCATTCCTTTTTATGGCCGAGTAATATTCCATTTTATATATGTACCACATCTTTATCCATTCATCTGTCTGTGGGCATTTAGGTTGCTTCCATTACCTGGCTATTGTAAATAGTGCTGCAACGAACATTGTGGTGAATGTGCCTTTTTGAAATACGGTTTTCTCTGGGTATATGACCAGAAGTGGGATTGATGGATCAGATGGTAATTCTATTTCTACTTTTTTTAAGGAAACTCCATACTGTTCTCCATAGTGACTGTATCAATTTAGATTCCCACCTATAGTGGAAGAGGGCTCCTTTTGTCCACACCCTCCCCAGAATTGGTTGTTTGTAGATTTTCTGATGATGCCGATTCTAACAGGTGTGAGGTGATACCTCATTGTAGTTTTGATTTGCATTTCTCTAATAATTAGTGCTGTTGAGCAGGTTTTCATGTGCGTCTTGGCCATCTCTCTGTCTCCTTTGAGAAAACGTCTCTTTAGATCTTCTGACCATTTTTTTGGGGGTTGTTTGTTTTTTAATATTAAGCTGCATGAGCTGTTTATATATATTCGAGGTTAAACCTCTGTCCATTGATTCGTCTGCAACGATTTTCGCCCATTCTGAGGGATGCCTTTTTCCATTCCCGTGTTTTTTAACAAAAAAGGAAAGAAAGGAAAAGAAGCAGAACACTAATGTGCGTAAAATATGCCTTTTGAAACGGTCGTTTTGAAATATGGACGTCCTTTGAATTTTTTGGTCGATATGTGACCCCAGGATTTGTTTTCAGGGCAGGTGTCATTACAGGCCTGCAATGATTTTCAATATCAACTGACCATTAGCGTTGGGATTAAAGCTGCTGTTGTGTGAAACGGCCACAAGGTGGCAGCAGTTCACCCTTACCAAATCTGGTTACTAGGGCAAGAGAGCCTCAGTGGAAGTGGTGTTCTAGATTGGAGTTTAGAATGGAATGTGCCAGGAGAAAGACCCTCACGTTTGTCTCACTACTTCTTGTTCGTGTTTTTAATTTAATTTTTTATTTTTTATTACAGCAAGTTTGATTACAATGTTTGGCTTGTTGTAGGTGTGGAAGATGTGGTTCTTTTACATATATACAGATGACTGTTCTTCCTGGGATCCTTTTCCCATGTACGTTATGACAGAATGTTGAGTAGTCCTCTCTTGGTATTCTGTAGGTCTTTGGTGATTATTTATGTCACCTGTGTTTGTATATGTCTGTTAACCCTGATACCGTAATGAAACCAATCCTCACACCTTTCCATTGGTGAACCATAAGTTTGTTTAATGAATCTGTGATTGCCCTTCTCCGTGGAAATGTCTGCCCTGGTATCCATTTTTAGGTAACACCTATAAGTGATATGATATGATATGTGTCTTTCACTTTCTGACTTACGACAAGTCACGTGATTACTTCTAGACTCATCTACGGTGCTGCAAATGGCATTGTGTCCTTTTTTCCCTTGGCTTCTCTTCTGCCTTAGCGGGGTCCATTTTCAACAATGTGATTCCCTGAGGGTTGTGGATTAGCTGACCTGGGCAGCCTTACGCTGCCAGCTGGCCCTCCCCAGGTTTGCCAGGTTGAGTTCAAGAAAAACAGTGCTCCAGGCAGCAATAGCCCCTGAAGCTGTGCCTGACTCCATATTATCTGCCCCGTCAGCAGGTTCGGGGCTGTGCTAGTGGGAGGGAGTGAGGGGCCACAGCTTTGTGGGTGGCCCGGTGTGAGTGGGGTTCTGCTGGTCTTTCTGTAGGAGTTGCCAGGCTGCCGCCTGTAAAGAAGAGGATGTGTCACCCATACCTTCCGATGGAATTTCTCTCCGGACAGAGGTGAGGAAGGAAAAAAGCAGTGGGGGCAGGGACAGCCGGGGAATCTCAGGCAGGGCAATGGAAAGCTTCTGGAAGAGCGCCCGGGGCCAGGACCACCCTGGCTGCCCTGCAGGCACCAAGTTGGCCTGCGTGCTGTCGCTGGTGTGGCTCCACGGTCCTTCCTCTAGGCTTTCAAGCCCTTGTACATATTCAGGTGTTTTATGTGGAAAGCGTGGGAACAGTTCAGCAGCAGCTGGCCTGGGGCTCAGCTCACGTTTACTCACAGATGCCTCGGCACGGTCCCCCAGCTTTGCAATGAGGACGCTCCTTGCATGGGGGGGTGGGTTGCTGGCTGTATGGGAGATGGTTCCCCACCTCTGACCAATTTCAGAATTGTTTACCGCTGGAGCAAGTGCCGTGATAGGGTTTTCCTCTGTATAACTCGTGGGTTCACTTTTTTTTTCTTTTATGGTTCAAGTTAGATTTTATTCCTCTTTTATGTATTTATAAATATAAGCATGGAAATAATTCATTCCTATAAATACATCTGTGTGACGGGAAGAATTTTTTCTGCTTTATTTGTAAATTTTATTTTTTAAAATTTTGAAATTTAATTTTATTTATGTTTTTATACAGCACGTTATTATTAGTTATGTATTTTATGCATATACATGTATACAGGTCAATCCCAATCTCCCAACTCATCCCACCACCACCACCCCATGGCTTCCCACACTTGGTGTCCATACATTTGTTCTCTACCTCTGTGTCTCTATTTCTTCCCTGCAAACCAGTTCATCTGTACCATTTTTAGGCTCCACATATATGCATTAATATACAATATTTGTTTTCCTCTTTCTGACTTACTTCATTCTGTATGACATTCTCTCGATCCATCGATGTCTCTACAAATGACCCAGTTTCATTCCTTTTTATGGCCGAGTAATATTCCATTTTATATATGTACCACATCTTTATCCATTCATCTGTCTGTGGGCATTTAGGTTGCTTCCATTACCTGGCTATTGTAAATAGTGCTGCAACGAACATTGTGGTGAATGTGCCTTTTTGAAATACGGTTTTCTCTGGGTATATGACCAGAAGTGGGATTGATGGATCAGATGGTAATTCTATTTCTACTTTTTTTAAGGAAACTCCATACTGTTCTCCATAGTGACTGTATCAATTTAGATTCCCACCTATAGTGGAAGAGGGCTCCTTTTGTCCACACCCTCCCCAGAATTGGTTGTTTGTAGATTTTCTGATGATGCCGATTCTAACAGGTGTGAGGTGATACCTCATTGTAGTTTTGATTTGCATTTCTCTAATAATTAGTGCTGTTGAGCAGGTTTTCATGTGCGTCTTGGCCATCTCTCTGTCTCCTTTGAGAAAACGTCTCTTTAGATCTTCTGACCATTTTTTTGGGGGTTGTTTGTTTTTTAATATTAAGCTGCATGAGCTGTTTATATATATTCGAGGTTAAACCTCTGTCCATTGATTCGTCTGCAACGATTTTCGCCCATTCTGAGGGATGCCTTTTTCCATTCCCGTGTTTTTTAACAAAAAAGGAAAGAAAGGAAAAGAAGCAGAACACTAATGTGCGTAAAATATGCCTTTTGAAACGGTCGTTTTGAAATATGGACGTCCTTTGAATTTTTTGGTCGATATGTGACCCCAGGATTTGTTTTCAGGGCAGGTGTCATTACAGGCCTGCAATGATTTTCAATATCAACTGACCATTAGCGTTGGGATTAAAGCTGCTGTTGTGTGAAACGGCCACAAGGTGGCAGCAGTTCACCCTTACCAAATCTGGTTACTAGGGCAAGAGAGCCTCAGTGGAAGTGGTGTTCTAGATTGGAGTTTAGAATGGAATGTGCCAGGAGAAAGACCCTCACGTTTGTCTCACTACTTCTTGTTCGTGTTTTTAATTTAATTTTTTATTTTTTATTACAGCAAGTTTGATTACAATGTTTGGCTTGTTGTAGGTGTGGAAGATGTGGTTCTTTTACACATATACAGATGACTGTTCCTCCTGGGATCCTTTTCCCATGTACGTTATGACAGAATGTTGAGTAGTCCTCTCTTGGTATTCTGTAGGTCTTTGGTGATTATATATGTCACCTGTGTTTGTATATGTCTGTTAACCCCGATATCGTAATGAAACCAATCCTCACAGCTTTCCATTGGTGAACCATAAGTCTGTTTAATGAATCTGTGATTGCCCATCTCCGTGGAAATATCTGCCCTCGTATCCATTTTTAGGTAACACCTATAAGTGATATGATATGATATGTGTCTTTCACTTTCTGACTTACTACAAGTCACGTGATTACTTCTAGAATAATCTACGGTGCTGCAAATGGCATTGTGTCCTTTTTTCCCTTGGCTTCTCTTCTGCCTTAGCGGGGTCCATTTTCAACAATGTGATTCCCTGAGGGTTGTGGATTAGCTGACCTGGGCAGCCTTACCCTGCCGGTCCGCCCTCCCAAGGTGTGCCTCGTTGAGGTCAATATAAACAGCGCTCCAGGCAGCAATAGCCACTGAAGCTGTGCCTGACTCCATATTCTCTGCCCCGTCAGCAGTCTCGGGGCTGTGCTGGTGGGAGGGAGTGAGGGGCCACAGCTTTGTAGGTGGCCCGGTGTGAGTGGGGTTCTGCTCGCCTTTCTGCAGGAGCTGCCAGGCTGCCGCCTGTAAAGAAGAGGATGTGTCACCCATACCTTCCGCTGGAATTTCTCTCCGGACAGAGGTGAGGAAGGAAAAAAGCAGTGGGGGCCGGGACAGGAGTGGTATCTCAGGCAGGGCAATGGAAACTTCTGGAAGAGCGACCGGGTCAAGGACCACCCTGGCTGGCCTGCAGGCACCAAGTTGGCCTGCATGCTGTCACTGGTATGGCTCCACGGTCCTTCCTCTAGGCTTTCAAGCCCTTGTACGTATTCAGGTGTTTTACCTGGAAAGGGTGGGAACAGTTCAGCAGCAGCTGGCCTGGGGCTCAGCTCACGTTTACTCACTGATGCCTCGGCACGGTCCCCCACCTTTGCAATTAGGACACTCCTTGCGTGGGGGGTGGGTTGCTGGCTGTATGGGAGATGGTTCCCCACCTATGACCAATTTCAGAATTGCTTACCACTGGAGCAATTGCCCTGATAGGGTTTTCCTCTGTATAACTCGTGGGTTCAGGATTTTTTTTTCTTTTATGGTTCAAGTTAGATTTTATTCCTCTTTTATGTATTTATAGATATAAGCATGTAAATAATTCATTCCTATAAATACATCTGTGTGAAGGGAAGAAGTTTCTTCTGTTTTATTTTTAATTTTATTTTTTAAAATTTTGAAATTTAATTTTATTTATTTTTTTATACAGCAGGTTATTATTAGTTATGTATTTTATGCATATACATGTACACAGGTCAATCCCAAACTCCCAACTCATCCCACCACCACCACCCCATGGCTTCCCACACTTGGTGTCCATACGTTTGTTCTCTACCTCTGTGTCTCCATTTCTTCCCTGCAAATCAGTTCATCTGTACCATTTTTTAGGTTCCACATATATGCATTAATATACAATATTTGTTTTCCTCTTTCTGACTTACTTCATTCTGTATGACAGTCACTAGATCCATCGATGTCTCTACAAAGGACCCAGTTTCATTCCCCTTTATGGCTGAGTAATATTCCATTTTATATATGTACCACATCTTTATCCATTCATCTGTCTGTGGGCATTTAGGTTGCTTCCATTACCTGGCTATTGTAAATAGTGCTGCAATGAACATTGTGGTGAATGTGCCTTTTTGATTTATGGTTTTCTCTGGGTATATGCCCAGAAGTGGGATTGCTGGATCAGATGGTAATTCTATTTCTAGATTTTTTAAGGAAACTCCATACTGTTCTCCATAGTGACTGTATCAATTTACATTCCCACCATTTGTGGAAAACTGCTGCTTTTGTCCACACCCTCCCCAGAATTGGTTGTTTGTAGATTTTCTGATGATGCCGATTCTAACAGGTGTGAGGTGATACCTCATTGTAGTTTTGATTTGCATTTCTCTAATAATTAGTGCTGTTGAGCAGCTTTTCATGTGCGTCTTGGCCATCTCTGTGTCTCCTTTGAAGAAACGTCTCTTTAGATCTTCTGCCCATTTTTTGGGGGGTTGTTTGTTTTTTTAATATTAAGCTGCATGAGCTGTTTATATATATTGGAGATTAAACCTCTGTCCATTGATTCGTCTGCAACGATTTTCGCCCATTCTGAGGGATGCCTTTTTCCATTCCCTTGTTTTTTAACAAAAAAGGAAAGAAAGGAAAAGAAGCAGAACACTAATGTGCCTAAAATATGCCTTTTGAAACGGTCGTTTTGACATATGGACGTCCTTTGAAATTTTTGGTCGATATGTGACCCCAGGATTTGTTTTCAGGGCAGGTGTCATTTACAGGCCTGCAATGATTTTGAATATCAACTGACCATTAGCGTTGGGATTAAAGCTGCTGTTGTGTGAAACGGCCACAAGGTGGCAGCAGTTCACCCTTACCAAATCTGGTTACTAGGGCAAGAGAGCCTCAGTGGAAGTGGTGTTCTAGATTGGAGTTTAGAATGGAATGTGCCAGGAGAAAGCCCCTCAAGTTTGTCTCACTACATCTTGTTCGTGTTTTTAACTTATTTTTAATTTATTTTTTTATTACAGCAAGTTTGATTACAATGTTTGGCTTGTTGTAGGTGTGGAAGATGTGGTTCTTTTACACATATACAGATGTCTGAACTTCCTGGGATCCTTTTCCCATGTACGTTATGACAGAATGTTAAGTAGTCTTCTGTTGGTATTCCGTAGGTCTTTGGTGATTATATATGTCACCTGTGTTTGTATATGTCTGTTAACCCCGATATCGTAATGAAACCAATCCTCACACCTTTCCATTGGTGAAACATAAGTTTGTTTAATGAATCTGTGATTGCCCTTCTCCGTGGAAATATCTGCCCTGATTTCCATTTTTAGGTAACACCTATAAGTAATAAGATACGATATGTGTCTTTCACTTTCTGACTTACTACAAGTCACGTGATTACCTCTAGAATCATCTACGGGGCTGCAAATGGCATTGTGTCCTTTTTTTCCTTGGCTTCTATTCTGCCTTAGTGAGGTCCATTTTCAACAATGTGATTCCCTGAGGGTTGTGGATTAGCTGACCTGGGCAGCCTTACACTGCCGGCCTGCCCTCCCCAGGTGTGCCTCGTTGAGGTCAATATAAACAGCGCTCCAGGCAGCAATAGCCCCTGAAGCTGTGCCTGACTCCATATTCTCTGCCCCATCAGCAGTCTCGGGGCTGTGCTGGTGGAAGGGAGTGAGGGGCCACAGCTTTGTTGGTGGCCCAGTGTTAGGGGGGCTCGGCTGGCCTTTCTGCAGGGGTTGCCAGGCTGCCACCTGTAAAGAAGAGGTTGTGTCACCCATATCTTCCGCTGGAATTTCTCTCCGGACAGAGGTGAGGAAGGAAAAAAGCAGTGGGGGCCGGGACAGGAGGGGTATCTCAGGCAGGGCAATGGAAAGCTTCCGGAAGAGCGCCCGGGGCCAGGAGCACCCTGGCTGGCCTGCAGGCACCAAGTTGGCCTGCGTGCTGTCGCTGGTGTGGCTCCACGGCCCTTCCTCTAGGCTTTCAAGCCCTTGTACATATTCAGGTGTTTTACCTGGAAAGGGTGGGAACAGTTCAGCAGCAGCTGGCCTGGGGCTCAGCTCACGTTTACTCACAGATGCCTCGGCACGGTCCCCCAGCTCTGCAATGAGGACGCTCCTTGTGTGGGGGGTGGGCTGCTGGCTGTATGGGAGATGATTCTCAACCTCTGACCAATTTCATAATTGTTGACCGCTGGAGCAAGTGCCCTGATAGGGTTATCCTGTGTATAACTCGTGGGTTCAGGGTTTTTTTTTTTTATGTTTCAAGTTAGATATTATTCCTCTTTTATGTATTTATAGATATAAGCATGGAAATAATTCATTCTTATAAATACGTCTGTGTGAAGGCAAGAACTTTTTTCTCTTTTATTTTTAAATTTTATTTTTTAAAATTTTGAAATTTAATATTATTTATTTTTTTATACAGCAGGTTATTATTAGTTATGTATTTTATGCATATACATGTATTCAGGTCAATCCCAATGTCCCAACTCATCCCACCACCATCACCCCATGGCTTCCGAAACTTGGTGTCCATACGTTTATTCTCTACCTCTGTGTCTCTATTTCTTCCCTGCAAATCAGTTCATCTGTACCATTTTTTAGGTAACACATATATGCATTAATATACAATATTTGTTTTCCTCTTTCTGACTTACTTCATTCTGTATGACAGTCACAAATCCATCGATGTCTCTACAAATGACCCAGTTTCATTCCTCTTTATGGCCGAGTAATATTCCTTTTTATATATGTACCACATCTTTATCCATTCATCTGATTGTGGGCATTTAGGTTGCTTCCATTACCTGGCTATTGTAAATAGTGCTGCAATGAACATTGTGGTGAATGTGCCTTTTTGATTTATGGTTTTCTCTGGGTATATGCCCAGAACTGGGATTGCTGGATCAGATGGTAATTCTATTTGTAGTTTTTTTAAGGAAACTCCATACTGTTCTCCATAGTGACTGTATCAATTTCCATTCCCACCAATAGTGGAAGAGGGCTCCTTTTGTCCACACCCTCCCCAGAATTCGTTGTTTGTAGATTTCCTGATGATGCCGATTCTAACAGGTGTGAGGTGATACCTCATTGTAGTTTTGATTTGCATTTCTCTAATAATTAGTGCTGTTGAGCAGCTTTTCATGTGCGTCTTGGCCATCTCTGTGTCTCCTTTGAAGAAACGTCTCTTTAGATCTTTTGCCCATTTTTTGGGGGGTTGTTTGTTTTTTAATATTAAGCTGCATGAGCTGTTTATATATATTCGAGATTAAACCTCTGTCCATTGATTCGTCTGCAACGATTTTCGCCCATTCTGAGGGATGCCTTTTTCCATTCCCGTGTTTTTTAACAAAAAAGGAAAGAAAGGAAAAGAAGCAGAACACTAATGTGCGTAAAATATGCCTTTTGAAACGGTCTTTTTGAAATATGGACGTGCTTTAAATTTTTTGGTCGATATGTGACCCCAGGATTTGTTTTCAGGGCAGGTGTCATTTACAGGCCTGCAATGATTTTGAATATCAACTGACCATTAGCCTTGGGATTAAAGCTGCTGTTGTGTGAAACTGCCACAAGGTGGCAGCAGTTCACCCTTACCAAATCTGGTTACTAGGGCAAGAGAGCCTCAGTGGAAGTGGTGTTCTAGATTGGAGTTTAGAATGGAATGTGCCAGGAGAAAGACCCTCACGTTTGTCTCACTACTTCTTGTTCGTGTTTTTAATTTAATTTTTTATTTTTTATTACAGCAAGTTTGATTACAATGTTTGGCTTGTTGTAGGTGTGGAAGATGTGGTTCTTTTACATATATACAGATGACTGTTCTTCCTGGGATCCTTTTCCCATGTACGTTATGACAGAATGTTGAGTAGTCCTCTCTTGGTATTCTGTAGGTCTTTGGTGATTATTTATGTCACCTGTGTTTGTATATGTCTGTTAACCCTGATACCGTAATGAAACCAATCCTCACACCTTTCCATTGGTGAACCATAAGTTTGTTTAATGAATCTGTGATTGCCCTTCTCCGTGGAAATATCTGCCCTGGTATCCATTTTTAGGTAACACCTATAAGTGATATGATATGATATGTGTCTTTCACTTTCTGACTTACGACAAGTCACGTGATTACTTCTAGACTCATCTACGGTGCTGCAAATGGCATTGTGTCCTTTTTTCCCTTGGCTTCTCTTCTGCCTTAGCGGGGTCCATTTTCAACAATGTGATTCCCTGAGGGTTGTGGATTAGCTGACCTGGGCAGCCTTACGCTGCCAGCTGGCCCTCCCCAGGTTTGCCAGGTTGAGTTCAAGAAAAACAGTGCTCCAGGCAGCAATAGCCCCTGAAGCTGTGCCTGACTCCATATTATCTGCCCCGTCAGCAGGTTCGGGGCTGTGCTAGTGGGAGGGAGTGAGGGGCCACAGCTTTGTGGGTGGCCCGGTGTGAGTGGGGTTCTGCTGGTCTTTCTGTAGGAGTTGCCAGGCTGCCGCCTGTAAAGAAGAGGATGTGTCACCCATACCTTCCGATGGAATTTCTCTCCGGACAGAGGTGAGGAAGGAAAAAAGCAGTGGGGGCAGGGACAGCCGGGGAATCTCAGGCAGGGCAATGGAAAGCTTCTGGAAGAGCGCCCGGGGCCAGGACCACCCTGGCTGCCCTGCAGGCACCAAGTTGGCCTGCGTGCTGTCGCTGGTGTGGCTCCACGGTCCTTCCTCTAGGCTTTCAAGCCCTTGTACATATTCAGGTGTTTTATGTGGAAAGCGTGGGAACAGTTCAGCAGCAGCTGGCCTGGGGCTCAGCTCACGTTTACTCACAGATGCCTCGGCACGGTCCCCCAGCTTTGCAATGAGGACGCTCCTTGCATGGGGGGGTGGGTTGCTGGCTGTATGGGAGATGGTTCCCCACCTCTGACCAATTTCAGAATTGTTTACCGCTGGAGCAAGTGCCGTGATAGGGTTTTCCTCTGTATAACTCGTGGGTTCACTTTTTTTTTCTTTTATGGTTCAAGTTAGATTTTATTCCTCTTTTATGTATTTATAAATATAAGCATGGAAATAATTCATTCCTATAAATACATCTGTGTGACGGGAAGAATTTTTTCTGCTTTATTTGTAAATTTTATTTTTTAAAATTTTGAAATTTAATTTTATTTATGTTTTTATACAGCACGTTATTATTAGTTATGTATTTTATGCATATACATGTATACAGGTCAATCCCAATCTCCCAACTCATCCCACCACCACCACCCCATGGCTTCCCACACTTGGTGTCCATACATTTGTTCTCTACCTCTGTGTCTCTATTTCTTCCCTGCAAACCAGTTCATCTGTACCATTTTTAGGCTCCACATATATGCATTAATATACAATATTTGTTTTCCTCTTTCTGACTTACTTCATTCTGTATGACATTCTCTCGATCCATCGATGTCTCTACAAATGACCCAGTTTCATTCCTTTTTATGGCCGAGTAATATTCCATTTTATATATGTACCACATCTTTATCCATTCATCTGTCTGTGGGCATTTAGGTTGCTTCCATTACCTGGCTATTGTAAATAGTGCTGCAACGAACATTGTGGTGAATGTGCCTTTTTGAAATACGGTTTTCTCTGGGTATATGACCAGAAGTGGGATTGATGGATCAGATGGTAATTCTATTTCTACTTTTTTTAAGGAAACTCCATACTGTTCTCCATAGTGACTGTATCAATTTAGATTCCCACCTATAGTGGAAGAGGGCTCCTTTTGTCCACACCCTCCCCAGAATTGGTTGTTTGTAGATTTTCTGATGATGCCGATTCTAACAGGTGTGAGGTGATACCTCATTGTAGTTTTGATTTGCATTTCTCTAATAATTAGTGCTGTTGAGCAGGTTTTCATGTGCGTCTTGGCCATCTCTCTGTCTCCTTTGAGAAAACGTCTCTTTAGATCTTCTGACCATTTTTTTGGGGGTTGTTTGTTTTTTAATATTAAGCTGCATGAGCTGTTTATATATATTCGAGGTTAAACCTCTGTCCATTGATTCGTCTGCAACGATTTTTGCCCATTCTGAGGGATGCCTTTTTCCATTCCCGTGTTTTTTAACAAAAAAGGAAAGAAAGGAAAAGAAGCAGAACACTAATGTGCGTAAAATATGCCTTTTGAAACGGTCGTTTTGAAATATGGACGTCCTTTGAATTTTTTGGTCGATATGTGACCCCAGGATTTGTTTTCAGGGCAGGTGTCATTACAGGCCTGCAATGATTTTCAATATCAACTGACCATTAGCGTTGGGATTAAAGCTGCTGTTGTGTGAAACGGCCACAAGGTGGCAGCAGTTCACCCTTACCAAATCTGGTTACTAGGGCAAGAGAGCCTCAGTGGAAGTGGTGTTCTAGATTGGAGTTTAGAATGGAATGTGCCAGGAGAAAGACCCTCACGTTTGTCTCACTACTTCTTGTTCGTGTTTTTAATTTAATTTTTTATTTTTTATTACAGCAAGTTTGATTACAATGTTTGGCTTGTTGTAGGTGTGGAAGATGTGGTTCTTTTACACATATACAGATGACTGTTCCTCCTGGGATCCTTTTCCCATGTACGTTATGACAGAATGTTGAGTAGTCCTCTCTTGGTATTCTGTAGGTCTTTGGTGATTATATATGTCACCTGTGTTTGTATATGTCTGTTAACCCCGATATCGTAATGAAACCAATCCTCACAGCTTTCCATTGGTGAACCATAAGTCTGTTTAATGAATCTGTGATTGCCCATCTCCGTGGAAATATCTGCCCTCGTATCCATTTTTAGGTAACACCTATAAGTGATATGATATGATATGTGTCTTTCACTTTCTGACTTACTACAAGTCACGTGATTACTTCTAGAATAATCTACGGTGCTGCAAATGGCATTGTGTCCTTTTTTCCCTTGGCTTCTCTTCTGCCTTAGCGGGGTCCATTTTCAACAATGTGATTCCCTGAGGGTTGTGGATTAGCTGACCTGGGCAGCCTTACCCTGCCGGTCCGCCCTCCCAAGGTGTGCCTCGTTGAGGTCAATATAAACAGCGCTCCAGGCAGCAATAGCCACTGAAGCTGTGCCTGACTCCATATTCTCTGCCCCGTCAGCAGTCTCGGGGCTGTGCTGGTGGGAGGGAGTGAGGGGCCACAGCTTTGTAGGTGGCCCGGTGTGAGTGGGGTTCTGCTCGCCTTTCTGCAGGAGCTGCCAGGCTGCCGCCTGTAAAGAAGAGGATGTGTCACCCATACCTTCCGCTGGAATTTCTCTCCGGACAGAGGTGAGGAAGGAAAAAAGCAGTGGGGGCCGGGACAGGAGTGGTATCTCAGGCAGGGCAATGGAAACTTCTGGAAGAGCGACCGGGTCAAGGACCACCCTGGCTGGCCTGCAGGCACCAAGTTGGCCTGCATGCTGTCACTGGTATGGCTCCACGGTCCTTCCTCTAGGCTTTCAAGCCCTTGTACGTATTCAGGTGTTTTACCTGGAAAGGGTGGGAACAGTTCAGCAGCAGCTGGCCTGGGGCTCAGCTCACGTTTACTCACTGATGCCTCGGCACGGTCCCCCACCTTTGCAATTAGGACACTCCTTGCGTGGGGGGTGGGTTGCTGGCTGTATGGGAGATGGTTCCCCACCTATGACCAATTTCAGAATTGCTTACCACTGGAGCAATTGCCCTGATAGGGTTTTCCTCTGTATAACTCGTGGGTTCAGGATTTTTTTTTCTTTTATGGTTCAAGTTAGATTTTATTCCTCTTTTATGTATTTATAGATATAAGCATGTAAATAATTCATTCCTATAAATACATCTGTGTGAAGGGAAGAAGTTTCTTCTGTTTTATTTTTAATTTTATTTTTTAAAATTTTGAAATTTAATTTTATTTATTTTTTTATACAGCAGGTTATTATTAGTTATGTATTTTATGCATATACATGTACACAGGTCAATCCCAAACTCCCAACTCATCCCACCACCACCACCCCATGGCTTCCCACACTTGGTGTCCATACGTTTGTTCTCTACCTCTGTGTCTCCATTTCTTCCCTGCAAATCAGTTCATCTGTACCATTTTTTAGGTTCCACATATATGCATTAATATACAATATTTGTTTTCCTCTTTCTGACTTACTTCATTCTGTATGACAGTCACTAGATCCATCGATGTCTCTACAAAGGACCCAGTTTCATTTCCCTTTATGGCTGAGTAATATTCCATTTTATATATGTACCACATCTTTATCCATTCATCTGTCTGTGGGCATTTAGGTTGCTTCCATTACCTGGCTATTGTAAATAGTGCTGCAATGAACATTGTGGTGAATGTGCCTTTTTGATTTATGGTTTTCTCTGGGTATATGCCCAGAAGTGGGATTGCTGGATCAGATGGTAATTCTATTTCTAGTTTTTTTTAAGGAAACTCCATACTGTTTTCCATAGTGACTGTATCAATTTACATTCCCACCAATAGTGGAAGAGGGCTCCTTTTGTCCACACCCTCCCCAGAATTGGTTGTTTGTAGATTTCCTGATGATGCCGATTCTAACAGGTGTGAGGTGATACCTCATTGTAGTTTTGATTTGCATTTCTCTAATAATTAGTGCTGTTGAGCAGCTTTTAATGTGCGTCTTGGCCATCTCTGTGTCTTCTTTGAAGAAACGTCTCTTTAGATCTTCTGCCCATTTTTGTATTGGGTTGTTTGTTTTTTTAATATTAAGCTGCATGTGCTGTTTATATATATTGGAGATTAAACCTCTGTCCATTGATTCGTCTGCAACGATTTTCGCCCATTCTGAGGGATGCCTTTTTCCATTCCCGTGTTTTTTAACAAAAAAGGAAAGAAAGGAAAAGAAGCAGAACACCAATGTGCGTAAAATATGCCTTTTGAAACGGTCGTTTTGAAATACGGACATCCTTTGAATTTTTTGGTGGATATGTGACACCAGGATTTATTTTCAGGGCAGGTGTCATTTACAGGCCTGCAATGATTTTGAATATCAACTGACCATTAGCGTTGGGATTAAAGCTGCTGTTGTGTGAAACGGCCACTAGGTGGCAGCAGTTCACCCTTACCAAATCTGGTTACTAGGGCAAGAGAGCCTCAGTGGAAGTGGTGTTCTTGATTGGAATTTAGAATGGAATGTGCCAGGAGAAAGCCCCTCACGTTTGTCTCACTACATCTTGTTCGGGTTTTTAATTTAATTTTTTTTATTTTTTATTACAGCAAGTTTGATTACAATGTTTGGCTGGTTGTAGGTGTGGAAGATGTGGTTCTTTTACACATATACAGATGACTGTTCTTCCTGGGATCCTTTTCCCATGTACCTTATGACAGAATGTTGAGTAGTCCTCTCTTGGTATTCTGTAGGTCTTTGGTGATTATATATGTCACCTGTGTTTGTATATGTCTGTTAACCCAGATATCATAATGAAACCAATCCTCACACCTTTCCATTGGTGAACCATAAGTTTGTTTAATGAATCTGTGATTGCCCTTCTCCGTGGAAATATCTGCCCTGGTATCCATTTTTAGGTAACACCTATAAGTGATATGATATGATATGTGTCTTTCACTTTCTGACTTACTACAAGTCACGTGATTACTTCTAGACTCATCTACGGTGCTGCAAATGGCATTGTGTCCTTTTTTTCCTTGGCTTCTCTTCTGCCTTAGCGGGCTCCATTTTCAACAATGTGATTCCCTGAGGGTTGTGGATTAGCTGACCTGGGCAGCCTTAGCCTGCCGGTCCGCCCTCCCCAGGTGTGCCTTGTTGACGTCAATATAAACAGCGCTCCAGGCAGCAATAGCCCCTGAAGCTGTGCCTGACTCCATATTCTCTGCCCCGTCAGCAGGTTCGGGGCTGTGCTGGTGGGAGGGAGTGAGGGGCCACAGCTTTGTGGGTGGCCCGGTGTGAGTGGGGTTCTGCTGGCCTTTCTGTAGGAGTTGCCAGGCTGCCGCCTGTAAAGAAGAGGATGTGTCACCCATACCTTCCGCTGGAATTTCTCTCCGGACAGAGGTGAGGAAGGAAAAAAGCAGTGGGGTCCGGGACAGGAGGGGTATCTCAGGCAGGGCAATGGAAAGCTTCTGGAAGAGCGCCCGGGGCCAGGACCACCCTGGCTGTCCTGCAGGCACCAAGTTGGCCTGCGTGCTGTCGCTGGTGTGGCTCCACGGTCCTTCTTCTAGGCTTTCAAGCCCTTGTACATATTCAGGTGTTTTACCTGGAAAGGGTGGGAACAGTTCAGCAGCAGCTGGCCTGGGGCTCAGCTCACGTTTACTCACAGATGCCTCGGCACGGTCCCCCAGCTTTGCAATGAGGACGCTCCTTGCGTGGGGGGTGGGTTGATGGCTGTATGGGAGATGGTTCCCCACCTCTGACCAATTTCAGAATTGTTTACCACTGGAGCAAGTGCCCTGATAGGGTTTTCCTCTGTATAACTCGTGGGTTCAGGTTTTTTTTTTCTTTTATGGTTCAAGTTAGATTTTATTCCTCTTTTATGTATTTATAGATATAAGCATGGAAATAATTCATTCCTATAAATACATCTGTGTGACGGGAAGAACTTTTTTCTGTTTATTTTTAAATTTTATTTTTTAAAATTTTGAAATTTAATTTTATTTATTTTTTATACAGCACGTTATTATTAGTTATGTATTTTATGCATATACATGTACACAGGTCAATCCCAAACTCCGAACTCATCCCACCACCACCACCCCATGGCTTCCCACACTTGGTGTCCATCCGTTTGTTCTCTACCTCTGTGTCTCTATTTCTTCCCTGCAAACCAGTTCATCGGTACCATTTTTAGGCTCCACATATATGCATTAATATACAATATTTGTTTTCCTCTTTCTGACTTACTTCATTCTGTATGACAGTCTCTCGATCCATCGATGTCTCTACAAATGACCCAGTTTCATTCCTTTTTATGGCCGAGTAATATTCCATTTCATATATGTACCACATCTTTATCCATTCATCTGTCTGTGGGCATTTAGGTTGCTTCCATTACCTGGCTATTGTAAATAGTGCTGCAATGAACATTGTGGTGAATGTGCCTTTTTGATGTACGGTTTTCTCTGGGTATATGCCCAGAAGTGGGATTGCTGGATCAGATGGTAATTCTATTTCTAGTTTTTTTAAGGAAACTCCATACTGTTCTCCATAGTGACTGTATCAATTTACATTCCCACCAATAGTGGAAGAGGGCTCCTTTTGTCCACACCCTCCCCAGAATTGGTTGTTTGTAGATTTTCTGATGATGCCGATTCTAACAGGTGTGAGGTGAAACCTCATTGTAGTTTTGATTTGCATTTCTCTGATAATTAGTGCTGTTGAGCAGCTTTTCATGTGCGTCTTGGCCATCTCTGTGTCTCCGTTGAAGAAACGTCTCTTTAGATCTTCTGCCCATTTTTTTGCGTTGTTTGTTTTTTTAATATTAAGCTGCATGAGCTGTTTATATATATTGGAGATTAAACCTCTGTCCATTGATTCGTCTGCAACGATTTTCGCCCATTCTGAGGGATGCCTTTTTCCATTCCCGTGTTTTTTAACAAAAAAGGAAAGAAAGGAAAAGAAGCAGAACACTAATGTGCGTAAAATATGCCTTTTGAAACGGTCGTTTTGAAATATGGACGTCCTTTGAATTTTTTGGTCGATATGTGACCCCAGGATTTGTTTTCAGGGCAGGTGTCATT
The DNA here is from genome assembly GCF_964341445.2 of Mesoplodon mirus. Lineage (NCBI taxonomy): Eukaryota > Metazoa > Chordata > Mammalia > Artiodactyla > Ziphiidae > Mesoplodon > Mesoplodon mirus. The sequence continues at coordinate 118,447,275 of NC_138984.1, forward strand.
TACAGGCCTGCAATGATTTTGAATATCAACTGACCATTAGCGTTGGGATTAAAGCTGCTGTTGTGTGAAACGGCCACAAGGTGGCAGCAGTTCACCCTTACCAAATCTGGTTACTAGGGCAAGAGAGCCTCAGTGGAAGTGGTGTTCTAGATTGGAGTTTAGAATGGAATGTGCCAGGAGAAAGCCCCTCACGTTTGTCTCACTACTTCTTGTTCGTGTTTTTAATTTAATTTTTTATTTTTTCTTACAGCAAGTTTGATTACAATGTTTGGCTTGTTGTAGGTGTGGAAGATGTGGTTCTTTTACACATATACACATGTCTGTTCTTCCTGGGATCCTTTTCCCATGTACGTTATGGCAGAATGTTGAGTAGTCCTCTCTTGGTATTCTGTAGGTCTTTGGTGATTATATATGTCACCTGTGTTTGTAGATGTCTGTTAACCCCGATATCGTAATGAAACCAATCCTCACACCTTTCCTTTGGTGAACCATAAGTGTGTTTAATGAATCTGTGATTGCCCTTCTCCGTGGAAATATCTGCCCTGGTATCCATTTTTAGGTAACACCTATAAGTGATATGATATGATATGTGTCTTTCACTTTCTGACTTACTACAAGTCACGTGATTACTTCTAGACTCATCTACGGTGCTGCAAATGGCATTGTGTCCTTTTTTCCCTTGGCTTCTCTTCTGCCTTAGCGGGGTCCATTTTCAACAATGTGATTCCCTGAGGGTTGTGGATTAGCTGACCTGGGCAGCCTTACCCTGCCGGCCCGCCCTCCCCAGCTGTGCCTCGTTGAGGTCAATATAAACAGCGCTCCAGGCAGCAATAGCCCCTGAAGCTGTGCCTGACTCCATATTCTCTGCCCCGTCAGCAGTCTCGGGGCTGTGCTGGTGGGAGGGAGTGAGGGGCCACAGCTTTGTGGGTGGCCCGGTGTGAGTGGGGTTCTGCTGGCCTTTCTGCAGGAGTTGCCAGGCTGCCGCCTGCAAAGAAGAGGTTGTGTCACCCATACCTTCCGCTGGAATTTCTCTCCGGACAGAGGTGAGGAAGGAAAAAAGCAGTGGGGGCCGGGACAGGAGGGGTATCTCAGGCAGGGCAATGGAAAGCTTCTGGAAGAGCGCCCGGGGCCAGGACCACCCTGGCTGGCCTGCAGGCACCAAGTTGGCCTGCGTGCTGTCGCTGGTGTGGCTCCACGGTCCTTCTTCTAGGCTTTCAAGCCCTTGTACATATTCAGGTGTTTTACCTGGAAAGGGTGGGAACAGTTCAGCAGCAGCTGGCCTGGGGCTCAGCTCACGTTTACTCACAGATGCCTCGGCACGGTCCCCCAGCTTTGCAATGAGGACGCTCCTTGCGTGGGGGGTGGGTTGATGGCTGTATGGGAGATGGTTCCCCACCTCTGACCAATTTCAGAATTGTTTACCACTGGAGCAAGTGCCCTGATAGGGTTTTCCTCTGTATAACTCGTGGGTTCAGGTTTTTCTTTTCTTTTATGGTTCAAGTTAGATTTTATTCCTCTTTTATGTATTTATAGATATAAGCATGGAAATAATTCATTCCTATAAATACATCTGTGTGACGTGAAGAACTTTTTTCTGTTTTATTTTTAAATTTTATTTTTTAAAATTTTGAAATTTAATTTCATTTATGTTTTTATACAGCACGTTATTATTAGTTATGTATTTTATGCATATACATGTACACAGGTCAATCCCAAACTCCCAACTCATCCCACCACCACCACCCCATGGCTTCCCACACTTGGTGTCCATACGTTTGTTCTCTACCTCTGTGTCTCTATTTCTTCCCTGCAAACCAGTTCATCGGTACCATTTTTAGGCTCCACATATATGCATTAATATACAATATTTGTTTTCCTCTTTCTGACTTACTTCATTCTGTATGACAGTCTCTCGATCCATCGATGCCTCTACAAATGACCCAGTTTCATTTCTTTTTATGGCCGAGTAATATTCCATTTCATATATGTACCACATCTTTATCCATTCATCTGTCTGTGGGCATTTAGGTTGCTTCCATTACCTGGCTATTGTAAATAGTGCTGCAATGAACATTGTGGTGAATGTGCCTTTTTGATGTACGGTTTTCTCTGGGTATATGCCCAGAAGTGGGATTGCTGGATCAGATGGTAATTCTATTTCTAGTTTTTTTAAGGAAACTCCATACTGTTCTCCATAGTGACTGTATCAATTTACATTCCCACCAATAGTGGAAGAGGGCTCCTTTTGTCCACACCCTCCCCAGAATTGGTTGTTTGTATATTTTCTGATGATGCCGATTCTAACAGGTGTGAGGTAAAACCTCATTGTAGTTTTGATTTGCATTTCTCTGATAATTAGTGCTGTTGAGCAGCTTTTCATGTGCGTCTTGGCCATCTCTGTGTCTCCTTTGAAGAAACGTCTCTTTAGATTTTCTGCCCATTTTTTTTGCGTTGTTTGTTTTTTTAATATTAAGCTGCATGAGCTGTTTATATATATTGGAGATTAAACCTCTGTCCATTGATTCGTCTGCAACGATTTTCGCCCATTCTGAGGGATGCCTTTTTCCATTCCCGTGTTTTTTAACAAAAAAGGAAAGAAAGGAAAAGAAGCAGAACACTAATGTGCGTAAAATATGCCTTTTGAAACGGTCGTTTTGAAATATGGACGTCCTTTGAATTTTTTGGTCGATATGTGACCCCAGGATTTGTTTTCAGGGCAGGTGTCATTTACAGGCCTGCAATGATTTTGAATATCAACTGACCATTAGCGTTGGGATTAAAGCTGCTGTTGTGTGAAACGGCCACAAGGTGGCAGCAGTTCACCCTTACCAAATCTGGTTACTAGGGCAAGAGAGCCTCAGTGGAAGTGGTGTTCTAGATTGGAGTTTAGAATGGAATGTGCCAGGAGAAAGCCCCTCACGTTTGTCTCACTACTTCTTGTTCGTGTTTTTAATTTAATTTTTTATTTTTTCTTACAGCAAGTTTGATTACAATGTTTGGCTTGTTGTAGGTGTGGAAGATGTGGTTCTTTTACACATATACACATGTCTGTTCTTCCTGGGATCCTTTTCCCATGTACGTTATGGCAGAATGTTGAGTAGTCCTCTCTTGGTATTCTGTAGGTCTTTGGTGATTATATATGTCACCTGTGTTTGTAGATGTCTGTTAACCCCGATATCGTAATGAAACCAATCCTCACACCTTTCCTTTGGTGAACCATAAGTGTGTTTAATGAATCTGTGATTGCCCTTCTCCGTGGAAATATCTGCCCTGGTATCCATTTTTAGGTAACACCTATAAGTGATATGATATGATATGTGTCTTTCACTTTCTGACTTACTACAAGTCACGTGATTACTTCTAGACTCATCTACGGTGCTGCAAATGGCATTGTGTCCTTTTTTCCCTTGGCTTCTCTTCTGCCTTAGCGGGGTCCATTTTCAACAATGTGATTCCCTGAGGGTTGTGGATTAGCTGACCTGGGCAGCCTTACCCTGCCGGCCCGCCCTCCCCAGCTGTGCCTCGTTGAGGTCAATATAAACAGCGCTCCAGGCAGCAATAGCCCCTGAAGCTGTGCCTGACTCCATATTCTCTGCCCCGTCAGCAGTCTCGGGGCTGTGCTGGTGGGAGGGAGTGAGGGGCCACAGCTTTGTGGGTGGCCCGGTGTGAGTGGGGTTCTGCTGGCCTTTCTGCAGGAGTTGCCAGGCTGCCGCCTGTAAAGAAGAGGTTGTGTCACCCATACCTTCCGCTGGAATTTCTCTCCGGACAGAGGTGAGGAAGGAAAAAAGCAGTGGGGTCCGGGACAGGAGGGGTATCTCAGGCAGGGCAATGGAAAGCTTCTGGAAGAGCGCCCGGGGCCAGGACCACCCTGGCTGTCCTGCAGGCACCAAGTTGGCCTGCGTGCTGTCGCTGGTGTGGCTCCACGGTCCTTCTTCTAGGCTTTCAAGCCCTTGTACATATTCAGGTGTTTTACCTGGAAAGGGTGGGAACAGTTCAGCAGCAGCTGGCCTGGGGCTCAGCTCACGTTTACTCACAGATGCCTCGGCACGGTCCCCCAGCTTTGCAATGAGGACGCTCCTTGCGTGGGGGGTGGGTTGATGGCTGTATGGGAGATGGTTCCCCACCTCTGACCAATTTCAGAATTGTTTACCACTGGAGCAAGTGCCCTGATAGGGTTTTCCTCTGTATAACTCGTGGGTTCAGGTTTTTTTTTTCTTTTATGGTTCAAGTTAGATTTTATTCCTCTTTTATGTATTTATAGATATAAGCATGGAAATAATTCATTCCTATAAATACATCTGTGTGACGGGAAGAACTTTTTTCTGTTTATTTTTAAATTTTATTTTTTAAAATTTTGAAATTTAATTTTATTTATTTTTTATACAGCACGTTATTATTAGTTATGTATTTTATGCATATACATGTACACAGGTCAATCCCAAACTCCGAACTCATCCCACCACCACCACCCCATGGCTTCCCACACTTGGTGTCCATCCGTTTGTTCTCTACCTCTGTGTCTCTATTTCTTCCCTGCAAACCAGTTCATCGGTACCATTTTTAGGCTCCACATATATGCATTAATATACAATATTTGTTTTCCTCTTTCTGACTTACTTCATTCTGTATGACAGTCTCTCGATCCATCGATGTCTCTACAAATGACCCAGTTTCATTCCTTTTTATGGCCGAGTAATATTCCATTTCATATATGTACCACATCTTTATCCATTCATCTGTCTGTGGGCATTTAGGTTGCTTCCATTACCTGGCTATTGTAAATAGTGCTGCAATGAACATTGTGGTGAATGTGCCTTTTTGATGTACGGTTTTCTCTGGGTATATGCCCAGAAGTGGGATTGCTGGATCAGATGGTAATTCTATTTCTAGTTTTTTTAAGGAAACTCCATACTGTTCTCCATAGTGACTGTATCAATTTACATTCCCACCAATAGTGGAAGAGGGCTCCTTTTGTCCACACCCTCCCCAGAATTGGTTGTTTGTAGATTTTCTGATGATGCCGATTCTAACAGGTGTGAGGTGAAACCTCATTGTAGTTTTGATTTGCATTTCTCTGATAATTAGTGCTGTTGAGCAGCTTTTCATGTGCGTCTTGGCCATCTCTGTGTCTCCGTTGAAGAAACGTCTCTTTAGATCTTCTGCCCATTTTTTTGCGTTGTTTGTTTTTTTAATATTAAGCTGCATGAGCTGTTTATATATATTGGAGATTAAACCTCTGTCCATTGATTCGTCTGCAACGATTTTCGCCCATTCTGAGGGATGCCTTTTTCCATTCCCGTGTTTTTTAACAAAAAAGGAAAGAAAGGAAAAGAAGCAGAACACTAATGTGCGTAAAATATGCCTTTTGAAACGGTCGTTTTGAAATATGGACGTCCTTTGAATTTTTTGGTCGATATGTGACCCCAGGATTTGTTTTCAGGGCAGGTGTCATTTACAGGCCTGCAATGATTTTGAATATCAACTGACCATTAGCGTTGGGATTAAAGCTGCTGTTGTGTGAAACGGCCACAAGGTGGCAGCAGTTCACCCTTACCAAATCTGGTTACTAGGGCAAGAGAGCCTCAGTGGAAGTGGTGTTCTAGATTGGAGTTTAGAATGGAATGTGCCAGGAGAAAGCCCCTCACGTTTGTCTCACTACTTCTTGTTCGTGTTTTTAATTTAATTTTTTATTTTTTCTTACAGCAAGTTTGATTACAATGTTTGGCTTGTTGTAGGTGTGGAAGATGTGGTTCTTTTACACATATACACATGTCTGTTCTTCCTGGGATCCTTTTCCCATGTACGTTATGGCAGAATGTTGAGTAGTCCTCTCTTGGTATTCTGTAGGTCTTTGGTGATTATATATGTCACCTGTGTTTGTAGATGTCTGTTAACCCCGATATCGTAATGAAACCAATCCTCACACCTTTCCTTTGGTGAACCATAAGTGTGTTTAATGAATCTGTGATTGCCCTTCTCCGTGGAAATATCTGCCCTGGTATCCATTTTTAGGTAACACCTATAAGTGATATGATATGATATGTGTCTTTCACTTTCTGACTTACTACAAGTCACGTGATTACTTCTAGACTCATCTACGGTGCTGCAAATGGCATTGTGTCCTTTTTTCCCTTGGCTTCTCTTCTGCCTTAGCGGGGTCCATTTTCAACAATGTGATTCCCTGAGGGTTGTGGATTAGCTGACCTGGGCAGCCTTACCCTGCCGGCCCGCCCTCCCCAGCTGTGCCTCGTTGAGGTCAATATAAACAGCGCTCCAGGCAGCAATAGCCCCTGAAGCTGTGCCTGACTCCATATTCTCTGCCCCGTCAGCAGTCTCGGGGCTGTGCTGGTGGGAGGGAGTGAGGGGCCACAGCTTTGTGGGTGGCCCGGTGTGAGTGGGGTTCTGCTGGCCTTTCTGCAGGAGTTGCCAGGCTGCCGCCTGTAAAGAAGAGGTTGTGTCACCCATACCTTCCGCTGGAATTTCTCTCCGGACAGAGGTGAGGAAGGAAAAAAGCAGTGGGGTCCGGGACAGGAGGGGTATCTCAGGCAGGGCAATGGAAAGCTTCTGGAAGAGCGCCCGGGGCCAGGACCACCCTGGCTGTCCTGCAGGCACCAAGTTGGCCTGCGTGCTGTCGCTGGTGTGGCTCCACGGTCCTTCTTCTAGGCTTTCAAGCCCTTGTACATATTCAGGTGTTTTACCTGGAAAGGGTGGGAACAGTTCAGCAGCAGCTGGCCTGGGGCTCAGCTCACGTTTACTCACAGATGCCTCGGCACGGTCCCCCAGCTTTGCAATGAGGACGCTCCTTGCGTGGGGGGTGGGTTGATGGCTGTATGGGAGATGGTTCCCCACCTCTGACCAATTTCAGAATTGTTTACCACTGGAGCAAGTGCCCTGATAGGGTTTTCCTCTGTATAACTCGTGGGTTCAGGTTTTTTTTTTCTTTTATGGTTCAAGTTAGATTTTATTCCTCTTTTATGTATTTATAGATATAAGCATGGAAATAATTCATTCCTATAAATACATCTGTGTGACGGGAAGAACTTTTTTCTGTTTATTTTTAAATTTTATTTTTTAAAATTTTGAAATTTAATTTTATTTATTTTTTATACAGCACGTTATTATTAGTTATGTATTTTATGCATATACATGTACACAGGTCAATCCCAAACTCCGAACTCATCCCACCACCACCACCCCATGGCTTCCCACACTTGGTGTCCATCCGTTTGTTCTCTACCTCTGTGTCTCTATTTCTTCCCTGCAAACCAGTTCATCGGTACCATTTTTAGGCTCCACATATATGCATTAATATACAATATTTGTTTTCCTCTTTCTGACTTACTTCATTCTGTATGACAGTCTCTCGATCCATCGATGTCTCTACAAATGACCCAGTTTCATTCCTTTTTATGGCCGAGTAATATTCCATTTCATATATGTACCACATCTTTATCCATTCATCTGTCTGTGGGCATTTAGGTTGCTTCCATTACCTGGCTATTGTAAATAGTGCTGCAATGAACATTGTGGTGAATGTGCCTTTTTGATGTACGGTTTTCTCTGGGTATATGCCCAGAAGTGGGATTGCTGGATCAGATGGTAATTCTATTTCTAGTTTTTTTAAGGAAACTCCATACTGTTCTCCATAGTGACTGTATCAATTTACATTCCCACCAATAGTGGAAGAGGGCTCCTTTTGTCCACACCCTCCCCAGAATTGGTTGTTTGTAGATTTTCTGATGATGCCGATTCTAACAGGTGTGAGGTGAAACCTCATTGTAGTTTTGATTTGCATTTCTCTGATAATTAGTGCTGTTGAGCAGCTTTTCATGTGCGTCTTGGCCATCTCTGTGTCTCCTTTGAAGAAACGTCTCTTTAGATCTTCTGCCCATTTTTTTGCGTTGTTTGTTTTTTTAATATTAAGCTGCATGAGCTGTTTATATATATTGGAGATTAAACCTCTGTCCATTGATTCGTCTGCAACGATTTTCGCCCATTCTGAGGGATGCCTTTTTCCATTCCCGTGTTTTTTAACAAAAAAGGAAAGAAAGGAAAAGAAGCAGAACACTAATGTGCGTAAAATATGCCTTTTGAAACGGTCGTTTTGAAATATGGACGTCCTTTGAATTTTTTGGTCGATATGTGACCCCAGGATTTGTTTTCAGGGCAGGTGTCATTTACAGGCCTGCAATGATTTTGAATATCAACTGACCATTAGCGTTGGGATTAAAGCTGCTGTTGTGTGAAACGGCCACAAGGTGGCAGCAGTTCACCCTTACCAAATCTGGTTACTAGGGCAAGAGAGCCTCAGTGGAAGTGGTGTTCTAGATTGGAGTTTAGAATGGAATGTGCCAGGAGAAAGCCCCTCACGTTTGTCTCACTACTTCTTGTTCGTGTTTTTAATTTAATTTTTTATTTTTTCTTACAGCAAGTTTGATTACAATGTTTGGCTTGTTGTAGGTGTGGAAGATGTGGTTCTTTTACACATATACACATGTCTGTTCTTCCTGGGATCCTTTTCCCATGTACGTTATGGCAGAATGTTGAGTAGTCCTCTCTTGGTATTCTGTAGGTCTTTGGTGATTATTTATGTCACCTGTGTTTGTAGATGTCTGTTAACCCCGATATCGTAATGAAACCAATCCTCACACCTTTCCTTTGGTGAACCATAAGTGTGTTTAATGAATCTGTGATTGCCCTTCTCCGTGGAAATATCTGCCCTGGTATCCATTTTTAGGTAACACCTATAAGTGATATGATATGATATGTGTCTTTCACTTTCTGACTTACTACAAGTCACGTGATTACTTCTAGACTCATCTACGGTGCTGCAAATGGCATTGTGTCCTTTTTTCCCTTGGCTTCTCTTCTGCCTTAGCGGGGTCCATTTTCAACAATGTGATTCCCTGAGGGTTGTGGATTAGCTGACCTGGGCAGCCTTACCCTGCCGGCCCGCCCTCCCCAGCTGTGCCTCGTTGAGGTCAATATAAACAGCGCTCCAGGCAGCAATAGCCCCTGAAGCTGTGCCTGACTCCATATTCTCTGCCCCGTCAGCAGTCTCGGGGCTGTGCTGGTGGGAGGGAGTGAGGGGCCACAGCTTTGTGGGTGGCCCGGTGTGAGTGGGGTTCTGCTGGCCTTTCTGCAGGAGTTGCCAGGCTGCCGCCTGCAAAGAAGAGGTTGTGTCACCCATACCTTCCGCTGGAATTTCTCTCCGGACAGAGGTGAGGAAGGAAAAAAGCAGTGGGGGCCGGGACAGGAGGGGTATCTCAGGCAGGGCAATGGAAAGCTTCTGGAAGAGCGCCCGGGGCCAGGACCACCCTGGCTGGCCTGCAGGCACCAAGTTGGCCTGCGTGCTGTCGCTGGTGTGGCTCCACGGTCCTTCTTCTAGGCTTTCAAGCCCTTGTACATATTCAGGTGTTTTACCTGGAAAGGGTGGGAACAGTTCAGCAGCAGCTGGCCTGGGGCTCAGCTCACGTTTACTCACAGATGCCTCGGCACGGTCCCCCAGCTTTGCAATGAGGACGCTCCTTGCGTGGGGGGTGGGTTGATGGCTGTATGGGAGATGGTTCCCCACCTCTGACCAATTTCAGAATTGTTTACCACTGGAGCAAGTGCCCTGATAGGGTTTTCCTCTGTATAACTCGTGGGTTCAGGTTTTTTTTTTCTTTTATGGTTCAAGTTAGATTTTATTCCTCTTTTATGTATTTATAGATATAAGCATGGAAATAATTCATTCCTATAAATACATCTGTGTGACGTGAAGAACTTTTTTCTGTTTTATTTTTAAATTTTATTTTTTAAAATTTTGAAATTTAATTTCGTTTATGTTTTTATACAGCACGTTATTATTAGTTATGTATTTTATGCATATACATGTACACAGGTCAATCCCAAACTCCGAACTCATCCCACCACCACCACCCCATGGCTTCCCACACTTGGTGTCCATACGTTTGTTCTCTACCTCTGTGTCTCTATTTCTTCCCTGCAAACCAGTTCATCGGTACCATTTTTAGGCTCCACATATATGCATTAATATACAATATTTGTTTTCCTCTTTCTGACTTACTTCATTCTGTATGACAGTCTCTCGATCCATCGATGCCTCTACAAATGACCCAGTTTCATTTCTTTTTATGGCGGAGTAATATTCCATTTCATATATGTACCACATCTTTATCCATTCATCTGTCTGTGGGCATTTAGGTTGCTTCCATTACCTGGCTATTGTAAATAGTGCTGCAATGAACATTGTGGTGAATGTGCCTTTTTGATGTACGGTTTTCTCTGGGTATATGCCCAGAAGTGGGATTGCTGGATCAGATGGTAATTCTATTTCTAGTTTTTTTAAGGAAACTCCATACTGTTCTCCATAGTGACTGTATCAATTTACATTCCCACCAATAGTGGAAGAGGGCTCCTTTTGTCCACACCCTCCCCAGAATTGGTTGTTTGTATATTTTCTGATGATGCCGATTCTAACAGGTGTGAGGTAAAACCTCATTGTAGTTTTGATTTGCATTTCTCTGATAATTAGTGCTGTTGAGCAGCTTTTCATGTGCGTCTTGGCCATCTCTGTGTCTCCTTTGAAGAAACGTCTCTTTAGATTTTCTGCCCATTTTTTTTGCGTTGTTTGTTTTTTTAATATTAAGCTGCATGAGCTGTTTATATATATTGGAGATTAAACCTCTGTCCATTGATTCGTCTGCAACGATTTTCGCCCATTCTGAGGGATGCCTTTTTCCATTCCCGTGTTTTTTAACAAAAAAGGAAAGAAAGGAAAAGAAGCAGAACACTAATGTGCGTAAAATATGCCTTTTGAAACGGTCGTTTTGAAATATGGACGTCCTTTGAATTTTTTGGTCGATATGTGACCCCAGGATTTGTTTTCAGGGCAGGTGTCATTTACAGGCCTGCAATGATTTTGAATATCAACTGACCATTAGCGTTGGGATTAAAGCTGCTGTTGTGTGAAACGGCCACAAGGTGGCAGCAGTTCACCCTTACCAAATCTGGTTACTAGGGCAAGAGAGCCTCAGTGGAAGTGGTGTTCTAGATTGGAGTTTAGAATGGAATGTGCCAGGAGAAAGCCCCTCACGTTTGTCTCACTACTTCTTGTTCGTGTTTTTAATTTAATTTTTTATTTTTTCTTACAGCAAGTTTGATTACAATGTTTGGCTTGTTGTAGGTGTGGAAGATGTGGTTCTTTTACACATATACACATGTCTGTTCTTCCTGGGATCCTTTTCCCATGTACGTTATGGCAGAATGTTGAGTAGTCCTCTCTTGGTATTCTGTAGGTCTTTGGTGATTATATATGTCACCTGTGTTTGTAGATGTCTGTTAACCCCGATATCGTAATGAAACCAATCCTCACACCTTTCCTTTGGTGAACCATAAGTGTGTTTAATGAATCTGTGATTGCCCTTCTCCGTGGAAATATCTGCCCTGGTATCCATTTTTAGGTAACACCTATAAGTGATATGATATGATATGTGTCTTTCACTTTCTGACTTACTACAAGTCACGTGATTACTTCTAGACTCATCTACGGTGCTGCAAATGGCATTGTGTCCTTTTTTCCCTTGGCTTCTCTTCTGCCTTAGCGGGGTCCATTTTCAACAATGTGATTCCCTGAGGGTTGTGGATTAGCTGACCTGGGCAGCCTTACCCTGCCGGCCCGCCCTCCCCAGCTGTGCCTCGTTGAGGTCAATATAAACAGCGCTCCAGGCAGCAATAGCCCCTGAAGCTGTGCCTGACTCCATATTCTCTGCCCCGTCAGCAGTCTCGGGGCTGTGCTGGTGGGAGGGAGTGAGGGGCCACAGCTTTGTGGGTGGCCCGGTGTGAGTGGGGTTCTGCTGGCCTTTCTGCAGGAGTTGCCAGGCTGCCGCCTGCAAAGAAGAGGTTGTGTCACCCATACCTTCCGCTGGAATTTCTCTCCGGACAGAGGTGAGGAAGGAAAAAAGCAGTGGGGTCCGGGACAGGAGGGGTATCTCAGGCAGGGCAATGGAAAGCTTCTGGAAGAGCGCCCGGGGCCAGGACCACCCTGGCTGTCCTGCAGGCACCAAGTTGGCCTGCGTGCTGTCGCTGGTGTGGCTCCACGGTCCTTCTTCTAGGCTTTCAAGCCCTTGTACATATTCAGGTGTTTTACCTGGAAAGGGTGGGAACAGTTCAGCAGCAGCTGGCCTGGGGCTCAGCTCACGTTTACTCACAGATGCCTCGGCACGGTCCCCCAGCTTTGCAATGAGGACGCTCCTTGCGTGGGGGGTGGGTTGATGGCTGTATGGGAGATGGTTCCCCACCTCTGACCAATTTCAGAATTGTTTACCACTGGAGCAAGTGCCCTGATAGGGTTTTCCTCTGTATAACTCGTGGGTTCAGGTTTTTTTTTTCTTTTATGGTTCAAGTTAGATTTTATTCCTCTTTTATGTATTTATAGATATAAGCATGGAAATAATTCATTCCTATAAATACATCTGTGTGACGGGAAGAACTTTTTTCTGTTTATTTTTAAATTTTATTTTTTAAAATTTTGAAATTTAATTTTATTTATTTTTTATACAGCACGTTATTATTAGTTATGTATTTTATGCATATACATGTACACAGGTCAATCCCAAACTCCGAACTCATCCCACCACCACCACCCCATGGCTTCCCACACTTGGTGTCCATCCGTTTGTTCTCTACCTCTGTGTCTCTATTTCTTCCCTGCAAACCAGTTCATCGGTACCATTTTTAGGCTCCACATATATGCATTAATATACAATATTTGTTTTCCTCTTTCTGACTTACTTCATTCTGTATGACAGTCTCTCGATCCATCGATGTCTCTACAAATGACCCAGTTTCATTCCTTTTTATGGCCGAGTAATATTCCATTTCATATATGTACCACATCTTTATCCATTCATCTGTCTGTGGGCATTTAGGTTGCTTCCATTACCTGGCTATTGTAAATAGTGCTGCAATGAACATTGTGGTGAATGTGCCTTTTTGATGTACGGTTTTCTCTGGGTATATGCCCAGAAGTGGGATTGCTGGATCAGATGGTAATTCTATTTCTAGTTTTTTTAAGGAAACTCCATACTGTTCTCCATAGTGACTGTATCAATTTACATTCCCACCAATAGTGGAAGAGGGCTCCTTTTGTCCACACCCTCCCCAGAATTGGTTGTTTGTAGATTTTCTGATGATGCCGATTCTAACAGGTGTGAGGTGAAACCTCATTGTAGTTTTGATTTGCATTTCTCTGATAATTAGTGCTGTTGAGCAGCTTTTCATGTGCGTCTTGGCCATCTCTGTGTCTCCTTTGAAGAAACGTCTCTTTAGATCTTCTGCCCATTTTTTTGCGTTGTTTGTTTTTTTAATATTAAGCTGCATGAGCTGTTTATATATATTGGAGATTAAACCTCTGTCCATTGATTCGTCTGCAACGATTTTCGCCCATTCTGAGGGATGCCTTTTTCCATTCCCGTGTTTTTTAACAAAAAAGGAAAGAAAGGAAAAGAAGCAGAACACTAATGTGCGTAAAATATGCCTTTTGAAACGGTCGTTTTGAAATATGGACGTCCTTTGAATTTTTTGGTCGATATGTGACCCCAGGATTTGTTTTCAGGGCAGGTGTCATTTACAGGCCTGCAATGATTTTGAATATCAACTGACCATTAGCGTTGGGATTAAAGCTGCTGTTGTGTGAAACGGCCACAAGGTGGCAGCAGTTCACCCTTACCAAATCTGGTTACTAGGGCAAGAGAGCCTCAGTGGAAGTGGTGTTCTAGATTGGAGTTTAGAATGGAATGTGCCAGGAGAAAGCCCCTCACGTTTGTCTCACTACTTCTTGTTCGTGTTTTTAATTTAATTTTTTATTTTTTCTTACAGCAAGTTTGATTACAATGTTTGGCTTGTTGTAGTTGTGGAAGATGTGGTTCTTTTACACATATACACATGTCTGTTCTTCCTGGGATCCTTTTCCCATGTACGTTATGGCAGAATGTTGAGTAGTCCTCTCTTGGTATTCTGTAGGTCTTTGGTGATTATATATGTCACCTGTGTTTGTAGATGTCTGTTAACCCCGATATCGTAATGAAACCAATCCTCACACCTTTCCTTTGGTGAACCATAAGTGTGTTTAATGAATCTGTGATTGCCCTTCTCCGTGGAAATATCTGCCCTGGTATCCATTTTTAGGTAACACCTATAAGTGATATGATATGATATGTGTCTTTCACTTTCTGACTTACTACAACTCACGTGATTACTTCTAGACTCATCTACGGTGCTGCAAATGGCATTGTGTCCTTTTTTCCCTTGGCTTCTCTTCTGCCTTAGCGGGGTCCATTTTCAACAATGTGATTCCCTGAGGGTTGTGGATTAGCTGACCTGGGCAGCCTTACCCTGCCGGCCCGCCCTCCCCAGCTGTGCCTCGTTGAGGTCAATATAAACAGCGCTCCAGGCAGCAATAGCCCCTGAAGCTGTGCCTGACTCCATATTCTCTGCCCCGTCAGCAGTCTCGGGGCTGTGCTGGTGGGAGGGAGTGAGGGGCCACAGCTTTGTGGGTGGCCCGGTGTGAGTGGGGTTCTGCTGGCCTTTCTGCAGGAGTTGCCAGGCTGCCGCCTGTAAAGAAGAGGTTGTGTCACCCATACCTTCCGCTGGAATTTCTCTCCGGACAGAGGTGAGGAAGGAAAAAAGCAGTGGGGTCCGGGACAGGAGGGGTATCTCAGGCAGGGCAATGGAAAGCTTCTGGAAGAGCGCCCGGGGCCAGGACCACCCTGGCTGTCCTGCAGGCACCATGTTGGCCTGCGTGCTGTCGCTGGTGTGGCTCCACGGTCCTTCTTCTAGGCTTTCAAGCCCTTGTACATATTCAGGTGTTTTACCTGGAAAGGGTGGGAACAGTTCAGCAGCAGCTGGCCTGGGGCTCAGCTCACGTTTACTCACAGATGCCTCGGCACGGTCCCCCAGCTTTGCAATGAGGACGCTCCTTGCGTGGGGGGTGGGTTGATGGCTGTATGGGAGATGGTTCCCCACCTCTGACCAATTTCAGAATTGTTTACCACTGGAGCAAGTGCCCTGATAGGGTTTTCCTCTGTATAACTCGTGGGTTCAGGTTTTTTTTTTCTTTTATGGTTCAAGTTAGATTTTATTCCTCTTTTATGTATTTATAGATATAAGCATGGAAATAATTCATTCCTATAAATACATCTGTGTGACGGGAAGAACTTTTTTCTGTTTATTTTTAAATTTTATTTTTTAAAATTTTGAAATTTAATTTTATTTATTTTTTATACAGCACGTTATTATTAGTTATGTATTTTATGCATATACATGTACACAGGTCAATCCCAAACTCCCAACTCATCCCACCACCACCACCCCATGGCTTCCCACACTTGGTGTCCATCCGTTTGTTCTCTACCTCTGTGTCTCTATTTCTTCCCTGCAAACCAGTTCATCGGTACCATTTTTAGGCTCCACATATATGCATTAATATACAATATTTGTTTTCCTCTTTCTGACTTACTTCATTCTGTATGACAGTCTCTCGATCCATCGATGTCTCTACAAATGACCCAGTTTCATTCCTTTTTATGGCCGAGTAATATTCCATTTCATATATGTACCACATCTTTATCCATTCATCTGTCTGTGGGCATTTAGGTTGCTTCCATTACCTGGCTATTGTAAATAGTGCTGCAATGAACATTGTGGTGAATGTGCCTTTTTGATGTACGGTTTTCTCTGGGTATATGCCCAGAAGTGGGATTGCTGGATCAGATGGTAATTCTATTTCTAGTTTTTTTAAGGAAACTCCATACTGTTCTCCATAGTGACTGTATCAATTTACATTCCCACCAATAGTGGAAGAGGGCTCCTTTTGTCCACACCCTCCCCAGAATTGGTTGTTTGTAGATTTTCTGATGATGCCGATTCTAACAGGTGTGAGGTGAAACCTCATTGTAGTTTTGATTTGCATTTCTCTGATAATTAGTGCTGTTGAGCAGCTTTTCATGTGCGTCTTGGCCATCTCTGTGTCTCCTTTGAAGAAACGTCTCTTTAGATCTTCTGCCCATTTTTTTGCGTTGTTTGTTTTTTTAATATTAAGCTGCATGAGCTGTTTATATATATTGGAGATTAAACCTCTGTCCATTGATTCGTCTGCAACGATTTTCGCCCATTCTGAGGGATGCCTTTTTCCATTCCCGTGTTTTTTAACAAAAAAGGAAAGAAAGGAAAAGAAGCAGAACACTAATGTGCGTAAAATATGCCTTTTGAAACGGTCGTTTTGAAATATGGACGTCCTTTGAATTTTTTGGTCGATATGTGACCCCAGGATTTGTTTTCAGGGCAGGTGTCATTTACAGGCCTGCAATGATTTTGAATATCAACTGACCATTAGCGTTGGGATTAAAGCTGCTGTTGTGTGAAACGGCCACAAGGTGGCAGCAGTTCACCCTTACCAAATCTGGTTACTAGGGCAAGAGAGCCTCAGTGGAAGTGGTGTTCTAGATTGGAGTTTAGAATGGAATGTGCCAGGAGAAAGCCCCTCACGTTTGTCTCACTACTTCTTGTTCGTGTTTTTAATTTAATTTTTTATTTTTTCTTACAGCAAGTTTGATTACAATGTTTGGCTTGTTGTAGGTGTGGAAGATGTGGTTCTTTTACACATATACACATGTCTGTTCTTCCTGGGATCCTTTTCCCATGTACGTTATGGCAGAATGTTGAGTAGTCCTCTCTTGGTATTCTGTAGGTCTTTGGTGATTATATATGTCACCTGTGTTTGTAGATGTCTGTTAACCCCGATATCGTAATGAAACCAATCCTCACACCTTTCCTTTGGTGAACCATAAGTGTGTTTAATGAATCTGTGATTGCCCTTCTCCGTGGAAATATCTGCCCTGGTATCCATTTTTAGGTAACACCTATAAGTGATATGATATGATATGTGTCTTTCACTTTCTGACTTACTACAAGTCACGTGATTACTTCTAGACTCATCTACGGTGCTGCAAATGGCATTGTGTCCTTTTTTCCCTTGGCTTCTCTTCTGCCTTAGCGGGGTCCATTTTCAACAATGTGATTCCCTGAGGGTTGTGGATTAGCTGACCTGGGCAGCCTTACCCTGCCGGCCCGCCCTCCCCAGCTGTGCCTCGTTGAGGTCAATATAAACAGCGCTCCAGGCAGCAATAGCCCCTGAAGCTGTGCCTGACTCCATATTCTCTGCCCCGTCAGCAGTCTCGGGGCTGTGCTGGTGGGAGGGAGTGAGGGGCCACAGCTTTGTGGGTGGCCCGGTGTGAGTGGGGTTCTGCTGGCCTTTCTGCAGGAGTTGCCAGGCTGCCGCCTGCAAAGAAGAGGTTGTGTCACCCATACCTTCCGCTGGAATTTCTCTCCGGACAGAGGTGAGGAAGGAAAAAAGCAGTGGGGGCCGGGACAGGAGGGGTATCTCAGGCAGGGCAATGGAAAGCTTCTGGAAGAGCGCCCGGGGCCAGGACCACCCTGGCTGGCCTGCAGGCACCAAGTTGGCCTGCGTGCTGTCGCTGGTGTGGCTCCACGGTCCTTCTTCTAGGCTTTCAAGCCCTTGTACATATTCAGGTGTTTTACCTGGAAAGGGTGGGAACAGTTCAGCAGCAGCTGGCCTGGGGCTCAGCTCACGTTTACTCACAGATGCCTCGGCACGGTCCCCCAGCTTTGCAATGAGGACGCTCCTTGCGTGGGGGGTGGGTTGATGGCTGTATGGGAGATGGTTCCCCACCTCTGACCAATTTCAGAATTGTTTACCACTGGAGCAAGTGCCCTGATAGGGTTTTCCTCTGTATAACTCGTGGGTTCAGGTTTTTTTTTTCTTTTATGGTTCAAGTTAGATTTTATTCCTCTTTTATGTATTTATAGATATAAGCATGGAAATAATTCATTCCTATAAATACATCTGTGTGACGGGAAGAACTTTTTTCTGTTTATTTTTAAATTTTATTTTTTAAAATTTTGAAATTTAATTTTATTTATTTTTTATACAGCACGTTATTATTAGTTATGTATTTTATGCATATACATGTACACAGGTCAATCCCAAACTCCGAACTCATCCCACCACCACCACCCCATGGCTTCCCACACTTGGTGTCCATCCGTTTGTTCTCTACCTCTGTGTCTCTATTTCTTCCCTGCAAACCAGTTCATCGGTACCATTTTTAGGCTCCACATATATGCATTAATATACAATATTTGTTTTCCTCTTTCTGACTTACTTCATTCTGTATGACAGTCTCTCGATCCATCGATGTCTCTACAAATGACCCAGTTTCATTCCTTTTTATGGCCGAGTAATATTCCATTTCATATATGTACCACATCTTTATCCATTCATCTGTCTGTGGGCATTTAGGTTGCTTCCATTACCTGGCTATTGTAAATAGTGCTGCAATGAACATTGTGGTGAATGTGCCTTTTTGATGTACGGTTTTCTCTGGGTATATGCCCAGAAGTGGGATTGCTGGATCAGATGGTAATTCTATTTCTAGTTTTTTTAAGGAAACTCCATACTGTTCTCCATAGTGACTGTATCAATTTACATTCCCACCAATAGTGGAAGAGGGCTCCTTTTGTCCACACCCTCCCCAGAATTGGTTGTTTGTAGATTTTCTGATGATGCCGATTCTAACAGGTGTGAGGTGAAACCTCATTGTAGTTTTGATTTGCATTTCTCTGATAATTAGTGCTGTTGAGCAGCTTTTCATGTGCGTCTTGGCCATCTCTGTGTCTCCTTTGAAGAAACGTCTCTTTAGATCTTCTGCCCATTTTTTTGCGTTGTTTGTTTTTTTAATATTAAGCTGCATGAGCTGTTTATATATATTGGAGATTAAACCTCTGTCCATTGATTCGTCTGCAACGATTTTCGCCCATTCTGAGGGATGCCTTTTTCCATTCCCGTGTTTTTTAACAAAAAAGGAAAGAAAGGAAAAGAAGCAGAACACTAATGTGCGTAAAATATGCCTTTTGAAACGGTCGTTTTGAAATATGGACGTCCTTTGAATTTTTTGGTCGATATGTGACCCCAGGATTTGTTTTCAGGGCAGGTGTCATTTACAGGCCTGCAATGATTTTGAATATCAACTGACCATTAGCGTTGGGATTAAAGCTGCTGTTGTGTGAAACGGCCACAAGGTGGCAGCAGTTCACCCTTACCAAATCTGGTTACTAGGGCAAGAGAGCCTCAGTGGAAGTGGTGTTCTAGATTGGAGTTTAGAATGGAATGTGCCAGGAGAAAGCCCCTCACGTTTGTCTCACTACTTCTTGTTCGTGTTTTTAATTTAATTTTTTATTTTTTCTTACAGCAAGTTTGATTACAATGTTTGGCTTGTTGTAGGTGTGGAAGATGTGGTTCTTTTACACATATACACATGTCTGTTCTTCCTGGGATCCTTTTCCCATGTACGTTATGGCAGAATGTTGAGTAGTCCTCTCTTGGTATTCTGTAGGTCTTTGGTGATTATATATGTCACCTGTGTTTGTAGATGTCTGTTAACCCCGATATCGTAATGAAACCAATCCTCACACCTTTCCTTTGGTGAACCATAAGTGTGTTTAATGAATCTGTGATTGCCCTTCTCCGTGGAAATATCTGCCCTGGTATCCATTTTTAGGTAACACCTATAAGTGATATGATATGATATGTGTCTTTCACTTTCTGACTTACTACAAGTCACGTGATTACTTCTAGACTCATCTACGGTGCTGCAAATGGCATTGTGTCCTTTTTTCCCTTGGCTTCTCTTCTGCCTTAGCGGGGTCCATTTTCAACAATGTGATTCCCTGAGGGTTGTGGATTAGCTGACCTGGGCAGCCTTACCCTGCCGGCCCGCCCTCCCCAGCTGTGCCTCGTTGAGGTCAATATAAACAGCGCTCCAGGCAGCAATAGCCCCTGAAGCTGTGCCTGACTCCATATTCTCTGCCCCGTCAGCAGTCTCGGGGCTGTGCTGGTGGGAGGGAGTGAGGGGCCACAGCTTTGTGGGTGGCCCGGTGTGAGTGGGGTTCTGCTGGCCTTTCTGCAGGAGTTGCCAGGCTGCCGCCTGTAAAGAAGAGGTTGTGTCACCCATACCTTCCGCTGGAATTTCTCTCCGGACAGAGGTGAGGAAGGAAAAAAGCAGTGGGGTCCGGGACAGGAGGGGTATCTCAGGCAGGGCAATGGAAAGCTTCTGGAAGAGCGCCCGGGGCCAGGACCACCCTGGCTGTCCTGCAGGCACCAAGTTGGCCTGCGTGCTGTCGCTGGTGTGGCTCCACGGTCCTTCTTCTAGGCTTTCAAGCCCTTGTACATATTCAGGTGTTTTACCTGGAAAGGGTGGGAACAGTTCAGCAGCAGCTGGCCTGGGGCTCAGCTCACGTTTACTCACAGATGCCTCGGCACGGTTCCCCAGCTTTGCAATGAGGACGCTCCTTGCGTGGGGGGTGGGTTGATGGCTGTATGGGAGATGGTTCCCCACCTCTGACCAATTTCAGAATTGTTTACCACTGGAGCAAGTGCCCTGATAGGGTTTTCCTCTGTATAACTCGTGGGTTCAGGTTTTTTTTTTCTTTTATGGTTCAAGTTAGATTTTATTCCTCTTTTATGTATTTATAGATATAAGCATGGAAATAATTCATTCCTATAAATACATCTGTGTGACGGGAAGAACTTTTTTCTGTTTATTTTTAAATTTTATTTTTTAAAATTTTGAAATTTAATTTTATTTATTTTTTATACAGCACGTTATTATTAGTTATGTATTTTATGCATATACATGTACACAGGTCAATCCCAAACTCCGAACTCATCCCACCACCACCACCCCATGGCTTCCCACACTTGGTGTCCATCCGTTTGTTCTCTACCTCTGTGTCTCTATTTCTTCCCTGCAAACCAGTTCATCGGTACCATTTTTAGGCTCCACATATATGCATTAATATACAATATTTGTTTTCCTCTTTCTGACTTACTTCATTCTGTATGACAGTCTCTCGATCCATCGATGTCTCTACAAATGACCCAGTTTCATTCCTTTTTATGGCCGAGTAATATTCCATTTCATATATGTACCACATCTTTATCCATTCATCTGTCTGTGGGCATTTAGGTTGCTTCCATTACCTGGCTATTGTAAATAGTGCTGCAATGAACATTGTGGTGAATGTGCCTTTTTGATGTACGGTTTTCTCTGGGTATATGCCCAGAAGTGGGATTGCTGGATCAGATGGTAATTCTATTTCTAGTTTTTTTAAGGAAACTCCATACTGTTCTCCATAGTGACTGTATCAATTTACATTCCCACCAATAGTGGAAGAGGGCTCCTTTTGTCCACACCCTCCCCAGAATTGGTTGTTTGTAGATTTTCTGATGATGCCGATTCTAACAGGTGTGAGGTGAAACCTCATTGTAGTTTTGATTTGCATTTCTCTGATAATTAGTGCTGTTGAGCAGCTTTTCATGTGCGTCTTGGCCATCTCTGTGTCTCCTTTGAAGAAACGTCTCTTTAGATCTTCTGCCCATTTTTTTGCGTTGTTTGTTTTTTTAATATTAAGCTGCATGAGCTGTTTATATATATTGGAGATTAAACCTCTGTCCATTGATTCGTCTGCAACGATTTTCGCCCATTCTGAGGGATGCCTTTTTCCATTCCCGTGTTTTTTAACAAAAAAGGAAAGAAAGGAAAAGAAGCAGAACACTAATGTGCGTAAAATATGCCTTTTGAAACGGTCGTTTTGAAATATGGACGTCCTTTGAATTTTTTGGTCGATATGTGACCCCAGGATTTGTTTTCAGGGCAGGTGTCATTTACAGGCCTGCAATGATTTTGAATATCAACTGACCATTAGCGTTGGGATTAAAGCTGCTGTTGTGTGAAACGGCCACAAGGTGGCAGCAGTTCACCCTTACCAAATCTGGTTACTAGGGCAAGAGAGCCTCAGTGGAAGTGGTGTTCTAGATTGGAGTTTAGAATGGAATGTGCCAGGAGAAAGCCCCTCACGTTTGTCTCACTACTTCTTGTTCGTGTTTTTAATTTAATTTTTTATTTTTTCTTACAGCAAGTTTGATTACAATGTTTGGCTTGTTGTAGGTGTGGAAGATGTGGTTCTTTTACACATATACACATGTCTGTTCTTCCTGGGATCCTTTTCCCATGTACGTTATGGCAGAATGTTGAGTAGTCCTCTCTTGGTATTCTGTAGGTCTTTGGTGATTATATATGTCACCTGTGTTTGTAGATGTCTGTTAACCCCGATATCGTAATGAAACCAATCCTCACACCTTTCCTTTGGTGAACCATAAGTGTGTTTAATGAATCTGTGATTGCCCTTCTCCGTGGAAATATCTGCCCTGGTATCCATTTTTAGGTAACACCTATAAGTGATATGATATGATATGTGTCTTTCACTTTCTGACTTACTACAAGTCACGTGATTACTTCTAGACTCATCTACGGTGCTGCAAATGGCATTGTGTCCTTTTTTCCCTTGGCTTCTCTTCTGCCTTAGCGGGGTCCATTTTCAACAATGTGATTCCCTGAGGGTTGTGGATTAGCTGACCTGGGCAGCCTTACCCTGCCGGCCCGCCCTCCCCAGCTGTGCCTCGTTGAGGTCAATATAAACAGCGCTCCAGGCAGCAATAGCCCCTGAAGCTGTGCCTGACTCCATATTCTCTGCCCCGTCAGCAGTCTCGGGGCTGTGCTGGTGGGAGGGAGTGAGGGGCCACAGCTTTGTGGGTGGCCCGGTGTGAGTGGGGTTCTGCTGGCCTTTCTGCAGGAGTTGCCAGGCTGCCGCCTGCAAAGAAGAGGTTGTGTCACCCATACCTTCCGCTGGAATTTCTCTCCGGACAGAGGTGAGGAAGGAAAAAAGCAGAGGGGGCCGGGACAGGAGGGGTATCTCAGGCAGGGCAATGGAAAGCTTCTGGAAGAGCGCCCGGGGCCAGGACCACCCTGGCTGGCCTGCAGGCACCAAGTTGGCCTGCGTGCTGTCGCTGGTGTGGCTCCACGGTCCTTCTTCTAGGCTTTCAAGCCCTTGTACATATTCAGGTGTTTTACCTGGAAAGGGTGGGAACAGTTCAGCAGCAGCTGGCCTGGGGCTCAGCTCACGTTTACTCACAGATGCCTCGGCACGGTCCCCCAGCTTTGCAATGAGGACGCTCCTTGCGTGGGGGGTGGGTTGATGGCTGTATGGGAGATGGTTCCCCACCTCTGACCAATTTCAGAATTGTTTACCACTGGAGCAAGTGCCCTGATAGGGTTTTCCTCTGTATAACTCGTGGGTTCAGGTTTTTTTCTTCTTTTATGGTTCAAGTTAGATTTTATTCCTCTTTTATATATTTATAGATAGAAGCATGGAAATAATTCATTCCTATAAATACATCTGTGTGACGGGAAGAACTTTTTTCTGTTTTATTTTTAAATTTTATTTTTTAAAATTTTGAAATTTAATTTTATTTATTTTTTTATACAGCACGTTATTATTAGTTATGTATTTTATGCATATACATGTACACAGGTCAATCCCAAACTCCCAACTCATCCCACCACCACCACCCCATGGCTTCCCACACTTGGTGTCCATACGTTTGTTCTCTACCTCTGTGTCTCTATTTCTTCCCTGCAAACCAGTTCATCTGTACCATTTTTAGGCTCCACATATATGCATTAATATACAATATTTGTTTTCCTCTTTCTGACTTACTTCATTCTGTATGACAGTCTCTCGATCCATCGATGTCTCTACAAATGACCCAGTTTCATTCCTTTTTATGGCCGAGTAATATTCCATTTCATATATGTACCACATCTTTATCCATTCATCTGTCTGTGGGCATTTAGGTTGCTTCCATTACCTGGCTATTGTAAATAGTGCTGCAATGAACATTGTGGTGAATGTGCCTTTTTGATGTACGGTTTTCTCTGGGTATATGCCCAGAAGTGGGATTGCTGGATCAGATGGTAATTCTATTTCTAGTTTTTTTAAGGAAACTCCATACTGTTCTCCATAGTGACTGTATCAATTTACATTCCCACCAATAGTGGAAGAGGGCTCCTTTTGTCCACACCCTCCCCAGAATTGGTTGTTTGTAGATTTTCTGATGATGCCGATTCTAACAGGTGTGAGGTGAAACCTCATTGTAGTTTTGATTTGCATTTCTCTGATAATTAGTGCTGTTGAGCAGCTTTTCATGTGCGTCTTGGCCATCTCTGTGTCTCCTTTGAAGAAACGTCTCTTTAGATCTTCTGCCCATTTTTTTGCGTTGTTTGTTTTTTTAATATTAAGCTGCATGAGCTGTTTATATATATTGGAGATTAAACCTCTGTCCATTGATTCGTCTGCAACGATTTTCGCCCATTCTGAGGGATGCCTTTTTCCATTCCCGTGTTTTTTAACAAAAAAGGAAAGAAAGGAAAAGAAGCAGAACACTAATGTGCGTAAAATATGCCTTTTGAAACGGTCGTTTTGAAATATGGACGTCCTTTGAATTTTTTGGTCGATATGTGACCCCAGGATTTGTTTTCAGGGCAGGTGTCATTTACAGGCCTGCAATGGTTTTGAATATCAACTGACCATTAGCGTTGGGATTAAAGCTGCTGTTGTGTGAAACGGCCACAAGGTGGCAGCAGTTCACCCTTACCAAATCTGGTTACTAGGGCAAGAGAGCCTCAGTGGAAGTGGTGTTCTAGATTGGAGTTTAGAATGGAATGTGCCAGGAGAAAGCCCCTCACGTTTGTCTCACTACTTCTTGTTCGTGTTTTTAATTTAATTTTTTATTTTTTCTTACAGCAAGTTTGATTACAATGTTTGGCTTGTTGTAGGTGTGGAAGATGTGGTTCTTTTACACATATACACATGTCTGTTCTTCCTGGGATCCTTTTCCCATGTACGTTATGGCAGAATGTTGAGTAGTCCTCTCTTGGTATTCTGTAGGTCTTTGGTGATTATATATGTCACCTGTGTTTGTAGATGTCTGTTAACCCCGATATCGTAATGAAACCAATCCTCACACCTTTCCTTTGGTGAACCATAAGTGTGTTTAATGAATCTGTGATTGCCCTTCTCCGTGGAAATATCTGCCCTGGTATCCATTTTTAGGTAACACCTATAAGTGATATGATATGATATGTGTCTTTCACTTTCTGACTTACTACAAGTCACGTGATTACTTCTAGACTCATCTACGGTGCTGCAAATGGCATTGTGTCCTTTTTTCCCTTGGCTTCTCTTCTGCCTTAGCGGGGTCCATTTTCAACAATGTGATTCCCTGAGGGTTGTGGATTAGCTGACCTGGGCAGCCTTACCCTGCCGGCCCGCCCTCCCCAGCTGTGCCTCGTTGAGGTCAATATAAACAGCGCTCCAGGCAGCAATAGCCCCTGAAGCTGTGCCTGACTCCATATTCTCTGCCCCGTCAGCAGTCTCGGGGCTGTGCTGGTGGGAGGGAGTGAGGGGCCACAGCTTTGTGGGTGGCCCGGTGTGAGTGGGGTTCTGCTGGCCTTTCTGCAGGAGTTGCCAGGCTGCCGCCTGCAAAGAAGAGGTTGTGTCACCCATACCTTCCGCTGGAATTTCTCTCCGGACAGAGGTGAGGAAGGAAAAAAGCAGTGGGGGCCGGGACAGGAGGGGTATCTCAGGCAGGGCAATGGAAAGCTTCTGGAAGAGCGCCCGGGGCCAGGACCACCCTGGCTGTCCTGCAGGCACCAAGTTGGCCTGCGTGCTGTCGCTGGTGTGGCTCCACGGTCCTTCTTCTAGGCTTTCAAGCCCTTGTACATATTCAGGTGTTTTACCTGGAAAGGGTGGGAACAGTTCAGCAGCAGCTGGCCTGGGGCTCAGCTCACGTTTACTCACAGATGCCTCGGCACGGTCCCCCAGCTTTGCAATGAGGACGCTCCTTGCGTGGGGGGTGGGTTGATGGCTGTATGGGAGATGGTTCCCCACCTCTGACCAATTTCAGAATTGTTTACCACTGGAGCAAGTGCCCTGATAGGGTTTTCCTCTGTATAACTCGTGGGTTCAGGTTTTTTTTTTCTTTTATGGTTCAAGTTAGATTTTATTCCTCTTTTATGTATTTATAGATATAAGCATGGAAATAATTCATTCCTATAAATACATCTGTGTGACGGGAAGAACTTTTTTATGTTTATTTTTAAATTTTATTTTTTAAAATTTTGAAATTTAATTTTATTTATTTTTTATACAGCACGTTATTATTAGTTATGTATTTTATGCATATACATGTACACAGGTCAATCCCAAACTCCGAACTCATCCCACCACCACCACCCCATGGCTTCCCACACTTGGTGTCCATCCGTTTGTTCTCTACCTCTGTGTCTCTATTTCTTCCCTGCAAACCAGTTCATCGGTACCATTTTTAGGCTCCACATATATGCATTAATATACAATATTTGTTTTCCTCTTTCTGACTTACTTCATTCTGTATGACAGTCTCTCGATCCATCGATGTCTCTACAAATGACCCAGTTTCATTCCTTTTTAGGGCCGAGTAATATTCCATTTCATATATGTACCACATCTTTATCCATTCATCTGTCTGTGGGCATTTAGGTTGCTTCCATTACCTGGCTATTGTAAATAGTGCTGCAATGAACATTGTGGTGAATGTGCCTTTTTGATGTACGGTTTTCTCTGGGTATATGCCCAGAAGTGGGATTGCTGGATCAGATGGTAATTCTATTTCTAGTTTTTTTAAGGAAACTCCATACTGTTCTCCATAGTGACTGTATCAATTTACATTCCCACCAATAGTGGAAGAGGGCTCCTTTTGTCCACACCCTCCCCAGAATTGGTTGTTTGTAGATTTTCTGATGATGCCGATTCTAACAGGTGTGAGGTGAAACCTCATTGTAGTTTTGATTTGCATTTCTCTGATAATTAGTGCTGTTGAGCAGCTTTTCATGTGCGTCTTGGCCATCTCTGTGTCTCCTTTGAAGAAACGTCTCTTTAGATCTTCTGCCCATTTTTTTGCGTTGTTTGTTTTTTTAATATTAAGCTGCATGAGCTGTTTATATATATTGGAGATTAAACCTCTGTCCATTGATTCGTCTGCAACGATTTTCGCCCATTCTGAGGGATGCCTTTTTCCATTCCCGTGTTTTTTAACAAAAAAGGAAAGAAAGGAAAAGAAGCAGAACACTAATGTGCGTAAAATATGCCTTTTGAAACGGTCGTTTTGAAATATGGACGTCCTTTGAATTTTTTGGTCGATATGTGACCCCAGGATTTGTTTTCAGGGCAGGTGTCATTTACAGGCCTGCAATGATTTTGAATATCAACTGACCATTAGCGTTGGGATTAAAGCTGCTGTTGTGTGAAACGGCCACAAGGTGGCAGCAGTTCACCCTTACCAAATCTGGTTACTAGGGCAAGAGAGCCTCAGTGGAAGTGGTGTTCTAGATTGGAGTTTAGAATGGAATGTGCCAGGAGAAAGCCCCTCACGTTTGTCTCACTACTTCTTGTTCGTGTTTTTAATTTAATTTTTTATTTTTTCTTACAGCAAGTTTGATTACAATGTTTGGCTTGTTGTAGGTGTGGAAGATGTGGTTCTTTTACACATATACACATGTCTGTTCTTCCTGGGATCCTTTTCCCATGTACGTTATGGCAGAATGTTGAGTAGTCCTCTCTTGGTATTCTGTAGGTCTTTGGTGATTATATATGTCACCTGTGTTTGTAGATGTCTGTTAACCCCGATATCGTAATGAAACCAATCCTCACAGCTTTCCTTTGGTGAACCATAAGTGTGTTTAATGAATCTGTGATTGCCCTTCTCCGTGGAAATATCTGCCCTGGTATCCATTTTTAGGTAACACCTATAAGTGATATGATATGATATGTGTCTTTCACTTTCTGACTTACTACAAGTCACGTGATTACTTCTAGACTCATCTACGGTGCTGCAAATGGCATTGTGTCCTTTTTTCCCTTGGCTTCTCTTCTGCCTTAGCGGGGTCCATTTTCAACAATGTGATTCCCTGAGGGTTGTGGATTAGCTGACCTGGGCAGCCTTACCCTGCCGGCCCGCCCTCCCCAGCTGTGCCTCGTTGAGGTCAATATAAACAGCGCTCCAGGCAGCAATAGCCCCTGAAGCTGTGCCTGACTCCATATTCTCTGCCCCGTCAGCAGTCTCGGGGCTGTGCTGGTGGGAGGGAGTGAGGGGCCACAGCTTTGTGGGTGGCCCGGTGTGAGTGGGGTTCTGCTGGCCTTTCTGCAGGAGTTGCCAGGCTGCCGCCTGCAAAGAAGAGGTTGTGTCACCCATACCTTCCGCTGGAATTTCTCTCCGGACAGAGGTGAGGAAGGAAAAAAGCAGTGGGGTCCGGGACAGGAGGGGTATCTCAGGCAGGGCAATGGAAAGCTTCTGGAAGAGCGCCCGGGGCCAGGACCACCCTGGCTGTCCTGCAGGCACCAAGTTGGCCTGCGTGCTGTCGCTGGTGTGGCTCCACGGTCCTTCCTCTAGGCTTTCAAGCCCTTGTACATATTCAGGTGTTTTACCTGGAAAGGGTGGGAACAGTTCAGCAGCAGCTGGCCTGGGGCTCAGCTCACGTTTACTCACAGATGCCTCGGCACGGTCCCCCAGCTTTGCAATGAGGACGCTCCTTGCGTGGGGGGTGGGTTGATGGCTGTATGGGAGATGGTTCCCCACCTCTGACCAATTTCAGAATTGTTTACCACTGGAGCAAGTGCCCTGATAGGGTTTTCCTCTGTATAACTCGTGGGTTCAGGTTTTTTTTTTCTTTTATGGTTCAAGTTAGATTTTATTCCTCTTTTATGTATTTATAGATATAAGCATGGAAATAATTCATTCCTATAAATACATCTGTGTGACGTGAAGAACTTTTTTCTGTTTTATTTTTAAATTTTATTTTTTAAAATTTTGAAATTTAATTTCATTTATGTTTTTATACAGCACGTTATTATTAGTTATGTATTTTATGCATATACATGTACACAGGTCAATCCCAAACTCCCAACTCATCCCACCACCCCCACCCCATGGCTTCCCACACTTGGTGTCCATCCGTTTGTTCTCTACCTCTGTGTCTCTATTTCTTCCCTGCAAACCAGTTCATCGGTACCATTTTTAGGCTCCACATATATGCATTAATATACAATATTTGTTTTCCTCTTTCTGACTTACTTCATTCTGTATGACAGTCTCTCGATCCATCGATGCCTCTACAAATGACCCAGTTTCATTTCTTTTTATGGCGGAGTAATATTCCATTTCATATATGTACCACATCTTTATCCATTCATCTGTCTGTGGGCATTTAGGTTGCTTCCATTACCTGGCTATTGTAAATAGTGCTGCAATGAACATTGTGGTGAATGTGCCTTTTTGATGTACGGTTTTCTCTGGGTATATGCCCAGAAGTGGGATTGCTGGATCAGATGGTAATTCTATTTCTAGTTTTTTTAAGGAAACTCCATACTGTTCTCCATAGTGACTGTATCAATTTACATTCCCACCAATAGTGGAAGAGGGCTCCTTTTGTCCACACCCTCCCCAGAATTGGTTGTTTGTAGATTTTCTGATGATGCCGATTCTAACAGGTGTGAGGTGAAACCTCATTGTAGTTTTGATTTGCATTTCTCTGATAATTAGTGCTGTTGAGCAGCTTTTCATGTGCGTCTTGGCCATCTCTGTGTCTCCTTTGAAGAAACGTCTCTTTAGATCTTCTGCCCATTTTTTTGCGTTGTTTGTTTTTTTAATATTAAGCTGCATGAGCTGTTTATATATATTGGAGATTAAACCTCTGTCCATTGATTCGTCTGCAACGATTTTCGCCCATTCTGAGGGATGCCTTTTTCCATTCCCGTGTTTTTTAACAAAAAAGGAAAGAAAGGAAAAGAAGCAGAACACTAATGTGCGTAAAATATGCCTTTTGAAACGGTCGTTTTGAAATATGGACGTCCTTTGAATTTTTTGGTCGATATGTGACCCCAGGATTTGTTTTCAGGGCAGGTGTCATTTACAGGCCTGCAATGATTTTGAATATCAACTGACCATTAGCGTTGGGATTAAAGCTGCTGTTGTGTGAAACGGCCACAAGGTGGCAGCAGTTCACCCTTACCAAATCTGGTTACTAGGGCAAGAGAGCCTCAGTGGAAGTGGTGTTCTAGATTGGAGTTTAGAATGGAATGTGCCAGGAGAAAGCCCCTCACGTTTGTCTCACTACTTCTTGTTCGTGTTTTTAATTTAATTTTTTATTTTTTCTTACAGCAAGTTTGATTACAATGTTTGGCTTGTTGTAGGTGTGGAAGATGTGGTTCTTTTACACATATACACATGTCTGTTCTTCCTGGGATCCTTTTCCCATGTACGTTATGGCAGAATGTTGAGTAGTCCTCTCTTGGTATTCTGTAGGTCTTTGGTGATTATATATGTCACCTGTGTTTGTAGATGTCTGTTAACCCCGATATCGTAATGAAACCAATCCTCACACCTTTCCTTTGGTGAACCATAAGTGTGTTTAATGAATCTGTGATTGCCCTTCTCCGTGGAAATATCTGCCCTGGTATCCATTTTTAGGTAACACCTATAAGTGATATGATATGATATGTGTCTTTCACTTTCTGACTTACTACAACTCACGTGATTACTTCTAGACTCATCTACGGTGCTGCAAATGGCATTGTGTCCTTTTTTCCCTTGGCTTCTCTTCTGCCTTAGCGGGGTCCATTTTCAACAATGTGATTCCCTGAGGGTTGTGGATTAGCTGACCTGGGCAGCCTTACCCTGCCGGCCCGCCCTCCCCAGCTGTGCCTCGTTGAGGTCAATATAAACAGCGCTCCAGGCAGCAATAGCCCCTGAAGCTGTGCCTGACTCCATATTCTCTGCCCCGTCAGCAGTCTCGGGGCTGTGCTGGTGGGAGGGAGTGAGGGGCCACAGCTTTGTGGGTGGCCCGGTGTGAGTGGGGTTCTGCTGGCCTTTCTGCAGGAGTTGCCAGGCTGCCGCCTGTAAAGAAGAGGTTGTGTCACCCATACCTTCCGCTGGAATTTCTCTCCGGACAGAGGTGAGGAAGGAAAAAAGCAGTGGGGGCCGGGACAGGAGGGGTATCTCAGGCAGGGCAATGGAAAGCTTCTGGAAGAGCGCCCGGGGCCAGGACCACCCTGGCTGGCCTGCAGGCACCAAGTTGGCCTGCGTGCTGTCGCTGGTGTGGCTCCACGGTCCTTCTTCTAGGCTTTCAAGCCCTTGTACATATTCAGGTGTTTTACCTGGAAAGGGTGGGAACAGTTCAGCAGCAGCTGGCCTGGGGCTCAGCTCACGTTTACTCACAGATGCCTCGGCACGGTCCCCCAGCTTTGCAATGAGGACGCTCCTTGCGTGGGGGGTGGGTTGATGGCTGTATGGGAGATGGTTCCCCACCTCTGACCAATTTCAGAATTGTTTACCACTGGAGCAAGTGCCCTGATAGGGTTTTCCTCTGTATAACTCGTGGGTTCAGGTTTTTTTTTTCTTTTATGGTTCAAGTTAGATTTTATTCCTCTTTTATGTATTTATAGATATAAGCATGGAAATAATTCATTCCTATAAATACATCTGTGTGACGTGAAGAACTTTTTTCTGTTTTATTTTTAAATTTTATTTTTTAAAATTTTGAAATTTAATTTCATTTATGTTTTTATACAGCACGTTATTATTAGTTATGTATTTTATGCATATACATGTACACAGGTCAATCCCAAACTCCGAACTCATCCCACCACCACCACCCCATGGCTTCCCACACTTGGTGTCCATCCGTTTGTTCTCTACCTCTGTGTCTCTATTTCTTCCCTGCAAACCAGTTCATCGGTACCATTTTTAGGCTCCACATATATGCATTAATATACAATATTTGTTTTCCTCTTTCTGACTTACTTCATTCTGTATGACAGTCTCTCGATCCATCGATGCCTCTACAAATGACCCAGTTTCATTCCTTTTTATGGCGGAGTAATATTCCATTTCATATATGTACCACATCTTTATCCATTCATCTGTCTGTGGGCATTTAGGTTGCTTCCATTACCTGGCTATTGTAAATAGTGCTGCAATGAACATTGTGGTGAATGTGCCTTTTTGATGTACGGTTTTCTCTGGGTATATGCCCAGAAGTGGGATTGCTGGATCAGATGGTAATTCTATTTCTAGTTTTTTTAAGGAAACTCCATACTGTTCTCCATAGTGACTGTATCAATTTACATTCCCACCAATAGTGGAAGAGGGCTCCTTTTGTCCACACCCTCCCCAGAATTGGTTGTTTGTATATTTTCTGATGATGCCGATTCTAACAGGTGTGAGGTAAAACCTCATTGTAGTTTTGATTTGCATTTCTCTGATAATTAGTGCTGTTGAGCAGCTTTTCATGTGCGTCTTGGCCATCTCTGTGTCTCCTTTGAAGAAACGTCTCTTTAGATTTTCTGCCCATTTTTTTTGCGTTGTTTGTTTTTTTAATATTAAGCTGCATGAGCTGTTTATATATATTGGAGATTAAACCTCTGTCCATTGATTCGTCTGCAACGATTTTCGCCCATTCTGAGGGATGCCTTTTTCCATTCCCGTGTTTTTTAACAAAAAAGGAAAGAAAGGAAAAGAAGCAGAACACTAATGTGCGTAAAATATGCCTTTTGAAACGGTCGTTTTGAAATATGGACGTCCTTTGAATTTTTTGGTCGATATGTGACCCCAGGATTTGTTTTCAGGGCAGGTGTCATTTACAGGCCTGCAATGATTTTGAATATCAACTGACCATTAGCGTTGGGATTAAAGCTGCTGTTGTGTGAAACGGCCACAAGGTGGCAGCAGTTCACCCTTACCAAATCTGGTTACTAGGGCAAGAGAGCCTCAGTGGAAGTGGTGTTCTAGATTGGAGTTTAGAATGGAATGTGCCAGGAGAAAGCCCCTCACGTTTGTCTCACTACTTCTTGTTCGTGTTTTTAATTTAATTTTTTATTTTTTCTTACAGCAAGTTTGATTACAATGTTTGGCTTGTTGTAGGTGTGGAAGATGTGGTTCTTTTACACATATACACATGTCTGTTCTTCCTGGGATCCTTTTCCCATGTACGTTATGGCAGAATGTTGAGTAGTCCTCTCTTGGTATTCTGTAGGTCTTTGGTGATTATATATGTCACCTGTGTTTGTAGATGTCTGTTAACCCCGATATCGTAATGAAACCAATCCTCACACCTTTCCTTTGGTGAACCATAAGTGTGTTTAATGAATCTGTGATTGCCCTTCTCCGTGGAAATATCTGCCCTGGTATCCATTTTTAGGTAACACCTATAAGTGATATGATATGATATGTGTCTTTCACTTTCTGACTTACTACAACTCACGTGATTACTTCTAGACTCATCTACGGTGCTGCAAATGGCATTGTGTCCTTTTTTCCCTTGGCTTCTCTTCTGCCTTAGCGGGGTCCATTTTCAACAATGTGATTCCCTGAGGGTTGTGGATTAGCTGACCTGGGCAGCCTTACCCTGCCGGCCCGCCCTCCCCAGCTGTGCCTCGTTGAGGTCAATATAAACAGCGCTCCAGGCAGCAATAGCCCCTGAAGCTGTGCCTGACTCCATATTCTCTGCCCCGTCAGCAGTCTCGGGGCTGTGCTGGTGGGAGGGAGTGAGGGGCCACAGCTTTGTGGGTGGCCCGGTGTGAGTGGGGTTCTGCTGGCCTTTCTGCAGGAGTTGCCAGGCTGCCGCCTGCAAAGAAGAGGTTGTGTCACCCATACCTTCCGCTGGAATTTCTCTCCGGACAGAGGTGAGGAAGGAAAAAAGCAGTGGGGTCCGGGACAGGAGGGGTATCTCAGGCAGGGCAATGGAAAGCTTCTGGAAGAGCGCCCGGGGCCAGGACCACCCTGGCTGGCCTGCAGGCACCAAGTTGGCCTGCGTGCTGTCGCTGGTGTGGCTCCACGGTCCTTCTTCTAGGCTTTCAAGCCCTTGTACATATTCAGGTGTTTTACCTGGAAAGGGTGGGAACAGTTCAGCAGCAGCTGGCCTGGGGCTCAGCTCACGTTTACTCACAGATGCCTCGGCACGGTCCCCCAGCTTTGCAATGAGGACGCTCCTTGCGTGGGGGGTGGGTTGATGGCTGTATGGGAGATGGTTCCCCACCTCTGACCAATTTCAGAATTGTTTACCACTGGAGCAAGTGCCCTGATAGGGTTTTCCTCTGTATAACTCGTGGGTTCAGGTTTTTTTTTTCTTTTATGGTTCAAGTTAGATTTTATTCCTCTTTTATGTATTTATAGATATAAGCATGGAAATAATTCATTCCTATAAATACATCTGTGTGACGTGAAGAACTTTTTTCTGTTTTATTTTTAAATTTTATTTTTTAAAATTTTGAAATTTAATTTCATTTATGTTTTTATACAGCACGTTATTATTAGTTATGTATTTTATGCATATACATGTACACAGGTCAATCCCAAACTCCCAACTCATCCCACCACCACCACCCCATGGCTTCCCACACTTGGTGTCCATACGTTTGTTCTCTACCTCTGTGTCTCTATTTCTTCCCTGCAAACCAGTTCATCGGTACCATTTTTAGGCTCCACATATATGCATTAATATACAATATTTGTTTTCCTCTTTCTGACTTACTTCATTCTGTATGACAGTCTCTCGATCCATCGATGCCTCTACAAATGACCCAGTTTCATTTCTTTTTATGGCGGAGTAATATTCCATTTCATATATGTACCACATCTTTATCCATTCATCTGTCTGTGGGCATTTAGGTTGCTTCCATTACCTGGCTATTGTAAATAGTGCTGCAATGAACATTGTGGTGAATGTGCCTTTTTGATGTACGGTTTTCTCTGGGTATATGCCCAGAAGTGGGATTGCTGGATCAGATGGTAATTCTATTTCTAGTTTTTTTAAGGAAACTCCATACTGTTCTCCATAGTGACTGTATCAATTTACATTCCCACCAATAGTGGAAGAGGGCTCCTTTTGTCCACACCCTCCCCAGAATTGGTTGTTTGTAGATTTTCTGATGATGCCGATTCTAACAGGTGTGAGGTGAAACCTCATTGTAGTTTTGATTTGCATTTCTCTGATAATTAGTGCTGTTGAGCAGCTTTTCATGTGCGTCTTGGCCATCTCTGTGTCTCCTTTGAAGAAACGTCTCTTTAGATCTTCTGCCCATTTTTTTGCGTTGTTTGTTTTTTTAATATTAAGCTGCATGAGCTGTTTATATATATTGGAGATTAAACCTCTGTCCATTGATTCGTCTGCAACGATTTTCGCCCATTCTGAGGGATGCCTTTTTCCATTCCCGTGTTTTTTAACAAAAAAGGAAAGAAAGGAAAAGAAGCAGAACACTAATGTGCGTAAAATATGCCTTTTGAAACGGTCGTTTTGAAATATGGACGTCCTTTGAATTTTTTGGTCGATATGTGACCCCAGGATTTGTTTTCAGGGCAGGTGTCATTTACAGGCCTGCAATGATTTTGAATATCAACTGACCATTAGCGTTGGGATTAAAGCTGCTGTTGTGTGAAACGGCCACAAGGTGGCAGCAGTTCACCCTTACCAAATCTGGTTACTAGGGCAAGAGAGCCTCAGTGGAAGTGGTGTTCTAGATTGGAGTTTAGAATGGAATGTGCCAGGAGAAAGCCCCTCACGTTTGTCTCACTACTTCTTGTTCGTGTTTTTAATTTAATTTTTTATTTTTTCTTACAGCAAGTTTGATTACAATGTTTGGCTTGTTGTAGGTGTGGAAGATGTGGTTCTTTTACACATATACACATGTCTGTTCTTCCTGGGATCCTTTTCCCATGTACGTTATGGCAGAATGTTGAGTAGTCCTCTCTTGGTATTCTGTAGGTCTTTGGTGATTATATATGTCACCTGTGTTTGTAGATGTCTGTTAACCCCGATATCGTAATGAAACCAATCCTCACACCTTTCCTTTGGTGAACCATAAGTGTGTTTAATGAATCTGTGATTGCCCTTCTCCGTGGAAATATCTGCCCTGGTATCCATTTTTAGGTAACACCTATAAGTGATATGATATGATATGTGTCTTTCACTTTCTGACTTACTACAACTCACGTGATTACTTCTAGACTCATCTACGGTGCTGCAAATGGCATTGTGTCCTTTTTTCCCTTGGCTTCTCTTCTGCCTTAGCGGGGTCCATTTTCAACAATGTGATTCCCTGAGGGTTGTGGATTAGCTGACCTGGGCAGCCTTACCCTGCCGGCCCGCCCTCCCCAGCTGTGCCTCGTTGAGGTCAATATAAACAGCGCTCCAGGCAGCAATAGCCCCTGAAGCTGTGCCTGACTCCATATTCTCTGCCCCGTCAGCAGTCTCGGGGCTGTGCTGGTGGGAGGGAGTGAGGGGCCACAGCTTTGTGGGTGGCCCGGTGTGAGTGGGGTTCTGCTGGCCTTTCTGCAGGAGTTGCCAGGCTGCCGCCTGCAAAGAAGAGGTTGTGTCACCCATACCTTCCGCTGGAATTTCTCTCCGGACAGAGGTGAGGAAGGAAAAAAGCAGTGGGGTCCGGGACAGGAGGGGTATCTCAGGCAGGGCAATGGAAAGCTTCTGGAAGAGCGCCCGGGGCCAGGACCACCCTGGCTGGCCTGCAGGCACCAAGTTGGCCTGCGTGCTGTCGCTGGTGTGGCTCCACGGTCCTTCTTCTAGGCTTTCAAGCCCTTGTACATATTCAGGTGTTTTACCTGGAAAGGGTGGGAACAGTTCAGCAGCAGCTGGCCTGGGGCTCAGCTCACGTTTACTCACAGATGCCTCGGCACGGTCCCCCAGCTTTGCAATGAGGACGCTCCTTGCGTGGGGGGTGGGTTGATGGCTGTATGGGAGATGGTTCCCCACCTCTGACCAATTTCAGAATTGTTTACCACTGGAGCAAGTGCCCTGATAGGGTTTTCCTCTGTATAACTCGTGGGTTCAGGTTTTTTTTTTCTTTTATGGTTCAAGTTAGATTTTATTCCTCTTTTATGTATTTATAGATATAAGCATGGAAATAATTCATTCCTATAAATACATCTGTGTGACGGGAAGAACTTTTTTCTGTTTTATTTTTAAATTTTATTTTTTAAAATTTTGAAATTTAATTTTATTTATTTTTTATACAGCACGTTATTATTAGTTATGTATTTTATGCATATACATGTACACAGGTCAATCCCAAACTCCCAACTCATCCCACCACCACCACCCCATGGCTTCCCACACTTGGTGTCCATCCGTTTGTTCTCTACCTCTGTGTCTCTATTTCTTCCCTGCAAACCAGTTCATCGGTACCATTTTTAGGCTCCACATATATGCATTAATATACAATATTTGTTTTCCTCTTTCTGACTTACTTCATTCTGTATGACAGTCTCTCGATCCATCGATGCCTCTACAAATGACCCAGTTTCATTCCTTTTTATGGCGGAGTAATATTCCATTTCATATATGTACCACATCTTTATCCATTCATCTGTCTGTGGGCATTTAGGTTGCTTCCATTACCTGGCTATTGTAAATAGTGCTGCAATGAACATTGTGGTGAATGTGCCTTTTTGATGTACGGTTTTCTCTGGGTATATGCCCAGAAGTGGGATTGCTGGATCAGATGGTAATTCTATTTCTAGTTTTTTTAAGGAAACTCCATACTGTTCTCCATAGTGGCTGTATCAATTTACATTCCCACCAATAGTGGAAGAGGGCTCCTTTTGTCCACACCCTCCCCAGAATTGGTTGTTTGTATATTTTCTGATGATGCCGATTCTAACAGGTGTGAGGTAAAACCTCATTGTAGTTTTGATTTGCATTTGTCTGATAATTAGTGCTGTTGAGCAGCTTTTCATGTGCGTCTTGGCCATCTCTGTGTCTCCTTTGAAGAAACGTCTCTTTAGATCTTCTGCCCATTTTTTTTGCGTTGTTTGTTTTTGTAATATTAAGCTGCATGAGCTGTTTATATATATTGGAGATTAAACCTCTGTCCATTGATTCGTCTGCAACGATTTTCGCCCATTCTGAGGGATGCCTTTTTCCATTCCCGTGTTTTTTAACAAAAAAGGAAAGAAAGGAAAAGAAGCAGAACACTAATGTGCGTAAAATATGCCTTTTGAAACGGTCGTTTTGAAATATGGACGTCCTTTGAATTTTTTGGTCAATATGTGACCCCAGGATTTGTTTTCAGGGCAGGTGTCATTTACAGGCCTGCAATGATTTTGAATATCAACTGACCATTAGCGTTGGGATTAAAGCTGCTGTTGTGTGAAACGGCCACAAGGTGGCAGCAGTTCACCCTTACCAAATCTGGTTACTAGGGCAAGAGAGCCTCAGTGGAAGTGGTGTTCTAGATTGGAGTTTAGAATGGAATGTGCCAGGAGAAAGCCCCTCACGTTTGTCTCACTACTTCTTGTTCGTGTTTTTAATTTAATTTTTTATTTTTTCTTACAGCAAGTTTGATTACAATGTTTGGCTTGTTGTAGGTGTGGAAGATGTGGTTCTTTTACACATATACACATGTCTGTTCTTCCTGGGATCCTTTTCCCATGTACGTTATGGCAGAATGTTGAGTAGTCCTCTCTTGGTATTCTGTAGGTCTTTGGTGATTATATATGTCACCTGTGTTTGTAGATGTCTGTTAACCCCGATATCGTAATGAAACCAATCCTCACACCTTTCCTTTGGTGAACCATAAGTGTGTTTAATGAATCTGTGATTGCCCTTCTCCGTGGAAATATCTGCCCTGGTATCCATTTTTAGGTAACACCTATAAGTGATATGATATGATATGTGTCTTTCACTTTCTGACTTACTACAAGTCACGTGATTACTTCTAGACTCATCTAAGGTGCTGCAAATGGCATTGTGTCCTTTTTTCCCTTGGCTTCTCTTCTGCCTTAGCGGGGTCCATTTTCAACAATGTGATTCCCTGAGGGTTGTGGATTAGCTGACCTGGGCAGCCTTACCCTGCCGGCCCGCCCTCCCCAGCTGTGCCTCGTTGAGGTCAATATAAACAGCGCTCCAGGCAGCAATAGCCCCTGAAGCTGTGCCTGATTCCATATTCTCTGCCCCGTCAGCAGTCTCGGGGCTGTGCTGGTGGGAGGGAGGGAGGGGCCACAGCTTTGTGGGTGGCCCGGTGTGAGTGGGGTTCTTCTGGCCTTTCTGCAGGAGTTGCCAGGCTGCCGCCTGTAAAGAAGAGGTTGTGTCACCCATACCTTCCGCTGGAATTTCTCTCCGGACAGAGGTGAGGAAGGAAAAAAAGCAGTGGGGGCCGGGACAGGAGGGGTATCTCAGGCAGGGCAATGGAAAGCTTCTGGAAGAGCGCCCGGGGCCAGGACCACCCTGGCTGGCCTGCAGGCACCAAGTTGGCCTGCGTGCTGTCGCTGGTGTGGCTCCACGGTCCTTCCTCTAGGCTTTCAAGCCCTTGTACATATTCAGGTGTTTTACCTGGAAAGGGTGGGAACAGTTCAGCAGCAGCTGGCCTGGGGCTCAGCTCACGTTTACTCAGAGATGCCTCGGCACGGTCCCCCAGCTTTGCAATGAGGACGCTCCTTGCGTGGGGGGTGGGTTGATGGCTGTATGGGAGATGGTTCCCCACCTCTGACCAATTTCAGAATTGTTTACCACTGGAGCAAGTGCCCTGATAGGGTTTTCCTCTGTATAACTCGTGGGTTCAGGTTTTCTTTTCTTTTATGGTTCAAGTTAGATTTTATTCCTCTTTTATGTATTTATAGATATAAGCATGGAAATAATTCATTCCTATAAATACATCTGTGTGACGGGAAGAACTTTTTTCTGTTTTATTTTAAATTTTATTTTGTAAAATTTTGAAATTTAATTTTATTTATTTTTTTATATAGCACGTTATTATTAGTTATGTATTTTATGCATATACATGTACACAGGTCAATCCCAAACTCCCAACTCATCCCACCACCACCACCCCATGGCTTCCCACACTTGGTGTCCATACGTTTGTTCTCTACCTCTGTGTCTCTATTTCTTCCCTGCAAACCAGTTCATCGGTACCATTTTTAGGCTCCACATATATGCATTAATATACAATATTTGTTTTCCTCTTTCTGACTTACTTCATTCTGTATGACAGTCTCTCGATCCATCGATGTCTCTACAAATGACCCAGTTTCATTCCTTTTTATGGCCGAGTAATATTCCATTTCATATATGTACCACATCTTTATCCATTCATCTGTCTGTGGGCATTTAGGTTGCTTCCATTACCTGGCTATTGTAAATAGTGCTGCAATGAACATTGTGGTGAATGTGCCTTTTTGATGTACGGTTTTCTCTGGGTATATGCCCAGAAGTGGGATTGCTGGATCAGATGGTAATTCTATTTCTAGTTTTTTTAAGGAAACTCCATACTGTTCTCCATAGTGACTGTATCAATTTACATTCCCACCAATAGTGGAAGAGGGCTCCTTTTGTCCACACCCTCCCCAGAATTGGTTGTTTGTAGATTTTCTGATGATGCCGATCCTAACAGGTGTGAGGTGATAACTCATTGTAGTTTTGATTTGCATTTGTCTGATAATTAGTGCTGTTGAGCAGCTTTTCATGTGCGTCTTGGCCATCTCTGTGTCTCCTTTGAAGAAACGTCTCTTTAGATCTTCTGGCCATTTTTTTGGGTTGTTTGTTTTTTTTTAATATTAAGCTGCATGAGCTGTTTATATATATTGGAGATTAAACCTCTGTCCATTGATTCGTCTGCAACGATTTTCGCCCATTCTGAGGGATGCCTTTTTCCATTCCCATGTTTTTTTAACAAAAAAGGAAAGAAAGGAAAAGAAGCAGAACACTAATGTGCGTAAAATATGCCTTTTGAAACGGTCGTTTTGAAATATGGACGTCCTTTGAATATTTTGGTCGATATGTGACCCCAGGGTTTGTTTTCAGGGCAGGTGTCATTTACAGGCCTGCAATGATTTTGAATATCAACTGACCATTAACGTTGGGATTAAAGCTGCTGTTGTGTGAAACGGCCACAAGGTGGCAGCAGTTCACCCTTACCAAATCTGGTTACTAGGGCAAGAGAGCCTCAGTGGAAGTGGTGTTCTAGATTGGAGTTTAGAATGGAATGTGCCAGGAGAAAGCCCCTCACGTTTGTCTCACTACTTCTTGTTCGTGTTTTTAATTTAATTTTTTATTTTTTCTTACAGCAAGTTTGATTACAATGTTTGGCTTGTTGTAGGTGTGGAAGATGTGGTTCTTTTACACATATACACATGTCTGTTCTTCCTGGGATCCTTTTCCCATGTACGTTATGACAGAATGTTGAGTAGTCCTCTCTTGGTATTCTGTAGGTCTTTGGTGATTATATATGTCACCTGTGTTTGTAGATGTCTGTTAACCCCGATATCGTAATGAAACCAATCCTCACACCTTTCCTTTGGTGAACCATAAGTTTGTTTAATGAATCTGTGATTGCCCTTTTCCGTGGAAATATCTGCCCTGGTATCCATTTTTAGGTAACACCTATAAGTGATATGATATGATATGTGTCTTTCACTTTCTGACTTACTACAAGTCACGTGATTACTTCTAGACTCATCTACGGTGCTGCAAATGGCATTGTCCTTTTTTCCCTTGGCTTCTCTTCTGCCTTAGCGGGGTCCATTTTCAACAATGTGATTCCCTGAGGGTTGTGGATTAGCTGACCTGGGCAGCCTTACCCTGCCGGCCCGCCCTCCCCAGGTGTGCCTCGTTGATGTCAATATAAACAGCGCTCCAGGCAGCAATAGCCCCTGAAGCTGTGCCTGACTCCATATTCTCTGCCCCGTCAGCAGTCTCGGGGCTGTGCTGGTGGGAGGGAGTGAGGGGCCACAGCTTTGTGGGTGGCCCGGTGTGAGTGGGGTTCTGCTGGCCTTTCTGCAGGAGTTGCCAGGCTGCCGCCTGCAAAGAAGAGGTTGTGTCACCCATACCTTCCGCTGGAATTTCTCTCCGGACAGAGGTGAGGAAGGAAAAAAGCAGTGGGGTCCGGGACAGGAGGGGTATCTCAGGCAGGGCAATGGAAAGCTTCTGGAAGAGCGCCCGGGGCCAGGACCACCCTGGCTGGCCTGCAGGCACCAAGTTGGCCTGCGTGCTGTCGCTGGTGTGGCTCCACGGTCCTTCTTCTAGGCTTTCAAGCCCTTGTACATATTCAGGTGTTTTACCTGGAAAGGGTGGGAACAGTTCAGCAGCAGCTGGCCTGGGGCTCAGCTCACGTTTACTCACAGATGCCTCGGCACGGTCCCCCAGCTTTGCAATGAGGACGCTCCTTGCGTGGGGGGTGGGTTGATGGCTGTATGGGAGATGGTTCCCCACCTCTGACCAATTTCAGAATTGTTTACCACTGGAGCAAGTGCCCTGATAGGGTTTTCCTCTGTATAACTCGTGGGTTCAGGTTTTTTTTTTCTTTTATGGTTCAAGTTAGATTTTATTCCTCTTTTATGTATTTATAGATATAAGCATGGAAATAATTCATTCCTATAAATACATCTGTGTGACGGGAAGAACTTTTTTCTGTTTTATTTTTAAATTTTATTTTTTAAAATTTTGAAATTTAATTTTATTTATTTTTTATACAGCACGTTATTATTAGTTATGTATTTTATGCATATACATGTACACAGGTCAATCCCAAACTCCCAACTCATCCCACCACCACCACCCCATGGCTTCCCACACTTGGTGTCCATCCGTTTGTTCTCTACCTCTGTGTCTCTATTTCTTCCCTGCAAACCAGTTCATCGGTACCATTTTTAGGCTCCACATATATGCATTAATATACAATATTTGTTTTCCTCTTTCTGACTTACTTCATTCTGTATGACAGTCTCTCGATCCATCGATGCCTCTACAAATGACCCAGTTTCATTCCTTTTTATGGCGGAGTAATATTCCATTTCATATATGTACCACATCTTTATCCATTCATCTGTCTGTGGGCATTTAGGTTGCTTCCATTACCTGGCTATTGTAAATAGTGCTGCAATGAACATTGTGGTGAATGTGCCTTTTTGATGTACGGTTTTCTCTGGGTATATGCCCAGAAGTGGGATTGCTGGATCAGATGGTAATTCTATTTCTAGTTTTTTTAAGGAAACTCCATACTGTTCTCCATAGTGGCTGTATCAATTTACATTCCCACCAATAGTGGAAGAGGGCTCCTTTTGTCCACACCCTCCCCAGAATTGGTTGTTTGTAGATTTTCTGATGATGCCGATTCTAACAGGTGTGAGGTAAAACCTCATTGTAGTTTTGATTTGCATTTGTCTGATAATTAGTGCTGTTGAGCAGCTTTTCATGTGCGTCTTGGCCATCTCTGTGTCTCCTTTGAAGAAACGTCTCTTTAGATCTTCTGCCCATTTTTTTTGCGTTGTTTGTTTTTGTAATATTAAGCTGCATGAGCTGTTTATATATATTGGAGATTAAACCTCTGTCCATTGATTCGTCTGCAACGATTTTCGCCCATTCTGAGGGATGCCTTTTTCCATTCCCGTGTTTTTTAACAAAAAAGGAAAGAAAGGAAAAGAAGCAGAACACTAATGTGCGTAAAATATGCCTTTTGAAACGGTCGTTTTGAAATATGGACGTCCTTTGAATTTTTTGGTCGATATGTGACCCCAGGATTTGTTTTCAGGGCAGGTGTCATTTACAGGCCTGCAATGATTTTGAATATCAACTGACCATTAGCGTTGGGATTAAAGCTGCTGTTGTGTGAAACGGCCACAAGGTGGCAGCAGTTCACCCTTACCAAATCTGGTTACTAGGGCAAGAGAGCCTCAGTGGAAGTGGTGTTCTAGATTGGAGTTTAGAATGGAATGTGCCAGGAGAAAGCCCCTCACGTTTGTCTCACTACTTCTTGTTCGTGTTTTTAATTTAATTTTTTATTTTTTCTTACAGCAAGTTTGATTACAATGTTTGGCTTGTTGTAGGTGTGGAAGATGTGGTTCTTTTACACATATACACATGTCTGTTCTTCCTGGGATCCTTTTCCCATGTACGTTATGGCAGAATGTTGAGTAGTCCTCTCTTGGTATTCTGTAGGTCTTTGGTGATTATATATGTCACCTGTGTTTGTAGATGTCTGTTAACCCCGATATCGTAATGAAACCAATCCTCACACCTTTCCTTTGGTGAACCATAAGTGTGTTTAATGAATCTGTGATTGCCCTTCTCCGTGGAAATATCTGCCCTGGTATCCATTTTTAGGTAACACCTATAAGTGATATGATATGATATGTGTCTTTCACTTTCTGACTTACTACAAGTCACGTGATTACTTCTAGACTCATCTAAGGTGCTGCAAATGGCATTGTGTCCTTTTTTCCCTTGGCTTCTCTTCTGCCTTAGCGGGGTCCATTTTCAACA
Source organism: Mesoplodon mirus (assembly GCF_964341445.2). Lineage (NCBI taxonomy): Eukaryota > Metazoa > Chordata > Mammalia > Artiodactyla > Ziphiidae > Mesoplodon > Mesoplodon mirus. The sequence goes on from NC_138984.1 coordinate 118,491,614, forward strand.
ATGTGATTCCCTGAGGGTTGTGGATTAGCTGACCTGGGCAGCCTTACCCTGCCGGCCCGCCCTCCCCAGCTGTGCCTCGTTGAGGTCAATATAAACAGCGCTCCAGGCAGCAATAGCCCCTGAAGCTGTGCCTGATTCCATATTCTCTGCCCCGTCAGCAGTCTCGGGGCTGTGCTGGTGGGAGGGAGGGAGGGGCCACAGCTTTGTGGGTGGCCCGGTGTGAGTGGGGTTCTTCTGGCCTTTCTGCAGGAGTTGCCAGGCTGCCGCCTGTAAAGAAGAGGTTGTGTCACCCATACCTTCCGCTGGAATTTCTCTCCGGACAGAGGTGAGGAAGGAAAAAAAGCAGTGGGGGCCGGGACAGGAGGGGTATCTCAGGCAGGGCAATGGAAAGCTTCTGGAAGAGCGCCCGGGGCCAGGACCACCCTGGCTGGCCTGCAGGCACCAAGTTGGCCTGCGTGCTGTCGCTGGTGTGGCTCCACGGTCCTTCCTCTAGGCTTTCAAGCCCTTGTACATATTCAGGTGTTTTACCTGGAAAGGGTGGGAACAGTTCAGCAGCAGCTGGCCTGGGGCTCAGCTCACGTTTACTCAGAGATGCCTCGGCACGGTCCCCCAGCTTTGCAATGAGGACGCTCCTTGCGTGGGGGGTGGGTTGATGGCTGTATGGGAGATGGTTCCCCACCTCTGACCAATTTCAGAATTGTTTACCACTGGAGCAAGTGCCCTGATAGGGTTTTCCTCTGTATAACTCGTGGGTTCAGGTTTTCTTTTCTTTTATGGTTCAAGTTAGATTTTATTCCTCTTTTATGTATTTATAGATATAAGCATGGAAATAATTCATTCCTATAAATACATCTGTGTGACGGGAAGAACTTTTTTCTGTTTTATTTTAAATTTTATTTTTTAAAATTTTGAAATTTAATTTTATTTATTTTTTTTTATATAGCACGTTATTATTCGTTATGTATTTTATGCATATACATGTACACAGGTCAATCCCAAACTCCCAACTCATCCCACCACCACCACCCCATGGCTTCCCACACTTGGTGTCCATACGTTTGTTCTCTACCTCTGTGTCTCTATTTCTTCCCTGCAAACCAGTTCATCGGTACCATTTTTAGGCTCCACATATATGCATTAATATACAATATTTGTTTTCCTCTTTCTGACTTACTTCATTCTGTATGACAGTCTCTCGATCCATCGATGTCTCTACAAATGACCCAGTTTCATTCCTTTTTATGGCCGAGTAATATTCCATTTCATATATGTACCACATCTTTATCCATTCATCTGTCTGTGGGCATTTAGGTTGCTTCCATTACCTGGCTATTGTAAATAGTGCTGCAATGAACATTGTGGTGAATGTGCCTTTTTGATGTACGGTTTTCTCTGGGTATATGCCCAGAAGTGGGATTGCTGGATCAGATGGTAATTCTATTTCTAGTTTTTTTAAGGAAACTCCATACTGTTCTCCATAGTGACTGTATCAATTTACATTCCCACCAATAGTGGAAGAGGGCTCCTTTTGTCCACACCCTCCCCAGAATTGGTTGTTTGTAGATTTTCTGATGATGCCGATCCTAACAGGTGTGAGGTGATAACTCATTGTAGTTTTGATTTGCATTTGTCTGATAATTAGTGCTGTTGAGCAGCTTTTCATGTGCGTCTTGGCCATCTCTGTGTCTCCTTTGAAGAAACGTCTCTTTAGATCTTCTGGCCATTTTTTTGGGTTGTTTGTTTTTTTTTAATATTAAGCTGCATGAGCTGTTTATATATATTGGAGATTAAACCTCTGTCCATTGATTCGTCTGCAACGATTTTCGCCCATTCTGAGGGATGCCTTTTTCCATTCCCATGTTTTTTTAACAAAAAAGGAAAGAAAGGAAAAGAAGCAGAACACTAATGTGCGTAAAATATGCCTTTTGAAACGGTCGTTTTGAAATATGGACGTCCTTTGAATATTTTGGTCGATATGTGACCCCAGGGTTTGTTTTCAGGGCAGGTGTCATTTACAGGCCTGCAATGATTTTGAATATCAACTGACCATTAGCGTTGGGATTAAAGCTGCTGTTGTGTGAAACGGCCACAAGGTGGCAGCAGTTCACCCTTACCAAATCTGGTTACTAGGGCAAGAGAGCCTCAGTGGAAGTGGTGTTCTAGATTGGAGTTTAGAATGGAATGTGCCAGGAGAAAGCCCCTCACGTTTGTCTCACTACTTCTTGTTCGTGTTTTTAATTTAATTTTTTATTTTTTCTTACAGCAAGTTTGATTACAATGTTTGGCTTGTTGTAGGTGTGGAAGATGTGGTTCTTTTACACATATACACATGTCTGTTCTTCCTGGGATCCTTTTCCCATGTACGTTATGACAGAATGTTGAGTAGTCCTCTCTTGGTATTCTGTAGGTCTTTGGTGATTATATATGTCACCTGTGTTTGTAGATGTCTGTTAACCCCGATATCGTAATGAAACCAATCCTCACACCTTTCCTTTGGTGAACCATAAGTTTGTTTAATGAATCTGTGATTGCCCTTTTCCGTGGAAATATCTGCCCTGGTATCCATTTTTAGGTAACACCTATAAGTGATATGATATGATATGTGTCTTTCACTTTCTGACTTACTACAAGTCACGTGATTACTTCTAGACTCATCTACGGTGCTGCAAATGGCATTGTCCTTTTTTCCCTTGGCTTCTCTTCTGCCTTAGCGGGGTCCATTTTCAACAATGTGATTCCCTGAGGGTTGTGGATTAGCTGACCTGGGCAGCCTTACCCTGCCGGCCCGCCCTCCCCAGGTGTGCCTCGTTGATGTCAATATAAACAGCGCTCCAGGCAGCAATAGCCCCTGAAGCTGTGCCTGACTCCATATTCTCTGCCCCGTCAGCAGTCTCGGGGCTGTGCTGGTGGGAGGTAGGGAGGGGCCACAGCTTTGTGGGTGGCCCGGTGTGAGTGGGGTTCTGCTGGCCTTTCTGCAGGAGTTGCCAGGCTGCCGCCTGTAAAGAAGAGGTTGTGTCACCCATACCTTCCGCTGGAATTTCTCTCCGGACAGAGGTGAGGAAGGAAAAAAGCAGTGGGGGCCGGGACAGGAGGGGTATCTCAGGCAGGGCAATGGAAAGCTTCTGGAAGAGCGCCCGGGGCCAGGACCACCCTGGCTGGCCTGCAGGCACCAAGTTGGCCTGCGTGCTGTCGCTGGTGTGGCTCCACGGTCCTTCCTCTAGGCTTTCAAGCCCTTGTACATATTCAGGTGTTTTACCTGGAAAGGGTGGGAACAGTTCAGCAGCAGCTGGCCTGGGGCTCAGCTCACGTTTACTCAGAGATGCCTCGGCACGGTCCCCCAGCTTTGCAATGAGGACGCTCCTTGCGTGGGGGGTGGGTTGATGGCTGTATGGGAGATGGTTCCCCACCTCTGACCAATTTCAGAATTGTTTACCACTGGAGCAAGTGCCCTGATAGGGTTTTCCTCTGTATAACTCGTGGGTTCAGGTTTTCTTTTCTTTTATGGTTCAAGTTAGATTTTATTCCTCTTTTATGTATTTATAGATATAAGCATGGAAATAATTCATTCCTATAAATACATCTGTGTGACGGGAAGAACTTTTTTCTGTTTTATTTTAAATTTTATTTTTTAAAATTTTGAAATTTAATTTTATTTATTTTTTTTTATATAGCACGTTATTATTCGTTATGTATTTTATGCATATACATGTACACAGGTCAATCCCAAACTCCCAACTCATCCCACCACCACCACCCCATGGCTTCCCACACTTGGTGTCCATACGTTTGTTCTCTACCTCTGTGTCTCTATTTCTTCCCTGCAAACCAGTTCATCTGTACCATTTCTAGGCTCCACATATATGCATTAATATACAATATTTGTTTTCCTCTTTCTGACTTACTTCATTCTGTATGACAGTCTCTCGATCCATCGATGTCTCTACAAATGACCCAGTTTCATTCCTTTTTATGGCCGAGTAATATTCCATTTCATATATGTACCACATCTTTATCCATTCATCTGTCTGTGGGCATTTAGGTTGCTTCCATTACCTGGCTATTGTAAATAGTGCTGCAATGAACATTGTGGTGAATGTGCCTTTTTGATGTACGGTTTTCTCTGGGTATATGCCCAGAAGTGGGATTGCTGGATCAGATGGTAATTCTATTTCTAGTTTTTTTAAGGAAACTCCATACTGTTCTCCATAGTGACTGTATCAATTTACATTCCCACCAATAGTGGAAGAGGGCTCCTTTTGTCCACACCCTCCCCAGAATTGGTTGTTTGTAGATTTTCTGATGATGCCGATTCTAACAGGTGTGAGGTGATAACTCATTGTAGTTTTGATTTGCATATGTCTGATAATTAGTGCTGTTGAGCAGCTTTTCATGTGCGTCTTGGCCATCTCTGTGTCTCCTTTGAAGAAACGTATCTTTAGATCTTCTGGCCATTTTTTTGGGTTGTTTGTTTTTTTTAATATTAAGCTGCATGAGCTGTTTATATATATTGGAGATTAAACCTCTGTCCATTGATTCGTCTGCAACGATTTTCGCCCATTCTGAGGGATGCCTTTTTCCATTCCCGTGTTTTTTTAACAAAAAAGGAAAGAAAGGAAAAGAAGCAGAACACTAATGTGCGTAAAATATGCCTTTTGAAACGGTCGTTTTGAAATATGGACGTCCTTTGAATATTTTGGTCGATATGTGACCCCAGGATTTGTTTTCAGGGCAGGTGTCATTTACAGGCCTGCAATGATTTTGAATATCAACTGACCATTAGCGTTGGGATTAAAGCTGCTGTTGTGTGAAACGGCCACAAGGTGGCAGCAGTTCACCCTTACCAAATCTGGTTACTAGGGCAAGAGAGCCTCAGTGGAAGTGGTGTTCTAGATTGGAGTTTAGAATGGAATGTGCCAGGAGAAAGCCCCTCACGTTTGTCTCACTACTTCTTGTTCGTGTTTTTAATTTAATTTTTTATTTTTTCTTACAGCAAGTTTGATTACAATGTTTGGCTTGTTGTAGGTGTGGAAGATGTGGTTCTTTTACACATATACACATGTCTGTTCTTCCTGGGATCCTTTTCCCATGTACGTTATGACAGAATGTTGAGTAGTCCTCTCTTGGTATTCTGTAGGTCTTTGGTGATTATATATGTCACCTGTGTTTGTAGATGTCTGTTAACCCCGATATCGTAATGAAACCAATCCTCACACCTTTCCTTTGGTGAACCATAAGTTTGTTTAATGAATCTGTGATTGCCCTTCTCCGTGGAAATATCTGCCCTGGTATCCATTTTCAGGTAACACCTATAAGTGATATGATATGATATGTGTCTTTCACTTTCTGACTTACTACAAGTCACGTGATTACTTCTAGACTCATCTACGGTGCTGCAAATGGCATTGTGTCCTTTTTTCCCTTGGCTTCTCCTCTGCCTTAGCGGGGTCCATTTTCAACAATGTGATTCCCTGAGGGTTGTGGATTAGCTGACCTGGGCAGCCTTACCCTGCCGGCCCGCCCTCCCCAGGTGTGCCTCGTTGAGGTCAATATAAACAGCGCTCCAGGCAGCAATAGCCCCTGAAGCTGTGCCTGACTCCATATTCTCTGCCCCGTCAGCAGTCTCGGGGCTGTGCTGGTGGGAGGGAGTGAGGGGCCACAGCTTTGTGGGTGGCCCGGTGTGAGTGGGGTTCTGCTGGCCTTTCTGCAGGAGTTGCCAGGCTGCCGCCTGTAAAGAAGAGGTTGTGTCACCCATACCTTCCGCTGGAATTTCTCTCCGGACAGAGGTGAGGAAGGAAAAAAGCAGTGGGGGCCGGGACAGGAGGGGTATCTCAGGCCGGGCAATGGAAAGCTTCTGGAAGAGCGCCCGGGGCCAGGACCACCCTGGCTGGCCTGCAGGCACCAAGTTGGCCTGCGTGCTGTCGCTGGTGTGGCTCCACGGTCCTTCCTCTAGGCTTTCAAGCCCTTGTACATATTCAGGTGTTTTACCTGGAAAGGGTGGGAACAGTTCAGCAGCAGCTGGCCTGGGGCTCAGCTCACGTTTACTCAGAGATGCCTCGGCACGGTCCCCCAGCTTTGCAATGAGGACGCTCCTTGCGTGGGGGGTGGGTTGATGGCTGTATGGGAGATGGTTCCCCACCTCTGACCAATTTCAGAATTGTTTACCACTGGAGCAAGTGCCCTGATAGGGTTTTCCTCTGTATAACTCGTGGGTTCAGGTTTTCTTTTCTTTTATGGTTCAAGTTAGATTTTATTCCTCTTTTATGTATTTATAGATATAAGCATGGAAATAATTCATTCCTATAAATACATCTGTGTGACGGGAAGAACTTTTTTCTGTTTTATTTTAAATTTTATTTTTTAAAATTTTGAAATTTAATTTTATTTATTTTTTTTTATATAGCACGTTATTATTCGTTATGTATTTTATGCATATACATGTACACAGGTCAATCCCAAACTCCCAACTCATCCCACCACCACCACCCCATGGCTTCCCACACTTGGTGTCCATACGTTTGTTCTCTACCTCTGTGTCTCTATTTCTTCCCTGCAAACCAGTTCATCGGTACCATTTTTAGGCTCCACATATATGCATTAATATACAATATTTGTTTTCCTCTTTCTGACTTACTTCATTCTGTATGACAGTCTCTCGATCCATCGATGTCTCTACAAATGACCCAGTTTCATTCCTTTTTATGGCCGAGTAATATTCCATTTCATATATGTACCACATCTTTATCCATTCATCTGTCTGTGGGCATTTAGGTTGCTTCCATTACCTGGCTATTGTAAATAGTGCTGCAATGAACATTGTGGTGAATGTGCCTTTTTGATGTACGGTTTTCTCTGGGTATATGCCCAGAAGTGGGATTGCTGGATCAGATGGTAATTCTATTTCTAGTTTTTTTAAGGAAACTCCATACTGTTCTCCATAGTGACTGTATCAATTTACATTCCCACCAATAGTGGAAGAGGGCTCCTTTTGTCCACACCCTCCCCAGAATTGGTTGTTTGTAGATTTTCTGATGATGCCGATCCTAACAGGTGTGAGGTGATAACTCATTGTAGTTTTGATTTGCATTTGTCTGATAATTAGTGCTGTTGAGCAGCTTTTCATGTGCGTCTTGGCCATCTCTGTGTCTCCTTTGAAGAAACGTCTCTTTAGATCTTCTGGCCATTTTTTTGGGTTGTTTGTTTTTTTTTTAATATTAAGCTGCATGAGCTGTTTATATATATTGGAGATTAAACCTCTGTCCATTGATTCGTCTGCAACGATTTTCGCCCATTCTGAGGGATGCCTTTTTCCATTCCCGTGTTTTTTTAACAAAAAAGGAAAGAAAGGAAAAGAAGCAGAACACTAATGTGCGTAAAATATGCCTTTTGAAACGGTCGTTTTGAAATATGGACGTCCTTTGAATATTTTGGTCGATATGTGACCCCAGGATTTGTTTTCAGGGCAGGTGTCATTTACAGGCCTGCAATGATTTTGAATATCAACTGACCATTAGCGTTGGGATTAAAGCTGCTGTTGTGTGAAACGGCCACAAGGTGGCAGCAGTTCACCCTTACCAAATCTGGTTACTAGGGCAAGAGAGCCTCAGTGGAAGTGGTGTTCTAGATTGGAGTTTAGAATGGAATGTGCCAGGAGAAAGCCCCTCACGTTTGTCTCACTACTTCTTGTTCGTGTTTTTAATTTAATTTTTTATTTTTTCTTACAGCAAGTTTGATTACAATGTTTGGCTTGTTGTAGGTGTGGAAGATGTGGTTCTTTTACACATATACACATGTCTGTTCTTCCTGGGATCCTTTTCCCATGTACGTTATGGCAGAATGTTGAGTAGTCCTCTCTTGGTATTCTGTAGGTCTTTGGTGATTATATATGTCACCTGTGTTTGTAGATGTCTGTTAACCCCGATATCGTAATGAAACCAATCCTCACACCTTTCCTTTGGTGAACCATAAGTTTGTTTAATGAATCTGTGATTGCCCTTCTCCGTGGAAATATCTGCCCTGGTATCCATTTTCAGGTAACACCTATAAGTGATATGATATGATATGTGTCTTTCACTTTCTGACTTACTACAAGTCACGTGATTACTTCTAGACTCATCTACGGTGCTGCAAATGGCATTGTGTCCTTTTTTCCCTTGGCTTCTCTTCTGCCTTAGCGGGGTCCATTTTCAACAATGTGATTCCCTGAGGGTTGTGGATTAGCTGACCTGGGCAGCCTTACCCTGCCGGCCCGCCCTCCCCAGGTGTGCCTCGTTGAGGTCAATATAAACAGCGCTCCAGGCAGCAATAGCCCCTGAAGCTGTGCCTGACTCCATATTCTCTGCCCCGTCAGCAGTCTCGGGGCTGTGCTGGTGGGAGGGAGTGAGGGGCCACAGCTTTGTGGGTGGCCCGGTGTGAGTGGGGTTCTGCTGGCCTTTCTGCAGGAGTTGCCAGGCTGCCGCCTGTAAAGAAGAGGTTGTGTCACCCATACCTTCCGCTGGAATTTCTCTCCGGACAGAGGTGAGGAAGGAAAAAAAGCAGTGGGGGCCGGGACAGGAGGGGTATCTCAGGCAGGGCAATGGAAAGCTTCTGGAAGAGCGCCCGGGGCCAGGACCACCCTGGCTGGCCTGCAGGCACCAAGTTGGCCTGCGTGCTGTCGCTGGTGTGGCTCCACGGTCCTTCCTCTAGGCTTTCAAGCCCTTGTACATATTCAGGTGTTTTACCTGGAAAGGGTGGGAACAGTTCAGCAGCAGCTGGCCTGGGGCTCAGCTCACGTTTACTCAGAGATGCCTCGGCACGGTCCCCCAGCTTTGCAATGAGGACGCTCCTTGCGTGGGGGGTGGGTTGATGGCTGTATGGGAGATGGTTCCCCACCTCTGACCAATTTCAGAATTGTTTACCACTGGAGCAAGTGCCCTGATAGGGTTTTCCTCTGTATAACTCGTGGGTTCAGGTTTTCTTTTCTTTTATGGTTCAAGTTAGATTTTATTCCTCTTTTATGTATTTATAGATATAAGCATGGAAATAATTCATTCCTATAAATACATCTGTGTGACGGGAAGAACTTTTTTCTGTTTTATTTTAAATTTTATTTTTTAAAATTTTGAAATTTAATTTTATTTATTTTTTTTATATAGCACGTTATTATTAGTTATGTATTTTATGCATATACATGTACACAGGTCAATCCCAAACTCCCAACTCATCCCACCACCACCACCCCATGGCTTCCCACACTTGGTGTCCATACGTTTGTTCTCTACCTCTGTGTCTCTATTTCTTCCCTGCAAACCAGTTCATCTGTACCATTTCTAGGCTCCACATATATGCATTAATATACAATATTTGTTTTCCTCTTTCTGACTTACTTCATTCTGTATGACAGTCTCTCGATCCATCGATGTCTCTACAAATGACCCAGTTTCATTCCTTTTTAGGGCCGAGTAATATTCCATTTCATATATGTACCACATCTTTATCCATTCATCTGTCTGTGGGCATTTAGGTTGCTTCCATTACCTGGCTATTGTAAATAGTGCTGCAATGAACATTGTGGTGAATGTGCCTTTTTGATGTACGGTTTTCTCTGGGTATATGCCCAGAAGTGGGATTGCTGGATCAGATGGTAATTCTATTTCTAGTTTTTTTAAGGAAACTCCATACTGTTCTCCATAGTGACTGTATCAATTTACATTCCCACCAATAGTGGAAGAGGGCTCCTTTTGTCCACACCCTCCCCAGAATTGGTTGTTTGTAGATTTTCTGATGATGCCGATTCTAACAGGTGTGAGGTGAAACCTCATTGTAGTTTTGATTTGCATTTCTCTGATAATTAGTGCTGTTGAGCAGCTTTTCATGTGCGTCTTGGCCATCTCTGTGTCTCCTTTGAAGAAACGTCTCTTTAGATCTTCTGGCCATTTTTTTGGGTTGTTTGTTTTTTTTAATATTAAGCTGCATGAGCTGTTTATATATATTGGAGATTAAACCTCTGTCCATTGATTCGTCTGCAACGATTTTCGCCCATTCTGAGGGATGCCTTTTTCCACTCCCGTGTTTTTTTAACAAAAAAGGAAAGAAAGGAAAAGAAGCAGAACACTAATGTGCGTAAAATATGCCTTTTGAAACGGTCGTTTTGAAATATGGACGTCCTTTGAATATTTTGGTCGATATGTGACCCCAGGATTTGTTTTCAGGGCAGGTGTCATTTACAGGCCTGCAATGATTTTGAATATCAACTGACCATTAGCGTTGGGATTAAAGCTGCTGTTGTGTGAAACGGCCACAAGGTGGCAGCAGTTCACCCTTACCAAATCTGGTTACTAGGGCAAGAGAGCCTCAGTGGAAGTGGTGTTCTAGATTGGAGTTTAGAATGGAATGTGCCAGGAGAAAGCCCCTCACGTTTGTCTCACTACTTCTTGTTCGTGTTTTTAATTTAATTTTTTATTTTTTCTTACAGCAAGTTTGATTACAATGTTTGGCTTGTTGTAGGTGTGGAAGATGTGGTTCTTTTACACATATACACATGTCTGTTCTTCCTGGGATCCTTTTCCCATGTACGTTATGACAGAATGTTGAGTAGTCCTCTCTTGGTATTCTGTAGGTCTTTGGTGATTATATATGTCACCTGTGTTTGTAGATGTCTGTTAACCCCGATATCGTAATGAAACCAATCCTCACACCTTTCCTTTGGTGAACCATAAGTTTGTTTAATGAATCTGTGATTGCCCTTTTCCGTGGAAATATCTGCCCTGGTATCCATTTTTAGGTAACACCTATAAGTGATATGATATGATATGTGTCTTTCACTTTCTGACTTACTACAAGTCACGTGATTACTTCTAGACTCATCTACGGTGCTGCAAATGGCATTGTGTCCTTTTTTCCCTTGGCTTCTCTTCTGCCTTAGCGGGGTCCATTTTCAACAATGTGATTCCCTGAGGGTTGTGGATTAGCTGACCTGGGCAGCCTTACCCTGCCGGCCCGCCCTCCCCAGGTGTGCCTCGTTGAGGTCAATATAAACAGCGCTCCAGGCAGCAATAGCCCCTGAAGCTGTGCCTGACTCCATATTCTCTGCCCCGTCAGCAGTCTCGGGGCTGTGCTGGTGGGAGGGAGTGAGGGGCCACAGCTTTGTGGGTGGCCCGGTGTGAGTGGGGTTCTGCTGGCCTTTCTGCAGGAGTTGCCAGGCTGCCGCCTGTAAAGAAGAGGTTGTGTCACCCATACCTTCCGCTGGAATTTCTCTCCGGACAGAGGTGAGGAAGGAAAAAAGCAGTGGGGGCCGGGACAGGAGGGGTGTCTCAGGCAGGGCAATGGAAAGCTTCTGGAAGAGCGCCCGGGGCCAGGACCACCCTGGCTGGCCTGCAGGCACCAAGTTGGCCTGCGTGCTGTCGCTTGTGTGGCTCCACGGTCCTTCCTCTAGGCTTTCAAGCCCTTGTACATATTCAGGTGTTTTACCTGGAAAGGGTGGGAACAGTTCAGCAGCAGCTGGCCTGGGGCTCAGCTCACGTTTACTCAGAGATGCCTCGGCACGGTCCCCCAGCTTTGCAATGAGGACGCTCCTTGCGTGGGGTGTGGGTTGATGGCTGTATGGGAGATGGTTCCCCACCTCTGACCAATTTCAGAATTGTTTACCACTGGAGCAAGTGCCCTGATAGGGTTTTCCTCTGTATAACTCGTGGGTTCAGGTTTTCTTTTCTTTTATGGTTCAAGTTAGATTTTATTCCTCTTTTATGTATTTATAGATATAAGCATGGAAATAATTCATTCCTATAAATACATCTGTGTGACGGGAAGAACTTTTTTCTGTTTTATTTTAAATTTTATTTTTTAAAATTTTGAAATTTAATTTTATTTATTTTTTTTATATAGCACGTTATTATTAGTTATGTATTTTATGCATATACATGTACACAGGTCAATCCCAAACTCCCAACTCATCCCACCACCACCACCCCATGGCTTCCCACACTTGGTGTCCATACGTTTGTTCTCTACCTCTGTGTCTCTATTTCTTCCCTGCAAACCAGTTCATCTGTACCATTTCTAGGCTCCACATATATGCATTAATATACAATATTTGTTTTCCTCTTTCTGACTTACTTCATTCTGTATGACAGTCTCTCGATCCATCGATGTCTCTACAAATGACCCAGTTTCATTCCTTTTTAGGGCCGAGTAATATTCCATTTCATATATGTACCACATCTTTATCCATTCATCTGTCTGTGGGCATTTAGGTTGCTTCCATTACCTGGCTATTGTAAATAGTGCTGCAATGAACATTGTGGTGAATGTGCCTTTTTGATGTACGGTTTTCTCTGGGTATATGCCCAGAAGTGGGATTGCTGGATCAGATGGTAATTCTATTTCTAGTTTTTTTAAGGAAACTCCATACTGTTCTCCATAGTGACTGTATCAATTTACATTCCCACCAATAGTGGAAGAGGGCTCCTTTTGTCCACACCCTCCCCAGAATTGGTTGTTTGTAGATTTTCTGATGATGCCGATTCTAACAGGTGTGAGGTGAAACCTCATTGTAGTTTTGATTTGCATTTCTCTGATAATTAGTGCTGTTGAGCAGCTTTTCATGTGCGTCTTGGCCATCTCTGTGTCTCCTTTGAAGAAACGTCTCTTTAGATCTTCTGGCCATTTTTTTGGGTTGTTTGTTTTTTTTTAATATTAAGCTGCATGAGCTGTTTATATATATTGGAGATTAAACCTCTGTCCATTGATTCGTCTGCAACGATTTTCGCCCATTCTGAGGGATGCCTTTTTCCATTCCCGTGTTTTTTTAACAAAAAAGGAAAGAAAGGAAAAGAAGCAGAACACTAATGTGCGTAAAATATGCCTTTTGAAACGGTCGTTTTGAAATATGGACGTCCTTTGAATATTTTGGTCGATATGTGACCCCAGGATTTGTTTTCAGGGCAGGTGTCATTTACAGGCCTGCAATGATTTTGAATATCAACTGACCATTAGCGTTGGGATTAAAGCTGCTGTTGTGTGAAACGGCCACAAGGTGGCAGCAGTTCACCCTTACCAAATCTGGTTACTAGGGCAAGAGAGCCTCAGTGGAAGTGGTGTTCTAGATTGGAGTTTAGAATGGAATGTGCCAGGAGAAAGCCCCTCACGTTTGTCTCACTACTTCTTGTTCGTGTTTTTAATTTAATTTTTTATTTTTTCTTACAGCAAGTTTGATTACAATGTTTGGCTTGTTGTAGGTGTGGAAGATGTGGTTCTTTTACACATATACACATGTCTGTTCTTCCTGGGATCCTTTTCCCATGTACGTTATGACAGAATGTTGAGTAGTCCTCTCTTGGTATTCTGTAGGTCTTTGGTGATTATATATGTCACCTGTGTTTGTAGATGTCTGTTAACCCCGATATCGTAATGAAACCAATCCTCACACCTTTCCTTTGGTGAACCATAAGTTTGTTTAATGAATCTGTGATTGCCCTTTTCCGTGGAAATATCTGCCCTGGTATCCATTTTTAGGTAACACCTATAAGTGATATGATATGATATGTGTCTTTCACTTTCTGACTTACTACAAGTCACGTGATTACTTCTAGACTCATCTACGGTGCTGCAAATAGCATTGTGTCCTTTTTTCCCTTGGCTTCTCTTCTGCCTTAGCGGGGTCCATTTTCAACAATGTGATTCCCTGAGGGTTGTGGATTAGCTGACCTGGGCAGCCTTACCCTGCCGGCCCGCCCTCCCCAGGTGTGCCTCGTTGAGGTCAATATAAACAGCGCTCCAGGCAGCAATAGCCCCTGAAGCTGTGCCTGACTCCATATTCTCTGCCCCGTCAGCAGTCTCGGGGCTGTGCTGGTGGGAGGGAGTGAGGGGCCACAGCTTTGTGGGTGGCCCGGTGTGAGTGGGGTTCTGCTGGCCTTTCTGCAGGAGTTGCCAGGCTGCCGCCTGTAAAGAAGAGGTTGTGTCACCCATACCTTCCGCTGGAATTTCTCTCCGGACAGAGGTGAGGAAGGAAAAAAGCAGTGGGGGCCGGGACAGGAGGGGTATCTCAGGCAGGGCAATGGAAAGCTTCTGGAAGAGCGCCCGGGGCCAGGACCACCCTGGCTGGCCTGCAGGCACCAAGTTGGCCTGCGTGCTGTCGCTGGTGTGGCTCCACGGTCCTTCCTCTAGGCTTTCAAGCCCTTGTACATATTCAGGTGTTTTACCTGGAAAGGGTGGGAACAGTTCAGCAGCAGCTGGCCTGGGGCTCAGCTCACGTTTACTCAGAGATGCCTCGGCACGGTCCCCCAGCTTTGCAATGAGGACGCTCCTTGCGTGGGGGGTGGGTTGATGGCTGTATGGGAGATGGTTCCCCACCTCTGACCAATTTCAGAATTGTTTACCACTGGAGCAAGTGCCCTGATAGGGTTTTCCTCTGTATAACTCGTGGGTTCAGGTTTTCTTTTCTTTTATGGTTCAAGTTAGATTTTATTCCTCTTTTATGTATTTATAGATATAAGCATGGAAATAATTCATTCCTATAAATACATCTGTGTGACGGGAAGAACTTTTTTCTGTTTTATTTTAAATTTTATTTTTTAAAATTTTGAAATTTAATTTTATTTATTTTTTTTATATAGCACGTTATTATTAGTTATGTATTTTATGCATATACATGTACACAGGTCAATCCCAAACTCCCAACTCATCCCACCACCACCACCCCATGGCTTCCCACACTTGGTGTCCATACGTTTGTTCTCTACCTCTGTGTCTCTATTTCTTCCCTGCAAACCAGTTCATCGGTACCATTTTTAGGCTCCACATATATGCATTAATATACAATATTTGTTTTCCTCTTTCTGACTTACTTCATTCTGTATGACAGTCTCTCGATCCATCGATGCCTCTACAAATGACCCAGTTTCATTTCTTTTTATGGCGGAGTAATATTCCATTTCATATATGTACCACATCTTTATCCATTCATCTGTCTGTGGGCATTTAGGTTGCTTCCATTACCTGGCTATTGTAAATAGTGCTGCAATGAACATTGTGGTGAATGTGCCTTTTTGATGTACGGTTTTCTCTGGGTATATGCCCAGAAGTGGGATTGCTGGATCAGATGGTAATTCTATTTCTAGTTTTTTTAAGGAAACTCCATACTGTTCTCCATAGTGACTGTATCAATTTACATTCCCACCAATAGTGGAAGAGGGCTCCTTTTGTCCACACCCTCCCCAGAATTGGTTGTTTGTAGATTTTCTGATGATGCCGATTCTAACAGGTGTGAGGTGAAACCTCATTGTAGTTTTGATTTGCATTTCTCTGATAATTAGTGCTGTTGAGCAGCTTTTCATGTGCGTCTTGGCCATCTCTGTGTCTCCTTTGAAGAAACGTCTCTTTAGATCTTCTGGCCATTTTTTTGGGTTGTTTGTTTTTTTTAATATTAAGCTGCATGAGCTGTTTATATATATTGGAGATTAAACCTCTGTCCATTGATTCGTCTGCAACGATTTTCGCCCATTCTGAGGGATGCCTTTTTCCATTCCCGTGTTTTTTTAACAAAAAAGGAAAGAAAGGAAAAGAAGCAGAACACTAATGTGCGTAAAATATGCCTTTTGAAACGGTCGTTTTGAAATATGGACGTCCTTTGAATATTTTGGTCGATATGTGACCCCAGGATTTGTTTTCAGGGCAGGTGTCATTTACAGGCCTGCAATGATTTTGAATATCAACTGACCATTAGCGTTGGGATTAAAGCTGCTGTTGTGTGAAACGGCCACAAGGTGGCAGCAGTTCACCCTTACCAAATCTGGTTACTAGGGCAAGAGAGCCTCAGTGGAAGTGGTGTTCTAGATTGGAGTTTAGAATGGAATGTGCCAGAAGAAAGCCCCTCACGTTTGTCTCACTACTTCTTGTTCGTGTTTTTAATTTAATTTTTTATTTTTTCTTACAGCAAGTTTGATTACAATGTTTGGCTTGTTGTAGGTGTGGAAGATGTGGTTCTTTTACACATATACACATGTCTGTTCTTCCTGGGATCCTTTTCCCATGTACGTTATGACAGAATGTTGAGTAGTCCTCTCTTGGTATTCTGTAGGTCTTTGGTGATTATATATGTCACCTGTGTTTGTAGATGTCTGTTAACCCCGATATCGTAATGAAACCAATCCTCACACCTTTCCTTTGGTGAACCATAAGTTTGTTTAATGAATCTGTGATTGCCCTTTTCCGTGGAAATATCTGCCCTGGTATCCATTTTTAGGTAACACCTATAAGTGATATGATATGATATGTGTCTTTCACTTTCTGACTTACTACAAGTCACGTGATTACTTCTAGACTCATCTACGGTGCTGCAAATGGCATTGTGTCCTTTTTTCCCTTGGCTTCTCTTCTGCCTTAGCGGGGTCCATTTTCAACAATGTGATTCCCTGAGGGTTGTGGATTAGCTGACCTGGGCAGCCTTACCCTGCCGGCCCGCCCTCCCCAGGTGTGCCTCGTTGAGGTCAATATAAACAGCGCTCCAGGCAGCAATAGCCCCTGAAGCTGTGCCTGACTCCATATTCTCTGCCCCGTCAGCAGTCTCGGGGCTGTGCTGGTGGGAGGGAGTGAGGGGCCACAGCTTTGTGGGTGGCCCGGTGTGAGTGGGGTTCTGCTGGCCTTTCTGCAGGAGTTGCCAGGCTGCCGCCTGTAAAGAAGAGGTTGTGTCACCCATACCTTCCGCTGGAATTTCTCTCCGGACAGAGGTGAGGAAGGAAAAAAGCAGTGGGGGCCGGGACAGGAGGGGTATCTCAGGCAGGGCAATGGAAAGCTTCTGGAAGAGCGCCCGGGGCCAGGACCACCCTGGCTGGCCTGCAGGCACCAAGTTGGCCTGCGTGCTGTCGCTGGTGTGGCTCCACGGTCCTTCCTCTAGGCTTTCAAGCCCTTGTACATATTCAGGTGTTTTACCTGGAAAGGGTGGGAACAGTTCAGCAGCAGCTGGCCTGGGGCTCAGCTCACGTTTACTCAGAGATGCCTCGGCACGGTCCCCCAGCTTTGCAATGAGGACGCTCCTTGCGTGGGGGGTGGGTTGATGGCTGTATGGGAGATGGTTCCCCACCTCTGACCAATTTCAGAATTGTTTACCACTGGAGCAAGTGCCCTGATAGGGTTTTCCTCTGTATAACTCGTGGGTTCAGGTTTTCTTTTCTTTTATGGTTCAAGTTAGATTTTATTCCTCTTTTATGTATTTATAGATATAAGCATGGAAATAATTCATTCCTATAAATACATCTGTGTGACGGGAAGAACTTTTTTCTGTTTTATTTTTTTATTTATTTTTATTTCTGTTTTATTTCTGTTTTATTTTTCTGTTTATTTTTATTTTTTAAAATTTTGAAATTTAATTTTATTTATTTTTTTTATATAGCACGTTATTATTAGTTATGTATTTTATGCATATACATGTACACAGGTCAATCCCAAACTCCCAACTCATCCCACCACCACCACCCCATGGCTTCCCACACTTGGTGTCCATACGTTTGTTCTCTACCTCTGTGTCTCTATTTCTTCCCTGCAAACCAGTTCATCTGTACCATTTCTAGGCTCCACATATATGCATTAATATACAATATTTGTTTTCCTCTTTCTGACTTACTTCATTCTGTATGACAGTCTCTCGATCCATCGATGTCTCTACAAATGACCCAGTTTCATTCCTTTTTATGGCCGAGTAATATTCCATTTCATATATGTACCACATCTTTATCCATTCATCTGTCTGTGGGCATTTAGGTTGCTTCCATTACCTGGCTATTGTAAATAGTGCTGCAATGAACATTGTGGTGAATGTGCCTTTTTGATGTACGGTTTTCTCTGGGTATATGCCCAGAAGTGGGATTGCTGGATCAGATGGTAATTCTATTTCTAGTTTTTTTAAGGAAACTCCATACTGTTCTCCATAGTGACTGTATCAATTTACATTCCCACCAATAGTGGAAGAGGGCTCCTTTTGTCCACACCCTCCCCAGAATTGGTTGTTTGTAGATTTTCTGATGATGCCGATTCTAACAGGTGTGAGGTGAAACCTCATTGTAGTTTTGATTTGCATTTCTCTGATAATTAGTGCTGTTGAGCAGCTTTTCATGTGCGTCTTGGCCATCTCTGTGTCTCCTTTGAAGAAACGTCTCTTTAGATCTTCTGGCCATTTTTTTGGGTTGTTTGTTTTTTTTAATATTAAGCTGCATGAGCTGTTTATATATATTGGAGATTAAACCTCTGTCCATTGATTCGTCTGCAACGATTTTCGCCCATTCTGAGGGATGCCTTTTTCCATTCCCGTGTTTTTTTAACAAAAAAGGAAAGAAAGGAAAAGAAGCAGAACACTAATGTGCGTAAAATATGCCTTTTGAAACGGTCGTTTTGAAATATGGACGTCCTTTGAATATTTTGGTCGATATGTGACCCCAGGATTTGTTTTCAGGGCAGGTGTCATTTACAGGCCTGCAATGATTTTGAATATCAACTGACCATTAGCGTTGGGATTAAAGCTGCTGTTGTGTGAAACGGCCACAAGGTGGCAGCAGTTCACCCTTACCAAATCTGGTTACTAGGGCAAGAGAGCCTCAGTGGAAGTGGTGTTCTAGATTGGAGTTTAGAATGGAATGTGCCAGGAGAAAGCCCCTCACGTTTGTCTCACTACTTCTTGTTCGTGTTTTTAAT
This sequence comes from Mesoplodon mirus, assembly GCF_964341445.2. NCBI lineage: Eukaryota > Metazoa > Chordata > Mammalia > Artiodactyla > Ziphiidae > Mesoplodon > Mesoplodon mirus. Next base: position 118,510,271 of record NC_138984.1, read on the forward strand.
TTAATTTTTTATTTTTTCTTACAGCAAGTTTGATTACAATGTTTGGCTTGTTGTAGGTGTGGAAGATGTGGTTCTTTTACACATATACACATGTCTGTTCTTCCTGGGATCCTTTTCCCATGTACGTTATGACAGAATGTTGAGTAGTCCTCTCTTGGTATTCTGTAGGTCTTTGGTGATTATATATGTCACCTGTGTTTGTAGATGTCTGTTAACCCCGATATCGTAATGAAACCAATCCTCACACCTTTCCTTTGGTGAACCATAAGTTTGTTTAATGAATCTGTGATTGCCCTTTTCCGTGGAAATATCTGCCCTGGTATCCATTTTTAGGTAACACCTATAAGTGATATGATATGATATGTGTCTTTCACTTTCTGACTTACTACAAGTCACGTGATTACTTCTAGACTCATCTACGGTGCTGCAAATGGCATTGTGTCCTTTTTTCCCTTGGCTTCTCTTCTGCCTTAGCGGGGTCCATTTTCAACAATGTGATTCCCTGAGGGTTGTGGATTAGCTGACCTGGGCAGCCTTACCCTGCCGGCCCGCCCTCCCCAGGTGTGCCTCGTTGAGGTCAATATAAAGAGCGCTCCAGGCAGCAATAGCCCCTGAAGCTGTGCCTGACTCCATATTCTCTGCCCCGTCAGTGGTCTCGGGGCTGTGCTGGTGGGAGGGAGTGAGGGGCCACAGCTTTGTGGGTGGCCCGGTGTGAGTGGGGTTCTGCTGGCCTTTCTGCAGGAGTTGCCAGGCTGCCGCCTGTAAAGAAGAGGTTGTGTCACCCATACCTTCCGCTGGAATTTCTCTCCGGACAGAGGTGAGGAAGGAAAAAAGCAGTGGGGGCCGGGACAGGAGGGGTATCTCAGGCAGGGCAATGGAAAGCTTCTGGAAGAGCGCCCGGGGCCAGGACCACCCTGGCTGGCCTGCAGGCACCAAGTTGGCCTGCGTGCTGTCGCTGGTGTGGCTCCACGGTCCTTCCTCTAGGCTTTCAAGCCCTTGTACATATTCAGGTGTTTTACCTGGAAAGGGTGGGAACAGTTCAGCAGCAGCTGGCCTGGGGCTCAGCTCACGTTTACTCAGAGATGCCTCGGCACGGTCCCCCAGCTTTGCAATGAGGATGCTCCTTGCGTGGGGGGTGGGTTGATGGCTGTATGGGAGATGGTTCCCCACCTCTGACCAATTTCAGAATTGTTTACCACTGGAGCAAGTGCCCTGATAGGGTTTTCCTCTGTATAACTCGTGGGTTCAGGTTTTCTTTTCTTTTATGGTTCAAGTTAGATTTTATTCCTCTTTTATGTATTTATAGATATAAGCATGGAAATAATTCATTCCTATAAATACATCTGTGTGACGGGAAGAACTTTTTTCTGTTTTATTTTAAATTTTATTTTTTAAAATTTTGAAATTTAATTTTATTTATTTTTTTTATATAGCACGTTATTATTAGTTATGTATTTTATGCATATACATGTACACAGGTCAATCCCAAACTCCCAACTCATCCCACCACCACCACCCCATGGCTTCCCACACTTGGTGTCCATACGTTTGTTCTCTACCTCTGTGTCTCTATTTCTTCCCTGCAAACCAGTTCATCTGTACCATTTCTAGGCTCCACATATATGCATTAATATACAATATTTGTTTTCCTCTTTCTGACTTACTTCATTCTGTATGACAGTCTCTCGATCCATCGATGTCTCTACAAATGACCCAGTTTCATTCCTTTTTATGGCCGAGTAATATTCCATTTCATATATGTACCACATCTTTATCCATTCATCTGTCTGTGGGCATTTAGGTTGCTTCCATTACCTGGCTATTGTAAATAGTGCTGCAATGAACATTGTGGTGAATGTGCCTTTTTGATGTACGGTTTTCTCTGGGTATATGCCCAGAAGTGGGATTGCTGGATCAGATGGTAATTCTATTTCTAGTTTTTTTAAGGAAACTCCATACTGTTCTCCATAGTGACTGTATCAATTTACATTCCCACCAATAGTGGAAGAGGGCTCCTTTTGTCCACACCCTCCCCAGAATTGGTTGTTTGTAGATTTTCTGATGATGCCGATTCTAACAGGTGTGAGGTGAAACCTCATTGTAGTTTTGATTTGCATTTCTCTGATAATTAGTGCTGTTGAGCAGCTTTTCATGTGCGTCTTGGCCATCTCTGTGTCTCCTTTGAAGAAACGTCTCTTTAGATCTTCTGGCCATTTTTTTGGGTTGTTTGTTTTTTTTAATATTAAGCTGCATGAGCTGTTTATATATATTGGAGATTAAACCTCTGTCCATTGATTCGTCTGCAACGATTTTCGCCCATTCTGAGGGATGCCTTTTTCCATTCCCGTGTTTTTTTAACAAAAAAGGAAAGAAAGGAAAAGAAGCAGAACACTAATGTGCGTAAAATATGCCTTTTGAAACGGTCGTTTTGAAATATGGACGTCCTTTGAATATTTTGGTCGATATGTGACCCCAGGATTTGTTTTCAGGGCAGGTGTCATTTACAGGCCTGCAATGATTTTGAATATCAACTGACCATTAGCGTTGGGATTAAAGCTGCTGTTGTGTGAAACGGCCACAAGGTGGCAGCAGTTCACCCTTACCAAATCTGGTTACTAGGGCAAGAGAGCCTCAGTGGAAGTGGTGTTCTAGATTGGAGTTTAGAATGGAATGTGCCAGGAGAAAGCCCCTCACGTTTGTCTCACTACTTCTTGTTCGTGTTTTTAATTTAATTTTTTATTTTTTCTTACAGCAAGTTTGATTACAATGTTTGGCTTGTTGTAGGTGTGGAAGATGTGGTTCTTTTACACATATACACATGTCTGTTCTTCCTGGGATCCTTTTCCCATGTACGTTATGACAGAATGTTGAGTAGTCCTCTCTTGGTATTCTGTAGGTCTTTGGTGATTATATATGTCACCTGTGTTTGTAGATGTCTGTTAACCCCGATATCGTAATGAAACCAATCCTCACACCTTTCCTTTGGTGAACCATAAGTTTGTTTAATGAATCTGTGATTGCCCTTTTCCGTGGAAATATCTGCCCTGGTATCCATTTTTAGGTAACACCTATAAGTGATATGATATGATATGTGTCTTTCACTTTCTGACTTACTACAAGTCACGTGATTACTTCTAGACTCATCTACGGTGCTGCAAATGGCATTGTGTCCTTTTTTCCCTTGGCTTCTCTTCTGCCTTAGCGGGGTCCATTTTCAACAATGTGATTCCCTGAGGGTTGTGGATTAGCTGACCTGGGCAGCCTTACCCTGCCGGCCCGCCCTCCCCAGGTGTGCCTCGTTGAGGTCAATATAAAGAGCGCTCCAGGCAGCAATAGCCCCTGAAGCTGTGCCTGACTCCATATTCTCTGCCCCGTCAGCGGTCTCGGGGCTGTGCTGGTGGGAGGGAGTGAGGGGCCACAGCTTTGTGGGTGGCCCGGTGTGAGTGGGGTTCTGCTGGCCTTTCTGCAGGAGTTGCCAGGCTGCCGCCTGTAAAGAAGAGGTTGTGTCACCCATACCTTCCGCTGGAATTTCTCTCCGGACAGAGGTGAGGAAGGAAAAAAGCAGTGGGGGCCGGGACAGGAGGGGTATCTCAGGCAGGGCAATGGAAAGCTTCTGGAAGAGCGCCCGGGGCCAGGACCACCCTGGCTGGCCTGCAGGCACCAAGTTGGCCTGCGTGCTGTCGCTGGTGTGGCTCCACGGTCCTTCCTCTAGGCTTTCAAGCCCTTGTACATATTCAGGTGTTTTACCTGGAAAGGGTGGGAACAGTTCAGCAGCAGCTGGCCTGGGGCTCAGCTCACGTTTACTCAGAGATGCCTCGGCACGGTCCCCCAGCTTTGCAATGAGGACGCTCCTTGCGTGGGGGGTGGGTTGATGGCTGTATGGGAGATGGTTCCCCACCTCTGACCAATTTCAGAATTGTTTACCACTGGAGCAAGTGCCCTGATAGGGTTTTCCTCTGTATAACTCGTGGGTTCAGGTTTTCTTTTCTTTTATGGTTCAAGTTAGATTTTATTCCTCTTTTATGTATTTATAGATATAAGCATGGAAATAATTCATTCCTATAAATACATCTGTGTGACGGGAAGAACTTTTTTCTGTTTTATTTTAAATTTTATTTTTTAAAATTTTGAAATTTAATTTTATTTATTTTTTTTATATAGCACGTTATTATTAGTTATGTATTTTATGCATATACATGTACACAGGTCAATCCCAAACTCCCAACTCATCCCACCACCACCACCCCATGGCTTCCCACACTTGGTGTCCATACGTTTGTTCTCTACCTCTGTGTCTCTCTTTCTTCCCTGCAAACCAGTTCATCTGTACCATTTCTAGGCTCCACATATATGCATTAATATACAATATTTGTTTTCCTCTTTCTGACTTACTTCATTCTGTATGACAGTCTCTCGATCCATCGATGTCTCTACAAATGACCCAGTTTCATTCCTTTTTATGGCCGAGTAATATTCCATTTCATATATGTACCACATCTTTATCCATTCATCTGTCTGTGGGCATTTAGGTTGCTTCCATTACCTGGCTATTGTAAATAGTGCTGCAATGAACATTGTGGTGAATGTGCCTTTTTGATGTACGGTTTTCTCTGGGTATATGCCCAGAAGTGGGATTGCTGGATCAGATGGTAATTCTATTTCTAGTTTTTTTAAGGAAACTCCATACTGTTCTCCATAGTGACTGTATCAATTTACATTCCCACCAATAGTGGAAGAGGGCTCCTTTTGTCCACACCCTCCCCAGAATTGGTTGTTTGTAGATTTTCTGATGATGCCGATTCTAACAGGTGTGAGGTGAAACCTCATTGTAGTTTTGATTTGCATTTCTCTGATAATTAGTGCTGTTGAGCAGCTTTTCATGTGCGTCTTGGCCATCTCTGTGTCTCCTTTGAAGAAACGTCTCTTTAGATCTTCTGCCCATTTTTTTGGGTTGTTTGTTTTTTTTAATATTAAGCTGCATGAGCTGTTTATATATATTGGAGATTAAACCTCTGTCCATTGATTCGTCTGCAACGATTTTCGCCCATTCTGAGGGATGCCTTTTTCCATTCCCGTGTTTTTTTAACAAAAAAGGAAAGAAAGGAAAAGAAGCAGAACACTAATGTGCGTAAAATATGCCTTTTGAAACGGTCGTTTTGAAATATGGACGTCCTTTGAATATTTTGGTCGATATGTGACCCCAGGATTTGTTTTCAGGGCAGGTGTCATTTACAGGCCTGCAATGATTTTGAATATCAACTGACCATTAGCGTTGGGATTAAAGCTGCTGTTGTGTGAAACGGCCACAAGGTGGCAGCAGTTCACCCTTACCAAATCTGGTTACTAGGGCAAGAGAGCCTCAGTGGAAGTGGTGTTCTAGATTGGAGTTTAGAATGGAATGTGCCAGGAGAAAGCCCCTCACGTTTGTCTCACTACTTCTTGTTCGTGTTTTTAATTTAATTTTTTATTTTTTCTTACAGCAAGTTTGATTACAATGTTTGGCTTGTTGTAGGTGTGGAAGATGTGGTTCTTTTACACATATACACATGTCTGTTCTTCCTGGGATCCTTTTCCCATGTACGTTATGACAGAATGTTGAGTAGTCCTCTCTTGGTATTCTGTAGGTCTTTGGTGATTATATATGTCACCTGTGTTTGTAGATGTCTGTTAACCCCGATATCGTAATGAAACCAATCCTCACACCTTTCCTTTGGTGAACCATAAGTTTGTTTAATGAATCTGTGATTGCCCTTTTCCGTGGAAATATCTGCCCTGGTATCCATTTTTAGGTAACACCTATAAGTGATATGATATGATATGTGTCTTTCACTTTCTGACTTACTACAAGTCACGTGATTACTTCTAGACTCATCTACGGTGCTGCAAATGGCATTGTGTCCTTTTTTCCCTTGGCTTCTCTTCTGCCTTAGCGGGGTCCATTTTCAACAATGTGATTCCCTGAGGGTTGTGGATTAGCTGACCTGGGCAGCCTTACCCTGCCGGCCCGCCCTCCCCAGGTGTGCCTCGTTGAGGTCAATATAAAGAGCGCTCCAGGCAGCAATAGCCCCTGAAGCTGTGCCTGACTCCATATTCTCTGCCCCGTCAGCGGTCTCGGGGCTGTGCTGGTGGGAGGGAGTGAGGGGCCACAGCTTTGTGGGTGGCCCGGTGTGAGTGGGGTTCTGCTGGCCTTTCTGCAGGAGTTGCCAGGCTGCCGCCTGTAAAGAAGAGGTTGTGTCACCCATACCTTCCGCTGGAATTTCTCTCCGGACAGAGGTGAGGAAGGAAAAAAGCAGTGGGGGCCGGGACAGGAGGGGTATCTCAGGCAGGGCAATGGAAAGCTTCTGGAAGAGCGCCCGGGGCCAGGACCACCCTGGCTGGCCTGCAGGCACCAAGTTGGCCTGCGTGCTGTCGCTGGTGTGGCTCCACGGTCCTTCCTCTAGGCTTTCAAGCCCTTGTACATATTCAGGTGTTTTACCTGGAAAGGGTGGGAACAGTTCAGCAGCAGCTGGCCTGGGGCTCAGCTCACGTTTACTCAGAGATGCCTCGGCACGGTCCCCCAGCTTTGCAATGAGGACGCTCCTTGCGTGGGGGGTGGGTTGATGGCTGTATGGGAGATGGTTCCCCACCTCTGACCAATTTCAGAATTGTTTACCACTGGAGCAAGTGCCCTGATAGGGTTTTCCTCTGTATAACTCGTGGGTTCAGGTTTTCTTTTCTTTTATGGTTCAAGTTAGATTTTATTCCTCTTTTATGTATTTATAGATATAAGCATGGAAATAATTCATTCCTATAAATACATCTGTGTGACGGGAAGAACTTTTTTCTGTTTTATTTTTAAATTTTATTTTTTAAAATTTTGAAATTTAATTTTATTTATTTTTTTTATATAGCACGTTATTATTAGTTATGTATTTTATGCATATACATGTACACAGGTCAATCCCAAACTCCCAACTCATCCCACCACCACCACCCCATGGCTTCCCACACTTGGTGTCCATACGTTTGTTCTCTACCTCTGTGTCTCTATTTCTTCCCTGCAAACCAGTTCATCTGTACCATTTCTAGGCTCCACATATATGCATTAATATACAATATTTGTTTTCCTCTTTCTGACTTACTTCATTCTGTATGACAGTCTCTCGATCCATCGATGTCTCTACAAATGACCCAGTTTCATTCCTTTTTATGGCCGAGTAATATTCCATTTCATATATGTACCACATCTTTATCCATTCATCTGTCTGTGGGCATTTAGGTTGCTTCCATTACCTGGCTATTGTAAATAGTGCTGCAATGAACATTGTGGTGAATGTGCCTTTTTGATGTACGGTTTTCTCTGGGTATATGCCCAGAAGTGGGATTGCTGGATCAGATGGTAATTCTATTTCTAGTTTTTTTAAGGAAACTCCATACTGTTCTCCATAGTGACTGTATCAATTTACATTCCCACCAATAGTGGAAGAGGGCTCCTTTTGTCCACACCCTCCCCAGAATTGGTTGTTTGTAGATTTTCTGATGATGCCGATTCTAACAGGTGTGAGGTGAAACCTCATTGTAGTTTTGATTTGCATTTCTCTGATAATTAGTGCTGTTGAGCAGCTTTTCATGTGCGTCTTGGCCATCTCTGTGTCTCCTTTGAAGAAACGTCTCTTTAGATCTTCTGCCCATTTTTTTGGGTTGTTTGTTTTTTTTAATATTAAGCTGCATGAGCTGTTTATATATATTGGAGATTAAACCTCTGTCCATTGATTCGTCTGCAACGATTTTCGCCCATTCTGAGGGATGCCTTTTTCCATTCCCGTGTTTTTTTAACAAAAAAGGAAAGAAAGGAAAAGAAGCAGAACACTAATGTGCGTAAAATATGCCTTTTGAAACGGTCGTTTTGAAATATGGACGTCCTTTGAATATTTTGGTCGATATGTGACCCCAGGATTTGTTTTCAGGGCAGGTGTCATTTACAGGCCTGCAATGATTTTGAATATCAACTGACCATTAGCGTTGGGATTAAAGCTGCTGTTGTGTGAAACGGCCACAAGGTGGCAGCAGTTCACCCTTACCAAATCTGGTTACTAGGGCAAGAGAGCCTCAGTGGAAGTGGTGTTCTAGATTGGAGTTTAGAATGGAATGTGCCAGGAGAAAGCCCCTCACGTTTGTCTCACTACTTCTTGTTCGTGTTTTTAATTTAATTTTTTATTTTTTCTTACAGCAAGTTTGATTACAATGTTTGGCTTGTTGTAGGTGTGGAAGATGTGGTTCTTTTACACATATACACATGTCTGTTCTTCCTGGGATCCTTTTCCCATGTACGTTATGACAGAATGTTGAGTAGTCCTCTCTTGGTATTCTGTAGGTCTTTGGTGATTATATATGTCACCTGTGTTTGTAGATGTCTGTTAACCCCGATATCATAATGAAACCAATCCTCACACCTTTCCTTTGGTGAACCATAAGTTTGTTTAATGAATCTGTGATTGCCCTTTTCCGTGGAAATATCTGCCCTGGTATCCATTTTTAGGTAACACCTATAAGTGATATGATATGATATGTGTCTTTCACTTTCTGACTTACTACAAGTCACGTGATTACTTCTAGACTCATCTACGGTGCTGCAAATGGCATTGTGTCCTTTTTTCCCTTGGCTTCTCTTCTGCCTTAGCGGGGTCCATTTTCAACAATGTGATTCCCTGAGGGTTGTGGATTAGCTGACCTGGGCAGCCTTACCCTGCCGGCCCGCCCTCCCCAGGTGTGCCTCGTTGAGGTCAATATAAAGAGCGCTCCAGGCAGCAATAGCCCCTGAAGCTGTGCCTGACTCCATATTCTCTGCCCCGTCAGCGGTCTCGGGGCTGTGCTGGTGGGAGGGAGTGAGGGGCCACAGCTTTGTGGGTGGCCCGGTGTGAGTGGGGTTCTGCTGGCCTTTCTGCAGGAGTTGCCAGGCTGCCGCCTGTAAAGAAGAGGTTGTGTCACCCATACCTTCCGCTGGAATTTCTCTCCGGACAGAGGTGAGGAAGGAAAAAAGCAGTGGGGGCCGGGACAGGAGGGGTATCTCAGGCAGGGCAATGGAAAGCTTCTGGAAGAGCGCCCGGGGCCAGGACCACCCTGGCTGGCCTGCAGGCACCAAGTTGGCCTGCGTGCTGTCGCTGGTGTGGCTCCACGGTCCTTCCTCTAGGCTTTCAAGCCCTTGTACATATTCAGGTGTTTTACCTGGAAAGGGTGGGAACAGTTCAGCAGCAGCTGGCCTGGGGCTCAGCTCACGTTTACTCAGAGATGCCTCGGCACGGTCCCCCAGCTTTGCAATGAGGACGCTCCTTGCGTGGGGGGTGGGTTGATGGCTGTATGGGAGATGGTTCCCCACCTCTGACCAATTTCAGAATTGTTTACCACTGGAGCAAGTGCCCTGATAGGGTTTTCCTCTGTATAACTCGTGGGTTCAGGTTTTCTTTTCTTTTATGGTTCAAGTTAGATTTTATTCCTCTTTTATGTATTTATAGATATAAGCATGGAAATAATTCATTCCTATAAATACATCTGTGTGACGGGAAGAACTTTTTTCTGTTTTATTTTAAATTTTATTTTTTAAAATTTTGAAATTTAATTTTATTTATTTTTTTTATATAGCACGTTATTATTAGTTATGTATTTTATGCATATACATGTACACAGGTCAATCCCAAACTCCCAACTCATCCCACCACCACCACCCCATGGCTTCCCACACTTGGTGTCCATACGTTTGTTCTCTACCTCTGTGTCTCTATTTCTTCCCTGCAAACCAGTTCATCTGTACCATTTCTAGGCTCCACATATATGCATTAATATACAATATTTGTTTTCCTCTTTCTGACTTACTTCATTCTGTATGACAGTCTCTCGATCCATCGATGTCTCTACAAATGACCCAGTTTCATTCCTTTTTATGGCCGAGTAATATTCCATTTCATATATGTACCACATCTTTATCCATTCATCTGTCTGTGGGCATTTAGGTTGCTTCCATTACCTGGCTATTGTAAATAGTGCTGCAATGAACATTGTGGTGAATGTGCCTTTTTGATGTACGGTTTTCTCTGGGTATATGCCCAGAAGTGGGATTGCTGGATCAGATGGTAATTCTATTTCTAGTTTTTTTAAGGAAACTCCATACTGTTCTCCATAGTGACTGTATCAATTTACATTCCCACCAATAGTGGAAGAGGGCTCCTTTTGTCCACACCCTCCCCAGAATTGGTTGTTTGTAGATTTTCTGATGATGCCGATTCTAACAGGTGTGAGGTGAAACCTCATTGTAGTTTTGATTTGCATTTCTCTGATAATTAGTGCTGTTGAGCAGCTTTTCATGTGCGTCTTGGCCATCTCTGTGTCTCCTTTGAAGAAACGTCTCTTTAGATCTTCTGGCCATTTTTTTGGGTTGTTTGTTTTTTTTAATATTAAGCTGCATGAGCTGTTTATATATATTGGAGATTAAACCTCTGTCCATTGATTCGTCTGCAACGATTTTCGCCCATTCTGAGGGATGCCTTTTTCCATTCCCGTGTTTTTTTAACAAAAAAGGAAAGAAAGGAAAAGAAGCAGAACACTAATGTGCGTAAAATATGCCTTTTGAAACGGTCGTTTTGAAATATGGACGTCCTTTGAATATTTTGGTCGATATGTGACCCCAGGATTTGTTTTCAGGGCAGGTGTCATTTACAGGCCTGCAATGATTTTGAATATCAACTGACCATTAGCGTTGGGATTAAAGCTGCTGTTGTGTGAAACGGCCACAAGGTGGCAGCAGTTCACCCTTACCAAATCTGGTTACTAGGGCAAGAGAGCCTCAGTGGAAGTGGTGTTCTAGATTGGAGTTTAGAATGGAATGTGCCAGGAGAAAGCCCCTCACGTTTGTCTCACTACTTCTTGTTCGTGTTTTTAATTTAATTTTTTATTTTTTCTTACAGCAAGTTTGATTACAATGTTTGGCTTGTTGTAGGTGTGGAAGATGTGGTTCTTTTACACATATACACATGTCTGTTCTTCCTGGGATCCTTTTCCCATGTACGTTATGACAGAATGTTGAGTAGTCCTCTCTTGGTATTCTGTAGGTCTTTGGTGATTATATATGTCACCTGTGTTTGTAGATGTCTGTTAACCCCGATATCGTAATGAAACCAATCCTCACACCTTTCCTTTGGTGAACCATAAGTTTGTTTAATGAATCTGTGATTGCCCTTTTCCGTGGAAATATCTGCCCTGGTATCCATTTTTAGGTAACACCTATAAGTGATATGATATGATATGTGTCTTTCACTTTCTGACTTACTACAAGTCACGTGATTACTTCTAGACTCATCTACGGTGCTGCAAATGGCATTGTGTCCTTTTTTCCCTTGGCTTCTCTTCTGCCTTAGCGGGGTCCATTTTCAACAATGTGATTCCCTGAGGGTTGTGGATTAGCTGACCTGGGCAGCCTTACCCTGCCGGCCCGCCCTCCCCAGGTGTGCCTCGTTGAGGTCAATATAAACAGCGCTCCAGGAAGCAATAGCCCCTGAAGCTGTGCCTGACTCCATATTCTCTGCCCCGTCAGCAGTCTCGGGGCTGTGCTGGTGGGAGGGAGTGAGGGGCCACAGCTTTGTGGGTGGCCCGGTGTGAGTGGGGTTCTGCTGGCCTTTCTGCAGGAGTTGCCAGGCTGCCGCCTGTAAAGAAGAGGTTGTGTCACCCATACCTTCCGCTGGAATTTCTCTCCGGACAGAGGTGAGGAAGGAAAAAAGCAGTGGGGGCCGGGACAGGAGGGGTATCTCAGGCAGGGCAATGGAAAGCTTCTGGAAGAGCGCCCGGGGCCAGGACCACCCTGGCTGGCCTGCAGGCACCAAGTTGGCCTGCGTGCTGTCGCTGGTGTGGCTCCACGGTCCTTCCTCTAGGCTTTCAAGCCCTTGTACATATTCAGGTGTTTTACCTGGAAAGGGTGGGAACAGTTCAGCAGCAGCTGGCCTGGGGCTCAGCTCACGTTTACTCAGAGATGCCTCGGCACGGTCCCCCAGCTTTGCAATGAGGACGCTCCTTGCGTGGGGGGTGGGTTGATGGCTGTATGGGAGATGGTTCCCCACCTCTGACCAATTTCAGAATTGTTTACCACTGGAGCAAGTGCCCTGATAGGGTTTTCCTCTGTATAACTCGTGGGTTCAGGTTTTCTTTTCTTTTATGGTTCAAGTTAGATTTTATTCCTCTTTTATGTATTTATAGATATAAGCATGGAAATAATTCATTCCTATAAATACATCTGTGTGACGGGAAGAACTTTTTTCTGTTTTATTTTAAATTTTATTTTTTAAAATTTTGAAATTTAATTTTATTTATTTTTTTTATATAGCACGTTATTATTAGTTATGTATTTTATGCATATACATGTACACAGGTCAATCCCAAACTCCCAACTCATCCCACCACCACCACCCCATGGCTTCCCACACTTGGTGTCCATACGTTTGTTCTCTACCTCTGTGTCTCTATTTCTTCCCTGCAAACCAGTTCATCTGTACCATTTCTAGGCTCCACATATATGCATTAATATACAATATTTGTTTTCCTCTTTCTGACTTACTTCATTCTGTATGACAGTCTCTCGATCCATCGATGTCTCTACAAATGACCCAGTTTCATTCCTTTTTAGGGCCGAGTAATATTCCATTTCATATATGTACCACATCTTTATCCATTCATCTGTCTGTGGGCATTTAGGTTGCTTCCATTACCTGGCTATTGTAAATAGTGCTGCAATGAACATTGTGGTGAATGTGCCTTTTTGATGTACGGTTTTCTCTGGGTATATGCCCAGAAGTGGGATTGCTGGATCAGATGGTAATTCTATTTCTAGTTTTTTTAAGGAAACTCCATACTGTTCTCCATAGTGACTGTATCAATTTACATTCCCACCAATAGTGGAAGAGGGCTCCTTTTGTCCACACCCTCCCCAGAATTGGTTGTTTGTAGATTTTCTGATGATGCCGATTCTAACAGGTGTGAGGTGAAACCTCATTGTAGTTTTGATTTGCATTTCTCTGATAATTAGTGCTGTTGAGCAGCTTTTCATGTGCGTCTTGGCCATCTCTGTGTCTCCTTTGAAGAAACGTCTCTTTAGATCTTCTGGCCATTTTTTTGGGTTGTTTGTTTTTTTTAATATTAAGCTGCATGAGCTGTTTATATATATTGGAGATTAAACCTCTGTCCATTGATTCGTCTGCAACGATTTTCGCCCATTCTGAGGGATGCCTTTTTCCATTCCCGTGTTTTTTTAACAAAAAAGGAAAGAAAGGAAAAGAAGCAGAACACTAATGTGCGTAAAATATGCCTTTTGAAACGGTCGTTTTGAAATATGGACGTCCTTTGAATATTTTGGTCGATATGTGACCCCAGGATTTGTTTTCAGGGCAGGTGTCATTTACAGGCCTGCAATGATTTTGAATATCAACTGACCATTAGCGTTGGGATTAAAGCTGCTGTTGTGTGAAACGGCCACAAGGTGGCAGCAGTTCACCCTTACCAAATCTGGTTACTAGGGCAAGAGAGCCTCAGTGGAAGTGGTGTTCTAGATTGGAGTTTAGAATGGAATGTGCCAGGAGAAAGCCCCTCACGTTTGTCTCACTACTTCTTGTTCGTGTTTTTAATTTAATTTTTTATTTTTTCTTACAGCAAGTTTGATTACAATGTTTGGCTTGTTGTAGGTGTGGAAGATGTGGTTCTTTTACACATATACACATGTCTGTTCTTCCTGGGATCCTTTTCCCATGTACGTTATGACAGAATGTTGAGTAGTCCTCTCTTGGTATTCTGTAGGTCTTTGGTGATTATATATGTCACCTGTGTTTGTAGATGTCTGTTAACCCCGATATCGTAATGAAACCAATCCTCACACCTTTCCTTTGGTGAACCATAAGTTTGTTTAATGAATCTGTGATTGCCCTTTTCCGTGGAAATATCTGCCCTGGTATCCATTTTTAGGTAACACCTATAAGTGATATGATATGATATGTGTCTTTCACTTTCTGACTTACTACAAGTCACGTGATTACTTCTAGACTCATCTACGGTGCTGCAAATGGCATTGTGTCCTTTTTTCCCTTGGCTTCTCTTCTGCCTTAGCGGGGTCCATTTTCAACAATGTGATTCCCTGAGGGTTGTGGATTAGCTGACCTGGGCAGCCTTACCCTGCCGGCCCGCCCTCCCCAGGTGTGCCTCGTTGAGGTCAATATAAAGAGCGCTCCAGGCAGCAATAGCCCCTGAAGCTGTGCCTGACTCCATATTCTCTGCCCCGTCAGCGGTCTCGGGGCTGTGCTGGTGGGAGGGAGTGAGGGGCCACAGCTTTGTGGGTGGCCCGGTGTGAGTGGGGTTCTGCTGGCCTTTCTGCAGGAGTTGCCAGGCTGCCGCCTGTAAAGAAGAGGTTGTGTCACCCATACCTTCCGCTGGAATTTCTCTCCGGACAGAGGTGAGGAAGGAAAAAAGCAGTGGGGGCCGGGACAGGAGGGGTATCTCAGGCAGGGCAATGGAAAGCTTCTGGAAGAGCGCCCGGGGCCAGGACCACCCTGGCTGGCCTGCAGGCACCAAGTTGGCCTGCGTGCTGTCGCTGGTGTGGCTCCACGGTCCTTCCTCTAGGCTTTCAAGCCCTTGTACATATTCAGGTGTTTTACCTGGAAAGGGTGGGAACAGTTCAGCAGCAGCTGGCCTGGGGCTCAGCTCACGTTTACTCAGAGATGCCTCGGCACGGTCCCCCAGCTTTACAATGAGGACGCTCCTTGCGTGGGGGGTGGGTTGATGGCTGTATGGGAGATGGTTCCCCACCTCTGACCAATTTCAGAATTGTTTACCACTGGAGCAAGTGCCCTGATAGGGTTTTCCTCTGTATAACTCGTGGGTTCAGGTTTTCTTTTCTTTTATGGTTCAAGTTAGATTTTATTCCTCTTTTATGTATTTATAGATATAAGCATGGAAATAATTCATTCCTATAAATACATCTGTGTGACGGGAAGAACTTTTTTCTGTTTTATTTTAAATTTTATTTTTTAAAATTTTGAAATTTAATTTTATTTATTTTTTTTATATAGCACGTTATTATTAGTTATGTATTTTATGCATATACATGTACACAGGTCAATCCCAAACTCCCAACTCATCCCACCACCACCACCCCATGGCTTCCCACACTTGGTGTCCATACGTTTGTTCTCTACCTCTGTGTCTCTTTCTTCCCTGCAAACCAGTTCATCTGTACCATTTCTAGGCTCCACATATATGCATTAATATACAATATTTGTTTTCCTCTTTCTGACTTACTTCATTCTGTATGACAGTCTCTCGATCCATCGATGTCTCTACAAATGACCCAGTTTCATTCCTTTTTAGGGCCGAGTAATATTCCATTTCATATATGTACCACATCTTTATCCATTCATCTGTCTGTGGGCATTTAGGTTGCTTCCATTACCTGGCTATTGTAAATAGTGCTGCAATGAACATTGTGGTGAATGTGCCTTTTTGATGTACGGTTTTCTCTGGGTATATGCCCAGAAGTGGGATTGCTGGATCAGATGGTAATTCTATTTCTAGTTTTTTTAAGGAAACTCCATACTGTTCTCCATAGTGACTGTATCAATTTACATTCCCACCAATAGTGGAAGAGGGCTCCTTTTGTCCACACCCTCCCCAGAATTGGTTGTTTGTAGATTTTCTGATGATGCCGATTCTAACAGGTGTGAGGTGAAACCTCATTGTAGTTTTGATTTGCATTTCTCTGATAATTAGTGCTGTTGAGCAGCTTTTCATGTGCGTCTTGGCCATCTCTGTGTCTCCTTTGAAGAAACGTCTCTTTAGATCTTCTGGCCATTTTTTTGGGTTGTTTGTTTTTTTTAATATTAAGCTGCATGAGCTGTTTATATATATTGGAGATTAAACCTCTGTCCATTGATTCGTCTGCAACGATTTTCGCCCATTCTGAGGGATGCCTTTTTCCATTCCCGTGTTTTTTTAACAAAAAAGGAAAGAAAGGAAAAGAAGCAGAACACTAATGTGCGTAAAATATGCCTTTTGAAACGGTCGTTTTGAAATATGGACGTCCTTTGAATATTTTGGTCGATATGTGACCCCAGGATTTGTTTTCAGGGCAGGTGTCATTTACAGGCCTGCAATGATTTTGAATATCAACTGACCATTAGCGTTGGGATTAAAGCTGCTGTTGTGTGAAACGGCCACAAGGTGGCAGCAGTTCACCCTTACCAAATCTGGTTACTAGGGCAAGAGAGCCTCAGTGGAAGTGGTGTTCTAGATTGGAGTTTAGAATGGAATGTGCCAGGAGAAAGCCCCTCACGTTTGTCTCACTACTTCTTGTTCGTGTTTTTAATTTAATTTTTTATTTTTTCTTACAGCAAGTTTGATTACAATGTTTGGCTTGTTGTAGGTGTGGAAGATGTGGTTCTTTTACACATATACACATGTCTGTTCTTCCTGGGATCCTTTTCCCATGTACGTTATGACAGAATGTTGAGTAGTCCTCTCTTGGTATTCTGTAGGTCTTTGGTGATTATATATGTCACCTGTGTTTGTAGATGTCTGTTAACCCCGATATCGTAATGAAACCAATCCTCACACCTTTCCTTTGGTGAACCATAAGTTTGTTTAATGAATCTGTGATTGCCCTTTTCCGTGGAAATATCTGCCCTGGTATCCATTTTTAGGTAACACCTATAAGTGATATGATATGATATGTGTCTTTCACTTTCTGACTTACTACAAGTCACGTGATTACTTCTAGACTCATCTACGGTGCTGCAAATGGCATTGTGTCCTTTTTTCCCTTGGCTTCTCTTCTGCCTTAGCGGGGTCCATTTTCAACAATGTGATTCCCTGAGGGTTGTGGATTAGCTGACCTGGGCAGCCTTACCCTGCCGGCCCTCCCTCCCCAGGTGTGCCTCGTTGAGGTCAATATAAAGAGCGCTCCAGGCAGCAATAGCCCCTGAAGCTGTGCCTGACTCCATATTCTCTGCCCCGTCAGCGGTCTCGGGGCTGTGCTGGTGGGAGGGAGTGAGGGGCCACAGCTTTGTGGGTGGCCCGGTGTGAGTGGGGTTCTGCTGGCCTTTCTGCAGGAGTTGCCAGGCTGCCGCCTGTAAAGAAGAGGTTGTGTCACCCATACCTTCCGCTGGAATTTCTCTCCGGACAGAGGTGAGGAAGGAAAAAAGCAGTGGGGGCCGGGACAGGAGGGGTATCTCAGGCAGGGCAATGGAAAGCTTCTGGAAGAGCGCCCGGGGCCAGGACCACCCTGGCTGGCCTGCAGGCACCAAGTTGGCCTGCGTGCTGTCGCTGGTGTGGCTCCACGGTCCTTCCTCTAGGCTTTCAAGCCCTTGTACATATTCAGGTGTTTTACCTGGAAAGGGTGGGAACAGTTCAGCAGCAGCTGGCCTGGGGCTCAGCTCACGTTTACTCAGAGATGCCTCGGCACGGTCCCCCAGCTTTGCAATGAGGATGCTCCTTGCGTGGGGGGTGGGTTGATGGCTGTATGGGAGATGGTTCCCCACCTCTGACCAATTTCAGAATTGTTTACCACTGGAGCAAGTGCCCTGATAGGGTTTTCCTCTGTATAACTCGTGGGTTCAGGTTTTCTTTTCTTTTATGGTTCAAGTTAGATTTTATTCCTCTTTTATGTATTTATAGATATAAGCATGGAAATAATTCATTCCTATAAATACATCTGTGTGACGGGAAGAACTTTTTTCTGTTTTATTTTAAATTTTATTTTTTAAAATTTTGAAATTTAATTTTATTTATTTTTTTATATAGCACGTTATTATTAGTTATGTATTTTATGCATATACATGTACACAGGTCAATCCCAAACTCCCAACTCATCCCACCACCACCACCCCATGGCTTCCCACAGTTGGTGTCCATACGTTTGTTCTCTACCTCTGTGTCTCTCTTTCTTCCCTGCAAACCAGTTCATCTGTACCATTTCTAGGCTCCACATATATGCATTAATATACAATATTTGTTTTCCTCTTTCTGACTTACTTCATTCTGTATGACAGTCTCTCGATCCATCGATGTCTCTACAAATGACCCAGTTTCATTCCTTTTTATGGCCGAGTAATATTCCATTTCATATATGTACCACATCTTTATCCATTCATCTGTCTGTGGGCATTTAGGTTGCTTCCATTACCTGGCTATTGTAAATAGTGCTGCAATGAACATTGTGGTGAATGTGCCTTTTTGATGTACGGTTTTCTCTGGGTATATGCCCAGAAGTGGGATTGCTGGATCAGATGGTAATTCTATTTCTAGTTTTTTTAAGGAAACTCCATACTGTTCTCCATAGTGACTGTATCAATTTACATTCCCACCAATAGTGGAAGAGGGCTCCTTTTGTCCACACCCTCCCCAGAATTGGTTGTTTGTAGATTTTCTGATGATGCCGATTCTAACAGGTGTGAGGTGAAACCTCATTGTAGTTTTGATTTGCATTTCTCTGATAATTAGTGCTGTTGAGCAGCTTTTCATGTGCGTCTTGGCCATCTCTGTGTCTCCTTTGAAGAAACGTCTCTTTAGATCTTCTGGCCATTTTTTTGGGTTGTTTGTTTTTTTTAATATTAAGCTGCATGAGCTGTTTATATATATTGGAGATTAAACCTCTGTCCATTGATTCGTCTGCAACGATTTTCGCCCATTCTGAGGGATGCCTTTTTCCATTCCCGTGTTTTTTTAACAAAAAAGGAAAGAAAGGAAAAGAAGCAGAACACTAATGTGCGTAAAATATGCCTTTTGAAACGGTCGTTTTGAAATATGGACGTCCTTTGAATATTTTGGTCGATATGTGACCCCAGGATTTGTTTTCAGGGCAGGTGTCATTTACAGGCCTGCAATGATTTTGAATATCAACTGACCATTAGCGTTGGGATTAAAGCTGCTGTTGTGTGAAACGGCCACAAGGTGGCAGCAGTTCACCCTTACCAAATCTGGTTACTAGGGCAAGAGAGCCTCAGTGGAAGTGGTGTTCTAGATTGGAGTTTAGAATGGAATGTGCCAGGAGAAAGCCCCTCACGTTTGTCTCACTACTTCTTGTTCGTGTTTTTAATTTAATTTTTTATTTTTTCTTACAGCAAGTTTGATTACAATGTTTGGCTTGTTGTAGGTGTGGAAGATGTGGTTCTTTTACACATATACACATGTCTGTTCTTCCTGGGATCCTTTTCCCATGTACGTTATGACAGAATGTTGAGTAGTCCTCTCTTGGTATTCTGTAGGTCTTTGGTGATTATATATGTCACCTGTGTTTGTAGATGTCTGTTAACCCCGATATCGTAATGAAACCAATCCTCACACCTTTCCTTTGGTGAACCATAAGTTTGTTTAATGAATCTGTGATTGCCCTTTTCCGTGGAAATATCTGCCCTGGTATCCATTTTTAGGTAACACCTATAAGTGATATGATATGATATGTGTCTTTCACTTTCTGACTTACTACAAGTCACGTGATTACTTCTAGACTCATCTACGGTGCTGCAAATGGCATTGTGTCCTTTTTTCCCTTGGCTTCTCTTCTGCCTTAGCGGGGTCCATTTTCAACAATGTGATTCCCTGAGGGTTGTGGATTAGCTGACCTGGGCAGCCTTACCCTGCCGGCCCGCCCTCCCCAGGTGTGCATCATTGAGGTCAATATAAACAGCGCTCCAGGCAGCAATAGCCCCTGAAGCTGTGCCTGACTCCATATTCTCTGCCCCGTCAGC
The DNA here is from genome assembly GCF_964341445.2 of Mesoplodon mirus. Lineage (NCBI taxonomy): Eukaryota > Metazoa > Chordata > Mammalia > Artiodactyla > Ziphiidae > Mesoplodon > Mesoplodon mirus. The sequence continues at coordinate 118,530,016 of NC_138984.1, forward strand.
AGTCTCGGGGCTGTGCTGGTGGGAGGGAGTGAGGGGCCACAGCTTTGTGGGTGGCCCAGTGTGAGTGGGGTTCTGCTGGCCTTTCTGCAGGAGATGCCATGCTGCCGCCTGTAAAGAAGAGGATGTGTCACCCATACCTTCTGCTGGAATTTCTCTCCGGACAGAGGTGAGGAAGGCAAAAAGCAGTGGGGGCCGGAACAGGAGGGGTATCACAGGCAGGGCAATGGAAAGCTTCTGGAACAGCGCCCGGGGCCTTGACCACCCTGGCTGGCCTGCAGGCACCAAGTTGGCCTGCGTGCTGTCGCTGGTGTGGCTCCACGGTCCTTCCTCTTGGCTTTCAAGCCCTTGTACATATTCAGGTGTTTTACCTGGAAAGGGTGGGAACAGTTCAGCAGCAGCTGGCCTGGGGCTCAGCTCACCTTTACTCACAGATGCCTCGGCACGGTCCCCCAGCTTTGCAATGAGGACGCTCCTTGCGTGGGGGGTGGGTTGCTGGCTGTATGGGAGATGATTCCCCACCTCTGACCAATTTCAGAATTGTTTACCACTGCAGCAAGTGCCCTGATAGGGCTTTCCCCTGTATAACTCGAGGGTTCAGGATTTTTTTTTTTCTTTTATGGTTCAAGTTAGATTTTATTCCTCTTTTATGTTTTTATAAATATAAGCATGGAAATAATTCATTCCTATAAATACATCTGTGTGACGGGAAGAATATTTTCTGTTTTATTTTTAAATTTTATTTTTTAAAATTTTGAAATTTAATTTTATTTATGTTTTTATACAGCAGGTTATCATTAGTTATGTATTTTATGCATATACATGTACACAGGTCAATCCCAAACTCCCAAATCATCCCACCACCACCACCCCATGGCTTCCCACACTTGGTGTCCATACGTTTGTTCTCTACCTCTGTGTCTCTATTTCTTCCCTGCAAACCAGTTCATCTCTACCATTTTTAGGCTCCACATATATGCATTAATATACAATATTTGTTTTCCTGTTTCTGACTTACTCCATTCTGTATGACAGTCTCTCGATCCATCGATGTCTCTACAAATGACCCAGTTTCATTCCTTTTTATGGCCGAGGAATATTCCATTTCATATATGTACCACATCTTTATCGATTCAACTGTCTGTGGGCATTTAGGTTGCTTCCATTACCTGGCTATTGTAAATAGTGCTGCAACGAACATTGTGCTGAATGTGCCTTTTTGAAATACGGTTTTCTCTGGGTATATGCCCAGAAGAGGGATTGCTGGATCAGATGGTAATTCTATTTCTAGTTTTTTTAAGGAAACTCCATACTGTTTTCCATAGTGACTGTATCAATTTACATTCCCACCAATAGTGGAAGAGGGCTCCTTTTGTCCACACCCTCCCCAGAATTGGTTGTTTGTAGATTTTCTGATGATGCCGATTCTAACAGGTGTGAGGTGATACCTCATTGTAGTTTTGATTTGCATTTCTCTAATAATTATTGCTGTTGAGCAGCTTTTCATGTGCGTCTTGGCCATCTCTGTGTCTCCTTTGAAGAAACGTCTCTTTAGATCTTCTGCCCATTTTTTTGGGTTGTTTGTTTTTTTAATATTAAGCTGCATGAGCTCTTTATATATATTGGAGATTAGACCTCTGTCCATTGATTCGTCTACAACGATTTTCGCCCATACTGAGGGATGCCTTTTTCCATTCCCGTGTTTTTTAACAAAAAAGGGAAGAAAGGAAAAGAAGCAGAACACTAATGTGCGTAAAATATGCCTTTTGAAATGGTCGTTTTGAAATATGGAAGTCCTTTGAAATTTTTGGTTGATGTGTGACCCCAGGATTTGTTTTCAGGGCAGGTGTCATTTACAGGCCTGCAATGATTTTGAATATCAACTGACCATTAGCGTTGGGATTAAAGCTGCTGTTGTGTGAAACGGCCACAAGGTGGCAGCAGTTCACCCTTACCAAATCTGGTTACTAGGGCAAGAGAGCCTCAGTGGAAGTGGTGGTCTAGATTGGAGTTTAGAATGGAATGTGCCAGGAGAAAGCCCCTCACGTTTGTCTCACTACTTCTTGTTCGTGTTTTTAATTTAATTTTTTTATTTTTTATTACAGCAAGTTTGATTACAATGTTTGGCTTGTTGTAGGTGTGGAAGATGTGGTTCTTTTACACATATACAGATGACTGTTCTTCTTGGGATCCTTTTCCCATGTACGTTATGACAGAATGTTGAGTAGTCCTCTCTTGGTATTCTGTAGGTCTTTGGTGATTATATATGTCACCTGTGTTTGTAGATGTCTGTTAACCCCGATATCGTAATGAAACCAACCCTCACACCTTTCCATTGGTGAACCATAAGTTTGTTTAATGAATCTGTGATTGCCCTTCTCCGTGGAAATATCTGCCCTGGTATCCATTTTTAGGTAACACCTATAAGTGATATGATATGTTATGTGTCTTTCACTTTGTGACTTACTACAAGTCACGTGATTACTTCTAGACTCATCTACGGTGCTGCAAATGGCATTGTGTCCTTTTTTCCCTTGGCTTCTCTTCTGCCTTAGTGGGGTCCATTTTCAACAATGTGATTCCCTGAGGGTTGTGGGTTAGTTGACCTGGGCAGCCTTACCCTGCCGGCTCGCCCTCCCCAGGTGTGCCTCGTTGAGATCAATATAAACAGCGCTCCAGGCAGCAATAGCCCCTGAAGCTGTGCCTGACTCCATATTCTCTGCCCCGTCAGCAGTCTCGGGGCTGTGCTGGTGGGAGGGAGTGAGGGGCCACAGCTTTGTGGGTGGCCCGGTGTGAGTGGGGTTCTGCTGGCCTTTCTGCAGGAGTTGCCAGGCTGCCGCCTGTAAAGAAGAGGTTGTGTCCCCCATACCTTCCGCTGGAATTTCTCTCCGGACAGAGGTGAGGAAGGAAAAAAGCAGTGGGGTCCGGGACAGGAGGGGTATCTCAGGCAGGGCAATGGAAAGCTTCTGGAAGAGCGCCCGGGTCCAGGACCACCCTGGCTGGCCTGCAGGCACCAATTTGGCCTGCGTGCTGTCGCTGGTGTGGCTCCACGGTCCTTCCTCTAGGCTTTCAAGCCCTTGTACATATTCAGGTGTTTTACCTGGAAAGGGTGGGAACAGTTCAGCAGCAGCTGGCCTGGGGCTCAGCTCACGTTTACTCACAGATACCTCGGCAGGGTCCACCAGCTTTGCAATGAGGACGCTCCTTGCGTGGGGGGTGGGTTGCTGGCTGTATGGGAGATGGTTTCCCAACTCTGACCAATTTCAGAATTGTTTACCGCTGGAACAAGTGCCGTGTTAGTGTTTTGTCTGTATAACTCGTCGGTTCAGTTTTTTTTTCTTTTATGGTTCAAGTTAGATTTTATTCCTATTTTATGTATTTATAGATATAATCATGGAAATAATTCATTCCTATAAATACATCTGTGTGACGGGAAGAACTTTTTTCTGTTTTATTTTTAAATTTTATTTTTTAAAATTTTGAAATTTAATTTTATTTATGTTTTTATACAGCAGGTTATTATTAGTTATGTATTTTATGCATATACATGTATACAGGTCAATCCCAATCTCCCAACTCATCCCACCACCACCACCCCATGGCTTCCCACACTTGGTGTCCATACGTTTGTTCTCTACCTCTGTGTCTCTATTTCTTCCCTGCAAACCAGTTCATCTGTACCATTTTTTTAGGTTCCACATATATTAATTAATATACAATATTTGTTTTCCTCTTTCTGACTTACTTCATTCTGTATGACAGTCTCTCGATCCATCGATGTCTGTACAAATGACCCAGTTTCAATCCTTTTTATGGCTGAGTAATATTCCATTTCATATATGTACCACATCTTTATCCATTCATCTGTCTGAGGGTATTTAGGTTGCTTCTATTACCTGGCTATTGTAAATAGTGCTGCAATGAACATTGTGGTGAATGTTCCTTTTTGATTTACGGTTTTCTCTGGGTATATGCCCAGAAGTGGGATTGCTGGATCAGATGGTAATTCTATTTCTAGTTTTTTTAAGGAAACTCCATACTGTTCTCCATAGTGACTGTATCAATTTACATTCCCACCAATAGTGGAAGAGGGCTCCTTTTGTCCACACCCTCCCCAGAATTGGTTGTTTGTAGAATTTCTGATGATGCCGATTCTAACAGGTGTGAGGTGATACCTCATTGTAGTTTTGATTTGCATTTCTCTAATAATTAGTGCTGTTGAGCAGCTTTTCATGTGCGTCTTGGCCATCTCTGTGTCTTCTTTGAATAAACGTCTCTTTAGATCTTCTGCCCATTTTTGTATTGGGTTGTTTGTTTTTTTAATATTAAGCTGCATGAGCTGTTTATATATATTGGAGATTAAACCTCTGTCCATTGATTCGTCTGTAATGATTTTCGCCCATTCTGAGGGATGCCTTTTTCCATTCCCATGTTTTTTAACAAAAAAAGGAAAGAAAGGAAAAGAAGCAGAACACTAATGTGCGTAAAATATGCCTTTTGAAACGGTCGTTTTGAAATATGGACGTCCTTTGAATATTTTGGTCGATATGTGACCCCAGGATTTGTTTTCAGGGCAGGTGTCATTTACAGGCCTGCAATGATTTTGAATATCAACTGACCATTAGCGCTGGGATTAAAGCTGCTGTTGTGTGAAACGGCCACAAGGTGGCAGCAGTTCACCCTTACCAATATATTTCCTGGGACATTTCAGGTGTACCCAGGTTGAGGTTCCTGTAAGCAGTGCAGGCCTCAATTTGGGCGTGGCTCTGTCTTATGGATTTTCAGTTTTCCCAAGGTATATTCCCTAGACTGGAAGTGTCCTTGGCTCTGTAGCTCTGTTGTTTACTTGTTTTAGGGAACACAATGCACTCCTCCAGTGAGGCAGTTGGCAACTTACATCCCGCCCATCAGCATAACAAGGCTCCCTGTTCTCCAGGGCCTGTCTTGCCTTTCTGGTTTTTACACATTTTGTGGATGTCCCTTTTGACCGGTGGGAAGTGATACTTCTTTGTAGTGCAGATTTGCATTGCCCGCTTGCTTGCTTGGCCAAAAAGGGCGTATGCGTTTTCTCCTGAATATATTCAGGAGAAAACGCATACGCCCTTTTTGGCCAAGTGCATCATTGTCGAAGTTGTGCCCCTCTTCCTGTGCTTTACAGGCAATTCCAACGTACCTCTTGAAATCTGTTTCCTGCTATTCTGCCTCGCTTTCAAGTCCGCCTCGTTGCCTTCCCCCAACAGATTTTTGGACGATAGTTGGCGTTGATTACTCTGCCAGTTTGTGAATTGCTCTGCCCCTGAGCTCCATTTTTCAACTCGTTTTTTGTGAGCTGAACGCAAGTCCAAACTTTTGGTTCAGGACCTCTACTGGTTCCCGGTGGGTGGCTGAGACTTTGGTTCATTCTTCTTCCTGCCGGGAAATTAGAGTGACATGTGCCCATCCAAATGCCTAACAGCTACTCTCTCATTGGTTCTCCCTCTTCCCTTTCATCCTCTGCCTAATTGGCAACCTGTGCGAACCAGGAGCTTAAAGGGGCTGTCTCTCCAAGTTGGGAGATTGATAGGAAAGCAGTTGGAAAGTCAAACCGGAGCACCAGGAGAGGGGCTCTTCGTTGAGTTTTAGAAACCTTTCGTATTCACAGTGTGTCCATTCTCTAGGTTTCCCGTACACGTTATAGCTGTAGTAATATTCCCTTCCACCTGGAGAGCTGAGACCCATGGAATGGGTGCCATGCATTATTGCTTTAAAGGGTCTGCATTTGCTCACCCAATCTCACCAATCCTCTCAGTCCCAAGTGTCCAGCCTTATGCCACATCCAGCTGTCATTGTAGATAGGGTCATTCCAGGTTGCATCAGAGACCCTGAAGGAATTGTAAAGAATTTCCCTGTTTCTTTGTTCTGTTTTTGAAATTCCTTTTTAGAGTGGGTTTGAGCTGATTCTCGCTGCCATGTTTATGCCAGTCTAGACACACTTGATTCCCTTACGGAGACATATCAATACATAGGTTTTAAGATTCTTACTAGTCAGATCTATTCCTCTGCGGGAAATATGGGGTTTTGAGTCCCTTTCACTGAGGAAGGTGTAGGTCTTGTCTATTCCATAGTTGGTTTTTGGAACGGTACCTGTGCTTATATCAAAGTCTGGTTTGATGCATCACCCCACCTCTCCTTCCCCCTTAAGCAGGCATAAGAGTGTTTTCTAAATGTGAGACTCTGTTCTCTTGCCTAACTCAGTTCATGTGTAGCCATGTTTACAGGATCTTCCTAAGTGATATCTTATGATAAGTTTCTTTTCCTGTGTGACTTCTTTCACTTAGAATCATCGTACCTGAATCCACTCATTTTGCTGCTACTGGTCTTATGACATTGATTTCGTGGCTGAGGGATATTCCATCGTACGTAAGTTCCACAATGTTTGGAACCATTTTTATATTTCCTGGGATATTTCAGGTGTACCCAGGTTGAGGTTCCTGTAAGCAGTGCAGCCCTCAATTTGGGTGTGGCTCTGTCTTTTGGATTTTCAGTTTTCCAAAGGTATATTCCCTAGACTGGAAGTGCCCTTGGCTCTGTAGCTCTGTTGTTTACTTGTTTTAGGGAACACAATGCACTCCTCCAGTGAGGCAGTTGGCAACTTACATCCCGCCCATCAGCATAACAAGGCTCCCTGTTCTCCAGGGCCTGTCTTGCCTTTCTGGTTTTTACACATTTTGTGGATGTCCCCTTTGACCGTTGGGAAGTGATACTTCTTTGTAGTGCAGATTTGAATTGCCCGCTTGCTTGCTTGGCCAAATAGGGCGTATGCGTTTTCTCCTGAATATATTCAGGAGAAAACGCATACGCCCTTTTTGGCCAAGTGCATCATTGTCGAAGTTGTGCCCCTCTTCCTGTGCTTTACAGGCGATTCCAACGTACCTCTTGAAATCTGTTTCCTGCTATTCTGCCTCGCTTTCAAGTCCGCCTCGTTGCCTTCCCTCAACAGATTTTTGGACGATAGTTGGCCTTGATTACTCTGCCAGTTTGTGAATTGCTGTGCCCCTGAGCTCCATTTTTCAACTCGTTTTTTGTGAGCTGAACGCAAGTCCAAACTTTTGGTTCAGGAACTCTACTGGTTCCCGGTGGGTGGCTGAGACTTTGGTTAATTCTTCTTCCTGCCGGGAAATTAGAGTGACATGTGCCCATCCAAATGCCTAACAGCTACTCTCTCATTGGTTCTCCCTCTTCCCTTTCATCCTCTGCCAAATTGGCAACCTGTGCGAACCAGGAGCTTAAAGGGGCTGTCTCTCCAAGTTGGGAGATTGATAGGAAAGCAGTTGGAAAGTCAAACCGGAGCACCAGGAGAGGGGCTCTTCGTTGAGTTTTAGAAACCTTTCGTATTCATGGTGTGTCCATTCTCTAGGTTTCCCGTACACGTTATAGCTGTAATAATATTCCCTTCAACCTGGAGAGCTGGGAACCATGGAATGGGTGCCATGCATTAATGCTTTAAAGGGTCTGCATTTGCTCACCCCATCTCACCAATCCTCTCAGTCCCAAGTGTCCAGCCTTATGCCACATCCAGCTGTCATTGTAGCTTGGGTCATTCCAGGTTGCATCAGAGACCCTGAAGGAATTGTAAAGAATTTCCCTGTTTCTTTGTTCTGTTTTTGAAATTCCTTTTTAGAGTGGGTTTGAGCTGATTCTCGCTGCCATGTTTATGCCAGTCTAGACACACTTGATTCCCTTACGGAGACATATCAACACATAGGTTTTAAGATTCTTACTAGTCAGATCGATTCCTCTGCGGGAAATATGGGGTTTTGAGTCCCTTTCACTGAGGAAGGTGTAGGTCTTGTCTATTCAATAGTTGGTTTTTGGAACGGTACCTGTGCTTATATCAAACTCTGGTTTGATGCATCACCCCACCTCTCCTTCCCCCTTAAGCAGGCATAAGAGTGTTTTCTAAATGTGAGACTCTGTTCTCTTGCCTAACTCAGTTCATGTGTAGCCATGTTTACAGGGTCTTCCTAAGTGATATCTTATGATAAGTTTCTTTTCCTGTGTGACTTCTTTCACTTAGAATCATCGTACCTGAATCCACTCATTTTGCTGCTACTGGTCTTATGGCATTGATTTCATGGCTGAGGGATATTCCATCGTACGTAAGTTCCACAATGTTTGGAACCATTTTTATATTTCCTGGGATATTTCAGGTGTACCCAGGTTGAGGTTCTTGTAAGCAGTGCAGCCCTCAATTTGGGGGTGGCTCTGTCTTATGGATTTTCAGTTTTCCCAAGGTATATTCCCTAGACTGGAAGTGCCCTTGGCTCTGTAGCTCTGTTGTTTACTTGTTTTAGGGAACACAATGCACTCCTCCAGTGAGGCAGTTGGCAACTTACATCCCGCCCATCAGCATAACAAGGCTCCCTGTTCTCCAGGGCCTGTCTTGCCTTTCTGGTTTTTACACATTTTGTGGATGTCCCTTTTGACCGGTGGGATGTGATACTTCTCTGTAGTGCAGATTTGCATTGCCCGCTTGCTTGCTTGTCCAAAAAGGGCGTATGCGTTTTCTCCTGAATATATTCAGGAGAAAACGCATACGCCCTTTTTGGCCAAGTGCATCATTGTCGAAGTTGTGCCCCTCTTCCTGTGCTTTACAGGCGATTCCAACGTACCTCTTGAAATCTGTTTCGTGCTATTCTGCCTCGCTTTCAAGTCCGCCTCGTTGCCTTCCCTCAACAGATTTTTGGACGATAGTTGGCCTTGATTACTCTGCCAGTTTGTGAATTGCTGTGCCCCTGAGCTCCATTTTTCAACTCGTTTCTTGTGAGCTGAACGCAAGTCCAAACTTTTGGTTCAGGACCTTTACTGGTTCCCGGTGGGTGGCTGAGACTTTGGTGAATTCTTCTTCCTACCGGGAAATTAGAGTGATATGTGCCCATCCAAATGCCTAACAGCTACTCTCTCATTGGTTCTCCCTCTTCCCTTTCATCCTCTGCCAAATTGGCGACCGGTGCGAACCAGGAGCTTAAAGGGGCTGTCTCCCCAAGTTGGGAGATTGATAGGAAAGCAGTTGGAAAGTCAAACCGGAGCACCAGGAGAGGGGCTCTTCGTTGAGTTTTAGAAACCTTTCCTATTCACAGTGTGTACATTCTCTAGGTTTCCTGTACACGTTATAGCTGTAGTAATATTCTCTTCAACCTGGAGAGCTGGGACTCATGGAATGGATGCCATGCATTATTGCTTTAAAGGGTCTGCATTTGCTCACCTAATCTCACCAATCCTCTCAGTCCCAAGTGTCCAGCCTTATGCCACATCCAGCTGTCATTGTAGATAGGGTCATTCCAGGTTGCATCAGAGACCCTGAAGGAATTGTAAAGAATTTCCCTGTTTCTTTGTTCTGTTTTTGAAATTCCTTTTTAGAGTGGGTTTGAGCTGATTCTCGCTGCCATGTTTATGCCAGTCTAGACACACTTGATTCCCTTACGGAGACATATCAACACATAGGTTTTAAGATTCTTACTAGTCAGATCGATTCCTCTGCGGGAAATATGGGGTTTTGAGTCCCTTTCACTGAGGAAGGTGTAGGTCTTGTCTATTCCATAGTTGGTTTTCGGAACGGTACCTGTGCTTATATCAAACTCTGGTTTGATGCATCACCCCACCTCTCCTTCCCCCTTAAGCAGGCATAAGAGTGTTTTCTAAATGTGAGACTCTGTTCTCTTGCCTAACTCAGTTCATGTGTAGCCATGTTTACAGGATCTTCCTAAGTGATATCTTATGATAAGTTTCTTTTCATGTGTGACTTCTTTCACTTAGAATCATCGTACCTGAATCCACTCATTTTGCTGCTACTGGTCTTATGACATTGATTTCATGGCTGAGGGATATTCCATCGTACGTAAGTTCCACAATGTTTGGAACCATTTTTATATTTCCTGGGATATTTCTGGTGTACCCAGGTTGAGGTTCTTGTAAGCAGTGCAGCCCTCAATTTGGGGGTGGCTCTGTCTTATGGATTATCAGTTTTCCCAAGGTATATTCCCTAGACTGGAAGTGCCCTTGGCTCTGTAGCTCTGTTGTTTACTTGTTTTAGGGAACACAATGCACTCCTCCAGTGAGGCAGTTGGCAACTTACATCCCGCCCATCAGCATAACAAGGCTCCCTGTTCTCCAGGGCCTGTCTTGCCTTTCTGGTTTTTACACATTTTGTGGATGTCCCTTTTGACCGGTGGGAAGTGATACTTCTTTGTAGTGCAGATTTGCATTGCCCGCTTGCTTGCTTGGCCAAAAAGGGCGTATGCGTTTTCTCCTGAATATATTCAGGAGAAAACGCATACGCCCTTTTTGGCCAAGTGCATCATTGTCGAAGTTGTGCCCCTCTTCCTGTGCTTTACAGGCGATTGCAACGTACCTCTTGAAATCTGTTTCCTGCTATTCTGCCTCGCTTTCTAGTCTGCCTCGTTGCCTTCCCTCAACAGATTTTTGGACGATAGTTGGCCTTGATTACTCTGCCAGTTTGTGAATTGCTGTGCCCCTGAGCTCCATTTTTCAACTCGTTTTTTGTGAGCTGAACGCAAGTCCAAACTTTTGGTTCAGGACCTATACTGGTTCCCGGTGGGTGGCTGAGACTTTGGTTAATTCTTCTTCCTACCGGGAAATTAGAGTGATATGTGCCCATCCAAATGCCTAACAGCTACTCTCTCATTGGTTCTCCCTCTTCCCTTTCATCCTCTGCCAAATTGGCGACCTGTGCGAACCAGGAGCTTAAAGGGGCTGTCTCTCCAAGTTGGGAGATTGATAGGAAAGCAGTTGGAAAGTCAAACCGGAGCACCAGGAGAGGGGCTCTTCGTTGAGTTTTAGAAACCTTTCCTATTCACAGTGTGTACATTCTCTAGGTTTCCTGTACACGTTATAGCTGTAGTAATATTCTCTTCAACCTGGAGAGCTGGGACTCATGGAATGGATGCCATGCATTATTGCTTTAAAGGGTCTGCATTTGCTCACCTAATCTCACCAATCCTCTCAGTCCCAAGTGTCCAGCCTTATGCCACATCCAGCTGTCATTGTAGATAGGGTCATTCCTGGTTGCATCAGAGACCCTGAAGGAATTGTAAAGAATTTCCCTGTTTCTTTGTTCTGTTTTTGAAATTCCTTTTTAGAGTGGGTTTGAGCTGATTCTCGCTGCCATGTTTATGCCAGTCTAGACACACTTGATTCCCTTACGCAGACATATCAATACATAGGTTTTAAGATTCTTACTAGTCAGATCGATTCCTCTGCGGGAAATATGGGGTTTTGAGTCCCTTTGACTGAGGAAGGTGTAGGTCTTGTCTATTCCATAGTTGGTTTTTGGAACGGTACCTGTGCTTATATCAAACTCTGGTTTGATGCATCACCCCACCTCTCCTTCCCCCTTAAGCAGGCATAAGAGTGTTTTCTAAATGTGAGACTCTGTTCTCTTGCCTAACTCAGTTCATATGTAGCCATGATTACAGGATCTTCCTAAGTGATATCTTATGATAAGTTTCTTTTCCTGTGTGACTTCTTTCACTTTGAATCATCGTACCTGAATCCACTCATTTTGTTGCTACTGGTCTTATGACATTGATTTCATGGCTGAGGGATATTCCATCGTACGTAAGTTCCACAATGTTTGGAACCATTTTTATATTTCCTGGGATATTTCAGGTGTACCCAGGTTGAGGTTCTTGTAAGCAGTGCAGCCCTCAATTTGGGGGTGGCTCTGTCTTATGGATTTTCAGTTTTCCCAAGGTATATTCCCTAGACTGGAAGTGCCCTTGGCTCTGTAGCTCTGTTGTTTACTTGTTTTAGGGAACACAATGCACTCCTCCAGTGAGGCAGTTGGCAACTTACATCCCGCCCATCAGCATAACAAGGCTCCCTGTTCTCCAGGGCCTGTCTTGCCTTTCTGGTTTTTACACATTTTGTGGATGTCCCTTTTGACCGGTGGGAAGTGATACTTCTTTGTAGTGCAGATTTGCATTGCTCGCTTGCTTGCTTGGCCAAAAAGGGCGTATGCGTTTTCTCCTGAATATATTCAGGAGAAAACGCATACGCCCTTTTTGGCCAAGTGCATCATTGTCGAAGTTGTGCCCCTCTTCCTGTGCTTTACAGGCGATTCCAACGTACCTCTTGAAATCTGTTTCCTGCTATTCTGCCTCGCTTTCAAGTCCGCCTCGTTGCCTTCCCTCAACAGATTTTTGGACGATAGTTGGCCTTGATTACTCTGCCAGTTTGTGAATTGCTGTGCCCCTGAGCTCCATTTTTCAACTCGTTTTTTGTGAGCTGAACGCAAGTCCAAACTTTTGGTTCAGGACCTATACTGGTTCCCGGTGGGTGGCTGAGACTTTGGTTAATTCTTCTTCCTGCCGGGAAATTAGAGTGACATGTGCCCATCCAAATGCCTAACAGCTACTCTCTCATTGGTTCTCCCTCTTCCCTTTCATCCTCTGCCAAATTGGCAACCTGTGCGAACCAGGAGCTTAAAGGGGCTGTCTCTCCAAGTTGGGAGATTGATAGGAAAGCAGTTGGAAAGTCAAACCGGAGCACCAGGAGAGGGGCTGTTCGTTGAGTTTTAGAAACCTTTCGTATTCACGGTGTGTCCATTCTCTAGGTTTCCCGTACACGTTATAGCTGTAGTAATATTCCCTTCAACCTGGAGAGCTGGTACCCATGGAATGGATGCCATGCATTATTGCTTTAAAGGTTCTGCATTTGCTCACCCAAACTCACCAATCCTCTCAGTGCCAAGTGTCCAGCCTTATGCCACATCCTGCTGTCATTGTAGATAGGGTCATTCCAGGTTGCATCAGAGACCCTGAAGGAATTGTAAAGAATTTCCCTGTTTCTTTGTTCTGTTTTTGAAATTCCTTTTTAGAGTGGGTTTGAGCTGATTCTCGCTGCCATGTATATGCCAGTCTAGACACACTTGATTCCCTTACGGAGACATATCAACACATAAGTTTTAAGATTCTTACTAGTCAGATCTATTCCTCTGCGGGAAATATGGGGTTTTGAGTCCCTTTGACAGAGGAAGGTGTAGGTCTTGTCTATTCCATAGTTGGTTTTTGGAACGGTACCTGTGCTTATATCAAACTCTGGTTTGATGCATCACCCCACCTCTCCTTCCCCCTTAAGCAGGCATAAGAGTGTTTTCTAAATGTGAGACTCTGTTCTCTTGCCTAACTCAGTTCATGTGTAGCCATGTTTACAGGATCTTCCTAAGTGATATCTTATGATAAGTTTCTTTTCCTGTGTGACTTCTTTCACTTAGAATCATCGTACCTGAATCCACTCATTTTGCTGCTACTGGTCTTATGGCATTGATTTCATGGCTGAGGGATATTCCATCGTACGTAAGTTCCACAATGTTTGGAACCATTTTTATATTTCCTGGGATATTTCAGGTGTACCCAGGTTGAGGTTCTTGTAAGCAGTGCAGCCCTCAATTTGGGGGTGGCTCTGTCTTATGGATTTTCAGTTTTCCCAAGGTATATTCCCTAGACTGGAAGTGCCCTTGGCTCTGTAGCTCTGTTGTTTACTTGTTTCAGGGAACACAATGCACTCCTCCAGTGAGGCAGTTGGCAACTTACATCCCGCCCATCAGCATAACAAGGCTCCCTGTTCTCCAGGGCCTGTCTTGCCTTTCTGGTTTTTACACATTTTGTGGATGTCCCTTTTGACCGGTGGGAAGTGATACTTCTTTGTAGTGCAGATTTGCATTGCCCACTTGCTTGCTTGGCCAAAAAGGGCGTATGCGTTTTCTCCTGAATATATTCAGGAGAAAACGCATACGCCCTTTTTGGCCAAGTGCATCATTGTCGAAGTTGTGCCCCTCTTCCTGTGCTTTACGGGCGATTCCAACGTACCTCTTGAAATCTGTTTCCTGCTATTCTGCCTCGCTTTCAAGTCCGCCTCGTTGCCTTCCCTCAACAGATTTTTGGACGATAGTTGGCCTTGATTACTCTGCCAGTTTGTGAATTGCTGTGCCCCTGAGCTCCATTTTTCAACTCGTTTCTTGTGAGCTGAACGCAAGTCCAAACTTTTGGTTCAGGACCTATACTGGTTCCCGGTGGGTGGCTGAGACTTTGGTTAATTCTTCTTCCTGCCGGGAAATTAGAGTGACATGTGCCCATCCAAATGCCTAGCAGCTACTCTCTCATTGGTTCTCCCTCTTCCCTTTCATCCTCTGCCAAATTGGCAACCTGTGCGAACCAGGAGCTTAAAGGGGCTGTCTCTCCAAGTTGGGAGATTGATAGGAAAGCAGTTGGAAAGTCAAACCGGAGCACCAGGAGAGGGGCTCTTCGTTGAGTTTTAGAAACCTTTCGTATTCACAGTGTGTCCATTCTCTAGGTTTCCCGTACACGTTATAACTGTAGTAATATTCCCTTCAACCTGGAGAGCTGGGACCCATGGAATGGGTGCCATGCATTAATGCTTTAAAGGGTCTGCATTTGCTCACCCAATCTCACCAATCCTCTCAGTCCCAAGTGTCCAGCCTTATGCCACATCCAGCTGTCATTGTAGATAGGGTCATTCCACGTTGCATCAGAGACCCTGAAGGAATTGTAAAGAATTTCCCTGTTTCTTTGTTCTGTTTTTGAAATTCCTTTTTAGAGTGGGTTTGAGCTGATTCTCGCTGCCATGTTTATGCCAGTCTAGACACACTTGATTCCCTTACGGAGACATATCAACACATAGGTTTTAAGATTCTTACTAGTCAGATCTATTCCTCTGCGGGAAATATGGGGTTTTGAGTCCCTTTCACTGAGGAAGGTGTAGGTCTTGTCTATTCCATAGTTGGTTTTTGGAACGGTACCTGTGCTTATATCAAACTCTGGTTTGATGCATCACCCCACCTCTCCTTCCCCCTTAAGCAGGCATAAGAGTGTTTTCTAAATGTGAGACTCTGTTCTCTTTCCTAACTCAGTTCATGTGTAGCCATGTTTACAGGATCTTCCTAAGTGATATCTTATGATAAGTTTCTTTTTCTGTGTGACTTCTTTCACTTAGAATCATCGTACCTGAATCCACTCATTTTGCTGCTACTGGTCTTATGACATTGATTTCGTGGCTGAGGGATATTCCATCGTACGTAAGTTCCACAATGTTTGGAACCATTTTTATATTTCCTGTGATATTTCAGGTGTACCCAGGTTGAGGTTCTTGTAAGCAGTGCAGCCCTCAATTTGGGGGTGGCTCTGTCTTATGGATTTTCAGTTTTCCCAAGGTATATTCCCTAGACTGGAAGTGCCCTTGACTCTGTAGCTCTGTTGTTTACTTGTTTTAGGGAACACAATGCACTCCTCCAGTGAGGCAGTTGGCAACTTACATCCCGCCCATCAGCATAACAAGGCTCCCTGTTCTCCAGGGCCTGTCTTGCCTTTCTGGTTTTTACACATTTTGTGGATGTCCCTTTTGACCGGTGGGAAGTGATACTTCTTTGTAGTGCAGATTTGCATTGCCCGCTTGCTTGCTTGGCCAAAAAGGGCGTATGCGTTTTCTCCTGAATATATTCAGGAGAAAACGCATACACCCTTTTTGGCCAAGTGCATCATTGTCGAAGTTGTGCCTCTCTTCCTGTGCTTTACAGGCGATTCCAACGTACCTCTTGAAATCTGTTTCCTGCTATTCTGCCTCGCTTTCAAGTCCGCCTCGTTGCCTTCCCTCAACAGATTTTTGGACGATAGTTGGCCTTGATTACTCTGCCAGTTTGTGAATTGCTGTGCCCCTGAGCTCCATTTTTCAACTCGTTTTTTGTGAGCTGAACGCAAGTCCAAACTTTTGGTTCAGGACCTATACTGGTTCCCGGTGGGTGGCTGAGACTTTGGTTAATTCTTCTTCCTACCGGGAAATTAGAGTGACATGTGCCCATCCAAATGCCTAACAGCTACTCTCTCATTGGTTCTCCCTCTTCCCTTTCATCCTCTGCCAAATTGGCGACCTGTGCGAAGCAGGAGATTAAAGGTGCTGTCTCTCCAAGTTGGGAGATTGATAGGAAAGCAGTTGGAAAGTCAAACCGGAGCACCAGGAGAGGGGCTCTTCGTTGAGTTTTAGAAACCTTTCCTATTCACAGTGTGTACATTCCCTAGGTTTCCCGTACACGTTATAGCTGTAGTAATATTCTCTTCAACCTGGAGAGCTGGGACTCATGGAATGGATGCCATGCATTATTGCTTTAAAGGGTCTGCATTTGCTCACCCAATCTCACCAATCCTCTCAGTCCCAAGTGTCCAGCCTTATGCCACATCCAGCTGTCATTGTAGATAGGGTCATTCCAGGTTGCATCAGAGACCCTGAAGGAATTGTAAAGAATTTCCCTGTTTCTTTGTTCTGTTTTTGAAATTCCTTTTTAGAGTGGGTTTGAGCTGATTCTCGCTGCCATGTTTATGCCAGTCTAGACACACTTGATTCCCTTACGCAGACATATCAATACATAGGTTTTAAGATTCTTACTAGTCAGATCGATTCCTCTGCGGGAAATATGGGGTTTTGAGTCCCTTTGACTGAGGAAGGTGTAGGTCTTGTCTATTCCATAGTTGGTTTTTGGAACGGTACCTGTGCTTATATCAAACTCTGGTTTGATGCATCACCCCACCTCTCCTTCCCCCTTAAGCAGGCATAAGAGTGTTTTCTAAATGTGAGACTCTGTTCTCTTGCCTAACTCAGTTCATGTGTAGCCATGTTTGCAGGATCTTCCTAAGTGATATCTTATGATAAGTTTCTTTTCCTGTGTGACTTCTTTCACTTAGAATCATCGTACCTGAATCCACTCATTTTGCTGCTACTGGTCTTATGACATTGATTTCATGGCTGAGGGATATTCCATCGTACGTAAGTTCCACAATGTTTGGAACCATTTTTATATTTCCTGGGATATTTCAGGTGTACCCAGGTTGAGGTTCTTGTAAGCAGTGCAGCCATCAATTTGGGGGTGCCTCTGTCTTATGGATTTTCAGTTTTCCCAAGGTATATTCCCTAGACTAGAAGTGCCCTTGGCTCTGTAGCTCTGTTGTTTACTTGTTTTAGGGAACACAATGCACTCCTCCAGTGAGGCAGTTGGCAACTTACATCCCGCCCATCAGCATAACAAGGCTCCCTGTTCTCCAGGGCCTGTCTTGCCTTTCTGGTTTTTACACATTTTGTGGATGTCCCTTTTGACCGGTGGGAAGTGATACTTCTTTGTAGTGCAGATTTGCATTGCCCGCTTGCTTGCTTGGCCAAAAAGGGCGTATGCGTTTTCTCCTGAATATATTCAGGAGAAAACGCATACGCCCTTTTTGGCCAAGTGCATCATTGTCGAAGTTGTGCCCCTCTTCCTGTGCTTTACAGGCGATTCCAACGTACCTCTTGAAATCTGTTTCCTGCTATTCTGCCTCGCTTTCAAGTCCGCCTCGTTGCCTTCCCTCAACAGATTTTTGGACGATAGTTGGCCTTGATTACTCTGCCAGTTTGTGAATTGCTGTGCCCCTGAGCTCCATTTTTCAACTCGTTTTTTGTGAGCTGAACGCAAGTCCAAACTTTTGGTTCAGGACCTCTACTGGTTCCCGGTGGGTGGCTGAGACTGGTTCATTCTTCTTCCTGCCGGGAAATTAGAGTGACATGTGCCCATCCAAATGCCTAACAGCTACTCTCTCATTGGTTCTCCCTCTTCCCTTTCATCCTCTGCCAAATTGGCAACCTGTGCGAACCAGGAGCTTAAAGGGGCTGTCTCTCCAAGTTGGGAGATTGATAGGAAAGCAGTTGGAAAGTCAAACCGGAGCACCAGGAGAGGGGCTCTTCGTTGAGTTTTAGAAACCTTTCGTATTCACAGTGTGTCCATTCTCTAGGTTTCCCGTACACGTTATAGCTGTAGTAATATTCCCTTCCACCTGGAGAGCTGGGACCCATGGAATGGGTGCCATGCATTATTGCTTTAAAGGGTCTGCATTTGCTCACCCAATCTCACCAATCCTCTCAGTCCCAAGTGTCCAGCCTTATGCCACATCCAGCTGTCATTGTAGATAGGGTCATTCCAGGTTGCATCAGAGACCCTGAAGGAATTGTGAAGAATTTCCCTGTTTCTTTGTTCTGTTTTTGAAATTCCTTTTTAGAGTGGGTTTGAGCTGATTCTCGCTGCCATGTTTATGCCAGTGTAGACACACTTGATTCCCTTACGGAGACATATCAATACATAGGTTTTAAGATTCTTACTAGTCAGATCTATTCCTCTGCGGGAAATAAGGGGTTTTGAGTCCCTTTCACTGAGGAAGGTGGAGGTCTTGTCTATACCATAGTTGGTTTTTGGAACAGTACCTGTGCTTATATCAAACTCTGGTTTGATGCATCACCCCACCTCTCCTTCCCCCTTAAGCACGCATAAGAGTGTTTTCTAAATGTGAGGCTCTGTTCTCTTGCCTAACTCAGTTCATGTGTAGCCATGTTTACAGGATCTTCCTAAGTGATATCTTATGATAAGTTTCTTTTTCTGTGTGACTTCTTTCACTTAGAATCATCGTACCTGAATCCACTCATTTTGCTGCTACTGGTCTTATGACATTGATTTCATGGCTGAGGGATATTCCATCGTACGTAAGTTCCACAATGTTTTGAACCATTTTTATATTTCCTGGGATATTTCAGGTGTACCCAGGTTGAGGTTCTTGTAAGCAGTGCAGCCCTCAATTTGGGGGTGGCTCTGTCTTATGGATTTTCAGTTTTCCCAAGGTATATTCCCTAGACTGGAAGTGCCCTTGGCTCTGTAGCTCTGTTGTTTACTTGTTTTAGGGAACACAATGCACTCCTCCAGTGAGGCAGTTGGCAACTTACATCCCGCCCATCAGCATAACAAGGCTCCCTGTTCTCCAGGGCCTGTCTTGCCTTTCTGGTTTTTACACATTTTGTGGATGTCCCTTTTGACCGGTGGGAAGTGATACTTCTTTGTAGTGCAGATTTGCATTGCCCGCTTGCTTGCTTGGCCAAAAAGGGCGTATGCGTTTTCTCCTGAATATATTCAGGAGAAAACGCATACGCCCTTTTTGGCCAAGTGCATCATTGTCGAAGTTGTGCCCCTCTTCCTGTGCTTTACAGGCGATTCTAACGTACCTCTTGAAATCTGTTTCCTGCTATTCTGCCTCGCATTCAAGTCCGCCTCGTTGCCTTCCCTCAACAGATTTTTGGACGATAGTTGGCCTTGATTACTCTGCCAGTTTGTGAATTGCTGTGCCCCTGAGCTCCATTTTTCAACTCGTTTTTTGTGAGCTGAACGCAAGTCCAAACATTTGGTTCAGGACCTATACTGGTTCCCGGTGGGTGGCTGAGACTTTGGTTAATTCTTCTTCCTGCCGGGAAATTAGAGTGACATGTGCCCATCCAAATGCCTAACAGCTACTCTCTCATTGGTTCTCCCTCTTCCCTTTCATCCTCTGCCAAATTGGCAACCTGTGCGAACCAGGAGCTTAAAGGGGCTGTCTCTCCAAGTTGGGAGATTGATAGGAAAGCAGTTGGAAAGTCAAACCGGAGCACCAGGAGAGGGGCTCTTCGTTGAGTTTTAGAAACCTTTCGTATTCACAGTGTGTCCATTCTCTAGGTTTCCCGTACACGTTATAGCTGTAGTAATATTCCCTTCCACCTGGAGAGCTGGGACCCATGGAATGGGTGCCATGCGTTATTGCTTTAAAGGGTCTGCATTTGCTCACCCCATCTCACCAATCCTCTCAGTCCCAAGTGTCCAGCCTTATGCCACATCCAGCTGTCATTGTAGATAGGGTCATTCCAGGTTGCATCAGAGACCCTGAAGGATTTGTGAAGAATTTCCCTGTATCCTTGTTCTGTTTTTGAAATTCCTTTTTAGAGTGGGTTTGAGCTGATTCTCGCTGCCATGTTTATGCCAGTCTAGACACAGTTGATTCCCTTACGGAGACATATCCATACATAGGTTTTAAGATTCTTACTAGTCAGATCTATTCCTCTGCGGGAAATATGGGGTTTTGAGTCCCTTTCACTGAGGAAGGTGTAGGTCTTGTCTATTCCATAGTTGGTTTTTGGAACGGTACCTGTGCTTATATCAAACTCTGGTTTGATGCATCACCCCACCTCTCCTTCCCCCTTATGCAGGCATAAGAGTGTTTTCTAAATGTGAGGCTCTGTTCTCTTGCCTAACTCAGTTCATGTGTAGCCATGTTTACAGGATCTTCCTAAGTGATATCTTATGATAAGTTTCCTTTCCTGTGTGACTTCTTTCCCTTAGAATCAGCGTACCTGAATCCACTCATTTTGCTGCTACTGGTCTTATGACATTGATTTCGTGGCTGAGGGATATTCCATCGTACGTAAGTTCCACAATGTTTGGAACCATTTTTATATTTCCTGGGATATTTCAGGTGTACCCAGGTTGAGGTTCTTGTAAGCAGTGCAGCCCTCAATTTGGGGGTGGCTCTGTCTTATGGATTTTCAGTTTTCCCAAGGTATATTCCCTAGACTGGAAGTGCCCTTGGCTCTGTAGCTCTGTTGTTTACTTGTTTTAGGGAACACAATGCACTCCTCCAGTGAGGCAGTTGGCAACTTACATCCCGCCCATCAGCATAACAAGGCTCCCTGTTCTCCAGGGCCTGTCTTGCCTTTCTGGTTTTTGCACATTTTGTCGATGTCCCTTTTGACCGGTGGGAAGTGATACTTCTTTGTAGTGCAGATTTGCATTGCCCGCTTGCTTGCTTGGCCAAAAAGGGCGTATGCGTTTTCTCCTTAATATATTCATACGCCCTTTTTGGCCAAGTGCATCATTGTCGAAGTTGTGCCCCTCTTCCTGTGCTTTACAGGCGATTCCAACGTACCTCTTGAAATCTGTTTCCTGCTATTCTGCCTCGCTTTCAAGTCCGCCTCGTTGCCTTCCCTCAACAGATTTTTGGACGATAGTTGGCCTTGATTACTCTGCCAGTTTGTGAATTGCTGTGCCCCTGAGCTCCATTTTTCAACTCGTTTTTTGTGAGCTGAACGCAAGTCCAAACTTTTGGTTCAGGACCTATACTGGTTCCCGGTGGGTGACTGAGACTGGTTCATTCTTCTTCCTGCCGGGAAATTAGAGTGACATGTGCCCATCCAAATGCCTAACAGCTACTCTCTCATTGGTTCTCCCTCTTCCCTTTCATCCTCTGCCAAATTGGCAACCTGTGCGAACCAGGAGCTTAAAGGGGCTGTCTCTCCAAGTTGGGAGATTGATAGGAAAGCAGTTGGAAAGTCAAACCGGAGCAACAGGAGAGGGGCTCTTCGTTGAGTTTTAGAAACCTTTCGTATTCACAGTGTGTCCATTCTCTAGGTTTCCCGTACACGTTATAGCTGTAGTAATATTCCCTTCAACCTGGAGAGCTGGGACCCATGGAATGGGTGCCATGCATTATTGCTTTAAAGGGTCTGCATTTGCTCACCCAATCTCACCAATCCTCTCAGTCCCAAGTGTCCAGCCTTATGCCACATCCAGCTGTCATTGTATATAGGGTCATTCCAGGTTGCATCAGAGACCCTGAAGGAATTGTGAAGAATTTCCATGTTTCTTTGTTCTGTTTTTGAAATTCCTTTTTAGAGTGGGTTTGAGCTGATTCTCGCTGCCATGTTTATGCCAGTCATGACACACTTGATTCCCTTACGCAGACATATCAATACATAGGTTTTAAGATTCTTACTAGTCAGATCTATTCCTCTGCGGGAAATAAGGGGTTTTGAGTCCCTTTCACTGAGGAAGGTGGAGGTCTTGTCTATACCATAGTTGGTTTTTGGAACGGTACCTGTGCTTATATCAAACTCTGGTTTGTTGCATCACCCCACCTCTCCTTCCCCCTTAAGCAGGCATAAGAGTGTTTTCTAAATGTGAGGCTCTGTTCTCTTGCCTAACTCAGTTCATGTGTAGCCATGTTTACAGGATCTGCCTAAGTGATATCTTATGATAAGTTTCTTTTCCTGTGTGACTTCTTTCCCTTAGAATCATCGTACCTGAATCCACTCATTTTGCTGCTACTGGTCTTATGACATTGATTTCGTGGCTGAGGGATATTCCATCGTACATAAGTTCCACAATGTTTGGAACCATTTTTATATTTCCTGGGATATTTCAGGTGTACCCAGGTTGAGGTTCTTGTAAGCAGTGCAGCCCTCAATTTGGGGGTGGCTCTGTCTTATGGATTTTCAGTTTTCCCAAGGTATATTCCCTAGACTGGAAGTGCCCTTGGCTCTGTAGCTCTGTTGTTTACTTGTTTTAGGGAACACAATGCACTCCTCCAGTGAGGCAGTTGGCAACTTACATCCCGCCCATCAGCATAACAAGGCTCCCTGTTCTCCAGGGCCTGTCTTGCCTTTCTGGTTTTTACACATTTTGTGGATGTCCCTTTTGACCGGTGGGAAGTGATACTTCTTTGTAGTGCAGATTTGCATTGCCCGCTTGCTTGCTTGGCCAAAAAGGGTGTATGCGTTTTCTCCTGAATATATTCAGGAGAAAACGCATACGCCCTTTTTGGCCAAGTGCATCATTGTCGAAGTTGTGCCCCTCTTCCTGTGCTTTACAGGCGATTCTAACGTACCTCTTGAAATCTGTTTCCTGCTATTCTGCCTCGCATTCAAGTCCGCCTCGTTGCCTTCCCTCAACAGATTTTTGGACGATAGTTGGCCTTGATTACTCTGCCAGTTTGTGAATTGCTGTGCCCCTGAGCTCCATTTTTCAACTCGTTTTTTGTGAGCTGAACGCAAGTCCAAACATTTGGTTCAGGACCTATACTGGTTCCCGGTGGGTGGCTGAGACTTTGGTTAATTCTTCTTCCTGCCGGGAAATTAGAGTGACATGTGCCCATCCAAATGCCTAACAGCTACTCTCTCATTGGTTCTCCCTCTTCCCTTTCCTCCTCTGCCAAATGGGCAACCTGTGTGAACCAGGAGCTTAAAGGGGCTGTCTCTCCAAGTTGGGAGATTGATAGTAAAGCTGTTGGAAAGTCAAACCGGAGCACCAGGAGAGGGACTCTTCGTTGAGTTTTAGAAACCTTTCGTATTCACAGTGTGTCCATTCTCTAGGTTTCCCGTACATGTTATAGCTGTAGTAATATTCCCTTCAACCTGGAGAGGTGGGACCCATGGAATGGTTGCCATGCATTATTGCTTTAAAGAGTCTGCATTTGCTCACCCAATCTCACCAATCCTCTCAGTCCCAAGTGTCCAGCCTCATGCCACATCCAGCTGTCATCGTAGATAGGGTCATTCCAGGTTGCATCAGAGACCCTGAAGGAATTGTAAAGAATTTCCCTGTTTCTTTGTTCTGTTTTTGAAATTCCTTTTTAGAGTGGGTTTGAGCTGATTCTCGCTGCCATGTTTATGCCAGTGTAGACACACTTGATTCCCTTACGGAGACATATCAATACATAGGTTTTAAGATTCTTACTAGTCAGATCTATTCCTCTGCGGGAAATATGGGGTTTTGAGTCCCTTTCACTGAGGAAGGTGTAGGTCTTGTCTATTCCATAGTTGGTTTTTGGAACAGTACCTGTGCTTATATCAAACTCTGGTTTGATGCATCACCCCACCTCTCCTTCCCCCTTAAGCAGGCATAAGAGTGTTTTCTAAATGTGAGACTCTGTTCTCTTTCCTAACTCAGTTCATGTGTAGCCATGTTTACAGGATCTTCCTAAGTGATATCTTATGATAAGTTTCTTTTCCTGTGTGACTTCTTTCCCTTAGAATCATCGTACCTGAATCCACTCATTTTGCTGCTACTGGTCTTATGACATTGATTTCGTGGCTGAGGGATATTCCATCGTACGTAAGTTCCACAATGTTTGGAACCATTTTTATATTTCCTGGGATATTTCAGGTGTACCCAGGTTGAGGTTCTTGTAAGCAGTGCAGCCCTCAATTTGGGGGTGGCTCTGTCTTATGGATTTTCAGTTTTCCCAAGGTATATTCCCTAGACTGGAAGTGCCCTTGGCTCTGTAGCTCTGTTGTTTACTTGTTTTAGGGAACACAATGCACTCCTCCAGTGAGGCAGTTGGCAACTTACATCCCGCCCATCAGCATAACAAGGCTCCCTGTTCTCCAGGGCCTGTCTTGCCTTTCTGGTTTTTACACATTTTGTGGATGTCCCTTTTGACCGGTGGGAAGTGATACTTCTTTGTAGTGCAGATTTGCATTGCCCGCTTGCTTGCTTGGCCAAAAAGGGCGTATGCGTTTTCTCCTGAATATATTCAGGAGAAAACGCATACGCCCTTTTTGGCCAAGTGCATCATTGTCGAAGTTGTGCCCCTCTTCCTGTGCTTTACAGGCGATTCCAACGTACCTCTTGAAATCTGTTTCCTGCTATTCTGCCTCGCATTCAAGTCCGCCTCGTTGCCTTCCCTCAACAGATTTTTGGACGATAGTTGGCCTTGATTACTCTGCCAGTTTGTGAATTGCTGTGCCCCTGAGCTCCATTTTTCAACTCGTTTTTTGTGAGCTGAACGCAAGTCCAAACATTTGGTTCAGGACCTATACTGGTTCCCGGTGGGTGGCTGAGACTTTGGTGAATTCTTCTTCCTGCCGGGAAATTAGAGTGACATGTGCCCATCCAAATGCCTAACAGCTACTCTCTCATTGGTTCTCCCTCTTCCCTTTCCTCCTCTGCCAAATGGGCAACCTGTGTGAACCAGGAGCTTAAAGGGGCTGTCTCTCCAAGTTGGGAGATTGATAGTAAAGCTGTTGGAAAGTCAAACCGGAGCACCAGGGGAGGGACTCTTCGTTGAGTTTTAGAAACCTTTCGTATTCACAGTGTGTCCATTCTCTAGGTTTCCCGTACATGTTATAGCTGTAGTAATATTCCCTTCAACCTGGAGAGGTGGGACCCATGGAATGGTTGCCATGCATTATTGCTTTAAAGGGTCTGCATTTGCTCACCCAATCTCACCAATCCTCTCAGTCCCAAGTGTCCAGCCTCATGCCACATCCAGCTGTCATCGTAGATAGGGTCATTCCAGGTTGCATCAGAGACCCTGAAGGAATTGTAAAGAATTTCCCTGTTTCTTTGTTCTGTTTTTGAAATTCCTTTTTAGAGTGGGTTTGAGCTGATTCTCGCTGCCATGTTTATGCCAGTCTAGACACACCTGATTCCCTTACGGAGACATATCAATACATAGGTTTTAAGATTCTTACTAGTCAGATCTATTCCTCTGCGGGAAATATGGGGTTTTGAGTCCCTTTCACTGAGGAAGGTGGAGGTCTTGTCTATTCCATAGTTGGTTTTTGGAACGGTACCTGTGCTTATATCAAACTCTGGTTTGATGCATTACCCCACCTCTCCTTCCCCCTTATGCAGGCATAAGAGTGTTTTCTAAATGTGAGGCTCTGTTCTCTTGCCTAACTCAGTTCATGTGTAGCCATGTTTACAGGATCTTCCTAAGTGATATCTTATGATAAGTTTCCTTTCCTGTGTGACTTCTTTCCCTTAGAATCAGCGTACCTGAATCCACTCATTTTGCTGCTACTGGTCTTATGACATTGATTTCGTGGCTGAGGGATATTCCATCGTACGTAAGTTCCACAATGTTTGGAACCATTTTTATATTTCCTGGGATATTTCAGGTGTACCCAGGTTGAGGTTCTTGTAAGCAGTGCAGCCCTCAATTTGGGGGTGGCTCTGTCTTATGGATTTTCAGTTTTCCCAAGGTATATTCCCTAGACTGGAAGTGCCCTTGGCTCTGTAGCTCTGTTGTTTACTTGTTTTAGGGAACACAATGCACTCCTCCAGTGAGGCAGTTGGCAACTTACATCCCGCCCATCAGCATAACAAGGCTCCCTGTTCTCCAGGGCCTGTCTTGCCTTTCTGGTTTTTGCACATTTTGTCGATGTCCCTTTTGACCGGTGGGAAGTGATACTTCTTTGTAGTGCAGGTTTGCATTGCCCGCTTGCTTGCTTGGCCAAAAAGGGCGTATGCGTTTTCTCCTGAATATATTCAGGAGAAAACGCATACGCCCTTTTTGGCCAAGTGCATCATTGTCGAAGTTGTGCCCCTCTTCCTGTGCTTTACAGGCGATTCTAACGTACCTCTTGAAATCTGTTTCCTGCTACTCTGCCTCGCATTCAAGTCCGCCTCGTTGCCTTCCCTCAACAGATTTTTGGACGATAGTTGGCCTTGATTACTCTGCCAGTTTGTGAATTGCTGTGCCCCTGAGCTCCATTTTTCAACTCGTTTTTTGTGAGCTGAACGCAAGTCCAAACATTTGGTTCAGGACCTATACTGGTTCCCGGTGGGTGGCTGAGACTTTGGTGAATTCTTCTTCCTGCCGGGAAATTAGAGTGACATGTGCCCATCCAAATGCCTAACAGCTACTCTCTCATTGGTTCTCCCTCTTCCCTTTCCTCCTCTGCCAAATGGGCAACCTGTGTGAACCAGGAGCTTAAAGGGGCTGTCTCTCCAAGTTGGGAGATTGATAGTAAAGCTGTTGGAAAGTCAAACCGGAGCACCAGGAGAGGGACTCTTCGTTGAGTTTTAGAAACCTTTCGTATTCACAGTGTGTCCATTCTCTAGGTTTCCCGTAAATGTTATAGCTGTAGTAATATTCCCTTCAACCTGGAGAGGTGGGACCCATGGAATCGTTGCCATGCATTATTGCTTTAAAGGGTCTGCATTTGCTCACCCAATCTCACCAATCCTCTCAGTCCCAAGTGTCCAGCCTCATGCCACATCCAGCTGTCATCGTAGATAGGGTCATTCCAGGTTGCATCAGAGACCCTGAAGGAATTGTAAAGAATTTCCCTGTATCCTTGTTCTGTTTTTGAAATTCCTTTTTAGAGTGGGTTTGAGCTGATTCTCGCTGCCATGTTTATGCCAGTCTAGACACACCTGATTCCCTTACGGAGACATATCAATACATAGGTTTTAAGATTCTTACTAGTCAGATCTATTCCTCTGCGGGAAATATGGGGTTTTGAGTCCCTTTCACTGAGGAAGGTGGAGGTCTTGTCTATTCCATAGTTGGTTTTTGGAACGGTACCTGTGCTTATATCAAACTCTGGTTTGATGCATCACCCCACCTCTCCTTCCCCCTTAAGCACGCATAAGAGTGTTTTCTAAATGTGAGGCTCTGTTCTCTTGCCTAACTCAGTTCATGTGTAGCCATGTTTACAGGATCTTCCTAAGTGATATCTTATGATAAGTTTCCTTTCCTGTGTGACTTCTTTCCCTTAGAATCATCGTACCTGAATCCACTCATTTTGCTGCTACTGGTCTTATGACATTGATTTCGTGGCTGAGGGATATTCCATCGTACGTAAGTTCCACAATGTTTGGAACCATTTTTATATTTCCTGGGATATTTCAGGTGTACCCAGGTTGAGGTTCTTGTAAGCAGTGCAGCCCTCAATTTGGGGGTGGCTCTGTCTTATGGATTTTCAGTTTTCCCAAGGTATATTCCCTAGACTGGAAGTGCCCTTGGCTCTGTAGCTCTGTTGTTTACTTGTTTTAGGGAACACAATGCACTCCTCCAGTGAGGCAGTTGGCAACTTACATCCCGCCCATCAGCATAACAAGGCTCCCTGTTCTCCAGGGCCTGTCTTGCCTTTCTGGTTTTTACACATTTTGTGGATGTCCCTTTTGACCGGTGGGAAGTGATACTTCTTTGTAGTGCAGATTTGCATTGCCCGCTTGCTTGCTTGGCCAAAAAGGGCGTATGCGTTTTCTCCTGAATATATTCAGGAGAAAACGCATACGCCCTTTTTGGCCAAGTGCATCATTGTCGAAGTTGTGCCCCTCTTCCTGTGCTTTACAGGCGATTCCAACGTACCTCTTGAAATCTGTTTCCTGCTATTCTGCCTCGCATTCAAGTCCGCCTCGTTGCCTTCCCTCAACAGATTTTTGGACGATAGTTGGCCTTGATTACTCTGCCAGTTTGTGAATTGCTGTGCCCCTGAGCTCCATTTTTCAACTCGTTTTTTGTGAGCTGAACGCAAGTCCAAACATTTGGTTCAGGACCTATACTGGTTCCCGGTGGGTGGCTGAGACTTTGGTGAATTCTTCTTCCTGCCGGGAAATTAGAGTGACATGTGCCCATCCAAATGCCTAACAGCTACTCTCTCATTGGTTCTCCCTCTTCCCTTTCCTCCTCTGCCAAATGGGCAACCTGTGTGAACCAGGAGCTTAAAGGGGCTGTCTCTCCAAGTTGGGAGATTGATAGTAAAGCTGTTGGAAAGTCAAACCGGAGCACCAGGGGAGGGACTCTTCGTTGAGTTTTAGAAACCTTTCGTATTCACAGTGTGTCCATTCTCTAGGTTTCCCGTACATGTTATAGCTGTAGTAATATTCCCTTCAACCTGGAGAGGTGGGACCCATGGAATGGTTGCCATGCATTATTGCTTTAAAGGGTCTGCATTTGCTCACCCAATCTCACCAATCCTCTCAGTCCCAAGTGTCCAGCCTCATGCCACATCCAGCTGTCATCGTAGATAGGGTCATTCCAGGTTGCATCAGAGACCCTGAAGGAATTGTAAAGAATTTCCCTGTTTCTTTGTTCTGTTTTTGAAATTCCTTTTTAGAGTGGGTTTGAGCTGATTCTCGCTGCCATGTTTATGCCAGTCTAGACACACCTGATTCCCTTACGGAGACATATCAATACATAGGTTTTAAGATTCTTACTAGTCAGATCTATTCCTCTGCGGGAAATATGGGGTTTTGAGTCCCTTTCACTGAGGAAGGTGGAGGTCTTGTCTATTCCATAGTTGGTTTTTGGAACGGTACCTGTGCTTATATCAAACTCTGGTTTGATGCATTACCCCACCTCTCCTTCCCCCTTATGCAGGCATAAGAGTGTTTTCTAAATGTGAGGCTCTGTTCTCTTGCCTAACTCAGTTCATGTGTAGCCATGTTTACAGGATCTTCCTAAGTGATATCTTATGATAAGTTTCCTTTCCTGTGTGACTTCTTTCCCTTAGAATCAGCGTACCTGAATCCACTCATTTTGCTGCTACTGGTCTTATGACATTGATTTCGTGGCTGAGGGATATTCCATCGTACGTAAGTTCCACAATGTTTGGAACCATTTTTATATTTCCTGGGATATTTCAGGTGTACCCAGGTTGAGGTTCTTGTAAGCAGTGCAGCCCTCAATTTGGGGGTGGCTCTGTCTTATGGATTTTCAGTTTTCCCAAGGTATATTCCCTAGACTGGAAGTGCCCTTGGCTCTGTAGCTCTGTTGTTTACTTGTTTTAGGGAACACAATGCACTCCTCCAGTGAGGCAGTTGGCAACTTACATCCCGCCCATCAGCATAACAAGGCTCCCTGTTCTCCAGGGCCTGTCTTGCCTTTCTGGTTTTTGCACATTTTGTCGATGTCCCTTTTGACCGGTGGGAAGTGATACTTCTTTGTAGTGCAGGTTTGCATTGCCCGCTTGCTTGCTTGGCCAAAAAGGGCGTATGCGTTTTCTCCTGAATATATTCAGGAGAAAACGCATACGCCCTTTTTGGCCAAGTGCATCATTGTCGAAGTTGTGCCCCTCTTCCTGTGCTTTACAGGCGATTCTAACGTACCTCTTGAAATCTGTTTCCTGCTACTCTGCCTCGCATTCAAGTCCGCCTCGTTGCCTTCCCTCAACAGATTTTTGGACGATAGTTGGCCTTGATTACTCTGCCAGTTTGTGAATTGCTGTGCCCCTGAGCTCCATTTTTCAACTCGTTTTTTGTGAGCTGAACGCAAGTCCAAACATTTGGTTCAGGACCTATACTGGTTCCCGGTGGGTGGCTGAGACTTTGGTGAATTCTTCTTCCTGCCGGGAAATTAGAGTGACATGTGCCCATCCAAATGCCTAACAGCTACTCTCTCATTGGTTCTCCCTCTTCCCTTTCCTCCTCTGCCAAATGGGCAACCTGTGTGAACCAGGAGCTTAAAGGGGCTGTCTCTCCAAGTTGGGAGATTGATAGTAAAGCTGTTGGAAAGTCAAACCGGAGCACCAGGAGAGGGACTCTTCGTTGAGTTTTAGAAACCTTTCGTATTCACAGTGTGTCCATTCTCTAGGTTTCCCGTAAATGTTATAGCTGTAGTAATATTCCCTTCAACCTGGAGAGGTGGGACCCATGGAATCGTTGCCATGCATTATTGCTTTAAAGGGTCTGCATTTGCTCACCCAATCTCACCAATCCTCTCAGTCCCAAGTGTCCAGCCTCATGCCACATCCAGCTGTCATCGTAGATAGGGTCATTCCAGGTTGCATCAGAGACCCTGAAGGAATTGTAAAGAATTTCCCTGTATCCTTGTTCTGTTTTTGAAATTCCTTTTTAGAGTGGGTTTGAGCTGATTCTCGCTGCCATGTTTATGCCAGTCTAGACACACCTGATTCCCTTACGGAGACATATCAATACATAGGTTTTAAGATTCTTACTAGTCAGATCTATTCCTCTGCGGGAAATATGGGGTTTTGAGTCCCTTTCACTGAGGAAGGTGGAGGTCTTGTCTATTCCATAGTTGGTTTTTGGAACGGTACCTGTGCTTATATCAAACTCTGGTTTGATGCATCACCCCACCTCTCCTTCCCCCTTAAGCACGCATAAGAGTGTTTTCTAAATGTGAGGCTCTGTTCTCTTGCCTAACTCAGTTCATGTGTAGCCATGTTTACAGGATCTTCCTAAGTGATATCTTATGATAAGTTTCTTTTTCTGTGTGACTTCTTTCACTTAGAATCATCGTACCTGAATCCACTCATTTTGCTGCTACTGGTCTTATGACATTGATTTCATGGCTGAGGGATATTCCATCGTACGTAAGTTCCACAATGTTTTGAACCATTTTTATATTTCCTGGGATATTTCAGGTGTACCCAGGTTGAGGTTCTTGTAAGCAGTGCAGCCCTCAATTTGGGGGTGGCTCTGTCTTATGGATTTTCAGTTTTCCCAAGGTATATTCCCTAGACTGGAAGTGCCCTTGGCTCTGTAGCTCTGTTGTTTACTTGTTTTAGGGAACACAATGCACTCCTCCAGTGAGGCAGTTGGCAACTTACATCCCGCCCATCAGCATAACAAGGCTCCCTGTTCTCCAGGGCCTGTCTTGCCTTTCTGGTTTTTACACATTTTGTGGATGTCCCTTTTGACCGGTGGGAAGTGATACTTCTTTGTAGTGCAGATTTGCATTGCCCGCTTGCTTGCTTGGCCAAAAAGGGCGTATGCGTTTTCTCCTGAATATATTCAGGAGAAAACGCA
This sequence comes from Mesoplodon mirus, assembly GCF_964341445.2. Lineage (NCBI taxonomy): Eukaryota > Metazoa > Chordata > Mammalia > Artiodactyla > Ziphiidae > Mesoplodon > Mesoplodon mirus. Next base: position 118,561,178 of record NC_138984.1, read on the forward strand.
TACGCCCTTTTTGGCCAAGTGCATCATTGTCGAAGTTGTGCCCCTCTTCCTGTGCTTTACAGGCGATTCTAACGTACCTCTTGAAATCTGTTTCCTGCTATTCTGCCTCGCATTCAAGTCCGCCTCGTTGCCTTCCCTCAACAGATTTTTGGACGATAGTTGGCCTTGATTACTCTGCCAGTTTGTGAATTGCTGTGCCCCTGAGCTCCATTTTTCAACTCGTTTTTTGTGAGCTGAACGCAAGTCCAAACATTTGGTTCAGGACCTATACTGGTTCCCGGTGGGTGGCTGAGACTTTGGTGAATTCTTCTTCCTGCCGGGAAATTAGAGTGACATGTGCCCATCCAAATGCCTAACAGCTACTCTCTCATTGGTTCTCCCTCTTCCCTTTCATCCTCTGCCAAATTGGCAACCTGTGCGAACCAGGAGCTTAAAGGGGCTGTCTCTCCAAGTTGGGAGATTGATAGGAAAGCAGTTGGAAAGTCAAACCGGAGCAACAGGAGAGGGGCTCTTCGTTGAGTTTTAGAAACCTTTCGTATTCACAGTGTGTCCATTCTCTAGGTTTCCCGTACACGTTATAGCTGAAGTAATATTCCCTTCAACCTGGAGAGCTGGGACCCATGGAATGGGTGCCATGCATTATTGCTTTAAAGGGTCTGCATTTGCTCACCCAATCTCACCAATCCTCTCAGTCCCAAGTGTCCAGCCTTATGCCACATCCAGCTGTCATTGTAGATAGGGTCATTCCAGGTTGCATCAGAGACCCTGAAGGAATTGTGAAGAATTTCCCTGTTTCTTTGTTCTGTTTTTGAAATTCCTTTTTAGAGTGGGTTTGAGCTGATTCTCGCTGCCATGTTTATGCCAGTCTAGACACACTTGATTCCCTTACGCAGACATATCAATACATAGGTTTTAAGATTCTTACTAGTCAGATCTATTCCTCTGCGGGAAATATGGGGTTTTGAGTCCCTTTCACTGAGGAAGGTGTAGGTCTTGTCTATTCCATAGTTGGTTTTTGGAACAGTACCTGTGCTTATATCAAACTCTGGTTTGATGCATCACCCCACCTCTCCTTCCCCCTTAAGCAGGCATAAGAGTGTTTTCTAAATGTGAGACTCTGTTCTCTTTCCTAACTCAGTTCATGTGTAGCCATGTTTACAGGATCTTCCTAAGTGATATCTTATGATAAGTTTCTTTTCCTGTGTGACTTCTTTCCCTTAGAATCATCGTACCTGAATCCACTCATTTTGCTGCTACTGGTCTTATGACATTGATTTCGTGGCTGAGGGATATTCCATCGTACGTAAGTTCCACAATGTTTGGAACCATTTTTATATTTCCTGGGATATTTCAGGTGTACCCAGGTTGAGGTTCTTGTAAGCAGTGCAGCCCTCAATTTGGGGGTGGCTCTGTCTTATGGATTTTCAGTTTTCCCAAGGTATATTCCCTAGACTGGAAGTGCCCTTGGCTCTGTAGCTCTGTTGTTTACTTGTTTTAGGGAACACAATGCACTCCTCCAGTGAGGCAGTTGGCAACTTACATCCCGCCCATCAGCATAACAAGGCTCCCTGTTCTCCAGGGCCTGTCTTGCCTTTCTGGTTTTTACACATTTTGTGGATGTCCCTTTTGACCGGTGGGAAGTGATACTTCTTTGTAGTGCAGATTTGCATTGCCCGCTTGCTTGCTTGGCCAAAAAGGGCGTATGCGTTTTCTCCTGAATATATTCAGGAGAAAACGCATACGCCCTTTTTGGCCAAGTGCATCATTGTCGAAGTTGTGCCCCTCTTCCTGTGCTTTACAGGCGATTCTAACGTACCTCTTGAAATCTGTTTCCTGCTATTCTGCCTCGCATTCAAGTCCGCCTCGTTGCCTTCCCTCAACAGATTTTTGGACGATAGTTGGCCTTGATTACTCTGCCAGTTTGTGAATTGCTGTGCCCCTGAGCTCCATTTTTCAACTCGTTTTTTGTGAGCTGAACGCAAGTCCAAACATTTGGTTCAGGACCTATACTGGTTCCCGGTGGGTGGCTGAGACTTTGGTGAATTCTTCTTCCTGCCGGGAAATTAGAGTGACATGTGCCCATCCAAATGCCTAACAGCTACTCTCTCATTGGTTCTCCCTCTTCCCTTTCCTCCTCTGCCAAATGGGCAACCTGTGTGAACCAGGAGCTTAAAGGGGCTGTCTCTCCAAGTTGGGAGATTGATAGTAAAGCTGTTGGAAAGTCAAACCGGAGCACCAGGGGAGGGACTCTTCGTTGAGTTTTAGAAACCTTTCGTATTCACAGTGTGTCCATTCTCTAGGTTTCCCGTACATGTTATAGCTGTAGTAATATTCCCTTCAACCTGGAGAGGTGGGACCCATGGAATGGTTGCCATGCATTATTGCTTTAAAGGGTCTGCATTTGCTCACCCAATCTCACCAATCCTCTCAGTCCCAAGTGTCCAGCCTCATGCCACATCCAGCTGTCATCGTAGATAGGGTCATTCCAGGTTGCATCAGAGACCCTGAAGGAATTGTAAAGAATTTCCCTGTTTCTTTGTTCTGTTTTTGAAATTCCTTTTTAGAGTGGGTTTGAGCTGATTCTCGCTGCCATGTTTATGCCAGTCTAGACACACCTGATTCCCTTACGGAGACATATCAATACATAGGTTTTTTAGATTCTTACTAGTCAGATCTATTCCTCTGCGGGAAATATGGGGTTTTGAGTCCCTTTCACTGAGGAAGGTGTAGGTCTTGTCTATTCCATAGTTGGTTTTTGGAACGGTACCTGTGCTTATATCAAACTCTGGTTTGATGCATTACCCCACCTCTCCTTCCCCCTTATGCAGGCATAAGAGTGTTTTCTAAATGTGAGGCTCTGTTCTCTTGCCTAACTCAGTTCATGTGTAGCCATGTTTACAGGATCTTCCTAAGTGATATCTTATGACAAGTTTCCTTTCCTGTGTGACTTCTTTCCCTTAGAATCAGCGTACCTGAATCCACTCATTTTGCTGCTACTGGTCTTATGACATTGATTTCGTGGCTGAGGGATATTCCATCGTACGTAAGTTCCACAATGTTTGGAACCATTTTTATATTTCCTGGGATATTTCAGGTGTACCCAGGTTGAGGTTCTTGTAAGCAGTGCAGCCCTCAATTTGGGGGTGGCTCTGTCTTATGGATTTTCAGTTTTCCCAAGGTATATTCCCTAGACTGGAAGTGCCCTTGGCTCTGTAGCTCTGTTGTTTACTTGTTTTAGGGAACACAATGCACTCCTCCAGTGAGGCAGTTGGCAACTTACATCCCGCCCATCAGCATAACAAGGCTCCCTGTTCTCCAGGGCCTGTCTTGCCTTTCTGGTTTTTACACATTTTGTGGATGTCCCTTTTGACCGGTGGGAAGTGATACTTCTTTGTAGTGCAGATTTGCATTGCCCGCTTGCTTGCTTGGCCAAAAAGGGCGTATGCGTTTTCTCCTGAATATATTCAGGAGAAAACGCATACGCCCTTTTTGGCCAAGTGCATCATTGTCGAAGTTGTGCCCCTCTTCCTGTGCTTTACAGGCGATTCCAACGTACCTCTTGAAATCTGTTTCCTGCTATTCTGCCTCGCATTCAAGTCCGCCTCGTTGCCTTCCCTCAACAGATTTTTGGACGATAGTTGGCCTTGATTACTCTGCCAGTTTGTGAATTGCTGTGCCCCTGAGCTCCATTTTTCAACTCGTTTTTTGTGAGCTGAACGCAAGTCCAAACATTTGGTTCAGGACCTATACTGGTTCCCGGTGGGTGGCTGAGACTTTGGTGAATTCTTCTTCCTGCCGGGAAATTAGAGTGACATGTGCCCATCCAAATGCCTAACAGCTACTCTCTCATTGGTTCTCCCTCTTCCCTTTCCTCCTCTGCCAAATGGGCAACCTGTGTGAACCAGGAGCTTAAAGGGGCTGTCTCTCCAAGTTGGGAGATTGATAGTAAAGCTGTTGGAAAGTCAAACCGGAGCACCAGGAGAGGGACTCTTCGTTGAGTTTTAGAAACCTTTCGTATTCACAGTGTGTCCATTCTCTAGGTTTCCCGTACATGTTATAGCTGTAGTAATATTCCCTTCAACCTGGAGAGGTGGGACCCATGGAATGGTTGCCATGCATTATTGCTTTAAAGGGTCTGCATTTGCTCACCCAATCTCACCAATCCTCTCAGTCCCAAGTGTCCAGCCTCATGCCACATCCAGCTGTCATCGTAGATAGGGTCATTCCAGGTTGCATCAGAGACCCTGAAGGAATTGTGAAGAATTTCCCTGTTTCTTTGTTCTGTTTTTGAAATTCCTTTTTAGAGTGGGTTTGAGCTGATTCTCGCTGCCATGTTTATGCCAGTCTAGACACACCTGATTCCCTTACGGAGACATATCAATACATAGGTTTTAAGATTCTTACTAGTCAGATCTATTCCTCTGCGGGAAATATGGGGTTTTGAGTCCCTTTCACTGAGGAAGGTGTAGGTCTTGTCTATTCCATAGTTGGTTTTTGGAACAGTACCTGTGCTTATATCAAACTCTGGTTTGATGCATCACCCCACCTCTCCTTCCCCCTTAAGCAGGCATAAGAGTGTTTTCTAAATGTGAGACTCTGTTCTCTTTCCTAACTCAGTTCATGTGTAGCCATGTTTACAGGATCTTCCTAAGTGATATCTTATGATAAGTTTCTTTTCCTGTGTGACTTCTTTCCCTTAGAATCATCGTACCTGAATCCACTCATTTTGCTGCTACTGGTCTTATGACATTGATTTCGTGGCTGAGGGATATTCCATCGTACGTAAGTTCCACAATGTTTGGAACCATTTTTATATTTCCTGGCATATTTCAGGTGTACCCAGGTTGAGGTTCTTGTAAGCAGTGCAGCCCTCAATTTGGGGGTGGCTCTGTCTTATGGATTTTCAGTTTTCCCAAGGTATATTCCCTAGACTGGAAGTGCCCTTGGCTCTGTAGCTCTGTTGTTTACTTGTTTTAGGGAACACAATGCACTCCTCCAGTGAGGCAGTTGGCAACTTACATCCCGCCCATCAGCATAACAAGGCTCCCTGTTCTCCAGGGCCTGTCTTGCCTTTCTGGTTTTTACACATTTTGTGGATGTCCCTTTTGACCGGTGGGAAGTGATACTTCTTTGTAGTGCAGTTTTGCATTGCCCGCTTGCTTGCTTGGCCAAAAAGGGCGTATGCGTTTTCTCCTGAATATATTCAGGAGAAAACGCATACGCCCTTTTTGGCCAAGTGCATCATTGTCGAAGTTGTGCCCCTCTTCCTGTGCTTTACAGGCGATTCCAACGTACCTCTTGAAATCTGTTTCCTGCTATTCTGCCTCGCATTCAAGTCCGCCTCGTTGCCTTCCCTCAACAGATTTTTGGACGATAGTTGGCCTTGATTACTCTGCCAGTTTGTGAATTGCTGTGCCCCTGAGCTCCATTTTTCAACTCGTTTTTTGTGAGCTGAACGCAAGTCCAAACATTTGGTTCAGGACCTATACTGGTTCCCGGTGGGTGGCTGAGACTTTGGTGAATTCTTCTTCCTGCCGGGAAATTAGAGTGACATGTGCCCATCCAAATGCCTAACAGCTACTCTCTCATTGGTTCTCCCTCTTCCCTTTCCTCCTCTGCCAAATGGGCAACCTGTGTGAACCAGGAGCTTAAAGGGGCTGTCTCTCCAAGTTGGGAGATTGATAGTAAAGCTGTTGGAAAGTCAAACCGGAGCACCAGGGGAGGGACTCTTCGTTGAGTTTTAGAAACCTTTCGTATTCACAGTGTGTCCATTCTCTAGGTTTCCCGTACATGTTATAGCTGTAGTAATATTCCCTTCAACCTGGAGAGGTGGGACCCATGGAATGGTTGCCATGCATTATTGCTTTAAAGGGTCTGCATTTGCTCACCCAATCTCACCAATCCTCTCAGTCCCAAGTGTCCAGCCTCATGCCACATCCAGCTGTCATCGTAGATAGGGTCATTCCAGGTTGCATCAGAGACCCTGAAGGAATTGTAAAGAATTTCCCTGTTTCTTTGTTCTGTTTTTGAAATTCCTTTTTAGAGTGGGTTTGAGCTGATTCTCGCTGCCATGTTTATGCCAGTCTAGACACACTTGATTCCCTTACGGAGACATATCAATACATAGGTTTTAAGATTCTTACTAGTCAGATCTATTCCTCTGCGGGAAATATGGGGTTTTGAGTCCCTTTCACTGAGGAAGGTGTAGGTCTTGTCTATTCCATAGTTGGTTTTTGGAACAGTACCTGTGCTTATATCAAACTCTGGTTTGATGCATCACCCCACCTCTCCTTCCCCCTTAAGCAGGCATAAGAGTGTTTTCTAAATGTGAGACTCTGTTCTCTTTCCTAACTCAGTTCATGTGTAGCCATGTTTACAGGATCTTCCTAAGTGATATCTTATGATAAGTTTCTTTTCCTGTGTGACTTCTTTCCCTTAGAATCATCGTACCTGAATCCACTCATTTTGCTGCTACTGGTCTTATGACATTGATTTCGTGGCTGAGGGATATTCCATCGTACGTAAGTTCCACAATGTTTGGAACCATTTTTATATTTCCTGGGATATTTCAGGTGTACCCAGGTTGAGGTTCTTGTAAGCAGTGCAGCCCTCAATTTGGGGGTGGCTCTGTCTTATGGATTTTCAGTTTTCCCAAGGTATATTCCCTAGACTGGAAGTGCCCTTGGCTCTGGAGCTCTGTTGTTTACTTGTTTTAGGGAACACAATGCACTCCTCCAGTGAGGCAGTTGGCAACTTACATCCCGCCCATCAGCATAACAAGGCTCCCTGTTCTCCAGGGCCTGTCTTGCCTTTCTGGTTTTTACACATTTTGTGGATGTCCCTTTTGACCGGTGGGAAGTGACACTTCTTTGTAGTGCAGATTTGCATTGCCCGCTTGCTTGCTTGGCCAAAAAGGGCGTATGCGTTTTCTCCTGAATATATTCAGGAGAAAACGCATACGCCCTTTTTGGCCAAGTGCATCATTGTCGAAGTTGTGCCCCTCTTCCTGTGCTTTACAGGCGATTCCAACGTACCTCTTGAAATCTGTTTCCTGCTATTCTGCCTCGCATTCAAGTCCGCCTCGTTGCCTTCCCTCAACAGATTTTTGGACGATAGTTGGCCTTGATTACTCTGCCAGTTTGTGAATTGCTGTGCCCCTGAGCTCCATTTTTCAACTCGTTTTTTGTGAGCTGAACGCAAGTCCAAACATTTGGTTCAGGACCTATACTGGTTCCCGGTGGGTGGCTGAGACTTTGGTGAATTCTTCTTCCTGCCGGGAAATTAGAGTGACATGTGCCCATCCAAATGCCTAACAGCTACTCTCTCATTGGTTCTCCCTCTTCCCTTTCCTCCTCTGCCAAATGGGCAACCTGTGTGAACCAGGAGCTTAAAGGGGCTGTCTCTCCAAGTTGGGAGATTGATAGTAAAGCTGTTGGAAAGTCAAACCGGAGCACCAGGAGAGGGACTCTTCGTTGAGTTTTAGAAACCTTTCGTATTCACAGTGTGTCCATTCTCTAGGTTTCCCGTACATGTTATAGCTGTAGTAATATTCCCTTCAACCTGGAGAGGTGGGACCCATGGAATGGTTGCCATGCATTATTGCTTTAAAGGGTCTGCATTTGCTCACCCAATCTCACCAATCCTCTCAGTCCCAAGTGTCCAGCCTCATGCCACATCCAGCTGTCATCGTAGATAGGGTCATTCCAGGTTGCATCAGAGACCCTGAAGGAATTGTAAAGAATTTCCCTGTTTCTTTGTTCTGTTTTTGAAATTCCTTTTTAGAGTGGGTTTGAGCTGATTCTCGCTGCCATGTTTATGCCAGTCTAGACACACCTGATTCCCTTACGGAGACATATCAATACATAGGTTTTAAGATTCTTACTAGTCAGATCTATTCCTCTGCGGGAAATATGGGGTTTTGAGTCCCTTTCACTGAGGAAGGTGTAGGTCTTGTCTATTCCATGGTTGGTTTTTGGAACAGTACCTGTGCTTATATCAAACTCTGGTTTGATGCATCACCCCACCTCTCCTTCCCCCTTAAGCAGGCATAAGAGTGTTTTCTAAATGTGAGACTCTGTTCTCTTTCCTAACTCAGTTCATGTGTAGCCATGTTTACAGGATCTTCCTAAGTGATATCTTATGATAAGTTTCTTTTCCTGTGTGACTTCTTTCCCTTAGAATCATCGTACCTGAATCCACTCATTTTGCTGCTACTGGTCTTATGACATTGATTTCGTGGCTGAGGGATATTCCATCGTACGTAAGTTCCACAATGTTTGGAACCATTTTTATATTTCCTGGGATATTTCAGGTGTACCCAGGTTGAGGTTCTTGTAAGCAGTGCAGCCCTCAATTTGGGGGTGGCTCTGTCTTATGGATTTTCAGTTTTCCCAAGGTATATTCCCTAGACTGGAAGTGCCCTTGGCTCTGTAGCTCTGTTGTTTACTTGTTTTAGGGAACACAATGCACTCCTCCAGTGAGGCAGTTGGCAACTTACATCCCGCCCATCAGCATAACAAGGCTCCCTGTTCTCCAGGGCCTGTCTTGCCTTTCTGGTTTTTACACATTTTGTGGATGTCCCTTTTGACCGGTGGGAAGTGACACTTCTTTGTAGTGCAGATTTGCATTGCCCGCTTGCTTGCTTGGCCAAAAAGGGCGTATGCGTTTTCTCCTGAATATATTCAGGAGAAAACGCATACGCCCTTTTTGGCCAAGTGCATCATTGTCGAAGTTGTGCCCCTCTTCCTGTGCTTTACAGGCGATTCCAACGTACCTCTTGAAATCTGTTTCCTGCTATTCTGCCTCGCATTCAAGTCCGCCTCGTTGCCTTCCCTCAACAGATTTTTGGACGATAGTTGGCCTTGATTACTCTGCCAGTTTGTGAATTGCTGTGCCCCTGAGCTCCATTTTTCAACTCGTTTTTTGTGAGCTGAACGCAAGTCCAAACATTTGGTTCAGGACCTATACTGGTTCCCGGTGGGTGGCTGAGACTTTGGTGAATTCTTCTTCCTGCCGGGAAATTAGAGTGACATGTGCCCATCCAAATGCCTAACAGCTACTCTCTCATTGGTTCTCCCTCTTCCCTTTCCTCCTCTGCCAAATGGGCAACCTGTGTGAACCAGGAGCTTAAAGGGGCTGTCTCTCCAAGTTGGGAGATTGATAGTAAAGCTGTTGGAAAGTCAAACCGGAGCACCAGGAGAGGGACTCTTCGTTGAGTTTTAGAAACCTTTCGTATTCACAGTGTGTCCATTCTCTAGGTTTCCCGTACATGTTATAGCTGTAGTAATATTCCCTTCAACCTGGAGAGGTGGGACCCATGGAATGGTTGCCATGCATTATTGCTTTAAAGGGTCTGCATTTGCTCACCCAATCTCACCAATCCTCTCAGTCCCAAGTGTCCAGCCTCATGCCACATCCAGCTGTCATCGTAGATAGGGTCATTCCAGGTTGCATCAGAGACCCTGAAGGAATTGTGAAGAATTTCCCTGTTTCTTTGTTCTGTTTTTGAAATTCCTTTTTAGAGTGGGTTTGAGCTGATTCTCGCTGCCATGTTTATGCCAGTCTAGACACACCTGATTCCCTTACGGAGACATATCAATACATAGGTTTTAAGATTCTTACTAGTCAGATCTATTCCTCTGCGGGAAATATGGGGTTTTGAGTCCCTTTCACTGAGGAAGGTGTAGGTCTTGTCTATTCCATAGTTGGTTTTTGGAACAGTACCTGTGCTTATATCAAACTCTGGTTTGATGCATCACCCCACCTCTCCTTCCCCCTTAAGCAGGCATAAGAGTGTTTTCTAAATGTGAGACTCTGTTCTCTTTCCTAACTCAGTTCATGTGTAGCCATGTTTACAGGATCTTCCTAAGTGATATCTTATGATAAGTTTCTTTTCCTGTGTGACTTCTTTCCCTTAGAATCATCGTACCTGAATCCACTCATTTTGCTGCTACTGGTCTTATGACATTGATTTCGTGGCTGAGGGATATTCCATCGTACGTAAGTTCCACAATGTTTGGAACCATTTTTATATTTCCTGGGATATTTCAGGTGTACCCAGGTTGAGGTTCTTGTAAGCAGTGCAGCCCTCAATTTGGGGGTGGCTCTGTCTTATGGATTTTCAGTTTTCCCAAGGTATATTCCCTAGACTGGAAGTGCCCTTGGCTCTGGAGCTCTGTTGTTTACTTGTTTTAGGGAACACAATGCACTCCTCCAGTGAGGCAGTTGGCAACTTACATCCCGCCCATCAGCATAACAAGGCTCCCTGTTCTCCAGGGCCTGTCTTGCCTTTCTGGTTTTTACACATTTTGTGGATGTCCCTTTTGACCGGTGGGAAGTGACACTTCTTTGTAGTGCAGATTTGCATTGCCCGCTTGCTTGCTTGGCCAAAAAGGGCGTATGCGTTTTCTCCTGAATATATTCAGGAGAAAACGCATACGCCCTTTTTGGCCAAGTGCATCATTGTCGAAGTTGTGCCCCTCTTCCTGTGCTTTACAGGCGATTCCAACGTACCTCTTGAAATCTGTTTCCTGCTATTCTGCCTCGCATTCAAGTCCGCCTCGTTGCCTTCCCTCAACAGATTTTTGGACGATAGTTGGCCTTGATTACTCTGCCAGTTTGTGAATTGCTGTGCCCCTGAGCTCCATTTTTCAACTCGTTTTTTGTGAGCTGAACGCAAGTCCAAACATTTGGTTCAGGACCTATACTGGTTCCCGGTGGGTGGCTGAGACTTTGGTGAATTCTTCTTCCTGCCGGGAAATTAGAGTGACATGTGCCCATCCAAATGCCTAACAGCTACTCTCTCATTGGTTCTCCCTCTTCCCTTTCCTCCTCTGCCAAATGGGCAACCTGTGTGAACCAGGAGCTTAAAGGGGCTGTCTCTCCAAGTTGGGAGATTGATAGTAAAGCTGTTGGAAAGTCAAACCGGAGCACCAGGAGAGGGACTCTTCGTTGAGTTTTAGAAACCTTTCGTATTCACAGTGTGTCCATTCTCTAGGTTTCCCGTACATGTTATAGCTGTAGTAATATTCCCTTCAACCTGGAGAGGTGGGACCCATGGAATGGTTGCCATGCATTATTGCTTTAAAGGGTCTGCATTTGCTCACCCAATCTCACCAATCCTCTCAGTCCCAAGTGTCCAGCCTCATGCCACATCCAGCTGTCATCGTAGATAGGGTCATTCCAGGTTGCATCAGAGACCCTGAAGGAATTGTAAAGAATTTCCCTGTTTCTTTGTTCTGTTTTTGAAATTCCTTTTTAGAGTGGGTTTGAGCTGATTCTCGCTGCCATGTTTATGCCAGTCTAGACACACCTGATTCCCTTACGGAGACATATCAATACATAGGTTTTAAGATTCTTACTAGTCAGATCTATTCCTCTGCGGGAAATATGGGGTTTTGAGTCCCTTTCACTGAGGAAGGTGTAGGTCTTGTCTATTCCATGGTTGGTTTTTGGAACAGTACCTGTGCTTATATCAAACTCTGGTTTGATGCATCACCCCACCTCTCCTTCCCCCTTAAGCAGGCATAAGAGTGTTTTCTAAATGTGAGACTCTGTTCTCTTGCCTAACTCAGTTCATGTGTAGCCATGTTTACAGGATCTTCCTAAGTGATATCTTATGATAAGTTTCTTTTCCTGTGTGACTTCTTTCCCTTAGAATCATCGTACCTGAATCCACTCATTTTGCTGCTACTGGTCTTATGACATTGATTTCGTGGCTGAGGGATATTCCATCGTACGTAAGTTCCACAATGTTTGGAACCATTTTTATATTTCCTGGGATATTTCAGGTGTACCCAGGTTGAGGTTCTTGTAAGCAGTGCAGCCCTCAATTTGGGGGTGGCTCTGTCTTATGGATTTTCAGTTTTCCCAAGGTATATTCCCTAGACTGGAAGTGCCCTTGGCTCTGTAGCTCTGTTGTTTACTTGTTTTAGGGAACACAATGCACTCCTCCAGTGAGGCAGTTGGCAACTTACATCCCGCCCATCAGCATGACAAGGCTCCCTGTTCTCCAGGGCCTGTCTTGCCTTTCTGGTTTTTACACATTTTGTGGATGTCCCTTTTGACCGGTGGGAAGTGACACTTCTTTGTAGTGCAGATTTGCATTGCCCGCTTGCTTGCTTGGCCAAAAAGGGCGTATGCGTTTTCTCCTGAATATATTCAGGAGAAAACGCATACGCCCTTTTTGGCCAAGTGCATCATTGTCGAAGTTGTGCCCCTCTTCCTGTGCTTTACAGGCGATTCCAACGTACCTCTTGAAATCTGTTTCCTGCTATTCTGCCTCGCATTCAAGTCCGCCTCGTTGCCTTCCCTCAACAGATTTTTGGACGATAGTTGGCCTTGATTACTCTGCCAGTTTGTGAATTGCTGTGCCCCTGAGCTCCATTTTTCAACTCGTTTTTTGTGAGCTGAACGCAAGTCCAAACATTTGGTTCAGGACCTATACTGGTTCCCGGTGGGTGGCTGAGACTTTGGTGAATTCTTCTTCCTGCCGGGAAATTAGAGTGACATGTGCCCATCCAAATGCCTAACAGCTACTCTCTCATTGGTTCTCCCTCTTCCCTTTCCTCCTCTGCCAAATGGGCAACCTGTGTGAACCAGGAGCTTAAAGGGGCTGTCTCTCCAAGTTGGGAGATTGATAGTAAAGCTGTTGGAAAGTCAAACCGGAGCACCAGGAGAGGGACTCTTCGTTGAGTTTTAGAAACCTTTCGTATTCACAGTGTGTCCATTCTCTAGGTTTCCCGTACATGTTATAGCTGTAGTAATATTCCCTTCAACCTGGAGAGGTGGGACCCATGGAATGGTTGCCATGCATTATTGCTTTAAAGGGTCTGCATTTGCTCACCCAATCTCACCAATCCTCTCAGTCCCAAGTGTCCAGCCTCATGCCACATCCAGCTGTCATCGTAGATAGGGTCATTCCAGGTTGCATCAGAGACCCTGAAGGAATTGTAAAGAATTTCCCTGTTTCTTTGTTCTGTTTTTGAAATTCCTTTTTAGAGTGGGTTTGAGCTGATTCTCGCTGCCATGTTTATGCCAGTCTAGACACACCTGATTCCCTTACGGAGACATATCAATACATAGGTTTTAAGATTCTTACTAGTCAGATCTATTCCTCTGCGGGAAATATGGGGTTTTGAGTCCCTTTCACTGAGGAAGGTGGAGGTCTTGTCTATTCCATAGTTGGTTTTTGGAACAGTACCTGTGCTTATATCAAACTCTGGTTTGATGCATCACCCCACCTCTCCTTCCCCCTTAAGCAGGCATAAGAGTGTTTTCTAAATGTGAGACTCTGTTCTCTTTCCTAACTCAGTTCATGTGTAGCCATGTTTACAGGATCTTCCTAAGTGATATCTTATGATAAGTTTCTTTTCCTGTGTGACTTCTTTCCCTTAGAATCATCGTACCTGAATCCACTCATTTTGCTGCTACTGGTCTTATGACATTGATTTCGTGGCTGAGGGATATTCCATCGTACGTAAGTTCCACAATGTTTGGAACCATTTTTATATTTCCTGGGATATTTCAGGTGTACCCAGGTTGAGGTTCTTGTAAGCAGTGCAGCCCTCAATTTGGGGGTGGCTCTGTCTTATGGATTTTCAGTTTTCCCAAGGTATATTCCCTAGACTGGAAGTGCCCTTGGCTCTGTAGCTCTGTTGTTTACTTGTTTTAGGGAACACAATGCACTCCTCCAGTGAGGCAGTTGGCAACTTACATCCCGCCCATCAGCATGACAAGGCTCCCTGTTCTCCAGGGCCTGTCTTGCCTTTCTGGTTTTTACACATTTTGTGGATGTCCCTTTTGACCGGTGGGAAGTGACACTTCTTTGTAGTGCAGATTTGCATTGCCCGCTTGCTTGCTTGGCCAAAAAGGGCGTATGCGTTTTCTCCTGAATATATTCAGGAGAAAACGCATACGCCCTTTTTGGCCAAGTGCATCATTGTCGAAGTTGTGCCCCTCTTCCTGTGCTTTACAGGCGATTCCAACGTACCTCTTGAAATCTGTTTCCTGCTATTCTGCCTCGCATTCAAGTCTGCCTCGTTGCCTTCCCTCAACAGATTTTTGGACGATAGTTGGCCTTGATTACTCTGCCAGTTTGTGAATTGCTGTGCCCCTGAGCTCCATTTTTCAACTCGTTTTTTGTGAGCTGAACGCAAGTCCAAACATTTGGTTCAGGACCTATACTGGTTCCCGGTGGGTGGCTGAGACTTTGGTGAATTCTTCTTCCTGCCGGGAAATTAGAGTGACATGTGCCCATCCAAATGCCTAACAGCTACTCTCTCATTGGTTCTCCCTCTTCCCTTTCCTCCTCTGCCAAATGGGCAACCTGTGTGAACCAGGAGCTTAAAGGGGCTGTCTCTCCAAGTTGGGAGATTGATAGTAAAGCTGTTGGAAAGTCAAACCGGAGCACCAGGAGAGGGACTCTTCGTTGAGTTTTAGAAACCTTTCGTATTCACAGTGTGTCCATTCTCTAGGTTTCCCGTACATGTTATAGCTGTAGTAATATTCCCTTCAACCTGGAGAGGTGGGACCCATGGAATGGTTGCCATGCATTATTGCTTTAAAGGGTCTGCATTTGCTCACCCAATCTCACCAATCCTCTCAGTCCCAAGTGTCCAGCCTCATGCCACATCCAGCTGTCATCGTAGATAGGGTCATTCCAGGTTGCATCAGAGACCCTGAAGGAATTGTAAAGAATTTCCCTGTTTCTTTGTTCTGTTTTTGAAATTCCTTTTTAGAGTGGGTTTGAGCTGATTCTCGCTGCCATGTTTATGCCAGTCTAGACACACCTGATTCCCTTACGGAGACATATCAATACATAGGTTTTAAGATTCTTACTAGTCAGATCTATTCCTCTGCGGGAAATATGGGGTTTTGAGTCCCTTTCACTGAGGAAGGTGTAGGTCTTGTCTATTCTATAGTTGGTTTTTGGAACAGTACCTGTGCTTATATCAAACTCTGGTTTGATGCATCACCCCACCTCTCCTTCCCCCTTCAGCAGGCATAAGAGTGTTTTCTAAATGTGAGACTCTGTTCTCTTTCCTAACTCAGTTCATGTGTAGCCATGTTTACAGGATCTTCCTAAGTGATATCTTATGATAAGTTTCTTTTCCTGTGTGACTTCTTTCCCTTAGAATCATCGTACCTGAATCCACTCATTTTGCTGCTACTGGTCTTATGACATTGATTTCGTGGCTGAGGGATATTCCATCGTACGTAAGTTCCACAATGTTTGGAACCATTTTTATATTTCCTGGGATATTTCAGGTGTACCCAGGTTGAGGTTCTTGTAAGCAGTGCAGCCCTCAATTTGGGGGTGGCTCTGTCTTATGGATTTTCAGTTTTCCCAAGGTATATTCCCTAGACTGGAAGTGCCCTTGGCTCTGTAGCTCTGTTGTTTACTTGTTTTAGGGAACACAATGCACTCCTCCAGTGAGGCCGTTGGCAACTTACATCCCGCCCATCAGCATAACAAGGCTCCCTGTTCTCCAGGGCCTGTCTTGCCTTTCTGGTTTTTACACATTTTGTGGATGTCCCTTTTGACCGGTGGGAAGTGATACTTCTTTGTAGTGCCGATTTGCATTGCCCGCTTGCTTGCTTGGCCAAAAAGGGCGTATGCGTTTTCTCCTGAATATATTCAGGAGAAAACGCATACGCCCTTTTTGGCCAAGTGCATCATTGTCGAAGTTGTGCCCCTCTTCATGTGCTTTACAGGCGATTCTAACGTACCTCTTGAAATCTGTTTCCTGCTATTCTGCCTCGCATTCAAGTCCGCCTCGTTGCCTTCCCTCAACAGATTTTTGGACGATAGTTGGCCTTGATTACTCTGCCAGTTTGTGAATTGCTGTGCCCCTGAGCTCCATTTTTCAACTCGTTTTTTGTGAGCTGAACGCAAGTCCAAACATTTGGTTCAGGACCTATACTGGTTCCCGGTGGGTGGCTGAGACTTTGGTGAATTCTTCTTCCTGCCGGGAAATTAGAGTGACATGTGCCCATCCAAATGCCTAACAGCTACTCTCTCATTGGTTCTCCCTCTTCCCTTTCCTCCTCTGCCAAATGGGCAACCTGTGTGAACCAGGAGCTTAAAGGGGCTGTCTCTCCAAGTTGGGAGATTGATAGTAAAGCTGTTGGAAAGTCAAACCGGAGCACCAGGAGAGGGACTCTTCGTTGAGTTTTAGAAACCTTTCGTATTCACAGTGTGTCCATTCTCTAGGTTTCCCGTACATGTTATAGCTGTAGTAATATTCCCTTCAACCTGGAGAGGTGGGACCCATGGAATGGTTGCCATGCATTATTGCTTTAAAGGGTCTGCATTTGCTCACCCAATCTCACCAATCCTCTCAGTCCCAAGTGTCCAGCCTCATGCCACATCCAGCTGTCATCGTAGATAGGGTCATTCCAGGTTGCATCAGAGACCCTGAAGGAATTGTAAAGAATTTCCCTGTTTCTTTGTTCTGTTTTTGAAATTCCTTTTTAGAGTGGGTTTGAGCTGATTCTCGCTGCCATGTTTATGCCAGTCTAGACACACCTGATTCCCTTACGGAGACATATCAATACATAGGTTTTAAGATTCTTACTAGTCAGATCTATTCCTCTGCGGGAAATATGGGGTTTTGAGTCCCTTTCACTGAGGAAGGTGGAGGTCTTGTCTATTCCATAGTTGGTTTTTGGAACAGTACCTGTGCTTATATCAAACTCTGGTTTGATGCATCACCCCACCTCTCCTTCCCCCTTAAGCAGGCATAAGAGTGTTTTCTAAATGTGAGACTCTGTTCTCTTTCCTAACTCAGTTCATGTGTAGCCATGTTTACAGGATCTTCCTAAGTGATATCTTATGATAAGTTTCTTTTCCTGTGTGACTTCTTTCCCTTAGAATCATCGTACCTGAATCCACTCATTTTGCTGCTACTGGTCTTATGACATTGATTTCGTGGCTGAGGGATATTCCATCGTACGTAAGTTCCACAATGTTTGGAACCATTTTTATATTTCCTGGGATATTTCAGGTGTACCCAGGTTGAGGTTCTTGTAAGCAGTGCAGCCCTCAATTTGGGGGTGGCTCTGTCTTATGGATTTTCAGTTTTCCCAAGGTATATTCCCTAGACTGGAAGTGCCCTTGGCTCTGTAGCTCTGTTGTTTACTTGTTTTAGGGAACACAATGCACTCCTCCAGTGAGGCAGTTGGCAACTTACATCCCGCCCATCAGCATAACAAGGCTCCCTGTTCTCCAGGGCCTGTCTTGCCTTTCTGGTTTTTACACATTTTGTGGATGTCCCTTTTGACCGGTGGGAAGTGACACTTCTTTGTAGTGCAGATTTGCATTGCCCGCTTGCTTGCTTGGCCAAAAAGGGCGTATGCGTTTTCTCCTGAATATATTCAGGAGAAAACGCATACGCCCTTTTTGGCCAAGTGCATCATTGTCGAAGTTGTGCCCCTCTTCCTGTGCTTTACAGGCGATTCCAACGTACCTCTTGAAATCTGTTTCCTGCTATTCTGCCTCGCATTCAAGTCCGCCTCGTTGCCTTCCCTCAACAGATTTTTGGACGATAGTTGGCCTTGATTACTCTGCCAGTTTGTGAATTGCTGTGCCCCTGAGCTCCATTTTTCAACTCGTTTTTTGTGAGCTGAACGCAAGTCCAAACATTTGGTTCAGGACCTATACTGGTTCCCGGTGGGTGGCTGAGACTTTGGTGAATTCTTCTTCCTGCCGGGAAATTAGAGTGACATGTGCCCATCCAAATGCCTAACAGCTACTCTCTCATTGGTTCTCCCTCTTCCCTTTCCTCCTCTGCCAAATGGGCAACCTGTGTGAACCAGGAGCTTAAAGGGGCTGTCTCTCCAAGTTGGGAGATTGATAGTAAAGCTGTTGGAAAGTCAAACCGGAGCACCAGGAGAGGGACTCTTCGTTGAGTTTTAGAAACCTTTCGTATTCACAGTGTGTCCATTCTCTAGGTTTCCCGTACATGTTATAGCTGTAGTAATATTCCCTTCAACCTGGAGAGGTGGGACCCATGGAATGGTTGCCATGCATTATTGCTTTAAAGGGTCTGCATTTGCTCACCCAATCTCACCAATCCTCTCAGTCCCAAGTGTCCAGCCTCATGCCACATCCAGCTGTCATCGTAGATAGGGTCATTCCAGGTTGCATCAGAGACCCTGAAGGAATTGTGAAGAATTTCCCTGTTTCTTTGTTCTGTTTTTGAAATTCCTTTTTAGAGTGGGTTTGAGCTGATTCTCGCTGCCATGTTTATGCCAGTCTAGACACACCTGATTCCCTTACGGAGACATATCAATACATAGGTTTTAAGATTCTTACTAGTCAGATCTATTCCTCTGCGGGAAATATGGGGTTTTGAGTCCCTTTCACTGAGGAAGGTGTAGGTCTTGTCTATTCCATAGTTGGTTTTTGGAACAGTACCTGTGCTTATATCAAACTCTGGTTTGATGCATCACCCCACCTCTCCTTCCCCCTTCAGCAGGCATAAGAGTGTTTTCTAAATGTGAGACTCTGTTCTCTTTCCTAACTCAGTTCATGTGTAGCCATGTTTACAGGATCTTCCTAAGTGATATCTTATGATAAGTTTCTTTTCCTGTGTGACTTCTTTCCCTTAGAATCATCGTACCTGAATCCACTCATTTTGCTGCTACTGGTCTTATGACATTGATTTCGTGGCTGAGGGATATTCCATCGTACGTAAGTTCCACAATGTTTGGAACCATTTTTATATTTCCTGGGATATTTCAGGTGTACCCAGGTTGAGGTTCTTGTAAGCAGTGCAGCCC
The DNA here is from genome assembly GCF_964341445.2 of Mesoplodon mirus. Classification (NCBI taxonomy): domain Eukaryota; kingdom Metazoa; phylum Chordata; class Mammalia; order Artiodactyla; family Ziphiidae; genus Mesoplodon; species Mesoplodon mirus. The sequence goes on from NC_138984.1 coordinate 118,579,961, forward strand.
TCAATTTGGGGGTGGCTCTGTCTTATGGATTTTCAGTTTTCCCAAGGTATATTCCCTAGACTGGAAGTGCCCTTGGCTCTGTAGCTCTGTTGTTTACTTGTTTTAGGGAACACAATGCACTCCTCCAGTGAGGCAGTTGGCAACTTACATCCCGCCCATCAGCATAACAAGGCTCCCTGTTCTCCAGGGCCTGTCTTGCCTTTCTGGTTTTTACACATTTTGTGGATGTCCCTTTTGACCGGTGGGAAGTGATACTTCTTTGTAGTGCCGATTTGCATTGCCCGCTTGCTTGCTTGGCCAAAAAGGGCGTATGCGTTTTCTCCTGAATATATTCAGGAGAAAACGCATACGCCCTTTTTGGCCAAGTGCATCATTGTCGAAGTTGTGCCCCTCTTCCTGTGCTTTACAGGCGATTCCAACGTACCTCTTGAAATCTGTTTCCTGCTATTCTGCCTCGCATTCAAGTCCGCCTCGTTGCCTTCCCTCAACAGATTTTTGGACGATAGTTGGCCTTGATTACTCTGCCAGTTTGTGAATTGCTGTGCCCCTGAGCTCCATTTTTCAACTCGTTTTTTGTGAGCTGAACGCAAGTCCAAACATTTGGTTCAGGACCTATACTGGTTCCCGGTGGGTGGCTGAGACTTTGGTGAATTCTTCTTCCTGCCGGGAAATTAGAGTGACATGTGCCCATCCAAATGCCTAACAGCTACTCTCTCATTGGTTCTCCCTCTTCCCTTTCCTCCTCTGCCAAATGGGCAACCTGTGTGAACCAGGAGCTTAAAGGGGCTGTCTCTCCAAGTTGGGAGATTGATAGTAAAGCTGTTGGAAAGTCAAACCGGAGCACCAGGAGAGGGACTCTTCGTTGAGTTTTAGAAACCTTTCGTATTCACAGTGTGTCCATTCTCTAGGTTTCCCGTACATGTTATAGCTGTAGTAATATTCCCTTCAACCTGGAGAGGTGGGACCCATGGAATGGTTGCCATGCATTATTGCTTTAAAGGGTCTGCATTTGCTCACCCAATCTCACCAATCCTCTCAGTCCCAAGTGTCCAGCCTCATGCCACATCCAGCTGTCATCGTAGATAGGGTCATTCCAGGTTGCATCAGAGACCCTGAAGGAATTGTAAAGAATTTCCCTGTTTCTTTGTTCTGTTTTTGAAATTCCTTTTTAGAGTGGGTTTGAGCTGATTCTCGCTGCCATGTTTATGCCAGTCTAGACACACCTGATTCCCTTACGGAGACATATCAATACATAGGTTTTAAGATTCTTACTAGTCAGATCTATTCCTCTGCGGGAAATATGGGGTTTTGAGTCCCTTTCACTGAGGAAGGTGTAGGTCTTGTCTATTCCATGGTTGGTTTTTGGAACAGTACCTGTGCTTATATCAAACTCTGGTTTGATGCATCACCCCACCTCTCCTTCCCCCTTAAGCAGGCATAAGAGTGTTTTCTAAATGTGAGACTCTGTTCTCTTTCCTAACTCAGTTCATGTGTAGCCATGTTTACAGGATCTTCCTAAGTGATATCTTATGATAAGTTTCTTTTCCTGTGTGACTTCTTTCCCTTAGAATCATCGTACCTGAATCCACTCATTTTGCTGCTACTGGTCTTATGACATTGATTTCGTGGCTGAGGGATATTCCATCGTACGTAAGTTCCACAATGTTTGGAACCATTTTTATATTTCCTGGGATATTTCAGGTGTACCCAGGTTGAGGTTCTTGTAAGCAGTGCAGCCCTCAATTTGGGGGTGGCTCTGTCTTATGGATTTTCAGTTTTCCCAAGGTATATTCCCTAGACTGGAAGTGCCCTTGGCTCTGTAGCTCTGTTGTTTACTTGTTTTAGGGAACACAATGCACTCCTCCAGTGAGGCAGTTGGCAACTTACATCCCACCCATCAGCATGACAAGGCTCCCTGTTCTCCAGGGCCTGTCTTGCCTTTCTGGTTTTTACACATTTTGTGGATGTCCCTTTTGACCGGTGGGAAGTGACACTTCTTTGTAGTGCAGATTTGCATTGCCCGCTTGCTTGCTTGGCCAAAAAGGGCGTATGCGTTTTCTCCTGAATATATTCAGGAGAAAACGCATACGCCCTTTTTGGCCAAGTGCATCATTGTCGAAGTTGTGCCCCTCTTCCTGTGCTTTACAGGCGATTCCAACGTACCTCTTGAAATCTGTTTCCTGCTATTCTGCCTCGCATTCAAGTCTGCCTCGTTGCCTTCCCTCAACAGATTTTTGGACGATAGTTGGCCTTGATTACTCTGCCAGTTTGTGAATTGCTGTGCCCCTGAGCTCCATTTTTCAACTCGTTTTTTGTGAGCTGAACGCAAGTCCAAACATTTGGTTCAGGACCTATACTGGTTCCCGGTGGGTGGCTGAGACTTTGGTGAATTCTTCTTCCTGCCGGGAAATTAGAGTGACATGTGCCCATCCAAATGCCTAACAGCTACTCTCTCATTGGTTCTCCCTCTTCCCTTTCCTCCTCTGCCAAATGGGCAACCTGTGTGAACCAGGAGCTTAAAGGGGCTGTCTCTCCAAGTTGGGAGATTGATAGTAAAGCTGTTGGAAAGTCAAACCGGAGCACCAGGAGAGGGACTCTTCGTTGAGTTTTAGAAACCTTTCGTATTCACAGTGTGTCCATTCTCTAGGTTTCCCGTACATGTTATAGCTGTAGTAATATTCCCTTCAACCTGGAGAGGTGGGACCCATGGAATGGTTGCCATGCATTATTGCTTTAAAGGGTCTGCATTTGCTCACCCAATCTCACCAATCCTCTCAGTCCCAAGTGTCCAGCCTCATGCCACATCCAGCTGTCATCGTAGATAGGGTCATTCCAGGTTGCATCAGAGACCCTGAAGGAATTGTAAAGAATTTCCCTGTTTCTTTGTTCTGTTTTTGAAATTCCTTTTTAGAGTGGGTTTGAGCTGATTCTCGCTGCCATGTTTATGCCAGTCTAGACACACCTGATTCCCTTACGGAGACATATCAATACATAGGTTTTAAGATTCTTACTAGTCAGATCTATTCCTCTGCGGGAAATATGGGGTTTTGAGTCCCTTTCACTGAGGAAGGTGTAGGTCTTGTCTATTCCATAGTTGGTTTTTGGAACAGTACCTGTGCTTATATCAAACTCTGGTTTGATGCATCACCCCACCTCTCCTTCCCCCTTCAGCAGGCATAAGAGTGTTTTCTAAATGTGAGACTCTGTTCTCTTTCCTAACTCAGTTCATGTGTAGCCATGTTTACAGGATCTTCCTAAGTGATATCTTATGATAAGTTTCTTTTCCTGTGTGACTTCTTTCCCTTAGAATCATCGTACCTGAATCCACTCATTTTGCTGCTACTGGTCTTATGACATTGATTTCGTGGCTGAGGGATATTCCATCGTACGTAAGTTCCACAATGTTTGGAACCATTTTTATATTTCCTGGGATATTTCAGGTGTACCCAGGTTGAGGTTCTTGTAAGCAGTGCAGCCCTCAATTTGGGGGTGGCTCTGTCTTATGGATTTTCAGTTTTCCCAAGGTATATTCCCTAGACTGGAAGTGCCCTTGGCTCTGTAGCTCTGTTGTTTACTTGTTTTAGGGAACACAATGCACTCCTCCAGTGAGGCAGTTGGCAACTTACATCCCGCCCATCAGCATAACAAGGCTCCCTGTTCTCCAGGGCCTGTCTTGCCTTTCTGGTTTTTACACATTTTGTGGATGTCCCTTTTGACCGGTGGGAAGTGATACTTCTTTGTAGTGCAGATTTGCATTGCCCGCTTGCTTGCTTGGCCAAAAAGGGCGTATGCGTTTTCTCCTGAATATATTCAGGAGAAAACGCATACGCCCTTTTTGGCCAAGTGCATCATTGTCGAAGTTGTGCCCCTCTTCCTGTGCTTTACAGGCGATTCCAACGTACCTCTTGAAATCTGTTTCCTGCTATTCTGCCTCGCATTCAAGTCCGCCTCGTTGCCTTCCCTCAACAGATTTTTGGACGATAGTTGGCCTTGATTACTCTGCCAGTTTGTGAATTGCTGTGCCCCTGAGCTCCATTTTTCAACTCGTTTTTTGTGAGCTGAACGCAAGTCCAAACATTTGGTTCAGGACCTCTACTGGTTCCCGGTGGGTGGCTGAGACTTTGGTGAATTCTTCTTCCTGCCGGGAAATTAGAGTGACATGTGCCCATCCAAATGCCTAACAGCTACTCTCTCATTGGTTCTCCCTCTTCCCTTTCCTCCTCTGCCAAATGGGCAACCTGTGTGAACCAGGAGCTTAAAGGGGCTGTCTCTCCAAGTTGGGAGATTGATAGTAAAGCTGTTGGAAAGTCAAACCGGAGCACCAGGAGAGGGACTCTTCGTTGAGTTTTAGAAACCTTTCGTATTCACAGTGTGTCCATTCTCTAGGTTTCCCGTACATGTTATAGCTGTAGTAATATTCCCTTCAACCTGGAGAGGTGGGACCCATGGAATGGTTGCCATGCATTATTGCTTTAAAGGGTCTGCATTTGCTCACCCAATCTCACCAATCCTCTCAGTCCCAAGTGTCCAGCCTCATGCCACATCCAGCTGTCATCGTAGATAGGGTCATTCCAGGTTGCATCAGAGACCCTGAAGGAATTGTAAAGAATTTCCCTGTTTCTTTGTTCTGTTTTTGAAATTCCTTTTTAGAGTGGGTTTGAGCTGATTCTCGCTGCCATGTTTATGCCAGTCTAGACACACCTGATTCCCTTACGGAGACATATCAATACATAGGTTTTAAGATTCTTACTAGTCAGATCTATTCCTCTGCGGGAAATATGGGGTTTTGAGTCCCTTTCACTGAGGAAGGTGGAGGTCTTGTCTATTCCATGGTTGGTTTTTGGAACAGTACCTGTGCTTATATCAAACTCTGGTTTGATGCATCACCCCACCTCTCCTTCCCCCTTAAGCAGGCATAAGAGTGTTTTCTAAATGTGAGACTCTGTTCTCTTTCCTAACTCAGTTCATGTGTAGCCATGTTTACAGGATCTTCCTAAGTGATATCTTATGATAAGTTTCTTTTCCTGTGTGACTTCTTTCCCTTAGAATCATCGTACCTGAATCCACTCATTTTGCTGCTACTGGTCTTATGACATTGATTTCGTGGCTGAGGGATATTCCATCGTACGTAAGTTCCACAATGTTTGGAACCATTTTTATATTTCCTGGGATATTTCAGGTGTACCCAGGTTGAGGTTCTTGTAAGCAGTGCAGCCCTCAATTTGGGGGTGGCTCTGTCTTATGGATTTTCAGTTTTCCCAAGGTATATTCCCTAGACTGGAAGTGCCCTTGGCTCTGTAGCTCTGTTGTTTACTTGTTTTAGGGAACACAATGCACTCCTCCAGTGAGGCAGTTGGCAACTTACATCCCGCCCATCAGCATGACAAGGCTCCCTGTTCTCCAGGGCCTGTCTTGCCTTTCTGGTTTTTACACATTTTGTGGATGTCCCTTTTGACCGGTGGGAAGTGACACTTCTTTGTAGTGCAGATTTGCATTGCCCGCTTGCTTGCTTGGCCAAAAAGGGCGTATGCGTTTTCTCCTGAATATATTCAGGAGAAAACGCATACGCCCTTTTTGGCCAAGTGCATCATTGTCGAAGTTGTGCCCCTCTTCCTGTGCTTTACAGGCGATTCCAACGTACCTCTTGAAATCTGTTTCCTGCTATTCTGCCTCGCATTCAAGTCTGCCTCGTTGCCTTCCCTCAACAGATTTTTGGACGATAGTTGGCCTTGATTACTCTGCCAGTTTGTGAATTGCTGTGCCCCTGAGCTCCATTTTTCAACTCGTTTTTTGTGAGCTGAACGCAAGTCCAAACATTTGGTTCAGGACCTATACTGGTTCCCGGTGGGTGGCTGAGACTTTGGTGAATTCTTCTTCCTGCCGGGAAATTAGAGTGACATGTGCCCATCCAAATGCCTAACAGCTACTCTCTCATTGGTTCTCCCTCTTCCCTTTCCTCCTCTGCCAAATGGGCAACCTGTGTGAACCAGGAGCTTAAAGGGGCTGTCTCTCCAAGTTGGGAGATTGATAGTAAAGCTGTTGGAAAGTCAAACCGGAGCACCAGGAGAGGGACTCTTCGTTGAGTTTTAGAAACCTTTCGTATTCACAGTGTGTCCATTCTCTAGGTTTCCCGTACATGTTATAGCTGTAGTAATATTCCCTTCAACCTGGAGAGGTGGGACCCATGGAATGGTTGCCATGCATTATTGCTTTAAAGGGTCTGCATTTGCTCACCCAATCTCACCAATCCTCTCAGTCCCAAGTGTCCAGCCTCATGCCACATCCAGCTGTCATCGTAGATAGGGTCATTCCAGGTTGCATCAGAGACCCTGAAGGAATTGTAAAGAATTTCCCTGTTTCTTTGTTCTGTTTTTGAAATTCCTTTTTAGAGTGGGTTTGAGCTGATTCTCGCTGCCATGTTTATGCCAGTCTAGACACACCTGATTCCCTTACGGAGACATATCAATACATAGGTTTTAAGATTCTTACTAGTCAGATCTATTCCTCTGCGGGAAATATGGGGTTTTGAGTCCCTTTCACTGAGGAAGGTGTAGGTCTTGTCTATTCTATAGTTGGTTTTTGGAACAGTACCTGTGCTTATATCAAACTCTGGTTTGATGCATCACCCCACCTCTCCTTCCCCCTTCAGCAGGCATAAGAGTGTTTTCTAAATGTGAGACTCTGTTCTCTTTCCTAACTCAGTTCATGTGTAGCCATGTTTACAGGATCTTCCTAAGTGATATCTTATGATAAGTTTCTTTTCCTGTGTGACTTCTTTCCCTTAGAATCATCGTACCTGAATCCACTCATTTTGCTGCTACTGGTCTTATGACATTGATTTCGTGGCTGAGGGATATTCCATCGTACGTAAGTTCCACAATGTTTGGAACCATTTTTATATTTCCTGGGATATTTCAGGTGTACCCAGGTTGAGGTTCTTGTAAGCAGTGCAGCCCTCAATTTGGGGGTGGCTCTGTCTTATGGATTTTCAGTTTTCCCAAGGTATATTCCCTAGACTGGAAGTGCCCTTGGCTCTGTAGCTCTGTTGTTTACTTGTTTTAGGGAACACAATGCACTCCTCCAGTGAGGCAGTTGGCAACTTACATCCCGCCCATCAGCATAACAAGGCTCCCTGTTCTCCAGGGCCTGTCTTGCCTTTCTGGTTTTTACACATTTTGTGGATGTCCCTTTTGACCGGTGGGAAGTGATACTTCTTTGTAGTGCCGATTTGCATTGCCCGCTTGCTTGCTTGGCCAAAAAGGGCGTATGCGTTTTCTCCTGAATATATTCAGGAGAAAACGCATACGCCCTTTTTGGCCAAGTGCATCATTGTCGAAGTTGTGCCCCTCTTCATGTGCTTTACAGGCGATTCTAACGTACCTCTTGAAATCTGTTTCCTGCTATTCTGCCTCGCATTCAAGTCCGCCTCGTTGCCTTCCCTCAACAGATTTTTGGACGATAGTTGGCCTTGATTACTCTGCCAGTTTGTGAATTGCTGTGCCCCTGAGCTCCATTTTTCAACTCGTTTTTTGTGAGCTGAACGCAAGTCCAAACATTTGGTTCAGGACCTATACTGGTTCCCGGTGGGTGGCTGAGACTTTGGTGAATTCTTCTTCCTGCCGGGAAATTAGAGTGACATGTGCCCATCCAAATGCCTAACAGCTACTCTCTCATTGGTTCTCCCTCTTCCCTTTCCTCCTCTGCCAAATGGGCAACCTGTGTGAACCAGGAGCTTAAAGGGGCTGTCTCTCCAAGTTGGGAGATTGATAGTAAAGCTGTTGGAAAGTCAAACCGGAGCACCAGGAGAGGGACTCTTCGTTGAGTTTTAGAAACCTTTCGTATTCACAGTGTGTCCATTCTCTAGGTTTCCCGTACATGTTATAGCTGTAGTAATATTCCCTTCAACCTGGAGAGGTGGGACCCATGGAATGGTTGCCATGCATTATTGCTTTAAAGGGTCTGCATTTGCTCACCCAATCTCACCAATCCTCTCAGTCCCAAGTGTCCAGCCTCATGCCACATCCAGCTGTCATCGTAGATAGGGTCATTCCAGGTTGCATCAGAGACCCTGAAGGAATTGTAAAGAATTTCCCTGTTTCTTTGTTCTGTTTTTGAAATTCCTTTTTAGAGTGGGTTTGAGCTGATTCTCGCTGCCATGTTTATGCCAGTCTAGACACACCTGATTCCCTTACGGAGACATATCAATACATAGGTTTTAAGATTCTTACTAGTCAGATCTATTCCTCTGCGGGAAATATGGGGTTTTGAGTCCCTTTCACTGAGGAAGGTGGAGGTCTTGTCTATTCCATAGTTGGTTTTTGGAACAGTACCTGTGCTTATATCAAACTCTGGTTTGATGCATCACCCCACCTCTCCTTCCCCCTTAAGCAGGCATAAGAGTGTTTTCTAAATGTGAGACTCTGTTCTCTTTCCTAACTCAGTTCATGTGTAGCCATGTTTACAGGATCTTCCTAAGTGATATCTTATGATAAGTTTCTTTTCCTGTGTGACTTCTTTCCCTTAGAATCATCGTACCTGAATCCACTCATTTTGCTGCTACTGGTCTTATGACATTGATTTCGTGGCTGAGGGATATTCCATCGTACGTAAGTTCCACAATGTTTGGAACCATTTTTATATTTCCTGGGATATTTCAGGTGTACCCAGGTTGAGGTTCTTGTAAGCAGTGCAGCCCTCAATTTGGGGGTGGCTCTGTCTTATGGATTTTCACTTTTCCCAAGGTATATTCCCTAGACTGGAAGTGCCCTTGGCTCTGTAGCTCTGTTGTTTACTTGTTTTAGGGAACACAATGCACTCCTCCAGTGAGGCAGTTGGCAACTTACATCCCGCCCATCAGCATAACAAGGCTCCCTGTTCTCCAGGGCCTGTCTTGCCTTTCTGGTTTTTACACATTTTGTGGATGTCCCTTTTGACCGGTGGGAAGTGACACTTCTTTGTAGTGCAGATTTGCATTGCCCGCTTGCTTGCTTGGCCAAAAAGGGCGTATGCGTTTTCTCCTGAATATATTCAGGAGAAAACGCATACGCCCTTTTTGGCCAAGTGCATCATTGTCGAAGTTGTGCCCCTCTTCCTGTGCTTTACAGGCGATTCCAACGTACCTCTTGAAATCTGTTTCCTGCTATTCTGCCTCGCATTCAAGTCCGCCTCGTTGCCTTCCCTCAACAGATTTTTGGACGATAGTTGGCCTTGATTACTCTGCCAGTTTGTGAATTGCTGTGCCCCTGAGCTCCATTTTTCAACTCGTTTTTTGTGAGCTGAACGCAAGTCCAAACATTTGGTTCAGGACCTATACTGGTTCCCGGTGGGTGGCTGAGACTTTGGTGAATTCTTCTTCCTGCCGGGAAATTAGAGTGACATGTGCCCATCCAAATGCCTAACAGCTACTCTCTCATTGGTTCTCCCTCTTCCCTTTCCTCCTCTGCCAAATGGGCAACCTGTGTGAACCAGGAGCTTAAAGGGGCTGTCTCTCCAAGTTGGGAGATTGATAGTAAAGCTGTTGGAAAGTCAAACCGGAGCACCAGGAGAGGGACTCTTCGTTGAGTTTTAGAAACCTTTCGTATTCACAGTGTGTCCATTCTCTAGGTTTCCCGTACATGTTATAGCTGTAGTAATATTCCCTTCAACCTGGAGAGGTGGGACCCATGGAATGGTTGCCATGCATTATTGCTTTAAAGGGTCTGCATTTGCTCACCCAATCTCACCAATCCTCTCAGTCCCAAGTGTCCAGCCTCATGCCACATCCAGCTGTCATCGTAGATAGGGTCATTCCAGGTTGCATCAGAGACCCTGAAGGAATTGTAAAGAATTTCCCTGTTTCTTTGTTCTGTTTTTGAAATTCCTTTTTAGAGTGGGTTTGAGCTGATTCTCGCTGCCATGTTTATGCCAGTCTAGACACACCTGATTCCCTTACGGAGACATATCAATACATAGGTTTTAAGATTCTTACTAGTCAGATCTATTCCTCTGCGGGAAATATGGGGTTTTGAGTCCCTTTCACTGAGGAAGGTGGAGGTCTTGTCTATTCCATGGTTGGTTTTTGGAACAGTACCTGTGCTTATATCAAACTCTGGTTTGATGCATCACCCCACCTCTCCTTCCCCCTTAAGCAGGCATAAGAGTGTTTTCTAAATGTGAGACTCTGTTCTCTTTCCTAACTCAGTTCATGTGTAGCCATGTTTACAGGATCTTCCTAAGTGATATCTTATGATAAGTTTCTTTTCCTGTGTGACTTCTTTCCCTTAGAATCATCGTACCTGAATCCACTCATTTTGCTGCTACTGGTCTTATGACATTGATTTCGTGGCTGAGGGATATTCCATCGTACGTAAGTTCCACAATGTTTGGAACCATTTTTATATTTCCTGGGATATTTCAGGTGTACCCAGGTTGAGGTTCTTGTAAGCAGTGCAGCCCTCAATTTGGGGGTGGCTCTGTCTTATGGATTTTCAGTTTTCCCAAGGTATATTCCCTAGACTGGAAGTGCCCTTGGCTCTGTAGCTCTGTTGTTTACTTGTTTTAGGGAACACAATGCACTCCTCCAGTGAGGCAGTTGGCAACTTACATCCCGCCCATCAGCATGACAAGGCTCCCTGTTCTCCAGGGCCTGTCTTGCCTTTCTGGTTTTTACACATTTTGTGGATGTCCCTTTTGACCGGTGGGAAGTGACACTTCTTTGTAGTGCAGATTTGCATTGCCCGCTTGCTTGCTTGGCCAAAAAGGGCGTATGCGTTTTCTCCTGAATATATTCAGGAGAAAACGCATACGCCCTTTTTGGCCAAGTGCATCATTGTCGAAGTTGTGCCCCTCTTCCTGTGCTTTACAGGCGATTCCAACGTACCTCTTGAAATCTGTTTCCTGCTATTCTGCCTCGCATTCAAGTCCGCCTCGTTGCCTTCCCTCAACAGATTTTTGGACGATAGTTGGCCTTGATTACTCTGCCAGTTTGTGAATTGCTGTGCCCCTGAGCTCCATTTTTCAACTCGTTTTTTGTGAGCTGAACGCAAGTCCAAACATTTGGTTCAGGACCTATACTGGTTCCCGGTGGGTGGCTGAGACTTTGGTGAATTCTTCTTCCTGCCGGGAAATTAGAGTGACATGTGCCCATCCAAATGCCTAACAGCTACTCTCTCATTGGTTCTCCCTCTTCCCTTTCCTCCTCTGCCAAATGGGCAACCTGTGTGAACCAGGAGCTTAAAGGGGCTGTCTCTCCAAGTTGGGAGATTGATAGTAAAGCTGTTGGAAAGTCAAACCGGAGCACCAGGAGAGGGACTCTTCGTTGAGTTTTAGAAACCTTTCGTATTCACAGTGTGTCCATTCTCTAGGTTTCCCGTACATGTTATAGCTGTAGTAATATTCCCTTCAACCTGGAGAGGTGGGACCCATGGAATGGTTGCCATGCATTATTGCTTTAAAGGGTCTGCATTTGCTCACCCAATCTCACCAATCCTCTCAGTCCCAAGTGTCCAGCCTCATGCCACATCCAGCTGTCATCGTAGATAGGGTCATTCCAGGTTGCATCAGAGACCCTGAAGGAATTGTAAAGAATTTCCCTGTTTCTTTGTTCTGTTTTTGAAATTCCTTTTTAGAGTGGGTTTGAGCTGATTCTCGCTGCCATGTTTATGCCAGTCTAGACACACCTGATTCCCTTACGGAGACATATCAATACATAGGTTTTAAGATTCTTACTAGTCAGATCTATTCCTCTGCGGGAAATATGGGGTTTTGAGTCCCTTTCACTGAGGAAGGTGTAGGTCTTGTCTATTCTATAGTTGGTTTTTGGAACAGTACCTGTGCTTATATCAAACTCTGGTTTGATGCATCACCCCACCTCTCCTTCCCCCTTCAGCAGGCATAAGAGTGTTTTCTAAATGTGAGACTCTGTTCTCTTTCCTAACTCAGTTCATGTGTAGCCATGTTTACAGGATCTTCCTAAGTGATATCTTATGATAAGTTTCTTTTCCTGTGTGACTTCTTTCCCTTAGAATCATCGTACCTGAATCCACTCATTTTGCTGCTACTGGTCTTATGACATTGATTTCGTGGCTGAGGGATATTCCATCGTACGTAAGTTCCACAATGTTTGGAACCATTTTTATATTTCCTGGGATATTTCAGGTGTACCCAGGTTGAGGTTCTTGTAAGCAGTGCAGCCCTCAATTTGGGGGTGGCTCTGTCTTATGGATTTTCAGTTTTCCCAAGGTATATTCCCTAGACTGGAAGTGCCCTTGGCTCTGTAGCTCTGTTGTTTACTTGTTTTAGGGAACACAATGCACTCCTCCAGTGAGGCAGTTGGCAACTTACATCCCGCCCATCAGCATAACAAGGCTCCCTGTTCTCCAGGGCCTGTCTTGCCTTTCTGGTTTTTACACATTTTGTGGATGTCCCTTTTGACCGGTGGGAAGTGATACTTCTTTGTAGTGCCGATTTGCATTGCCCGCTTGCTTGCTTGGCCAAAAAGGGCGTATGCGTTTTCTCCTGAATATATTCAGGAGAAAACGCATACGCCCTTTTTGGCCAAGTGCATCATTGTCGAAGTTGTGCCCCTCTTCATGTGCTTTACAGGCGATTCTAACGTACCTCTTGAAATCTGTTTCCTGCTATTCTGCCTCGCATTCAAGTCCGCCTCGTTGCCTTCCCTCAACAGATTTTTGGACGATAGTTGGCCTTGATTACTCTGCCAGTTTGTGAATTGCTGTGCCCCTGAGCTCCATTTTTCAACTCGTTTTTTGTGAGCTGAACGCAAGTCCAAACATTTGGTTCAGGACCTATACTGGTTCCCGGTGGGTGGCTGAGACTTTGGTGAATTCTTCTTCCTGCCGGGAAATTAGAGTGACATGTGCCCATCCAAATGCCTAACAGCTACTCTCTCATTGGTTCTCCCTCTTCCCTTTCCTCCTCTGCCAAATGGGCAACCTGTGTGAACCAGGAGCTTAAAGGGGCTGTCTCTCCAAGTTGGGAGATTGATAGTAAAGCTGTTGGAAAGTCAAACCGGAGCACCAGGAGAGGGACTCTTCGTTGAGTTTTAGAAACCTTTCGTATTCACAGTGTGTCCATTCTCTAGGTTTCCCGTACATGTTATAGCTGTAGTAATATTCCCTTCAACCTGGAGAGGTGGGACCCATGGAATGGTTGCCATGCATTATTGCTTTAAAGGGTCTGCATTTGCTCACCCAATCTCACCAATCCTCTCAGTCCCAAGTGTCCAGCCTCATGCCACATCCAGCTGTCATCGTAGATAGGGTCATTCCAGGTTGCATCAGAGACCCTGAAGGAATTGTAAAGAATTTCCCTGTTTCTTTGTTCTGTTTTTGAAATTCCTTTTTAGAGTGGGTTTGAGCTGATTCTCGCTGCCATGTTTATGCCAGTCTAGACACACCTGATTCCCTTACGGAGACATATCAATACATAGGTTTTAAGATTCTTACTAGTCAGATCTATTCCTCTGCGGGAAATATGGGGTTTTGAGTCCCTTTCACTGAGGAAGGTGGAGGTCTTGTCTATTCCATAGTTGGTTTTTGGAACAGTACCTGTGCTTATATCAAACTCTGGTTTGATGCATCACCCCACCTCTCCTTCCCCCTTAAGCAGGCATAAGAGTGTTTTCTAAATGTGAGACTCTGTTCTCTTTCCTAACTCAGTTCATGTGTAGCCATGTTTACAGGATCTTCCTAAGTGATATCTTATGATAAGTTTCTTTTCCTGTGTGACTTCTTTCCCTTAGAATCATCGTACCTGAATCCACTCATTTTGCTGCTACTGGTCTTATGACATTGATTTCGTGGCTGAGGGATATTCCATCGTACGTAAGTTCCACAATGTTTGGAACCATTTTTATATTTCCTGGGATATTTCAGGTGTACCCAGGTTGAGGTTCTTGTAAGCAGTGCAGCCCTCAATTTGGGGGTGGCTCTGTCTTATGGATTTTCACTTTTCCCAAGGTATATTCCCTAGACTGGAAGTGCCCTTGGCTCTGTAGCTCTGTTGTTTACTTGTTTTAGGGAACACAATGCACTCCTCCAGTGAGGCAGTTGGCAACTTACATCCCGCCCATCAGCATAACAAGGCTCCCTGTTCTCCAGGGCCTGTCTTGCCTTTCTGGTTTTTACACATTTTGTGGATGTCCCTTTTGACCGGTGGGAAGTGACACTTCTTTGTAGTGCAGATTTGCATTGCCCGCTTGCTTGCTTGGCCAAAAAGGGCGTATGCGTTTTCTCCTGAATATATTCAGGAGAAAACGCATACGCCCTTTTTGGCCAAGTGCATCATTGTCGAAGTTGTGCCCCTCTTCCTGTGCTTTACAGGCGATTCCAACGTACCTCTTGAAATCTGTTTCCTGCTATTCTGCCTCGCATTCAAGTCCGCCTCGTTGCCTTCCCTCAACAGATTTTTGGACGATAGTTGGCCTTGATTACTCTGCCAGTTTGTGAATTGCTGTGCCCCTGAGCTCCATTTTTCAACTCGTTTTTTGTGAGCTGAACGCAAGTCCAAACATTTGGTTCAGGACCTATACTGGTTCCCGGTGGGTGGCTGAGACTTTGGTGAATTCTTCTTCCTGCCGGGAAATTAGAGTGACATGTGCCCATCCAAATGCCTAACAGCTACTCTCTCATTGGTTCTCCCTCTTCCCTTTCCTCCTCTGCCAAATGGGCAACCTGTGTGAACCAGGAGCTTAAAGGGGCTGTCTCTCCAAGTTGGGAGATTGATAGTAAAGCTGTTGGAAAGTCAAACCGGAGCACCAGGAGAGGGACTCTTCGTTGAGTTTTAGAAACCTTTCGTATTCACAGTGTGTCCATTCTCTAGGTTTCCCGTACATGTTATAGCTGTAGTAATATTCCCTTCAACCTGGAGAGGTGGGACCCATGGAATGGTTGCCATGCATTATTGCTTTAAAGGGTCTGCATTTGCTCACCCAATCTCACCAATCCTCTCAGTCCCAAGTGTCCAGCCTCATGCCACATCCAGCTGTCATCGTAGATAGGGTCATTCCAGGTTGCATCAGAGACCCTGAAGGAATTGTAAAGAATTTCCCTGTTTCTTTGTTCTGTTTTTGAAATTCCTTTTTAGAGTGGGTTTGAGCTGATTCTCGCTGCCATGTTTATGCCAGTCTAGACACACCTGATTCCCTTACGGAGACATATCAATACATAGGTTTTAAGATTCTTACTAGTCAGATCTATTCCTCTGCGGGAAATATGGGGTTTTGAGTCCCTTTCACTGAGGAAGGTGTAGGTCTTGTCTATTCTATAGTTGGTTTTTGGAACAGTACCTGTGCTTATATCAAACTCTGGTTTGATGCATCACCCCACCTCTCCTTCCCCCTTCAGCAGGCATAAGAGTGTTTTCTAAATGTGAGACTCTGTTATCTTTCCTAACTCAGTTCATGTGTAGCCATGTTTACAGGATCTTCCTAAGTGATATCTTATGATAAGTTTCTTTTCCTGTGTGACTTCTTTCCCTTAGAATCATCGTACCTGAATCCACTCATTTTGCTGCTACTGGTCTTATGACATTGATTTCGTGGCTGAGGGATATTCCATCGTACGTAAGTTCCACAATGTTTGGAACCATTTTTATATTTCCTGGGATATTTCAGGTGTACCCAGGTTGAGGTTCTTGTAAGCAGTGCAGCCCTCAATTTGGGGGTGGCTCTGTCTTATGGATTTTCAGTTTTCCCAAGGTATATTCCCTAGACTGGAAGTGCCCTTGGCTCTGTAGCTCTGTTGTTTACTTGTTTTAGGGAACACAATGCACTCCTCCAGTGAGGCAGTTGGCAACTTACATCCCGCCCATCAGCATGACAAGGCTCCCTGTTCTCCAGGGCCTGTCTTGCCTTTCTGGTTTTTACACATTTTGTGGATGTCCCTTTTGACCGTTGGGAAGTGATACTTCTTTGTAGTGCCGATTT
The DNA here is from genome assembly GCF_964341445.2 of Mesoplodon mirus. Taxonomy (NCBI): domain Eukaryota; kingdom Metazoa; phylum Chordata; class Mammalia; order Artiodactyla; family Ziphiidae; genus Mesoplodon; species Mesoplodon mirus. The sequence continues at coordinate 118,595,886 of NC_138984.1, forward strand.
GCATTGCCCGCTTGCTTGCTTGGCCAAAAAGGGCGTATGCGTTTTCTCCTGAATATATTCAGGAGAAAACGCATACGCCCTTTTTGGCCAAGTGCATCATTGTCGAAGTTGTGCCCCTCTTCATGTGCTTTACAGGCGATTCTAACGTACCTCTTGAAATCTGTTTCCTGCTATTCTGCCTCGCATTCAAGTCCGCCTCGTTGCCTTCCCTCAACAGATTTTTGGACGATAGTTGGCCTTGATTACTCTGCCAGTTTGTGAATTGCTGTGCCCCTGAGCTCCATTTTTCAACTCGTTTTTTGTGAGCTGAACGCAAGTCCAAACATTTGGTTCAGGACCTATACTGGTTCCCGGTGGGTGGCTGAGACTTTGGTGAATTCTTCTTCCTGCCGGGAAATTAGAGTGACATGTGCCCATCCAAATGCCTAACAGCTACTCTCTCATTGGTTCTCCCTCTTCCCTTTCCTCCTCTGCCAAATGGGCAACCTGTGTGAACCAGGAGCTTAAAGGGGCTGTCTCTCCAAGTTGGGAGATTGATAGTAAAGCTGTTGGAAAGTCAAACCGGAGCACCAGGAGAGGGACTCTTCGTTGAGTTTTAGAAACCTTTCGTATTCACAGTGTGTCCATTCTCTAGGTTTCCCGTACATGTTATAGCTGTAGTAATATTCCCTTCAACCTGGAGAGGTGGGACCCATGGAATGGTTGCCATGCATTATTGCTTTAAAGGGTCTGCATTTGCTCACCCAATCTCACCAATCCTCTCAGTCCCAAGTGTCCAGCCTCATGCCACATCCAGCTGTCATCGTAGATAGGGTCATTCCAGGTTGCATCAGAGACCCTGAAGGAATTGTAAAGAATTTCCCTGTTTCTTTGTTCTGTTTTTGAAATTCCTTTTTAGAGTGGGTTTGAGCTGATTCTCGCTGCCATGTTTATGCCAGTCTAGACACACCTGATTCCCTTACGGAGACATATCAATACATAGGTTTTAAGATTCTTACTAGTCAGATCTATTCCTCTGCGGGAAATATGGGGTTTTGAGTCCCTTTCACTGAGGAAGGTGGAGGTCTTGTCTATTCCATAGTTGGTTTTTGGAACAGTACCTGTGCTTATATCAAACTCTGGTTTGATGCATCACCCCACCTCTCCTTCCCCCTTAAGCAGGCATAAGAGTGTTTTCTAAATGTGAGACTCTGTTCTCTTTCCTAACTCAGTTCATGTGTAGCCATGTTTACAGGATCTTCCTAAGTGATATCTTATGATAAGTTTCTTTTCCTGTGTGACTTCTTTCCCTTAGAATCATCGTACCTGAATCCACTCATTTTGCTGCTACTGGTCTTATGACATTGATTTCGTGGCTGAGGGATATTCCATCGTACGTAAGTTCCACAATGTTTGGAACCATTTTTATATTTCCTGGGATATTTCAGGTGTACCCAGGTTGAGGTTCTTGTAAGCAGTGCAGCCCTCAATTTGGGGGTGGCTCTGTCTTATGGATTTTCACTTTTCCCAAGGTATATTCCCTAGACTGGAAGTGCCCTTGGCTCTGTAGCTCTGTTGTTTACTTGTTTTAGGGAACACAATGCACTCCTCCAGTGAGGCAGTTGGCAACTTACATCCCGCCCATCAGCATAACAAGGCTCCCTGTTCTCCAGGGCCTGTCTTGCCTTTCTGGTTTTTACACATTTTGTGGATGTCCCTTTTGACCGGTGGGAAGTGATACTTCTTTGTAGTGCAGATTTGCATTGCCCGCTTGCTTGCTTGGCCAAAAAGGGCGTATGCGTTTTCTCCTGAATATATTCAGGAGAAAACGCATACGCCCTTTTTGGCCAAGTGCATCATTGTCGAAGTTGTGCCCCTCTTCCTGTGCTTTACAGGCGATTCCAACGTACCTCTTGAAATCTGTTTCCTGCTATTCTGCCTCGCATTCAAGTCCGCCTCGTTGCCTTCCCTCAACAGATTTTTGGACGATAGTTGGCCTTGATTACTCTGCCAGTTTGTGAATTGCTGTGCCCCTGAGCTCCATTTTTCAACTCGTTTTTTGTGAGCTGAACGCAAGTCCAAACATTTGGTTCAGGACCTATACTGGTTCCCGGTGGGTGGCTGAGACTTTGGTGAATTCTTCTTCCTGCCGGGAAATTAGAGTGACATGTGCCCATCCAAATGCCTAACAGCTACTCTCTCATTGGTTCTCCCTCTTCCCTTTCCTCCTCTGCCAAATGGGCAACCTGTGTGAACCAGGAGCTTAAAGGGGCTGTCTCTCCAAGTTGGGAGATTGATAGTAAAGCTGTTGGAAAGTCAAACCGGAGCACCAGGAGAGGGACTCTTCGTTGAGTTTTAGAAACCTTTCGTATTCACAGTGTGTCCATTCTCTAGGTTTCCCGTACATGTTATAGCTGTAGTAATATTCCCTTCAACCTGGAGAGGTGGGACCCATGGAATGGTTGCCATGCATTATTGCTTTAAAGGGTCTGCATTTGCTCACCCAATCTCACCAATCCTCTCAGTCCCAAGTGTCCAGCCTCATGCCACATCCAGCTGTCATCGTAGATAGGGTCATTCCAGGTTGCATCAGAGACCCTGAAGGAATTGTAAAGAATTTCCCTGTTTCTTTGTTCTGTTTTTGAAATTCCTTTTTAGAGTGGGTTTGAGCTGATTCTCGCTGCCATGTTTATGCCAGTCTAGACACACCTGATTCCCTTACGGAGACATATCAATACACAGGTTTTAAGATTCTTACTAGTCAGATCTATTCCTCTGCGGGAAATATGGGGTTTTGAGTCCCTTTCACTGAGGAAGGTGTAGGTCTTGTCTATTCCATAGTTGGTTTTTGGAACAGTACCTGTGCTTATATCAAACTCTGGTTTGATGCATCACCCCACCTCTCCTTCCCCCTTAAGCAGGCATAAGAGTGTTTTCTAAATGTGAGACTCTGTTCTCTTTCCTAACTCAGTTCATGTGTAGCCATGTTTACAGGATCTTCCTAAGTGATATCTTATGATAAGTTTCTTTTCCTGTGTGACTTCTTTCCCTTAGAATCATCGTACCTGAATCCACTCATTTTGCTGCTACTGGTCTTATGACATTGATTTCGTGGCTGAGGGATATTCCATCGTACGTAAGTTCCACAATGTTTGGAACCATTTTTATATTTCCTGGGATATTTCAGGTGTACCCAGGTTGAGGTTCTTGTAAGCAGTGCAGCCCTCAATTTGGGGGTGGCTCTGTCTTATGGATTTTCAGTTTTCCCAAGGTATATTCCCTAGACTGGAAGTGCCCTTGGCTCTGTAGCTCTGTTGTTTACTTGTTTTAGGGAACGCAATGCACTCCTCCAGTGAGGCAGTTGGCAACTTACATCCCGCCCATCAGCATGACAAGGCTCCCTGTTCTCCAGGGCCTGTCTTGCCTTTCTGGTTTTTACACATTTTGTGGATGTCCCTTTTGACCGGTGGGAAGTGATACTTCTTTGTAGTGCAGATTTGCATTGCCCGCTTGCTTGCTTGGCCAAAAAGGGCGTATGCGTTTTCTCCTGAATATATTCAGGAGAAAACGCATACGCCCTTTTTGGCCAAGTGCATCATTGTCGAAGTTGTGCCCCTCTTCCTGTGCTTTACAGGCGATTCCAGCGTACCTCTTGAAATCTGTTTCCTGCTATTCTGCCTCGCATTCAAGTCCGCCTCGTTGCCTTCCCTCAACAGATTTTTGGACGATAGTTGGCCTTGATTACTCTGCCAGTTTGTGAATTGCTGTGCCCCTGAGCTCCATTTTTCAACTCGTTTTTTGTGAGCTGAACGCAAGTCCAAACATTTGGTTCAGGACCTATACTGGTTCCCGGTGGGTGGCTGAGACTTTGGTGAATTCTTCTTCCTGCCGGGAAATTAGAGTGACATGTGCCCATCCAAATGCCTAACAGCTACTCTCTCATTGGTTCTCCCTCTTCCCTTTCCTCCTCTGCCAAATGGGCAACCTGTGTGAACCAGGAGCTTAAAGGGGCTGTCTCTCCAAGTTGGGAGATTGATAGTAAAGCTGTTGGAAAGTCAAACCGGAGCACCAGGAGAGGGACTCTTCGTTGAGTTTTAGAAACCTTTCGTATTCACAGTGTGTCCATTCTCTAGGTTTCCCGTACATGTTATAGCTGTAGTAATATTCCCTTCAACCTGGAGAGGTGGGACCCATGGAATGGTTGCCATGCATTATTGCTTTAAAGGGTCTGCATTTGCTCACCCAATCTCACCAATCCTCTCAGTCCCAAGTGTCCAGCCTCATGCCGCATCCAGCTGTCATCGTAGATAGGGTCATTCCAGGTTGCATCAGAGACCCTGAAGGAATTGTAAAGAATTTCCCTGTTTCTTTGTTCTGTTTTTGAAATTCCTTTTTAGAGTGGGTTTGAGCTGATTCTCGCTGCCATGTTTATGCCAGTCTAGACACGCCTGATTCCCTTACGGAGACATATCAATACATAGGTTTTAAGATTCTTACTAGTCAGATCTATTCCTCTGCGGGAAATATGGGGTTTTGAGTCCCTTTCACTGAGGAAGGCGTAGGTCTTGTCTATTCCATAGTTGGTTTTTGGAACAGTACCTGTGCTTATATCAAACTCTGGTTTGATGCATCACCCCACCTCTCCTTCCCCCTTAAGCAGGCATAAGAGTGTTTTCTAAATGTGAGACTCTGTTCTCTTTCCTAACTCAGTTCATGTGTAGCCATGTTTACAGGATCTTCCTAAGTGATATCTTATGATAAGTTTCTTTTCCTGTGTGACTTCTTTCCCTTAGAATCATCGTACCTGAATCCACTCATTTTGCTGCTACTGGTCTTATGACATTGATTTCGTGGCTGAGGGATATTCCATCGTACGTAAGTTCCACAATGTTTGGAACCATTTTTATATTTCCTGGGATATTTCAGGTGTACCCAGGTTGAGGTTCTTGTAAGCAGTGCAGCCCTCAATTTGGGGGTGGCTCTGTCTTATGGATTTTCAGTTTTCCCAAGGTATATTCCCTAGACTGGAAGTGCCCTTGGCTCTGTAGCTCTGTTGTTTACTTGTTTTAGGGAACACAATGCACTCCTCCAGTGAGGCAGTTGGCAACTTACATCCCGCCCATCAGCATGACAAGGCTCCCTGTTCTCCAGGGCCTGTCTTGCCTTTCTGCTTTTTACACATTTTGTGGATGTCCCTTTTGACCGGTGGGAAGTGATACTTCTTTGTAGTGCAGATTTGCATTGCCCGCTTGCTTGCTTGGCCAAAAAGGGCGTATGCGTTTTCTCCTGAATATATTCAGGAGAAAACGCATACGCCCTTTTTGGCCAAGTGCATCATTGTCGAAGTTGTGCCCCTCTTCCTGTGCTTTACAGGCGATTCCAACGTACCTCTTGAAATCTGTTTCCTGCTATTCTGCCTCGCATTCAAGTCCGCCTCGTTGCCTTCCCTCAACAGATTTTTGGACGATAGTTGGCCTTGATTACTCTGCCAGTTTGTGAATTGCTGTGCCCCTGAGCTCCATTTTTCAACTCGTTTTTTGTGAGCTGAACGCAAGTCCAAACATTTGGTTCAGGACCTATACTGGTTCCCGGTGGGTGGCTGAGACTTTGGTGAATTCTTCTTCCTGCCGGGAAATTAGAGTGACATGTGCCCATCCAAATGCCTAACAGCTACTCTCTCATTGGTTCTCCCTCTTCCCTTTCCTCCTCTGCCAAATGGGCAACCTGTGTGAACCAGGAGCTTAAAGGGGCTGTCTCTCCAAGTTGGGAGATTGATAGTAAAGCTGTTGGAAAGTCAAACCGGAGCACCAGGAGAGGGACTCTTCGTTGAGTTTTAGAAACCTTTCGTATTCACAGTGTGTCCATTCTCTAGGTTTCCCGTACATGTTATAGCTGTAGTAATATTCCCTTCAACCTGGAGACGTGGGACCCATGGAATGGTTGCCATGCATTATTGCTTTAAAGGGTCTGCATTTGCTCACCCAATCTCACCAATCCTCTCAGTCCCAAGTGTCCAGCCTCATGCCACATCCAGCTGTCATCGTAGATAGGGTCATTCCAGGTTGCATCAGAGACCCTGAAGGAATTGTGAAGAATTTCCCTGTTTCTTTGTTCTGTTTTTGAAATTCCTTTTTAGAGTGGGTTTGAGCTGATTCTCGCTGCCATGTTTATGCCAGTCTAGACACACCTGATTCCCTTACGGAGACATATCAATACATAGGTTTTAAGATTCTTACTAGTCAGATCTATTCCTCTGCGGGAAATATGGGGTTTTGAGTCCCTTTCACTGAGGAAGGTGTAGGTCTTGTCTATTCCATAGTTGGTTTTTGGAACAGTACCTGTGCTTATATCAAACTCTGGTTTGATGCATCACCCCACCTCTCCTTCCCCCTTAAGCAGGCATAAGAGTGTTTTCTAAATGTGAGACTCTGTTCTCTTGCCTAACTCAGTTCATGTGTAGCCATGTTTACAGGATCTTCCTAAGTGATATCTTATGATAAGTTTCTTTTCCTGTGTGACTTCTTTCCCTTAGAATCATCGTACCTGAATCCACTCATTTTGCTGCTACTGGTCTTATGACATTGATTTCGTGGCTGAGGGATATTCCATCGTACGTAAGTTCCACAATGTTTGGAACCATTTTTATATTTCCTGGGATATTTCAGGTGTACCCAGGTTGAGGTTCTTGTAAGCAGTGCAGCCCTCAATTTGGGGGTGGCTCTGTCTTATGGATTTTCAGTTTTCCCAAGGTATATTCCCTAGACTGGAAGTGCCCTTGGCTCTGTAGCTCTGTTGTTTACTTGTTTTAGGGAACACAATGCACTCCTCCAGTGAGGCAGTTGGCAACTTACATCCCGCCCATCAGCATGACAAGGCTCCCTGTTCTCCAGGGCCTGTCTTGCCTTTCTGGTTTTTACACATTTTGTGGATGTCCCTTTTGACCGGTGGGAAGTGATACTTCTTTGTAGTGCAGATTTGCATTGCCCGCTTGCTTGCTTGGCCAAAAAGGGCGTATGCGTTTTCTCCTGAATATATTCAGGAGAAAACGCATACGCCCTTTTTGGCCAAGTGCATCATTGTCGAAGTTGTGCCCCTCTTCCTGTGCTTTACAGGCGATTCCAACGTACCTCTTGAAATCTGTTTCCTGCTATTCTGCCTCGCATTCAAGTCCGCCTCGTTGCCTTCCCTCAACAGATTTTTGGACGATAGTTGGCCTTGATTACTCTGCCAGTTTGTGAATTGCTGTGCCCCTGAGCTCCATTTTTCAACTCGTTTTTTGTGAGCTGAACGCAAGTCCAAACATTTGGTTCAGGACCTATACTGGTTCCCGGTGGGTGGCTGAGACTTTGGTGAATTCTTCTTCCTGCCGGGAAATTAGAGTGACATGTGCCCATCCAAATGCCTAACAGCTACTCTCTCATTGGTTCTCCCTCTTCCCTTTCCTCCTCTGCCAAATGGGCAACCTGTGTGAACCAGGAGCTTAAAGGGGCTGTCTCTCCAAGTTGGGAGATTGATAGTAAAGCTGTTGGAAAGTCAAACCGGAGCACCAGGAGAGGGACTCTTCGTTGAGTTTTAGAAACCTTTCGTATTCACAGTGTGTCCATTCTCTAGGTTTCCCGTACATGTTATAGCTGTAGTAATATTCCCTTCAACCTGGAGAGGTGGGACCCATGGAATGGTTGCCATGCATTATTGCTTTAAAGGGTCTGCATTTGCTCACCCAATCTCACCAATCCTCTCAGTCCCAAGTGTCCAGCCTCATGCCACATCCAGCTGTCATCGTAGATAGGGTCATTCCAGGTTGCATCAGAGACCCTGAAGGAATTGTAAAGAATTTCCCTGTTTCTTTGTTCTGTTTTTGAAATTCCTTTTTAGAGTGGGTTTGAGCTGATTCTCGCTGCCATGTTTATGCCAGTCTAGACACGCCTGATTCCCTTACGGAGACATATCAATACATAGGTTTTAAGATTCTTACTAGTCAGATCTATTCCTCTGCGGGAAATATGGGGTTTTGAGTCCCTTTCACTGAGGAAGGCGTAGGTCTTGTCTATTCCATAGTTGGTTTTTGGAACAGTACCTGTGCTTATATCAAACTCTGGTTTGATGCATCACCCCACCTCTCCTTCCCCCTTAAGCAGGCATAAGAGTGTTTTCTAAATGTGAGACTCTGTTCTCTTTCCTAACTCAGTTCATGTGTAGCCATGTTTACAGGATCTTCCTAAGTGATATCTTATGATAAGTTTCTTTTCCTGTGTGACTTCTTTCCCTTAGAATCATCGTACCTGAATCCACTCATTTTGCTGCTACTGGTCTTATGACATTGATTTCGTGGCTGAGGGATATTCCATCGTACGTAAGTTCCACAATGTTTGGAACCATTTTTATATTTCCTGGGATATTTCAGGTGTACCCAGGTTGAGGTTCTTGTAAGCAGTGCAGCCCTCAATTTGGGGGTGGCTCTGTCTTATGGATTTTCAGTTTTCCCAAGGTATATTCCCTAGACTGGAAGTGCCCTTGGCTCTGTAGCTCTGTTGTTTACTTGTTTTAGGGAACACAATGCACTCCTCCAGTGAGGCAGTTGGCAACTTACATCCCGCCCATCAGCATAACAAGGCTCCCTGTTCTCCAGGGCCTGTCTTGCCTTTCTGGTTTTTACACATTTTGTGGATGTCCCTTTTGACCGGTGGGAAGTGATACTTCTTTGTAGTGCAGATTTGCATTGCCCGCTTGCTTGCTTGGCCAAAAAGGGCGTATGCGTTTTCTCCTGAATATATTCAGGAGAAAACGCATACGCCCTTTTTGGCCAAGTGCATCATTGTCGAAGTTGTGCCCCTCTTCCTGTGCTTTACAGGCGATTCTAACGTACCTCTTGAAATATGTTTCCTGCTATTCTGCCTCGCATTCAAGTCCGCCTCGTTGCCTTCCCTCAACAGATTTTTGGACGATAGTTGGCCTTGATTACTCTGCCAGTTTGTGAATTGCTGTGCCCCTGAGCTCCATTTTTCAACTCGTTTTTTGTGAGCTGAACGCAAGTCCAAACATTTGGTTCAGGACCTATACTGGTTCCCGGTGGGTGGCTGAGACTTTGGTGAATTCTTCTTCCTGCCGGGAAATTAGAGTGACATGTGCCCATCCAAATGCCTAACAGCTACTCTCTCATTGGTTCTCCCTCTTCCCTTTCCTCCTCTGCCAAATGGGCAACCTGTGTGAACCAGGAGCTTAAAGGGGCTGTCTCTCGAAGTTGGGAGATTGATAGTAAAGCTGTTGGAAAGTCAAACCGGAGCACCAGGAGAGGGACTCTTCGTTGAGTTTTAGAAACCTTTCGTATTCACAGTGTGTCCATTCTCTAGGTTTCCCGTACATGTTATAGCTGTAGTAATATTCCCTTCAACCTGGAGAGGTGGGACCCATGGAATGGTTGCCATGCATTATTGCTTTAAAGGGTCTGCATTTGCTCACCCAATCTCACCAATCCTCTCAGTCCCAAGTGTCCAGCCTCATGCCACATCCAGCTGTCATCGTAGATAGGGTCATTCCAGGTTGCATCAGAGACCCTGAAGGAATTGTAAAGAATTTCCCTGTTTCTTTGTTCTGTTTTTGAAATTCCTTTTTAGAGTGGGTTTGAGCTGATTCTCGCTGCCATGTTTATGCCAGTCTAGACACACTTGATTCCCTTACGGAGACATATCAATACATAGGTTTTAAGATTCTTACTAGTCAGATCTATTCCTCTGCGGGAAATATGGGGTTTTGAGTCCCTTTCACTGAGGAAGGTGTAGGTCTTGTCTATTCCATAGTTGGTTTTTGGAACAGTACCTGTGCTTATATCAAACTCTGGTTTGATGCATCACCCCACCTCTCCTTCCCCCTTAAGCAGGCATAAGAGTGTTTTCTAAATGTGAGACTCTGTTCTCTTGCCTAACTCAGTTCATGTGTAGCCATGTTTACAGGATCTTCCTAAGTGATATCTTATGATAAGTTTCTTTTCCTGTGTGACTTCTTTCCCTTAGAATCATCGTACCTGAATCCACTCATTTTGCTGCTACTGGTCTTATGACATTGATTTCGTGGCTGAGGGATATTCCATCGTACGTAAGTTCCACAATGTTTGGAACCATTTTTATATTTCCTGGGATATTTCAGGTGTACCCAGGTTGAGGTTCTTGTAAGCAGTGCAGCCCTCAATTTGGGGGTGGCTCTGTCTTATGGATTTTCAGTTTTCCCAAGGTATATTCCCTAGACTGGAAGTGCCCTTGGCTCTGTAGCTCTGTTGTTTACTTGTTTTAGGGAACACAATGCACTCCTCCAGTGAGGCAGTTGGCAACTTACATCCCGCCCATCAGCATGACAAGGCTCCCTGTTCTCCAGGGCCTGTCTTGCCTTTCTGGTTTTTACACATTTTGTGGATGTCCCTTTTGACCGGTGGGAAGTGATACTTCTTTGTAGTGCAGATTTGCATTGCCCGCTTGCTTGCTTGGCCAAAAAGGGCGTATGCGTTTTCTCCTGAATATATTCAGGAGAAAACGCATACGCCCTTTTTGGCCAAGTGCATCATTGTCGAAGTTGTGCCCCTCTTCCTGTGCTTTACAGGCGATTCCAACGTACCTCTTGAAATCTGTTTCCTGCTATTCTGCCTCGCATTCAAGTCCGCCTCGTTGCCTTCCCTCAACAGATTTTTGGACGATAGTTGGCCTTGATTACTCTGCCAGTTTGTGAATTGCTGTGCCCCTGAGCTCCATTTTTCAACTCGTTTTTTGTGAGCTGAACGCAAGTCCAAACATTTGGTTCAGGACCTATACTGGTTCCCGGTGGGTGGCTGAGACTTTGGTGAATTCTTCTTCCTGCCGGGAAATTAGAGTGACATGTGCCCATCCAAATGCCTAACAGCTACTCTCTCATTGGTTCTCCCTCTTCCCTTTCCTCCTCTGCCAAATGGGCAACCTGTGTGAACCAGGAGCTTAAAGGGGCTGTCTCTCCAAGTTGGGAGATTGATAGTAAAGCTGTTGGAAAGTCAAACCGGAGCACCAGGAGAGGGACTCTTCGTTGAGTTTTAGAAACCTTTCGTATTCACAGTGTGTCCATTCTCTAGGTTTCCCGTACATGTTATAGCTGTAGTAATATTCCCTTCAACCTGGAGAGGTGGGACCCATGGAATGGTTGCCATGCATTATTGCTTTAAAGGGTCTGCATTTGCTCACCCAATCTCACCAATCCTCTCAGTCCCAAGTGTCCAGCCTCATGCCACATCCAGCTGTCATCGTAGATAGGGTCATTCCAGGTTGCATCAGAGACCCTGAAGGAATTGTAAAGAATTTCCCTGTTTCTTTGTTCTGTTTTTGAAATTCCTTTTTAGAGTGGGTTTGAGCTGATTCTCGCTGCCATGTTTATGCCAGTCTAGACACGCCTGATTCCCTTACGGAGACATATCAATACATAGGTTTTAAGATTCTTACTAGTCAGATCTATTCCTCTGCGGGAAATATGGGGTTTTGAGTCCCTTTCACTGAGGAAGGCGTAGGTCTTGTCTATTCCATAGTTGGTTTTTGGAACAGTACCTGTGCTTATATCAAACTCTGGTTTGATGCATCACCCCACCTCTCCTTCCCCCTTAAGCAGGCATAAGAGTGTTTTCTAAATGTGAGACTCTGTTCTCTTGCCTAACTCAGTTCATGTGTAGCCATGTTTACAGGATCTTCCTAAGTGATATCTTATGATAAGTTTCTTTTCCTGTGTGACTTCTTTCCCTTAGAATCATCGTACCTGAATCCACTCATTTTGCTGCTACTGGTCTTATGACATTGATTTCGTGGCTGAGGGATATTCCATCGTACGTAAGTTCCACAATGTTTGGAACCATTTTTATATTTCCTGGGATATTTCAGGTGTACCCAGGTTGAGGTTCTTGTAAGCAGTGCAGCCCTCAATTTGGGGGTGGCTCTGTCTTATGGATTTTCAGTTTTCCCAAGGTATATTCCCTAGACTGGAAGTGCCCTTGGCTCTGTAGCTCTGTTGTTTACTTGTTTTAGGGAACACAATGCACTCCTCCAGTGAGGCAGTTGGCAACTTACATCCCGCCCATCAGCATAACAAGGCTCCCTGTTCTCCAGGGCCTGTCTTGCCTTTCTGGTTTTTACACATTTTGTGGATGTCCCTTTTGACCGGTGGGAAGTGATACTTCTTTGTAGTGCAGATTTGCATTGCCCGCTTGCTTGCTTGGCCAAAAAGGGCGTATGCGTTTTCTCCTGAATATATTCAGGAGAAAACGCATACGCCCTTTTTGGCCAAGTGCATCATTGTCGAAGTTGTGCCCCTCTTCCTGTGCTTTACAGGCGATTCTAACGTACCTCTTGAAATCTGTTTCCTGCTATTCTGCCTCGCATTCAAGTCCGCCTCGTTGCCTTCCCTCAACAGATTTTTGGACGATAGTTGGCCTTGATTACTCTGCCAGTTTGTGAATTGCTGTGCCCCTGAGCTCCATTTTTCAACTCGTTTTTTGTGAGCTGAACGCAAGTCCAAACATTTGGTTCAGGACCTATACTGGTTCCCGGTGGGTGGCTGAGACTTTGGTGAATTCTTCTTCCTGCCGGGAAATTAGAGTGACATGTGCCCATCCAAATGCCTAACAGCTACTCTCTCATTGGTTCTCCCTCTTCCCTTTCCTCCTCTGCCAAATGGGCAACCTGTGTGAACCAGGAGCTTAAAGGGGCTGTCTCTCCAAGTTGGGAGATTGATAGTAAAGCTGTTGGAAAGTCAAACCGGAGCACCAGGAGAGGGACTCTTCGTTGAGTTTTAGAAACCTTTCGTATTCACAGTGTGTCCATTCTCTAGGTTTCCCGTACATGTTATAGCTGTAGTAATATTCCCTTCAACCTGGAGAGGTGGGACCCATGGAATGGTTGCCATGCATTATTGCTTTAAAGGGTCTGCATTTGCTCACCCAATCTCACCAATCCTCTCAGTCCCAAGTGTCCAGCCTCATGCCACATCCAGCTGTCATCGTAGATAGGGTCATTCCAGGTTGCATCAGAGACCCTGAAGGAATTGTAAAGAATTTCCCTGTTTCTTTGTTCTGTTTTTGAAATTCCTTTTTAGAGTGGGTTTGAGCTGATTCTCGCTGCCATGTTTATGCCAGTCTAGACACACTTGATTCCCTTACGGAGACATATCAATACATAGGTTTTAAGATTCTTACTAGTCAGATCTATTCCTCTGCGGGAAATATGGGGTTTTGAGTCCCTTTCACTGAGGAAGGTGGAGGTCTTGTCTATTCCATAGTTGGTTTTTGGAACAGTACCTGTGCTTATATCAAACTCTGGTTTGATGCATCACCCCACCTCTCCTTCCCCCTTAAGCAGGCATAAGAGTGTTTTCTAAATGTGAGACTCTGTTCTCTTGCCTAACTCAGTTCATGTGTAGCCATGTTTACAGGATCTTCCTAAGTGATATCTTATGATAAGTTTCTTTTCCTGTGTGACTTCTTTCCCTTAGAATCATCGTACCTGAATCCACTCATTTTGCTGCTACTGGTCTTATGACATTGATTTCGTGGCTGAGGGATATTCCATCGTACGTAAGTTCCACAATGTTTGGAACCATTTTTATATTTCCTGGGATATTTCAGGTGTACCCAGGTTGAGGTTCTTGTAAGCAGTGCAGCCCTCAATTTGGGGGTGGCTCTGTCTTATGGATTTTCAGTTTTCCCAAGGTATATTCCCTAGACTGGAAGTGCCCTTGGCTCTGTAGCTCTGTTGTTTACTTGTTTTAGGGAACACAATGCACTCCTCCAGTGAGGCAGTTGGCAACTTACATCCCGCCCATCAGCATGACAAGGCTCCCTGTTCTCCAGGGCCTGTCTTGACTTTCTGGTTTTTACATATTTTGTGGATGTCCCTTTTGACCGGTGGGAAGTGATACTTCTTTGTAGTGCAGATTTGCATTGCCCGCTTGCTTGCTTGGCCAAAAAGGGCGTATGCGTTTTCTCCTGAATATATTCAGGAGAAAACGCATACGCCCTTTTTGGCCAAGTGCATCATTGTCGAAGTTGTGCCCCTCTTCCTGTGCTTTACAGGCGATTCCAACGTACCTCTTGAAATCTGTTTCCTGCTATTCTGCCTCGCATTCAAGTCCGCCTCGTTGCCTTCCCTCAACAGATTTTTGGACGATAGTTGGCCTTGATTACTCTGCCAGTTTGTGAATTGCTGTGCCCCTGAGCTCCATTTTTCAACTCGTTTTTTGTGAGCTGAACGCAAGTCCAAACATTTGGTTCAGGACCTATACTGGTTCCCGGTGGGTGGCTGAGACTTTGGTGAATTCTTCTTCCTGCCGGGAAATTAGAGTGACATGTGCCCATCCAAATGCCTAACAGCTACTCTCTCATTGGTTCTCCCTCTTCCCTTTCCTCCTCTGCCAAATGGGCAACCTGTGTGAACCAGGAGCTTAAAGGGGCTGTCTCTCCAAGTTGGGAGATTGATAGTAAAGCTGTTGGAAAGTCAAACCGGAGCACCAGGAGAGGGACTCTTCGTTGAGTTTTAGAAACCTTTCGTATTCACAGTGTGTCCATTCTCTAGGTTTCCCGTACATGTTATAGCTGTAGTAATATTCCCTTCAACCTGGAGAGGTGGGACCCATGGAATGGTTGCCATGCATTATTGCTTTAAAGGGTCTGCATTTGCTCACCCAATCTCACCAATCCTCTCAGTCCCAAGTGTCCAGCCTCATGCCGCATCCAGCTGTCATCGTAGATAGGGTCATTCCAGGTTGCATCAGAGACCCTGAAGGAATTGTAAAGAATTTCCCTGTTTCTTTGTTCTGTTTTTGAAATTCCTTTTTAGAGTGGGTTTGAGCTGATTCTCGCTGCCATGTTTATGCCAGTCTAGACACGCCTGATTCCCTTACGGAGACATATCAATACATAGGTTTTAAGATTCTTACTAGTCAGATCTATTCCTCTGCGGGAAATATGGGGTTTTGAGTCCCTTTCACTGAGGAAGGTGTAGGTCTTGTCTATTCCATAGTTGGTTTTTGGAACAGTACCTGTGCTTATATCAAACTCTGGTTTGATGCATCACCCCACCTCTCCTTCCCCCTTAAGCAGGCATAAGAGTGTTTTCTAAATGTGAGACTCTGTTCTCTTGCCTAACTCAGTTCATGTGTAGCCATGTTTACAGGATCTTCCTAAGTGATATCTTATGATAAGTTTATTTTCCTGTGTGACTTCTTTCCCTTAGAATCATCGTACCTGAATCCACTCATTTTGCTGCTACTGGTCTTATGACATTGATTTCGTGGCTGAGGGATATTCCATCGTACGTAAGTTCCACAATGTTTGGAACCATTTTTATATTTCCTGGGATATTTCAGGTGTACCCAGGTTGAGGTTCTTGTAAGCAGTGCAGCCCTCAATTTGGGGGTGGCTCTGTCTTATGGATTTTCAGTTTTCCCAAGGTATATTCCCTAGACTGGAAGTGCCCTTGGCTCTGTAGCTCTGTTGTTTACTTGTTTTAGGGAACACAATGCACTCCTCCAGTGAGGCAGTTGGCAACTTACATCCCGCCCATCAGCATAACAAGGCTCCCTGTTCTCCAGGGCCTGTCTTGCCTTTCTGGTTTTTACACATTTTGTGGATGTCCCTTTTGACCGGTGGGAAGTGATACTTCTTTGTAGTGCAGATTTGCATTGCCCGCTTGCTTGCTTGGCCAAAAAGGGCGTATGCGTTTTCTCCTGAATATATTCAGGAGAAAACGCATACGCCCTTTTTGGCCAAGTGCATCATTGTCGAAGTTGTGCCCCTCTTCCTGTGCTTTACAGGCGATTCTAACGTACCTCTTGAAATCTGTTTCCTGCTATTCTGCCTCGCATTCAAGTCCGCCTCGTTGCCTTCCCTCAACAGATTTTTGGACGATAGTTGGCCTTGATTACTCTGCCAGTTTGTGAATTGCTGTGCCCCTGAGCTCCATTTTTCAACTCGTTTTTTGTGAG
Organism: Mesoplodon mirus; assembly: GCF_964341445.2. Lineage (NCBI taxonomy): Eukaryota > Metazoa > Chordata > Mammalia > Artiodactyla > Ziphiidae > Mesoplodon > Mesoplodon mirus. Next base: position 118,611,843 of record NC_138984.1, read on the forward strand.
CTGAACGCAAGTCCAAACATTTGGTTCAGGACCTATACTGGTTCCCGGTGGGTGGCTGAGACTTTGGTGAATTCTTCTTCCTGCCGGGAAATTAGAGTGACATGTGCCCATCCAAATGCCTAACAGCTACTCTCTCATTGGTTCTCCCTCTTCCCTTTCCTCCTCTGCCAAATGGGCAACCTGTGTGAACCAGGAGCTTAAAGGGGCTGTCTCTCCAAGTTGGGAGATTGATAGTAAAGCTGTTGGAAAGTCAAACCGGAGCACCAGGAGAGGGACTCTTCGTTGAGTTTTAGAAACCTTTCGTATTCACAGTGTGTCCATTCTCTAGGTTTCCCGTACATGTTATAGCTGTAGTAATATTCCCTTCAACCTGGAGAGGTGGGACCCATGGAATGGTTGCCATGCATTATTGCTTTAAAGGGTCTGCATTTGCTCACCCAATCTCACCAATACTCTCAGTCCCAAGTGTCCAGCCTCATGCCACATCCAGCTGTCATCGTAGATAGGGTCATTCCAGGTTGCATCAGAGACCCTGAAGGAATTGTAAAGAATTTCCCTGTTTCTTTGTTCTGTTTTTGAAATTCCTTTTTAGAGTGGGTTTGAGCTGATTCTCGCTGCCATGTTTATGCCAGTCTAGACACACTTGATTCCCTTACGGAGACATATCAATACATAGGTTTTAAGATTCTTACTAGTCAGATCTATTCCTCTGCGGGAAATATGGGGTTTTGAGTCCCTTTCACTGAGGAAGGTGGAGGTCTTGTCTATTCCATAGTTGGTTTTTGGAACAGTACCTGTGCTTATATCAAACTCTGGTTTGATGCATCACCCCACCTCTCCTTCCCCCTTAAGCAGGCATAAGAGTGTTTTCTAAATGTGAGACTCTGTTCTCTTTCCTAACTCAGTTCATGTGTAGCCATGTTTACAGGATCTTCCTAAGTGATATCTTATGATAAGTTTCTTTTCCTGTGTGACTTCTTTCCCTTAGAATCATCGTACCTGAATCCACTCATTTTGCTGCTACTGGTCTTATGACATTGATTTCGTGGCTGAGGGATATTCCATCGTACGTAAGTTCCACAATGTTTGGAACCATTTTTATATTTCCTGGGATATTTCAGGTGTACCCAGGTTGAGGTTCTTGTAAGCAGTGCAGCCCTCAATTTGGGGGTGGCTCTCTCTTATGGATTTTCAGTTTTCCCAAGGTATATTCCCTAGACTGGAAGTGCCCTTGGCTCTGTAGCTCTGTTGTTTACTTGTTTTAGGGAACACAATGCACTCCTCCAGTGAGGCAGTTGGCAACTTACATCCCGCCCATCAGCATGACAAGGCTCCCTGTTCTCCAGGGCCTGTCTTGCCTTTCTGGTTTTTACACATTTTGTGGATGTCCCTTTTGACCGGTGGGAAGTGATACTTCTTTGTAGTGAAGATTTGCATTGCCCGCTTGCTTGCTTGGCCAAAAAGGGCGTATGCGTTTTCTCCTGAATATATTCAGGAGAAAACGCATACGCCCTTTTTGGCCAAGTGCATCATTGTCGAAGTTGTGCCCCTCTTCCTGTGCTTTACAGGCGATTCTAACGTACCTCTTGAAATCTGTTTCCTGCTATTCTGCCTCGCATTCAAGTCCGCCTCGTTGCCTTCCCTCAACAGATTTTTGGATGATAGTTGGCCTTGATTACTCTGCCAGTTTGTGAATTGCTGTGCCCCTGAGCTCCATTTTTCAACTCGTTTTTTGTGAGCTGAACGCAAGTCCAAACATTTGGTTCAGGACCTATACTGGTTCCCGGTGGGTGGCTGAGACTTTGGTGAATTCTTCTTCCTGCCGGGAAATTAGAGTGACATGTGCCCATCCAAATGCCTAACAGCTACTCTCTCATTGGTTCTCCCTCTTCCCTTTCCTCCTCTGCCAAATGGGCAACCTGTGTGAACCAGGAGCTTAAAGGGGCTGTCTCTCCAAGTTGGGAGATTGATAGTAAAGCTGTTGGAAAGTCAAACCGGAGCACCAGGAGAGGGACTCTTCGTTGAGTTTTAGAAACCTTTCGTATTCACAGTGTGTCCATTCTCTAGGTTTCCCGTACATGTTATAGCTGTAGTAATATTCCCTTCAACCTGGAGAGGTGGGACCCATGGAATGGTTGCCATGCATTATTGCTTTAAAGGGTCTGCATTTGCTCACCCAATCTCACCAATCCTCTCAGTCCCAAGTGTCCAGCCTCATGCCACATCCAGCTGTCATCGTAGATAGGGTCATTCCAGGTTGCATCAGAGACCCTGAAGGAATTGTAAAGAATTTCCCTGTTTCTTTGTTCTGTTTTTGAAATTCCTTTTTAGAATGGGTTTGAGCTGATTCTCGCTGCCATGTTTATGCCAGTCTAGACACACCTGATTCCCTTACGGAGACATATCAATACATAGGTTTTAAGATTCTTACTAGTCAGATCTATTCCTCTGCGGGAAATATGGGGTTTTGAGTCCCTTTCACTGAGGAAGGTGGAGGTCTTGTCTATTCCATAGTTGGGTTTTGGAACAGTACCTGTGCTTATATCAAACTCTGGTTTGATGCATCACCCCACCTCTCCTTCCCCCTTAAGCAGGCATAAGAGTGTTTTCTAAATGTGAGACTCTGTTCTCTTTCCTAACTCAGTTCATGTGTAGCCATGTTTACAGGATCTTCCTAAGTGATATCTTATGATAAGTTTCTTTTCCTGTGTGACTTCTTTCCCTTAGAATCATCGTACCTGAATCCACTCATTTTGCTGCTACTGGTCTTATGACATTGATTTCGTGGCTGAGGGATATTCCATCGTACGTAAGTTCCACAATGTTTGGAACCATTTTTATATTTCCTGGGATATTTCAGGTGTACCCAGGTTGAGGTTCTTGTAAGCAGTGCAGCCCTCAATTTGGGGGTGGCTCTGTCTTATGGATTTTCAGTTTTCCCAAGGTATATTCCCTAGACTGGAAGTGCCCTTGGCTCTGGAGCTCTGTTGTTTACTTGTTTTAGGGAACACAATGCACTCCTCCAGTGAGGCCGTTGGCAGCTTACGTCCCGCCCATCAGCATAACAAGGCTCCCTGTTCTCCAGGGCCTGTCTTGCCTTTCTGGTTTTTACACATTTTGTGGATGTCCCTTTTGACCGGTGGGAAGTGATACTTCTTTGTAGTGCAGATTTGCATTGCCCGCTTGCTTGCTTGGCCAAAAAGGGCGTATGCGTTTTCTCCTGAATATATTCAGGAGAAAACGCATACGCCCTTTTTGGCCAAGTGCATCATTGTCGAAGTTGTGCCCCTCTTCCTGTGCTTTACAGGCGATTCTAACGTACCTCTTGAAATCTGTTTCCTGCTATTCTGCCTCGCATTCAAGTCCGCCTCGTTGCCTTCCCTCAACAGATTTTTGGACGATAGTTGGCCTTGATTACTCTGCCAGTTTGTGAATTGCTGTGCCCCTGAGCTCCATTTTTCAACTCGTTTTTTGTGAGCTGAACGCAAGTCCAAACATTTGGTTCAGGACCTATACTGGTTCCCGGTGGGTGGCTGAGACTTTGGTTCATTCTTCTTCCTGCCGGGAAATTAGAGTGACATGTGCCCATCCAAATGCCTAACAGCTACTCTCTCATTGGTTCTCCCTCTTCCCTTTCCTCCTCTGCCAAATGGGCAACCTGTGTGAACCAGGAGCTTAAAGGGGCTGTCTCTCCAAGTTGGGAGATTGATAGTAAAGCTGTTGGAAAGTCAAACCGGAGCACCAGGAGAGGGACTCTTCGTTGAGTTTTAGAAACCTTTCGTATTCACAGTGTGTCCATTCTCTAGGTTTCCCGTACATGTTATAGCTGTAGTAATATTCCCTTCAACCTGGAGAGGTGGGACCCATGGAATGGTTGCCATGCATTATTGCTTTAAAGGGTCTGCATTTGCTCACCCAATCTCACCAATCCTCTCAGTCCCAAGTGTCCAGCCTCATGCCACATCCAGCTGTCATCGTAGATAGGGTCATTCCAGGTTGCATCAGAGACCCTGAAGGAATTGTAAAGAATTTCCCTGTTTCTTTGTTCTGTTTTTGAAATTCCTTTTTAGAGTGGGTTTGAGCTGATTCTCGCTGCCATGTTTATGCCAGTCTAGACACACCTGATTCCCTTACGGAGACATATCAATACATAGGTTTTAAGATTCTTACTAGTCAGATCTATTCCTCTGCGGGAAATATGGGGTTTTGAGTCCCTTTCACTGAGGAAGGTGGAGGTCTTGTCTATTCCATAGTTGGTTTTTGGAACAGTACCTGTGCTTATATCAAACTCTGGTTTGATGCATCACCCCACCTCTCCTTCCCCCTTAAGCAGGCATAAGTGTGTTTTCTAAATGTGAGACTCTGTTCTCTTTCCTAACTCAGTTCATGTGTAGCCATGTTTACAGGATCTTCCTAAGTGATATCTTATGATAAGTTTCTTTTCCTGTGTGACTTCTTTCCCTTAGAATCATCGTACCTGAATCCACTCATTTTGCTGCTACTGGTCTTATGACATTGATTTCGTGGCTGAGGGATATTCCATCGTACGTAAGTTCCACAATGTTTGGAACCATTTTTATATTTCCTGGGATATTTCAGGTGTACCCAGGTTGAGGTTCTTGTAAGCAGTGCAGCCCTCAATTTGGGGGTGGCTCTCTCTTATGGATTTTCAGTTTTCCCAAGGTATATTCCCTAGACTGGAAGTGCCCTTGGCTCTGTAGCTCTGTTGTTTACTTGTTTTAGGGAACACAATGCACTCCTCCAGTGAGGCAGTTGGCAACTTACATCCCGCCCATCAGCATGACAAGGCTCCCTGTTCTCCAGGGCCTGTCTTGCCTTTCTGGTTTTTACACATTTTGTGGATGTCCCTTTTGACCGGTGGGAAGTGATACTTCTTTGTAGTGAAGATTTGCATTGCCCGCTTGCTTGCTTGGCCAAAAAGGGCGTATGCGTTTTCTCCTGAATATATTCAGGAGAAAACGCATACGCCCTTTTTGGCCAAGTGCATCATTGTCGAAGTTGTGCCCCTCTTCCTGTGCTTTACAGGCGATTCTAACGTACCTCTTGAAATCTGTTTCCTGCTATTCTGCCTCGCATTCAAGTCCGCCTCGTTGCCTTCCCTCAACAGATTTTTGGACGATAGTTGGCCTTGATTACTCTGCCAGTTTGTGAATTGCTGTGCCCCTGAGCTCCATTTTTCAACTCGTTTTTTGTGAGCTGAACGCAAGTCCAAACATTTGGTTCAGGACCTATACTGGTTCCCGGTGGGTGGCTGAGACTTTGGTTAATTCTTCTTCCTGCCGGGAAATTAGAGTGACATGTGCCCATCCAAATGCCTAACAGCTACTCTCTCATTGGTTCTCCCTCTTCCCTTTCCTCCTCTGCCAAATGGGCAACCTGTGTGAACCAGGAGCTTAAAGGGGCTGTCTCTCCAAGTTGGGAGATTGATAGTAAAGCTGTTGGAAAGTCAAACCGGAGCACCAGGAGAGGGACTCTTCGTTGAGTTTTAGAAACCTTTCGTATTCACAGTGTGTCCATTCTCTAGGTTTCCCGTACATGTTATAGCTGTAGTAATATTCCCTTCAACCTGGAGAGGTGGGACCCATGGAATGGTTGCCATGCATTATTGCTTTAAAGGGTCTGCATTTGCTCACCCAATCTCACCAATCCTCTCAGTCCCAAGTGTCCAGCCTCATGCCACATCCAGCTGTCATCGTAGATAGGGTCATTCCAGGTTGCATCAGAGACCCTGAAGGAATTGTAAAGAATTTCCCTGTTTCTTTGTTCTGTTTTTGAAATTCCTTTTTAGAGTGGGTTTGAGCTGATTCTCGCTGCCATGTTTATGCCAGTCTAGACACACTTGATTCCCTTACGGAGACATATCAATACATAGGTTTTAAGATTCTTACTAGTCAGATCTATTCCTCTGCGGGAAATATGGGGTTTTGAGTCCCTTTCACTGAGGAAGGTGTAGGTCTTGTCTATTCCATAGTTGGGTTTTGGAACAGTACCTGTGCTTATATCAAACTCTGGTTTGATGCATCACCCCACGTCTCCTTCCCCCTTAAGCAGGCATAAGAGTGTTTTCTAAATGTGAGACTCTGTTCTCTTTCCTAACTCAGTTCATGTGTAGCCATGTTTACAGGATCTTCCTAAGTGATATCTTATGATAAGTTTATTTTCCTGTGTGACTTCTTTCCCTTAGAATCATCGTACCTGAATCCACTCATTTTGCTGCTACTGGTCTTATGACATTGATTTCGTGGCTGAGGGATATTCCATCGTACGTAAGTTCCACAATGTTTGGAACCATTTTTATATTTCCTGGGATATTTCAGGTGTACCCAGGTTGAGGTTCTTGTAAGCAGTGCAGCCCTCAATTTGGGGGTGGCTCTCTCTTATGGATTTTCAGTTTTCCCAAGGTATATTCCCTAGACTGGAAGTGCCCTTGGCTCTGTAGCTCTGTTGTTTACTTGTTTTAGGGAACACAATGCACTCCTCCAGTGAGGCAGTTGGCAACTTACATCCCGCCCATCAGCATAACAAGGCTCCCTGTTCTCCAGGGCCTGTCTTGCCTTTCTGGTTTTTACACATTTTGTGGATGTCCCTTTTGACCGGTGGGAAGTGATACTTCTTTGTAGTGCAGATTTGCATTGCCCGCTTGCTTGCTTGGCCAAAAAGGGCGTATGCGTTTTCTCCTGAATATATTCAGGAGAAAACGCATACGCCCTTTTTGGCCAAGTGCATCATTGTCGAAGTTGTGCCCCTCTTCCTGTGCTTTACAGGCGATTCTAACGTACCTCTTGAAATCTGTTTCCTGCTATTCTGCCTCGCATTCAAGTCCGCCTCGTTGCCTTCCCTCAACAGATTTTTGGACGATAGTTGGCCTTGATTACTCTGCCAGTTTGTGAATTGCTGTGCCCCTGAGCTCCATTTTTCAACTCGTTTTTTGTGAGCTGAACGCAAGTCCAAACATTTGGTTCAGGACCTATACTGGTTCCCGGTGGGTGGCTGAGACTTTGGTTCATTCTTCTTCCTGCCGGGAAATTAGAGTGACATGTGCCCATCCAAATGCCGAACAGCTACTCTCTCATTGGTTCTCCCTCTTCCCTTTCCTCCTCTGCCAAATGGGCAACCTGTGTGAACCAGGAGCTTAAAGGGGCTGTCTCTCGAAGTTGGGAGATTGATAGTAAAGCTGTTGGAAAGTCAAACCGGAGCACCAGGAGAGGGACTCTTCATTGAGTTTTAGAAACCTTTCGTATTCACAGTGTGTCCATTCTCTAGGTTTCCCGTACATGTTATAGCTGTAGTAATATTCCCTTCAACCTGGAGAGGTGGGACCCATGGAATGGTTGCCATGCATTATTGCTTTAAAGGGTCTGCATTTGCTCACCCAATCTCACCAATCCTCTCAGTCCCAAGTGTCCAGCCTCATGCCACATCCAGCTGTCATCGTAGATAGGGTCATTCCAGGTTGCATCAGAGACCCTGAAGGAATTGTAAAGAATTTCCCTGTTTCTTTGTTCTGTTTTTGAAATTCCTTTTTAGAGTGGGTTTGAGCTGATTCTCGCTGCCATGTTTATGCCAGTCTAGACACACCTGATTCCCTTACGGAGACATATCAATACATAGGTTTTAAGATTCTTACTAGTCAGATCTATTCCTCTGCGGGAAATATGGGGTTTTGAGTCCCTTTCACTGAGGAAGGTGTAGGTCTTGTCTATTCCATAGTTGGTTTTTGGAACAGTACCTGTGCTTATATCAAACTCTGGTTTGATGCATCACCCCACCTCTCCTTCCCCCTTAAGCAGGCATAAGAGTGTTTTCTAAATGTGAGACTCTGTTCTCTTTCCTAACTCAGTTCATGTGTAGCCATGTTTACAGGATCTTCCTAAGTGATATCTTATGATTAGTTTCTTTTCCTGTGTGACTTCTTTCCCTTAGAATCATCGTACCTGAATCCACTCATTTTGCTGCTACTGGTCTTATGACATTGATTTCGTGGCTGAGGGATATTCCATCGTACGTAAGTTCCACAATGTTTGGAACCATTTTTATATTTCCTGGGATATTTCAGGTGTACCCAGGTTGAGGTTCTTGTAAGCAGTGCAGCCCTCAATTTGGGGGTGGCTCTGTCTTATGGATTTTCAGTTTTCCCAAGGTATATTCCCTAGACTGGAAGTGCCCTTGGCTCTGTAGCTCTGTTGTTTACTTGTTTTAGGGAACACAATGCACTCCTCCAGTGAGGCAGTTGGCAACTTACATCCCGCCCATCAGCATGACAAGGCTCCCTGTTCTCCAGGGCCTGTCTTGCCTTTCTGGTTTTTACACATTTTGTGGATGTCCCTTTTGACCGGTGGGAAGTGATACTTCTTTGTAGTGAAGATTTGCATTGCCCGCTTGCTTGCTTGGCCAAAAAGGGCGTATGCGTTTTCTCCTGAATATATTCAGGAGAAAACGCATACGCCCTTTTTGGCCAAGTGCATCATTGTCGAAGTTGTGCCCCTCTTCCTGTGCTTTACAGGCGATTCTAACGTACCTCTTGAAATCTGTTTCCTGCTATTCTGCCTCGCATTCAAGTCCGCCTCGTTGACTTCCCTCAACAGATTTTTGGATGATAGTTGGCCTTGATTACTCTGCCAGTTTGTGAATTGCTGTGCCCCTGAGCTCCATTTTTCAACTCGTTTTTTGTGAGCTGAACGCAAGTCCAAACATTTGGTTCAGGACCTATACTGGTTCCCGGTGGGTGGCTGAGACTTTGGTTAATTCTCCTTCCTGCCGGGAAATTAGAGTGACATGTGCCCATCCAAATGCCTAACAGCTACTCTCTCATTGGTTCTCCCTCTTCCCTTTCCTCCTCTGCCAAATGGGCAACCTGTGTGAACCAGGAGCTTAAAGGGGCTGTCTCTCCAAGTTGGGAGATTGATAGTAAAGCTGTTGGAAAGTCAAACCGGAGCACCAGGAGAGGGACTCTTCGTTGAGTTTTAGAAACCTTTCGTATTCACAGTGTGTCCATTCTCTAGGTTTCCCGTACATGTTATAGCTGTAGTAATATTCCCTTCAACCTGGAGAGGTGGGACCCATGGAATGGTTGCCATGCATTATTGCTTTAAAGGGTCTGCATTTGCTCACCCAATCTCACCAATCCTCTCAGTCCCAAGTGTCCAGCCTCATGCCACATCCAGCTGTCATCGTAGATAGGGTCATTCCAGGTTGCATCAGAGACCCTGAAGGAATTGTAAAGAATTTCCCTGTTTCTTTGTTCTGTTTTTGAAATTCCTTTTTAGAGTGGGTTTGAGCTGATTCTCGCTGCCATGTTTATGCCAGTCTAGACACACCTGATTCCCTTACGGAGACATATCAATACATAGGTTTTAAGATTCTTACTAGTCAGATCTATTCCTCTGCGGGAAATATGGGGTTTTGAGTCCCTTTCACTGAGGAAGGTGTAGGTCTTGTCTATTCCATAGTTGGTTTTTGGAACAGTACCTGTGCTTATATCAAACTCTGGTTTGATGCATCACCCCACCTCTCCTTCCCCCTTAAGCAGGCATAAGAGTGTTTTCTAAATGTGAGACTCTGTTCTCTTTCCTAACTCAGTTCATGTGTAGCCATGTTTACAGGATCTTCCTAAGTGATATCTTATGATTAGTTTCTTTTCCTGTGTGACTTCTTTCCCTTAGAATCATCGTACCTGAATCCACTCATTTTGCTGCTACTGGTCTTATGACATTGATTTCGTGGCTGAGGGATATTCCATCGTACGTAAGTTCCACAATGTTTGGAACCATTTTTATATTTCCTGGGATATTTCAGGTGTACCCAGGTTGAGGTTCTTGTAAGCAGTGCAGCCCTCAATTTGGGGGTGGCTCTGTCTTATGGATTTTCAGTTTTCCCAAGGTATATTCCCTAGACTGGAAGTGCCCTTGGCTCTGTAGCTCTGTTGTTTACTTGTTTTAGGGAACACAATGCACTCCTCCAGTGAGGCAGTTGGCAACTTACATCCCGCCCATCAGCATAACAAGGCTCCCTGTTCTCCAGGGCCTGTCTTGCCTTTCTGGTTTTTACACATTTTGTGGATGTCCCTTTTGACCGGTGGGAAGTGATACTTCTTTGTAGTGAAGATTTGCATTGCCCGCTTGCTTGCTTGGCCAAAAAGGGCGTATGCGTTTTCTCCTGAATATATTCAGGAGAAAACGCATACGCCCTTTTTGGCCAAGTGCATCATTGTCGAAGTTGTGCCCCTCTTCCTGTGCTTTACAGGCGATTCTAACGTACCTCTTGAAATCTGTTTCCTGCTATTCTGCCTCGCATTCAAGTCCGCCTCGTTGACTTCCCTCAACAGATTTTTGGACGATAGTTGGCCTTGATTACTCTGCCAGTTTGTGAATTGCTGTGCCCCTGAGCTCCATTTTTCAACTCGTTTTTTGTGAGCTGAACGCAAGTCCAAACATTTGGTTCAGGACCTATACTGGTTCCCGGTGGGTGGCTGAGACTTTGGTGAATTCTTCTTCCTGCCGGGAAATTAGAGTGACATGTGCCCATCCAAATGCCTAACAGCTACTCTCTCATTGGTTCTCCCTCTTCCCTTTCCTCCTCTGCCAAATGGGCAACCTGTGTGAACCAGGAGCTTAAAGGGGCTGTCTCTCCAAGTTGGGAGATTGATAGTAAAGCTGTTGGAAAGTCAAACCGGAGCACCAGGAGAGGGACTCTTCGTTGAGTTTTAGAAACCTTTCGTATTCACAGTGTGTCCATTCTCTAGGTTTCCCGTACATGTTATAGCTGTAGTAATATTCCCTTCAACCTGGAGAGGTGGGACCCATGGAATGGTTGCCATGCATTATTGCTTTAAAGGGTCTGCATTTGCTCACCCAATCTCACCAATCCTCTCAGTCCCAAGTGTCCAGCCTCATGCCACATCCAGCTGTCATCGTAGATAGGGTCATTCCAGGTTGCATCAGAGACCCTGAAGGAATTGTAAAGAATTTCCCTGTTTCTTTGTTCTGTTTTTGAAATTCCTTTTTAGAGTGGGTTTGAGCTGATTCTCGCTGCCATGTTTATGCCAGTCTAGACACACTTGATTCCCTTACGGAGACATATCAATACATAGGTTTTAAGATTCTTACTAGTCAGATCTATTCCTCTGCGGGAAATATGGGGTTTTGAGTCCCTTTCACTGAGGAAGGTGTAGGTCTTGTCTATTCCATAGTTGGTTTTTGGAACAGTACCTGTGCTTATATCAAACTCTGGTTTGATGCATCACCCCACCTCTCCTTCCCCCTTAAGCAGGCATAAGAGTGTTTTCTAAATGTGAGACTCTGTTCTCTTTCCTAACTCAGTTCATGTGTAGCCATGTTTACAGGATCTTCCTAAGTGATATCTTATGATAAGTTTCTTTTCCTGTGTGACTTCTTTCCCTTAGAATCATCGTACCTGAATCCACTCATTTTGCTGCTACTGGTCTTATGACATTGATTTCGTGGCTGAGGGATATTCCATCGTACGTAAGTTCCACAATGTTTGGAACCATTTTTATATTTCCTGGGATATTTCAGGTGTACCCAGGTTGAGGTTCTTGTAAGCAGTGCAGCCCTCAATTTGGGGGTGGCTCTGTCTTATGGATTTTCAGTTTTCCCAAGGTATATTCCCTAGACTGGAAGTGCCCTTGGCTCTGTAGCTCTGTTGTTTACTTGTTTTAGGGAACACAATGCACTCCTCCAGTGAGGCAGTTGGCAACTTACATCCCGCCCATCAGCATAACAAGTCTCCCTGTTCTCCAGGGCCTGTCTTGCCTTTCTGGTTTTTACACATTTTGTGGATGTCCCTTTTGACCGGTGGGAAGTGATACTTCTTTGTAGTGCAGATTTGCATTGCCCGCTTGCTTGCTTGGCCAAAAAGGGCGTATGCGTTTTCTCCTGAATATCTTCAGGAGAAAACGCATACGCCCTTTTTGGCCAAGTGCATCATTGTCGAAGTTGTGCCCCTCTTCCTGTGCTTTACAGGCGATTCTAACGTACCTCTTGAAATCTGTTTCCTGCTATTCTGCCTCGCATTCAAGTCCGCCTCGTTGCCTTCCCTCAACAGATTTTTGGACGATAGTTGGCCTTGATTACTCTGCCAGTTTGTGAATTGCTGTGCCCCTGAGCTCCATTTTTCAACTCGTTTTTTGTGAGCTGAACGCAAGTCCAAACATTTGGTTCAGGACCTATACTGGTTCCCGGTGGGTGGCTGAGACTTTGGTGAATTCTCCTTCCTGCCGGGAAATTAGAGTGACATGTGCCCATCCAAATGCCTAACAGCTACTCACTCATTGGTTCTCCCTCTTCCCTTTCCTCCTCTGCCAAATGGGCAACCTGTGTGAACCAGGAGCTTAAAGGGGCTGTCTCTCCAAGTTGGGAGATTGATAGTAAAGCTGTTGGAAAGTCAAACCGGAGCACCAGGAGAGGGACTCTTCGTTGAGTTTTAGAAACCTTTCGTATTCACAGTGTGTCCATTCTCTAGGTTTCCCGTACATGTTATAGCTGTAGTAATATTCCCTTCAACCTGGAGAGGTGGGACCCATGGAATGGTTGCCATGCATTATTGCTTTAAAGGGTCTGCATTTGCTCACCCAATCTCACCAATCCTCTCAGTCCCAAGTGTCCAGCCTCATGCCACATCCAGCTGTCATCGTAGATAGGGTCATTCCAGGTTGCATCAGAGACCCTGAAGGAATTGTAAAGAATTTCCCTGTTTCTTTGTTCTGTTTTTGAAATTCCTTTTTAGAGTGGGTTTGAGCTGATTCTCGCTGCCATGTTTATGCCAGTCTAGACACACCTGATTCCCTTACGGAGACATATCAATACATAGGTTTTAAGATTCTTACTAGTCAGATCTATTCCTCTGCGGGAAATATGGGGTTTTGAGTCCCTTTCACTGAGGAAGGTGTAGGTCTTGTCTATTCCATAGTTGGTTTTTGGAACAGTACCTGTGCTTATATCAAACTCTGGTTTGATGCATCACCCCACCTCTCCTTCCCCCTTAAGCAGGCATAAGAGTGTTTTCTAAATGTGAGACTCTGTTCTCTTTCCTAACTCAGTTCATGTGTAGCCATGTTTACAGGATCTTCCTAAGTGATATCTTATGATAAGTTTATTTTCCTGTGTGACTTCTTTCCCTTAGAATCATCGTACCTGAATCCACTCATTTTGCTGCTACTGGTCTTATGACATTTATTTCGTGGCTGAGGGATATTCCATCGTACGTAAGTTCCACAATGTTTGGAACCATTTTTATATTTCCTGGGATATTTCAGGTGTACCCAGGTTGAGGTTCTTGTAAGCAGTGCAGCCCTCAATTTGGGGGTGGCTCTGTCTTATGGATTTTCAGTTTTCCCAAGGTATATTCCCTAGACTGGAAGTGCCCTTGGCTCTGTAGCTCTGTTGTTTACTTGTTTTAGGGAACACAATGCACTCCTCCAGTGAGGCAGTTGGCAACTTACATCCCGCCCATCAGCATGACAAGGCTCCCTGTTCTCCAGGGCCTGTCTTGCCTTTCTGGTTTTTACACATTTTGTGGATGTCCCTTTTGACCGGTGGGAAGTGATACTTCTTTGTAGTGAAGATTTGCATTGCCCGCTTGCTTGCTTGGCCAAAAAGGGTGTATGCGTTTTCTCCTGAATATATTCAGGAGAAAACGCATACGCCCTTTTTGGCCAAGTGCATCATTGTCGAAGTTGTGCCCCTCTTCCTGTGCTTTACAGGCGATTCTAACGTACCTCTTGAAATCTGTTTCCTGCTATTCTGCCTCGCATTCAAGTCCGCCTCGTTGCCTTCCCTCAACAGATTTTTGGACGATAGTTGGCCTTGATTACTCTGCCAGTTTGTGAATTGCTGTGCCCCTGAGCTCCATTTTTCAACTCGTTTTTTGTGAGCTGAACGCAAGTCCAAACATTTGGTTCAGGACCTATACTGGTTCCCGGTGGGTGGCTGAGACTTTGGTTAATTCTCCTTCCTGCCGGGAAATTAGAGTGACATGTGCCCATCCAAATGCCTAACAGCTACTCTCTCATTGGTTCTCCCTCTTCCCTTTCCTCCTCTGCCAAATGGGCAACCTGTGTGAACCAGGAGCTTAAAGGGGCTGTCTCTCCAAGTTGGGAGATTGATAGTAAAGCTGTTGGAAAGTCAAACCGGAGCACCAGGAGAGGGACTCTTCGTTGAGTTTTAGAAACCTTTCGTATTCACAGTGTGTCCATTCTCTAGGTTTCCCGTACATGTTATAGCTGTAGTAATATTCCCTTCAACCTGGAGAGGTGGGACCCATGGAATGGTTGCCATGCATTATTGCTTTAAAGGGTCTGCATTTGCTCACCCAATCTCACCAATCCTCTCAGTCCCAAGTGTCCAGCCTCATGCCACATCCAGCTGTCATCGTAGATAGGGTCATTCCAGGTTGCATCAGAGACCCTGAAGGAATTGTAAAGAATTTCCCTGTTTCTTTGTTCTGTTTTTGAAATTCCTTTTTAGAGTGGGTTTGAGCTGATTCTCGCTGCCATGTTTATGCCAGTCTAGACACACTTGATTCCCTTACGGAGACATATCAATACATAGGTTTTAAGATTCTTACTAGTCAGATCTATTCCTCTGCGGGAAATATGGGGTTTTGAGTCCCTTTCACTGAGGAAGGTGTAGGTCTTGTCTATTCCATAGTTGGTTTTTGGAACAGTACCTGTCCTTATATCAAACTCTGGTTTGATGCATCACCCCACCTCTCCTTCCCCCTTAAGCAGGCATAAGAGTGTTTTCTAAATGTGAGACTCTGTTCTCTTTCCTAACTCAGTTCATGTGTAGCCATGTTTACAGGATCTTCCTAAGTGATATCTTATGATAAGTTTATTTTCCTGTGTGACTTCTTTCCCTTAGAATCATCGTACCTGAATCCACTCATTTTGCTGCTACTGGTCTTATGACATTGATTTCGTGGCTGAGGGATATTCCATCGTACGTAAGTTCCACAATGTTTGGAACCATTTTTATATTTCCTGGGATATTTCAGGTGTACCCAGGTTGAGGTTCTTGTAAGCAGTGCAGCCCTCAATTTGGGGGTGGCTCTGTCTTATGGATTTTCAGTTTTCCCAAGGTATATTCCCTAGACTGGAAGTGCCCTTGGCTCTGTAGCTCTGTTGTTTACTTGTTTTAGGGAACACAATGCACTCCTCCAGTGAGGCAGTTGGCAACTTACATCCCGCCCATCAGCATAACAAGTCTCCCTGTTCTCCAGGGCCTGTCTTGCCTTTCTGGTTTTTACACATTTTGTGGATGTCCCTTTTGACCGGTGGGAAGTGATACTTCTTTGTAGTGCAGATTTGCATTGCCCGCTTGCTTGCTTGGCCAAAAAGGGCGTATGCGTTTTCTCCTGAATATCTTCAGGAGAAAACGCATACGCCCTTTTTGGCCAAGTGCATCATTGTCGAAGTTGTGCCCCTCTTCCTGTGCTTTACAGGCGATTCTAACGTACCTCTTGAAATCTGTTTCCTGCTATTCTGCCTCGCATTCAAGTCCGCCTCGTTGCCTTCCCTCAACAGATTTTTGGACGATAGTTGGCCTTGATTACTCTGCCAGTTTGTGAATTGCTGTGCCCCTGAGCTCCATTTTTCAACTCGTTTTTTGTGAGCTGAACGCAAGTCCAAACATTTGGTTCAGGACCTATACTGGTTCCCGGTGGGTGGCTGAGACTTTGGTGAATTCTCCTTCCTGCCGGGAAATTAGAGTGACATGTGCCCATCCAAATGCCTAACAGCTACTCACTCATTGGTTCTCCCTCTTCCCTTTCCTCCTCTGCCAAATGGGCAACCTGTGTGAACCAGGAGCTTAAAGGGGCTGTCTCTCCAAGTTGGGAGATTGATAGTAAAGCTGTTGGAAAGTCAAACCGGAGCACCAGGAGAGGGACTCTTCGTTGAGTTTTAGAAACCTTTCGTATTCACAGTGTGTCCATTCTCTAGGTTTCCCGTACATGTTATAGCTGTAGTAATATTCCCTTCAACCTGGAGAGGTGGGACCCATGGAATGGTTGCCATGCATTATTGCTTTAAAGGGTCTGCATTTGCTCACCCAATCTCACCAATCCTCTCAGTCCCAAGTGTCCAGCCTCATGCCACATCCAGCTGTCATCGTAGATAGGGTCATTCCAGGTTGCATCAGAGACCCTGAAGGAATTGTAAAGAATTTCCCTGTTTCTTTGTTCTGTTTTTGAAATTCCTTTTTAGAGTGGGTTTGAGCTGATTCTCGCTGCCATGTTTATGCCAGTCTAGACACACCTGATTCCCTTACGGAGACATATCAATACATAGGTTTTAAGATTCTTACTAGTCAGATCTATTCCTCTGCGGGAAATATGGGGTTTTGAGTCCCTTTCACTGAGGAAGGTGTAGGTCTTGTCTATTCCATAGTTGGTTTTTGGAACAGTACCTGTGCTTATATCAAACTCTGGTTTGATGCATCACCCCACCTCTCCTTCCCCCTTAAGCAGGCATAAGAGTGTTTTCTAAATGTGAGACTCTGTTCTCTTTCCTAACTCAGTTCATGTGTAGCCATGTTTACAGGATCTTCCTAAGTGATATCTTATGATAAGTTTATTTTCCTGTGTGACTTCTTTCCCTTAGAATCATCGTACCTGAATCCACTCATTTTGCTGCTACTGGTCTTATGACATTGATTTCGTGGCTGAGGGATATTCCATCGTACGTAAGTTCCACAATGTTTGGAACCATTTTTATATTTCCTGGGATATTTCAGGTGTACCCAGGTTGAGGTTCTTGTAAGCAGTGCAGCCCTCAATTTGGGGGTGGCTCTGTCTTATGGATTTTCAGTTTTCCCAAGGTATATTCCCTAGACTGGAAGTGCCCTTGGCTCTGTAGCTCTGTTGTTTACTTGTTTTAGGGAACACAATGCACTCCTCCAGTGAGGCAGTTGGCAACTTACATCCCGCCCATCAGCATGACAAGGCTCCCTGTTCTCCAGGGCCTGTCTTGCCTTTCTGGTTTTTACACATTTTGTGGATGTCCCTTTTGACCGGTGGGAAGTGATACTTCTTTGTAGTGAAGATTTGCATTGCCCGCTTGCTTGCTTGGCCAAAAAGGGTGTATGCGTTTTCTCCTGAATATATTCAGGAGAAAACGCATACGCCCTTTTTGGCCAAGTGCATCATTGTCGAAGTTGTGCCCCTCTTCCTGTGCTTTACAGGCGATTCTAACGTACCTCTTGAAATCTGTTTCCTGCTATTCTGCCTCGCATTCAAGTCCGCCTCGTTGCCTTCCCTCAACAGATTTTTGGACGATAGTTGGCCTTGATTACTCTGCCAGTTTGTGAATTGCTGTGCCCCTGAGCTCCATTTTTCAACTCGTTTTTTGTGAGCTGAACGCAAGTCCAAACATTTGGTTCAGGACCTATACTGGTTCCCGGTGGGTGGCTGAGACTTTGGTTAATTCTCCTTCCTGCCGGGAAATTAGAGTGACATGTGCCCATCCAAATGCCTAACAGCTACTCTCTCATTGGTTCTCCCTCTTCCCTTTCCTCCTCTGCCAAATGGGCAACCTGTGTGAACCAGGAGCTTAAAGGGGCTGTCTCTCCAAGTTGGGACATTGATAGTTAAGCTGTTGGAAAGTCAAACCGGAGCACCAGGAGAGGGACTCTTCGTTGAGTTTTAGAAACCTTTCGTATTCACAGTGTGTCCATTCTCTAGGTTTCCCGTACATGTTATAGCTGTAGTAATATTCCCTTCAACCTGGAGAGGTGGGACCCATGGAATGGTTGCCATGCATTATTGCTTTAAAGGGTCTGCATTTGCTCACCCAATCTCACCAATCCTCTCAGTCCCAAGTGTCCAGCCTCATGCCACATCCAGCTGTCATCGTAGATAGGGTCATTCCAGGTTGCATCAGAGACCCTGAAGGAATTGTAAAGAATTTCCCTGTTTCTTTGTTCTGTTTTTGAAATTCCTTTTTAGAGTGGGTTTGAGCTGATTCTCGCTGCCATGTTTATGCCAGTCTAGACACACCTGATTCCCTTACGGAGACATATCAATACATAGGTTTTAAGATTCTTACTAGTCAGATCTATTCCTCTGCGGGAAATATGGGGTTTTGAGTCCCTTTCACTGAGGAAGGTGTAGGTCTTGTCTATTCCATAGTTGGTTTTTGGAACAGTACCTGTGCTTATATCAAACTCTGGTTTGATGCATCACCCCACCTCTCCTTCCCCCTTAAGCAGGCATAAGAGTGTTTTCTAAATGTGAGACTCTGTTCTCTTTCCTAACTCAGTTCATGTGTAGCCATGTTTACAGGATCTTCCTAAGTGATATCTTATGATAAGTTTCTTTTCCTGTGTGACTTCTTTCCCTTAGAATCATCGTACCTGAATCCACTCATTTTGCTGCTACTGGTCTTATGACATTGATTTCGTGGCTGAGGGATATTCCATCGTACGTAAGTTCCACAATGTTTGGAACCATTTTTATATTTCCTGGGATATTTCAGGTGTACCCAGGTTGAGGTTCTTGTAAGCAGTGCAGCCCTCAATTTGGGGGTGGCTCTGTCTTATGGATTTTCAGTTTTCCCAAGGTATATTCCCTAGACTGGAAGTGCCCTTGGCTCTGTAGCTCTGTTGTTTACTTGTTTTAGGGAACACAATGCACTCCTCCAGTGAGGCAGTTGGCAACTTACATCCCGCCCATCAGCATAACAAGGCTCCCTGTTCTCCAGGGCCTGTCTTGCCTTTCTGGTTTTTACACATTTTGTGGATGTCCCTTTTGACCGGTGGGAAGTGATACTTCTTTGTAGTGCAGATTTGCATTGCCCGCTTGCTTGCTTGGCCAAAAAGGGCGTATGCGTTTTCTCCTGAATATCTTCAGGAGAAAACGCATACGCCCTTTTTGGCCAAGTGCATCATTGTCGAAGTTGTGCCCCTCTTCCTGTGCTTTACAGGCGATTCTAACGTACCTCTTGAAATCTGTTTCCTGCTATTCTGCCTCGCATTCAAGTCCGCCTCGTTGCCTTCCCTCAACAGATTTTTGGACGATAGTTGGCCTTGATTACTCTGCCAGTTTGTGAATTGCTGTGCCCCTGAGCTCCATTTTTCAACTCGTTTTTTGTGAGCTGAACACAAGTCCAAACATTTGGTTCAGGACCTATACTGGTTCCCGGTGGGTGGCTGAGACTTTGGTGAATTCTTCTTCCTGCCGGGAAATTAGAGTGACATGTGCCCATCCAAATGCCTAACAGCTACTCTCTCATTGGTTCTCCCTCTTCCCTTTCCTCCTCTGCCAAATGGGCAACCTGTGTGAACCAGGAGCTTAAAGGGGCTGTCTCTCCAAGTTGGGAGATTGATAGTAAAGCTGTTGGAAAGTCAAACCGGAGCACCAGGAGAGGGACTCTTCGTTGAGTTTTAGAAACCTTTCGTATTCACAGTGTGTCCATTCTCTAGGTTTCCCGTACATGTTATAGCTGTAGTAATATTCCCTTCAACCTGGAGAGGTGGGACCCATGGAATGGTTGCCATGCATTATTGCTTTAAAGGGTCTGCATTTGCTCACCCAATCTCACCAATCCTCTCAGTCCCAAGTGTCCAGCCTCATGCCACATCCAGCTGTCATCGTAGATAGGGTCATTCCAGGTTGCATCAGAGACCCTGAAGGAATTGTAAAGAATTTCCCTGTTTCTTTGTTCTGTTTTTGAAATTCCTTTTTAGAGTGGGTTTGAGCTGATTCTCGCTGCCATGTTTATGCCAGTCTAGACACACTTGATTCCCTTACGGAGACATATCAATACATAGGTTTTAAGATTCTTACTAGTCAGATCTATTCCTCTGCGGGAAATATGGGGTTTTGAGTCCCTTTCACTGAGGAAGGTGTAGGTCTTGTCTATTCCATAGTTGGTTTTTGGAACAGTACCTGTGCTTATATCAAACTCTGGTTTGATGCATCACCCCACCTCTCCTTCCCCCTTAAGCAGGCATAAGAGTGTTTTCTAAATGTGAGACTCTGTTCTCTTGCCTAACTCAGTTCATGTGTAGCCATGTTTACAGGATCTTCCTAAGTGATATCTTATGATAAGTTTCTTTTCCTGTGTGACTTCTTTCCCTTAGAATCATCGTACCTGAATCCACTCATTTTGCTGCTACTGGTCTTATGACATTGATTTCGTGGCTGAGGGATATTCCATCGTACGTAAGTTCCACAATGTTTGGAACCATTTTTATATTTCCTGGGATATTTCAGGTGTACCCAGGTTGAGGTTCTTGTAAGCAGTGCAGCCCTCAATTTGGGGGTGGCTCTGTCTTATGGATTTTCAGTTTTCCCAAGGTATATTCCCTAGACTGGAAGTGCCCTTGGCTCTGTAGCTCTGTTGTTTACTTGTTTTAGGGAACACAATGCACTCCTCCAGTGAGGCAGTTGGCAACTTACATCCCGCCCATCAGCATAACAAGGCTCCCTGTTCTCCAGGGCCTGTCTTGCCTTTCTGGTTTTTACACATTTTGTGGATGTCCCTTTTGACCGGTGGGAAGTGATACTTCTTTGTAGTGCAGATTTGCATTGCCCGCTTGCTTGCTTGGCCAAAAAGGGCGTATGCGTTTTCTCCTGAATATCTTCAGGAGAAAACGCATACGCCCTTTTTGGCCAAGTGCATCATTGTCGAAGTTGTGCCCCTCTTCCTGTGCTTTACAGGCGATTCCAACGTACCTCTTGAAATATGTTTCCTGCTATTCTGCCTCGCATTCAAGTCCGCCTCGTTGCCTTCCCTCAACAGATTTTTGGACGATAGTTGGCCTTGATTACTCTGCCAGTTTGTGAATTGCTGTGCCCCTGAGCTCCATTTTTCAACTCGTTTTTTGTGAGCTGAACGCAAGTCCAAACATTTGGTTCAGGACCTCTACTGGTTCCCGGTGGGTGGCTGAGACTTTGGTGAATTCTTCTTCCTGCCGGGAAATTAGAGTGACATGTGCCCATCCAAATGCCTAACAGCTACTCTCTCATTGGTTCTCCCTCTTCCCTTTCCTCCTCTGCCAAATGGGCAACCTGTGTGAACCAGGAGCTTAAAGGGGCTGTCTCTCCAAGTTGGGAGATTGATAGTAAAGCTGTTGGAAAGTCAAACCGGAGCACCAGGAGAGGGACTCTTCGTTGAGTTTTAGAAACCTTTCGTATTCACAGTGTGTCCATTCTCTAGGTTTCCCGTACATGTTATAGCTGTAGTAATATTCCCTTCAACCTGGAGAGGTGGGACCCATGGAATGGTTGCCATGCATTATTGCTTTAAAGGGTCTGCATTTGCTCACCCAATCTCACCAATCCTCTCAGTCCCAAGTGTCCAGCCTCATGCCACATCCAGCTGTCATCGTAGATAGGGTCATTCCAGGTTGCATCAGAGACCCTGAAGGAATTGTAAAGAATTTCCCTGTTTCTTTGTTCTGTTTTTGAAATTCCTTTTTAGAGTGGGTTTGAGCTGATTCTCGCTGCCATGTTTATGCCAGTCTAGACACACTTGATTCCCTTACGGAGACATATCAATACATAGGTTTTAAGATTCTTACTAGTCAGATCTATTCCTCTGCGGGAAATATGGGGTTTTGAGTCCCTTTCACTGAGGAAGGTGTAGGTCTTGTCTATTCCATAGTTGGTTTTTGGAACAGTACCTGTGCTTATATCAAACTCTGGTTTGATGCATCACCCCACCTCTCCTTCCCCCTTAAGCAGGCATAAGAGTGTTTTCTAAATGTGAGACTCTGTTCTCTTTCCTAACTCAGTTCATGTGTAGCCATGTTTACAGGATCTTCCTAAGTGATATCTTATGATAAGTTTCTTTTCCTGTGTGACTTCTTTCCCTTAGAATCATCGTACCTGAATCCACTCATTTTGCTGCTACTGGTCTTATGGCATTGATTTCGTGGCTGAGGGATATTCCATCGTACGTAAGTTCCACAATGTTTGGAACCATTTTTATATTTCCTGGGATATTTCAGGTGTACCCAGGTTGAGGTTCTTGTAAGCAGTGCAGCCCTCAATTTGGGGGTGGCTCTGTCTTATGGATTTTCAGTTTTCCCAAGGTATATTCCCTAGACTGGAAGTGCCCTTGGCTCTGTAGCTCTGTTGTTTACTTGTTTTAGGGAACACAATGCACTCCTCCAGTGAGGCAGTTGGCAACTTACATCCCGCCCATCAGCATAACAAGGCTCCCTGTTCTCCAGGGCCTGTCTTGCCTTTCTGGTTTTTACACATTTTGTGGATGTCCCTTTTGACCGGTGGGAAGTGATACTTCTTTGTAGTGCAGATTTGCATTGCCCGCTTGCTTGCTTGGCCAAAAAGGGCGTATGCGTTTTCTCCTGAATATCTTCAGGAGAAAACGCATACGCCCTTTTTGGCCAAGTGCATCATTGTCGAAGTTGTGCCCCTCTTCCTGTGCTTTACAGGCGATTCTAACGTACCTCTTGAAATCTGTTTCCTGCTATTCTGCCTCGCATTCAAGTCCGCCTCGTTGCCTTCCCTCAACAGATTTTTGGACGATAGTTGGCCTTGATTACTCTGCCAGTTTGTGAATTGCTGTGCCCCTGAGCTCCATTTTTCAACTCGTTTTTTGTGAGCTGAACGCAAGTCCAAACATTTGGTTCAGGACCTATACTGGTTCCCGGTGGGTGGCTGAGACTTTGGTGAATTCTTCTTCCTGCCGGGAAATTAGAGTGACATGTGCCCATCCAAATGCCTAACAGCTACTCTCTCATTGGTTCTCCCTCTTCCCTTTCCTCCTCTGCCAAATGGGCAACCTGTGTGAACCAGGAGCTTAAAGGGGCTGTCTCTCCAAGTTGGGAGATTGATAGTAAAGCTGTTGGAAAGTCAAACCGGAGCACCAGGAGAGGGACTCTTCGTTGAGTTTTAGAAACCTTTCGTATTCACAGTGTGTCCATTCTCTAGGTTTCCCGTACATGTTATAGCTGTAGTAATATTCCCTTCAACCTGGAGAGGTGGGACCCATGGAATGGTTGCCATGCATTATTGCTTTAAAGGGTCTGCATTTGCTCACCCAATCTCACCAATCCTCTCAGTCCCAAGTGTCCAGGCTCATGCCACATCCAGCTGTCATCGTAGATAGGGTCATTCCAGGTTGCATCAGAGACCCTGAAGGAATTGTAAAGAATTTCCCTGTTTCTTTGTTCTGTTTTTGAAATTCCTTTTTAGAGTGGGTTTGAGCTTATTCTCGCTGCCATGTTTATGCCAGTCTAGACACACTTGATTCCCTTACGGAGACATATCAATACATAGGTTTTAAGATTCTTACTAGTCAGATCTATTCCTCTGCGGGAAATATGGGGTTTTGAGTCCCTTTCACTGAGGAAGGTGTAGGTCTTGTCTATTCCATAGTTGGTTTTTGGAACAGTACCTGTGCTTATATCAAACTCTGGTTTGATGCATCACCCCACCTCTCCTTCCCCCTTAAGCAGGCATAAGAGTGTTTTCTAAATGTGAGACTCTGTTCTCTTTCCTAACTCAGTTCATGTGTAGCCATGTTTACAGGATCTTCCTAAGTGATATCTTATGATAAGTTTATTTTCCTGTGTGAC
The DNA here is from genome assembly GCF_964341445.2 of Mesoplodon mirus. Lineage (NCBI taxonomy): Eukaryota > Metazoa > Chordata > Mammalia > Artiodactyla > Ziphiidae > Mesoplodon > Mesoplodon mirus. The sequence goes on from NC_138984.1 coordinate 118,635,425, forward strand.
TTCTTTCCCTTAGAATCATCGTACCTGAATCCACTCATTTTGCTGCTACTGGTCTTATGACATTGATTTCGTGGCTGAGGGATATTCCATCGTACGTAAGTTCCACAATGTTTGGAACCATTTTTATATTTCCTGGGATATTTCAGGTGTACCCAGGTTGAGGTTCTTGTAAGCAGTGCAGCCCTCAATTTGGGGGTGGCTCTGTCTTATGGATTTTCAGTTTTCCCAAGGTATATTCCCTAGACTGGAAGTGCCCTTGGCTCTGTAGCTCTGTTGTTTACTTGTTTTAGGGAACACAATGCACTCCTCCAGTGAGGCAGTTGGCAACTTACATCCCGCCCATCAGCATAACAAGGCTCCCTGTTCTCCAGGGCCTGTCTTGCCTTTCTGGTTTTTACACATTTTGTGGATGTCCCTTTTGACCGGTGGGAAGTGATACTTCTTTGTAGTGCAGATTTGCATTGCCCGCTTGCTTGCTTGGCCAAAAAGGGCGTATGCGTTTTCTCCTGAATATCTTCAGGAGAAAACGCATACGCCCTTTTTGGCCAAGTGCATCATTGTCGAAGTTGTGCCCCTCTTCCTGTGCTTTACAGGCGATTCCAACGTACCTCTTGAAATCTGTTTCCTGCTATTCTGCCTCGCATTCAAGTCCGCCTCGTTGCCTTCCCTCAACAGATTTTTGGACGATAGTTGGCCTTGATTACTCTGCCAGTTTGTGAATTGCTGTGCCCCTGAGCTCCATTTTTCAACTCGTTTTTTGTGAGCTGAACGCAAGTCCAAACATTTGGTTCAGGACCTCTACTGGTTCCCGGTGGGTGGCTGAGACTTTGGTGAATTCTTCTTCCTGCCGGGAAATTAGAGTGACATGTGCCCATCCAAATGCCTAACAGCTACTCTCTCATTGGTTCTCCCTCTTCCCTTTCCTCCTCTGCCAAATGGGCAACCTGTGTGAACCAGGAGCTTAAAGGGGCTGTCTCTCCAAGTTGGGAGATTGATAGTAAAGCTGTTGGAAAGTCAAACCGGAGCACCAGGAGAGGGACTCTTCGTTGAGTTTTAGAAACCTTTCGTATTCACAGTGTGTCCATTCTCTAGGTTTCCCGTACATGTTATAGCTGTAGTAATATTCCCTTCAACCTGGAGAGGTGGGACCCATGGAATGGTTGCCATGCATTATTGCTTTAAAGGGTCTGCATTTGCTCACCCAATCTCACCAATCCTCTCAGTCCCAAGTGTCCAGCCTCATGCCACATCCAGCTGTCATCGTAGATAGGGTCATTCCAGGTTGCATCAGAGACCCTGAAGGAATTGTAAAGAATTTCCCTGTTTCTTTGTTCTGTTTTTGAAATTCCTTTTTAGAGTGGGTTTGAGCTGATTCTCGCTGCCATGTTTATGCCAGTCTAGACACACTTGATTCCCTTACGGAGACATATCAATACATAGGTTTTAAGATTCTTACTAGTCAGATCTATTCCTCTGCGGGAAATATGGGGTTTTGAGTCCCTTTCACTGAGGAAGGTGTAGGTCTTGTCTATTCCATAGTTGGTTTTTGGAACAGTACCTGTGCTTATATCAAACTCTGGTTTGATGCATCACCCCACCTCTCCTTCCCCCTTAAGCAGGCATAAGAGTGTTTTCTAAATGTGAGACTCTGTTCTCTTTCCTAACTCAGTTCATGTGTAGCCATGTTTACAGGATCTTCCTAAGTGATATCTTATGATAAGTTTCTTTTCCTGTGTGACTTCTTTCCCTTAGAATCATCGTACCTGAATCCACTCATTTTGCTGCTACTGGTCTTATGGCATTGATTTCGTGGCTGAGGGATATTCCATCGTACGTAAGTTCCACAATGTTTGGAACCATTTTTATATTTCCTGGGATATTTCAGGTGTACCCAGGTTGAGGTTCTTGTAAGCAGTGCAGCCCTCAATTTGGGGGTGGCTCTGTCTTATGGATTTTCAGTTTTCCCAAGGTATATTCCCTAGACTGGAAGTGCCCTTGGCTCTGTAGCTCTGTTGTTTACTTGTTTTAGGGAACACAATGCACTCCTCCAGTGAGGCAGTTGGCAACTTACATCCCGCCCATCAGCATAACAAGGCTCCCTGTTCTCCAGGGCCTGTCTTGCCTTTCTGGTTTTTACACATTTTGTGGATGTCCCTTTTGACCGGTGGGAAGTGATACTTCTTTGTAGTGCAGATTTGCATTGCCCGCTTGCTTGCTTGGCCAAAAAGGGCGTATGCGTTTTCTCCTGAATATCTTCAGGAGAAAACGCATACGCCCTTTTTGGCCAAGTGCATCATTGTCGAAGTTGTGCCCCTCTTCCTGTGCTTTACAGGCGATTCTAACGTACCTCTTGAAATCTGTTTCCTGCTATTCTGCCTCGCATTCAAGTCCGCCTCGTTGCCTTCCCTCAACAGATTTTTGGACGATAGTTGGCCTTGATTACTCTGCCAGTTTTTGAATTGCTGTGCCCCTGAGCTCCATTTTTCAACTCGTTTTTTGTGAGCTGAACGCAAGTCCAAACATTTGGTTCAGGACCTATACTGGTTCCCGGTGGGTGGCTGAGACTTTGGTGAATTCTTCTTCCTGCCGGGAAATTAGAGTGACATGTGCCCATCCAAATGCCTAACAGCTACTCTCTCATTGGTTCTCCCTCTTCCCTTTCCTCCTCTGCCAAATGGGCAACCTGTGTGAACCAGGAGCTTAAAGGGGCTGTCTCTCCAAGTTGGGAGATTGATAGTAAAGCTGTTGGAAAGTCAAACCGGAGCACCAGGAGAGGGACTCTTCGTTGAGTTTTAGAAACCTTTCGTATTCACAGTGTGTCCATTCTCTAGGTTTCCCGTACATGTTATAGCTGTAGTAATATTCCCTTCAACCTGGAGAGGTGGGACCCATGGAATGGTTGCCATGCATTATTGCTTTAAAGGGTCTGCATTTGCTCACCCAATCTCACCAATCCTCTCAGTCCCAAGTGTCCAGCCTCATGCCACATCCAGCTGTCATCGTAGATAGGGTCATTCCAGGTTGCATCAGAGACCCTGAAGGAATTGTAAAGAATTTCCCTGTTTCTTTGTTCTGTTTTTGAAATTCCTTTTTAGAGTGGGTTTGAGCTGATTCTCGCTGCCATGTTTATGCCAGTCTAGACACACCTGATTCCCTTACGGAGACATATCAATACATAGGTTTTAAGATTCTTACTAGTCAGATCTATTCCTCTGCGGGAAATATGGGGTTTTGAGTCCCTTTCACTGAGGAAGGTGTAGGTCTTGTCTATTCCATAGTTGGTTTTTGGAACAGTACCTGTGCTTATATCAAACTCTGGTTTGATGCATCACCCCACCTCTCCTTCCCCCTTAAGCAGGCATAAGAGTGTTTTCTAAATGTGAGACTCTGTTCTCTTTCCTAACTCAGTTCATGTGTAGCCATGTTTACAGGATCTTCCTAAGTGATATCTTATGATAAGTTTCTTTTCCTGTGTGACTTCTTTCCCTTAGAATCATCGTACCTGAATCCACTCATTTTGCTGCTACTGGTCTTATGACATTGATTTCGTGGCTGAGGGATATTCCATCGTACGTAAGTTCCACAATGTTTGGAACCATTTTTATATTTCCTGGGATATTTCAGGTGTACCCAGGTTGAGGTTCTTGTAAGCAGTGCAGCCCTCAATTTGGGGGTGGCTCTGTCTTATGGATTTTCAGTTTTCCCAAGGTATATTCCCTAGACTGGAAGTGCCCTTGGCTCTGTAGCTCTGTTGTTTACTTGTTTTAGGGAACACAATGCACTCCTCCAGTGAGGCCGTTGGCAACTTACGTCCCGCCCATCAGCATAACAAGGCTCCCTGTTCTCCAGGGCCTGTCTTGCCTTTCTGGTTTTTACACATTTTGTGGATGTCCCTTTTGACCGGTGGGAAGTGATACTTCTTTGTAGTGCAGATTTGCATTGCCCGCTTGCTTGCTTGGCCAAAAAGGGCGTATGCGTTTTCTCCTGAATATATTCAGGAGAAAACGCATACGCCCTTTTTGGCCAAGTGCATCATTGTCGAAGTTGTGCCCCTCTTCCTGTGCTTTACAGGCGATTCTAACGTACCTCTTGAAATCTGTTTCCTGCTATTCTGCCTCGCATTCAAGTCCGCCTCGTTGCCTTCCCTCAACAGATTTTTGGACGATAGTTGGCCTTGATTACTCTGCCAGTTTGTGAATTGCTGTGCCCCTGAGCTCCATTTTTCAACTCGTTTTTTGTGAGCTGAACGCAAGTCCAAACCTTTGGTTCAGGACCTATACTGGTTCCCGGTGGGTGGCTGAGACTTTGGTGAATTCTTCTTCCTGCCGGGAAATTAGAGTGACATGTGCCCATCCAAGTGCCTAACAGCTACTCTCTCATTGGTTCTCCCTCTTCCCTTTCCTCCTCTGCCAAATGGGCAACCTGTGTGAACCAGGAGCTTAAAGGGGCTGTCTCTCCAAGTTGGGAGATTGATAGTAAAGCTGTTGGAAAGTCAAACCGGAGCACCAGGAGAGGGACTCTTCGTTGAGTTTTAGAAACCTTTCGTATTCACAGTGTGACCATTCTCTAGGTTTCCCGTACATGTTATAGCTGTAGTAATATTCCCTTCAACCTGGAGAGGTGGGACCCATGGAATGGTTGCCATGCATTATTGCTTTAAAGGGTCTGCATTTGCTCACCCAATCTCACCAATCCTCTCAGTCCCAAGTGTCCAGCCTCATGCCACATCCAGCTGTCATCGTAGATAGGGTCATTCCAGGTTGCATCAGAGACCCTGAAGGAATTGTAAAGAATTTCCCTGTTTCTTTGTTCTGTTTTTGAAATTCCTTTTTAGAGTGGGTTTGAGCTGATTCTCGCTGCCATGTTTATGCCAGTCTAGACACACCTGATTCCCTTACGGAGACATATCAATACATAGGTTTTAAGATTCTTACTAGTCAGATCTATTCCTCTGCGGGAAATATGGGGTTTTGAGTCCCTTTCACTGAGGAAGGTGTAGGTCTTGTCTATTCCATAGTTGGTTTTTGGAACAGTACCTGTGCTTATATCAAACTCTGGTTTGATGCATCACCCCACCTCTCCTTCCCCCTTAAGCAGGCATAAGAGTGTTTTCTAAATGTGAGACTCTGTTCTCTTTCCTAACTCAGTTCATGTGTAGCCATGTTTACAGGATCTTCCTAAGTGATATCTTATGATAAGTTTCTTTTCCTGTGTGACTTCTTTCCCTTAGAATCATCGTACCTGAATCCACTCATTTTGCTGCTACTGGTCTTATGACATTGATTTCGTGGCTGAGGGATATTCCATCGTACGTAAGTTCCACAATGTTTGGAACCATTTTTATATTTCCTGGGATATTTCAGGTGTACCCAGGTTGAGGTTCTTGTAAGCAGTGCAGCCCTCAATTTGGGGGTGGCTCTGTCTTATGGATTTTCAGTTTTCCCAAGGTATATTCCCTAGACTGGAAGTGCCCTTGGCTCTGTAGCTCTGTTGTTTACTTGTTTTAGGGAACACAATGCACTCCTCCAGTGAGGCCGTTGGCAACTTACGTCCCGCCCATCAGCATAACAAGGCTCCCTGTTCTCCAGGGCCTGTCTTGCCTTTCTGGTTTTTACACATTTTGTGGATGTCCCTTTTGACCGGTGGGAAGTGATACTTCTTTGTAGTGCAGATTTGCATTGCCCGCTTGCTTGCTTGGCCAAAAAGGGCGTATGCGTTTTCTCCTGAATATATTCAGGAGAAAACGCATACGCCCTTTTTGGCCAAGTGCATCATTGTCGAAGTTGTGCCCCTCTTCCTGTGCTTTACAGGCGATTCTAACGTACCTCTTGAAATCTGTTTCCTGCTATTCTGCCTCGCATTCAAGTCCGCCTCGTTGCCTTCCCTCAACAGATTTTTGGACGATAGTTGGCCTTGATTACTCTGCCAGTTTGTGAATTGCTGTGCCCCTGAGCTCCATTTTTCAACTCGTTTTTTGTGAGCTGAACGCAAGTCCAAACATTTGGTTCAGGACCTCTACTGGTTCCCGGTGGGTGGCTGAGACTTTGGTGAATTCTTCTTCCTGCCGGGAAATTAGAGTGACATGTGCCCATCCAAATGCCTAACAGCTACTCTCTCATTGGTTCTCCCTCTTCCCTTTCCTCCTCTGCCAAATGGGCAACCTGTGTGAACCAGGAGCTTAAAGGGGCTGTCTCTCCAAGTTGGGAGATTGATAGTAAAGCTGTTGGAAAGTCAAACCGGAGCACCAGGAGAGGGACTCTTCGTTGAGTTTTAGAAACCTTTCGTATTCACAGTGTGTCCATTCTCTAGGTTTCCCGTACATGTTATAGCTGTAGTAATATTCCCTTCAACCTGGAGAGGTGGGACCCATGGAATGGTTGCCATGCATTATTGCTTTAAAGGGTCTGCATTTGCTCACCCAATCTCACCAATCCTCTCAGTCCCAAGTGTCCAGCCTCATGCCACATCCAGCTGTCATCGTAGATAGGGTCATTCCAGGTTGCATCAGAGACCCTGAAGGAATTGTAAAGAATTTCCCTGTTTCTTTGTTCTGTTTTTGAAATTCCTTTTTAGAGTGGGTTTGAGCTGATTCTCGCTGCCATGTTTATGCCAGTCTAGACACACTTGATTCCCTTACGGAGACATATCAATACATAGGTTTTAAGATTCTTACTAGTCAGATCTATTCCTCTGCGGGAAATATGGGGTTTTGAGTCCCTTTCACTGAGGAAGGTGTAGGTCTTGTCTATTCCATAGTTGGTTTTTGGAACAGTACCTGTGCTTATATCAAACTCTGGTTTGATGCATCACCCCACCTCTCCTTCCCCCTTAAGCAGGCATAAGAGTGTTTTCTAAATGTGAGACTCTGTTCTCTTTCCTAACTCAGTTCATGTGTAGCCATGTTTACAGGATCTTCCTAAGTGATATCTTATGATAAGTTTCTTTTCCTGTGTGACTTCTTTCCCTTAGAATCATCGTACCTGAATCCACTCATTTTGCTGCTACTGGTCTTATGACATTGATTTCGTGGCTGAGGGATATTCCATCGTACGTAAGTTCCACAATGTTTGGAACCATTTTTATATTTCCTGGGATATTTCAGGTGTACCCAGGTTGAGGTTCTTGTAAGCAGTGCAGCCCTCAATTTGGGGGTGGCTCTGTCTTATGGATTTTCACTTTTCCCAAGGTATATTCCCTAGACTGGAAGTGCCCTTGGCTCTGTAGCTCTGTTGTTTACTTGTTTTAGGGAACACAATGCACTCCTCCAGTGAGGCAGTTGGCAACTTACATCCCGCCCATCAGCATAACAAGGCTCCCTGTTCTCCAGGGCCTGTCTTGCCTTTCTGGTTTTTACACATTTTGTGGATGTCCCTTTTGACCGGTGGGAAGTGATACTTCTTTGTAGTGCAGATTTGCATTGCCCGCTTGCTTGCTTGGCCAAAAAGGGCGTATGCGTTTTCTCCTGAATATATTCAGGAGAAAACGCATACGCCCTTTTTGGCCAAGTGCATCATTGTCGAAGTTGTGCCCCTCTTCCTGTGCTTTACAGGCGATTCTAACGTACCTCTTGAAATCTGTTTCCTGCTATTCTGCCTCGCATTCAAGTCCGCCTCGTTGCCTTCCCTCAACAGATTTTTGGACGATAGTTGGCCTTGATTACTCTGCCAGTTTGTGAATTGCTATGCCCCTGAGCTCCATTTTTCAACTCGTTTTTTGTGAGCTGAACGCAAGTCCAAACATTTGGTTCAGGACCTATACTGGTTCCCGGTGGTTGGCTGAGACTTTGGTTCATTCTTCTTCCTGCCGGGAAATTAGAGTGACATGTGCCCATCCAAGTGCCTAACAGCTACTCTCTCATTGGTTCTCCCTCTTCCCTTTCCTCCTCTGCCAAATGGGCAACCTGTGTGAACCAGGAGCTTAAAGGGGCTGTCTCTCCAAGTTGGGAGATTGATAGTAAAGCTGTTGGAAAGTCAAACCGGAGCACCAGGAGAGGGACTCTTCGTTGAGTTTTAGAAACCTTTCGTATTCACAGTGTGTCCATTCTCTAGGTTTCCCGTACATGTTATAGCTGTAGTAATATTCCCTTCAACCTGGAGAGGTGGGACCCATGGAATGGTTGCCATGCATTATTGCTTTAAAGGGTCTGCATTTGCTCACCCAATCTCACCAATCCTCTCAGTCCCAAGTGTCCAGCCTCATGCCACATCCAGCTGTCATCGTAGATAGGGTCATTCCAGGTTGCATCAGAGACCCTGAAGGAATTGTAAAGAATTTCCCTGTTTCTTTGTTCTGTTTTTGAAATTCCTTTTTAGAGTGGGTTTGAGCTGATTCTCGCTGCCATGTTTATGCCAGTCTAGACACACCTGATTCCCTTACGGAGACATATCAATACATAGGTTTTAAGATTCTTACTAGTCAGATCTATTCCTCTGCGGGAAATATGGGGTTTTGAGTCCCTTTCACTGAGGAAGGTGTAGGTCTTGTCTATTCCATAGTTGGTTTTTGGAACAGTACCTGTGCTTATATCAAACTCTGGTTTGATGCATCACCCCACCTCTCCTTCCCCCTTAAGCAGGCATAAGAGTGTTTTCTAAATGTGAGACTCTGTTCTCTTTCCTAACTCAGTTCATGTGTAGCCATGTTTACAGGATCTTCCTAAGTGATATCTTATGATAAGTTTCTTTTCCTGTGTGACTTCTTTCCCTTAGAATCATCGTACCTGAATCCACTCATTTTGCTGCTACTGGTCTTATGACATTGATTTCGTGGCTGAGGGATATTCCATCGTACGTAAGTTCCACAATGTTTGGAACCATTTTTATATTTCCTGGGATATTTCAGGTGTACCCAGGTTGAGGTTCTTGTAAGCAGTGCAGCCCTCAATTTGGGGGTGGCTCTGTCTTATGGATTTTCAGTTTTCCCAAGGTATATTCCCTAGACTGGAAGTGCCCTTGGCTCTGGAGCTCTGTTGTTTACTTGTTTTAGGGAACACAATGCACTCCTCCAGTGAGGCCGTTGGCAACTTACGTCCCGCCCATCAGCATAACAAGGCTCCCTGTTCTCCAGGGCCTGTCTTGCCTTTCTGGTTTTTACACATTTTGTGGATGTCCCTTTTGACCGGTGGGAAGTGATACTTCTTTGTAGTGCAGATTTGCATTGCCCGCTTGCTTGCTTGGCCAAAAAGGGCGTATGCGTTTTCTCCTGAATATATTCAGGAGAAAACGCATACGCCCTTTTTGGCCAAGTGCATCATTGTCGAAGTTGTGCCCCTCTTCCTGTGCTTTACAGGCGATTCTAACGTACCTCTTGAAATCTGTTTCCTGCTATTCTGCCTCGCATTCAAGTCCGCCTCGTTGCCTTCCCTCAACAGATTTTTGGACGATAGTTGGCCTTGATTACTCTGCCAGTTTGTGAATTGCTGTGCCCCTGAGCTCCATTTTTCAACTCGTTTTTTGTGAGCTGAACGCAAGTCCAAACATTTGGTTCAGGACCTATACTGGTTCCCGGTGGGTGGCTGAGACTTTGGTGAATTCTTCTTCCTGCCGGGAAATTAGAGTGACATGTGCCCATCCAAGTGCCTAACAGCTACTCTCTCATTGGTTCTCCCTCTTCCCTTTCCTCCTCTGCCAAATGGGCAACCTGTGTGAACCAGGAGCTTAAAGGGGCTGTCTCTCCAAGTTGGGAGATTGATAGTAAAGCTGTTGGAAAGTCAAACCGGAGCACCAGGAGAGGGACTCTTCGTTGAGTTTTAGAAACCTTTCGTATTCACAGTGTGTCCATTCTCTAGGTTTCCCGTACATGTTATAGCTGTAGTAATATTCCCTTCAACCTGGAGAGGTGGGACCCATGGAATGGTTGCCATGCATTATTGCTTTAAAGGGTCTGCATTTGCTCACCCAATCTCACCAATCCTCTCAGTCCCAAGTGTCCAGCCTCATGCCACATCCAGCTGTCATCGTAGATAGGGTCATTCCAGGTTGCATCAGAGACCCTGAAGGAATTGTAAAGAATTTCCCTGTTTCTTTGTTCTGTTTTTCAAATTCCTTTTTAGAGTGGGTTTGAGCTGATTCTCGCTGCCATGTTTATGCCAGTCTAGACACACCTGATTCCCTTACGGAGACATATCAATACATAGGTTTTAAGATTCTTACTAGTCAGATCTATTCCTCTGCGGGAAATATGGGGTTTTGAGTCCCTTTCACTGAGGAAGGTGTAGGTCTTGTCTATTCCATAGTTGGTTTTTGGAACAGTACCTGTGCTTATATCAAACTCTGGTTTGATGCATCACCCCACCTCTCCTTCCCCCTTAAGCAGGCATAAGAGTGTTTTCTAAATGTGAGACTCTGTTCTCTTTCCTAACTCAGTTCATGTGTAGCCATGTTTACAGGATCTTCCTAAGTGATATCTTATGATAAGTTTCTTTTCCTGTGTGACTTCTTTCCCTTAGAATCATCGTACCTGAATCCACTCATTTTGCTGCTACTGGTCTTATGACATTGATTTCGTGGCTGAGGGATATTCCATCGTACGTAAGTTCCACAATGTTTGGAACCATTTTTATATTTCCTGGGATATTTCAGGTGTACCCAGGTTGAGGTTCTTGTAAGCAGTGCAGCCCTCAATTTGGGGGTGGCTCTGTCTTATGGATTTTCAGTTTTCCCAAGGTATATTCCCTAGACTGGAAGTGCCCTTGGCTCTGTAGCTCTGTTGTTTACTTGTTTTAGGGAACACAATGCACTCCTCCAGTGAGGCCTTTGGCAACTTACGTCCCGCCCATCAGCATAACAAGGCTCCCTGTTCTCCAGGGCCTGTCTTGCCTTTCTGGTTTTTACACATTTTGTGGATGTCCCTTTTGACCGGTGGGAAGTGATACTTCTTTGTAGTGCAGATTTGCATTGCCCGCTTGCTTGCTTGGCCAAAAAGGGCGTATGCGTTTTCTCCTGAATATATTCAGGAGAAAACGCATACGCCCTTTTTGGCCAAGTGCATCATTGTCGAAGTTGTGCCCCTCTTCCTGTGCTTTACAGGCGATTCTAACGTACCTCTTGAAATCTGTTTCCTGCTATTCTGCCTCGCATTCAAGTCCGCCTCATTGCCTTCCCTCAACAGATTTTTGGACGATAGTTGGCCTTGATTACTCTGCCAGTTTGTGAATTGCTGTGCCCCTGAGCTCCATTTTTCAACTCGTTTTTTGTGAGCTGAACGCAAGTCCAAACATTTGGTTCAGGACCTATACTGGTTCCCGGTGGTTGGCTGAGACTTTGGTGAATTCTTCTTCCTGCCGGGAAATTAGAGTGACATGTGCCCATCCAAGTGCCTAACAGCTACTCTCTCATTGGTTCTCCCTCTTCCCTTTCCTCCTCTGCCAAATGGGCAACCTGTGTGAACCAGGAGCTTAAAGGGGCTGTCTCTCCAAGTTGGGAGATTGATAGTAAAGCTGTTGGAAAGTCAAACCGGAGCACCAGGAGAGGGACTCTTCGTTGAGTTTTAGAAACCTTTCGTATTCACAGTGTGACCATTCTCTAGGTTTCCCGTACATGTTATAGCTGTAGTAATATTCCCTTCAACCTGGAGAGGTGGGACCCATGGAATGGTTGCCATGCATTATTGCTTTAAAGGGTCTGCATTTGCTCACCCAATCTCACCAATCCTCTCAGTCCCAAGTGTCCAGCCTCATGCCACATCCAGCTGTCATCGTAGATAGGGTCATTCCAGGTTGCATCAGAGACCCTGAAGGAATTGTAAAGAATTTCCCTGTTTCTTTGTTCTGTTTTTGAAATTCCTTTTTAGAGTGGGTTTGAGCTGATTCTCGCTGCTATGTTTATGCCAGTCTAGACACACTTGATTCCCTTACGGAGACATATCAATACATAGGTTTTAAGATTCTTACTAGTCAGATCTATTCCTCTGCGGGAAATATGGGGTTTTGAGTCCCTTTCACTGAGGAAGGTGTAGGTCTTGTCTATTCCATAGTTGGTTTTTGGAACAGTACCTGTGCTTATATCAAACTCTGGTTTGATGCATCACCCCACCTCTCCTTCCCCCTTAAGCAGGCATAAGAGTGTTTTCTAAATGTGAGACTCTGTTCTCTTTCCTAACTCAGTTCATGTGTAGCCATGTTTACAGGATCTTCCTAAGTGATATCTTATGATAAGTTTCTTTTCCTGTGTGACTTCTTTCCCTTAGAATCATCGTACCTGAATCCACTCATTTTGCTGCTACTGGTCTTATGACATTGATTTCGTGGCTGAGGGATATTCCATCGTACGTAAGTTCCACAATGTTTGGAACCATTTTTATATTTCCTGGGATATTTCAGGTGTACCCAGGTTGAGGTTCTTGTAAGCAGTGCAGCCCTCAATTTGGGGGTGGCTCTGTCTTATGGATTTTCAGTTTTCCCAAGGTATATTCCCTAGACTGGAAGTGCCCTTGGCTCTGTAGCTCTGTTGTTTACTTGTTTTAGGGAACACAATGCACTCCTCCAGTGAGGCAGTTGGCAACTTACATCCCGCCCATCAGCATAACAAGGCTCCCAGTTCTCCAGGGCCTGTCTTGCCTTTCTGGTTTTTACACATTTTGTGGATGTCCCTTTTGACCGGTGGGAAGTGATACTTCTTTGTAGTGCAGATTTGCATTGCCCGCTTGCTTGCTTGGCCAAAAAGGGCGTATGCGTTTTCTCCTGAATATATTCAGGAGAAAACGCATACGCCCTTTTTGGCCAAGTGCATCATTGTCGAAGTTGTGCCCCTCTTCCTGTGCTTTACAGGCGATTCTAACGTACCTCTTGAAATCTGTTTCCTGCTATTCTGCCTCGCATTCAAGTCCGCCTCGTTGCCTTCCCTCAACAGATTTTTGGACGATAGTTGGCCTTGATTACTCTGCCAGTTTGTGAATTGCTGTGCCCCTGAGCTCCATTTTTCAACTCGTTTTTTGTGAGCTGAACGCAAGTCCAAACATTTGGTTCAGGACCTATACTGGTTCCCGGTGGGTGGCTGAGACTTTGGTGAATTCTTCTTCCTGCCGGGAAATTAGAGTGACATGTGCCCATCCAAATGCCTAACAGCTACTCTCTCATTGGTTCTCCCTCTTCCCTTTCCTCCTCTGCCAAATGGGCAACCTGTGTGAACCAGGAGCTTAAAGGGGCTGTCTCTCCAAGTTGGGAGATTGATAGTAAAGCTGTTGGAAAGTCAAACCGGAGCACCAGGAGAGGGACTCTTCGTTGAGTTTTAGAAACCTTTCGTATTCACAGTGTGTCCATTCTCTAGGTTTCCCGTACATGTTATAGCTGTAGTAATATTCCCTTCAACCTGGAGAGGTGGGACCCATGGAATGGTTGCCATGCATTATTGCTTTAAAGGGTCTGCATTTGCTCACCCAATCTCACCAATCCTCTCAGTCCCAAGTGTCCAGCCTCATGCCACATCCAGCTGTCATCGTAGATAGGGTCATTCCAGGTTGCATCAGAGACCCTGAAGGAATTGTAAAGAATTTCCCTGTTTCTTTGTTCTGTTTTTGAAATTCCTTTTTAGAGTGGGTTTGAGCTGATTCTCGCTGCCATGTTTATGCCAGTCTAGACACACCTGATTCCCTTACGGAGACATATCAATACATAGGTTTTAAGATTCTTACTAGTCAGATCTATTCCTCTGCGGGAAATATGGGGTTTTGAGTCCCTTTCACTGAGGAAGGTGTAGGTCTTGTCTATTCCATAGTTGGTTTTTGGAACAGTACCTGTGCTTATATCAAACTTTGGTTTGATGCATCACCCCACCTCTCCTTCCCCCTTAAGCAGGCATAAGAGTGTTTTCTAAATGTGAGACTCTGTTCTCTTTCCTAACTCAGTTCATGTGTAGCCATGTTTACAGGATCTTCCTAAGTGATATCTTATGATAAGTTTCTTTTCCTGTGTGACTTCTTTCCCTTAGAATCATCGTACCTGAATCCACTCATTTTGCTGCTACTGGTCTTATGACATTGATTTCATGGCTGAGGGATATTCCATCGTACGTAAGTTCCACAATGTTTGGAACCATTTTTATATTTCCTGGGATATTTCAGGTGTACCCAGGTTGAGGTTCTTGTAAGCAGTGCAGCCCTCAATTTGGGGGTGGCTCTGTCTTATGGATTTTCAGTTTTCCCAAGGTATATTCCCTAGACTGGAAGTGCCCTTGGCTCTGTAGCTCTGTTGTTTACTTGTTTTAGGGAACACAATGCACTCCTCCAGTGAGGCAGTTGGCAACTTACGTCCCGCCCATCAGCATAACAAGGCTCCATGTTCTCCAGGGCCTGTCTTGCCTTTCTGGTTTTTACACATTTTGTGGATGTCCCTTTTGACCGGTGGGAAGTGATACTTCTTTGTAGTGCAGATTTGCATTGCCCGCTTGCTTGCTTGGCCAAAAAGGGCGTATGCGTTTTCTCCTGAATATATTCAGGAGAAAACGCATACGCCCTTTTTGGCCAAGTGCATCATTGTCGAAGTTGTGCCCCTCTTCCTGTGCTTTACAGGCGATTCTAACGTACCTCTTGAAATCTGTTTCCTGCTATTCTGCCTCGCATTCAAGTCCGCCTCGTTGCCTTCCCTCAACAGATTTTTGGACGATAGTTGGCCTTGATTACTCTGCCAGTTTGTGAATTGCTATGCCCCTGAGCTCCATTTTTCAACTCGTTTTTTGTGAGCTGAACGCAAGTCCAAACATTTGGTTCAGGACCTATACTGGTTCCCGGTGGTTGGCTGAGACTTTGGTTCATTCTTCTTCCTGCCGGGAAATTAGAGTGACATGTGCCCATCCAAGTGCCTAACAGCTACTCTCTCATTGGTTCTCCCTCTTCCCTTTCCTCCTCTGCCAAATGGGCAACCTGTGTGAACCAGGAGCTTAAAGGGGCTGTCTCTCCAAGTTGGGAGATTGATAGTAAAGCTGTTGGAAAGTCAAACCGGAGCACCAGGAGAGGGACTCTTCGTTGAGTTTTAGAAACCTTTCGTATTCACAGTGTGTCCATTCTCTAGGTTTCCCGTACATGTTATAGCTGTAGTAATATTCCCTTCAACCTGGAGAGGTGGGACCCATGGAATGGTTGCCATGCATTATTGCTTTAAAGGGTCTGCATTTGCTCACCCAATCTCACCAATCCTCTCAGTCCCAAGTGTCCAGCCTCATGCCACATCCAGCTGTCATCGTAGATAGGGTCATTCCAGGTTGCATCAGAGACCCTGAAGGAATTGTAAAGAATTTCCCTGTTTCTTTGTTCTGTTTTTGAAATTCCTTTTTAGAGTGGGTTTGAGCTGATTCTCGCTGCCATGTTTATGCCAGTCTAGACACACCTGATTCCCTTACGGAGACATATCAATACATAGGTTTTAAGATTCTTACTAGTCAGATCTATTCCTCTGCGGGAAATATGGGGTTTTGAGTCCCTTTCACTGAGGAAGGTGTAGGTCTTGTCTATTCCATAGTTGGTTTTTGGAACAGTACCTGTGCTTATATCAAACTCTGGTTTGATGCATCACCCCACCTCTCCTTCCCCCTTAAGCAGGCATAAGAGTGTTTTCTAAATGTGAGACTCTGTTCTCTTGCCTAACTCAGTTCATGTGTAGCCATGTTTACAGGATCTTCCTAAGTGATATCTTATGATAAGTTTCTTTTCCTGTGTGACTTCTTTCCCTTAGAATCATCGTACCTGAATCCACTCATTTTGCTGCTACTGGTCTTATGACATTGATTTCGTGGCTGAGGGATATTCCATCGTACGTAAGTTCCACAATGTTTGGAACCATTTTTATATTTCCTGGGATATTTCAGGTGTACCCAGGTTGAGGTTCTTGTAAGCAGTGCAGCCCTCAATTTGGGGGTGGCTCTGTCTTATGGATTTTCAGTTTTCTCAAGGTATATTCCCTAGACTGGAAGTGCCCTTGGCTCTGTAGCTCTGTTGTTTACTTGTTTTAGGGAACACAATGCACTCCTCCAGTGAGGCCGTTGGCAACTTACATCCCGCCCATCAGCATAACAAGGCTCCCTGTTCTCCAGGGCCTGTCTTGCCTTTCTGGTTTTTACACATTTTGTGGATGTCCCTTTTGACCGGTGGGAAGTGATACTTCTTTGTAGTGCAGATTTGCATTGCCCGCTTGCTTGCTTGGCCAAAAAGGGCGTATGCGTTTTCTCCTGAATATATTCAGGAGAAAACGCATACGCCCTTTTTGGCCAAGTGCATCATTGTCGAAGTTGTGCCCCTCTTCCTGTGCTTTACAGGCGATTCCAACGTACCTCTTGAAATCTGTTTCCTGCTATTCTGCCTCGCATTCAAGTCCGCCTCGTTGCCTTCCCTCAACAGATTTTTGGACGATAGTTGGCCTTGATTACTCTGCCAGTTTGTGAATTGCTGTGCCCCTGAGCTCCATTTTTCAACTCGTTTTTTGTGAGCTGAACGCAAGTCCAAACATTTGGTTCAGGACCTCTACTGGTTCCCGGTGGGTGGCTGAGACTTTGGTGAATTCTTCTTCCTGCCGGGAAATTAGAGTGACATGTGCCCATCCAAATGCCTAACAGCTACTCTCTCATTGGTTCTCCCTCTTCCCTTTCCTCCTCTGCCAAATGGGCAACCTGTGTGAACCAGGAGCTTAAAGGGGCTGTCTCTCCAAGTTGGGAGATTGATAGTAAAGCTGTTGGAAAGTCAAACCGGAGCACCAGGAGAGGGACTCTTCGTTGAGTTTTAGAAACCTTTCGTATTCACAGTGTGTCCATTCTCTAGGTTTCCCGTACATGTTATAGCTGTAGTAATATTCCCTTCAACCTGGAGAGGTGGGACCCATGGAATGGTTGCCATGCATTATTGCTTTAAAGGGTCTGCATTTGCTCACCCAATCTCACCAATCCTCTCAGTCCCAAGTGTCCAGCCTCATGCCACATCCAGCTGTCATCGTAGATAGGGTCATTCCAGGTTGCATCAGAGACCCTGAAGGAATTGTAAAGAATTTCCCTGTTTCTTTGTTCTGTTTTTGAAATTCCTTTTTAGAGTGGGTTTGAGCTGATTCTCGCTGCCATGTTTATGCCAGTCTAGACACACTTGATTCCCTTACGGAGACATATCAATACATAGGTTTTAAGATTCTTACTAGTCAGATCTATTCCTCTGCGGGGAATATGGGGTTTTGAGTCCCTTTCACTGAGGAAGGTGTAGGTCTTGTCTATTCCATAGTTGGTTTTTGGAACAGTACCTGTGCTTATATCAAACTCTGGTTTGATGCATCACCCCACCTCTCCTTCCCCCTTAAGCAGGCATAAGAGTGTTTTCTAAATGTGAGACTCTGTTCTCTTTCCTAACTCAGTTCATGTGTAGCCATGTTTACAGGATCTTCCTAAGTGATATCTTATGATAAGTTTCTTTTCCTGTGTGACTTCTTTCCCTTAGAATCATCGTACCTGAATCCACTCATTTTGCTGCTACTGGTCTTATGACATTGATTTCGTGGCTGAGGGATATTCCATCGTACGTAAGTTCCACAATGTTTGGAACCATTTTTATATTTCCTGGGATATTTCAGGTGTACCCAGGTTGAGGTTCTTGTAAGCAGTGCAGCCCTCAATTTGGGGGTGGCTCTGTCTTATGGATTTTCAGTTTTCCCAAGGTATATTCCCTAGACTGGAAGTGCCCTTGGCTCTGTAGCTCTGTTGTTTACTTGTTTTAGGGAACACAATGCACTCCTCCAGTGAGGCAGTTGGCAACTTACATCCCGCCCATCAGCATAACAAGGCTCCCTGTTCTCCAGGGCCTGTCTTGCCTTTCTGGTTTTTACACATTTTGTGGATGTCCCTTTTGACCGGTGGGAAGTGATACTTCTTTGTAGTGCAGATTTGCATTGCCCGCTTGCTTGCTTGGCCAAAAAGGGCGTATGCGTTTTCTCCTGAATATATTCAGGAGAAAACACATACGCCCTTTTTGGCCAAGTGCATCATTGTCGAAGTTGTGCCCCTCTTCCTGTGCTTTACAGGCGATTCCAACGTACCTCTTGAAATCTGTTTCCTGCTATTCTGCCTCGCATTCAAGTCCGCCTCGTTGCCTTCCCTCAACAGATTTTTGGACGATAGTTGGCCTTGATTACTCTGCCAGTTTGTGAATTGCTGTGCCCCTGAGCTCCATTTTTCAACTCGTTTTTTGTGAGCTGAACGCAAGTCCAAACATTTGGTTCAGGACCTCTACTGGTTCCCGGTGGGTGGCTGAGACTCTGGTTAATTCTTCTTCCTGCCGGGAAATTAGAGTGACATGTGCCCATCCAAATGCCTAACAGCTACTCTCTCATTGGTTCTCCCTCTTCCCTTTCCTCCTCTGCCAAATGGGCAACGTGCGTGAACCAGGAGCTTAAAGGGGCTGTCTCTCCAAGTTGGGAGATTGATAGTTAAGCTGTTGGAAAGTCAAACCGGAGCACCAGGAGAGGGACTCTTCGTTGAGTTTTAGAAACCTTTTGTATTCACAGTGTGTCCATTCTCTAGGTTTCCCGTACATGTTATAGCTGTAGTAATATTCCCTTCAACCTGGAGAGGTGGGACCCATGGAATGGTTGCCATGCATTATTGCTTTAAAGGGTCTGCATTTGCTCACCCAATCTCACCAATCCTCTCAGTCCCAAGTGTCCAGCCTCATGCCACATCCAGCTGTCATCGTAGATAGGGTCATTCCAGGTTGCATCAGAGACCCTGAAGGAATTGTAAAGAATTTCCCTGTTTCTTTGTTCTGTTTTTCAAATTCCTTTTTAGAGTGGGTTTGAGCTGATTCTCGCTGCCATGTTTATGCCAGTCTAGACACACTTGATTCCCTTATGGAGACATATCAATACATAGGTTTTAAGATTCTTACTAGTCAGATCTATTCCTCTGCGGGAAATATGGGGTTTTGAGTCCCTTTCACTGAGGAAGGTGTAGGTCTTGTCTATTCCATAGTTGGTTTTTGGAACAGTACCTGTGCTTATATCAAACTCTGGTTTGATGCATCACCCCACCTCTCCTTCCCCCTTAAGCAGGCATAAGAGTGTTTTCTAAATGTGAGACTCTGTTCTCTTGCCTAACTCAGTTCATGTGTAGCCATGTTTACAGGATCTTCCTAAGTGATATCTTATGATAAGTTTCTTTTCCTGTGTGA
Organism: Mesoplodon mirus; assembly: GCF_964341445.2. Taxonomy (NCBI): domain Eukaryota; kingdom Metazoa; phylum Chordata; class Mammalia; order Artiodactyla; family Ziphiidae; genus Mesoplodon; species Mesoplodon mirus. Next base: position 118,654,553 of record NC_138984.1, read on the forward strand.
CTTCTTTCCCTTAGAATCATCGTACCTGAATCCACTCATTTTGCTGCTACTGGTCTTATGACATTGATTTCGTGGCTGAGGGATATTCCATCGTACGTAAGTTCCACAATGTTTGGAACCATTTTTATATTTCCTGGGATATTTCAGGTGTACCCAGGTTGAGGTTCTTGTAAGCAGTGCAGCCCTCAATTTGGGGGTGGCTCTGTCTTATGGATTTTCAGTTTTCCCAAGGTATATTCCCTAGACTGGAAGTGCCCTTGGCTCTGTAGCTCTGTTGTTTACTTGTTTTAGGGAACACAATGCACTCCTCCAGTGAGGCAGTTGGCAACTTACATCCCGCCCATCAGCATAACAAGGCTCCCTGTTCTCCAGGGCCTGTCTTGCCTTTCTGGTTTTTACACATTTTGTGGATGTCCCTTTTGACCGGTGGGAAGTGATACTTCTTTGTAGTGCAGATTTGCATTGCCCGCTTGCTTGCTTGGCCAAAAAGGGCGTATGCGTTTTCTCCTGAATATATTCAGGAGAAAACGCATACGCCCTTTTTGGCCAAGTGCATCATTGTCGAAGTTGTGCCCCTCTTCCTGTGCTTTACAGGCGATTCCAACGTACCTCTTGAAATCTGTTTCCTGCTATTCTGCCTCGCATTCAAGTCCGCCTCGTTGCCTTCCCTCAACAGATTTTTGGACGATAGTTGGCCTTGATTACTCTGCCAGTTTGTGAATTGCTGTGCCCCTGAGCTCCATTTTTCAACTCGTTTTTTGTGAGCTGAACGCAAGTCCAAACATTTGGTTCAGGACCTCTACTGGTTCCCGGTGGGTGGCTGAGACTTTGGTGAATTCTTCTTCCTGCCGGGAAATTAGAGTGACATGTGCCCATCCAAATGCCTAACAGCTACTCTCTCATTGGTTCTCCCTCTTCGCTTTCCTCCTCTGCCAAATGGGCAACCTGTGTGAACCAGGAGCTTAAAGGGGCTGTCTCTCCAAGTTGGGAGATTGATAGTAAAGCTGTTGGAAAGTCAAACCGGAGCACCAGGAGAGGGACTCTTCGTTGAGTTTTAGAAACCTTTCGTATTCACAGTGTGTCCATTCTCTAGGTTTCCCGTACATGTTATAGCTGTAGTAATATTCCCTTCAACCTGGAGAGGTGGGACCCATGGAATGGTTGCCATGCATTATTGCTTTAAAGGGTCTGCATTTGCTCACCCAATCTCACCAATCCTCTCAGTCCCAAGTGTCCAGCCTCATGCCACATCCAGCTGTCATCGTAGATAGGGTCATTCCAGGTTGCATCAGAGACCCTGAAGGAATTGTAAAGAATTTCCCTGTTTCTTTGTTCTGTTTTTGAAATTCCTTTTTAGAGTGGGTTTGAGCTGATTCTCGCTGCCATGTTTATGCCAGTCTAGACACACTTGATTCCCTTACGGAGACATATCAATACATAGGTTTTAAGATTCTTACTAGTCAGATCTATTCCTCTGCGGGAAATATGGGGTTTTGAGTCCCTTTCACTGAGGAAGGTGTAGGTCTTGTCTATTCCATAGTTGGTTTTTGGAACAGTACCTGTGCTTATATCAAACTCTGGTTTGATGCATCACCCCACCTCTCCTTCCCCCTTAAGCAGGCATAAGAGTGTTTTCTAAATGTGAGACTCTGTTCTCTTTCCTAACTCAGTTCATGTGTAGCCATGTTTACAGGATCTTCCTAAGTGATATCTTATGATAAGTTTCTTTTCCTGTGTGACTTCTTTCCCTTAGAATCATCGTACCTGAATCCACTCATTTTGCTGCTACTGGTCTTATGACATTGATTTCGTGGCTGAGGGATATTCCATCGTACGTAAGTTCCACAATGTTTGGAACCATTTTTATATTTCCTGGGATATTTCAGGTGTACCCAGGTTGAGGTTCTTGTAAGCAGTGCAGCCCTCAATTTGGGGGTGGCTCTGTCTTATGGATTTTCAGTTTTCCCAAGGTATATTCCCTAGACTGGAAGTGCCCTTGGCTCTGTAGCTCTGTTGTTTACTTGTTTTAGGGAACACAATGCACTCCTCCAGTGAGGCAGTTGGCAACATACATCCCGCCCATCAGCATAACAAGGCTCCCTGTTCTCCAGGGCCTGTCTTGCCTTTCTGGTTTTTACACATTTTGTGGATGTCCCTTTTGACCGGTGGGAAGTGATACTTCTTTGTAGTGCAGATTTGCATTGCCCGCTTGCTTGCTTGGCCAAAAAGGGCGTATGCGTTTTCTCCTGAATATATTCAGGAGAAAACGCATACGCCCTTTTTGGCCAAGTGCATCATTGTCGAAGTTGTGCCCCTCTTCCTGTGCTTTACAGGCGATTCCAACGTACCTCTTGAAATCTGTTTCCTGCTATTCTGCCTCGCATTCAAGTCCGCCTCGTTGCCTTCCCTCAACAGATTTTTGGACGATAGTTGGCCTTGATTACTCTGCCAGTTTGTGAATTGCTGTGCCCCTGAGCTCCATTTTTCAACTCGTTTTTTGTGAGCTGAACGCAAGTCCAAACATTTGGTTCAGGACCTCTACTGGTTCCCGGTGGGTGGCTGAGACTCTGGTGAATTCTTCTTCCTGCCGGGAAATTAGAGTGACATGTGCCCATCCAAATGCCTAACAGCTACTCTCTCATTGGTTCTCCCTCTTCCCTTTCCTCCTCTGCCAAATGGGCAACCTGTGTGAACCAGGAGCTTAAAGGGGCTGTCTCTCCAAGTTGGGAGATTGATAGTTAAGCTGTTGGAAAGTCAAACCGGAGCACCAGGAGAGGGACTCTTCGTTGAGTTTTAGAAACCTTTCGTATTCACAGTGTGTCCATTCTCTAGGTTTCCCGTACATGTTATAGCTGTAGTAATATTCCCTTCAACCTGGAGAGGTGGCACCCATGGAATGGTTGCCATGCATTATTGCTTTAAAGGGTCTGCATTTGCTCACCCAATCTCACCAATCCTCTCAGTCCCAAGTGTCCAGCCTCATGCCACATCCAGCTGTCATCGTAGATAGGGTCATTCCAGGTTGCATCAGAGACCCTGAAGGAATTGTAAAGAATTTCCCTGTTTCTTTGTTCTGTTTTTGAAATTCCTTTTTAGAGTGGGTTTGAGCTGATTCTCGCTGCCATGTTTATGCCAGTCTAGACACACTTGATTCCCTTACGGAGACATATCAATACATAGGTTTTAAGATTCTTACTAGTCAGATCTATTCCTCTGCGGGAAATATGGGGTTTTGAGTCCCTTTCACTGAGGAAGGTGTAGGTCTTGTCTATTCCATAGTTGGTTTTTGGAACAGTACCTGTGCTTATATCAAATTCTGGTTTGATGCATCACCCCACCTCTCCTTCCCCCTTAAGCAGGCATAAGAGTGTTTTCTAAATGTGAGACTCTGTTCTCTTTCCTAACTCAGTTCATGTGTAGCCATGTTTACAGGATCTTCCTAAGTGATATCTTATGATAAGTTTCTTTTCCTGTGTGACTTCTTTCCCTTAGAATCATCGTACCTGAATCCACTCATTTTGCTGCTACTGGTCTTATGACATTGATTTCGTGGCTGAGGGATATTCCATCGTACGTAAGTTCCACAATGTTTGGAACCATTTTTATATTTCCTGGGATATTTCAGGTGTACCCAGGTTGAGGTTCTTGTAAGCAGTGCAGCCCTCAATTTGGGGGTGGCTCTGTCTTATGGATTTTCAGTTTTCCCAAGGTATATTCCCTAGACTGGAAGTGCCCTTGGCTCTGTAGCTCTGTTGTTTACTTGTTTTAGGGAACACAATGCACTCCTCCAGTGAGGCAGTTGGCAACTTACATCCCGCCCATCAGCATAACAAGGCTCCCTGTTCTCCAGGGCCTGTCTTGCCTTTCTGGTTTTTACACATTTTGTGGATGTCCCTTTTGACCGGTGGGAAGTGATACTTCTTTGTAGTGCAGATTTGCATTGCCCGCTTGCTTGCTTGGCCAAAAAGGGCGTATGCGTTTTCTCCTGAATATATTCAGGAGAAAACGCATACGCCCTTTTTGGCCAAGTGCATCATTGTCGAAGTTGTGCCCCTCTTCCTGTGCTTTACAGGCGATTCCAACGTACCTCTTGAAATCTGTTTCCTGCTATTCTGCCTCGCATTCAAGTCCGCCTCGTTGCCTTCCCTCAACAGATTTTTGGACGATAGTTGGCCTTGATTACTCTGCCAGTTTGTGAATTGCTGTGCCCCTGAGCTCCATTTTTCAACTCGTTTTTTGTGAGCTGAACGCAAGTCCAAACATTTGGTTCAGGACCTATACTGGTTCCCGGTGGGTGGCTGAGACTTTGGTGAATTCTTCTTCCTGCCGGGAAATTAGAGTGACATGTGCCCATCCAAATGCCTAACAGCTACTCTCTCATTGGTTCTCCCTCTTCCCTTTCCTCCTCTGCCAAATGGGCAACCTGTGTGAACCAGGAGCTTAAAGGGGCTGTCTCTCCAAGTTGGGAGATTGATAGTAAAGCTGTTGGAAAGTCAAACCGGAGCACCAGGAGAGGGACTCTTCGTTGAGTTTTAGAAACCTTTCGTATTCACAGTGTGTCCATTCTCTAGGTTTCCCGTACATGTTATAGCTGTAGTAATATTCCCTTCAACCTGGAGAGGTGGGACCCATGGAATGGTTGCCATGCATTATTGCTTTAAAGGGTCTGCATTTGCTCACCCAATCTCACCAATCCTCTCAGTCCCAAGTGTCCAGCCTCATGCCACATCCAGCTGTCATCGTAGATAGGGTCATTCCAGGTTGCATCAGAGACCCTGAAGGAATTGTAAAGAATTTCCCTGTTTCTTTGTTCTGTTTTTCAAATTCCTTTTTAGAGTGGGTTTGAGCTGATTCTCGCTGCCATGTTTATGCCAGTCTAGACACACTTGATTCCCTTACGGAGACATATCAATACATAGGTTTTAAGATTCTTACTAGTCAGATCTATTCCTCTGCGGGAAATATGGGGTTTTGAGTCCCTTTCACTGAGGAAGGTGTAGGTCTTGTCTATTCCATAGTTGGTTTTTGGAACAGTACCTGTGCTTATATCAAACTCTGGTTTGATGCATCACCCCACCTCTCCTTCCCCCTTAAGCAGGCATAAGAGGGTTTTCTAAATGTGAGACTCTGTTCTCTTTCCTAACTCAGTTCATGTGTTGCCATGTTTACAGGATCTTCCTAAGTGATATCTTATGATAAGTTTCTTTTCCTGTGTGACTTCTTTCTCTTAGAATCATCGTACCTGAATCCACTCATTTTGCTGCTACTGGTCTTATGACATTGATTTCGTGGCTGAGGGATATTCCATCGTACGTAAGTTCCACAATGTTTGGAACCATTTTTATATTTCCTGGGATATTTCAGGTGTACCCAGGTTGAGGTTCTTGTAAGCAGTGCAGCCCTCAAATTGGGGGTGGCTCTGTCTTATGGATTTTCAGTTTTCCCAAGGTATATTCCCTAGACTGGAAGTGCCCTTGGCTCTGTAGCTCTGTTGTTTACTTGTTTTAGGGAACACAATGCACTCCTCCAGTGAGGCAGTTGGCAACTTACATCCCGCCCATCAGCATAACAAGGCTCCCTGTTCTCCAGGGCCTGTCTTGCCTTTCTGGTTTTTACACATTTTGTGGATGTCCCTTTTGACCGGTGGGAAGTGATACTTCTTTGTAGTGCAGATTTGCATTGCCCGCTTGCTTGCTTGGCCTAAAAGGGCGTATGCGTTTTCTCCTGAATATATTCAGGAGAAAACGCATATGCCCTTTTTGGCCAAGTGCATCATTGTCGAAGTTGTGCCCCTCTTCCTGTGCTTTACAGGCGATTCCAACGTACCTCTTGAAATCTGTTTCCTGCTATTCTGCCTCGCATTCAAGTCCGCCTCGTTGCCTTCCCTCAACAGATTTTTGGACGATAGTTGGCCTTGATTACTCTGCCAGTTTGTGAATTGCTGTGCCCCTGAGCTCCATTTTTCAACTCGTTTTTTGTGAGCTGAACGCAAGTCCAAACATTTGGTTCAGGACCTCTACTGGTTCCCGGTGGGTGGCTGAGACTCTGGTGAATTCTTCTTCCTGCCGGGAAATTAGAGTGACATGTGCCCATCCAAATGCCTAACAGCTACTCTCTCATTGGTTCTCCCTCTTCCCTTTCCTCCTCTGCCAAATGGGCAACCTGTGTGAACCAGGAGCTTAAAGGGGCTGTCTCTCCAAGTTGGGAGATTGATAGTTAAGCTGTTGGAAAGTCAAACCGGAGCACCAGGAGAGGGACTCTTCGTTGAGTTTTAGAAACCTTTCGTATTCACAGTGTGTCCATTCTCTAGGTTTCCCGTACATGTTATAGCTGTAGTAATATTCCCTTCAACCTGGAGAGGTGGGACCCATGGAATGGTTGCCATGCATTATTGCTTTAAAGGGTCTGCATTTGCTCACCCAATCTCACCAATCCTCTCAGTCCCAAGTGTCCAGCCTCATGCCACATCCAGCTGTCATCGTAGATAGGGTCATTCCAGGTTGCATCAGAGACCCTGAAGGAATTGTAAAGAATTTCCCTGTTTCTTTGTTCTGTTTTTGAAATTCCTTTTTAGAGTGGGTTTGAGCTGATTCTCGCTGCCATGTTTATGCCAGTCTAGACACACTTGATTCCCTTACGGAGACATATCAATACATAGGTTTTAAGATTCTTACTAGTCAGATCTATTCCTCTGCGGGAAATATGGGGTTTTGAGTCCCTTTCACTGAGGAAGGTGTAGGTCTTGTCTATTCCATAGTTGGTTTTTGGAACAGTACCTGTGCTTATATCAAACTCTGGTTTGATGCATCACCCCACCTCTCCTTCCCCCTTAAGCAGGCATAAGAGTGTTTTCTAAATGTGAGACTCTGTTCTCTTTCCTAACTCAGTTCATGTGTTGCCATGTTTACAGGATCTTCCTAAGTGATATCTTATGATAAGTTTCTTTTTCTGTGTGACTTCTTTCACTTAGAATCATCGTACCTGAATCCACTCATTTTGCTGCTACTGGTCTTATGACATTGATTTCATGGCTGAGGGATATTCCATCGTACGTAAGTTCCACAATGATTTGAACCATTTTTATATTTCCTGGGATATTTCAGGTGTACCCAGGTTGAGGTTCTTGTAAGCAGTGCAGCCCTCAATTTGGGGGTGGCTCTGTCTTATGGATCTTCAGTTTTCCCAAGGTATATTCCCTAGACTGGAAGTGCCCTTGGCTCTGTAGCTCTGTTGTTTACTTGTTTTAGGGAACACAATGCACTCCTCCAGGGAGGCAGTTGGCAGCTTACATCCCGCCCATCAGCATAACAAGGCTCCCTGTTCTCCAGGGCCTGTCTTGCCTTTCTGGTTTTTACACATTTTGTGGATGTCCCTTTTGACCGGTGGGAAGTGATACTTCTTTGTAGTGCAGATTTGCATTGCCCGCTTGCTTGCTTGGCCAAAAAGGGCGTATGCGTTTTCTCCTGAATATATTCAGGAGAAAACGCATACGCCCTTTTTGGCCAAGTGCATCATTGTCGAAGTTGTGCCCCTCTTCCTGTGCTTTACAGGCGATTCTAACGTACCTCTTGAAATCTGTTTCCTGCTATTCTGCCTCGCATTCAAGTCCGCCTCGTTGCCTTCCCTCAACAGATTTTTGGACGATAGTTGGCCTTGATTACTCTGCCAGTTTGTGAATTGCTGTGCCCCTGAGCTCCATTTTTCAACTCGTTTTTTGTGAGCTGAACGCAAGTCCAAACATTTGGTTCAGGACCTATACTGGTTCCCGGTGGGTGGCTGAGACTTTGGTGAATTCTTCTTCCTGCCGGGAAATTAGAGTGACATGTGCCCATCCAAATGCCTAACAGCTACTCTCTCATTGGTTCTCCCTCTTCCCTTTCGTCCTCTGCCAAATGGGCAACCTGTGTGAACCAGGAGCTTAAAGGGGCTGTCTCTCCAAGTTGGGAGATTGATAGTAAAGCTGTTGGAAAGTCAAACCGGAGCACCAGGAGAGGGACTCTTCGTTGAGTTTTAGAAACCTTTCGTATTCACAGTGTGTCCATTCTCTAGGTTTCCCGTACATGTTATAGCTGTAGTAATATTCCCTTCAACCTGGAGAGGTGGGACCCATGGAATGGTTGCCATGCATTATTGCTTTAAAGGGTCTGCATTTGCTCACCCAATCTCACCAATCCTCTCAGTCCCAAGTGTCCAGCCTCATGCCACATCCAGCTGTCATCGTAGATAGGGTCATTCCAGGTTGCATCAGAGACCCTGAAGGAATTGTAAAGAATTTCCCTGTTTCTTTGTTCTGTTTTTCAAATTCCTTTTTAGAGTGGGTTTGAGCTGATTCTCGCTGCCATGTTTATGCCAGTCTAGACACACTTGATTCCCTTACGGAGACATATCAATACATAGGTTTTAAGATTCTTACTAGTCAGATCTATTCCTCTGCGGGAAATATGGGGTTTTGAGTCCCTTTCACTGAGGAAGGTGTAGGTCTTGTCTATTCCATAGTTGGTTTTTGGAACAGTACCTGTGCTTATATCAAACTCTGGTTTGATGCATCACCCCACCTCTCCTTCCCCCTTAAGCAGGCATAAGAGTGTTTTCTAAATGTGAGACTCTGTTCTCTTTCCTAACTCAGTTCATGTGTAGCCATGTTTACAGGATCTTCCTAAGTGATATCTTATGATAAGTTTCTTTTCCTGTGTGACTTCTTTCCCTTAGAATCATCGTACCTGAATCCACTCATTTTGCTGCTACTGGTCTTATGACATTGATTTCGTGGCTGAGGGATATTCCATCGTACGTAAGTTCCACAATGTTTGGAACCATTTATATATTTCCTGGGATATTTCAGGTGTACCCAGGTTGAGGTTCTTGTAAGCAGTGCAGCCCTCAATTTGGGGGTGGCTCTGTCTTATGGATTTTCAGTTTTCCCAAGGTATATTCCCTAGACTGGAAGTGCCCTTGGCTCTGTAGCTCTGTTGTTTACTTGTTTTAGGGAACACAATGCACTCCTCCAGTGAGGCAGTTGGCAACTTGCATCCCGCCCATCAGCATAACAAGGCTCCCTGTTCTCCAGGGCCTGTCTTGCCTTTCTGGTTTTTACACATTTTGTGGATGTCCCTTTTGACCGGTGGGAAGTGATACTTCTTTGTAGTGCAGATTTGCATTGCCCGCTTGCTTGCTTGGCCAAAAAGGGCGTATGCGTTTTCTCCTGAATATATTCAGGAGAAAACGCATACGCCCTTTTTGGCCAAGTGCATCATTGTCGAAGTTGTGCCCCTCTTCCTGTGCTTTACAGGCGATTCCAACGTACCTCTTGAAATCTGTTTCCTGCTATTCTGCCTCGCATTCAAGTCCGCCTCGTTGCCTTCCCTCAACAGATTTTTGGACGATAGTTGGCCTTGATTACTCTGCCAGTTTGTGAATTGCTGTGCCCCTGAGCTCCATTTTTCAACTCGTTTTTTGTGAGCTGAACGCAAGTCCAAACATTTGGTTCAGGACCTCTACTGGTTCCCGGTGGGTGGCTGAGACTTTGGTGAATTCTTCTTCCTGCCGGGAAATTAGAGTGACATGTGCCCATCCAAATGCCTAACAGCTACTCTCTCATTGGTTCTCCCTCTTCCCTTTCCTCCTCTGCCAAATGGGCAACCTGTGTGAACCAGGAGCTTAAAGGGGCTGTCTCTCCAAGTTGGGAGATTGATAGTAAAGCTGTTGGAAAGTCAAACCGGAGCACCAGGAGAGGGACTCTTCGTTGAGTTTTAGAAACCTTTCGTATTCACAGTGTGTCCATTCTCTAGGTTTCCCGTACATGTTATAGCTGTAGTAATATTCCCTTCAACCTGGAGAGGTGGGACCCATGGAATGGTTGCCATGCATTATTGCTTTAAAGGGTCTGCATTTGCTCACCCAATCTCACCAATCCTCTCAGTCCCAAGTGTCCAGCCTCATGCCACATCCAGCTGTCATCGTAGATAGGGTCATTCCAGGTTGCATCAGAGACCCTGAAGGAATTGTAAAGAATTTCCCTGTTTCTTTGTTCTGTTTTTCAAATTCCTTTTTAGAGTGGGTTTGAGCTGATTCTCGCTGCCATGTTTATGCCAGTCTAGACACACCTGATTCCCTTACGGAGACATATCAATACATAGGTTTTAAGATTCTTACTAGTCAGATCTATTCCTCTGCGGGAAATATGGGGTTTTGAGTCCCTTTCACTGAGGAAGGTGTAGGTCTTGTCTATTCCATAGTTGGTTTTTGGAACAGTACCTGTGCTTATATCAAACTCTGGTTTGATGCATCACCCCACCTCTCCTTCCCCCTTAAGCAGGCATAAGAGTGTTTTCTAAATGTGAGACTCTGTTCTCTTTCCTAACTCAGTTCATGTGTAGCCATGTTTACAGGATCTTCCTAAGTGATATCTTATGATAAGTTTCTTTTCCTGTGTGACTTCTTTCCCTTAGAATCATCGTACCTGAATCCACTCATTTTGCTGCTACTGGTCTTATGACATTGATTTCGTGGCTGAGGGATATTCCATCGTACGTAAGTTCCACAGTGTTTGGAACCATTTTTATATTTCCTGGGATATTTCAGGTGTACCCAGGTTGAGGTTCTTGTAAGCAGTGCAGCCCTCAATTTGGGGGTGGCTCTGTCTTATGGATTTTCAGTTTTCCCAAGGTATATTCCCTAGACTGGAAGTGCCCTTGGCTCTGGAGCTCTGTTGTTTACTTGTTTTAGGGAACACAATGCACTCCTCCAGTGAGGCAGTTGGCAACTTACATCCCGCCCATCAGCATAACAAGGCTCCCTGTTCTCCAGGGCCTGTCTTGCCTTTCTGGTTTTTACACATTTTGTGGATGTCCCTTTTGACCGGTGGGAAGTGATACTTCTTTGTAGTGCAGATTTGCATTGCCCGCTTGCTTGCTTGGCCAAAAAGGGCGTATGCGTTTTCTCCTGAATATATTCAGGAGAAAACGCATACGCCCTTTTTGGCCAAGTGCATCATTGTCGAAGTTGTGCCCCTCTTCCTGTGCTTTACAGGCGATTCCAACGTACCTCTTGAAATCTGTTTCCTGCTATTCTGCCTCGCATTCAAGTCCGCCTCGTTGCCTTCCCTCAACAGATTTTTGGACGATAGTTGGCCTTGATTACTCTGCCAGTTTGTGAATTGCTGTGCCCCTGAGCTCCATTTTTCAACTCGTTTTTTGTGAGCTGAACGCAAGTCCAAACATTTGGTTCAGGACCTCTACTGGTTCCCGGTGGGTGGCTGAGACTTTGGTGAATTCTTCTTCCTGCCGGGAAATTAGAGTGACATGTGCCCATCCAAATGCCTAACAGCTACTCTCTCATTGGTTCTCCCTCTTCCCTTTCCTCCTCTGCCAAATGGGCAACCTGTGTGAACCAGGAGCTTAAAGGGGCTGTCTCTCCAAGTTGGGAGATTGATAGTTAAGCTGTTGGAAAGTCAAACCGGAGCACCAGGAGAGGGACTCTTCGTTGAGTTTTAGAAACCTTTCGTATTCACAGTGTGTCCATTCTCTAGGTTTCCCGTACATGTTATAGCTGTAGTAATATTCCCTTCAACCTGGAGAGGTGGGACCCATGGAATGGTTGCCATGCATTATTGCTTTAAAGGGTCTGCATTTGCTCACCCAATCTCACCAATCCTCTCAGTCCCAAGTGTCCAGCCTCATGCCACATCCAGCTGTCATCGTAGATAGGGTCATTCCAGGTTGCATCAGAGACCCTGAAGGAATTGTAAAGAATTTCCCTGTTTCTTTGTTCTGTTTTTCAAATTCCTTTTTAGAGTGGGTTTGAGCTGATTCTCGCTGCCATGTTTATGCCAGTCTAGACACACCTGATTCCCTTACGGAGACATATCAATACATAGGTTTTAAGATTCTTACTAGTCAGATCTATTCCTCTGCGGGAAATATGGGGTTTTGAGTCCCTTTCACTGAGGAAGGTGTAGGTCTTGTCTATTCCATAGTTGGTTTTTGGAACAGTACCTGTGCTTATATCAAACTCTGGTTTGATGCATCACCCCACCTCTCCTTCCCCCTTAAGCAGGCATAAGAGTGTTTTCTAAATGTGAGACTCTGTTCTCTTTCCTAACTCAGTTCATGTGTAGCCATGTTTACAGGATCTTCCTAAGTGATATCTTATGATAAGTTTCTTTTCCTGTGTGACTTCTTTCCCTTAGAATCATCGTACCTGAATCCACTCATTTTGCTGCTACTGGTCTTATGACATTGATTTCGTGGCTGAGGGATATTCCATCGTACGTAAGTTCCACAGTGTTTGGAACCATTTTTATATTTCCTGGGATATTTCAGGTGTACCCAGGTTGAGGTTCTTGTAAGCAGTGCAGCCCTCAATTTGGGGGTGGCTCTGTCTTATGGATTTTCAGTTTTCCCAAGGTATATTCCCTAGACTGGAAGTGCCCTTGGCTCTGGAGCTCTGTTGTTTACTTGTTTTAGGGAACACAATGCACTCCTCCAGTGAGGCAGTTGGCAACTTACATCCCGCCCATCAGCATAACAAGGCTCCCTGTTCTCCAGGGCCTGTCTTGCCTTTCTGGTTTTTACACATTTTGTGGATGTCCCTTTTGACCGGTGGGAAGTGATACTTCTTTGTAGTGCAGATTTGCATTGCCCGCTTGCTTGCTTGGCCAAAAAGGGCGTATGCGTTTTCTCCTGAATATATTCAGGAGAAAACGCATACGCCCTTTTTGGCCAAGTGCATCATTGTCGAAGTTGTGCCCCTCTTCCTGTGCTTTACAGGCGATTCCAACGTACCTCTTGAAATCTGTTTCCTGCTATTCTGCCTCGCATTCAAGTCCGCCTCGTTGCCTTCCCTCAACAGATTTTTGGACGATAGTTGGCCTTGATTACTCTGCCAGTTTGTGAATTGCTGTGCCCCTGAGCTCCATTTTTCAACTCGTTTTTTGTGAGCTGAACGCAAGTCCAAACATTTGGTTCAGGACCTCTACTGGTTCCCGGTGGGTGGCTGAGACTTTGGTGAATTCTTCTTCCTGCCGGGAAATTAGAGTGACATGTGCCCATCCAAATGCCTAACAGCTACTCTCTCATTGGTTCTCCCTCTTCCCTTTCCTCCTCTGCCAAATGGGCAACCTGTGTGAACCAGGAGCTTAAAGGGGCTGTCTCTCCAAGTTGGGAGATTGATAGTTAAGCTGTTGGAAAGTCAAACCGGAGCACCAGGAGAGGGACTCTTCGTTGAGTTTTAGAAACCTTTCGTATTCACAGTGTGTCCATTCTCTAGGTTTCCCGTACATGTTATAGCTGTAGTAATATTCCCTTCAACCTGGAGAGGTGGGACCCATGGAATGGTTGCCATGCATTATTGCTTTAAAGGGTCTGCATTTGCTCACCCAATCTCACCAATCCTCTCAGTCCCAAGTGTCCAGCCTCATGCCACATCCAGCTGTCATCGTAGATAGGGTCATTCCAGGTTGCATCAGAGACCCTGAAGGAATTGTAAAGAATTTCCCTGTTTCTTTGTTCTGTTTTTCAAATTCCTTTTTAGAGTGGGTTTGAGCTGATTCTCGCTGCCATGTTTATGCCAGTCTAGACACACCTGATTCCCTTACGGAGACATATCAATACATAGGTTTTAAGATTCTTACTAGTCAGATCTATTCCTCTGCGGGAAATATGGGGTTTTGAGTCCCTTTCACTGAGGAAGGTGTAGGTCTTGTCTATTCCATAGTTGGTTTTTGGAACAGTACCTGTGCTTATATCAAACTCTGGTTTGATGCATCACCCCACCTCTCCTTCCCCCTTAAGCAGGCATAAGAGTGTTTTCTAAATGTGAGACTCTGTTCTCTTTCCTAACTCAGTTCATGTGTAGCCATGTTTACAGGATCTTCCTAAGTGATATCTTATGATAAGTTTCTTTTCCTGTGTGACTTCTTTCCCTTAGAATCATCGTACCTGAAGCCACTCATTTTGCTGCTACTGGTCTTATGACATTGATTTCGTGGCTGAGGGATATTCCATCGTACGTAAGTTCCACAATGTTTGGAACCATTTTTATATTTCCTGGGATATTTCAGGTGTACCCAGGTTGAGGTTCCTGTAAGCAGTGCAGCCCTCAATTTGGGGGTGGCTCTGTCTTATGGATTTTCAGTTTTCCCAAGGTATATTCCCTAGACTGGAAGTGCCCTTGGCTCTGGAGCTCTGTTGTTTACTTGTTTTAGGGAACACAATGCACTCCTCCAGTGAGGCAGTTGGCAACTTACATCCCGCCCATCAGCATAACAAGGCTCCCTGTTCTCCAGGGCCTGTCTTGCCTTTCTGGTTTTACACATTTTGTGGATGTCCCTTTTGACCGGTGGGAAGTGATACTTCTTTGTAGTGCAGATTTGCATTGCCCGCTTGCTTGCTTGGCCAAAAAGGGCGTATGCGTTTTCTCCTGAATATATTCAGGAGAAAACGCATACGCCCTTTTTGGCCAAGTGCATCATTGTCGAAGTTGTGCCCCTCTTCCTGTGCTTTACAGGCGATTCCAACGTACCTCTTGAAATCTGTTTCCTGCTATTCTGCCTCGCATTCAAGTCCGCCTCGTTGCCTTCCCTCAACAGATTTTTGGACGATAGTTGGCCTTGATTACTCTGCCAGTTTGTGAATTGCTGTGCCCCTGAGCTCCATTTTTCAACTCGTTTTTTGTGAGCTGAACGCAAGTCCAAACATTTGGTTCAGGACCTCTACTGGTTCCCGGTGGGTGGCTGAGACTTTGGTGAATTCTTCTTCCTGCCGGGAAATTAGAGTGACATGTGCCCATCCAAATGCCTAACAGCTACTCTCTCATTGGTTCTCCCTCTTCCCTTTCCTCCTCTGCCAAATGGGCAACCTGTGTGAACCAGGAGCTTAAAGGGGCTGTCTCTCCAAGTTGGGAGATTGATAGTAAAGCTGTTGGAAAGTCAAACCGGAGCACCAGGAGAGGGACTCTTCGTTGAGTTTTAGAAACCTTTCGTATTCACAGTGTGTCCATTCTCTAGGTTTCCCGTACATGTTATAGCTGTAGTAATATTCCCTTCAACCTGGAGAGGTGGGACCCATGGAATGGTTGCCATGCATTATTGCTTTAAAGGGTCTGCATTTGCCCACCCAATCTCACCAATCCTCTCAGTCCCAAGTGTCCAGCCTCATGCCACATCCAGCTGTCATCGTAGATAGGGTCATTCCAGGTTGCATCAGAGACCCTGAAGGAATTGTAAAGAATTTCCCTGTTTCTTTGTTCTGTTTTTCAAATTCCTTTTTAGAGTGGGTTTGAGCTGATTCTCGCTGCCATGTTTATGCCAGTCTAGACACACTTGATTCCCTTACGGAGACATATCAATACATAGGTTTTAAGATTCTTACTAGTCAGATCTATTCCTCTGCGGGAAATATGGGGTTTTGAGTCCCTTTCACTGAGGAAGGTGTAGGTCTTGTCTATTCCATAGTTGGTTTTTGGAACAGTACCTGTGCTTATATCAAACTCTGGTTTGATGCATCACCCCACCTCTCCTTCCCCCTTAAGCAGGCATAAGAGTGTTTTCTAAATGTGAGACTCTGTTCTCTTTCCTAACTCAGTTCATGTGTAGCCATGTTTACAGGATCTTCCTAAGTGATATCTTATGATAAGTTTCTTTTCCTGTGTGACTTCTTTCCCTTAGAATCATCGTACCTGAATCCACTCATTTTGCTGCTACTGGTCTTATGACATTGATTTCGTGGCTGAGGGATATTCCATCGTACGTAAGTTCCACAGTGTTTGGAACCATTTTTATATTTCCTGGGATATTTCAGGTGTACCCAGGTTGAGGTTCTTGTAAGCAGTGCAGCCCTCAATTTGGGGGTGGCTCTGTCTTATGGATTTTCAGTTTTCCCAAGGTATATTCCCTAGACTGGAAGTGCCCTTGGCTCTGTAGCTCTGTTGTTTACTTGTTTTAGGGAACACAATGCACTCCTCCAGTGAGGCAGTTGGCAACTTACATCCCGCCCATCAGCATAACAAGGCTCCCTGTTCTCCAGGGCCTGTCTTGCCTTTCTGGTTTTTACACATTTTGTGGATGTCCCTTTTGACCGGTGGGAAGTGATACTTCTTTGTAGTGCAGATTTGCATTGCCCGCTTGCTTGCTTGGCCAAAAAGGGCGTATGCGTTTTCTCCTGAATATATTCAGGAGAAAACGCATACGCCCTTTTTGGCCAAGTGCATCATTGTCGAAGTTGTGCCCCTCTTCCTGTGCTTTACAGGCGATTCCAACGTACCTCTTGAAATCTGTTTCCTGCTATTCTGCCTCACATTCAAGTCCGCCTCGTTGCCTTCCCTCAACAGATTTTTGGACGATAGTTGGCCTTGATTACTCTGCCAGTTTGTGAATTGCTGTGCCCCTGAGCTCCATTTTTCAACTAGTTTTTTGTGAGCTGAACGCAAGTCCAAACATTTGGTTCAGGACCTATACTGGTTCCCGGTGGGTGGCTGAGACTTTGGTGAATTCTTCTTCCTGCCGGGAAATTAGAGTGACATGTGCCCATCCAAATGCCTAACAGCTACTCTCTCATTGGTTCTCCCTCTTCCCTTTCCTCCTCTGCCAAATGGGCAACCTGTATAAACCAGGAGCTTAAAGGGGCTGTCTCTCCAAGTTGGGAGATTGATAGTTAAGCTGTTGGAAAGTCAAACCGGAGCACCAGGAGAGGGACTCTTCGTTGAGTTTTAGAAACCTTTCGTATTCACAGTGTGTCCATTCTCTAGGTTTCCCGTACATGTTATAGCTGTAGTAATATTCCCTTCAACCTGGAGAGGTGGGACCCATGGAATGGTTGCCATGCATTATTGCTTTAAAGGGTCTGCATTTGCTCACCCAATCTCACCAATCCTCTCAGTCCCAAGTGTCCAGCCTCATGCCACATCCAGCTGTCATCGTAGATAGGGTCATTCCAGGTTGCATCAGAGACCCTGAAGGAATTGTAAAGAATTTCCCTGTTTCTTTGTTCTGTTTTTCAAATTCCTTTTTAGAGTGGGTTTGAGCTGATTCTCGCTGCCATGTTTATGCCAGTCTAGACACACCTGATTCCCTTACGGAGACATATCAATACATAGGTTTTAAGATTCTTACTAGTCAGATCTATTCCTCTGCGGGAAATATGGGGTTTTGAGTCCCTTTCACTGAGGAAGGTGTAGGTCTTGTCTATTCCATAGTTGGTTTTTGGAACAGTACCTGTGCTTATATCAAACTCTGGTTTGATGCATCACCCCACCTCTCCTTCCCCCTTAAGCAGGCATAAGAGTGTTTTCTAAATGTGAGACTCTGTTCTCTTTCCTAACTCAGTTCATGTGTAGCCATGTTTACAGGATCTTCCTAAGTGATATCTTATGATAAGTTTCTTTTCCTGTGTGACTTCTTTCCCTTAGAATCATCGTACCTGAATCCACTCATTTTGCTGCTACTGGTCTTATGACATTGATTTCGTGGCTGAGGGATATTCCATCGTACGTAAGTTCCACAATGTTTGGAACCATTTTTATATTTCCTGGGATATTTCAGGTGTACCCAGGTTGAGGTTCCTGTAAGCAGTGCAGCCCTCAATTTGGGGGTGGCTCTGTCTTATGGATTTTCAGTTTTCCCAAGGTATATTCCCTAGACTGGACGTGCCCTTGGCTCTGGAGCTCTGTTGTTTACTTGTTTTAGGGAACACAATGCACTCCTCCAGTGAGGCAGTTGGCAACTTACATCCCGCCCATCAGCATAACAAGGCTCCCTGTTCTCCAGGGCCTGTCTTGCCTTTCTGGTTTTTACACATTTTGTGGATGTCCCTTTTGACCGGTGGGAAGTGATACTTCTTTGTAGTGCAGATTTGCATTGCCCGCTTGCTTGCTTGGCCAAAAAGGGCGTATGCGTTTTCTCCTGAATATATTCAGGAGAAAACGCATACGCCCTTTTTGGCCAAGTGCATCATTGTCGAAGTTGTGCCCCTCTTCCTGTGCTTTACAGGCGATTCCAACGTACCTCTTGAAATCTGTTTCCTGCTACTCTGCCTCGCATTCAAGTCCGCCTCGTTGCCTTCCCTCAACAGATTTTTGGACGATAGTTGGCCTTGATTACTCTGCCAGTTTGTGAATTGCTGTGCCCCTGAGCTCCATTTTTCAACTCGTTTTTTGTGAGCTGAACGCAAGTCCAAACATTTGGTTCAGGACCTATACTGGTTCCCGGTGGGTGGCTGAGACTTTGGTGAATTCTTCTTCCTGCCGGGAAATTAGAGTGACATGTGCCCATCCAAATGCCTAACAGCTACTCTCTCATTGGTTCTCCCTCTTCCCTTTCCTCCTCTGCCAAATGGGCAACCTGTGTGAACCAGGAGCTTAAAGGGGCTGTCTCTCCAAGTTGGGAGATTGATAGTAAAGCTGTTGGAAAGTCAAACCGGAGCACCAGGAGAGGGACTCTTCGTTGAGTTTTAGAAACCTTTCATATTCACAGTGTGTCCATTCTCTAGGTTTCCCGTACATGTTATAGCTGTAGTAATATTCCCTTCAACCTGGAGAGGTGGGACCCATGGAATGGTTGCCATGCATTATTGCTTTAAAGGGTCTGCATTTGCTCACCCAATCTCACCAATCCTCTCAGTCCCAAGTGTCCAGCCTCATGCCACATCCAGCTGTCATCGTAGATAGGGTCATTCCAGGTTGCATCAGAGACCCTGAAGGAATTGTAAAGAATTTCCCTGTTTCTTTGTTCTGTTTTTGAAATTCCTTTTTAGAGTGGGTTTGAGCTGATTCTCGCTGCCATGTTTATGCCAGTCTAGACACACTTGATTCCCTTACGGAGACATATCAATACATAGGTTTTAAGATTCTTACTAGTCAGATCTATTCCTCTGCGGGAAATATGGGGTTTTGAGTCCCTTTCACTGAGGAAGGTGTAGGTCTTGTCTATTCCATAGTTGGTTTTTGGAACAGTACCTGTGCTTATATCAAACTCTGGTTTGATGCATCACCCCACCTCTCCTTCCCCCTTAAGCAGGCATAAGAGTGTTTTCTAAATGTGAGACTCTGTTCTCTTTCCTAACTCAGTTCATGTGTTGCCATGTTTACAGGATCTTCCTAAGTGATATCTTATGATAAGTTTCTTTTTCTGTGTGACTTCTTTCACTTAGAATCATCGTACCTGAATCCACTCATTTTGCTGCTACTGGTCTTATGACATTGATTTCATGGCTGAGGGATATTCCATCGTACGTAAGTTCCACAATGTTTGGAACCATTTTTATATTTCCTGGGATATTTCAGGTGTACCCAGGTTGAGGTTCTTGTAAGCAGTGCAGCCCTCAATTTGGGGGTGGCTCTGTCTTATGGATTTTCAGTTTTCCCAAGGTATATTCCCTAGACTGGAAGTGCCCTTGGCTCTGTAGCTCTGTTGTTTACTTGTTTTAGGGAACACAATGCACTCCTCCAGTGAGGCAGTTGGCAACTTACATCCCGCCCATCAGCATAACAAGGCTCCCTGTTCTCCAGGGCCTGTCTTGCCTTTCTGGTTTTTACACATTTTGTGGATGTCCCTTTTGACCGTTGGGAAGTGATACTTCTTTGTAGTGCAGATTTGCATTGCCCGCTTGCTTGCTTGGCCAAAAAGGGCGTATGCGTTTTCTCCTGAATATATTCAGGAGAAAACGCATACGCCCTTTTTGGCCAAGTGCATCATTGTCGAAGTTGTGCCCCTCTTCCTGTGCTTTACAGGCGATTCTAACGTACCTCTTGAAATCTGTTTCCTGCTATTCTGCCTCGCATTCAAGTCCGCCTCGTTGCCTTCCCTCAACAGATTTTTGGACGATAGTTGGCCTTGATTACTCTGCCAGTTTGTGAATTGCTGTGCCCCTGAGCTCCATTTTTCAACTAGTTTTTTGTGAGCTGAACGCAAGTCCAAACATTTGGTTCAGGACCTATACTGGTTCCCGGTGGGTGGCTGAGACTTTGGTGAATTCTTCTTCCTGCCGGGAAATTAGAGTGACATGTGCCCATCCAAATGCCTAACAGCTACTCTCTCATTGGTTCTCCCTCTTCCCTTTCCTCCTCTGCCAAATGGGCAACCTGTGTGAACCAGGAGCTTAAAGGGGCTGTCTCTCCAAGTTGGGAGATTGATAGTAAAGCTGTTGGAAAGTCAAACCGGAGCACCAGGAGAGGGACTCTTCGTTGAGTTTTAGAAACCTTTCGTATTCACAGTGTGTCCATTCTCTAGGTTTCCCGTACATGTTATAGCTGTAGTAATATTCCCTTCAACCTGGAGAGGTGGGACCCATGGAATGGTTGCCATGCATTATTGCTTTAAAGGGTCTGCATTTGCTCACCCAATCTCACCAATCCTCTCAGTCCCAAGTGTCCAGCCTCATGCCACATCCAGCTGTCATCGTAGATAGGGTCATTCCAGGTTGCATCAGAGACCCTGAAGGAATTGTAAAGAATTTCCCTGTTTCTTTGTTCTGTTTTTGAAATTCCTTTTTAGAGTGGGTTTGAGCTGATTCTCGCTGCCATGTTTATGCCAGTCTAGACACACTTGATTCCCTTACGGAGACATATCAATACATAGGTTTTAAGATTCTTACTAGTCAGATCTATTCCTCTGCGGGAAATATGGGGTTTTGAGTCCCTTTCACTGAGGAAGGTGTAGGTCTTGTCTATTCCATAGTTGGTTTTTGGAACAGTACCTGTGCTTATATCAAACTCTGGTTTGATGCATCACCCCACCTCTCCTTCCCCCTTAAGCAGGCATAAGAGTGTTTTCTAAATGTGAGACTCTGTTCTCTTTCCTAACTCAGTTCATGTGTTGCCATGTTTACAGGATCTTCCTAAGTGATATCTTATGATAAGTTTCTTTTTCTGTGTGACTTCTTTCACTTAGAATCATCGTACCTGAATCCACTCATTTTGCTGCTACTGGTCTTATGACATTGATTTCATGGCTGAGGGATATTCCATCGTACGTAAGTTCCACAATGTTTTGAACCATTTTTACATTTCCTGGGATATTTCAGGTGTACCCAGGTTGAGGTTCTTGTAAGCAGTGCAGCCCTCAATTTGGGGGTGGCTCTGTCTTATGGATTTTCAGTTTTCCCAAGGTATATTCCCTAGACTGGAAGTGCCCTTGGCTCTGGAGCTCTGTTGTTTACTTGTTTTAGGGAACACAATGCACTCCTCCAGTGAGGCAGTTGGCAACTTACATCCCGCCCATCAGCATAACAAGGCTCCCTGTTCTCCAGGGCCTGTCTTGCCTTTCTGGTTTTTACACATTTTGTGGATGTCCCTTTTGACCGGTGGGAAGTGATACTTCTTTGTAGTGCAGATTTGCATTGCCCGCTTGCTTGCTTGGCCAAAAAGGGCGTATGCGTTTTCTCCTGAATATATTCAGGAGAAAACGCATACGCCCTTTTTGGCCAAGTGCATCATTGTCGAAGTTGTGCCCCTCTTCCTGTGCTTTACAGGCGATTCCAACGTACCTCTTGAAATCTGTTTCCTGCTATTCTGCCTCACATTCAAGTCCGCCTCGTTGCCTTCCCTCAACAGATTTTTGGACGATAGTTGGCCTTGATTACTCTGCCAGTTTGTGAATTGCTGTGCCCCTGAGCTCCATTTTTCAACTAGTTTTTTGTGAGCTGAACGCAAGTCCAAACATTTGGTTCAGGACCTATACTGGTTCCCGGTGGGTGGCTGAGACTTTGGTGAATTCTTCTTCCTGCCGGGAAATTAGAGTGACATGTGCCCATCCAAATGCCTAACAGCTACTCTCTCATTGGTTCTCCCTCTTCCCTTTCCTCCTCTGCCAAATGGGCAACCTGTGTGAACCAGGAGCTTAAAGGGGCTGTCTCTCCAAGTTGGGAGATTGATAGTTAAGCTGTTGGAAAGTCAAACCGGAGCACCAGGAGAGGGACTCTTCGTTGAGTTTTAGAAACCTTTCGTATTCACAGTGTGTCCATTCTCTAGGTTTCCCGTACATGTTATAGCTGTAGTAATATTCCCTTCAACCTGGAGAGGTGGGACCCATGGAATGGTTGCCATGCATTATTGCTTTAAAGGGTCTGCATTTGCTCACCCAATCTCACCAATCCTCTCAGTCCCAAGTGTCCAGCCTCATGCCACATCCAGCTGTCATCGTAGATAGGGTCATTCCAGGTTGCATCAGAGACCCTGAAGGAATTGTAAAGAATTTCCCTGTTTCTTTGTTCTGTTTTTCAAATTCCTTTTTAGAGTGGGTTTGAGCTGATTCTCGCTGCCATGTTTATGCCAGTCTAGACACACCTGATTCCCTTACGGAGACATATCAATACATAGGTTTTAAGATTCTTACTAGTCAGATCTATTCCTCTGCGGGAAATATGGGGTTTTGAGTCCCTTTCACTGAGGAAGGTGTAGGTCTTGTCTATTCCATAGTTGGTTTTTGGAACAGTACCTGTGCTTATATCAAACTCTGGTTTGATGCATCACCCCACCTCTCCTTCCCCCTTAAGCAGGCATAAGAGTGTTTTCTAAATGTGAGACTCTGTTCTCTTTCCTAACTCAGTTCATGTGTAGCCATGTTTACAGGATCTTCCTAAGTGATATCTTATGATAAGTTTCTTTTCCTGTGTGACTTCTTTCCCTTAGAATCATCATACCTGAATCCACTCATTTTGCTGCTACTGGTCTTATGACATTGATTTCGTGGCTGAGGGATATTCCATCGTACGTAAGTTCCACAATGTTTGGAACCATTTTTATATTTCCTGGGATATTTCAGGTGTACCCAGGTTGAGGTTCCTGTAAGCAGTGCAGCCCTCAATTTGGGGGTGGCTCTGTCTTATGGATTTTCAGTTTTCCCAAGGTATATTCCCTAGACTGGACGTGCCCTTGGCTCTGGAGCTCTGTTGTTTACTTGTTTTAGGGAACACAATGCACTCCTCCAGTGAGGCAGTTGGCAACTTACATCCCGCCCATCAGCATAACAAGGCTCCCTGTTCTCCAGGGCCTGTCTTGCCTTTCTGGTTTTTACACATTTTGTGGATGTCCCTTTTGACCGGTGGGAAGTGATACTTCTTTGTAGTGCAGATTTGCATTGCCCGCTTGCTTGCTTGGCCAAAAAGGGCGTATGCGTTTTCTCCTGAATATATTCAGGAGAAAACGCATACGCCCTTTTTGGCCAAGTGCATCATTGTCGAAGTTGTGCCCCTCTTCCTGTGCTTTACAGGCGATTCCAACGTACCTCTTGAAATCTGTTTCCTGCTATTCTGCCTCGCATTCAAGTCCGCCTCGTTGCCTTCCCTCAACAGATTTTTGGACGATAGTTGGCCTTGATTACTCTGCCAGTTTGTGAATTGCTGTGCCCCTGAGCTCCATTTTTCAACTCGTTTTTTGTGAGCTGAACGCAAGTCCAAACATTTGGTTCAGGACCTATACTGGTTCCCGGTGGGTGGCTGAGACTTTGGTGAATTCTTCTTCCTGCCGGGAAATTAGAGTGACATGTGCCCATCCAAATGCCTAACAGCTACTCTCTCATTGGTTCTCCCTCTTCCCTTTCCTCCTCTGCCAAATGGGCAACCTGTGTGAACCAGGAGCTTAAAGGGGCTGTCTCTCCAAGTTGGGAGATTGATAGTAAAGCTGTTGGAAAGTCAAACCGGAGCACCAGGAGAGGGACTCTTCGTTGAGTTTTAGAAACCTTTCGTATTCACAGTGTGTCCATTCTCTAGGTTTCCCGTACATGTTATAGCTGTAGTAATATTCCCTTCAACCTGGAGAGGTGGGACCCATGGAATGGTTGCCATGCATTATTGCTTTAAAGGGTCTGCATTTGCTCACCCAATCTCACCAATCCTCTCAGTCCCAAGTGTCCAGCCTCATGCCACATCCAGCTGTCATCGTAGATAGGGTCATTCCAGGTTGCATCAGAGACCCTGAAGGAATTGTAAAGAATTTCCCTGTTTCTTTGTTCTGTTTTTGAAATTCCTTTTTAGAGTGGGTTTGAGCTGATTCTCGCTGCCATGTTTATGCCAGTCTAGACACACTTGATTCCCTTACGGAGACATATCAATACATAGGTTTTAAGATTCTTACTAGTCAGATCTATTCCTCTGCGGGAAATATGGGGTTTTGAGTCCCTTTCACTGAGGAAGGTGTAGGTCTTGTCTATTCCATAGTTGGTTTTTGGAACAGTACCCGTGCTTATATCAAACTCTGGTTTGATGCATCACCCCACCTCTCCTTCCCCCTTAAGCAGGCATAAGAGTGTTTTCTAAATGTGAGACTCTGTTCTCTTTCCTAACTCAGTTCATGTGTTGCCATGTTTACAGGATCTTCCTAAGTGATATCTTATGATAAGTTTCTTTTTCTGTGTGACTTCTTTCACTTAGAATCATCGTACCTGAATCCACTCATTTTGCTGCTACTGGTCTTATGACATTGATTTCATGGCTGAGGGATATTCAATCGTACGTAAGTTCCACAATGTTTTGAACCATTTTTATATTTCCTGGGATATTTCAGGTGTACCCAGGTTGAGGTTCTTGTAAGCAGTGCAGCCCTCAATTTGGGGGTGGCTCTGTCTTATGGATTTTCAGTTTTCCCAAGGTATATTCCCTAGACTGGAAGTGCCCTTGGCTCTGGAGCTCTGTTGTTTACTTGTTTTAGGGAACACAATGCACTCCTCCAGTGAGGCAGTTGGCAACTTACATCCCGCCCATCAGCATAACAAGGCTCCCTGTTCTCCAGGGCCTGTCTTGCCTTTCTGGTTTTTACACATTTTGTGGATGTCCCTTTTGACCGGTGGGAAGTGATACTTCTTTGTAGTGCAGATTTGCATTGCCCGCTTGCTTGCTTGGCCAAAAAGGGCGTATGCGTTTTCTCCTGAATATATTCAGGAGAAAACGCATACGCCCTTTTTGGCCAAGTGCATCATTGTCGAAGTTGTGCCCCTCTTCCTGTGCTTTACAGGCGATTCTAACGTACCTCTTGAAATCTGTTTCCTGCTATTCTGCCTCGCATTCAAGTCCGCCTCGTTGCCTTCCCTCAACAGATTTTTGGACGATAGTTGGCCTTGATTACTCTGCCAGTTTGTGAATTGCTGTGCCCCTGAGCTCCATTTTTCAACTCGTTTTTTGTGAGCTGAACGCAAGTCCAAACATTTGGTTCAGGACCTATACTGGTTCCCGGTGGGTGGCTGAGACTTTGGTGAATTCTTCTTCCTGCCGGGAAATTAGAGTGACATGTGCCCATCCAAATGCCTAACAGCTACTCTCTCATTGGTTCTCCCTCTTCCCTTTCCTCCTCTGCCAAATGGGCAACCTGTGTGAACCAGGAGCTTAAAGGGGCTGTCTCTCCAAGTTGGGAGATTGATAGTAAAGCTGTTGGAAAGTCAAACCGGAGCACCAGGAGAGGGACTCTTCGTTGAGTTTTAGAAACCTTTCGTATTCACAGTGTGTCCATTCTCTAGGTTTCCCGTACATGTTATAGCTGTAGTAATATTCCCTTCAACCTGGAGAGGTGGGACCCATGGAATGGTTGCCATGCATTATTGCTTTAAAGGGTCTGCATTTGCTCACCCAATCTCACCAATCCTCTCAGTCCCAAGTGTCCAGCCTCATGCCACATCCAGCTGTCATTGTAGATAGGGTCATTCCAGGTTGCATCAGAGACCCTGAAGGAATTGTAAAGAATTTCCCTGTTTCTTTGTTCTGTTTTTGAAATTCCTTTTTAGAGTGGGTTTGAGCTGATTCTCGCTGCCATGTTTATGCCAGTCTAGACACACTTGATTCCCTTACGGAGACATATCAATACATAGGTTTTAAGATTCTTACTAGTCAGATCTATTCCTCTGCGGGAAATATGGGGTTTTGAGTCCCTTTCACTGAGGAAGGTGTAGGTCTTGTCTATTCCATAGTTGGTTTTTGGAACAGTACCTGTGCTTATATCAAACTCTGGTTTGATGCATCACCCCACCTCTCCTTCCCCCTTAAGCAGGCATAAGAGTTTTTTCTAAATGTGAGACTCTGTTCTCTTTCCTAACTCAGTTCATGTGTTGCCATGTTTACAGGATCTTCCTAAGTGATATCTTATGATAAGTTTCTTTTTCTGTGTGACTTCTTTCACTTAGAATCATCGTACCTGAATCCACTCATTTTGCTGCTACTGGTCTTATGACATTGATTTCATGGCTGAGGGATATTCCATCGTACGTAAGTTCCACAATGTTTTGAACCATTTTTACATTTCCTGGGATATTTCAGGTGTACCCAGGTTGAGGTTCTTGTAAGCAGTGCAGCCCTCAATTTGGGGGTGGCTCTGTCTTATGGATTTTCAGTTTTCCCAAGGTATATTCCCTAGACTGGAAGTGCCCTTGGCTCTGTAGCTCTGTTGTTTACTTGTTTTAGGGAACACAATGCACTCCTCCAGTGAGGCAGTTGGCAACTTACATCCCGCCCATCAGCATAACAAGGCTCCCTGTTCTCCAGGGCCTGTCTTGCCTTTCTGGTTTTTACACATTTTGTGGATGTCCCTTTTGACCGGTGGGAAGTGATACTTCTTTGTAGTGCAGATTTGCATTGCCCGCTTGCTTGCTTGGCCAAAAAGGGCGTATGCGTTTTCTCCTGAATATATTCAGGAGAAAACGCATACGCCCTTTTTGGCCAAGTGCATCATTGTCGAAGTTGTGCCCCTCTTCCTGTGCTTTACAGGCGATTCTAACGTACCTCTTGAAATCTGTTTCCTGCTATTCTGCCTCGCATTCAAGTCCGCCTCGTTGCCTTCCCTCAACAGATTTTTGGACGATAGTTGGCCTTGATTACTCTGCCAGTTTGTGAATTGCTGTGCCCCTGAGCTCCATTTTTCAACTCGTTTTTTGTGAGCTGAACGCAAGTCCAAACATTTGGTTCAGGACCTATACTGGTTCCCGGTGGGTGGCTGAGACTTTGGTGAATTCTTCTTCCTGCCGGGAAATTAGAGTGACATGTGCCCATCCAAATGCCTAACAGCTACTCTCTCATTGGTTCTCCCTCTTCCCTTTCCTCCTCTGCCAAATGGGCAACCTGTGTGAACCAGGAGCTTAAAGGGGCTGTCTCTCCAAGTTGGGAGATTGATAGTAAAGCTGTTGGAAAGTCAAACCGGAGCACCAGGAGAGGGACTCTTCGTTGAGTTTTAGAAACCTTTCGTATTCACAGTGTGTCCATTCTCTAGGTTTCCCGTACATGTTATAGCTGTAGTAATATTCCCTTCAACCTGGAGAGGTGGGACCCATGGAATGGTTGCCATGCATTATTGCTTTAAAGGGTCTGCATTTGCTCACCCAATCTCACCAATCCTCTCAGTCCCAAGTGTCCAGCCTCATGCCACATCCAGCTGTCATCGTAGATAGGGTCATTCCAGGTTGCATCAGAGACCCTGAAGGAATTGTAAAGAATTTCCCTGTTTCTTTGTTCTGTTTTTGAAATTCCTTTTTAGAGTGGGTTTGAGCTGATTCTCGCTGCCATGTTTATGCCAGTCTAGACACACTTGATTCCCTTACGCAGACATATCAATACATAGGTTTTAAGATTCTTACTAGTCAGATCTATTCCTCTGCGGGAAATATGGGGTTTTGAGTCCCTTTCACTGAGGAAGGTGTAGGTCTTGTCTATTCCATAGTTGGTTTTTGGAACAGTACCTGTGCTTATATCAAACTCTGGTTTGATGCATCACCCCACCTCTCCTTCCCCCTTAAGCAGGCATAAGAGTGTTTTCTAAATGTGAGACTCTGTTCTCTTTCCTAACTCAGTTCATGTGTTGCCATGTTTACAGGATCTTCCTAAGTGATATCTTATGATAAGTTTCTTTTTCTGTGTGACTTCTTTCACTTAGAATCATCGTACCTGAATCCACTCATTTTGCTGCTACTGGTCTTATGACATTGATTTCATGGCTGAGGGATATTCCATCGTACGTAAGTTCCACAATGATTTGAACCATTTTTATATTTCCTGGGATATTTCAGGTGTACCCAGGTTGAGGTTCTTGTAAGCAGTGCAGCCCTCAATTTGGGGGTGGCTCTGTCTTATGGATCTTCAGTTTTCCCAAGGTATATTCCCTAGACTGGAAGTGCCCTTGGCTCTGTAGCTCTGTTGTTTACTTGTTTTAGGGAACACAATGCACTCCTCCAGGGAGGCAGTTGGCAGCTTACATCCCGCCCATCAGCATAACAAGGCTCCCTGTTCTCCAGGGCCTGTCTTGCCTTTCTGGTTTTTACACATTTTGTGGATGTCCCTTTTGACCTGTGGGAAGTGATACTTCTTTGTAGTGCAGATTTGCATTGCCCGCTTGCTTGCTTGGCCAAAAAGGGCGTATGCGTTTTCTCCTGAATATATTCAGGAGAAAACGCATACGCCCTTTTTGGCCAAGTGCATCATTGTCGAAGTTGTGCCCCTCTTCCTGTGCTTTACAGGCGATTCTAACGTACCTCTTGAAATCTGTTTCCTGCTATTCTGCCTCGCATTTAAGTCCGCCTCGTTGCCTTCCCTCAACAGATTTTTGGACGATAGTTGGCCTTGATTACTCTGCCAGTTTGTGAATTGCTGTGCCCCTGAGCTCCATTTTTCAACTCGTTTTTTGTGAGCTGAACGCAAGTCCAAACATTTGGTTCAGGACCTATACTGGTTCCCGGTGGGTGGCTGAGACTTTGGTGAATTCTTCTTCCTGCCGGGAAATTAGAGTGACATGTGCCCATCCAAATGCCTAACAGCTACTCTCTCATTGGTTCTCCCTCTTCCCTTTCCTCCTCTGCCAAATGGGCAACCTGTGTGAACCAGGAGCTTAAAGGGGCTGTCTCTCCAAGTTGGGAGATTGATAGTAAAGCTGTTGGAAAGTCAAACCGGAGCACCAGGAGAGGGACTCTTCGTTGAGTTTTAGAAACCTTTCGTATTCACAGTGTGTCCATTCTCTAGGTTTCCCGTACATGTTATAGCTGTAGTAATATTCCCTTCCACCTGGAGAGGTGGGACCCATGGAATGGTTGCCATGCATTATTGCTTTAAAGGGTCTGCATTTGCTCACCCAATCTCACCAATCCTCTCAGTCCCAAGTGTCCAGCCTCATGCCACATCCAGCTGTCATCGTAGATAGGGTCATTCCAGGTTGCATCAGAGACCCTGAAGGAATTGTAAAGAATTTCCCTGTTTCTTTGTTCTGTTTTTGAAATTCCTTTTTAGAGTGGGTTTGAGCTGATTCTCGCTGCCATGTTTATGCCAGTCTAGACACACTTGATTCCCTTACGGAGACATATCAATACATAGGTTTTAAGATTCTTACTAGTCAGATCTATTCCTCTGCGGGAAATATGGGGTTTTGAGTCCCTTTCACTGAGGAAGGTGTAGGTCTTGTCTATTCCATAGTTGGTTTTTGGAACAGTACCTGTGCTTATATCAAACTCTGGTTTGATGCATCACCCCACCTCTCCTTCCCCCTTAAGCAGGCATAAGAGTGTTTTCTAAATGTGAGACTCTGTTCTCTTTCCTAACTCAGTTCATGTGTTGCCATGTTTACAGGATCTTCCTAAGTGATATCTTATGATAAGTTTCTTTTTCTGTGTGACTTCTTTCACTTAGAATCATCGTACCTGAATCCACTCATTTTGCTGCTACTGGTCTTATGACATTGATTTCATGGCTGAGGGATATTCCATCGTACGTAAGTTCCACAATGTTTTGAACCATTTTTACATTTCCTGGGATATTTCAGGTGTACCCAGGTTGAGGTTCTTGTAAGCAGTGCAGCCCTCAATTTGGGGGTGGCTCTGTCTTATGGATTTTCAGTTTTCCCAAGGTATATTCCCTAGACTGGAAGTGCCCTTGGCTCTGTAGCTCTGTTGTTTACTTGTTTTAGGGAACACAATGCACTCCTCCAGTGAGGCAGTTGGCAACTTACATCCCGCCCATCAGCATAACAAGGCTCCCTGTTCTCCAGGACCTGTCTTGCCTTTCTGGTTTTTACACATTTTGTGGATGTCCCTTTTGACCGGTGGGAAGTGATACTTCTTTGTAGTGCAGATTTGCATTGCCCGCTTGCTTGCTTGGCCAAAAAGGGCGTATGCGTTTTCTCCTGAATATATTCAGGAGAAAACGCATACGCCCTTTTTGGCCAAGTGCATCATTGTCGAAGTTGTGCCCCTCTTCCTGTGCTTTACAGGCGATTCTAACGTACCTCTTGAAATCTGTTTCCTGCTATTCTGCCTCGCATTCAAGTCCGCCTCGTTGCCTTCCCTCAACAGATTTTTGGACGATAGTTGGCCTTGATTACTCTGCCGGTTTGTGAATTGCTGTGCCCCTGAGCTCCATTTTTCAACTCGTTTTTTGTGAGCTGAACGCAAGTCCAAACATTTGGTTCAGGACCTATACTGGTTCCCGGTGGGTGGCTGAGACTTTGGTGAATTCTTCTTCCTGCCGGGAAATTAGAGTGACATGTGCCCATCCAAATGCCTAACAGCTACTCTCTCATTGGTTCTCCCTCTTCCCTTTCCTCCTCTGCCAAATGGGCAACCTGTGTGAACCAGGAGCTTAAAGGGGCTGTCTCTCCAAGTTGGGAGATTGATAGTAAAGCTGTTGGAAAGTCAAACCGGAGCACCAGGAGAGGGACTCTTCGTTGAGTTTTAGAAACCTTTCGTATTCACAGTGTGTCCATTCTCTAGGTTTCCCGTACATGTTATAGCTGTAGTAATATTCCCTTCAACCTGGAGAGGTGGGACCCATGGAATGGTTGCCATGCATTATTGCTTTAAAGGGTCTGCATTTGCTCACCCAATCTCACCAATCCTCTCAGTCCCAAGTGTCCAGCCTCATGCCACATCCAGCTGTCATCGTAGATAGGGTCATTCCAGGTTGCATCAGAGACCCTGAAGGAATTGTAAAGAATTTCCCTGTTTCTTGGTTCTGTTTTTGAAATTCCTTTTTAGAGTGGGTTTGAGCTGATTCTCGCTGCCATGTTTATGCCAGTCTAGACACACTTGATTCCCTTACGGAGACATATCAATACATAGGTTTTAAGATTCTTACTAGTCAGATCTATTCCTCTGCGGGAAATATGGGGTTTTGAGTCCCTTTCACTGAGGAAGGTGTAGGTCTTGTCTATTCCATAGTTGGTTTTTGGAACAGTACCTGTGCTTATATCAAACTCTGGTTTGATGCATCACCCCACCTCTCCTTCCCCCTTAAGCAGGCATAAGAGTTTTTTCTAAATGTGAGACTCTGTTCTCTTTCCTAACTCAGTTCATGTGTTGCCATGTTTACAGGATCTTCCTAAGTGATATCTTATGATAAGTTTCTTTTTCTGTGTGACTTCTTTCACTTAGAATCATCGTACCTGAATCCACTCATTTTGCTGCTACTGGTCTTATGACATTGATTTCATGGCTGAGGGATATTCCATCGTACGTAAGTTCCACAATGTTTTGAACCATTTTTACATTTCCTGGGATATTTCAGGTGTACCCAGGTTGAGGTTCTTGTAAGCAGTGCAGCCCTCAATTTGGGGGTGGCTCTGTCTTATGGATTTTCAGTTTTCCCAAGGTATATTCCCTAGACTGGAAGTGCCCTTGGCTCTGTAGCTCTGTTGTTTACTTGTTTTAGGGAACACAATGCACTCCTCCAGTGAGGCAGTTGGCAACTTACATCCCGCCCATCAGCATAACAAGGCTCCCTGTTCTCCAGGGCCTGTCTTGCCTTTCTGGTTTTTACACATTTTGTGGATGTCCCTTTTGACCGGTGGGAAGTGATACTTCTTTGTAGTGCAGATTTGCATTGCCCGCTTGCTTGCTTGGCCAAAAAGGGCGTATGCGTTTTCTCCTGAATATATTCAGGAGAAAACGCATACGCCCTTTTTGGCCAAGTGCATCATTGTCGAAGTTGTGCCCCTCTTCCTGTGCTTTACAGGCGATTCTAACGTACCTCTTGAAATCTGTTTCCTGCTATTCTGCCTCGCATTCAAGTCCGCCTCGTTGCCTTCCCTCAACAGATTTTTGGACGATAGTTGGCCTTGATTACTCTGCCAGTTTGTGAATTGCTGTGCCCCTGAGCTCCATTTTTCAACTCGTTTTTTGTGAGCTGAACGCAAGTCCAAACATTTGGTTCAGGACCTATACTGGTTCCCGGTGGGTGGCTGAGACTTTGGTGAATTCTTCTTCCTGCCGGGAAATTAGAGTGACATGTGCCCATCCAAATGCCTAACAGCTACTCTCTCATTGGTTCTCCCTCTTCCCTTTCCTCCTCTGCCAAATGGGCAACCTGTGTGAACCAGGAGCTTAAAGGGGCTGTCTCTCCAAGTTGGGAAATTGATAGTAAAGCTGTTGGAAAGTCAAACCGGAGCACCAGGAGAGGGACTCTTCGTTGAGTTTTAGAAACCTTTCGTATTCACAGTGTGTCCATTCTCTAGGGTTCCCGTACATGTTATAGCTGTAGTAATATTCCCTTCAACCTGGAGAGGTGGGACCCATGGAATGGTTGCCATGCATTATTGCTTTAAAGGGTCTGCATTTGCTCACCCAATCTCACCAATCCTCTCAGTCCCAAGTGTCCAGCCTCATGCCACATCCAGCTGTCATCGTAGATAGGGTCATTCCAGGTTGCATCAGAGACCCTGAAGGAATTGTAAAGAATTTCCCTGTTTCTTTGTTCTGTTTTTGAAATTCCTTTTTAGAGTGGGTTTGAGCTGATTCTCGCTGCCATGTTTATGCCAGTCTAGACACACTTGATTCCCTTACGCAGACATATCAATACATAGGTTTTAAGATTCTTACTAGTCAGATCTATTCCTCTGCGGGAAATATGGGGTTTTGAGTCCCTTTCACTGAGGAAGGTGTAGGTCTTGTCTATTCCATAGTTGGTTTTTGGAACAGTACCTGTGCTTATATCAAACTCTGGTTTGATGCATCACCCCACCTCTCCTTCCCCCTTAAGCAGGCATAAGAGTGTTTTCTAAATGTGAGACTCTGTTCTCTTTCCTAACTCAGTTCATGTGTTGCCATGTTTACAGGATCTTCCTAAGTGATATCTTATGATAAGTTTCTTTTTCTGTGTGACTTCTTTCACTTAGAATCATCGTACCTGAATCCACTCATTTTGCTGCTACTGGTCTTATGACATTGATTTCATGGCTGAGGGATATTCCATCGTACGTAAGTTCCACAATGATTTGAACCATTTTTATATTTCCTGGGATATTTCAGGTGTACCCAGGTTGAGGTTCTTTTAAGCAGTGCAGCCCTCAATTTGGGGGTGGCTCTGACTTATGGATCTTCAGTTTTCCCAAGGTATATTCCCTAGACTGGAAGTGCCCTTGGCTCTGTAGCTCTGTTGTTTACTTGTTTTAGGGAACACAATGCACTCCTCCAGGGAGGCAGTTGGCAGCTTACATCCCGCCCATCAGCATAACAAGGCTCCCTGTTCTCCAGGGCCTGTCTTGCCTTTCTGGTTTTTACACATTTTGTGGATGTCCCTTTTGACCGGTGGGAAGTGATACTTCTTTGTAGTGCAGATTTGCATTGCCCGCTTGCTTGCTTGGCCAAAAAGGGCGTATGCGTTTTCTCCTGAATATATTCAGGAGAAAACGCATACGCCCTTTTTGGCCAAGTGCATCATTGTCGAAGTTGTGCCCCTCTTCCTGTGCTTTACAGGCGATTCTAACGTACCTCTTGAAATCTGTTTCCTGCTATTCTGCCTCGCATTTAAGTCCGCCTCGTTGCCTTCCCTCAACAGATTTTTGGACGATAGTTGGCCTTGATTACTCTGCCAGTTTGTGAATTGCTGTGCCCCTGAGCTCCATTTTTCAACTCGTTATATGTGAGCTGAACGCAAGTCCAAACATTTGGTTCAGGACCTATACTGGTTCCCGGTGGGTGGCTGAGACTTTGGTGAATTCTTCTTCCTGCCGGGAAATTAGAGTGACATGTGCCCATCCAAATGCCTAACAGCTACTCTCTCATTGGTTCTCCCTCTTCCCTTTCCTCCTCTGCCAAATGGGCAACCTGTGTGAACCAGGAGCTTAAAGGGGCTGTCTCTCCAAGTTGGGAGATTGATAGTAAAGCTGTTGGAAAGTCAAACCGGAGCACCAGGAGAGGGACTCTTCGTTGAGTTTTAGAAACCTTTCGTATTCACAGTGTGTCCATTCTCTAGGTTTCCCGTACATGTTATAGCTGTAGTAATATTCCCTTCAACCTGGAGAGGTGGGACCCATGGAATGGTTGCCATGCATTATTGCTTTAAAGGGTCTGCATTTGCTCACCCAATCTCACCAATCCTCTCAGTCCCAAGTGTCCAGCCTCATGCCACATCCAGCTGTCATCGTAGATAGGGTCATTCCAGGTTGCATCAGAGACCCTGAAGGAATTGTAAAGAATTTCCCTGTTTCTTTGTTCTGTTTTTGAAATTCCTTTTTAGAGTGGGTTTGAGCTGATTCTCGCTGCCATGTTTATGCCAGTCTAGACACACTTGATTCCCTTACGGAGACATATCAATACATAGGTTTTAAGATTCTTACTAGTCAGATCTATTCCTCTGCGGGAAATATGGGGTTTTGAGTCCCTTTCACTGAGGAAGGTGTAGGTCTTGTCTATTCCATAGTTGGTTTTTGGAACAGTACCTGTGCTTATATCAAACTCTGGTTTGATGCATCACCCCACCTCTCCTTCCCCCTTAAGCAGGCATAAGAGTGTTTTCTAAATGTGAGACTCTGTTCTCTTTCCTAACTCAGTTCATGTGTTGCCATGTTTACAGGATCTTCCTAAGTGATATCTTATGATAAGTTTCTTTTTCTGTGTGACTTCTTTCACTTAGAATCATCGTACCTGAATCCACTCATTTTGCTGCTACTGGTCTTATGACATTGATTTCATGGCTGAGGGATATTCCATCGTACGTAAGTTCCACAATGTTTTGAACCATTTTTATATTTCCTGGGATATTTCAGGTGTACCCAGGTTGAGGTTCTTGTAAGCAGTGCAGCCCTCAATTTGGGGGTGGCTCTGTCTTATGGATTTTCAGTTTTCCCAAGGTATATTCCCTAGACTGGAAGTGCCCTTGGCTCTGGAGCTCTGTTGTTTACTTGTTTTAGGGAACACAATGCACTCCTCCAGTGAGGCAGTTGGCAACTTACATCCCGCCCATCAGCATAACAAGGCTCCCTGTTCTCCAGGGCCTGTCTTGCCTTTCTGGTTTTTACACATTTTGTGGATGTCCCTTTTGACCGTTGGGAAGTGATACTTCTTTGTAGTGCAGATT
The DNA here is from genome assembly GCF_964341445.2 of Mesoplodon mirus. NCBI lineage: Eukaryota > Metazoa > Chordata > Mammalia > Artiodactyla > Ziphiidae > Mesoplodon > Mesoplodon mirus. The sequence continues at coordinate 118,689,790 of NC_138984.1, forward strand.
TGCATTGCCCGCTTGCTTGCTTGGCCAAAAAGGGCGTATGCGTTTTCTCCTGAATATATTCAGGAGAAAACGCATACGCCCTTTTTGGCCAAGTGCATCATTGTCGAAGTTGTGCCCCTCTTCCTGTGCTTTACAGGCGATTCTAACGTACCTCTTGAAATCTGTTTCCTGCTATTCTGCCTCGCATTCAAGTCCGCCTCGTTGCCTTCCCTCAACAGATTTTTGGACGATAGTTGGCCTTGATTACTCTGCCAGTTTGTGAATTGCTGTGCCCCTGAGCTCCATTTTTCAACTCGTTTTTTGTGAGCTGAACGCAAGTCCAAACATTTGGTTCAGGACCTATACTGGTTCCCGGTGGGTGGCTGAGACTTTGGTGAATTCTTCTTCCTGCCGGGAAATTAGAGTGACATGTGCCCATCCAAATGCCTAACAGCTACTCTCTCATTGGTTCTCCCTCTTCCCTTTCCTCCTCTGCCAAATGGGCAACCTGTGTGAACCAGGAGCTTAAAGGGGCTGTCTCTCGAAGTTGGGAGATTGATAGTAAAGCTGTTGGAAAGTCAAACCGGAGCACCAGGAGAGGGACTCTTCGTTGAGTTTTAGAAACCTTTCGTATTCACAGTGTGTCCATTCTCTAGGTTTCCCGTACATGTTATAGCTGTAGTAATATTCCCTTCAACCTGGAGAGGTGGGACCCATGGAATGGTTGCCATGCATTATTGCTTTAAAGGGTCTGCATTTGCTCACCCAATCTCACCAATCCTCTCAGTCCCAAGTGTCCAGCCTCATGCCACATCCAGCTGTCATCGTAGATAGGGTCATTCCAGGTTGCATCAGAGACCCTGAAGGAATTGTAAAGAATTTCCCTGTTTCTTTGTTCTGTTTTTGAAATTCCTTTTTAGAGTGGGTTTGAGCTGATTCTCGCTGCCATGTTTATGCCAGTCTAGACACACTTGATTCCCTTACGGAGACATATCAATACATAGGTTTTAAGATTCTTACTAGTCAGATCTATTCCTCTGCGGGAAATATGGGGTTTTGAGTCCCTTTCACTGAGGAAGGTGTAGGTCTTGTCTATTCCATAGTTGGTTTTTGGAACAGTACCTGTGCTTATATCAAACTCTGGTTTGATGCATCACCCCACCTCTCCTTCCCCCTTAAGCAGGCATAAGAGTTTTTTCTAAATGTGAGACTCTGTTCTCTTTCCTAACTCAGTTCATGTGTTGCCATGTTTACAGGATCTTCCTAAGTGATATCTTATGATAAGTTTCTTTTTCTGTGTGACTTCTTTCACTTAGAATCATCGTACCTGAATCCACTCATTTTGCTGCTACTGGTCTTATGACATTGATTTCATGGCTGAGGTTTATTCCATCGTACGTAAGTTCCACAATGTTTTGAACCATTTTTACATTTCCTGGGATATTTCAGCTGTACCCAGGTTGAGGTTCTTGTAAGCAGTGCAGCCCTCAATTTGGGGGTGGCTCTGTCTTATGGATTTTCAGTTTTCCCAAGGTATATTCCCTAGACTGGAAGTGCCCTTGGCTCTGTAGCTCTGTTGTTTACTTGTTTTAGGGAACACAATGCACTCCTCCAGTGAGGCAGTTGGCAACTTACATCCCGCCCATCAGCATAACAAGGCTCCCTGTTCTCCAGGGCCTGTCTTGCCTTTCTGGTTTTTACACATTTTGTGGATGTCCCTTTTGACCGTTGGGAAGTGATACTTCTTTGTAGTGCAGATTTGCATTGCCCGCTTGCTTGCTTGGCCAAAAAGGGCGTATGCGTTTTCTCCTGAATATATTCAGGAGAAAACGCATACGCCCTTTTTGGCCAAGTGCATCATTGTCGAAGTTGTGCCCCTCTTCCTGTGCTTTACAGGCGATTCTAACGTACCTCTTGAAATCTGTTTCCTGCTATTCTGCCTCGCATTCAAGTCCGCCTCGTTGCCTTCCCTCAACAGATTTTTGGACGATAGTTGGCCTTGATTACTCTGCCAGTTTGTGAATTGCTGTGCCCCTGAGCTCCATTTTTCAACTCGTTTTTTGTGAGCTGAACGCAAGTCCAAACATTTGGTTCAGGACCTATACTGGTTCCCGGTGGGTGGCTGAGACTTTGGTGAATTCTTCTTCCTGCCGGGAAATTAGAGTGACATGTGCCCATCCAAATGCCTAACAGCTACTCTCTCATTGGTTCTCCCTCTTCCCTTTCCTCCTCTGCCAAATGGGCAACCTGTGTGAACCAGGAGCTTAAAGGGGCTGTCTCTCCAAGTTGGGAAATTTATAGTAAAGCTGTTGGAAAGTCAAACCGGAGCACCAGGAGAGGGACTCTTCGTTGAGTTTTAGAAACCTTTCGTATTCACAGTGTGTCCATTCTCTAGGTTTCCCGTACATGTTATAGCTGTAGTAATATTCCCTTCAACCTGGAGAGGTGGGACCCATGGAATGGTTGCCATGCATTATTGCTTTAAAGGGTCTGCATTTGCTCACCCAATCTCACCAATCCTCTCAGTCCCAAGTGTCCAGCCTCATGCCACATCCAGCTGTCATCGTAGATAGGGTCATTCCAGGTTGCATCAGAGACCCTGAAGGAATTGTAAAGAATTTCCCTGTTTCTTTGTTCTGTTTTTGAAATTCCTTTTTAGAGTGGGTTTGAGCTGATTCTCGCTGCCATGTTTATGCCAGTCTAGACACACTTGATTCCCTTATGCAGACATATCAATACATAGGTTTTAAGATTCTTACTAGTCAGATCTATTCCTCTGCGGGAAATATGGGGTTTTGAGTCCCTTTCACTGAGGAAGGTGTAGGTCTTGTCTATTCCATAGTTGGTTTTTGGAACAGTACCTGTGCTTATATCAAACTCTGGTTTGATGCATCACCCCACCTCTCCTTCCCCCTTAAGCAGGCATAAGAGTGTTTTCTAAATGTGAGACTCTGTTCTCTTTCCTAACTCAGTTCATGTGTTGCCATGTTTACAGGATCTTCCTAAGTGATATCTTATGATAAGTTTCTTTTTCTGTGTGACTTCTTTCACTTAGAATCATCGTACCTGAATCCACTCATTTTGCTGCTACTGGTCTTATGACATTGATTTCATGGCTGAGGGATATTCCATCGTACGTAAGTTCCACAATGTTTTGAACCATTTTTACATTTCCTGGGATATTTCAGGTGTACCCAGGTTGAGGTTCTTGTAAGCAGTGCAGCCCTCAATTTGGGGGTGGCTCTGTCTTATGGATTTTCAGTTTTCCCAAGGTATATTCCCTAGACTGGAAGTGCCCTTGGCTCTGTAGCTCTGTTGTTTACTTGTTTTAGGGAACACAATGCACTCCTCCAGTGAGGCAGTTGGCAACTTACATCCCGCCCATCAGCATAACAAGGCTCCCTGTTCTCCAGGACCTGTCTTGCCTTTCTGGTTTTTACACATTTTGTGGATGTCCCTTTTGACCGGTGGGAAGTGATACTTCTTTGTAGTGCAGATTTGCATTGCCCGCTTGCTTGCTTGGCCAAAAAGGGCGTATGCGTTTTCTCCTGAATATATTCAGGAGAAAACGCATACGCCCTTTTTGGCCAAGTGCATCATTGTCGAAGTTGTGCCCCTCTTCCTGTGCTTTACAGGCGATTCTAACGTACCTCTTGAAATCTGTTTCCTGCTATTCTGCCTCGCATTCAAGTCCGCCTCGTTGCCTTCCCTCAACAGATTTTTGGACGATAGTTGGCCTTGATTACTCTGCCGGTTTGTGAATTGCTGTGCCCCTGAGCTCCATTTTTCAACTCGTTTTTTGTGAGCTGAACGCAAGTCCAAACATTTGGTTCAGGACCTATACTGGTTCCCGGTGGGTGGCTGAGACTTTGGTGAATTCTTCTTCCTGCCGGGAAATTAGAGTGACATGTGCCCATCCAAATGCCTAACAGCTACTCTCTCATTGGTTCTCCCTCTTCCCTTTCGTCCTCTGCCAAATGGGCAACCTGTGTGAACCAGGAGCTTAAAGGGGCTGTCTCTCCAAGTTGGGAGATTGATAGTAAAGCTGTTGGAAAGTCAAACCGGAGCACCAGGAGAGGGACTCTTCGTTGAGTTTTAGAAACCTTTCGTATTCACAGTGTGTCCATTCTCTAGGTTTCCCGTACATGTTATAGCTGTAGTAATATTCCCTTCAACCTGGAGAGGTGGGACCCATGGAATGGTTGCCATGCATTATTGCTTTAAAGGGTCTGCATTTGCTCACCCAATCTCACCAATCCTCTCAGTCCCAAGTGTCCAGCCTCATGCCACATCCAGCTGTCATCGTAGATAGGGTCATTCCAGGTTGCATCAGAGACCCTGAAGGAATTGTAAAGAATTTCCCTGTTTCTTTGTTCTGTTTTTGAAATTCCTTTTTAGAGTGGGTTTGAGCTGATTCTCGCTGCCATGTTTATGCCAGTCTAGACACACTTGATTCCCTTACGGAGACATATCAATACATAGGTTTTAAGATTCTTACTAGTCAGATCTATTCCTCTGCGGGAAATATGGGGTTTTGAGTCCCTTTCACTGAGGAAGGTGTAGGTCTTGTCTATTCCATAGTTGGTTTTTGGAACAGTACCTGTGCTTATATCAAACTCTGGTTTGATGCATCACCCCACCTCTCCTTCCCCCTTAAGCAGGCATAAGAGTTTTTTCTAAATGTGAGACTCTGTTCTCTTTCCTAACTCAGTTCATGTGTTGCCATGTTTACAGGATCTTCCTAAGTGATATCTTATGATAAGTTTCTTTTTCTGTGTGACTTCTTTCACTTAGAATCATCGTACCTGAATCCACTCATTTTGCTGCTACTGGTCTTATGACATTGATTTCATGGCTGAGGGATATTCCATCGTACGTAAGTTCCACAATGTTTTGAACCATTTTTACATTTCCTGGGATATTTCAGGTGTACCCAGGTTGAGGTTCTTGTAAGCAGTGCAGCCCTCAATTTGGGGGTGGCTCTGTCTTATGGATTTTCAGTTTTCCCAAGGTATATTCCCTAGACTGGAAGTGCCCTTGGCTCTGTAGCTCTGTTGTTTACTTGTTTTAGGGAACACAATGCACTCCTCCAGTGAGGCAGTTGGCAACTTACATCCCGCCCATCAGCATAACAAGGCTCCCTGTTCTCCAGGGCCTGTCTTGCCTTTCTGGTTTTTACACATTTTGTGGATGTCCCTTTTGACCGGTGGGAAGTGATACTTCTTTGTAGTGCAGATTTGCATTGCCCGCTTGCTTGCTTGGCCAAAAAGGGCGTATGCGTTTTCTCCTGAATATATTCAGGAGAAAACGCATACGCCCTTTTTGGCCAAGTGCATCATTGTCGAAGTTGTGCCCCTCTTCCTGTGCTTTACAGGCGATTCTAACGTACCTCTTGAAATCTGTTTCCTGCTATTCTGCCTCGCATTCAAGTCCGCCTCGTTGCCTTCCCTCAACAGATTTTTGGACGATAGTTGGCCTTGATTACTCTGCCAGTTTGTGAATTGCTGTGCCCCTGAGCTCCATTTTTCAACTCGTTTTTTGTGAGCTGAACGCAAGTCCAAACATTTGGTTCAGGACCTATACTGGTTCCCGGTGGGTGGCTGAGACTTTGGTGAATTCTTCTTCCTGCCGGGAAATTAGAGTGACATGTGCCCATCCAAATGCCTAACAGCTACTCTCTCATTGGTTCTCCCTCTTCCCTTTCCTCCTCTGCCAAATGGGCAACCTGTGTGAACCAGGAGCTTAAAGGGGCTGTCTCTCCAAGTTGGGAAATTGATAGTAAAGCTGTTGGAAAGTCAAACCGGAGCACCAGGAGAGGGACTCTTCGTTGAGTTTTAGAAACCTTTCGTATTCACAGTGTGCCATTCTCTAGGGTTCCCGTACATGTTATAGCTGTAGTAATATTCCCTTCAACCTGGAGAGGTGGGACCCATGGAATGGTTGCCATGCATTATTGCTTTAAAGGGTCTGCATTTGCTCACCCAATCTCACCAATCCTCTCAGTCCCAAGTGTCCAGCCTCATGCCACATCCAGCTGTCATCGTAGATAGGGTCATTCCAGGTTGCATCAGAGACCCTGAAGGAATTGTAAAGAATTTCCCTGTTTCTTTGTTCTGTTTTTGAAATTCCTTTTTAGAGTGGGTTTGAGCTGATTCTCGCTGCCATGTTTATGCCAGTCTAGACACACTTGATTCCCTTACGCAGACATATCAATACATAGGTTTTAAGATTCTTACTAGTCAGATCTATTCCTCTGCGGGAAATATGGGGTTTTGAGTCCCTTTCACTGAGGAAGGTGTAGGTCTTGTCTATTCCATAGTTGGTTTTTGGAACAGTACCTGTGCTTATATCAAACTCTGGTTTGATGCATCACCCCACCTCTCCTTCCCCCTTAAGCAGGCATAAGAGTGTTTTCTAAATGTGAGACTCTGTTCTCTTTCCTAACTCAGTTCATGTGTTGCCATGTTTACAGGATCTTCCTAAGTGATATCTTATGATAAGTTTCTTTTTCTGTGTGACTTCTTTCACTTAGAATCATCGTACCTGAATCCACTCATTTTGCTGCTACTGGTCTTATGACATTGATTTCATGGCTGAGGGATATTCCATCGTACGTAAGTTCCACAATGATTTGAACCATTTTTATATTTCCTGGGATATTTCAGGTGTACCCAGGTTGAGGTTCTTTTAAGCAGTGCAGCCCTCAATTTGGGGGTGGCTCTGTCTTATGGATCTTCAGTTTTCCCAAGGTATATTCCCTAGACTGGAAGTGCCCTTGGCTCTGTAGCTCTGTTGTTTACTTGTTTTAGGGAACACAATGCACTCCTCCAGGGAGGCAGTTGGCAGCTTACATCCCGCCCATCAGCATAACAAGGCTCCCTGTTCTCCAGGGCCTGTCTTGCCTTTCTGGTTTTTACACATTTTGTGGATGTCCCTTTTGACCTGTGGGAAGTGATACTTCTTTGTAGTGCAGATTTGCATTGCCCGCTTGCTTGCTTGGCCAAAAAGGGCGTATGCGTTTTCTCCTGAATATATTCAGGAGAAAACGCATACGCCCTTTTTGGCCAAGTGCATCATTGTCGAAGTTGTGCCCCTCTTCCTGTGCTTTACAGGCGATTCTAACGTACCTCTTGAAATCTGTTTCCTGCTATTCTGCCTCGCATTTAAGTCCGCCTCGTTGCCTTCCCTCAACAGATTTTTGGACGATAGTTGGCCTTGATTACTCTGCCAGTTTGTGAATTGCTGTGCCCCTGAGCTCCATTTTTCAACTCGTTTTTTGTGAGCTGAACGCAAGTCCAAACATTTGGTTCAGGACCTATACTGGTTCCCGGTGGGTGGCTGAGACTTTGGTGAATTCTTCTTCCTGCCGGGAAATTAGAGTGACATGTGCCCATCCAAATGCCTAACAGCTACTCTCTCATTGGTTCTCCCTCTTCCCTTTCCTCCTCTGCCAAATGGGCAACCTGTGTGAACCAGGAGCTTAAAGGGGCTGTCTCTCCAAGTTGGGAGATTGATAGTAAAGCTGTTGGAAAGTCAAACCGGAGCACCAGGAGAGGGACTCTTCGTTGAGTTTTAGAAACCTTTCGTATTCACAGTGTGTCCATTCTCTAGGTTTCCCGTACATGTTATAGCTGTAGTAATATTCCCTTCAACCTGGAGAGGTGGGACCCATGGAATGGTTGCCATGCATTATTGCTTTAAAGGGTCTGCATTTGCTCACCCAATCTCACCAATCCTCTCAGTCCCAAGTGTCCAGCCTCATGCCACATCCAGCTGTCATCGTAGATAGGGTCATTCCAGGTTGCATCAGAGACCCTGAAGGAATTGTAAAGAATTTCCCTGTTTCTTTGTTCTGTTTTTGAAATTCCTTTTTAGAGTGGGTTTGAGCTGATTCTCGCTGCCATGTTTATGCCAGTCTAGACACACTTGATTCCCTTACGGAGACATATCAATACATAGGTTTTAAGATTCTTACTAGTCAGATCTATTCCTCTGCGGGAAATATGGGGTTTTGAGTCCCTTTCACTGAGGAAGGTGTAGGTCTTGTCTATTCCATAGTTGGTTTTTGGAACAGTACCTGTGCTTATATCAAACTCTGGTTTGATGCATCACCCCACCTCTCCTTCCCCCTTAAGCAGGCATAAGAGTGTTTTCTAAATGTGAGACTCTGTTCTCTTTCCTAACTCAGTTCATGTGTTGCCATGTTTACAGGATCTTCCTAAGTGATATCTTATGATAAGTTTCTTTTTCTGTGTGACTTCTTTCACTTAGAATCATCGTACCTGAATCCACTCATTTTGCTGCTACTGGTCTTATGACATTGATTTCATGGCTGAGGGATATTCCATCGTACGTAAGTTCCACAATGTTTTGAACCATTTTTACATTTCCTGGGATATTTCAGGTGTACCCAGGTTGAGGTTCTTGTAAGCAGTGCAGCCCTCAATTTGGGGGTGGCTCTGTCTTATGGATTTTCAGTTTTCCCAAGGTATATTCCCTAGACTGGAAGTGCCCTTGGCTCTGTAGCTCTGTTGTTTACTTGTTTTAGGGAACACAATGCACTCCTCCAGTGAGGCAGTTGGCAACTTACATCCCGCCCATCAGCATAACAAGGCTCCCTGTTCTCCAGGACCTGTCTTGCCTTTCTGTTTTTTACACATTTTGTGGATGTCCCTTTTGACCGGTGGGAAGTGATACTTCTTTGTAGTGCAGATTTGCATTGCCCGCTTGATTGCTTGGCCAAAAAGGGCGTATGCGTTTTCTCCTGAATATATTCAGGAGAAAACGCATACGCCCTTTTTGGCCAAGTGCATCATTGTCGAAGTTGTGCCCCTCTTCCTGTGCTTTACAGGCGATTCTAACGTACCTCTTGAAATCTGTTTCCTGCTATTCTGCCTCGCATTCAAGTCCGCCTCGTTGCCTTCCCTCAACAGATTTTTGGACGATAGTTGGCCTTGATTACTCTGCCGGTTTGTGAATTGCTGTGCCCCTGAGCTCCATTTTTCAACTCGTTTTTTGTGAGCTGAACGCAAGTCCAAACATTTGGTTCAGGACCTATACTGGTTCCCGGTGGGTGGCTGAGACTTTGGTTAATTCTTCTTCTTGCCGGGAAATTAGAGTGACATGTGCCCATCCAAATGCCTAACAGCTACTCTCTCATTGGTTCTCCCTCTTCCCTTTCCTCCTCTGCCAAATGGGCAACCTGTGTGAACCAGGAGCTTAAAGGGGCTGTCTCTCCAAGTTGGGAGATTGATAGTTAAGCTGTTGGAAAGTCAAACCGGAGCACCAGGAGAGGGACTCTTCGTTGAGTTTTAGAAACCTTTCGTATTCACAGTGTGTCCATTCTCTAGGTTTCCCGTACATGTTATAGCTGTAGTAATATTCCCTTCAACCTGGAGAGGTGGGACCCATGGAATGGTTGCCATGCATTATTGCTTTAAAGGGTCTGCATTTGCTCACCCAATCTCACCAATCCTCTCAGTCCCAAGTGTCCAGCCTCATGCCACATCCAGATGTCATCGTAGATAGGGTCATTCCAGGTTGCATCAGAGACCCTGAAGGAATTGTAAAGAATTTCCCTGTTTCTTTGTTCTGTTTTTGAAATTCCTTTTTAGAGTGGGTTTGAGCTGATTCTCGCTGCCATGTTTATGCCAGTCTAGACACACTTGATTCCCTTACGGAGACATATCAATACATAGGTTTTAAGATTCTTACTAGTCAGATCTATTCCTCTGCGGGAAATATGGGGTTTTGAGTCCCTTTCACTGAGGAAGGTGTAGGTCTTGTCTATTCCATAGTTGGTTTTTGCAACAGTACCTGTGCTTATATCAAACTCTGGTTTGATGCATCACCCCACCTCTCCTTCCCCCTTAAGCAGGCATAAGAGTGTTTTCTAAATGTGAGACTCTGTTCTCTTTCCTAACTCAGTTCATGTGTTGCCATGTTTACAGGATCTTCCTAAGTGATATCTTATGATAAGTTTCTTTTTCTGTGTGACTTCTTTCACTTAGAATCATCGTACCTGAATCCACTCATTTTGCTGCTACTGGTCTTATGACATTGATTTCATGGCTGAGGGATATTCCATCGTACGTAAGTTCCACAATGTTTTGAACCATTTTTATATTTCCTGGGATATTTCAGGTGTACCCAGGCTGAGGATCTTGTAAGCAGTGCAGCCCTCAATTTGGGGGTGGCTCTGTCTTATGGATCTTCAGTTTTCCCAAGGTATATTCCCTAGACTGGAAGTGCCCTTGGCTCTGTAGCTCTGTTGTTTACTTGTTTTAGGGAACACAATGCACTCCTCCAGGGAGGCAGTTGGCAGCTTACATCCCGCCCATCAGCATAACAAGGCTCCCTGTTCTCCAGGGCCTATCTTGCCTTTCTGGTTTTTACACATTTTGTGGATGTCCCTTTTGACCGTTGGGAAGTGATACTTCTTTGTAGTGCAGATTTGCATTGCCCGCTTGCTTGCTTGGCCAAAAAGGGCGTATGCGTTTTCTCCTGAATATATTCAGGAGAAAACGCATACGCCCTTTTTGGCCAAGTGCATCATTGTCGAAGTTGTGCCCCTCTTCCTGTGCTTTACAGGCGATTCTAACGTACCTCTTGAAATCTGTTTCCTGCTATTCTGCCTCGCATTCAAGTCCGCCTCGTTGCCTTCCCTCAACAGATTTTTGGACGATAGTTGGCCTTGATTACTCTGCCGGTTTGTGAATTGCTGTGCCCCTGAGCTCCATTTTTCAACTCGTTTTTTGTGAGCTGAACGCAAGTCCAAACATTTGGTTCAGGACCTATACTGGTTCCCGGTGGGTGGCTGAGACTTTGGTGAATTCTTCTTCCTGCCGGGAAATTAGAGTGACATGTGCCCATCCAAATGCCTAACAGCTACTCTCTCATTGGTTCTCCCTCTTCCCTTTCCTCCTCTGCCAAATGGGCAACCTGTGTGAACCAGGAGCTTAAAGGGGCTGTCTCTCCAAGTTGGGAGATTGATAGTAAAGCTGTTGGAAAGTCAAACCGGAGCACCAGGAGAGGGACTCTTCGTTGAGTTTTAGAAACCTTTCGTATTCACAGTGTGTCCATTCTCTAGGTTTCCCGTACATGTTATAGCTGTAGTAATATTCCCTTCAACCTGGAGAGGTGGGACCCATGGAATGGTTGCCATGCATTATTGCTTTAAAGGGTCTGCATTTGCTCACCCAATCTCACCAATCCTCTCAGTCCCAAGTGTCCAGCCTCATGCCACATCCAGCTGTCATCGTAGATAGGGTCATTCCAGGTTGCATCAGAGACCCTGAAGGAATTGTAAAGAATTTCCCTGTTTCTTTGTTCTGTTTTTGAAATTCCTTTTTAGAGTGGGTTTGAGCTGATTCTCGCTGCCATGTTTATGCCAGTCTAGACACACTTGATTCCCTTACGGAGACATATCAATACATAGGTTTTAAGATTCTTACTAGTCAGATCTATTCCTCTGCGGGAAATATGGGGTTTTGAGTCCCTTTCACTGAGGAAGGTGTAGGTCTTGTCTATTCCATAGTTGGTTTTTGCAACAGTACCTGTGCTTATATCAAACTCTGGTTTGATGCATCACCCCACCTCTCCTTCCCCCTTAAGCAGGCATAAGAGTGTTTTCTAAATGTGAGACTCTGTTCTCTTTCCTAACTCAGTTCATGTGTTGCCATGTTTACAGGATCTTCCTAAGTGATATCTTATGATAAGTTTCTTTTTCTGTGTGACTTCTTTCACTTAGAATCATCGTACCTGAATCCACTCATTTTGCTGCTACTGGTCTTATGACATTGATTTCATGGCTGAGGGATATTCCATCGTACGTAAGTTCCACAATGATTTGAACCATTTTTACATTTCCTGGGATATTTCAGGTGTACCCAGGTTGAGGTTCTTGTAAGCAGTGCAGCCCTCAATTTGGGGGTGGCTCTGTCTTATGGATCTTCAGTTTTCCCAAGGTATATTCCCTAGACTGGAAGTGCCCTTGGCTCTGTAGCTCTGTTGTTTACTTGTTTTAGGGAACACAATGCACTCCTCCAGGGAGGCAGTTGGCAGCTTACATCCCGCCCATCAGCATAACAAGGCTCCCTGTTCTCCAGGGCCTGTCTTGCCTTTCTGGTTTTTACACATTTTGTGGATGTCCCTTTTGACCGGTGGGAAGTGATACTTCTTTGTAGTGCAGATTTGCATTGCCCGCTTGCTTGCTTGGCCAAAAAGGGCGTATGCGTTTTCTCCTGAATATATTCAGGAGAAAACGCATACGCCCTTTTTGGCCAAGTGCATCATTGTCGAAGTTGTGCCCCTCTTCCTGTGCTTTACAGGCGATTCTAACGTACCTCTTGAAATCTGTTTCCTGCTATTCTGCCTCGCATTCAAGTCCGCCTCGTTGCCTTCCCTCAACAGATTTTTGGACGATAGTTGGCCTTGATTACACTGCCAGTTTGTGAATTGCTGTGCCCCTGAGCTCCATTTTTCAACTCGTTTTTTGTGAGCTGAACGCAAGTCCAAACATTTGGTTCAGGACCTATACTGGTTCCCGGTGGGTGGCTGAGACTTTGGTGAATTCTTCTTCCTGCCGGGAAATTAGAGTGACATGTGCCCATCCAAATGCCTAACAGCTACTCTCTCATTGGTTCTCCCTCTTCCCTTTCCTCCTCTGCCAAATGGGCAACCTGTGTGAACCAGGAGCTTAAAGGGGCTGTCTCTCCAAGTTGGGAGATTGATAGTAAAGCTGTTGGAAAGTCAAACCGGAGCACCAGGAGAGGGACTCTTCGTTGAGTTTTAGAAACCTTTCGTATTCACAGTGTGTCCATTCTCTAGGTTTCCCGTACATGTTATAGCTGTAGTAATATTCCCTTCAACCTGGAGAGGTGGGACCCATGGAATGGTGGCCATGCATTATTGCTTTAAAGGGTCTGCATTTGCTCACCCAATCTCACCAATCCTCTCAGTCCCAAGTGTCCAGCCTCATGCCACATCCAGCTGTCATCGTAGATAGGGTCATTCCAGGTTGCATCAGAGACCCTGAAGGAATTGTAAAGAATTTCCCTGTTTCTTTGTTCTGTTTTTGAAATTCCTTTTTAGAGTGGGTTTGAGCTGATTCTCGCTGCCATGTTTATGCCTGTCTAGACACACTTGATTCCCTTACGGAGACATATCAATACATAGGTTTAAGATTCTTACTAGTCAGATCTATTCCTCTGCGGGAAATATGGGGTTTTGAGTCCCTTTCACTGAGGAAGGTGGAGGTCTTGTCTATTCCATAGTTGGTTTTTGGAACAGTACCTGTGCTTATATCAAACTCTGGTTTGATGCATCACCCCACCTCTCCTTCCCCCTTAAGCAGGCATAAGAGTGTTTTCTAAATGTGAGACTCTGTTCTCTTTCCTAACTCAGTTCATGTGTTGCCATGTTTACAGGATCTTCCTAAGTGATATCTTATGATAAGTTTCTTTTTCTGTGTGACTTCTTTCACTTAGAATCATCGTACCTGAATCCACTCATTTTGCTGCTACTGGTCTTATGACATTGATTTCATGGCTGAGGGATATTCCATCGTACGTAAGTTCCACAATGTTTTGATCCATTTTTATATTTCCTGGGATATTTCAGGTGTACCCAGGTTGAGGTTCTTGTAAGCAGTGCAGCCCTCAATTTGGGGGTGGCTCTGTCTTATGGATCTTCAGTTTTCCCAAGGTATATTCCCTAGACTGGACGTGCCCTTGGCTCTGTAGCTCTGTTGTTTACTTGTTTTAGGGAACACAATGCACTCCTCCAGGGAGGCAGTTGGCAGGTTACATCCCGCCCATCAACATAACAAGGCTCCCTGTTCTCCAGGGCCTGTCTTGCCTTTCTGGTTTTTACACATTTTGTGGATGTCCCTTTTGACCGGTGGGAAGTGATACTTCTTTGTAGTGCAGATTTGCATTGCCCGCTTGCTTGCTTGGCCAAAAAGGGCGTATGCGTTTTCTCCTGAATATATTCAGGAGAAAACGCATACGCCCTTTTTGGCCAAGTGCATCATTGTCGAAGTTGTGCCCCTCTTCCTGTGCTTTACAGGCGATTCTCACGTACCTCTTGAAATCTGTTTCCTGCTATTCTGCCTCGCATTCAAGTCCGCCTCGTTGCCTTCCCTCAACAGATTTTTGGACGATAGTTGGCCTTGATTACTCTGCCGGTTTGTGAATTGCTGTGCCCCTGAGCTCCATTTTTCAACTCGTTTTTTGTGAGCTGAACGCAAGTCCAAACTTTTGGTTCAGGACCTATACTGGTTCCCGGTGGGTGGCTGAGACTTTGGTGAATTCTTCTTCCTGCCGGGAAATTAGAGTGACATGTGCCCATCCAAATGCCTAACAGCTACTCTCTCATTGGTTCTCCCTCTTCCCTTTCCTCCTCTGCCAAATGGGCAACCTGTGTGAACCAGGAGCTTAAAGGGGCTGTCTCTCCAAGTTGGGAGATTGATAGTAAAGCTGTTGGAAAGTCAAACCGGAGCACCAGGAGAGGGACTCTTCGTTGAGTTTTAGAAACCTTTCGTATTCACAGTGTGTCCATTCTCTAGGTTTCCCGTACATGTTATAGCTGTAGTAATATTCCCTTCAACCTGGAGAGGTGGGACCCATGGAATGGTGGCCATGCATTATTGCTTTAAAGGGTCTGCATTTGCTCACCCAATCTCACCAATCCTCTCAGTCCCAAGTGTCCAGCCTCATGCCACATCCAGCTGTCATCGTAGATAGGGTCATTCCAGGTTGCATCAGAGACCCTGAAGGAATTGTAAAGAATTTCCCTCTTTCTTTGTTCTGTTTTTGAAATTCCTTTTTAGAGTGGGTTTGAGCTGATTCTCGCTGCCATGTTTATGCCAGTCTAGACACACTTGATTCCCTTACGGAGACATATCAATACATAGGTTTTAAGATTCTTACTAGTCAGATCTATTCCTCTGCGGGAAATATGGGGTTTTGAGTCCCTTTCACTGAGGAAGGTGTAGGTCTTGTCTATTCCATAGTTGGTTTTTGGAACAGTACCTGTGCTTATATCAAACTCTGGTTTGATGCATCACCCCACCTCTCCTTCCCCCTTAAGCAGGCATAAGAGTGTTTTCTAAATGTGAGACTCTGTTCTCTTTCCTAACTCAGTTCATGTGTTGCCATGTTTACAGGATCTTCCTAAGTGATATCTTATGATAAGTTTCTTTTTCTGTGTGACTTCTTTCACTTAGAATCATCGTACCTGAATCCACTCATTTTGCTGCTACTGGTCTTATGACATTGATTTCATGGCTGAGGGATATTCCATCGTACGTAAGTTCCACAATGTTTTGAACCATTTTTACATTTCCTGGGATATTTCAGGTGTACCCAGGTTGAGGTTCTTGTAAGCAGTGCAGCCCTCAATTTGGGGGTGGCTCTGTCTTATGGATCTTCAGTTTTCCCAAGGTATATTCCCTAGACTGGAAGTGCCCTTGGCTCTGTAGCTCTGTTGTTTACTTGTTTTAGGGAACACAATGCACTCCTCCAGGGAGGCAGTTGGCAGCTTACATCCCGCCCATCAGCATAACAAGGCTCCCTGTTCTCCAGGGCCTGTCTTGCCTTTCTGGTTTTTACACATTTTGTGGATGTCCCTTTTGACCGTTGGGAAGTGATACTTCTTTGTAGTGCAGATTTGCATTGCCCGCTTGCTTGCTTGGCCAAAAAGGGCGTATGCGTTTTCTCCTGAATATATTCAGGAGAAAACGCATACGCCCTTTTTGGCCAAGTGCATCATTGTCGAAGTTGTGCCCCTCTTCCTGTGCTTTACAGGCGATTCTAACGTACCTCTTGAAATCTGTTTCCTGCTATTCTGCCTCGCATTCAAGTCCGCCTCGTTGCCTTCCCTCAACAGATTTTTGGACGATAGTTGGCCTTGATTACTCTGCCGGTTTGTGAATTGCTGTGCCCCTGAGCTCCATTTTTCAACTCGTTTTTTGTGAGCTGAACGCAAGTCCAAACATTTGGTTCAGGACCTATACTGGTTCCCGGTGGGTGGCTGAGACTTTGGTGAATTCTTCTTCCTGCCGGGAAATTAGAGTGACATGTGCCCATCCAAATGCCTAACAGCTACTCTCTCATTGGTTCTCCCTCTTCCCTTTCCTCCTCTGCCAAATGGGCAACCTGTGTGAACCAGGAGCTTAAAGGGGCTGTCTCTCCAAGTTGGGAGATTGATAGTAAAGCTGTTGGAAAGTCAAACCGGAGCACCAGGAGAGGGACTCTTCGTTGAGTTTTAGAAACCTTTCGTATTCACAGTGTGTCCATTCTCTAGGTTTCCCGTACATGTTATAGCTGTAGTAATATTCCCTTCAACCTGGAGAGGTGGGACCCATGGAATGGTGGCCATGCATTATTGCTTTAAAGGGTCTGCATTTGCTCACCCAGTCTCACCAATCCTCTCAGTCCCAAGTGTCCAGCCTCATGCCACATCCAGCTGTCATCGTAGATAGGGTCATTCCAGGTTGCATCAGAGACCCTGAAGGAATTGTAAAGAATTTCCCTGTTTCTTTGTTCTGTTTTTGAAATTCCTTTTTAGAGTGGGTTTGAGCTGATTCTCGCTGCCATGTTTATGCCAGTCTAGACACACTTGATTCCCTTACGGAGACATATCAATACATAGGTTTTAAGATTCTTACTAGTCAGATCTATTCCTCTGCGGGAAATATGGGGTTTTGAGTCCCTTTCACTGAGGAAGGTGTAGGTCTTGTCTATTCCATAGTTGGTTTTTGGAACAGTACCTGTGCTTATATCAAACTCTGGTTTGATGCATCACCCCACCTCTCCTTCCCCCTTAAGCAGGCATAAGAGTGTTTTCTAAATGTGAGACTCTGTTCTCTTTCCTAACTCAGTTCATGTGTTGCCATGTTTACAGGATCTTCCTAAGTGATATCTTATGATAAGTTTCTTTTTCTGTGTGACTTCTTTCACTTAGAATCATCGTACCTGAATCCACTCATTTTGCTGCTACTGGTCTTATGACATTGATTTCATGGCTGAGGGATATTCCATCGTACGTAAGTTCCACAATGTTTTGAACCATTTTTACATTTCCTGGGATATTTCAGGTGTACCCAGGTTGAGGTTCTTGTAAGCAGTGCAGCCCTCAATTTGGGGGTGGCTCTGTCTTATGGATCTTCAGTTTTCCCAAGGTATATTCCCTAGACTGGAAGTGCCCTTGGCTCTGTAGCTCTGTTGTTTACTTGTTTTAGGGAACACAATGCACTCCTCCAGGGAGGCAGTTGGCAGCTTACATCCCGCCCATCAGCATAACAAGGCTCCCTGTTCTCCAGGGCCTGTCTTGCCTTTCTGGTTTTTACACATTTTGTGGATGTCCCTTTTGACCGTTGGGAAGTGATACTTCTTTGTAGTGCAGATTTGCATTGCCCGCTTGCTTGCTTGGCCAAAAAGGGCGTATGCGTTTTCTCCTGAATATATTCAGGAGAAAACGCATACGCCCTTTTTGGCCAAGTGCATCATTGTCGAAGTTGTGCCCCTCTTCCTGTGCTTTACAGGCGATTCTAACGTACCTCTTGAAATCTGTTTCCTGCTATTCTGCCTCGCATTCAAGTCCGCCTCGTTGCCTTCCCTCAACAGATTTTTGGACGATAGTTGGCCTTGATTACTCTGCCGGTTTGTGAATTGCTGTGCCCCTGAGCTCCATTTTTCAACTCGTTTTTTGTGAGCTGAACGCAAGTCCAAACTTTTGGTTCAGGACCTATACTGGTTCCCGGTGGGTGGCTGAGACTTTGGTGAATGCTTCTTCCTGCCGGGAAATTAGAGTGACATGTGCCCATCCAAATGCCTAACAGCTACTCTCTCATTGGTTCTCCCTCTTCCCTTTCCTCCTCTGCCAAATGGGCAACATGTGTGAACCAGGAGCTTAAAGGGGCTGTCTCTCCAAGTTGGGAGATTGATAGTAAAGCTGTTGGAAAGTCAAACCGGAGCACCAGGAGAGGGACTCTTCGTTGAGTTTTAGAAACCTTTCGTATTCACAGTGTGTCCATTCTCTAGGTTTCCCGTACATGTTATAGCTGTAGTAATATTCCCTTCAACCTGGAGAGGTGGGACCCATGGAATGGTTGCCATGCATTATTGCTTTAAAGGGTCTGCATTTGCTCACCCAATCTCACCAATCCTCTCAGTCCCAAGTGTCCAGCCTCATGCCACATCCAGCTGTCATCGTAGATAGGGTCATTCCAGGTTGCATCAGAGACCCTGAAGGAATTGTAAAGAATTTCCCTGTTTCTTTGTTCTGTTTTTGAAATTCCTTTTTAGAGTGGGTTTGAGCTGATTCTCGCTGCCATGTTTATGCCAGTCTAGACACACTTGATTCCCTTACGGAGACATATCAATACATAGGTTTTAAGATTCTTACTAGTCAGATCTATTCCTCTGCGGGAAATATGGGGTTTTGAGTCCCTTTCACTGAGGAAGGCGTAGGTCTTGTCTATTCCATAGTTGGTTTTTGGAACAGTACCTGTGCTTATATCAAACTCTGGTTTGATGCATCACCCCACCTCTCCTTCCCCCTTAAGCAGGCATAAGAGTGTTTTCTAAATGTGAGACTCTGTTCTCTTTCCTAACTCAGTTCATGTGTTGCCATGTTTACAGGATCTTCCTAAGTGATATCTTATGATAAGTTTCTTTTTCTGTGTGACTTCTTTCACTTAGAATCATCGTACCTGAATCCACTCATTTTGCTGCTACTGGTCTTATGACATTGATTTCATGGCTGAGGGATATTCCATCGTACGTAAGTTCCACAATGTTTTGAACCATTTTTATATTTCCTGGGATATTTCAGGTGTACCCAGGTTGAGGTTCTTGTAAGCAGTGCAGCCCTCAATTTGGGGGTGGCTCTGTCTTATGGATCTTCAGTTTTCCCAAGGTATATTCCCTAGACTGGAAGTGCCCTTGGCTCTGTAGCTCTGTTGTTTACTTGTTTTAGGGAACACAATGCACTCCTCCAGGGAGGCAGTTGGCAGCTTACATCCCGCCCATCAGCATAACAAGGCTCCCTGTTCTCCAGGGCCTGTCTTGCCTTTCTGGTTTTTACACATTTTGTGGATGTCCCTTTTGACCGTTGGGAAGTGATACTTCTTTGTAGTGCAGATTTGCATTGCCCGCTTGCTTGCTTGGCCAAAAAGGGCGTATGCGTTTTCTCCTGAATATATTCAGGAGAAAACGCATACGCCCTTTTTGGCCAAGTGCATCATTGTCGAAGTTGTGCCCCTCTTCCTGTGCTTTACAGGCGATTCTAACGTACCTCTTGAAATCTGTTTCCTGCTATTCTGCCTCGCATTCAAGTCCGCCTCGTTGCCTTCCCTCAACAGATTTTTGGACGATAGTTGGCCTTGATTACTCTGCCGGTTTGTGAATTGCTGTGCCCCTGAGCTCCATTTTTCAACTCGTTTTTTGTGAGCTGAACGCAAGTCCAAACTTTTGGTTCAGGACCTATACTGGTTCCCGGTGGGTGGCTGAGACTTTGGTGAATTCTTCTCCCTGCCGGGAAATTAGAGTGACATGTGCCCATCCAAATGCCTAACAGCTACTCTCTCATTGGTTCTCCCTCTTCCCTTTCCTCCTCTGCCAAATGGGCAACCTGTGTGAACCAGGAGCTTAAAGGGGCTGTCTCTCCAAGTTGGGAGATTGATAGTAAAGCTGTTGGAAAGTCAAACCGGAGCACCAGGAGAGGGACTCTTCGTTGAGTTTTAGAAACCTTTCGTATTCACAGTGTGTCCATTCTCTAGGTTTCCCGTACATGTTATAGCTGTAGTAATATTCCCTTCAACCTGGAGAGGTGGGACCCATGGAATGGTTGCCATGCATTATTGCTTTAAAGGGTCTGCATTTGCTCACCCAATCTCACCAATCCTCTCAGTCCCAAGTGTCCAGCCTCATGCCACATCCAGCTGTCATCGTAGATAGGGTCATTCCAGGTTGCATCAGAGACCCTGAAGGAATTGTAAAGAATTTCCCTCTTTCTTTGTTCTGTTTTTGAAATTCCTTTTTAGAGTGGGTTTGAGCTGATTCTCGCTGCCATGTTTATGCCAGTCTAGACACACTTGATTCCCTTACGGAGACATATCAATACATAGGTTTTAAGATTCTTACTAGTCAGATCTATTCCTCTGCGGGAAATATGGGGTTTTGAGTCCCTTTCACTGAGGAAGGTGTAGGTCTTGTCTATTCCATAGTTGGTTTTTGGAACAGTACCTGTGCTTATATCAAACTCTGGTTTGATGCATCACCCCACCTCTCCTTCCCCCTTAAGCAGGCATAAGAGTGTTTTCTAAATGTGAGACACTGTTCTCTTTCCTAACTCAGTTCATGTGTTGCCATGTTTACAGGATCTTCCTAAGTGATATCTTATGATAAGTTTCTTTTTCTGTGTGACTTCTTTCACTTAGAATCATCGTACCTGAATCCACTCATTTTGCTGCTACTGGTCTTATGACATTGATTTCATGGCTGAGGGATATTCCATCGTACGTAAGTTCCACAATGTTTTGAACCATTTTTACATTTCCTGGGATATTTCAGGTGTACCCAGGTTGAGGTTCTTGTAAGCAGTGCAGCCCTCAATTTGGGGGTGGCTCTGTCTTATGGATCTTCAGTTTTCCCAAGGTATATTCCCTAGACTGGAAGTGCCCTTGGCTCTGAAGCTCTGTTGTTTACTTGTTTTAGGGAACACAATGCACTCCTCCAGGGAGGCAGTTGGCAGCTTACATCCCGCCCATCAGCATAACAAGGCTCCCTGTTCTCCAGGGCCTGTCTTGCCTTTCTGGTTTTTACACATTTTGTGGATGTCCCTTTTGACCGGTGGGAAGTGATACTTCTTTGTAGTGCAGATTTGCATTGCCCGCTTGCTTGCTTGGCCAAAAAGGGCGTATGCGTTTTCTCCCGAATATCTTCAGGAGAAAACGCATACGCCCTTTTTGGCCAAGTGCATCATTGTCGAAGTTGTGCCCCTCTTCCTGTGCTTTACAGGCGATTCTAACGTACCTCTTGAAATCTGTTTCCTGCTATTCTGCCTCGCATTCAAGTCCGCCTCGTTGCCTTCCCTCAACAGATTTTTGGACGATAGTTGGCCTTGATTACTCTGCCAGTTTGTGAATTGCTGTGCCCCTGAGCTCCATTTTTCAACTCGTTTTTTGTGAGCTGAACGCAAGTCCAAACATTTGGTTCAGGACCTATACTGGTTCCCGGTGGGTGGCTGAGACTTTGGTGAATTCTTCTTCCTGCCGGGAAATTAGAGTGACATGTGCCCATCCAAATGCCTAACAGCTACTCTCTCATTGGTTCTCCCTCTTCCCTTTCCTCCTCTGCCAAATGGGCAACCTGTGTGAACCAGGAGCTTAAAGGGGCTGTCTCTCCAAGTTGGGAGATTGATAGTAAAGCTGTTGGAAAGTCAAACCGGAGCACCAGGAGAGGGACTCTTCGTTGAGTTTTAGAAACCTTTCGTATTCACAGTGTGTCCATTCTCTAGGTTTCCCGTACATGTTATAGCTGTAGTAATATTCCCTTCAACCTGGAGAGGTGGGACCCATGGAATGGTGGCCATGCATTATTGCTTTAAAGGGTCTGCATTTGCTCACCCAATCTCACCAATCCTCTCAGTCCCAAGTGTCCAGCCTCATGCCACATCCAGCTGTCATCGTAGATAGGGTCACTCCAGGTTGCATCAGAGACCCTGAAGGAATTGTAAAGAATTTCCCTGTTTCTTTGTTCTGTTTTTGAAATTCCTTTTTAGAGTGGGTTTGAGCTGATTCTCGCTGCCATGTTTATGCCAGTCTAGACACACTTGATTCCCTTACGGAGACATATCAATACATAGGTTTTAAGATTCTTACTAGTCAGATCTATTCCTCTGCGGGGAATATGGGGTTTTGAGTCCCTTTCACTGAGGAAGGTGTAGGTCTTGTCTATTCCATAGTTGGTTTTTGGAACAGTACCTGTGCTTATATCAAACTCTGGTTTGATGCATCACCCCACCTCTCCTTCCCCCTTAAGCAGGCATAAGAGTGTTTTCTAAATGTGAGACTCTGTTCTCTTTCCTAACTCAGTTCATGTGTTGCCATGTTTACAGGATCTTCCTAAGTGATATCTTATGATAAGTTTCTTTTTCTGTGTGACTTCTTTCACTTAGAATCATCGTACCTGAATCCACTCATTTTGCTGCTACTGGTCTTATGACATTGATTTCATGGCTGAGGGATATTCCATCGTACGTAAGTTCCACAATGATTTGAACCATTTTTATATTTCCTGGGATATTTCAGGTGTACCCAGGTTGAGGTTCTTGTAAGCAGTGCAGCCCTCAATTTGGGGGTGGCTGTGTCTTATGGATCTTCAGTTTTCCCAAGGTATATTCCCCAGACTGGAAGTGCCCTTGGCTCTGTAGCTCTGTTGTTTACTTGTTTTAGGGAACACAATGCACTCCTCCAGTGAGGCAGTTGGCAGCTTACATCCCGCCCATCAGCATAACAAGGCTCCCTGTTCTCCAGGGCTTGTCTTGCCTTTCTGGTTTTTACACATTTTGTGGATGTCCCTTTTGACCGTTGGGAAGTGATACTTCTTTGTAGTGCAGATTTGCATTGCCCGCTTGCTTGCTTGGCCAAAAAGGGCGTATGCGTTTTCTCCTGAATATATTCAGGAGAAAACGCATACGCCCTTTTTGGCCAAGTGCATCATTGTCGAAGTTGTGCCCCTCTTCCTGTGCTTTACAGGCGATTCCAACGTACCTCTTGAAATCTGTTTCCTGCTATTCTGCCTCGCATTCAAGTCCGCCTCGTTGCCTTCCCTCAACAGATTTTTGGACGATAGTTGGCCTTGATTACTCTGCCAGTTTGTGAATTGCTGTGCCCCTGAGCTCCATTTTTCAACTCGTTTTTTGTGAGCTGAACGCAAGTCCAAACATTTGGTTCAGGACCTATACTGGTTCCCGGTGGGTGGCTGAGACTTTGGTGAATTCTTCTTCCTGCCGGGAAATTAGAGTGACATGTGCCCATCCAAAGGCCTAACAGCTACTCTCTCATTGGTTCTCCCTCTTCCCTTTCCTCCTCTGCCAAATGGGCAACCTGTGTGAACCAGGAGCTTAAAGGGGCTGTCTCTCCAAGTTGGGAGATTGATAGTAAAGCTGTTGGAAAGTCAAACCGGAGCACCAGGAGAGGGACTCTTCGTTGAGTTTTAGAAACCTTTCGTATTCACAGTGTGTCCATTCTCTAGGTTTCCCGTACATGTTATAGCTGTAGTAATATTCCCTTCCACCTGGAGAGGTGGGACCCATGGAATGGTTGCCATGCATTATTGCTTTAAAGGGTCTGCATTTGCTCACCCAATCTCACCAATCCTCTCAGTCCCAAGTGTCCAGCCTCATGCCACATCCAGCTGTCATCGTAGATAGGGTCATTCCAGGTTGCATCAGAGACCCTGAAGGAATTGTAAAGAATTTCCCTGTTTCTTTGTTCTGTTTTTGAAATTCCTTTTTAGAGTGGGTTTGAGCTGATTCTCGCTGCCATGTTTATGCCAGTCTAGACACACTTGATTCCCTTACGGAGACATATCAATACATAGGTTTTAAGATTCTTACTAGTCAGATCTATTCCTCTGCGGGAAATATGGGGTTTTGAGTCCCTTTCACTGAGGAAGGTGTAGGTCTTGTCTATTCCATAGTTGGTTTTTGGAACAGTACCTGTGCTTATATCAAACTCTGGTTTGATGCATCACCCCACCTCTCCTTCCCCCTTAAGCAGGCATAAGAGTGTTTTCTAAATGTGAGACTCTGTTCTCTTTCCTAACTCAGTTCATGTGTTGCCATGTTTACAGGATCTTCCTAAGTGATATCTTATGATAAGTTTCTTTTTCTGTGTGACTTCTTTCACTTAGAATCATCGTACCTGAATCCACTCATTTTGCTGCTACTGGTCTTATGACATTGATTTCATGGCTGAGGGATATTCCATCGTACGTAAGTTCCACAATGATTTGAACCATTTTTATATTTCCTGGGATATTTCAGGTGTACCCAGGTTGAGGTTCTTGTAAGCAGTGCAGCCCTCAATTTGGGGGTGGCTGTGTCTTATGGATCTTCAGTTTTCCCAAGGTATATTCCCTAGACTGGAAGTGCCCTTGGCTCTGTAGCTCTGTTGTTTACTTGTTTTAGGGAACACAATGCACTCCTCCAGGGAGGCAGTTGGCAGCTTACATCCCGCCCATCAGCATAACAAGGCTCCCTGTTCTCCAGGGCCTGTCTTGCCTTTCTGGTTTTTACACATTTTGTGGATGTCCCTTTTGACCGTTGGGAAGTGATACTTCTTTGTAGTGCAGATTTGCATTGCCCGCTTGCTTGCTTGGCCAAAAAGGGCGTATGCGTTTTCTCCTGAATATATTCAGGAGAAAACGCATACGCCCTTTTTGGCCAAGTGCAGCATTGTCGAAGTTGTGCCCCTCTTCCTGTGCTTTACAGGCGATTCTAACGTACCTCTTGAAATCTGTTTCCTGCTATTCTGCCTCGCATTCAAGTCCGCCTCGTTGCCTTCCCTCAACAGATTTTTGGACGATAGTTGGCCTTGATTACTCTGCCAGTTTGTGAATTGCTGTGCCCCTGAGCTCCATTTTTCAACTCGTTTTTTGTGAGCTGAACGCAAGTCCAAACATTTGGTTCAGGACCTATACTGGTTCCCGGTGGGTGGCTGAGACTCTGGTGAATTCTTCTTCCTGCCGGGAAATTAGAGTGACATGTGCCCATCCAAATGCCTAACAGCTACTCTCTCATTGGTTCTCCCTCTTCCCTTTCCTCCTCTGCCAAATGGGCAACCTGTGTGAACCAGGAGCTTAAAGGGGCTGTCTCTCCAAGTTGGGAGATTGATAGTAAAGCTGTTGGAAAGTCAAACCGGAGCACCAGGAGAGGGACTCTTCGTTGAGTTTTAGAAACCTTTCGTATTCACAGTGTGTCCATTCTCTAGGTTTCCCGTACATGTTATAGCTGTAGTAATATTCCCTTCAACCTGGAGAGGTGGGACCCATGGAATGGTTGCCATGCATTATTGCTTTAAAGGGTCTGCATTTGCTCACCCAATCTCACCAATCCTCTCAGTCCCAAGTGTCCAGCCTCATGCCACATCCAGCTGTCATCGTAGATAGGGTCATTCCAGGTTGCATCAGAGACCCTGAAGGAATTGTAAAGAATTTCCCTGTTTCTTTGTTCTGTTTTTGAAATTCCTTTTTAGAGTGGGTTTGAGCTGATTCTCGCTGCCATGTTTATGCCAGTCTAGACACACTTGATTCCCTTACGGAGACATATCAATACATAGGTTTTAAGATTCTTACTAGTCAGATCTATTCCTCTGCGGGAAATATGGGGTTTTGAGTCCCTTTCACTGAGGAAGGTGTAGGTCTTGTCTATTCCATAGTTGGTTTTTGGAACAGTACCTGTGCTTATATCAAACTCTGGTTTGATGCATCACCCCACCTCTCCTTCCCCCTTAAGCAGGCATAAGAGTGTTTTCTAAATGTGAGACTCTGTTCTCTTTCCTAACTCAGTTCATGTGTTGCCATGTTTACAGGATCTTCCTAAGTGATATCTTATGATAAGTTTCTTTTTCTGTGTGACTTCTTTCACTTAGAATCATCGTACCTGAATCCACTCATTTTGCTGCTACTGGTCTTATGACATTGATTTCATGGCTGAGGGATATTCCATCGTACGTAAGTTCCACAATGATTTGAACCATTTTTATATTTCCTGGGATATTTCAGGTGTACCCAGGTTGAGATTCTTGTACGCAGTGCAGCCCTCAATTTGGGGGTGGCTGTGTCTTATGGATCTTCAGTTTTCCCAAGGTATATTCCCTAGACTGGAAGAGCCCTTGGCTCTGTAGCTCTGTTGTTTACTTGTTTTAGGGAACACAATGCACTCCTCCAGGGAGGCAGTTGGCAGCTTACATCCCGCCCATCAGCATAACAAGGCTCCCTGTTCTCCAGGGCCTGTCTTGCCTTTCTGGTTTTTACACATTTTGTGGATGTCCCTTTTGACCGTTGGGAAGTGATACTTCTTTGTAGTGCAGATTTGCATTTCCCGCTTGCTTGCTTGGCCAAAAAGGGCGTATGCGTTTTCTCCTGAATATATTCAGGAGAAAACGCATACGCCCTTTTTGGCCAAGTGCATCATTGTCGAAATTGTGCCCCTCTTCCTGTGCTTTACAGGCGATTCTAACGTACCTCTTGAAATCTGTTTCCTGCTATTCTGCCTCGCATTCAAGTCCACCTCGTTGCCTTCCCTCAACAGATTTTTGGACGATAGTTGGCCTTGATTACTCTGCCAGTTTGTGAATTGCTGTGCCCCTGAGCTCCATTTTTCAACTCGTTTTTTGTGAGCTGAACGCAAGTCCAAACATTTGGTTCAGGACCTATACTGGTTCCCGGTGGGTGGCTGAGACTTTGGTGAATTCTTCTTCCTGCCGGGAAATTAGAGTGACATGTGCCCATCCAAAGGCCTAACAGCTACTCTCTCATTGGTTCTCCCTCTTCCCTTTCCTCCTCTGCCAAATGGGCAACCTGTGTGAACCAGGAGCTTAAAAGGACTGTCTCTCCAAGTTGGGAGATTGATAGTAAAGCTGTTGGAAAGTCAAACCGGAGCACCAGGAGAGGGACTCTTCGTTGAGTTTTAGAAACCTTTCGTATTCACAGTGTGTCCATTCTCTAGGTTTCCCGTACATGTTATAGCTGTAGTAATATTCCCTTCCACCTGGAGAGGTGGGACCCATGGAATGGTTGCCATGCATTATTGCTTTAAAGGGTCTGCATTTGCTCACCCAATCTCACCAATCCTCTCAGTCCCAAGTGTCCAGCCTCATGCCACATCCAGCTGTCATCGTAGATAGGGTCATTCCAGGTTGCATCAGAGACCCTGAAGGAATTGTAAAGAATTTCCCTGTTTCTTTGTTCTGTTTTTGAAATTCCTTTTTAGAGTGGGTTTGAGCTGATTCTCGCTGCCATGTTTATGCCAGTCTAGACACACTTGATTCCCTTACGGAGACATATCAATACATAGGTTTTAAGATTCTTACTAGTCAGATCTATTCCTCTGCGGGAAATATGGGGTTTTGAGTCCCTTTCACTGAGGAAGGTGTAGGTCTTGTCTATTCCATAGTTGGTTTTTGGAACAGTACCTGTGCTTATATCAAACTCTGGTTTGATGCATCACCCCACCTCTCCTTCCCCCTTAAGCAGGCATAAGAGTGTTTTCTAAATGTGAGACTCTGTTCTCTTTCCTAACTCAGTTCATGTGTTGCCATGTTTACAGGATCTTCCTAAGTGATATCTTATGATAAGTTTCTTTTTCTGTGTGACTTCTTTCACTTAGAATCATCGTACCTGAATCCACTCATTTTGCTGCTACTGGTCTTATGACATTGATTTCATGGCTGAGGGATATTCCATCGTACGTAAGTTCCACAATGATTTGAACCATTTTTATATTTCCTGGGATATTTCAGGTGTACCCAGGTTGAGGTTCTAGTACGCAGTGCAGCCCTCAATTTGGGGGTGGCTGTGTCTTATGGATCTTCAGTTTTCCCAAGGTATATTCCCTAGACTGGAAGTGCCCTTGGCTCTGTAGCTCTGTTGTTTACTTGTTTTAGGGAACACAATGCACTCCTCCAGGGAGGCAGTTGGCAGCTTACATCCCGCCCATCAGCATAACAAGGCTCCCTGTTCTCCAGGGCCTGTCTTGCCTTTCTGTTTTTTACACATTTTGTGGATGTCCCTTTTGACCGTTGGGAAGTGATACTTCTTTGTAGTGCAGATTTGCATTGCCCGCTTGCTTGCTTGGCCAAAAAGGGCATATGCGTTTTCTCCTGAATATATTCAGGAGAAAACGCATACGCCCTTTTTGGCCAAGTGCATCATTGTCGAAGTTGTGCCCCTCTTCCTGTGCTTTACAGGCGATTCCAACGTACCTCTTGAAATCTGTTTCCTGCTATTCTGCCTCGCATTCAAGTCCGCCTCGTTGCCTTCCCTCAACAGATTTTTGGACGATAGTTGGCCTTCATTACTCTGCCAGTTTGTGAATTGCTGTGCCCCTGAGCTCCATTTTTCAACTCGTTTTTTTGTGAGCTGAACGCAAGTCCAAACATTTGGTTCAGGACCTATACTGGTTCCCGGTGGGTGGCTGAGACTCTGGTGAATTCTTCTTCCTGCCGGGAAATTAGAGTGACATGTGCCCATCCAAATGCCTAACAGCTACTCTCTCATTGGTTCTCCCTCTTCCCTTTCCTCCTCTGCCAAATGGGCAACCTGTGTGAACCAGGAGCTTAAAGGGGCTGTCTCTCCAAGTTGGGAGATTGATAGTAAAGCTGTTGGAAAGTCAAACCGGAGCACCAGGAGAGGGACTCTTCGTTGAGTTTTAGAAACCTTTCGTATTCACAGTGTGTCCATTCTCTAGGTTTCCCGTACATGTTATAGCTGTAGTAATATTCCCTTCAACCTGGAGAGGTGGGACCCATGGAATGGTGGCCATGCATTATTGCTTTAAAGGGTCTGCATTTGCTCACCCAATCTCACCAATCCTCTCAGTCCCAAGTGTCCAGCCTCATGCCACATCCAGCTGTCATCGTAGATAGGGTCATTCCAGGTTGCATCAGAGACCCTGAAGGAATTGTAAAGAATTTCCCTGTTTCTTTGTTCTGTTTTTGAAATTCCTTTTTAGAGTGGGTTTGAGCTGATTCTCGCTGCCATGTTTATGCCAGTCTAGACACACTTGATTCCCTTACGGAGACATATCAATACATAGGTTTTAAGATTCTTACTAGTCAGATCTATTCCTCTGCGGGAAATATGGGGTTTTGAGTCCCTTTCACTGAGGAAGGTGTAGGTCTTGTCTATTCCATAGTTGGGTTTTGGAACAGTACCTGTGCTTATATCAAACTCTGGTTTGATGCATCACCCCACCTCTCCTTCCCCCTTAAGCAGGCATAAGAGTGTTTTCTAAATGTGAGACTCTGTTCTCTTTCCTAACTCAGTTCATGTGTTGCCATGTTTACAGGATCTTCCTAAGTGATATCTTATGATAAGTTTCTTTTTCTGTGTGACTTCTTTCACTTAGAATCATCGTACCTGAATCCACTCATTTTGCTGCTACTGGTCTTATGACATTGATTTCATGGCTGAGGGATATTCCATCGTACGTAAGTTCCACAATGATTTGAACCATTTTTATATTTCCTGGGATATTTCAGGTGTACCCAGGTTGAGATTCTTGTACGCAGTGCAGCCCTCAATTTGGGGGTGGCTGTGTCTTATGGATCTTCAGTTTTCCCAAGGTATATTCCCTAGACTGGAAGAGCCCTTGGCTCTGTAGCTCTGTTGTTTACTTGTTTTAGGGAACACAATGCACTCCTCCAGGGAGGCAGTTGGCAGCTTACATCCCGCCCATCAGCATAACAAGGCTCCCTGTTCTCCAGGGCCTGTCTTGCCTTTCTGGTTTTTACACATTTTGTGGATGTCCCTTTTGACCGTTGGGAAGTGATACTTCTTTGTAGTGCAGATTTGCATTGCCCGCTTGCTTGCTTGGCCAAAAAGGGCGTATGCGTTTTCTCCTGAATATATTCAGGAGAAAACGCATACGCCCTTTTTGGCCAAGTGCATCATTGTCGAAATTGTGCCCCTCTTCCTGTGCTTTACAGGCGATTCTAACGTACCTCTTGAAATCTGTTTCCTGCTATTCTGCCTCGCATTCAAGTCCACCTCGTTGCCTTCCCTCAACAGATTTTTGGACGATAGTTGGCCTTGATTACTCTGCCAGTTTGTGAATTGCTGTGCCCCTGAGCTCCATTTTTCAACTCGTTTTTTGTGAGCTGAACGCAAGTCCAAACATTTGGTTCAGGACCTATACTGGTTCCCGGTGGGTGGCTGAGACTTTGGTGAATTCTTCTTCCTGCCGGGAAATTAGAGTGACATGTGCCCATCCAAAGGCCTAACAGCTACTCTCTCATTGGTTCTCCCTCTTCCCTTTCCTCCTCTGCCAAATGGGCAACCTGTGTGAACCAGGAGCTTAAAGGGGCTGTCTCTCCAAGTTGGGAGATTGATAGTAAAGCTGTTGGAAAGTCAAACCGGAGCACCAGGAGAGGGACTCTTCGTTGAGTTTTAGAAACCTTTCGTATTCACAGTGTGTCCATTCTCTAGGTTTCCCGTACATGTTATAGCTGTAGTAATATTCCCTTCCACCTGGAGAGGTGGGACCCATGGAATGGTTGCCATGCATTATTGCTTTAAAGGGTCTGCATTTGCTCACCCAATCTCACCAATCCTCTCAGTCCCAAGTGTCCAGCCTCATGCCACATCCAGCTGTCATCGTAGATAGGGTCATTCCAGGTTGCATCAGAGACCCTGAAGGAATTGTAAAGAATTTCCCTGTTTCTTTGTTCTGTTTTTGAAATTCCTTTTTAGAGTGGGTTTGAGCTGATTCTCGCTGCCATGTTTATGCCAGTCTAGACACACTTGATTCCCTTACGGAGACATATCAATACATAGGTTTTAAGATTCTTACTAGTCAGATCTATTCCTCTGCGGGAAATATGGGGTTTTGAGTCCCTTTCACTGAGGAAGGTGTAGGTCTTGTCTATTCCATAGTTGGGTTTTGGAACAGTACCTGTGCTTATATCAAACTCTGGTTTGATGCATCACCCCACCTCTCCTTCCCCCTTAAGCAGGCATAAGAGTGTTTTCTAAATGTGAGACTCTGTTCTCTTTCCTAACTCAGTTCATGTGTTGCCATGTTTACAGGATCTTCCTAAGTGATATCTTATGATAAGTTTCTTTTTCTGTGTGACTTCTTTCACTTAGAATCATCGTACCTGAATCCACTCATTTTGCTGCTACTGGTCTTATGACATTGATTTCATGGCTGAGGGATATTCCATCGTACGTAAGTTCCACAATGATTTGAACCATTTTTATATTTCCTGGGATATTTCAGGTGTACCCAGGTTGAGGTTCTAGTACGCAGTGCAGCCCTCAATTTGGGGGTGGCTGTGTCTTATGGATCTTCAGTTTTCCCAAGGTATATTCCCTAGACTGGAAGTGCCCTTGGCTCTGTAGCTCTGTTGTTTACTTGTTTTAGGGAACACAATGCACTCCTCCAGGGAGGCAGTTGGCAGCTTACATCCCGCCCATCAGCATAACAAGGCTCCCTGTTCTCCAGGGCCTGTCTTGCCTTTCTGTTTTTTACACATTTTGTGGATGTCCCTTTTGACCGTTGGGAAGTGATACTTCTTTGTAGTGCAGATTTGCATTGCCCGCTTGCTTGCTTGGCCAAAAAGGGCATATGCGTTTTCTCCTGAATATATTCAGGAGAAAACGCATACGCCCTTTTTGGCCAAGTGCATCATTGTCGAAGTTGTGCCCCTCTTCCTGTGCTTTACAGGCGATTCCAACGTACCTCTTGAAATCTGTTTCCTGCTATTCTGCCTCGCATTCAAGTCCGCCTCGTTGCCTTCCCTCAACAGATTTTTGGACGATAGTTGGCCTTCATTACTCTGCCAGTTTGTGAATTGCTGTGCCCCTGAGCTCCATTTTTCAACTCGTTTTTTTGTGAGCTGAACGCAAGTCCAAACATTTGGTTCAGGACCTATACTGGTTCCCGGTGGGTGGCTGAGACTCTGGTGAATTCTTCTTCCTGCCGGGAAATTAGAGTGACATGTGCCCATCCAAATGCCTAACAGCTACTCTCTCATTGGTTCTCCCTCTTCCCTTTCCTCCTCTGCCAAATGGGCAACCTGTGTGAACCAGGAGCTTAAAGGGGCTGTCTCTCCAAGTTGGGAGATTGATAGTAAAGCTGTTGGAAAGTCAAACCGGAGCACCAGGAGAGGGACTCTTCGTTGAGTTTTAGAAACCTTTCGTATTCACAGAGTGTCCATTCTCTAGGTTTCCCGTACATGTTATA
Source organism: Mesoplodon mirus (assembly GCF_964341445.2). NCBI lineage: Eukaryota > Metazoa > Chordata > Mammalia > Artiodactyla > Ziphiidae > Mesoplodon > Mesoplodon mirus. Next base: position 118,721,746 of record NC_138984.1, read on the forward strand.
GCTGTAGTAATATTCCCTTCAACCTGGAGAGGTGGGACCCATGGAATGGTGGCCATGCATTATTGCTTTAAAGGGTCTGCATTTGCTCACCCAATCTCACCAATCCTCTCAGTCCCAAGTGTCCAGCCTCATGCCACATCCAGCTGTCATCGTAGATAGGGTCATTCCAGGTTGCATCAGAGACCCTGAAGGAATTGTAAAGAATTTCCCTGTTTCTTTGTTCTGTTTTTGAAATTCCTTTTTAGAGTGGGTTTGAGCTGATTCTCGCTGCCATGTTTATGCCAGTCTAGACACACCTGATTCCCTTACGGAGACATATCAATACATAGGTTTTAAGATTCTTACTAGTCAGATCTATTCCTCTGCGGGAAATATGGGGTTTTGAGTCCCTTTCACTGAGGAAGGTGTAGGTCTTGTCTATTCCATAGTTGGGTTTTGGAACAGTACCTGTGCTTATATCAAACTCTGGTTTGATGCATCACCCCACCTCTCCTTCCCCCTTAAGCAGGCATAAGAGTGTTTTCTAAATGTGAGACTCTGTTCTCTTTCCTAACTCAGTTCATGTGTTGCCATGTTTACAGGATCTTCCTAAGTGATATCTTATGATAAGTTTCTTTTTCTGTGTGACTTCTTTCACTTAGAATCATCGTACCTGAATCCACTCATTTTGCTGCTACTGGTCTTATGACATTGATTTCATGGCTGAGGGATATTCCATCGTACGTAAGTTCCACAATGATTTGAACCATTTTTATATTTCCTGGGATATTTCAGGTGTACCCAGGTTGAGGTTCTAGTACGCAGTGCAGCCCTCAATTTGGGGGTGGCTGTGTCTTATGGATCTTCAGTTTTCCCAAGGTATATTCCCTAGACTGGAAGTGCCCTTGGCTCTGTAGCTCTGTTGTTTACTTGTTTTAGGGAACACAATGCACTCCTCCAGGGAGGCAGTTGGCAGCTTACATCCCGCCCATCAGCATAACAAGGCTCCCTGTTCTCCAGGGCCTGTCTTGCCTTTCTGTTTTTTACACATTTTGTGGATGTCCCTTTTGACCGTTGGGAAGTGATACTTCTTTGTAGTGCAGATTTGCATTGCCCGCTTGCTTGCTTGGCCAAAAAGGGCATATGCGTTTTCTCCTGAATATATTCAGGAGAAAACGCATACGCCCTTTTTGGCCAAGTGCATCATTGTCGAAGTTGTGCCCCTCTTCCTGTGCTTTACAGGCGATTCCAACGTACCTCTTGAAATCTGTTTCCTGCTATTCTGCCTCGCATTCAAGTCCGCCTCGTTGCCTTCCCTCAACAGATTTTTGGACGATAGTTGGCCTTGATTACTCTGCCAGTTTGTGAATTGCTGTGCCCCTGAGCTCCATTTTTCAACTCGTTTTTTTGTGAGCTGAACGCAAGTCCAAACATTTGGTTCAGGACCTATACTGGTTCCCGGTGGGTGGCTGAGACTCTGGTGAATTCTTCTTCCTGCCGGGAAATTAGAGTGACATGTGCCCATCCAAATGCCTAACAGCTACTCTCTCATTGGTTCTCCCTCTTCCCTTTCCTCCTCTGCCAAATGGGCAACCTGTGTGAACCAGGAGCTTAAAGGGGCTGTCTCTCCAAGTTGGGAGATTGATAGTAAAGCTGTTGGAAAGTCAAACCGGAGCACCAGGAGAGGGACTCTTCGTTGAGTTTTAGAAACCTTTCGTATTCACAGTGTGTCCATTCTCTAGGTTTCCCGTACATGTTATAGCTGTAGTAATATTCCCTTCAACCTGGAGAGGTGGGACCCATGGAATGGTGGCCATGCATTATTGCTTTAAAGGGTCTGCATTTGCTCACCCAATCTCACCAATCCTCTCAGTCCCAAGTGTCCAGCCTCATGCCACATCCAGCTGTCATCGTAGATAGGGTCATTCCAGGTTGCATCAGAGACCCTGAAGGAATTGTAAAGAATTTCCCTGTTTCTTTGTTCTGTTTTTGAAATTCCTTTTTAGAGTGGGTTTGAGCTGATTCTCGCTGCCATGTTTATGCCAGTCTAGACACACTTGATTCCCTTACGGAGACATATCAATACATAGGTTTTAAGATTCTTACTAGTCAGATCTATTCCTCTGCGGGGAATATGGGGTTTTGAGTCCCTTTCACTGAGGAAGGTGTAGGTCTTGTCTATTCCATAGTTGGGTTTTGGAACAGTACCTGTGCTTATATCAAACTCTGGTTTGATGCATCACCCCACCTCTCCTTCCCCCTTAAGCAGGCATAAGAGTGTTTTCTAAATGTGAGACTCTGTTCTCTTTCCTAACTCAGTTCATGTGTTGCCATGTTTACAGGATCTTCCTAAGTGATATCTTATGATAAGTTTCTTTTTCTGTGTGACTTCTTTCACTTAGAATCATCGTACCTGAATCCACTCATTTTGCTGCTACTGGTCTTATGACATTGATTTCATGGCTGAGGGATATTCCATCGTACATAAGTTCCACAATGATTTGAACCATTTTTATATTTCCTGGGATATTTCAGGTGTACCCAGGTTGAGGTTCTTGTACGCAGTGCAGCCCTCAATTTGGGGGTGGCTGTGTCTTATGGATCTTCAGTTTTCCCAAGGTATATTCCCTAGACTGGAAGTGCCCTTGGCTCTGTAGCTCTGTTGTTTACTTGTTTTAGGGAACACAATGCACTCCTCCAGGGAGGCAGTTGGCAGCTTACATCCCGCCCATCAGCATAACAAGGCTCCCTGTTCTCCAGGGCCTGTCTTGCCTTTCTGGTTTTTACACATTTTGTGGATGTCCCTTTTGACCGTTGGGAAGTGATACTTCTTTGTAGTGCAGATTTGCATTGCCCGCTTGCTTGCTTGGCCAAAAAGGGCGTATGCGTTTTCTCCTGAATATATTCAGGAGAAAACGCATACGCCCTTTTTGGCCAAGTGCATCATTGTCGAAGTTGTGCCCCTCTTCCTGTGCTTTACAGGCGATTCTAACGTACCTCTTGAAATCTGTTTCCTGCTATTCTGCCTCGCATTCAAGTCCGCCTCGTTGCCTTCCCTCAACAGATTTTTGGACGATAGTTGGCCTTGATTACTCTGCCAGTTTGTGAATTGCTGTGCCCCTGAGCTCCATTTTTCAACTCGTTTTTTTGTGAGCTGAACGCAAGTCCAAACATTTGGTTCAGGACCTATACTGGTTCCCGGTGGGTGGCTGAGACTCTGGTGAATTCTTCTTCCTGCCGGGAAATTAGAGTGACATGTTCCCATCCAAATGCCTAACAGCTACTCTCTCATTGGTTCTCCCTCTTCCCTTTCCTCCTCTGCCAAATGGGCAACCTGTGTGAACCAGGAGCTTAAAGGGGCTGTCTCTCCAATTTGGGAGATTGATAGTAAAGCTGTTGGAAAGTCAAACCGGAGCACCAGGAGAGGGACTCTTCGTTGAGTTTTAGAAACCTTTCGTATTCACAGTGTGTCCATTCTCTAGGTTTCCCGTACATGTTATAGCTGTAGTAATATTCCCTTCAACCTGGAGAGGTGGGACGCATGGAATGGTTGCCATGCATTATTGCTTTAAAGGGTCTGCATTTGCTCACCCAATCTCACCAATCCTCTCAGTCCCAAGTGTCCAGCCTCATGCCACATCCAGCTGTCATCGTAGATAGGGTCATTCCAGGTTGCATCAGAGACCCTGAAGGAATTGTAAAGAATTTCCCTGTTTCTTTGTTCTGTTTTTGAAATTCCTTTTTAGAGTGGGTTTGAGCTGATTCTCGCTGCCATGTTTATGCCAGTCTAGACACACTTGATTCCCTTACGGAGACATATCAATACATAGGTTTTAAGATTCTTACTAGTCAGATCTATTCCTCTGCGGGGAATATGGGGTTTTGAGTCCCTTTCACTGAGGAAGGTGTAGGTCTTGTCTATTCCATAGTTGGTTTTTGGAACAGTACCTGTGCTTATATCAAACTCTGGTTTGATGCATCACCCCACCTCTCCTTCCCCCTTAAGCAGGCATAAGAGTGTTTTCTAAATGTGAGACTCTGTTCTCTTTCCTAACTCAGTTCATGTGTTGCCATGTTTACAGGATCTTCCTAAGTGATATCTTATGATAAGTTTCTTTTTCTGTGTGACTTCTTTCACTTAGAATCATCGTACCTGAATCCACTCATTTTGCTGCTACTGGTCTTATGACATTGATTTCATGGCTGAGGGATATTCCATCGTACGTAAGTTCCACAATGATTTGAACCATTTTTATATTTCCTGGGATATTTCAGGTGTACCCAGGTTGAGGTTCTTGTAAGCAGTGCAGCCCTCAATTTGGGGGTGGCTGTGTCTTATGGATCTTCAGTTTTCCCAAGGTATATTCCCTAGACTGGAAGTGCCCTTGGCTCTGTAGCTCTGTTGTTTACTGGTTTTAGGGAACACAATGCACTCCTCCAGGGAGGCAGTTGGCAGCTTACATCCCGCCCATCAGCATAACAAGGCTCCCTGTTCTCCAGGGCCTGTCTTGCCTTTCTGGTTTTTACACATTTTGTGGATGTCTCTTTTGACCGTTGGGAAGTGATACTTCTTTGTAGTGCAGATTTGCATTGCACGCTTGCTTGCTTGGCCAAAAAGGGCGTATGCGTTTTCTCCTGAATATATTCAGGAGAAAACGCATACGCCCTTTTTGGCCAAGTGCATCATTGCGAAGTTGTGCCCCTCTTCCTGTGCTTTACAGGCGATTCTAACGTACCTCTTGAAATCTGTTTCCTGCTATTCTGCCTCGCATTCAAGTCCGCCTCGTTGCCTTCCCTCAACAGATTTTTGGACGATAGTTGGCCTTGATTACTCTGCCAGTTTGTGAATTGCTGTGCCCCTGAGCTCCATTTTTCAACTCGTTTTTTGTGAGCTGAACGCAAGTCCAAACATTTGGTTCAGGACCTATACTGGTTCCCGGTGGGTGGCTGAGACTCTGGTGAATTCTTCTTCCTGCCGGGAAATTAGAGTGACATGAGCCCATCCAAATGCCTAACAGCTACTCTCTCATTGGTTCTCCCTCTTCCCTTTCCTCCTCTGCCAAATGGGCAACCTGTGTGAACCAGGAGCTTAAAGGGGCTGTCTCTCCAAGTTGGGAGATTGATAGTAAAGCTGTTGGAAAGTCAAACCGGAGCACCAGGAGAGGGACTCTTCGTTGAGTTTTAGAAACCTTTCGTATTCACAGTGTGTCCATTCTCTAGGTTTCCCGTACATGTTATAGCTGTAGTAATATTCCCTTCAACCTGGAGAGGTGGGACCCATGGAATGGTTGCCATGCATTATTGCTTTAAAGGGTCTGCATTTGCTCACCCAATCTCACCAATCCTCTCAGTCCCAAGTGTCCAGCCTCATGCCACATCCAGCTGTCATCGTAGATAGGGTCATTCCAGGTTGCATCAGAGACCCTGAAGGAATTGTAAAGAATTTCCCTGTTTCTTTGTTCTGTTTTTGAAATTCCTTTTTAGAGTGGGTTTGAGCTGATTCTCGCTGCCATGTTTATGCCAGTCTAGACACACTTGATTCCCTTACGGAGACATATCAATACATAGGTTTTAAGATTCTTACTAGTCAGATCTATTCCTCTGCGGGAAATATGGGGTTTTGAGTCCCTTTCACTGAGGAAGGTGTAGGTCTTGTCTATTCCATAGTTGGTTTTTGGAACAGTACCTGTGCTTATATCAAACTCTGGTGTGATGCATCACCCCACCTCTCCTTCCCCCTTAAGCAGGCATAAGAGTGTTTTCTAAATGTGAGACTCTGTTCTCTTTCCTAACTCAGTTCATGTGTTGCCATGTTTACAGGATCTTCCTAAGTGATATCTTATGATAAGTTTCTTTTTCTGTGTGACTTCTTTCACTTAGAATCATCGTACCTGAATCCACTCATTTTGCTGCTACTGGTCTTATGACATTGATTTCATGGCTGAGGGATATTCCATCGTACGTAAGTTCCACAATGATTTGAACCATTTTTATATTTCCTGGGATATTTCAGGTGTACCCAGGTTGAGGTTCTTGTAAGCAGTGCAGCCCTCAATTTGGGGGTGGCTGTGTCTTATGGATCTTCAGTTCTCCCAAGGTATATTCCCTAGACTGGAAGTGCCCTTGGCTCTGTAGCTCTGTTGTTTACTTGTTTTAGGGAACACAATGCACTCCTCCAGGGAGGCAGTTGGCAGCTTACATCCCGCCCATCAGCATAACAAGGCTCCCTGTTCTCCAGGGCCTGTCTTGCCTTTCTGGTTTTTACACATTTTGTGGATGTCCCTTTTGACCGTTGGGAAGTGATACTTCTTTGTAGTGCAGATTTGCATTGCCCGCTTGCTTGCTTGGCCAAAAAGGGCGTATGCGTTTTCTCCTGAATATATTCAGGAGAAAACGCATACGCCCTTTTTGGCCAAGTGCATCATTGTCGAAGTTGTGCCCCTCTTCCTGTGCTTTACAGGCGATTCTAACGTACCTCTTGAAATCTGTTTCCTGCTATTCTGCCTCGCATTCAAGTCCGCCTCGTTGCCTTCCCTCAACAGATTTTTGGACGATAGTTGGCCTTGATTACTCTGCCAGTTTGTGAATTGCTGTGCCCCTGAGCTCCATTTTTCAACTCGTTTTTTTGTGAGCTGAACGCAAGTCCAAACATTTGGTTCAGGACCTATACTGGTTCCCGGTGGGTGGCTGAGACTTTGGTGAATTCTTCTTCCTGCCGGGAAATTAGAGTGACATGTGCCCATCCAAATGCCTAACAGCTACTCTCTCATTGGTTCTCCCTCTTCCCTTTCCTCCTCTGCCAAATGGGCAACCTGTGTGAACCAGGAGCTTAAAGGGGCTGTCTCTCCAAGTTGGGAGATTGATAGTAAAGCTGTTGGAAAGTCAAACCGGAGCACCAGGAGAGGGACTCTTCGTTGAGTTTTAGAAACCTTTCGTATTCACAGTGTGTCCATTCTCTAGGTTTCCCGTACATGTTATAGCTGTAGTAATATTCCCTTCAACCTGGAGAGGTGGGACCCATGGAATGGTTGCCATGCATTATTGCTTTAAAGGGTCTGCATTTGCTCACCCAATCTCACCAATCTTCTCAGTCCCAAGTGTCCAGCCTCATGCCACATCCAGCTGTCATCGTAGATAGGGTCATTCCAGGTTGCATCAGAGACCCTGAAGGAATTGTAAAGAATTTCCCTGTTTCTTTGTTCTGTTTTTGAAATTCCTTTTTAGAGTGGGTTTGAGCTGATTCTCGCTGCCATGTTTATGCCAGTCTAGACACACTTGATTCCCTTACGGAGACATATCAATACATAGGTTTTAAGATTCTTACTAGTCAGATCTATTCCTCTGCGGGAAATATGGGGTTTTGAGTCCCTTTCACTGAGGAAGGTGTAGGTCTTGTCTATTCCATAGTTGGTTTTTGGAACAGTACCTGTGCTTATATCAAACTCTGGTTTGATGCATCACCCCACCTCTCCTTCCCCCTTAAGCAGGCATAAGAGTGTTTTCTAAATGTGAGACTCTGTTCTCTTTCCTAACTCAGTTCATGTGTTGCCATGTTTACAGGATCTTCCTAAGTGATATCTTATGATAAGTTTCTTTTTCTGTGTGACTTCTTTCACTTAGAATCATCGTACCTGAATCCACTCATTTTGCTGCTACTGGTCTTATGACATTGATTTCATGGCTGAGGGATATTCCATCGTACGTAAGTTCCACAATGATTTGAACCATTTTTATATTTCCTGGGATATTTCAGGTGTACCCAGGTTGAGGTTCTTGTAAGCAGTGCAGCCCTCAATTTGGGGGTGGCTGTGTCTTATGGATCTTCAGTTCTCCCAAGGTATATTCCCTAGACTGGAAGTGCCCTTGGCTCTGTAGCTCTGTTGTTTACTTGTTTTAGGGAACACAATGCACTCCTCCAGGGAGGCAGTTGGCAGCTTACATCCCGCCCATCAGCATAACAAGGCTCCCTGTTCTCCAGGGCCTGTCTTGCCTTTCTGGTTTTTACACATTTTGTGGATGTCCCTTTTGACCGTTGGGAAGTGATACTTCTTTGTAGTGCAGATTTGCATTGCCCGCTTGCTTGCTTGGCCAAAAAGGGCGTATGCGTTTTCTCCTGAATATATTCAGGAGAAAACGCATACGCCCTTTTTGGCCAAGTGCATCATTGTCGAAGTTGTGCCCCTCTTCCTGTGCTTTACAGGCGATTCTAACGTACCTCTTGAAATCTGTTTCCTGCTATTCTGCCTCGCATTCAAGTCCGCCTCGTTGCCTTCCCTCAACAGATTTTTGGACGATAGTTGGCCTTGATTACTCTGCCAGTTTGTGAATTGCTGTGCCCCTGAGCTCCATTTTTCAACTCGTTTTTTTGTGAGCTGAACGCAAGTCCAAACATTTGGTTCAGGACCTATACTGGTTCCCGGTGGGTGGCTGAGACTTTGGTGAATTCTTCTTCCTGCCGGGAAATTAGAGTGACATGTGCCCATCCAAATGCCTAACAGCTACTCTCTCATTGGTTCTCCCTCTTCCCTTTCCTCCTCTGCCAAATGGGCAACCTGTGTGAACCAGGAGCTTAAAGGGGCTGTCTCTCCAAGTTGGGAGATTGATAGTAAAGCTGTTGGAAAGTCAAACCGGAGCACCAGGAGAGGGACTCTTCGTTGAGTTTTAGAAACCTTTCGTATTCACAGTGTGTCCATTCTCTAGGTTTCCCGTACATGTTATAGCTGTAGTAAAATTCCCTTCCACCTGGAGAGGTGGGACCCATGGAATGGTTGCCATGCATTATTGCTTTAAAGGGTCTGCATTTGCTCACCCAATCTCACCAATCTTCTCAGTCCCAAGTGTCCAGCCTCATGCCACATCCAGCTGTCATCGTAGATAGGGTCATTCCAGGTTGCATCAGAGACCCTGAAGGAATTGTAAAGAATTTCCCTGTTTCTTTGTTCTGTTTTTGAAATTCCTTTTTAGAGTGGGTTTGAGCTGATTCTCGCTGCCATGTTTATGCCAGTCTAGACACACTTGATTCCCTTACGGAGACATATCAATACATAGGTTTTAAGATTCTTACTAGTCAGATCTATTCCTCTGCGGGAAATATGGGGTTTTGAGTCCCTTTCACTGAGGAAGGTGTAGGTCTTGTCTATTCCATAGTTGGTTTTTGGAACAGTACCTGTGCTTATATCAAACTCTGGTTTGATGCATCACCCCACCTCTCCTTCCCCCTTAAGCAGGCATAAGAGTGTTTTCTAAATGTGAGACTCTGTTCTCTTTCCTAACTCAGTTCATGTGTTGCCATGTTTACAGGATCTTCCTAAGTGATATCTTATGATAAGTTTCTTTTTCTGTGTGACTTCTTTCACTTAGAATCATCGTACCTGAATCCACTCATTTTGCTGCTACTGGTCTTATGACATTGATTTCATGGCTGAGGGATATTCCATCGTACGTAAGTTCCACAATGATTTGAACCATTTTTATATTTCCTGGGATATTTCAGGTGTACCCAGGTTGAGGTTCTTGTAAGCAGTGCAGCCCTCAATTTGGGGGTGGCTGTGTCTTATGGATCTTCAGTTCTCCCAAGGTATATTCCCTAGACTGGAAGTGCCCTTGGCTCTGGAGCTCTGTTGTTTACTTGTTTTAGGGAACACAATGCACTCCTCCAGGGAGGCAGTTGGCAGCTTACATCCCGCCCATCAGCATAACAAGGCTCCCTGTTCTCCAGGGCCTGTCTTGCCTTTCTGGTTTTTACACATTTTGTGGATGTCCCTTTTGACCGTTGGGAAGTGATACTTCTTTGTAGTGCAGATTTGCATTGCCCGCTTGCTTGCTTGGCCAAAAAGGGCGTATGCGTTTTCTCCTGAATATATTCAGGAGAAAACGCATACGCCCTTTTTGGCCAAGTGCATCATTGTCGAAGTTGTGCCCCTCTTCCTGTGCTTTACAGGCGATTCTAACGTACCTCTTGAAATCTGTTTCCTGCTATTCTGCCTCGCATTCAAGTCCGCCTCGTTGCCTTCCCTCAACAGATTTTTGGACGATAGTTGGCCTTGATTACTCTGCCAGTTTGTGAATTGCTGTGCCCCTGAGCTCCATTTTTCAACTCGTTTTTTTGTGAGCTGAACGCAAGTCCAAACATTTGGTTCAGGACCTATACTGGTTCCCGGTGGGTGGCTGAGACTCTGGTGAATTCTTCTTCCTGCCGGGAAATTAGAGTGACATGTGCCCATCCAAATGCCTAACAGCTACTCTCTCATTGGTTCTCCCTCTTCCCTTTCCTCCTCTGCCAAATGGGCAACCTGTGTGAACCAGGAGCTTAAAGGGGCTGTCTCTCCAAGTTGGGAGATTGATAGTAAAGCTGTTGGAAAGTCAAACCGGAGCACCAGGAGAGGGACTCTTCGTTGAGTTTTAGAAACCTTTCGTATTCACAGTGTGTCCATTCTCTAGGTTTCCCGTACATGTTATAGCTGTAGTAATATTCCCTTCCACCTGGAGAGCTGGGACCCATGGAATGGTTGCCATGCATTATTGCTTTAAAGGCTCTGCATTTGCTCACCCAATCTCACCAATCCTCTCAGTCCCAAGTGTCCAGCCTCATGCCACATCCAGCTGTCATCGTAGATAGGGTCATTCCAGGTTGCATCAGAGACCCTGAAGGAATTGTAAAGAATTTCCCTGTTTCTTTGTTCTGTTTTTGAAATTCCTTTTTAGAGTGGGTTTGAGCTGATTCTCGCTGCCATGTTTATGCCAGTCTAGACACACTTGATTCCCTTACGGAGACATATCAATACATAGGTTTTAAGATTCTTACTAGTCAGATCTATTCCTCTGCGGGAAATATGGGGTTTTGAGTCCCTTTCACTGAGGAAGGTGTAGGTCTTGTCTATTCCATAGTTGGTTTTTGGAACAGTACCTGTGCTTATATCAAACTCTGGTTTGATGCATCACCCCACCTCTCCTTCCCCCTTAAGCAGGCATAAGAGTGTTTTCTAAATGTGAGACTCTGTTCTCTTTCCTAACTCAGTTCATGTGTTGCCATGTTTACAGGATCTTCCTAAGTGATATCTTATGATAAGTTTCTTTTTCTGTGTGACTTCTTTCACTTAGAATCATCGTACCTGAATCCACTCATTTTGCTGCTACTGGTCTTATGACATTGATTTCATGGCTGAGGGATATTCCATCGTACGTAAGTTCCACAATGATTTGAACCATTTTTATATTTCCTGGGATATTTCAGGTGTACCCAGGTTGAGGTTCTTGTAAGCAGTGCAGCCCTCAATTTGGGGGTGGCTGTGTCTTATGGATCTTCAGTTCTCCCAAGGTATATTCCCTAGACTGGAAGTGCCCTTGGCTCTGTAGCTCTGTTGTTTACTTGTTTTAGGGAACACAATGCACTCCTCCAGGGAGGCAGTTGGCAGCTTACATCCCGCCCATCAGCATAACAAGGCTCCCTGTTCTCCAGGGCCTGTCTTGCCTTTCTGGTTTTTACACATTTTGTGGATGTCCCTTTTGACCGTTGGGAAGTGATACTTCTTTGTAGTGCAGATTTGCATTGCCCGCTTGCTTGCTTGGCCAAAAAGGGCGTATGCGTTTTCTCCTGAATATATTCAGGAGAAAACGCATACGCCCTTTTTGGCCAAGTGCATCATTGTCGAAGTTGTGCCCCTCTTCCTGTGCTTTACAGGCGATTCTAACGTACCTCTTGAAATCTGTTTCCTGCTATTCTGCCTCGCATTCAAGTCCGCCTCGTTGCCTTCCCTCAACAGATTTTTGGACGATAGTTGGCCTTGATTACTCTGCCAGTTTGTGAATTGCTGTGCCCCTGAGCTCCATTATTCAACTCGTTTTTTTGTGAGCTGAACGCAAGTCCAAACATTTGGTACAGGACCTATACTGGTTCCCGGTGGGTGGCTGAGACTTTGGTGAATTCTTCTTCCTGCCGGGAAATTAGAGTGACATGTGCCCATCCAAATGCCTAACAGCTACTCTCTCATTGGTTCTCCCTCTTCCCTTTCCTCCTCTGCCAAATGGGCAACCTGTGTGAACCAGGAGCTTAAAGGGGCTGTCTCTCCAAGTTGGGAGATTGATAGTAAAGCTGTTGGAAAGTCAAACCGGAGCACCAGGAGAGGGACTCTTCGTTGAGTTTTAGAAACCTTTCGTATTCACAGTGTGTCCATTCTCTAGGTTTCCCATACATGTTATAGCTGTAGTAATATTCCCTTCAACCTGGAGAGGTGGGACCCATGGAATGGTTGCCATGCATTATTGCTTTAAAGGGTCTGCATTTGCTCACCCAATCTCACCAATCCTCTCAGTCCCAAGTGTCCAGCCTCATGCCACATCCAGCTGTCATCGTAGATAGGGTCATTCCAGGTTGCATCAGAGACCCTGAAGGAATTGTAAAGAATTTCCCTGTTTCTTTGTTCTGTTTTTGAAATTCCTTTTTAGAGTGGGTTTGAGCTGATTCTCGCTGCCATGTTTATGCCAGTCTAGACACACTTGATTCCCTTACGGAGACATATCAATACATAGGTTTTAAGATTCTTACTAGTCAGATGTATTCCTCTGCGGGAAATATGGGGTTTTGAGTCCCTTTCACTGAGGAAGGTGTAGGTCTTGTCTATTCCATAGTTGGGTTTTGGAACAGTACCTGTGCTTATATCAAACTCTGGTTTGATGCATCACCCCACCTCTCCTTCCCCCTTAAGCAGGCATAAGAGTGTTTTCTAAATGTGAGACTCTGTTCTCTTTCCTAACTCAGTTCATGTGTTGCCATGTTTACAGGATCTTCCTAAGTGATATCTTATGATAAGTTTCTTTTTCTGTGTGACTTCTTTCACTTAGAATCATCGTACCTGAATCCACTCATTTTGCTGCTACTGGTCTTATGACATTGATTTCATGGCTGAGGGATATTCCATCGTACGTAAGTTCCACAATGTTTTGAACCATTTTTATATTTCCTGGGATATTTCAGGTGTACCCAGGTTGAGGTTCTTGTAAGCAGTGCAGCCCTCAATTTGGGGGTGGCTGTGTCTTATGAATCTTCAGTTTTCCCAAGGTATATTCCCTAGACTGGAAGTGCCCTTGGCTCTTTAGCTCTGTTGTTTACTTGTTTTAGGGAACACAATGCACTCCTCCAGGGAGGCAGTTGGCAGCTTACATCCCGCCCATCAGCATAACAAGGCTCCCTGTTCTCCAGGGCCTGTCTTGCCTTTCTGGTTTTTACACATTTTGTGGATGTCCCTTTTGACCGTTGGGAAGTGATACTTCTTTGTAGTGCAGATTTGCATTGCCTGCTTGCTTGCTTGGCCAAAAAGGGCGTATGCGTTTTCTCCTGAATATATTCAGGAGAAAACGCATACGCCCTTTTTGGCCAAGTGCATCATTGTCGAAGTTGTGCCCCTCTTCCTGTGCTTTACAGGCGATTCTAACGTACCTCTTGAAATCTGTTTCCTGCTATTCTGCCTCGCATTCAAGTCCGCCTCGTTGCCTTCCCTCAACAGATTTTTGGACGATAGTTGGCCTTGATTACTCTGCCAGTTTGTGAATTGCTGTGCCCCTGAGCTCCATTTTTCAACTCGTTTTTTGTGAGCTGAACGCAAGTCCAAACATTTGGTTCAGGACCTATACTGGTTCCCGGTGGGTGGCTGAGACTTTGGTGAATTCTTCTTCCTGCCGGGAAATTAGAGTGACATGTGCCCATCCAAATGCCTAACAGCTACTCTCTCATTGGTTCTCCCTCTTCCCTTTCCTCCTCTGCCAAATTGGCAACCTGTGCGAACCAGGAGCTTAAAGGGGCTCTCTCTCCAAGTTGGGAGATTGATAGGAAAACAGTTGGAAAGTCAAACCGGAGCACCAGGAGAGGGGCTCTTCGTTGAGTTTTAGAAACCTTTCGTATTCACAGTGTGTCCATTTTCTAGGTTTCCCGTACACGTTATAGCTGTAGTAATATTCCCTTCCACCTGGAGAGCTGGGACCCATGGAATGGGTGCCATGCATTATTGCTTTAAAGGGTCTGCATTTGCTCACCCAATCTCACCAATCCTCTCAGTCCCAAGTGTCCAGCCTTATGCCACATCCAGCTGTCATTGTAGATAGGGTCATTCCAGGTTGCATCAGAGACCCTGAAGGAATTGTAAAGAATTTCCCTGTTTCTTTGTTTTGTTTTTGAAATTCCTTTTTAGAGTGGGTTTGAGCTGATTCTCGCTGCCCTGTTTATGCCAGTCTAGACACACTTGATTCCCTTACGGAGACATATCAATACATAGGTTTTAAGATTCTTACTAGTCAGATCTATTCCTCTGCGGGAAATATGGGGTTTTGAGTCCCTTTCACTGAGGAAGGTGTAGGTCTTGTCTATTCCATAGTTGGTTTTTGGAACGGTACCTGTGCTTATATCAAACTCGGGTTTGATGCATCACCCCACCTCTCCTTCCCGCTTAAGCAGGCATAAGAGTGTTTTCTAAATGTGAGACTCTGTTCTCTTTCCTAACTCAGTTCATGTGTTGCCATGTTTACAGGATCTTCCTAAGTGATATCTTATGATAAGTTTCTTTTTCTGTGTGACTTCTTTCACTTAGAATCATCGTACCTGAATCCACTCATTTTGCTGCTACTGGTCTTATGACATTGATTTCATGGCTGAGGGATATTCCATCGTACGTAAGTTCCACAATGTTTTGAACCCTTTTTATATTTCCTGGGATATTTCAGGTGTACCCAGGTTGAGGTTCTTGTAAGCAGTGCAGCCCTCAATTTGGGGGTGGCTGTGTCTTATGGATCTTCATTTTTCCCAAGGTATATTCCCTAGACTGGAAGTGCCCTTGGCTCTGTAGCTCTGTTGTTTACTTGTTTTAGGGAACACAATGCACTCCTCCAGGGAGGCAGTTGGCAGCTTACATCCCGCCCATCAGCATAACAAGGCTCCCTGTTCTCCAGGGCCTGTCTTGCCTTTCTGGTTTTTACACATTTTGTGGATGTCCCTTTTGACCGTTGGGAAGTGATACTTCTTTGTAGTGCAGATTTGCATTGCCCGCTTGCTTGCTTGGCCAAAAAGGGCGTATGCGTTTTCTCCTGAATATATTCAGGAGAAAACGCATACGCCCTTTTTGGCCAAGTGCATCATTGTCGAAGTTGTGCCCCTCTTCCTGTGCTTTACAGGCGATTCTAACGTACCTCTTGAAATCTGTTTCCTGCTATTCTGCCTCGCATTCAAGTCCGCCTCGTTGCCTTCCCTCAACAGATTTTTGGACGATAGTTGGCCTTGATTACTGTGCCAGTTTGTGAATTGCTGTGCCCCTGAGCTCCATTTTTCAACTCGTTTTTTGTGAGCTGAACGCAAGTCCAAACATTTGGTTCAGGACCTATACTGGTTCCCGGTGGGTGGCTGAGACTTTGGTGAATTCTTCTTCCTGCCGGGAAATTAGAGTGACATGTGCCCATACAAATGCCTAACAGCTACTCTCTCATTGGTTCTCCCTCTTCCCTTTCATCCTCTGCCAAATTGGCAACCTGTGCGAACCAGGAGCTTAAAGGGGCTCTCTCTCCAAGTTGGGAGATTGATAGGAAAACAGTTGGAAAGTCAAACCGGAGCACCAGGAGAGGGGCTCTTCGTTGAGTTTTAGAAACCTTTCGTATTCACAGTGTGTCCATTTTCTAGGTTTCCCGTACACGTTATAGCTGTAGTAATATTCCCTTCCACCTGGAGAGCTGGGACCCATGGAATGGGTGCCATGCATTATTGCTTTAAAGGGTCTGCATTTGCTCACCCAATCTCACCAATCCTCTCAGTCCCAAGTGTCCAGCCTTATGCCACATCCAGCTGTCATTGTAGATAGGGTCATTCCAGGTTGCATCAGAGACCCTGAAGGAATTGTAAAGAATTTCCCTGTTTCTTTGTTTTGTTTTTGAAATTCCTTTTTAGAGTGGGTTTGAGCTGATTCTCGCTGCCCTGTTTATGCCAGTCTAGACACACTTGATTCCCTTACGGAGACATATCAATACATAGGTTTTAAGATTCTTACTAGTCAGATCGATTCCTCTGCGGGAAATATGGGGTTTTGAGTCCCTTTCACTGAGGAAGGTGTAGGTTTTGTCTATTCCATAGTTGGTTTTTGGAACGGTACCTGTGCTTATATCAAACTCGGGTTTGATGCATCACCCCACCTCTCCTTCCCCCTTAAGCAGGCATAAGAGTGTTTTCTAAATGTGAGACTCAGTTCTCTTGCCTAACTCAGTTCATGTGTAGCCATGTTTACAGGATCTTCCTAAGTGATATCTTATGATAAGTTTCTTTTCCTGTGTGACTTCTTTCACTTAGAATCATCGTACCTGAATCCACTCATTTTGCTGCTACTGGTCTTATGACATTGATTTCGTGGCTGAGGGATATTCCATCGTACGTAAGTTCCACAATGTTTGGAACCATTTTTATATTTCCTGGGATATTTCAGGTGTACCCAGGTTGAGGTTCCTGTAAGCAGTGCAGCCCTCAATTTGGGGGTGGCTCTGTCTTATGGATTTTCAGTTTTCCCAAGGTATATTCCCTAGACTGGACGTGCCCTTGGCTCTGGAGCTCTGTTGTTTACTTGTTTTAGGGAACACAATGCACTCCTCCAGTGAGGCAGTTGGCAACTTACATCCCGCCCATCAGCATAACAAGGCTCCCTGTTCTCCAGGGCCTGTCTTGCCTTTCTGGTTTTTACACATTTTGTGGATGTCCCTTTTGACCGGTGGGAAGTGATACTTCTTTGTAGTGCAGATTTGCATTGCCCGCTTGCTTGCTTGGCCAAAAAGGGCGTATGCGTTTTCTCCTGAATATATTCAGGAGAAAACGCATACGCCCTTTTTGGCCAAGTGCATCATTGTCGAAGTTGTGCCCCTCTTCCTGTGCTTTACAGGCGATTCCAACGTACCTCTTGAAATCTGTTTCCTGCTATTCTGCCTCGCTTTCAAGTCCGCCTCGTTGCCTTCCCTCAACAGATTTTTCGACGATAGTTGGCCTTGATTACTCTGCCAGTTTGTGAATTGCTGTGCCCCTGAGCTCCATTTTTCAACTCGTTTTTTGTGAGCTGAACGCAAGTCCAAACTTTTGGTTCAGGACCTCTACTGGTTCCCGGTGGGTGGCTGAGACTTTGGTTCATTCTTCTTCCTGCCGGGAAATTAGAGTGACATGTGCCCATCCAAATGCCTAACAGCTACTCTCTCATTGGTTCTCCCTCTTCCCTTTCATCCTCTGCCAAATTGGCAACCTGTGCGAACCAGGAGCTTAAAGGGGCTGTCTCTCCAAGTTGGGAGATTGATAGGAAAGCAGTTGGAAAGTCAAACCGGAGCACCAGGAGAGGGGCTCTTCGTTGAGTTTTAGAAACCTTTCGTATTCACAGTGTGTCCATTCTCTAGGTTTCCCGTACACGTTATAGCTGTAGTAATATTCCCTTCCACCTGGAGAGCTGGGACCCATGGAATGGGTGCCATGCATTATTGCTTTAAAGGGTCTGCATTTGCTCACCCAATCTCACCAATCCTCTCAGTCCCAAGTGTCCAGCCTTATGCCACATCCAGCTGTCATTGTAGATAGGGTCATTCCAGGTTGCATCAGAGACCCTGAAGGAATTGTAAAGAATTTCCCTGTTTCTTTGTTCTGTTTTTGAAATTCCTTTTTAGAGTGGGTTTGAGCTGATTCTCGCGGCCATGATTATGCCAGTCTAGACACACTTGATTCCCTTACGGAGACATATCAATACATAGGTTTTAAGATTCTTACTAGTCAGATCGATTCCTCTGCGGGAAATATGGGGCTTTGAGTCCCTTTCACTGAGGAAGGTGTAGGTCTTGTCTATTCCATAGTTGGTTTTTGGAACGGTACCTGTGCTTATATCAAACTCGGGTTTGATGCATCACCCCACCTCTCCTTCCCCCTTAAGCAGGCATAAGAGTGTTTTCTAAATGTGAGACTCAGTTCTCTTGCCTAACTCAGTTCATGTGTAGCCATGTTTACAGGATCTTCCTAAGTGATATCTTATGATAAGTTTCTTTTCCTGTGTGACTTCTTTCACTTAGAATCATCGTACCTGAATCCACTCATTTTGCTGCTACTGGTCTTATGACATTGATTTCGTGGCTGAGGGATATTCCATCGTACGTAAGTTCCACAATGTTTGGAACCATTTTTATATTTCCTGGGATATTTCAGGTGTACCCAGGTTGAGGTTCCTGTAAGCAGTGCAGCCCTCAATTTGGGGGTGGCTCTGTCTTATGGATTTTCAGTTTTCCCAAGGTATATTCCCTAGACTGGACGTGCCCTTGGCTCTGGAGCTCTGTTGTTTACTTGTTTTAGGGAACACAATGCACTCCTCCAGTGAGGCAGTTGGCAACTTACATCCCGCCCATCAGCATAACATGGCTCCCTGTTCTCCAGGGCCTGTCTTGCCTTTCTGGTTTTTACACATTTTGTGGATGTCCCTTTTGACCGGTGGGAAGTGATACTTCTTTGTAGTGCAGATTTGCATTGCCCGCTTGCTTGCTTGGCCAAAAAGGGCGTATGCGTTTTCTCCAGAATATATTCAGGAGAAAACGCATACGCCCTTTTTGGCCAAGTGCATCATTGTCGAAGTTGTGCCCCTCTTCCTGTGCTTTACAGGCGATTCCAACGTACCTCTTGAAATCTGTTTCCTGCTATTCTGCCTCGCTTTCAAGTCCGCCTCGTTGCCTTCCCTCAACAGATTTTTGGACGATAGTTGGCCTTGATTACTCTGCCAGTTTGTGAATTGCTGTGCCCCTGAGCTCCATTTTTCAACTCGTTTTTTGTGAGCTGAACGCAAGTCCAAACTTTTGGTTCAGGACCTCTACTGGTTCCCAGTGGGTGGCTGAGACTTTGGTTCATTCTTCTTCCTGCCGGGAAATTAGAGTGACATGTGCCCATCCAAATGCCTAACAGCTACTCTCTCATTGGTTCTCCCTCTTCCCTTTCATCCTCTGCCAAATTGGCAACCTGTGCGAACCAGGAGCTTAAAGGGGCTGTCTCTCCAAGTTGGGAGATTGATAGGAAAGCAGTTGGAAAGTCAAACCGGAGCACCAGGAGAGGGGCTCTTCGTTGAGTTTTAGAAACCTTTCGTATTCATAGTGTGTCCATTCTCTAGGTTTCCTGTACACGTTATAGCTGTAGTAATATTCCCTTCCACCTGGAGAGCTGGGACCCATGGAATGGGTGCCATGCATTATTGCTTTAAAGGGTCTGCATTTGCTCACCCAATCTCACCAATCCTCTCAGTCCCAAGTGTCCAGCCTTATGCCACATCCAGCTGTCATTGTAGATAGGGTCATTCCAGGTTGCATCAGAGACCCTGAAGGAATTGTAAAGAATTTCCCTGTTTCTTTGTTCTGTTTTTGAAATTCCTTTTTAGAGTGGGTTTGAGCTGATTCTCGCTGCCCTGTTTATGCCAGTCTAGACACACTTGATTCCCTTACGGAGACATATCAATACATAGGTTTTAAGATTCTTACTAGTCAGATCGATTCCTCTGCGGGAAATATGGGGTTTTGAGTCCCTTTCACTGAGGAAGGTGTAGGTCTTGTCTATTCCATAGTTGGTTTTTGGAACGGTACCTGTGCTTATATCAAACTCGGGTTTGATGCATCACCCCACCTCTCCTTCCCCCTTAAGCAGGCATAAGAGTGTTTTCTAAATGTGAGACTCAGTTCTCTTGCCTAACTCAGTTCATGTGTAGCCATGTTTACAGGATCTTCCTAAGTGATATCTTATGATAAGTTTCTTTTCCTGTGTGACTTCTTTCACTTAGAATCATCGTACCTGAATCCACTCATTTTGCTGCTACTGGTCTTATGACATTGATTTCGTGGCTGAGGGATATTCCATCGTACGTAAGTTCCACAATGTTTGGAACCATTTTTATATTTCCTGGGATATTTCAGGTGTACCCAGGTTGAGGTTCCTGTAAGCAGTGCAGCCCTCAATTTGGGGGTGGCTCTGTCTTATGGATTTTCAGTTTTCCCAAGGTATATTCCCTAGACTGGACGTGCCCTTGGCTCTGGAGCTCTGTTGTTTACTTGTTTTAGGGAACACAATGCACTCCTCCAGTGAGGCAGTTGGCAACTTACATCCCGCCCATCAGCATAACAAGGCTCCCTGTTCTCCAGGGCCTGTCTTGCCTTTCTGGTTTTTACACATTTTGTGGATGTCCCTTTTGACCGGTGGGAAGTGATACTTCTTTGTAGTGCAGATTTGCATTGCCCGCTTGCTTGCTTGGCCAAAAAGGGCGTATGCGTTTTCTCCTGAATATATTCAGGAGAAAACGCATACGCCCTTTTTGGCCAAGTGCATCATTGTCGAAGTTGTGCCCCTCTTCCTGTGCTTTACAGGCGATTCCAACGAACCTCTTGAAATCTGTTTCCTGCTATTCTGCCTCGCTTTCAAGTCCGCCTCGTTGCCTTCCCTCAACAGATTTTTGGACGATAGTTGGCCTTGATTACTCTGCCAGTTTGTGAATTGCTGTGCCCCTGAGCTCCA
Source organism: Mesoplodon mirus (assembly GCF_964341445.2). NCBI lineage: Eukaryota > Metazoa > Chordata > Mammalia > Artiodactyla > Ziphiidae > Mesoplodon > Mesoplodon mirus. The sequence goes on from NC_138984.1 coordinate 118,742,249, forward strand.
TTTTTCAACTCGTTTTTTGTGAGCTGAACGCAAGTCCAAACTTTTGGTTCAGGACCTCTACTGGTTCCCGGTGGGTGGCTGAGACTTTGGTTCATTCTTCTTCCTGCCGGGAAATTAGAGTGACATGTGCCCATCCAAATGCCTAACAGCTACTCTCTCATTGGTTCTCCCTCTTCCCTTTCATCCTCTGCCAAATTGGCAACCTGTGCGAACCAGGAGCTTAAAGGGGCTGTCTCTCCAAGTTGGGAGATTGATAGGAAAGCAGTTGGAAAGTCAAACCGGAGCACCAGGAGAGGGGCTCTTCGTTGAGTTTTAGAAACCTTTCGTTATCACAGTGTGTCCATTCTCTAGGTTTCCCGTACACGTTATAGCTGTAGTAATATTCCCTTCCACCTGGAGAGCTGGGACCCATGGAATGGGTGCCATGCATTATTGCTTTAAAGGGTCTGCATTTGCTCACCCAATCTCACCAATCCTCTCAGTCCCAAGTGTCCAGCCTTATGCCACATCCAGCTGTCATTGTAGATAGGGTCATTCCAGGTTGCATCAGAGACCCTGAAGGAATTGTAAAGAATTTCCCTGTTTCTTTGTTCTGTTTTTGAAATTCCTTTTTAGAGTGGGTTTGAGCTGATTCTCGCGGCCATGATTATGCCAGTCTAGACACACTTGATTCCCTTACGGAGACATATCAATACATAGGTTTTAAGATTCTTACTAGTCAGATCGATTCCTCTGCGGGAAATATGGGGTTTTGAGTCCCTTTCACTGAGGAAGGTGTAGGTCTTGTCTATTCCATAGTTGGTTTTTGGAACGGTACCTGTGCTTATATCAAACTCGGGTTTGATGCATCACCCCACCTCTCCTTCCCCCTTAAGCAGGCATAAGAGTGTTTTCTAAATGTGAGACTCTGTTCTCTTGCCTAACTCAGTTCATGTGTAGCCATGTTTACAGGATCTTCCTAAGTGATATCTTATGATAAGTTTCTTTTCCTGTGTGACTTCTTTCACTTAGAATCATCGTACCTGAATCCACTCATTTTGCTGCTACTGGTCTTATGACATTGATTTCGTGGCTGAGGGATATTCCATCGTACGTAAGTTCCACAATGTTTGGAACCATTTTTATATTTCCTGGGATATTTCAGGTGTACCCAGGTTGAGGTTCCTGTAAGCAGTGCAGCCCTCAATTTGGGGGTGGCTCTGTCTTATGGATTTTCAGTTTTCCCAAGGTATATTCCCTAGACTGGACGTGCCCTTGGCTCTGGAGCTCTGTTGTTTACTTGTTTTAGGGAACACAATGCACTCCTCCAGTGAGGCAGTTGGCAACTTACATCCCGCCCATCAGCATAACAAGGCTCCCTGTTCTCCAGGGCCTGTCTTGCCTTTCTGGTTTTTACACATTTTGTGGATGTCCCTTTTGACCGGTGGGAAGTGATACTTCTTTGTAGTGCAGATTTGCATTGCCCGCTTGCTTGCTTGGCCAAAAAGGGCGTATGCGTTTTCTCCTGAATATATTCAGGAGAAAACGCATACGCCCTTTTTGGCCAAGTGCATCATTGTCGAAGTTGTGCCCCTCTTCCTGTGCTTTACAGGCGATTCCAACGAACCTCTTGAAATCTGTTTCCTGCTATTCTGCCTCGCTTTCAAGTCCGCCTCGTTGCCTTCCCTCAACAGATTTTTGGACGATAGTTGGCCTTGATTACTCTGCCAGTTTGTGAATTGCTGTGCCCCTGAGCTCCATTTTTCAACTCGTTTTTTGTGAGCTGAACGCAAGTCCAAACTTTTGGTTCAGGACCTCTACTGGTTCCCGGTGGGTGGCTGAGACTTTGGTTCATTCTTCTTCCTGCCGGGAAATTAGAGTGACATGTGCCCATCCAAATGCCTAACAGCTACTCTCTCATTGGTTCTCCCTCTTCCCTTTCATCCTCTGCCAAATTGGCAACCTGTGCGAACCAGGAGCTTAAAGGGGCTGTCTCTCCAAGTTGGGAGATTGATAGGAAAGCAGTTGGAAAGTCAAACCGGAGCACCAGGAGAGGGGCTCTTCGTTGAGTTTTAGAAACCTTTCGTATTCATAGTGTGTCCATTCTCTAGGTTTCCCGTACACGTTATAGCTGTAGTAATATTCCCTTCAACCTGGAGAGCTGGGACCCATGGAATGGGTGCCATGCATTATTGCTTTAAAGGGTCTGCATTTGCTCACCCAATCTCACCAATCCTCTCAGTCCCAAGTGTCCAGCCTTATGCCACATCCAGCTGTCATTGTAGATAGGGTCATTCCAGGTTGCATCAGAGACCCTGAAGGAATTGTAAAGAATTTCCCTGTTTCTTTGTTCTGTTTTTGAAATTCCTTTTTAGAGTGGGTTTGAGCTGATTCTCGCGGCCATGATTATGCCAGTCTAGACACACTTGATTCCCTTACGGAGACATATCAATACATAGGTTTTAAGATTCTTACTAGTCAGATCGATTCCTCTGCGGGAAATATGGGGTTTTGAGTCCCTTTCACTGAGGAAGGTGTAGGTCTTGTCTATTCCATAGTTGGTTTTTGGAACGGTACCTGTGCTTATATCAAACTCGGGTTTGATGCATCACCCCACCTCTCCTTCCCCCTTAAGCAGGCATAAGAGTGTTTTCTAAATGTGAGACTCTGTTCTCTTGCCTAACTCAGTTCATGTGTAGCCATGTTTACAGGATCTTCCTAAGTGATATCTTATGATAAGTTTCTTTTCCTGTGTGACTTCTTTCACTTAGAATCATCGTACCTGAATCCACTCATTTTGCTGCTACTGGTCTTATGACATTGATTTCGTGGCTGAGGGATATTCCATCGTACGTAAGTTCCACAATGTTTGGAACCATTTTTATATTTCCTGGGATATTTCAGGTGTACCCAGGTTGAGGTTCCTGTAAGCAGTGCAGCCCTCAATTTGGGGGTGGCTCTGTCTTATGGATTTTCAGTTTTCCCAAGGTATATTCCCTAGACTGGACGTGCCCTTGGCTCTGGAGCTCTTTTGTTTACTTGTTTTAGGGAACACAATGCACTCCTCCAGTGAGGCAGTTGGCAACTTACATCCCGCCCATCAGCATAACAAGGCTCCCTGTTCTCCAGGGCCTGTCTTGCCTTTCTGGTTTTTACATATTTTGTGGATGTCCCTTTTGACCGGTGGGAAGTGATACTTCTTTGTAGTGCAGATTTGCATTGCCCGCTTGCTTGCTTGGCCAAAAAGGGCGTATGCGTTTTCTCCTGAATATATTCAGGAGAAAACGCATACGCCCTTTTTGGCCAAGTGCATCATTGTCGAAGTTGTGCCCCTCTTCCTGTGCTTTACAGGCGATTCCAACGAACCTCTTGAAATCTGTTTCCTGCTATTCTGCCTCGCTTTCAAGTCCGCCTCGTTGCCTTCCCTCAACAGATTTTTGGACGATAGTTGGCCTTGATTACTCTGCCAGTTTGTGAATTGCTGTGCCCCTGAGCTCCATTTTTCAACTCGTTTTTTGTGAGCTGAACGCAAGTCCAAACTTTTGGTTCAGGACCTCTACTGGTTCCCGGTGGGTGGCTGAGACTTTGGTTCATTCTTCTTCCTGCCGGGAAATTAGAGTGACATGTGCCCATCCAAATGCCTAACAGCTACTCTCTCATTGGTTCTCCCTCTTCCCTTTCATCCTCTGCCAAATTGGCAACCTGTGCGAACCAGGAGCTTAAAGGGGCTGTCTCTCCAAGTTGGGAGATTGATAGGAAAGCAGTTGGAAAGTCAAACCGGAGCACCAGGAGAGGGGCTCTTCGTTGAGTTTTAGAAACCTTTCGTATTCATAGTGTGTCCATTCTCTAGGTTTCCCGTACACGTTATAGCTGTAGTAATATTCCCTTCAACCTGGAGAGCTGGGACCCATGGAATGGGTGCCATGCATTATTGCTTTAAAGGGTCTGCATTTGCTCACCCAATCTCACCAATCCTCTCAGTCCCAAGTGTCCAGCCTTATGCCACATCCAGCTGTCATTGTAGATAGGGTCATTCCAGGTTGCATCAGAGACCCTGAAGGAATTGTAAAGAATTTCCCTGTTTCTTTGTTCTGTTTTTGAAATTCCTTTTTAGAGTGGGTTTGAGCTGATTCTCGCGGCCATGATTATGCCAGTCTAGACACACTTGATTCCCTTAAGGAGACATATCAATACATAGGTTTTAAGATTCTTACTAGTCAGATCGATTCCTCTGCGGGAAATATGGGGTTTTGAGTCCCTTTCACTGAGGAAGGTGTAGGTCTTGTCTATTCCATAGTTGGTTTTTGGAACGGTACCTGTGCTTATATCAAACTCGGGTTTGATGCATCACCCCACCTCTCCTTCCCCCTTAAGCAGGCATAAGAGTGTTTTCTAAATGTGAGACTCTGTTCTCTTGCCTAACTTAGTTCATGTGTAGCCATGTTTACAGGATCTTCCTAAGTGATATCTTATGATAAGTTTCTTTTCCTGTGTGACTTCTTTCACTTAGAATCATCGTACCTGAATCCACTCATTTTGCTGCTACTGGTCTTATGACATTGATTTCGTGGCTGAGGGATATTCCATCGTACGTAAGTTCCACAATGTTTGGAACCATTTTTATATTTCCTGGGATATTTCAGGTGTACCCAGGTTGAGGTTCCTGTAAGCAGTGCAGCCCTCAATTTGGGGGTGGCTCTGTCTTATGGATTTTCAGTTTTCCCAAGGTATATTCCCTAGACTGGACGTGCCCTTGGCTCTGGAGCTCTGTTGTTTACTTGTTTTAGGGAACACAATGCACTCCTCCAGTGAGGCAGTTGGCAACTTACATCCCGCCCATCAGCATAACAAGGCTCCCTGTTCTCCAGGGCCTGTCTTGCCTTTCTGGTTTTTACACATTTTGTGGATGTCCCTTTTGACCGGTGGGAAGTGATACTTCTTTGTAGTGCAGATTTGCATTGCCCGCTTGCTTGCTTGGCCAAAAAGGGCGTATGCGTTTTCTCCTGAATATATTCAGGAGAAAACGCATACGCCCTTTTTGGCCAAGTGCATCATTGTCGAAGTTGTGCCCCTCTTCCTGTGCTTTACAGGCGATTCCAACGTACCTCTTGAAATCTGTTTCCTGCTATTCTGCCTCGCTTTCAAGTCCGCCTCGTTGCCTTCCCTCAACAGATTTTTGGACGATAGTTGGCCTTGATTACTCTGCCAGTTTGTGAATTGCTGTGCCCCTGAGCTCCATTTTTCAACTCGTTTTTTGTGAGCTGAACGCAAGTCCAAACTTTTGGTTCAGGACCTCTACTGGTTCCCGGTGGGTGGCTGAGACTTTGGTTCATTCTTCTTCCTGCCGGGAAATTAGAGTGACATGTGCCCATCCAAATGCCTAACAGCTACTCTCTCATTGGTTCTCCCTCTTCCCTTTCATCCTCTGCCAAATTGGCAACCTGTGCGAACCAGGAGCTTAAAGGGGCTGTCTCTCCAAGTTGGGAGATTGATAGGAAAGCAGTTGGAAAGTCAAACCGGAGCACCAGGAGAGGGGCTCTTCGTTGAGTTTTAGAAACCTTTCGTATTCATAGTGTGTCCATTCTCTAGGTTTCCCGTACACGTTATAGCTGTAGTAATATTCCCTTCAACCTGGAGAGCTGGGACCCATGGAATGGGTGCCATGCATTATTGCTTTAAAGGGTCTGCATTTGCTCACCCAATCTCACCAATCCTCTCAGTCCCAAGTGTCCAGCCTTATGCCACATCCAGCTGTCATTGTAGATAGGGTCATTCCAGGTTGCATCAGAGACCCTGAAGGAATTGTAAAGAATTTCCCTGTTTCTTTGTTCTGTTTTTGAAATTCCTTTTTAGAGTGGGTTTGAGCTGATTCTCGCGGCCATGATTATGCCAGTCTAGACACACTTGATTCCCTTACGGAGACATATCAATACATAGGTTTTAAGATTCTTACTAGTCAGATCTATTCCTCTGCGGGAAATATGGGGTTTTGAGTCCCTTTCACTGAGGAAGGTGTAGGTCTTGTCTATTCCATAGTTGGTTTTTGGAACGGTACCTGTGCTTATATCAAACTCTGGTTTGATGCATCACCCCACCTCTCCTTCCCCCTTAAGCAGGCATAAGAGTGTTTTCTAAATGTGAGACTCTGTTCTCTTGCCTAACTCAGTTCATATGTAGCCATGTTTACAGGATCTTCCTAAGTGATATCTTATGATAAGTTTCTTTTCCTGTGTGACTTCTTTCACTTAGAATCATCGTACCTGAATCCACTCATTTTGCTGCTACTGGTCTTATGACATTGATTTCGTGGCTGAGGGATATTCCATCGTACGTAAGTTCCACAATGTTTGGAACCATTTTTATATTTCCTTGGATATTTCAGGTGTACCCAGGTTGAGGTTCCTGTAAGCAGTGCAGCCCTCAATTTGGGGGTGGCTCTGTCTTATGGATTTTCAGTTTTCCCAAGGTATATTCCCTAGACTGGACGTGCCCTTGGCTCTGGAGCTCTGTTGTTTACTTGTTTTAGGGAACACAATGCACTCCTCCAGTGAGGCAGTTGGCAACTTACATCCCGCCCATCAGCATAACAAGGCTCCCTGTTCTCCAGGGCCTGTCTTGCCTTTCTGGTTTTTACACATTTTGTGGATGTCCCTTTTGACCGGTGGGAAGTGATACTTCTTTGTAGTGCAGATTTGCATTGCCCGCTTGCTTGCTTGGCCAAAAAGGGCGTATGCGTTTTCTCCTGAATATATTCAGGAGAAAACACATACGCCCTTTTTGGCCAAGTGCATCATTGTCGAAGTTGTGCCCCTCTTCCTGTGCTTTACAGGCGATTCCAACGTACCTCTTGAAATCTGTTTCCTGCTATTCTGCCTCGCTTTCAAGTCCGCCTCGTTGCCTTCCCTCAACAGATTTTTGGACGATAGTTGGCCTTGATTACTCTGCCAGTTTGTGAATTGCTGTGCCCCTGAGCTCCATTTTTCAACTCGTTTTTTGTGAGCTGAACGCAAGTCCAAACTTTTGGTTCAGGACCTCTACTGGTTCCCGGTGGGTGGCTGAGACTTTGGTGAATTATTCTTCCTGCCGGGAAATTAGAGTGACATGTGCCCATCCAAATGCCTAACAGCTACTCTCTCATTGGATCTCCCTCTTCCCTTTCATCCTCTGCCAAATTGGCAACCTGTGCGAACCAGGAGCTTAAAGGGGCTGTCTCTCCAAGTTGGGAGATTGATAGGAAAGCAGTTGGAAAGTCAAACCGGAGCACCAGGAGAGGGGCTCTTCGTTGAGTTTTAGAAACCTTTCGTTATCACAGTGTGTCCATTCTCTAGGTTTCCCGTACACGTTATAGCTGTAGTAATATTCCCTTCCACCTGGAGAGCTGGGACCCATGGAATGGGTGCCATGCATTATTGCTTTAAAGGGTCTGCATTTGCTCACCCAATCTCACCAATCTTCTCAGTCCCAAGTGTCCAGCCTCATGCCACATCCAGCTGTCATCGTAGATAGGGTCATTCCAGGTTGCATCAGAGACCCTGAAGGAATTGTAAAGAATTTCCCTGTTTATTTGTTCTGTTTTTGAAATTCCTTTTTAGAGTGGGTTTGAGCTGATTCTCACGGCCATGTTTATGCCAGTCTAGACACACTTGATTCCCTTACGGAGACATATCAATACATAGGTTTTAAGATTCTTACTAGTCAGATCTATTCCTCTGCGGGAAATATGGAGTTTTGAGTCCCTTTCACTGAGGAAGGTGTAGGTCTTGTCTATTCCATAGTTGGTTTTTGGAACGGTACCTGTGCTTATATCAAACTCTGGTTTGATGCATCACCCCACCACTCCTTCCCCCTTAAGCAGGCATAAGAGTGTTTTCTAAATGTGAGACTCTGTTCTCTTGCCTAACTCAGTTCATGTGTAGCCATGTTTACAAGATCTTCCTAAGTGATATCTTATGATAAGTTTCTTTTCCTGTGTGACTTCTTTCACTTAGAATCATCATACCTGAATCCACTCATTTTCCTGCTACTGGTCTTATGACATTGATTTCGTGGCTGAGGGATACTCCATCGTACGTAAGTTCCACAATGTTTGGAACCATTTTTATATTTCCTTGGATATTTCAGGTGTACCCAGGTTGAGGTTCCTTTAAGCAGTGCAGCCCTCAATTTGGGGGTGGCTCTGTCTTATGGATTTTCAGTTTCCCCAAGGTATATTCCCTAGACTGGAAGTGCCCTTGGCTCTGGAGCTCTGTTGTTTACTTGTTTTAGGGAACACAATGCACTCCTCCAGTGAGGCAGTTGGCAACTTACATCCCGCCCATCAGCATAACAAGGCTCCCTGTTCTCCAGGGCCTGTCTTGCCTTTCTGGTTTTTACACATTTTGTGGATGTCCCTTTTGACCGTTGGGAAGTGATACTTCTTTGTAGTGCAGATTTGCATTGCCCGCTTGCTTGCTTGGCCAAAAAGGGCGTATGCATTTTCTCCTGAATATATTCAGGAGAAAACACATACGCCCTTTTTGGCCAAGTGCATCATTGTCGTAGTTGTGCCCCTCTTCCTGTGCTTTACAGGCGATTCCAACGTAACTCTTGAAATCTGTTTCCTGCTATTCTGCCTCGCTTTCAAGTCCGCCTCGTTGCCTTGCCTCAACAGATTTTTGGATGATAGTTGGCCTTGATTACTCTGCCAGTTTGTGAATTGCTGTGCCCCTGAGCTCCATTTTTCAACTCGTTTTTTGTGAGCTGAACGCAAGTCCAAACTTTTGGTTCAGGACCTCTACTGATTCCCGGTGGGTGGCTGAGACTTTGGTTCATTCTTCTTCCTGCCGGGAAATTAGAGTGACATGTGCCCATCCAAATGCCTAACAGCTACTCTCTCATTGGTTCTCCCTCTTCCCTTTCATCCTCTGGCAAATTGGCAACCTGTGCGAACCAGGAGCTTAAAGGGGCTGTCTCTCCAAGTTGGGAGATTGATAGGAAAGCAGTTGGAAAGTCAAACCGGAGCAACAGGAGAGGGGCTCTTCGTTGAGTTTTAGAAACCTTTCGTATTCACAGTGTGTCCATTTTCTAGGTTTCCCGTACACGTTATAGCTGTAGTAATATTCCCTTCCACCTGGAGAGCTGGGACCCATGGAATGGGTGCCATGCATTATTGCTTTAAAGGGTCTGCATTTGCTCACCCAATCTCACCAATCCTCTCAGTCCCAAGTGTCCAGCCTTATGCCACATCCAGCTGTCATTGTAGATAGGGTCATTCCAGGTTGCATCAGAGACCCTGAAGGATTTGTAAAGAATTTCCCTGTTTCATTGTTCTGTTTTTGAAATTCCTTTTTAGAGTGGGTTTGAGCTGATTCTCACGGCCATGTTTATGCCAGTCTAGACACACTTGATTCCCTTACGGAGACATATCAATACATAGGTTTTAAGATTCTTACTAGTCAGATCTATTCCTCTGCGGGAAATATGGGGTTTTGAGTCCCTTTCACTGAGGAAGGTGTAGGTCTTGTCTATTCCATAGTTGGTTTTTGGAACGGTACCTGTGTTTATATCAAACTCGGGTTTGATGCATCACCCCACCTCTCCTTCCCCCTTAAGCAGGCATAAGAGTGTTTTCTAATTGTGAGACTCTGTTCTCTTGCCTAACTCAGTTCATGTGTAGCCATGTTTACAGGATCTTCCTAAGTGATATCTTATGATAAGTTTCTTTTCCTGTGTGACTTCTTTCACTTAGAATCATCGTACCTGAATCCACTCATTTTGCTGCTACTGGTCTAATGACATTGATTTCGTGGCTGAGGGATATTCCATCGTACGTAAGTTCCACAATGTTTGGAACCATTTTTATATTTCCTGGGATATTTCAGGTGTACCCAGGTTGAGGTTCCTGTAAGCAGTGCAGCCCTCAATTTGGGGGTGGCTCTGTCTTATGGATTTTCAGTTTTCCCAAGGTATATTCCCTAGACTGGACGTGCCCTTGGCTCTGGAGCTCTGTTGTTTACTTGTTTTAGGGAACACAATGCACTCCTCCAGTGAGGCAGTTGGCAACTTACATCCCGCCCATCAGCATAACAAGGCTCCCTGTTCTCCAGGGCCTGTCTTGCCTTTCTGGTTTTTACACATTTTGTGGATGTCCCTTTTGACCGGTGGGAAGTGATACTTCTTTGTAGTGCAGATTTGCATTGCCCGCTTGCTTGCTTGGCCAAAAAGGGCGTATGCGTTTTCTCCTGAATATATTCAGGAGAAAACGCATACGCCCTTTTTGGCCAAGTGCATCATTGTCGAAGTTGTGCCCCTCTTCCTGTGCTTTACAGGCGATTCCAACGAACCTCTTGAAATCTGTTTTCTGCTATTCTGCCTCGCTTTCAAGTCCGCCTCGTTGCCTTCCCTCAACAGATTTTTGGACGATAGTTGGCCTTGATTACTCTGCCAGTTTGTGAATTGCTGTGCCCCTGAGCTCCATTTTTCAACTCGTTTTTTGTGAGCTGAACGCAAGTCCAAACTTTTGGTTCAGGACCTCTACTGGTTCCCGGTGGGTGGCTGAGACTTTGGTTCATTCTTCTTCCTGCCGGGAAATTAGAGTGACATGTGCCCATCCAAATGCCTAACAGCTACTCTCTCATTGGTTCTCCCTCTTCCCTTTCATCCTCTGCCAAATTGGCAACCTGTGCGAACCAGGAGCTTAAAGGGGCTGTCTCTCCAAGTTGGGAGATTGATAGGAAAGCAGTTGGAAAGTCAAACCGGAGCACCAGGAGAGGGGCTCTTCGTTGAGTTTTAGAAACCTTTCGTTATCACAGTGTGTCCATTCTCTAGGTTTCCCGTACACGTTATAGCTGTAGTAATATTCCCTTCAACCTGGAGAGCTGGGACCCATGGAATGGGTGCCATGCATTATTGCTTTAAAGGGTCTGCATTTGCTCACCCAATCTCACCAATCCTCTCAGTCCCAAGTGTCCAGCCTTATGCCACATCCAGCTGTCATTGTAGATAGGGTCATTCCAGGTTGCATCAGAGACCCTGAAGGAATTGTAAAGAATTTCCCTGTTTCTTTGTTCTGTTTTTGAAATTCCTTTTTAGAGTGGGTTTGAGCTGATTCTCGCGGCCATGATTATGCCAGTCTAGACACACTTGATTCCCTTACGGAGACATATCAATACATAGGTTTTAAGATTCTTACTAGTCAGATCGATTCCTCTGCGGGAAATATGGGGTTTTGAGTCCCTTTCACTGAGGAAGGTGTAGGTCTTGTCTATTCCATAGTTGGTTTTTGGAACGGTACCTGTGCTTATATCAAACTCGGGTTTGATGCATCACCCCACCTCTCCTTCCCCCTTAAGCAGGCATAAGAGTGTTTTCTAAATGTGAGACTCTGTTCTCTTGCCTAACTCAGTTCATGTGTAGCCATGTTTACAGGATCTTCCTAAGTGATATCTTATGATAAGTTTCTTTTCCTGTGTGACTTCTTTCACTTAGAATCATCGTACCTGAATCCACTCATTTTGCTGCTACTGGTCTTATGACATTGATTTCGTGGCTGAGGGATATTCCATCGTACGTAAGTTCCACAATGTTTGGAACCATTTTTATATTTCCTGGGATATTTCAGGTGTACCCAGGTTGAGGTTCCTGTAAGCAGTGCAGCCCTCAATTTGGGGGTGGCTCTGTCTTATGGATTTTCAGTTTTCCCAAGGTATATTCCCTAGACTGGACGTGCCCTTGGCTCTGGAGCTCTGTTGTTTACTTGTTTTAGGGAACACAATGCACTCCTCCAGTGAGGCAGTTGGCAACTTACATCCCGCCCATCAGCATAACAAGGCTCCCTGTTCTCCAGGGCCTGTCTTGCCTTTCTGGTTTTTACACATTTTGTGGATGTCCCTTTTGACCGGTGGGAAGTGATACTTCTTTGTAGTGCAGATTTGCATTGCCCGCTTGCTTGCTTGGCCAAAAAGGGCGTATGCGTTTTCTCCTGAATATATTCAGGAGAAAACGCATACGCCCTTTTTGGCCAAGTGCATCATTGTCGAAGTTGTGCCCCTCTTCCTGTGCTTTACAGGCGATTCCAACGAACCTCTTGAAATCTGTTTCCTGCTATTCTGCCTCGCTTTCAAGTCCGCCTCGTTGCCTTCCCTCAACAGATTTTTGGACGATAGTTGGCCTTGATTACTCTGCCAGTTTGTGAATTGCTGTGCCCCTGAGCTCCATTTTTCAACTCGTTTTTTGTGAGCTGAACGCAAGTCCAAACTTTTGGTTCAGGACCTCTACTGGTTCCCGGTGGGTGGCTGAGACTTTGGTTCATTCTTCTTCCTGCCGGGAAATTAGAGTGACATGTGCCCATCCAAATGCCTAACAGCTACTCTCTCATTGGTTCTCCCTCTTCCCTTTCATCCTCTGCCAAATTGGCAACCTGTGCGAACCAGGAGCTTAAAGGGGCTGTCTCTCCAAGTTGGGAGATTGATAGGAAAGCAGTTGGAAAGTCAAACCGGAGCACCAGGAGAGGGGCTCTTCGTTGAGTTTTAGAAACCTTTCGTATTCATAGTGTGTCCATTCTCTAGGTTTCCCGTACACGTTATAGCTGTAGTAATATTCCCTTCAACCTGGAGAGCTGGGACCCATGGAATGGGTGCCATGCATTATTGCTTTAAAGGGTCTGCATTTGCTCACCCAATCTCACCAATCCTCTCAGTCCCAAGTGTCCAGCCTTATGCCACATCCAGCTGTCATTGTAGATAGGGTCATTCCAGGTTGCATCAGAGACCCTGAAGGAATTGTAAAGAATTTCCCTGTTTCTTTGTTCTGTTTTTGAAATTCCTTTTTAGAGTGGGTTTGAGCTGATTCTCGCGGCCATGATTATGCCAGTCTAGACACACTTGATTCCCTTACGGAGACATATCAATACATAGGTTTTAAGATTCTTACTAGTCAGATCGATTCCTCTGCGGGAAATATGGGGTTTTGAGTCCCTTTCACTGAGGAAGGTGTAGGTCTTGTCTATTCCATAGTTGGTTTTTGGAACGGTACCTGTGCTTATATCAAACTCGGGTTTGATGCATCACCCCACCTCTCCTTCCCCCTTAAGCAGGCATAAGAGTGTTTTCTAAATGTGAGACTCTGTTCTCTTGCCTAACTCAGTTCATGTGTAGCCATGTTTACAGGATCTTCCTAAGTGATATCTTATGATAAGTTTCTTTTCCTGTGTGACTTCTTTCACTTAGAATCATCGTACCTGAATCCACTCATTTTGCTGCTACTGGTCTTATGACATTGATTTCGTGGCTGAGGGATATTCCATCGTACGTAAGTTCCACAATGTTTGGAACCATTTTTATATTTCCTGGGATATTTCAGGTGTACCCAGGTTGAGGTTCCTGTAAGCAGTGCAGCCCTCAATTTGGGGGTGGCTCTGTCTTATGGATTTTCAGTTTTCCCAAGGTATATTCCCTAGACTGGACGTGCCCTTGGCTCTGGAGCTCTGTTGTTTACTTGTTTTAGGGAACACAATGCACTCCTCCAGTGAGGCAGTTGGCAACTTACATCCCGCCCATCAGCATAACAAGGCTCCCTGTTCTCCAGGGCCTGTCTTGCCTTTCTGGTTTTTACACATTTTGTGGATGTCCCTTTTGACCGGTGGGAAGTGATACTTCTTTGTAGTGCAGATTTGCATTGCCCGCTTGCTTGCTTGGCCAAAAAGGGCGTATGCGTTTTCTCCTGAATATATTCAGGAGAAAACGCATACGCCCTTTTTGGCCAAGTGCATCATTGTCGAAGTTGTGCCCCTCTTCCTGTGCTTTACAGGCGATTCCAACGAACCTCTTGAAATCTGTTTCCTGCTATTCTGCCTCGCTTTCAAGTCCGCCTCGTTGCCTTCCCTCAACAGATTTTTGGACGATAGTTGGCCTTGATTACTCTGCCAGTTTGTGAATTGCTGTGCCCCTGAGCTCCATTTTTCAACTCGTTTTTTGTGAGCTGAACGCAAGTCCAAACTTTTGGTTCAGGACCTCTACTGGTTCCCGGTGGGTGGCTGAGACTTTGGTTCATTCTTCTTCCTGCCGGGAAATTAGAGTGACATGTGCCCATCCAAATGCCTAACAGCTACTCTCTCATTGGTTCTCCCTCTTCCCTTTCATCCTCTGCCAAATTGGCAACCTGTGCGAACCAGGAGCTTAAAGGGGCTGTCTCTCCAAGTTGGGAGATTGATAGGAAAGCAGTTGGAAAGTCAAACCGGAGCACCAGGAGAGGGGCTCTTCGTTGAGTTTTAGAAACCTTTCGTATTCATAGTGTGTCCATTCTCTAGGTTTCCCGTACACGTTATAGCTGTAGTAATATTCCCTTCAACCTGGAGAGCTGGGACCCATGGAATGGGTGCCATGCATTATTGCTTTAAAGGGTCTGCATTTGCTCACCCAATCTCACCAATCCTCTCAGTCCCAAGTGTCCAGCCTTATGCCACATCCAGCTGTCATTGTAGATAGGGTCATTCCAGGTTGCATCAGAGACCCTGAAGGAATTGTAAAGAATTTCCCTGTTTCTTTGTTCTGTTTTTGAAATTCCTTTTTAGAGTGGGTTTGAGCTGATTCTCGCGGCCATGATTATGCCAGTCTAGACACACTTGATTCCCTTACGGAGACATATCAATACATAGGTTTTAAGATTCTTACTAGTCAGATCTATTCCTCTGCGGGAAATATGGGGTTTTGAGTCCCTTTCACTGAGGAAGGTGTAGGTCTTGTCTATTCCATAGTTGGTTTTTGGAACGGTACCTGTGCTTATATCAAACTCTGGTTTGATGCATCACCCCACCTCTCCTTCCCCCTTAAGCAGGCATAAGAGTGTTTTCTAAATGTGAGACTCTGTTCTCTTGCCTAACTCAGTTCATATGTAGCCATGTTTACAGGATCTTCCTAAGTGATATCTTATGATAAGTTTCTTTTCCTGTGTGACTTCTTTCACTTAGAATCATCGTACCTGAATCCACTCATTTTGCTGCTACTGGTCTTATGACATTGATTTCGTGGCTGAGGGATATTCCATCGTACGTAAGTTCCACAATGTTTGGAACCATTTTTATATTTCCTTGGATATTTCAGGTGTACCCAGGTTGAGGTTCCTGTAAGCAGTGCAGCCCTCAATTTGGGGGTGGCTCTGTCTTATGGATTTTCAGTTTTCCCAAGGTATATTCCCTAGACTGGACGTGCCCTTGGCTCTGGAGCTCTGTTGTTTACTTGTTTTAGGGAACACAATGCACTCCTCCAGTGAGGCAGTTGGCAACTTACATCCCGCCCATCAGCATAACAAGGCTCCCTGTTCTCCAGGGCCTGTCTTGCCTTTCTGGTTTTTACACATTTTGTGGATGTCCCTTTTGACCGGTGGGAAGTGATACTTCTTTGTAGTGCAGATTTGCATTGCCCGCTTGCTTGCTTGGCCAAAAAGGGCGTATGCGTTTTCTCCTGAATATATTCAGGAGAAAACGCATACGCCCTTTTTGGCCAAGTGCATCATTGTCGAAGTTGTGCCCCTCTTCCTGTGCTTTACAGGCGATTCCAACGTACCTCTTGAAATCTGTTTCCTGCTATTCTGCCTCGCTTTCAAGTCCGCCTCGTTGCCTTCCCTCAACAGATTTTTGGACGATAGTTGGCCTTGATTACTCTGCCAGTTTGTGAATTGCTGTGCCCCTGAGCTCCATTTTTCAACTCGTTTTTTGTGAGCTGAACGCAAGTCCAAACTTTTGGTTCAGGACCTCTACTGGTTCCCGGTGGGTGGCTGAGACTTTGGTGAATTCTTCTTCCTGCCGGGAAATTAGAGTGACATGTGCCCATCCAAATGCCTAACAGCTACTCTCTCATTGGATCTCCCTCTTCCCTTTCATCCTCTGCCAAATTGGCAACCTGTGCGAACCAGGAGCTTAAAGGGGCTGTCTCTCCAAGTTGGGAGATTGATAGGAAAGCAGTTGGAAAGTCAAACCGGAGCACCAGGAGAGGGGCTCTTCGTTGAGTTTTAGAAACCTTTCGTTATCACAGTGTGTCCATTCTCTAGGTTTCCCGTACACGTTATAGCTGTAGTAATATTCCCTTCCACCTGGAGAGCTGGGACCCATGGAATGGGTGCCATGCATTATTGCTTTAAAGGGTCTGCATTTGCTCACCCAATCTCACCAATCTTCTCAGTCCCAAGTGTCCAGCCTCATGCCACATCCAGCTGTCATCGTAGATAGGGTCATTCCAGGTTGCATCAGAGACCCTGAAGGAATTGTAAAGAATTTCCCTGTTTATTTGTTCTGTTTTTGAAATTCCTTTTTAGAGTGGGTTTGAGCTGATTCTCACGGCCATGTTTATGCCAGTCTAGACACACTTGATTCCCTTACGGAGACATATCAATACATAGGTTTTAAGATTCTTACCAGTCAGATCTATTCCTCTGCGGGAAATATGGAGTTTTGAGTCCCTTTCACTGAGGAAGGTGTAGGTCTTGTCTATTCCATAGTTGGTTTTTGGAACGGTACCTGTGCTTATATCAAACTCTGGTTTGATGCATCACCCCACCACTCCTTCCCCCTTAAGCAGGCATAAGAGTGTTTTCTAAATGTGAGACTCTGTTCTCTTGCCTAACTCAGTTCATGTGTAGCCATGTTTACAAGATCTTCCTAAGTGATATCTTATGATAAGTTTCTTTTCCTGTGTGACTTCTTTCACTTAGAATCATCATACCTGAATCCACTCATTTTCCTGCTACTGGTCTTATGACATTGATTTCGTGGCTGAGGGATACTCCATCGTACGTAAGTTCCACAATGTTTTGAACCCTTTTTATATTTCCTGGGATATTTCAGGTGTACCCAGGTTGAGGTTCTTGTAAGCAGTGCAGCCCTCAATTTGGGGGTGGCTCTGTGTTATGGATTTTCAGTTTTCCCAAGATATATTCCCTAGACTGGAAGTGCCCTTGGCTCTGTAGCTCTGTTGTTTACTTGTTTTAGGGAACACAATGCACTCCTCCAGGGAGGCAGTTGGCAGCTTACATCCCGCCCATCAGCATAACAAGGCTCCCTGTTCTCCAGGGCCTGTCTTGCCTTTCTGGTTTTTACACATTTTGTGGATGTCCCTTTTGACCGGTGGGAAGTGATACTTCTTTGTAGTGCAGATTTGCATTGCCCGCTTGCTTGCTTGGCCAAAAAGGGCGTATGCGTTTTCTCCAGAATATATTCAGGAGAAAACGCATACGCCCTTTTTGGCCAAGTGCATCATTGTCGAAGTTGTGCCCCTCTTCCTGTGCTTTACAGGCGATTCTAACGTACCTCTTGAAATCTGTTTCCTGCTATTCTGCCTCGCATTCAAGTCCGCCTCGTTGCCTTCCCTCAACAGATTTTTGGACGATAGTTGGCCTTGATTACTCTGCCAGTTTGTGAATTGCTGTGCCCCTGAGCTCCATTTTTCAACTCGTTTTTTGTGAGCTGAACGCAAGTCCAAACATTTGGTTCAGGACCTATACTGGTTCCCGGTGGGTGGCTGAGACTTTGGTGAATTCTTCTTCCTGCCGGGAAATTAGAGTGACATGTGCCCATCCAAATGCCTAACAGCTACTCTCTCATTGGTTCTCCCTCTTCCCTTTCATCCTCTGCCAAATTGGCAACCTGTGCGAACCAGGAGCTTAAAGGGGCTCTCTCTCCAAGTTGGGAGATTGATAGGAAAACAGTTGGAAAGTCAAACCGGAGCACCAGGAGAGGGGCTCTTCGTTGAGTTTTAGAAACCTTTCGTATTCACAGTGTGTCCATTTTCTAGGTTTCCCGTACACGTTATAGCTGTAGTAATATTCCCTTCCACCTGGAGAGCTGGGACCCATGGAATGGGTGCCATGCATTATTGCTTTAAAGGGTCTGCATTTGCTCACCCAATCTCACCAATCCTCTCAGTCCCAAGTGTCCAGCCTTATGCCACATCCAGCTGTCATTGTAGATAGGGTCATTCCAGGTTGCATCAGAGACCCTGAAGGAATTGTAAAGAATTTCCCTGTTTCTTTGTTTTGTTTTTGAAATTCCTTTTTAGAGTGGGTTTGAGCTGATTCTCGCTGCCCTGTTTATGCCAGTCTAGACACACTTGATTCCCTTACGGAGACATATCAATACATAGGTTTTAAGATTCTTACTAGTCAGATCTATTCCTCTGCGGGAAATATGGGGTTTTGAGTCCCTTTCACTGAGGAAGGTGTAGGTCTTGTCTATTCCATAGTTGGTTTTTGGAACGGTACCTGTGCTTATATCAAACTCGGGTTTGATGCATCACCCCACCTCTCCTTCCCCCTTAAGCAGGCATAAGAGTGTTTTCTAAATGTGAGACTCTGTTCTCTTGCCTAACTCAGTTCATGTGTAGCCATGTTTACAGGATCTTCCTAAGTGATATCTTATGATGTTTCTTTTCCTGTGTGACTTCTTTCACTTAGAATCACCGTACCTGAATCCACTCATTTTCCTGCTACTGGTCTTATGACATTGATTTCGTGGCTGAGGGATATTCCATCGTACGTAAGTTCCACAATGTTTGGAACCATTTTTATATTTCCTGGGATATTTCAGGTGTACCCAGGTTGAGGTTCCTGTAAGCAGTGCAGCCCTCAATTTGGGGGTGGCTCTGTCTTATTGATGTTCAGTTTTCCCAAGGTATATTCCCTAGACTAGAAGTGCCCTTGGCTCTGGAGCTCTGTTGTTTACTTGTTTTAGGGAACACAATGCACTCCTCCAGTGAGGCAGTTGGCAACTTACATCCCGCCCATCAGCATAACAAGGCTCCCTGTTCTCCAGGGCCTGTCTTGCCTTTCTGGTTTTTACACATTTTGTGGATGTCCCTTTTGACCGTTGGGAAGTGATACTTCTTTGTAGTGCAGATTTGCATTGCCCGCTTGCTTGCTTGGCCATAAAGGGCGTATGCGTTTTCTCCAGAATATATTCAGGAGAAAACGCATACGCCCTTTTTGGCCAAGTGCATCATTGTCGAAGTTGTGCCCCTCTTCCTGTGCTTTACAGGCGATTCCAACGTACCTCTTGAAATCTGTTTCCTGCTATTCTGCCTCGCTTTGAAGTCCGCCTCGTTGCCTTCCCTCAACAGATTTTTGGACGATAGTTGGCCTTGATTACTCTGCCAGTTTGTGAATTGCTGTGCCCCTGAGCTCCATTTTTCAACTCGTTTTTTGTGAGCTGAACGCAAGTCCAAACTTTTGGTTCAGGACCTCTACTGGTTCCCGGTGGGTGGCTGAGACTTTGGTGAATTCTTCTTCCTGCCGGGAAATTAGAGTGACATGTGCCCATCCAAATGCCTAACAGCTACTCTCTCATTGGTTCTCCCTCTTCCCTTTCATCCTCTGCCAAATTGGCAACCTGTGCGAACCAGGAGCTTAAAGGGGCTGTCTCTCCAAGTTGGGAGATTGATAGGAAAGCAGTTGGAAAGTCAAACCGGAGCACCAGGAGAGGGGCTCTTCGTTGAGTTTTAGAAACCTTTCGTTATCACAGTGTGTCCATTCTCTAGGTTTCCCGTACACGTTATAGCTGTAGTAATATTCCCTTCCACCTGGAGAGCTGGGACCCATGGAATGGGTGCCATGCATTATTGCTTTAAAGGGTCTGCATTTGCTCACCCAATCTCACCAATCCTCTCAGTCCCAAGTGTCCAGCCTTATGCCACATCCAGCTGTCATTGTAGATAGGGTCATTCCAGGTTGCATCAGAGACCCTGAAGGAATTGTAAAGAATTTCCCTGTTTCTTTGTTCTGTTTTTGAAATTCCTTTTTAGAGTGGGTTTGAGCTGATTCTCGCGGCCATGATTATGCCAGTCTAGACACACTTGATTCCCTTACGGAGACATATCAATACATAGGTTTTAAGATTCTTACTAGTCAGATCGATTCCTCTGCGGGAAATATGGGGTTTTGAGTCCCTTTCACTGAGGAAGGTGTAGGTCTTGTCTATTCCATAGTTGGTTTTTGGAACGGTACCTGTGCTTATATCAAACTCGGGTTTGATGCATCACCCCACCTCTCCTTCCCCCTTAAGCAGGCATAAGAGTGTTTTCTAAATGTGAGACTCAGTTCTCTTGCCTAACTCAGTTCATGTGTAGCCATGTTTACAGGATCTTCCTAAGTGATATCTTATGATAAGTTTCTTTTCCTGTGTGACTTCTTTCACTTAGAATCATCGTACCTGAATCCACTCATTTTGCTGCTACTGGTCTTATGACATTGATTTCGTGGCTGAGGGATATTCCATCGTACGTAAGTTCCACAATGTTTGGAACCATTTTTATATTTCCTGGGATATTTCAGGTGTACCCAGGTTGAGGTTCCTGTAAGCAGTGCAGCCCTCAATTTGGGGGTGGCTCTGTCTTATGGATTTTCAGTTTTCCCAAGGTATATTCCCTAGACTGGACTTGCCCTTGGCTCTGGAGCTCTGTTGTTTACTTGTTTTAGGGAACACAATGCACTCCTCCAGTGAGGCAGTTGGCAACTTACATCCCGCCCATCAGCATAACAAGGCTCCCTGTTCTCCAGGGCCTGTCTTGCCTTTCTGGTTTTTACACATTTTGTGGATGTCCCTTTTGACCGGTGGGAAGTGATACTTCTTTGTAGTGCAGATTTGCATTGCCCGCTTGCTTGCTTGGCCAAAAAGGGCGTATGCGTTTTCTCCTGAATATATTCAGGAGAAAACGCATACGCCCTTTTTGGCCAAGTGCATCATTGTCGAAGTTGTGCCCCTCTTCCTGTGCTTTACAGGCGATTCCAACGTACCTCTTGAAATCTGTTTCCTGCTATTCTGCCTCGCTTTCAAGTCCGCCTCGTTGCCTTCCCTCAACAGATTTTTGGACGATAGTTGGCCTTGATTACTCTGCCAGTTTGTGAATTGCTGTGCCCCTGAGCTCCATTTTTCAACTCGTTTTTTGTGAGCTGAACGCAAGTCCAAACTTTTGGTTCAGGACCTCTACTGGTTCCCGGTGGGTGGCTGAGACTTTGGTTCATTCTTCTTCCTGCCGGGAAATTAGAGTGACATGTGCCCATCCAAATGCCTAACAGCTACTCTCTCATTGGTTCTCCCTCTTCCCTTTCATCCTCTGCCAAATTGGCAACCTGTGCGAACCAGGAGCTTAAAGGGGCTGTCTCTCCAAGTTGGGAGATTGATAGGAAAGCAGTTGGAAAGTCAAACCGGAGCACCAGGAGAGGGGCTCTTCGTTGAGTTTTAGAAACCTTTCGTTATCACAGTGTGTCCATTCTCTAGGTTTCCCGTACACGTTATAGCTGTAGTAATATTCCCTTCCACCTGGAGAGCTGGGACCCATGGAATGGGTGCCATGCATTATTGCTTTAAAGGGTCTGCATTTGCTCACCCAATCTCACCAATCCTCTCAGTCCCAAGTGTCCAGCCTTATGCCACATCCAGCTGTCATTGTAGATAGGGTCATTCCAGGTTGCATCAGAGACCCTGAAGGAATTGTAAAGAATTTCCCTGTTTCTTTGTTCTGTTTTTGAAATTCCTTTTTAGAGTGGGTTTGAGCTGATTCTCGCGGCCATGATTATGCCAGTCTAGACACACTTGATTCCCTTACGGAGACATATCAATACATAGGTTTTAAGATTCTTACTAGTCAGATCGATTCCTCTGCGGGAAATATGGGGTTTTGAGTCCCTTTCACTGAGGAAGGTGTAGGTCTTGTCTATTCCATAGTTGGTTTTTGGAACGGTACCTGTGCTTATATCAAACTCGGGTTTGATGCATCACCCCACCTCTCCTTCCCCCTTAAGCAGGCATAAGAGTGTTTTCTAAATGTGAGACTCAGTTCTCTTGCCTAACTCAGTTCATGTGTAGCCATGTTTACAGGATCTTCCTAAGTGATATCTTATGATAAGTTTCTTTTCCTGTGTGACTTCTTTCACTTAGAATCATCGTACCTGAATCCACTCATTTTGCTGCTACTGGTCTTATGACATTGATTTCGTGGCTGAGGGATATTCCATCGTACGTAAGTTCCACAATGTTTGGAACCATTTTTATATTTCCTGGGATATTTCAGGTGTACCCAGGTTGAGGTTCCTGTAAGCAGTGCAGCCCTCAATTTGGGGGTGGCTCTGTCTTATGGATTTTCAGTTTTCCCAAGGTATATTCCCTAGACTGGACGTGCCCTTGGCTCTGGAGCTCTGTTGTTTACTTGTTTTAGGGAACACAATGCACTCCTCCAGTGAGGCAGTTGGCAACTTACATCCCGCCCATCAGCATAACATGGCTCCCTGTTCTCCAGGGCCTGTCTTGCCTTTCTGGTTTTTACACATTTTGTGGATGTCCCTTTTGACCGGTGGGAAGTGATACTTCTTTGTAGTGCAGATTTGCATTGCCCGCTTGCTTGCTTGGCCAAAAAGGGCGTATGCGTTTTCTCCAGAATATATTCAGGAGAAAACGCATACGCCCTTTTTGGCCAAGTGCATCATTGTCGAAGTTGTGCCCCTCTTCCTGTGCTTTACAGGCGATTCCAACGTACCTCTTGAAATCTGTTTCCTGCTATTCTGCCTCGCTTTCAAGTCCGCCTCGTTGCCTTCCCTCAACAGATTTTTGGACGATAGTTGGCCTTGATTACTCTGCCAGTTTGTGAATTGCTGTGCCCCTGAGCTCCATTTTTCAACTCGTTTTTTGTGAGCTGAACGCAAGTCCAAACTTTTGGTTCAGGACCTCTACTGGTTCCCGGTGGGTGGCTGAGACTTTGGTTCATTCTTCTTCCTGCCGGGAAATTAGAGTGACATGTGCCCATCCAAATGCCTAACAGCTACTCTCTCATTGGTTCTCCCTCTTCCCTTTCATCCTCTGCCAAATTGGCAACCTGTGCGAACCAGGAGCTTAAAGGGGCTGTCTCTCCAAGTTGGGAGATTGATAGGAAAGCAGTTGGAAAGTCAAACCGGAGCACCAGGAGAGGGGCTCTTCGTTGAGTTTTAGAAACCTTTCGTTATCACAGTGTGTCCATTCTCTAGGTTTCCCGTACACGTTATAGCTGTAGTAATATTCCCTTCCACCTGGAGAGCTGGGACCCATGGAATGGGTGCCATGCATTATTGCTTTAAAGGGTCTGCATTTGCTCACCCAATCTCACCAATCCTCTCAGTCCCAAGTGTCCAGCCTTATGCCACATCCAGCTGTCATTGTAGATAGGGTCATTCCAGGTTGCATCAGAGACCCTGAAGGAATTGTAAAGAATTTCCCTGTTTCTTTGTTCTGTTTTTGAAATTCCTTTTTAGAGTGGGTTTGAGCTGATTCTCGCGGCCATGATTATGCCAGTCTAGACACACTTGATTCCCTTACGGAGACATATCAATACATAGGTTTTAAGATTCTTACTAGTCAGATCTATTCCTCTGCGGGAAATATGGGGTTTTGAGTCCCTTTCACTGAGGAAGGTGTAGGTCTTGTCTATTCCATAGTTGGTTTTTGGAACGGTACCTGTGCTTATATCAAACTCGGGTTTGATGCATCACCCCACCTCTCCTTCCCCCTTAAGCAGGCATAAGAGTGTTTTCTAAATGTGAGACTCTGTTCTCTTGCCTAACTCAGTTCATGTGTAGCCATGTTTACAGGATCTTCCTAAGTGATATCTTATGATAAGTTTCTTTTCCTGTGTGACTTCTTTCACTTAGAATCATCGTACCTGAATCCACTCATTTTGCTGCTACTGGTCTTATGACATTGATTTCGTGGCTGAGGGATATTCCATCGTACGTAAGTTCCACAATGTTTGGAACCATTTTTATATTTCCTGGGATATTTCAGGTGTACCCAGGTTGAGGTTCCTGTAAGCAGTGCAGCCCTCAATTTGGGGGTGGCTCTGTCTTATGGATTTTCAGTTTTCCCAAGGTATATTCCCTAGACTGGACGTGCCCTTGGCTCTGGAGCTCTGTTGTTTACTTGTTTTAGGGAACACAATGCACTCCTCCAGTGAGGCAGTTGGCAACTTACATCCCGCCCATCAGCATAACAAGGCTCCCTGTTCTCCAGGGCCTGTCTTGCCTTTCTGGTTTTTACACATTTTGTGGATGTCCCTTTTGACCGGTGGGAAGTGATACTTCTTTGTAGTGCAGATTTGCATTGCCCGCTTGCTTGCTTGGCCAAAAAGGGCGTATGCGTTTTCTCCTGAATATATTCAGGAGAAAACGCATACGCCCTTTTTGGCCAAGTGCATCATTGTCGAAGTTGTGCCCCTCTTCCTGTGCTTTACAGGCGATTCCAACGTACCTCTTGAAATCTGTTTCCTGCTATTCTGCCTCGCTTTCAAGTCCGCCTCGTTGCCTTCCCTCAACAGATTTTTGGACGATAGTTGGCCTTGATTACTCTGCCAGTTTGTGAATTGCTGTGCCCCTGAGCTCCATTTTTCAACTCGTTTTTTGTGAGCTGAACGCAAGTCCAAACTTTTGGTTCAGGACCTCTACTGGTTCCCGGTGGGTGGCTGAGACTTTGGTTCATTCTTCTTCCTGCCGGGAAATTAGAGTGACATGTGCCCATCCAAATGCCTAACAGCTACTCTCTCATTGGTTCTCCGTCTTCCCTTTCATCCTCTGCCAATTTGGCAACCTGTGCGAACCAGGAGCTTAAAGGGGCTGTCTCTCCAAGTTGGGAGATTGATAGGAAAGCAGTTGGAAAGTCAAACCGGAGCACCAGGAGAGGGGCTCTTCGTTGAGTTTTAGAAACCTTTCGTATTCACAGTGTGTCCATTCTCTAGGTTTCCCGTACACGTTATAGCTGTAGTAATATTCCCTTCCACCTGGAGAGCTGGGACCCATGGAATGGGTGCCATGCATTATTGCTTTAAAGGGTCTGCATTTGCTCACCCAATCTCACCAATCCTCTCAGTCCCAAGTGTCCAGCCTTATGCCACATCCAGCTGTCATTGTAGATAGGGTCATTCCAGGTTGCATCAGAGACCCTGAAGGAATTGTAAAGAATTTCCCTGTTTCTTTGTTCTGTTTTTGAAATTCCTTTTTAGAGTGGGTTTGAGCTGATTCTCGCGGCCATGATTATGCCAGTCTAGACACACTTGATTCCCTTACGGAGACATATCAATACATAGGTTTTAAGATTCTTACTAGTCAGATCTATTCCTCTGCGGGAAATATGGGGTTTTGAGTCCCTTTCACTGAGGAAGGTGTAGGTCTTGTCTATTCCATAGTTGGTTTTTGGAACGGTACCTGTGCTTATATCAAACTCGGGTTTGATGCATCACCCCACCTCTCCTTCCCCCTTAAGCAGGCATAAGAGTGTTTTCTAAATGTGAGACTCAGTTCTCTTGCCTAACTCAGTTCATGTGTAGCCATGTTTACAGGATCTTCCTAAGTGATATCTTATGATAAGTTTCTTTTCCTGTGTGACTTCTTTCACTTAGAATCATCGTACCTGAATCCACTCATTTTGCTGCTACTGGTCTTATGACATTGATTTCGTGGCTGAGGGATATTCCATCGTACGTAAGTTCCACAATGTTTGGAACCATTTTTATATTTCCTTGGATATTTCAGGTGTACCCAGGTTGAGGTTCCTGTAAGCAGTGCAGCCCTCAATTTGGGGGTGGCTCTGTCTTATGGATTTTCAGTTTTCCCAAGGTATATTCCCTAGACTGGACTTGCCCTTGGCTCTGGAGCTCTGTTGTTTACTTGTTTTAGGGAACACAATGCACTCCTCCAGTGAGGCAGTTGGCAACTTACATCCCGCCCATCAGCATAACAAGGCTCCCTGTTCTCCAGGGCCTGTCTTGCCTTTCTGGTTTTTACACATTTTGTGGATGTCCCTTTTGACCGGTGGGAAGTGATACTTCTTTGTAGTGCAGATTTGCATTGCCCGCTTGCTTGCTTGGCCAAAAAGGGCGTATGCGTTTTCTCCTGAATATATTCAGGAGAAAACGCATACGCCCTTTTTGGCCAAGTGCATCATTGTCGAAGTTGTGCCCCTCTTCCTGTGCTTTACAGGCGATTCCAACGTACCTCTTGAAATCTGTTTCCTGCTATTCTGCCTCGCTTTCAAGTCCGCCTCGTTGCCTTCCCTCAACAGATTTTTGGACGATAGTTGGCCTTGATTACTCTGCCAGTTTGTGAATTGCTGTGCCCCTGAGCTCCATTTTTCAACTCGTTTTTTGTGAGCTGAACGCAAGTCCAAACTTTTGGTTCAGGACCTCTACTGGTTCCCGGTGGGTGGCTGAGACTTTGGTTCATTCTTCTTCCTGCCGGGAAATTAGAGTGACATGTGCCCATCCAAATGCCTAACAGCTACTCTCTCATTGGTTCTCCCTCTTCCCTTTCATCCTCTGCCAAATTGGCAACCTGTGCGAACCAGGAGCTTAAAGGGGCTGTCTCTCCAAGTTGGGAGATTGATAGGAAAGCAGTTGGAAAGTCAAACCGGAGCACCAGGAGAGGGGCTCTTCGTTGAGTTTTAGAAACCTTTCGTTATCACAGTGTGTCCATTCTCTAGGTTTCCCGTACACGTTATAGCTGTAGTAATATTCCCTTCCACCTGGAGAGCTGGGACCCATGGAATGGGTGCCATGCATTATTGCTTTAAAGGGTCTGCATTTGCTCACCCAATCTCACCAATCCTCTCAGTCCCAAGTGTCCAGCCTTATGCCACATCCAGCTGTCATTGTAGATAGGGTCATTCCAGGTTGCATCAGAGACCCTGAAGGAATTGTAAAGAATTTCCCTGTTTCTTTGTTCTGTTTTTGAAATTCCTTTTTAGAGTGGGTTTGAGCTGATTCTCGCGGCCATGATTATGCCAGTCTAGACACACTTGATTCCCTTACGGAGACATATCAATACATAGGTTTTAAGATTCTTACTAGTCAGATCTATTCCTCTGCGGGAAATATGGGGTTTTGAGTCCCTTTCACTGAGGAAGGTGTAGGTCTTGTCTATTCCATAGTTGGTTTTTGGAACGGTACCTGTGCTTATATCAAACTCGGGTTTGATGCATCACCCCACCTCTCCTTCCCCCTTAAGCAGGCATAAGAGTGTTTTCTAAATGTGAGACTCAGTTCTCTTGCCTAACTCAGTTCATGTGTAGCCATGTTTACAGGATCTTCCTAAGTGATATCTTATGATAAGTTTCTTTTCCTGTGTGACTTCTTTCACTTAGAATCATCGTACCTGAATCCACTCATTTTGCTGCTACTGGTCTTATGACATTGATTTCGTGGCTGAGGGATATTCCATCGTACGTAAGTTCCACAATGTTTGGAACCATTTTTATATTTCCTGGGATATTTCAGGTGTACCCAGGTTGAGGTTCCTGTAAGCAGTGCAGCCCTCAATTTGGGGGTGGCTCTGTCTTATGGATTTTCAGTTTTCCCAAGGTATATTCCCTAGACTGGACGTGCCCTTGGCTCTGGAGCTCTGTTGTTTACTTGTTTTAGGGAACACAATGCACTCCTCCAGTGAGGCAGTTGGCAACTTACATCCCGCCCATCAGCATAACATGGCTCCCTGTTCTCCAGGGCCTGTCTTGCCTTTCTGGTTTTTACACATTTTGTGGATGTCCCTTTTGACCGGTGGGAAGTGATACTTCTTTGTAGTGCAGATTTGCATTGCCCGCTTGCTTGCTTGGCCAAAAAGGGCGTATGCGTTTTCTCCAGAATATATTCAGGAGAAAACGCATACGCCCTTTTTGGCCAAGTGCATCATTGTCGAAGTTGTGCCCCTCTTCCTGTGCTTTACAGGCGATTCCAACGTACCTCTTGAAATCTGTTTCCTGCTATTCTGCCTCGCTTTCAAGTCCGCCTCGTTGCCTTCCCTCAACAGCTTTTTGGACGATAGTTGGCCTTGATTACTCTGCCAGTTTGTGAATTGCTGTGCCCCTGAGCTCCATTTTTCAACTCGTTTTTTGTGAGCTGAACGCAAGTCCAAACTTTTGGTTCAGGACCTCTACTGGTTCCCGGTGGGTGGCTGAGACTTTGGTTCATTCTTCTTCCTGCCGGGAAATTAGAGTGACATGTGCCCATCCAAATGCCTAACAGCTACTCTCTCATTGGTTCTCCCTCTTCCCTTTCATCCTCTGCCAAATTGGCAACCTGTGCGAACCAGGAGCTTAAAGGGGCTGTCTCTCCAAGTTGGGAGATTGATAGGAAAGCAGTTGGAAAGTCAAACCGGAGCACCAGGAGAGGGGCTCTTCGTTGAGTTTTAGAAACCTTTCGTTATCACAGTGTGTCCATTCTCTAGGTTTCCCGTACACGTTATAGCTGTAGTAATATTCCCTTCCACCTGGAGAGCTGGGACCCATGGAATGGGTGCCATGCATTATTGCTTTAAAGGGTCTGCATTTGCTCACCCAATCTCACCAATCCTCTCAGTCCCAAGTGTCCAGCCTTATGCCACATCCAGCTGTCATTGTAGATAGGGTCATTCCAGGTTGCATCAGAGACCCTGAAGGAATTGTAAAGAATTTCCCTGTTTCTTTGTTCTGTTTTTGAAATTCCTTTTTAGAGTGGGTTTGAGCTGATTCTCGCGGCCATGATTATGCCAGTCTAGACACACTTGATTCCCTTACGGAGACATATCAATACATAGGTTTTAAGATTCTTACTAGTCAGATCTATTCCTCTGCGGGAAATATGGGGTTTTGAGTCCCTTTCACTGAGGAAGGTGTAGGTCTTGTCTATTCCATAGTTGGTTTTTGGAACGGTACCTGTGCTTATATCAAACTCGGGTTTGATGCATCACCCCACCTCTCCTTCCCCCTTAAGCAGGCATAAGAGTGTTTTCTAAATGTGAGACTCTGTTCTCTTGCCTAACTCAGTTCATGTGTAGCCATGTTTACAGGATCTTCCTAAGTGATATCTTATGATAAGTTTCTTTTCCTGTGTGACTTCTTTCACTTAGAATCATCGTACCTGAATCCACTCATTTTGCTGCTACTGGTCTTATGACATTGATTTCGTGGCTGAGGGATATTCCATCGTACGTAAGTTCCACAATGTTTGGAACCATTTTTATATTTCCTGGGATATTTCAGGTGTACCCAGGTTGAGGTTCCTGTAAGCAGTGCAGCCCTCAATTTGGGGGTGGCTCTGTCTTATGGATTTTCAGTTTTCCCAAGGTATATTCCCTAGACTGGACGTGCCCTTGGCTCTGGAGCTCTGTTGTTTACTTGTTTTAGGGAACACAATGCACTCCTCCAGTGAGGCAGTTGGCAACTTACATCCCGCCCATCAGCATAACAAGGCTCCCTGTTCTCCAGGGCCTGTCTTGCCTTTCTGGTTTTTACACATTTTGTGGATGTCCCTTTTGACCGGTGGGAAGTGATACTTCTTTGTAGTGCAGATTTGCATTGCCCGCTTGCTTGCTTGGCCAAAAAGGGCGTATGCGTTTTCTCCTGAATATATTCAGGAGAAAACGCATACGCCCTTTTTGGCCAAGTGCATCATTGTCGAAGTTGTGCCCCTCTTCCTGTGCTTTACAGGCGATTCCAACGTACCTCTTGAAATCTGTTTCCTGCTATTCTGCCTCGCTTTCAAGTCCGCCTCGTTGCCTTCCCTCAACAGATTTTTGGACGATAGTTGGCCTTGATTACTCTGCCAGTTTGTGAATTGCTGTGCCCCTGAGCTCCATTTTTCAACTCGTTTTTTGTGAGCTGAACGCAAGTCCAAACTTTTGGTTCAGGACCTCTACTGGTTCCCGGTGGGTGGCTGAGACTTTGGTTCATTCTTCTTCCTGCCGGGAAATTAGAGTGACATGTGCCCATCCAAATGCCTAACAGCTACTCTCTCATTGGTTCTCCGTCTTCCCTTTCATCCTCTGCCAATTTGGCAACCTGTGCGAACCAGGAGCTTAAAGGGGCTGTCTCTCCAAGTTGGGAGATTGATAGGAAAGCAGTTGGAAAGTCAAACCGGAGCACCAGGAGAGGGGCTCTTCGTTGAGTTTTAGAAACCTTTCGTATTCACAGTGTGTCCATTCTCTAGGTTTCCCGTACACGTTATAGCTGTAGTAATATTCCCTTCCACCTGGAGAGCTGGGACCCATGGAATGGGTGCCATGCATTATTGCTTTAAAGGGTCTGCATTTGCTCACCCAATCTCACCAATCCTCTCAGTCCCAAGTGTCCAGCCTTATGCCACATCCAGCTGTCATTGTAGATAGGGTCATTCCAGGTTGCATCAGAGACCCTGAAGGAATTGTAAAGAATTTCCCTGTTTCTTTGTTCTGTTTTTGAAATTCCTTTTTAGAGTGGGTTTGAGCTGATTCTCGCGGCCATGATTATGCCAGTCTAGACACACTTGATTCCCTTACGGAGACATATCAATACATAGGTTTTAAGATTCTTACTAGTCAGATCTATTCCTCTGCGGGAAATATGGGGTTTTGAGTCCCTTTCACTGAGGAAGGTGTAGGTCTTGTCTATTCCATAGTTGGTTTTTGGAACGGTACCTGTGCTTATATCAAACTCGGGTTTGATGCATCACCCCACCTCTCCTTCCCCCTTAAGCAGGCATAAGAGTGTTTTCTAAATGTGAGACTCTGTTCTCTTGCCTAACTCAGTTCATGTGTAGCCATGTTTACAGGATCTTCCTAAGTGATATCTTATGATAAGTTTCTTTTCCTGTGTGACTTCTTTCACTTAGAATCATCGTACCTGAATCCACTCATTTTGCTGCTACTGGTCTTATGACATTGATTTCGTGGCTGAGGGATATTCCATCGTACGTAAGTTCCACAATGTTTGGAACCATTTTTATATTTCCTTGGATATTTCAGGTGTACCCAGGTTGAGGTTCCTGTAAGCAGTGCAGCCCTCAATTTGGGGGTGGCTCTGTCTTATGGATTTTCAGTTTTCCCAAGGTATATTCCCTAGACTGGACGTGCCCTTGGCTCTGGAGCTCTGTTGTTTACTTGTTTTAGGGAACACAATGCACTCCTCCAGTGAGGCAGTTGGCAACTTACATCCCGCCCATCAGCATAACAAGGCTCCCTGTTCTCCAGGGCCTGTCTTGCCTTTCTGGTTTTTACACATTTTGTGGATGTCCCTTTTGACCGGTGGGAAGTGATACTTCTTTGTAGTGCAGATTTGCATTGCCCGCTTGCTTGCTTGGCCAAAAAGGGCGTATGCGTTTTCTCCTGAATATATTCAGGAGAAAACGCATACGCCCTTTTTGGCCAAGTGCATCATTGTCGAAGTTGTGCCCCTCTTCCTGTGCTTTACAGGCGATTCCAACGAACCTCTTGAAATCTGTTTCCTGCTATTCTGCCTCGCTTTCAAGTCCGCCTCGTTGCCTTCCCTCAACAGATTTTTGGACGATAGTTGGCCTTGATTACTCTGCCAGTTTGTGAATTGCTGTGCCCCTGAGCTCCATTTTTCAACTCGTTTTTTGTGAGCTGAACGCAAGTCCAAACTTTTGGTTCAGGACCTCTACTGGTTCCCGGTGGGTGGCTGAGACTTTGGTTCATTCTTCTTCCTGCCGGGAAATTAGAGTGACATGTGCCCATCCAAATGCCTAACAGCTACTCTCTCATTGGTTCTCCCTCTTCCCTTTCATCCTCTGCCAAATTGGCAACCTGTGCGAACCAGGAGCTTAAAGGGGCTGTCTCTCCAAGTTGGGAGATTGATAGGAAAGCAGTTGGAAAGTCAAACCGGAGCACCAGGAGAGGGGCTCTTCGTTGAGTTTTAGAAACCTTTCGTATTCATAGTGTGTCCATTCTCTAGGTTTCCCGTACACGTTATAGCTGTAGTAATATTCCCTTCCACCTGGAGAGCTGGGACCCATGGAATGGGTGCCATGCATTATTGCTTTAAAGGGTCTGCATTTGCTCACCCAATCTCACCAATCCTCTCAGTCCCAAGTGTCCAGCCTTATGCCACATCCAGCTGTCATTGTAGATAGGGTCATTCCAGGTTGCATCAGAGACCCTGAAGGAATTGTAAAGAATTTCCCTGTTTCTTTGTTCTGTTTTTGAAATTCCTTTTTAGAGTGGGTTTGAGCTGATTCTCGCGGCCATGATTATGCCAGTCTAGACACACTTGATTCCCTTACGGAGACATATCAATACATAGGTTTTAAGATTCTTACTAGTCAGATCGATTCCTCTGCGGGAAATATGGTGTTTTGAGTCCCTTTCACTGAGGAAGGTGTAGGTCTTGTCTATTCCATAGTTGGTTTTTGGAACGGTACCTGTGCTTATATCAAACTCGGGTTTGATGCATCACCCCACCTCTCCTTCCCCCTTAAGCAGGCATAAGAGTGTTTTCTAAATGTGAGACTCTGTTCTCTTGCCTAACTCAGTTCATGTGTAGCCATGTTTACAGGATCTTCCTAAGTGATATCTTATGATAAGTTTCTTTTCCTGTGTGACTTCTTTCACTTAGAATCATCGTACCTGAATCCACTCATTTTGCTGCTACTGGTCTTATGACATTGATTTCGTGGCTGAGGGATATTCCATCGTACGTAAGTTCCACAATGTTTGGAACCATTTTTATATTTCCTTGGATATTTCAGGTGTACCCAGGTTGAGGTTCCTGTAAGCAGTGCAGCCCTCAATTTGGGGGTGGCTCTGTCTTATGGATTTTCAGTTTTCCCAAGGTATATTCCCTAGACTGGACGTGCCCTTGGCTCTGGAGCTCTGTTGTTTACTTGTTTTAGGGAACACAATGCACTCCTCCAGTGAGGCAGTTGGCAACTTACATCCCGCCCATCAGCATAACAAGGCTCCCTGTTCTCCAGGGCCTGTCTTGCCTTTCTGGTTTTTACACATTTTGTGGATGTCCCTTTTGACCGGTGGGAAGTGATACTTCTTTGTAGTGCAGATTTGCATTGCCCGCTTGCTTGCTTGGCCAAAAAAGGCGTATGCGTTTTCTCCAGAATATATTCAGGAGAAAACGCATACGCCCTTTTTGGCCAAGTGCATCATTGTCGAAGTTGTGCCCCTCTTCCTGTGCTTTACAGGCGATTCCAACGAACCTCTTGAAATCTGTTTCCTGCTATTCTGCCTCGCTTTCAAGTCCGCCTCGTTGCCTTCCCTCAACAGATTTTTGGACGATAGTTGGCCTTGATTACTCTGCCAGTTTGTGAATTGCTGTGCCCCTGAGCTCCATTTTTCAACTCGTTTTTTGTGAGCTGAACGCAAGTCCAAACTTTTGGTTCAGGACCTCTACTGGTTCCCGGTGGGTGGCTGAGACTTTGGTTCATTCTTCTTCCTGCCGGGAAATTAGAGTGACATGTGCCCATCCAAATGCCTAACAGCTACTCTCTCATTGGTTCTCCCTCTTCCCTTTCATCCTCTGCCAAATTGGCAACCTGTGCGAACCAGGAGCTTAAAGGGGCTGTCTCTCCAAGTTGGGAGATTGATAGGAAAGCAGTTGGAAAGTCAAACCGGAGCACCAGGAGAGGGGCTCTTCGTTGAGTTTTAGAAACCTTTCGTATTCATAGTGTGTCCATTCTCTAGGTTTCCCGTACACGTTATAGCTGTAGTAATATTCCCTTCAACCTGGAGAGCTGGGACCCATGGAATGGGTGCCATGCATTATTGCTTTAAAGGGTCTGCATTTGCTCACCCAATCTCACCAATCCTCTCAGTCCCAAGTGTCCAGCCTTATGCCACATCCAGCTGTCATTGTAGATAGGGTCATTCCAGGTTGCATCAGAGACCCTGAAGGAATTGTAAAGAATTTCCCTGTTTCTTTGTTCTGTTTTTGAAATTCCTTTTTAGAGTGGGTTTGAGCTGATTCTCGCGGCCATGATTATGCCAGTCTAGACACACTTGATTCCCTTACGGAGACATATCAATACATAGGTTTTAAGATTCTTACTAGTCAGATCGATTCCTCTGCGGGAAATATGGGGTTTTGAGTCCCTTTCACTGAGGAAGGTGTAGGTCTTGTCTATTCCATAGTTGGTTTTTGGAACGGTACCTGTGCTTATATCAAACTCGGGTTTGATGCATCACCCCACCTCTCCTTCCCCCTTAAGCAGGCATAAGAGTGTTTTCTAAATGTGAGACTCTGTTCTCTTGCCTAACTCAGTTCATGTGTAGCCATGTTTACAGGATCTTCCTAAGTGATATCTTATGATAAGTTTCTTTTCCTGTGTGACTTCTTTCACTTAGAATCATCGTACCTGAATCCACTCATTTTGCTGCTACTGGTCTTATGACATTGATTTCGTGGCTGAGGGATATTCCATCGTACGTAAGTTCCACAATGTTTGGAACCATTTTTATATTTCCTGGGATATTTCAGGTGTACCCAGGTTGAGGTTCCTGTAAGCAGTGCAGCCCTCAATTTGGGGGTGGCTCTGTCTTATGGATTTTCAGTTTTCCCAAGGTATATTCCCTAGACTGGACGTGCCCTTGGCTCTGGAGCTCTGTTGTTTACTTGTTTTAGGGAACACAATGCACTCCTCCAGTGAGGCAGTTGGCAACTTACATCCCGCCCATCAGCATAACAAGGCTCCCTGTTCTCCAGGGCCTGTCTTGCCTTTCTGGTTTTTACACATTTTGTGGATGTCCCTTTTGACCGGTGGGAAGTGATACTTCTTTGTAGTGCAGATTTGCATTGCCCGCTTGCTTGCTTGGCCAAAAAGGGCGTATGCGTTTTCTCCTGAATATATTCAGGAGAAAACGCATACGCCCTTTTTGGCCAAGTGCATCATTGTCGAAGTTGTGCCCCTCTTCCTGTGCTTTACAGGCGATTCCAACGAACCTCTTGAAATCTGTTTCCTGCTATTCTGCCTCGCTTTCAAGTCCGCCTCGTTGCCTTCCCTCAACAGATTTTTGGACGATAGTTGGCCTTGATTACTCTGCCAGTTTGTGAATTGCTGTGCCCCTGAGCTCCATTTTTCAACTCGTTTTTTGTGAGCTGAACGCAAGTCCAAACTTTTGGTTCAGGACCTCTACTGGTTCCCGGTGGGTGGCTGAGACTTTGGTTCATTCTTCTTCCTGCCGGGAAATTAGAGTGACATGTGCCCATCCAAATGCCTAACAGCTACTCTCTCATTGGTTCTCCCTCTTCCCTTTCATCCTCTGCCAAATTGGCAACCTGTGCGAACCAGGAGCTTAAAGGGGCTGTCTCTCCAAGTTGGGAGATTGATAGGAAAGCAGTTGGAAAGTCAAACCGGAGCACCAGGAGAGGGGCTCTTCGTTGAGTTTTAGAAACCTTTCGTATTCATAGTGTGTCCATTCTCTAGGTTTCCCGTACACGTTATAGCTGTAGTAATATTCCCTTCAACCTGGAGAGCTGGGACCCATGGAATGGGTGCCATGCATTATTGCTTTAAAGGGTCTGCATTTGCTCACCCAATCTCACCAATCCTCTCAGTCCCAAGTGTCCAGCCTTATGCCACATCCAGCTGTCATTGTAGATAGGGTCATTCCAGGTTGCATCAGAGACCCTGAAGGAATTGTAAAGAATTTCCCTGTTTCTTTGTTCTGTTTTTGAAATTCCTTTTTAGAGTGGGTTTGAGCTGATTCTCGCGGCCATGATTATGCCAGTCTAGACACACTTGATTCCCTTACGGAGACATATCAATACATAGGTTTTAAGATTCTTACTAGTCAGATCGATTCCTCTGCGGGAAATATGGGGTTTTGAGTCCCTTTCACTGAGGAAGGTGTAGGTCTTGTCTATTCCATAGTTGGTTTTTGGAACGGTACCTGTGCTTATATCAAACTCGGGTTTGATGCATCACCCCACCTCTCCTTCCCCCTTAAGCAGGCATAAGAGTGTTTTCTAAATGTGAGACTCTGTTCTCTTGCCTAACTCAGTTCATGTGTAGCCATGTTTACAGGATCTTCCTAAGTGATATCTTATGATAAGTTTCTTTTCCTGTGTGACTTCTTTCACTTAGAATCATCGTACCTGAATCCACTCATTTTGCTGCTACTGGTCTTATGACATTGATTTCGTGGCTGAGGGATATTCCATCGTACGTAAGTTCCACAATGTTTGGAACCATTTTTATATTTCCTGGGATATTTCAGGTGTACCCAGGTTGAGGTTCCTGTAAGCAGTGCAGCCCTCAATTTGGGGGTGGCTCTGTCTTATGGATTTTCAGTTTTCCCAAGGTATATTCCCTAGACTGGACGTGCCCTTGGCTCTGGAGCTCTGTTGTTTACTTGTTTTAGGGAACACAATGCACTCCTCCAGTGAGGCAGTTGGCAACTTACATCCCGCCCATCAGCATAACAAGGCTCCCTGTTCTCCAGGGCCTGTCTTGCCTTTCTGGTTTTTACACATTTTGTGGATGTCCCTTTTGACCGGTGGGAAGTGATACTTCTTTGTAGTGCAGATTTGCATTGCCCGCTTGCTTGCTTGGCCAAAAAGGGCGTATGCGTTTTCTCCTGAATATATTCAGGAGAAAACGCATACGCCCCTTTTGGCCAAGTGCATCATTGTCGAAGTTGTGCCCCTCTTCCTGTGCTTTACAGGCGATTCCAACGTACCTCTTGAAATCTGTTTCCTGCTATTCTGCCTCGCTTTCAAGTCCGCCTCGTTGCCTTCCCTCAACAGATTTTTGGACGATAGTTGGCCTTGATTACTCTGCCAGTTTGTGAATTGCTGTGCCCCTGAGCTCCATTTTTCAACTCGTTTTTTGTGAGCTGAACGCAAGTCCAAACTTTTGGTTCAGGACCTCTACTGGTTCCCGGTGGGTGGCTGAGACTTTGGTTCATTCTTCTTCCTGCCGGGAAATTAGAGTGACATGTGCCCATCCAAATGCCTAACAGCTACTCTCTCATTGGTTCTCCCTCTTCCCTTTCATCCTCTGCCAAATTGGCAACCTGTGCGAACCAGGAGCTTAAAGGGGCTGTCTCTCCAAGTTGGGAGATTGATAGGAAAGCAGTTGGAAAGTCAAACCGGAGCACCAGGAGAGGGGCTCTTCGTTGAGTTTTAGAAACCTTTCGTATTCATAGTGTGTCCATTCTCTAGGTTTCCCGTACACGTTATAGCTGTAGTAATATTCCCTTCAACCTGGAGAGCTGGGACCCATGGAATGGGTGCCATGCATTATTGCTTTAAAGGGTCTGCATTTGCTCACCCAATCTCACCAATCCTC
Organism: Mesoplodon mirus; assembly: GCF_964341445.2. Taxonomy (NCBI): domain Eukaryota; kingdom Metazoa; phylum Chordata; class Mammalia; order Artiodactyla; family Ziphiidae; genus Mesoplodon; species Mesoplodon mirus. The sequence continues at coordinate 118,779,244 of NC_138984.1, forward strand.
TCAGTCCCAAGTGTCCAGCCTTATGCCACATCCAGCTGTCATTGTAGATAGGGTCATTCCAGGTTGCATCAGAGACCCTGAAGGAATTGTAAAGAATTTCCCTGTTTCTTTGTTCTGTTTTTGAAATTCCTTTTTAGAGTGGGTTTGAGCTGATTCTCGCGGCCATGATTATGCCAGTCTAGACACACTTTATTCCCTTACGGAGACATATCAATACATAGGTTTTAAGATTCTTACTAGTCAGATCTATTCCTCTGCGGGAAATATGGGGTTTTGAGTCCCTTTCACTGAGGAAGGTGTAGGTCTTGTCTATTCCATAGTTGGTTTTTGGAACGGTACCTGTGCTTATATCAAACTCTGGTTTGATGCATCACCCCACCTCTCCTTCCCCCTTAAGCAGGCATAAGAGTGTTTTCTAAATGTGAGACTCTGTTCTCTTGCCTAACTCAGTTCATATGTAGCCATGTTTACAGGATCTTCCTAAGTGATATCTTATGATAAGTTTCTTTTCCTGTGTGACTTCTTTCACTTAGAATCATCGTACCTGAATCCACTCATTTTGCTGCTACTGGTCTTATGACATTGATTTCGTGGCTGAGGGATATTCCATCGTACGTAAGTTCCACAATGTTTGGAACCATTTTTATATTTCCTTGGATATTTCAGGTGTACCCAGGTTGAGGTTCCTGTAAGCAGTGCAGCCCTCAATTTGGGGGTGGCTCTGTCTTATGGATTTTCAGTTTTCCCAAGGTATATTCCCTAGACTGGACGTGCCCTTGGCTCTGGAGCTCTGTTGTTTACTTGTTTTAGGGAACACAATGCACTCCTCCAGTGAGGCAGTTGGCAACTTACATCCCGCCCATCAGCATAACAAGGCTCCCTGTTCTCCAGGGCCTGTCTTGCCTTTCTGGTTTTTACACATTTTGTGGATGTCCCTTTTGACCGGTGGGAAGTGATACTTCTTTGTAGTGCAGATTTGCATTGCCCGCTTGCTTGCTTGGCCAAAAAGGGCGTATGCGTTTTCTCCTGAATATATTCAGGAGAAAACGCATACGCCCTTTTTGGCCAAGTGCATCATTGTCGAAGTTGTGCCCCTCTTCCTGTGCTTTACAGGCGATTCCAACGAACCTCTTGAAATCTGTTTCCTGCTATTCTGCCTCGCTTTCAAGTCCGCCTCGTTGCCTTCCCTCAACAGATTTTTGGACGATAGTTGGCCTTGATTACTCTGCCAGTTTGTGAATTGCTGTGCCCCTGAGCTCCATTTTTCAACTCGTTTTTTGTGAGCTGAACGCAAGTCCAAACTTTTGGTTCAGGACCTCTACTGGTTCCCGGTGGGTGGCTGAGACTTTGGTTCATTCTTCTTCCTGCCGGGAAATTAGAGTGACATGTGCCCATCCAAATGCCTAACAGCTACTCTCTCATTGGATCTCCCTCTTCCCTTTCATCCTCTGCCAAATTGGCAACCTGTGCGAACCAGGAGCTTAAAGGGGCTGTCTCTCCAAGTTGGGAGATTGATAGGAAAGCAGTTGGAAAGTCAAACCGGAGCACCAGGAGAGGGGCTCTTCGTTGAGTTTTAGAAACCTTTCGTTATCACAGTGTGTCCATTCTCTAGGTTTCCCGTACACGTTATAGCTGTAGTAATATTCCCTTCCACCTGGAGAGCTGGGACCCAAGGAATGGGTGCCATGCATTATTGCTTTAAAGGGTCTGCATTTGCTCACCCAATCTCACCAATCTTCTCAGTCCCAAGTGTCCAGCCTCATGCCACATCCAGCTGTCATCGTAGATAGGGTCATTCCAGGTTGCATCAGAGACCCTGAAGGAATTGTAAAGAATTTCCCTGTTTCTTTGTTCTGTTTTTGAAATTCCTTTTTAGAGTGGGTTTGAGCTGATTCTCACGGCCATGTTTATGCCAGTCTAGACACACTTGATTCCCTTACGGAGACATATCAATACATAGGTTTTATGATTCTTACTAGTCAGATCTATTCCTCTGCGGGAAATATGGAGTTTTGAGTCCCTTTCACTGAGGAAGGTGTAGGTCTTGTCTATTCCATAGTTGGTTTTTGGAACGGTACCTGTGCTTATATCAAACTCTGGTTTGATGCATCACCCCACCACTCCTTCCCCCTTAAGCAGGCATAAGAGTGTTTTCTAAATGTGAGACTCTGTTCTCTTGCCTAACTCAGTTCATGTGTAGCCATGTTTACAGGATCTTCCTAAGTGATATCTTATGATAAGTTTCTTTTCCTGTGTGACTTCTTTCACTTAGAATCATCGTACCTGAATCCACTCATTTTGCTGCTACTGGTCTTATGACATTGATTTCGTGGCTGAGGGATATTCCATCGTACGTAAGTTCCACAATGTTTGGAACCATTTTTATATTTCCTGGGATATTTCAGGTGTACCCAGGTTGAGGTTCCTGTAAGCAGTGCAGCCCTCAATTTGGGGGTGGCTCTGTCTTATGGATTTTCAGTTTTCCCAAGGTATATTCCCTAGACTGGACGTGCCCTTGGCTCTGGAGCTCTGTTGTTTACTTGTTTTAGGGAACACAATGCACTCCTCCAGTGAGGCAGTTGGCAACTTACATCCCGCCCATCAGCATAACAAGGCTCCCTGTTCTCCAGGGCCTGTCTTGCCTTTCTGGTTTTTACACATTTTGTGGATGTCCCTTTTGACCGGTGGGAAGTGATACTTCTTTGTAGTGCAGATTTGCATTGCCCGCTTGCTTGCTTGGCCAAAAAGGGCGTATGCGTTTTCTCCTGAATATATTCAGGAGAAAACGCATACGCCCCTTTTGGCCAAGTGCATCATTGTCGAAGTTGTGCCCCTCTTCCTGTGCTTTACAGGCGATTCCAACGTACCTCTTGAAATCTGTTTCCTGCTATTCTGCCTCGCTTTCAAGTCCGCCTCGTTGCCTTCCCTCAACAGATTTTTGGACGATAGTTGGCCTTGATTACTCTGCCAGTTTGTGAATTGCTGTGCCCCTGAGCTCCATTTTTCAACTCGTTTTTTGTGAGCTGAACGCAAGTCCAAACTTTTGGTTCAGGACCTCTACTGGTTCCCGGTGGGTGGCTGAGACTTTGGTTCATTCTTCTTCCTGCCGGGAAATTAGAGTGACATGTGCCCATCCAAATGCCTAACAGCTACTCTCTCATTGGTTCTCCCTCTTCCCTTTCATCCTCTGCCAAATTGGCAACCTGTGCGAACCAGGAGCTTAAAGGGGCTGTCTCTCCAAGTTGGGAGATTGATAGGAAAGCAGTTGGAAAGTCAAACCGGAGCACCAGGAGAGGGGCTCTTCGTTGAGTTTTAGAAACCTTTCGTATTCATAGTGTGTCCATTCTCTAGGTTTCCCGTACACGTTATAGCTGTAGTAATATTCCCTTCAACCTGGAGAGCTGGGACCCATGGAATGGGTGCCATGCATTATTGCTTTAAAGGGTCTGCATTTGCTCACCCAATCTCACCAATCCTCTCAGTCCCAAGTGTCCAGCCTTATGCCACATCCAGCTGTCATTGTAGATAGGGTCATTCCAGGTTGCATCAGAGACCCTGAAGGAATTGTAAAGAATTTCCCTGTTTCTTTGTTCTGTTTTTGAAATTCCTTTTTAGAGTGGGTTTGAGCTGATTCTCGCGGCCATGATTATGCCAGTCTAGACACACTTTATTCCCTTACGGAGACATATCAATACATAGGTTTTAAGATTCTTACTAGTCAGATCTATTCCTCTGCGGGAAATATGGGGTTTTGAGTCCCTTTCACTGAGGAAGGTGTAGGTCTTGTCTATTCCATAGTTGGTTTTTGGAACGGTACCTGTGCTTATATCAAACTCTGGTTTGATGCATCACCCCACCTCTCCTTCCCCCTTAAGCAGGCATAAGAGTGTTTTCTAAATGTGAGACTCTGTTCTCTTGCCTAACTCAGTTCATATGTAGCCATGTTTACAGGATCTTCCTAAGTGATATCTTATGATAAGTTTCTTTTCCTGTGTGACTTCTTTCACTTAGAATCATCGTACCTGAATCCACTCATTTTGCTGCTACTGGTCTTATGACATTGATTTCGTGGCTGAGGGATATTCCATCGTACGTAAGTTCCACAATGTTTGGAACCATTTTTATATTTCCTTGGATATTTCAGGTGTACCCAGGTTGAGGTTCCTGTAAGCAGTGCAGCCCTCAATTTGGGGGTGGCTCTGTCTTATGGATTTTCAGTTTTCCCAAGGTATATTCCCTAGACTGGACGTGCCCTTGGCTCTGGAGCTCTGTTGTTTACTTGTTTTAGGGAACACAATGCACTCCTCCAGTGAGGCAGTTGGCAACTTACATCCCGCCCATCAGCATAACAAGGCTCCCTGTTCTCCAGGGCCTGTCTTGCCTTTCTGGTTTTTACACATTTTGTGGATGTCCCTTTTGACCGGTGGGAAGTGATACTTCTTTGTAGTGCAGATTTGCATTGCCCGCTTGCTTGCTTGGCCAAAAAGGGCGTATGCGTTTTCTCCAGAATATATTCAGGAGAAAACGCATACGCCCTTTTTGGCCAAGTGCATCATTGTCGAAGTTGTGCCCCTCTTCCTGTGCTTTACAGGCGATTCCAACGAACCTCTTGAAATCTGTTTCCTGCTATTCTGCCTCGCTTTCATGTCCGCCTCGTTGCCTTCCCTCAACAGATTTTTGGACGATAGTTGGCCTTGATTACTCTGCCAGTTTGTGAATTGCTGTGCCCCTGAGCTCCATTTTTCAACTCGTTTTTTGTGAGCTGAACGCAAGTCCAAACTTTTGGTTCAGGACCTCTACTGGTTCCCGGTGGGTGGCTGAGACTTTGGTTCATTCTTCTTCCTGCCGGGAAATTAGAGTGACATGTGCCCATCCAAATGCCTAACAGCTACTCTCTCATTGGATCTCCCTCTTCCCTTTCATCCTCTGCCAAATTGGCAACCTGTGCGAACCAGGAGCTTAAAGGGGCTGTCTCTCCAAGTTGGGAGATTGATAGGAAAGCAGTTGGAAAGTCAAACCGGAGCACCAGGAGAGGGGCTCTTCGTTGAGTTTTAGAAACCTTTCGTTATCACAGTGTGTCCATTCTCTAGGTTTCCCGTACACGTTATAGCTGTAGTAATATTCCCTTCCACCTGGAGAGCTGGGACCCAAGGAATGGGTGCCATGCATTATTGCTTTAAAGGGTCTGCATTTGCTCACCCAATCTCACCAATCTTCTCAGTCCCAAGTGTCCAGCCTCATGCCACATCCAGCTGTCATCGTAGATAGGGTCATTCCAGGTTGCATCAGAGACCCTGAAGGAATTGTAAAGAATTTCCCTGTTTCTTTGTTCTGTTTTTGAAATTCCTTTTTAGAGTGGGTTTGAGCTGATTCTCACGGCCATGTTTATGCCAGTCTAGACACACTTGATTCCCTTACGGAGACATATCAATACATAGGTTTTATGATTCTTACTAGTCAGATCTATTCCTCTGCGGGAAATATGGAGTTTTGAGTCCCTTTCACTGAGGAAGGTGTAGGTCTTGTCTATTCCATAGTTGGTTTTTGGAACGGTACCTGTGCTTATATCAAACTCTGGTTTGATGCATCACCCCACCACTCCTTCCCCCTTAAGCAGGCATAAGAGTGTTTTCTAAATGTGAGACTCTGTTCTCTTGCCTAACTCAGTTCATGTGTAGCCATGTTTACAAGATCTTCCTAAGTGATATCTTATGATAAGTTTCTTTTCCTGTGTGACTTCTTTCACTTAGAATCATCATACCTGAATCCACTCATTTTCCTGCTACTGGTCTTATGACATTGATTTCGTGGCTGAGGGATACTCCATCGTACGTAAGTTCCACAATGTTTGGAACCATTTTTATATTTCCTTGGATATTTCAGGTGTACCCAGGTTGAGGTTCCTTTAAGCAGTGCAGCCCTCAATTTGGGGGTGGCTCTGTCTTATGGATTTTCAGTTTCCCCAAGGTATATTCCCTAGACTGGAAGTGCCCTTGGCTCTGGAGCTCTGTTGTTTACTTGTTTTAGGGAACACAATGCACTCCTCCAGTGAGGCAGTTGGCAACTTACATCCCGCCCATCAGCATAACAAGGCTCCCTGTTCTCCAGGGCCTGTCTTGCCTTTCTGGATTTACACATTTTGTGGATGTCCCTTTTGACCGGTGGGAAGTGATACTTCTTTGTAGTGCAGATTTGCATTGCCCGCTTGCTTGCTTGGCCAAAAAGGGCGTATGCATTTTCTCCTGAATATATTCAGGAGAAAACACATACGCCCTTTTTGGCCAAGTGCATCATTGTCGAAGTTGTGCCCCTCTTCCTGTGCTTTACAGGCGATTCCAACGTAACTCTTGAAATCTGTTCCCTGCTATTCTGCCTCGCTTTCAAGTCCGCCTCGTTGCCTTGCCTCAACAGATTTTTGGATGATAGTTGGCCTTGATTACTCTGCCAGTTTGTGAATTGCTGTGCCCCTGAGCTCCATTTTTCAACTCGTTTTTTGTGAGCTGAACGCAAGTCCAAACTTTTGGTTCAGGACCTCTACTGATTCCCGGTGGGTGGCTGAGACTTTGGTTCATTCTTCTTCCTGCCGGGAAATTAGAGTGACATGTGCCCATCCAAATGCCTAACAGCTACTCTCTCATTGGTTCTCCCTCTTCCCTTTCATCCTCTGGCAAATTGGCAACCTGTGCGAACCAGGAGCTTAAAGGGGCTGTCTCTCCAAGTTGGGAGATTGATAGGAAAGCAGTTGGAAAGTCAAACCGGAGCAACAGGAGAGGGGCTCTTCGTTGAGTTTTAGAAACCTTTCGTATTCACAGTGTGTCCATTTTCTAGGTTTCCCGTACACGTTATAGCTGTAGTAATATTCCCTTCCACCTGTAGAGCTGGGACCCATGGAATGGGTGCCATGCATTATTGCTTTAAAGGGTCTGCATTTGCTCACCCAATCTCACCAATCCTCTCAGTCCCAAGTGTCCAGCCTTATGCCACATCCAGCTGTCATCGTAGATAGGGTCATTCCAGGTTGCATCAGAGACCCTGAAGGATTTGTAAAGAATTTCCCTGTTTCTTTGTTCTGTTTTTGAAATTCCTTTTTAGAGTGGGTTTGAGCTGATTCTCACGGCCATGTTTATGCCAGTCTAGACACACTTGATTCCCTTACGGAGACATATCAATACATAGGTTTTAAGATTCTTACTAGTCAGATCTATTCCTCTGCGGGAAATATGGGGTTTTGAGTCCCTTTCACTGAGGAAGGTGTAGGTCTTGTCTATTCCATAGTTGGTTTTTGGAACGGTACCTGTGTTTATATCAAACTCGGGTTTGATGCATCACCCCACCTCTCCTTCCCCCTTAAGCAGGCATAAGAGTGTTTTCTAATTGTGAGACTCTGTTCTCTTGCCTAACTCAGTTCATGTGTAGCCATGTTTACAGGATCTTCCTAAGTGATATCTTATGATAAGTTTCTTTTCCTGTGTGACTTCTTTCACTTAGAATCATCGTACCTGAATCCACTCATTTTGCTGCTACTGGTCTTATGACATTGATTTCGTGGCTGAGGGATATTCCATCGTACGTAAGTTCCACAATGTTTGGAACCATTTTTATATTTCCTGGGATATTTCAGGTGTACCCAGGTTGAGGTTCCTGTAAGCAGTGCAGCCCTCAATTTGGGGGTGGCTCTGTCTTATGGATTTTCAGTTTTCCCAAGGTATATTCCCTAGACTGGACGTGCCCTTGGCTCTGGAGCTCTGTTGTTTACTTGTTTTAGGGAACACAATGCACTCCTCCAGTGAGGCAGTTGGCAACTTACATCCCGCCCATCAGCATAACAAGGCTCCCTGTTCTCCAGGGCCTGTCTTGCCTTTCTGGTTTTTACACATTTTGTGGATGTCCCTTTTGACCGGTGGGAAGTGATACTTCTTTGTAGTGCAGATTTGCATTGCCCGCTTGCTTGCTTGGCCAAAAAGGGCGTATGCGTTTTCTCCTGAATATATTCAGGAGAAAACGCATACGCCCTTTTTGGCCAAGTGCATCATTGTCGAAGTTGTGCCCCTCTTCCTGTGCTTTACAGGCGATTCCAACGTACCTCTTGAAATCTGTTTCCTGCTATTCTGCCTCGCTTTCAAGTCCGCCTCGTTGCCTTCCCTCAACAGATTTTTGGACGATAATTGGCCTTGATTACTCTGCCAGTTTGTGAATTGCTGTGCCCCTGAGCTCCATTTATCAACTCGTTTTTTGTGAGCTGAACGCAAGTCCAAACTTTTGGTTCAGGAACTCTACTGGTTCCCATTGGGTGGCTGAGACTTTGGTTCATTCTTCTCCCTGCCGGGAAATTAGAGTGACATGTGCCCATCCAAATGCCTAACAGCTACTCTCTCATTGGTTCTCCGTCTTCCCTTTCATCCTCTGCCAAATTGGCAACCTGTGCGAACCAGGAGCTTAAAGGGGCTGTCTCTCCAAGTTGGGAGATTGATAGGAAAGCAGTTGGAAAGTCAAACCGGAGCAACAGGAGAGGGGCTCTTCGTTGAGTTTTAGAAACCTTTCGTATTCACAGTGTGTCCATTTTCTAGGTTTCCCGTACACGTTATAGCTGTAGTAATATTCCCTTCCACCTGGAGAGCTGGGACCCATGGAATGGGTGCCATGCATTATTGCTTTAAAGGGTCTGCATTTGCTCACCCAATCTCACCAATCCTCTCAGTCCCAAGTGTCCAGCCTCATGCCACATCCAGCTGTCATCGTAGATAGGGTCATTCCAGGTTGCATCAGAGACCCTGAAGGAATTGTAAAGAATTTCCCTGTTTCTTTGTTCTGTTTTTGAAATTCCTTTTTAGAGTGGGTTTGAGCTGATTCTCGCTGCCATGTTTATGCCAGTCTAGACACACTTGATTCCCTTACGGATACATATCAATACATAGGTTTTAAGATTCTTACTAGTCAGATCTTTTCCTCTGCGGGAAATATGGGGTTTTGAGTCCCTTTCACTGAGGAAGGTGTAGGTCTTGTCTATTCCATAGTTGGGTTTTGGAACAGTACCTGTGCTTATATCAAACTCTGGTTTGATGCATCACCCCACCTCTCCTTCCCGCTTAAGCAGGCATAAGAGTGTTTTCTAAATGTGAGACTCTGTTCTCTTTCGTAACTCAGTTCATGTGTTGCCATGTTTACAGGATCTTCCTAAGTGATATCTTATGATAAGTTTCTTTTTCTGTGTGACTTCTTTCACTTAGAATCATCGTACCTGAATCCACTCATTTTGCTGCTACTGGTCTTATGACATTGATTTCATGGCTGAGGGATATTCCATCGTACGTAAGTTCCACAATGTTTTGAACCCTTTTTATATTTCCTGGGATATTTCAGGTGTACCCAGGTTGAGGTTCTTGTAAGCAGTGCAGCCCTCAATTTGGGGGTGGCTCTGTCTTATGGATCTTCAGTTTTCCCAAGGTATATTCCCTAGACTGGAAGTGCCCTTGGCTCTGTAGCTCTGTTGTTTACTTGTTTTAGGGAACACAATGCACTCCTCCAGGGAGGCAGTTGGCAGCTTACATCCCGCCCATCAGCATAACAAGGCTCCCTGTTCTCCAGGGCCTGTCTTGCCTTTCTGGTTTTTACACATTTTGTGGATGTCCCTTTTGACCGTTGGGAAGTGATACTTCTTTGTAGTGCAGATTTGCATTGTCCGCTTGCTTGCTTGGCCAAAAAGGGCGTATGCGTTTTCTCCTGAATATATTCAGGAGAAAACGCATACGCCCTTTTTGGCCAAGTGCATCATTGTCGAAGTTGTGCCCCTCTTCCTGTGCTTTACAGGCGATTCTAACGTACCTCTTGAAATCTGTTTCCTGCTATTCTGCCTCGCATTCAAGTCCGCCTCGTTGCCTTCCCTCAACAGATTTTTGGACGATAGTTGGCCTTGATTACTGTGCCAGTTTGTGAATTGCTGTGCCCCTGAGCTCCATTTTTCAACTCGTTTTTTGTGAGCTGAACGCAAGTCCAAACATTTGGTTCAGGACCTATACTGGTTCCCGGTGGGTGGCTGAGACTTTGGTGAATTCTTCTTCCTGCCGGGAAATTAGAGTGACATGTGCCCATACAAATGCCTAACAGCTACTCTCTCATTGGTTCTCCCTCTTCCCTTTCATCCTCTGCCAAATTGGCAACCTGTGCGAACCAGGAGCTTAAAGGGGCTCTCTCTCCAAGTTGGGAGATTGATAGGAAAACAGTTGGAAAGTCAAACCGGAGCACCAGGAGAGGGGCTCTTCGTTGAGTTTTAGAAACCTTTCGTATTCACAGTGTGTCCATTTTCTAGGTTTCCCGTACACGTTATAGCTGTAGTAATATTCCCTTCCACCTGGAGAGCTGGGACCCATGGAATGGGTGCCATGCATTATTGCTTTAAAGGGTCTGCATTTGCTCACCCAATCTCACCAATCCTCTCAGTCCCAAGTGTCCAGCCTTATGCCACATCCAGCTGTCATTGTAGATAGGGTCATTCCAGGTTGCATCAGAGACCCTGAAGGAATTGTAAAGAATTTCCCTGTTTCTTTGTTTTGTTTTTGAAATTCCTTTTTAGAGTGGGTTTGAGCTGATTCTCGCTGCCCTGTTTATGCCAGTCTAGACACACTTGATTCCCTTACGGAGACATATCAATACATAGGTTTTAAGATTCTTACTAGTCAGATCTATTCCTCTGCGGGAAATATGGGGTTTTGAGTCCCTTTCACTGAGGAAGGTGTAGGTCTTGTCTATTCCATAGTTGGTTTTTGGAACGGTACCTGTGCTTATATCAAACTCGGGTTTGATGCATCACCCCACCTCTCCTTCCCCCTTAAGCAGGCATAAGAGTGTTTTCTAAATGTGAGACTCTGTTCTCTTGCCTAACTCAGTTCATGTGTAGCCATGTTTACAGGATCTTCCTAAGTGATATCTTATGATGTTTCTTTTCCTGTGTGACTTCTTTCACTTAGAATCATCGTACCTGAATCCACTCATTTTGCTGCTACTGGTCTTATGACATTGATTTCGTGGCTGAGGGATATTCCATCGTACGTAAGTTCCACAATGTTTGGAACCATTTTTATATTTCCTGGGATATTTCAGGTGTACCCAGGTTGAGGTTCCTGTAAGCAGTGCAGCCCTCAATTTGGGGGTGGCTCTGTCTTATTGATGTTCAGTTTTCCCAAGGTATATTCCCTAGACTAGAAGTGCCCTTGGCTCTGGAGCTCTGTTGTTTACTTGTTTTAGGGAACACAATGCACTCCTCCAGTGAGGCAGTTGGCTACTTACATCCCGCCCATCAGCATAACAAGGCTCCCTGTTCTCCAGGGCCTGTCTTGCCTTTCTGGTTTTTACACATTTTGTGGATGTCCCTTTTGACCGGTGGGAAGTGATACTTCTTTGTAGTGCAGATTTGCATTGCCCGCTTGCTTGCTTGGCCAAAAAGGGCGTATGCGTTTTCTCCAGAATATATTCAGGAGAAAACACATACGCCCTTTTTGGCCAAGTGCATCATTGTCGAAGTTGTGCCCCTCTTCCTGTGCTTTACAGGCGATTCCAACGTACCTCTTGAAATCTGTTTCCTGCTATTCTGCCTCGCTTTCAAGTCCGCCTCGTTGCCTTCCCTCAACAGATTTTTGGACGATAGTTGGCCTTGATTACTCTGCCAGTTTGTGAATTGCTGTGCCCCTGAGCTCCATTTTTCAACTCGTTTTTTGTGAGCTGAACGCAAGTCCAAACTTTTGGTTCAGGACCTCTACTGGTTCCCGGTGGGTGGCTGAGACTTTGGTGAATTCTTCTTCCTGCCGGGAAATTAGAGTGACATGTGCCCATCCAAATGCCTAACAGCTACTCTCTCATTGGTTCTCCCTCTTCCCTTTCATCCTCTGCCAAATTGGCAACCTGTGCGAACCAGGAGCTTAAAGGGGCTGTCTCTCCAAGTTGGGAGATTGATAGGAAAGCAGTTGGAAAGTCAAACCGGAGCACCAGGAGAGGGGCTCTTCGTTGAGTTTTAGAAACCTTTCGTTATCACAGTGTGTCCATTCTCTAGGTTTCCCGTACACGTTATAGCTGTAGTAATATTCCCTTCCACCTGGAGAGCTGGGACCCATGGAATGGGTGCCATGCATTATTGCTTTAAAGGGTCTGCATTTGCTCACCCAATCTCACCAATCCTCTCAGTCCCAAGTGTCCAGCCTTATGCCACATCCAGCTGTCATTGTAGATAGGGTCATTCCAGGTTGCATCAGAGACCCTGAAGGAATTGTAAAGAATTTCCCTGTTTCTTTGTTCTGTTTTTGAAATTCCTTTTTAGAGTGGGTTTGAGCTGATTCTCGCGGCCATGATTATGCCAGTCTAGACACACTTGATTCCCTTACGGAGACATATCAATACATAGGTTTTAAGATTCTTACTAGTCAGATCTATTCCTCTGCGGGAAATATGGGGTTTTGAGTCCCTTTCACTGAGGAAGGTGTAGGTCTTGTCTATTCCATAGTTGGTTTTTGGAACGGTACCTGTGCTTATATCAAACTCGGGTTTGATGCATCACCCCACCTCTCCTTCCCCCTTAAGCAGGCATAAGAGTGTTTTCTAAATGTGAGACTCAGTTCTCTTGCCTAACTCAGTTCATGTGTAGCCATGTTTACAGGATCTTCCTAAGTGATATCTTATGATAAGTTTCTTTTCCTGTGTGACTTCTTTCACTTAGAATCATCGTACCTGAATCCACTCATTTTGCTGCTACTGGTCTTATGACATTGATTTCGTGGCTGAGGGATATTCCATCGTACGTAAGTTCCACAATGTTTGGAACCATTTTTATATTTCCTGGGATATTTCAGGTGTACCCAGGTTGAGGTTCCTGTAAGCAGTGCAGCCCTCAATTTGGGGGTGGCTCTGTCTTATGGATTTTCAGTTTTCCCAAGGTATATTCCCTAGACTGGACGTGCCCTTGGCTCTGGAGCTCTGTTGTTTACTTGTTTTAGGGAACACAATGCACTCCTCCAGTGAGGCAGTTGGCAACTTACATCCCGCCCATCAGCATAACAAGGCTCCCTGTTCTCCAGGGCCTGTCTTGCCTTTCTGGTTTTTACACATTTTGTGGATGTCCCTTTTGACCGGTGGGAAGTGATACTTCTTTGTAGTGCAGATTTGCATTGCCCGCTTGCTTGCTTGGCCAAAAAGGGCGTATGCGTTTTCTCCAGAATATATTCAGGAGAAAACGCATACGCCCTTTTTGGCCAAGTGCATCATTGTCGAAGTTGTGCCCCTCTTCCTGTGCTTTACAGGCGATTCCAACGTACCTCTTGAAATCTGTTTCCTGCTATTCTGCCTCGCTTTCAAGTCCGCCTCGTTGCCTTCCCTCAACAGATTTTTGGACGATAGTTGGCCTTGATTACTCTGCCAGTTTGTGAATTGCTGTGCCCCTGAGCTCCATTTTTCAACTCGTTTTTTGTGAGCTGAACGCAAGTCCAAACTTTTGGTTCAGGACCTCTACTGGTTCCCGGTGGGTGGCTGAGACTTTGGTGAATTCTTCTTCCTGCCGGGAAATTAGAGTGACATGTGCCCATCCAAATGCCTAACAGCTACTCTCTCATTGGTTCTCCCTCTTCCCTTTCATCCTCTGCCAAATTGGCAACCTGTGTGAACCAGGAGCTTAAAGGGGCTGTCTCTCCAAGTTGGGAGATTGATAGGAAAGCAGTTGGAAAGTCAAACCGGAGCACCAGGAGAGGGGCTCTTCGTTGAGTTTTAGAAACCTTTCGTTATCACAGTGTGTCCATTCTCTAGGTTTCCCGTACACGTTATAGCTGTAGTAATATTCCCTTCCACCTGGAGAGCTGGGACCCATGGAATGGGTGCCATGCATTATTGCTTTAAAGGGTCTGCATTTGCTCACCCAATCTCACCAATCCTCTCAGTCCCAAGTGTCCAGCCTTATGCCACATCCAGCTGTCATTGTAGATAGGGTCATTCCAGGTTGCATCAGAGACCCTGAAGGAATTGTAAAGAATTTCCCTGTTTCTTTGTTCTGTTTTTGAAATTCCTTTTTAGAGTGGGTTTGAGCTGATTCTCGCGGCCATGATTATGCCAGTCTAGACACACTTGATTCCCTTACGGAGACATATCAATACATAGGTTTTAAGATTCTTACTAGTCAGATCTATTCCTCTGCGGGAAATATGGGGTTTTGAGTCCCTTTCACTGAGGAAGGTGTAGGTCTTGTCTATTCCATAGTTGGTTTTTGGAACGGTACCTGTGCTTATATCAAACTCGGGTTTGATGCATCACCCCACCTCTCCTTCCCCCTTAAGCAGGCATAAGAGTGTTTTCTAAATGTGAGACTCAGTTCTCTTGCCTAACTCAGTTCATGTGTAGCCATGTTTACAGGATCTTCCTAAGTGATATCTTATGATAAGTTTCTTTTCCTGTGTGACTTCTTTCACTTAGAATCATCGTACCTGAATCCACTCATTTTGCTGCTACTGGTCTTATGACATTGATTTCGTGGCTGAGGGATATTCCATCGTACGTAAGTTCCACAATGTTTGGAACCATTTTTATATTTCCTGGGATATTTCAGGTGTACCCAGGTTGAGGTTCCTGTAAGCAGTGCAGCCCTCAATTTGGGGGTGGCTCTGTCTTATGGATTTTCAGTTTTCCCAAGGTATATTCCCTAGACTGGACGTGCCCTTGGCTCTGGAGCTCTGTTGTTTACTTGTTTTAGGGAACACAATGCACTCCTCCAGTGAGGCAGTTGGCAACTTACATCCCGCCCATCAGCATAACAAGGCTCCCTGTTCTCCAGGGCCTGTCTTGCCTTTCTGGTTTTTACACATTTTGTGGATGTCCCTTTTGACCGGTGGGAAGTGATACTTCTTTGTAGTGCAGATTTGCATTGCCCGCTTGCTTGCTTGGCCAAAAAGGGCGTATGCGTTTTCTCCAGAATATATTCAGGAGAAAACGCATACGCCCTTTTTGGCCAAGTGCATCATTGTCGAAGTTGTGCCCCTCTTCCTGTGCTTTACAGGCGATTCCAACGTACCTCTTGAAATCTGTTTCCTGCTATTCTGCCTCGCTTTCAAGTCCGCCTCGTTGCCTTCCCTCAACAGATTTTTGGACGATAGTTGGCCTTGATTACTCTGCCAGTTTGTGAATTGCTGTGCCCCTGAGCTCCATTTTTCAACTCGTTTTTTGTGAGCTGAACGCAAGTCCAAACTTTTGGTTCAGGACCTCTACTGGTTCCCGGTGGGTGGCTGAGACTTTGGTGAATTCTTCTTCCTGCCGGGAAATTAGAGTGACATGTGCCCATCCAAATGCCTAACAGCTACTCTCTCATTGGTTCTCCCTCTTCCCTTTCATCCTCTGCCAAATTGGCAACCTGTGCGAACCAGGAGCTTAAAGGGGCTGTCTCTCCAAGTTGGGAGATTGATAGGAAAGCAGTTGGAAAGTCAAACCGGAGCACCAGGAGAGGGGCTCTTCGTTGAGTTTTAGAAACCTTTCGTTATCACAGTGTGTCCATTCTCTAGGTTTCCCGTACACGTTATAGCTGTAGTAATATTCCCTTCCACCTGGAGAGCTGGGACCCATGGAATGGGTGCCATGCATTATTGCTTTAAAGGGTCTGCATTTGCTCACCCAATCTCACCAATCCTCTCAGTCCCAAGTGTCCAGCCTTATGCCACATCCAGCTGTCATTGTAGATAGGGTCATTCCAGGTTGCATCAGAGACCCTGAAGGAATTGTAAAGAATTTCCCTGTTTCTTTGTTCTGTTTTTGAAATTCCTTTTTAGAGTGGGTTTGAGCTGATTCTCGTGGCCATGTTTATGCCAGTCTAGACACACTTGATTCCCTTACGGAGACATATCAATACATAGGTTTTAAGATTCTTACTAGTCAGATCTATTCCTCTGCGGGAAATATGGGGTTTTGAGTCCCTTTCACTGAGGAAGGTATAGGTCTTGTCTATTCCATAGTTGGTTTTTGGAACGGTACCTGTGCTTATATCAAACTCGGGTTTGATGCATCACCCCACCTCTCCTTCCCCCTTAAGCAGGCATAAGAGTGTTTTCTAAATGTGAGACTCTGTTCTCTTGCCTAACTCAGTTCATGTGTAGCCATGTTTACAGGATCTTCCTAAGTGATATCTTATGATAAGTTTCTTTTTCTGTGTGACTTCTTTCACTTAGAATCATCGTACCTGAATCCACTCATTTTGCTGCTACTGGTCTTATGACATTGATTTCGTGGCTGAGGGATATTCCATCGTACGTAAGTTCCACAATGTTTGGAACCATTTTTATATTTCCTGGGATATTTCAGGTGTACCCAGGTTGAGGTTCCTGTAAGCAGTGCAGCCCTCAATTTGGGGGTGGCTCTGTCTTATGGATTTTCAGTTTTCCCAAGGTATATTCCCTAGACTGGACGTGCCCTTGGCTCTGGAGCTCTGTTGTTTACTTGTTTTAGGGAACACAATGCACTCCTCCAGTGAGGCAGTTGGCAACTTACATCCCGCCCATCAGCATAACAAGGCTCCCTGTTCTCCAGGGCCTGTCTTGCCTTTCTGGTTTTTACACATTTTGTGGATGTCCCTTTTGACCGGTGGGAAGTGATACTTCTTTGTAGTGCAGATTTGCATTGCCCGCTTGCTTGCTTGGCCAAAAAGGGCGTATGCGTTTTCTCCAGAATATATTCAGGAGAAAACGCATACGCCCTTTTTGGCCAAGTGCATCATTGTCGAAGTTGTGCCCCTCTTCCTGTGCTTTACAGGCGATTCCAACGTACCTCTTGAAATCTGTTTCCTGCTATTCTGCCTCGCTTTCAAGTCCGCCTCGTTGCCTTCCCTCAACAGATTTTTGGACGATAGTTGGCCTTGATTACTCTGCCAGTTTGTGAATTGCTGTGCCCCTGAGCTCCATTTTTCAACTCGTTTTTTGTGAGCTGAACGCAAGTCCAAACTTTTGGTTCAGGACCTCTACTGGTTCCCGGTGGGTGGCTGAGACTTTGGTTCATTCTTCTTCCTGCCGGGAAATTAGAGTGACATGTGCCCATCCAAATGCCTAACAGCTACTCTCTCATTGGTTCTCCCTCTTCCCTTTCATCCTCTGCCAAATTGGCAACCTGTGCGAACCAGGAGCTTAAAGGGGCTGTCTCTCCAAGTTGGGAGATTGATAGGAAAGCAGTTGGAAAGTCAAACCGGAGCACCAGGAGAGGGGCTCTTCGTTGAGTTTTAGAAACCTTTCGTTATCACAGTGTGTCCATTCTCTAGGTTTCCCGTACACGTTATAGCTGTAGTAATATTCCCTTCCACCTGGAGAGCTGGGACCCATGGAATGGGTGCCATGCATTATTGCTTTAAAGGGTCTGCATTTGCTCACCCAATCTCACCAATCCTCTCAGTCCCAAGTGTCCAGCCTTATGCCACATCCAGCTGTCATTGTAGATAGGGTCATTCCAGGTTGCATCAGAGACCCTGAAGGAATTGTAAAGAATTTCCCTGTTTCTTTGTTCTGTTTTTGAAATTCCTTTTTAGAGTGGGTTTGAGCTGATTCTCGTGGCCATGTTTATGCCAGTCTAGACACACTTGATTCCCTTACGGAGACATATCAATACATAGGTTTTAAGATTCTTACTAGTCAGATCTATTCCTCTGCGGGAAATATGGGGTTTTGAGTCCCTTTCACTGAGGAAGGTATAGGTCTTGTCTATTCCATAGTTGGTTTTTGGAACGGTACCTGTGCTTATATCAAACTCGGGTTTGATGCATCACCCCACCTCTCCTTCCCCCTTAAGCAGGCATAAGAGTGTTTTCTAAATGTGAGACTCTGTTCTCTTGCCTAACTCAGTTCATGTGTAGCCATGTTTACAGGATCTTCCTAAGTGATATCTTATGATAAGTTTCTTTTCCTGTGTGACTTCTTTCACTTAGAATCATCGTACCTGAATCCACTCATTTTGCTGCTACTGGTCTTATGACATTGATTTCGTGGCTGAGGGATATTCCATCGTACGTAAGTTCCACAATGTTTGGAACCATTTTTATATTTCCTGGGATATTTCAGGTGTACCCAGGTTGAGGTTCCTGTAAGCAGTGCAGCCCTCAATTTGGGGGTGGCTCTGTCTTATGGATTTTCAGTTTTCCCAAGGTATATTCCCTAGACTGGACGTGCCCTTGGCTCTGGAGCTCTGTTGTTTACTTGTTTTAGGGAACACAATGCACTCCTCCAGTGAGGCAGTTGGCAACTTACATCCCGCCCATCAGCATAACAAGGCTCCCTGTTCTCCAGGGCCTGTCTTGCCTTTCTGGTTTTTACACATTTTGTGGATGTCCCTTTTGACCGGTGGGAAGTGATACTTCTTTGTAGTGCAGATTTGCATTGCCCGCTTGCTTGCTTGGCCAAAAAGGGCGTATGCGTTTTCTCCAGAATATATTCAGGAGAAAACGCATACGCCCTTTTTGGCCAAGTGCATCATTGTCGAAGTTGTGCCCCTCTTCCTGTGCTTTACAGGCGATTCCAACGTACCTCTTGAAATCTGTTTCCTGCTATTCTGCCTCGCTTTCAAGTCCGCCTCGTTGCCTTCCCTCAACAGATTTTTGGACGATAGTTGGCCTTGATTACTCTGCCAGTTTGTGAATTGCTGTGCCCCTGAGCTCCATTTTTCAACTCGTTTTTTGTGAGCTGAACGCAAGTCCAAACTTTTGGTTCAGGACCTCTACTGGTTCCCGGTGGGTGGCTGAGACTTTGGTGAATTCTTCTTCCTGCCGGGAAATTAGAGTGACATGTGCCCATCCAAATGCCTAACAGCTACTCTCTCATTGGTTCTCCCTCTTCCCTTTCATCCTCTGCCAAATTGGCAACCTGTGCGAACCAGGAGCTTAAAGGGGCTGTCTCTCCAAGTTGGGAGATTGATAGGAAAGCAGTTGGAAAGTCAAACCGGAGCACCAGGAGAGGGGCTCTTCGTTGAGTTTTAGAAACCTTTCGTTATCACAGTGTGTCCATTCTCTAGGTTTCCCGTACACGTTATAGCTGTAGTAATATTCCCTTCCACCTGGAGAGCTGGGACCCATGGAATGGGTGCCATGCATTATTGCTTTAAAGGGTCTGCATTTGCTCACCCAATCTCACCAATCCTCTCAGTCCCAAGTGTCCAGCCTTATGCCACATCCAGCTGTCATTGTAGATAGGGTCATTCCAGGTTGCATCAGAGACCCTGAAGGAATTGTAAAGAATTTCCCTGTTTCTTTGTTCTGTTTTTGAAATTCCTTTTTAGAGTGGGTTTGAGCTGATTCTCGTGGCCATGTTTATGCCAGTCTAGACACACTTGATTCCCTTACGGAGACATATCAATACATAGGTTTTAAGATTCTTACTAGTCAGATCTATTCCTCTGCGGGAAATATGGGGTTTTGAGTCCCTTTCACTGAGGAAGGTATAGGTCTTGTCTATTCCATAGTTGGTTTTTGGAACGGTACCTGTGCTTATATCAAACTCGGGTTTGATGCATCACCCCACCTCTCCTTCCCCCTTAAGCAGGCATAAGAGTGTTTTCTAAATGTGAGACTCTGTTCTCTTGCCTAACTCAGTTCATGTGTAGCCATGTTTACAGGATCTTCCTAAGTGATATCTTATGATAAGTTTCTTTTCCTGTGTGACTTCTTTCACTTAGAATCATCGTACCTGAATCCACTCATTTTGCTGCTACTGGTCTTATGACATTGATTTCGTGGCTGAGGGATATTCCATCGTACGTAAGTTCCACAATGTTTGGAACCATTTTTATATTTCCTGGGATATTTCAGGTGTACCCAGGTTGAGGTTCCTGTAAGCAGTGCAGCCCTCAATTTGGGGGTGGCTCTGTCTTATGGATTTTCAGTTTTCCCAAGGTATATTCCCTAGACTGGACGTGCCCTTGGCTCTGGAGCTCTGTTGTTTACTTGTTTTAGGGAACACAATGCACTCCTCCAGTGAGGCAGTTGGCAACTTACATCCCGCCCATCAGCATAACAAGGCTCCCTGTTCTCCAGGGCCTGTCTTGCCTTTCTGGTTTTTACACATTTTGTGGATGTCCCTTTTGACCGGTGGGAAGTGATACTTCTTTGTAGTGCAGATTTGCATTGCCCGCTTGCTTGCTTGGCCAAAAAGGGCGTATGCGTTTTCTCCAGAATATATTCAGGAGAAAACGCATACGCCCTTTTTGGCCAAGTGCATCATTGTCGAAGTTGTGCCCCTCTTCCTGTGCTTTACAGGCGATTCCAACGTACCTCTTGAAATCTGTTTCCTGCTATTCTGCCTCGCTTTCAAGTCCGCCTCGTTGCCTTCCCTCAACAGATTTTTGGACGATAGTTGGCCTTGATTACTCTGCCAGTTTGTGAATTGCTGTGCCCCTGAGCTCCATTTTTCAACTCGTTTTTTGTGAGCTGAACGCAAGTCCAAACTTTTGGTTCAGGACCTCTACTGGTTCCCGGTGGGTGGCTGAGACTTTGGTTCATTCTTCTTCCTGCCGGGAAATTAGAGTGATATGTGCCCATCCAAATGCCTAACAGCTACTCTCTCATTGGTTCTCCCTCTTCCCTTTCATCCTCTGCCAAATTGGCAACCTGTGCGAACCAGGAGCTTAAAGGGGCTGTCTCTCCAAGTTGGGAGATTGATAGGAAAGCAGTTGGAAAGTCAAACCGGAGCACCAGGAGAGGGGCTCTTCGTTGAGTTTTAGAAACCTTTCATATTCATAGTGTGTCCATTCTCTAGGTTTCCCGTACACGTTATAGCTGTAGTAATATTCCCTTCCACCTGGAGAGCTGGGACCCATGGAATGGGTGCCATGCATTATTGCTTTAAAGGGTCTGCATTTGCTCACCCAATCTCACCAATCCTCTCAGTCCCAAGTGTCCAGCCTTATGCCACATCCAGCTGTCATTGTAGATAGGGTCATTCCAGGTTGCATCAGAGACCCTGAAGGATTTGTAAAGAATTTCCCTGTTTCTTTGTTCTGTTTTTGAAATTCCTTTTTAGAGTGGGTTTGAGCTGATTCTCACGGCCATGTTTATGCCAGTCTAGACACACTTGATTCCCTTACGGAGACATATCAATACATAGGTTTTAAGATTCTTACTAGTCAGATCTATTCCTCTGCGGGAAATATGGGGTTTTGAGTCCCTTTCACTGAGGAAGGTGTAGGTCTTGTCTATTCCATAGTTGGTTTTTGTAACGGTACCTGTGTTTATATCAAACTCGGGTTTGATGCATCACCCCACCTCTCCTTCCCCCTTAAGCAGGCATAAGAGTGTTTTCTAATTGTGAGACTCAGTTCTCTTGCCTAACTCAGTTCATGTGTAGCCATGTTTACAGGATCTTCCTAAGTGATATCTTATGATAAGTTTCTTTTCCTGTGTGACTTCTTTCACTTAGAATCATCGTACCTGAATCCACTCATTTTGCTGCTACTGGTCTTATGACATTGATTTCGTGGCTGAGGGATATTCCATCGTACGTAAGTTCCACAATGTTTGGAACCATTTTTATATTTCCTGGGATATTTCAGGTGTACCCAGGTTGAGGTTCCTGTAAGCAGTGCAGCCCTCAATTTGGGGGTGGCTCTGTCTTATGGATTTTCAGTTTTCCCAAGGTATATTCCCTAGACTGGACGTGCCCTTGGCTCTGGAGCTCTGTTGTTTACTTGTTTTAGGGAACACAATGCACTCCTCCAGTGAGGCAGTTGGCAACTTACATCCCGCCCATCAGCATAACAAGGCTCCCTGTTCTCCAGGGCCTGTCTTGCCTTTCTGGTTTTTACACATTTTGTGGATGTCCCTTTTGACCGGTGGGAAGTGATACTTCTTTGTAGTGCAGATTTGCATTGCCCGCTTGCTTGCTTGGCCAAAAAGGGCGTATGCGTTTTCTCCTGAATATATTCAGGAGAAAACGCATACGCCCTTTTTGGCCAAGTGCATCATTGTCGAAGTTGTGCCCCTCTTCCTGTGCTTTACAGGCGATTCCAACGTACCTCTTGAAATCTGTTTCCTGCTATTCTGCCTCGCTTTCAAGTCCGCCTCGTTGCCTTCCCTCAACAGATTTTTGGACGATAGTTGGCCTTGATTACTCTGCCAGTTTGTGAATTGCTGGGCCCCTGAGCTCCATTTATCAACTCGTTTTTTGTGAGCTGAACGCAAGTCCAAACTTTTGGTTCAGGAACTCTACTGGTTCCCATTGGGTGGCTGAGACTTTGGTTCATTCTTCTCCCTGCCGGGAAATTAGAGTGACATGTGCCCATCCAAATGCCTAACAGCTACTCTCTCATTGGTTCTCCGTCTTCCCTTTCATCCTCTGCCAAATTGGCAACCTGTGCGAACCAGGAGCTTAAAGGGGCTGTCTCTCCAAGTTGGGAGATTGATAGGAAAGCAGTTGGAAAGTCAAACCGGAGCAACAGGAGAGGGGCTCTTCGTTGAGTTTTAGAAACCTTTCGTATTCACAGTGTGTCCATTTTCTAGGTTTCCCGTACACGTTATAGCTGTAGTAATATTCCCTTCCACCTGGAGAGCTGGGACCCATGGAATGGGTGCCATGCATTATTGCTTTAAAGGGTCTGCATTTGCTCACCCAATCTCACCAATCCTCTCAGTCCCAAGTGTCCAGCCTTATGCCACATCCAGCTGTCATTGTAGATAGGGTCATTCCAGGTTGCATCAGAGACCCTGAAGGAATTGTAAAGAATTTCCCTGTTTCTTTGTTCTGTTTTTGAAATTCCTTTTTAGAGTGGGTTTGAGCTGATTCTCGCTGCCATGTTTATGCCAGTCTAGACACACTTGATTCCCTTACGGAGACATATCAATACATAGGTTTTAAGATTCTTACTAGTCAGATCTATTCCTCTGCGGGAAATATGGGGTTTTGAGTCCCTTTCACTGAGGAAGGTGTAGGTCTTGTCTATTCCATAGTTGGTATTTGGAACAGTACCTGTGCTTATATCAAACTCTGGTTTGATGCATCACCCCACCTCTCCTTCCCCCTTAAGCAGGCATAAGAGTGTTTTCTAAATGTGAGACTCTGTTCTCTTGCCTAACTCAGTTCATGTGTTGCCATGTTTACAGGATCTTCCTAAGTGATATCTTATGATAAGTTTCTTTTTCTGTGTGACTTCTTTCACTTAGAATCATCGTACCTGAATCCACTCATTTTGCTGCTACTGGTCTTATGACATTGATTTCATGGCTGAGGGATATTCCATCGTACGTAAGTTCCACAATGTTTTGAACCCTTTTTATATTTCCTGGGATATTTCAGGTGTACCCAGGTTGAGGTTCTTGTAAGCAGTGCAGCCCTCAATTTGGGGGTGGCTCTGTGTTATGGATTTTCAGTTTTCCCAAGGTATATTCCCTAGACTGGAAGTGCCCTTGGCTCTGTAGCTCTGTTGTTTACTTGTTTTAGGGAACACAATGCACTCCTCCAGGGAGGCAGTTGGCAGCTTACATCCCGCCCATCAGCATAACAAGGCTCCCTGTTCTCCAGGGCCTGTCTTGCCTTTCTGGTTTTTACACATTTTGTGGATGTCCCTTTTGACCGTTGGGAAGTGATACTTCTTTGTAGTGCAGATTTGCATTGCCCGCTTGCTTGCTTGGCCAAAAAGATCGTATGCGTTTTCTCCTGAATATATTCAGGAGAAAACGCATACGCCCTTTTTGGCCAAGTGCATCATTGTCGAAGTTGTGCCCCTCTTCCTGTGCTTTACAGGCGATTCTAACGTACCTCTTGAAATCTGTTTCCTGCTATTCTGCCTCGCATTCAAGTCCGCCTCGTTGCCTTCCCTCAACAGATTTTTGGACGATAGTTGGCCTTGATTACTCTGCCAGTTTGTGAATTGCTGTGCCCCTGAGCTCCATTTTTCAACTCGTTTTTTGTGAGCTGAACGCAAGTCCAAACATTTGGTTCAGGACCTATACTGGTTCCCGGTGGGTGGCTGAGACTTTGGTGAATTCTTCTTCCTGCCGGGAAATTAGAGTGACATGTGCCCATCCAAATGCCTAACAGCTACTCTCTCATTGGTTCTCCCTCTTCCCTTTCCTCCTCTGCCAAATGGGCAACCTGTGTGAACCAGGAGCTTAAAGGGGCTGTCTCTCCAAGTTGGGAGATTGATAGGAAAGCTGTTGGAAAGTCAAACCGGAGCACCAGGAGAGGGACTCTTCGTTGAGTTTTAGAAACCTTTCGTATTCACAGTGTGTCCATTCTCTAGGTTTCCCGTACATGTTATAGCTGTAGTAATATTCCCTTCAACCTGGAGAGGTGGGACCCATGGAATGGTTGCCATGCATTATTGCTTTAAACGGTCTGCATTTGCTCACCCAATCTCACCAATCCTCTCAGTCCCAAGTGTCCAGCCTCATGCCACATCCAGCTGTCATCGTAGATAGGGTCATTCCAGGTTGCATCAGAGACCCTGAAGGAATTGTAAAGAATTTCCCTGTTTCTTTGTTCTGTTTTTGAAATTCCTTTTTAGAGTGGGTTTGAGCTGATTCTCGCTGCCATGTTTATGCCAGTCTAGACACACTTGATTCCCTTACGGAGACATATCAATACATAGGTTTTAAGATTCTTACTAGTCAGATCTATTCCTCTGCGGGAAATATGGGGTTTTGAGTCCCTTTCACTGAGGAAGGTGTAGGTCTTGTCTATTCCATAGTTGGGTTTTGGAACAGTACCTGTGCTTATATCAAACTCTGGTTTGATGCATCACCCCACCTCTCCTTCCCGCTTAAGCAGGCATAAGAGTGTTTTCTAAATGTGAGACTCTGTTCTCTTTCCTAACTCAGTTCATGTGTTGCCATGTTTACAGGATCTTCCTAAGTGATATCTTATGATAAGTTTCTTTTTCTGTGTGACTTCTTTCACTTAGAATCATCGTACCTGAATCCACTCATTTTGCTGCTACTGGTCTTATGACATTGATTTCATGGCTGAGGGATATTCCATCGTACGTAAGTTCCACAATGTTTTGAACCCTTTTTATATTTCCTGGGATATTTCAGGTGTACCCAGGTTGAGGTTCTTGTAAGCAGTGCAGCCCTCAATTTGGGGGTGGCTCTGTCTTATGGATCTTCAGTTTTCCCAAGGTATATTCCCTAGACTGGAAGTGCCCTTGGCTCTGTAGCTCTGTTGTTTACTTGTTTTAGGGAACACAATGCACTCCTCCAGGGAGGCAGTTGGCAGCTTACATCCCGCCCATCAGCATAACAAGGCTCCCTGTTCTCCAGGGCCTGTCTTGCCTTTCTGGTTTTTACACATTTTGTGGATGTCCCTTTTGACCGTTGGGAAGTGATACTTCTTTGTAGTGCAGATTTGCATTGCCCGCTTGCTTGCTTGGCCAAAAAGGGCGTATGCGTTTTCTCCTGAATATATTCAGGAGAAAACGCATACGCACTTTTTGGCCAAGTGCATCATTGTCGAAGTTGTGCCCCTCTTCCTGTGCTTTACAGGCGATTCTAACGTACCTCTTGAAATCTGTTTCCTGCTATTCTGCCTCGCATTCAAGTCCGCCTCGTTGCCTTCCCTCAACAGATTTTTGGACGATAGTTGGCCTTGATTACTCTGCCAGTTTGTGAATTGCTGTGCCCCTGAGCTCCATTTTTCAACTCGTTTTTTGTGAGCTGAACGCAAGTCCAAACATTTGGTTCAGGACCTATACTGGTTCCCGGTGGGTGGCTGAGACTTTGGTGAATTCTTCTTCCTGCCGGGAAATTAGAGTGACATGTGCCCATACAAATGCCTAACAGCTACTCTCTCATTGATTCTCCCTCTTCCCTTTCATCCTCTGCCAAATTGGCAACCTGTGTGAACCAGGAGCTTAAAGGGGCTCTCTCTCCAAGTTGGGAGATTGATAGGAAAACAGTTGGAAAGTCAAACCGGAGCACCAGGAGAGGGGCTCTTCGTTGAGTTTTAGAAACCTTTCGTATTCACAGTGTGTCCATTTTCTAGGTTTCCCGTACACGTTATAGCTGTAGTAATATTCCCTTCCACCTGGAGAGCTGGGACCCATGGAATGGGTGCCATGCATTATTGCTTTAAAGGGTCTGCATTTGCTCACCCAATCTCACCAATCCTCTCAGTCCCAAGTGTCCAGCCTTATGCCACATCCAGCTGTCATTGTAGATAGGGTCATTCCAGGTTGCATCAGAGACCCTGAAGGAATTGTAAAGAATTTCCCTGTTTCTTTGTTTTGTTTTTGAAATTCCTTTTTAGAGTGGGTTTGAGCTGATTCTCGCTGCCCTGTTTATGCCAGTCTAGACACACTTGATTCCCTTACGGAGACATATCAATACATAGGTTTTAAGATTCTTACTAGTCAGATCTATTCCTCTGCGGGAAATATGGGGTTTTGAGTCCCTTTCACTGAGGAAGGTGTAGGTCTTGTCTATTCCATAGTTGGTTTTTGGAACGGTACCTGTGCTTATATCAAACTCGGGTTTGATGCATCACCCCACCTCTCCTTCCCCCTTAAGCAGGCATAAGAGTGTTTTCTAAATGTGAGACTCTGTTCTCTTGCCTAACTCAGTTCATGTGTAGCCATGTTTACAGGATCTTCCTAAGTGATATCTTATGATGTTTCTTTTCCTGTGTGACTTCTTTCACTTAGAATCATCGTACCTGAATCCACTCATTTTGCTGCTACTGGTCTTATGACATTGATTTCGTGGCTGAGGGATATTCCATCGTACGTAAGTTCCACAATGTTTGGAACCATTTTTATATTTCCTGGGATATTTCAGGTGTACCCAGGTTGAGGTTCCTGTAAGCAGTGCAGCCCTCAATTTGGGGGTGGCTCTGTTTTATTGATGTTCAGTTTTCCCAAGGTATATTCCCTAGACTAGAAGTGCCCTTGGCTCTGGAGCTCTGTTGTTTACTTGTTTTAGGGAACACAATGCACTCCTCCAGTGAGGCAGTTGGCAACTTACATCCCGCCCATCAGCATAACAAGGCTCCCTGTTCTCCAGGGCCTGTCTTGCCTTTCTGGTTTTTACACATTTTGTGGATGTCCCTTTTGACCGGTGGGAAGTGATACTTCTTTGTAGTGCAGATTTACATTGCCCGCTTGCTTGCTTGTCCAAAAAGGGCGTATGCGTTTTCTCCTGAATATATTCAGGAGAAAACGCATACGCCCTTTTTGGCCAAGTGCATCATTGTCGAAGTTGTGCCCCTCTTCCTGTGCTTTACAGGCGATTCCAACGTACCTCTTGAAATCTGTTTCCTGCTATTCTGCCTCGCTTTCAAGTCCGCCTCGTTGCCTTCCCTCAACAGATTTTTGGACGATAGTTGGCCTTGATTACTCTGCCAGTTTGTGAATTGCTGTGCCCCTGAGCTCCATTTTTCAACTCGTTTTTTGTGAGCTGAACGCAAGTACAAACTTTTGGTTCAGGACCTCTACTGGTTCCCGGTGGGTGGCTGAGACTTTGGTGAATTCTTCTTCCTGCCGGGAAATTAGAGTGACATGTGCCCATCCAAATGCCTAACAGCTACTCTCTCATTGGTTCTCCCTCTTCCCTTTCATCCTCTGCCAAATTGGCAACCTGTGCGAACCAGGAGCTTAAAGGGGCTGTCTCTCCAAGTTGGGAGATTGATAGGAAAGCAGTTGGAAAGTCAAACCGGAGCACCAGGAGAGGGGCTCTTCGTTGAGTTTTAGAAACCTTTCGTTATCACAGTGTGTCCATTCTCTAGGTTTCCCGTACACGTTATAGCTGTAGTAATATTCCCTTCCACCTGGAGAGCTGGGACCCATGGAATGGGTGCCATGCATTATTGCTTTAAAGGGTCTGCATTTGCTCACCCAATCTCACCAATCCTCTCAGTCCCAAGTGTCCAGCCTTATGCCACATCCAGCTGTCATTGTAGATAGGGTCATTCCAGGTTGCATCAGAGACCCTGAAGGAATTGTAAAGAATTTCCCTGTTTCTTTGTTCTGTTTTTGAAATTCCTTTTTAGAGTGGGTTTGAGCTGATTCTCGCGGCCATGATTATGCCAGTCTAGACACACTTGATTCCCTTACGGAGACATATCAATACATAGGTTTTAAGATTCTTACTAGTCAGATCGATTCCTCTGCGGGAAATATGGGGTTTTGAGTCCCTTTCACTGAGGAAGGTGTAGGTCTTGTCTATTCCATAGTTGGTTTTTGGAACGGTACCTGTGCTTATATCAAACTCGGGTTTGATGCATCACCCCACCTCTCCTTCCCCCTTAAGCAGGCATAAGAGTGTTTTCTAAATGTGAGACTCAGTTCTCTTGCCTAACTCAGTTCATGTGTAGCCATGTTTACAGGATCTTCCTAAGTGATATCTTATGATAAGTTTCTTTTCCTGTGTGACTTCTTTCACTTAGAATCATCGTACCTGAATCCACTCATTTTGCTGCTACTGGTCTTATGACATTGATTTCGTGGCTGAGGGATATTCCATCGTACGTAAGTTCCACAATGTTTGGAACCATTTTTATATTTCCTGGGATATTTCAGGTGTACCCAGGTTGAGGTTCCTGTAAGCAGTGCAGCCCTCAATTTGGGGGTGGCTCTGTCTTATGGATTTTCAGTTTTCCCAAGGTATATTCCCTAGACTGGACGTGCCCTTGGCTCTGGAGCTCTGTTGTTTACTTGTTTTAGGGAACACAATGCACTCCTCCAGTGAGGCAGTTGGCAACTTACATCCCGCCCATCAGCATAACAAGGCTCCCTGTTCTCCAGGGCCTGTCTTGCCTTTCTGGTTTTTACACATTTTGTGGATGTCCCTTTTGACCGGTGGGAAGTGATACTTCTTTGTAGTGCAGATTTGCATTGCCCGCTTGCTTGCTTGGCCAAAAAGGGCGTATGCGTTTTCTCCAGAATATATTCAGGAGAAAACGCATACGCCCTTTTTGGCCAAGTGCATCATTGTCGAAGTTGTGCCCCTCTTCCTGTGCTTTACAGGCGATTCCAACGTACCTCTTGAAATCTGTTTCCTGCTATTCTGCCTCGCTTTCAAGTCCGCCTCGTTGCCTTCCCTCAACAGATTTTTGGACGATAGTTGGCCTTGATTACTCTGCCAGTTTGTGAATTGCTGTGCCCCTGAGCTCCATTTTTCAACTCGTTTTTTGTGAGCTGAACGCAAGTCCAAACATTTGGTTCAGGACCTCTACTGGTTCCCGGTGGGTGGCTGAGACTTTGGTTCATTCTTCTTCCTGCCGGGAAATTAGAGTGACATGTGCCCATCCAAATGCCTAACAGCTACTCTCTCATTGGTTCTCCCTCTTCCCTTTCATCCTCTGCCAAATTGGCAACCTGTGCGAACCAGGAGCTTAAAGGGGCTGTCTCTCCAAGTTGGGAGATTGATAGGAAAGCAGTTGGAAAGTCAAACCGGAGCACCAGGAGAGGGGCTCTTCGTTGAGTTTTAGAAACCTTTCGTTATCACAGTGTGTCCATTCTCTAGGTTTCCCGTACACGTTATAGCTGTAGTAATATTCCCTTCCACCTGGAGAGCTGGGACCCATGGAATGGGTGCCATGCATTATTGCTTTAAAGGGTCTGCATTTGCTCACCCAATCTCACCAATCCTCTCAGTCCCAAGTGTCCAGCCTTATGCCACATCCAGCTGTCATTGTAGATAGGGTCATTCCAGGTTGCATCAGAGACCCTGAAGGAATTGTAAAGAATTTCCCTGTTTCTTTGTTCTGTTTTTGAAATTCCTTTTTAGAGTGGGTTTGAGCTGATTCTCGCGGCCATGATTATGCCAGTCTAGACACACTTGATTCCCTTACGGAGACATATCAATACATAGGTTTTAAGATTCTTACTAGTCAGATCGATTCCTCTGCGGGAAATATGGGGTTTTGAGTCCCTTTCACTGAGGAAGGTGTAGGTCTTGTCTATTCCATAGTTGGTTTTTGGAACGGTACCTGTGCTTATATCAAACTCGGGTTTGATGCATCACCCCACCTCTCCTTCCCCCTTAAGCAGGCATAAGAGTGTTTTCTAAATGTGAGACTCTGTTCTCTTGCCTAACTCAGTTCATGTGTAGCCATGTTTACAGGATCTTCCTAAGTGATATCTTATGATAAGTTTCTTTTCCTGTGTGACTTCTTTCACTTAGAATCATCGTACCTGAATCCACTCATTTTGCTGCTACTGGTCTTATGACATTGATTTCGTGGCTGAGGGATATTCCATCGTACGTAAGTTCCACAATGTTTGGAACCATTTTTATATTTCCTGGGATATTTCAGGTGTACCCAGGTTGAGGTTCCTGTAAGCAGTGCAGCCCTCAATTTGGGGGTGGCTCTGTCTTATGGATTTTCAGTTTTCCCAAGGTATATTCCCTAGACTGGACGTGCCCTTGGCTCTGGAGCTCTGTTGTTTACTTGTTTTAGGGAACACAATGCACTCCTCCAGTGAGGCAGTTGGCAACTTACATCCCGCCCATCAGCATAACAAGGCTCCCTGTTCTCCTGGGCCTGTCTTGCCTTTCTGGTTTTTACACATTTTGTGGATGTCCCTTTTGACCGGTGGGAAGTGATACTTCTTTGTAGTGCAGATTTGCATTGCCCGCTTGCTTGCTTGGCCAAAAAGGGCGTATGCGTTTTCTCCAGAATATATTCAGGAGAAAACGCATACGCCCTTTTTGGCCAAGTGCATCATTGTCGAAGTTGTGCCCCTCTTCCTGTGCTTTACAGGCGATTCCAACGTACCTCTTGAAATCTGTTTCCTGCTATTCTGCCTCGCTTTCAAGTCCGCCTCGTTGCCTTCCCTCAACAGATTTTTGGACGATAGTTGGCCTTGATTACTCTGCCAGTTTGTGAATTGCTGTGCCCCTGAGCTCCATTTTTCAACTCGTTTTTTGTGAGCTGAACGCAAGTCCAAACTTTTGGTTCAGGACCTCTACTGGTTCCCGGTGGGTGGCTGAGACTTTGGTGAATTCTTCTTCCTGCCGGGAAATTAGAGTGACATGTGCCCATCCAAATGCCTAACAGCTACTCTCTCATTGGTTCTCCCTCTTCCCTTTCATCCTCTGCCAAATTGGCAACCTGTGCGAACCAGGAGCTTAAAGGGGCTGTCTCTCCAAGTTGGGAGATTGATAGGAAAGCAGTTGGAAAGTCAAACCGGAGCACCAGGAGAGGGGCTCTTCGTTGAGTTTTAGAAACCTTTCGTTATCACAGTGTGTCCATTCTCTAGGTTTCCCGTACACGTTATAGCTGTAGTAATATTCCCTTCCACCTGGAGAGCTGGGACCCATGGAATGGGTGCCATGCATTATTGCTTTAAAGGGTCTGCATTTGCTCACCCAATCTCACCAATCCTCTCAGTCCCAAGTGTCCAGCCTTATGCCACATCCAGCTGTCATTGTAGATAGGGTCATTCCAGGTTGCATCAGAGACCCTGAAGGAATTGTAAAGAATTTCCCTGTTTCTTTGTTCTGTTTTTGAAATTCCTTTTTAGAGTGGGTTTGAGCTGATTCTCGCGGCCATGATTATGCCAGTCTAGACACACTTGATTCCCTTACGGAGACATATCAATACATAGGTTTTAAGATTCTTACTAGTCAGATCGATTCCTCTGCGGGAAATATGGGGTTTTGAGTCCCTTTGACTGAGGAAGGTGTAGGTCTTGTCTATTCCATAGTTGGTTTTTGGAACGGTACCTGTGCTTATATCAAACTCGGGTTTGATGCATCACCCCACCTCTCCTTCCCCCTTAAGCAGGCATAAGAGTGTTTTCTAAATGTGAGACTCAGTTCTCTTGCCTAACTCAGTTCATGTGTAGCCATGTTTACAGGATCTTCCTAAGTGATATCTTATGATAAGTTTCTTTTCCTGTGTGACTTCTTTCACTTAGAATCATCGTACCTGAATCCACTCATTTTGCTGCTACTGGTCTTATGACATTGATTTCGTGGCTGAGGGATATTCCATCGTACGTAAGTTCCACAATGTTTGGAACCATTTTTATATTTCCTGGGATATTTCAGGTGTACCCAGGTTGAGGTTCCTGTAAGCAGTGCAGCCCTCAATTTGGGGGTGGCTCTGTCTTATGGATTTTCAGTTTTCCCAAGGTATATTCCCTAGACTGGACGTGCCCTTGGCTCTGGAGCTCTGTTGTTTACTTGTTTTAGGGAACACAATGCACTCCTCCAGTGAGGCAGTTGGCAACTTACATCCCGCCCATCAGCATAACAAGGCTCCCTGTTCTCCAGGGCCTGTCTTGCCTTTCTGGTTTTTACACATTTTGTGGATGTCCCTTTTGACCGGTGGGAAGTGATACTTCTTTGTAGTGCAGATTTGCATTGCCCGCTTGCTTGCTTGGCCAAAAAGGGCGTATGCGTTTTCTCCAGAATATATTCAGGAGAAAACGCATACGCCCTTTTTGGCCAAGTGCATCATTGTCGAAGTTGTGCCCCTCTTCCTGTGCTTTACAGGCGATTCCAACGTACCTCTTGAAATCTGTTTCCTGCTATTCTGCCTCGCTTTCAAGTCCGCCTCGTTGCCTTCCCTCAACAGATTTTTGGACGATAGTTGGCCTTGATTACTCTGCCAGTTTGTGAATTGCTGTGCCCCTGAGCTCCATTTTTCAACTCGTTTTTCGTGAGCTGAACGCAAGTCCAAACTTTTGGTTCAGGACCTCTACTTGTTCCCGGTGGGTGGCTGAGACTTTGGTGAATTCTTCTTCCTGCCGGGAAATTAGAGTGACATGTGCCCATCCAAATGCCTAACAGCTACTCTCTCATTGGTTCTCCCTCTTCCCTTTCATCCTCTGCCAAATTGGCAACCTGTGCGAACCAGGAGCTTAAAGGGGCTGTCTCTCCAAGTTGGGAGATTGATAGGAAAGCAGTTGGAAAGTCAAACCGGAGCACCAGGAGAGGGGCTCTTCGTTGAGTTTTAGAAACCTTTCGTTATCACAGTGTGTCCATTCTCTAGGTTTCCCGTACACGTTATAGCTGTAGTAATATTCCCTTCCACCTGGAGAGCTGGGACCCATGGAATGGGTGCCATGCATTATTGCTTTAAAGGGTCTGCATTTGCTCACCCAATCTCACCAATCCTCTCAGTCCCAAGTGTCCAGCCTTATGCCACATCCAGCTGTCATTGTAGATAGGGTCATTCCAGGTTGCATCAGAGACCCTGAAGGAATTGTAAAGAATTTCCCTGTTTCTTTGTTCTGTTTTTGAAATTCCTTTTTAGAGTGGGTTTGAGCTGATTCTCGCGGCCATGATTATGCCAGTCTAGACACACTTGATTCCCTTACGGAGACATATCAATACATAGGTTTTAAGATTCTTACTAGTCAGATCTATTCCTCTGCGGGAAATATGGGGTTTTGAGTCCCTTTCACTGAGGAAGGTGTAGGTCTTGTCTATTCCATAGTTGGTTTTTGGAACGGTACCTGTGCTTATATCAAACTCGGGTTTGATGCATCACCCCACCTCTCCTTCCCCCTTAAGCAGGCATAAGAGTGTTTTCTAAATGTGAGACTCAGTTCTCTTGCCTAACTCAGTTCATGTGTAGCCATGTTTACAGGATCTTCCTAAGTGATATCTTATGATAAGTTTCTTTTCCTGTGTGACTTCTTTCACTTAGAATCATCGTACCTGAATCCACTCATTTTGCTGCTACTGGTCTTATGACATTGATTTCGTGGCTGAGGGATATTCCATCGTACGTAAGTTCCACAATGTTTGGAACCATTTTTATATTTCCTGGGATATTTCAGGTGTACCCAGGTT
This sequence comes from Mesoplodon mirus, assembly GCF_964341445.2. Lineage (NCBI taxonomy): Eukaryota > Metazoa > Chordata > Mammalia > Artiodactyla > Ziphiidae > Mesoplodon > Mesoplodon mirus. Next base: position 118,812,959 of record NC_138984.1, read on the forward strand.
GAGGTTCCTGTAAGCAGTGCAGCCCTCAATTTGGGGGTGGCTCTGTCTTATGGATTTTCAGTTTTCCCAAGGTATATTCCCTAGACTGGACGTGCCCTTGGCTCTGGAGCTCTGTTGTTTACTTGTTTTAGGGAACACAATGCACTCCTCCAGTGAGGCAGTTGGCAACTTACATCCCGCCCATCAGCATAACAAGGCTCCCTGTTCTCCAGGGCCTGTCTTGCCTTTCTGGTTTTTACACATTTTGTGGATGTCCCTTTTGACCGGTGGGAAGTGATACTTCTTTGTAGTGCAGATTTGCATTGCCCGCTTGCTTGCTTGGCCAAAAAGGGCGTATGCGTTTTCTCCTGAATATATTCAGGAGAAAACGCATACGCCCTTTTTGGCCAAGTGCATCATTGTCGAAGTTGTGCCCCTCTTCCTGTGCTTTACAGGCGATTCCAACGTACCTCTTGAAATCTGTTTCCTGCTATTCTGCCTCGCTTTCAAGTCCGCCTCGTTGCCTTCCCTCAACAGATTTTTGGACGATAGTTGGCCTTGATTACTCTGCCAGTTTGTGAATTGCTGTGCCCCTGAGCTCCATTTTTCAACTCGTTATTTGTGAGCTGAACGCAAGTCCAAACTTTTGGTTCAGGACCTCTACTGGTTCCCGGTGGGTGGCTGAGACTTTGGTTCATTCTTCTTCCTGCCGGGAAATTAGAGTGACATGTGCCCATCCAAATGCCTAACAGCTACTCTCTCATTGGTTCTCCCTCTTCCCTTTCATCCTCTGCCAAATTGGCAACCTGTGCGAACCAGGAGCTTAAAGGGGCTGTCTCTCCAAGTTGGGAGATTGATAGGAAAGCAGTTGGAAAGTCAAACCGGAGCACCAGGAGAGGGGCTCTTCGTTGAGTTTTAGAAACCTTTCGTTATCACAGTGTGTCCATTCTCTAGGTTTCCCGTACACGTTATAGCTGTAGTAATATTCCCTTCCACCTGGAGAGCTGGGACCCATGGAATGGGTGCCATGCATTATTGCTTTAAAGGGTCTGCATTTGCTCACCCAATCTCACCAATCCTCTCAGTCCCAAGTGTCCAGCCTTATGCCACATCCAGCTGTCATTGTAGATAGGGTCATTCCAGGTTGCATCAGAGACCCTGAAGGAATTGTAAAGAATTTCCCTGTTTCTTTGTTCTGTTTTTGAAATTCCTTTTTAGAGTGGGTTTGAGCTGATTCTCGCGGCCATGATTATGCCAGTCTAGACACACTTGATTCCCTTACGGAGACATATCAATACATAGGTTTTAAGATTCTTACTAGTCAGATCGATTCCTCTGCGGGAAATATGGGGTTTTGAGTCCCTTTCACTGAGGAAGGTGTAGGTCTTGTCTATTCCATAGTTGGTTTTTGGAACGGTACCTGTGCTTATATCAAACTCGGGTTTGATGCATCACCCCACCTCTCCTTCCCCCTTAAGCAGGCATAAGAGTGTTTTCTAAATGTGAGACTCTGTTCTCTTGCCTAACTCAGTTCATGTGTAGCCATGTTTACAGGATCTTCCTAAGTGATATCTTATGATAAGTTTCTTTTCCTGTGTGACTTCTTTCACTTAGAATCATCGTACCTGAATCCACTCATTTTGCTGCTACTGGTCTTATGACATTGATTTCGTGGCTGAGGGATATTCCATCGTACGTAAGTTCCACAATGTTTGGAACCATTTTTATATTTCCTGGGATATTTCAGGTGTACCCAGGTTGAGGTTCCTGTAAGCAGTGCAGCCCTCAATTTGGGGGTGGCTCTGTCTTATTGATGTTCAGTTTTCCCAAGGTATATTCCCTAGACTAGAAGTGCCCTTGGCTCTGGAGCTCTGTTGTTTACTTGTTTTAGGGAACACAATGCACTCCTCCAGTGAGGCAGTTGGCAACTTACATCCCGCCCATCAGCATAACAAGGCTCCCTGTTCTCCAGGGCCTGTCTTGCCTTTCTGGTTTTTACACATTTTGTGGATGTCCCTTTTGACCGGTGGGAAGTGATACTTCTTTGTAGTGCAGATTTGCATTGCCCGCTTGCTTGCTTGGCCAAAAAGGGCGTATGCGTTTTCTCCAGAATATATTCAGGAGAAAACGCATACGCCCTTTTTGGCCAAGTGCATCATTGTCGAAGTTGTGCCCCTCTTCCTGTGCTTTACAGGCGATTCCAACGTACCTCTTGAAATCTGTTTCCTGCTATTCTGCCTCGCTTTCAAGTCCGCCTCGTTGCCTTCCCTCAACAGATTTTTGGACGATAGTTGGCCTTGATTACTCTGCCAGTTTGTGAATTGCTGTGCCCCTGAGCTCCATTTTTCAACTCGTTTTTTGTGAGCTGAACGCAAGTCCAAACTTTTGGTTCAGGACCTCTACTGGTTCCCGGTGGGTGGCTGAGACTTTGGTGAATTCTTCTTCCTGCCGGGAAATTAGAGTGACATGTGCCCATCCAAATGCCTAACAGCTACTCTCTCATTGGTTCTCCCTCTTCCCTTTCATCCTCTGCCAAATTGGCAACCTGTGCGAACCAGGAGCTTAAAGGGGCTGTCTCTCCAAGTTGGGAGATTGATAGGAAAGCAGTTGGAAAGTCAAACCGGAGCACCAGGAGAGGGGCTCTTCGTTGAGTTTTAGAAACCTTTCGTTATCACAGTGTGTCCATTCTCTAGGTTTCCCGTACACGTTATAGCTGTAGTAATATTCCCTTCCACCTGGAGAGCTGGGACCCATGGAATGGGTGCCATGCATTATTGCTTTAAAGGGTCTGCATTTGCTCACCCAATCTCACCAATCCTCTCAGTCCCAAGTGTCCAGCCTTATGCCACATCCAGCTGTCATTGTAGATAGGGTCATTCCAGGTTGCATCAGAGACCCTGAAGGAATTGTAAAGAATTTCCCTGTTTCTTTGTTCTGTTTTTGAAATTCCTTTTTAGAGTGGGTTTGAGCTGATTCTCGCGGCCATGATTATGCCAGTCTAGACACACTTGATTCCCTTACGGAGACATATCAATACATAGGTTTTAAGATTCTTACTAGTCAGATCGATTCCTCTGCGGGAAATATGGGGTTTTGAGTCCCTTTCACTGAGGAAGGTGTAGGTCTTGTCTATTCCATAGTTGGTTTTTGGAACGGTACCTGTGCTTATATCAAACTCGGGTTTGATGCATCACCCCACCTCTCCTTCCCCCTTAAGCAGGCATAAGAGTGTTTTCTAAATGTGAGACTCAGTTCTCTTGCCTAACTCAGTTCATGTGTAGCCATGTTTACAGGATCTTCCTAAGTGATATCTTATGATAAGTTTCTTTTCCTGTGTGACTTCTTTCACTTAGAATCATCGTACCTGAATCCACTCATTTTGCTGCTACTGGTCTTATGACATTGATTTCGTGGCTGAGGGATATTCCATCGTACGTAAGTTCCACAATGTTTGGAACCATTTTTATATTTCCTGGGATATTTCAGGTGTACCCAGGTTGAGGTTCCTGTAAGCAGTGCAGCCCTCAATTTGGGGGTGGCTCTGTCTTATGGATTTTCAGTTTTCCCAAGGTATATTCCCTAGACTGGACGTGCCCTTGGCTCTGGAGCTCTGTTGTTTACTTGTTTTAGGGAACACAATGCACTCCTCCAGTGAGGCAGTTGGCAACTTACATCCCGCCCATCAGCATAACAAGGCTCCCTGTTCTCCAGGGCCTGTCTTGCCTTTCTGGTTTTTACACATTTTGTGGATGTCCCTTTTGACCGGTGGGAAGTGATACTTCTTTGTAGTGCAGATTTGCATTGCCCGCTTGCTTGCTTGGCCAAAAAGGGCGTATGCGTTTTCTCCTGAATATATTCAGGAGAAAACGCATACGCCCTTTTTGGCCAAGTGCATCATTGTCGAAGTTGTGCCCCTCTTCCTGTGCTTTACAGGCGATTCCAACGTACCTCTTGAAATCTGTTTCCTGCTATTCTGCCTCGCTTTCAAGTCCGCCTCGTTGCCTTCCCTCAACAGATTTTTGGACGATAGTTGGCCTTGATTACTCTGCCAGTTTGTGAATTGCTGTGCCCCTGAGCTCCATTTTTCAACTCGTTATTTGTGAGCTGAACGCAAGTCCAAACTTTTGGTTCAGGACCTCTACTGGTTCCCGGTGGGTGGCTGAGACTTTGGTTCATTCTTCTTCCTGCCGGGAAATTAGAGTGACATGTGCCCATCCAAATGCCTAACAGCTACTCTCTCATTGGTTCTCCCTCTTCCCTTTCATCCTCTGCCAAATTGGCAACCTGTGCGAACCAGGAGCTTAAAGGGGCTGTCTCTCCAAGTTGGGAGATTGATAGGAAAGCAGTTGGAAAGTCAAACCGGAGCACCAGGAGAGGGGCTCTTCGTTGAGTTTTAGAAACCTTTCGTTATCACAGTGTGTCCATTCTCTAGGTTTCCCGTACACGTTATAGCTGTAGTAATATTCCCTTCCACCTGGAGAGCTGGGACCCATGGAATGGGTGCCATGCATTATTGCTTTAAAGGGTCTGCATTTGCTCACCCAATCTCACCAATCCTCTCAGTCCCAAGTGTCCAGCCTTATGCCACATCCAGCTGTCATTGTAGATAGGGTCATTCCAGGTTGCATCAGAGACCCTGAAGGAATTGTAAAGAATTTCCCTGTTTCTTTGTTCTGTTTTTGAAATTCCTTTTTAGAGTGGGTTTGAGCTGATTCTCGCGGCCATGATTATGCCAGTCTAGACACACTTGATTCCCTTACGGAGACATATCAATACATAGGTTTTAAGATTCTTACTAGTCAGATCGATTCCTCTGCGGGAAATATGGGGTTTTGAGTCCCTTTCACTGAGGAAGGTGTAGGTCTTGTCTATTCCATAGTTGGTTTTTGGAACGGTACCTGTGCTTATATCAAACTCGGGTTTGATGCATCACCCCACCTCTCCTTCCCCCTTAAGCAGGCATAAGAGTGTTTTCTAAATGTGAGACTCTGTTCTCTTGCCTAACTCAGTTCATGTGTAGCCATGTTTACAGGATCTTCCTAAGTGATATCTTATGATAAGTTTCTTTTCCTGTGTGACTTCTTTCACTTAGAATCATCGTACCTGAATCCACTCATTTTGCTGCTACTGGTCTTATGACATTGATTTCGTGGCTGAGGGATATTCCATCGTACGTAAGTTCCACAATGTTTGGAACCATTTTTATATTTCCTGGGATATTTCAGGTGTACCCAGGTTGAGGTTCCTGTAAGCAGTGCAGCCCTCAATTTGGGGGTGGCTCTGTCTTATTGATGTTCAGTTTTCCCAAGGTATATTCCCTAGACTAGAAGTGCCCTTGGCTCTGGAGCTCTGTTGTTTACTTGTTTTAGGGAACACAATGCACTCCTCCAGTGAGGCAGTTGGCAACTTACATCCCGCCCATCAGCATAACAAGGCTCCCTGTTCTCCAGGGCCTGTCTTGCCTTTCTGGTTTTTACACATTTTGTGGATGTCCCTTTTGACCGGTGGGAAGTGATACTTCTTTGTAGTGCAGATTTGCATTGCCCGCTTGCTTGCTTGGCCAAAAAGGGCGTATGCGTTTTCTCCAGAATATATTCAGGAGAAAACGCATACGCCCTTTTTGGCCAAGTGCATCATTGTCGAAGTTGTGCCCCTCTTCCTGTGCTTTACAGGCGATTCCAACGTACCTCTTGAAATCTGTTTCCTGCTATTCTGCCTCGCTTTCAAGTCCGCCTCGTTGCCTTCCCTCAACAGATTTTTGGACGATAGTTGGCCTTGATTACTCTGCCAGTTTGTGAATTGCTGTGCCCCTGAGCTCCATTTTTCAACTCGTTTTTTGTGAGCTGAACGCAAGTCCAAACTTTTGGTTCAGGACCTCTACTGGTTCCCGGTGGGTGGCTGAGACTTTGGTGAATTCTTCTTCCTGCCGGGAAATTAGAGTGACATGTGCCCATCCAAATGCCTAACAGCTACTCTCTCATTGGTTCTCCCTCTTCCCTTTCATCCTCTGCCAAATTGGCAACCTGTGTGAACCAGGAGCTTAAAGGGGCTGTCTCTCCAAGTTGGGAGATTGATAGGAAAGCAGTTGGAAAGTCAAACCGGAGCACCAGGAGAGGGGCTCTTCGTTGAGTTTTAGAAACCTTTCGTTATCACAGTGTGTCCATTCTCTAGGTTTCCCGTACACGTTATAGCTGTAGTAATATTCCCTTCCACCTGGAGAGCTGGGACCCATGGAATGGGTGCCATGCATTATTGCTTTAAAGGGTCTGCATTTGCTCACCCAATCTCACCAATCCTCTCAGTCCCAAGTGTCCAGCCTTATGCCACATCCAGCTGTCATTGTAGATAGGGTCATTCCAGGTTGCATCAGAGACCCTGAAGGAATTGTAAAGAATTTCCCTGTTTCTTTGTTCTGTTTTTGAAATTCCTTTTTAGAGTGGGTTTGAGCTGATTCTCGCGGCCATGATTATGCCAGTCTAGACACACTTGATTCCCTTACGGAGACATATCAATACATAGGTTTTAAGATTCTTACTAGTCAGATCGATTCCTCTGCGGGAAATATGGGGTTTTGAGTCCCTTTGACTGAGGAAGGTGTAGGTCTTGTCTATTCCATAGTTGGTTTTTGGAACGGTACCTGTGCTTATATCAAACCCCGGTTTGATGCATCACCCCACCTCTCCTTCCCCCTTAAGCAGGCATAAGAGTGTTTTCTAAATGTGAGACTCAGTTCTCTTGCCTAACTCAGTTCATGTGTAGCCATGTTTACAGGATCTTCCTAAGTGATATCTTATGATAAGTTTCTTTTCCTGTGTGACTTCTTTCACTTAGAATCATCGTACCTGAATCCACTCATTTTGCTGCTACTGGTCTTATGACATTGATTTCGTGGCTGAGGGATATTCCATCGTACGTAAGTTCCACAATGTTTGGAACCATTTTTATATTTCCTGGGATATTTCAGGTGTACCCAGGTTGAGGTTCCTGTAAGCAGTGCAGCCCTCAATTTGGGGGTGGCTCTGTCTTATGGATTTTCAGTTTTCCCAAGGTATATTCCCTAGACTGGACGTGCCCTTGGCTCTGGAGCTCTGTTGTTTACTTGTTTTAGGGAACACAATGCACTCCTCCAGTGAGGCAGTTGGCAACTTACATCCCGCCCATCAGCATAACAAGGCTCCCTGTTCTCCAGGGCCTGTCTTGCCTTTCTGGTTTTTACACATTTTGTGGATGTCCCTTTTGACCGGTGGGAAGTGATACTTCTTTGTAGTGCAGATTTGCATTGCCCGCTTGCTTGCTTGGCCAAAAAGGGCGTATGCGTTTTCTCCTGAATATATTCAGGAGAAAACGCATACGCCCTTTTTGGCCAAGTGCATCATTGTCGAAGTTGTGCCCCTCTTCCTGTGCTTTACAGGCGATTCCAACGAACCTCTTGAAATCTGTTTCCTGCTATTCTGCCTCGCTTTCAAGTCCGCCTCGTTGCCTTCCCTCAACAGATTTTTGGACGATAGTTGGCCTTGATTACTCTGCCAGTTTGTGAATTGCTGTGCCCCTGAGCTCCATTTTTCAACTCGTTTTTTGTGAGCTGAACGCAAGTCCAAACTTTTGGTTCAGGACCTCTACTGGTTCCCGGTGGGTGGCTGAGACTTTGGTGAATTCTTCTTCCTGCCGGGAAATTAGAGTGACATGTGCCCATCCAAATGCCTAACAGCTACTCTCTCATTGGTTCTCCCTCTTCCCTTTCATCCTCTGCCAAATTGGCAACCTGTGCGAACCAGGAGCTTAAAGGGGCTGTCTCTCCAAGTTGGGAGATTGATAGGAAAGCAGTTGGAAAGTCAAACCGGAGCACCAGGAGAGGGGCTGTTCGTTGAGTTTTAGAAACCTTTCGTTATCACAGTGTGTCCATTCTCTAGGTTTCCAGTACACGTTATAGCTGTAGTAATATTCCCTTCCACCTGGAGAGCTGGGACCCATGGAATGGGTGCCATGCATTATTGCTTTAAAGGGTCTGCATTTGCTCACCCAATCTCACCAATCCTCTCAGTCCCAAGTGTCCAGCCTTATGCCACATCCAGCTGTCATTGTAGATAGGGTCATTCCAGGTTGCATCAGAGACCCTGAAGGAATTGTAAAGAATTTCCCTGTTTCTTTGTTCTGTTTTTGAAATTCCTTTTTAGAGTGGGTTTGAGCTGATTCTCGCGGCCATGATTATGCCAGTCTAGACACACTTGATTCCCTTACGGAGACATATCAATACATAGGTTTTAAGATTCTTACTAGTCAGATCGATTCCTCTGCGGGAAATATGGGGTTTTGAGTCCCTTTCACTGAGGAAGGTGTAGGTCTTGTCTATTCCATAGTTGGTTTTTGGAACGGTACCTGTGCTTATATCAAACTCGGGTTTGATGCATCACCCCACCTCTCCTTCCCCCTTAAGCAGGCATAAGAGTGTTTTCTAAATGTGAGACTCTGTTCTCTTGCCTAACTCAGTTCATGTGTAGCCATGTTTACAGGATCTTCCTAAGTGATATCTTATGATAAGTTTCTTTTCCTGTGTGACTTCTTTCACTTAGAATCATCGTACCTGAATCCACTCATTTTGCTGCTACTGGTCTTATGACATTGATTTCGTGGCTGAGGGATATTCCATCGTACGTAAGTTCCACAATGTTTGGAACCATTTTTATATTTCCTGGGATATTTCAGGTGTACCCAGGTTGAGGTTCCTGTAAGCAGTGCAGCCCTCAATTTGGGGGTGGCTCTGTCTTATGGATTTTCAGTTTTCCCAAGGTATATTCCCTAGACTGGACGTGCCCTTGGCTCTGGAGCTCTGTTGTTTACTTGTTTTAGGGAACACAATGCACTCCTCCAGTGAGGCAGTTGGCAACTTACATCCCGCCCATCAGCATAACAAGGCTCCCTGTTCTCCAGGGCCTGTCTTGCCTTTCTGGTTTTTACACATTTTGTGGATGTCCCTTTTGACCGGTGGGAAGTGATACTTCTTTGTAGTGCAGATTTGCATTGCCCGCTTGCTTGCTTGGCCAAAAAGGGCGTATGCGTTTTCTCCAGAATATATTCAGGAGAAAACGCATACGCCCTTTTTGGCCAAGTGCATCATTGTCGAAGTTGTGCCCCTCTTCCTGTGCTTTACAGGCGATTCCAACGTACCTCTTGAAATCTGTTTCCTGCTATTCTGCCTCGCTTTCAAGTCCGCCTCGTTGCCTTCCCTCAACAGATTTTTGGACGATAGTTGGCCTTGATTACTCTGCCAGTTTGTGAATTGCTGTGCCCCTGAGCTCCATTTTTCAACTCGTTTTTTGTGAGCTGAACGCAAGTCCAAACTTTTGGTTCAGGACCTCTACTGGTTCCCGGTGGGTGGCTGAGACTTTGGTTCATTCTTCTTCCTGCCGGGAAATTAGAGTGACATGTGCCCATCCAAATGCCTAACAGCTACTCTCTCATTGGTTCTCCCTCTTCCCTTTCATCCTCTGCCAAATTGGCAACCTGTGCGAACCAGGAGCTTAAAGGGGCTGTCTCTCCAAGTTGGGAGATTGATAGGAAAGCAGTTGGAAAGTCAAACCGGAGCACCAGGAGAGGGGCTCTTCGTTGAGTTTTAGAAACCTTTCGTATTCATAGTGTATCCATTCTCTAGGTTTCCCGTACACGTTATAGCTGTAGTAATATTCCCTTCCACCTGGAGAGCTGGGACTCATGGAATGGGTGCCATGCATTATTGCTTTAAAGGGTCTGCATTTGCTCACCCAATCTCACCAATCCTCTCAGTCCCAAGTGTCCAGCCTTATGCCACATCCAGCAGTCATTGTAGATAGGGTCATTCCAGGTTGCATCAGAGACCCTGAAGGATTTGTAAAGAATTTCCCTGTTTCTTTGTTCTGTTTTTGAAATTCCTTTTTAGAGTGGGTTTGAGCTGATTCTCACGGCCATGTTTATGCCAGTCTAGACACACTTGATTCCCTTACGGAGACATATCAATACATAGGTTTTAAGATTCTTACTAGTCAGATCTATTCCTCTGCGGGAAATATGGGGTTTTGAGTCCCTTTCACTGAGGAAGGTGTAGGTCTTGTCTATTCCATAGTTGGTTTTTGGAACGGTACCTGTGTTTATATCAAACTCGGGTTTGATGCATCACCCCACCTCTCCTTCCCCCTTAAGCAGGCATAAGAGTGTTTTCTAATTGTGAGACTCTGTTCTCTTGCCTAACTCAGTTCATGTGTAGCCATGTTTACAGGATCTTCCTAAGTGATATCTTATGATAAGTTTCTTTTCCTGTGTGACTTCTTTCACTTAGAATCATCGTACCTGAATCCACTCATTTTGCTGCTACTGGTCTTATGACATTGATTTCGTGGCTGAGGGATATTCCATCGTACGTAAGTTCCACAATGTTTGGAACCATTTTTATATTTCCTGGGATATTTCAGGTGTACCCAGGTTGAGGTTCCTGTAAGCAGTGCAGCCCTCAATTTGGGGGTGGCTCTGTCTTATGGATTTTCAGTTTTCCCAAGGTATATTCCCTAGACTGGACGTGCCCTTGGCTCTGGAGCTCTGTTGTTTACTTGTTTTAGGGAACACAATGCACTCCTCCAGTGAGGCAGTTGGCAACTTACATCCCGCCCATCAGCATAACAAGGCTCCCTGTTCTCCAGGGCCTGTCTTGCCTTTCTGGTTTTTACACATTTTGTGGATGTCCCTTTTGACCGGTGGGAAGTGATACTTCTTTGTAGTGCAGATTTGCATTGCCCGCTTGCTTGCTTGGCCAAAAAGGGTGTATGCGTTTTCTCCTGAATATATTCAGGAGAAAACGCATACGCCCTTTTTGGCCAAGTGCATCATTGTCGAAGTTGTGCCCCTCTTCCTGTGCTTTACAGGCGATTCCAACGTACCTCTTGAAATCTGTTTCCTGCTATTCTGCCTCGCTTTCAAGTCCGCCTCGTTGCCTTCCCTCAACAGATTTTTGGACGATAGTTGGCCTTGATTACTCTGCCAGTTTGTGAATTGCTGTGCCCCTGAGCTCCATTTATCAACTCGTTTTTTGTGAGCTGAACGCAAGTCCAAACTTTTGGTTCAGGAACTCTACTGGTTCCCATTGGGTGGCTGAGACTTTGGTTCATTCTTCTCCCTGCCGGGAAATTAGAGTGACATGTGCCCATCCAAATGCCTAACAGCTACTCTCTCATTGGTTCTCCGTCTTCCCTTTCATCCTCTGCCAAATTGGCAACCTGTGCGAACCAGGAGCTTAAAGGGGCTGTCTCTCCAAGTTGGGAGATTGATAGGAAAGCAGTTGGAAAGTCAAACCGGAGCAACAGGAGAGGGGCTCTTCGTTGAGTTTTAGAAACCTTTCGTATTCACAGTGTGTCCATTTTCTAGGTTTCCCGTACACGTTATAGCTGTAGTAATATTCCCTTCCACCTGGAGAGCTGGGACCCATGGAATGGGTGCCATGCATTATTGCTTTAAAGGGTCTGCATTTGCTCACCCAATCTCACCAATCCTCTCAGTCCCAAGTGTCCAGCCTTATGCCACATCCAGCTGTCATTGTAGATAGGGTCATTCCAGGTTGCATCAGAGACCCTGAAGGAATTGTAAAGAATTTCCCTGTTTCTTTGTTCTGTTTTTGAAATTCCTTTTTAGAGTGGGTTTGAGCTGATTCTCGCGGCCATGATTATGCCAGTCTAGACACACTTGATTCCCTTACGGAGACATATCAATACATAGGTTTTAAGATTCTTACTAGTCAGATCTATTCCTCTGCGGGAAATATGGGGTTTTGAGTCCCTTTCACTGAGGAAGGTGTAGGTCTTGTCTATTCCATAGTTGGTTTTTGGAACGGTACCTGTGCTTATATCAAACTCGGGTTTGATGCATCACCCCACCTCTCCTTCCCCCTTAAGCAGGCATAAGAGTGTTTTCTAAATGTGAGACTCTGTTCTCTTGCCTAACTCAGTTCATGTGTAGCCATGTTTACAGGATCTTCCTAAGTGATATCTTATGATAAGTTTCTTTTCCTGTGTGACTTCTTTCACTTAGAATCATCGTACCTGAATCCACTCATTTTGCTGCTACTGGTCTTATGACATTGATTTCGTGGCTGAGGGATATTCCATCGTACGTAAGTTCCACAATGTTTGGAACCATTTTTATATTTCCTGGGATATTTCAGGTGTACCCAGGTTGAGGTTCCTGTAAGCAGTGCAGCCCTCAATTTGGGGGTGGCTCTGTCTTATGGATTTTCAGTTTTCCCAAGGTATATTCCCTAGACTGGACGTGCCCTTGGCTCTGGAGCTCTGTTGTTTACTTGTTTTAGGGAACACAATGCACTCCTCCAGTGAGGCAGTTGGCAACTTACATCCCGCCCATCAGCATAACAAGGCTCCCTGTTCTCCAGGGCCTGTCTTGCCTTTCTGGTTTTTACACATTTTGTGGATGTCCCTTTTGACCGGTGGGAAGTGATACTTCTTTGTAGTGCAGATTTGCATTGCCCGCTTGCTTGCTTGGCCAAAAAGGGCGTATGCGTTTTCTCCAGAATATATTCAGGAGAAAACGCATACGCCCTTTTTGGCCAAGTGCATCATTGTCGAAGTTGTGCCCCTCTTCCTGTGCTTTACAGGCGATTCCAACGTACCTCTTGAAATCTGTTTCCTGCTATTCTGCCTCGCTTTCAAGTCCGCCTCGTTGCCTTCCCTCAACAGATTTTTGGACGATAGTTGGCCTTGATTACTCTGCCAGTTTGTGAATTGCTGTGCCCCTGAGCTCCATTTTTCAACTCGTTTTTTGTGAGCTGAACGCAAGTCCAAACTTTTGGTTCAGGACCTCTACTGGTTCCCGGTGGGTGGCTGAGACTTTGGTTCATTCTTCTTCCTGCCGGGAAATTAGAGTGACATGTGCCCATCCAAATGCCTAACAGCTACTCTCTCATTGGTTCTCCCTCTTCCCTTTCATCCTCTGCCAAATTGGCAACCTGTGCGAACCAGGAGCTTAAAGGGGCTGTCTCTCCAAGTTGGGAGATTGATAGGAAAGCAGTTGGAAAGTCAAACCGGAGCACCAGGAGAGGGGCTCTTCGTTGAGTTTTAGAAACCTTTCGTATTCATAGTGTATCCATTCTCTAGGTTTCCCGTACACGTTATAGCTGTAGTAATATTCCCTTCCACCTGGAGAGCTGGGACTCATGGAATGGGTGCCATGCATTATTGCTTTAAAGGGTCTGCATTTGCTCACCCAATCTCACCAATCCTCTCAGTCCCAAGTGTCCAGCCTTATGCCACATCCAGCAGTCATTGTAGATAGGGTCATTCCAGGTTGCATCAGAGACCCTGAAGGATTTGTAAAGAATTTCCCTGTTTCTTTGTTCTGTTTTTGAAATTCCTTTTTAGAGTGGGTTTGAGCTGATTCTCACGGCCATGTTTATGCCAGTCTAGACACACTTGATTCCCTTACGGAGACATATCAATACATAGGTTTTAAGATTCTTACTAGTCAGATCTATTCCTCTGCGGGAAATATGGGGTTTTGAGTCCCTTTCACTGAGGAAGGTGTAGGTCTTGTCTATTCCATAGTTGGTTTTTGGAACGGTACCTGTGTTTATATCAAACTCGGGTTTGATGCATCACCCCACCTCTCCTTCCCCCTTAAGCAGGCATAAGAGTGTTTTCTAATTGTGAGACTCTGTTCTCTTGCCTAACTCAGTTCATGTGTAGCCATGTTTACAGGATCTTCCTAAGTGATATCTTATGATAAGTTTCTTTTCCTGTGTGACTTCTTTCACTTAGAATCATCGTACCTGAATCCACTCATTTTGCTGCTACTGGTCTTATGACATTGATTTCGTGGCTGAGGGATATTCCATCGTACGTAAGTTCCACAATGTTTGGAACCATTTTTATATTTCCTGGGATATTTCAGGTGTACCCAGGTTGAGGTTCCTGTAAGCAGTGCAGCCCTCAATTTGGGGGTGGCTCTGTCTTATGGATTTTCAGTTTTCCCAAGGTATATTCCCTAGACTGGACGTGCCCTTGGCTCTGGAGCTCTGTTGTTTACTTGTTTTAGGGAACACAATGCACTCCTCCAGTGAGGCAGTTGGCAACTTACATCCCGCCCATCAGCATAACAAGGCTCCCTGTTCTCCAGGGCCTGTCTTGCCTTTCTGGTTTTTACACATTTTGTGGATGTCCCTTTTGACCGGTGGGAAGTGATACTTCTTTGTAGTGCAGATTTGCATTGCCCGCTTGCTTGCTTGGCCAAAAAGGGCGTATGCGTTTTCTCCTGAATATATTCAGGAGAAAACGCATACGCCCTTTTTGGCCAAGTGCATCATTGTCGAAGTTGTGCCCCTCTTCCTGTGCTTTACAGGCGATTCTAACGTACCTCTTGAAATCTGTTTCCTGCTATTCTGCCTCGCATTCAAGTCCGCCTCGTTGCCTTCCCTCAACAGATTTTTGGACGATAGTTGGCCTTGATTACTGTGCCAGTTTGTGAATTGCTGTGCCCCTGAGCTCCATTTTTCAACTCGTTTTTTGTGAGCTGAACGCAAGTCCAAACATTTGGTTCAGGACCTATACTGGTTCCCGGTGGGTGGCTGAGACTTTGGTGAATTCTTCTTCCTGCCGGGAAATTAGAGTGACATGTGCCCATACAAATGCCTAACAGCTTCTCTCTCATTGGTTCTCCCTCTTCCCTTTCATCCTCTGCCAAATTGGCAACCTGTGCGAACCAGGAGCTTAAAGGGGCTGTCTCTCCAAGTTGGGAGATTGATAGGAAAACAGTTGGAAAGTCAAACCGGAGCACCAGGAGAGGGGCTCTTCGTTGAGTTTTAGAAACCTTTCGTATTCACAGTGTGTCCATTTTCTAGGTTTCCCGTACACGTTATAGCTGTAGTAATATTCCCTTCCACCTGGAGAGCTGGGACCCATGGAATGGGTGCCATGCATTATTGCTTTAAAGGGTCTGCATTTGCTCACCCAATCTCACCAATCCTCTCAGTCCCAAGTGTCCAGCCTTATGCCACATCCAGCTGTCATTGTAGATAGGGTCATTCCAGGTTGCATCAGAGACCCTGAAGGAATTGTAAAGAATTTCCCTGTTTCTTTGTTTTGTTTTTGAAATTCCTTTTTAGAGTGGGTTTGAGCTGATTCTCGCTGCCCTGTTTATGCCAGTCTAGACACACTTGATTCCCTTACGGAGACATATCAATACATAGGTTTTAAGATTCTTACTAGTCAGATCGATTCCTCTGCGGGAAATATGGGGTTTTGAGTCCCTTTCACTGAGGAAGGTGTAGGTCTTGTCTATTCCATAGTTGGTTTTTGGAACGGTACCTGTGCTTATATCAAACTCGGGTTTGATGCATCACCCCACCTCTCCTTCCCCCTTAAGCAGGCATAAGAGTGTTTTCTAAATGTGAGACTCTGTTCTCTTGCCTAACTCAGTTCATGTGTAGCCATGTTTACAGGATCTTCCTAAGTGATATCTTATGATGTTTCTTTTCCTGTGTGACTTCTTTCACTTAGAATCATCGTACCTGAATCCACTCATTTTGCTGCTACTGGTCTTATGACATTGATTTCGTGGCTGAGGGATATTCCATCGTACGTAAGTTCCACAATGTTTGGAACCATTTTTATATTTCCTGGGATATTTCAGGTGTACCCAGGTTGAGGTTCCTGTAAGCAGTGCAGCCCTCAATTTGGGGGTGGCTCTGTCTTATTGATGTTCAGTTTTCCCAAGGTATATTCCCTAGACTAGAAGTGCCCTTGGCTCTGGAGCTCTGTTGTTTACTTGTTTTAGGGAACACAATGCACTCCTCCAGTGAGGCAGTTGGCAACTTACATCCCGCCCATCAGCATAACAAGGCTCCCTGTTCTCCAGGGCCTGTCTTGCCTTTCTGGTTTTTACACATTTTGTGGATGTCCCTTTTGACCGGTGGGAAGTGATACTTCTTTGTAGTGCAGATTTGCATTGCCCGCTTGCTTGCTTGGCCAAAAAGGGCGTATGCGTTTTCTCCAGAATATATTCAGGAGAAAACGCATACGCCCTTTTTGGCCAAGTGCATCATTGTCGAAGTTGTGCCCCTCTTCCTGTGCTTTACAGGCGATTCCAACGTACCTCTTGAAATCTGTTTCCTGCTATTCTGCCTCGCTTTCAAGTCCGCCTCGTTGCCTTCCCTCAACAGATTTTTGGACGATAGTTGGCCTTGATTACTCTGCCAGTTTGTGAATTGCTGTGCCCCTGAGCTCCATTTTTCAACTCGTTTTTTGTGAGCTGAACGCAAGTCCAAACTTTTGGTTCAGGACCTCTACTGGTTCCCGGTGGGTGGCTGAGACTTTGGTGAATTCTTCTTCCTGCCGGGAAATTAGAGTGACATGTGCCCATCCAAATGCCTAACAGCTACT
Organism: Mesoplodon mirus; assembly: GCF_964341445.2. NCBI lineage: Eukaryota > Metazoa > Chordata > Mammalia > Artiodactyla > Ziphiidae > Mesoplodon > Mesoplodon mirus. The sequence continues at coordinate 118,829,344 of NC_138984.1, forward strand.
CTCTCATTGGTTCTCCCTCTTCCCTTTCATCCTCTGCCAAATTGGCAACCTGTGCGAACCAGGAGCTTAAAGGGGCTGTCTCTCCAAGTTGGGAGATTGATAGGAAAGCAGTTGGAAAGTCAAACCGGAGCACCAGGAGAGGGGCTCTTCGTTGAGTTTTAGAAACCTTTCGTTATCACAGTGTGTCCATTCTCTAGGTTTCCCGTACACGTTATAGCTGTAGTAATATTCCCTTCCACCTGGAGAGCTGGGACCCATGGAATGGGTGCCATGCATTATTGCTTTAAAGGGTCTGCATTTGCTCACCCAATCTCACCAATCCTCTCAGTCCCAAGTGTCCAGCCTTATGCCACATCCAGCTGTCATTGTAGATAGGGTCATTCCAGGTTGCATCAGAGACCCTGAAGGAATTGTAAAGAATTTCCCTGTTTCTTTGTTCTGTTTTTGAAATTCCTTTTTAGAGTGGGTTTGAGCTGATTCTCGCGGCCATGATTATGCCAGTCTAGACACACTTGATTCCCTTACGGAGACATATCAATACATAGGTTTTAAGATTCTTACTAGTCAGATCGATTCCTCTGCGGGAAATATGGGGTTTTGAGTCCCTTTGACTGAGGAAGGTGTAGGTCTTGTCTATTCCATAGTTGGTTTTTGGAACGGTACCTGTGCTTATATCAAACTCGGGTTTGATGCATCACCCCACCTCTCCTTCCCCCTTAAGCAGGCATAAGAGTGTTTTCTAAATGTGAGACTCAGTTCTCTTGCCTAACTCAGTTCATGTGTAGCCATGTTTACAGGATCTTCCTAAGTGATATCTTATGATAAGTTTCTTTTCCTGTGTGACTTCTTTCACTTAGAATCATCGTACCTGAATCCACTCATTTTGCTGCTACTGGTCTTATGACATTGATTTCGTGGCTGAGGGATATTCCATCGTACATAAGTTCCACAATGTTTGGAACCATTTTTATATTTCCTGGGATATTTCAGGTGTACCCAGGTTGAGGTTCCTGTAAGCAGTGCAGCCCTCAATTTGGGGGTGGCTCTGTCTTATGGATTTTCAGTTTTCCCAAGGTATATTCCCTAGACTGGACGTGCCCTTGGCTCTGGAGCTCTGTTGTTTACTTGTTTTAGGGAACACAATGCACTCCTCCAGTGAGGCAGTTGGCAACTTACATCCCGCCCATCAGCATAACAAGGCTCCCTGTTCTCCAGGGCCTGTCTTGCCTTTCTGGTTTTTACACATTTTGTGGATGTCCCTTTTGACCGGTGGGAAGTGATACTTCTTTGTAGTGCAGATTTGCATTGCCCGCTTGCTTGCTTGGCCAAAAAGGGCGTATGCGTTTTCTCCAGAATATATTCAGGAGAAAACGCATACGCCCTTTTTGGCCAAGTGCATCATTGTCGAAGTTGTGCCCCTCTTCCTGTGCTTTACAGGCGATTCCAACGTACCTCTTGAAATCTGTTTCCTGCTATTCTGCCTCGCTTTCAAGTCCGCCTCGTTGCCTTCCCTCAACAGATTTTTGGACGATAGTTGGCCTTGATTACTCTGCCAGTTTGTGAATTGCTGTGCCCCTGAGCTCCATTTTTCAACTCGTTTTTTGTGAGCTGAACGCAAGTCCAAACTTTTGGTTCAGGACCTCTACTGGTTCCCGGTGGGTGGCTGAGACTTTGGTTCATTCTTCTTCCTGCCGGGAAATTAGAGTGACATGTGCCCATCCAAATGCCTAACAGCTACTCTCTCATTGGTTCTCCCTCTTCCCTTTCATCCTCTGCCAAATTGGCAACCTGTGCGAACCAGGAGCTTAAAGGGGCTGTCTCTCCAAGTTGGGAGATTGATAGGAAAGCAGTTGGAAAGTCAAACCGGAGCACCAGGAGAGGGGCTCTTCGTTGAGTTTTAGAAACCTTTCGTTATCACAGTGTGTCCATTCTCTAGGTTTCCCGTACACGTTATAGCTGTAGTAATATTCCCTTCCACCTGGAGAGCTGGGACCCATGGAATGGGTGCCATGCATTATTGCTTTAAAGGGTCTGCATTTGCTCACCCAATCTCACCAATCCTCTCAGTCCCAAGTGTCCAGCCTTATGCCACATCCAGCTGTCATTGTAGATAGGGTCATTCCAGGTTGCATCAGAGACCCTGAAGGAATTGTAAAGAATTTCCCTGTTTCTTTGTTCTGTTTTTGAAATTCCTTTTTAGAGTGGGTTTGAGCTGATTCTCGCGGCCATGATTATGCCAGTCTAGACACACTTGATTCCCTTACGGAGACATATCAATACATAGGTTTTAAGATTCTTACTAGTCAGATCTATTCCTCTGCGGGAAATATGGGGTTTTGAGTCCCTTTCACTGAGGAAGGTGTAGGTCTTGTCTATTCCATAGTTGGTTTTTGGAACGGTACCTGTGCTTATATCAAACTCGGGTTTGATGCATCACCCCACCTCTCCTTCCCCCTTAAGCAGGCATAAGAGTGTTTTCTAAATGTGAGACTCAGTTCTCTTGCCTAACTCAGTTCATGTGTAGCCATGTTTACAGGATCTTCCTAAGTGATATCTTATGATAAGTTTCTTTTCCTGTGTGACTTCTTTCACTTAGAATCATCGTACCTGAATCCACTCATTTTGCTGCTACAGGTCTTATGACATTGATTTCGTGGCTGAGGGATATTCCATCGTACGTAAGTTCCACAATGTTTGGAACCATTTTTATATTTCCTGGGATATTTCAGGTGTACCCAGGTTGAGGTTCCTGTAAGCAGTGCAGCCCTCAATTTGGGGGTGGCTCTGTCTTATGGATTTTCAGTTTTCCCAAGGTATATTCCCTAGACTGGACGTGCCCTTGGCTCTGGAGCTCTGTTGTTTACTTGTTTTAGGGAACACAATGCACTCCTCCAGTGAGGCAGTTGGCAACTTACATCCCGCCCATCAGCATAACAAGGCTCCCTGTTCTCCAGGGCCTGTCTTGCCTTTCTGGTTTTTACACATTTTGTGGATGTCCCTTTTGACCGGTGGGAAGTGATACTTCTTTGTAGTGCAGATTTGCATTGCCCGCTTGCTTGCTTGGCCAAAAAGGGCGTATGCGTTTTCTCCAGAATATATTCAGGAGAAAACGCATACGCCCTTTTTGGCCAAGTGCATCATTGTCGAAGTTGTGCCCCTCTTCCTGTGCTTTACAGGCGATTCCAACGTACCTCTTGAAATCTGTTTCCTGCTATTCTGCCTCGCTTTCAAGTCCGCCTCGTTGCCTTCCCTCAACAGATTTTTGGACGATAGTTGGCCTTGATTACTCTGCCAGTTTGTGAATTGCTGTGCCCCTGAGCTCCATTTTTCAACTCGTTTTTTGTGAGCTGAACGCAAGTCCAAACTTTTGGTTCAGGACCTCTACTGGTTCCCGGTGGGTGGCTGAGACTTTGGTGAATTCTTCTTCCTGCCGGGAAATTAGAGTGACATGTGCCCATCCAAATGCCTAACAGCTACTCTCTCATTGGTTCTCCCTCTTCCCTTTCATCCTCTGCCAAATTGGCAACCTGTGCGAACCAGGAGCTTAAAGGGGCTGTCTCTCCAAGTTGGGAGATTGATAGGAAAGCAGTTGGAAAGTCAAACCGGAGCACCAGGAGAGGGGCTCTTCGTTGAGTTTTAGAAACCTTTCGTTATCACAGTGTGTCCATTCTCTAGGTTTCCCGTACACGTTATAGCTGTAGTAATATTCCCTTCCACCTGGAGAGCTGGGACCCATGGAATGGGTGCCATGCATTATTGCTTTAAAGGGTCTGCATTTGCTCACCCAATCTCACCAATCCTCTCAGTCCCAAGTGTCCAGCCTTATGCCACATCCAGCTGTCATTGTAGATAGGGTCATTCCAGGTTGCATCAGAGACCCTGAAGGAATTGTAAAGAATTTCCCTGTTTCTTTGTTCTGTTTTTGAAATTCCTTTTTAGAGTGGGTTTGAGCTGATTCTCGCGGCCATGATTATGCCAGTCTAGACACACTTGATTCCCTTACGGAGACATATCAATACATAGGTTTTAAGATTCTTACTAGTCAGATCTATTCCTCTGCGGGAAATATGGGGTTTTGAGTCCCTTTCACTGAGGAAGGTGTAGGTCTTGTCTATTCCATAGTTGGTTTTTGGAACGGTACCTGTGCTTATATCAAACTCGGGTTTGATGCATCACCCCACCTCTCCTTCCCCCTTAAGCAGGCATAAGAGTGTTTTCTAAATGTGAGACTCTGTTCTCTTGCCTAACTCAGTTCATGTGTAGCCATGTTTACAGGATCTTCCTAAGTGATATCTTATGATAAGTTTCTTTTCCTGTGTGACTTCTTTCACTTAGAATCATCGTACCTGAATCCACTCATTTTGCTGCTACTGGTCTTATGACATTGATTTCGTGGCTGAGGGATATTCCATCGTACGTAAGTTCCACAATGTTTGGAACCATTTTTATATTTCCTGGGATATTTCAGGTGTACCCAGGTTGAGGTTCCTGTAAGCAGTGCAGCCCTCAATTTGGGGGTGGCTCTGTCTTATGGATTTTCAGTTTTCCCAAGGTATATTCCCTAGACTGGACGTGCCCTTGGCTCTGGAGCTCTGTTGTTTACTTGTTTTAGGGAACACAATGCACTCCTCCAGTGAGGCAGTTGGCAACTTACATCCCGCCCATCAGCATAACAAGGCTCCCTGTTCTCCAGGGCCTGTCTTGCCTTTCTGGTTTTTACACATTTTGTGGATGTCCCTTTTGACCGGTGGGAAGTGATACTTCTTTGTAGTGCAGATTTGCATTGCCCGCTTGCTTGCTTGGCCAAAAAGGGCGTATGCGTTTTCTCCTGAATATATTCAGGAGAAAACGCATACGCCCTTTTTGGCCAAGTGCATCATTGTCGAAGTTGTGCCCCTCTTCCTGTGCTTTACAGGCGATTCCAACGTACCTCTTGAAATCTGTTTCCTGCTATTCTGCCTCGCTTTCAAGTCCGCCTCGTTGCCTTCCCTCAACAGATTTTTGGACGATAGTTGGCCTTGATTACTCTGCCAGTTTGTGAATTGCTGGGCCCCTGAGCTCCATTTTTCAACTCGTTTTTTGTGAGCTGAACGCAAGTCCAAACTTTTGGTTCAGGACCTCTACTGGTTCCCGGTGGGTGGCTGAGACTTTGGTTCATTCTTCTTCCTGCCGGGAAATTAGAGTGACATGTGCCCATCCAAATGCCTAACAGCTACTCTCTCATTGGTTCTCCCTCTTCCCTTTCATCCTCTGCCAATTTGGCAACCTGTGCGAACCAGGAGCTTAAAGGGGCTGTCTCTCCAAGTTGGGAGATTGATAGGAAAGCAGTTGGAAAGTCAAACCGGAGCACCAGGAGAGGGGCTCTTCGTTGAGTTTTAGAAACCTTTCGTATTCACAGTGTGTCCATTCTCTAGGTTTCCCGTACACGTTATAGCTGTAGTAATATTCCCTTCAACCTGGAGAGCTGGGACCCATGGAATGGGTGCCATGCATTATTGCTTTAAAGGGTCTGCATTTGCTCACCCAATCTCACCAATCCTCTCAGTCCCAAGTGTCCAGCCTTATGCCACATCCAGCTGTCATTGTAGATAGGGTCATTCCAGGTTGCATCAGAGACCCTGAAGGAATTGTAAAGAATTTCCCTGTTTCTTTGTTCTGTTTTTGAAATTCCTTTTTAGAGTGGGTTTGAGCTGATTCTCGCGGCCATGATTATGCCAGTCTGGACACACTTGATTCCCTTACGGAGACATATCAATACATAGGTTTTAAGATTCTTACTAGTCAGATCTATTCCTCTGCGGGAAATATGGGGTTTTGAGTCCCTTTCACTGAGGAAGGTGTAGGTCTTGTCTATTCCATAGTTGGTTTTTGGAACGGTACCTGTGCTTATATCAAACTCGGGTTTGATGCATCACCCCACCTCTCCTTCCCCCTTAAGCAGGCATAAGAGTGTTTTCTAAATGTGAGACTCTGTTCTCTTGCCTAACTCAGTTCATGTGTAGCCATGTTTACAGGATCTTCCTAAGTGATATCTTATGATAAGTTTCTTTTCCTGTGTGACTTCTTTCACTTAGAATCATCGTACCTGAATCCACTCATTTTGCTGCTACTGGTCTTATGACATTGATTTCGTGGCTGAGGGATATTCCATCGTACGTAAGTTCCACAATGTTTGGAACCATTTTTATATTTCCTGGGATATTTCAGGTGTACCCAGGTTGAGGTTCCTGTAAGCAGTGCAGCCCTCAATTTGGGGGTGGCTCTGTCTTATGGATTTTCAGTTTTCCCAAGGTATATTCCCTAGACTGGACGTGCCCTTGGCTCTGGAGCTCTGTTGTTTACTTGTTTTAGGGAACACAATGCACTCCTCCAGTGAGGCAGTTGGCAACTTACATCCCGCCCATCAGCATAACAAGGCTCCCTGTTCTCCAGGGCCTGTCTTGCCTTTCTGGTTTTTACACATTTTGTGGATGTCCCTTTTGACCGGTGGGAAGTGATACTTCTTTGTAGTGCAGATTTGCATTGCCCGCTTGCTTGCTTGGCCAAAAAGGGCGTATGCGTTTTCTCCTGAATATATTCAGGAGAAAACGCATACGCCCTTTTTGGCCAAGTGCATCATTGTCGAAGTTGTGCCCCTCTTCCTGTGCTTTACAGGCGATTCCAACGAACCTCTTGAAATCTGTTTCCTGCTATTCTGCCTCGCTTTCAAGTCCGCCTCGTTGCCTTCCCTCAACAGATTTTTGGACGATAGTTGGCCTTGATTACTCTGCCAGTTTGTGAATTGCTGTGCCCCTGAGCTCCATTTTTCAACTCGTTTTTTGTGAGCTGAACGCAAGTCCAAACTTTTGGTTCAGGACCTCTACTGGTTCCCGGTGGGTGGCTGAGACTTTGGTTCATTCTTCTTCCTGCCGGGAAATTAGAGTGACATGTGCCCATCCAAATGCCTAACAGCTACTCTCTCATTGGTTCTCCCTCTTCCCTTTCATCCTCTGCCAAATTGGCAACCTGTGCGAACCAGGAGCTTAAAGGGGCTGTCTCTCCAAGTTGCGAGATTGATAGGAAAGCAGTTGGAAAGTCAAACCGGAGCAACAGGAGAGGGGCTCTTCGTTGAGTTTTAGAAACCTTTCGTATTCATAGTGTGTCCATTCTCTAGGTTTCCCGTACACGTTATAGCTGTAGTAATATTCCCTTCAACCTGGAGAGCTGGGACCCATGGAATGGGTGCCATGCATTATTGCTTTAAAGGGTCTGCATTTGCTCACCCAATCTCACCAATCTTCTCAGTCCCAAGTGTCCAGCCTCATGCCACATCCAGCTGTCATCGTAGATAGGGACATTCCAGGTTGCATCAGAGACCCTGAAGGAATTGTAAAGAATTTCCCTGTTTCTTTGTTCTGTTTTTGAAATTCCTTTTTAGAGTGGGTTTGAGCTGATTCTCACGGCCATGTTTATGCCAGTCTAGACACACTTGATTCCCTTACGGAGACATATCAATACATAGGTTTTAAGATTCTTACTAGTCAGATCTATTCCTCTGCGGGAAATATGGAGTTTTGAGTCCCTTTCACTGAGGAAGGTGTAGGTCTTGTCTATTCCATAGTTGGTTTTTGGAACGGTACCTGTGCTTATATCAAACTCGGGTTTGATGCATCACCCCACCACTCCTTCCCCCTTAAGCAGGCATAAGAGTGTTTTCTAAATGTGAGACTCTGTTCTCTTGCCTAACTCAGTTCATGTGTAGCCATGTTTACAAGATCTTCCTAAGTGATATCTTATGATAAGTTTCTTTTCCTGTGTGACTTCTTTCACTTAGAATCATCATACCTGAATCCACTCATTTTCCTGCTACTGGTCTTATGACATTGATTTCGTGGCTGAGGGATACTCCATCGTACGTAAGTTCCACAATGTTTGGAACCATTTTTATATTTCCTGGGATATTTCAGGTGTACCCAGGTTGAGGTTCCTGTAAGCAGTGCAGCCCTCAATTTGGGGGTGGCTCTGTCTTATTGATTTTCAGTTTCCCCAAGGTATATTCCCTAGACTGGAAGTGCCCTTGGCTCTGGAGCTCTGTTGTTTACTTGTTTTAGGGAACACAATGCACTCCTCCAGTGAGGCAGTTGGCAACTTACATCCCGCCCATCAGCATAACAAGGCTCCCTGTTCTCCAGGGCCTGTCTTGCCTTTCTGGATTTACACATTTTGTGGATGTCCCTTTTGACCGGTGGGAAGTGATACTTCTTTGTAGTGCAGATTTGCATTGCCCGCTTGCTTGCTTGGCCAAAAAGGGCGTATGCATTTTCTCCTGAATATATTCAGGAGAAAACACATACGCCCTTTTTGGCCAAGTGCATCATTGTCGAAGTTGTGCCCCTCTTCCTGTGCTTTACAGGCGATTCCAACGTACCTCTTGAAATCTGTTTCCTGCTATTCTGCCTCGCTTTCAAGTCCGCCTCGTTGCCTTCCCTCAACAGATTTTTGGACGATAGTTGGCCTTGATTACTCTGCCAGTTTGTGAATTGCTGTGCCCCTGAGCTCCATTTTTCAACTCGTTTTTTGTGAGCTGAACGCAAGTCCAAACTTTTGGTTCAGGACCTCTACTGATTCCCGGTGGGTGGCTGAGACTTTGGTTCATTCTTCTTCCTGCCGGGAAATTAGAGTGACATGTGCCCATCCAAATGCCTAACAGCTACTCTCTCATTGGTTCTCCCTCTTCCCTTTCATCCTCTGCCAAATTGGCAACCTGTGCGAACCAGGAGCTTAAAGGGGCTGTCTCTCCAAGTTGGGAGATTGATAGGAAAGCAGTTGGAAAGTCAAACCGGAGCAACAGGAGAGGGGCTCTTCGTTGAGTTTTAGAAACATTTCGTATTCACAGTGTGTCCATTTTCTAGGTTTCCCGTACACGTTATAGCTGTAGTAATATTCCCTTCCACCTGGAGAGCTGGGACCCATGGAATGGGTGCCATGCATTATTGCTTTAAAGGGTCTGCATTTGCTCACCCAATCTCACCAATCCTCTCAGTCCCAAGTGTCCAGCCTTATGCCACATCCAGCTGTCATTGTAGATAGGGTCATTCCAGGTTGCATCAGAGACCCTGAAGGATTTGTAAAGAATTTCCCTGTTTCTTTGTTCTGTTTTTGAAATTCCTTTTTAGAGTGGGTTTGAGCTGATTCTCACGGCCATGTTTATGCCAGTCTAGACACACTTGATTCCCTTACGGAGACATATCAATACATAGGTTTTAAGATTCTTACTAGTCAGATCTATTCCTCTGCGGGAAATATGGGGTTTTGAGTCCCTTTCACTGAGGAAGGTGTAGGTCTTGTCTATTCCATAGTTGGTTTTTGGAACGGTACCTGTGTTTATATCAAACTCGGGTTTGATGCATCACCCCACCTCTCCTTCCCCCTTAAGCAGGCATAAGAGTGTTTTCTAATTGTGAGACTCTGTTCTCTTGCCTAACTCAGTTCATGTGTAGCCATGTTTACAGGATCTTCCTAAGTGATATCTTATGATAAGTTTCTTTTCCTGTGTGACTTCTTTCACTTAGAATCATCGTACCTGAATCCAGTCATTTTGCTGCTACTGGTCTTATGACATTGATTTCGTGGCTGAGGGATATTCCATCGTACGTAAGTTCCACAATGTTTGGAACCATTTTTATATTTCCTGGGATATTTCAGGTGTACCCAGGTTGAGGTTCCTGTAAGCAGTGCAGCCCTCAAATTGGGGGTGGCTCTGTCTTATGGATTTTCAGTTTTCCCAAGGTATATTCCCTAGACTGGACGTGCCCTTGGCTCTGGAGCTCTGTTGTTTACTTGTTTTAGGGAACACAATGCACTCCTCCAGTGAGGCAGTTGGCAACTTACATCCCGCCCATCAGCATAACAAGGCTCCCTGTTCTCCAGGGCCTGTCTTGCCTTTCTGGTTTTTACACATTTTGTGGATGTCCCTTTTGACCGGTGGGAAGTGATACTTCTTTGTAGTGCAGATTTGCATTGCCCGCTTGCTTGCTTGGCCAAAAAGGGCGTATGCGTTTTCTCCTGAATATATTCAGGAGAAAACGCATACGCCCTTTTTGGCCAAGTGCATCATTGTCGAAGTTGTGCCCCTCTTCCTGTGCTTTACAGGCGATTCCAACGTACCTCTTGAAATCTGTTTCCTGCTATTCTGCCTCGCTTTCAAGTCCGCCTCGTTGCCTTCCCTCAACAGATTTTTGGACGATAGTTGGCCTTGATTACTCTGCCAGTTTGTGAATTGCTGGGCCCCTGAGCTCCATTTATCAACTCGTTTTTTGTGAGCTGAACGCAAGTCCAAACTTTTGGTTCAGGAACTCTACTGGTTCCCATTGGGTGGCTGAGACTTTGGTTCATTCTTCTCCCTGCCGGGAAATTAGAGTGACATGTGCCCATCCAAATGCCTAACAGCTACTCTCTCATTGGTTCTCCGTCTTCCCTTTCATCCTCTGCCAAATTGGCAACCTGTGCGAACCAGGAGCTTAAAGGGGCTGTCTCTCCAAGTTGGGAGATTGATAGGAAAGCAGTTGGAAAGTCAAACCGGAGCACCAGGAGAGGGGCTCTTCGTTGAGTTTTAGAAACCTTTCGTATTCACAGTGTGTCCATTTTCTAGGTTTCCCGTACACGTTATAGCTGTAGTAATATTCCCTTCCACCTGGAGAGCTGGGACCCATGGAATGGGTGCCATGCATTATTGCTTTAAAGGGTCTGCATTTGCTCACCCAATCTCACCAATCCTCTCAGTCCCAAGTGTCCAGCCTTATGCCACATCCAGCTGTCATTGTAGATAGGGTCATTCCAGGTTGCATCAGAGACCCTGAAGGAATTGTAAAGAATTTCCCTGTTTCTTTGTTCTGTTTTTGAAATTCCTTTTTAGAGTGGGTTTGAGCTGATTCTCGCGGCCATGTTTATGCCAGTCTAGACACACTTGATTCCCTTACGGAGACATATCAATACATAGGTTTTAAGATTCTTACTAGTCAGATCTATTCCTCTGCGGGAAATATGGGGTTTTGAGTCCCTTTCACTGAGGAAGGTGTAGGTCTTGTCTATTCCATAGTTGGTTTTTGGAACGGTACCTGTGCTTATATCAAACTCGGGTTTGATGCATCACCCCACCTCTCCTTCCCCCTTAAGCAGGCATAAGAGTGTTTTCTAAATGTGAGACTCTGTTCTCTTGCCTAACTCAGTTCATGTGTAGCCATGTTTACAGGATCTTCCTAAGTGATATCTTATGATAAGTTTCTTTTCCTGTGTGACTTCTTTCACTTAGAATCATCGTACCTGAATCCACTCATTTTGCTGCTACTGGTCTTATGACATTGATTTCGTGGCTGAGGGATATTCCATCGTACGTAAGTTCCACAATGTTTGGAACCATTTTTATATTTCCTGGGATATTTCAGGTGTACCCAGGTTGAGGTTCCTGTAAGCAGTGCAGCCCTCAAATTGGGGGTGGCTCTGTCTTATGGATTTTCAGTTTTCCCAAGGTATATTCCCTAGACTGGACGTGCCCTTGGCTCTGGAGCTCTGTTGTTTACTTGTTTTAGGGAACACAATGCACTCCTCCAGTGAGGCAGTTGGCAACTTACATCCCGCCCATCAGCATAACAAGGCTCCCTGTTCTCCAGGGCCTGTCTTGCCTTTCTGGATTTTACACATTTTGTGGATGTCCCTTTTGACCGGTGGGAAGTGATACTTCTTTGTAGTGCAGATTTGCATTGCCCGCTTGCTTGCTTGGCCAAAAAGGGCGTATGCGTTTTCTCCTGAATATATTCAGGAGAAAACGCATACGCCCTTTTTGGCCAAGAGCATCATTGTCGAAGTTGTGCCCCTCTTCCTGTGCTTTACAGGCGATTCCAACGTACCTCTTGAAATCTGTTTCCTGCTATTCTGCCTCGCTTTCAAGTCCGCCTCGTTTCCTTCCCTCAACAGATGTTTGGACGATAGTTGGCCTTGATTACTCTGCCAGTTTGTGAATTGCTGTGCCCCTGAGCTCCATTTTTCAACTCCTTTTTTGTGAGCTGAACGCAAGTCCAAACTTTTGGTTCAGGACCTCTACTGGTTCCCGGTGGGTGGCTGAGACTTTGGTTAATTCTTCTTCCTGCCGGGAAATTAGAGTGACATGTGCCCATCCAAATGCCTAACAGCTACTCTCTCATTGGTTCTCCCTCTTCCCTTTCATCCTCTGCCAAATTGGCAACCTGTGCGAACCAGGAGCTTAAAGGGGCTGTCTCTCCAAGTTGGGAGATTGATAGGAAAGCAGTTGGAAAGTCAAACCGGAGCACCAGGAGAGGGGCTCTTCGTTGAGTTTTAGAAACCTTTCGTATTCACAGTGTGTCCATTCTCTAGGTTTCCCGTACACGTTATAGCTGTAGTAATATTCCCTTCCACCTGGAGAGCTGGGACCCATGGAATGGGTGCCATGCATTATTGCTTTAAAGGGTCTGCATTTGCTCACCCAATCTCACCAATCCTCTCAGTCCCAAGTGTCCAGCCTTATGCCACATCCAGCTGTCATTGTAGATAGGGTCATTCCAGGTTGCATCAGAGACCCTGAAGGAATTGTAAAGAATTTCCCTGTTTCTTTGTTCTGTTTTTGAAATTCCTTTTTAGAGTGGGTTTGAGCTGATTCTCACTGCCCTGTTTATGCCTGTCTAGACACACTTGATTCCCTTACGGAGACATATCAATACATAGGTTTTAAGATTCTTACTAGTCAGATCTATTCCTCTGCGGGAAATATGGGGTTTTGAGTCCCTTTCACTGAGGAAGGTGTAGGTCTTGTCTATTCCATAGTTGGTTTTTGGAACGGTACCTGTGCTTATATCAAACTCGGGTTTGATGCATCACCCCACCTCTCCTTCCCCCTTAAGCAGGCATAAGAGTGTTTTCTCAATGTGAGACTCTGTTCTCTTGCCTAACTCAGTTCATGTGTAGCCATGTTTACAGGATCTTCCTAAGTGATATCTTATGATAAGTTTCTTTTCCTGTGTGACTTCTTTCACTTAGAATCATCGTACCTGAATCCACTCATTTTGCTGCTAATGGTCTTATGACATTGATTTCGTGGCTGAGGGATATTCCATCGTACGTAAGTTCCACAATGTTTGGAACCATTTTTATATTTCCTGGGATATTTCAGGTGTACCCAGGTTGAGGTTCCTGTAAGCAGTGCAGCCCTCAATTTGGGGGTGGCTCTGTCTTATGGATTTTCAGTTTTCCCAAGGTATATTCCCTAGACCGGACGTGCCCTTGGCTCTGGAGCTCTGTTGTTTACTTGTTTTAGGGAACACAATGCACTCCTCCAGTGAGGCAGTTGGCAACTTACATCCCGCCCATCAGCATAACAAGGCTCCCTGTTCTCCAGGGCCTGTCTTGCCTTTCTGGTTTTTACACATTTTGTGGATGTCCCTTTTGACCGGTGGGAAGTGATACTTCTTTGTAGTGCAGATTTGCATTGCCCGCTTGCTTGCTTGGCCAAAAAGGGCGTATGCGTTTTCTCCTGAATATATTCAGGAGAAAACGCATACGCCCTTTTTGGCCAAGTGCATCATTGTCGAAGTTGTGCCCCTCTTCCTGTGCTTTACAGGCGATTCCAACGTACCTCTTGAAATCTGTTTCCTGTATTCTGCCTCGCTTTCAAGTCCGCCTCGTTGCCTTCCCTCAACAGATGTTTGGACGATAGTTGGCCTTGATTACTCTGCCAGATTGTGAATTGCTGTGCCCCTGAGCTCCATTTTTCAACTCGTTATTTTGTGAGCTGAACGCAAGTCCAAACTTTTGGTTCAGGACCTCTACTGGTTCTCGGTGGGTGGCTGAGACTTTGGTTCATTCTTCTTCCTGCCGGGAAATTAGAGTGACATGTGCCCATCCAAATGCCTAACAGCTACTCTCTCATTGGTTCTCCCTCTTCCCTTTCATCCTCTGCCAAATTGGCAACCTGTGCGAACCAGGAGCTTAAAGGGGCTGTCTCTCCAAGTTGGGAGATTGATAGGAAAGCAGTTGGAAAGTCAAACCAGAGCACCAGGAGAGGGGCTCTTCGTTGAGTTTTAGAAACCTTTCGTATTCACAGTGTGTCCATTCTCTAGGTTTCCCGTACACGTTATAGCTGTAGTAATATTCCCTTCCACCTGGAGAGCTGGGACCCATGGAATGGGTGCCATGCATTATTGCTTTAAAGGGTCTGCATTTGCTCACCCAATCTCACCAATCCTCTCAGTCCCAAGTGTCCAGCCTTATGCCACATCCAGCTGTCATTGTAGATAGGGTCATTCCAGGTTGCATCAGAGACCCTGAAGGAATTGTAAAGAATTTCCCTGTTTCTTTGTTCTGTTTTTGAAATTCCTTTTTAGAGTGGGTTTGAGCTGATTCTCACTGCCCTGTTTATGCCTGTCTAGACACACTTGATTCCCTTACGGAGACATATCAATACATAGGTTTTAAGATTCTTACTACTCAGATCTATTCCTCTGCGGGAAATATGGGATTTTGAGTCCCTTTCACTGAGGAAGGTGTAGGTCTTGTCTATTCCATAGTTGGTTTTTGGAACGGTACCTGTGCTTATATCAAACTCGGGTTTGATGCATCACCCCACCTCTCCTTCCCCCTTAAGCAGGCATAAGAGTGTTTTCTCAATGTGAGACTCTGTTCTCTTGCCTAACTCAGTTCATGTGTAGCCATGTTTACAGGATCTTCCTAAGTGATATCTTATGATAAGTTTCTTTTCCTGTGTGACTTCTTTCACTTAGAATCATCGTACCTGAATCCACTCATTTTGCTTCTACTGGTCTTATGACATTGATTTCGTGGCTGAGGGATATTCCATCGTACGTAAGTTCCACAATGTTTGGAACCATTTTTATATTTCCTGGGATATTTCAGGTGTACCCAGGTTGAGGTTCCTGTAAGCAGTGCAGCCCTCAATTTGGGGGTGGCTCTGTCTTATGGATTTTCAGTTTTCCCAAGGTATATTCCCTAGACCGGACGTGCCCTTGGCTCTGGAGCTCTGTTGTTTACTTGTTTTAGGGAACACAATGCACTCCTCCAGTGAGGCAGTTGGCAACTTACATCCCGCCCATCAGCATAACAAGGCTCCCTGTTCTCCAGGGCCTGTCTTGCCTTTCTGGTTTTTACACATTTTGTGGATGTCCCTTTTGACCGGTGGGAAGTGATACTTCTTTGTAGTGCAGATTTGCATTGCCCGCTTGCTTGCTTGGCCAAAAAGGGCGTATGCGTTTTCTCCTGAATATATTCAGGAGAAAACGCATACGCCCTTTTTGGCCAAGTGCATCATTGTTGAAGTTGTGCCCCTCTTCCTGTGCTTTACAGGCGATTCCAACGTACCTCTTGAAATCTGTTTCCTGCTATTCTGCCTCACTTTCAAGTCCGCCTCGTTGCCTTCCCTCAACAGATTTTTGGATGATAGTTGGCCTTGATTACTCTGCCAGGTTGTGAATTGCTGTGCCCCTGAGCTCCATTGTTCAACTCGTTTTTTGTGAGCTGAACGCAAGTCCAAACTTTTGGTTCAGGACCTCTACTGGTTCCCGGTGGGTGGGTGAGACTTTGGTTCATTCTTCTTCCTGCAGGGAAATTAGAGTGACATGTGCCCATCCAAATGCCTAACAGCTACTCTCTCATTGGTTCTCCCTCTTCCCTTTCATCCTCTGCCAAATTGGCAACCTGTGCGAACCAGGAGCTTAAAGGGGCTGTCTCTCCAAGTTGGGAGATTGATAGGAAAGCAGTTGGAAAGTCAAACTGGAGCACCAGGAGAGGGGCTCTTCGTTGAGTTTTAGAAACCTTTCGTATTCACAGTGTGTCCATTCTCTAGGTTTCCCATACACGTTATAGATGTAGTAATATTCCCTTCCACCTGGAGAGCTGGGACCCATGGAATGGGTGCCATGCATTATTGCTTTAAAGGGTCTGCATTTGCTCACCCAATCTCACCAATCCTCTCAGTCCCAAGTGTCCAGCCTTATGCCACATCCAGCTGTCATTGTAGATAGGGTCATTCCAGGTTGCATCAGAGACCCTGAAGGAATTGTAAAGAATTTCCCTGTTTCTTTGTTCTGTTTTTGAAATGCCTTTTTAGAGTGGGTTTGAGCTGATTCTCGCTGCCCTGTTTATGCCAGTCTAGACACACTTGATTCCCTTACGGAGACATATCAATACATAGGTTTTAAGATTCTTACTAGTCAGATCTATTCCTCTGCGGGAAATATGGGGTTTTGAGTCCCTTTCACTGAGGAAGGTGTAGGTCTTGTCTATTCCATAGTTGGTTTTTGGAACGGTACCTGTGCTTATATCAAACTCGGGTTTGATGCATCACCCCACATCTCCTTCCCCCTTAAGCAGGCATAAGAGTGTTTTCTAAATGTGAGACTCTGTTCTCTTGCCTAACTCAGTTCATGTGTAGCCATGTTTACAGGATCTTCCTAAGTGATATCTTATGATAAGTTTCTTTTCCTGTGTGACTTCTTTCACTTAGAATCATCGTACCTGAATCCAGTCATTTTGCTGCTACTGGTCTTATGACATTGATTTCGTGGCTGAGGGATATTCCATCGTACGTAAGTTCCACAATGTTTGGAACCATTTTTATATTTCCTGGGATATTTCAGGTGTACCCAGGTTGAGGTTCCTGTAAGCAGTGCAGCCCTCAAATTGGGGGTGGCTCTGTCTTATGGATTTTCAGTTTTCCCAAGGTATATTCCCTAGACTGGACGTGCCCTTGGCTCTGGAGCTCTGTTGTTTACTTGTTTTAGGGAACACAATTCACTCCTCCAGTGAGGCAGTTGGCAACTTACATCCCGCCCATCAGCATAACAAGGCTCCCTGTTCTCCAGGGCCTGTCTTGCCTTTCTGGTTTTTACACATTTTGTGGATGTCCCTTTTGACCGGTGGGAAGTGATACTTCTTTGTAGTGCAGATTTGCATTGCCCGCTTGCTTGCTTGGCCAAAAAGGGCGTATGCGTTTTCTCCTGAATATATTCAGGAGAAAACGCATACGCCCTTTTTGGCCAAGTGCATCATTGTCGAAGTTGTGCCCCTCTTCCTGTGCTTTACAGGCGATTCCAACGTACCTCTTGAAATCTGTTTCCTGCTATTCTGCCTCGCTTTCAAGTCCGCCTCGTTGCCTTCCCTCAACAGATTTTTGGACGATAGTTGGCCTTGATTACTCTGCCAGTTTGTGAATTGCTGTGCCCCTGAGCTCCATTTTTCAACTCGTTTCTTGTGAGCTGAACACAAGTCCAAACTTTTGGTTCAGGACGTATACTGGTTCCCGGTGGGTGGCTGAGACTTTGGTTAATTCTTCTTCCTGCCGGGAAATTAGAGTGACATGTGCCCATCCAAATGCCTAGCAGCTACTCTCTCATTGGTTCTCCCTCTTCCCTTTCATCCTCTGCCAAATTGGCAACCTGTGCGAACCAGGAGCTTAAAGGGGCTGTCTCTCCAAGTTGGGAGATTGATAGGAAAGCAGTTGGGAAGTCAAACCGGAGCACCAGGAGATGGGCTCTTCGTTGAGTTTTAGAAACCTGTCGTATTCACAGTGTGTCCATTCTCTAGGTTTCCCGTCCACGTTATAGCTGTAGTAATATTCCCTTCAACCTGGAGAGCTGGGACCCATGGAATGGGTGCCATGCATTATTGCTTTAAAGGGTCTGCATTTGCTCACCCAATCTCACCAATCCTCTCAGTCCCAAGTGTCCAGCCTTATGCCACATCCAGCTGTCATTGTAGATAGGGTCATTCCAGGTTGCATCAGAGACCCTGAAGGAATTGTAAAGAATTTCCCTGTTTCTTTGTTCTGTTTTTGAAATTCCTTTTTAGAGTGGGTTTGAGCTGATTCTCGCTGCCCTGTTTATGCCAGTCTAGACACACTTGATTCCCTTACGGAGACATATCAATACATAGGTTTTAAGATTCGTACTAGTCAGATCTATTCCTCTGCGGGAAATATGGGGTTTTGAGTCCCTTTCACTGAGGAAGGTGTAGGTCTTGTCTATTCCATAGTTGGTTTTTGGAACGGTACCTGTGCTTATATCAAACTCGGGTTTGATGCATCACCCCACATCTCCTTCCCCCTTAAGCAGGCATAAGAGTGTTTTCTAAATGTGAGACTCTGTTCTCTTGCCTAACTCAGTTCATGTGTAGCCATGTTTACAGGATCTTCCTAAGTGATATCTTATGATAAGTTTCTTTTCCTGTGTGACTTCTTTCACTTAGAATCATCGTACCTGAATCCAGTCATTTTGCTGCTACTGGTCTTATGACATTGATTTCGTGGCTGAGGGATATTCCATCGTACGTAAGTTCCACAATGTTTGGAACCATTTTTATATTGCCTGGGATATTTCAGGTGTACCCAGGATGAGGTTCCTGTAAGCAGTGCAGCCCTCAATTTGGGGGTGGCTCTGTCTTATGGATTTTCAGTTTTCCCAAGGTATATTGCCTAGACTGGAAGTGCCCTTGGCTCTGGAGCTCTGTTGTTTACTTGTTTTAGGGAACACAATGCACTCCTCCAGTGAGGCAGTTGGCAACTTACATCCCGCCCATCAGCATAACAAGGCTCCCTGTTCTCCAGGGCCTGTCTTGCCTTTCTGGTTTTTACACATTTTGTGGATGTCCCTTTTGACCGGTGGGAAGTGATACTTCTTTGTAGTGCAGATTTGCATTGCCCGCTTGCTTGCTTGGCCAAAAAGGGCATATGCGTTTTCTCCTGAATATATTCAGGAGAAAACGCATACGCCCTTTTTGGCCAAGTGCATCATTGTCGAAGTTGTGCCCCTCTTCCTGTGCTTTACAGGCGATTCCAACGTACCTCTTGAAATCTGTTTCCTGCTATTCTGCCTCGCTTTCAAGTCCGCCTCGTTGCCTTCCCTCAACAGATTTTTGGACGATAGTTGGCCTTGATTACTCTGCCAGTTTGTGAATTGCTGTGCCCCTGAGCTCCATTTTTCAACTCGTTTTTTGTGAGCTGAACTTGGTTCAGGACCTATACTGGTTCCCGGTGGGTGGCTGAGACTTTGGTTCATTCTTCTTCCTGCCGGGAAATTAGAGTGACATGTGCCCATCCAAATGCCTAACAGCTACTCTCTCATTGGTTCTCCCTCTTCCCTTTCATCCTCTGCCAAATTGGCAACCTGTGCGAACCAGGAGCTTAAAGGGGCTGTCTCTCCAAGTTGGGAGATTGATAGGAAAGCAGTTGGAAAGTCAAACCGGAGCACCAGGAGAGGGGCTCTTCGTTGAGTTTTAGAAACCTTTCGTATTCACAGTGTGTCCATTCTCTAGGTTTCCCGTACACGTTATAGCTGTAGTAATATTCCCTTCCACCTGGAGAGCTGGGACCCATGGAATGGGTGCCATGCATTATTGCTTTAAAGGGTCTGCATTTGCTCACCCAATCTCACCAATCCTCTCAGTCGCAAGTGTACAGCCTTATGCCACATCCAGCTGTCATTGTAGATAGGGTCAATCCAGGTTGCATCAGAGACCCTGAAGGAATTGTAAAGAATTTCCCTGTTTCTTTGTTCTGTTTTTGAAATTCCTTTTTAGAGTGGGTTTGAGCTGATTCTCGTGGCCATGTTTATGCCAGTCTAGAAACACTTGATTCCCTTACGGAGACATATCAATACATAGGTTTTAAGATTCTTACTAGCCAGATCTATTCCTCTGCGGGAAATATGGGGTTTTGAGTCCCTTTCACTGAGGAAGGTATAGGTCTTGTCTACTCCATAGTTGGTTTTTGGAACGGTACCTGTGCTTATATCAAAGTCTGGTTTGATGCATCACCCCACCTCTCCTTCCCCCTTAAGCAGGCATAAGAGTGTTTTCTAAATGTGAGACTCTGTTCTCTTGCCTAACTCAGTTCATGTGTAGCCATGTTTACAGGATCTTCCTAAGTGATATCTTATGATAAGTTTCTTTTCCTGTGTGACTTCTTTCATTTAGAATCATCGTACCTGAATCCACTCATTTTGCTGCTACTGGTCTTATGACATTGATTTCGTGGCTGAGGGATATTCCATCGTACGTAAGTTCCACAATGTTTGGAACCATTTTTATATTTCCTGGGATATTTCAGGTGTACCCAGGTTGAGGTTCCTGTAAGCAGTGCAGCCCTCAATTTGGGGGTGGCTCTGTCTTATGGATTTTCAGTTTTCCCAAGGTATATTCCCTAGACTGGAAGTGCCCTTGGCTCTGGAGCTCTGTTGTTTACTTGTTTTAGGGAACACAATTCACTCCTCCAGTGAGGCAGTTGGCAACTTACATCCCGCCCATCAGCATAACAAGGCTCCCTGTTCTCCAGGGCCTGTCTTGCCTTTCTGGTTTTTTACACATTTTGTGGATGTCCCTTTTGAACGGTGGGAAGTGATACTTCTTTGTAGTGCAGATTTGCATTGCCCGCTTGCTTGCTTGGCCAAAAAGGGCGTATGCGTTTTATCCTGAATATATTCAGGAGAAAACGCATACGCCCTTTTTGGCCAAGTGCATCATTGTCGAAGTTGTGCCCCTCTTCCTGTGCTTTACAGGCGATTCCAACGTACCTCTTGAAATCTGTTTCCTGCTATTCTGCCTCGCTTTCAAGTCCGCCTCGTTGCCTTCCCTCAACAGATTTTTGGACGATAGTTGGCCTTGATTACTCTGCCAGTTTGTGAATTGCTGTGCCCCTGAGCTCCATTTTTCAACTCGTTTTTTGTGAGCTGAACGCAAGTCCAAACTTTTGGTTCAGGACCTCTACTGGTTCCCGGTGGGTGGCTGAGACTTTGGTTCATTCTTCTTCCTGCCGGGAAATTAGAGTGACATGTGCCCATCCAAATGCCTAACAGCTACTCTCTCATTGGTTCTCCCTCTTCCCTTTCATCCTCTGCCAAATTGGCAACCTGTGCGAACCAGGAGCTTAAAGGGGCTGTCTCTCCAAGTTGGGAGATTGATAGGAAAGCAGTTGGAAAGTCAAACCGGAGCACCAGGAGAGGGGCTCTTCGTTGAGTTTTAGAAACCTTTCGTATTCACAGTGTGTCCATTCTCTAGGTTTCCCGTACACGTTATAGCTGTAGTAATATTCCCTTCCACCTGGAGAGCTGGGACCCATGGAATGGGTGCCATGCATTATTGCTTTAAAGGGTCTGCATTTGCTCACCCAATCTCACCAATCCTCTCAGTCCCAAGTGTCCAGCCTTATGCCACATCCAGCTGTCATTGTAGATAGGGTCATTCCAGGTTGCATCAGAGACCCTGAAGGAATTGTAAAGAATTTCCCTGTTTCTTTGTTCTGTTTTTGAAATTCCTTTTTAGAGGTGGTTTGAGCTGATTCTCGCTGCCATATTTATGCCAGTCTAGACACACTTGATTCCCTTACGCAGACATATCAATACATAGGTTTCAAGATTCTTACTAGTCAGATCGATTCCTCTGCGGGAAATATGGGGTTTTGAGTCCCTTTCACTGAGGAAGGTGTAGGTCTTGTCTATTCCATAGTTGGTTTTTGGAACGGTACCTGTGCTTATATCAAACTCGGGTTTGATGCATCACCCCACCTCTCCTTCCCCCTTAAGCAGGCATAAGATTGTTTTCTAAATGTGAGACTCTGTTCTCTTGCCTAACTCAGTTCATGTGTAGCCATGTTTACAGGATCTTCCTAAGTGATATCTTATGATAAGTTTCTTTTCCTGTGTGACCTCTTTCACTTAGAATCATCGTACCTGAATCCACTCATTTTGCTGCTACTGGTCTTATGACATTGATTTCGTGGCTGAGGGATATTCCATCGTACGTAAGTTCCACAATGTTTGGAACCATTTTTATATTTCCTGGGATATTTCAGGTGTACCCAGGTTGAGGTTCCTGTAAGCAGTGCAGCCCTCAATTTGGGGGTGGCTCTGTCTTATGGATTTTCAGTTTTCCCAAGGTATATTCCCTAGACTGGAAGTGCCCTTGGCTCTGGAGCTCTGTTGTTTACTTGTTTTAGGGGACACAATGCACTCCTCCAGTGAGGCAGTTGGCAACTTACATCCCGCCCATCAGCATAACAAGGCTCCCTGTTCTCCAGGGCCTGTCTTGCCTTTCTGGTTTTTACACATTTTGTGGATGTCCCTTTTGACCGGTGGGAAGTGATACTTCTTTGTAGTGCAGATTTGCATTGCCCGCTTGCTTGCTTGGCCAAAAAGGGCGTATGCGTTTTCTCCTGAATATATTCAGGAGAAAACGCATACGCCCTTTTTGGCCAAGTGCATCATTGTCGAAGTTGTGCCCCTCTTCCTGTGCTTTACAGGCGATTCCAACGTACCTCTTGAAATCTGTTTCCTGCTATTCTGCCTCGCTTTCAAGTCCGCCTCGTTGCCTTCCCTCAACAGATTTTTGGACGATAGTTGGCCTTGATTACTCTGCCAGTTTGTGAATTGCTGTGCCCCTGAGCTCCATTTTTCAACTCGTTTTTTGTGAGCTGAACTTGGTTCAGGACCTCTACTGGTTCCCGGTGGGTGGCTGAGACTTTGGTTCATTCTTCTTCCTGCCGGGAAATTAGAGTGACATGTGCCCATCCAAATGCCTAACAGCTACTCTCTCATTGGTTCTCCCTCTTCCCTTTCATCCTCTGCCAAATTGGCAACCTGTGCGAACCAGGAGCTTAAAGGGGCTGTCTCTCCAAGTTGGGAGATTGATAGGAAAGCAGTTGGAAAGTCAAACCGGAGCACCAGGAGAGGGGCTCTTCGTTGAGTTTTAGAAACCTTTCGTATTCACAGTGTGTCCATTCTCTAGGTTTCCCGTACACGTTATAGCTGTAGTAATATTCCCTTCCACCTGGAGAGCTGGGACCCATGGAATGGGTGCCATGCATTATTGCTTTAAAGGGTCTGCATTTGCTCACCCAATCTCACCAATCCTCTCAGTCGCAAGTGTCCAGCCTTATGCCACATCCAGCTGTCATTGTAGATAGGGTCATTCCAGGTTGCATCAGAGACCCTGAAGGAATTGCAAAGAATTTCCCTGTTTCTTTGTTCTGTTTTTGAAATTCCTTTTTAGAGTGGGTTTGAGCTGATTCTCGTGGCCATGTTTATGCCAGTCTAGAAACACTTGATTCCCTTACGGAGACATATCAATACATAGGTTTTAAGATTCTTACTAGCCAGATCGATTCCTCTGCGGGAAATATGGGGTTTTGAGTCCCTTTCACTGAGGAAGGTATAGGTCTTGTCTATTCCATAGTTGGTTTTTGGAACGGTACCTGTGCTTATATCAAAGTCTGGTTTGATGCATCACACCACCTCTCCTTCCCCCTTAAGCAGGCATAAGAGTGTTTTCTAAATGTGAGACTCTGTTCTCTTGCCTAACTCAGTTCATGTGTAGCCATGTTTACAGGATCTTCCTAAGTGATATCTTATGATAAGTTTCTTTTCCTGTGTGACTTCTTTCACTTAGAATCATCGTACCTGAATCCACTCATTTTGCTGCTACTGGTCTTATGACATTGATTTCGTGGCTGAGGGATATTCCATCGTACGTAAGTTCCACAATGTTTGGAACCATTTTTATATTTCCTGGGATATTTCAGGTGTACCCAGGTTGAGGTTCCTGTAAGCAGTGCAGCCCTCAATTTGGGTGTGGCTCTGTCTTATGGATTTTCAGTTTTCCCAAGGTATATTCCCTAGACTGGAAGTGCCCTTGGCTCTGGAGCTCTGTTGTTTACTTGTTTTAGGGAACACAATGCACTCCTCCAGTGAGGCAGTTGGCAACTTACATCCCGCCCATCAGCATAACAAGGCTCCCTGTTCTCCAGGGCCTGTCTTGCCTTTCTGGTTTTTACACATTTTGTGGATGTCCCTTTTGAACGGTGGGAAGTGATACTTCTTTGTAGTGCAGATTTGCATTGCCCGCTTGCTTGCTTGGCCAAAAAGGGCGTATGCGTTTTCTCCTGAATATATTCAGGAGAAAACACATACGCCCTTTTTGGCCAAGTGCATCATTGTCGAAGTTGTGCCCCTCTTCCTGTGCTTTACAGGCGATTCCAACGTACCTCTTGAAATCTGTTTCCTGCTATTCTGCCTCGCTTTCAAGTCCGCCTCGTTGCCTTCCCTCAACAGATTTTTGGACGATAGTTGGCCTTGATTACTCTGCCAGTTTGTGAATTGCTGTGCCCCTGAGCTCCATTTTTCAACTCGTTTTTTGTGAGCTGAACGCAAGTCCAAACTTTTGGTTCAGGACCTCTACTGGTTCCCGGTGGGTGGCTGAGACTTTGGTTAATTCTTCTTCCTGCCGGGAAATTAGAGTGACATGTGCCCATCCAAATGCCTAACAGCTACTCTCTCATTGGTTCTCCCTCTTCCCTTTCATCCTCTGCCAAATTGGCAACCTGTGCGAACCAGGAGCTTAAAGGGGCTGTCTCTCCAAGTTGGGAGATTGATAGGAAAGCAGTTGGAAAGTCAAACCGGAGCACCAGGAGAGGGGCTCTTCGTTGAGTTTTAGAAACCTTTCGTATTCACAGTGTGTCCATTCTCTAGGTTTCCCGTACACGTTATAGCTGTAGTAATATTCCCTTCCACCTGGAGAGCTGGGACCCATGGAATGGGTGCCATGCATTATTGCTTTAAAGGGTCTGCATTTGCTCACCCAATCTCACCAATCCTCTCAGTCCCAAGTGTCCAGCCTTATGCCACATCCAGCTGTCATTGTAGATAGGGTCATTCCAGGTTGCATCAGAGACCCTGAAGGAATTGTAAAGAATTTCCCTGTTTCTTTGTTCTGTTTTTGAAATTCCTTTTTAGAGGTGGTTTGAGCTGATTCTCGCTGCCATATTTATGCCAGTCTAGACACACTTGATTCCCTTACGCAGACATATCAATACATAGGTTTCAAGATTCTTACTAGTCAGATCGATTCCTCTGCGGGAAATATGGGGTTTTGAGTCCCTTTCACTGAGGAAGGTGTAGGTCTTGTCTATTCCATAGTTGGTTTTTGGAACGGTACCTGTGCTTATATCAAACTCGGGTTTGATGCATCACCCCACCTCTCCTTCCCCCTTAAGCAGGCATAAGAGTGTTTTCTAAATGTGAGACTCTGTTCTCTTGCCTAACTCAGTTCATGTGTAGCCATGTTTACAGGATCTTCCTAAGTGATATCTTATGATAAGTTTCTTTTCCTGTGTGACCTCTTTCACTTAGAATCATCGTACCTGAATCCACTCATTTTGCTGCTACTGGTCTTATGACATTGATTTCGTGGCTGAGGGATATTCCATCGTACGTAAGTTCCACAATGTTTGGAACCATTTTTATATTTCCTGGGATATTTCAGGTGTACCCAGGTTGAGGTTCCTGTAAGCAGTGCAGCCCTCAATTTGGGTGTGGCTCTGTCTTATGGATTTTCAGTTTTCCCAAGGTATATTCCCTAGACTGGAAGTGCCCTTGGCTCTGTAGCTCTGTTGTTTACTTGTTTTAGGGGACACAATGCACTCCTCCAGTGAGGCCGTTGGCAACTTACATCCCGCCCATCAGCATAACAAGGCTCCCTGTTCTCCAGGGCCTGTCTTGCCTTTCTGGTTTTTACACATTTTGTGGATGTCCCTTTTGACCGGTGGGAAGTGATAC
The DNA here is from genome assembly GCF_964341445.2 of Mesoplodon mirus. Classification (NCBI taxonomy): domain Eukaryota; kingdom Metazoa; phylum Chordata; class Mammalia; order Artiodactyla; family Ziphiidae; genus Mesoplodon; species Mesoplodon mirus. Next base: position 118,854,945 of record NC_138984.1, read on the forward strand.
TTCTTTGTAGTGCAGATTTGCATTGCCCGCTTGCTTGCTTGGCCAAAAAGGGCGTATGCGTTTTCTCCTGAATATATTCAGGAGAAAACGCATACGCCCTTTTTGGCCAAGTGCATCATTGTCGAAGTTGTGCCCCTCTTCCTGTGCTTTACAGGCGATTCCAACGTACCTCTTGAAATCTGTTTCCTGCTATTCTGCCTCGCTTTCAAGTCCGCCTCGTTGCCTTCCCTCAACAGATTTTTGGACGATAGTTGGCCTTGATTACTCTGCCAGTTTGTGAATTGCTGTGCCCCTGAGCTCCATTTTTCAACTCGTTTTTTGTGAGCTGAACGCAAGTCCAAACTTTTGGTTCAGAACCTCTACTGGTTCCCGGTGGGTGGCTGAGACTTTGGTTCATTCTTCTTCCTGCCGGGAAATTAGAGTGACATGTGCCCATCCAAATGCCTAGCAGCTACTCTCCCATTGGTTCTCCCTCTTCCCTTTCATCCTCTGCCAAATTGGCAACCTGTGCGAACCAGGAGTTTAAAGGGGCTGTCTCTCCAAGTTGGGAGATTGATAGGAAAGCAGTTGGAAAGTCAAACCGGAGCACCAGGAGAGGGGCTCTTCGTTGAGTTTTAGAAACCTTTCATTATCACAGTGTGTCCATTTTCTAGGTTTCCCGTACACGTTATAGCTGTAGTAATATTCCCTTCCACCTGGAGAGCTGGGACCCATGGAATGGGTGCCATGCATTATTGCTTTAAAGGGTCTGCATTTGCTCACCCAATCTCACCAATCCTCTCAGTCCCAAGTGTCCAGCCTTATGCCACATCCAGCTGTCATTGTAGATAGGGTCATTCCAGGTTGCATCAGAGACCCTGAAGGAATTGTAAAGAATTTCCCTGTTTCTTTGTTCTGTTTTTGAAATTCCTTTTTAGAGTGGGTTTGAGCTGATTCTCGCTGCCATGTTTATGCCAGTCTAGACACACTTGATTCCCTTACGCAGACATATCAATACATAGGTTTTAAGATTCTTACTAGTCAGATCGATTCCTCTGCGGGAAATATGGGGTTTTGAGTCCCTTTCATTGAGGAAGGTGTAGGTCTTGTCTATTCCATAGTTGGTTTTTGGAACGGTACCTGTGCTTATATCAAAGTCTGGTTTGATGCATCACCCCACTTCTCCTTCCTCCTTAAGCAGGCATAAGAGTGTTTTCTAAATGTGAGACTCTGTTCTCTTGCCTAACTCAGTTCATGTGTAGCCTTGTTTACAGAATCTTCCTAAGTGATATCTTATGATAAGTTTCTTTTCCTGTGTGACTTCTTTCACTTAGAATCATCGTACCTGAATCCACTCATTTTGCTGCTACTGGTCTTATGACATTGATTTCGTGGCTGAGGGATATTCCATCGTATGTAAGTTCCACAATGTTTGGAACCATTTTTATATTTCCTGGGATATTTCAGGTGTACCCAGGTTGAGGTTCCTGTAAGCAGTGCAGCCCTCAATTTGGGGGTGGCTCTGTCTTATGGATTTTCAGTTTTCCCAAGGTATATTCCCTAGACTGGAAGTGCCCTTGGCTCTGTAGCTCTGTTGTTTACTTGTTTTAGGGGACACAATGCACTCCTCCAGTGAGGCAGTTGGCAACTTACATCCCGCCCAACAGCATAACAAGGCTCCCTGTTCTCCAGGGCCTGTCTTGCCTTTCTGGTTTTTACACATTTTTTGGATTTCCCCTTTGACTGGTGGGAAGTGATACTTCTTTGTAGTGCAGATTTGCATTGCCCGCTTGCTTGCTTGGCCAAAAAGGGCGTATGCGTTTTCTCCTTAATATATTCATACGCCCTTTTTGGCCAAGTGCATCATTGTTGAAGTTGTGCCCCTCTTCCTGTGCTTTACAGGCGATTCCAACGTACCTCTTGAAATCTTTTTCCTGCTATTCTGCCTCGCTTTCAAGTCCGCCTCGTTGCCTTCCCTCAACAGATTTTTGGACGATAGTTGGCCTTGATTACTCTGCCAGTTTGTGAATTGCTGTGCCCCTGAGCTCCATTTTTCAACTCGTTTTTTGTGAGCTGAACGCAAGTCCAAACTTTTGGTTCAGGACCTCTACTGGTTCCCGGTGGGTGGCTGAGACTTTGGTTCATTCTTCTTCCTGCCGGGAAATTAGAGTGACATGTGCCCATCCAAATGCCTAACAGCTACTCTCTCATTGGTTCTCCCTCTTCCCTTTCATCCTCTGCCAAATTGGCAACCTGTGCGAACGAGGAGCTTAAAGGGGCTGTCTCTCCAAGTTGGGAGATTGATAGGAAAGCAGTTGGAAAGTCAAACCGGAGCACCAGGAGAGAGGCTCTTCGTTGAGTTTTAGAAACCTTTCGTATTCACAGTGTGTCCATTCTCTAGGTTTCCCGTACACGTTATAGCTGTAGTAATATTCCCTTCCACCTGGAGAGCTGGGACCCATGGATTGGGTGCCATGCATTATTGCTTTAAAGGGTCTGCATTTGCTCACCCAATCTCACCAATCCTCTCAGTCCCAAGTGTCCAGCCTTATGCCACATTCAGCTGTCATTGTAGATAGGGTCATTCCAGGTTGCATCAGAGACCCTGAAGGAATTGTAAAGAATTTCCCTGTTTCTTTGTTCTGTATTTGAAATTCCTTTTTAGAGTGGGTTTGACCTGATTCTCGCTGCCATGTTTATGCCAGTCTAGACACACTTGATTCCCTTACGCAGACATATCAATACATAGGTTTTAAGATTCTTACTAGTCAGATCGATTCCTCTGCGGGAAATATGGGGTTTTGAGTCCCTTTCACTGAGGAAGGTGTAGGTCTTGTCTATTCCATAGTTGTTTTTTGGAACGGTACCTGTGCTTATATCAAACTCGGGTTTGATGCATCACCCCACCTCTCCTTCCCCCTTAAGCAGGCATAAGAGTGTTTTCTAAATGTGAGACTCTGTTCTCTTGCCTAACTCAGTTCATGTGTAGCCATGTTTACAGGATCTTCCTAAGTGATATCTTATGATAAGTTTCTTTTCCTGTGTGACCTCTTTCACTTAGAATCATCGTACCTGAATCCACTCATTTTGCTGCTACTTTTCTTATGACATTGGTTCCGTGGCTGAGGGATATTCCATCGTACGTAAGTTCCACAATGTTTGGAACCATTTTCATATTTCCTGGGATATTTCAGGTGTACCCAGGTTGAGGTTCCTGTAAGCAGTGCAGCCCTCAATTTGGGGGTGGCTCTGTCTTATGGATTTTCAGTTTTCCCAAGGTATATTCCCTAGACTGGAAGTGCCCTTGGCTCTGTAGCTCTGTTGTTTAATTGTTTTAGGGGACACAATGCACTCCTCCAGTGAGGCAGTTGGCAACTTACATCCCGCCCATCAGCATAACAAGGCTCCCTGTTCTCCAGGGCCTGTCTTGCCTTTCTGGTTTTTACACATTTTGTGGATGTCCCTTTTGACCGGTAGGAAGTGATACTTCTTTGTAGTGCAGATTTGCATTGCCCGCTTGCTTGCTTGGCCAAAAAGGGCGTATGCGTTTTCTCCTGAATATATTCAGGAGAAAACGCATATGCCCTTTTTGGCCAAGTGCATCATTGTCGAAGTTGTGCCCCTCTTCCTGTGCTTTACAGGCGATTCCAACGTACCTCTTGAAATCTGTTTCCTGCTATTCTGCCTCGCATTCAAGTCCGCCTCGTTGCCTTCCCTCAACAGATTTTTGGACGATAGTTGGCCTTGATTACTCTGCCAGTTTGTGAATTGCTGTGCCCCTGAGCTCCATTTTTCAACTCGTTTTTTGTGAGCTGAACGCAAGTCCAAACTTTTGGTTCAGGACCTCTACTGGTTCCCGGTGGGTGGCTGAGACTTTGGTTCATTCTTCTTCCTGCCGGGAAATTAGAGTGACATGTGCCCATCCAAATGCCTAACAGCTACTCTCTCATTGGTTCTCCCTCTTCCCTTTCATCCTCTGCCAAATTGGCAACCTGTGCGAACCAGGAGCTTAAAGGGGCTGTCTCTCCAAGTTGGGAGATTGATAGGAAAGCAGTTGGAAAGTCAAACCGGAGCACCAGGAGAGGGGCTCTTCGTTGAGTTTTAGAAACCTTTCGTATTCACAGTGTGTCCATTCTCTAGGTTTCCCGTACACGTTATAGCTGTAGTAATATTCCCTTCAACCTGGAGAGCTGGGACCCATGGAATGGGTGCCATGCATTATTGCTTTAAAGGGTCTGCATTTGCTCACCCAATCTCACCAATCCTCTCAGTCCCAAGTGTCCAGCCTTATGCCACGTCCAGCTGTCATTGTAGATAGGGTCATTCCAGGTTACATCAGAGACCCTGAAGGAATTGTAAAGAATTTCCCTGTTTCTTTGTTCTGTTTTTGAAATTCCTTTTTAGAGTGGGTTTGAGCTGATTCTCGCTGCCCTGTTTATGCCAGTCTAGACACACTTGATTCCCTTACGGAAACATATCAATACATAGGTTTTAAGATTCTTACTAGCCAGATCTATTCCTCTGCGGGAAATATGGCGTTTTGAGTCCCTTTCACTGAGGAAGGTGTAGGTCTTGTCTATTCCATAGTTGGTTTTTGGAACGGTACCTGTGCTTATATCAAACTCGGGTTTGATGCATCACCCCACCTCTCCTTCCCCCTTAAGCAGGCATAAGAGTGTTTTCTAAATGTGAGACTCTGTTCTCTTGCCTAACTCAGTTCATGTGTTGCCATGTTTACAGGATCTTCCTAAGTGATATCTTATGATAAGTTTCTTTTCCTGTGTGACTTCTTTCACTTAGAATCATCGTACCTGAATCCACTCATTTTGCTGCTACTGGTCTTATGACATTGATTTCGTGGCTGAGGGATATTCCATCGTACGTAAGTTCCACAATGTTTGGAACCATTTTTATATTTCCTGGGATATTTCAGGTGTACCCAGGTTGAGGTTCCTGTAAGCAGTGCAGCCCTCAATTTGGGTGTGGCTCTGTCTTATGGATTTTCAGTTTTCCCAAGGTATATTCCCTAGACTGGAAGTGCCCTTGGCTCTGGAGCTCTGTTGTTTACTTGTTTTAGGGAACACAATGCACTCCTCCAGTGAGGCAGTTGGCAACTTACATCCCGCCCATCAGCATAACAAGGCTCCCTGTTCTCCAGGGCCTGTCTTGCCTTTCTGGTTTTTACACATTTTGTGGATGTCCCTTTTGAACGGTGGGAAGTGATACTTCTTTGTAGTGCAGATTTGCATTGCCCGCTTGCTTGCTTGGCCAAAAAGGGCGTATGCGTTTTCTCCTGAATATATTCAGGAGAAAACGCATACGCCCTTTTTGGCCAAGTGCATCATTGTCGAAGTTGTGCCCCTCTTCCTGTGCTTTACAGGCGATTCCAACGTACCTCTTGAAATCTGTTTCCTGCTATTCTGCCTCGCTTTCAAGTCCGCCTCGTTGCCTTCCCTCAACAGATTTTTGGACGATAGTTGGCCTTGATTACTCTGCCAGTTTGTGAATTGCTGTGCCCCTGAGCTCCATTTTTCAACTCGTTTTTTGTGAGCTGAACGCAAGTCCAAACTTTTGGTTCAGGACCTCTACTGGTTCCCGGTGGGTGGCTGAGACTTTGGTTCATTCTTCTTCCTGCCGGGAAATTAGAGTGACATGTGCCCATCCAAATGCCTAACAGCTACTCTCTCATTGGTTCTCCCTCTTCCCTTTCATCCTCTGCCAAATTGGCAACCTGTGCGAACCAGGAGCTTAAAGGGGCTGTCTCTCCAAGTTGGGAGATTGATAGGAAAGCAGTTGGAAAGTCAAACCGGAGCACCAGGAGAGGGACTCTTCGTTGAGTTTTAGAAACCTTTCGTATTCACAGTGTGTCCATTCTCTAGGTTTCCCGTACACGTTATAGCTGTAGTAATATTCCCTTCCACCTGGAGAGCTGGGACCCATGGAATGGGTGCCATGCATTATTGCTTTAAAGGGTCTGCATTTGCTCACCCAATCTCACCAATCCTCTCAGTCCCAAGTGTCCAGCCTTATGCCACATCCAGCTGTCATTGTAGATAGGGTCATTCCAGGTTGCATCAGAGACCCTGAAGGAATTGTAAAGAATTTCCCTGTTTCTTTGTTCTGTTTTTGAAATTCCTTTTTAGAGTGGGTTTGAGCTGATTCTCGCTGCCATGTTTATGCCAGTCTAGACACACTTGATTCCCTTACGCAGACATATCAATACATAGGTTTTAAGATTCTTACTAGTCAGATCGATTCCTCTGCGGGAAATATGGGGTTTTGAGTCCCTTTCACTGAGGAAGGTGTAGGTCTTGTCTATTCCATAGTTGGTTTTTGGAACGGTACCTGTGCTTATATCAAAGTCTGGTTTGATGCATCACCCCACCTCTCCTTCCTCCTTAAGCAGGCATAAGAGTGTTTTCTAAATGTGAGACTCTGTTCTCTTGCCTAACTCAGTTCATGTGTAGCCATGTTTACAGGATCTTCCTAAGTGATATCTTATGATAAGTTTCTTTTCCTGTGTGACTTCTTTCCCTTAGAATCATCGTACCTGAATCCACTCATTTTGCTGCTACTGGTCTTATGACATTGATTTCGTGGCTGAGGGATATTCCATCGTACGTAAGTTCCACAATGTTTGGAACCATTTTTATATTTCCTGGGATATTTCAGGTGTACCCAGGTTGAGGTTCCTGTAAGCAGTGCAGCCCTCAATTTGGGTGTGGCTCTGTCTTATGGATTTTCAATTTTCCCAAGGTATATTCCCTAGACTGGAAGTGCCCTTGGCTCTGGAGCTCTGTTGTTTACTTGTTTTAGGGAACACAATGCACTCCTCCAGTGAGGCAGTTGGCAACTTACATCCCGCCCATCAGCATAACAAGGCTCCCTGTTCTCCAGGGCCTGTCTTGCCTTTCTGGTTTTTACACATTTTGTGGATGTCCCTTTTGAACGGTGGGAAGTGATACTTCTTTGTAGTGCAGATTTGCATTGCCCGCTTGCTTGCTTGGCCAAAAAGGGCGTATGCGTTTTCTCCTGAATATATTCAGGAGAAAACGCATACGCCCTTTTTGGCCAAGTGCATCATTGTCGAAGTTGTGCCCCTCTTCCTGTGCTTTACAGGCGATTCCAACGTACCTCTTGAAATCGGTTTCCTGCTATTCTGCCTCGCTTTCAAGTCCGCCTCGTTGCCTTCCCTCAACAGATTTTTGGACGATAGTTGGCCTTGATTACTCTGCCAGTTTGTGAATTGCTGTGCCCCTGAGCTCCATTTTTCAACTCGTTTTTTGTGAGCTGAACGCAAGTCCAAACTTTTGGTTCAGGACCTCTACTGGTTCCCGGTGGGTGGCTGAGACTTTGGTTCATTCTTCTTCCTGCCGGGAAATTAGAGTGACATGTGCCCATCCAAATGCCTAACAGCTACTCTCTCATTGGTTCTCCCTCTTCCCTTTCATCCTCTGCCAAATTGGCAACCTGTGCGAACCAGGAGCTTAAAGGGGCTGTCTCTCCAAGTTGGGAGATTGATAGGAAAGCAGTTGGAAAGTCAAACCGGAGCACCAGGAGAGGGGCTCTTCGTTGAGTTTTAGAAACCTTTCGTATTCACAGTGTGTCCATTCTCTAGGTTTCCCGTACACGTTATAGCTGTAGTAATATTCCCTTCCACCTGGAGAGCTGGGACCCATGGAATGGGTGCCATGCATTATTGCTTTAAAGGGTCTGCATTTGCTCACCCAATCTCACCAATCCTCTCAGTCCCAAGTGTCCAGCCTTATGCCACATCCAGCTGTCATTGTAGATAGGGTCATTCCAGGTTGCATCAGAGACCCTGAAGGAATTGTAAAGAATTTCTCTGTTTCTTTGTTCTGTTTTTGAAATTCCTTTTTAGAGTGGGTTTGAGCTGATTCTCGCGGCCATGTTTATGCCAGTCTAGAAACACTTGATTCCCTTTCGGAGACATATCAATACATAGGTTTTAAGATTCTTACTAGCCAGATCTATTCCTCTGCGGGAAATATGGGGTTTTGAGTCCCTTTCACTGAGGAAGGTGTAGGTCTTGTCTATTCCATAGTTGGTTTTTGGAACGGTACCTCTGCTTATATCAAAGTCTGGTTTGATGCATCACCCCACCTCTCCTTCCCCCTTAAGCAGGCATAAGAGTGTTTTCTAAATGTGAGACTCTGTTCTCTTGCCTAACTCAGTTCATGTGTAGCCATGTTTACAGGATCTTCCTAAGTGATATCTTATGATAAGTTTCTTTTCCTGTGTGACTTCTTTCACTTAGAATCATCGTACCTGAATCCACTCATTTTGCTGCTACTGGTCTTATGACATTGATTTCGTGGCTGAGGGATATTCCATCGTACGTAAGTTCCACAATGTTTGGAACCATTTTTATATTTCCTGGGATATTTCAGGTGTACCCAGGTTGAGGTTCCTGTAAGCAGTGCAGCCCTCAATTTGGGTGTGGCTCTGTCTTATGGATTTTCAATTTTCCCAAGGTATATTCCCTAGACTGGAAGTGCCCTTGGCTCTGGAGCTCTGTTGTTTACTTGTTTTAGGGAACACAATGCACTCCTCCAGTGAGGCAGTTGGCAACTTACATCCCGCCCATCAGCATAACAAGGCTCCCTGTTCTCCAGGGCCTGTCTTGCCTTTCTGGTTTTTACACATTTTGTGGATGTCCCTTTTGAACGGTGGGAAGTGATACTTCTTTGTAGTGCAGATTTGCATTGCCCGCTTGCTTGCTTGGCCAAAAAGGGCGTATGCGTTTTCTCCTGAATATATTCAGGAGAAAACGCATACGCCCTTTTTGGCCAAGTGCATCATTGTCGAAGTTGTGCCCCTCTTCCTGTGCTTTACAGGCGATTCCAACGTACCTCTTGAAATCTGTTTCCTGCTATTCTGCCTCGCTTTCAAGTCCGCCTCGTTGCCTTCCCTCAACAGATTTTTGGACGATAGTTGGCCTTGATTACTCTGCCAGTTTGTGAATTGCTGTGCCCCTGAGCTCCATTTTTCAACTCGTTTTTTGTGAGCTGAACGCAAGTCCAAACTTTTGGTTCAGGACCTCTACTGGTTCCCGGTGGGTGGCTGAGACTTTGGTTCATTCTTCTTCCTGCCGGGAAATTAGAGTGACATGTGCCCATCCAAATGCCTAACAGCTACTCTCTCATTGGTTCTCCCTCTTCCCTTTCATCCTCTGCCAAATTGGCAACCTGTGCGAACCAGGAGCTTAAAGGGGCTGTCTCTCCAAGTTGGGAGATTGATAGGAAAGCAGTTGGAAAGTCAAACCGGAGCACCAGGAGAGGGGCTCTTCGTTGAGTTTTAGAAACCTTTCGTATTCACAGTGTGTCCATTCTCTAGGTTTCCCGTACACGTTATAGCTGTAGTAATATTCCCTTCCACCTGGAGAGCTGGGACCCATGGAATGGGTGCCATGCATTATTGCTTTAAAGGGTCTGCATTTGCTCACCCAATCTCACCAATCCTCTCAGTCCCAAGTGTCCAGCCTTATGCCACATCCAGCTGTCATTGTAGATAGGGTCATTCCAGGTTGCATCAGAGACCCTGAAGGAATTGTAAAGAATTTCTCTGTTTCTTTGTTCTGTTTTTGAAATTCCTTTTTAGAGTGGGTTTGAGCTGATTCTCGCGGCCATGTTTATGCCAGTCTAGAAACACTTGATTCCCTTTCGGAGACATATCAATACATAGGTTTTAAGATTCTTACTAGCCAGATCTATTCCTCTGCGGGAAATATGGGGTTTTGAGTCCCTTTCACTGAGGAAGGTATAGGTCTTGTCTATTCCATAGTTGGTTTTTGGAACGGTACCTCTGCTTATATCAAAGTCTGGTTTGATGCATCACCCCACCTCTCCTTCCCCCTTAAGCAGGCATAAGAATGTTTTCTAAATGTGAGACTCTGTTCTCTTGCCTAACTCAGTTCATGTGTAGCCATGTTTACGGGATCTTCCTAAGTGATATCTTATGATAAGTTTCTTTTCCTGTGTGACTTCTTTCACTTAGAATCATCGTACCTGAATCCACTCATTTTGCTGCTACTGGTCTTATGACATTGATTTCGTGGCTGAGGGATATTCCATCGTACGTAAGTTCCACAATGTTTGGAACCATTTTTATATTTCCTGGGATATTTCAGGTGTACCCAGGTTGAGGTTCCTGTAAGCAGTGCAGCCCTCAATTTGGGTGTGGCTCTGTCTTATGGATTTTCAATTTTCCCAAGGTATATTCCCTAGACTGGAAGTGCCCTTGGCTCTGGAGCTCTGTTGTTTACTTGTTTTAGGGAACACAATGCACTCCTCCAGTGAGGCAGTTGGCAACTTACATCCCGCCCATCAGCATAACAAGGCTCCCTGTTCTCCAGGGCCTGTCTTGCCTTTCTGGTTTTTACAAATTTTGTGGATGTCCCTTTTGAACGGTGGGAAGTGATACTTCTTTGTAGTGCAGATTTGCATTGCCCGCTTGCTTGCTTGGCCAAAAAGGGCGTATGCGTTTTCTCCTGAATATATTCAGGAGAAAACGCATACGCCCTTTTTGGCCAAGTGCATCATTGTCGAAGTTGTGCCCCTCTTCCTGTGCTTTACAGGCGATTCCAACGTACCTCTTGAAATCTGTTTCCTGCTATTCTGCCTCGCTTTCAAGTCCGCCTCGTTGCCTTCCCTCAACAGATTTTTGGACGATAGTTGGCCTTGATTACTCTGCCAGTTTGTGAATTGCTGTGCCCCTGAGCTCCATTTTTCAACTCGTTTTTTGTGAGCTGAACGCAAGTCCAAACTTTTGGTTCAGGACCTCTACTGGTTCCCGGTGGGTGGCTGAGACTTTGGTTCATTCTTCTTCCTGCCGGGAAATTAGAGTGACATGTGCCCATCCAAATGCCTAACAGCTACTCTCTCATTGGTTATCCCTCTTCCCTTTCATCCTCTGCCAAATTGGCAACCTGTGCGAACCAGGAGCTTAAAGGGGCTGTCTCTCCAAGTTGGGAGATTGATAGGAAAGCAGTTGGAAAGTCAAACTGGAGCACCAGGAGAGGGGCTCTTCTTTGAGTTTTAGAAACCTTTCGTATTCACAGTGTGTCCATTCTCTAGGTTTCCCGTACACGTTATAGCTGTAGTAATATTCCCTTCCACCTGGAGAGCTGGGACCCATGGAATGGGTGCCATGCATTATTGCTTTAAAGGGTCTGCATTTGCTCACCCAATCTCACCAATCCTCTCAGTCCCAAGTGTCCAGCCTTATGCCACATCCAGCTGTCATTATAGATAGGGTCATTCCAGGTTGCATCAGAGACCCTGAAGGAATTGTAAAGAATTTCCCTGTTTCTTTGTTCTGTTTTTGAAATTCCTTTTTAGAGTGAGTTTGAGCTTATTCTCGCTGCCATATTTATGCCAGTCTAGACACACTTGATTCCCTTACGCAGACATATCAATACATAGGTTTCAAGATTCTTACTAGTCAGATCGATTCCTCTGCGGGAAATATGGTGTTTTGAGTCCCTTTCACTGAGGAAGGTGTAGGTCTTGTCTATTCCATAGTTGGTTTTTGGAACGGTACCTGTGCTTATATCAAACTCGGTTTTGATGCATCACCCCACCTCTCCTTCCCCCTTAAGCAGGCATAAGAGTGTTTTCTAAATGTGAGACTCTGTTCTCTTGCCTAACTCAGTTCATGTGTAGCCATGTTTACAGGATCATCCTAAGTGATATCTTATGATAAGTTTCTTTTCCTGTGTGACTTCTTTCACTTAGAATCATCGTACCTGAATCCACTCATTTTGCTGCTACTGGTCTTATGACATTGATTTCGTGGCTGAGGGATATTCCATCGTACGTAAGTTCCACAATGTTTGGAACCATTTTTATATTGCCTGGGATATTTCAGGTGTACCCAGGTTGAGGTTCTTGTAAGCAGTGCAGCCCTCAATTTGGGGGTGGCTCTGTCTTATGGATTTTCAGTTTTCCCAAGGTATATTCCCTAGACTGGAAGTGCCCTTGGCTCTGTAGCTCTGTTGTTTACTTGTTTTAGGGAACACAATGCACTCCTCCAGTGAGGCAGTTGGCAACTTACATCCCGCCCATCAGCATAACAAGGCTCCCTGTTCTCCAGGGCCTGTCTTGCCTTTCTGGTTTTTTACACATTTTGTGGATGTCCCTTTTGACCGGTGGGAAGTGATACTTCTTTGTAGTGCAGATTTGCATTGCCCGCTTGCTTGCTTGGCCAAAAAGGGCGTATGCGTTTTCTCCTGAATATATTCAGGAGAAAACGCATACGCCCTTTTTGGCCAAGTGCATCATTGTCGAAGTTGTGCCCCTCTTCCTGTTCTTTACAGGCGATTCCAACGTACCTCTTGAAATCTGTTTCCTGCTATTCTGCCTCACTTTCAAGTCCGCCTCGTTGCCTTCCCTCAACAGATTTTTTGACGATAGTTGGACTTGATTACTCTGCCAGTTTGTGAATTGCTGTGCCCCTGAGCTCCATTTTTCAACTCGTTTTTTGTGAGCTGAACGCAAGTCCAAACGTTTGGTTCAGGACCTCTACTGGTTCCCAGTGGGTGGCTGAGACTTTGGTTCATTCTTCTTCCTGCCGGGAAATTAGAGTGACATGTGCCCATCCAAATGCCTAACAGCTACTCTCTCATTGGTTCTCCCTCTTCCCTTTCATCCTCTGCCAAATTGGCAACCTGTGCGAACCAGGAGCTTAAAGGGGCTGTCTCTCCAAGTTGGGAGATTGATAGGAAAGCAGTTGGAAAGTCAAACCGGAGCACCAGGAGAGGGGCTCTTCTTTGAGTTTTAGAAACCTTTCGTATTCACAGTGTGTCCATTCTATAGGTTTCCCGTACACGTTATAGCTGTAGTAATATACCCTTCCACATGGAGAGCTGGGACCCATGGAATGGGTGCCATGCATTATTGCTTTAAAGGGTCTGCATTTGCTCACCCAATCTCACCAATCCTCTCAGTCCCAAGTGTCCAGCCTTATGCCACATCCAGCTGTCATTGTAGATAGGGTCATTCCAGGTTGCATCAGAGACCCTGAAGGAATTGTAAAGAATTTCCCTGTTTCTTTGTTCTGTTTTTGAAATTCCTTTTTAGAGTGGGTTTGAGCTGATTCTCGCTGCCATGTTTATGCCAGTCTAGACACACTTGATTCCCTTACGCAGACATATCAATACATAGGTTTTAAGATTCTTACTAGTCAGATCGATTCCTCTGCGGGAAATATGGGGTTTTGAGTCCCTTTCACTGAGGAAGGTGTAGGTCTTGTCTATTCCATAGTTGGTTTTTGGAACGGTACCTGTGCTTATATCAAACTCGGGTTTGATGCATCACCCCACCTCTCCTTCCCCCTTAAGCAGGCATAAGAGTGTTTTCTAAATGTGAGACTCTGTTCTCTTGCCTAACTCAGTTCATGTGTAGCCATGTTTACAGGATCTTCCTAAGTGATATCTTATGATAAGTTTCTTTTCCTGTGTGACTTCTTTCACTTAGAATTATCGTACCTGAATCCACTCATTTTGCTGCTACTGGTCTTATGACATTGATTTCGTGGCTGAGGGATATTCCATCGTACGTAAGTTCCACAATGTTTGGAACCATTTTTATATTGCCTGGGATATTTCAGGTGTACCCAGGTTGAGGTTCTTGTAAGCAGTGCAGCCCTCAATTTGGGGGTGGCTCTGTCTTATGGATTTTCAGTTTTCCCAAGGTATATTCCCTAGACTGAAAGTGCCCTTGGCTCTGTAGCTCTGTTGTTTACTTGTTTTAGGGAACACAATGCACTCCTCCAGTGAGGGAGTTGGCAACTTACATCCCGCCCATCAGCATAACAGGGCTCCCTGATCTCCAGGGCCTGTCTTGCCTTTCTGGTTTTTTACACATTTTGTGGATGTCCCTTTTGACCGGTGGGAAGTGATACTTCTTTGTAGTGCAGATTTGCATTGTCCGCTTGCTTGCTTGGCCAAAAAGGGCGTATGCGTTTTCTCCTGAATATATTCAGGAGAAAACGCATACGCCCTTTTTGGCCAAGTGCATCATTGTCGAAGTTGTGCCCCTCTTCCTGTGCTTTACAGGCGATTCCAACGTACCTCTTGAAATCTGTTTCCTGCTATTCTGCCTCGCTTTCAAGTCCGCCTCGTTGCCTTCCCTCAACAGATTTTTGGACGATAGTTGGCCTTGATTACTCTGCCAGTTTGTGAATTGCTGTGCCCCTGAGCTCCATCTTTCAACTCGTTTTTTGTGAGCTGAACGCAAGTCCAAACTTTTGGTTCAGGACCTATACTGTTTCCCGGTGGGTGGCTGAGACTTTGGTTCATTCTTCTTCCTGCCGGGAAATTAGAGTGACATGTGCCCATCCAAATGCCTAACAGCTACTCTCTCATTGGTTCTCCCTCTTCCCTTTCATCCTCTGCCAAATTGGCAACCTGTGCGAACCAGGAGCTTAAAGGGGCTGTCTCTCCATGTTGGGAGATTGATAGGAAAGCAGTTGGAAAGTCAAACCGGAGCACCAGGAGAGGGGCTCTTCGTTGAGTTTTAGAAACCTTTCGTATTCACAGTGTGTCCATTCTCTAGGTTTCCCGTACACGTTATAGCTGTAGTAATATTCCCTTCCACCTGGAGAGCTGGGACCCATGGAATGGGTGCCATGCATTATTGCTTTAAAGGGTCTGCATTTGCTCACCCAATCTCACCAATCCTCTCAGTCCCAAGTGTCCAGCCTTATGCCACATCCAGCTGTCATTGTAGATAGGGTCATTCCAGGTTGCATCAGAGACCCTGAAGGAATTGTAAAGAATTTCCCTGTTTCTTTGTTTTGTTTTTGAAATTCCTTTTTAGAGTGGGTTTGAGCTGATTCTCGCTGCCCTGTTTATGCCAGTCTAGACACACTTGATTCCCTTACGGAGACATATCAATACATAGGTTTTAAGATTCTTACTAGTCAGATCTATTCCTCTGCGGGAAATATGGGGTTTTGAGTCCCTTTCACTGAGGAAGGTGTAGGTCTTGTCTATTCCATAGTTGGTTTTTGGAACGGTACCTGTGCTTATATCAAAGTCTGGTTTGATGCATCACCCCACCTCTCCTTCCACCTTAAGCAGGCATAAGAGTGTTTTCTAAATGTGAGACTCTGTTCTCTTGCCTAACTCAGTTCATGTGTAGCCATGTTTACAGGATCTTCCTAAGTGATATCTTATGATAAGTTTCTTTTCCTGTGTGACTTCTTTTACTTAGAATCATCATACCTGAATCCACTCATTTTGCTGCTACTGGTCTTATGACATTGATTTCGTGGCTGAGGGATATTCCATCGTATGTAAGTTCCACAATGTTTGGAACCATTTTTATATTTCCTGGGATATTTCAGGTGTACCCAGGTTGAGGTTCCTGTAAGCAGTGCAGCCCTCAATTTGGGGGTGGCAATGTCTTATGGATTTTCAGTTTTCCCAAGGTATATTCCCTAGACTGGAAGTGCCCTTGGCTCTGGAGCTCTGTTGTTTACTTGTTTTAGGGAACACAATGCACTCCTCCAGTGAGGCAGTTGGCAACTTACATCCCGCCCATCAGCATAACAAGGCTCCCTGTTCTCCAGGGCCTGTCTTGCCTTTCTGGTTTTTACACATTTTGTGGATGTCCCTTTTGACCGGTGGGAAGTGATACTTCTTTGTAGTGCAGATTTGCATTGCCCGCTTGCTTGCTTGGCCAAAAAGGGCGTATGCGTTTTCTCCTGAATATATTCAGGAGAAAACGCATACGCCCTTTTTGGCCAAGTGCATCATTGTCGAAGTTGTGCCCCTCTTCCTGTGCTTTACAGGCGATTCCAACGTACCTCTTGAAATCTGTTTCCTGCTATTCTGCCTCGCTTTCAAGTCCGCCTCGTTGCCTTCCCTCAACAGATTTTTGGACGATAGTTGGCCTTGATTACTCTGCCAGTTTGTGAATTGCTGTGCCCCTGAGCTCCATTTTTCAACTCGTTTTTTGTGAGCTGAACGCAAGTCCTAACTTTTGGTTCAGGACCTCTACTGGTTCCCGGTGGGTGGCTGAGACTTTGGTTCATTCTTCTTCCTGCCGGGAAATTAGAGTGACATGTGCCCATCCAAATGCCTAACAGCTACTCTCTCATCGGTTCTCCCTCTTCCCTTTCATCCTCTGCCAAATTGGCAACCTGTGCGAACCAGGATCTTAAAGGGGCTGTCTCTCCAAGTTGGGAGATTGATAGGAAAGCAGTTGGAAAGTCAAACCGGAGCACCAGGAGAGGGGCTCTTCGTTGAGTTTTAGAAACCTTTCGTATTCACAGTGTGTCCATTCTCTAGGTTTCCCGTCCACGTTATAGCTGTAGTAATATTCCCTTCCACCTGGAGAGCTGGGACCCATGGAATGGGTGCCATGCATTATTGCTTTAAAGGGTCTGCATTTGCTCACCCAATCTCACCAATCCTCTCAGTCCCAAGTGTCCAGCCTTATGCCACATCCAGCTGTCATTGTAGATAGGGTCATTCCAGGTTGCATCAGAGACCCTGAAGGAATTGTAAAGAATTTCCCTGTTTCTTTGTTTTGTTTTTGAAATTCCTTTTTAGAGTGGGTTTGAGCTGATTCTCGCTGCCCTGTTTATGCCAGTCTAGACACACTTGATTCCCTTACGGAGACATATCAATACATAGGTTTTAAGATTCTTACTAGTCAGATCTATTCCTCTGCGGGAAATATGGGGTTTTGAGTCCCTTTCACTGAGGAAGGTGTAGGTCTTGTCTATTCCATAGTTGGTTTTTGGAACGGTACCTGTGCTTATATCAAAGTCTGGTTTGATGCATCACCCCACCTCTCCTTCCACCTTAAGCAGGCATAAGAGTGTTTTCTAAATGTGAGACTCTGTTCTCTTGCCTAACTCAGTTCATGTGTAGCCATGTTTACAGGATCTTCCTAAGTGATATCTTATGATAAGTTTCTTTTCCTGTGTGACTTCTTTTACTTAGAATCATCATACCTGAATCCACTCATTTTGCTGCTACTGGTCTTATGACATTGATTTCGTGGCTGAGGGATATTCCATCGTATGTAAGTTCCACAATGTTTGGAACCATTTTTATATTTCCTGGGATATTTCAGGTGTACCCAGGTTGAGGTTCCTGTAAGCAGTGCAGCCCTCAATTTGGGGGTGGCAATGTCTTATGGATTTTCAGTTTTCCCAAGGTATATTCCCTAGACTGGAAGTGCCCTTGGCTCTGGAGCTCTGTTGTTTACTTGTTTTAGGGAACACAATGCACTCCTCCAGTGAGGCAGTTGGCAACTTACATCCCGCCCATCAGCATAACAAGGCTCCCTGTTCTCCAGGGCCTGTCTTGCCTTTCTGGTTTTTACACATTTTGTGGATGTCCCTTTTGACCGGTGGGAAGTGATACTTCTTTGTAGTGCAGATTTGCATTGCCCGCTTGCTTGCTTGGCCAAAAAGGGCGTATGCGTTTTCTCCTGAATATATTCAGGAGAAAACGCATACGCCCTTTTTGGCCAAGTGCATCATTGTCGAAGTTGTGCCCCTCTTCCTGTGCTTTACAGGCGATTCCAACGTACCTCTTGAAATCTGTTTCCTGCTATTCTGCCTCGCTTTCAAGTCCGCCTCGTTGCCTTCCCTCAACAGATTTTTGGACGATAGTTGGCCTTGATTACTCTGCCAGTTTGTGAATTGCTGTGCCCCTGAGCTCCATTTTTCAACTCGTTTTTTGTGAGCTGAACGCAAGTCCTAACTTTTGGTTCAGGACCTCTACTGGTTCCCGGTGGGTGGCTGAGACTTTGGTTCATTCTTCTTCCTGCCGGGAAATTAGAGTGACATGTGCCCATCCAAATGCCTAACAGCTACTCTCTCATCGGTTCTCCCTCTTCCCTTTCATCCTCTGCCAAATTGGCAACCTGTGCGAACCAGGATCTTAAAGGGGCTGTCTCTCCAAGTTGGGAGATTGATAGGAAAGCAGTTGGAAAGTCAAACCGGAGCACCAGGAGAGGGGCTCTTCGTTGAGTTTTAGAAACCTTTCGTATTCACAGTGTGTCCATTCTCTAGGTTTCCCGTACACGTTATAGCTGTAGTAATATTCCCTTCCACCTGGAGAGCTGGGACCCATGGAATGGGTGCCATGCATTATTGCTTTAAAGGGTCTGCATTTGCTCACCCAATCTCACCAATCCTCTCAGTCCCAAGTGTCCAGCCTTATGCCACATCCAGCTGTCATTGTAGATAGGGTCATTCCAGGTTGCATCAGAGACCCTGAAGGAATTGTAAAGAATTTCCCTGTTTCTTTGTTTTGTTTTTGAAATTCCTTTTTAGAGTGGGTTTGAGCTGATTCTCGCTGCCCTGTTTATGCCAGTCTAGACACACTTGATTCCCTTACGGAGACATATCAATACATAGGTTTTAAGATTCTTACTAGTCAGATCTATTCCTCTGCGGGAAATATGGGGTTTTGAGTCCCTTTCACTGAGGAAGGTGTAGGTCTTGTCTATTCCATAGTTGGTTTTTGGAACGGTACCTGTGCTTATATCAAAGTCTGGTTTGATGCATCACCCCACCTCTCCTTCCACCTTAAGCAGGCATAAGAGTGTTTTCTAAATGTGAGACTCTGTTCTCTTGCCTAACTCAGTTCATGTGTAGCCATGTTTACAGGATCTTCCTAAGTGATATCTTATGATAAGTTTCTTTTCCTGTGTGACTTCTTTTACTTAGAATCATCATACCTGAATCCACTCATTTTGCTGCTACTGGTCTTATGACATTGATTTCGTGGCTGAGGGATATTCCATCGTATGTAAGTTCCACAATGTTTGGAACCATTTTTATATTTCCTGGGATATTTCAGGTGTACCCAGGTTGAGGTTCCTGTAAGCAGTGCAGCCCTCAATTTGGGGGTGGCAATGTCTTATGGATTTTCAGTTTTCCCAAGGTATATTCCCTAGACTGGAAGTGCCCTTGGCTCTGGAGCTCTGTTGTTTACTTGTTTTAGGGAACACAATGCACTCCTCCAGTGAGGCAGTTGGCAACTTACATCCCGCCCATCAGCATAACAAGGCTCCCTGTTCTCCAGGGCCTGTCTTGCCTTTCTGGTTTTTACACATTTTGTGGATGTCCCTTTTGACCGGTGGGAAGTGATACTTCTTTGTAGTGCAGATTTGCATTGCCCGCTTGCTTGCTTGGCCAAAAAGGGCGTATGCGTTTTCTCCTGAATATATTCAGGAGAAAACGCATACGCCCTTTTTGGCCAAGTGCATCATTGTCGAAGTTGTGCCCCTCTTCCTGTGCTTTACAGGCGATTCCAACGTACCTCTTGAAATCTGTTTCCTGCTATTCTGCCTCGCTTTCAAGTCCGCCTCGTTGCCTTCCCTCAACAGATTTTTGGACGATAGTTGGCCTTGATTACTCTGCCAGTTTGTGAATTGCTGTGCCCCTGAGCTCCATTTTTCAACTCGTTTTTTGTGAGCTGAACGCAAGTCCTAACTTTTGGTTCAGGACCTCTACTGGTTCCCGGTGGGTGGCTGAGACTTTGGTTCATTCTTCTTCCTGCCGGGAAATTAGAGTGACATGTGCCCATCCAAATGCCTAACAGCTACTCTCTCATCGGTTCTCCCTCTTCCCTTTCATCCTCTGCCAAATTGGCAACCTGTGCGAACCAGGATCTTAAAGGGGCTGTCTCTCCAAGTTGGGAGATTGATAGGAAAGCAGTTGGAAAGTCAAACCGGAGCACCAGGAGAGGGGCTCTTCGTTGAGTTTTAGAAACCTTTCGTATTCACAGTGTGTCCATTCTCTAGGTTTCCCGTCCACGTTATAGCTGTAGTAATATTCCCTTCCACCTGGAGAGCTGGGACCCATGGAATGGGTGCCATGCATTATTGCTTTAAAGGGTCTGCATTTGCTCACCCAATCTCACCAATCCTCTCAGTCCCAAGTGTCCAGCCTTATGCCACATCCAGCTGTCATTGTAGATAGGGTCATTCCAGGTTGCATCAGAGACCCTGAAGGAATTGTAAAGAATTTCCCTGTTTCTTTGTTTTGTTTTTGAAATTCCTTTTTAGAGTGGGTTTGAGCTGATTCTCGCTGCCCTGTTTATGCCAGTCTAGACACACTTGATTCCCTTACGGAGACATATCAATACATAGGTTTTAAGATTCTTACTAGTCAGATCTATTCCTCTGCGGGAAATATGGGGTTTTGAGTCCCTTTCACTGAGGAAGGTGTAGGTCTTGTCTATTCCATAGTTGGTTTTTGGAACGGTACCTGTGCTTATATCAAAGTCTGGTTTGATGCATCACCCCACCTCTCCTTCCACCTTAAGCAGGCATAAGAGTGTTTTCTAAATGTGAGACTCTGTTCTCTTGCCTAACTCAGTTCATGTGTAGCCATGTTTACAGGATCTTCCTAAGTGATATCTTATGATAAGTTTCTTTTCCTGTGTGACTTCTTTTACTTAGAATCATCATACCTGAATCCACTCATTTTGCTGCTACTGGTCTTATGACATTGATTTCGTGGCTGAGGGATATTCCATCGTATGTAAGTTCCACAATGTTTGGAACCATTTTTATATTTCCTGGGATATTTCAGGTGTACCCAGGTTGAGGTTCCTGTAAGCAGTGCAGCCCTCAATTTGGGGGTGGCAATGTCTTATGGATTTTCAGTTTTCCCAAGGTATATTCCCTAGACTGGAAGTGCCCTTGGCTCTGTAGCTCTGTTGTTTACTTGTTTTAGGGGACACAATGCACTCCTCCAGTGAGGCAGTTGGCAACTTACATCCCGCCCATCAGCATAACAAGGTTCCCTGTTCTCCAGGGCCTGTCTTGCCTTTCTGGTTTTTACACATTTTGTGGATGTCCCCTTTGACCGGTGGGAAGTGATACTTCTTTGTAGTGCAGATTTGCATTGCCCGCTTGCTTGCTTGGCCAAAAAGGGCATATGCGTTTTCTCCTGAATATATTCAGGAGAAAACGCATACGCCCTTTTTGGCCAAGTGCATCATTGTCGAAGTTGTGCCCCTCTTCCTGTGCTTTACAGGCGATTCCAACGTACCTCTTGAAATCTGTTTCCTGCTATTCTGCCTCGCTTTCAAGTCCGCCTCGTTGCCTTCCCTCAACAGATTTTTGGACGATAGTTGGCCTTGATTACTCTGCCAGTTTGTGAATTGCTGTGCCCCTGAGCTCCATTTTTCAACTCGTTTTTTGTGAGCTGAACGCAAGTCCAAACTTTTGGTTCAGGACCTCTACTGGTTCCCGGTGGGTGGCTGAGACTTTGGTTCATTCTTCTTCCTGCCGGGAAATTAGAGTGACATGTGCCCATCCAAATGCCTAAAAGCTACTCTCTCATTGGTTCTCCCTCTTCCCTTTCATCCTCTGCCAAATTGGCAACCTGTGCGAACCAGGAGCTTAAAGGGGCTGTCTCTCCAAGTTGGGAGATTGATAGGAAAGCAGTTGGAAAGTCAAACCGGAGCACCAGGAGAGGGGCTCTTCGTTGAGTTTTAGAAACCTTTCGTTATCACAGTGTGTCCATTCTCTAGGTTTCCCGTACACGTTATAGCTGTAGTAATATTCCCTTCCACCTGGAGAGCTGGGACCCATGGAATGGGTGCCATGCATTATTGCTTTAAAGGGTCTGCATTTGCTCACCCAATCTCACCAATCCTCTCAGTCCCAAGTGTCCAGCCTTATGCCACATCCAGCTGTCATTGTAGATAGGGTCATTCCAGGTTGCATCAGAGACCCTGAAGGAATTGTAAAGAATTTCCCTGTTTCTTTGTTCTGTTTTTGAAATTCCTTTTTAGAGTGGGTTTGAGCTGATTCTCGCTGCCATGTTTATGCCAGTCTAGACACACTTGATTCCCTTACGCAGACATATCAATACATAGGTTTTAAGATTCTTACTAGTCAGATCGATTCCTCTGCGGGAAATATGGGGTTTTGAGTCCCTTTCACTGAGGAAGGTGTAGGTCTTGTCTATTCCATAGTTGGTTTTTGGAACGGTACCTGTGCTTATATCAAAGTCTGGTTTGATGCATCACCCCACCTCTCCTTCCCCCTTAAGCAGGCATAAGAGTGTTTTCTAAATGTGAGACTCTGTTCTCTTGCCTAACTCAGTTCATGTGTAGCCATGTTTACAGGATATTCCTAAGTGATATCTTATGATAAGTTTCTTTTCCTGTGTGACTTCTTTCACTTAGAATCATCGTACCTGAATCCACTCATTTTGCTGCTACTGGTCTTATGACATTGATTTCGTGGCTGAGGGATATTCCATCGTACGTAAGTTCCACAATGTTTGGAACCATTTTTATATTTCCTGGGATATTTCAGGTGTACCCAGGTTGAGGTTCCTGTAAGCAGTGCAGCCCTGAATTTGGGGGTGGCTCTGTCTTATGGATTTTCAGTTTTCCCAAGGTATATTCCCTAGACTGAAAGTGCCCTTGGCTCTGTAGCTCTGTTGTTTACTTGTTTTAGGGAACACAATGCACTCCTCCAGTGAGGGAGTTGGCAACTTACATCCCGCCCATCAGCATAACAGGGCTCCCTGATCTCCAGGGCCTGTCTTGCCTTTCTGGTTTTTTACACATTTTGTGGATGTCCCTTTTGACCGGTGGGAAGTGATACTTCTTTGTAGTGCAGATTTGCATTGTCCGCTTGCTTGCTTGGCCAAAAAGGGCGTATGCGTTTTCTCCTGAATATATTCAGGAGAAAACGCATACGCCCTTTTTGGCCAAGTGCATCATTGTCGAAGTTGTGCCCCTCTTCCTGTGCTTTACAGGCGATTCCAACGTACCTCTTGAAATCTGTTTCCTGCTATTCTGCCTCGCTTTCAAGTCCGCCTCGTTGCCTTCCCTCAACAGATTTTTGGACGATAGTTGGCCTTGATTACTCTGCCAGTTTGTGAATTGCTGTGCCCCTGAGCTCCATCTTTCAACTCGTTTTTTGTGAGCTGAACGCAAGTCCAAACTTTTGGTTCAGGACCTCTACTGGTTCCCGGTGGGTGGCTGAGACTTTGGTTCATTCTTCTTCCTGCCGGGAAATTAGAGTGACATGTGCCCATCCAAATGCCTAACAGCTACTCTCTCATTGGTTCTCCCTCTTCCCTTTCATCCTCTGCCAAATTGGCAACCTGTGCGAACCAGGAGCTTAAAGGGGCTGTCTCTCCATGTTGGGAGATTGATAGGAAAGCAGTTGGAAAGTCAAACCGGAGCACCATGAGAGGGGCTCTTCGTTGAGTTTTAGAAACCTTTCGTATTCACAGTGTGTCCATTCTCTAGGTTTCCCGTACACGTTATAGCTGTAGTAATATTCCCTTCCACCTGGAGAGCTGGGACCCATGGAATGGGTGCCATGCATTATTGCTTTAAAGGGTCTGCATTTGCTCACCCAATCTCACCAATCCTCTCAGTCCCAAGTGTCCAGCCTTATGCCACATCCAGCTGTCATTGTAGATAGGGTCATTCCAGGTTGCATCAGAGACCCTGAAGGAATTGTAAAGAATTTCCCTGTTTCTTTGTTTTGTTTTTGAAATTCCTTTTTAGAGTGGGTTTGAGCTGATTCTCGCTGCCCTGTTTATGCCAGTCTAGACACACTTGATTCCCTTACGGAGACATATCAATACATAGGTTTTAAGATTCTTACTAGTCAGATCTATTCCTCTGCGGGAAATATGGGGTTTTGAGTCCCTTTCACTGAGGAAGGTGTAGGTCTTGTCTATTCCATAGTTGGTTTTTGGAACGGTACCTGTGCTTATATCAAAGTCTGGTTTGATGCATCACCCCACCTCTCCTTCCACCTTAAGCAGGCATAAGAGTGTTTTCTAAATGTGAGACTCTGTTCTCTTGCCTAACTCAGTTCATGTGTAGCCATGTTTACAGGATCTTCCTAAGTGATATCTTATGATAAGTTTCTTTTCCTGTGTGACTTCTTTTACTTAGAATCATCATACCTGAATCCACTCATTTTGCTGCTACTGGTCTTATGACATTGATTTCGTGGCTGAGGGATATTCCATCGTATGTAAGTTCCACAATGTTTGGAACCATTTTTATATTTCCTGGGATATTTCAGGTGTACCCAGGTTGAGGTTCCTGTAAGCAGTGCAGCCCTCAATTTGGGGGTGGCAATGTCTTATGGATTTTCAGTTTTCCCAAGGTATATTCCCTAGACTGGAAGTGCCCTTGGCTCTGGAGCTCTGTTGTTTACTTGTTTTAGGGAACACAATGCACTCCTCCAGTGAGGCAGTTGGCAACTTACATCCCGCCCATCAGCATAACAATGCTCCCTGTTCTCCAGGGCCTGTCTTGCCTTTCTGGTTTTTACACATTTTGTGGATGTCCCTTTTGACCGGTGGGAAGTGATACTTCTTTGTAGTGCAGATTTGCATTGCCCGCTTGCTTGCTTGGCCAAAAAGGGCGTATGCGTTTTCTCCTGAATATATTCAGGAGAAAACGCATACGCCCTTTTTGGCCAAGTGCATCATTGTCGAAGTTGTGCCCCTCTTCCTGTGCTTTACAGGCGATTCCAACGTACCTCTTGAAATCTGTTTCCTGCTATTCTGCCTCGCTTTCAAGTCTGCCTCGTTGCCTTCCCTCAACAGATTTTTGGACGATAGTTGGCCTTGATTACTCTGCCAGTTTGTGAATTGCTGTGCCCCTGAGCTCCATTTTTCAACTCGTTTTTTGTGAGCTGAACGCAAGTCCTAACTTTTGGTTCAGGACCTCTACTGGTTCCCGGTGGGTGGCTGAGACTTTGGTTCATTCTTCTTCCTGCCGGGAAATTAGAGTGACATGTGCCCATCCAAATGCCTAACAGCTACTCTCTCATCGGTTCTCCCTCTTCCCTTTCATCCTCTGCCAAATTGGCAACCTGTGCGAACCAGGATCTTAAAGGGGCTGTCTCTCCAAGTTGGGAGATTGATAGGAAAGCAGTTGGAAAGTCAAACCGGAGCACCAGGAGAGGGGCTCTTCGTTGAGTTTTAGAAACCTTTCGTATTCACAGTGTGTCCATTCTCTAGGTTTCCCGTCCACGTTATAGCTGTAGTAATATTCCCTTCCACCTGGAGAGCTGGGACCCATGGAATGGGTGCCATGCATTATTGCTTTAAAGGGTCTGCATTTGCTCACCCAATCTCAACAATCCTCTCAGTCCCAAGTGTCCAGCCTTATGCCACATCCAGCTGTCATTGTAGATAGGGTCATTCCAGGTTGCATCAGAGACCCTGAAGGAATTGTAAAGAATTTCCCTGTTTCTTTGTTCTGTTTTTGAAATTCCTTTTTAGAGTGGGTTTGAGCTTATTCTCGCTGCCATATTTATGCCAGTCTAGACACACTTGATTCCCTTACGCAGACATATCAATACATAGGTTTCAAGATTCTTACTAGTCAGATCGATTCCTCTGCGGGAAATATGGGGTTTTGAGTCCCTTTCACTGAGGAAGGTGTAGGTCTTGTCTATTCCATAGTTGGTTTTTGGAACGGTACCTGTGCTTATATCAAAGTCTGGTTTGATGCATCACCCCACCTCTCCTTCCCCCTTAAGCAGGCATAAGAGTGTTTTCTAAATGTGAGACTCTGTTCTCTTGCCTAACTCAGTTCATGTGTATCCATGTTTACAGGATCTTCCTAAGTGATATCTTATGATAAGTTTCTTTTCCTGTGTGACCTCTTTCACTTAGAATCATCGTACCTGAATCCACTCATTTTGCTGCTACTGGTCTTATGACATTGATTTCGTGGCTGAGGGATATTCCATCGTACGTAAGTTCCACAATGTTTGGAACCATTTTTATATTTCCTGGGATATTTCAGGTGTACCCAGGTTGAGGTTCCTGTAAGCAGTGCAGCCCTCAATTTGGGGGTGGCTCTGTCTTATGGATTTTCAGTTTTCCCAAGGTATATTCCCTAGACTGGAAGTGCCCTTGGCTCTGTAGCTCTGTTGTTTACTTGTTTTAGGGGACACAATGCACTCCTCCAGTGAGGCAGTTGGCAACTTACATCCCGCCCATCAGCATAACAAGGCTCCCTGTTCTCCAGGGCCTGTCTTGCCTTTCTGGTTTTTACACATTTTGTGGATGTCCCTTTTGACCGGTGGGAAGTGATACTTCTTTGTAGTGCAGATTTGCATTGCCCGCTTGCTTGCTTGGCCAAAAAGGGCGTATGCGTTTTCTCCTGAATATATTCAGGAGAAAACGCATACGCCCTTTTTGGCCAAGTGCATCATTGTCGAAGTTGTGCCCCTCTTCCTGTGCTTTACAGGCGATTCCAACGTACCTCTTGAAATCTGTTTCCTGCTATTCTGCCTCGCTTTCAAGTCCGCCTCGTTGCCTTCCCTCAACAGATTTTTGGACGATAGTTGGCCTTGATTACTCTGCCAGTTTGTGAATTGCTGTGCCCCTGAGCTCCATTTTTCAACTCGTTTTTTGTGAGCTGAACGCAAGTCCAAACTTTTGGTTCAGGACCTCTACTGGTTCCCGGTGGGTGGCTGAGACTTTGGTTCATTCTTCTTCCTGCCGGGAAATTAGAGTGACATGTGCCCATCCAAATGCCTAAAAGCTACTCTCTCATTGGTTCTCCCTCTTCCCTTTCATCCTCTGCCAAATTGGCAACCTGTGCGAACCAGGAGCTTAAAGGGGCTGTCTCTCCAAGTTGGGAGATTGATAGGAAAGCAGTTGGAAAGTCAAACCGGAGCACCAGGAGAGGGGCTCTTCGTTGAGTTTTAGAAACCTTTCGTTATCACAGTGTGTCCATTCTCTAGGTTTCCCGTACACGTTATAGCTGTAGTAATATTCCCTTCCACCTGGAGAGCTGGGACCCATGGAATGGGTGCCATGCATTATTGCTTTAAAGGGTCTGCATTTGCTCACCCAATCTCACCAATCCTCTCAGTCCCAAGTGTCCAGCCTTATGCCACATCCAGCTGTCATTGTAGATAGGGTCATTCCAGGTTGCATCAGAGACCCTGAAGGAATTGTAAAGAATTTCCCTGTTTCTTTGTTCTGTTTTTGAAATTCCTTTTTAGAGTGGGTTTGAGCTGATTCTCGCTGCCATGTTTATGCCAGTCTAGACACACTTGATTCCCTTACGCAGACATATCAATACATAGGTTTTAAGATTCTTACTAGTCAGATCGATTCCTCTGCGGGAAATATGGGGTTTTGAGTCCCTTTCACTGAGGAAGGTGTAGGTCTTGTCTATTCCATAGTTGGTTTTTGGAACGGTACCTGTGCTTATATCAAAGTCTGGTTTGATGCATCACCCCACCTCTCCTTCCCCCTTAAGCAGGCATAAGAGTGTTTTCTAAATGTGAGACTCTGTTCTCTTGCCTAACTCAGTTCATGTGTAGCCATGTTTACAGGATATTCCTAAGTGATATCTTATGATAAGTTTCTTTTCCTGTGTGACTTCTTTCACTTAGAATCATCGTACCTGAATCCACTCATTTTGCTGCTACTGGTCTTATGACATTGATTTCGTGGCTGAGGGATATTCCATCGTACGTAAGTTCCACAATGTTTGGAACCATTTTTATATTTCCTGGGATATTTCAGGTGTACCCAGGTTGAGGTTCCTGTAAGCAGTGCAGCCCTGAATTTGGGGGTGGCTCTGTCTTATGGATTTTCAGTTTTCCCAAGGTATATTCCCTAGACTGAAAGTGCCCTTGGCTCTGTAGCTCTGTTGTTTACTTGTTTTAGGGAACACAATGCACTCCTCCAGTGAGGGAGTTGGCAACTTACATCCCGCCCATCAGCATAAAAGGGCTCCCTGATCTCCAGGGCCTGTCTTGCCTTTCTGGTTTTTTACACATTTTGTGGATGTCCCTTTTGACCGGTGGGAAGTGATACTTCTTTGTAGTGCAGATTTGCATTGTCCGCTTGCTTGCTTGGCCAAAAAGGGCGTATGCGTTTTCTCCTGAATATATTCAGGAGAAAACGCATACGCCCTTTTTGGCCAAGTGCATCATTGTCGAAGTTGTGCCCCTCTTCCTGTGCTTTACAGGCGATTCCAACGTACCTCTTGAAATCTGTTTCCTGCTATTCTGCCTCGCTTTCAAGTCCGCCTCGTTGCCTTCCCTCAACAGATTTTTGGACGATAGTTGGCCTTGATTACTCTGCCAGTTTGTGAATTGCTGTGCCCCTGAGCTCCATCTTTCAACTCGTTTTTTGTGAGCTGAACGCAAGTCCAAACTTTTGGTTCAGGACCTCTACTGGTTCCCGGTGGGTGGCTGAGACTTTGGTTCATTCTTCTTCCTGCCGGGAAATTAGAGTGACATGTGCCCATCCAAATGCCTAACAGCTACTCTCTCATTGGTTCTCCCTCTTCCCTTTCATCCTCTGCCAAATTGACAACCTGTGCGAACCAGGAGCTTAAAGGGGCTGTCTCTCCATGTTGGGAGATTGATAGGAAAGCAGTTGGAAAGTCAAACCGGAGCACCAGGAGAGGGGCTCTTCGTTGAGTTTTAGAAACCTTTCGTATTCACAGTGTGTCCATTCTCTAGGTTTCCCGTACACGTTATAGCTGTAGTAATATTCCCTTCCACCTGGAGAGCTGGGACCCATGGAATGGGTGCCATGCATTATTGCTTTAAAGGGTCTGCATTTGCTCACCCAATCTCACCAATCCTCTCAGTCCCAAGTGTCCAGCCTTATGCCACATCCAGCTGTCATTGTAGATAGGGTCATTCCAGGTTGCATCAGAGACCCTGAAGGAATTGTAAAGAATTTCCCTGTTTCTTTGTTTTGTTTTTGAAATTCCTTTTTAGATTGGGTTTGAGCTGATTCTCGCTGCCCTGTTTATGCCAGTCTAGACACACTTGATTCCCTTACGGAGACATATCAATACATAGGTTTTAAGATTCTTACTAGTCAGATCTATTCCTCTGCGGGAAATATGGGGTTTTGAGTCCCTTTCACTGAGGAAGGTGTAGGTCTTGTCTATTCCATAGTTGGTTTTTGGAACGGTACCTGTGCTTATATCAAAGTCTGGTTTGATGCATCACCCCACCTCTCCTTCCACCTTAAGCAGGCATAAGAGTGTTTTCTAAATGTGAGACTCTGTTCTCTTGCCTAACTCAGTTCATGTGTAGCCATGTTTACAGGATCTTCCTAAGTGATATCTTATGATAAGTTTCTTTTCCTGTGTGACTTCTTTTACTTAGAATCATCATACCTGAATCCACTCATTTTGCTGCTACTGGTCTTATGACATTGATTTCGTGGCTGAGGGATATTCCATCGTATGTAAGTTCCACAATGTTTGGAACCATTTTTATATTTCCTGGGATATTTCAGGTGTACCCAGGTTGAGGTTCCTGTAAGCAGTGCAGCCCTCAATTTGGGGGTGGCAATGTCTTATGGATTTTCAGTTTTCCCAAGGTATATTCCCTAGACTGGAAGTGCCCTTGGCTCTGGAGCTCTGTTGTTTACTTGTTTTAGGGAACACAATGCACTCCTCCAGTGAGGCAGTTGGCAACTTACATCCCGCCCATCAGCATAACAAGGCTCCCTGTTCTCCAGGGCCTGTCTTGCCTTTCTGGTTTTTACACATTTTGTGGATGTCCCTTTTGACCGGTGGGAAGTGATACTTCTTTGTAGTGCAGATTTGCATTGCCCGCTTGCTTGCTTGGCCAAAAAGGGCGTATGCGTTTTCTCCTGAATATATTCAGGAGAAAACGCATACGCCCTTTTTGGCCAAGTGCATCATTGTCGAAGTTGTGCCCCTCTTCCTGTGCTTTACAGGCGATTCCAACGTACCTCTTGAAATCTGTTTCCTGCTATTCTGCCTCGCTTTCAAGTCTGCCTCGTTGCCTTCCCTCAACAGATTTTTGGACGATAGTTGGCCTTGATTACTCTGCCAGTTTTTGAATTGCTGTGCCCCTGAGCTCCATTTTTCAACTCGTTTTTTGTGAGCTGAACGCAAGTCCTAACTTTTGGTTCAGGACCTCTACTGGTTCCCGGTGGGTGGCTGAGGCTTTGGTTCATTCTTCTTCCTCCCGGGAAATTAGAGTGACATGTGCCCATCCAAATGCCTAACAGCTACTCTCTCATCGGTTCTCCCTCTTCCCTTTCATCCTCTGCCAAATTGGCAACCTGTGCGAACCAGGATCTTAAAGGGGCTGTCTCTCCAAGTTGGGAGATTGATAGGAAAGCAGTTGGAAAGTCAAACCGGAGCACCAGGAGAGGGGCTCTTCGTTGAGTTTTAGAAACCTTTCGTATTCACAGTGTGTCCATTCTCTAGGTTTCCCGTACACGTTATAGCTGTAGTAATATTCCCTTCCACCTGGAGAGCTGGGACCCATGGAATGGGTGCCATGCATTATTGCTTTAAAGGGTCTGCATTTGCTCACCCAATCTCAACAATCCTCTCAGTCCCAAGTGTCCAGCCTTATGCCACATCCAGCTGTCATTGTAGATAGGGTCATTCCAGGTTGCATCAGAGACCCTGAAGGAATTGTAAAGAATTTCCCTGTTTCTTTGTTCTGTTTTTGAAATTCCTTTTTAGAGTGGGTTTGAGCTTATTCTCGCTGCCATATTTATGCCAGTCTAGACACACTTGATTCCCTTACGCAGACATATCAATACATAGGTTTCAAGATTCTTACTAGTCAGATCGATTCCTCTGCGGGAAATATGGGGTTTTGAGTCCCTTTCACTGAGGAAGGTGTAGGTCTTGTCTATTCCATAGTTGGTTTTTGGAACGGTACCTGTGCTTATATCAAAGTCTGGTTTGATGCATCACCCCACCTCTCCTTCCCCCTTAAGCAGGCATAAGAGTGTTTTCTAAATGTGAGACTCTGTTCTCTTGCCTAACTCAGTTCATGTGTATCCATGTTTACAGGATCTTCCTAAGTGATATCTTATGATAAGTTTCTTTTCCTGTGTGACCTCTTTCACTTAGAATCATCGTACCTGAATCCACTCATTTTGCTGCTACTGGTCTTATGACATTGATTTCGTGGCTGAGGGATATTCCATCGTACGTAAGTTCCACAATGTTTGGAACCATTTTTATATTTCCTGGGATATTTCAGGTGTACCCAGGTTGAGGTTCCTGTAAGCAGTGCAGCCCTCAATTTGGGGGTGGCTCTGTCTTATGGATTTTCAGTTTTCCCAAGGTATATTCCCTAGACTGGAAGTGCCCTTGGCTCTGTAGCTCTGTTGTTTACTTGTTTTAGGGGACACAATGCACTCCTCCAGTGAGGCAGTTGGCAACTTACATCCCGCCCATCAGCATAACAAGGCTCCCTGTTCTCCAGGGCCTGTCTTGCCTTTCTGGTTTTTACACATTTTGTGGATGTCCCTTTTGACTGGTGGGAAGTGATACTTCTTTGTAGTGCAGATTTGCATTGCCCGCTTGCTTGCTTGGCCAAAAAGGGCGTATGCGTTTTCTCCTGAATATATTCAGGAGAAAACGCATACGCCCTTTTTGGCCAAGTGCATCATTGTCGAAGTTGTGCCCCTCTTCCTGTGCTTTACAGGCGATTCCAACGTACCTCTTGAAATCTGTTTCCTGCTATTCTGCCTCGCTTTCAAGTCCGCCTCGTTGCCTTCCCTCAACAGATTTTTGGACGATAGTTGGCCTTGATTACTCTGCCAGTTTGTGAATTGCTGTGCCCCTGAGCTCCATTTTTCAACTCGTTTTTTGTGAGCTGAACGCAAGTCCAAACTTTTGGTTCAGGACCTCTACTGGTTCCCGGTGGGTGGCTGAGACTTTGGTTCATTCTTCTTCCTGCCGGGAAATTAGAGTGACATGTGCCCATCCAAATGCCTAAAAGCTACTCTCTCATTGGTTCTCCCTCTTCCCTTTCATCCTCTGCCAAATTGGCAACCTGTGCGAACCAGGAGCTTAAAGGGGCTGTCTCTCCAAGTTGGGAGATTGATAGGAAAGCAGTTGGAAAGTCAAACCGGAGCACCAGGAGAGGGGCTCTTCGTTGAGTTTTAGAAACCTTTCGTTATCACAGTGTGTCCATTCTCTAGGTTTCCCGTACACGTTATAGCTGTAGTAATATTCCCTTCCACCTGGAGAGCTGGGACCCATGGAATGGGTGCCATGCATTATTGCTTTAAAGGGTCTGCATTTGCTCACCCAATCTCACCAATCCTCTCAGTCCCAAGTGTCCAGCCTTATGCCACATCCAGCTGTCATTGTAGATAGGGTCATTCCAGGTTGCATCAGAGACCCTGAAGGAATTGTAAAGAATTTCCCTGTTTCTTTGTTCTGTTTTTGAAATTCCTTTTTAGAGTGGGTTTGAGCTGATTCTCGCTGCCATGTTTATGCCAGTCTAGACACACTTGATTCCCTTACGCAGACATATCAATACATAGGTTTTAAGATTCTTACTAGTCAGATCGATTCCTCTGCGGGAAATATGGGGTTTTGAGTCCCTTTCACTGAGGAAGGTGTAGGTCTTGTCTATTCCATAGTTGGTTTTTGGAACGGTACCTGTGCTTATATCAAAGTCTGGTTTGATGCATCACCCCACCTCTCCTTCCCCCTTAAGCAGGCATAAGAGTGTTTTCTAAATGTGAGACTCTGTTCTCTTGCCTAACTCAGTTCATGTGTAGCCATGTTTACAGGATATTCCTAAGTGATATCTTATGATAAGTTTCTTTTCCTGTGTGACTTCTTTCACTTAGAATCATCGTACCTGAATCCACTCATTTTGCTGCTACTGGTCTTATGACATTGATTTCGTGGCTGAGGGATATTCCATCGTACGTAAGTTCCACAATGTTTGGAACCATTTTTATATTTCCTGGGATATTTCAGGTGTACCCAGGTTGAGGTTCCTGTAAGCAGTGCAGCCCTGAATTTGGGGGTGGCTCTGTCTTATGGATTTTCAGTTTTCCCAAGGTATATTCCCTAGACTGGAAGTGCCCTTGGCTCTGTAGCTCTGTTGTTTACTTGTTTTAGGGGACACAATGCACTCCTCCAGTGAGGCAGTTAGCAACTTACATCCCGCCCATCAGCATAACAAGGCTCCCTGATCTCCAGGGCCTGTCTTGCCTTTCTGGTTTTTACACATTTTGTGGATGTCCCTTTTGACCGGTGGGAAGTGATACTTCTTTGTTGTGCAGATTTGCATTGCCCGCTTGCTTGCTTGGCCAAAAAGGGCGTATGCGTTTTCTCCTTAATATATTCATACGCCCTTTTTGGCCAAGTGCATCATTGTCGAAGTTGTGCCCCTCTTCCTGTGCTTTACAGGCGATTCCAACGTACCTCTTGAAATCTGTTTCCTGCTATTCTGCCTCGCTTTCAAGTCCGCCTCGTTGCCTTCCCTCAACAGATGTTTGGACGATAGTTGGCCTTGATTACTCTGCCAGTTTGTGAATTGCTGTGCCCCTGAGCTCCATTTTTCAACTCGTTTTTTGTGAGCTGAACGCAAGTCCAAACTTTTGGTTCAGGACCTCTACTGGTTCCCGGTGGCTGGCTGAGACTTTGGTTCATTCTTCTTCCTGCCGGGAAATTAGAGTGACATGTGCCCATCCAAATGCCTAACAGCTACTCTCTCATTGGTTCTCCCTCTTCCCTTTCATCCTCTGCCAAATTGGCAACCTGTGCGAACCAGGAGCTTAAAGGGGCTGTCTCTCCAAGTTGGGAGATTGATAGGAAAGCAGTTGGAAAGTCAAACCGGAGCACCAGGAGAGAGGCTCTTCGTTGAGTTTTAGAAACCTTTCGTATTCACAGTGTGTCCATTCTCTAGGTTTCCCGTACACGTTATAGCTGTAGTAATATTCCCTTCCACCTGGAGAGCTGGGACCCATGGAATGGGTGCCATGCATTATTGCTTTAAAGGGTCTGCATTTGCTCACCCAATCTCACCAATCCTCTCAGTCCCAAGTGTCCAGCCTTATGCCACATCCAGCTGTCATTGTAGATAGGGTCATTCCAGGTTGCATCAGAGACCCTGAAGGAATTGTAAAGAATTTCCCTGTTTCTTTGTTCTGTTTTTGAAATTCCTTTTTAGAGTGGGTTTGAGCTGATTCTCGCTGCCCTGTTTATGCCAGTCTAGACACACTTGATTCCCTTACGGAGACATATCAATACATAGGTTTTAAGATTCTTACTAGCCAGATCTATTCCTCTGCGGGAAATATGGGGTTTTGAGTCCCTTTCACTGAGGAAGGTGTAGGTCTTGTCTATTCCATAGTTGGTTTTTGGAACGGTACCTGTGCTTATATCAAAGTCTGGTTTGATGCATCACCCCACCTCTCCTTCCCCCTTAAGCAGGCATAAGAGTGTTTTCTAAATGTGAGACTCTGTTCTCTTGCCTAACTCAGTTCATGTGTAGCCATGTTTACAGGATCTTCCTAAGTGATATCTTATGATAAGTTTCTTTTCCTGTGTGACTTCTTTCACTTAGAATCATCGTACCTGAATCCACTCATTTTGCTGCTACTGGTCTTATGACATTGATTTCGTGGCTGAGGGATATTCCATCGTACGTAAGTTCCACAATGTTTGGAACCATTTTTATATTTCCTGGGATATTTCAGGTGTACCCAGGTTGAGGTTCCTGTAAGCAGTGCAGCCCTCAATTTGGGGGTGGCTCTGTCTTATGGATTTTCAGTTTTCCCAAGGTATATTCCCTAGACTGGACGTGCCCTTGGCTCTGGAGCTCTGTTTTTTACTTGTTTTAGGGAACACAATGCACTCCTCCAGTGAGGCAGTTGGCAACTTACATCCCGCCCATCAGCATAACAAGGCTCCCTGTTCTCCAGGGCCTGTCTTGCCTTTCTGGTTTTTACACATTTTGTGGATGTCCCTTTTGACCGGTGGGAAGTGATACTTCTTTGTAGTGCAGATTTGCATTGCCCGCTTGCTTGCTTGGCCAAAAAGGGCGTATGCGTTTTCTCCTGAATATATTCAGGAGAAAACGCATACGCCCTTTTTGGCCAAGTGCATCATTGTCGAAGTTGTGCCCCTCTTCCTGTGCTTTACAGGCGATTCCAACGTACCTCTTGAAATCTGTTTCCTGCTATTCTGCCTCGCTTTCAAGTCCGCCTCGTTGCCTTCCCTCAACAGATTTTTGGACGATAGTTGGCCTTGATTACTCTGCCAGTTTGTGAATTGCTGTGCCCCTGAGCTCCATTTTTCAACTCGTTTTTTGTGAGCTGAACGCAAGTCCAAACTTTTGGTTCAGGACCTCTACTGGTTCTCGGTGGGTGGCTGAGACTTTGGTTCATTCTTCTTCCTGCCGGGAAATTAGAGTGACATGTGCCCATCCAAATGCCTAACAGCTACTCTCTCATTGGTTCTCCCTCTTCCCTTTCATCCTCTGCCAAATTGGCAACCTGTGCGAACCAGGAGCTTAAAGGGGCTGTCTCTCCAAGTTGGGAGATTGATAGGAAAGCAGTTGGAAAGTCAAACCAGAGCACCAGGAGAGGGGATCTTCTTTGAGTTTTAGAAACCTTTCGTATTCACAGTGTGTCCATTCTCTAGGTTTCCCGTACACGTTATAGCTGTAGTAATATTCCCTTCCACCTGGAGAGCTGGGACCCATGGAATGGGTGCCATGCATTTTTGCTTTAAAGGGTCTGCATTTGCTCACCCAATCTCACCAATCCTCTCAGTCCCAAGTGTCCAGCCTTATGCCACATCCAGCTGTCATTGTAGATAGGGTCATTCCAGGTTGCATCAGAGACCCTGAAGGAATTGTAAAGAATTTCCCTGTTTCTTTGTTCTGTTTTTGAAATGCCTTTTTAGAGTGGGTTTGAGCTTATTCTCGCTGCCATATTTATGCCAGTCTAGACACACTTGATTCCCTTACGCAGACATATCAATACATAGGTTTCAAGATTCTTACTAGTCAGATCGATTCCTCTGCGGGAAATATGGGGTTTTGAGTCCCTTTCACTGAGGAAGGTGTAGGTCTTGTCTATTCCATAGTTGGTTTTTGGAACGGTACCTGTGCTTATATCAAACTCGGGTTTGATGCATCACCCCACCTCTCCTTCCCCCTTAAGCAGGCATAAGAGTGTTTTCTAAATGTGAGACTCTGTTCTCTTGCCTAACTCAGTTCATGTGTAGCCATGTTTACAGGATCTTCCTAAGTGATATCTTATGATAAGTTTCTTTTCCTGTGTGACCTCTTTCACTTAGAATCATCGTACCTGAATCCACTCATTTTGCTGCTACTGGTCTTATGACATTGATTTCGTGGCTGAGGGATATTCCATCGTACGTAAGTTCCACAATGTTTGGAACCATTTTTATATTTCCTGGGATATTTCAGGTGTACCCAGGTTGAGGTTCCTGTAAGCAGTGCAGCCCTCAATTTGGGGGTGGCTCTGTCTTATGGATTTTCAGTTTTCCCAAGGTATATTCCCTAGACTGGAAGTGCCCTTGGCTCTGTAGCTCTGTTGTTTACTTGTTTTAGGGGACACAATGCACTCCTCCAGTGAGGCAGTTGGCAACTTACATCCCGCCCATCAGCATAACAAGGCTCCCTGTTCTCCAGGGCCTGTCTTGCCTTTCTGGTTTTTACACATTTTGTGGATGTCCCTTTTGACCGGTGGGAAGTGATACTTCTTTGTAGTGCAGATTTGCATTGCCCGCTTGCTTGCTTGGCCAAAAAGGGCGTATGCGTTTTCTCCTGAATATATTCAGGAGAAAACGCATACGCCCTTTTTGGCCAAGTGCATCATTGTCGAAGTTGTGCCCCTCTTCCTGTGCTTTACAGGCGATTCCAACGTACCTCTTGAAATCTGTTTCCTGCTATTCTGCCTCGCTTTCAAGTCCGCCTCGTTGCCTTCCCTCAACAGATTTTTGGACGATAGTTGGCCTTGATTACTCTGCCAGTTTGTGAATTGCTGTGCCCCTGAGCTCCATTTTTCAACTCGTTTTTTGTGAGCTGAACGCAAGTCCAAACTTTTGGTTCAGGACCTCTACTGGTTCTCGGTGGGTGGCTGAGACTTTGGTTCATTCTTCTTCCTGCCGGGAAATTAGAGTGACATGTGCCCATCCAAATGCCTAACAGCTACTCTCTCATTGGTTCTCCCTCTTCCCTTTCATCCTCTGCCAAATTGGCAACCTGTGCGAACCAGGAGCTTAAAGGGGCTGTCTCTCCAAGTTGGGAGATTGATACGAAAGCAGTTGGAAAGTCAAACCAGAGCACCAGGAGAGGGGATCTTCTTTGAGTTTTAGAAACCTTTCGTATTCACAGTGTGTCCATTCTCTAGGTTTCCCGTACACGTTATAGCTGTAGTAATATTCCCTTCCACCTGGAGAGCTGGGACCCATGGAATGGGTGCCATGCATTATTGCTTTAAAGGGTCTGCATTTGCTCACCCAATCTCACCAATCCTCTCAGTCCCAAGTGTCCAGCCTTATGCCACATCCAGCTGTCATTGTAGATAGGGTCATTCCAGGTTGCATCAGAGACCCTGAAGGAATTGTAAAGAATTTCCCTGTTTCTTTGTTCTGTTTTTGAAATGCCTTTTTAGAGTGGGTTTGAGCTTATTCTCGCTGCCATATTTATGCCAGTCTAGACACACTTGATTCCCTTACGCAGACATATCAATACATAGGTTTCAAGATTCTTACTAGTCAGATCGATTCCTCTGCGGGAAATATGGGGTTTTGAGTCCCTTTCACTGAGGAAGGTGTAGGTCTTGTCTATTCCATAGTTGGTTTTTGGAACGGTACCTGTGCTTATATCAAACTCGGGTTTGATGCATCACCCCACCTCTCCTTCCCCCTTAAGCAGGCATAAGAGTGTTTTCTAAATGTGAGACTCTGTTCTCTTGCCTAACTCAGTTCATGTGTAGCCATGTTTACAGGATCTTCCTAAGTGATATCTTATGATAAGTTTCTTTTCCTGTGTGACCTCTTTCACTTAGAATCATCGTACCTGAATCCACTCATTTTGCTGCTACTGGTCTTATGACATTGATTTCGTGGCTGAGGGATATTCCATCGTACGTAAGTTCCACAAAGTTTGGAACCATTTTTATATTTCCTGGGATATTTCAGGTGTACCCAGGTTGAGGTTCCTGTAAGCAGTGCAGCCCTCAATTTGGGGGTGGCTCTGTCTTATGGATTTTCAGTTTTCCCAAGGTATATTCCCTAGACTGGAAGTGCCCTTGGCTCTGTAGCTCTGTTGTTTACTTGTTTTAGGGGACACAATGCACTCCTCCAGTGAGGCAGTTGGCAACTTACATCCCGCCCATCAGCATAACAAGGCTCCCTGTTCTCCAGGGCCTGTCTTGCCTTTCTGGTTTTTACACATTTTGTGGATGTCCCTTTTGACCGGTGGGAAGTGATACTTCTTTGTAGTGCAGATTTGCATTGCCCGCTTGCTTGCTTGGCCAAAAAGGGCGTATGCGTTTTCTCCTGAATATATTCAGGAGAAAACGCATACGCCCTTTTTGGCCAAGTGCATCATTGTCGAAGTTGTGCCCCTCTTCCTGTGCTTTACAG
This sequence comes from Mesoplodon mirus, assembly GCF_964341445.2. Classification (NCBI taxonomy): domain Eukaryota; kingdom Metazoa; phylum Chordata; class Mammalia; order Artiodactyla; family Ziphiidae; genus Mesoplodon; species Mesoplodon mirus. Next base: position 118,893,337 of record NC_138984.1, read on the forward strand.
GCGATTCCAACGTACCTCTTGAAATCTGTTTCCTGCTATTCTGCCTCGCTTTCAAGTCCGCCTCGTTGCCTTCCCTCAACAGATTTTTGGACGATAGTTGGCCTTGATTACTCTGCCAGTTTGTGAATTGCTGTGCCCCTGAGCTCCATTTTTCAACTCGTTTTTTGTGAGCTGAACGCAAGTCCAAACTTTTGGTTCAGGACCTCTACTGGTTCCCGGTGGGTGGCTGAGACTTTGGTTCATTCTTCTTCCTGCCGGGAAATTAGAGTGACATGTGCCCATCCAAATGCCTAACAGCTACTCTCTCATTGGTTCTCCCTCTTCCCTTTCATCCTCTGCCAAATTGGCAACCTGTGCGAACCAGGAGCTTAAAGGGGCTGTCTCTCCAAGTTGGGAGATTGATAGGAAAGCAGTTGGAAAGTCAAACCGGAGCACCAGGAGAGGGGCTCTTCGTTGAGTTTTAGAAACCTTTCGTTATCACAGTGTGTCCATTCTCTAGGTTTCCCGTACACGTTATAGCTGTAGTAATATTCCCTTCCACCTGGAGAGCTGGGACCCATGGAATGGGTGCCATGCATTATTGCTTTAAAGGGTCTGCATTTGCTCACCCAATCTCACCAATCCTCTCAGTCCCAAGTGTCCAGCCTTATGCCACATCCAGCTGTCATTGTAGATAGGGTCATTCCAGGTTGCATCAGAGACCCTGAAGGAATTGTAAAGAATTTCCCTGTTTCTTTGTTCTGTTTTTGAAATTCCTTTTTAGAGTGGGTTTGAGCTGATTCTCGCTGCCCTGTTTATGCCAGTCTAGACACACTTGATTCCCTTACGGAGACATATCAATACATAGGTTTTAAGATTCTTACTAGCCAGATCTATTCCTCTGCGGGAAATATGGGGTTTTGAGTCCCTTTCACTGAGGAAGGTGTAGGTCTTGTCTATTCCATGGTTGGTTTTTGGAACGGTACCTGTGCTTATATCAAAGTCTGGTTTGATGCATCACCCCACCTCTCCTTCCCCCTTAAGCAGGCATAAGAGTGTTTTCTAAATGTGAGACTCTGTTCTCTTGCCTAACTCAGTTCATGTGTAGCCATGTTTACAGGATCTTCCTAAGTGATATCTTATGATAAGTTTCTTTTCCTGTGTGACTTCTTTCACTTAGAATCATCGTACCTGAATCCACTCATTTTGCTGCTACTGGTCTTATGACATTGATTTCGTGGCTGAGGGATATTCCATCGTACGTAAGTTCCACAATGTTTGGAACCATTTTTATATTTCCTGGGATATTTCAGGTGTACCCAGGTTGAGGTTCCTGTAAGCAGTGCAGCCCTCAATTTGGGGGTGGCTCTGTCTTATGGATTTTCAGTTTTCCCAAGGTATATTCCCTAGACTGGACGTGCCCTTGGCTCTGGAGCTCTGTTGTTTACTTGTTTTAGGGAACACAATGCACTCCTCCAGTGAGGCAGTTGGCAACTTACATCCCGCCCATCAGCATAACAAGGCTCCCTGTTCTCCAGGGCCTGTCTTGCCTTTCTGGTTTTTACACATTTTGTGGATGTCCCTTTTGACCGGTGGGAAGTGATACTTCTTTGTAGTGCAGATTTGCATTGCCCGCTTGCTTGCTTGGCCAAAAAGGGCGTATGCGTTTTCTCCTGAATATATTCAGGAGAAAACGCATACGCCCTTTTTGGCCAAGTGCATCATTGTCGAAGTTGTGCCCCTCTTCCTGTGCTTTACAGGCGATTCCAACGTACCTCTTGAAATCTGTTTCCTGCTATTCTGCCTCGCTTTCAAGTCCGCCTCGTTGCCTTCCCTCAACAGATTTTTGGACGATAGTTGGCCTTGATTACTCTGCCAGTTTGTGAATTGCTGTGCCCCTGAGCTCCATTATTCAACTCGTTTTTTGTGAGCTGAACGCAAGTCCAAACTTTTGGTTCAGGACCTCTACTGGTTCCCGGTGGGTGGCTGAGACTTTGGTTCATTCTTCTTCCTGCCGGGAAATTAGAGTGACATGTGCCCATCCAAATGCCTAACAGCTACTCTCTCATTGGTTCTCCCTCTTCCCTTTCATCCTCTGCCAAATTGGCAACCTGTGCGAACCAGGAGCTTAAAGGGGCTGTCTCTCCAATTTGGGAGATTGATAGGAAAGCAGTTGGAAAGTCAAACCAGAGCACCAGGAGAGGGGATCTTCTTTGAGTTTTAGAATCCTTTCGTATTCACAGTGTGTCCATTCTCTAGGTTTCCCGTACACGTTATAGCTGTAGTAATATTCCCTTCCACCTGGAGAGCTGGGACCCATGGCATGGGTGCCATGCATTATTGCTTTAAAGGGTCTGCATTTGCTCACCCAATCTCACCAATCCTCTCAGTCCCAAGTGTCCAGCCTTATGCCACATCCAGCTGTCATTGTAGATAGGGTCATTCCAGGTTGCATCAGAGACCCTGAAGGAATTGTAAAGAATTTCCCTGTTTCTTTGTTCTGTTTTTGAAATTCCTTTTTAGAGTGGGTTTGAGCTTATTCTCGCTGCCATATTTATGCCAGTCTAGACACACTTGATTCCCTTACGCAGACATATCAATACATAGGTTTCAAGATTCTTACTAGTCAGATCGATTCCTCTGCGGGAAATATGGGGTTTTGAGTCCCTTTCACTGAGGAAGGTGTAGGTCTTGTCTATTCCATAGTTGGTTTTTGGAACGGTACCTGTGCTTATATCAAAGTCTGGTTTGATGCATCACCCCACCTCTCCTTCCCCCTTAAGCAGGCATAAGAGTGTTTTCTAAATGTGAGACTCTGTTCTCTTGCCTAACTCAGTTCATGTGTAGCCATGTTTACAGGATCTTCCTAAGTGATATCTTATGATAAGTTTCTTTTCCTGTGTGACTTCTTTCACTTAGAATCATCGTACCTGAATCCACTCATTTTGCTGCTACTGGTCTTATGACATTGATTTCGTGGCTGAGGGATATTCCATCGTACGTAAGTTCCACAATGTTTGGAACCATTTTTATATTTCCTGGGATATTTCAGGTGTACCCAGGTTGAGGTTCCTGTAAGCAGTGCAGCCCTCAATTTGGGGGTGGCTCTGTCTTATGGATTTTCAGTTTTCCCAAGGTATATTCCCTAGACTGGACGTGCCCTTGGCTCTGGAGCTCTGTTGTTTACTTGTTTTAGGGAACACAATGCACTCCTCCAGTGAGGCAGTTGGCAACTTACATCCCGCCCATCAGCATAACAAGGCTCCCTGTTCTCCAGGGCCTGTCTTGCCTTTCTGGTTTTTACACATTTTGTGGATGTCCCTTTTGACCGGTGGGAAGTGATACTTCTTTGTAGTGCAGATTTGCATTGCCCGCTGGCTTGCTTGGCCAAAAAGGGCGTATGCGTTTTCTCCTGAATATATTCAGGAGAAAACGCATACGCCCTTTTTGGCCAAGTGCATCATTGTCGAAGTTGTGCCCCTCTTCCTGTGCTTTACAGGCGATTCCAACGTACCTCTTGAAATCTGTTTCCTGCTATTCTGCCTCGCTTTCAAGTCCGCCTCGTTGCCTTCCCTCAACAGATTTTTGGACGATAGTTGGCCTTGATTACTCTGCCAGTTTGTGAATTGCTGTGCCCCTGAGCTCCATTTTTCAACTCGTTTTTTGTGAGCTGAACGCAAGTCCAAACTTTTGGTTCAGGACCTCTACTGGTTCCCGGTGGGTGGCTGAGACTTTGGTTCATTCTTCTTCCTGCCGGGAAATTAGAGTGACATGTGCCCATCCAAATGCCTAACAGCTACTCTCTCATTGGTTCTCCCTCTTCCCTTTCATCCTCTGCCAAATTGGCAACCTGTGCGAACCAGGAGCTTAAAGGGGCTGTCTCTCCAAGTTGGGAGATTGATACGAAAGCAGTTGGAAAGTCAAACCAGAGCACCAGGAGAGGGGATCTTCTTTGAGTTTTAGAAACCTTTCGTATTCACAGTGTGTCCATTCTCTAGGTTTCCCGTACACGTTATAGCTGTAGTAATATTCCCTTCCACCTGGAGAGCTGGGACCCATGGCATGGGTGCCATGCATTATTGCTTTAAAGGGTCTGCATTTGCTCACCCAATCTCACCAATCCTCTCAGTCCCAAGTGTCCAGCCTTATGCCACATCCAGCTGTCATTGTAGATAGGGTCATTCCAGGTTGCATCAGAGACCCTGAAGGAATTGTAAAGAATTTCCCTGTTTCTTTGTTCTGTTTTTGAAATTCCTTTTTAGAGTGGGTTTGAGCTTATTCTCGCTGCCATATTTATGCCAGTCTAGACACACTTGATTCCCTTACGCAGACATATCAATACATAGGTTTCAAGATTCTTACTAGTCAGATCGATTCCTCTGCGGGAAATATGGGGTTTTGAGTCCCTTTCACTGAGGAAGGTGTAGGTCTTGTCTATTCCATAGTTGGTTTTTGGAACGGTACCTGTGCTTATATCAAACTCGGGTTTGATGCATCACCCCACCTCTCCTTCCACCTTAAGCAGGCATAAGAGTGTTTTCTAAATGTGAGACTCTGTTCTCTTGCCTAACTCAGTTCATGTGTAGCCATGTTTACAGGATCTTCCTAAGTGATATCTTATGATAAGTTTCTTTTCCTGTGTGACCTCTTTCACTTAGAATCATCGTACCTGAATCCACTCATTTTGCTGCTACTGGTCTTATGACATTGATTTCGTGGCTGAGGGATATTCCATCGTACGTAAGTTCCACAATGTTTGGAACCATTTTTATATTTCCTGGGATATTTCAGGTGTACCCAGGTTGAGGTTCCTGTAAGCAGTGCAGCCCTCAATTTGGGGGTGGCTCTGTCTTATGGATTTTCAGTTTTCCCAAGGTATATTCCCTAGACTGGACGTGCCCTTGGCTCTGTAGCTCTGTTGTTTACTTGTTTTAGGGGACACAATGCACTCCTCCAGTGAGGCAGTTGGCAACTTACATCCCGCCCATCAGCATAACAAGGCTCCCTGTTCTCCAGGGCCGGTCTTGCCTTTCTGGTTTTTACACATTTTGTGGATGTCCCTTTTGACCGGTGGGAAGTGATACTTCTTTGTAGTGCAGATTTGCATTGCCCGCTTGCTTGCTTGGCCAAAAAGGGCATATGCGTTTTCTCCTGAATATATTCAGGAGAAAACGCATACGCCCTTTTTGGCCAAGTGCATCATTGTCGAAGTTGTGCCCCTCTTCCTGTGCTTTACAGGCAATTCCAACGTACCTCTTGAAATCTGTTTCCTGCTATTCTGCCTCGCTTTCAAGTCCGCCTCGTTGCCTTCCCTCAACAGATTTTTGGACGATAGTTGGCCTTGATTACTCTGCCAGTTTGTGAATTGCTGTGCCCCTGAGCTCCATTTTTCAACTCGTTTTTTGTGAGCTGAACGCAAGTCCAAACTTTTGGTTCAGGACCTCTACTGGTTCCCGGTGGGTGGCTGAGACTTTGGTTCATTCTTCTTCCTGCCGGGAAATTAGAGTGACATGTGCCCATCCAAATGCCTAACAGCTACTCTCTCATTGGTTCTCCCTCTTCCCTTTCATCCTCTGCCAAATTGGCAACCTGTGCGAACCAGGAGCTTAAAGGGGCTGTCTCTCCAAGTTGGGAGATTGATAGGAAAGCAGTTGGAAAGTCAAACCGGAGCACCAGGAGAGAGGCTCTTCGTTGAGTTTTAGAAACCTTTCGTATTCACAGTGTGTCCATTCTCTAGGTTTCCCGTACACGTTATAACTGTAGTAATATTCCCTTCCACCTGGAGAGCTGGGACCCATGGAATGGGTGCCATGCATTATTGCTTTAAAGGGTCTGCATTTGCTCACCCAATCTCACCAATCCTCTCAGTCCCAAGTGTCCAGCCTTATGCCACATCCAGCTGTCATTGTAGATAGGGTCATTCCAGGTTGCATCAGAGACCCTGAAGGAATTGTGAAGAATTTCCCTGTTTCTTTGTTCTGTTTTTGAAATTCCTTTTTAGAGTGGGTTTGAGCTGATTCTCGCTGCCATGTTTATGCCAGTCTAGACACACTTGATTCCCTTACGCAGACATATCAATACATAGGTTTTAAGATTCTTACTAGCCAGATCTATTCCTCTGCGGGAAATATGGGGTTTTGAGTCCCTTTCACTGAGGATGGTGTAGGTCTTGTCTATTCCATAGTTGGTTTTTGGAACGGTACCTGTGCTTATATCAAAGTCTGGTTTGATGCATCACCCCACCTCTCCTTCCCCCTTAAGCAGGCATAAGAGTGTTTTCTAAATGTGAGACTCTGTTCTCTTGCCTAACTCAGTTCATGTGTAGCCATGTTTACAGGATCTTCCTAAGTGATATCTTATGATAAGTTTCTTTTCCTGTGTGACTTCTTTCACTTAGAATCATCGTACCTGAATCCACTCATTTTGCTGCTACTGGTCTTATGACATTGATTTCGTGGCTGAGGGATATTCCATCGTACGTAAGTTCCACAATGTTTGGAACCATTTTTATATTTCCTGGGATATTTCAGGTGTACCCAGGTTGAGGTTCCTGTAAGCAGTGCAGCCCTGAATTTGGGGGTGGCTCTGTCTTATGGATTTTCAGTTTTCCCAAGGTATATTCCCTAGACTGGAAGTGCCCTTGGCTCTGTAGCTCTGTTGTTTACTTGTTTTAGGGGACACAATGCACTCCTCCAGTGAGGCAGTTGGCAACTTACATCCCGCCCATCAGCATAACAAGGCTCCCTGATCTCCAGGGCCTGTCTTGCCTTTCTGGTTTTTACACATTTTGTGGATGTCCCTTTTGACCGGTGGGAAGTGATACTTCTTTGTTGTGCAGATTTGCATTGCCCGCTTGCTTGCTTGGCCAAAAAGGGCGTATGCGTTTTCTCCTTAATATATTCATACGCCCTTTTTGGCCAAGTGCATCATTGTCGAAGTTGTGCCCCTCTTCCTGTGCTTTACAGGCGATTCCAACGTACCTCTTGAAATCTGTTTCCTGCTATTCTGCCTCGCTTTCAAGTCCGCCTCGTTGCCTTCCCTCAACAGATTTTTGGACGATAGTTGGCCTTGATTACTCTGCCAGTTTGTGAATTGCTGTGCCCCTGAGCTCCATTTTTCAACTCGTTTTTTGTGAGCTGAACGCAAGTCCAAACTTTTGGTTCAGGACCTCTACTGGTTCCCGGTGGGTGGCTGAGACTTTGGTTCATTCTTCTTCCTGCCGGGAAATTAGAGTGACATGTGCCCATCCAAATGCCTAACAGCTACTCTCTCATTGGTTCTCCCTCTTCCCTTTCATCCTCTGCCAAATTGGCAACCTGTGCGAACGAGGAGCTTAAAGGGGCTGTCTCTCCAGGTTGGGAGATTGATAGGAAAGCAGTTGGAAAGTCAAACCGGAGCACCAGGAGAGAGGCTCTTCGTTGAGTTTTAGAAACCTTTCGTATTCACAGTGTGTCCATTCTCTAGGTTTCCCGTACACGTTATAGCTGTAGTAATATTCCCTTCCACCTGGAGAGCTGGGACCCATGGAATGGGTGCCATGCATTATTGCTTTAAAGGGTCTGCATTTGCTCACCCAATCTCACCAATCCTCTCAGTCCCAAGTGTCCAGCCTTATGCCACATCCAGCTGTCATTGTAGATAGGGTCATTCCAGGTTGCATCAGAGACCCTGAAGGAATTGTAAAGAATTTCCCTGTTTCTTTGTTCTGTTTTTGAAATGCCTTTTTAGAGTGGGTTTGAGCTGATTCTCGCTGCCCTGTTTATGCCAGTCTAGACACACTTGATTCCCTTACGGAGACATATCAATACATAGGTTTTAAGATTCTTACTAGTCAGATCGATTCCTCTGCGGGAAATATGGGGTTTTGAGTCCCTTTCACTGAGGAAGGTGTAGGTCTTGTCTATTCCATAGTTGGTTTTTGGAACGGTACCTGTGCTTATATCAAACTCGGGTTTGATGCATCACCCCACCTCTCCTTCCCCCTTAAGCAGGCATAAGAGTGTTTTCTAAATGTGAGACTCTGTTCTCTTGCCTAACTCAGTTCATGTGTAGCCATGTTTACAGGATCTTCCTAAGTGATATCTTATGATAAGTTTCTTTTCCTGTGTGACTTCTTTCACTTAGAATCATCGTACCTGAATCCACTCATTTTGCTGCTACTGGTCTTATGACATTGATTTCGTGGCTGAGGGATATTCCATCGTACGTAAGTTCCACAATGTTTGGAACCATTTTTATATTTCCTGGGATATTTCAGGTGTACCCAGGTTGAGGTTCCTGTAAGCAGTGCAGCCCTCAATTTGGGGGTGGCTCTGTCTTATGGATTTTCAGTTTTCCCAAGGTATATTCCCTAGACTGGAAGTGCCCTTGGCTCTGGAGCTCTGTTGTTTACTTGTTTTAGGGGACACAATGCACTCCTCCAGTGAGGCAGTTGGCAACTTACATCCCGCCCAACAGCATAACAAGGCTCCCTGTTCTCCAGGGCCTGTCTTGCCTTTCTGGTTTTTACACATTTTGTGGATGTCCCTTTTGACCGGTGGGAAGTGATACTTCTTTGTAGTGCAGATTTGCATTGCCCGCTTGCTTGCTTGGCCAAAAAGGGCGTATGCGTTTTCTCCTGAATATATTCAGGAGAAAATGCATACGCCCTTTTTGGCCAAGTGCATCATTGTCGAAGTTGTGCCCCTCTTCCTGTGCTTTACAGGCGATTCCAACGTACCTCTTGAAATCTGTTTCCTGCTATTCTGCCTCGCTTTCAAGTCCGCCTCGTTGCCTTCCCTCAACAGATTTTTGGACGATAGTTGGCCTTGATTACTCTGCCAGTTTGTGAATTGCTGTGCCCCTGAGCTCCATTTTTCAACTCGTTTTTTGTGAGCTGAACGCAAGTCCAAACTTTTGGTTCAGGACCTCTACTGGTTCCCGGTGGGTGGCTGAGACTTTGGTTCATTCTTCTTCCTGCCGGGAAATTAGAGTGACATGTGCCCATCCAAATGCCTAACAGCTACTCTCTCATTGGTTCTCCCTCTTCCCTTTCATCCTCTGCCAAATTGGCAACCTGTGCGAACCAGGAGCTTAAAGGGGCTGTCTCTCCAAGTTGGGAGATTGATACGAAAGCAGTTGGAAAGTCAAACCGGAGCACCAGGAGAGGGGCTCTTCGTTGAGTTTTAGAAACCTTTCGTATTCACAGTGTGTCCATTCTCTAGGTTTCCCGTACACGTTATAGCTGTAGTAATATTCCCTTCCACCTGGAGAGCTGGGACCCATGGAATGGGTGCCATGCATTATTGCTTTAAAGGGTCTGCATTTGCTCACCCAATCTCACCAATCCTCTCAGTCCCAAGTGTCCAGCCTTATGCCACATCCAGCTGTCATTGTAGATAGGGTCATTCCAGGTTGCATCAGAGACCCTGAAGGAATTGTAAAGAATTTCCCTGTTTCTTTGTTCTGTTTTTGAAATTCCTTTTTAGAGTGGGTTTGAGCTGATTCTCGCTGCCCTGTTTATGCCAGTCTAGACACACTTGATTCCCTTACGGAAACATATCAATACATAGGTTTTAAGATTTTTACTAGCCAGATCTATTCCTCTGCGGGAAATATGGGGTTTTGAGTCCCTTTCACTGAGGAAGGTGTAGGTCTTGTCTATTCCATAGTTGGTTTTTGGAACGGTACCTGTGCTTATATCAAACTCGGGTTTGATGCATCACCCCACCTCTCCTTCCCCCTTAAGCAGGCATAAGAGTGTTTTCTAAATGTGAGACTCTGTTCTCTTGCCTAACTCAGTTCATGTGTAGCCATGTTTACAGGATCTTCCTAAGTGATATCTTATGATAAGTTTCTTTTCCTGTGTGACTTCTTTCACTTAGAATCATCGTACCTGAATCCACTCATTTTGCTGCTACTGGTCTTATGACATTGATTTCGTGGCTGAGGGATATTCCATCGTACGTAAGTTCCACAATGTTTGGAACCATTTTTATATTTCCTGGGATATTTCAGGTTTACCCAGGATGAGGTTCCTGTAAGCAGTGCAGCCCTCAATTAGGGGGTGGCTCTGTCTTATGGATTTTCAGTTTTCCCAAGGTATATTCCCTAGACTGGAAGTGCCCTTGGCTCTGTAGCTCTGTTGTTTACTTGTTTTAGGGAACACAATGCACTCCTCCAGTGAGGCAGTTGGCAACTTACATCCCGCCCATCAGCATAACAAGGCTCCCTGTTCTCCAGGGCCTGTCTTGCCTTTCTGGTTTTTACACATTTTGTGGATGTCCCTTTTGACCGGTGGGAAGTGATACTTCTTTGTAGTGCAGATTTGCATTGCCCGCTTGCTTGCTTGGCCAAAAAGGGCGTATGCGTTTTCTCCTGAATATATTCAGGAGAAAACGCATAAGCCCTTTTTGGCCAAGTGCATCATTGTCGAAGTTGTGCCCCTCTTCCTGTGCTTTACAGGCGATTCCAACGTACCTCTTGAAATCTGTTTCCTGCTATTCTGCCTCGCTTTCAAGTCCGCCTCGTTGCCTTCCCTCAACAGATTTTTGGACGATAGTTGGCCTTGATTACTCTGCCAGTTTGTGAATTGCTGTGCCCCTGAGCTCCATTTTTCAACTCGTTTCTTGTGAGCTGAACACAAGTCCAAACTTTTGGTTCAGGACGTATACTGGTTCCCGGTGGGTGGCTGAGACTTTGGTTAATTCTTCTTCCTGCCGGGAAATTAGAGTGACATGTGCCCATCCAAATGCCTAGCAGCTACTCTCTCATTGGTTCTCCCTCTTCCCTTTCATCCTCTGCCAAATTGGCAACCTGTGCGAACCAGGAGCTTAAAGGGGCTGTCTCTCCAAGTTGGGAGATTGATAGGAAAGCAGTTGGAAAGTCAAACCGGAGCACCAGGAGAGAGGCTCTTCGTTGAGTTTTAGAAACCTTTCGTATTCACAGTGTGTCCATTCTCTAGGTTTCCCGTACACGTTATAGCTGTAGTAATATTCCCTTCAACCTGGAGAGCTGGGACCCATGGAATGGGTGCCATGCATTATTGCTTTAAAGGGTCTGCATTTGCTCACCCAATCTCACCGATCCTCTCAGTCCCAAGTGTCCAGCCTTATGCCACATCCAGCTGTCATTGTAGATAGGGTCATTCCAGGTTGCATCAGAGACCCTGAAGGAATTGTAAAGAATTTCCCTGTTTCTTTGTTCTGTTTTTGAAATGCCTTTTTAGAGTGGGTTTGAGCTGATTCTCGCTGCCATGTTTATGCCAGTCTAGACACACTTGATTCCCTTACGCAGACATATCAATACATAGGTTTTAAGATTCTTACTAGTCAGATCGATTCCTCTGCGGGAAATATGGGGTTTTGAGTCCCTTTGACTGAGGAAGGTGTAGGTCTTGTCTATTCCATCGTTGGTTTTTGGAACGGTACCTGTGCTTATATCAAACTCGGGTTTGATGCATCACCCCACCTCTCCTTCCCCCTTAAGCAGGCATAAGAGTGTTTTCTAAATGTGAGACTCTGTTCTCTTGCCTAACTCAGTTCATGTGTAGCCATGTTTACAGGATCTTCCTAAGTGATATCTTATGATAAGTTTCTTTTCCTGTGTGACTTCTTTCACTTAGAATCATCGTACCTGAATCCACTCATTTTGCTGCTACTGGTCTTATGACATTGATTTCGTGGCTGAGGGATATTCCATCGTACGTAAGTTCCACAATGTTTGGAACCATTTTTATATTTCCTGGGATATTTCAGGTGTACCCAGGTTGAGGTTCCTGTAAGCAGTGCAGCCCTCAATTTGGGGGTGGCTCTGTCTTATGGATTTTCAGTTTTCCCAAGGTATATTCCCTAGACTGGAAGTGCCCTTGGCTCTGTAGCTCTGTTGTTTACTTGTTTTAGGGGACACAATGCACTCCTCCAGTGAGGCAGTTGGCAACTTACATCCCGCCCAACAGCATAACAAGGCTCCCTGTTCTCCAGGGCCTGTCTTGCCTTTCTGGTTTTTACACATTTTGTGGATGTCCCTTTTGACCGGTGGGAAGTGATACTTCTTTGTAGTGCAGATTTGCATTGCCCGCTTGCTTGCTTGGCCAAAAAGGGCGTATGCGTTTTCTCCTGAATATATTCAGGAGAAAACGCATACGCCCTTTTTGGCCAAGTGCATCATTGTCGAAGTTGTGCCCCTCTTCCTGTGCTTTACAGGCGATTCCAACGTACCTCTTGAAATCTGTTTCCTGCTATTCTGCCTCGCTTTCAAGTCCGCCTCGTTGCCTTCCCTCAACAGATTTTTGGACGATAGTTGGCCTTGATTACTCTGCCAGTTTGTGAATTGCTGTGCCCCTGAGCTCCATTTTTCAACTCGTTTTTTGTGAGCTGAACGCAAGTCCAAACTTTTGTTTCAGGACCTCTACTGGTTCCCGGAGGCTGGCTGAGACTTTGGTTCATTCTTCTTCCTGCCGGGAAATTAGAGTGACATGTGCCCATCCAAATGCCTAACAGCTACTCTCTCATTGGTTCTCCCTCTTCCCTTTCATCCTCTGCCAAATTGGCAACCTGTGCGAACCAGGAGCTTAAAGGGGCTGTCTCTCCAAGTTGGGAGATTGATAGGAAAGCAGTTGGAAAGTCAAACCGGAGCACCAGGAGAGAGGCTCTTCGTTGAGTTTTAGAAACCTTTCGTATTCACAGTGTGTCCATTCTCTAGGTTTCCCGTACACGTTATAGCTGTAGTAATATTCCCTTCAACCTGGAGAGCTGGGACCCATGGAATGGGTGCCATGCATTATTGCTTTAAAGGGTCTGCATTTGCTCACCCAATCTCACCAATCCTCTCCGTCCCAAGTGTCCAGCCTTATGCCACATCCAGCTGTCATTGTAGATAGGGTCATTCCAGGTTGCATCAGAGACCCTGAAGGAATTGTAAAGAATTTCCCTGTTTCTTTGTTCTGTTTTTGAAATGCCTTTTTAGAGTGGGTTTGAGCTGATTCTCGCTGCCATGTTTATGCCAGTCTAGACACACTTGATTCCCTTACGCAGACATATCAATACATAGGTTTTAAGATTCTTACTAGTCAGATCGATTCCTCTGCGGGAAATATGGGGTTTTGAGTCCCTTTCACTGAGGAAGGTGTAGGTCTTGTCTATTCCATAGTTGGTTTTTGGAACGGTACCTGTGCTTATATCAAAGTCTGGTTGGATGCATCACCCCACCTCTCCTTCCCCCTTAAGCAGGCATAAGAGTGTTTTCTAAATGTGAGACTCTGTTCTCTTGCCTAACTCAGTTCATGTGTAGCCATGTTTACAGGATCTTCCTAAGTGATATCTTATGATAAGTTTCTTTTCCTGTGTGACCTCTTTCACTTAGAATCATCATACCTGAATCCACTCATTTTGCTGCTACTGGTCTTATGACATTGATTTCGTGGCTGAGGGATATTCCATCGTACGTAAGTTCCACAATGTTTGGAACCATTTTTATATTTCCTGGGATATTTCAGGTGTACCCAGGTTGAGGTTCCTGTAAGCAGTGCAGCCCTCAATTTGGGGGTGGCTCTGTCTTATGGATTTTCAGTTTTCCCAAGGTATATTCCCTAGACTGGAAGTGCCCTTGGCTCTGTAGCTCTGTTGTTTACTTGTTTTAGGGGACACAATGCACTCCTCCAGTGAGGCAGTTGGCAACTTACATCCCGCCCATCAGCATAACAAGGCTCCCTGTTCTCCAGGGCCTGTCTTGCCTTTCTGGTTTTTACACATTTTGTGGATGTCCCTTTTGACCGGTGGGAAGTGATACTTCTTTGTAGTGCAGATTTGCATTGCCCGCTTGCTTGCTTGGCCAAAAAGGGCGTATGCGTTTTCTCCTGAATATATTCAGGAGAAAACGCATACGCCCTTTTTGGCCAAGTGCATCATTGTCGAAGTTGTGCCACTCTTCCTGTGCTTTACAGGCGATTCCAACGTACCTCTTGAAATCTGTTTCCTGCTATTCTGCCTCGCATTCAAGTCCGCCTCGTTGCCTTCCCTCAACAGATGTTTGGACGATAGTTGGCCTTGATTACTCTGCCAGTTTGTGAATTGCTGTGCCCCTGAGCTCCATTTTTCAACTCGTTATTTTGTGAGGTGAACGCAAGTCCAAACTTTTGGTTCAGGACCTCTACTGGTTCCCCGTGGGTGGCTGAGACTTTGGTTCATTCTTCTTCCTGCCGGGAAATTAGAGTGACATGTGCCCATCCAAATGCCTAACAGCTACTCTCTCATTGGTTCTCCCTCTTCCCTTTCATCCTCTGCCAAATTGGCAACCTGTGCGAACCAGGAGCTTAAAGGGGCTGTCTCTCCAAGTTGGGAGATTGATAGGAAAGCAGTTGGAAAGTCAAACCGGAGCACCAGGAGAGGGGCTGTTCGTTGAGTTTTAGAAACCTTTCGTTATCACAGTGTGTCCATTCTCTAGGTTTCCCGTACACGTTATAGCTGTAGTAATATTCCCTTCCACCTGGAGAGCTGGGACCCATGGAATGGGTGCCATGCATTATTGCTTTAAAGGGTCTGCATTTGCTCACCCAATCTCACCAATCCTCTCAGTCCCAAGTGTCCAGCCTTATGCCACATCCAGCTGTCATTGTAGATAGGGTCATTCCAGGTTGCATCAGAGACCCTGAAGGAATTGTAAAGAATTTCCCTGTTTCTTTGTTCTGTTTTTGAAATGCCTTTTTAGAGTGGGTTTGAGCTGATTCTCGCTGCCATGTTTATGCCAGTCTAGACACACTTGATTCCCTTACGCAGACATATCAATACATAGGTTTTAAGATTCTTACTAGTCAGATCTATTCCTCTGCGGGAAACATGGGGTTTTGAGTCCCTTTCACTGAGGAAGGTGTAGGTCTTGTCTATTCCATAGTTGGTTTTTGGAACGGTACCTGTGCTTATATCAAAGTCTGGTTTGATGCATCACCCCACCTCTCCTTCCCCCTTAAGCAGGCATAAGAGTGTTTTCTAAATGTGAGACTCTGTTCTCTTGCCTAACTCAGTTCATGTGTAGCCATGTTTACAGGATCTTCCTAAGTGATATCTTATGATAAGTTTCTTTTCCTGTGTGACTTCTTTCACTTAGAATCATCGTACCTGAATCCACTCATTTTGCTGCTACTGGTCTTATGACATTGATTTCGTGGCTGAGGGATATTCCATCGTACGTAAGTTCCACAATGTTTGGAACCATTTTTATATTTCCTGGGATATTTCAGGTGTACCCAGGTTGAGGTTCCTGTAAGCAGTGCAGCCCTCAATTTGGGGGTGGCTCTGTCTTATGGATTTTCAGTTTTCCCAAGGTATATTCCCTAGACTGGAAGTGCCCTTGGCTCTGTAGCTCTGTTGTTTACTTGTTTTAGGGGACACAATGCACTCCTCCAGTGAGGCAGTTGGCAACTTACATCCCGCCCATCAGCATAACAAGGCTCCCTGTTCTCCAGGGCCTGTGTTGCCTTTCTGGTTTTTACACATTTTGTGGATGTCCCCTTTGACTGGTGTGAAGTGATACTTCTTTGTAGTGCAGATTTGCATTGCCCGCTTGCTTGCTTGGCCAAAAAGGGCGTATGCGTTTTCTCCTGAATATATTCAGGAGAAAACGCATACGCCCTTTTTGGCCAAGTGCATCATTGTCGAAGTTGTGCCCCTCTTCCTGTGCTTTACAGGCGATTCCAACGTACCTCTTGAAATCTGTTTCCTGCTATTCTGCCTCGCTTTCAAGTCCGCCTCGTTGCCTTCCCTCAACAGATTTTTGGACGATAGTTGGCCTTGATTACTCTGCCAGTTTGTGAATTGCTGTGCCCCTGAGCTCCATTTTTCAACTCGTTTTTTGTGAGCTGAACGCAAGTCCAAACTTTTGGTTCAGGACCTCTACTGGTTCCCGGTGGGTGGCTGAGACTTTGGTTCATTCTTCTTCCTGCCGGGAAATTAGAGTGACATGTGCCCATCCAAATGCCTAACAGCTACTCTCTCATTGGTTCTCCCTCTTCCCTTTCATCCTCTGCCAAATTGGCAACCTGTGCGAACCAGGAGCTTAAAGGGGCTGTCTCTCCAAGTTGGGAGATTGATAGCAAAGCAGTTGGAAAGTCAAACCGGAGCACCAGGAGAGGGGCTCTTCGTTGAGTTTTAGAAACCTTTTGTATTCACAGTGTGTCCATTCTCTAGGTTTCCCGTACACGTTATAGCTGTAGTAATATTCCCTTCCACCTGGAGAGCTGGGACCCATGGAATGGGTGCCATGCATTATTGCTTTAAAGGGTCTGCATTTGCTCACCCAATCTCACCAATCCTCTCAGTCCCAAGTGTCCAGCCTTATGCCACATCCAGCTGTCATTGTAGATAGGGTCATTCCAGGTTGCATCAGAGACCCTGAAGGAATTGTGAAGAATTTCCCTGTTTCTTTGTTCTGTTTTTGAAATTCCTTTTTAGAGTGGGTTTGAGCTGATTCTCGCTGCCATGTTTATGCCAGTCTAGACACACTTGATTCCCTTACGGAGACATATCAATACATAGGTTTTAAGATTCTTACTAGTCAGATCTATTCCTCTGCGGGAAATATGGGGTTTTGAGTCCCTTTCACTGAGGAAGGTGTAGGTCTTGTCTATTCCATAGTTGGTTTTTGGAACGGTACCTGTGCTTATATCAAACTCGGGTTTGATGCATCACCCCACCTCTCCTTCCCCCTTAAGCAGGCATAAGAGTGTTTTCTAAATGTGAGACTCTG
This sequence comes from Mesoplodon mirus, assembly GCF_964341445.2. Lineage (NCBI taxonomy): Eukaryota > Metazoa > Chordata > Mammalia > Artiodactyla > Ziphiidae > Mesoplodon > Mesoplodon mirus. The sequence goes on from NC_138984.1 coordinate 118,910,035, forward strand.
TTCTCTTGCCTAACTCAGTTCATGTGTAGCCATGTTTACAGGATCTTCCTAAGTGATATCTTATGATAAGTTTCTTTTCCTGTGTGACTTCTTTCACTTAGAATCATCGTACCTGAATCCACTCATTTTGCTGCTACTGGTCTTATGACATTGATTTCGTGGCTGAGGGATATTCCATCGTATGTAAGTTCCACAATGTTTGGAACCATTTTTATATTGCCTGGGATATTTCAGGTGTACCCAGGTTGAGGTTCTTGTAAGCAGTGCAGCCCTCAATTTGGGGGTGGCTCTGTCTTATGGATTTTCAGTTTTCCCAAGGTATATTCCCTAGACTGGAAGTGCCCTTGGCTCTGTAGCTCTGTTGTTTACTTGTTTTAGGGAACACAATGCACTCCTCCAGTGAGGCAGTTGGCAACTTACATCCCGCCCATCAGCATAACAAGGCTCCCTGTTCTCCAGGGCCTGTCTTGCCTTTCTGGTTTTTACACATTTTGTGGATGATTACAATGTTTGTCTTGTTGTAGGTGTGGAAGATGTGGTTCTTTTACTCATATGCAGATGACTGTTCTTCCTGGGATCCTTTTCCCATGTACGTTATGACAGAATGTTGAGTAGTCCTCTCTTGTTATTCTGTAGGTCTTTGGTGATTATATATGTCACCTGTGTTTTTATATGTCTGTTAACCCCAATATCGTAATGAAACCAATCCTCACACCTTTCCTTTGTTGAACCATAAGTTTGTTTAATGAATCTGTGATTGTCCTTCTCCGTGGAAATATCTGCCCTGGTATCCATTTTTAGGTAACACCTATAAGTGATATGATAGGATATGTGTCTTTCACTTTCTGACTTACTACAAGTCACGTGATTACTTCTAGAATCATCTACGGTGCTGCAAATGGCATTGTGTCCTTTTTTCCCTTGGCTTCTCTTCTGCCTTAGCGGGGTCCATTTTCAACAATGTGATTCCCTGAGGGTTGTGGATTAGCTGACCTGGGCAGCCTTACCCTGCCGGCCCGCCCTCCCCAGGTGTGCCTCGTTGAGGTCAATATAAACAGAGCTCCAGGCAGCAATAGCCCCTGAAGCTGTGCCTGCCTCCATATTTTCGGCCCCGTCAGCAGTCTCGGGGCTGTGCTGGTGGGAGGGAGTGAGGGGCCACAGCTTTGTGGGTGGCCCGGCGTGAGTGGGGTTCTGCTGGCCTTCCTGCAGGAGTTGCCAGGCTGCCGCCTGTAAAGAAGAGGATGTGTCACCCATACCTTCCGCTGGAATTTCTCTCCGGACAGAGGTGAGGAAGGAAAAAAGCAGTGGGGGCTGGGACAGGAGGGGTATCTCAGGCAGGGCAATCGAAAGCTTCTGGAAGAGCGCCAGGGTCCTGTACCACCCTGGCTGGCCTGCAGGCACCAAGTTGGCCTGCGTGCTGTCGCTGGTGTGGCTCCACGGTCCTTCCTCTAGGCTTTCAAGCCCTTGTACATATTCAGGTGTTTTACCTGGAAAGGGTGGGAACAGTTCAGCAGCAGCTGGCCTGGGGCTCAGCTCACGTTTACTCACAGATGCCTCGGCACGGTCCCCCAGCTTTGCAATGAGGACGCTCCTTGCGTGGGGGGTGGGTGGCTGGCTGTATGGGAGATGGTTCCCCACCTCTGACCAATTTCAGAACTGTTTACCGCTGGAGCAAGTGTCGTGATAGGGTTTTCCTCTGTATAACTCGTGGGTTCAATTTTTTTTTCTTTTATTGTTCAAGTTAGATTTTATTCCTCTTTTATGTATTTATAAATATAAGCATGGAAATAATTCATTCCTATAAATACATCTGTGTGACGGGAAGAATGTTTATTGTTTTATTTTTAAATTGTATTTTTGAAAATTTTGAAATTTAATTTCATTTATGTTTTTATACAGCAGGTTATTATTAGTTATGTATTTTATGCATATACATTTATACAGGTCAATCCCAATCTCCCAACTCATCCCACCACCACCACCCCATGGCTTCCCACACTTGGTGTCCATACGGTTGTTCTCTACGTCTGTGTCTCTATTTCTTCCCTGCAAACCAGTTCATCTGTACCATTTTTAGGCTCCACATATATGCATTAATATACAATATTTGTTTTCCTCTTTCTGACTTACTTCATTCTGTATGACAGTCTCTCGATCCATCGATGTCTCTACAAATGACCCAGTTTCATTCCATTTTATGGCCGAGTAATATTCCATTTTATATATGTACCACATCTTTATCCACTCATCTGTCTGTGGGCATTTAGGTTGCTTCCATTACCTGGCTATTGTAAATACTGCTGCAACGAACATTGTGCTGAATGTGACTTTTTGAAATACGGTTTTCTCTGGGTATATGCCCAGAAGTGGGATTGCTGGATCAGATGGTAATTCTATTTCTAATTTTTTTAAGGAAACTCCATACTGTTCTCCATAGTGACAGTATCAATTTACATTCCCACCAATAGTGGAAGAGGGCTCCTTTTGTCCACAACCTCCCCAGAATTGGTTGTTTGTATATTTTCTGATGATGCCGATTCTAACAGGTGTGAGGTGATACCTCATTGTAGTTTTGATTTGCATTTCTCTAATAATTAGTGCTGTGGAGCAACTTTTCATGTGCGTCTTGGCCATCTCTGTGTCTCCTTTGAAGAAACGTCTCTTTAGATCTTCTGCCCATTTTTTGGGGGTTGTTTGTTTTTTTAATATTAAGCTGCATGAGCTGTTTATATATATTGGAGATTAAACCTGTGTCCATTGATTCATTTGCAACGATTTTCACCCATCCTGAGGGATGCCTTTTTCCATTCCCGTGTTTTTTAACAAAAAAGGAAAGAAAGGAAAAGAAGCAGAACACTAATGTGCGTAAAATATGCCTTTTGAAACGGTCGTTTTGAAATATGGACGTCCTTTGAATTTTTTGGTTGATATGTGACCCCAGGATTTATTTTCAGGGCAGGTGTCCTTTACAGGCATGCAATGATTTTGAATATCAACTGACCATTAGCGTTGGGATTAAAGCTGCTGTTGTGTGAAACGGCCACAAGGTGGCAGCAGTTCACCCTTACCAAATCTGGTTACTAGGGCAAGAGAGCCTCAGTGGAAGTGGTGTTCTAGATTGGAGTTTAGAATGGAATGTGCCGGGAGAAAGCCGCTCACGTTTGTCTCACTACTTCTTGTTCGTGTTTTTAATTTAATTTTTTATTTTTTATTACAGCAAGTTTGATTACAATGTTTGGCTTGTTGTAGGTGTGGAAGATGTGGTTCTTTTACACATATACAGATGACTGTTCTTCCTGGGATTCTTTTCCCATGTACGTTATGACAGAATGTTGAGTAGTCCTCTCTTGTTATTCTGTAGGTCTTTGGTGATTATATATGTCACCTGTGTTTGTATATGTCTGATATCGTAATGAAACCAATCCTCACACCTTTCCATTGGTGAACCATAAGTTTGTTTCATGAATCTGTGATTGCCCTTCTCCGTGGAAATATCTGCCCTGGTATCCATTTTTAGATAACACCTATAAGTGATATGATATGATATGTGTCTTTCACTTTCTGACTTACTACAAGTCACGTGATTACTTCTAGACTCATCTACGGTGCTGCAAATGGCATTGTGTCCTTTTTTCCCTTGGCTTCTCTTCTGACTTAGCGGGGTCCATTTTCAACAATGTGATTCCCTGAGGGTTGTGGATTAGCTGACCTGGGCAGCCTTACCCTGCCGGCCCGCCCTCCCCAGGTGTGCCTCGTTGAGGTCAATATAAACAGAGCTCCAGACAGCAATAGCCCCTGAAGCTGTGCCTGACTCCATATTCTCTGCCCCGTCAGCAGTCTCGGGGCTGTGCTGGTGGGAGGGAGTGAGGGGCCACAGCTTTGTGGGTGGCCCGGTGTGAGTGGGGTTATGCTGGCCGTTCTGCAGGAGTTGCCAGGCTGCCGCCTGTAAAGAAGAGGATGTGTCACACATATATTCCGCTGGAATTTCCCTCCGGACAGAGGTGAGGAAGGAAAAAAGCAGTGGGGGCCGGGACAGGAGGGGTATCTCAGGCAGGGCAATGGAAAGCTTCTGGAAGAGCGCCAGGGTCCAGGACCACCCTGGCTGGCCTGCAGGCACCAAGTTGGCCTGCGTGCTGTCGCTGGTGTGGCTCCACGGTGCTTCCTCTAGGCTTTCAAGCCCTTGTACATATTCAGGTGTTTTACCTGGAAAGGGTGGGAACAGTTCAGCAGCAGCTGGCCTGGGGCTCAGCTCACGTTTACTCACAGATGCCTCGGCACGGTCCCCCAGCTTTGCAATGAGGACGCTCCTTGCGTGGGGGGTGGGTGGCTGGCTGTATGGGAGATGGTTCCCCACCTCTGACCAATTTCAGAATTGTTTACCGCTGGAGCAAGTGTCGTGATAGGGTTTTCCTCTGTATAACTCGTGGGTTCAATTTTTTTTTTCTTTTATGGTTCAAGTTAGATTTTATTCCTCTTTTATGTATTTATAAATATAAGCATGGAAATAATTCATTCCTATAAATACATCTGTGTGACGGGAAGAATTTTTATTGTTTTATTTTTAAATTTTATTTTTTTAAATTTGAAATTTAATTTCATTTATGTTTTTATACAGCAGGTTATTATTAGTTATGTATTTTATGCATATACATGTATACAGGTCAATCCCAATCTCCCAACTCATCCCACCACCACCACCCCATGGCTTCCCACACTTGGTGTCCATACGTTTGTTCTCTACGTCTGTGTCTCTATTTCTTCCCTGCAAACCAGTTCATCTGTACCATTTTTAGGCTCCACATATATGCATTAATATACAATATTTGTTTTCCTCTTTCTGACTTACTTCATTCTGTATGACAGTCTCTCGATCCATCGATGTCTCTACAAATGACCCAGTTTCATTCCTTTTTATGGCCGAGTAATATTCCATTTTATATATGTACCACATCTTTATCCACTCATCTGTCTGTGGGCATTTAGGTTGCTTCCATTACCTGGCTATTGTAAATAGTGCTGCAACCAACATTGTGCTGAATGTGCCTTTTTGAAATACGGTTTTCTCTGGGTATATGCCCAGAAGTGGGATTGCTGGATCAGATGGTAATTCTATTTCTAATTTTTTTAAGGAAACTCCATACTGTTCTCCATAGTGACTGTGTCAATTTACATTCCCACCAATAGTGGAAGAGGACTCCTTTTGTCCACACCCTCCCCAGAATTGGTTGTTTGTAGATTTTCTGATGATGCCGATTCTAACAGGTGTGAGGTGAAACCTCATTGTAGTTTTGATTTGCATTTCTCTAATAATTAGTGCTGTTGAGCAGCTTTTCATGTGCGTCTTGGCCATCTCTGTGTCTCCTTTGAAGAAACGTCTCTTTAGATCTTCTGCCCATTTTTTGGGGGTTGTTTGTTTTTTTAATATTAAGCTGCATGAGCTGTTTATATATATTGGAGATTAAACCTGTGTCCATTGATTCATTTGCAACGATTTTCACCCATCCTGAGGGATGCCTTTTTCCATTCCCGTGTTTTTTAACAAAAAAGGAAAGAAAGGAAAAGAAGCAGAACACTAATGTGCGTAAAATATGCCTTTTGAAACGGTCGTTTTGAAATATGGACGTCCTTTGAATTTTTTGGTCGATATGTGACCCCAGGATTTGTTTTCAGGGCAGGTGTCATTTACAGGCATGCAATGATTTTGAATATCAACTGACCATTAGCGTTGGGATTAAAGCTGCTGTTGTGTGAAACGGCCACAAGTGGCAGCAGTTCACCCTTACCAAATCTGGTTCCTAGGGCAAGAGAGCCTCAGTGGAAGTGGTGTTCTAGATTGGAATTTAGAATGGAATGTGCCAGGAGAAAGCCCCTCACGTTTGTCTCACTACTTCTTGTTCGTGTTTTTAATTTAATTTTTTATTTTTTATTACAGCAAGTTTGATTACAATGTTTGGCTTGTTGTAGGTGTGGAAGATGTGGTTCATTTACACATATACAGATGACTGTTCTTCCTGGGATTTTTTTCCCATGTACGTTATGACAGAATGTTGAGTAGTCCTCTCTTGGTATTCTGTAGGTCTTTGGTGATTATATATGTCACCTGTGTTTGTATATGTCTGTTAACCCCAATATCGTAATGAAACCAATCCTCACACCTTTCCATTGGTGAACCATAAGTTTGTTTAATGAATCTGTGATTGCCCTTCTCCGTGGAAATATCTGCCCTGGTATCCATTTTTAGGTAACACCTATAAGTGATATGATATGATATGTGTCTTTCACTTTCTGACTTACTACAAGTCACGTGATTACTTCTAGACTCATCTACGGTGCTGCAAATGGCATTGTGTCCTTTTTTCCCTTGGCTTCTCTTCTGCCTTAGCGGGGTCCATTTTCAACAATGTGATTCCCTGAGGGTTGTGGATTAGCTGACCTGGGCAGCCTTACCCTGCAGTCCCGCCCTCCCCAGGTGTGCCTCGTTGAGGTCAATATAAACAGAGCTCCAGGCAGCAATAGCCCCTGAAGCTGTGCCTGCCTCTATATTCTCTGCCTCGTCAGCAGTCTCGGGGCTGTGCTGGTGGGATGGAGTGAGGGGCCACAGCTTTGTGGGTGGCCCAGTGTGAGTGGGGTTCTGCTGGCCTTTCTGCAGGAGTTGCCAGGCTGCCGCCTGTAAAGAAGAGGATGTGTCACCCATACCTTCCGCTGGAATTTCTCTCCGGACAGAGGTGAGGAAGGAAAAAAGCAGTGGGGGCCGGGACAGGAGGGGTATCTCAGGCAGGGCAATGGAAAGCTTCTGGAAGAGCGCCAGGGTCCAGGACCACCCTGGCTGGCCTGCAGGCACCAAGTTGGCCTGCGTGCTGTCGCTGGTGTGGCTCCACGGTGCTTCCTCTAGGCTTTCAAGCCCTTGTACATATTCAGGTGTTTTACCTGGAAAGGGTGGGAACAGTTCAGCAGCAGCTGGCCTGGGGCTCAGCTCACGTTTACTCACAGATGCCTCGGCAGGGTCCCCCAGCTTTGCAATGAGGACGCTCCTTGCGTGGGGGGTGGGTGGCTGGCTGTATGGGAGATGGTTCCCCACCTCTGACCAATTTCAGAATTGTTTACCGCTGGAGCAAGTGTCGTGATAGGGTTTTCCTCTGTATAACTCGTGGGTTCAATTTTTTTTTCTTTTATGGTTCAAGTTAGATTTTATTCCTCTTTTATGTATTTATAAATATAAGCATGGAAATAATTCATTCCTATAAATATATCTGTGTGACGGGAAGAATTTTTATTGTTTTATTTTTAAATTTTATTTTTTTAAATTTGAAATTTAATTTCATTTATGTTTTTATACAGCAGGTTATTATTAGTTATGTATTTTATGCATATACATGTATACAGGTCAATCCCAATCTCCCAACTCATCCCACCACCACCACCCCATGGCTTCCCACACTTGGTGTCCATACGTTTGTTCTCTACGTCTGTGTCTCTACTTCTTCCCTGCAAACCAGTTCATCTGTACCATTTTTAGGCTCCACATATATGCATTAATATACAATATTTGTTTTCCTCTTTCTGACTTACTTCATTCTGTATGACAGTCTCTCGATCCATCGATGTCTCTACAAATGACCCAGTTTCATTCCTTTTTATGGCCGAGTAATATTCCATTTTATATATGTACCACATCTTTATCCACTCATCTGTCTGTGGGCATTTAGGTTGCTTCCATTACCTGGCTATTGTAAATAGTGCTGCAACCAACATTGTGCTGAATGTGCCTTTTTGAAATACGGTTTTCTCTGGGTATATGCCCAGAAGTGGGATTGCTGGATCAGATGGTAATTCTATTTCTAATTTTTTTAAGGAAACTCCATACTGTTCTCCATAGTGACTGTATCAATTTACATTCCCACCAATAGTGGAAGAGGGCTCCTTTTGTCCACAACCTCCCCAGAATTGGTTGTTTGTATATTTTCTGATGATGCCGATTCTAACAGGTGTGAGGTGATACCTCATTGTAGTTTTGATTTGCATTTCTCTAATAATTAGTGCTGTTGGGCAGCTTTTCATGTGCGTCTTGGCCATCTCTGTGTCTCCTTTGAAGAAACGTCTCTTTAGATCTTCTGCCCATTTTTGGGGGGTTGTTTGTTTTTTTTAATATTAAGCTGCATGAGCTGTTTATATATATTGGAGATTAAACCTGTGTCCATTGATTCATTTGCAACGATTTTCACCCATCCTGAGGGATGCCTTTTTCCATTCCCGTTTTTTTTAACAAAAAAGGAAAGAAAGGAAAAGAAGCAGAACACTAATGTGCGTAAAATATGCCTTTTGAAACGGTCGTTTTGAAATATGGACGTCCTTTGAATTTTTTGGTCGATATGTGATCCCAGGATTTATTTTCAGGGCAGGTGTCCTTTACAGGCATGCAATGATTTTGAATATCAACTGACCATTAGCGTTGGGATTAAAGCTGCTGTTGTGTGAAACGGCCACAAGGTGGCAGCAGTTCACCCTTACCAAATCTGGTTACTAGGGCAAGAGAGCCTCAGTGGAAGTGGTGTTCTAGATTGGAGTTTAGAATGGAATGTGCCGGGAGAAAGCCGCTCACGTTTGTCTCACTACTTCTTGTTCGTGTTTTTAATTTAATTTTTTATTTTTTATTACAGCAAGTTTGATTACAATGTTTGGCTTGTTGTAGGTGTGGAAGATGTGGTTCTTTTACACATATACAGATGACTGTTCTTCCTGGGATTCTTTTCCCATGTACGTTATGACAGAATGTTGAGTAGTCCTCTCTTGGTATTCTGTAGGTCTTTGGTGATTATATATGTCACCTGTGTTTGTATATGTCTGTTAACCCCGATATCGTAATGAAACCAATCCTCACACCTTTCCATTGGTGAACCATAAGTTTGTTTCATGAATCTGTGATTGCCCTTCTCCGTGGAAATATCTGCCCTGGTATCCATTTTTAGGTAACACCTATAAGTGATATGATATGATATGTGTCTTTCACTTTCTGACTTACTACAAGTCACGTGATTACTTCTAGACTCATCTACGGTGCTGCAAATGGCATTGTGTCCTTTTTTCCCTTGGCTTCTCTTCTGCCTTAGCGGGGTCCATTTTCAACAATGTGATTCCCTGAGGGTTGTGGATTAGCTGACCTGGGCAGCCTTACCCTGCCGGCCCACCCTCCCCAGGTGTGCCTCGTTGAGGTCAATATAAACAGAGCTCCAGGCAGCAATAGCCCCTGAAGCTGTGCCTGACTCCATATTCTCTGCCCCGCCAGCAGTCTCGGGGCTGTGCTGGTGGGAGGGAGTGAAGGGCCACAGCTTTGTGGGTGGCCCGGTGTGAGTGGGGTTCTGCTGGCCTTTCTGCAGGAGTTGCCAGCCTGCCGCCTGTAAAGAAGAGGTTGTGTAACCCATACCTTCCGCTGAAATTACTCTCCGGACAGAGGTGTGGAAGGAAAAAAGCAGTGGGGGCCGGGACAGGAGGGGTATCTCAGGCAGGGCAATGGAAAGCTTCTGGAAGAGCGCCAGGGGCCAGGACCATGGGGCTCACTGGCCTGCAGGCACCAAGTTGGCCTGCGTGCTGTCGCTGGTGTGGCTCCACGGTGCTTCCTCTAGGCTTTCAAGCCCTTGTACATATTCAGGTGTTTTACCTGGAAAGGGTGGGAACAGTTCAGCAGCACCTGGCCTGGGGCTCAGCTCACGTTTACTCACAAATGCCTTGGCACGGTCCCCCAGCTTTGCAATGAGGACGCTCCTTGCGTGGGGGGTGGTTGGCTGGCTGTATGGGAGATGGTTCTCCACCTCTGACCAATTTCAGAATTGTTTACCGCTGGAGCAAGTGTCGTGATAGGGTTTTCCTCTGTATAACTCGTTGGTTCAATTTTTTTTTCTTTTATGGTTCAAGTTAGATTTTATTCCTCTTTTATGTATTTATAAATATAAGCATGGAAATAATTCATTCCTATAAATACATCTGTGTGACGGGAAGAATTTTTATTGTTTTATTTTTAAATTTTATTTTTTAAAATTTTGAAATTTAATATCATTTATGTTTTTATACAGCAGGTTATTATTAGTTATGTATTTTATGCATATACATGCATACAGGTCAATCCCAATCTCCCAACTCATCCCACCACCACCACCCCATGGCTTCCCACACTTGGTGTCCATACGTTTGTTCTCTACGTCTGTGTCTCTATTTCTTCCCTGCAAACCAGTTCATCTGTACCATTTTTAGGCTCCACATATATGCATTAATATACAATATTTGTTTTCCTCTTTCTGACTTACTTCATTCTGTATGACAGTCTCTCGATCCATCGATGTCTCTACAAATGACCCAGTTTCATTCCTTTTTATGGCCGAGTAATATTCCATTTTATATATGTACCACATCTTTATCCACTCATCTGTCTGTGGGCATTTAGGTTGCTTCCATTACCTGGCTATTGTAAATAGTGCTGCAACCAACATTGTGCTGAATGTGCCTTTTTGAAATACGGTTTTCTCTGGGTATATGCCCAGAAGTGGGATTGCTGGATCAGATGGTAATTCTATTTCTAATTTTTTTAAGGAAACTCCATACTGTTCTCCATAGTGACTGTATCAATTTACATTCCCACCAATAGTGGAAGAGGACTCCTTTTGTCCACACCCTCCCCAGAATTGGTTGTTTGTAGATTTTCTGATGATGCCGATTCTAACAGGTGTGAGGTGAAACCTCATTGTAGTTTTGATTTGCATTTCTCTAATAATTAGTGCTGTTGAGCAGCTTTTCATGTGCGTCTTGGCCATCTCTGTGTCTCCTTTGAAGAAACGTCTCTTTAGATCTTCTGCCCATTTTTTGGGGGTTGTTTGTTTTTTTAATATTAAGCTGCATGAGCTGTTTATATATATTGGAGATTAAACCTGTGTCCATTGATTCATTTGCAACGATTTTCACCCATCCTGAGGGATGCCTTTTTCCATTCCCGTGTTTTTTAACAAAAAAGGAAAGAAAGGAAAAGAAGCAGAACACTAATGTGCGTAAAATATGCCTTTTGAAACGGTCGTTTTGAAATATGGACGTCCTTTGAATTTTTTGGTCGATATGTGACCCCAGGATTTATTTTCAGGGCAGGTGTCCTTTACAGGCATGCAATGATTTTGAATATCAACTGACCATTAGCGTTGGGATTAAAGCTGCTGTTGTGTGAAACGGCCACAAGGTGGCAGCAGTTCACCCTTACCAAATCTGGTTACTAGGGCAAGAGAGCCTCAGTGGAAGTGGTGTTCTAGATTGCAGTTTAGAATGGAATGTACCAGGAGAAAGCCGCTCACGTTTGTCTCACTACTTCTTGTTCGTGTTTTTAATTTAATTTTTTATTTTTTATTACAGCAAGTTTGATTACAATGTTTGGCTTGTTGTAGGTGTGGAAGATGTGGTTCTTTTACACATATACAGATGACTGTTCTTCCTGGGATTCTTTTCCCATGTACGTTATGACAGAATGTTGAGTAGTCCTCTCTTGGTATTCTGTAGGTCTTTGGTGATTATATATGTCACCTGTGTTTGTATATGTCTGATATCGTAATGAAACCAATCCTCACACCTTTCCATTGGTGAACCATAAGTTTGTTTCATGAATCTGTGATTGCCCTTCTCCGTGGAAATATCTGCCCTGTTATCCATTTTTAGGTAACACCTATAAGTGATATGATATGATATGTGTCTTTCACTTTCTGACTTACTACAAGTCACGTGATTACTTCTAGACTCATCTACGGTGCTGCAAATGGCATTGTGTCCTTTTTTCCCTTGGCTTCTCTTCTGCCTTAGCGGGGTCCATTTTCAACAATGTGATTCCCTGAGGGTTGTGGATTAGCTGACCTGGGCAGCCTTACCCTGCCGGCCCGCCCTCCCCAGGTGTGCCTCGTTGAGGTCAATATAAACAGAGCTCCAGGCAGCAATAGCCCCTGAAGCTGTGCCTGACTCCATATTCTCTGCCCCGTCAGCAGTCTCGGGGCTGTGCTGGTGGGAGGGAGTGAGGGGCCACAGCTTTGTGGGTGGCCCGGTGTGAGTGGGGTTCTGCTGGCCTTTCTGCAGGAGTTGCCAGGCTGCCGCCTGTAAAGAAGAGGATGTGTCACCCATACATTCCGCTGGAATTTCTCTCCGGACAGAGGTGAGGAAGGAAAAAAGCAGTGGGGGCCGGGACAGGAGGGGTATCTCAGGCAGGGCAATGGAAATCTTCTGGAAGAGCGCCCGGGGCCAGGACCAGTGGGCTCGCTGGCCTGCAGGCACCAAGTTGGCCTGCGTGCTTTCGCTGGTGTGGCTCCATGGTGCTTCCTCTAGGCTTTCAAGCCCTTGTACATATTCAGGTGTTTTACGTGGAAAGGGTGGGAACAGTTCAGCAGCAGCTGGCCTGGGGCTCAGCTCACGTTTACTCACAGATGCCTCGGCACGGTCCCCCAGCTTTGCAATGAGGACGCTCCTTGCGTGGGGGGTGGTTGGCTGGCAGTATGGGAGATGGTTCTCCACCTCTGACCAATTTCAGAATTGTTTACCGCTGGAGCAAGTGTCGTGATAGGGTTTTCCTCTGTATAACTCGTGGGTTCAATTTTTTTTTCTTTTATGGTTCAAGTTAGATTTTATTCCTCTTTTATGTATTTATAAATATAAGCATGGAAATAATTCATTCCTATAAATACATCTGTGTGACGGGAAGAATTTTTATTGTTTTATTTTTAAATTTTATTTTTTAAAATTTTGAAATTTAATTTCATTTATGTTTTTATACAGCAGGTTATTATTAGTTATGTATTTTATGCATATACATGCATACAGGTCAATCCCAATCTCCCAACTCATCCCACCACCACCACCCCATGGCTTCCCACACTTGGTGTCCATACGTTTGTTCTCTACGTCTGTGTCTCTATTTCTTCCCTGCAAACCAGTTCATCTGTACCATTTTTAGGCTCCACATATATGCATTAATATACAATATTTGTTTTCCTCTTTCTGACTTACTTCATTCTGTATGACAGTCACTCGATCCATCGATGTCTCTACAAATGACCCAGTTTCATTCCTTTTTATGGCCGAGTAATATTCCATTTTATATATGTACCACATCTTTATCCACTCATCTGTCTGTGGGCATTTAGGTTGCTTCCATTACCTGGCTATTGTAAATAGTGCTGCAACCAACATTGTGCTGAATGTGCCTTTTTGAAATACGGTTTTCTCTGGGTATATGCCCAGAAGTGGGATTGCTGGATCAGATGGTAATTCTATTTCTAATTTTTTTAAGGAAACTCCATACTGTTCTCCATAGTGACTGTATCAATTTACATTCCCACCAATAGTGGAAGAGGACTCCTTTTGTCCACACCCTCCCCAGAATTGGTTGTTTGTAGATTTTCTGATGATGCCGATTCTAACAGGTGTGAGGTGAAACCTCATTGTAGTTTTGATTTGCATTTCTCTAATAATTAGTGCTGTTGAGCAGCTTTTCATGTGCGTCTTGGCCATCTCTGTGTCTCCTTTGAAGAAACGTCTCTTTAGATCTTCTGCCCATTTTTTGGGGGTTGTTTGTTTTTTTAATATTAAGCTGCATGAGCTGTTTATATATATTGGAGATTAAACCTGTGTCCATTGATTCATTTGCAACGATTTTCACCCATCCTGAGGGATGCCTTTTTCCATTCCCGTGTTTTTTAACAAAAAAGGAAAGAAAGGAAAAGAAGCAGAACACTAATGTGCGTAAAATATGCCTTTAGAAACGGTCGTTTTGAAATATGGACGTCCTTTGAATTTTTTGGTCGATATGTGACCCCAGGATTTGTTTTCAGGGCAGGTGTCATTTACAGGCATGCAATGATTTTGAATATCAACTGACCATTAGCGTTGGGATTAAAGCTGCTGTTGTGTGAAACGGCCACAAGTGGCAGCAGTTCACCCTTACCAAATCTGGTTACTAGGGCAAGAGAGCCTCAGTGGAAGTGGTGTTCTAGATTGGAATTTAGAATGGAATGTGCCAGGAGAAAGCCCCTCACGTTTGTCTCACTACTTCTTGTTCGTGTTTTTAATTTAATTTTTTATTTTTTATTACAGCAAGTTTGATTACAATGTTTGGCTTGTTGTAGGTGTGGAAGATGTGGTTCATTTACACATATACAGATGACTGTTCTTCCTGGGATTTTTTTCCCATGTACGTTATGACAGAATGTTGAGTAGTCCTCTCTTGGTATTCTGTAGGTCTTTGGTGATTATATATGTCACCTGTGTTTGTATATGTCTGTTAACCCCAATATCGTAATGAAACCAATCCTCACACCTTTCCATTGGTGAACCATAAGTTTGTTTAATGAATCTGTGATTGCCCTTCTCCGTGGAAATATCTGCCCTGGTATCCATTTTTAGGTAACACCTATAAGTGATATGATATGATATGTGTCTTTCACTTTCTGACTTACTACAAGTCACGTGATTACTTCTAGACTCATCTACGGTGCTGCAAATGGCATTGTGTCCTTTTTTCCCTTGGCTTCTCTTCTGCCTTAGCGGGGTCCATTTTCAACAATGTGATTCCCTGAGGGTTGTGGATTAGCTGACCTGGGCAGCCTTACCCTGCAGTCCCGCCCTCCCCAGGTGTGCCTCGTTGAGGTCAATATAAACAGAGCTCCAGGCAGCAATAGCCCCTGAAGCTGTGCCTGCCTCTATATTCTCTGCCTCGTCAGCAGTCTCGGGGCTGTGCTGGTGGGATGGAGTGAGGGGCCACAGCTTTGTGGGTGGCCCAGTGTGAGTGGGGTTCTGCTGGCCTTTCTGCAGGAGTTGCCAGGCTGCCGCCTGTAAAGAAGAGGATGTGTCACCCATACCTTCCGCTGGAATTTCTCTCCGGACAGAGGTGAGGAAGGAAAAAAGCAGTGGGGGCCGGGACAGGAGGGGTATCTCAGGCAGGGCAATGGAAAGCTTCTGGAAGAGCGCCAGGGTCCAGGACCACCCTGGCTGGCCTGCAGGCACCAAGTTGGCCTGCGTGCTGTCGCTGGTGTGGCTCCACGGTGCTTCCTCTAGGCTTTCAAGCCCTTGTACATATTCAGGTGTTTTACCTGGAAAGGGTGGGAACAGTTCAGCAGCAGCTGGCCTGGGGCTCAGCTCACGTTTACTCACAGATGCCTTGGCACGGTCCCCCAGCTTTGCAATGAGGACGCTCCTTGCGTGGGGGGTGGGTGGATGGCTGTATGGGAGATGGTTCCCCACCTCTGACCAATTTCAGAATTGTTTACCGCTGGAGCAAGTGTCGTGATAGGGTTTTCCTCTGTATAACTCGTGGGTTCAATTTTTTTTTCTTTTATGGTTCAAGTTAGATTTTATTCCTCTTTTATGTATTTATAAATATAAGCATGGAAATAATTCATTCCTATAAATATATCTGTGTGACGGGAAGAATTTTTATTGTTTTATTTTTAAATTTTATTTTTTTAAATTTGAAATTTAATTTCATTTATGTTTTTATACAGCAGGTTATTATTAGTTATGTATTTTATGCATATACATGTATACAGGTCAATCCCAATCTCCCAACTCATCCCACCACCACCACCCCATGGCTTCCCACACTTGGTGTCCATACGTTTGTTCTCTACGTCTGTGTCTCTACTTCTTCCCTGCAAACCAGTTCATCTGTACCATTTTTAGGCTCCACATATATGCATTAATATACAATATTTGTTTTCCTCTTTCTGACTTACTTCATTCTGTATGACAGTCTCTCGATCCATCGATGTCTCTACAAATGACCCAGTTTCATTCCTTTTTATGGCCGAGTAATATTCCATTTTATATATGTACCACATCTTTATCCACTCATCTGTCTGTGGGCATTTAGGTTGCTTCCATTACCTGGCTATTGTAAATAGTGCTGCAACCAACATTGTGCTGAATGTGCCTTTTTGAAATACGGTTTTCTCTGGGTATATGCCCAGAAGTGGGATTGCTGGATCAGATGGTAATTCTATTTCTAATTTTTTTAAGGAAACTCCATACTGTTCTCCATAGTGACTGTATCAATTTACATTCCCACCAATAGTGGAAGAGGGCTCCTTTTGTCCACAACCTCCCCAGAATTGGTTGTTTGTATATTTTCTGATGATGCCGATTCTAACAGGTGTGAGGTGATACCTCATTGTAGTTTTGATTTGCATTTCTCTAATAATTAGTGCTGTTGGGCAGCTTTTCATGTGCGTCTTGGCCATCTCTGTGTCTCCTTTGAAGAAACGTCTCTTTAGATCTTCTGCCCATTTTTGGGGGGTTGTTTGTTTTTTTTAATATTAAGCTGCATGAGCTGTTTATATATATTGGAGATTAAACCTGTGTCCATTGATTCATTTGCAACGATTTTCACCCATCCTGAGGGATGCCTTTTTCCATTCCCGTTTTTTTTAACAAAAAAGGAAAGAAAGGAAAAGAAGCAGAACACTAATGTGCGTAAAATATGCCTTTTGAAACGGTCGTTTTGAAATATGGACGTCCTTTGAATTTTTTGGTCGATATGTGATCCCAGGATTTATTTTCAGGGCAGGTGTCCTTTACAGGCATGCAATGATTTTGAATATCAACTGACCATTAGCGTTGGGATTAAAGCTGCTGTTGTGTGAAACGGCCACAAGGTGGCAGCAGTTCACCCTTACCAAATCTGGTTACTAGGGCAAGAGAGCCTCAGTGGAAGTGGTGTTCTAGATTGGAGTTTAGAATGGAATGTGCCGGGAGAAAGCCGCTCACGTTTGTCTCACTACTTCTTGTTCGTGTTTTTAATTTAATTTTTTATTTTTTATTACAGCAAGTTTGATTACAATGTTTGGCTTGTTGTAGGTGTGGAAGATGTGGTTCTTTTACACATATACAGATGACTGTTCTTCCTGGGATTCTTTTCCCATGTACGTTATGACAGAATGTTGAGTAGTCCTCTCTTGGTATTCTGTAGGTCTTTGGTGATTATATATGTCACCTGTGTTTGTATATGTCTGTTAACCCCGATATCGTAATGAAACCAATCCTCACACCTTTCCATTGGTGAACCATAAGTTTGTTTCATGAATCTGTGATTGCCCTTCTCCGTGGAAATATCTGCCCTGGTATCCATTTTTAGGTAACACCTATAAGTGATATGATATGATATGTGTCTTTCACTTTCTGACTTACTACAAGTCACGTGATTACTTCTAGACTCATCTACGGTGCTGCAAATGGCATTGTGTCCTTTTTTCCCTTGGCTTCTCTTCTGCCTTAGCGGGGTCCATTTTCAACAATGTGATTCCCTGAGGGTTGTGGATTAGCTGACCTGGGCAGCCTTACCCTGCCGGCCCACCCTCCCCAGGTGTGCCTCGTTGAGGTCAATATAAACAGAGCTCCAGGCAGCAATAGCCCCTGAAGCTGTGCCTGACTCCATATTCTCTGCCCCGCCAGCAGTCTCGGGGCTGTGCTGGTGGGAGGGAGTGAAGGGCCACAGCTTTGTGGGTGGCCCGGTGTGAGTGGGGTTCTGCTGGCCTTTCTGCAGGAGTTGCCAGCCTGCCGCCTGTAAAGAAGAGGTTGTGTAACCCATACCTTCCGCTGAAATTACTCTCCGGACAGAGGTGTGGAAGGAAAAAAGCAGTGGGGGCCGGGACAGGAGGGGTATCTCAGGCAGGGCAATGGAAAGCTTCTGGAAGAGCGCCCGGGGCCAGGACCATGGGGCTCACTGGCCTGCAGGCACCAAGTTGGCCTGCGTGCTGTCGCTGGTGTGGCTCCACGGTGCTTCCTCTAGGCTTTCAAGCCCTTGTACATATTCAGGTGTTTTACCTGGAAAGGGTGGGAACAGTTCAGCAGCACCTGGCCTGGGGCTCAGCTCACGTTTACTCACAAATGCCTCGGCACGGTCCCCCAGCTTTGCAATGAGGACGCTCCTTGCGTGGGGGGTGGTTGGCTGGCTGTATGGGAGATGGTTCTCCACCTCTGACCAATTTCAGAATTGTTTACCGCTGGAGCAAGTGTCGTGATAGGGTTTTCCTCTGTATAACTCGTTGGTTCAATTTTTTTTTCTTTTATGGTTCAAGTTAGATTTTATTCCTCTTTTATGTATTTATAAATATAAGCATGGAAATAATTCATTCCTATAAATACATCTGTGTGACGGGAAGAATTTTTATTGTTTTATTTTTAAATTTTATTTTTTAAAATTTTGAAATTTAATATCATTTATGTTTTTATACAGCAGGTTATTATTAGTTATGTATTTTATGCATATACATGCATACAGGTCAATCCCAATCTCCCAACTCATCCCACCACCACCACCCCATGGCTTCCCACACTTGGTGTCCATACGTTTGTTCTCTACGTCTGTGTCTCTATTTCTTCCCTGCAAACCAGTTCATCTGTACCATTTTTAGGCTCCACATATATGCATTAATATACAATATTTGTTTTCCTCTTTCTGACTTACTTCATTCTGTATGACAGTCTCTCGATCCATCGATGTCTCTACAAATGACCCAGTTTCATTCCTTTTTATGGCCGAGTAATATTCCATTTTATATATGTACCACATCTTTATCCACTCATCTGTCTGTGGGCATTTAGGTTGCTTCCATTACCTGGCTATTGTAAATAGTGCTGCAACCAACATTGTGCTGAATGTGCCTTTTTGAAATACGGTTTTCTCTGGGTATATGCCCAGAAGTGGGATTGCTGGATCAGATGGTAATTCTATTTCTAATTTTTTTAAGGAAACTCCATACTGTTCTCCATAGTGACTGTATCAATTTACATTCCCACCAATAGTGGAAGAGGACTCCTTTTGTCCACACCCTCCCCAGAATTGGTTGTTTGTAGATTTTCTGATGATGCCGATTCTAACAGGTGTGAGGTGAAACCTCATTGTAGTTTTGATTTGCATTTCTCTAATAATTAGTGCTGTTGAGCAGCTTTTCATGTGCGTCTTGGCCATCTCTGTGTCTCCTTTGAAGAAACGTCTCTTTAGATCTTCTGCCCATTTTTTGGGGGTTGTTTGTTTTTTTAATATTAAGCTGCATGAGCTGTTTATATATATTGGAGATTAAACCTGTGTCCATTGATTCATTTGCAACGATTTTCACCCATCCTGAGGGATGCCTTTTTCCATTCCCGTGTTTTTTAACAAAAAAGGAAAGAAAGGAAAAGAAGCAGAACACTAATGTGCGTAAAATATGCCTTTTGAAACGGTCGTTTTGAAATATGGACGTCCTTTGAATTTTTTGGTCGATATGTGACCCCAGGATTTATTTTCAGGGCAGGTGTCCTTTACAGGCATGCAATGATTTTGAATATCAACTGACCATTAGCGTTGGGATTAAAGCTGCTGTTGTGTGAAACGGCCACAAGGTGGCAGCAGTTCACCCTTACCAAATCTGGTTACTAGGGCAAGAGAGCCTCAGTGGAAGTGGTGTTCTAGATTGCAGTTTAGAATGGAATGTACCAGGAGAAAGCCGCTCACGTTTGTCTCACTACTTCTTGTTCGTGTTTTTAATTTAATTTTTTATTTTTTATTACAGCAAGTTTGATTACAATGTTTGGCTTGTTGTAGGTGTGGAAGATGTGGTTCTTTTACACATATACAGATGACTGTTCTTCCTGGGATTCTTTTCCCATGTACGTTATGACAGAATGTTGAGTAGTCCTCTCTTGGTATTCTGTAGGTCTTTGGTGATTATATATGTCACCTGTGTTTGTATATGTCTGATATCGTAATGAAACCAATCCTCACACCTTTCCATTGGTGAACCATAAGTTTGTTTCATGAATCTGTGATTGCCCTTCTCCGTGGAAATATCTGCCCTGTTATCCATTTTTAGGTAACACCTATAAGTGATATGATATGATATGTGTCTTTCACTTTCTGACTTACTACAAGTCACGTGATTACTTCTAGACTCATCTACGGTGCTGCAAATGGCATTGTGTCCTTTTTTCCCTTGGCTTCTCTTCTGCCTTAGCGGGGTCCATTTTCAACAATGTGATTCCCTGAGGGTTGTGGATTAGCTGACCTGGGCAGCCTTACCCTGCCGGCCCGCCCTCCCCAGGTGTGCCTCGTTGAGGTCAATATAAACAGAGCTCCAGGCAGCAATAGCCCCTGAAGCTGTGCCTGACTCCATATTCTCTGCCCCGTCAGCAGTCTCGGGGCTGTGCTGGTGGGAGGGAGTGAGGGGCCACAGCTTTGTGGGTGGCCCGGTGTGAGTGTGGTTATGCTGGCCTTTCTGCAGGAGTTGCCAGGCTGCCGCCTGTAAAGAAGAGGATGTGTCACCCATACATTCCGCTGGAATTTCTCTCCGGACAGAGGTGAGGAAGGAAAAAAGCAGTGGGGGCCGGGACAGGAGGGGTATCTCAGGCAGGGCAATGGAAATCTTCTGGAAGAGCGCCCGGGGCCAGGACCAGTGGGCTCGCTGGCCTGCAGGCACCAAGTTGGCCTGCGTGCTTTCGCTGGTGTGGCTCCATGGTGCTTCCTCTAGGCTTTCAAGCCCTTGTACATATTCAGGTGTTTTACGTGGAAAGGGTGGGAACAGTTCAGCAGCAGCTGGCCTGGGGCTCAGCTCACGTTTACTCACAGATGCCTCGGCACGGTCCCCCAGCTTTGCAATGAGGACGCTCCTTGCGTGGGGGGTGGTTGGCTGGCAGTATGGGAGATGGTTCTCCACCTCTGACCAATTTCAGAATTGTTTACCGCTGGAGCAAGTGTCGTGATAGGGTTTTCCTCTGTATAACTCGTGGGTTCAATTTTTTTTTCTTTTATGGTTCAAGTTAGATTTTATTCCTCTTTTATATATTTATAAATATAAGCATGGAAATAATTCATTCCTATAAATACATCTGTGTGACGGGAAGAATTTTTATTGTTTTATTTTTAAATTTTATTTTTTAAAATTTTGAAATTTAATTTCATTTATGTTTTTATACAGCAGGTTATTATTAGTTATGTATTTTATGCATATACATGTATACAGGTCAATCCCAATCTCCCAAATCATCCCACCACCACCACCCCATGGCTTCCCACACTTGGTGTCCATACGTTTGTTCTCTACGTCTGTGTCTCTATTTCTTCCCTGCAAACCAGTTCATCTGTACCATTTTTAGGCTCCACATATATGCATTAATATACAATATTTGTTTTCCTCTTTCTGACTTACTTCATTCTGTATGACAGTCTCTCGATCCATCGATGTCTCTACAAATGACCCAGTTTCATTCCTTTTTATGGCCGAGTAATATTCCATTTTATATATGTACCACATCTTTATCCACTCATCTGTCTGTGGGCATTTAGGTTGCTTCCATTACCTGGCTATTGTAAATAGTGCTGCAACCAACATTGTGCTGAATGTGCCTTTTTGAAATACGGTTTTCTCTGGGTATATGCCCAGAAGTGGGATTGCTGGATCAGATGGTAATTCTATTTCTAATTTTTTTAAGGAAACTCCATACTGTTCTCCATAGTGACTGTATCAATTTACATTCCCACCAATAGTGGAAGAGGACTCCTTTTGTCCACACCCTCCCCAGAATTGGTTGTTTGTAGATTTTCTGATGATGCCGATTCTAACAGGTGTGAGGTGAAACCTCATTGTAGTTTTGATTTGCATTTCTCTAATAATAAGTGCTGTTGAGCAGCTTTTCATGTGCGTCTTGGCCATCTCTGTGTCTCCTTTGAAGAAACGTCTCTTTAGATCTTCTGCCCATTTTTTTTGGGTTGTTTGTTTTTTTAATATTAAGCTGCATGAGCTGTTTATATATATTGGAGATTAAACCTGTGTCCATTGATTCGTTTGCAACGATTTTCACCCATCCTGAGGGATGCCTTTTTCCATTCCCGTTTTTTTTAACAAAAAAGGAAAGAAAGGAAAAGAAGCAGAACACTAATGTGCGTAAAATATGCCTTTAGAAACGGTCGTTTTGAAATATGGACGTCCTTTGAATTTTTTGGTCGATATGTGACCCCAGGATTTGTTTTCAGGGCAGGTGTCATTTACAGGCATGCAATGATTTTGAATATCAACTGACCATTAGCGTTGGGATTAAAGCTGCTGTTGTGTGAAACGGCCACAAGTGGCAGCAGTTCACCCTTACCAAATCTGGTTACTAGGGCAAGAGAGCCTCAGTGGAAGTGGTGTTCTAGATTGGAATTTAGAATGGAATGTGCAAGGAGAAAGCCCCTCACGTTTGTCTCACTACTTCTTGTTCGTGTTTTTAATTTAATTTTTTATTTTTTATTACAGCAAGTTTGATTACAATGTTTGGCTTGTTGTAGGTGTGGAAGATGTGGTTCATTTACACATATACAGATGACTGTTCTTCCTGGGATTTTTTTCCCATGTACGTTATGACAGAATGTTGAGTAGTCCTCTCTTGGTATTCTGTAGGTCTTTGATGATTATATATATCACCTGTGTTTGTATATGTCTGTTAACCCCGATATCGTAATGAAACCAATCCTCACACCTTTCCATTGGTGAACCATAAGTTTGTTTAATGAATCTGTGATTGCCCTTCTCCGTGGAAATATCTGCCCTGGTATCCATTTTTAGGTAACACCTATAAGTGATATGATATGATATGTGTCTTTCACTTTCTGACTTACTACAAGTCACGTGATTACTTCTAGACTCATCTACGGTGCTGCAAATGGCATTGTGTCCTTTTTTCCCTTGGCTTCTCTTCTGCCTTAGCGGGGTCCATTTTCAACAATGTGATTCCCTGAGGGTTGTGGATTAGCTGACCTGGGCAGCCTTACCCTGCCGGCCCGCCCTCCCCAGGTGTGCCTCGTTGAGGTCAATATAAACAGAGCTCCAGGCAGCAATAGCCCCTGAAGCTGTGCCTGACTCCATATTCTCTGCCCCGTCAGCAGTCTCGGGGCTGTGCTGGTGGGAGGGAGTGAGGGGCCACAGCTTTGTGGGTGGCCCGGTGTGAGTGGGGTTCTGCTGGCCTTTCTGCAGGAGTTGCCAGGCTGCCGCCTGTAAAGAAGAGGATGTGTCACCCATACATTCCGCTGGAATTTCTCTCCGGACAGAGGTGAGGAAGGAAAAAAGCAGTGGGGGCCGGGACAGGAGGGGTATCTCAGGCAGGGCAATGGAAATCTTCTGGAAGAGCGCCCGGGGCCAGGACCAGTGGGCTCGCTGGCCTGCAGGCACCAAGTTGGCCTGCGTGCTTTCGCTGGTGTGGCTCCATGGTGCTTCCTCTAGGCTTTCAAGCCCTTGTACATATTCAGGTGTTTTACGTGGAAAGGGTGGGAACAGTTCAGCAGCAGCTGGCCTGGGGCTCAGCTCACGTTTACTCACAGATGCCTCGGCACGGTCCCCCAGCTTTGCAATGAGGACGCTCCTTGCGTGGGGGGTGGTTGGCTGGCAGTATGGGAGATGGTTCTCCACCTCTGACCAATTTCAGAATTGTTTACCGCTGGAGCAAGTGTCGTGATAGGGTTTTCCTCTGTATAACTCGTGGGTTCAATTTTTTTTTCTTTTATGGTTCAAGTTAGATTTTATTCCTCTTTTATATATTTATAAATATAAGCATGGAAATAATTCATTCCTATAAATACATCTGTGTGACGGGAAGAATTTTTATTGTTTTATTTTTAAATTTTATTTTTTAAAATTTTGAAATTTAATTTCATTTATGTTTTTATACAGCAGGTTATTATTAGTTATGTATTTTATGCATATACATGTATACAGGTCAATCCCAATCTCCCAAATCATCCCACCACCACCACCCCATGGCTTCCCACACTTGGTGTCCATACGTTTGTTCTCTACGTCTGTGTCTCTATTTCTTCCCTGCAAACCAGTTCATCTGTACCATTTTTAGGCTCCACATATATGCATTAATATACAATATTTGTTTTCCTCTTTCTGACTTACTTCATTCTGTATGACAGTCTCTCGATCCATCGATGTCTCTACAAATGACCCAGTTTCATTCCTTTTTATGGCCGAGTAATATTCCATTTTATATATGTACCACATCTTTATCCACTCATCTGTCTGTGGGCATTTAGGTTGCTTCCATTACCTGGCTATTGTAAATAGTGCTGCAACCAACATTGTGCTGAATGTGCCTTTTTGAAATACGGTTTTCTCTGGGTATATGCCCAGAAGTGGGATTGCTGGATCAGATGGTAATTCTATTTCTAATTTTTTTAAGGAAACTCCATACTGTTCTCCATAGTGACTGTATCAATTTACATTCCCACCAATAGTGGAAGAGGACTCCTTTTGTCCACACCCTCCCCAGAATTGGTTGTTTGTAGATTTTCTGATGATGCCGATTCTAACAGGTGTGAGGTGAAACCTCATTGTAGTTTTGATTTGCATTTCTCTAATAATAAGTGCTGTTGAGCAGCTTTTCATGTGCGTCTTGGCCATCTCTGTGTCTCCTTTGAAGAAACGTCTCTTTAGATCTTCTGCCCATTTTTTTTGGGTTGTTTGTTTTTTTAATATTAAGCTGCATGAGCTGTTTATATATATTGGAGATTAAACCTGTGTCCATTGATTCGTTTGCAACGATTTTCACCCATCCTGAGGGATGCCTTTTTCCATTCCCGTTTTTTTTAACAAAAAAGGAAAGAAAGGAAAAGAAGCAGAACACTAATGTGCGTAAAATATGCCTTTAGAAACGGTCGTTTTGAAATATGGACGTCCTTTGAATTTTTTGGTCGATATGTGACCCCAGGATTTGTTTTCAGGGCAGGTGTCATTTACAGGCATGCAATGATTTTGAATATCAACTGACCATTAGCGTTGGGATTAAAGCTGCTGTTGTGTGAAACGGCCACAAGTGGCAGCAGTTCACCCTTACCAAATCTGGTTACTAGGGCAAGAGAGCCTCAGTGGAAGTGGTGTTCTAGATTGGAATTTAGAATGGAATGTGCAAGGAGAAAGCCCCTCACGTTTGTCTCACTACTTCTTGTTCGTGTTTTTAATTTAATTTTTTATTTTTTATTACAGCAAGTTTGATTACAATGTTTGGCTTGTTGTAGGTGTGGAAGATGTGGTTCATTTACACATATACAGATGACTGTTCTTCCTGGGATTTTTTTCCCATGTACGTTATGACAGAATGTTGAGTAGTCCTCTCTTGGTATTCTGTAGGTCTTTGGTGATTATATATGTCACCTGTGTTTGTATATGTCTGTTAACCCCAATATCGTAATGAAACCAATCCTCACACCTTTCCATTGGTGAACCATAAGTTTGTTTAATGAATCTGTGATTGCCCTTCTCCGTGGAAATATCTGCCCTGGTATCCATTTTTAGGTAACACCTATAAGTGATATGATATGATATGTGTCTTTCACTTTCTGACTTACTACAAGTCACGTGATTACTTCTAGACTCATCTACGGTGCTGCAAATGGCATTGTGTCCTTTTTTCCCTTGGCTTCTCTTCTGCCTTAGCGGGGTCCATTTTCAACAATGTGATTCCCTGAGGGTTGTGGATTAGCTGACCTGGGCAGCCTTACCCTGCAGTCCCGCCCTCCCCAGGTGTGCCTCGTTGAGGTCAATATAAACAGAGCTCCAGGCAGCAATAGCCCCTGAAGCTGTGCCTGCCTCTATATTCTCTGCCTCGTCAGCAGTCTCGGGGCTGTGCTGGTGGGATGGAGTGAGGGGCCACAGCTTTGTGGGTGGCCCAGTGTGAGTGGGGTTCTGCTGGCCTTTCTGCAGGAGTTGCCAGGCTGCCGCCTGTAAAGAAGAGGATGTGTCACCCATACCTTCCGCTGGAATTTCTCTCCGGACAGAGGTGAGGAAGGAAAAAAGCAGTGGGGGCCGGGACAGGAGGGGTATCTCAGGCAGGGCAATGGAAAGCTTCTGGAAGAGCGCCAGGGTCCAGGACCACCCTGGCTGGCCTGCAGGCACCAAGTTGGCCTGCGTGCTGTCGCTGGTGTGGCTCCACGGTGCTTCCTCTAGGCTTTCAAGCCCTTGTACATATTCAGGTGTTTTACCTGGAAAGGGTGGGAACAGTTCAGCAGCAGCTGGCCTGGGGCTCAGCTCACGTTTACTCACAGATGCCTCGGCACGGTCCCCCAGCTTTGCAATGAGGACGCTCCTTGCGTGGGGGGTGGGTGGCTGGCTGTATGGGAGATGGTTCCCCACCTCTGACCAATTTCAGAATTGTTTACCGCTGGAGCAAGTGTCGTGATAGGGTTTTCCTCTGTATAACTCGTGGGTTCAATTTTTTTTTCTTTTATGGTTCAAGTTAGATTTTATTCCTCTTTTATGTATTTATAAATATAAGCATGGAAATAATTCATTCCTATAAATATATCTGTGTGACGGGAAGAATTTTTATTGTTTTATTTTTAAATTTTATTTTTTTAAATTTGAAATTTAATTTCATTTATGTTTTTATACAGCAGGTTATTATTAGTTATGTATTTTATGCATATACATGTATACAGGTCAATCCCAATCTCCCAACTCATCCCACCACCACCACCCCATGGCTTCCCACACTTGGTGTCCATACGTTTGTTCTCTACGTCTGTGTCTCTACTTCTTCCCTGCAAACCAGTTCATCTGTACCATTTTTAGGCTCCACATATATGCATTAATATACAATATTTGTTTTCCTCTTTCTGACTTACTTCATTCTGTATGACAGTCTCTCGATCCATCGATGTCTCTACAAATGACCCAGTTTCATTCCTTTTTATGGCCGAGTAATATTCCATTTTATATATGTACCACATCTTTATCCACTCATCTGTCTGTGGGCATTTAGGTTGCTTCCATTACCTGGCTATTGTAAATAGTGCTGCAACCAACATTGTGCTGAATGTGCCTTTTTGAAATACGGTTTTCTCTGGGTATATGCCCAGAAGTGGGATTGCTGGATCAGATGGTAATTCTATTTCTAATTTTTTTAAGGAAACTCCATACTGTTCTCCATAGTGACTGTATCAATTTACATTCCCACCAATAGTGGAAGAGGGCTCCTTTTGTCCACAACCTCCCCAGAATTGGTTGTTTGTATATTTTCTGATGATGCCGATTCTAACAGGTGTGAGGTGATACCTCATTGTAGTTTTGATTTGCATTTCTCTAATAATTAGTGCTGTTGGGCAGCTTTTCATGTGCGTCTTGGCCATCTCTGTGTCTCCTTTGAAGAAACGTCTCTTTAGATCTTCTGCCCATTTTTTGGGGGTTGTTTGTTTTTTTTAATATTAAGCTGCATGAGCTGTTTATATATATTGGAGATTAAACCTGTGTCCATTGATTCATTTGCAACGATTTTCACCCATCCTGAGGGATGCCTTTTTCCATTCCCGTGTTTTTTAACAAAACGGAAAGAAAGGAAAAGAAGCAGAACACTAATGTGCGTAAAATATGCCTTTTGAAACGGTCGTTTTGAAATATGGACGTCCTTTGAATTTTTTGGTCGATATGTGACCCCAGGATTTATTTTCAGGGCAGGTGTCCTTTACAGGCATGCAATGATTTTGAATATCAACTGACCATTAGCGTTGGGATTAAAGCTGCTGTTGTGTGAAACGGCCACAAGGTGGCAGCAGTTCACCCTTACCAAATCTGGTTACTAGGGCAAGAGAGCCTCAGTGGAAGTGGTGTTCTAGATTGGAGTTTAGAATGGAATGTGCCGGGAGAAAGCCGCTCACGTTTGTCTCACTACTTCTTGTTCGTGTTTTTAATTTAATTTTTTATTTTTTATTACAGCAAGTTTGATTACAATGTTTGGCTTGTTGTAGGTGTGGAAGATGTGGTTCTTTTACACATACACAGATGACTGTTCTTCCTGGGATTCTTTTCCCATGTACGTTATGACAGAATGTTGAGTAGTCCTCTCTTGGTATTCTGTAGGTCTTTGGTGATTATATATGTCACCTGTGTTTGTATATGTCTGTTAACCCCGATATCGTAATGAAACCAATCCTCACACCTTTCCATTGGTGAACCATAAGTTTGTTTCATGAATCTGTGATTGCCCTTCTCCGTGGAAATATCTGCCCTGGTATCCATTTTTAGGTAACACCTATAAGTGATATGATATGATATGTGTCTTTCACTTTCTGACTTACTACAATTCACGTGATTACTTCTAGACTCATCTACGGTGCTGCAAATGGCATTGTGTCCTTTTTTCCCTTGGCTTCTCTTCTGCCTTAGCGGGGTCCATTTTCAACAATGTGATTCCCTGAGGGTTGTGGATTAGCTGACTTGGGCAGCCTTACCCTGCCGGCCCGCCCTCCCCAGGTGTGCCTCGTTGAGGTCAATATAAACAGAGCTCCAGGCAGCAATAGCCCCTGAAGCTGTGCCTGACTCCATATTCTCTGCCCCGCCAGCAGTCTCGGGGCTGTGCTGGTGGGAGGGAGTGAGGGGCCACAGCTTTGTGGGTGGCCCGGTGTGAGTGGGGTTCTGCTGGCCTTTCTGCAGGAGTTGCCAGGCTGCCGCCTGTAAAGAAGAGGTTGTGTCACCGATACCTTCCGCTGGAATTACTCTCCGGACAGAGGTGTGGAAGGAAAAAAGCAGTGGGGGCCGGGACAGGAGGGGTATCTCAGGCAGGGCAATGGAAAGCTTCTGGAAGAGCACCCGGGGCCAGGACCATGGGGCTCACTGGCCTGCAGGCACCAAGTTGGCCTGCGTGCTGTCGCTGGTGTGGCTCCACGGTGCTTCCTCTAGGCTTTCAAGCCCTTGTACATATTCAGGTGTTTTACGTGGAAAGGGTGGGAACAGTTCAGCAGCAGCTGGCCTGGGGCTCAGCTCACGTTTACTCACAAATGCCTCGGCACGGTCCCCCAGCTTTGCAATGAGGACGCTCCTTGCGTGGGGGGTGGATGGCTGACTGTATGGGAGATGGTTCTCCACCTCTGACCAATTTCAGAATTGTTTACCGCTGGAGCAAGTGTCGTGATAGGGTTTTCCTCTGTATAACTCGTGGGTTCAATTTTTTTTTCTTTTATGGTTCAAGTTAGATTTTATTCCTCTTTTATGTATTTATAAATATAAGCATGGAAATAATTCATTCCTATAAATACATCTGTGTGACGGGAAGAATTTTTATTGTTTTATTTTTAAATTTTATTTTTTAAAATTTTGAAATTTAATTTCATTTATGTTTTTATACAGCAGGTTATTATTAGTTATGTATTTTATGCATATACATGTATACAGGTCAATCCCAATCTCCCAACTCATCCCACCACCACCACCCCATGGCTTCCCACACTTGGTGTCCATACGTTTGTTCTCTACGTCTGTGTCTCTACTTCTTCCCTGCAAACCAGTTCATCTGTACCATTTTTAGGCTCCACATATATGCATTAATATACAATATTTGTTTTCCTCTTTCTGACTTACTTCATTCTGTATGACAGTCTCTCGATCCATCGATGTCTCTACAAATGACCCAGTTTCATTCCTTTTTATGGCCGAGTAATATTCCATTTTATATATGTACCACATCTTTATCCACTCATCTGTCTGTGGGCATTTAGGTTGCTTCCATTACCTGGCTATTGTAAATAGTGCTGCAACCAACATTGTGCTGAATGTGCCTTTTTGAAATACGGTTTTCTCTGGGTATATGCCCAGAAGTGGGATTGCTGGATCAGATGGTAATTCTATTTCTAATTTTTTTAAGGAAACTCCATACTGTTCTCCATAGTGACTGTATCAATTTACATTCCCACCAATAGTGGAAGAGGGCTCCTTTTGTCCACAACCTCCCCAGAATTGGTTGTTTGTATATTTTCTGATGATGCCGATTCTAACAGGTGTGAGGTGATACCTCATTGTAGTTTTGATTTGCATTTCTCTAATAATTAGTGCTGTTGGGCAGCTTTTCATGTGCGTCTTGGCCATCTCTGTGTCTCCTTTGAAGAAACGTCTCTTTAGATCTTCTGCCCATTTTTTGGGGGTTGTTTGTTTTTTTTAATATTAAGCTGCATGAGCTGTTTATATATATTGGAGATTAAACCTGTGTCCATTGATTCATTTGCAACGATTTTCACCCATCCTGAGGGATGCCTTTTTCCATTCCCGTTTTTTTTAACAAAAAAGGAAAGAAAGGAAAAGAAGCAGAAAACTAATGTGCGTAAAATATGCCTTTTGAAACGGTCGTTTTGAAATATGGACGTCCTTTGAATTTTTTGGTCGATATGTGATCCCAGGATTTATTTTCAGGGCAGGTGTCCTTTACAGGCATGCAATGATTTTGAATATCAACTGACCATTAGCGTTGGGATTAAAGCTGCTGTTGTGTGAAACGGCCACAAGGTGGCAGCAGTTCACCCTTACCAAATCTGGTTACTAGGGCAAGAGAGCCTCAGTGGAAGTGGTGTTCTAGATTGGAGTTTAGAATGGAATGTGCCGGGAGAAAGCCGCTCACGTTTGTCTCACTACTTCTTGTTCGTGTTTTTAATTTAATTTTTTATTTTTTATTACAGCAAGTTTGATTACAATGTTTGGCTTGTTGTAGGTGTGGAAGATGTGGTTCTTTTACACATATACAGATGACTGTTCTTCCTGGGATTCTTTTCCCATGTACGTTATGACAGAATGTTGAGTAGTCCTCTCTTGGTATTCTGTAGGTCTTTGGTGATTATATATGTCACCTGTGTTTGTATATGTCTGTTAACCCCGATATCGTAATGAAACCAATCCTCACACCTTTCCATTGGTGAACCATAAGTTTGTTTCATGAATCTGTGATTGCCCTTCTCCGTGGAAATATCTGCCCTGGTATCCATTTTTAGGTAACACCTATAAGTGATATGATATGATATGTGTCTTTCACTTTCTGACTTACTACAAGTCACGTGATTACTTCTAGACTCATCTACGGTGCTGCAAATGGCATTGTGTCCTTTTTTCCCTTGGCTTCTCTTCTGCCTTAGCGGGGTCCATTTTCAACAATGTGATTCCCTGAGGGTTGTGGATTAGCTGACCTGGGCAGCCTTACCCTGCCGGCCCGCCCTCCCCAGGTGTGCCTCGTTGAGGTCAATATAAACAGAGCTCCAGGCAGCAATAGCCCCTGAAGCTGTGCCTGACTCCATATTCTCTGCCCCGTCAGCAGTCTCGGGGCTGTGCTGGTGGGAGGGAGTGAGGGGCCACAGCTTTGTGGGTGGCCCGGTGTGAGTGGGGTTCTGCTGGCCTTTCTGCAGGAGTTGCCAGGCTGCCGCCTGTAAAGAAGAGGATGTGTCACCCATACATTCCGCTGGAATTTCTCTCCGGACAGAGGTGAGGAAGGAAAAAAGCAGTGGGGGCCGGGACAGGAGGGGTATCTCAGGCAGGGCAATGGAAATCTTCTGGAAGAGCGCCCAGGGCCAGGACCAGTGGGCTCGCTGGCCTGCAGGCACCAAGTTGGCCTGCGTGCTTTCGCTGGTGTGGCTCCATGGTGCTTCCTCTAGGCTTTCAAGCCCTTGTACATATTCAGGTGTTTTACGTGGAAAGGGTGGGAACAGTTCAGCAGCAGCTGGCCTGGGGCTCAGCTCACCTTTACTCACAGATGCCTCGGCACGGTCCCCCAGCTTTGCAATGAGGACGCTCCTTGCGTGGGGGGTGGTTGGCTGGCAGTATGGGAGATGGTTCTCCACCTCTGACCAATTTCAGAATTGTTTACCGCTGGAGCAAGTGTCGTGATAGGGTTTTCCTCTGTATAACTCGTGGGTTCAATTTTTTTTTCTTTTATGGTTCAAGTTAGATTTTATTCCTCTTTTATATATTTATAAATATAAGCATGGAAATAATTCATTCCTATAAATACATCTGTGTGACGGGAAGAATTTTTATTGTTTTATTTTTAAATTTTATTTTTTAAAATTTTGAAATTTAATTTCATTTATGTTTTTATACAGCAGGTTATTATTAGTTATGTATTTTATGCATATACATGTATACAGGTCAATCCCAATCTCCCAACTCATCCCACCACCACCACCCCATGGCTTCCCACACTTGGTGTCCATACGTTTGTTCTCTACGTCTGTGTCTCTATTTCTTCCCTGCAAACCAGTTCATCTGTACCATTTTTAGGCTCCACATATATGCATTAATATACAATATTTGTTTTCCTCTTTCTGACTTACTTCATTCTGTATGACAGTCTCTCGATCCATCGATGTCTCTACAAATGACCCAGTTTCATTCCTTTTTATGGCCGAGTAATATTCCATTTTATATATGTACCACATCTTTATCCACTCATCTGTCTGTGGGCATTTAGGTTGCTTCCATTACCTGGCTATTGTAAATAGTGCTGCAACCAACATTGTGCTGAATGTGCCTTTTTGAAATACGGTTTTCTCTGGGTATATGCCCAGAAGTGGGATTGCTGGATCAGATGGTAATTCTATTTCTAATTTTTTTAAGGAAACTCCATACTGTTCTCCATAGTGACTGTATCAATTTACATTCCCACCAATAGTGGAAGAGGACTCCTTTTGTCCACACCCTCCCCAGAATTGGTTGTTTGTAGATTTTCTGATGATGCCGATTCTAACAGGTGTGAGGTGAAACCTCATTGTAGTTTTGATTTGCATTTCTCTAATAATTAGTGCTGTTGAGCAGCTTTTCATGTGCGTCTTGGCCATCTCTGTGTCTCCTTTGAAGAAACGTCTCTTTAGATCTTCTGCCCATTTTTTTTGGGTTGTTTGTTTTTTTAATATTAAGCTGCATGAGCTGTTTATATATATTGGAGATTAAACCTGTGTCCATTGATTCGTTTGCAACGATTTTCACCCATCCTGAGGGATGCCTTTTTCCATTCCCGTTTTTTTTAACAAAAAAGGAAAGAAAGGAAAAGAAGCAGAACACTAATGTGCGTAAAATATGCCTTTAGAAACGGTCGTTTTGAAATATGGACGTCCTTTGAATTTTTTGGTCGATATGTGACCCCAGGATTTGTTTTCAGGGCAGGTGTCATTTACAGGCATGCAATGATTTTGAATATCAACTGACCATTAGCGTTGGGATTAAAGCTGCTGTTGTGTGAAACGGCCACAAGTGGCAGCAGTTCACCCTTACCAAATCTGGTTACTAGGGCAAGAGAGCCTCAGTGGAAGTGGTGTTCTAGATTGGAATTTAGAATGGAATGTGCCAGGAGAAAGCCCCTCACGTTTGTCTCACTACTTCTTGTTCGTGTTTTTAATTTAATTTTTTATTTTTTATTACAGCAAGTTTGATTACAATGTTTGGCTTGTTGTAGGTGTGGAAGATGTGGTTCATTTACACATATACAGATGAGTGTTCTTCCTGGGATTTTTTTCCCATGTACGTTATGACAGAATGTTGAGTAGTCCTCTCTTGGTATTCTGTAGGTCTTTGATGATTATATATATCACCTGTGTTTGTATATGTCTGTTAACCCCGATATCGTAATGAAACCAATCCTCACACCTTTCCATTGGTGAACCATAAGTTTGTTTAATGAATCTGTGATTGCCCTTCTCCGTGGAAATATCTGCCCTGGTATCCATTTTTAGGTAACACCTATAAGTGATATGATATGATATGTGTCTTTCACTTTCTGACTTACTACAAGTCACATGATTACTTCTAGACTCATCTATGGTGCTGCAAATGGCATTGTGTCCTTTTTTTCCCTTGGCTTCTCTTCTGCCTTAGCGGGGTCCATTTTCAACAATGTGATTCCCTGAGGGTTGTGGATTAGCTGACCTGGGCAGCCTTACCCTGCCGGCCCGCCCTCCCCAGGTGTGCCTCGTTGAGGTCAATATAAACAGAGCTCCAGGCAGCAATAGCCCCTGAAGCTGTGCCTGACTCCATATTCTCTGCCCCGTTGGCAGTCTCGGGGCTGTGCTGGTGGGAGGGAGTGAGGGGCCACAGCTTTGTGGGTGGCCCGGTGTGAGTGGGGTTATGCTGGCCTTTCTGCAGGAGTTGCCAGGCTGCCGCCTGTAAAGAAGAGGATGTGTCACCCATACTTTCCGCTGGAATTTCTCTCCGGACAGAGGTGAGGAAGGAAAAAAGCAGTGGGGTCCGGGACAGGAGGGGTATCTCAGGCAGGGCAATGGAAAGCTTCTGGAAGAGCGCCCGGTGCCAAGACCACCCTGGCTGGCCTGCAGACACCAAGTTGACCTGCGTGCTGTCGCTGGTGTGGCTCCACGGTCCTTCCTCTAGGCTTTCAAGCCCTTGTACATATTCAGGTGTTTTACCTGGAAAGAGTGGGAACAGTTCAGCAGCAGCTGGCCTGGGGCTCAGCTCACGTTTACTCACAGATGCCTCGGCACGGTCCCCCAGCTTTGCAATGAGGACGCTCCTTGCGTGGGGGGTGGGTTGCTGGCTGTATGGGAGATGTTTCCCCACTTCTGACCAATTTCAGAATTGTTTACCACTGGAGCAAGTGCCCTGATAGGGTTTTCCTATGTATAACTCGTGGGTTCAGGATTTTTTTTTCTTTTATGGTTCAAGTTAGATATTATTCCTCTTTTATATATTTATAGATATAAGCATGGAAATCATTCATTCCTATAAATACATCTATGTGACGGGAAGAACTTGTTTCTGTTTTATTTTTAAATTTTATTTTTTAAAATTTTGAAATTTAATTTTATTTATTTTTTTTATACAGCACGTTATTATTAGTTATGTATTTTATGCCTATACTTGTATACAGGTCAATCCCAAACTCCCAACTCATCCCACCACCGCCACCCCATGGCTTCCCACACTTGGTGTCCATACGTTTGTTCTCTACCTCTGTGTCTCTATTTCTTCCCTGCAAACCAGTTCATCTGTACCATTTTTAGGCTCCACATATATGCGTTAATATACAATAATTGTTTTCCTCTTTCTGACTTACTTCATTCTGTATGACATTCTCTCGATCCATCGATGTCTCTACAAATGACCCAGTTTCATTCCTTTTTATGGCCGAGTAATATTCCATTTTATATATGTACCACATCTTTATCCATTCATCTGTCTGTGGGCATTTAGGTTGCTTCCATTACCTGGCTATTGTAAATAGTGCTGCAACGAACATTGTGGTGAATGTGCCTTTTTGAAATACGGTTTTCTCTGGGTATATGCCCAGAAGTGGGATTGCTGGATCAGATGGTAATTCTATTTCTAGATTTTTTAAGCAACTCCATACTGTTCTCCATAGTGACTGTATCAATTTACATTCCCACCAATAGTGGAAGAGGTCTCCTTTTGTCCACACACTCCCCAGAATTGGTTGTTTGTAGATTTTCTGATGATGCCGATTCTAACAATTGTGAGGTGATACCTCATTGTAGTTTTGATTTGCATTTCTCTAATAATTAGTGCTGTTGAGCAGCTTTTCTGTGCGTCTTGGCCATCTCTGTGTCTCCTTTGAAGAAACGTCTCTTTAGATCTTCTGCCCATTTTTTTTGGGGTTGTTTGTTTTTTTTAATATTAAGCTGCATGAGCTGTTTATATATATTGGAGATTAAACCTGTGTCCATTGATTCGTCTGCAACGATTTTCTCCCATTCTGAGGGTTGCCTTTTTCCATTCCCGTGTTTTTTAACAAAAAAGGAAAGTAAGGAAAAGAAGCAGAACACTAATGTGCGTAAAATATGCCTTTTGAAATGGTCGTTTTGAAATATGGACGTCCTTTGAATTTTTTGGTCGATATGTGACCCCAGGATTTGTTTTCAGGGCAGGTGTCATTTACAGGCCTGCAATGATTTTGAATATCGACTGACCATTAGCGTTGGGATTAAAGCTGCTGTTGTGTGAAACGGCCACAAGGTGGCAGCAGTTCACCCTTACCAAATCTGGTTACTAGGGCAAGAGAGCCTCAGTGGAAGTGGTGTTCTAGATTGGAGTTTAGAATGGAATGTGCCAGGAGAAAGCCCCTCACGTTTGTCTCACTACTTCTTGTTCGTGTTTTTAATTTAATTTTTTATTTTTTATTACAGCAAGTTTGATTACAATGTTTGGCTTGTTGTAGGTGTGGAAGATGTGGTGCTTTTACACATATACAAATGTCTGTTCTTCCTGGAATCCTTATCCCATGTACGTTATGACAGAATGTTGAGTAGTCCTCTCTTGGTATTCTGTAGGTCTTTGGTGATTATATATGTCACCTGTGTTTGTATATGTCTGTTAACCCCAATATCGTAATGAAACCAATCCTCACACCTTTCCATTGGTGAACCATAAGTTTGTTTAATGAATCTGTGATTGCCCTTCTCCGTGGAAATATCTGCCCTGGTATCCATTTTTAGGTAACACCTATAAGTGATATGATATGATATGTGTCTTTCACTTTCTGACTTACTACAAGTCACGTGATTACTTCTAGACTCATCTACGGTGCTGCAAATGGCATTGTGTCCTTTTTTCCCTTGGCTTCTCTTCTGCCTTAGCGGGGTCCATTTTCAACAATGTGATTCCCTGAGGGTTGTGGATTAGCTGACCTGGGCAGCCTTACCCTGCAGTCCCGCCCTCCCCAGGTGTGCCTCATTGAGGTCAATATAAACAGAGCTCCAGGCAGCAATAGCCCCTGAAGCTGTGCCTGCCTCCATATTCTCTGCCTCGTCAGCAGTCTCGGGGCTGTGCTGGTGGGATGGAGTGAGGGGCCACAGCTTTGTGGGTGGCCCGGTGTGAGTGGGGTTCTGCTGGCCTTTCTGCAGGAGTTGCCAGGCTGCCGCCTGTAAAGAAGAGGATGTGTCACACATACCTTCCGCTGGAATTTCTCTCCGGACAGAGGTGAGGAAGGAAAAAAGCAGTGGGGGCCGGGACAGGAGGGGTATCTCAGGCAGGGCAATGGAAAGCTTCTGGAAGAGCGCCAGGGTCCAGGACCACCCTGGCTGGCCTGCAGGCACCAAGTTGGCCTGCGTGCTGTCGCTGGTGTGGCTCCACGGTGCTTCCTCTAGGCTTTCAAGCCCTTGTACATATTCAGGTGTTTTACCTGGAAAGGGTGGGAACAGTTCAGCAGCAGCTGGCCTGGGGCTCAGCTCACGTTTACTCACAGATGCCTCGGCACGGTCCCCCAGCTTTGCAATGAGGACGCTCCTTGCGTGGGGGGTGGGTGGCTGGCTGTATGGGAGATGGTTCCCCACCTCTGACCAATTTCAGAATTGTTTACCGCTGGAGCAAGTGTCGTGATAGGGTTTTCCTCTGTATAACTCGTGGGTTCAATTTTTTTTTCTTTTATGGTTCAAGTTAGATTTTATTCCTCTTTTATGTATTTATAAATATAAGCATGGAAATAATTCATTCCTATAAATACATCTGTGTGACGGGAAGAATTTTTATTGTTTTATTTTTAAATTTTATTTTTTATAATTTTGAAATTTAATTTCATTTATGTTTTTATACAGCAGGTTATTATTAGTTATGTATTTTATGCATATACATGTATACAGGTCAATCCCAATCTCCCAAATCATCCCACCACCACCACCCCATGGCTTCCCACACTTGGTGTCCATACGTTTGTTCTCTACGTCTGTGTCTCTACTTCTTCCCTGCAAACCAGTTCATCTGTACCATTTTTAGGCTCCACATATATGCATTAATATACAATATTTGTTTTCCTCTTTCTGACTTACTTCATTCTGTATGACAGTCTCTCGATCCATCGATGTCTCTACAAATGACCCAGTTTCATTCCTTTTTATGGCCGAGTAATATTCCATTTTATATATGTACCACATCTTTATCCACTCATCTGTCTGTGGGCATTTAGGTTGCTTCCATTACCTGGCTATTGTAAATATTGCTGCAACCAACATTGTGCTGAATGTGCCTTTTTGAAATACGGTTTTCTCTGGGTATATGCCCAGAAGTGGGATTGCTGGATCAGACGGTAATTCTATTTCTAATTTTTTTAAGGAAACTCCATACTGTTCTCCATAGTGACTGTATCAATTTACATTCCCACCAATAGTGGAAGAGGGCTCCTTTTGTCCACACCCTCCCCAGAATTGGTTGTTTGTAGATTTTCTGATGATGCCGATTCTAACAGGTGTGAGGTGATACCTCATTGTAGTTTTGATTTGCATTTCTCTAATAATTAGTGCTGTTGGGCAGCTTTTCATGTGCGTCTTGGCCATCTCTGTGTCTCCTTTGAAGAAACGTCTCTTTAGATCTTCTGCCCATTTTTTGGGGGTTGTTTGTTTTTTTTAATATTAAGCTGCATGAGCTGTTTATATATATTGGAGATTAAACCTGTGTCCATTGATTCATTTGCAACGATTTTCACCCATCCTGAGGGATGCCTTTTTCCATTCCCGTGTTTTTTAACAAAAAAGGAAAGAAAGGAAAAGAAGCAGAACACTAATGTGCGTAAAATATGCCTTTTGAAACGGTCGTTTTGAAATATGGACGTCCTTTGAATTTTTTGGTCGATATGTGACCCCAGGATTTGTTTTCAGGGCAGGTGTCATTTACAGGCATGCAATGATTTTGAATATCAACTGACCATTAGCGTTGGGATTAAAGCTGCTGTTGTGTGAAATGGCCACAAGTGGCAGCAGTTCACCCTTACCAAATCTGGTTACTAGGGCAAGAGAGCCTCAGTGGAAGTGGTGTTCTAGATTGGAATTTAGAATGGAATGTGCCAGGAGAAAGCCCCTCACGTTTGTCTCACTACTTCTTGTTCGTGTTTTTTATTTAATTTTTTATTTTTTATTACAGCAAGTTTGATTACAATGTTTGGCTTGTTGTAGGTGTGGAAGATGTGGTTCTTTTACACATATACAGATGACTGTTCTTCCTGGGATTCTTTTCCCATGTACGTTATGACAGAATGTTGAGTAGTCCTCTCTTGGTATTCTGTAGGTCTTTGGTGATTATATATGTCACCTGTGTTTGTAGATGTCTGTTAACCCCGATATCATAATGAAACCAATCCTCACACCTTTCCATTGGTGAACCATAAGTTTGTTTCATGAATCTGTGATTGCCCTTCTCTGTGGAAATATCTGCCCTGGTATCGATTTTTAGGTAACACCTATAAGTGATATGATATGATATGTGTCTTTCACTTTCTGACTTACTACAAGTCACGTGATTACTTCTAGACTCATCTACAGTGCTGCAAATGGCATTGTGTTCTTTTTTCCCTTGGCTTCTCTTCTGACTTAGCGGGGTCCATTTTCAACAATGTGATTCCCTGAGGGTTGTGGATTAGCTGACCTGGGCAGCCTTACCCTGCCGGCCCGCCCTCCCCAGGTGTGCCTCGTTGAGGTCAATATAAACAGAGCTCCAGGCAGCAATAGCCCCTGAAGCTGTGCCTGACTCCATATTCTCTGCCCCGCCAGCAGTCTCGGGGCTGTGCTGGTGGGAGGGAGTGAGGGGCCACAGCTTTGTGGGTGGCCCGGTGTGAGTGGGGTTCTGCTGGCCTTTCTGCAGGAGTTGCCAGGCTGCCGCCTGTAAAGAAGAGGTTGTGTCACCCATACCTTCCGCTGGAATTTCTCTCCGGACAGAGGTGTGGAAGGAAAAGAGCAGTGCGGGCTGGGACAGGAGGGGTATCTCAGGCAGGGCAATGGAATGCTTCTGGAAGAGCGCCCGGGGCCAGGACCATGGGGCTCACTGGCCAGCAGGCACCAAGTTGGCCTGCGTGCTGTCGCTGGGGTGGCTCCACGGTGCTTCCTCTAGGCTTTCAAGCCCTTGTACATATTCAGGTGTTTTACGTGGAAAGGGTGGGAACAGTTCAGCAGCAGCTGGCCTGGGGCTCAGCTCACGTTTACTCACAGATGCCTAGGCACGGTCCCCCAGCTTTGCAATGAGGACGCTCCTTGCGTGGGGGGTGGTTGGCTCGCTGTATGGGAGATGGTTCTCCACCTCTGACCAATTTCAGAATTGTTTACCGCTGGAGCAAGTGTCGTGATAGGGTTTTCCTCTGTATAACTCGTGGGTTCAATTTTTTTTTCTTTTATGGTTCAAGTTAGATTTTATTCCTCTTTTATGTATTTATAAATATAAGCATGGAAATAATTCATTCCTATAAATACATCTGTGTGACGGGAAGAATTTTTATTGTTTTATTTTTAAATTTTATTTTTTATAATTTTGAAATTTAATTTTATTTATGTTTTTATACAGCAGGTTATTATTAGTTATGTATTTTATGCATATACATGTATACAGGTCAATCCCAATCTCCCAACTCATCCCACCACCACCACCCCATGGCTTCCCACACTTGGTGTCCATACGTTTGTTCTCTACGTCTGTGTCTCTACATCTTCCCTGCAAACCAGTTCATCTGTACCATTTTTAGGCTCCACATATATGCATTAATATACAATATTTGTTTTCCTCTTTCTGACTTACTTCATTCTGTATGACAGTCTCTCGATCCATCGATGTCTCTACAAATGACCCAGTTTCATTCCTTTTTATGGCCGAGTAATATTCCATTTTATATATGTACCACATCTTTATCCACTCATCTGTCTGTGGGCATTTAGGTTGCTTCCATTACCTGGCTATTGTAAATAGTGCTGCAACCAACATTGTGCTGAATGTGCCTTTTTGAAATACGGTTTTCTCTGGGTATATGCCCAGAAGTGGGATTGCTGGATCAGATGGTAATTCTATTTCTAATTTTTTTAAAGAAACTCCATACTGTTCTCCATAGTGACTGTATCAATTTACATTCCCACCAATAGTGGAAGAGGACTCCTTTTGTCCACACCCTCCCCAGAATTGGTTGTTTGTATATTTTCTGATGATGCCGATTCTAACAGGTGTGAGGTGAAACCTCATTGTAGTTTTGATTTGCATTTCTCTAATAATTAGTGCTGTTGAGCAGCTTTTCATGTGCGTCTTGGCCATCTCTGTGTCTCCTTTGAAGAAACGTCTCTTTAGATCTTCTGCCCATTTTTTTTGGGTTGTTTGTTTTTTTTAATATTAAGCTGCATGAGCTGTTTATATATATTGGAGATTAAACCTGTGTCCATTGATTCGTTTGCAACGATTTTCACCCATCCTGAGGGATGCCTTTTTCCATTCCCGTTTTTTTAACAAAAAAGGAAAGAAAGGAAAAGAAGCAGAACACTAATGTGCATAAAATATGCCTTTTGAAACGGTCGTTTTGAAATATGGACGTCCTTTGAATTTTTTGGTCGATATGTGACCCCAGGATTTGTTTTCAGGGCAGGTGTCATTTACAGGCATGCAATGATTTTGAATATCAACTGACCATTAGCGTTGGGATTAAAGCTGCTGTTGTGTGAAATGGCCACAAGTGGCAGCAGTTCACCCTTACCAAATCTGGTTACTAGGGCAAGAGAGCCTCAGTGGAAGTGGTGTTCTAGATTGGAATTTAGAATGGAATGTGCCAGGAGAAAGACCCTCACGTTTGTCTCACTACTTCTTGTTCGTGTTTTAATTTAATTTTTTATTTTTTATTACAGCAAGTTTGATTACAATGTTGGGCTTGTTGTAGGTGTGGAAGATGTGGTTCTTTTACACATATACAGATGACTGTTCTTCCTGGGATTCTTTTCCCATGTACGTTATGACAGAATGTTGAGTAGTCCTCTCTTGGTATTCTGTAGGTCTTTGATGATTATATATGTCACCTGTGTTTGTATATGTCTGTTAACCCCGATATCGTAATGAAACCAATGCTCACACCTTTCTATTGGTGAACCATAAGTTTGTTTAATGAATCTGTGATTGCCCTTCTCCGTGGAAATATCTGCCCTGGTATCCATTTTTAGGTAACACCTATAAGTGATATGATATGATATGTGTCTTTCACTTTCTGACTTACTACAAGTCACATGATTACTTCTAGACTCATCTACGGTGCTGCAAATGGCATTGTGTCCTTTTTTCCCTTGGCTTCTCTTCTGCCTTAGCGGGGTCCATTTTCAACAATGTGATTCCCTGAGGGTTGTGGATTAGCTGACCTGGGCAGCCTTACCCTGCCGGCCCGCCCTCCCCAGGTGTGCCTCGTTGAGGTCAATATAAACAGAGCTCCAGGCAGCAATAGCCCCTGAAGCTGTGCCTGACTCCATATTCTCTGCCCCGTTGGCAGTCTCGGGGCTGTGCTGGTGGGAGGGAGTGAGGGGCCACAGCTTTGTGGGTGGCCCGGTGTGAGTGGGGTTCTGCTGGCCTTTCTGCAGGAGTTGCCAGGCTGCCGCCTGTAAAGAAGAGGATGTGTCACCCATACATTCCGCTGGAATTTCTCTCCGGACAGAGGTGAGGAAGGAAAAAAGCAGTGGGGTCCGGGACAGGAGGGGTATCTCAGGCAGGGAAATGGAAAGCTTCTGGAAGAGCGCCAGGGTCCTGGACCACCCTGGCTGGCCTGCAGGCACCAAGTTGGCCTGCGTGCTGTCGCTGGTGTGGCTCCACGGTCCTTCCTCTAGGCTTTCAAGCC
Source organism: Mesoplodon mirus (assembly GCF_964341445.2). Lineage (NCBI taxonomy): Eukaryota > Metazoa > Chordata > Mammalia > Artiodactyla > Ziphiidae > Mesoplodon > Mesoplodon mirus. The sequence continues at coordinate 118,952,368 of NC_138984.1, forward strand.
CTTGTACATATTCAGGTGTTTTACCTGGAAAGAGTGGGAACAGTTCAGCAGCAGCTGGCCTGGGGCTCAGCTCACGTTTACTCACAGATGCCTCGGCACGGTCCCCCAGCTTTGCAATGAGGACGCTCCTTGCGTGGAGGGTGGGTTGCTGGCTGTATGGGAGATGATTCCCCACTTCTGACCAATTTCAGAATTGTTTACCACTGGAGCAAGTGCCCTGATAGGGTTTTCGTATGTATAACTCGTGGGTTCAGGATTTTTTTTCTTTTATGGTTCAAGTTAGATTTTATTCCTCTTTTATGTATTTATAGATATAAGCATGGAAATCATTCATTCCTATAAATACATCTATGTGACGGGAAGAACTTTTTTCTGTTTTATTTTTAAATTTTATTTTTTAAAATTTTGAAATTTAATTTTATTTATTTTTTTATACAGCACGTTATTATTAGTTATGTATTTTATGCATATACTTGTATACAGGTCAATCCCAATCTCCCAACTCATCCCACCACCACCACCCCATGGCTTCCCACACTTGGTGTCCATACGTTTGTTCTCTACCTCTGTGTCTCTATTTCTTCCCTGCAAACCAGTTCATCTGTACCATTTTTAGGCTCCACATATATGCATTAATATACAATATTTGTTTTCCTCTTTCTGACTTACTTCATTCTGTATGACAGTCTCTCGATCCATCGATGTCTGTACAAATGACCCAGTTTCATTCCTTTTTATGGCCGAGTCATATTCCAATTTATATATGTACCACATCTTTATCCATTCTTCTGTCTGTGGGCATTTAGGTTGCTTCCATTACCTGGCTATTGTAAATAGTGCTGCAACGAACATTGTGGTGAATGTGCCTTTTTGAAATACGGTTTTCTCTGGGTATATGCCCAGAAGTGGGATTGCTGGATCAGATGGTAATTCTATTTCTAATTTTTTTAAGGAAACTCCATACTGTTCTCCATAGTGACTGTATCAATTTATATTCCCACCATAGTGGAAGAGGACTCCTTTTGTCCACACCCTCCCCAGAATTGGTTGTTTGTATATTTTCTGATGATGCCGATTCTAACAGGTGTGAGGTGAAACCTCATTGTAGTTTTGATTTGCATTTCTCTAATAATTAGTGCTGTTGAGCAGCTTTTCATGTGCGTCTTGGCCATCTCTGTGTCTCCTTTGAAGAAACGTCTCTTTAGATTTTCTGCCCATTTTTTTGGGGTTGTTTGTTTTTTTAATATTAAGCTGCATGAGCTGTTTATATATATTGGAGATTAAACCTGTGTCCATTGATTCGTTTGCAACGATTTTCACCCATCCTGAAGGATGCCTTTTTCCATTCCCGTTTTTTTTAACAAAAAAGGAAAGAAAGGAAAAGAAGCAGAACACTAATGTGCGTAAAATATGCCTTTAGAAACGGTCGTTTTGAAATATGGACGTCCTTTGAAATTTTTGGTCGATATGTGGCCCCAGGATTTGTTTTCAGGGCAGGTGTCATTTACAGGCATGCAATGATTTTGAATATCAACTGACCATTAGCGTTGGGATTAAAGCTGCTGTTGTGTGAAATGGCCACAAGGTGGCAGCAGTTCACCCTTACCAAATCTGGTTACTAGGGCAAGAGAGCCTCAGTGGAAGTGGTGTTCTAGATTGGAGTTTAGAATGGAATGTACCAGGAGAAAGCCCCTCACGTTTGTCTCACTACTTCTTGTTCGTGTTTTTAATTTAATTTTTTATTTTTTATTACAGCAAATTTGTTTACAATGTTTGGCTTGTTGTAGGTGTGGAAGATGTGGTTCTTTTACACATATACAGATGACTGTACTTCCTGGGATCCTTTTCCCATGTACGTTATGAAAGAATGTTGAGTAGTCCTCTCTTGGTATTCTGTAGGTCTTTGGTGATTATATATGTCACCTGTGTTTGTATATGTCTGTTAACCCCGATATCGTAATGAAACCAATCCTCACACCTTTCCATTGGTGAACCATAAGTTTGTTTAATGAATCTGTGATTGCCCTTCTCCGTGGAAATATCTGCCCTGGTATCCATTTTTAGGTAACACCTATAAGTGATATGATAGGATATGTGTCTTTCACTTTCTGACTTACTACAAGTCACGTGATTACTTCTAGACTCTTCTACGGTGCTGCAAATGGCATTGTGTCCTTTTTTCCCTTGGCTTCTCTTCTGCCTTAGCGGGGTCCATTTTCAACAATGTGATTCCCTGAGGGTTGTGGATTAGCTGACCTTGGCAGCCTTACCCTGCCGGCCCGCCCTCCCCAGGTGTGCCTCGTTGAGGTCAATATAAACAGAGCTCCAGGCAGCAATAGCCCCTGAAGCTGTGCCTGACTCCATATTCTCTGCCCCGTCAGCAGTCTCGGGGCTGTGCTGGTGGGAGGGAGTGAGGGGCCACAGCTTTGTGGGTGGCCCGGTGTGAGTGGGGTTCTGCTGGCCTTTCTGCAGGAGTTGCCAGGCTGCCGCCTGTAAAGAAGAGGATGTGTCACACATACCTTCCGCTGGAATTTCTCTCCGGACAGAGGTGAGGAAGGAAAAAAGCAGTGGGGGCCGGGACAGGAGGGGTATCTCAGGCAGGGCAATGGAAAGCTTCTGGAAGAGCGCCAGGGTCCAGGACCACCCTGGCTGGCCTGCAGGCACCAAGTTGGCCTGCGTGCTGTCGCTGGTGTGGCTCCACGGTGCTTCCTCTAGGCTTTCAAGCCCTTGTACATATTCAGGTGTTTTACGTGGAAAGGGTGGGAACAGTTCAGCAGCAGCTGGCCTGGGGCTCAGCTCACGTTTACTCACAGATGCCTCGGCACGGTCCCCCAGCTTTGCAATGAGGACGCTCCTTGCGTGGGGGGTGGGTGGCTGGCTGTATGGGAGATGGTTCCCCACCTCTGACCAATTTCAGAATTGTTTACCGCTGGAGCAAGTGTCCTGATAGGGTTTTCCTCTGTATAACTCGTGGGTTCAATTTTTTTTTCTTTTATGGTTCAAGTTAGATTTTATTCCTCTTTTATGTATTTATAAATATAAGCATGGAAATAATTCATTCCTATAAATACATCTGTGTGACGGGAAGAATTTTTATTGTTTTATTTTTAAATTTTATTTTTTAAAATTTTGAAATTTAATTTTATTTATGTTTTTATACAGCATGTTATTATTAGTTATGTATTTTATGCATATACATGTATACAGGTCAATCCCAATCTCCCAACTCATCCCACCACCACCACCCCATGGCTTCCCACACTTGGTGTCCATACGTTTGTTCTCTACGTCTGTGTCTCTATTTCTTCCCTGCAAACCAGTTCATCTGTACCATTTTTAGGCTCCACATATATGCATTAATATACAATATTTGTTTTCCTCTTTCTGACTTACTTCATTCTGTATGACAGTCTCTCGATCCATCGATGTCTCTACAAATGACCCAGTTTCATTCCTTTTTATGGCCGAGTAATATTCCATTTTATATATGTACCACATCTTTATCCACTCATCTGTCTGTGGGCATTTAGGTTGCTTCCATTACCTGGCTATTGTAAATACTGCTGCAACGAACATTGTGCTGAATGTGCCTTTTTGAAATACGGTTTTCTCTGGGTATATGCCCAGAAGTGGGATTGCTGGATCAGATGGTAATTCTATTTCTAATTTTTTAAAGGATACTCCATACTGTTCTCCATAGTGACTGTATCAATTTACATTCCCACCAATAGTGGAAGAGGGCTCCTTTTGTCCACACCCTCCCCAGAATTGGTTGTTTGTAGATTTTCTGATGATGCCGATTCTAACAGGTGTGAGGTGATACCTCATTGTAGTTTTGATTTGCATTTCTCTAATAATTAGTGCTGTTGAGCAGCTTTTCTGTGCGTCTTGGCCATCTCTGTGTCTCCATTGAAGAAACGTCTCTTTAGATCTTCTGCCCATTTTTTTTTGGGTTGTTAGTTTTTTTAATATTAAGCTGCATGAGCTGTTTATATATATTGGAGATTAAACCTGTGTCCATTGATTCGTTTGCAACGATTTTCACCCATCCTGAGGGATGCCTTTTTCCATTCCCGTGTTTTTTAACAAAAAAGGAAAGAAAGGAAAAGAAGCAGAACACTAATGTGCGTAAAATATGCCTTTTGAAACGGTCGTTTTGAAATATGGACGTCCTTTGAATTTTTTGGTCGATATGTTACCCCAGGATTTGTTTTCAGGGCAGGTGTCATTTACAGGCATGCAATGATTTTGAATATCAACTGACCATTAGCGTTGGGATTAAAGCTGCTGTTGTGTGATACGGCCACAAGTGGCAGCAGTTCACCCTTACCAAATCTGGTTACTAGGGCAAGAGAGCCTCAGTGGAAGTGGTGTTCTAGATTGGAGTTTAGAATGGAATGTGCCAGGAGAAAGCCCCTCACGTTTGTCTCACTACTTCTTGTTCGTGTTTTTAATTTAATTTTTTATTTTTTATTACAGCAAGTTTGATTACAATGTTTGGCTTGTTGTAGGTGTGGAAGATGTGGTTCTTTTACACAAATACAGATGACTGTTCTTCCTGGGATCCTTTTCCCATGTACGTTATGACAGAATGTTGAGTAGTCCTCTCTTGGTATTCTGTAGGTCTTTGGTGATTATATATGTCACCTGTGTTTGTATATGTCTGTTAACCCCGATATCGTAATGAAACCAATCCTCACACCTTTCCATTGGTGAACCATAAGTTTGTTTAATGAATCTGTGATTGCCCTTCTCCGTGGAAATATCTGCCCTGGTATCCATTTTTAGGTAACACCTATAAGTGATATGATAGGATATGTGTCTTTCACTTTCTGACTTACTACAAGTCACGTGATTACTTCTAGACTCATCTACGGTGCTGCAAATGGCATTGTGTCCTTTTTTCCCTTGGCTTCTCTTCTGCCTTAGCGGGGTCCATTTTCAACAATGTGATTCCCTGAGGGTTGTGGATTAGCTGACCTGGGCAGCCTTACCCTGCCGGCCCGCCCTCCCCAGGTGTGCCTCGTTGAGGTCAATATAAACAGAGCTCCAGGCAGCAATAGCCCCTTAAGCTGTGCCTTACTCCATATTCTCTGCCCCGTCAGCAGTCTCGGGGCTGTGCTGGTGGGAGGGAGTGAGGGGCCACAGCTTTGTGGGTGGCCCGGTGTGAGTGGGGTTCTGCTGGCCTTTCTGCAGGAGTTGCCAGGCTGCCGCCTGTAAAGAAGAGGATGTGTCACACATACCTTCCGCTGGAATTTCTCTCCGGACAGAGGTGAGGAAGGAAAAAAGCAGTGGGGGCCGGGACAGGAGGGGTATCTCAGGCAGGGCAATGGAAAGCTTCTGGAAGAGCGCCAGGGTCCAGGACCACCCTGGCTGGCCTGCAGGCACCAAGTTGGCCTGCGTGCTGTCGCTGGTGTGGCTCCACGGTGCTTCCTCTAGGCTTTCAAGCCCTTGTACATATTCAGGTGTTTTACCTGGAAAGGGTGGGAACAGTTCAGCAGCAGCTGGCCTGGGGCTCAGCTCACGTTTACTCACAGATGCCTCGGCACGGTCCCCCAGCTTTGCAATGAGGACGCTCCTTGCGTGGGGGGTGGGTGGCTGGCTGTATGGGAGATGGTTCCCCACCTCTGACCAATTTCAGAATTGTTTACCGCTGGAGCAAGTGTCGTGATAGGGTTTTCCTCTGTATAACTCGTGGGTTCAATTTTTTTTTCTTTTATGGTTCAAGTTAGATTTTATTCCTCTTTTATGTATTTATAAATATAAGCATGGAAATAATTCATTCCTATAAATACATCTGTGTGACGGGAAGAATTTTTATTGTTTTATTTTTAAATTTTATTTTTTAAAATTTTGCAATTTAATTTCATTTATGTTTTTATACAGCAGGTTATTATTAGTTATGTATTTTATGCATATACATGTATACAGGTCAATCCCAATCTCCCAACTCATCCCACCACCACCACCCCATGGCTTCCCACACTTGGTGTCCATACGTTTGTTCTCTACGTCTGTGTCTCTACTTCTTCCCTGCAAACCAGTTCATCTGTACCATTTTTAGGCTCCACATATATGCATTAATATACAATATTTGTTTTCCTCTTTCTGACTTACTTCATTCTGTATGACAGTCTCTCGATCCATCGATGTCTCTACAAATGACCCAGTTTCATTCCTTTTTATGGCCGAGTAATATTCCATTTTATATATGTACCACATCTTTATCCACTCATCTGTCTGTGGGCATTTAGGTTGCTTCCATTACCTGGCTATTGTAAATACTGCTGCAAAGAACATTGTGCTGAATGTGCCTTTTTGAAATACGGTTTTCTCTGGGTATATGCCCAGAAGTGGGATTGCTGGATCAGATGGTAATTCTATTTCTAATTTTTTAAAGGATACTCCATACTGTTCTCCATAGTGACTGTATCAATTTACATTCCCACCAATAGTGGAAGAGGGCTCCTTTTGTCCACACCCTCCCCAGAATTGGTTGTTTGTAGATTTTCTGATGATGCCGATTCTAACAGGTGTGAGGTGATACCTCATTGTAGTTTTGATTTGCATTTCTCTAATAATTAGTGCTGTTGAGCAGCTTTTCTGTGCGTCTTGGCCATCTCTGTGTCTCCATTGAAGAAACGTCTCTTTATATCTTCTGCCCATTTTTTTTTGGGTTGTTAGTTTTTTTAATATTAAGCTGCATGAGCTGTTTATATATATTGGAGATTAAACCTGTGTCCATTGATTCATTTGCAACGATTTTCACCCATCCTGAGGGATGCCATTTTCCATACCCGTTTATTTATTTATTTTTTTTTATTTTTTTTTATTTTTTTTGCGGTATGCGGGCCTCTCACTGTTGTGGTCTCTCCCGTTGCGGAGCACAGGCTCCAGATGCGCAGGCCCAGCGGCCATGGCTCACGGGCCCAGCCTCTCCGCGGCATATGGGATCCTCCCAGACCGGCGCACGAACCCGTATCCCCTGCATCGGCAGGCGGACTCTCAACCACTGCGCCACCAGGGAGGCCCTCCCGTTTTTTTTTCACAAAAAAGGAAAGAAAGGAAAAGAAGCAGAACACTAATGTGCGTAAAATATGCCTTTTGAAACGGTCGTTTTGAAATATGGACGTCCTTTCAATTTTTTGGTCGATATGTGACCCCAGGATTTGTTTTCAGGGCAGGTGTCATTTACAGGCATGCAATGATTTTGAATATCAACTGACCATTAGCGTTGGGATTAAAGCTGCTGTTGTGTGTAATGGCCACAAGGTGGCAGCAGTTCACCCTTACCAAATCTGGTTACTAGGGCAAGAGAGCCTCAGTGGAAGTGGTGTTCTAGATTGGAGTTTAGAATGGAATGTACAAGGAGAAAGCCGCTCACGTTTGTCTCACTACTACTTGTTCGTGTTTTTAATTTATTTTTTTTTTATTACAGCAAGTTTGATTACAATGTTTGGCTTGTTGTAGGTGTGGAAGATGTGGTTCTTTTACACATATACAGATGACTGTTCTTCCTGGGATCCTTTTCCCATGTACGTTATGACAGAATGTTGAGTAGTCCTCTCTTGGTATTCTGTAGGTCTTTGGTGATTATATATGTCACCTGTGTTTGTATATGTCTGTTAACCCCGATATCGTAATGAAACCAATCCTCACACCTTTCCTTTGGTGAACCATAAGTTTGTTTAATGAATCTGTGATTGCCCTTCTCCGTGGAAATATCTGCCCTGGTATCCATTTTTAGGTAACACCTATAAGTGATATGATAGGATATGTGTCTTTCACTTTCTGACTTACTACAAGTCACGTGATTACTTCTAGACTCATTTACGGTGCTGCAAATGGCATTGTGTCCTTTTTTCCCTTGGCTTCTCTTCTGCCTTAGCGGGGTCCATTTTCAACAATGTGATTCCCTGAGGGTTGTGGATTAGCTGACCTGGGCAGCCTTACCCTGCCGGCCCGCCCTCCCCAGGTGTGCCTCGTTGAGGTCAATATAAACAGAGCTCCAGGCAGCAATAGCCCCTGAAGCTGTGCCTGACTCCATATTCTCTGCCCCGTCAGCAGTCTCGGGGCTGTGCTGGTGGGAGGGAGTGAGGGGCCACAGCTTTGTGGGTGGCCCGGTGTGAGTGGGGTTCTGCTGGCCTTTCTGCAGGAGTTGCCAGGCTGCCGCCTGTAAAGAAGAGGATGTGTCACCCATACCTTCCGCTGGAATTTCTCTCCGGACAGAGGTGAGGAAGGAAAAAAGCAGTGGGGGCCGGGACAGGAGGTGTATCTCAGGCAGGGCAATGGAAAGCTTCTGGAAGAGCGCCAGGGTCCAGGACCAGTGGGCTGGCTGGCCTGCAGGCACCAAGTTGGCCTGCGTGCTGTCGCTGGTGTGGCTCCACGGTCCTTCCTCTAGGCTTTCAAGCCCTTGTACATATTCAGGTGTTTTACCTGGAAAGGGTGGGAACAGTTCAGCAGCAGCTGGCCTGGGGCTCAGCTCACGTTTACTCACAGATGCCTCGGCACGGTCCCCCAGCTTTGCAATGAGGACGCTCCTTGCGTGGGGGGTGGGTGGCTGGCTTTATGGGAGATGGTTCCCCACCTCTGACCAATTTCAGAATTGTTTACCGCTGGAGCAAGTGTCGTGATAGGGTTTTCCTCTGTATAACTCGTGGGTTCAATTTTTTTTTCTTTTATGGTTCAAGTTATATTTTATTCCTCTTTTATGTATTTATAAATATAAGCATGGAAATAATTCATTCCTATAAATACATCTGTGTGACGGGAAGAATTTTTATTGTTTTATTTTTAAATTTTATTTTTTAAAATTTTGCAATTTAATTTCATTTATGTTTTTATACAGCAGGTTATTATTAGTTATGTATTTTATGCATATACATGTATACAGGTCAATCCCAATCTCCCAACTCATCCCACCACCACCACCCCATGGCTTCCCACACTTGGTGTCCATACGTTTGTTCTCTACGTCTGTGTCTCTATTTCTTTCCTGCAAACCAGTTCATCTGTACCATTTTTAGGCTCCACATATATGCATTAATATACAATATTTGTTTTCCTCTTTCTGACTTACTTCATTCTGTATGACAGTCTCTCGATCCATCGATGTCTCTACAAATGACCCAGTTTCATTCCTTTTTATGGCCGAGTAATATTCCATTTTATATATGTACCACATCTTTATCCACTCATCTGTCTGTGGGCATTTAGGTTGCTTCCATTACCTGGCTATTGTAAATAGTGCTGCAACGAACATTGTGCTGAATATGCATTTTTGAAATACGGTTTTATCTGGGTATATGCCCAGAAGTGGGATTGCTGGATCAGATGGTAATTCTATTTCTATTTTTTTTAAGGAAACTCCATACTGTTCTCCATAGTGACTGTATCAATTTACATTCCCACCAATAGTGGAAGAGGGCTCCTTTTGTCCACACCCTCCCCAGAATTGGTTGTTTGTAGATTTTCTGATGATGCCGATTCTAACAGGTGTGAGGTGATACCTCATTGTAGTTTTGATTTGCATTTCTCTAATAATTAGTGCTGTTGAGCAGCTTTTCATGTGCGTCTTGGACATCTCTGTGTCTCCTTTGAAGAAACGTCTCTTTAGATCTTCTGCCCATTTTTTTTTGGGTTGTTTGTTTTTTTAATATTAAGCTGCATGAGCTGTTTATATATATTGGAGATTAAACCTGTGTCCATTGATTCATTTGCAACGATTTTCACCCATCCTGAGGGATGCCTTTTTCCATTCCCGTTTATTTATTTATTTTTTTTTATTTTTTTTTTATTTTTTTTGCGGTATGCGGGCCTCTCACTGTTGTGGTCTCTCCCGTTGCGGAGCACAGGCTCCGGATGCGCAGGCCCAGCGGCCATGGCTCACGGGCCCAGCCTCTCCGCGGCATATGGGATCCGCCCAGACCGGCGCACGAACCCGTATCCCCTGCATCGGCAGGCGGACTCTCAACCACTGCGCCACCAGGGAGGCCCTCCCGTTTTTTTTTCACAAAAAAGGAAAGAAAGGAAAAGAAGCAGAACACTAATGTGCGTAAAATATGCCTTTTGAAACGGTCGTTTTGAAATATGGACGTCCTTTCAATTTTTTGGTCGATATGTGACCCCAGGATTTGTTTTCAGGGCAGGTGTCATTTACAGGCATGCAATGATTTTGAATATCAACTGACCATTAGCGTTGGGATTAAAGCTGCTGTTGTGTGTAATGGCCACAAGGTGGCAGCAGTTCACCCTTACCAAATCTGGTTACTAGGGCAAGAGAGCCTCAGTGGAAGTGGTGTTCTAGATTGGAGTTTAGAATGGAATGTACAAGGAGAAAGCCGCTCACGTTTGTCTCACTACTACTTGTTCGTGTTTTTAATTTATTTTTTTTTTATTACAGCAAGTTTGATTACAATGTTTGGCTTGTTGTAGGTGTGGAAGATGTGGTTCTTTTACACATATACAGATGACTGTTCTTCCTGGGATCCTTTTCCCATGTACGTTATGACAGAATGTTGAGCAGTCCTCTCTTGGTATTCTGTAGGTCTTTGGTGATTATATATGTCACCTGTGTTTGTATATGTCTGTTAACCCCGATATCGTAATGAAACCAATCCTCACACCTTTCCATTGGTGAACCATAAGTTTGTTTAATGAATCTGTGATTGCCCTTCTCCGTGGAAATATCTGCCCTGGTATCCATTTTTAGGTAACACCTATAAGTGATATGATAGGATATGTGTCTTTCACTTTCTGACTTACTACAAGTCACGTGATTACTTCTAGACTCATCTACGGTGCTGCAAATGGCATTGTGTCCTTTTTTCCCTTGGCTTCTCTTCTGCCTTAGCGGGGTCCATTTTCAACAATGTGATTCCCTGAGGGTTGTGGATTATCTGACCTGGGCAGCCTTACCCTGCCGGCCCGCCCTCCCCAGGTGTGCCTCGTTGAGGTCAATATAAACAGAGCTCCAGGCAGCAATAGCCCCTGAAGCTGTGCCTGACTCCATATTCTCTGCCCCGTCAGCAGTCTCGGGGCTGTGCTGGTGGGAGGGAGTGAGGGGCCACAGCTTTGTGGGTGGCCCGGTGTGAGTGGGGTTCTGCTGGCCTTTCTGCAGGAGTTGCCAGGCTGCCGCCTGTAAAGAAGAGGATGTGTCACCCATACCTTCCGCTGGAATTTCTCTCCGGACAGAGGTGAGGAAGGAAAAAAGCAGTGGGGGCCGGGACAGGAGGGGTATCTCAGGCAGGGCAATGGAAAGCTTCTGGAAGAGCGCCAGGGTCCAGGACCAGTGGGCTGGCTGGCCTGCAGGCACCAAGTTGGCCTGCGTGCTGTCGCTGGTGTGGCTCCACGGTCCTTCCTCTAGGCTTTCAAGCCCTTGTACATATTCAGGTGTTTTACCTGGAAAGGGTGGGAACAGTTCAGCAGCAGCTGGCCTGGGGCTCAGCTCACGTTTACTCACAGATGCCTCGGCACGGTCCCCCAGCTTTGCAATGAGGACGCTCCTTGCGTGGGGGGTGGGTGGCTGGCTTTATGGGAGATGGTTCCCCACCTCTGACCAATTTCAGAATTGTTTACCGCTGGAGCAAGTGTCGTGATAGGGTTTTCCTCTGTATAACTCGTGGGTTCAATTTTTTTTTCTTTTATGGTTCAAGTTATATTTTATTCCTCTTTTATGTATTTATAAATATAAGCATGGAAATAATTCATTCCTATAAATACATCTGTGTGACGGGAAGAATTTTTATTGTTTTATTTTTAAATTTTATTTTTTAAAATTTTGCAATTTAATTTCATTTATGTTTTTATACAGCAGGTTATTATTAGTTATGTATTTTATGCATATACATGTATACAGGTCAATCCCAATCTCCCAACTCATCCCACCACCACCACCCCATGGCTTCCCACACTTGGTGTCCATACGTTTGTTCTCTACCTCTGTGTCTCTATTTCTTCCCTGCAAACCAGTTCATCTGTACCATTTTTAGGCTCCACATATATGCATTAATATACAATATTTGTTTTCCTCTTTCTGACTTACTTCATTCTGTATGACAGTCTCTCGATCCATCGATGTCTCTACAAATGACCCAGTTTCATTCCTTTTTATGGCCGAGTAATATTCCATTTTATATATGTACCACATCTTTATCCACTCATCTGTCTGTGGGCATTTAGGTTGCTTCCATTACCTGGCTATTGTAAATAGTGCTGCAACGAACATTGTGCTGAATATGCATTTTTGAAATACGGTTTTATCTGGGTATATGCCCAGAAGTGGGATTGCTGGATCAGATGGTAATTCTATTTCTATTTTTTTTAAGGAAACTCCATACTGTTCTCCATAGTGACTGTATCAATTTACATTCCCACCAATAGTGGAAGAGGGCTCCTTTTGTCCACACCCTCCCCAGAATTGGTTGTTTGTAGATTTTCTGATGATGCCGATTCTAACAGGTGTGAGGTGATACCTCATTGTAGTTTTGATTTGCATTTCTCTAATAATTAGTGCTGTTGAGCAGCTTTTCATGTGCGTCTTGGACATCTCTGTGTCTCCTTTGAAGAAACGTCTCTTTAGATCTTCTGCCCATTTTTTTTTGGGTTGTTTGTTTTTTTAATATTAAGCTGCATGAGCTGTTTATATATATTGGAGATTAAACCTGTGTCCATTGATTCATTTGCAACGATTTTCACCCATCCTGAGGGATGCCTTTTTCCATTCCCGTTTATTTATTTATTTTTTTTTATTTTTTTTTATTTTTTTTGCGGTATGCGGGCCTCTCACTGTTGTGGTCTCTCCCGTTGCGGAGCACAGGCTCCGGATGCGCAGGCCCAGCGGCCATGGCTCACGGGCCCAGCCTCTCCGCGGCATATGGGATCCGCCCAGACCGGCGCACGAACCCGTATCCCCTGCATCGGCAGGCGGACTCTCAACCACTGCGCCACCAGGGAGGCCCTCCCGTTTTTTTTTCACAAAAAAGGAAAGAAAGGAAAAGAAGCAGAACACTAATGTGCGTAAAATATGCCTTTTGAAACGGTCGTTTTGAAATATGGACGTCCTTTCAATTTTTTGGTCGATATGTGACCCCAGGATTTGTTTTCAGGGCAGGTGTCATTTACAGGCATGCAATGATTTTGAATATCAACTGACCATTAGCGTTGGGATTAAAGCTGCTGTTGTGTGTAATGGCCACAAGGTGGCAGCAGTTCACCCTTACCAAATCTGGTTACTAGGGCAAGAGAGCCTCAGTGGAAGTGGTGTTCTAGATTGGAGTTTAGAATGGAATGTATAAGGAGAAAGCCGCTCACGTTTGTCTCACTACTACTTGTTCGTGTTTTTAATTTATTTTTTTTTTTATTACAGCAAGTTTGATTACAATGTTTGGCTTGTTGTAGGTGTGGAAGATGTGGTTCTTTTACACATATACAGATGACTGTTCTTCCTGGGATCCTTTTCCCATGTACGTTATGACAGAATGTTGAGCAGTCCTCTCTTGGTATTCTGTAGGTCTTTGGTGATTATATATGTCACCTGTGTTTGTATATGTCTGTTAACCCCGATATCGTAATGAAACCAATCCTCACACCTTTCCATTGGTGAACCATAAGTTTGTTTAATGAATCTGTGATTGCCCTTCTCCGTGGAAATATCTGCCCTGGTATCCATTTTTAGGTAACACCTATAAGTGATATGATAGGATATGTGTCTTTCACTTTCTGACTTACTACAAGTCACGTGATTACTTCTAGACTCATCTACGGTGCTGCAAATGGCATTGTGTCCTTTTTTCCCTTGGCTTCTCTTCTGCCTTAGCGGGGTCCATTTTCAACAATGTGATTCCCTGAGGGTTGTGGATTAGCTGACCTGGGCAGCCTTACCCTGCCGGCCCGCCCTCCCCAGGTGTGCCTCGTTGAGGTCAATATAAACAGAGCTCCAGGCAGCAATAGCCCCTGAAGCTGTGCCTGACTCCATATTCTCTGCCCCGTCAGCAGTCTCGGGGCTGTGCTGGTGGGAGGCAGTGAGGGGCCACAGCTTTGTGGGTGGCCCGGTGTGAGTGGGGTTCTGCTGGCCTTTCTGCAGGAGTTGCCAGGCTGCCGCCTGTAAAGAAGAGGATGTGTCACCCATACCTTCCGCTGGAATTTCTCTCCGGACAGAGGTGAGGAAGGAAAAAAGCAGTGGGGGCCGGGACAGGAGGGGTATCTCAGGCAGGGCAATGGAAAGCTTCTGGAAGAGCGCCAGGGTCCAGGACCAGTGGGCTGGCTGGCCTGCAGGCACCAAGTTGGCCTGCGTGCTGTCGCTGGTGTGGCTCCACGGTCCTTCCTCTAGGCTTTCAAGCCCTTGTACATATTCAGGTGTTTTACCTGGAAAGGGTGGGAACAGTTCAGCAGCAGCTGGCCTGGGGCTCAGCTCACGTTTACTCACAGATGCCTCGGCACGGTCCCCCAGCTTTGCAATGAGGACGCTCCTTGCGTGGGGGGTGGGTGGCTGGCTTTATGGGAGATGGTTCCCCACCTCTGACCAATTTCAGAATTGTTTACCGCTGGAGCAAGTGTCGTGATAGGGTTTTCCTCTGTATAACTCGTGGGTTCAATTTTTTTTTCTTTTATGGTTCAAGTTATATTTTATTCCTCTTTTATGTATTTATAAATATAAGCATGGAAATAATTCATTCCTATAAATACATCTGTGTGACGGGAAGAATTTTTATTGTTTTATTTTTAAATTTTATTTTTTAAAATTTTGCAATTTAATTTCATTTATGTTTTTATACAGCAGGTTATTATTAGTTATGTATTTTATGCATATACATGTATACAGGTCAATCCCAATCTCCCAACTCATCCCACCACCACCACCCCATGGCTTCCCACACTTGGTGTCCATACGTTTGTTCTCTACCTCTGTGTCTCTATTTCTTCCCTGCAAACCAGTTCATCTGTACCATTTTTAGGCTCCACATATATGCATTAATATACAATATTTGTTTTCCTCTTTCTGACTTACTTCATTCTGTATGACAGTCTCTCGATCCATCGATGTCTCTACAAATGACCCAGTTTCATTCCTTTTTATGGCCGAGTAATATTCCATTTTATATATGTACCACATCTTTATCCACTCATCTGTCTGTGGGCATTTAGGTTGCTTCCATTACCTGGCTATTGTAAATAGTGCTGCAACGAACATTGTGCTGAATATGCATTTTTGAAATACGGTTTTATCTGGGTATATGCCCAGAAGTGGGATTGCTGGATCAGATGGTAATTCTATTTCTATTTTTTTTAAGGAAACTCCATACTGTTCTCCATAGTGACTGTATCAATTTACATTCCCACCAATAGTGGAAGAGGGCTCCTTTTGTCCACACCCTCCCCAGAATTGGTTGTTTGTAGATTTTCTGATGATGCCGATTCTAACAGGTGTGAGGTGATACCTCATTGTAGTTTTGATTTGCATTTCTCTAATAATTAGTGCTGTTGAGCAGCTTTTCATGTGCGTCTTGGACATCTCTGTGTCTCCTTTGAAGAAACGTCTCTTTAGATCTTCTGCCCATTTTTTTTGGGTTGTTTGTTTTTTTAATATTAAGCTGCATGAGCTGTTTATATATATTGGAGATTAAACCTGTGTCCATTGATTCATTTGCAACGATTTTCACCCATCCTGAGGGATGCCTTTTTCCATTCCCGTTTATTTATTTATTTTTTTTTATTTTTTTTTATTTTTTTTGCGGTATGCGGGCCTCTCACTGTTGTGGTCTCTCCCGTTGCGGAGCACAGGCTCCGGATGCGCAGGCCCAGCGGCCATGGCTCACGGGCCCAGCCTCTCCGCGGCATATGGGATCCGCCCAGACCGGCGCACGAACCCGTATCCCCTGCATCGGCAGGCGGACTCTCAACCACTGCGCCACCAGGGAGGCCCTCCCGTTTTTTTTTCACAAAAAAGGAAAGAAAGGAAAAGAAGCAGAACACTAATGTGCGTAAAATATGCCTTTTGAAACGGTCGTTTTGAAATATGGACGTCCTTTCAATTTTTTGGTCGATATGTGACCCCAGGATTTGTTTTCAGGGCAGGTGTCATTTACAGGCATGCAATGATTTTGAATATCAACTGACCATTAGCGTTGGGATTAAAGCTGCTGTTGTGTGTAATGGCCACAAGGTGGCAGCAGTTCACCCTTACCAAATCTGGTTACTAGGGCAAGAGAGCCTCAGTGGAAGTGGTGTTCTAGATTGGAGTTTAGAATGGAATGTACAAGGAGAAAGCCGCTCACGTTTGTCTCACTACTACTTGTTCGTGTTTTTAATTTATTTTTTTTTATTACAGCAAGTTTGATTACAATGTTTGGCTTGTTGTAGGTGTGGAAGATGTGGTTCTTTTACACATATACAGATGACTGTTCTTCCTGGGATCCTTTTCCCATGTACGTTATGACAGAATGTTGAGCAGTCCTCTCTTGGTATTCTGTAGGTCTTTGGTGATTATATATGTCACCTGTGTTTGTATATGTCTGTTAACCCCGATATCGTAATGAAACCAATCCTCACACCTTTCCATTGGTGAACCATAAGTTTGTTTAATGAATCTGTGATTGCCCTTCTCCGTGGAAATATCTGCCCTGGTATCCATTTTTAGGTAACACCTATAAGTGATATGATAGGATATGTGTCTTTCACTTTCTGACTTACTACAAGTCACGTGATTACTTCTAGACTCATCTACGGTGCTGCAAATGGCATTGTGTCCTTTTTTCCCTTGGCTTCTCTTCTGCCTTAGCGGGGTCCATTTTCAACAATGTGATTCCCTGAGGGTTGTGGATTAGCTGACCTGGGCAGCCTTACCCTGCCGGCCCGCCCTCCCCAGGTGTGCCTCGTTGAGGTCAATATAAACAGAGCTCCAGGCAGCAATAGCCCCTGAAGCTGTGCCTGACTCCATATTCTCTGCCCCGTCAGCAGTCTCGGGGCTGTGCTGGTGGGAGGCAGTGAGGGGCCACAGCTTTGTGGGTGGCCCGGTGTGAGTGGGGTTCTGCTGGCCTTTCTGCAGGAGTTGCCAGGCTGCCGCCTGTAAAGAAGAGGATGTGTCACCCATACCTTCCGCTGGAATTTCTCTCCGGACAGAGGTGAGGAAGGAAAAAAGCAGTGGGGGCCGGGACAGGAGGGGTATCTCAGGCAGGGCAATGGAAAGCTTCTGGAAGAGCGCCAGGGTCCAGGACCAGTGGGCTGGCTGGCCTGCAGGCACCAAGTTGGCCTGCGTGCTGTCGCTGGTGTGGCTCCACGGTCCTTCCTCTAGGCTTTCAAGCCCTTGTACATATTCAGGTGTTTTACCTGGAAAGGGTGGGAACAGTTCAGCAGCAGCTGGCCTGGGGCTCAGCTCACGTTTACTCACAGATGCCTCGGCACGGTCCCCCAGCTTTGCAATGAGGACGCTCCTTGCGTGGGGGGTGGGTGGCTGGCTTTATGGGAGATGGTTCCCCACCTCTGACCAATTTCAGAATTGTTTACCGCTGGAGCAAGTGTCGTGATAGGGTTTTCCTCTGTATAACTCGTGGGTTCAATTTTTTTTTCTTTTATGGTTCAAGTTATATTTTATTCCTCTTTTATGTATTTATAAATATAAGCATGGAAATAATTCATTCCTATAAATACATCTGTGTGACGGGAAGAATTTTTATTGTTTTATTTTTAAATTTTATTTTTTAAAATTTTGCAATTTAATTTCATTTATGTTTTTATACAGCAGGTTATTATTAGTTATGTATTTTATGCATATACATGTATACAGGTCAATCCCAATCTCCCAACTCATCCCACCACCACCACCCCATGGCTTCCCACACTTGGTGTCCATACGTTTGTTCTCTACCTCTGTGTCTCTATTTCTTCCCTGCAAACCAGTTCATCTGTACCATTTTTAGGCTCCACATATATGCATTAATATACAATATTTGTTTTCCTCTTTCTGACTTACTTCATTCTGTATGACAGTCTCTCGATCCATCGATGTCTCTACAAATGACCCAGTTTCATTCCTTTTTATGGCCGAGTAATATTCCATTTTATATATGTACCACATCTTTATCCACTCATCTGTCTGTGGGCATTTAGGTTGCTTCCATTACCTGGCTATTGTAAATAGTGCTGCAACGAACATTGTGCTGAATATGCATTTTTGAAATACGGTTTTATCTGGGTATATGCCCAGAAGTGGGATTGCTGGATCAGATGGTAATTCTATTTCTATTTTTTTTAAGGAAACTCCATACTGTTCTCCATAGTGACTGTATCAATTTACATTCCCACCAATAGTGGAAGAGGGCTCCTTTTGTCCACACCCTCCCCAGAATTGGTTGTTTGTAGATTTTCTGATGATGCCGATTCTAACAGGTGTGAGGTGATACCTCATTGTAGTTTTGATTTGCATTTCTCTAATAATTAGTGCTGTTGAGCAGCTTTTCATGTGCGTCTTGGACATCTCTGTGTCTCCTTTGAAGAAACGTCTCTTTAGATCTTCTGCCCATTTTTTTTGGGTTGTTTGTTTTTTTAATATTAAGCTGCATGAGCTGTTTATATATATTGGAGATTAAACCTGTGTCCATTGATTCATTTGCAACGATTTTCACCCATCCTGAGGGATGCCTTTTTCCATTCCCGTTTTTTTTAACAAAAAAGGAAAGAAAGGAAAAGAAGCAGAACACTAATGTGCGTAAAATATGCCTTTAGAAACGGTCGTTTTGAAATATGGACGTCCTTTGAATTTTATGGTCGATATGTGACCCCAGGATTTGTTTTCAGGGCAGGTGTCATTTACAGGCATGCAATGATTTTGAATATCAACTGACCATTAGCGTTGGGATTAAAGCTGCTGTTGTGTGAAACGGCCACAAGTGGCAGCAGTTCACCCTTACCAAATCTGGTTACTAGGGCAAGAGAGCCTCAGTGGAAGTGGTGTTCTAGATTGGAGTTTTGAATGGAATGTTTCAGGAGAAAGCCCCTCTCGTTTGTCTCACTACTTCTTGTTCGTGTTTTTAATTTAATTTTTTATTTTTTATTACAGCAAGTTTGATTACAATGTTTGGCTTGTTGTAGGTGTGGAAGATGTGGTTCTTTTACACATATACAGATGTCTGTTCTTCCTGGGATCCTTTTCCCATGTACGTTATGACAGAATGTTGAGTAGTCCTCTCTTGGTATTCTGTAGGTCTTTGGTGATTATATATGTCACCTGTGTTTGTATATGTCTGTTAACCCCGATATCGTAATGAAACCAATCCTCACACCTTTCCTTTGGTGAACCATAAGTTTGTTTAATGAATCTGTGATTGCCCTTCTCCGTGGAAATATCTGCCCTGGTATCCATTTTTAGGTAACACCTATAAGTGATATGATATGATATGTGTCTTTCACTTTCTGACTTACTACAAGTCACGTGATTACTTCTAGACTCATCTACGGTGCTGCAAATGGCATTGTGTCCTTTTTTCCCTTGGTTTCTCTTCTGCCTTAGCGGGGTCCATTTTCAACAATGTGATTCCCTGAGGGTTGTGGATTAGCTGACCTGGGCAGCCTTACCCTGCCGGCCCGCCCTCCCCAGGTGTGCCTCGTTGAGGTCAATATAAACAGAGCTCCAGGCAGCAATAGCCCCTGAAGCTGTGCCTTCCTCCATATTCTCGGCCCCGTCAGCAGTCTCGGGGCTGTGCCTGTGGGAGGGAGTGAGGGGCCACAGCTTTGTGGGTGGCCCGGTGTGAGTGGGGTTCTGCTGGCCTTTCTGCAGGAGTTGCCAGGCTGCCGCCTGTAAAGAAGAGGATGTGTCACCCATACCTTCCGCTGGAATTTCTCTCCGGACAGAGGTGAGGAAGGAAAAAAGCAGTGGGGGCTGGGACAGGAGGGGTATCTCAGGCAGGGCAATGGAAAGCTTCTGGAAGAGCGCCAGGGTACAGGACCACCCTGGCTGGCCTGCAGGCACCAAGTTGGTCGGCGTGCTGTCGCTGGTGTGGCTCCACTGTCCTTCCTCTAGGCTTTCAAGCCCTTGTACATATTCAGGTGTTTTACCTGGAAAGGGTGGCAACAGTTCAGCAGCAGCTGGCCTGGGGCTCAGCTCACGTTTACTCACAGATGCCTCGGCACGGTCCCCCAGCTTTGCAATGAGGACGCTCCTTGCGTGGGGGGTGGGTTGCTGGCTGTATGGGAGATGATTCCCCACCTCTGACCTATTTCAGAATTGTTTACCACTGGAGCAAGTGCCCTGATATGGGTTTCCTCTGTATAACTCGTGGGTTCAGGATTTTATTTTCTTTTATGGTTCAAGTTAGATTTTATTCCTCTTTTATGTATTTATAGATAAAAGCATGGAAATAATTCATTCCTATAAATACATCTGTGTGACGGGAAGAACTTTTTTCTCTTTTATTTTTAAATTTTATTTTTTAAAATTTTGAAATTTAATTTCATTTATGTTTTTATACAGCAGGTTATTATTGGTTATGTATTTTATGCATATACATGTATACAGGTCAATCCCAATCTCCCAACTCATCCCACCACCACCACCCCATGGCCTCCCACACTTGGTGTCCATACGTTTGTTCTCTACGTCTGTGTCTGTATTTCTTCCCTGCAAACCAGTTCATCTGTACCATTTTTAGGCTCCACATATATGCATTAATATACAATATTTGTTTTCCTATTTCTGACTTACTTCATTCTGTATGACAGTCTCTCGATCCATCGATGTCTCTACAAATGACCCAGTTTCATTCCTTTTTATGGCCGAGTAATATTCCATTTTATATATGTACCACATCTTTATTCACTCATCTGTCTGTGGGCATTTAGGTTGCTTCCATTACCTGGCTATTGTAAATACTGCTGCAACGAACATTGTGCTGAATGTGCCTTTTTGAAATACGGTTTCCTCTGGGTATATGCCCAGAAGTGGGATTGCTGGATCAGATGGTAATTCTATTTCTAATTTTTTTAAGGAAACTCCATACTGTTCTCCATAGTGACTGTATCAATTTACACTCCCACCAATAGTGGAAGAGGGCTCCTTTTGTCCACACCCTCCCCAGAATTGGTTGTTTGTAGATTTTCTGATGATGCCGATTCTAACAGGTGTGAGGTGATACCTCATTGTAGTTTTGATTTGCATTTCTCTAATAATTAGTGCTGTTGAGCAGCTTTTCATGTGCGTCTTGGCCATCTCTGTGTCTTCTTTGAAGAAACGTCTCTTTAGATCTTCTGCCCATTTTTTTTGGGTTGTTTGTTTTTTTAATATTAAGCTGCATGAGCTGTTTATATTTATTGGAGATTAAACCTGTGTCCATTGATTCATTTGCAACGATTTTCACCCATCCTGAGGGATGCCTTTTTCCATACCCGTTTATTTTTTTTTTTTTATTTTTTTTATTTATTTATTTTATTTTTTTGCGGTATGCGGGCCTCTCACTGTTGTGGTCTCTCCCGTTGCGGAGCACAGGCTCCAGATGCGCAGGCCCAGCGGCCATGGCTCACGGGCCCAGCCTCTCCGCGGCATATGGGATCCTCCCAGACCGGGGCACGAACCCGTATCCCCTGCATTGGCAGGCGGACTCTCAACCACTGCGCCACCAAGGATGCCCTCCCGTTTTTTTTAACAAAAAAGGAAAGAAAGGAAAAGAAGCAGAACACTAATGTGCGTAAAATATGCCTTTTGAAATGGTCGTTTTGAAATATGGACGTCCTTTGAATTTTTTGGTCGATATGTGACCCCAGGATTTGTTTTCAGGGCAGGTGTCATTTACAGGCCTGCAATGATTTTGAATATCAACTGACCATTAGCGTTGGGATTAAAGCTGCTGTTGTGTGAAACGGCCACAAGGTGGCAGCAGTTCACCCTTACCAAATCTGGTTACTAGGGCAAGAGAGCCTCAGTGGAAGTGGTGTTCTAGATTGGAGTTTAGAATGGAATGTTCCAGGAGAAAGCAGCTCACGTTTGTCTCACTACTTCTTGTTCGTGTTTTTAATTAATTTTTTTATTTTTTATTACAGCAAGTTTGATTACAATGTTTGGCTTGTTGTAGGTGTGGAAGATGTGGTTCT
Source organism: Mesoplodon mirus (assembly GCF_964341445.2). NCBI lineage: Eukaryota > Metazoa > Chordata > Mammalia > Artiodactyla > Ziphiidae > Mesoplodon > Mesoplodon mirus. Next base: position 118,974,445 of record NC_138984.1, read on the forward strand.
TTTACTCATATGCAGATGACTGTTCTTCCTGGGATCCTTTTCCCATGTACCTTATGACAGAATGTTGAGTAGTCCTCTCTTGGTATTCTGTAGGTCTTTGGTGATTATATATGTCACCTGTGTTTGTATATGTCTGTTAACCCCAATATCGTAATGAAACCAATCCTCACACCTTTCCTTTGGTGAACCATAAGCTTGTTTAATGAATCTGTGATTGCCCTTCTCCGTGGAAGTATCTGCCCTGGTATCCATTTTTAGGTAACACCTATAAGTGATATGATAGGATATGTGTCTTTCACTTTCTGACTTACTACAAGTCACGTGATTACTTCTAGACTCATCTACGGTGCTGCAAATGGCATTGTGTCCTTTTTTCCCTTGGCTTCTCTTCTGCCTTAGCGGGGTCCATTTTCAACAATGTGATTCCCTGAGGGTTGTGGATTAGCTGACCTGGGCAGCCTTACCCTGCCGGCCCGCCCTCCCCAGGTGTGCCTCGTTGAGGTCAATATAAACAGAGCTCCAGGCAGCAATAGCCCCTGAAGCTGTGCCTGACTCCATATTCTCTGCCCCGTCAGCAGTCTCGGGGCTGTGCTGGTGGGAGGGAGTGAGGGGCCACAGCTTTGTGGGTGGCCCGGTGTGAGTGGGGTTCTGCTGGCCTTTCTGCAGGAGTTGCCAGGCTGCCGCCTGTAAAGAAGAGGATGTGTCACCCATATCTTCCGCTGGAATTCCTCTCCGGACAGAGGTGAGGAAGGAAAAAAGCAGTGGGGGCCGGGACAGGAGGAGTATCTCAGGCAGGGCAATGGAAAGCTTCTGGAAGAGCGCCAGGGTCCAGGACCAGTGAGCTGGCTGGCCTGCAGGCACCAAGTTGGCCTGCGTGCTGTCGCTGGTGTGGGTCCACGGTCCTTCCTCTAGGCTTTCAAGCCCTTGTACATATTCAGGTGTTTTACCTGGAAAGGGTGGGAACAGTTCAGCAGCAGCTGGCCTGGGGCTCAGCTCACGTTTACTCACAGATGCCTCGGCACGGTCCCCCAGCTTTGCAATGAGGACGCTCCTTGCGTGGGGGGTGGGTGGCTGGCTGTATGGGAGATGGTTCCCCACCTCTGACCAATTTCAGAATTGTTTACCGCTGGAGCAAGTGCCGTGATAGGGTTTTCCTCTGTATAACTCGTGGGTTCAATTTTTTTTTCTTTTATGGTTCAAGTTAGATTTTATTCCTCTTTTATGTATTTATAAATATAAGCATGGAAACAATTCATTCCTATAAATACATCTGTGTGACAGGAAGAATTTTTATTGTTTTATTTTTAAATTTTATTTTTTAAAATTTTGAAATTTAATTTTATTTATGTTTTTATACAGCAGGTTATTATTAGTTATGTATTTTATGCATATACATGTATACAGGTCAATCCCAATCTCCCAACTCATCCCACCACCACCACCCCATGGCTTCCCACACTTGGTGTCCATACGTTTGTTCTCTACCTCTGTGTCTCTATTTCTTCCCTGCAAACCAGTTCATCTGTACCATTTTTAGGCTCCACATATATGCGTTAATATACAATATTTCTTTTCCTCTTTCTGACTTACTTCATTCTGAATGACAGTCTCTCAATCCATCGATGTCTCTACAAATGACCCAGTTTCATTCCTTTTTATGGCCGAGTAATATTCCATTTTATATATGTACCACATCTTTATCCACTCATCTGTCTGTGGGCATTTAGGTTGCTTCCATTACCTGGCTATTGTAAATAGTGCTGCAACGAACATTGTGCTGAATGTGCCTTTTTGAAATACGGTTTTCTCTGGGTATATGCCCAGAAGTGGGATTGCTGGATCAGATGGTAATTCTATTTCTAATTTTTTTAAGGAAACTCCATACTGTTCTCCATAGTGACTGTATCAATTTACATTCCCACCAATAGTGGAAGAGGGCTCCTTTTGTCCACACCCTCCCCAGAATTGGTTGTTTGTATATTTTCTGATGATGCCGATTCTAACAGGTGTGAGGTGATACCTCATTGTAGTTTTGATTTGCATTTCTCTAATAATTAGTGCTGTTGAGCAGCTTTTCATGTGCGTCTTGGCCATCTCTGTGTCTACTTTGAAGAAACGTCTCTTTAGATCTTCTGCCCATTTTTTGGGGTTGTTTGTTTTTTTAATATTAAGCTGCATGAGCTGTTTATATATATTGGAGATTAAACCTGTGTCCATTGATTCGTTTGCAACGATTTTCACCCATCCTGAGGGATGCCTTTTTCCATTCCCGTGTTTTTTAACAAAAAAGGAAAGAAAGGAAAAGAAGCAGAACACTAATGTGCGTAAAATATGCCTTTTGAAACGGTCGTTTTGAAATATGGACGTCCTTTGAATTTTTTGGTCGATATGTGACCCCAGGATTTGTTTTCAGGGCAGGTGTCATTTACAGGCCTGCAATGATTTTGAATATCAACTGACCATTAGCGTTGGGATTAAAGCTGCTGTTGTGTGAAACGGCCACAAGGTGGCAGCAGTTCACCCTTACCAAATCTGCTTACTAGGGAAAGAGAGCCTCAGTGGAAGTGGTGTTCTAGATTGGAGTTTAGAATGGAATGTGCCAGGAGAAAGCCCCTCACGTTTGTCTCACTACTTCTTGTTCGTGTTTTAAATTTAATTTTTTTTATTTTTTATTACAGCAAGTTTGATTACAATGTTTGGCTTGTTGTAGGTGTGGAAGATGTGGTTCTTTACACATATACAGATGTCTGTTCTTCCTGGGATTCTTTTCCCATGTACGTTATGACAGAATGTTGAGTAGTCCTCTCTTGGTATTCTGTAGGTCTTTGGTGATTATATATGTCACCTGTGTTTGTATATGTCTGTTAACCCAGATATCGTAATGAAACCAATCCTCACACCTTTCCATTGGTGAACCATAAGTTTGTTTAATGAATCTGTGATTGCCCTTCTCCGTGGAAATATATGCCCTGGTATCCATTTTTAGGTAACACCTATAAGTGTTATGATATGATATGTGTCTTTCACTTTCTGACTTACTACAAGTCACGTGATTATTTCTAGACTCATCTACGGTGCTGCAAATGGCATTGTGTCCTTTTTTCCCTTGGCTTCTCTTCTGCCTTAGCGGGGTCCATTTTCAACAATGTGATTCCCTGAGGGTTGTGGATTAGCTGACCTGGGCAGCCTTACCCTGCCGGCCCGCCCTCCCCAGGTGTGCCTCGTTGAGGTCAATATAAACAGAGCTCCAGGCAGCAATAGCCCCTGAAGCTGTGCCTGACTCCATATTCTCTGCCCCGTCAGCAGTCTCGGGGCTGTGCTGGTGGGAGGGAGTGAGGGGCCACAGCTTTGTGGGTGGCCCGGTGTGAGTGGGGTTCTGCTGGCCTTTCTGCAGGAGTTGCCAGGCTGCCGCCTGTAAAGAAGAGGATGTGTCACCCATACCTTCCGCTGGAATTTCTCTCCGGACAGAGGTGAGGAAGGAAAAAAGCAGTGGGGGCCGGGACAGGAGGGGTACCTCAGGCAGGGCAATGGAAAGCTTCTGGAAGAGCGCCAGGGTCCATGACCAGTGGGCTGGCTGGTCTGCAGGCACCAAGTTGGCCTGCGTGCTGTCGCTGGTGTGGCTCCACGGTCCTTCCTCTAGGCTTTCAAGCCCTTGTACATATTCAGGTGTTTTACCTGGAAAGGGTGGGAACAGTTCAGCAGCAGCTGGCCTGGGGCTCAGCTCACGTTTACTCACAGATGCCTCGGCACGGTCCCCCAGCTTTGCAATGTGGACGCTCCTTGCGTGGGGGGTGGGTGGCTGGCTGTATGGGAGATGGTTCCCCACCTCTGACCAATTTCAGAATTGTTTACCGCTGGAGCAAGTGTCGTGATATGGTTTTCCTCTGTATAACTCGTGGGTTCAATTTTTTTTTCTTTTATGGTTCAAGTTAGATTTTATTCCTCTTTTATGTATTTATAAATATAAGCATGGAAATAATTCATTCCTATAAATACATCTGTGTGACGGGAAGAATTTTTATTGTTTTATTTTTAATTTTTATTTTTTAAAATTTTGAAATTTAATTTCATTTATGTTTTTATACAGCAGGTTATTATTAGTTATGTATTTTATGCATATACATGTATACAGGTCAATCCCAATCTCCCAACTCATCCCACCACCACCACCCCATGTCTTCCCACACTTGGTGTCCATACGTTTGTTCTCTACCTCTGTGTCTCTATTTCTTCCCTGCAAACCAGTTCATCTGTACCATTTTTAGGCTCCACATATATGCGTTAATATACAATATTTCTTTTCCTCTTTCTGACTTACTTCATTCTGTATGACAGTTTGTCAATACATCGATGTCTCTACAAATGACCCAGTTTCATTCCTTTTTATGGCCGAGTAATATTCCATTTTATATATGTACCACATCTTTATCCACTCATCTGTCTGTGGGCATTTAGGTTGCTTCCATTACCTGGCTATTGTAAATAGTGCTGCAACGAACATTGTGCTGAATGTGCCTTTTTGAAATACGGTTTTCTCTGGGTATATGCCCAGAAGTGGGATTGCTGGATCAGATGGTAATTCTATTTCTAGTTTTTTTAAGGAAACTCCATACTGTTCTCCATAGTGACTGTATCAATTTACATTCCCACCAATAGTGGAAGAGGGCTCCTTTTGTCCACACCCTCCCCAGAATTGGTTGTTTGTAGATTTTCTGATGATGCCGATTCTAACAGGTGTGAGGTGATACCTCATTGTAGTTTTGATTTGCATTTCTCTAATAATTAGTGCTGTTGAGCAGCTTTTCATGTGCGTCTTGGCCATCTCTGTGTCTCCTTTGAAGAAACGTCTCTTTAGATCTTCTGCCCATTTTTTTGGGTTGTTTGTTTTTTTTAATATTAAGCTGCATGAGCTGTTTATATATATTGGAGATTAAACCTCTGTCCATTGATTCGTTTGCAACGATTTTCACCCATCCTGAGGGATGCCTTTTTCCATTCCCGTTTTTTTAACAAAAAAGGAAAGAAAGGAAAAGAAGCAGAACACTAATGTGCGTAAAATATGCCTTTTGAAACGGTCGTTTTGAAATATGGACGTCCTTTGAATTTTTTGGTCGATATGTGACCCCAGGATTTGTTTTCAGGGCAGGTGTCATTTACAGGCCTGCAATGATTTTGAATATCAACTGACCATTAGCGTTGGGATTAAAGCTGCTGTTGTGTGAAACGGCCACAAGGTGGCAGCAGTTCACCCTTACCAAATCTGGTTACTAGGGCAAGAGAGCCTCAGTGGAAGTGGTGTTCTAGATTGGAGTTTAGAATGGAATGTGCCAGGAGAAAGCCCCTCACGTTTGTCTCACTACTTCTTGTTCGTGTTTTAAATTTATTTTTTTTATTTTTTATTACAGCAAGTTTGATTACAATGTTTGGCTTGTTGTAGGTGTGGAAGATGTGGTTCTTTACACATATACAGATGTCTGTTCTTCCTGGGATTCTTTTCCCATGTACGTTATGACAGAATGTTGAGTAGTCCTCTCTTGGTATTCTGTAGGTCTTTGGTGATTATATATGTCACCTGTGTTTGTATATGTCTCTTAACCCAGATATCGTAATGAAACCAATCCTCACACCTTTCCATTGGTGAACCATAAGTTTGTTTAATGAATCTGTGATTGCCCTTCTCCATGGAAATATCTGCCCTGGTATCCATTTTTAGGTAACACCTATAAGTGTTATGATATGATATGTGTTTTTCACTTTCTGACTTACTACAAGTCACGTGATTACTTCTAGACTCATCTACGGTGCTGCAAATGGCATTGTGTCCTTTTTTCCCTTGGCTTCTCTTCTGCCTTAGCGGGGTCCATTTTCAACAATGTGATTCCCTGAGGGTTGTGAATTAGCTGACCTGGGCAGCCTTACCCTGCCGGCCCGCCCTCCTCAGGTGTGCCTCGTTGAGGTCAATATAAACAGAGCTCCAGGCAGCAATAGCCCCTGAAGCTGTGCCTGACTCCGTATTCTCTGCCCCGTCAGCAGTCTCGGGGCTGTGCTGTTGGGAGGGAGTGAGGGGCCACAGCTTTGTGGGTGGCCCGGTGTGAGTGGGGTTCTGCTGGCCTTTCTGCAGGAGTTGCCAGGCTGCCGCCTGTAAAGAAGAGGATGTGTCACCCATACCTTCCGCTGGAATTTCTCTCCGGACAGAGGTGAGGAAGGAAAAAAGCAGTGGGGACCGGGACAGGAGGGGTACCTCAGGCAGGGCAATGGAAAGCTTCTGGAAGAGCGCCAGGGTCCAGGACCAGTGGGCTGGCTGGCCTGCAGGCACCAAGTTGGCCTGCGTGCTGTCGCTGGTGTGGCTCCACGGTCCTTCCTCTAGGCTTTCAAGCCCTTGTACATATTCAGGTGTTTTACCTGGAAAGGGTGGGAACAGTTCAGCAGCAGCTGGCCTGGGGCTCAGCTCACGTTTACTCACAGATGCCTCGGCACGGTCCCCCAGCTTTGCAATGAGGACGCTCCTTGCGTGGGGGGTGGGTGGCTGGCTGTATGGGAGATGGTTCTCCACCTCTGACCAATTTCAGAATTGTTTACCGCTGGAGCAAGTGTCGTGATAGGGTTTTCCTCTGTATAACTCGTGGGTTCAATTTTTTTTTCTTTTATGGTTCAAGTTAGATTTTATTCCTCTTTTATGTATTTATAAATATAAGCATGGAAATAATTCATTCCTATAAATACATCTGTGTGACAGGAAGAATTTTTATTGTTTTATTTTTAAATTTTATTTTTTAAAATTTTGAAATTTAATTTTATTTATGTTTTTATACAGCAGGTTATTATTAGTTATGTATTTTATGCATATACATGTATACAGGTCAATCCCAATCTCCCAACTCATCCCACCACCACCACCCCATGGCTTCCCACACTTGGTGTCCATACGTTTGTTCTCTACCTCTGTGTCTCTATTTCTTCCCTGCAAACCAGTTCATCTGTACCATTTTTAGGCTCCACATATATGCGTTAATATACAATATTTCTTTTCCTCCTTCTGACTTACTTCAATCTATATGACAGTCTCTCAATCCATCGATGTCTCTACAAATGACCCAGTTTCATTCCTTTTTATGGCCGAGTAATATTCCATTTTATATATGTACCACATCTTTATCCACTCATCTGTCTGTGGGCATTTAGGTTGCTTCCATTACCTGGCTATTGTAAATAGTGCTGCAACGAACATTGTGCAGAATGTGCCTTTTTGAAATACGGTTTTCTCTGGGTATATGCCCAGAAGTGGGATTGCTGGATCAGATGGTAATTCTATTTCTAATTTTTTTAAGGAAACTCCATACTGTTCTCCATAGTGACTGTATCAATTAACATTCCCACCAATAGTGGAAGAGGGCTCCTTTTGTCCACACCCTCCCCAGAATTGGTTGTTTGTAGATTTTCTGATGATGCCGATTCTAACAGGTGTGAGGTGATACCTCATTGTAGTTTTGATTTGCATTTCTCTAATAATTAGTGCTGTTGAGCAGCTTTTCATGTGCGTCTTGGCCATCTCTGTGTCTCCTTTGAAGAAACGTCTCTTTAGATCTTCTGCCCATTTTTTTGGGTTGTTTGTTTTTTTTAATATTAAGCTGCATGAGCTGTTTATATATATTGGAGATTAAACCTGTGTCCATTGATTCATTTGCAACGATTTTCACCCATTCTGAGGGATGCCTTTTTCGATTCCCGTTTTTTTTTAACAAAAAAGGAAAGAAAGGAAAAGAAGCAGAACACTAATGTGCGTAAAATATGCCTTTTGAAACAGTCGTTTTGAAATATGGACGTCCTTTGAAATATTTTGTCGATATGTGACCCCAGGATTTGTTTTCAGGGCAGGTGTCATTTACAGGCCTGCAATGATTTTGAATATCAACTGACCATTAGCGTTGGGATTAAAGCTGCTGTTGTGTGAAACGGCCACAAGGTGGCAGCAGTTCACCCTTACCAAATCTGGTTACTAGGGCAAGAGAGCCTCAGTGGAAGTGGTGTTCTAGATTGGAGTTTAGAATGGAATGTGCCAGGAGAAAGCCCCTCACGGTTGTCTCACTACTTCTTGTTCGTGTTTTTAATTTAATTTTTTATTTTTTATTACAGCAAGTTTGATTACAATGTTTGGCTTGTTGTAGGTGTGGAAGATGTGGTTCTTTTACACATATGCAGATGACTGTTCTTCCTGGGATCCTTTTCCCATGTACGTTATGACAGAATGTTGAGTAGTCCTCTCTTGGTATTCTGTAGGTCTTTGGTGATTATATATGTCACCTGTGTTTGTATATGTCTGTTAACCCCGATATCGTAATGAAACCAATCCTCACACCTTTCCATTGGTGAACCATAAGTTTGTTTAATGAATCTGTGATTGCCCTTCTCCGTGGAAATATCTGCCCTGGTATCCATTTTTAGGTAACACCTATAAGTGATATGATAGGATATGTGTCTTTCACTTTCTGACTTACTACAAGTCACGTGATTACTTCTAGACTCATCTACGGTGCTGCAAATGGCATTGTGTCCTTTTTTCCCTTGGCTTCTCTTCTGCCTTAGCGGGGTCCATTTTCAACAATGTGATTCCCTGAGGGTTGTGGATTAGCTGACCTGGGCAGCCTTACCCTGCCGGCCCGCCCTCCCCAGGTGTGCCTCGTTGAGGTCAATATAAACAGAGCTCCAGGCAGCAATAGCCCCTGAAGCTGTGCCTGACTCCATATTCTCTGCCCCATCAGCAGTCTCGGGGCTGTGCTGGTGGGAGGGAGTGAGGGGCCACAGCTTTGTGGGTGGCCCAGTGTGAGTGGGGTTCTACTGGCCTTTCTGCAGGAGTTGCCAGGCTGCCGCCTGTAAAGAAGAGGATGTGTCACCCCTACCTTCCGCTGGAATTTCTCTCCGGACAGAGGTGAGGAAGGAAAAAAGCAGTGGTGGCCGGGACAGGAGGGGTACCTCAGGCAGGGCAATGGAAAGCTTCTGGAAAAGCGCCTGGGGCCAGGACCACCCTGGCTGGCCTGCAGGCACCAAGTTGGCCTGCGTGCTGTCGCTGGTGTGGCTCCACGGTCCTTCCTCTAGGCTTTCAAGCCCTTGTACATATTCAGGTGTTTTACCTGGAAAGGGTGGGAACAGTTCAGCAGCAGCTGGCCTGGGGCTCAGCTCACGTTTACTCACAGAGGCCTCGGCACGGTACCCCAGCTTTGCAATGAGGACGCTCCTTGCATGGGGGGGTGGGTTGCTGGCTGTATGTGAGATGGTTCCCCACCTCTGACCAATTTCAGAATTGTTTACCGCTGGAGCACGTGCCGTGATAGGGTTTTCCTCTGTATAACTCGTGGGTTCACTTTTTTTTTCTTTTATGGTTCAAGTTAGATTTTATTCCTCTTTTATGTATTTATAAATATAAGCATGGAAATAATTCATTCCTATAAATACATCTGTGTGACGGGAAGAACTTTTTTCTGTTTTATTTTTAAATTTTATATTTTAAAATTTTGAAATGTAAATTTATTTATTTTTTTTACAGCACGTTATTATTAGTTATGTATTTTATGCATATATATGTATACAGGTCAATCCCAATCTCCCAACTCATCCCACCACCACCACCCCATGGCTTCCCACACTTGGTGTCCATACGTTTGTTCTCTACCTCTGTGTCTCTATTTCTTCCCTGCAAACCAGTTCATCTGTACCATTTTTAGGCTCCACATATATGCATTAATATACAATATTTGTTTTCCTCTTTCTGACTTACTTCATTCTGTATGACAGTCTCTCGATCCATCGATGTCTCTACAAATGACCCAGTTTCATTCCTTTTTATGGCCGAGTAATATTCCATTTTATATATGTACCACATCTTTATCCATTCATCTGTCTGTGGGCATTTAGGTTGCTTCCATTACCTGGCTATTGTAAATAGTGCTGCAACGAACATTGTGGTGAATGTGCCTTTTTGAAATACGGTTTTCTCTGCGTATATGCCCAGAAGTGGGATTGCTGGATCAGATGGTAATTCTATTTCTAGTTTTTTTAAGGAAACTCCATACTGTTCTTCATAGTGACTGTATCAATTTACATTCCCACCAATAGTGGAAGAGGGCTCCTTTTGTCCACACCCTCCCCAGAATTGGTTGTTTGTAGATTTTCTGATGATGCCGATTCTAACAGGTGTGAGGTGATACCTCATTGTAGTTTTGATTTGCATTTCTCTAATAATTAGTGCTGTTGAGCAGCTTTTCTGTGCGTCTTGGCCATCTCTGTGTCTCCTTTGAAGAAACGTCTCTTTAGATATTCTGCCCATTTTTTTGGGGTTGTTTGTTTTTTTTAATATTAAGCTGCATGAGCTGTTTATATATATTTGGAAATTAAACCTCTGTCCATTGATTCGTCTGCAACGATTTTCGCCCATTCTGAGGGATGTCTTTTTCCATTCCCGTGTTTTTTAACAAAAAAGGAAAGAAAGGAAAAGAAGCAGAACACTAATGTGCGTAAAATATGCCTTTTGAAACGGTCGTTTTGAAATATGGACGTCCTTTGAATTTTTTGGTCGATATGTTACCCCAGGATTTGTTTTCAGGGCAGGTGTCATTTACAGGCCTGCAATGATTTTGAATATCAACTGACCATCAGCGTTGGGATTAAAGCTGCTGTTGTGTTAAACGGCCACAAGGTGGCAGCAGTTCACCCTTACCAATCTGGTTACTAGGGCAAGAGAGCCTCAGTGGAAGTGGTGTTCTAGATTGGAGTTTAGAATGGAATGTGCAGGGAGAAAGACCCTCACGTTTGTGTCACTACTTCTTGTTCGTGTTTTTAATTTAATTTTTTATTTTTTATTACAGCAAGTTTGATTACAATGTTTGGCTTGTTGTAGGTGTGGAAGTTGTGGTTCTTTTACACATATACAGATGTCTGTTCTTCCTGGGATCCTTTTCCCATGTACGTTATGACAGAATGTTGAGTAGTCCTCTCTTGGTATTCTGTAGGTCTTTGGTGATTATATATGTCACTTGTGTTTGTATATGTCTGTTAACCCCAATATCGTAATGAAACCAATCCTCACACCTTTCCATTGGTGAACCATAAGTTTGTTTAATGAATCTGTGATTGCCCTTCTCCGTGGAAATATCTGCCCTGGTATCCATTTTTAGGTAACACCTATAAGTGATATGATACGATATGTGTCTTTCACTTGCTGACTTACTACAAGTCACGTGATTACTTCTAGACTCATCTACGGTGCTGCAAATGGCATTGTGTCCTTTTTTCCCTTGGCTTCTCTTCTGCCTTAGCGGGGTCCATTTTCAACAATGTGATTCCCTGAGGGTTGTGGATTAGCTGACCTGGGCAGCCTTACCCTGCCGGCCCGCCCTCCACAGGTGTGCATCATTGAGGTCAATATAAACAGCGCTCCAGGCAGCAATAGCCCCTGAAGCTGTGCCTGACTCCATATTCTCTGCCCCGTCAGCAGTCTCGGGGCTGTGCTGGTGGGAGGGAGTGAGGGGCCACAGCTTTGTGGGTGGCCCAGTGTGAGTGGGGTTCTGCTGGCCTTTCTGCAGGAGATGCCATGCTGCCGCCTGTAAAGAAGAGGATGTGTCACCCATACCTTCTGCTGGAATTTCTCTCCGGACAGAGGTGAGGAAGGCAAAAAGCAGTGGGGGCCGGAACAGGAGGGGTATCTCAGGCAGGGCAATGGAAAGCTTCTGGAACAGCGCCCGGGGCCTTGACCACCCTGGCTGGCCTGCAGGCACCAAGTTGGCCTGCATGCTGTCGCTGGTGTGGCTCCACGGTCCTTCCTCTAGGCTTTCAAGCCCTTGTACATATTCAGGTGTTTTACCTAGAAAGGGTGGGAACAGTTCAGCAGCAGCTGGCCTGGGGCTCAGCTCACGTTTACTCACAGATGCCTCGGCACGGTCCCCCAGCTTTGCAATGAGGACGCTCCTTGCGTGTGGGGTGGTTTGCTGGCTGTATGGGAGATGATTCCCCACCTCTGAACTATTTCAGAATTGTTTACCACTGGAGCAAGTGCCCTGATAGGGTTTTCCTCTGTATAACTCGTGGGTTCAGGATTTTTGTTTCTTTTATGGTTCAAGTTAGATTTTATTCCTCTTTTATGTATTTATAGATATAAGCATGGAAATAATTCATTCCTATAAATACATCTGTGTGACGGGAAGAACTTTTTTCTGTTTTATTTTTAAATTTTATTTTTTTAAATGTTGAAATTTAATTTTATTTATATTTTTCTACAGCACGTTATTATTAGTTATGTATTTTATGCCTATACATATATACAGGTCAATCCCAAACTCCCAACTCATCCCACCACCACCACCCCATGGCTTCCCACACTTGGTGTCCATACGTTTGTTCTCTACCTCTGTGTCTCTATTTCTTCCCTGCAAACCAGTTCACCTGTACCATTTTTAGGCTCCACATATATGCATTAATATACAATATTTGTTTTCCTCTTTCTGACTTACTTCATTCTGTATGACAGTCTCTCGATCCATCGATGTCTCTACAAATGACCCAGTTTCATTCCTTTTTATGGCCGAGTAATATTCCATTTTATATATGTACCACATCTTTATCCATTCATCTGTCTGTGGGCATTTAGGTTGCTTCCATTACCTGGCTGTTGTAAATAGTGCTGCAACGAACATTGTGGTGAATGTGCCTTTTTGAAATACGGTTTTCTCTGGGTATATGCCCAGAAGTGGGATTGCTGGATCAGATGGTAATTCTATTTCTAGATTTTTTAAGGAAACTCCATACTGTTCTCCATAGTGACTGTATCAATTTACATTCCCACCAATAGTGGAAGAGGTCTCCTTTTGTCCACACCCTCCCCAGAATTGGTTGTTTGTAGATTTTCTGATGATGCCGAGTCTAACAGGTGTGAGGTGATACCTCATTGTAGTTTTGATTTGCATTTCTCTAATAATTAGTGCTGTTGAGCAGCTTTTCTGTGCGTCTTGGCCATCTCTGTGTCTCCTTTGAAGAAACGTCTCTTTAGATCTTCTGCCCATTTTTTTTGGGTTGTTTGTTTTTTTTAATATTAAGGTGCATGAGCTGTTTATATATATTGGCTATTAAACCTCTGTCCATTGATTCGTCTGCAACGATTTTCGCCCATTCTGAGGGATGCCTTTTTCCATTCCCGTGTTTTTTAACAAAAAAAGGAAAGAAAGGAAAAGAAGCAGAACACTAATGTGCGTAAAATATGCCTTTTGAAACGGTCGTATTGAAATATGGACGTCCTTTGAATTTTTTGGTCGATATGTGACCCCAGGATTTGTTTTCAGGGCAGGTGTCATTTACAGGCCTGCAATGATTTTGAATATCAACTGATCATTAGCGTTGGGATTAAAGCTGCTGTTGTGTGAAACGGCCACAAGGTGGCAGCAGTTCACCCTTACCAAATCTGGTTACTAGGGCAAGAGAGCCTCAGTGGAAGTGGTGTTCTAGATTGGAGTTTAGAATGGAATGTGCCAGGAGAAAGCCCCTCACGTTTGTCTCACTACTTCTTGTTCGTGTTTTTAATTTAATTTTTTATTTTTTTATTACAGCAAGTTTGATTACAATGTTTGGCTTGTTGTAGGTGTGGAAGATGTGGTTCTTTTACACATATACAGATGACTGTTCTTCCTGGGATCCTTTTCCCATGTACGTTATGACAGAATGTTGAGTAGTCCTCTCTTGGTATTCTGTAGGTCTTTGGTGATTATATATGTCACCTGTGTTTGTATATGTCTGTTAACCCCGATATCGTAATGAAACCAATCCTCACACCTTTCCATTGGTGAACCATAAGTTTGTTTAATGAATCTGTGATTGCCCTTCTCCGTGGAAATATCTGCCCTGGTATCCATTTTTAGGTAACACCTATAAGTGATATGATACGATATGTGTCTTTCACTTTCTGACTTACTACAAGTCACGTGATTACTTCTAGACTCATCTACGGTGCTGCAAATGGCATTGTGTCCTTTTTTCCCTTGGCTTCTCTTCTGCCTTAGCGGGGTCCATTTTCAACAATGTGATTCCCTGAGGGTTGTGGATTAGCTGACCTGGGCAGCCTTACCCTGCCGGCCCGCCCTCCCCAGGTGTGCCTCGTTGAGGTCAATATAAACAGCGCTCCAGGCAGCAATAGCCCCTGAAGCTGTGCCTGACTCCATATTCTCTGCCCCGTCAGCAGTCTCGGGGCTGTGCTGGTGGGAGGGAGTGAGGGGCCACAGCTTTGTGGGTGGCCCGGTGTGAGTGGGGTTCTGCTGGCCTTTCTGCAGGAGTTGCCACGCTGCCGCCTGTAAAGAAGAGGTTGTGTCACCCATACCTTCCACTGGAATTTCTCTCCGGACAGAGGTGTGGAAGGAAAAAAGCAGTGGGGGCCGGGACGGTAGGGGTATCACAGGCAGGGCAATGGAAAGCTTCTGGAAGAGCGCCCGGGAACAGGACCACACTGGCTGGCCTGCAGGCACCAAGTTGGCCTGCGTGCTGTCGCTGGTGTGGCTCCACGGTCCTTCCTCTAGGCTTTCAAGCCCTTGTACATATTCAGGTGTTTTACCTGGAAAGGGTGGGAACAGTTCAGCAGCAGCTGGCCTGGGGCTCAGCTCACGTTTACTCACAGATGCCTCGACACGGTCCCCCAGCTCTGCAATGAGGACGCTCCTTGCGTGGGGGGTGGGTTGATGGCTGTATGGAAGATGGTTCCCCACCTCTGACCAATTTCAGAATTGTTTACCACTGGAGCAAGTGCCCTGATAGGGTTTTCCTCTGTATAACTCGTGGGTTCAGGTTTTTTTTTCTTTTATGGTTCAAGTTAGATTTTATTCCTCTTTTATGTATTTATAGATATAATCATAGATATAATTCATTCGTAGAAATATATCTGTGTGACGGGAAGAACTTTTTTCTGTTTTATTTTTAAATTTTATTTTTTAAAATTTTGAAATTTAATTTTATTTATTTTTTTACACAGCACGTTATTATTAGTTATGTATTTTATGCATATACATGTATACAGGTCAATCCCAAACTCCCAACTCATCCCACCACCACCACCCCATGGCTTCCCACACTTGGTGTCCATACGTTTGTTCTCTACCTCTGTGTCTCTATTTCTTCCCTGCAAAACAGTTCATCTGTACCATTTTTAGGCTCCACATATATGCATTAATATACAATATTTGTTTTCCTCTTTCTGACTTACTTCATTCTGTATGACAGTCTCTCAATCCATCGATGTCTCTACAAATGACCCAGTTTCATTCCTTTTTATGGCCGAGTAATATTCCATTTTATATGTGTACCACATCTTTATCCATTCATCTGTCTGTGGGCATTTAGGTTGCTTCCATTACCTGGCTATTGTAAATAGTGCTGCAACGAATATTGTGGTGAATGTGCCTTTTTGAAATACGGTTTTTTCTGGGTATATGGCCAGAAGTGGCATTGCTGGATCAGATGGTAATTCTATTTCTAGTTTTTTTAAGGAAACTCCATACTGTTCTCCATAGTGACTGTATCAATTTACATTCCCACCAGTAGTGCAAGAGGGCTCCTTTTGTCCACACCCTCCCCAGAATTGGTTGTTTGTAGATTTTCTGATGATGCCGATTCTAACAGGTGTGAGGTGATACCTCATTGTACTTTTGATTTGCATTTCTCTAATAATTAGTGCTGTTGAGCAGCTTTTCATGTGCGTCTTGGCAATCTCTGTGTCTCCTTTGAAGAAACGTCTCTTTAGATCTTCAGCCCATTTTTTTGGGTTGTTTGTTTTTTTAATATTAAGCTGCATGAGCTCTTTATATATATTGGAGATTAAACCTCAGTCCATTGATTCGTCTGCAACGATTTTCGCCCATTCTGAGGGATGCCTTTTTCCATTCCCGTGTTTTTTAACAAAAAAGGAAAGAAAGGAAAAGAAGCAGAACACTAATGTGCGTACAATATGCCTTTTGAAACGGTCGTTTTGAAATATGGACGTCCTTTGAATTTTTTGGTCGATATGTGACCCCAGGATTTGTTTTCAGGGCAGGTGTCATTTACAGGCCTGCAATGATTTTGAGTATCAACTGACCATTAGCGTTGGGATTAAAGCTGCTGTTGTGTGAAACGGCCACAAGGTGGCAGCAGTTCACCCTTACCAAATCTGGTTACTAGGGCAAGAGAGCCTCAGTGGAAGTGGTGTTCTAGATTGGAGTTTAGAATGGAATGTGCCAGGAGAAAGCCCCTCACGTTTGTCTCACTACTTCTTGTTCGTGTTTTTAATTTAAGTTTTTATTTTTTATTACAGCAAGTTTGATTACAATGTTTGGCTTGTTGTAGGTGTGGAAGATGTGGTTCTTTTACACATATACAGATGTCTGTTCTTCCTGGGATCCTTTTCCCATATACATTATGACAGAATGTTGAGTAGTCCTCTCTTGGTATTCTGTAGGTCTTTGGTGATTATATATGTCACCTGTGTTTGTATATGTCTGTTAACCCCGATATCGTAATGAAACCAATCCTCACACCTTTCCATTGGTGAACCATAAGTTTGTTTAATGAATCTGTGATTGCCCTTCTCCGTGGAAATATCTGCCCTGGTATCCATTTTTAGGTAACACCTATAAGTGATATGATAGGATATGTGTCTTTCACTTTCTGACTTACTACAAGTCACGTGATTAATTCTAGACTCATCTACGGTGCTGCAAATGGCATTGTGTCATTTTTTTCCTTGGCTTCTCTTCTGCCTTAGCGGGTCCATTTTCAACAATGTGATTCCCTGAGGGTTGTGGATTAGCTGACCTGGGCAGCCTTACCCTGCCGGCCCGCCCTCCCCAGGTGTGCCTCGTTGAGGTCAATATAAACAGCGCTCCAGGCAGCAATAGCCCCTGAAGCTGTGCCTGACTCCATATTCCCTGCCCCGTCAGCAGTCTCGGGGCTGTGCTGGTGGGAGAGAGTGAGGGGCCACAGCTTTGTGGGTGGCCCGGTGTGAGTGGGGTTCTGCTGGCCTTTCTGCAGGAGTTGCCAGGCTGCCGCCTGTAAAGAAGAGGATGTGTCACCCATACCTTCCGCTGGAATTTCTCTCCGGACAGAGGTGAGGAAGGAAAAAAGCAGTGGGGGCCAGGACAGGAGGGGTATCTCAGGCAGGGCAATGGAAAGCTTCTGGAAGAGCGCCCGGGGCCAGGACTACGCTGGCTGGCCTGCAGGCACCAAGTTGGCCTGCGTGCTGTCACTGGTGTGGCTCCACGGTCCTTCCTCTTGGCTTTCAAGCCCTTGTACATATTCAGGTGTTTTACCTGGAAAGGGTGGGAACAGTTCAGCAGCAGCTGGCCTGGGGCTCAGCTCACCTTTACTCACAGATGCCTCGGCACGGTCCCCCAGCTTTGCAATGAGGACGCTCCTTGCGTGGGGGGTGGGTTGCTGGCTGTATGGGAGATGATTCCCCACCTCTGACCAATTTCAGAATTGTTTACCACTGCAGCAAGTGCCCTGATAGGGCTTTCCCCTGTATAACTCGAGGGTTCAGGATTTTTTTTTTTCTTTTATGGTTCAAGTTAGATTTTATTCCTCTTTTATGTATTTATAGATATAAGCATGGAAATAATTCATTCCTATAAATACATCTGTGTGACGGGAAGAACTTTTTTCTCTTTTATTTTTAAATTTTATTTTTTAAAATTTTGAAATTTAATTTTATTTATATATTTTTATACAGCACGTTATTATTAGTTATGTATTTTATGCGTATACATGTATAAAGGTCAATCCCAAACTCCCAACTCATCCCACCACCACCAACCCATGGCTTCCCACACTTGGTGTCCATACGTTTGTTCTCTACCTCTGTGTCTCTATTTCTTCCCTGCAAACCAGTTCATCTGTACCATTTTTAGGCTCCACATATATGCATTAATATACAATATTTCTTTTCCTCTTTCTGACTTACTTCATTCTGTATGACAGTCTCTCGATCCATCGATGTCTCTACAAATGACCCAGTTTCATTCCTTTTTATGGCCGAGTAATATTCCATTTTATATATGTACCACATCTTTATCCACTCATCTGTCTGTGGGCATTTAGGTTGCTTCCATTACCTGGCTATTGTAAATAGTGCTGCAACGAACATTGTGGTGAATGTGCCTTTTTGAAATATGGTTTTCCTGGGTATATGCCCAGAAGTGGGATTGCTGGATCAGATGGTAATTCTATTTCTAGTTTTTTTAAGGAAACTCCATACTGTTCTCCATAGTGACTGTATCAATTTACATTCCCACCAATAGTGGAAGAGTGCTGCTTTTGTCCACACCCTCCCCAGAATTGGTTGTTTGTAGATTTTCTGATGATGCCGATTCTAACAGGTGTGAGGTGAAACCTCATTGTAGTTTTGATTTGCATTTCACTAATAATTAGTGCTGTTGAGCAGCTTTTCATGTGCGTCTTGGCCATCTCTGTGTCTCCTTTGAAGAAACGTCTCTTTAGATCTTCTGCCCATTTTTTTGGGGGTTGTTTGTTTTTTTAATATTAAGCTGCATGAGCTGTTTTTATATATTTGAGATTAAACCTCTGTCCATTGATTCGTCTGCAATGATTTTCGCCCATTCTGAGGGATGCCTTTTTCCATTTCCGTGTTTTTTAACAAAAAAGGAAAGAAAGGAAAAGAAGCAGAACACTAATGTGCGTAAAATATGCCTTTTGAAACAGTCGTTTTGAAATATGGACGTCCTTTGAATTTTTTGGTCGATATGTGACCCCAGGATTTGTTTTCAGGGCAGGTGTCATTTACAGGCCTGCAATGATTTTGAATATCAACTGACCATTAGCGTTGGGATTAAAGCTGCTGTTGTGTGAAACGGCCACAAGGTGGCAGCAGTTCACCCTTACCAAATCTGGTTACTAGGGCAAGAGAGCCTCAGTGGAAGTGGTGTTCTAGATTGGAGTTTAGAATGGAATGTGCCAGGAGAAAGCCCCTCACGTTTGTCTCACTACTTCTTGTTCGTGTTTTTAATTTAATTTTTTATTTTTTATTACAGCAAGTTTGATTACAATGTTTGGCTTGTTGTAGGTGTGGAAGATGTGGTTCTTTTACACATATACAAATGACTGTTCTTCCTGGGATCCTTTTCCCATGTACGTTATGACAGAATGTTGAGTAGTCCTCTCTTGGTATTCTGTAGGTCTTTGGTGATTATATATGTCACCTGTGTTTGTATATGTCTTTTAACCCCGATATCGTAATGAAACCAATCCTCACACCTTTCCATTGGTGAACCATAAGTTTGTTTAATGAATCTGTGATTGCCCTTCTCCGTGGAAATATCTGCCCTGGTATCCATTTTTAGGTAACACCTATAAGTGATATGATAGGATATGTGTCTTTCACTTTCTGACTTACTACAAGTCACGTGATTACTTCTAGACTCATCTACGGTGCTGCAAATGGCATTGTGTCCTTTTTTCCCTTGGCTTCTCTTCTGCCTTAGCGGGGTCCATTTTCAACAATGTGATTCCCTGAGGGTTGTGGATTAGCTGACCTGGGCAGCCTTACCCTGCCAGCCCACCCTCCCCAGGTGTGCCTCATTGAGGTCAATATAAACAGCGCTCCAGGCAGCAATAGCCCCTGAAGCTGTGCCTGACTCCATATTCTCTGCCCCGTCAGCAGTCTCGGGGCTGTGCTGGTGGGAGGGAGTGAGGGGCCACAGCTTTGTGGGTGGCCCGGTGTGAGTGGGGTTCTGCTGGCCTTTCTGCAGGAGTTGCCAGGCTGCCGCCTGTAAAGAAGAGGATGTGTCACCCATACCTTCCGCTGGAATTTCTCTCCGGACAGAGGTGAGGAAGGAAAAAAGCAGTGGGGGCCGGGACAGGAGGGGTATCTCAGGCAGGGCAATGGAAAGCTTCTGGAAGAGCGCCAGGGCCCAGGAGCACCCTGGCTGGCCTGCAGGCACCAAGTTGGCCTGCGTGCTGTTGCTGGTGTGGCTCCACGGTCCTTCCTCTAGGCTTTCAAGCCCTTGTACATATTCAGGTGTTTTACCTGGAAAGGGTGGGAACAGTTCAGCAGCAGCTGGCCTGGGGCTCAGCTCACGTTTACTCACAGATGCCTCGGCACGATCCCCCAGCTTTGCAATGAGGACGCTCCTTGCGTGGGGGGTGGGTTGATGGCTGTATGGGAGATGCTTCCCCACCTCTGACCTATTTCAGAATTGTTTACCACTGGAGCAAGTGCCCTGATAGGGTTTTCCTCTGTATAACTCGTGGGTTCAGGATTTTTTTTTTCTTTTATGGTTCAAGTTAGATTTTATTCCTCTTTTATGTATTTATAGATATAAGCATGGAAATAATTCATTGCTATAAATACATCTGTGTGACGGGAAGAACTTTTTTCTGTTTTATTTTTAAATTTTATTTTTTAAAATGTTGAAATTTAATTTTATTTATTTTTTTATACAGCACGTTATTATTAGTTATGTATTTTATGCATATACATGTACACAGGTCAATCCCAAACTCCCAACTCATCCCACCACCACCACCCCATGGCTTCCCACACTTGGTGTCCATACGTTTGTTCTCTACCTCTGTGTCTCTATTTCTTCCCTGCAAACCAGTTCATCTGTACCATTTTTAGGCTCGACATATATGCGTTAATATAGAATATTTGTTTTCCTCTTTCTGACTTACTTCATTCTGTATGACAGTCTCTCGATCCATCGATGTCTCTACAAATGACCCAGTTTCATTCCTTTTTATGGCCAACGAATATTCCATTTCATATATGTACCACATCTTTATCCATTCATCTGTCTGTGGGCATTTAGGTTGCTTCCATTACCTGGCTTTTATAAATGGTGCTGCAACGAACATTGTGGTGAATGTTTCTTTTTGAAATATGGTTTTCTCTGGGTATATGCCCAGAAGTGGGATTGCTGGATCAGATGGTTATTTTATTTCTAGTTTTTTTAAGGAAACTCCATACTGTTTTCCATAGTGACTGTATCAATTTACATTCCCACCAATAGTGGAAGAGGGCTCCTTTTGTCCACACCCTCCCCAGAATTGGTTGTTTGTAGATTTTCTTATGATGCCTATTCTAACAGGTGTGAGGTGATACCTCATTGTAGTTTTGATTTGCATTTCTCTAATAATTATTGCTGTTGAGCAGCTTTTCATGTGCGTCTTGGCCATCTCTGTGTCTCCTTTGAAGAAACGTCTCTTTAGATCTTCTGCCCATTTTTTTGGGTTGTTTGTTTTTTTAATATTAAGCTGCATGAGCTCTTTATATATATTGGAGATTAGACCTCTGTCCATTGATTCGTCTACAACGATTTTCGCCCATACTGAGGGATGCCTTTTTCCATTCCCGTGTTTTTTAACAAAAAAGGGAAGAAAGGAAAAGAAGCAGAACACTAATGTGCGTAAAATATGCCTTTTGAAATGGTCGTTTTGATATATGGACGTCCTTTGAAATTTTTGGTTGATGTGTGACCCCAGGATTTGTTTTCAGGGCAGGTGTCATTTACAGGCCTGCAATGATTTTGAATATCAACTGACCATTAGCGTTGGGATTAAAGCTGCTGTTGTGTGAAACGGCCACAAGGTGGCAGCAGTTCACCCTTACCAAATCTGGTTACTAGGGCAAGAGAGCCTCAGTGGAAGTGGTGTTCTAGATCAGAGTTTAGAATGGAATGTGCCAGGAGAAAGCCCCTCACGTTTGTCTCACTACTTCTTGTTCGTGTTTTTAATTTAATTTTTTATTTTTTATTACAGCAAGTTTGATTACAATGTTTGGCTTGTTGTAGGTGTGGAAGATGTGGTTATTTTACACATATACAGATGACTGTTCTTCCTGGGATCCTTTTCCCATGTACGTTATGACAGAATGTTGAGTAGTCCTCTCTTGGTATTCTGTAGGTCTTTGGTGATTATATATGTCACCTGTGTTTGTATATGTCTGTTAACCCCGATATCGTAATGAAACCAACCCTCACACCTTTCCATTGGTGAACCATAAGTTTGTTTAATGAATCTGTGATTGCCCTTCTCCGTGGAAATATCTGCCCTGGTATCCATTTTTAGGTAACACCTATAAGTGATATGATATGTTATGTGTCTTTCACTTTGTGACTTACTACAAGTCACGTGATTACTTCTAGACTCATCTACGGTGCTGCAAATGGCATTGTGTCCTTTTTTTCCTTGGCTTCTCTTCTGCCTTAGTGGGGTCCATTTTCAACAATGTGATTCCCTGAGGGTTGTGGGTTAGTTGACCTGGGCAGCCTTACCCTGCCGGCTCGCTCTCCCCAGGTGTGCCTCGTTGAGATCAATATAAACAGCGCTCCAGGCAGCAATAGCCCCTGAAGCTGTGCCTGACTCCATATTCTCTGCCCCGTCAGCAGTCTCGGGGCTGTGCTGGTGGGAGGGAGTGAGGGGCCACAGCTTTGTGGGTGGCCCGGTGTGAGTGGGGTTCTGCTGGCCTTTCTTCAGGAGTTGCCAGGCTGCCGCCTGTAAAGAAGAGGTTGTGTCACCCATACCTTCCGCTGGAATTTCTCTCCGGACAGAGGTGAGGAAGGAAAAAAGCAGTGGGGTCCGGGACAGGAGGGGTATCTCAGGCAGGGCAATGGAAAGCTTCTGGAAGAGCGCCCGGGGCCAGGACCACCCTGGCTGGCCTGCAGGCACCAATTTGGCCTGCGTGCTGTCGCTGGTGTGGCTCCACGGTCCTTCCTCTAGGCTTTCAAGCCCTTGTACATATTCAGGTGTTTTACCTGGAAAGGGTGGGAACAGTTCAGCAGCAGCTGGCCTGGGGCTCAGCTCACGTTTACTCACAGATACCTCGGCAGGGTCCACCAGCTTTGCAATGAGGACGCTCCTTGCGTGGGGGGTGGGTTGCTGGCTGTATGGGAGATGGTTTCCCAACTCTGACCAATTTCAGAATTGTTTACCGCTGGAACAAGTGCCGTGATAGTGTTTTGTCTGTATAACTCGTCGGTTCAGTTTTTTTTTCTTTTATGGTTCAAGTTAGATTTTATTCCTATT
The DNA here is from genome assembly GCF_964341445.2 of Mesoplodon mirus. NCBI lineage: Eukaryota > Metazoa > Chordata > Mammalia > Artiodactyla > Ziphiidae > Mesoplodon > Mesoplodon mirus. Next base: position 118,997,485 of record NC_138984.1, read on the forward strand.
TTATGTATTTATAGATATAATCATGGAAATAATTTATTCCTATAAATACATCTGTGTGACGGGAAGAACTTTTTTCTGTTTTATTTTTAAATTTTATTTTTTAAAATTTTGAAATTTAATTTTATTTATGTTTTTATACAGCAGGTTATTATTAGTTATGTATTTTATGCATATACATGTATACAGGTCAATCCCAATCTCCCAAATCATCCCACCACCACCACCCCATGGCTTCCCACACTTGGTGTCCATACGTTTGTTCTCTACCTCTGTGTCTCTATTTCTTCCCTGCAAACCAGTTCATCTGTACCATTTTTTTAGGTTCCACATATATGAATTAATATAGAATATTTGTTTTCCTCTTTCTGACTTACTTCATTCTGTATGACAGTCTCTCGACCCATCGATGTCTGTACAAATGACCCAGTTTCAATCCTTTTTATGGCTGAGTAATATTCCATTTCATATATGTACCACATCTTTATCCATTCATCTGTCTCAGGGTATTTAGGTTGCTTCTATTACCTGGCTATTGTAAATAGTGCTGCAGTGAACATTGTGGTGAATGTTCCTTTTTGATTTACGGTTTTCTCTGGGTATATGCCCAGAAGTGGGATTGCTGGATCAGATGGTAATTCTATTTCTAGTTTTTTTAAGGAAACTCCATACTGTTCTCCATAGTGACTGTATCAATTTACATTCCCACCAATAGTGGAAGAGGGCTCCTTTTGTCCACACCCTCCCCAGAATTGGTTGTTTGTAGAATTTCTGATGATGCCGATTCTAACAGGTGTGAGGTGATACCTCATTGTAGTTTTGATTTGCATTTCTCTAATAATTAGTGCTGTTGAGCAGCTTTTCATGTGCGTCTTGGCCATCTCTGTGTCTTCTTTGAATAAACGTCTCTTTAGATCTTCTGCCCATTTTTGTATTGGGTTGTTTGTTTTTTTAATATTAAGCTGCATGAGCTGTTTATATATATTGGAGATTAAACCTCTGTCCATTGATTCGTCTGCAACGATTTTCGCCCATTCTGAGGGATGCCTTTTTCCATTCCCATGTTTTTTAACAAAAAAAGGAAAGAAAGGAAAAGAAGCAGAACACTAATGTGCGTAAAATATGCCTTTTGAAACGGTCGTTTTGAAATATGGACGTCCTTTGAATTTTTTGGTCGATATGTGACCCCAGGATTTGTTTTCAGGGTAGGTGTCATTTACAGGCCTGCAATGATTTTGAATATCAACTGACCATTAGCGCTGGGATTAAAGCTGCTGTTGTGTGAAACGGCCACAAGGTGGCAGCAGTTCACCCTTAACAAATCTGGTTACTAGGGCAAGAGAGCCTCAGTGGAAGTGGTGTTCTAGATTGGAATTTAGAATGGAATGTGCCAGGAGAAAGCCCCTCAGGTTTGTCTCACTACATCTTGTTCGTGTTTTTAATTTAATTTTTTTTTTTATTACAGCAAGTTTGATTACAATATTTGGCTTGTTGTAGGTGTGGAAGATGTGGTTCTTTTACACATATACAGATGTCTGTTCTTCCTGGGATTCTTTTCCCATGTACGTTATGACAGAATGTTGAGTAGTCCTCTCTTGGTATTCTGTAGGTCTTTGGTGATTATATATGTCACCTGTGTTTGTATATGTCTGTTAACCCTGATATCGTAATGAAACCAATCCTCACACCTTTCCATTGGTGAACCATAAGTTTGTTTAATGAATCTGTGATTGCCCTTCTCCGTGGAAATATCTGCCCTGGTATCCATTTTTAGGTAACACCTATAAGTGATATGATATGTTATGTGTCTTTCACTTTCTGACTTACTACAAGTCACGTGATTACTTCTAGACTCATCTACGTTGCTGCAAATGGCATTGTGTCCTTTTTTCCCTTGGCTTCTCTTCTGCCTTAGTGGGGTCCATTTTCAACAATGTGATTCCCTGAGGGTTGTGGGTTAGTTGACCTGGGCAGCCTTACCCTGCCGGCCCGCCCTCCCCAGGTGTGCCTCGTTGAGGTCAATATAAAGAGCGCTCCAGGCAGCAATAGCCCCTGAAGCTGTGCCTGACTCCATATTCTCTGCCCCGTCAGCAGTCTCGGGGCTGTGCTGTTGGGAGGGAGTGAGGGGCCACAGCTTTGTGGGTGGCCCGGTGTGAGTGGGGTTCTGCTGGCCGTTCTTCAGGAGTTGCCAGGCTGCCGCCTGTAAAGAAGAGGTTGTGTCACCCATACCTTCCGCTGGAATTTTTCTCCGGACAGAGGTGAGGAAGGAAAAAAGCAGTGGGGGCCGGGACAGGAGGGGTATCTCAGGCAGGGCAATGGAAAGCTTCTGGAAGAGCGCCCGGGGCCAGGACCACCCTGGCTGGCCTGCAGGCACCAAGTTAGCCGGCGTGCTGTCGCTGGTGTGGCTCCACGGTCCTTCCTCTAGGCTTTCAAGCCCTTGTACATATTCAGGTGTTTTACCTGGAAAGGGTGGGAACAGTTCAGCAGCAGCTTGCCTGGGGCTCAGCTCACGTTTACTCACAGATGCCTCAGCACGGTCCCCCAGCTTTGCAATGAGGACGGTCCTTGCGTGGGGGGTGGGTTGCTGGCTGTATGGGAGATGGTTCCCCACCTCTGACCAATTTCAGAAATGTTTAAAGCTGGAGCAAGTGCCCTGATAGGGTTTTCCTCTGTATAACTCATCGGTTCAGGTTTTTTTTTTCTATTATGTTTCAAGTTAGATTTTATTCCTCTTTTATGTATTTATAGATATAAGCATGGAAATAATTCATTCCTATAAATACATCTGTGTGACGGGAAGAACTTTTTTCTGTTTTATTATTAAATTTTATTTTTTAAAATTTTGAAATTTAATTTTATTTATGTTTTTATACAGCAGGTTATTATTAGTTATGTATTTTATGCATATACATGTATACATGTCAATCCCAAACTCCCAACTCATCCCACCACCACCACCCCATGGCTTCCCACACTTGGTGTCCATACGTTTGTTCTCTACCTCTGTGTCTCTATTTCTTCCCTGAAAACCAGTTCATCTGTACCATTTTTAGGCTCCACATATATGCATTAATATACAATATTTGTTTTCCACTTTCTGACTTACTTCATTCTGTATGACAGTCTCTCGATCCATCGATGTCTCTACAAATGACCCAGTTTCATTCCTTTTTATGGCCGAGTAATATTCCAATTTATATATGTACCACATCTTTATCCATTCATCTGTCTGTGGGCATTTAGGTTGCTTCCATTACCTGGCTATTGTAAATGGTGCTGCAATGAACATTGTGGTGAACGTGCCTTTGTGAAACACGGTTTTCTCTGGGTATATGCCCAGAAGTTGGATTGCTGGATCAGATGGTAATTCTATTTCTAGTTTTTTTAAGGAAACTCCATACTGTTCTCCATAGTGACTGTATCAATTTACATTCCCACCAATAGTGGAAGAGGGTTCCTTTTGTCCACACCCTCCCCAGAATTGGTTGTTTGTAGATTTTCTGATGATGCCGATTCTAACAGGTGTGAGGTGATACCTCATTGTAGTTTTGATTTGCATTTCTCTAATAATTAGTGCTGTTGAGCAGCTTTTCATGTGCGTCTTGGCCATCTCTGTGTCTCCTTTGAAGAAACGTCTCTTTAGATCTGCTGCCCATTTTTTGGGGTTGTTTGTTTTTTTTAATATTAAGCTACATGAGCTGTTTATATATATTGGAGAATAAACCTCTGTCCATTGATTCGTCTGCAACGATTTTCGCCCATTCGGAGGGATGCCTTTTTCCATTCCCGTGTTTTTTAACAAAAAAGGGAAGACAGGAAAATAAGCAGAACACTAATGTGCGTAAAATATGCCTTTTGAAATGGTCGTTTTGAAATATGGACGTCCTTTGAATTTTTTGGTCGTTATGTGACCCCAGGATTTGTTTTCAGGGCAGGTGTCATTTACAGGCCTGCAATGATTTTGAATATCAACTGACCATTAGCGTTGGGATTAAAGCTGCTGTTGTGTGAAACGGCCACAAGGTGGCAGCAGTTCACCCTTACCAATATATTTCCTGGGACATTTCAGGTGTACCCAGGTTGAGGTTCCTGTAAGCAGTGCAGGCCTCAATTTGGGCGTGGCTCTGTCTTATGGATTTTCAGTTTTCCCAAGGTATATTCCCTAGACTGGAAGTGTCCTTGGCTCTGTAGCTCTGTTGTTTACTTGTTTTAGGGAACACAATGCACTCCTCCAGTGAGGCAGTTGGCAACTTACATCCCGCCCATCAGCATAACAAGGCTCCCTGTTCTCCAGGGCCTGTCTTGCCTTTCTGGTTTTTACACATTTTGTGGATGTCCCTTTTGACCGGTGGGAAGTGATACTTCTTTGTAGTGCAGATTTGCATTGCCCGCTTGCTTGCTTGGCCAAAAAGGGCGTATGCGTTTTCTCCTGAATATATTCAGGAGAAAACGCATACGCCCTTTTTGGCCAAGTGCATCATTGTCGAAGTTGTGCCCCTCTTCCTGTGCTTTACAGGCAATTCCAACGTACCTCTTGAAATCTGTTTCCTGCTATTCTGCCTCGCTTTCAAGTCCGCCTCGTTGCCTTCCCCCAACAGATTTTTGGACGATAGTTGGCGTTGATTACTCTGCCAGTTTGTGAATTGCTCTGCCCCTGAGCTCCATTTTTCAACTCGTTTTTTGTGAGCTGAACGCAAGTCCAAACTTTTGGTTCAGGACCTCTACTGGTTCCCGGTGGGTGGCTGAGACTTTGGTTCATTCTTCTTCCTGCCGGGAAATTAGAGTGACATGTGCCCATCCAAATGCCTAACAGCTACTCTCTCATTGGTTCTCCCTCTTCCCTTTCATCCTCTGCCTAATTGGCAACCTGTGCGAACCAGGAGCTTAAAGGGGCTGTCTCTCCAAGTTGGGAGATTGATAGGAAAGCAGTTGGAAAGTCAAACCGGAGCACCAGGAGAGGGGCTCTTCGTTGAGTTTTAGAAACCTTTCGTATTCACAGTGTGTCCATTCTCTAGGTTTCCCGTACACGTTATAGCTGTAGTAATATTCCCTTCCACCTGGAGAGCTGAGACCCATGGAATGGGTGCCATGCATTATTGCTTTAAAGGGTCTGCATTTGCTCACCCAATCTCACCAATCCTCTCAGTCCCAAGTGTCCAGCCTTATGCCACATCCAGCTGTCATTGTAGATAGGGTCATTCCAGGTTGCATCAGAGACCCTGAAGGAATTGTAAAGAATTTCCCTGTTTCTTTGTTCTGTTTTTGAAATTCCTTTTTAGAGTGGGTTTGAGCTGATTCTCGCTGCCATGTTTATGCCAGTCTAGACACACTTGATTCCCTTACGCAGACATATCAATACATAGGTTTTAAGATTCTTACTAGTCAGATCGATTCCTCTGCGGGAAATATGGGGTTTTGAGTCCCTTTGACTGAGGAAGGTGTAGGTCTTGTCTATTCCATCGTTGGTTTTTGGAACGGTACCTGTGCTTATATCAAACTCTGGTTTGATGCATCACCCCACCTCTCCTTCCCCCTTAAGCAGGCATAAGAGTGTTTTCTAAATGTGAGACTCTGTTCTCTTGCTTAACTCAGTTCATGTGTAGCCAAGTTTACAGGATCTTCCTAAGTGATATCTTATGATAAGTTTCTTTTTCTGTGTGACTTCTTTCACTTAGAATCATCGTACCTGAATCCACTCATTTTGCTTCTACTGGTCTTATGGCATTGATTTCGTGGCTGAGGGATATTCCATCGTACGTAAGTTCCACAATGTTTGGAACCATTTTTATATTTCCTGGGATATTTCTGGTGTACCCAGGTTGAGGTTCTTGTAAGCAGTGCAGCCCTCAATTTGGGGGTGGCTCTGTCTTATGGATTTTCAGTTTTCCCAAGGTATATTCCCTAGACTGGAAGTGCCCTTGGCTCTGTAGCTCTGTTGTTTACTTGTTTTAGGGAACACAATGCACTCCTCCAGTGAGGCAGTTGGCAACTTACATCCCGCCCATCAGCATAACAAGGCTCCCTGTTCTCCAGGGCCTGTCTTGCCTTTCTGGTTTTTACACATTTTGTGGATGTCCCTTTTGAACGGTGGGAAGTGATACTTCTTTGTAGTGCAGATTTGCATTGCCCGCTTGCTTGCTTGGCCAAAAAGGGTGTATGCGTTTTCTCCTGAATATATTCAGGAGAAAACGCATACGCCCTTTTTGGCCAAGTGCATCATTGTCGAAGTTGTGCCCCTCTTCCTGTGCTTTACAGGCGATTCCAACGTACCTCTTGAAATCTGTTTCCTGCTATTCTGCCTCGCTTTCTAGTCCGCCTCGTTGCCTTCCCTCAACAGATTTTTGGACGATAGTTGGCCTTGATTACTCTGCCAGTTTGTGAATTGCTGTGCCCCTGAGCTCCATTTTTCAACTCGTTATTTTGTGAGCTGAACGCAAGTCCAAACTTATGGTTCATGACCTATACTGGTTCCCGGTGGGTGGCTGAGACTTTGGTTAATTCTTCTTCCTGCCGGGAAATTAGAGTGACATGTGCCCATCCAAATGCCTAACAGCTACTCTCTCATTGGTTCTCCCTCTTCCCTTTCATCCTCTGCCAAATTGGCAACCTGTGCGAACCAGGAGCTTAAAGGGGCTGTCTCTCCAAGTTGGGAGATTGATAGGAAAGCAGTTGGAAAGTCAAACCGGAGCACCAGGAGAGGGGCTCTTCGTTGAGTTTTAGAAACCTTTCGTATTCACGGTGTGTCCATTCTCTAGGTTTCCCGTACACCTTATAGCTGTAATAATATTCCCTTCAACCTGGAGAGCTGGGACCCATGGAATGGGTGCCATGCATTAATGCTTTAAAGGGTCTGCATTTGCTCACCCAATCTCACCAATCCTCTCAGTCCCAAGTGTCCAGCCTTATGCCACATCCAGCTGTCATTGTAGCTAGGGTCATTCCAGGTTGCATCAGAGACCCTGAAGGAATTGTAAATAATTTCCCTGTTTCTTTGTTCTGTTTTTGAAATTCCTTTTTAGAGTGGGTTTGAGCTGATTCTTGCTGCCATGTTTATGCCAGTCTAGACACACTTGATTCCCTTACGGAGACATATCAACACATAGGTTTTAAGATTCTTACTAGTCAGATCGATTCCTCTGCGGGAAATATGGGGTTTTGAGTCCCTTTCACTGAGGAAGGTGTAGGTCTTGTCTATTCAATAGTTGGTTTTTGGAACGGTACCTGTGCTTATATCAAACTCTGGTTTGATGCATCACCCCACCTCTCCTTCCCCCTTAAGCAGGCATAAGAGTGTTTTCTAAATGTGAGACTCTGTTCTCTTGCCTAACTCAGTTCATGTGTAGCCATGTTTACAGGGTCTTCCTAAGTGATATCTTATGATAAGTTTCTTTTCCTGTGTGACTTCTTTCACTTAGAATCATCGTACCTGAATCCACTCATTTTGCTGCTACTGGTCTTATGGCATTGATTTCATGGCTGAGGGATATTCCATCGTACGTAAGTTCCACAATGTTTGGAACCATTTTTATATTTCCTGGGATATTTCAGGTGTACCCAGGTTGAGGTTCTTGTAAGCAGTGCAGCCCTCAATTTGGGGGTGGCTCTGTCTTATGGATTTTCAGTTTTCCCAAGGTATATTCCCTAGACTGGAAGTGCCCTTGGCTCTGTAGCTCTGTTGTTTACTTGTTTTAGGGAACACAATGCACTCCTCCAGTGAGGCAGTTGGCAACTTACATCCCTCCCATCAGCATAACAAGGCTCCCTGTTCTCCAGGGCCTGTCTTGCCTTTCTGGTTTTTACACATTTTGTGGATGTCCCTTTTGACCGGTGGGAAGTGATACTTCTTTGTAGTGCAGATTTGCATTGCCCGCTTGCTTGCTTGGCCAAAAAGGGCGTATGCGTTTTCTCCTGAATATATTCAGGAGAAAACGCATACGCCCTTTTTGGCCAAGTGCATCATTGTCGAAGTTGTGCCCCTCTTCCTGTGCTTTACAGGCGATTGCAACGTACCTCTTGAAATCTGTTTCCTGCTATTCTGCCTCGCTTTCTAGTCTGCCTCGTTGCCTTCCCTCAACAGATTTTTGGACGATAGTTGGCCTTGATTACTCTGCCAGTTTGTGAATTGCTGTGCCCCTGAGCTCCATTTTTCAACTCGTTTTTTGTGAGCTGAACGCAAGTCCAAACTTTTGGTTCAGGACCTATACTGGTTCCCGGTGGGTGGCTGAGACTTTGGTTAATTCTTCTTCCTACCGGGAAATTAGAGTGATATGTGCCCATCCAAATGCCTAACAGCTACTCTCTCATTGGTTCTCCCTCTTCCCTTTCATCCTCTGCCAAATTGGCGACCTGTGCGAACCAGGAGCTTAAAGGGGCTGTCTCTCCAAGTTGGGAGATTGATAGGAAAGCAGTTGGAAAGTCAAACCGGAGCACCAGGAGAGGGGCTCTTCGTTGAGTTTTAGAAACCTTTCCTATTCACAGTGTGTACATTCTCTAGGTTTCCTGTACACGTTATAGCTGTAGTAATATTCTCTTCAACCTGGAGAGCTGGGACTCATGGAATGGATGCCATGCATTATTGCTTTAAAGGGTCTGCATTTGCTCACCTAATCTCACCAATCCTCTCAGTCCCAAGTGTCCAGCCTTATGCCACATCCAGCTGTCATTGTAGATAGGGTCATTCCAGGTTGCATCAGAGACCCTGAAGGAATTGTAAAGAATTTCCCTGTTTCTTTGTTCTGTTTTTGAAATTCCTTTTTAGAGTGGGTTTGAGCTGATTCTCGCTGCCATGTTTATGCCAGTCTAGACACACTTGATTCCCTTACGGAGACATATCAACACATAGGTTTTAAGATTCTTACTAGTCAGATCGATTCCTCTGCGGGAAATATGGGGTTTTGAGTCCCTTTCACTGAGGAAGGTGTAGGTCTTGTCTATTCCATAGTTGGTTTTCGGAACGGTACCTGTGCTTATATCAAACTCTGGTTTGATGCATCACCCCACCTCTCCTTCCCCCTTAAGCAGGCATAAGAGTGTTTTCTAAATGTGAGACTCTGTTCTCTTGCCTAACTCAGTTCATGTGTAGCCATGTTTACAGGATCTTCCTAAGTGATATCTTATGATAAGTTTCTTTTCCTGTGTGACTTCTTTCACTTAGAATCATCGTACCTGAATCCACTCATGTTGCTGCTACTGGTCTTATGACATTGATTTCATGGCTGAGGGATATTCCATCGTACGTAAGTTCCACAATGTTTGGAACCATTTTTACATTTCCTGGGATATTTCAGGTGTACCCAGGTTGAGGTTCTTGTAAGCAGTGCAGCCCTCAATTTGGGGGTGGCTCTGTCTTATGGATTTTCAGTTTTCCCAAGGTATATTCCCTAGACTGGAAGTGCCCTTGGCTCTGTAGCTCTGTTGTTTACTTGTTTTAGGGAACACAATGCACTCCTCCAGTGAGGCAGTTGGCAACTTACATCCCGCCCATCAGCATAACAAGGCTACCTGTTCTCCAGGGCCTGTCTTGCCTTTCTGGTTTTTACACATTTTGTGGATGTCCCTTTTGACCTGTGGGAAGTGATACTTCTTTGTAGTGCAGATTTGCATTGCCCGCTTGCTTGCTTGGCCAAAAAGGGCGTATGCGTTTTCTCCTGAATATATTCAGGAGAAAACGCATACGCCCTTTTTGGCCAAGTGCATCATTGTCGAAGTTGTGCCCCTCTTCCTGTGCTTTACAGGCGATTGCAACGTACCTCTTGAAATCTGTTTCCTGCTATTCTGCCTCGCTTTCTAGTCTGCCTCGTTGTCTTCCCTCAACAGATTTTTGGACGATAGTTGGCCTTGATTACTCTGCCAGTTTTGAATTGCTGTGACCCTGAGCTCCATTTTTCAACTCGTTTTTTGTGAGCTGAACGCAAGTCCAAACTTTTGGTTCAGGACCTATACTGGTTCCCGGTGGGTGGCTGAGACTTTGGTTAATTCTTCTTCCTACCGGGAAATTAGAGTGATATGTGCCCATCCAAATGCCTAACAGCTACTCTCTCATTGGTTCTCCCTCTTCCCTTTCATCCTCTGCCAAATTGGCGACCTGTGCGAACCAGGAGCTTAAAGGGGCTGTCTCTCCAAGTTGGGAGATTGATAGGAAAGCAGTTGGAAAGTCAAACCGGAGCACCAGGAGAGGGGCTCTTCGTTGAGTTTTAGAAACCTTTCCTATTCACAGTGTGTACATTCTCTAGGTTTCCTGTACACGTTATAGCTGTAGTAATATTCTCTTCAACCTGGAGAGCTGGGACTCATGGAATGGATGCCATGCATTATTGCTTTAAAGGGTCTGCATTTGCTCACCTAATCTCACCAATCCTCTCAGTCCCAAGTGTCCAGCCTTATGCCACATCCAGCTGTCATTGTAGATAGGGTCATTCCAGGTTGCATCAGAGACCCTGAAGGAATTGTAAAGAATTTCCCTGTTTCTTTGTTCTGTTTTTGAAATTCCTTTTTAGAGTGGGTTTGAGCTGATTCTCGCTGCCATGTTTATGCCAGTCTAGACACACTTGATTCCCTTACGCAGACATATCAATACATAGGTTTTAAGATTCTTACTAGTCAGATCGATTCCTCTGCGGGAAATATGGGGTTTTGAGTCCCTTTGACTGAGGAAGGTGTAGGTCTTGTCTATTCCATAGTTGGTTTTTGGAACGGTACCTGTGCTTATATCAAACTCTGGTTTGATGCATCACCCCACCTCTCCTTCCCCCTTAAGCAGGCATAAGAGTGTTTTCTAAATGTGAGACTCTGTTCTCTTTCCTAACTCAGTTCATGTGTTGCCATGTTTACAGGATCTTTCTAAGTGATATCTTATGATAAGTTTCTTTTTCTGTGTGACTTCTTTCACTTAGAATCATCGTACCTGAATCCACTCATTTTGCTGCTACTGGTCTTATGACATTGATTTCATGGCTGAGGGATATTCCATCGTACGTAAGTTCCACAATGTTTTGAACCATTTTTATATTTCCTGGGATATTTCAGGTGTACCCAGGTTGAGGTTCTTGTAAGCAGTGCAGCCCTCAATTTGGGGGTGGCTCTGTCTTATGGATTTTCAGTTTTCCCAAGGTATATTCCCTAGACTGGAAGTGCCCTTGGCTCTGTAGCTCTGTTGTTTACTTGTTTTAGGGAACACAATTCACTCCTCCAGTGAGGCAGTTGGCAACTTACATCCCGCCCATCAGCATAACAAGGCTCCCTGTTCTCCAGGGCCTGTCTTGCCTTTCTGGTTTTTACACATTTTGTGGATGTCCCTTTTGACCGGTGGGAAGTGATACTTCTTTGTAGTGCAGATTTGCATTGCCCGCTTGCTTGCTTGGCCAAAAAGGGCGTATGCGTTTTCTCCTGAATATATTCAGGAGAAAACGCATACGCCCTTTTTGGCCAAGTGCATCATTGTCGAAGTTGTGCCCCTCTTCCTGTGCTTTACAGGCGATTGCAACGTACCTCTTGAAATCTGTTTCCTGCTATTCTGCCTCGCTTTCTAGTCTGCCTCGTTGCCTTCCCTCAACAGATTTTTGGACGATAGTTGGCCTTGATTACTCTGCCAGTTTGTGAATTGCTGTGCCCCTGAGCTCCATTTTTCAACTCGTTTTTTGTGAGCTGAACGCAAGTCCAAACTTTTGGTTCAGGACCTATACTGGTTCCCGGTGGGTGGCTGAGACTTTGGTTAATTCTTCTTCCTACCGGGAAATTAGAGTGATATGTGCCCATCCAAATGCCTAACAGCTACTCTCTCATTGGTTCTCCCTCTTCCCTTTCATCCTCTGCCAAATTGGCGACCTGTGCGAACCAGGAGCTTAAAGGGGCTGTCTCTCCAAGTTGGGAGATTGATAGGAAAGCAGTTGGAAAGTCAAACCGGAGCACCAGGAGAGGGGCTCTTCGTTGAGTTTTAGAAACCTTTCGTATTCACAGTGTGTCCATTCTCTAGGTTTCCCGTACATGTTATAGCTGTAGTAATATTCCCTTCAACCTGGAGAGGTGGGACCCATGGAATGGTTGCCATGCATTATTGCTTTAAAGGGTCTGCATTTGCTCACCCAATCTCACCAATCCTCTCAGTCCCAAGTGTCCAGCCTCATGCCACATCCAGCTGTCATCGTAGATAGGGTCATTCCAGGTTGCATCAGAGACCCTGAAGGAATTGTAAAGAATTTCCCTGTTTCTTTGTTCTGTTTTTGAAATTCCTTTTTAGAGTGGGTTTGAGCTGATTCTCGCTGCCATGTTTATGCCAGTCTAGACACACTTGATTCCCTTACGGAGACATATCAATACATAGGTTTTAAGATTCTTACTAGTCAGATCGATTCCTCTGCGGGAAATATGGGGTTTTGAGTCCCTTTGACTGAGGAAGGTGTAGGTCTTGTCTATTCCATAGTTGGTTTTTGGAACAGTACCTGTGCTTATATCAAACTCTGGTTTGATGCATCACCCCACCTCTCCTTCCCCCTTAAGCAGGCATAAGAGTGTTTTCTAAATGTGAGACTCTGTTCTCTTTCCTAACTAGGTTCATGTGTAGCCATGTTTACAGGATCTTCCTAAGTTATATCTTATGATAAGTTTCTTTTCCTGTGTGACTTCTTTCCCTTAGAATCATCGTACCTGAATCCACTCATTTTGCTGCTACTGGTCTTATGACATTGATTTCGTGGCTGAGAGATATTCCATCGTACGTAAGTTCCACAATGTTTTGAACCATTTTTATATTTCCTGGGATATTTCAGGTGTACCCAGGTTGAGGTTCTTGTAAGCAGTGCAGCCCTCAATTTGGGGGTGGCTCTGTCTTATGGATTTTCAGTTTTCCCAAGGTATATTCCCTAGACTGGAAGTGCCCTTGGCTCTGTAGCTCTGTTGTTTACTTGTTTTAGGGAACACAATGCACTCCTCCAGTGAGGCAGTTGGCAACTTACATCCCGCCCATCAGCATAACAAGGCTCCCTGTTCTCCAGGGCCTGTCTTGCCTTTCTGGTTTTTACACATTTTGTGGATGTCCCTTTTGACCGGTGGGAAGTGATACTTCTTTGTAGTGCAGATTTGCATTGCCCGCTTGCTTGCTTGGCCAAAAAGGGCGTATGCGTTTTCTCCTGAATATATTCAGGAGAAAACGCATACGCCCTTTTTGGCCAAGTGCATCATTGTCGAAGTTGTGCCCCTCTTCCTGTGCTTTACAGGCGATTCCAACGTACCTCTTGAAATCTGTTTCCTGCTATTCTGCCTCGCATTCAAGTCCGCCTCGTTGCCTTCCCTCAACAGATTTTTGGACGATAGTTGGCCTTGATTACTCTGCCAGTTTGTGAATTGCTGTGCCCCTGAGCTCCATTTTTCAACTCGTTTTTTGTGAGCTGAACGCAAGTCCAAACATTTGGTTCAGGACCTCTACTGGTTCCCGGTGGGTGGCTGAGACTTTGGTGAATTCTTCTTCCTGCCGGGAAATTAGAGTGACATGTGCCCATCCAAATGCCTAACAGCTACTCTCTCATTGGTTCTCCCTCTTCCCTTTCCTCCTCTGCCAAATGGGCAACCTGTGTGAACCAGGAGCTTAAAGGGGCTGTCTCTCCAAGTTGGGAGATTGATAGTAAAGCTGTTGGAAAGTCAAACTGGAGCACCAGGAGAGGGACTCTTCGTTGAGTTTTAGAAACCTTTCGTATTCACAGTGTGTCCATTCTCTAGGTTTCCCATACATGTTATAGCTGTAGTAATATTCCCTTCAACCTGGAGAGGTGGGACCCATGGAATGGTTGCCATGCATTATTGCTTTAAAGGGTCTGCATTTGCTCACCCAATCTCACCAATCCTCTCAGTCCCAAGTGTCCAGCCTCATGCCACATCCAGCTGTCATCGTAGATAGGGTCATTCCAGGTTGCATCAGAGACCCTGAAGGAATTGTAAAGAATTTCCCTGTTTCTTTGTTCTGTTTTTGAAATTCCTTTTTAGAGTGGGTTTGAGCTGATTCTCGCTGCCATGTTTATGCCAGTCTAGACACACTTGATTCCCTTACGGAGACATATCAATACATAGGTTTTAAGATTCTTACTAGTCAGATCTATTCCTCTGCGGGAAATATGGGGTTTTGAGTCCCTTTCACTGAGGAAGGTGTAGGTCTTGTCTATTCCATAGTTGGTTTTTGGAACAGTACCTGTGCTTATATCAAACTCTGGTTTGATGCATCACCCCACCTCTCCTTCCCCCTTAAGCAGGCATAAGAGTGTTTTCTAAATGTGAGACTCTGTTCTCTTTCCTAACTAGGTTCATGTGTAGCCATGTTTACAGGATCTTCCTAAGTGATATCTTATGATAAGTTTCTTTTCCTGTGTGACTTCTTTCCCTTAGAATCATCGTACCTGAATCCACTCATTTTGCTGCTACTGGTCTTATGACATTGATTTCGTGGCTGAGGGATATTCCATCGTACATAAGTTCCACAATGTTTGGAACCATTTTTATATTTCCTGGGATATTTCAGGTGTACCCAGGTTGAGGTTCTTGTAAGCAGTGCAGCCCTCAATTTGGGGGTGGCTCTGTCTTATGGATTTTCAGTTTTCCCAAGGTATATTCCCTAGACTGGAAGTGCACTTGGCTCTGTAGCTCTGTTGTTTACTTGTTTTAGGGAACACAATGCACTCCTCCAGTGAGGCAGTTGGCAACTTACATCCCGCCCATCAGCATAACAAGGCTCCCTGTTCTCCAGGGCCTGTCTTGCCTTTCTGGTTTTTACACATTTTGTGGATGTCCCTTTTGACCGGTGGGAAGTGATACTTCTTTGTAGTGCAGATTTGCATTGCCCGCTTGCTTGCTTGGCCAAAAAGGGCGTATGCGTTTTCTCCTGAATATATTCAGGAGAAAACGCATACGCCCTTTTTGGCCAAGTGCATCATTGTCGAAGTTGTGCCCCTCTTCCTGTGCTTTACAGGCGATTCCAACGTACCTCTTGAAATCTGTTTCCTGCTATTCTGCCTCGCATTCAAGTCCGCCTCGTTGCCTTCCCTCAACAGATTTTTGGACGATAGTTGGCCTTGATTACTCTGCCAGTTTGTGAATTGCTGTGCCCCTGAGCTCCATTTTTCAACTCGTTTTTTGTGAGCTGAACGCAAGTCCAAACATTTGGTTCAGGACCTATACTGGTTCCCAGTGGGTGGCTGAGACTTTGGTGAATTCTTCTTCCTGCCGGGAAATTAGAGTGACATGTGCCCATCCAAATGCCTAACAGCTACTCTCTCATTGGTTCTCCCTCTTCCCTTTCCTCCTCTGCCAAATGGGCAACCTGTGTGAACCAGGAGCTTAAAGGGGCTGTCTCTCCAAGTTGGGAGATTGATAGTAAAGCTGTTGGAAAGTCAAACCGGAGCACCAGGAGAGGGACTCTTCGTTGAGTTTTAGAAACCTTTCGTATTCACAGTGTGTCCATTCTCTAGGTTTCCCGTACATGTTATAGCTGTAGTAATATTCCCTTCAACCTGGAGAGGTGGGACCCATGGAATGGTTGCCATGCATTATTGCTTTAAAGGGTCTGCATTTGCTCACCCAATCTCACCAATCCTCTCAGTCCCAAGTGTCCAGCCTCATGCCACATCCAGCTGTCATCGTAGATAGGGTCATTCCAGGTTGCATCAGAGACCCTGAAGGAATTGTAAAGAATTTCCCTGTTTCTTTGTTCTGTTTTTGAAATTCCTTTTTAGAGTGGGTTTGAGCTGATTCTCGCTGCCATGTTTATGCCAGTCTAGACACACTTGATTCCCTTACGGAGACATATCAATACATAGGTTTTAAGATTCTTACTAGTCAGATCTATTCCTCTGCGGGAAATATGAGGTTTTGAGTCCCTTTCACTGAGGAAGGTGTAGGTCTTGTCTATTCCATAGTTGGTTTTTGGAACAGTACCTGTGCTTATATCAAACTCTGGTTTGATGCATCACCCCACCTCTCCTTCCCCCTTAAGCAGGCATAAGAGTGTTTTCTAAATGTGAGACTCTGTTCTCTTTCCTAACTAGGTTCATGTGTAGCCATGTTTACAGGATCTTCCTAAGTGATATCTTATGATAAGTTTCTTTTCCTGTGTGACTTCTTTCCCTTAGAATCATCGTACCTGAATCCACTCATTTTGCTGCTACTGGTCTTATGACATTGATTTCGTGGCTGAGGGATATTCCATCGTACGTAAGTTCCACAATGTTTGGAACCATTTTTATATTTCCTGGGATATTTCAGGTGTACCCAGGTTGAGGTTCTTGTAAGCAGTGCAGCCCTCAATTTGGGGGTGGCTCTGTCTTATGGATTTTCAGTTTTCCCAAGGTATATTCCCTAGACTGGAAGTGCCCTTGGCTCTGTAGCTCTGTTGTTTACTTGTTTTAGGGAACACAATGCACTCCTCCAGTGAGGCAGTTGGCAACTTACATCCCGCCCATCAGCATAACAAGGCTCCCTGTTCTCCAGGGCCTGTCTTGCCTTTCTGGTTTTTACACATTTTGTGGATGTCCCTTTTGACCGGTGGGAAGTGATACTTCTTTGTAGTGCAGATTTGCATTGCCCGCTTGCTTGCTTGGCCAAAAAGGGCGTATGCGTTTTCTCCTGAATATATTCAGGAGAAAACGCATACGCCCTTTTTGGCCAAGTGCATCATTGTCGAAGTTGTGCCCCTCTTCCTGTGCTTTACAGGCGATTCCAACGTACCTCTTGAAATCTGTTTCCTGCTATTCTGCCTCGCATTCAAGTCCGCCTCGTTGCCTTCCCTCAACAGATTTTTGGACGATAGTTGGCCTTGATTACTCTGCCAGTTTGTGAATTGCTGTGCCCCTGAGCTCCATTTTTCAACTCGTTTTTTGTGAGCTGAACGCAAGTCCAAACATTTGGTTCAGGACCTATACTGGTTCCCGGTGGGTGGCTGAGACTTTGGTGAATTCTTCTTCCTGCCGGGAAATTAGAGTGACATGTGCCCATCCAAATGCCTAACAGCTACTCTCTCATTGGTTCTCCCTCTTCCCTTTCCTCCTCTGCCAAATGGGCAACCTGTGTGAACCAGGAGCTTAAAGGGGCTGTCTCTCCAAGTTGGGAGATTGATAGTAAAGCTGTTGGAAAGTCAAACCGGAGCACCAGGAGAGGGACTCTTCGTTGAGTTTTAGAAACCTTTCGTATTCACAGTGTGTCCATTCTCTAGGTTTCCCGTACATGTTA
The DNA here is from genome assembly GCF_964341445.2 of Mesoplodon mirus. Taxonomy (NCBI): domain Eukaryota; kingdom Metazoa; phylum Chordata; class Mammalia; order Artiodactyla; family Ziphiidae; genus Mesoplodon; species Mesoplodon mirus. Next base: position 119,014,687 of record NC_138984.1, read on the forward strand.
TAGCTGTAGTAATATTCCCTTCAACCTGGAGAGGTGGGACCCATGGAATGGTTGCCATGCATTATTGCTTTAAAGGGTCTGCATTTGCTCACCCAATCTCACCAATCCTCTCAGTCCCAAGTGTCCAGCCTCATGCCACATCCAGCTGTCATCGTAGATAGGGTCATTCCAGGTTGCATCAGAGACCCTGAAGGAATTGTAAAGAATTTCCCTGTTTCTTTGTTCTGTTTTTGAAATTCCTTTTTAGAGTGGGTTTGAGCTGATTCTCGCTGCCATGTTTATGCCAGTCTAGACACACTTGATTCCCTTACGGAGACATATCAATACATAGGTTTTAAGATTCTTACTAGTCAGATCTATTCCTCTGCGGGAAATATGGGGTTTTGAGTCCCTTTCACTGAGGAAGGTGTAGGTCTTGTCTATTCCATAGTTGGTTTTTGGAACAGTACCTGTGCTTATATCAAACTCTGGTTTGATGCATCACCCCACCTCTCCTTCCCCCTTAAGCAGGCATAAGAGTGTTTTCTAAATGTGAGACTCTGTTCTCTTTCCTAACTCAGTTCATGTGTTGCCATGTTTACAGGATCTTCCTAAGTGATATCTTATGATAAGTTTCTTTTCCTGTGTGACTTCTTTCACTTAGAATCATCGTACCTGAATCCACTCATTTTGCTGCTACTGGTCTTATGACATTGATTTCATGGCTGAGGGATATTCCATCGTACGTAAGTTCCACAATGTTTTGAACCATTTTTATATTTCCTGGGATATTTCAGGTGTACCCAGGTTGAGGTTCTTGTAAGCAGTGCAGCCCTCAATTTGGGGGTGGCTCTGTCTTATGGATTTTCAGTTTTCCCAAGGTATATTCCCTAGACTGGAAGTGCCCTTGGCTCTGTAGCTCTGTTGTTTACTTGTTTTAGGGAACACAATGCACTCCTCCAGTGAGGCAGTTGGCAACTTACATCCCGCCCATCAGCATAACAAGGCTCCCTGTTCTCCAGGGCCTGTCTTGCCTTTCTGGTTTTTACACATTTTGTGGATGTCCCTTTTGACCGGTGGGAAGTGATACTTCTTTGTAGTGCAGATTTGCATTGCCCGCTTGCTTGCTTGGCCAAAAAGGGCGTATGCGTTTTCTCCTGAATATATTCAGGAGAAAACGCATACGCCCTTTTTGGCCAAGTGCATCATTGTCGAAGTTGTGCCCCTCTTCCTGTGCTTTACAGGCGATTCCAACGTACCTCTTGAAATCTGTTTCCTGCTATTCTGCCTCGCATTCAAGTCCGCCTCGTTGCCTTCCCTCAACAGATTTTTGGACGATAGTTGGCCTTGATTACTCTGCCAGTTTGTGAATTGCTGTGCCCCTGAGCTCCATTTTTCAACTCGTTTTTTGTGAGCTGAACGCAAGTCCAAACATTTGGTTCAGGACCTATACTGGTTCCCGGTGGGTGGCTGAGACTTTGGTGAATTCTTCTTCCTGCCGGGAAATTAGAGTGACATGTGCCCATCCAAATGCCTAACAGCTACTCTCTCATTGGTTGTCCCTCTTCCCTTTCCTCCTCTGCCAAATGGGCAACCTGTGTGAACCAGGAGCTTAAAGGGGCTGTCTCTCCAAGTTGGGAGATTGATAGTAAAGCTGTTGGAAAGTCAAACCGGAGCACCAGGAGAGGGACTCTTCGTTGAGTTTTAGAAACCTTTCGTATTCACAGTGTGTCCATTCTCTAGGTTTCCCGTACATGTTATAGCTGTAGTAATATTCCCTTCAACCTGGAGAGGTGGGACCCATGGAATGGTTGCCATGCATTATTGCTTTAAAGGGTCTGCATTTGCTCACCCAATCTCACCAATCCTCTCAGTCCCAAGTGTCCAGCCTCATGCCACATCCAGCTGTCATCGTAGATAGGGTCATTCCAGGTTGCATCAGAGACCCTGAAGGAATTGTAAAGAATTTCCCTGTTTCTTTGTTCTGTTTTTGAAATTCCTTTTTAGAGTGGGTTTGAGCTGATTCTCGCTGCCATGTTTATGCCAGTCTAGACACACTTGATTCCCTTACGGAGACATATCAATACATAGGTTTTAAGATTCTTACTAGTCAGATCTATTCCTCTGCGGGAAATATGGGGTTTTGAGTCCCTTTCACTGAGGAAGGTGTAGGTCTTGTCTATTCCATAGTTGGTTTTTGGAACAGTACCTGTGCTTATATCAAACTCTGGTTTGATGCATCACCCCACCTCTCCTTCCCCCTTAAGCAGGCATAAGAGTGTTTTCTAAATGTGAGACTCTGTTCTCTTTCCTAACTCAGTTCATGTGTAGCCATGTTTACAGGATCTTCCTAAGTGATATCTTATGATAAGTTTCTTTTCCTGTGTGACTTCTTTCCCTTAGAATCATCGTACCTGAATCCACTCATTTTGCTGCTACTGGTCTTATGACATTGATTTCGTGGCTGAGGGATATTCCATCGTACGTAAGTTCCACAATGTTTGGAACCATTTTTATATTTCCTGGGATATTTCAGGTGTACCCAGGTTGAGGTTCTTGTAAGCAGTGCAGCCCTCAATTTGGGGGTGGCTCTGTCTTATGGATTTTCAGTTTTCCCAAGGTATATTCCCTAGACTGGAAGTGCCCTTGGCTCTGTAGCTCTGTTGTTTACTTGTTTTAGGGAACACAATGCACTCCTCCAGTGAGGCAGTTGGCAACTTACATCCCGCCCATCAGCATAACAAGGCTCCCTGTTCTCCAGGGCCTGTCTTGCCTTTCTGGTTTTTACACATTTTGTGGATGTCCCTTTTGACCGGTGGGAAGTGATACTTCTTTGTAGTGCAGATTTGCATTGCCCGCTTGCTTGCTTGGCCAAAAAGGGCGTATGCGTTTTCTCCTGAATATATTCAGGAGAAAACGCATACGCCCTTTTTGGCCAAGTGCATCATTGTCGAAGTTGTGCCCCTCTTCCTGTGCTTTACAGGCGATTCCAACGTACCTCTTGAAATCTGTTTCCTGCTATTCTGCCTCGCATTCAAGTCCGCCTCGTTGCCTTCCCTCAACAGATTTTTGGACGATAGTTGGCCTTGATTACTCTGCCAGTTTGTGAATTGCTGTGCCCCTGAGCTCCATTTTTCAACTCGTTTTTTGTGAGCTGAACGCAAGTCCAAACATTTGGTTCAGGACCTCTACTGGTTCCCGGTGGGTGGCTGAGACTTTGGTGAATTCTTCTTCCTGCCGGGAAATTAGAGTGACATGTGCCCATCCAAATGCCTAACAGCTACTCTCTCATTGGTTCTCCCTCTTCCCTTTCCTCCTCTGCCAAATGGGCAACCTGTGTGAACCAGGAGCTTAAAGGGGCTGTCTCTCCAAGTTGGGAGATTGATAGTAAAGCTGTTGGAAAGTCAAACCGGAGCACCAGGAGAGGGACTCTTCGTTGAGTTTTAGAAACCTTTCGTATTCACAGTGTGTCCATTCTCTAGGTTTCCCGTACATGTTATAGCTGTAGTAATATTCCCTTCAACCTGGAGAGGTGGGACCCATGGAATGGTTGCCATGCATTATTGCTTTAAAGGGTCTGCATTTGCTCACCCAATCTCACCAATCCTCTCAGTCCCAAGTGTCCAGCCTCATGCCACATCCAGCTGTCATCGTAGATAGGGTCATTCCAGGTTGCATCAGAGACCCTGAAGGAATTGTAAAGAATTTCCCTGTTTCTTTGTTCTGTTTTTGAAATTCCTTTTTAGAGTGGGTTTGAGCTGATTCTCGCTGCCATGTTTATGCCAGTCTAGACACACTTGATTCCCTTACGGAGACATATCAATACATAGGTTTTAAGATTCTTACTAGTCAGATCTATTCCTCTGCGGGAAATATGGGGTTTTGAGTCCCTTTCACTGAGGAAGGTGTAGGTCTTGTCTATTCCATAGTTGGTTTTTGGAACAGTACCTGTGCTTATATCAAACTCTGGTTTGATGCATCACCCCACCTCTCCTTCCCCCTTAAGCAGGCATAAGAGTGTTTTCTAAATGTGAGACTCTGTTCTCTTTCCTAACTCAGTTCATGTGTTGCCATGTTTACAGGATCTTCCTAAGTGATATCTTATGATAAGTTTCTTTTCCTGTGTGACTTCTTTCACTTAGAATCATCGTACCTGAATCCACTCATTTTGCTGCTACTGGTCTTATGACATTGATTTCATGGCTGAGGGATATTCCATCGTACGTAAGTTCCACAATGTTTTGAACCATTTTTATATTTCCTGGGATATTTCAGGTGTACCCAGGTTGAGGTTCTTGTAAGCAGTGCAGCCCTCAATTTGGGGGTGGCTCTGTCTTATGGATTTTCAGTTTTCCCAAGGTATATTCCCTAGACTGGAAGTGCCCTTGGCTCTGTAGCTCTGTTGTTTACTTGTTTTAGGGAACACAATGCACTCCTCCAGTGAGGCAGTTGGCAACTTACATCCCGCCCATCAGCATAACAAGGCTCCCTGTTCTCCAGGGCCTGTCTTGCCTTTCTGGTTTTTACACATTTTGTGGATGTCCCTTTTGACCGGTGGGAAGTGATACTTCTTTGTAGTGCAGATTTGCATTGCCCGCTTGCTTGCTTGGCCAAAAAGGGCGTATGCGTTTTCTCCTGAATATATTCAGGAGAAAACGCATACGCCCTTTTTGGCCAAGTGCATCATTGTCGAAGTTGTGCCCCTCTTCCTGTGCTTTACAGGCGATTCCAACGTACCTCTTGAAATCTGTTTCCTGCTATTCTGCCTCGCATTCAAGTCCGCCTCGTTGCCTTCCCTCAACAGATTTTTGGACGATAGTTGGCCTTGATTACTCTGCCAGTTTGTGAATTGCTGTGCCCCTGAGCTCCATTTTTCAACTCGTTTTTTGTGAGCTGAACGCAAGTCCAAACATTTGGTTCAGGACCTCTACTGGTTCCCGGTGGGTGGCTGAGACTTTGGTGAATTCTTCTTCCTGCCGGGAAATTAGAGTGACATGTGCCCATCCAAATGCCTAACAGCTACTCTCTCATTGGTTCTCCCTCTTCCCTTTCCTCCTCTGCCAAATGGGCAACCTGTGTGAACCAGGAGCTTAAAGGGGCTGTCTCTCCAAGTTGGGAGATTGATAGTAAAGCTGTTGGAAAGTCAAACCGGAGCACCAGGAGAGGGACTCTTCGTTGAGTTTTAGAAACCTTTCGTATTCACAGTGTGTCCATTCTCTAGGTTTCCCGTACATGTTATAGCTGTAGTAATATTCCCTTCAACCTGGAGAGGTGGGACCCATGGAATGGTTGCCATGCATTATTGCTTTAAAGGGTCTGCATTTGCTCACCCAATCTCACCAATCCTCTCAGTCCCAAGTGTCCAGCCTCATGCCACATCCAGCTGTCATCGTAGATAGGGTCATTCCAGGTTGCATCAGAGACCCTGAAGGAATTGTAAAGAATTTCCCTGTTTCTTTGTTCTGTTTTTGAAATTCCTTTTTAGAGTGGGTTTGAGCTGATTCTCGCTGCCATGTTTATGCCAGTCTAGACACACTTGATTCCCTTACGGAGACATATCAATACATAGGTTTTAAGATTCTTACTAGTCAGATCTATTCCTCTGCGGGAAATATGGGGTTTTGAGTCCCTTTCACTGAGGAAGGTGTAGGTCTTGTCTATTCCATAGTTGGTTTTTGGAACAGTACCTGTGCTTATATCAAACTCTGGTTTGATGCATCACCCCACCTCTCCTTCCCCCTTAAGCAGGCATAAGAGTGTTTTCTAAATGTGAGACTCTGTTCTCTTTCCTAACTCAGTTCATGTGTAGCCATGTTTACAGGATCTTCCTAAGTGATATCTTATGATAAGTTTCTTTTCCTGTGTGACTTCTTTCCCTTAGAATCATCGTACCTGAATCCACTCATTTTGCTGCTACTGGTCTTATGACATTGATTTCGTGGCTGAGGGATATTCCATCGTACATAAGTTCCACAATGTTTGGAACCATTTTTATATTTCCTGGGATATTTCAGGTGTACCCAGGTTGAGGTTCTTGTAAGCAGTGCAGCCCTCAATTTGGGGGTGGCTCTGTCTTATGGATTTTCAGTTTTCCCAAGGTATATTCCCTAGACTGGAAGTGCCCTTGGCTCTGTAGCTCTGTTGTTTACTTGTTTTAGGGAACACAATGCACTCGTCCAGTGAGGCAGTTGGCAACTTACATCCCACCCATCAGCATAACAAGGCTCCCTGTTCTCCAGGGCCTGTCTTGCCTTTCTGGTTTTTACACATTTTGTGGATGTCCCTTTTGACCGGTGGGAAGTGATACTTCTTTGTAGTGCAGATTTGCATTGCCCGCTTGCTTGCTTGGCCAAAAAGGGCGTATGCGTTTTCTCCTGAATATATTCAGGAGAAAACGCATACGCCCTTTTTGGCCAAGTGCATCATTGTCGAAGTTGTGCCCCTCTTCCTGTGCTTTACAGGCGATTCCAACGTACCTCTTGAAATCTGTTTCCTGCTATTCTGCCTCGCATTCAAGTCCGCCTCGTTGCCTTCCCTCAACAGATTTTTGGACGATAGTTGGCCTTGATTACTCTGCCAGTTTGTGAATTGCTGTGCCCCTGAGCTCCATTTTTCAACTCGTTTTTTGTGAGCTGAACGCAAGTCCAAACATTTGGTTCAGGACCTCTACTGGTTCCCGGTGGGTGGCTGAGACTTTGGTGAATTCTTCTTCCTGCCGGGAAATTAGAGTGACATGTGCCCATCCAAATGCCTAACAGCTACTCTCTCATTGGTTCTCCCTCTTCCCTTTCCTCCTCTGCCAAATGGGCAACCTGTGTGAACCAGGAGCTTAAAGGGGCTGTCTCTCCAAGTTGGGAGATTGATAGTAAAGCTGTTGGAAAGTCAAACCGGAGCACCAGGAGAGGGACTCTTCGTTGAGTTTTAGAAACCTTTCGTATTCACAGTGTGTCCATTCTCTAGGTTTCCCGTACATGTTATAGCTGTAGTAATATTCCCTTCAACCTGGAGAGGTGGGACCCATGGAATGGTTGCCATGCATTATTGCTTTAAAGGGTCTGCATTTGCTCACCCAATCTCACCAATCCTCTCAGTGCCAAGTGTCCAGCCTCATGCCACATCCAGCTGTCATCGTAGATAGGGTCATTCCAGGTTGCATCAGAGACCCTGAAGGAATTGTAAAGAATTTCCCTGTTTCTTTGTTCTGTTTTTGAAATTCCTTTTTAGAGTGGGTTTGAGCTGATTCTCGCTGCCATGTTTATGCCAGTCTAGACACACTTGATTCCCTTACGGAGACATATCAATACATAGGTTTTAAGATTCTTACTAGTCAGATCTATTCCTCTGCGGGAAATATGGGGTTTTGAGTCCCTTTCACTGAGGAAGGTGTAGGTCTTGTCTATTCCATAGTTGGTTTTTGGAACAGTACCTGTGCTTATATCAAACTCTGGTTTGATGCATCACCCCACCTCTCCTTCCCCCTTAAGCAGGCATAAGAGTGTTTTCTAAATGTGAGACTCTGTTCTCTTTCCTAACTAGGTTCATGTGTAGCCATGTTTACAGGATCTTCCTAAGTGATATCTTATGATAAGTTTCTTTTCCTGTGTGACTTCTTTCCCTTAGAATCATCGTACCTGAATCCACTCATTTTGCTGCTACTGGTCTTATGACATTGATTTCGTGGCTGAGGGATATTCCATCGTACGTAAGTTCCACAATGTTTGGAACCATTTTTATATTTCCTGGGATATTTCAGGTGTACCCAGGTTGAGGTTCTTGTAAGCAGTGCAGCCCTCAATTTGGGGGTGGCTCTGTCTTATGGATTTTCAGTTTTCCCAAGGTATATTCCCTAGACTGGAAGTGCCCTTGGCTCTGTAGCTCTGTTGTTTACTTGTTTTAGGGAACACAATGCACTCCTCCAGTGAGGCAGTTGGCAACTTACATCCCACCCATCAGCATAACAAGGCTCCCTGTTCTCCAGGGCCTGTCTTGCCTTTCTGGTTTTTACACATTTTGTGGATGTCCCTTTTGACCGGTGGGAAGTGATACTTCTTTGTAGTGCAGATTTGCATTGCCCGCTTGCTTGCTTGGCCAAAAAGGGCGTATGCGTTTTCTCCTGAATATATTCAGGAGAAAACGCATACGCCCTTTTTGGCCAAGTGCATCATTGTCGAAGTTGTGCCCCTCTTCCTGTGCTTTACAGGCGATTCCAACGTACCTCTTGAAATCTGTTTCCTGCTATTCTGCCTCGCATTCAAGTCCGCCTCGTTGCCTTCCCTCAACAGATTTTTGGACGATAGTTGGCCTTGATTACTCTGCCAGTTTGTGAATTGCTGTGCCCCTGAGCTCCATTTTTCAACTCGTTTTTTGTGAGCTGAACGCAAGTCCAAACATTTGGTTCAGGACCTATACTGGTTCCCGGTGGGTGGCTGAGACTTTGGTGAATTCTTCTTCCTGCCGGGAAATTAGAGTGACATGTGCCCATCCAAATGCCTAACAGCTACTCTCTCATTGGTTCTCCCTCTTCCCTTTCCTCCTCTGCCAAATGGGCAACCTGTGTGAACCAGGAGCTTAAAGGGGCTGTCTCTCCAAGTTGGGAGATTGATAGTAAAGCTGTTGGAAAGTCAAACCGGAGCACCAGGAGAGGGACTCTTCGTTGAGTTTTAGAAACCTTTCGTATTCACAGTGTGTCCATTCTCTAGGTTTCCCGTACATGTTATAGCTGTAGTAATATTCCCTTCAACCTGGAGAGGTGGGACCCATGGAATGGTTGCCATGCATTATTGCTTTAAAGGGTCTGCATTTGCTCACCCAATCTCACCAATCCTCTCAGTCCCAAGTGTCCAGCCTCATGCCACATCCAGCTGTCATCGTAGATAGGGTCATTCCAGGTTGCATCAGAGACCCTGAAGGAATTGTAAAGAATTTCCCTGTTTCTTTGTTCTGTTTTTGAAATTCCTTTTTAGAGTGGGTTTGAGCTGATTCTCGCTGCCATGTTTATGCCAGTCTAGACACACTTGATTCCCTTACGGAGACATATCAATACATAGGTTTTAAGATTCTTACTAGTCAGATCTATTCCTCTGCGGGAAATATGGGGTTTTGAGTCCCTTTCACTGAGGAAGGTGTAGGTCTTGTCTATTCCATAGTTGGTTTTTGGAACAGTACCTGTGCTTATATCAAACTCTGGTTTGATGCATCACCCCACCTCTCCTTCCCCCTTAAGCAGGCATAAGAGTGTTTTCTAAATGTGAGACTCTGTTCTCTTTCCTAACTCAGTTCATGTGTTGCCATGTTTACAGGATCTTCCTAAGTGATATCTTATGATAAGTTTCTTTTCCTGTGTGACTTCTTTCACTTAGAATCATCGTACCTGAATCCACTCATTTTGCTGCTACTGGTCTTATGACATTGATTTCATGGCTGAGGGATATTCCATCGTACGTAAGTTCCACAATGTTTTGAACCATTTTTATATTTCCTGGGATATTTCAGGTGTACCCAGGTTGAGGTTCTTGTAAGCAGTGCAGCCCTCAATTTGGGGGTGGCTCTGTCTTATGGATTTTCAGTTTTCCCAAGGTATATTCCCTAGACTGGAAGTGCCCTTGGCTCTGTAGCTCTGTTGTTTACTTGTTTTAGGGAACACAATGCACTCCTCCAGTGAGGCAGTTGGCAACTTACATCCCGCCCATCAGCATAACAAGGCTCCCTGTTCTCCAGGGCCTGTCTTGCCTTTCTGGTTTTTACACATTTTGTGGATGTCCCTTTTGACCGGTGGGAAGTGATACTTCTTTGTAGTGCAGATTTGCATTGCCCGCTTGCTTGCTTGGCCAAAAAGGGCGTATGCGTTTTCTCCTGAATATATTCAGGAGAAAACGCATACGCCCTTTTTGGCCAAGTGCATCATTGTCGAAGTTGTGCCCCTCTTCCTGTGCTTTACAGGCGATTCCAACGTACCTCTTGAAATCTGTTTCCTGCTATTCTGCCTCGCATTCAAGTCCGCCTCGTTGCCTTCCCTCAACAGATTTTTGGACGATAGTTGGCCTTGATTACTCTGCCAGTTTGTGAATTGCTGTGCCCCTGAGCTCCATTTTTCAACTCGTTTTTTGTGAGCTGAACGCAAGTCCAAACATTTGGTTCAGGACCTCTACTGGTTCCCGGTGGGTGGCTGAGACTTTGGTGAATTCTTCTTCCTGCCGGGAAATTAGAGTGACATGTGCCCATCCAAATGCCTAACAGCTACTCTCTCATTGGTTCTCCCTCTTCCCTTTCCTCCTCTGCCAAATGGGCAACCTGTGTGAACCAGGAGCTTAAAGGGGCTGTCTCTCCAAGTTGGGAGATTGATAGTAAAGCTGTTGGAAAGTCAAACCGGAGCACCAGGAGAGGGACTCTTCGTTGAGTTTTAGAAACCTTTCGTATTCACAGTGTGTCCATTCTCTAGGTTTCCCGTACATGTTATAGCTGTAGTAATATTCCCTTCAACCTGGAGAGGTGGGACCCATGGAATGGTTGCCATGCATTATTGCTTTAAAGGGTCTGCATTTGCTCACCCAATCTCACCAATCCTCTCAGTCCCAAGTGTCCAGCCTCATGCCACATCCAGCTGTCATCGTAGATAGGGTCATTCCAGGTTGCATCAGAGACCCTGAAGGAATTGTAAAGAATTTCCCTGTTTCTTTGTTCTGTTTTTGAAATTCCTTTTTAGAGTGGGTTTGAGCTGATTCTCGCTGCCATGTTTATGCCAGTCTAGACACACTTGATTCCCTTACGGAGACATATCAATACATAGGTTTTAAGATTCTTACTAGTCAGATCTATTCCTCTGCGGGAAATATGGGGTTTTGAGTCCCTTTCACTGAGGAAGGTGTAGGTCTTGTCTATTCCATAGTTGGTTTTTGGAACAGTACCTGTGCTTATATCAAACTCTGGTTTGATGCATCACCCCACCTCTCCTTCCCCCTTAAGCAGGCATAAGAGTGTTTTCTAAATGTGAGACTCTGTTCTCTTTCCTAACTCAGTTCATGTGTAGCCATGTTTACAGGATCTTCCTAAGTGATATCTTATGATAAGTTTCTTTTCCTGTGTGACTTCTTTCCCTTAGAATCATCGTACCTGAATCCACTCATTTTGCTGCTACTGGTCTTATGACATTGATTTCGTGGCTGAGGGATATTCCATCGTACGTAAGTTCCACAATGTTTGGAACCATTTTTATATTTCCTGGGATATTTCAGGTGTACCCAGGTTGAGGTTCTTGTAAGCAGTGCAGCCCTCAATTTGGGGGTGGCTCTGTCTTATGGATTTTCAGTTTTCCCAAGGTATATTCCCTAGACTGGAAGTGCCCTTGGCTCTGTAGCTCTGTTGTTTACTTGTTTTAGGGAACACAATGCACTCGTCCAGTGAGGCAGTTGGCAACTTACATCCCACCCATCAGCATAACAAGGCTCCCTGTTCTCCAGGGCCTGTCTTGCCTTTCTGGTTTTTACACATTTTGTGGATGTCCCTTTTGACCGGTGGGAAGTGATACTTCTTTGTAGTGCAGATTTGCATTGCCCGCTTGCTTGCTTGGCCAAAAAGGGCGTATGCGTTTTCTCCTGAATATATTCAGGAGAAAACGCATACGCCCTTTTTGGCCAAGTGCATCATTGTCGAAGTTGTGCCCCTCTTCCTGTGCTTTACAGGCGATTCCAACGTACCTCTTGAAATCTGTTTCCTGCTATTCTGCCTCGCATTCAAGTCCGCCTCGTTGCCTTCCCTCAACAGATTTTTGGACGATAGTTGGCCTTGATTACTCTGCCAGTTTGTGAATTGCTGTGCCCCTGAGCTCCATTTTTCAACTCGTTTTTTGTGAGCTGAACGCAAGTCCAAACATTTGGTTCAGGACCTCTACTGGTTCCCGGTGGGTGGCTGAGACTTTGGTGAATTCTTCTTCCTGCCGGGAAATTAGAGTGACATGTGCCCATCCAAATGCCTAACAGCTACTCTCTCATTGGTTCTCCCTCTTCCCTTTCCTCCTCTGCCAAATGGGCAACCTGTGTGAACCAGGAGCTTAAAGGGGCTGTCTCTCCAAGTTGGGAGATTGATAGTAAAGCTGTTGGAAAGTCAAACCGGAGCACCAGGAGAGGGACTCTTCGTTGAGTTTTAGAAACCTTTCGTATTCACAGTGTGTCCATTCTCTAGGTTTCCCGTACATGTTATAGCTGTAGTAATATTCCCTTCAACCTGGAGAGGTGGGACCCATGGAATGGTTGCCATGCATTATTGCTTTAAAGGGTCTGCATTTGCTCACCCAATCTCACCAATCCTCTCAGTGCCAAGTGTCCAGCCTCATGCCACATCCAGCTGTCATCGTAGATAGGGTCATTCCAGGTTGCATCAGAGACCCTGAAGGAATTGTAAAGAATTTCCCTGTTTCTTTGTTCTGTTTTTGAAATTCCTTTTTAGAGTGGGTTTGAGCTGATTCTCGCTGCCATGTTTATGCCAGTCTAGACACACTTGATTCCCTTACGGAGACATATCAATACATAGGTTTTAAGATTCTTACTAGTCAGATCTATTCCTCTGCGGGAAATATGGGGTTTTGAGTCCCTTTCACTGAGGAAGGTGTAGGTCTTGTCTATTCCATAGTTGGTTTTTGGAACAGTACCTGTGCTTATATCAAACTCTGGTTTGATGCATCACCCCACCTCTCCTTCCCCCTTAAGCAGGCATAAGAGTGTTTTCTAAATGTGAGACTCTGTTCTCTTTCCTAACTAGGTTCATGTGTAGCCATGTTTACAGGATCTTCCTAAGTGATATCTTATGATAAGTTTCTTTTCCTGTGTGACTTCTTTCCCTTAGAATCATCGTACCTGAATCCACTCATTTTGCTGCTACTGGTCTTATGACGTTGATTTCGTGGCTGAGGGATATTCCATCGTACGTAAGTTCCACAATGTTTGGAACCATTTTTATATTTCCTGGGATATTTCAGGTGTACCCAGGTTGAGGTTCTTGTAAGCAGTGCAGCCCTCAATTTGGGGGTGGCTCTGTCTTATGGATTTTCAGTTTTCCCAAGGTATATTCCCTAGACTGGAAGTGCCCTTGGCTCTGTAGCTCTGTTGTTTACTTGTTTTAGGGAACACAATGCACTCCTCCAGTGAGGCAGTTGGCAACTTACATCCCACCCATCAGCATAACAAGGCTCCCTGTTCTCCAGGGCCTGTCTTGCCTTTCTGGTTTTTACACATTTTGTGGATGTCCCTTTTGACCGGTGGGAAGTGATACTTCTTTGTAGTGCAGATTTGCATTGCCCGCTTGCTTGCTTGGCCAAAAAGGGCGTATGCGTTTTATCCTGAATATATTCAGGAGAAAACGCATACGCCCTTTTTGGCCAAGTGCATCATTGTCGAAGTTGTGCCCCTCTTCCTGTGCTTTACAGGCGATTCCAACGTACCTCTTGAAATCTGTTTCCTGCTATTCTGCCTCGCATTCAAGTCCGCCTCGTTGCCTTCCCTCAACAGATTTTTGGACGATAGTTGGCCTTGATTACTCTGCCAGTTTGTGAATTGCTGTGCCCCTGAGCTCCATTTTTCAACTCGTTTTTTGTGAGCTGAACGCAAGTCCAAACATTTGGTTCAGGACCTATACTGGTTCCCGGTGGGTGGCTGAGACTTTGGTGAATTCTTCTTCCTGCCGGGAAATTAGAGTGACATGTGCCCATCCAAATGCCTAACAGCTACTCTCTCATTGGTTCTCCCTCTTCCCTTTCCTCCTCTGTCAAATGGGCAACCTGTGTGAACCAGGAGCTTAAAGGGGCTGTCTCTCCAAGTTGGGAGATTGATAGTAAAGCTGTTGGAAAGTCAAACCGGAGCACCAGGAGAGGGACTCTTCGTTGAGTTTTAGAAACCTTTCGTATTCACAGTGTGTCCATTCTCTAGGTTTCCCGTACATGTTATAGCTGTAGTAATATTCCCTTCAACCTGGAGAGGTGGGACCCATGGAATGGTTGCCATGCATTATTGCTTTAAACGGTCTGCATTTGCTCACCCAATCTCACCAATCCTCTCAGTCCCAAGTGTCCAGCCTCATGCCACATCCAGCTGTCATCGTAGATAGGGTCATTCCAGGTTGCATCAGAGACCCTGAAGGAATTGTAAAGAATTTCCTTGTTTCTTTGTTCTGTTTTTGAAATTCCTTTTTAGAGTGGGTTTGAGCTGATTCTCGCTGCCATGTTTATGCCAGTCTAGACACACTTGATTCCCTTACGGAGACATATCAATACATAGGTTTTAAGATTCTTACTAGTCAGATCTATTCCTCTGCGGGAAATATGGGGTTTTGAGTCCCTTTCACTGAGGAAGGTGTAGGTCTTGTCTATTCCATAGTTGGTTTTTGGAACAGTACCTGTGCTTATATCAAACTCTGGTTTGATGCATCACCCCACCTCTCCTTCCCCCTTAAGCAGGCATAAGAGTGTTTTCTAAATGTGAGACTCTGTTCTCTTTCCTAACTAGGTTCATGTGTAGCCATGTTTACAGGATCTTCCTAAGTGATATCTTATGATAAGTTTCTTTTCCTGTGTGACTTCTTTCCCTTAGAATCATCGTACCTGAATCCACTCATTTTGCTGCTACTGGTCTTATGACATTGATTTCGTGGCTGAGGGATATTCCATCGTACGTAAGTTCCACAATGTTTGGAACCATTTTTATATTTCCTGGGATATTTCAGGTGTACCCAGGTTGAGGTTCTTGTAAGCAGTGCAGCCCTCAATTTGGGGGTGGCTCTGTCTTATGGATTTTCAGTTTTCCCAAGGTATATTCCCTAGACTGGAAGTGCCCTTGGCTCTGTAGCTCTGTTGTTTACTTGTTTTAGGGAACACAATGCACTCCTCCAGTGAGGCAGTTGGCAACTTACATCCCGCCCATCAGCATAACAAGGCTCCCTGTTCTCCAGGGCCTGTCTTGCCTTTCTGGTTTTTACACATTTTGTGGATGTCCCTTTTGACCGGTGGGAAGTGATACTTCTTTGTAGTGCAGATTTGCATTGCCCGCTTACTTGCTTGGCCAAAAAGGGCGTATGCGTTTTCTCCTGAATATATTCAGGAGAAAACGCATACACCCTTTTTGGCCAAGTGCATCATTGTCGAAGTTGTGCCCCTCTTCCTGTGCTTTACAGGCGATTCCAACGTACCTCTTGAAATCTGTTTCCTGCTATTCTGCCTCGCATTCAAGTCCGCCTCATTGCCTTCCCTCAACAGATTTTTGGACGATAGTTGGCCTTGATTACTCTGCCAGTTTGTGAATTGCTGTGCCCCTGAGCTCCATTTTTCAACTCGTTTTTTGTGAGCTGAACGCAAGTCCAAACATTTGGTTCAGGACCTATACTGGTTCCCGGTGGGTGGCTGAGACTTTGGTGAATTCTTCTTCCTGCCGGGAAATTAGAGTGACATGTGCCCATCCAAATGCCTAACAGCTACTCTCTCATTGGTTCTCCCTCTTCCCTTTCCTCCTCTGCCAAATGGGCAACCTGTGTGATCCAGGAGCTTAAAGGGGCTGTCTCTCCAAGTTGGGAGATTGATAGTAAAGCTGTTGGAAAGTCAAACCGGAGCACCAGGAGAGGGACTCTTCGTTGAGTTTTAGAAACCTTTCATATTCACAGTGTGTCCATTCTCTAGGTTTCCCGTACATGTTATAGCTGTAGTAATATTCCCTTCA
This sequence comes from Mesoplodon mirus, assembly GCF_964341445.2. Classification (NCBI taxonomy): domain Eukaryota; kingdom Metazoa; phylum Chordata; class Mammalia; order Artiodactyla; family Ziphiidae; genus Mesoplodon; species Mesoplodon mirus. Next base: position 119,030,361 of record NC_138984.1, read on the forward strand.
ACCTGGAGAGGTGGGACCCATGGAATGGTTGCCATGCATTATTGCTTTAAACGGTCTGCATTTGCTCACCCAATCTCACCAATCCTCTCAGTCCCAAGTGTCCAGCCTCATGCCACATCCAGCTGTCATCGTAGATAGGGTCATTCCAGGTTGCATCAGAGACCCTGAAGGAATTGTAAAGAATTTCCCTGTTTCTTTGTTCTGTTTTTGAAATTCCTTTTTAGAGTGGGTTTGAGCTGATTCTCGCTGCCATGTTTATGCCAGTCTAGACACACTTGATTCCCTTACGGAGACATATCAATACATAGGTTTTAAGATTCTTACTAGTCAGATCTATTCCTCTGCGGGAAATATGGGGTTTTGAGTCCCTTTCACTGAGGAAGGTGTAGGTCTTGTCTATTCCATAGTTGGTTTTTGGAACAGTACCTGTGCTTATATCAAACTCTGGTTTGATGCATCACCCCACCTCTCCTTCCCCCTTAAGCAGGCATAAGAGTGTTTTCTAAATGTGAGACTCTGTTCTCTTTCCTAACTCAGTTCATGTGTTGCCATGTTTACAGGATCTTCCTAAGTGATATCTTATGATAAGTTTCTTTTCCTGTGTGACTTCTTTCACTTAGAATCATCGTACCTGAATCCACTCATTTTGCTGCTACTGGTCTTATGACATTGATTTCATGGCTGAGGGATATTCCATCGTACGTAAGTTCCACAATGTTTGGAACCATTTTTATATTTCCTGGGATATTTCAGGTGTACCCAGGTTGAGGTTCTTGTAAGCAGTGCAGCCCTCAATTTGGGGGTGGCTCTGTCTTATGGATTTTCAGTTTTCCCAAGGTATATTCCCTAGACTGGAAGTGCCCTTGGCTCTGTAGCTCTGTTGTTTACTTGTTTTAGGGAACACAATGCACTCCTCCAGTGAGGCAGTTGGCAACTTACATCCCGCCCATCAGCATAACAAGGCTCCCTGTTCTCCAGGGCCTGTCTTGCCTTTCTGGTTTTTACACATTTTGTGGATGTCCCTTTTGACCGGTGGGAAGTGATACTTCTTTGTAGTGCAGATTTGCATTGCCCGCTTGCTTGCTTGGCCAAAAAGGGCGTATGCGTTTTCTCCTGAATATATTCAGGAGAAAACGCATACGCCCTTTTTGGCCAAGTGCATCATTGTCGAAGTTGTGCCCCTCTTCCTGTGCTTTACAGGCGATTCTAACGTACCTCTTGAAATCTGTTTCCTGCTATTCTGCCTCGCATTCAAGTCCGCCTCGTTGCCTTCCCTCAACAGATTTTTGGACGATAGTTGGCCTTGATTACTCTGCCAGTTTGTGAATTGCTGTGCCCCTGAGCTCCATTTTTCAACTCGTTTTTTGTGAGCTGAACGCAAGTCCAAACATTTGGTTCAGGACCTATACTGGTTCCCGGTGGGTGGCTGAGACTTTGGTGAATTCTTCTTCCTGCCGGGAAATTAGAGTGACATGTGCCCATCCAAATGCCTAACAGCTACTCTCTCATTGGTTCTCCCTCTTCCCTTTCCTCCTCTGCCAAATGGGCAACCTGTGTGAACCAGGAGCTTAAAGGGGCTGTCTCTCCAAGTTGGGAGATTGATAGTAAAGCTGTTGGAAAGTCAAACCGGAGCACCAGGAGAGGGACTCTTAGTTGAGTTTTAGAAACCTTTCGTATTCACAGTGTGTCCATTCTCTAGGTTTCCCGTACATGTTATAGCTGTAGTAATATTGCCTTCAACCTGGAGAAGTGGGACCCATGGAATGGTTGCCATGCATTATTGCTTTAAACGGTCTGCATTTGCTCACCCAATCTCACCAATCCTCTCAGTCCCAAGTGTCCAGCCTCATGCCACATCCAGCTGTCATCGTAGATAGGGTCATTCCAGGTTGCATCAGAGACCCTGAAGGAATTGTAAAGAATTTCCCTGTTTCTTTGTTCTGTTTTTGAAATTCCTTTTTAGAGTGGGTTTGAGCTGATTCTCGCTGCCATGTTTATGCCAGTCTAGACACACTTGATTCCCTTACGGAGACATATCAATACATAGGTTTTAAGATTCTTACTAGTCAGATCTATTCCTCTGCGGGAAATATGGGGTTTTGAGTCCCTTTCACTGAGGAAGGTGTAGGTCTTGTCTATTCCATAGTTGGTTTTTGGAACAGTACCTGTGCTTATATCAAACTCTGGTTTGATGCATCACCCCACCTCTCCTTCCCCCTTAAGCAGGCATAAGAGTGTTTTCTAAATGTGAGACTCTGTTCTCTTTCCTAACTCAGTTCATGTGTTGCCATGTTTACAGGATCTTCCTAAGTGATATCTTATGATAAGTTTCTTTTCCTGTGTGACTTCTTTCACTTAGAATCATCGTACCTGAATCCACTCATTTTGCTGCTACTGGTCTTATGACATTGATTTCATGGCTGAGGGATATTCCATCGTACGTAAGTTCCACAATGTTTTGAACCATTTTTATATTTCCTGGGATATTTCAGGGGTACCCAGGTTGAGGTTCTTGTAAGCAGTGCAGCCCTCAATTTGGGGGTGGCTCTGTCTTATGGATTTTCAGTTTTCCCAAGGTATATTCCCTAGACTGGAAGTGCCCTTGGCTCTGTAGCTCTGTTGTTTACTTGTTTTAGGGAACACAATGCACTCCTCCAGTGAGGCAGTTGGCAACTTACATCCCGCCCATCAGCATAACAAGGCTCCCTGTTCTCCAGGGCCTGTCTTGCCTTTCTGGTTTTTACACATTTTGTGGATGTCCCTTTTGACCGGTGGGAAGTGATACTTCTTTGTAGTGCAGATTTGCATTGCCCGCTTGCTTGCTTGGCCAAAAAGGGCGTATGCGTTTTCTCCTGAATATATTCAGGAGAAAACGCATACGCCCTTTTTGGCCAAGTGCATCATTGTCGAAGTTGTGCCCCTCTTCCTGTGCTTTACAGGCGATTCTAACGTACCTCTTGAAATCTGTTTCCTGCTATTCTGCCTCGCATTCAAGTCTGCCTCGTTGCCTTCCCTCAACAGATTTTTGGACGATAGTTGTCCTTGATTACTCTGCCAGTTTGTGAATTGCTGTGCCCCTGAGCTCCATTTTTCAACTCGTTTTTTGTGAGCTGAACGCAAGTCCAAACATTTGGTTCAGGACCTCTACTGGTTCCCGGTGGGTGGCTGAGACTTTGGTGAATTCTTCTTCCTGCCGGGAAATTAGAGTGACATGTGCCCATCCAAATGCCTAACAGCTACTCTCTCATTGGTTCTCCCTCTTCCCTTTCCTCCTCTGCCAAATGGGCAAACTGTGTGAACCAGGAGCTTAAAGGGGCTGTCTCTCCAAGTTGGGAGATTGATAGTAAAGCTGTTGGAAAGTCAAACCGGAGCACCAGGAGAGGGACTCTTCGTTGAGTTTTAGAAACCTTTCGTATTCACAGTGTGTCCATTCTCTAGGTTTCCCGTACATGTTATAGCTGTAGTAATATTCCCTTCAACCTGGAGAGGTGGGACCCATGGAATGGTTGCCATGCATTATTGCTTTAAAGGGTCTGCATTTGCTCACCCAATCTCACCAATCCTCTCAGTCCCAAGTGTCCAGCCTCATGCCACATCCAGCTGTCATCGTAGATAGGGTCATTCCAGGTTGCATCAGAGACCCTGAAGGAATTGTAAAGAATTTCCCTGTTTCTTTGTTCTGTTTTTGAAATTCCTTTTTAGAGTGGGTTTGAGCTGATTCTCGCTGCCATGTTTATGCCAGTCTACACACACTTGATTCCCTTACGGAGACATATCAATACATAGGTTTTAAGATTCTTACTAGTCAGATCTATTCCTCTGCGGGAAATATGGGGTTTTGAGTCCCTTTCACTGAGGAAGGTGTAGGTCTTGTCTATTCCATAGTTGGTTTTTGGAACAGTACCTGTGCTTATATCAAACTCTGGTTTGATGCATCACCCCACCTCTCCTTCCCCCTTAAGCAGGCATAAGAGTGTTTTCTAAATGTGAGACTCTGTTCTCTTTCCTAACTCAGTTCATGTGTAGCCATGTTTACAGGATCTTCCTAAGTGATATCTTATGATAAGTTTCTTTTCCTGTGTGACTTCTTTCCCTTAGAATCATCGTACCTGAATCCACTCATTTTGCTGCTACTGGTCTTATGACATTGATTTCGTGGCTGAGGGATATTCCATCGTACGTAAGTTCCACAATGTTTGGAACCATTTTTATATTTCCTGGGATATTTCAGGTGTACCCAGGTTGAGGTTCTTGTAAGCAGTGCAGCCCTCAATTTGGGGGTGGCTCTGTCTTATGGATTTTCAGTTTTCCCAAGGTATATTCCCTAGACTGGAAGTGCCCTTGGCTCTGTAGCTCTGTTGTTTACTTGTTTTAGGGAACACAATGCACTCCTCCAGTGAGGCAGTTGGCAACTTACATCCCGCCCATCAGCATAACAAGGCTCCCTGTTCTCCAGGGCCTGTCTTGCCTTTCTGGTTTTTACACATTTTGTGGATGTCCCTTTTGACCGGTGGGAAGTGATACTTCTTTGTAGTGCAGATTTGCATTGCCCGCTTGCTTGCTTGGCCAAAAAGGGCGTATGCGTTTTCTCCTGAATATATTCAGGAGAAAACGCATACGCCCTTTTTGGCCAAGTGCATCACTGTCGAAGTTGTGCCCCTCTTCCTGTGCTTTACAGGCGATTCTAACGTACCTCTTGAAATCTGTTTCCTGCTATTCTGCCTCGCATTCAAGTCCGCCTCGTTGCCTTCCCTCAACAGATTTTTGGACGATAGTTGGCCTTGATTACTCTGCCAGTTTGTGAATTGCTGTGCCCCTGAGCTCCATTTTTCAACTCGTTTTTTGTGAGCTGAACGCAAGTCCAAACATTTGGTTCAGGACCTATACTGGTTCCCGGTGGGTGGCTGAGACTTTGGTGAATTCTTCTTCCTGCCGGGAAATTAGAGTGACATGTGCCCATCCAAATGCCTAACAGCTACTCTCTCATTGGTTCTCCCTCTTCCCTTTCCTCCTCTGCCAAATGGGCAACCTGTGTGAACCAGGAGCTTAAAGGGGCTGTCTCTCCAAGTTGGGAGATTGATAGTAAAGCTGTTGGAAAGTCAAACCGGAGCACCAGGAGAGGGACTCTTCGTTGAGTTTTAGAAACCTTTCGTATTCACAGTGTGTCCATTCTCTAGGTTTCCCGTACATGTTATAGCTGTAGTAATATTCCCTTCAACCTGGAGAGGTGGGACCCATGGAATGGTTGCCATGCATTATTGCTTTAAAGGGTCTGCATTTGCTCACCCAATCTCACCAATCCTCTCAGTCCCAAGTGTCCAGCCTCATGCCACATCCAGCTGTCATCGTAGATAGGGTCATTCCAGGTTGCATCAGAGACCCTGAAGGAATTGTAAAGAATTTCCCTGTTTCTTTGTTCTGTTTTTGAAATTCCTTTTTAGAGTGGGTTTGAGCTGATTCTCGCTGCCATGTTTATGCCAGTCTAGACACACTTGATTCCCTTACGGAGACATATCAATACATAGGTTTTAAGATTCTTACTAGTCAGATCTATTCCTCTGCGGGAAATATGGGGTTTTGAGTCCCTTTCACTGAGGAAGGTGTAGGTCTTGTCTATTCCATAGTTGGTTTTTGGAACAGTACCTGTGCTTATATCAAACTCTGGTTTGATGCATCACCCCACCTCTCCTTCCCCCTTAAGCAGGCATAAGAGTGTTTTCTAAATGTGAGACTCTGTTCTCTTTCCTAACTCAGTTCATGTGTAGCCATGTTTACAGGATCTTCCTAAGTGATATCTTATGATAAGTTTCTTTTCCTGTGTGACTTCTTTCCCTTAGAATCATCGTACCTGAATCCACTCATTTTGCTGCTACTGGTCTTATGACATTGATTTCGTGGCTGAGGGATATTCCATCGTACGTAAGTTCCACAATGTTTGGAACCATTTTTATATTTCCTGGGATATTTCAGGTGTACCCAGGTTGAGGTTCTTGTAAGCAGTGCAGCCCTCAATTTGGGGGTGGCTCTGTCTTATGGATTTTCAGTTTTCCCAAGGTATATTCCCTAGACTGGAAGTGCCCTTGGCTCTGGAGCTCTGTTGTTTACTTGTTTTAGGGAACACAATGCACTCCTCCAGTGAGGCAGTTGGCAACTTACATCCCGCCCATCAGCATAACAAGGCTCCCTGTTCTCCAGGGCCTGTCTTGCCTTTCTGGTTTTTACACATTTTGTGGATGTCCCTTTTGACCGGTGGGAAGTGATACTTCTTTGTAGTGCAGATTTGCATTGCCCGCTTGCTTGCTTGGCCAAAAAGGGCGTATGCGTTTTCTCCTGAATATATTCAGGAGAAAACGCATACGCCCTTTTTGGCCAAGTGCATCACTGTCGAAGTTGTGCCCCTCTTCCTGTGCTTTACAGGCGATTCTAACGTACCTCTTGAAATCTGTTTCCTGCTATTCTGCCTCGCATTCAAGTCCGCCTCGTTGCCTTCCCTCAACAGATTTTTGGACGATAGTTGGCCTTGATTACTCTGCCAGTTTGTGAATTGCTGTGCCCCTGAGCTCCATTTTTCAACTCGTTTTTTGTGAGCTGAACGCAAGTCCAAACATTTGGTTCAGGACCTATACTGGTTCCCGGTGGGTGGCTGAGACTTTGGTGAATTCTTCTTCCTGCCGGGAAATTAGAGTGACATGTGCCCATCCAAATGCCTAACAGCTACTCTCTCATTGGTTCTCCCTCTTCCCTTTCCTCCTCTGCCAAATGGGCAACCTGTGTGAACCAGGAGCTTAAAGGGGCTGTCTCTCCAAGTTGGGAGATTGATAGTAAAGCTGTTGGAAAGTCAAACCGGAGCACCAGGAGAGGGACTCTTCGTTGAGTTTTAGAAACCTTTCGTATTCACAGTGTGTCCATTCTCTAGGTTTCCCGTACATGTTATAGCTGTAGTAATATTCCCTTCAACCTGGAGAGGTGGGACCCATGGAATGGTTGCCATGCATTATTGCTTTAAAGGGTCTGCATTTGCTCACCCAATCTCACCAATCCTCTCAGTCCCAAGTGTCCAGCCTCATGCCACATCCAGCTGTCATCGTAGATAGGGTCATTCCAGGTTGCATCAGAGACCCTGAAGGAATTGTAAAGAATTTCCCTGTTTCTTTGTTCTGTTTTTGAAATTCCTTTTTAGAGTGGGTTTGAGCTGATTCTCGCTGCCATGTTTATGCCAGTCTAGACACACTTGATTCCCTTACGGAGACATATCAATACATAGGTTTTAAGATTCTTACTAGTCAGATCTATTCCTCTGCGGGAAATATGGGGTTTTGAGTCCCTTTCACTGAGGAAGGTGTAGGTCTTGTCTATTCCATAGTTGGTTTTTGGAACAGTACCTGTGCTTATATCAAACTCTGGTTTGATGCATCACCCCACCTCTCCTTCCCCCTTAAGCAGGCATAAGAGTGTTTTCTAAATGTGAGACTCTGTTCTCTTTCCTAACTCAGTTCATGTGTAGCCATGTTTACAGGATCTTCCTAAGTGATATCTTATGATAAGTTTCTTTTCCTGTGTGACTTCTTTCCCTTAGAATCATCGTACCTGAATCCACTCATTTTGCTGCTACTGGTCTTATGACATTGATTTCGTGGCTGAGGGATATTCCATCGTACGTAAGTTCCACAATGTTTGGAACCATTTTTATATTTCCTGGGATATTTCAGGTGTACCCAGGTTGAGGTTCTTGTAAGCAGTGCAGCCCTCAATTTGGGGGTGGCTCTGTCTTATGGATTTTCAGTTTTCCCAAGGTATATTCCCTAGACTGGAAGTGCCCTTGGCTCTGGAGCTCTGTTGTTTACTTGTTTTAGGGAACACAATGCACTCCTCCAGTGAGGCAGTTGGCAACTTACATCCCGCCCATCAGCATAACAAGGCTCCCTGTTCTCCAGGGCCTGTCTTGCCTTTCTGGTTTTTACACATTTTGTGGATGTCCCTTTTGACCGGTGGGAAGTGATACTTCTTTGTAGTGCAGATTTGCATTGCCCGCTTGCTTGCTTGGCCAAAAAGGGCGTATGCGTTTTCTCCTGAATATATTCAGGAGAAAACGCATACGCCCTTTTTGGCCAAGTGCATCATTGTCGAAGTTGTGCCCCTCTTCCTGTGCTTTACAGGCGATTCTAACGTACCTCTTGAAATCTGTTTCCTGCTATTCTGCCTCGCATTCAAGTCCGCCTCGTTGCCTTCCCTCAACAGATTTTTGGACGATAGTTGGCCTTGATTACTCTGCCAGTTTGTGAATTGCTGTGCCCCTGAGCTCCATTTTTCAACTCGTTTTTTGTGAGCTGAACGCAAGTCCAAACTTTTGGTTCAGGACCTATACTGGTTCCCGGTGGGTGGCTGAGACTTTGGTGAATTCTTCTTCCTGCCGGGAAATTAGAGTGACATGTGCCCATCCAAATGCCTAACAGCTACTCTCTCATTGGTTCTCCCTCTTCCCTTTCCTCCTCTGCCAAATGGGCAACCTGTGTGAACCAGGAGCTTAAAGGGGCTGTCTCTCCAAGTTGGGAGATTGATAGTAAAGCTGTTGGAAAGTCAAACCGGAGCACCAGGAGAGGGACTCTTCGTTGAGTTTTAGAAACCTTTCGTATTCACAGTGTGTCCATTCTCTAGGTTTCCCGTACATGTTATAGCTGTAGTAATATTCCCTTCAACCTGGAGAGGTGGGACCCATGGAATGGTTGCCATGCATTATTGCTTTAAAGGGTCTGCATTTGCTCACCCAATCTCACCAATCCTCTCAGTCCCAAGTGTCCAGCCTCATGCCACATCCAGCTGTCATCGTAGATAGGGTCATTCCAGGTTGCATCAGAGACCCTGAAGGAATTGTAAAGAATTTCCCTGTTTCTTTGTTCTGTTTTTGAAATTCCTTTTTAGAGTGGGTTTGAGCTGATTCTCGCTGCCATGTTTATGCCAGTCTAGACACACTTGATTCCCTTACGGAGACATATCAATACATAGGTTTTAAGATTCTTACTAGTCAGATCTATTCCTCTGCGGGAAATATGGGGTTTTGAGTCCCTTTCACTGAGGAAGGTGTAGGTCTTGTCTATTCCATAGTTGGTTTTTGGAACAGTACCTGTGCTTATATCAAACTCTGGTTTGATGCATCACCCCACCTCTCCTTCCCCCTTAAGCAGGCATAAGAGTGTTTTCTAAATGTGAGACTCTGTTCTCTTTCCTAACTCAGTTCATGTGTTGCCATGTTTACAGGATCTTCCTAAGTGATATCTTATGATAAGTTTCTTTTTCTGTGTGACTTCTTTCACTTAGAATCATCGTACCTGAATCCACTCATTTTGCTGCTACTGGTCTTATGACATTGATTTCATGGCTGAGGGATATTCCATCGTACGTAAGTTCCACAATGTTTTGAACCATTTTTATATTTCCTGGGATATTTCAGGGGTACCCAGGTTGAGGTTCTTGTAAGCAGTGCAGCCCTCAATTTGGGGGTGGCTCTGTCTTATGGATTTTCAGTTTTCCCAAGGTATATTCCCTAGACTGGAAGTGCCCTTGGCTCTGTAGCTCTGTTGTTTACTTGTTTTAGGGAACACAATGCACTCCTCCAGTGAGGCAGTTGGCAACTTACATCCCGCCCATCAGCATAACAAGGCTCCCTGTTCTCCAGGGCCTGTCTTGCCTTTCTGGTTTTTACACATTTTGTGGATGTCCCTTTTGACCGTTGGGAAGTGATACTTCTTTGTAGTGCAGATTTGCATTGCCCGCTTGCTTGCTTGGCCAAAAAGGGCGTATGCGTTTTCTCCTGAATATATTCAGGAGAAAACGCATACGCCCTTTTTGGCCAAGTGCATCATTGTCGAAGTTGTGCCCCTCTTCCTGTGCTTTACAGGCGATTCTAACGTACCTCTTGAAATCTGTTTCCTGCTATTCTGCCTCGCATTCAAGTCCGCCTCGTTGCCTTCCCTCAACAGATTTTTGGACGATAGTTGGCCTTGATTACTCTGCCAGTTTGTGAATTGCTGTGCCCCTGAGCTCCATTTTTCAACTCGTTTTTTGTGAGCTGAACGCAAGTCCAAACATTTGGTTCAGGACCTATACTGGTTCCCGGTGGGTGGCTGAGACTTTGGTGAATTCTTCTTCCTGCCGGGAAATTAGAGTGACATGTGCCCATCCAAATGCCTAACAGCTACTCTCTCATTGGTTCTCCCTCTTCCCTTTCCTCCTCTGCCAAATGGGCAACCTGTGTGAACCAGGAGCTTAAAGGGGCTGTCTCTCCAAGTTGGGAGATTGATAGTAAAGCTGTTGGAAAGTCAAACCGGAGCACCAGGAGAGGGACTCTTCGTTGAGTTTTAGAAACCTTTCGTATTCACAGTGTGTCCATTCTCTAGGTTTCCCGTACATGTTATAGCTGTAGTAATATTCCCTTCAACCTGGAGAGGTGGGACCCATGGAATGGTTGTCATGCATTATTGCTTTAAAGGGTCTGCATTTGCTCACCCAATCTCACCAATCCTCTCAGTCCCAAGTGTCCAGCCTCATGCCACATCCAGCTGTCATCGTAGATAGGGTCATTCCAGGTTGCATCAGAGACCCTGAAGGAATTGTAAAGAATTTCCCTGTTTCTTTGTTCTGTTTTTGAAATTCCTTTTTAGAGTGGGTTTGAGCTGATTCTCGCTGCCATGTTTATGCCAGTCTAGACACACTTGATTCCCTTACGGAGACATATCAATACATAGGTTTTAAGATTCTTACTAGTCAGATCGATTCCTCTGCGGGAAATATGGGGTTTTGAGTCCCTTTCACTGAGGAAGGTGTAGGTCTTGTCTATTCCATAGTTGGTTTTTGGAACAGTACCTGTGCTTATATCAAACTCTGGTTTGATGCATCACCCCACCTCTCCTTCCCCCTTAAGCAGGCATAAGAGTGTTTTCTAAATGTGAGACTCTGTTCTCTTTCCTAACTCAGTTCATGTGTAGCCATGTTTACAGGATCTTCCTAAGTGATATCTTATGATAAGTTTCTTTTCCTGTGTGACTTCTTTCCCTTAGAATCATCGTACCTGAATCCACTCATTTTGCTGCTACTGGTCTTATGACATTGATTTCGTGGCTGAGGGATATTCCATCGTACGTAAGTTCCACAATGTTTGGAACCATTTTTATATTTCCTGGGATATTTCAGGTGTACCCAGGTTGAGGTTCTTGTAAGCAGTGCAGCCCTCAATTTGGGGGTGGCTCTGTCTTATGGATTTTCAGTTTTCCCAAGGTATATTCCCTAGACTGGAAGTGCCCTTGGCTCTGTAGCTCTGTTGTTTACTTGTTTTAGGGAACACAATGCACTCCTCCAGTGAGGCAGTTGGCAACTTACATCCCGCCCATCAGCATAACAAGGCTCCCTGTTCTCCAGGGCCTGTCTTGCCTTTCTGGTTTTTACACATTTTGTGGATGTCCCTTTTGACCGTTGGGAAGTGATACTTCTTTGTAGTGCAGATTTGCATTGCCCGCTTGCTTGCTTGGCCAAAAAGGGCGTATGCGTTTTCTCCTGAATATATTCAGGAGAAAACGCATACGCCCTTTTTGGCCAAGTGCATCATTGTCGAAGTTGTGCCCCTCTTCCTGTGCTTTACAGGCGATTCTAACGTACCTCTTGAAATCTGTTTCCTGCTATTCTGCCTCGCATTCAAGTCCGCCTCGTTGCCTTCCCTCAACAGATTTTTGGACGATAGTTGGCCTTGATTACTCTGCCAGTTTGTGAATTGCTGTGCCCCTGAGCTCCATTTTTCAACTCGTTTTTTGTGAGCTGAACGCAAGTCCAAACATTTGGTTCAGGACCTATACTGGTTCCCGGTGGGTGGCTGAGACTTTGGTGAATTCTTCTTCCTGCCGGGAAATTAGAGTGACATGTGCCCATCCAAATGCCTAACAGCTACTCTCTCATTGGTTCTCCCTCTTCCCTTTCCTCCTCTGCCAAATGGGCAACCTGTGTGAACCAGGAGCTTAAAGGGGCTGTCTCTCCAAGTTGGGAGATTGATAGTAAAGCTGTTGGAAAGTCAAACCGGAGCACCAGGAGAGGGACTCTTCGTTGAGTTTTAGAAACCTTTCGTATTCACAGTGTGTCCATTCTCTAGGTTTCCCGTACATGTTATAGCTGTAGTAATATTCCCTTCAACCTGGAGAGGTGGGACCCATGGAATGGTTGCCATGCATTATTGCTTTAAAGGGTCTGCATTTGCTCACCCAATCTCACCAATCCTCTCAGTCCCAAGTGTCCAGCCTCATGCCACATCCAGCTGTCATCGTAGATAGGGTCATTCCAGGTTGCATCAGAGACCCTGAAGGAATTGTAAAGAATTTCCCTGTTTCTTTGTTCTGTTTTTGAAATTCCTTTTTAGAGTGGGTTTGAGCTGATTCTCGCTGCCATGTTTATGCCAGTCTAGACACACTTGATTCCCTTACGGAGACATATCAATACATAGGTTTTAAGATTCTTACTAGTCAGATCGATTCCTCTGCGGGAAATATGGGGTTTTGAGTCCCTTTCACTGAGGAAGGTGTAGGTCTTGTCTATTCCATAGTTGGTTTTTGGAACAGTACCTGTGCTTATATCAAACTCTGGTTTGATGCATCACCCCACCTCTCCTTCCCCCTTAAGCAGGCATAAGAGTGTTTTCTAAATGTGAGACTCTGTTCTCTTTCCTAACTCAGTTCATGTGTAGCCATGTTTACAGGATCTTCCTAAGTGATATCTTATGATAAGTTTCTTTTCCTGTGTGACTTCTTTCCCTTAGAATCATCGTACCTGAATCCACTCATTTTGCTGCTACTGGTCTTATGACATTGATTTCGTGGCTGAGGGATATTCCATCGTACGTAAGTTCCACAATGTTTGGAACCATTTTTATATTTCCTGGGATATTTCAGGTGTACCCAGGTTGAGGTTCTTGTAAGCAGTGCAGCCCTCAATTTGGGGGTGGCTCTGTCTTATGGATTTTCAGTTTTCCCAAGGTATATTCCCTAGACTGGAAGTGCCCTTGGCTCTGTAGCTCTGTTGTTTACTTGTTTTAGGGAACACAATGCACTCCTCCAGTGAGGCAGTTGGCAACTTACATCCCGCCCATCAGCATAACAAGGCTCCCTGTTCTCCAGGGCCTGTCTTGCCTTTCTGGTTTTTACACATTTTGTGGATGTCCCTTTTGACCGGTGGGAAGTGATACTTCTTTGTAGTGCAGATTTGCATTGCCCGCTTGCTTGCTTGGCCAAAAAGGGCGTATGCGTTTTCTCCTGAATATATTCAGGAGAAAACGCATACGCCCTTTTTGGCCAAGTGCATCATTGTCGAAGTTGTGCCCCTCTTCCTGTGCTTTACAGGCGATTCCAACGTACCTCTTGAAATCTGTTTCCTGCTATTCTGCCTCGCATTCAAGTCCGCCTCGTTGCCTTCCCTCAACAGATTTTTGGACGATAGTTGGCCTTGATTACTCTGCCAGTTTGTGAATTGCTGTGCCCCTGAGCTCCATTTTTCAACTCGTTTTTTGTGAGCTGAACGCAAGTCCAAACATTTGGTTCAGGACCTCTACTGGTTCCCGGTGGGTGGCTGAGACTTTGGTTAATTCTTCTTCCTGCCGGGAAATTAGAGTGACATGTGCCCATCCAAATGCCTAACAGCTACTCTCTCATTGGTTCTCCCTCTTCCCTTTCCTCCTCTGCCAAATGGGCAACCTGTGTGAACCAGGAGCTTAAAGGGGCTGTCTCTCCAAGTTGGGAGATTGATAGTAAAGCTGTTGGAAAGTCAAACCGGAGCACCAGGAGAGGGACTCTTCGTTGAGTTTTAGAAACCTTTCGTATTCACAGTGTGTCCATTCTCTAGGTTTCCCGTACATGTTATAGCTGTAGTAATATTCCCTTCAACCTGGAGAGGTGGGACCCATGGAATGGTTGCCATGCATTATTGCTTTAAAGGGTCTGCATTTGCTCACCCAATCTCACCAATCCTCTCAGTCCCAAGTGTCCAGCCTCATGCCACATCCAGCTGTCATCGTAGATAGGGTCATTCCAGGTTGCATCAGAGACCCTGAAGGAATTGGAAAGAATTTCCCTGTTTCTTTGTTCTGTTTTTGAAATTCCTTTTTAGAGTGGGTTTGAGCTGATTCTCGCTGCCATGTTTATGCCAGTCTAGACACACTTGATTCCCTTACGGAGACATATCAATACATAGGTTTTAAGATTCTTACTAGTCAGATCTATTCCTCTGCGGGAAATATGGGGTTTTGAGTCCCTTTCACTGAGGAAGGTGTAGGTCTTGTCTATTCCATAGTTGGTTTTTGGAACAGTACCTGTGCTTATATCAAACTCTGGTTTGATGCATCACCCCACCTCTCCTTCCCCCTTAAGCAGGCATAAGAGTGTTTTCTAAATGTGAGACTCTGTTCTCTTTCCTAACTCAGTTCATGTGTAGCCATGTTTACAGGATCTTCCTAAGTGATATCTTATGATAAGTTTCTTTTCCTGTGTGACTTCTTTCCCTTAGAATCATCGTACCTGAATCCACTCATTTTGCTGCTACTGGTCTTATGACATTGATTTCGTGGCTGAGGGATATTCCATCGTACGTAAGTTCCACAATGTTTGGAACCATTTTTATATTTCCTGGGATATTTCAGGTGTACCCAGGTTGAGGTTCTTGTAAGCAGTGCAGCCCTCAATTTGGGGGTGGCTCTGTCTTATGGATTTTCAGTTTTCCCAAGGTATATTCCCTAGACTGGAAGTGCCCTTGGCTCTGTAGCTCTGTTGTTTACTTGTTTTAGGGAACACAATGCACTCCTCCAGTGAGGCAGTTGGCAACTTACATCCCGCCCATCAGCATAACAAGGCTCCCTGTTCTCCAGGGCCTGTCTTGCCTTTCTGGTTTTTACACATTTTGTGGATGTCCCTTTTGACCGGTGGGAAGTGATACTTCTTTGTAGTGCAGATTTGCATTGCCCGCTTGCTTGCTTGGCCAAAAAGGGCGTATGCGTTTTCTCCTGAATATATTCAGGAGAAAACGCATACGCCCTTTTTGGCCAAGTGCATCATTGTCGAAGTTGTGCCCCTCTTCCTGTGCTTTACAGGCGATTCCAACGTACCTCTTGAAATCTGTTTCCTGCTATTCTGCCTCGCATTCAAGTCCGCCTCGTTGCCTTCCCTCAACAGATTTTTGGACGATAGTTGGCCTTGATTACTCTGCCAGTTTGTGAATTGCTGTGCCCCTGAGCTCCATTTTTCAACTCGTTTTTTGTGAGCTGAACGCAAGTCCAAACATTTGGTTCAGGACCTATACTGGTTCCCGGTGGGTGGCTGAGACTTTGGTGAATTCTTCTTCCTGCCGGGAAATTAGAGTGACATGTGCCCATCCAAATGCCTAACAGCTACTCTCTCATTGGTTCTCCCTCTTCCCTTTCCTCCTCTGCCAAATGGGCAACCTGTGTGAACCAGGAGCTTAAAGGGGCTGTCTCTCCAAGTTGGGAGATTGATAGTAAAGCTGTTGGAAAGTCAAACCGGAGCACCAGGAGAGGGACTCTTCGTTGAGTTTTAGAAACCTTTCGTATTCACAGTGTGTCCATTCTCTAGGTTTCCCGTACATGTTATAGCTGTAGTAATATTCCCTTCAACCTGGAGAGGTGGGACCCATGGAATGGTTGCCATGCATTATTGCTTTAAAGGGTCTGCATTTGCTCACCCAATCTCACCAATCCTCTCAGTCCCAAGTGTCCAGCCTCATGCCACATCCAGCTGTCATCGTAGATAGGGTCATTCCAGGTTGCATCAGAGACCCTGAAGGAATTGTAAAGAATTTCCCTGTTTCTTTGTTCTGTTTTTGAAATTCCTTTTTAGAGTGGGTTTGAGCTGATTCTCGCTGCCATGTTTATGCCAGTCTAGACACACTTGATTCCCTTACGGAGACATATCAATACATAGGTTTTAAGATTCTTACTAGTCAGATCTATTCCTCTGCGGGAAATATGGGGTTTTGAGTCCCTTTCACTGAGGAAGGTGTAGGTCTTGTCTATTCCATAGTTGGTTTTTGGAACAGTACCTGTGCTTATATCAAACTCTGGTTTGATGCATCACCCCACCTCTCCTTCCCCCTTAAGCAGGCATAAGAGTGTTTTCTAAATGTGAGACTCTGTTCTCTTGCCTAACTCAGTTCATGTGTAGCCATGTTTACAGGATCTTCCTAAGTGATATCTTATGATAAGTTTCTTTTCCTGTGTGACTTCTTTCCCTTAGAATCATCGTACCTGAATCCACTCATTTTGCTGCTACTGGTCTTATGACATTGATTTCGTGGCTGAGGGATATTCCATCGTACGTAAGTTCCACAATGTTTGGAACCATTTTTATATTTCCTGGGATATTTCAGGTGTACCCAGGTTGAGGTTCCTGTAAGCAGTGCAGCCCTCAATTTGGGGGTGGCTCTGTCTTATGGATTTTCAGTTTTCCCAAGGTATATTCCCTAGACTGGACGTGCCCTTGGCTCTGGAGCTCTGTTGTTTACTTGTTTTAGGGAACACAATGCACTCCTCCAGTGAGGCAGTTGGCAACTTACATCCCGCCCATCAGCATAACAAGGCTCCCTGTTCTCCAGGGCCTGTCTTGCCTTTCTGGTTTTTACACATTTTGTGGATGTCCCTTTTGACCGGTGGGAAGTGATACTTCTTTGTAGTGCAGATTTGCATTGCCCGCTTGCTTGCTTGGCCAAAAAGGGCGTATGCGTTTTCTCCTGAATATATTCAGGAGAAAACGCATACGCCCTTTTTGGCCAAGTGCATCATTGTCGAAGTTGTGCCCCTCTTCCTGTGCTTTACAGGTGATTCCAACGTACCTCTTGAAATCTGTTTCCTGCTATTCTGCCTCGCATTCAAGTCCGCCTCGTTGCCTTCCCTCAACAGATTTTTGGACGATAGTTGGCCTTGATTACTCTGCCAGTTTGTGAATTGCTGTGCCCCTGAGCTCCATTTTTCAACTCGTTTTTTGTGAGCTGAACGCAAGTCCAAACATTTGGTTCAGGACCTCTACTGGTTCCCGGTGGGTGGCTGAGACTTTGGTGAATTCTTCTTCCTGCCGGGAAATTAGAGTGACATGTGCCCATCCAAATGCCTAACAGCTACTCTCTCATTGGTTCTCCCTCTTCCCTTTCCTCCTCTGCCAAATGGGCAACCTGTGTGAACCAGGAGCTTAAAGGGGCTGTCTCTCCAAGTTGGGAGATTGATAGTAAAGCTGTTGGAAAGTCAAACCGGAGCACCAGGAGAGGGACTCTTCGTTGAGTTTTAGAAACCTTTCGTATTCACAGTGTGTCCATTCTCTAGGTTTCCCGTACATGTTATAGCTGTAGTAATATTCCCTTCAACCTGGAGAGGTGGGACCCATGGAATGGTTGCCATGCATTATTGCTTTAAAGGGTCTGCATTTGCTCACCCAATCTCACCAATCCTCTCAGTCCCAAGTGTCCAGCCTCATGCCACATCCAGCTGTCATCGTAGATAGGGTCATTCCAGGTTGCATCAGAGACCCTGAAGGAATTGTAAAGAATTTCCCTGTTTCTTTGTTCTGTTTTTGAAATTCCTTTTTAGAGTGGGTTTGAGCTGATTCTCGCTGCCATGTTTATGCCAGTCTAGACACACTTGATTCCCTTACGGAGACATATCAATACATAGGTTTTAAGATTCTTACTAGTCAGATCTATTCCTCTGCGGGAAATATGGGGTTTTGAGTCCCTTTCACTGAGGAAGGTGTAGGTCTTGTCTATTCCATAGTTGGTTTTTGGAACAGTACCTGTGCTTATATCAAACTCTGGTTTGATGCATCACCCCACCTCTCCTTCCCCCTTAAGCAGGCATAAGAGTGTTTTCTAAATGTGAGACTCTGTTCTCTTTCCTAACTCAGTTCATGTGTAGCCATGTTTACAGGATCTTCCTAAGTGATATCTTATGATAAGTTTCTTTTCCTGTGTGACTTCTTTCCCTTAGAATCATCGTACCTGAATCCACTCATTTTGCTGCTACTGGTCTTATGACATTGATTTCGTGGCTGAGGGATATTCCATCGTACGTAAGTTCCACAATGTTTGGAAACATTTTTATATTTCCTGGGATATTTCAGGTGTACCCAGGTTGAGGTTCCTGTAAGCAGTGCAGCCCTCAATTTGGGGGTGGCTCTGTCTTATGGATTTTCAGTTTTCCCAAGGTATATTCCCTAGACTGGACGTGTCCTTGGCTCTGGAGCTCTGTTGTTTACTTGTTTTAGGGAACACAATGCACTCCTCCAGTGAGGCAGTTGGCAACTTACATCCCGCCCATCAGCATAACAAGGCTCCCTGTTCTCCAGGGCCTGTCTTGCCTTTCTGGTTTTTACACATTTTGTGGATGTCCCTTTTGACCGGTGGGAAGTGATACTTCATTGTAGTGCAGATTTGCATTGCCCGCTTGCTTGCTTGGCCAAAAAGGGCGTATGCGTTTTCTCCTGAATATATTCAGGAGAAAACGCATACGCCCTTTTTGGCCAAGTGCATCATTGTCGAAGTTGTGCCCCTCTTCCTGTGCTTTACAGGTGATTCCAACGTACCTCTTGAAATCTGTTTCCTGCTATTCTGCCTCGCATTCAAGTCCGCCTCGTTGCCTTCCCTCAACAGATTTTTGGACGATAGTTGGCCTTGATTACTCTGCCAGTTTGTGAATTGCTGTGCCCCTGAGCTCCATTTTTCAACTCGTTTTTTGTGAGCTGAACGCAAGTCCAAACATTTGGTTCAGGACCTCTACTGGTTCCCGGTGGGTGGCTGAGACTTTGGTGAATTCTTCTTCCTGCCGGGAAATTAGAGTGACATGTGCCCATCCAAATGCCTAACAGCTACTCTCTCATTGGTTCTCCCTCTTCCCTTTCCTCCTCTGCCAAATGGGCAACCTGTGTGAACCAGGAGCTTAAAGGGGCTGTCTCTCCAAGTTGGGAGATTGATAGTAAAGCTGTTGGAAAGTCAAACCGGAGCACCAGGAGAGGGACTCTTCGTTGAGTTTTAGAAACCTTTCGTATTCACAGTGTGTCCATTCTCTAGGTTTCCCGTACATGTTATAGCTGTAGTAATATTCCCTTCAACCTGGAGAGGTGGGACCCATGGAATGGTTGCCATGCATTATTGCTTTAAAGGGTCTGCATTTGCTCACCCAATCTCACCAATCCTCTCAGTCCCAAGTGTCCAGCCTCATGCCACATCCAGCTGTCATCGTAGATAGGGTCATTCCAGGTTGCATCAGAGACCCTGAAGGAATTGTAAAGAATTTCCCTGTTTCTTTGTTCTGTTTTTGAAATTCCTTTTTAGAGTGGGTTTGAGCTGATTCTCGCTGCCATGTTTATGCCAGTCTAGACACACTTGATTCCCTTACGGAGACATATCAATACATAGGTTTTAAGATTCTTACTAGTCAGATCTATTCCTCTGCGGGAAATATGGGGTTTTGAGTCCCTTTCACTGAGGAAGGTGTAGGTCTTGTCTATTCCATAGTTGGTTTTTGGAACAGTACCTGTGCTTATATCAAACTCTGGTTTGATGCATCACCCCACCTCTCCTTCCCCCTTAAGCAGGCATAAGAGTGTTTTCTAAATGTGAGACTCTGTTCTCTTTCCTAACTCAGTTCATGTGTAGCCATGTTTACAGGATCTTCCTAAGTGATATCTTATGATAAGTTTCTTTTCCTGTGTGACTTCTTTCCCTTAGAATCATCGTACCTGAATCCACTCATTTTGCTGCTACTGGTCTTATGACATTGATTTCGTGGCTGAGGGATATTCCATCGTACGTAAGTTCCACAATGTTTGGAACCATTTTTATATTTCCTGGGATATTTCAGGTGTACCCAGGTTGAGGTTCCTGTAAGCAGTGCAGCCCTCAATTTGGGGGTGGCTCTGTCTTATGGATTTTCAGTTTTCCCAAGGTATATTCCCTAGACTGGACGTGCCCTTGGCTCTGGAGCTCTGTTGTTTACTTGTTTTAGGGAACACAATGCACTCCTCCAGTGAGGCAGTTGGCAACTTACATCCCGCCCATCAGCATAACAAGGCTCCCTGTTCTCCAGGGCCTGTCTTGCCTTTCTGGTTTTTACACATTTTGTGGATGTCCCTTTTGACCGGTGGGAAGTGATACTTCTTTGTAGTGCAGATTTGCATTGCCCGCTTGCTTGCTTGGCCAAAAAGGGCGTATGCGTTTTCTCCTGAATATATTCAGGAGAAAACGCATACGCCCTTTTTGGCCAAGTGCATCATTGTCGAAGTTGTGCCCCTCTTCCTGTGCTTTACAGGCGATTCTAACGTACCTCTTGAAATCTGTTTCCTGCTATTCTGCCTCGCATTCAAGTCCGCCTCGTTGCCTTCCCTCAACAGATTTTTGGACGATAGTTGGCCTTGATTACTCTGCCAGTTTGTGAATTGCTGTGCCCCTGAGCTCCATTTTTCAACTCGTTTTTTGTGAGCTGAACGCAAGTCCAAACATTTGGTTCAGGACCTATACTGGTTCCCGGTGGGTGGCTGAGACTTTGGTGAATTCTTCTTCCTGCCGGGAAATTAGAGTGACATGTGCCCATCCAAATGCCTAACAGCTACTCTCTCATTGGTTCTCCCTCTTCCCTTTCCTCCTCTGCCAAATGGGCAACCTGTGTGAACCAGGAGCTTAAAGGGGCTGTCTCTCCAAGTTGGGAGATTGATAGTAAAGCTGTTGGAAAGTCAAACCGGAGCACCAGGAGAGGGACTCTTCGTTGAGTTTTAGAAACCTTTCGTATTCACAGTGTGTCCATTCTCTAGGTTTCCCGTACATGTTATAGCTGTAGTAATATTCCCTTCAACCTGGAGAGGTGGGACCCATGGAATGGTTGCCATGCATTATTGCTTTAAAGGGTCTGCATTTGCTCACCCAATCTCACCAATCCTCTCAGTCCCAAGTGTCCAGCCTCATGCCACATCCAGCTGTCATCATAGATAGGGTCATTCCAGGTTGCATCAGAGACCCTGAAGGAATTGTAAAGAATTTCCCTGTTTCTTTGTTCTGTTTTTGAAATTCCTTTTTAGAGTGGGTTTGAGCTGATTCTCGCTGCCATGTTTATGCCAGTCTAGACACACTTGATTCCCTTATGGAGACATATCAATACATAGGTTTTAAGATTCTTACTAGTCAGATCTATTCCTCTGCGGGAAATATGGGGTTTTGAGTCCCTTTCACTGAGGAAGGTGTAGGTCTTGTCTATTCCATAGTTGGTTTTTGGAACAGTACCTGTGCTTATATCAAACTCTGGTTTGATGCATCACCCCACCTCTCCTTCCCCCTTAAGCAGGCATAAGAGTGTTTTCTAAATGTGAGACTCTGTTCTCTTTCCTAACTCAGTTCATGTGTTGCCATGTTTACAGGATCTACCTAAGTGATATCTTATGATAAGTTTCTTTTTCTGTGTGACTTCTTTCACTTAGAATCATCGTACCTGAATCCACTCATTTTGCTGCTACTGGTCTTATGACATTGATTTCATGGCTGAGGGATATTCCATCGTACGTAAGTTCCACAATGTTTTGAACCATTTTTATATTTCCTGGGATATTTCAGGTGTACCCAGGTTGAGGTTCTTGTAAGCAGTGCAGCCCTCAATTTGGGGGTGGCTCTGTCTTATGGATTTTCAGTTTTCCCAAGGTATATTCCCTAGACTGGAAGTGCCCTTGGCTCTGTAGCTCTGTTGTTTACTTGTTTTAGGGAACACAATGCACTCCTCCAGTGAGGCAGTTGGCAACTTACATCCCGCCCATCAGCATAACAAGGCTCCCTGTTCTCCAGGGCCTGTCTTGCCTTTCTGGTTTTTACACATTTTGTGGATGTCCCTTTTGACCGGTGGGAAGTGATACTTCTTTGTAGTGCAGATTTGCATTGCCCGCTTGCTTGCTTGGCCAAAAAGGGCGTATGCGTTTTCTCCTGAATATATTCAGGAGAAAACGCATACGCCCTTTTTGGCCAAGTGCATCATTGTCGAAGTTGTGCCCCTCTTCCTGTGCTTTACAGGCGATTCTAACGTACCTCTTGAAATCTGTTTCCTGCTATTCTGCCTCGCATTCAAGTCCGCCTCGTTGCCTTCCCTCAACAGATTTTTGGACGATAGTTGGCCTTGATTACTCTGCCAGTTTGTGAATTGCTGTGCCCCTGAGCTCCATTTTTCAACTCGTTTTTTGTGAGCTGAACGCAAGTCCAAACTTTTGGTTCAGGACCTATACTGGTTCCCGGTGGGTGGCTGAGACTTTGGTGAATTCTTCTTCCTGCCGGGAAATTAGAGTGACATGTGCCCATCCAAATGCCTAACAGCTACTCTCTCATTGGTTCTCCCTCTTCCCTTTCCTCCTCTGCCAAATGGGCAACCTGTGTGAACCAGGAGCTTAAAGGGGCTGTCTCTCCAAGTTGGGAGATTGATAGTAAAGCTGTTGGAAAGTCAAACCGGAGCACCAGGAGAGGGACTCTTCGTTGAGTTTTAGAAACCTTTCGTATTCACAGTGTGTCCATTCTCTAGGTTTCCCGTACATGTTATAGCTGTAGTAATATTCCCTTCAACCTGGAGAGGTGGGACCCATGGAATGGTTGCCATGCATTATTGCTTTAAAGGGTCTGCATTTGCTCACCCAATCTCACCAATCCTCTCAGTCCCAAGTGTCCAGCCTCATGCCACATCCAGCTGTCATCGTAGATAGGGTCATTCCAGGTTGCATCAGAGACCCTGAAGGAATTGTAAAGAATTTCCCTGTTTCTTTGTTCTGTTTTTGAAATTCCTTTTTAGAGTGGGTTTGAGCTGATTCTCGCTGCCATGTTTATGCCAGTCTAGACACACTTGATTCCCTTACGGAGACATATCAATACATAGGTTTTAAGATTCTTACTAGTCAGATCTATTCCTCTGCGGGAAATATGGGGTTTTGAGTCCCTTTCACTGAGGAAGGTGTAGGTCTTGTCTATTCCATAGTTGGTTTTTGGAACAGTACCTGTGCTTATATCAAACTCTGGTTTGATGCATCACCCCACCTCTCCTTCCCCCTTAAGCAGGCATAAGAGTGTTTTCTAAATGTGAGACTCTGTTCTCTTTCCTAACTCAGTTCATGTGTTGCCATGTTTACAGGATCTTCCTAAGTGATATCTTATGATAAGTTTCTTTTTCTGTGTGACTTCTTTCCCTTAGAATCATCGTACCTGAATCCACTCATTTTGCTGCTACTGGTCTTATGACATTGATTTCGTGGCTGAGGGATATTCCATCGTACGTAAGTTCCACAATGTTTTGAACCATTTTTATGTTTCCTGGGATATTTCAGGTGTACCCAGGTTGAGGTTCTTGTAAGCAGTGCAGCCCTCAATTTGGGGGTGGCTCTGTCTTATGGATTTTCAGTTTTCCCAAGGTATATTCCCTAGACTGGAAGTGCCCTTGGCTCTGGAGCTCTGTTGTTTACTTGTTTTAGGGAACACAATGCACTCCTCCAGTGAGGCAGTTGGCAACTTACATCCCGCCCATCAGCATAACAAGGCTCCCTGTTCTCCAGGGCCTGTCTTGCCTTTCTGGTTTTTACACATTTTGTGGATGTCCCTTTTGACCGGTGGGAAGTGATACTTCTTTGTAGTGCAGATTTGCATTGCCCGCTTGCTTGCTTGGCCAAAAAGGGCGTATGCGTTTTCTCCTGAATATATTCAGGAGAAAACGCATACGCCCTTTTTGGCCAAGTGCATCATTGTCGAAGTTGTGCCCCTCTTCCTGTGCTTTACAGGCGATTCTAACGTACCTCTTGAAATCTGTTTCCTGCTATTCTGCCTCGCATTCAAGTCCGCCTCGTTGCCTTCCCTCAACAGATTTTTGGACGATAGTTGGCCTTGATTACTCTGCCAGTTTGTGAATTGCTGTGCCCCTGAGCTCCATTTTTCAACTCGTTTTTTGTGAGCTGAACGCAAGTCCAAACATTTGGTTCAGGACCTATACTGGTTCCCGGTGGGTGGCTGAGACTTTGGTGAATTCTTCTTCCTGCCGGGAAATTAGAGTGACATGTGCCCATCCAAATGCCTAACAGCTACTCTCTCATTGGTTCTCCCTCTTCCCTTTCCTCCTCTGCCAAATGGGCAACCTGTGTGAACCAGGAGCTTAAAGGGGCTGTCTCTCCAAGTTGGGAGATTGATAGTAAAGCTGTTGGAAAGTCAAACCGGAGCACCAGGAGAGGGACTCTTCGTTGAGTTTTAGAAACCTTTCGTATTCACAGTGTGTCCATTCTCTAGGTTTCCCGTACATGTTATAGCTGTAGTAATATTCCCTTCAACCTGGAGAGGTGGGACCCATGGAATGGTTGCCATGCATTATTGCTTTAAAGGGTCTGCATTTGCTCACCCAATCTCACCAATCCTCTCAGTCCCAAGTGTCCAGCCTCATGCCACATCCAGCTGTCATCGTAGATAGGGTCATTCCAGGTTGCATCAGAGACCCTGAAGGAATTGTAAAGAATTTCCCTGTTTCTTTGTTCTGTTTTTGAAATTCCTTTTTAGAGTGGGTTTGAGCTGATTCTCGCTGCCATGTTTATGCCAGTCTAGACACACTTGATTCCCTTACGGAGACATATCAATACATAGGTTTTAAGATTCTTACTAGTCAGATCTATTCCTCTGCGGGAAATATGGGGTTTTGAGTCCCTTTCACTGAGGAAGGTGTAGGTCTTGTCTATTCCATAGTTGGTTTTTGGAACAGTACCTGTGCTTATATCAAACTCTGGTTTGATGCATCACCCCACCTCTCCTTCCCCCTTAAGCAGGCATAAGAGTGTTTTCTAAATGTGAGACTCTGTTCTCTTTCCTAACTCAGTTCATGTGTAGCCATGTTTACAGGATCTTCCTAAGTGATATCTTATGATAAGTTTCTTTTCCTGTGTGACTTCTTTCCCTTAGAATCATCGTACCTGAATCCACTCATTTTGCTGCTACTGGTCTTATGACATTGATTTCGTGGCTGAGGGATATTCCATCGTACGTAAGTTCCACAATGTTTGGAACCATTTTTATATTTCCTGGGATATTTCAGGTGTACCCAGGTTGAGGTTCTTGTAAGCAGTGCAGCCCTCAATTTGGGGGTGGCTCTGTCTTATGGATTTTCAGTTTTCCCAAGGTATATTCCCTAGACTGGAAGTGCCCTTGGCTCTGGAGCTCTGTTGTTTACTTGTTTTAGGGAACACAATGCACTCCTCCAGTGAGGCAGTTGGCAACTTACATCCCGCCCATCAGCATAACAAGGCTCCCTGTTCTCCAGGGCCTGTCTTGCCTTTCTGGTTTTTACACATTTTGTGGATGTCCCTTTTGACCGGTGGGAAGTGATACTTCTTTGTAGTGCAGATTTGCATTGCCCGCTTGCTTGCTTGGCCAAAAAGGGCGTATGCGTTTTCTCCTGAATATATTCAGGAGAAAACGCATACGCCCTTTTTGGCCAAGTGCATCATTGTCGAAGTTGTGCCCCTCTTCCTGTGCTTTACAGGCGATTCTAACGTACCTCTTGAAATCTGTTTCCTGCTATTCTGCCTCGCATTCAAGTCCGCCTCGTTGCCTTCCCTCAACAGATTTTTGGACGATAGTTGGCCTTGATTACTCTGCCAGTTTGTGAATTGCTGTGCCCCTGAGCTCCATTTTTCAACTCGTTTTTTGTGAGCTGAACGCAAGTCCAAACTTTTGGTTCAGGACCTATACTGGTTCCCGGTGGGTGGCTGAGACTTTGGTGAATTCTTCTTCCTGCCGGGAAATTAGAGTGACATGTGCCCATCCAAATGCCTAACAGCTACTCTCTCATTGGTTCTCCCTCTTCCCTTTCCTCCTCTGCCAAATGGGCAACCTGTGTGAACCAGGAGCTTAAAGGGGCTGTCTCTCCAAGTTGGGAGATTGATAGTAAAGCTGTTGGAAAGTCAAACCGGAGCACCAGGAGAGGGACTCTTCGTTGAGTTTTAGAAACCTTTCGTATTCACAGTGTGTCCATTCTCTAGGTTTCCCGTACATGTTATAGCTGTAGTAATATTCCCTTCAACCTGGAGAGGTGGGACCCATGGAATGGTTGCCATGCATTATTGCTTTAAAGGGTCTGCATTTGCTCACCCAATCTCACCAATCCTCTCAGTCCCAAGTGTCCAGCCTCATGCCACATCCAGCTGTCATCGTAGATAGGGTCATTCCAGGTTGCATCAGAGACCCTGAAGGAATTGTAAAGAATTTCCCTGTTTCTTTGTTCTGTTTTTGAAATTCCTTTTTAGAGTGGGTTTGAGCTGATTCTCGCTGCCATGTTTATGCCAGTCTAGACACACTTGATTCCCTTACGGAGACATATCAATACATAGGTTTTAAGATTCTTACTAGTCAGATCTATTCCTCTGCGGGAAATATGGGGTTTTGAGTCCCTTTCACTGAGGAAGGTGTAGGTCTTGTCTATTCCATAGTTGGTTTTTGGAACAGTACCTGTGCTTATATCAAACTCTGGTTTGATGCATCACCCCACCTCTCCTTCCCCCTTAAGCAGGCATAAGAGTGTTTTCTAAATGTGAGACTCTGTTCTCTTTCCTAACTCAGTTCATGTGTAGCCATGTTTACAGGATCTTCCTAAGTGATATCTTATGATAAGTTTCTTTTCCTGTGTGACTTCTTTCCCTTAGAATCATCGTACCTGAATCCACTCATTTTGCTGCTACTGGTCTTATGACATTGATTTCGTGGCTGAGGGATATTCCATCGTACGTAAGTTCCACAATGTTTGGAACCATTTTTATATTTCCTGGGATATTTCAGGTGTACCCAGGTTGAGGTTCTTGTAAGCAGTGCAGCCCTCAATTTGGGGGTGGCTCTGTCTTATGGATTTTCAGTTTTCCCAAGGTATATTCCCTAGACTGGAAGTGCCCTTGGCTCTGGAGCTCTGTTGTTTACTTGTTTTAGGGAACACAATGCACTCCTCCAGTGAGGCAGTTGGCAACTTACATCCCGCCCATCAGCATAACAAGGCTCCCTGTTCTCCAGGGCCTGTCTTGCCTTTCTGGTTTTTACACATTTTGTGGATGTCCCTTTTGACCGGTGGGAAGTGATACTTCTTTGTAGTGCAGATTTGCATTGCCCGCTTGCTTGCTTGGCCAAAAAGGGCGTATGCGTTTTCTCCTGAATATATTCAGGAGAAAACGCATACGCCCTTTTTGGCCAAGTGCATCATTGTCGAAGTTGTGCCCCTCTTCCTGTGCTTTACAGGCGATTCCAACGTACCTCTTGAAATCTGTTTCCTGCTATTCTGCCTCGCATTCAAGTCCGCCTCGTTGCCTTCCCTCAACAGATTTTTGGACGATAGTTGGCCTTGATTACTCTGCCAGTTTGTGAATTGCTGTGCCCCTGAGCTCCATTTTTCAACTCGTTTTTTGTGAGCTGAACGCAAGTCCAAACATTTGGTTCAGGACCTCTACTGGTTCCCGGTGGGTGGCTGAGACTTTGGTTAATTCTTCTTCCTGCCGGGAAATTAGAGTGACATGTGCCCATCCAAATGCCTAACAGCTACTCTCTCATTGGTTCTCCCTCTTCCCTTTCCTCCTCTGCCAAATGGGCAACCTGTGTGAACCAGGAGCTTAAAGGGGCTGTCTCTCCAAGTTGGGAGATTGATAGTAAAGCTGTTGGAAAGTCAAACCGGAGCACCAGGAGAGGGACTCTTCGTTGAGTTTTAGAAACCTTTCGTATTCACAGTGTGTCCATTCTCTAGGTTTCCCGTACATGTTATAGCTGTAGTAATATTCCCTTCAACCTGGAGAGCTGGGACCCATGGAATGGTTGCCATGCATTATTGCTTTAAAGGGTCTGCATTTGCTCACCCAATCTCACCAATCCTCTCAGTCCCAAGTGTCCAGCCTCATGCCACATCCAGCTGTCATCGTAGATAGGGTCATTCCAGGTTGCATCAGAGACCCTGAAGGAATTGTAAAGAATTTCCCTGTTTCTTTGTTCTGTTTTTGAAATTCCTTTTTAGAGTGGGTTTGAGCTGATTCTCGCTGCCATGTTTATGCCAGTCTAGACACACTTGATTCCCTTACGGAGACATATCAATACATAGGTTTTAAGATTCTTACTAGTCAGATCTATTCCTCTGCGGGAAATATGGGGTTTTGAGTCCCTTTCACTGAGGAAGGTGTAGGTCTTGTCTATTCCATAGTTGGTTTTTGGAACAGTACCTGTGCTTATATCAAACTCTGGTTTGATGCATCACCCCACCTCTCCTTCCCCCTTAAGCAGGCATAAGAGTGTTTTCTAAATGTGAGACTCTGTTCTCTTTCCTAACTCAGTTCATGTGTTGCCATGTTTACAGGATCTTCCTAAGTGATATCTTATGATAAGTTTCTTTTTCTGTGTGACTTCTTTCCCTTAGAATCATCGTACCTGAATCCACTCATTTTGCTGCTACTGGTCTTATGACATTGATTTCGTGGCTGAGGGATATTCCATCGTACGTAAGTTCCACAATGTTTTGAACCATTTTTATGTTTCCTGGCATATTTCAGGTGTACCCAGGTTGAGGTTCTTGTAAGCAGTGCAGCCCTCAATTTGGGGGTGGCTCTGTCTTATGGATTTTCAGTTTTCCCAAGGTATATTCCCTAGACTGGAAGTGCCCTTGGCTCTGGAGCTCTGTTGTTTACTTGTTTTAGGGAACACAATGCACTCCTCCAGTGAGGCAGTTGGCAACTTACATCCCGCCCATCAGCATAACAAGGCTCCCTGTTCTCCAGGGCCTGTCTTGCCTTTCTGGTTTTTACACATTTTGTGGATGTCCCTTTTGACCGGTGGGAAGTGATACTTCTTTGTAGTGCAGATTTGCATTGCCCGCTTGCTTGCTTGGCCAAAAAGGGCGTATGCGTTTTCTCCTGAATATATTCAGGAGAAAACGCATACGCCCTTTTTGGCCAAGTGCATCATTGTCGAAGTTGTGCCCCTCTTCCTGTGCTTTACAGGCGATTCTAACGTACCTCTTGAAATCTGTTTCCTGCTATTCTGCCTCGCATTCAAGTCCGCCTCGTTGCCTTCCCTCAACAGATTTTTGGACGATAGTTGGCCTTGATTACTCTGCCAGTTTGTGAATTGCTGTGCCCCTGAGCTCCATTTTTCAACTCGTTTTTTGTGAGCTGAACGCAAGTCCAAACATTTGGTTCAGGACCTATACTGGTTCCCGGTGGGTGGCTGAGACTTTGGTGAATTCTTCTTCCTGCCGGGAAATTAGAGTGACATGTGCCCATCCAAATGCCTAACAGCTACTCTCTCATTGGTTCTCCCTCTTCCCTTTCCTCCTCTGCCAAATGGGCAACCTGTGTGAACCAGGAGCTTAAAGGGGCTGTCTCTCCAAGTTGGGAGATTGATAGTAAAGCTGTTGGAAAGTCAAACCGGAGCACCAGGAGAGGGACTCTTCGTTGAGTTTTAGAAACCTTTCGTATTCACAGTGTGTCCATTCTCTAGGTTTCCCGTACATGTTATAGCTGTAGTAATATTCCCTTCAACCTGGAGAGGTGGGACCCATGGAATGGTTGCCATGCATTATTGCTTTAAAGGGTCTGCATTTGCTCACCCAATCTCACCAATCCTCTCAGTCCCAAGTGTCCAGCCTCATGCCACATCCAGCTGTCATCGTAGATAGGGTCATTCCAGGTTGCATCAGAGACCCTGAAGGAATTGGAAAGAATTTCCCTGTTTCTTTGTTCTGTTTTTGAAATTCCTTTTTAGAGTGGGTTTGAGCTGATTCTCGCTGCCATGTTTATGCCAGTCTAGACACACTTGATTCCCTTACGGAGACATATCAATACATAGGTTTTAAGATTCTTACTAGTCAGATCTATTCCTCTGCGGGAAATATGGGGTTTTGAGTCCCTTTCACTGAGGAAGGTGTAGGTCTTGTCTATTCCATAGTTGGTTTTTGGAACAGTACCTGTGCTTATATCAAACTCTGGTTTGATGCATCACCCCACCTCTCCTTCCCCCTTAAGCAGGCATAAGAGTGTTTTCTAAATGTGAGACTCTGTTCTCTTTCCTAACTCAGTTCATGTGTAGCCATGTTTACAGGATCTTCCTAAGAGATATCTTATGATAAGTTTCTTTTCCTGTGTGACTTCTTTCCCTTAGAATCATCGTACCTGAATCCACTCATTTTGCTGCTACTGGTCTTATGACATTGATTTCGTGGCTGAGGGATATTCCATCGTACGTAAGTTCCACAATGTTTGGAACCATTTTTATATTTCCTGGGATATTTCAGGTGTACCCAGGTTGAGGTTCTTGTAAGCAGTGCAGCCCTCAATTTGGGGGTGGCTCTGTCTTATGGATTTTCAGTTTTCCCAAGGTATATTCCCTAGACTGGAAGTGCCCTTGGCTCTGGAGCTCTGTTGTTTACTTGTTTTAGGGAACACAATGCACTCCTCCAGTGAGGCAGTTGGCAACTTACATCCCGCCCATCAGCATAACAAGGCTCCCTGTTCTCCAGGGCCTGTCTTGCCTTTCTGGTTTTTACACATTTTGTGGATGTCCCTTTTGACCGGTGGGAAGTGATACTTCTTTGTAGTGCAGATTTGCATTGCCCGCTTGCTTGCTTGGCCAAAAAGGGCGTATGCGTTTTCTCCTGAATATATTCAGGAGAAAACGCATACGCCCTTTTTGGCCAAGTGCATCATTGTCGAAGTTGTGCCCCTCTTCCTGTGCTTTACAGGCGATTCCAACGTACCTCTTGAAATCTGTTTCCTGCTATTCTGCCTCGCATTCAAGTCCGCCTCGTTGCCTTCCCTCAACAGATTTTTGGACGATAGTTGGCCTTGATTACTCTGCCAGTTTGTGAATTGCTGTGCCCCTGAGCTCCATTTTTCAACTCGTTTTTTGTGAGCTGAACGCAAGTCCAAACATTTGGTTCAGGACCTCTACTGGTTCCCGGTGGGTGGCTGAGACTTTGGTGAATTCTTCTTCCTGCCGGGAAATTAGAGTGACATGTGCCCATCCAAATGCCTAACAGCTACTCTCTCATTGGTTCTCCCTCTTCCCTTTCCTCCTCTGCCAAATGGGCAACCTGTGTGAACCAGGAGCTTAAAGGGGCTGTCTCTCCAAGTTGGGAGATTGATAGTAAAGCTGTTGGAAAGTCAAACCGGAGCACCAGGAGAGGGACTCTTCGTTGAGTTTTAGAAACCTTTCGTATTCACAGTGTGTCCATTCTCTAGGTTTCCCGTACATGTTATAGCTGTAGTAATATTCCCTTCAACCTGGAGAGGTGGGACCCATGGAATGGTTGCCATGCATTATTGCTTTAAAGGGTCTGCATTTGCTCACCCAATCTCACCAATCCTCTCAGTCCCAAGTGTCCAGCCTCATGCCACATCCAGCTGTCATCGTAGATAGGGTCATTCCAGGTTGCATCAGAGACCCTGAAGGAATTGTAAAGAATTTCCCTGTTTCTTTGTTCTGTTTTTGAAATTCCTTTTTAGAGTGGGTTTGAGCTGATTCTCGCTGCCATGTTTATGCCAGTCTACACACACTTGATTCCCTTACGGAGACATATCAATACATAGGTTTTAAGATTCTTACTAGTCAGATCTATTCCTCTGCGGGAAATATGGGGTTTTGAGTCCCTTTCACTGAGGAAGGTGTAGGTCTTGTCTATTCCATAGTTGGTTTTTGGAACAGTACCTGTGCTTATATCAAACTCTGGTTTGATGCATCACCCCACCTCTCCTTCCCCCTTAAGCAGGCATAAGAGTGTTTTCTAAATGTGAGACTCTGTTCTCTTTCCTAACTCAGTTCATGTGTAGCCATGTTTACAGGATCTTCCTAAGTGATATCTTATGATAAGTTTCTTTTCCTGTGTGACTTCTTTCCCTTAGAATCATCGTACCTGAATCCACTCATTTTGCTGCTACTGGTCTTATGACATTGATTTCGTGGCTGAGGGATATTCCATCGTACGTAAGTTCCACAATGTTTGGAACCATTTTTATATTTCCTGGGATATTTCAGGTGTACCCAGGTTGAGGTTCCTGTAAGCAGTGCAGCCCTCAATTTGGGGGTGGCTCTGTCTTATGGATTTTCAGTTTTCCCAAGGTATATTCCCTAGACTGGACGTGCCCTTGGCTCTGGAGCTCTGTTGTTTACTTGTTTTAGGGAACACAATGCACTCCTCCAGTGAGGCAGTTGGCAACTTACATCCCGCCCATCAGCATAACAAGGCTCCCTGTTCTCCAGGGCCTGTCTTGCCTTTCTGGTTTTTACACATTTTGTGGATGTCCCTTTTGACCGGTGGGAAGTGATACTTCTTTGTAGTGCAGATTTGCATTGCCCGCTTGCTTGCTTGGCCAAAAAGGGCGTGTGCGTTTTCTCCTGAATATATTCAGGAGAAAACGCATACGCCCTTTTTGGCCAAGTGCATCATTGTCGAAGTTGTGCCCCTCTTCCTGTGCTTTACAGGTGATTCCAACGTACCTCTTGAAATCTGTTTCCTGCTATTCTGCCTCGCATTCAAGTCCGCCTCGTTGCCTTCCCTCAACAGATTTTTGGACGATAGTTGGCCTTGATTACTCTGCCAGTTTGTGAATTGCTGTGCCCCTGAGCTCCATTTTTCAACTCGTTTTTTGTGAGCTGAACGCAAGTCCAAACATTTGGTTCAGGACCTCTACTGGTTCCCGGTGGGTGGCTGAGACTTTGGTGAATTCTTCTTCCTGCCGGGAAATTAGAGTGACATGTGCCCATCCAAATGCCTAACAGCTACTCTCTCATTGGTTCTCCCTCTTCCCTTTCCTCCTCTGCCAAATGGGCAACCTGTGTGAACCAGGAGCTTAAAGGGGCTGTCTCTCCAAGTTGGGAGATTGATAGTAAAGCTGTTGGAAAGTCAAACCGGAGCACCAGGAGAGGGACTCTTCGTTGAGTTTTAGAAACCTTTCGTATTCACAGTGTGTCCATTCTCTAGGTTTCCCGTACATGTTATAGCTGTAGTAATATTCCCTTCAACCTGGAGAGGTGGGACCCATGGAATGGTTGCCATGCATTATTGCTTTAAAGGGTCTGCATTTGCTCACCCAATCTCACCAATCCTCTCAGTCCCAAGTGTCCAGCCTCATGCCACATCCAGCTGTCATCGTAGATAGGGTCATTCCAGGTTGCATCAGAGACCCTGAAGGAATTGTAAAGAATTTCCCTGTTTCTTTGTTCTGTTTTTGAAATTCCTTTTTAGAGTGGGTTTGAGCTGATTCTCGCTGCCATGTTTATGCCAGTCTACACACACTTGATTCCCTTACGGAGACATATCAATACATAGGTTTTAAGATTCTTACTAGTCAGATCTATTCCTCTGCGGGAAATATGGGGTTTTGAGTCCCTTTCACTGAGGAAGGTGTAGGTCTTGTCTATTCCATAGTTGGTTTTTGGAACAGTACCTGTGCTTATATCAAACTCTGGTTTGATGCATCACCCCACCTCTCCTTCCCCCTTAAGCAGGCATAAGAGTGTTTTCTAAATGTGAGACTCTGTTCTCTTTCCTAACTCAGTTCATGTGTAGCCATGTTTACAGGATCTTCCTAAGTGATATCTTATGATAAGTTTCTTTTCCTGTGTGACTTCTTTCCCTTAGAATCATCGTACCTGAATCCACTCATTTTGCTGCTACTGGTCTTATGACATTGATTTCGTGGCTGAGGGATATTCCATCGTACGTAAGTTCCACAATGTTTGGAACCATTTTTATATTTCCTGGGATATTTCAGGTGTACCCAGGTTGAGGTTCCTGTAAGCAGTGCAGCCCTCAATTTGGGGGTGGCTCTGTCTTATGGATTTTCAGTTTTCCCAAGGTATATTCCCTAGACTGGACGTGCCCTTGGCTCTGGAGCTCTGTTGTTTACTTGTTTTAGGGAACACAATGCACTCCTCCAGTGAGGCAGTTGGCAACTTACATCCCGCCCATCAGCATAACAAGGCTCCCTGTTCTCCAGGGCCTGTCTTGCCTTTCTGGTTTTTACACATTTTGTGGATGTCCCTTTTGACCGGTGGGAAGTGATACTTCTTTGTAGTGCAGATTTGCATTGCCCGCTTGCTTGCTTGGCCAAAAAGGGCGTATGCGTTTTCTCCTGAATATATTCAGGAGAAAACGCATACGCCCTTTTTGGCCAAGTGCATCATTGTCGAAGTTGTGCCCCTCTTCCTGTGCTTTACAGGCGATTCTAACGTACCTCTTGAAATCTGTTTCCTGCTATTCTGCCTCGCATTCAAGTCCGCCTCGTTGCCTTCCCTCAACAGATTTTTGGACGATAGTTGGCCTTGATTACTCTGCCAGTTTGTGAATTGCTGTGCCCCTGAGCTCCATTTTTCAACTCGTTTTTTGTGAGCTGAACGCAAGTCCAAACATTTGGTTCAGGACCTATACTGGTTCCCGGTGGGTGGCTGAGACTTTGGTGAATTCTTCTTCCTGCCGGGAAATTAGAGTGACATGTGCCCATCCAAATGCCTAACAGCTACTCTCTCATTGGTTCTCCCTCTTCCCTTTCCTCCTCTGCCAAATGGGCAACCTGTGTGAACCAGGAGCTTAAAGGGGCTGTCTCTCCAAGTTGGGAGATTGATAGTAAAGCTGTTGGAAAGTCAAACCGGAGCACCAGGAGAGGGACTCTTCGTTGAGTTTTAGAAACCTTTCGTATTCACAGTGTGTCCATTCTCTAGGTTTCCCGTACATGTTATAGCTGTAGTAATATTCCCTTCAACCTGGAGAGGTGGGACCCATGGAATGGTTGCCATGCATTATTGCTTTAAAGGGTCTGCATTTGCTCACCCAATCTCACCAATCCTCTCAGTCCCAAGTGTCCAGCCTCATGCCACATCCAGCTGTCATCGTAGATAGGGTCATTCCAGGTTGCATCAGAGACCCTGAAGGAATTGTAAAGAATTTCCCTGTTTCTTTGTTCTGTTTTTGAAATTCCTTTTTAGAGTGGGTTTGAGCTGATTCTCGCTGCCATGTTTATGCCAGTCTAGACACACTTGATTCCCTTACGGAGACATATCAATACATAGGTTTTAAGATTCTTACTAGTCAGATCTATTCCTCTGCGGGAAATATGGGGTTTTGAGTCCCTTTCACTGAGGAAGGTGTAGGTCTTGTCTATTCCATAGTTGGTTTTTGGAACAGTACCTGTGCTTATATCAAACTCTGGTTTGATGCATCACCCCACCTCTCCTTCCCCCTTAAGCAGGCATAAGAGTGTTTTCTAAATGTGAGACTCTGTTCTCTTTCCTAACTCAGTTCATGTGTTGCCATGTTTACAGGATCTACCTAAGTGATATCTTATGATAAGTTTCTTTTTCTGTGTGACTTCTTTCACTTAGAATCATCGTACCTGAATCCACTCATTTTGCTGCTACTGGTCTTATGACATTGATTTCATGGCTGAGGGATATTCCATCGTACGTAAGTTCCACAATGTTTTGAACCATTTTTACATTTCCTGGGATATTTCAGGTGTACCCAGGTTGAGGTTCTTGTAAGCAGTGCAGCCCTCAATTTGGGGGTGGCTCTGTCTTATGGATTTTCAGTTTTCCCAAGGTATATTCCCTAGACTGGAAGTGCCCTTGGCTCTGTAGCTCTGTTGTTTACTTGTTTTAGGGAACACAATGCACTCCTCCAGTGAGGCAGTTGGCAACTTACATCCCGCCCATCAGCATAACAAGGCTCCCTGTTCTCCAGGGCCTGTCTTGCCTTTCTGGTTTTTACACATTTTGTGGATGTCCCTTTTGACCGGTGGGAAGTGATACTTCTTTGTAGTGCAGATTTGCATTGCCCGCTTGCTTGCTTGGCCAAAAAGGGCGTATGCGTTTTCTCCTGAATATATTCAGGAGAAAACGCATACGCCCTTTTTGGCCAAGTGCATCATTGTCGAAGTTGTGCCCCTCTTCCTGTGCTTTACAGGCGATTCTAACGTACCTCTTGAAATCTGTTTCCTGCTATTCTGCCTCGCATTCAAGTCCGCCTCGTTGCCTTCCCTCAACAGATTTTTGGACGATAGTTGGCCTTGATTACTCTGCCAGTTTGTGAATTGCTGTGCCCCTGAGCTCCATTTTTCAACTCGTTTTTTGTGAGCTGAACGCAAGTCCAAACATTTGGTTCAGGACCTATACTGGTTCCCGGTGGGTGGCTGAGACTTTGGTGAATTCTTCTTCCTGCCGGGAAATTAGAGTGACATGTGCCCATCCAAATGCCTAACAGCTACTCTCTCATTGGTTCTCCCTCTTCCCTTTCCTCCTCTGCCAAATGGGCAACCTGTGTGAACCAGGAGCTTAAAGGGGCTGTCTCTCCAAGTTGGGAGATTGATAGTAAAGCTGTTGGAAAGTCAAACCGGAGCACCAGGAGAGGGACTCTTCGTTGAGTTTTAGAAACCTTTCGTATTCACAGTGTGTCCATTCTCTAGGTTTCCCGTACATGTTATAGCTGTAGTAATATTCCCTTCAACCTGGAGAGGTGGGACCCATGGAATGGTTGCCATGCATTATTGCTTTAAAGGGTCTGCATTTGCTCACCCAATCTCACCAATCCTCTCAGTCCCAAGTGTCCAGCCTCATGCCACATCCAGGTGTCATCGTAGATAGGGTCATTCCAGGTTGCATCAGAGACCCTGAAGGAATTGTAAAGAATTTCCCTGTTTCTTTGTTCTGTTTTTGAAATTCCTTTTTAGAGTGGGTTTGAGCTGATTCTCGCTGCCATGTTTATGCCAGTCTAGACACACTTGATTCCCTTACGGAGACATATCAATACATAGGTTTCAAGATTCTTACTAGTCAGATCTATTCCTCTGCGGGAAATATGGGGTTTTGAGTCCCTTTCACTGAGGAAGGTGTAGGTCTTGTCTATTCCATAGTTGGTTTTTGGAACAGTACCTGTGCTTATATCAAACTCTGGTTTGATGCATCACCCCACCTCTCCTTCCCCCTTAAGCAGGCATAAGAGTGTTTTCTAAATGTGAGACTCTGTTCTCTTTCCTAACTCAGTTCATGTGTTGCCATGTTTACAGGATCTTCCTAAGTGATATCTTATGATAAGTTTCTTTTTCTGTGTGACTTCTTTCACTTAGAATCATCGTACCTGAATCCACTCATTTTGCTGCTACTGGTCTTATGACATTGATTTCGTGGCTGAGGGATATTCCATCGTACGTAAGTTCCACAATGTTTTGAACCATTTTTATGTTTCCTGGGATATTTCAGGTGTACCCAGGTTGAGGTTCTTGTAAGCAGTGCAGCCCTCAATTTGGGGGTGGCTCTGTCTTATGGATTTTCAGTTTTCCCAAGGTATATTCCCTAGACTGGAAGTGCCCTTGGCTCTGGAGCTCTGTTGTTTACTTGTTTTAGGGAACACAATGCACTCCTCCAGTGAGGCAGTTGGCAACTTACATCCCGCCCATCAGCATAACAAGGCTCCCTGTTCTCCAGGGCCTGTCTTGCCTTTCTGGTTTTTACACATTTTGTGGATGTCCCTTTTGACCGGTGGGAAGTGATACTTCTTTGTAGTGCAGATTTGCATTGCCCGCTTGCTTGCTTGGCCAAAAAGGGCGTATGCGTTTTCTCCTGAATATATTCAGGAGAAAACGCATACGCCCTTTTTGGCCAAGTGCATCATTGTCGAAGTTGTGCCCCTCTTCCTGTGCTTTACAGGCGATTCCAACGTACCTCTTGAAATCTGTTTCCTGCTATTCTGCCTCGCATTCAAGTCCGCCTCGTTGCCTTCCCTCAACAGATTTTTGGACGATAGTTGGCCTTGATTACTCTGCCAGTTTGTGAATTGCTGTGCCCCTGAGCTCCATTTTTCAACTCGCTTTTTGTGAGCTGAACGCAAGTCCAAACATTTGGTTCAGGACCTCTACTGGTTCCCGGTGGGTGGCTGAGACTTTGGTGAATTCTTCTTCCTGCCGGGAAATTAGAGTGACATGTGCCCATCCAAATGCCTAACAGCTACTCTCTCATTGGTTCTCCCTCTTCCCTTTCCTCCTCTGCCAAATGGGCAACCTGTGTGAACCAGGAGCTTAAAGGGGCTGTCTCTCCAAGTTGGGAGATTGATAGTAAAGCTGTTGGAAAGTCAAACCGGAGCACCAGGAGAGGGACTCTTCGTTGAGTTTTAGAAACCTTTCGTATTCACAGTGTGTCCATTCTCTAGGTTTCCCGTACATGTTATAGCTGTAGTAATATTCCCTTCAACCTGGAGAGGTGGGACCCATGGAATGGTTGCCATGCATTATTGCTTTAAAGGGTCTGCATTTGCTCACCCAATCTCACCAATCCTCTCAGTCCCAAGTGTCCAGCCTCATGCCACATCCAGCTGTCATCGTAGATAGGGTCATTCCAGGTTGCATCAGAGACCCTGAAGGAATTGTAAAGAATTTCCCTGTTTCTTTGTTCTGTTTTTGAAATTCCTTTTTAGAGTGGGTTTGAGCTGATTCTCGCTGCCATGTTTATGCCAGTCTAGACACACTTGATTCCCTTACGGAGACATATCAATACATAGGTTTTAAGATTCTTACTAGTCAGATCTATTCCTCTGCGGGAAATATGGGGTTTTGAGTCCCTTTCACTGAGGAAGGTGTAGGTCTTGTCTATTCCATAGTTGGTTTTTGGAACAGTACCTGTGCTTATATCAAACTCTGGTTTGATGCATCACCCCACCTCTCCTTCCCCCTTAAGCAGGCATAAGAGTGTTTTCTAAATGTGAGACTCTGTTCTCTTTCCTAACTCAGTTCATGTGTAGCCATGTTTACAGGATCTTCCTAAGTGATATCTTATGATAAGTTTCTTTTCCTGTGTGACTTCTTTCCCTTAGAATCATCGTACCTGAATCCACTCATTTTGCTGCTACTGGTCTTATGACATTGATTTCGTGGCTGAGGGATATTCCATCGTACGTAAGTTCCACAATGTTTGGAACCATTTTTATATTTCCTGGGATATTTCAGGTGTACCCAGGTTGAGGTTCCTGTAAGCAGTGCAGCCCTCAATTTGGGGGTGGCTCTGTCTTATGGATTTTCAGTTTTCCCAAGGTATATTCCCTAGACTGGAAGTGCCCTTGGCTCTGGAGCTCTGTTGTTTACTTGTTTTAGGGAACACAATGCACTCCTCCAGTGAGGCAGTTGGCAACTTACATCCCGCCCATCAGCATAACAAGGCTCCCTGTTCTCCAGGGCCTGTCTTGCCTTTCTGGTTTTTACACATTTTGTGGATGTCCCTTTTGACCGGTGGGAAGTGATACTTCTTTGTAGTGCAGATTTGCATTGCCCGCTTGCTTGCTTGGCCAAAAAGGGCGTATGCGTTTTCTCCTGAATATATTCAGGAGAAAACGCATACGCCCTTTTTGGCCAAGTGCATCATTGTCGAAGTTGTGCCCCTCTTCCTGTGCTTTACAGGTGATTCCAACGTACCTCTTGAAATCTGTTTCCTGCTATTCTGCCTCGCATTCAAGTCCGCCTCGTTGCCTTCCCTCAACAGATTTTTGGACGATAGTTGGCCTTGATTACTCTGCCAGTTTGTGAATTGCTGTGCCCCTGAGCTCCATTTTTCAACTCGTTTTTTGTGAGCTGAACGCAAGTCCAAACATTTGGTTCAGGACCTCTACTGGTTCCCGGTGGGTGGCTGAGACTTTGGTGAATTCTTCTTCCTGCCGGGAAATTAGAGTGACATGTGCCCATCCAAATGCCTAACAGCTACTCTCTCATTGGTTCTCCCTCTTCCCTTTCCTCCTCTGCCAAATGGGCAACCTGTGTGAACCAGGAGCTTAAAGGGGCTG
This sequence comes from Mesoplodon mirus, assembly GCF_964341445.2. Lineage (NCBI taxonomy): Eukaryota > Metazoa > Chordata > Mammalia > Artiodactyla > Ziphiidae > Mesoplodon > Mesoplodon mirus. The sequence continues at coordinate 119,070,199 of NC_138984.1, forward strand.
TCTCTCCAAGTTGGGAGATTGATAGTAAAGCTGTTGGAAAGTCAAACCGGAGCACCAGGAGAGGGACTCTTCGTTGAGTTTTAGAAACCTTTCGTATTCACAGTGTGTCCATTCTCTAGGTTTCCCGTACATGTTATAGCTGTAGTAATATTCCCTTCAACCTGGAGAGGTGGGACCCATGGAATGGTTGCCATGCATTATTGCTTTAAAGGGTCTGCATTTGCTCACCCAATCTCACCAATCCTCTCAGTCCCAAGTGTCCAGCCTCATGCCACATCCAGCTGTCATCGTAGATAGGGTCATTCCAGGTTGCATCAGAGACCCTGAAGGAATTGTAAAGAATTTCCCTGTTTCTTTGTTCTGTTTTTGAAATTCCTTTTTAGAGTGGGTTTGAGCTGATTCTCGCTGCCATGTTTATGCCAGTCTACACACACTTGATTCCCTTACGGAGACATATCAATACATAGGTTTTAAGATTCTTACTAGTCAGATCTATTCCTCTGCGGGAAATATGGGGTTTTGAGTCCCTTTCACTGAGGAAGGTGTAGGTCTTGTCTATTCCATAGTTGGTTTTTGGAACAGTACCTGTGCTTATATCAAACTCTGGTTTGATGCATCACCCCACCTCTCCTTCCCCCTTAAGCAGGCATAAGAGTGTTTTCTAAATGTGAGACTCTGTTCTCTTTCCTAACTCAGTTCATGTGTAGCCATGTTTACAGGATCTTCCTAAGTGATATCTTATGATAAGTTTCTTTTCCTGTGTGACTTCTTTCCCTTAGAATCATCGTACCTGAATCCACTCATTTTGCTGCTACTGGTCTTATGACATTGATTTCGTGGCTGAGGGATATTCCATCGTACGTAAGTTCCACAATGTTTGGAACCATTTTTATATTTCCTGGGATATTTCAGGTGTACCCAGGTTGAGGTTCCTGTAAGCAGTGCAGCCCTCAATTTGGGGGTGGCTCTGTCTTATGGATTTTCAGTTTTCCCAAGGTATATTCCCTAGACTGGACGTGCCCTTGGCTCTGGAGCTCTGTTGTTTACTTGTTTTAGGGAACACAATGCACTCCTCCAGTGAGGCAGTTGGCAACTTACATCCCGCCCATCAGCATAACAAGGCTCCCTGTTCTCCAGGGCCTGTCTTGCCTTTCTGGTTTTTACACATTTTGTGGATGTCCCTTTTGACCGGTGGGAAGTGATACTTCTTTGTAGTGCAGATTTGCATTGCCCGCTTGCTTGCTTGGCCAAAAAGGGCGTATGCGTTTTCTCCTGAATATATTCAGGAGAAAACGCATACGCCCTTTTTGGCCAAGTGCATCATTGTCGAAGTTGTGCCCCTCTTCCTGTGCTTTACAGGTGATTCCAACGTACCTCTTGAAATCTGTTTCCTGCTATTCTGCCTCGCATTCAAGTCCGCCTCGTTGCCTTCCCTCAACAGATTTTTGGACGATAGTTGGCCTTGATTACTCTGCCAGTTTGTGAATTGCTGTGCCCCTGAGCTCCATTTTTCAACTCGTTTTTTGTGAGCTGAACGCAAGTCCAAACATTTGGTTCAGGACCTCTACTGGTTCCCGGTGGGTGGCTGAGACTTTGGTGAATTCTTCTTCCTGCCGGGAAATTAGAGTGACATGTGCCCATCCAAATGCCTAACAGCTACTCTCTCATTGGTTCTCCCTCTTCCCTTTCCTCCTCTGCCAAATGGGCAACCTGTGTGAACCAGGAGCTTAAAGGGGCTGTCTCTCCAAGTTGGGAGATTGATAGTAAAGCAGTTGGAAAGTCAAACCGGAGCACCAGGAGAGGGACTCTTCGTTGAGTTTTAGAAACCTTTCGTATTCACAGTGTGTCCATTCTCTAGGTTTCCCGTACATGTTATAGCTGTAGTAATATTCCCTTCAACCTGGAGAGGTGGGACCCATGGAATGGTTGCCATGCATTATTGCTTTAAAGGGTCTGCATTTGCTCACCCAATCTCACCAATCCTCTCAGTCCCAAGTGTCCAGCCTCATGCCACATCCAGCTGTCATCGTAGATAGGGTCATTCCAGGTTGCATCAGAGACCCTGAAGGAATTGTAAAGAATTTCCCTGTTTCTTTGTTCTGTTTTTGAAATTCCTTTTTAGAGTGGGTTTGAGCTGATTCTCGCTGCCATGTTTATGCCAGTCTACACACACTTGATTCCCTTACGGAGACATATCAATACATAGGTTTTAAGATTCTTACTAGTCAGATCTATTCCTCTGCGGGAAATATGGGGTTTTGAGTCCCTTTCACTGAGGAAGGTGTAGGTCTTGTCTATTCCATAGTTGGTTTTTGGAACAGTACCTGTGCTTATATCAAACTCTGGTTTGATGCATCACCCCACCTCTCCTTCCCCCTTAAGCAGGCATAAGAGTGTTTTCTAAATGTGAGACTCTGTTCTCTTTCCTAACTCAGTTCATGTGTAGCCATGTTTACAGGATCTTCCTAAGTGATATCTTATGATAAGTTTCTTTTCCTGTGTGACTTCTTTCCCTTAGAATCATCGTACCTGAATCCACTCATTTTGCTGCTACTGGTCTTATGACATTGATTTCGTGGCTGAGGGATATTCCATCGTACGTAAGTTCCACAATGTTTGGAACCATTTTTATATTTCCTGGGATATTTCAGGTGTACCCAGGTTGAGGTTCCTGTAAGCAGTGCAGCCCTCAATTTGGGGGTGGCTCTGTCTTATGGATTTTCAGTTTTCCCAAGGTATATTCCCTAGACTGGACGTGCCCTTGGCTCTGGAGCTCTGTTGTTTACTTGTTTTAGGGAACACAATGCACTCCTCCAGTGAGGCAGTTGGCAACTTACATCCCGCCCATCAGCATAACAAGGCTCCCTGTTCTCCAGGGCCTGTCTTGCCTTTCTGGTTTTTACACATTTTGTGGATGTCCCTTTTGACCGGTGGGAAGTGATACTTCTTTGTAGTGCAGATTTGCATTGCCCGCTTGCTTGCTTGGCCAAAAAGGGCGTATGCGTTTTCTCCTGAATATATTCAGGAGAAAACGCATACGCCCTTTTTGGCCAAGTGCATCATTGTCGAAGTTGTGCCCCTCTTCCTGTGCTTTACAGGTGATTCCAACGTACCTCTTGAAATCTGTTTCCTGCTATTCTGCCTCGCATTCAAGTCCGCCTCGTTGCCTTCCCTCAACAGATTTTTGGACGATAGTTGGCCTTGATTACTCTGCCAGTTTGTGAATTGCTGTGCCCCTGAGCTCCATTTTTCAACTCGTTTTTTGTGAGCTGAACGCAAGTCCAAACATTTGGTTCAGGACCTCTACTGGTTCCCGGTGGGTGGCTGAGACTTTGGTGAATTCTTCTTCCTGCCGGGAAATTAGAGTGACATGTGCCCATCCAAATGCCTAACAGCTACTCTCTCATTGGTTCTCCCTCTTCCCTTTCCTCCTCTGCCAAATGGGCAACCTGTGTGAACCAGGAGCTTAAAGGGGCTGTCTCTCCAAGTTGGGAGATTGATAGTAAAGCAGTTGGAAAGTCAAACCGGAGCACCAGGAGAGGGACTCTTCGTTGAGTTTTAGAAACCTTTCGTATTCACAGTGTGTCCATTCTCTAGGTTTCCCGTACATGTTATAGCTGTAGTAATATTCCCTTCAACCTGGAGAGGTGGGACCCATGGAATGGTTGCCATGCATTATTGCTTTAAAGGGTCTGCATTTGCTCACCCAATCTCACCAATCCTCTCAGTCCCAAGTGTCCAGCCTCATGCCACATCCAGCTGTCATCGTAGATAGGGTCATTCCAGGTTGCATCAGAGACCCTGAAGGAATTGTAAAGAATTTCCCTGTTTCTTTGTTCTGTTTTTGAAATTCCTTTTTAGAGTGGGTTTGAGCTGATTCTCGCTGCCATGTTTATGCCAGTCTACACACACTTGATTCCCTTACGGAGACATATCAATACATAGGTTTTAAGATTCTTACTAGTCAGATCTATTCCTCTGCGGGAAATATGGGGTTTTGAGTCCCTTTCACTGAGGAAGGTGTAGGTCTTGTCTATTCCATAGTTGGTTTTTGGAACAGTACCTGTGCTTATATCAAACTCTGGTTTGATGCATCACCCCACCTCTCCTTCCCCCTTAAGCAGGCATAAGAGTGTTTTCTAAATGTGAGACTCTGTTCTCTTTCCTAACTCAGTTCATGTGTAGCCATGTTTACAGGATCTTCCTAAGTGATATCTTATGATAAGTTTCTTTTCCTGTGTGACTTCTTTCCCTTAGAATCATCGTACCTGAATCCACTCATTTTGCTGCTACTGGTCTTATGACATTGATTTCGTGGCTGAGGGATATTCCATCGTACGTAAGTTCCACAATGTTTGGAACCATTTTTATATTTCCTGGGATATTTCAGGTGTACCCAGGTTGAGGTTCCTGTAAGCAGTGCAGCCCTCAATTTGGGGGTGGCTCTGTCTTATGGATTTTCAGTTTTCCCAAGGTATATTCCCTAGACTGGACGTGCCCTTGGCTCTGGAGCTCTGTTGTTTACTTGTTTTAGGGAACACAATGCACTCCTCCAGTGAGGCAGTTGGCAACTTACATCCCGCCCATCAGCATAACAAGGCTCCCTGTTCTCCAGGGCCTGTCTTGCCTTTCTGGTTTTTACACATTTTGTGGATGTCCCTTTTGACCGGTGGGAAGTGATACTTCTTTGTAGTGCAGATTTGCATTGCCCGCTTGCTTGCTTGGCCAAAAAGGGCGTATGCGTTTTCTCCTGAATATATTCAGGAGAAAACGCATACGCCCTTTTTGGCCAAGTGCATCATTGTCGAAGTTGTGCCCCTCTTCCTGTGCTTTACAGGCGATTCTAACGTACCTCTTGAAATCTGTTTCCTGCTATTCTGCCTCGCATTCAAGTCCGCCTCGTTGCCTTCCCTCAACAGATTTTTGGACGATAGTTGGCCTTGATTACTCTGCCAGTTTGTGAATTGCTGTGCCCCTGAGCTCCATTTTTCAACTCGTTTTTTGTGAGCTGAACGCAAGTCCAAACATTTGGTTCAGGACCTATACTGGTTCCCGGTGGGTGGCTGAGACTTTGGTGAATTCTTCTTCCTGCCGGGAAATTAGAGTGACATGTGCCCATCCAAATGCCTAACAGCTACTCTCTCATTGGTTCTCCCTCTTCCCTTTCCTCCTCTGCCAAATGGGCAACCTGTGTGAACCAGGAGCTTAAAGGGGCTGTCTCTCCAAGTTGGGAGATTGATAGTAAAGCTGTTGGAAAGTCAAACCGGAGCACCAGGAGAGGGACTCTTCGTTGAGTTTTAGAAACCTTTCGTATTCACAGTGTGTCCATTCTCTAGGTTTCCCGTACATGTTATAGCTGTAGTAATATTCCCTTCAACCTGGAGAGGTGGGACCCATGGAATGGTTGCCATGCATTATTGCTTTAAAGGGTCTGCATTTGCTCACCCAATCTCACCAATCCTCTCAGTCCCAAGTGTCCAGCCTCATGCCACATCCAGCTGTCATCGTAGATAGGGTCATTCCAGGTTGCATCAGAGACCCTGAAGGAATTGTAAAGAATTTCCCTGTTTCTTTGTTCTGTTTTTGAAATTCCTTTTTAGAGTGGGTTTGAGCTGATTCTCGCTGCCATGTTTATGCCAGTCTAGACACACTTGATTCCCTTACGGAGACATATCAATACATAGGTTTTAAGATTCTTACTAGTCAGATCTATTCCTCTGCGGGAAATATGGGGTTTTGAGTCCCTTTCACTGAGGAAGGTGTAGGTCTTGTCTATTCCATAGTTGGTTTTTGGAACAGTACCTGTGCTTATATCAAACTCTGGTTTGATGCATCACCCCACCTCTCCTTCCCCCTTAAGCAGGCATAAGAGTGTTTTCTAAATGTGAGACTCTGTTCTCTTTCCTAACTCAGTTCATGTGTTGCCATGTTTACAGGATCTACCTAAGTGATATCTTATGATAAGTTTCTTTTTCTGTGTGACTTCTTTCACTTAGAATCATCGTACCTGAATCCACTCATTTTGCTGCTACTGGTCTTATGACATTGATTTCATGGCTGAGGGATATTCCATCGTACGTAAGTTCCACAATGTTTTGAACCATTTTTATATTTCCTGGGATATTTCAGGTGTACCCAGGTTGAGGTTCTTGTAAGCAGTGCAGCCCTCAATTTGGGGGTGGCTCTGTCTTATGGATTTTCAGTTTTCCCAAGGTATATTCCCTAGACTGGAAGTGCCCTTGGCTCTGTAGCTCTGTTGTTTACTTGTTTTAGGGAACACAATGCACTCCTCCAGTGAGGCAGTTGGCAACTTACATCCCGCCCATCAGCATAACAAGGCTCCCTGTTCTCCAGGGCCTGTCTTGCCTTTCTGGTTTTTACACATTTTGTGGATGTCCCTTTTGACCGGTGGGAAGTGATACTTCTTTGTAGTGCAGATTTGCATTGCCCGCTTGCTTGCTTGGCCAAAAAGGGCGTATGCGTTTTCTCCTGAATATATTCAGGAGAAAACGCATACGCCCTTTTTGGCCAAGTGCATCATTGTCGAAGTTGTGCCCCTCTTCCTGTGCTTTACAGGCGATTCTAACGTACCTCTTGAAATCTGTTTCCTGCTATTCTGCCTCGCATTCAAGTCCGCCTCGTTGCCTTCCCTCAACAGATTTTTGGACGATAGTTGGCCTTGATTACTCTGCCAGTTTGTGAATTGCTGTGCCCCTGAGCTCCATTTTTCAACTCGTTTTTTGTGAGCTGAACGCAAGTCCAAACTTTTGGTTCAGGACCTATACTGGTTCCCGGTGGGTGGCTGAGACTTTGGTGAATTCTTCTTCCTGCCGGGAAATTAGAGTGACATGTGCCCATCCAAATGCCTAACAGCTACTCTCTCATTGGTTCTCCCTCTTCCCTTTCCTCCTCTGCCAAATGGGCAACCTGTGTGAACCAGGAGCTTAAAGGGGCTGTCTCTCCAAGTTGGGAGATTGATAGTAAAGCTGTTGGAAAGTCAAACCGGAGCACCAGGAGAGGGACTCTTCGTTGAGTTTTAGAAACCTTTCGTATTCACAGTGTGTCCATTCTCTAGGTTTCCCGTACATGTTATAGCTGTAGTAATATTCCCTTCAACCTGGAGAGGTGGGACCCATGGAATGGTTGCCATGCATTATTGCTTTAAAGGGTCTGCATTTGCTCACCCAATCTCACCAATCCTCTCAGTCCCAAGTGTCCAGCCTCATGCCACATCCAGGTGTCATCGTAGATAGGGTCATTCCAGGTTGCATCAGAGACCCTGAAGGAATTGTAAAGAATTTCCCTGTTTCTTTGTTCTGTTTTTGAAATTCCTTTTTAGAGTGGGTTTGAGCTGATTCTCGCTGCCATGTTTATGCCAGTCTAGACACACTTGATTCCCTTACGGAGACATATCAATACATAGGTTTTAAGATTCTTACTAGTCAGATCTATTCCTCTGCGGGAAATATGGGGTTTTGAGTCCCTTTCACTGAGGAAGGTGTAGGTCTTGTCTATTCCATAGTTGGTTTTTGGAACAGTACCTGTGCTTATATCAAACTCTGGTTTGATGCATCACCCCACCTCTCCTTCCCCCTTAAGCAGGCATAAGAGTGTTTTCTAAATGTGAGACTCTGTTCTCTTTCCTAACTCAGTTCATGTGTTGCCATGTTTACAGGATCTTCCTAAGTGATATCTTATGATAAGTTTCTTTTTCTGTGTGACTTCTTTCACTTAGAATCATCGTACCTGAATCCACTCATTTTGCTGCTACTGGTCTTATGACATTGATTTCATGGCTGAGGGATATTCCATCGTACGTAAGTTCCACAATGTTTTGAACCATTTTTACATGTCCTGGGATATTTCAGGTGTACCCAGGTTGAGGTTCTTGTAAGCAGTGCAGCCCTCAATTTGGGGGTGGCTCTGTCTTATGGATTTTCAGTTTTCCCAAGGTATATTCCCTAGACTGGAAGTGCCCTTGGCTCTGTAGCTCTGTTGTTTACTTGTTTTAGGGAACACAATGCACTCCTCCAGTGAGGCAGTTGGCAACTTACATCCCGCCCATCAGCATAACAAGGCTCCCTGTTCTCCAGGGCCTGTCTTGCCTTTCTGGTTTTTACACATTTTGTGGATGTCCCTTTTGACCGTTGGGAAGTGATACTTCTTTGTAGTGCAGATTTGCATTGCCCGCTTGCTTGCTTGGCCAAAAAGGGCGTATGCGTTTTCTCCTGAATATATTCAGGAGAAAACGCATACGCCCTTTTTGGCCAAGTGCATCATTGTCGAAGTTGTGCCCCTCTTCCTGTGCTTTACAGGCGATTCTAACGTACCTCTTGAAATCTGTTTCCTGCTATTCTGCCTCGCATTCAAGTCCGCCTCGTTGCCTTCCCTCAACAGATTTTTGGACGATAGTTGGCCTTGATTACTCTGCCAGTTTGTGAATTGCTGTGCCCCTGAGCTCCATTTTTCAACTCGTTTTTTGTGAGCTGAACGCAAGTCCAAACATTTGGTTCAGGACCTCTACTGGTTCCCGGTGGGTGGCTGAGACTTTGGTGAATTCTTCTTCCTGCCGGGAAATTAGAGTGACATGTGCCCATCCAAATGCCTAACAGCTACTCTCTCATTGGTTCTCCCTCTTCCCTTTCCTCCTCTGCCAAATGGGCAACCTGTGTGAACCAGGAGCTTAAAGGGGCTGTCTCTCCAAGTTGGGAGATTGATAGTAAAGCTGTTGGAAAGTCAAACCGGAGCACCAGGAGAGGGACTCTTCGTTGAGTTTTAGAAACCTTTCGTATTCACAGTGTGTCCATTCTCTAGGTTTCCCGTACATGTTATAGCTGTAGTAATATTCCCTTCAACCTGGAGAGGTGGGACCCATGGAATGGTTGCCATGCATTATTGCTTTAAAGGGTCTGCATTTGCTCACCCAATCTCACCAATCCTCTCAGTCCCAAGTGTCCAGCCTCATGCCACATCCAGCTGTCATCGTAGATAGGGTCATTCCAGGTTGCATCAGAGACCCTGAAGGAATTGTAAAGAATTTCCCTGTTTCTTTGTTCTGTTTTTGAAATTCCTTTTTAGAGTGGGTTTGAGCTGATTCTCGCTGCCATGTTTATGCCAGTCTAGACACACTTGATTCCCTTACGGAGACATATCAATACATAGGTTTTAAGATTCTTACTAGTCAGATCTATTCCTCTGCGGGAAATATGGGGTTTTGAGTCCCTTTCACTGAGGAAGGTGTAGGTCTTGTCTATTCCATAGTTGGTTTTTGGAACAGTACCTGTGCTTATATCAAACTCTGGTTTGATGCATCACCCCACCTCTCCTTCCCCCTTAAGCAGGCATAAGAGTGTTTTCTAAATGTGAGACTCTGTTCTCTTTCCTAACTCAGTTCATGTGTTGCCATGTTTACAGGATCTTCCTAAGTGATATCTTATGATAAGTTTCTTTTCCTGTGTGACTTCTTTCACTTAGAATCATCGTACCTGAATCCACTCATTTTGCTGCTACTGGTCTTATGACATTGATTTCATGGCTGAGGGATATTCCATCGTACGTAAGTTCCACAATGTTTTGAACCGTTTTTACATGTCCTGGGATATTTCAGGTGTACCCAGGTTGAGGTTCTTGTAAGCAGTGCAGCCCTCAATTTGGGGGTGGCTCTGTCTTATGGATTTTCAGTTTTCCCAAGGTATATTCCCTAGACTGGAAGTGCCCTTGGCTCTGTAGCTCTGTTGTTTACTTGTTTTAGGGAACACAATGCACTCCTCCAGTGAGGCAGTTGGCAACTTACATCCCGCCCATCAGCATAACAAGGCTCCCTGTTCTCCAGGGCCTGTCTTGCCTTTCTGGTTTTTACACATTTTGTGGATGTCCCTTTTGACCGGTGGGAAGTGATACTTCTTTGTAGTGCAGATTTGCATTGCCCGCTTGCTTGCTTGGCCAAAAAGGGCGTATGCATTTTCTCCTGAATATATTCAGGAGAAAACGCATACGCCCTTTTTGGCCAAGTGCATCATTGTCGAAGTTGTGCCCCTCTTCCTGTGCTTTACAGGCGATTCTAACGTACCTCTTGAAATCTGTTTCCTGCTATTCTGCCTCGCATTCAAGTCCGCCTCGTTGCCTTCCCTCAACAGATTTTTGGACGATAGTTGGCCTTGATTACTCTGCCAGTTTGTGAATTGCTGTGCCCCTGAGCTCCATTTTTCAACTCGTTTTTTGTGAGCTGAACGCAAGTCCAAACATTTGGTTCAGGACCTCTACTGGTTCCCGGTGGGTGGCTGAGACTTTGGTGAATTCTTCTTCCTGCCGGGAAATTAGAGTGACATGTGCCCATCCAAATGCCTAACAGCTACTCTCTCATTGGTTCTCCCTCTTCCCTTTCCTCCTCTGCCAAATGGGCAACCTGTGTGAACCAGGAGCTTAAAGGGGCTGTCTCTCCAAGTTGGGAGATTGATAGTAAAGCTGTTGGAAAGTCAAACCGGAGCACCAGGAGAGGGACTCTTCGTTGAGTTTTAGAAACCTTTCGTATTCACAGTGTGTCCATTCTCTAGGTTTCCCGTACATGTTATAGCTGTAGTAATATTCCCTTCAACCTGGAGAGGTGGGACCCATGGAATGGTTGCCATGCATTATTGCTTTAAAGGGTCTGCATTTGCTCACCCAATCTCACCAATCCTCTCAGTCCCAAGTGTCCAGCCTCATGCCACATCCAGCTGTCATCGTAGATAGGGTCATTCCAGGTTGCATCAGAGACCCTGAAGGAATTGTAAAGAATTTCCCTCTTTCTTTGTTCTGTTTTTGAAATTCCTTTTTAGAGTGGGTTTGAGCTGATTCTCGCTGCCATGTTTATGCCAGTCTAGACACACTTGATTCCCTTACGGAGACATATCAATACTTAGGTTTTAAGATTCTTACTAGTCAGATCTATTCCTCTGCGGGAAATATGGGGTTTTGAGTCCCTTTCACTGAGGAAGGTGTAGGTCTTGTCTATTCCATAGTTGGTTTTTGGAACAGTACCTGTGCTTATATCAAACTCTGGTTTGATGCATCACCCCACCTCTCCTTCCCCCTTAAGCAGGCATAAGAGTGTTTTCTAAATGTGAGACTCTGTTCTCTTTCCTAACTCAGTTCATGTGTTGCCATGTTTACAGGATCTTCCTAAGTGATATCTTATGATAAGTTTCTTTTCCTGTGTGACTTCTTTCACTTAGAATCATCGTACCTGAATCCACTCATTTTGCTGCTACTGGTCTTATGACATTGATTTCATGGCTGAGGGATATTCCATCGTACGTAAGTTCCACAATGTTTTGAACCATTTTTACATGTCCTGGGATATTTCAGGTGTACCCAGGTTGAGGTTCTTGTAAGCAGTGCAGCCCTCAATTTGGGGGTGGCTCTGTCTTATGGATTTTCAGTTTTCCCAAGGTATATTCCCTAGACTGGAAGTGCCCTTGGCTCTGTAGCTCTGTTGTTTACTTGTTTTAGGGAACACAATGCACTCCTCCAGTGAGGCAGTTGGCAACTTACATCCCGCCCATCAGCATAACAAGGCTCCCTGTTCTCCAGGGCCTGTCTTGCCTTTCTGGTTTTTACACATTTTGTGGATGTCCCTTTTGACCGGTGGGAAGTGATACTTCTTTGTAGTGCAGATTTGCATTGCCCGCTTGCTTGCTTGGCCAAAAAGGGCGTATGCGTTTTCTCCTGAATATATTCAGGAGAAAACGCATACGCCCTTTTTGGCCAAGTGCATCATTGTCGAAGTTGTGCCCCTCTTCCTGTGCTTTACAGGCGATTCTAACGTACCTCTTGAAATCTGTTTCCTGCTATTCTGCCTCGCATTCAAGTCCGCCTCGTTGCCTTCCCTCAACAGATTTTTGGACGATAGTTGGCCTTGATTACTCTGCCAGTTTGTGAATTGCTGTGCCCCTGAGCTCCATTTTTCAACTCGTTTTTTGTGAGCTGAACGCAAGTCCAAACATTTGGTTCAGGACCTCTACTGGTTCCCGGTGGGTGGCTGAGACTTTGGTGAATTCTTCTTCCTGCCGGGAAATTAGAGTGACATGTGCCCATCCAAATGCCTAACAGCTACTCTCTCATTGGTTCTCCCTCTTCCCTTTCCTCCTCTGCCAAATGGGCAACCTGTGTGAACCAGGAGCTTAAAGGGGCTGTCTCTCCAAGTTGGGAGATTGATAGTAAAGCTGTTGGAAAGTCAAACCGGAGCACCAGGAGAGGGACTCTTCGTTGAGTTTTAGAAACCTTTCGTATTCACAGTGTGTCCATTCTCTAGGTTTCCCGTACATGTTATAGCTGTAGTAATATTCCCTTCAACCTGGAGAGGTGGGACCCATGGAATGGTTGCCATGCATTATTGCTTTAAAGGGTCTGCATTTGCTCACCCAATCTCACCAATCCTCTCAGTCCCAAGTGTCCAGCCTCATGCCACATCCAGCTGTCATCGTAGATAGGGTCATTCCAGGTTGCATCAGAGACCCTGAAGGAATTGTAAAGAATTTCCCTCTTTCTTTGTTCTGTTTTTGAAATTCCTTTTTAGAGTGGGTTTGAGCTGATTCTCGCTGCCATGTTTATGCCAGTCTAGACACACTTGATTCCCTTAAGGAGACATATCAATACATAGGTTTTAAGATTCTTACTAGTCAGATCTATTCCTCTGCGGGAAATATGGGGTTTTGAGTCCCTTTCACTGAGGAAGGTGTAGGTCTTGTCTATTCCATAGTTGGTTTTTGGAACAGTACCTGTGCTTATATCAAACTCTGGTTTGATGCATCACCCCACCTCTCCTTCCCCCTTAAGCAGGCATAAGAGTGTTTTCTAAATGTGAGACTCTGTTCTCTTTCCTAACTCAGTTCATGTGTTGCCATGTTTACAGGATCTTCCTAAGTGATATCTTATGATAAGTTTCTTTTTCTGTGTGACTTCTTTCACTTAGAATCATCGTACCTGAATCCACTCATTTTGCTGCTACTGGTCTTATGACATTGATTTCATGGCTGAGGGATATTCCATCGTATGTAAGTTCCACAATGATTTGAACCATTTTTATATTTCCTGGGATATTTCAGGTGTACCCAGGTTGAGGTTCTTGTAAGCAGTGCAGCCCTCAATTTGGGGGTGGCTCTGTCTTATGGATTTTCAGTTTTCCCAAGGTATATTACCTAGACTGGAAGTGCCCTTGGCTCTGTAGCTCTGTTGTTTACTTGTTTTAGGGAACACAATGCACTCCTCCTGTGAGGCAGTTGGCAACTTACATCCCGCCCATCAGCATAACAGGGCTCCCTGTTCTCCAGGGCCTGTCTTGCCTTTCTGGTTTTTACACATTTTGTGGATGTCCCTTTTGACCGGTGGGAAGTGATACTTCTTTGTAGTGCAGATTTGCATTGCCCGCTTGCTTGCTTGGCCAAAAAGGGCGTATGCGTTTTCTCCTGAATATATTCAGGAGAAAACGCATACGCCCTTTTTGGCCAAGTGCATCATTGTCGAAGTTGTGCCCCTCTTCCTGTGCTTTACAGGCGATTCTAACGTACCTCTTGAAATCTGTTTCCTGCTATTCTGCCTCGCATTCAAGTCCGCCTCGTTGCCTTCCCTCAACAGATTTTTGGACGATAGTTGGCCTTGATTACTCTGCCAGTTTGTGAATTGCTGTGCCCCTGAGCTCCATTTTTCAACTCGTTTTTTGTGAGCTGAACGCAAGTCCAAACATTTGGTTCAGGACCTATACTGGTTCCCGGTGGGTGGCTGAGACTTTGGTGAATTCTTCTTCCTGCCGGGAAATTAGAGTGACATGTGCCCATCCAAATGCCTAACAGCTACTCTCTCATTGGTTCTCCCTCTTCCCTTTCCTCCTCTGCCAAATGGGCAACCTGTGTGAACCAGGAGCTTAAAGGGGCTGTCTCTCCAAGTTGGGAGATTGATAGTAAAGCTGTTGGAAAGTCAAACCGGAGCACCAGGAGAGGGACTCTTCGTTGAGTTTTAGAAACCTTTCGTATTCACAGTGTGTCCATTCTCTAGGTTTCCCGTACATGTTATAGCTGTAGTAATATTCCCTTCAACCTGGAGAGGTGGGACCCATGGAATGGTTGCCATGCATTATTGCTTTAAAGGGTCTGCATTTGCTCACCCAATCTCACCAATCCTCTCAGCCCCAAGTGTCCAGCCTCATGCCACATCCAGCTGTCATCGTAGATAGGGTCATTCCAGGTTGCATCAGAGACCCTGAAGGAATTGTAAAGAATTTCCCTGTTTCTTTGTTCTGTTTTTGAAATTCCTTTTTAGAGTGGGTTTGAGCTGATTCTCGCTGCCATGTTTATGTCAGTCTAGACACACTTGATTCCCTTACGGAGACATATCAATACATAGGTTTTAAGATTCTTACTAGTCAGATCTATTCCTCTGCGGGAAATATGGGGTTTTGAGTCCCTTTCACTGAGGAAGGTGTAGGTCTTGTCTATTCCATAGTTGGTTTTTGGAACAGTACCTGTGCTTATATCAAACTCTGGTTTGATGCATCACCCCACCTCTCCTTCCCCCTTAAGCAGGCATAAGAGTGTTTTCTAAATGTGAGACTCTGTTCTCTTTCCTAACTCAGTTCATGTGTTGCCATGTTTACAGGATCTTCCTAAGTGATATCTTATGATAAGTTTCTTTTTCTGTGTGACTTCTTTCACTTAGAATCATCGTACCTGAATCCACTCATTTTGCTGCTACTGGTCTTATGACATTGATTTCATGGCTGAGGGATATTCCATCGTACGTAAGTTCCACAATGTTTTGAACCATTTTTATATTTCCTGGGATATTTCAGGTGTACCCAGGTTGAGGTTCTTGTAAGCAGTGCAGCCCTCAATTTGGGGGTGGCTCTGTCTTATGGATTTTCAGTTTTCCCAAGGTATATTCCCTAGACTGGAAGTGCCCTTGGCTCTGTAGCTCTGTTGTTTACTTGTTTTAGGGAACACAATGCACTCCTCCTGTGAGGCAGTTGGCAACTTACATCCCGCCCATCAGCATAACAGGGCTCCCTGTTCTCCAGGGCCTGTCTTGCCTTTCTGGTTTTTACACATTTTGTGGATGTCCCTTTTGACCGGTGGGAAGTGATACTTCTTTGTAGTGCAGATTTGCATTGCCCGCTTGCTTGCTTGGCCAAAAAGGGCGTATGCGTTTTCTCCTGAATATATTCAGGAGAAAACGCATACGCCCTTTTTGGCCAAGTGCATCATTGTCGAAGTTGTGCCCCTCTTCCTGTGCTTTACAGGCGATTCTAACGTACCTCTTGAAATCTGTTTCCTGCTATTCTGCCTCGCATTCAAGTCCGCCTCGTTGCCTTCCCTCAACAGATTTTTGGACGATAGTTGGCCTTGATTACTCTGCCAGTTTGTGAATTGCTGTGCCCCTGAGCTCCATTTTTCAACTCGTTTTTTGTGAGCTGAACGCAAGTCCAAACATTTGGTTCAGGACCTATACTGGTTCCCGGTGGGTGGCTGAGACTTTGGTGAATTCTTCTTCCTGCCGGGAAATTAGAGTGACATGTGCCCATCCAAATGCCTAACAGCTACTCTCTCATTGGTTCTCCCTCTTCCCTTTCCTCCTCTGCCAAATGGGCAACCTGTGTGAACCAGGAGCTTAAAGGGGCTGTCTCTCCAAGTTGGGAGATTGATAGTAAAGCTGTTGGAAAGTCAAACCGGAGCACCAGGAGAGGGACTCTTCGTTGAGTTTTAGAAACCTTTCGTATTCACAGTGTGTCCATTCTCTAGGTTTCCCGTACATGTTATAGCTGTAGTAATATTCCCTTCAACCTGGAGAGGTGGGACCCATGGAATGGTTGCCATGCATTATTGCTTTAAAGGGTCTGCATTTGCTCACCCAATCTCACCAATCCTCTCAGTCCCAAGTGTCCAGCCTCATGCCACATCCAGCTGTCATCGTAGATAGGGTCATTCCAGGTTGCATCAGAGACCCTGAAGGAATTGTAAAGAATTTCCCTGTTTCTTTGTTCTGTTTTTGAAATTCCTTTTTAGAGTGGGTTTGAGCTGATTCTCGCTGCCATGTTTATGCCAGTCTAGACACACTTGATTCCCTTACGGAGACATATCAATACATAGGTTTTAAGATTCTTACTAGTCAGATCTATTCCTCTGCGGGAAATATGGGGTTTTGAGTCCCTTTCACTGAGGAAGGTGTAGGTCTTGTCTATTCCATAGTTGGTTTTTGGAACAGTACCTGTGCTTATATCAAACTCTGGTTTGATGCATCACCCCACCTCTCCTTCCCCCTTAAGCAGGCATAAGAGTGTTTTCTAAATGTGAGACTCTGTTCTCTTTCCTAACTCAGTTCATGTGTTGCCATGTTTACAGGATCTTCCTAAGTGATATCTTATGATAAGTTTCTTTTTCTGTGTGACTTCTTTCACTTAGAATCATCGTACCTGAATCCACTCATTTTGCTGCTACTGGTCTTATGACATTGATTTCATGGCTGAGGGATATTCCATCGTACGTAAGTTCCACAATGTTTTGAACCATTTTTATATTTCCTGGGATATTTCAGGTGTACCCAGGTTGAGGTTCTTGTAAGCAGTGCAGCCCTCAATTTGGGGGTGGCTCTGTCTTATGGATTTTCAGTTTTCCCAAGGTATATTCCCTAGACTGGAAGTGCCCTTGGCTCTGTAGCTCTGTTGTTTACTTGTTTTAGGGAACACAATGCACTCCTCCTGTGAGGCAGTTGGCAACTTACATCCCGCCCATCAGCATAACAGGGCTCCCTGTTCTCCAGGGCCTGTCTTGCCTTTCTGGTTTTTACACATTTTGTGGATGTCCCTTTTGACCGGTGGGAAGTGATACTTCTTTGTAGTGCAGATTTGCATTGCCCGCTTGCTTGCTTGGCCAAAAAGGGCGTATGCGTTTTCTCCTGAATATATTCAGGAGAAAACGCATACGCCCTTTTTGGCCAAGTGCATCATTGTCGAAGTTGTGCCCCTCTTCCTGTGCTTTACAGGCGATTCTAACGTACCTCTTGAAATCTGTTTCCTGCTATTCTGCCTCGCATTCAAGTCCGCCTCGTTGCCTTCCCTCAACAGATTTTTGGACGATAGTTGGCCTTGATTACTCTGCCAGTTTGTGAATTGCTGTGCCCCTGAGCTCCATTTTTCAACTCGTTTTTTGTGAGCTGAACGCAAGTCCAAACATTTGGTTCAGGACCTCTACTGGTTCCCGGTGGGTGGCTGAGACTTTGGTGAATTCTTCTTCCTGCCGGGAAATTAGAGTGACATGTGCCCATCCAAATGCCTAACAGCTACTCTCTCATTGGTTCTCCCTCTTCCCTTTCCTCCTCTGCCAAATGGGCAACCTGTGTGAACCAGGAGCTTAAAGGGGCTGTCTCTCCAAGTTGGGAGATTGATAGTAAAGCTGTTGGAAAGTCAAACCGGAGCACCAGGAGAGGGACTCTTCGTTGAGTTTTAGAAACCTTTCGTATTCACAGTGTGTCCATTCTCTAGGTTTCCCGTACATGTTATAGCTGTAGTAATATTCCCTTCAACCTGGAGAGGTGGGACCCATGGAATGGTTGCCATGCATTATTGCTTTAAAGGGTCTGCATTTGCTCACCCAATCTCACCAATCCTCTCAGTCCCAAGTGTCCAGCCTCATGCCACATCCAGCTGTCATCGTAGATAGGGTCATTCCAGGTTGCATCAGAGACCCTGAAGGAATTGTAAAGAATTTCCCTGTTTCTTTGTTCTGTTTTTGAAATTCCTTTTTAGAGTGGGTTTGAGCTGATTCTCGCTGCCATGTTTATGCCAGTCTAGACACACTTGATTCCCTTACGGAGACATATCAATACATAGGTTTTAAGATTCTTACTAGTCAGATCTATTCCTCTGCGGGAAATATGGGGTTTTGAGTCCCTTTCACTGAGGAAGGTGTAGGTCTTGTCTATTCCATAGTTGGTTTTTGGAACAGTACCTGTGCTTATATCAAACTCTGGTTTGATGCATCACCCCACCTCTCCTTCCCCCTTAAGCAGGCATAAGAGTGTTTTCTAAATGTGAGACTCTGTTCTCTTTCCTAACTCAGTTCATGTGTTGCCATGTTTACAGGATCTTCCTAAGTGATATCTTATGATAAGTTTCTTTTTCTGTGTGACTTCTTTCACTTAGAATCATCGTACCTGAATCCACTCATTTTGCTGCTACTGGTCTTATGACATTGATTTCATGGCTGAGGGATATTCCATCGTACGTAAGTTCCACAATGTTTTGAACCATTTTTACATTTCCTGGGATATTTCAGGTGTACCCAGGTTGAGGTTCTTGTAAGCAGTGCAGCCCTCAATTTGGGGGTGGCTCTGTCTTATGGATTTTCAGTTTTCCCAAGGTATATTCCCTAGACTGGAAGTGCCCTTGGCTCTGGAGCTCTGTTGTTTACTTGTTTTAGGGAACACAATGCACT
Organism: Mesoplodon mirus; assembly: GCF_964341445.2. NCBI lineage: Eukaryota > Metazoa > Chordata > Mammalia > Artiodactyla > Ziphiidae > Mesoplodon > Mesoplodon mirus. The sequence continues at coordinate 119,088,660 of NC_138984.1, forward strand.
CCTCCAGTGAGGCAGTTGGCAACTTACATCCCGCCCATCATCATAACAAGGCTCCCTGTTCTCCAGGGCCTGTCTTGCCTTTCTGGCTTTTACACATTTTGTGGATGTCCCTTTTGACCGGTGGGAAGTGATACTTCTTTGTAGTGCAGATTTGCATTGCCCGCTTGCTTGCTTGGCCAAAAAGGGCGTATGCGTTTTCTCCTGAATATATTCAGGAGAAAACGCATACGCCCTTTTTGGCCAAGTGCATCATTGTCCAAGTTGTGCCCCTCTTCCTGTGCTTTACAGGCGATTCTAACGTACCTCTTGAAATCTGTTTCCTGCTATTCTGCCTCGCATTCAAGTCCGCCTCGTTGCCTTCCCTCAACAGATTTTTGGACGATAGTTGGCCTTGATTACTCTGCCAGTTTGTGAATTGCTGTGCCCCTGAGCTCCATTTTTCAACTCGTTTTTTGTGAGCTGAACGCAAGTCCAAACATTTGGTTCAGGACCTATACTGGTTCCCGGTGGGTGGCTGAGACTTTGGTGAATTCTTCTTCCTGCCGGGAAATTAGAGTGACATGTGCCCATCCAAATGCCTAACAGCTACTCTCTCATTGGTTCTCCCTCTTCCCTTTCCTCCTCTGCCAAATGGGCAACCTGTGTGAACCAGGAGCTTAAAGGGGCTGTCTCTCCAATTTGGGAGATTGATAGTAAAGCTGTTGGAAAGTCAAACCGGAGCACCAGGAGAGGGACTCTTCGTTGAGTTTTAGAAACCTTTCGTATTCACAGTGTGTCCATTCTCTAGGTTTCCCGTACATGTTATAGCTGTAGTAATATTCCCTTCAACCTGGAGAGGTGGGACCCATGGAATGGTTGCCATGCATTATTGCTTTAAAGGGTCTGCATTTGCTCACCCAATCTCACCAATCCTCTCAGTCCCAAGTGTCCAGCCTCATGCCACATCCAGCTGTCATCGTAGATAGGGTCATTCCAGGTTGCATCAGAGACCCTGAAGGAATTGTAAAGAATTTCCCTGTTTCTTTGTTCTGTTTTTGAAATTCCTTTTTAGAGTGGGTTTGAGCTGATTCTCGCTGCCATGTTTATGCCAGTCTAGACACACTTGATTCCCTTACGGAGACATATCAATACATAGGTTTTAAGATTCTTACTAGTCAGATCTATTCCTCTGCGGGAAATATGGGGTTTTGAGTCCCTTTCACTGAGGAAGGTGTAGGTCTTGTCTATTCCATAATTGGTTTTTGGAACAGTACCTGTGCTTATATCAAACTCTGGTTTGATGCATCACCCCACCTCTCCTTCCCCCTTAAGCAGGCATAAGAGTGTTTTCTAAATGTGAGACTCTGTTCTCTTTCCTAACTCAGTTCATGTGTTGCCATGTTTACAGGATCTTCCTAAGTGATATCTTATGATAAGTTTCTTTTTCTGTGTGACTTCTTTCACTTAGAATCATCGTACCTGAATCCACTCATTTTGCTGCTACTGGTCTTATGACATTGATTTCATGGCTGAGGGATATTCCATCGTACGTAAGTTCCACAATGTTTTGAACCATTTTTACATTTCCTGGGATATTTCAGGTGTACCCAGGTTGAGGTTCTTGTAAGCAGTGCAGCCCTCAATTTGGGGGTGGCTCTGTCTTATGGATTTTCAGTTTTCCCAAGGTATATTCCCTAGACTGGAAGTGCCCTTGGCTCTGTAGCTCTGTTGTTTACTTGTTTTAGGGAACACAATGCACTCCTCCAGTGAGGCAGTTGGCAACTTACATCCCGCCCATCAGCATAACAAGGCTACCTGTTCTCCAGGGCCTGTCTTGCCTTTCTGGTTTTTACACATTTTGTGGATGTCCCTTTTGACCTGTGGGAAGTGATACTTCTTTGTAGTGCAGATTTGCATTGCCCGCTTGCTTGCTTGGCCAAAAAGGGCGTATGCGTTTTCTCCTGAATATATTCAGGAGAAAACGCATACGCCCTTTTTGGCCAAGTGCATCATTGTCGAAGTTGTGCCCCTCTTCCTGTGCTTTACAGGCGATTCTAACGTACCTCTTGAAATCTGTTTCCTGCTATTCTGCCTCGCATTGAAGTCCGCCTCGTTGCCTTCCCTAAACAGATTTTTGGACGATAGTTGGCCTTGATTACTCTGCCAGTTTGTGAATTGCTGTGCCCCTGAGCTCCATTTTTCAACTCGTTTTTTGTGAGCTGAACGCAAGTCCAAACATTTGGTTCAGGACCTATACTGGTTCCCGGTGGGTGGCTGAGACTTTGGTGAATTCTTCTTCCTGCCGGGAAATTAGAGTGACATGTGCCCATCCAAATGCCTAACAGCTACTCTCTCATTGGTTCTCCCTCTTCCCTTTCCTCCTCTGCCAAATGGGCAACCTGTGTGAACCAGGAGCTTAAAGGGGCTGTCTCTCCAAGTTGGGAGATTGATAGTAAAGCTGTTGGAAAGTCAAACCGGAGCACCAGGAGAGGGACTCTTCGTTGAGTTTTAGAAACCTTTCGTATTCACAGTGTGTCCATTCTCTAGGTTTCCCGTACATGTTATAGCTGTAGTAATATTCCCTTCAACCTGGAGAGGTGGGACCCATGGAATGGTTGCCATGCATTATTGCTTTAAAGGGTCTGCATTTGCTCACCCAATCTCACCAATCCTCTCAGCCCCAAGTGTCCAGCCTCATGCCACATCCAGCTGTCATCGTAGATAGGGTCATTCCAGGTTGCATCAGAGACCCTGAAGGAATTGTAAAGAATTTCCCTGTTTCTTTGTTCTGTTTTTGAAATTCCTTTTTAGAGTGGGTTTGAGCTGATTCTCGCTGCCATGTTTATGCCAGTCTAGACACACTTGATTCCCTTACGGGGACATATCAATACATAGGTTTTAAGATTCTTACTAGTCAGATCTATTCCTCTGCGGGAAATATGGGGTTTTGAGTCCCTTTCACTGAGGAAGGTGTAGGTCTTGTCTATTCCATAGTTGGTTTTTGGAACAGTACCTGTGCTTATATCAAACTCTGGTTTGATGCATCACCCCACCTCTCCTTCCCCCTTAAGCAGGCATAAGAGTGTTTTCTAAATGTGAGACTCTGTTCTCTTTCCTAACTCAGTTCATGTGTTGCCATGTTTACAGGATCTTCCTAAGTGATATCTTATGATAAGTTTCTTTTTCTGTGTGACTTCTTTCACTTAGAATCATCGTACCTGAATCCACTCATTTTGCTGCTACTGGTCTTATGACATTGATTTCATGGCTGAGGGATATTCCATCGTACGTAAGTTCCACAATGTTTTGAACCATTTTTATATTTCCTGGGATATTTCAGGTGTACCCAGGTTGAGGTTCTTGTAAGCAGTGCAGCCCTCAATTTGGGGGTGGCTCTGTCTTATGGATTTTCAGTTTTCCCAAGGTATATTCCCTAGACTGGAAGTGCCCTTGGCTCTGTAGCTCTGTTGTTTACTTGTTTTAGGGAACACAATGCACTCCTCCTGTGAGGCAGTTGGCAACTTACATCCCGCCCATGAGCATAACAGGGCTCCCTGTTCTCCAGGGCCTGTCTTGCCTTTCTGGTTTTTACACATTTTGTGGATGTCCCTTTTGACCGGTGGGAAGTGATACTTCTTTGTAATGCAGATTTGCATTGCCCGCTTGCTTGCTTGGCCAAAAAGGGCGTATGAGTTTTCTCCTGAATATATTCAGGAGAAAACGCATACGCCCTTTTTGGCCAAGTGCATCATTGTCGAAGTTGTGCCCCTCTTCCTGTGCTTTACAGGCGATTCTAACGTACCTCTTGAAATCTGTTTCCTGCTATTCTGCCTCGCATTCAAGTCCGCCTCGTTGCCTTCCCTCAACAGATTTTTGGACGATAGTTGGCCTTGATTACTCTGCCAGTTTGTGAATTGCTGTGCCCCTGAGCTCCATTTTTCAACTCGTTTTTTGTGAGCTGAACGCAAGTCCAAACATTTGGTTCAGGACCTCTACTGGTTCCCGGTGGGTGGCTGAGACTTTGGTGAATTCTTCTTCCTGCCGGGAAATTAGAGTGACATGTGCCCATCCAAATGCCTAACAGCTACTCTCTCATTGGTTCTCCCTCTTCCCTTTCCTCCTCTGCCAAATGGGCAACCTGTGTGAACCAGGAGCTTAAAGGGGCTGTCTCTCCAAGTTGGGAGATTGATAGTAAAGCTGTTGGAAAGTCAAACCGGAGCACCAGGAGAGGGACTCTTCGTTGAGTTTTAGAAACCTTTCGTATTCACAGTGTGTCCATTCTCTAGGTTTCCCGTACATGTTATAGCTGTAGTAATATTCCCTTCAACCTGGAGAGGTGGGACCCATGGAATGGTTGCCATGCATTATTGCTTTAAAGGGTCTGCATTTGCTCACCCAATCTCACCAATCCTCTCAGTCCCAAGTGTCCAGCCTCATGCCACATCCAGCTGTCATCGTAGATAGGGTCATTCCAGGTTGCATCAGAGACCCTGAAGGAATTGTAAAGAATTTCCCTGTTTCTTTGTTCTGTTTTTGAAATTCCTTTTTAGAGTGGGTTGGAGCTGATTCTCGCTGCCATGTTTATGCCAGTCTAGACACACTTGATTCCCTTACGGAGACATATCAATACATAGGTTTTAAGATTCTTACTAGTCAGATCTATTCCTCTGCGGGAAATATGGGGTTTTGAGTCCCTTTCACTGAGGAAGGTGTAGGTCTTGTCTATTCCATAGTTGGTTTTTGGAACAGTACCTGTGCTTATATCAAACTCTGGTTTGATGCATCACCCCACCTCTCCTTCCCCCTTAAGCAGGCATAAGAGTGTTTTCTAAATGTGAGACTCTGTTCTCTTTCCTAACTCAGTTCATGTGTTGCCATGTTTACAGGATCTTCCTAAGTGATATCTTATGATAAGTTTCTTTTTCTGTGTGACTTCTTTCACTTAGAATCATCGTACCTGAATCCACTCATTTTGCTGCTACTGGTCTTATGACATTGATTTCATGGCTGAGGGATATTCCATCGTACGTAAGTTCCACAATGTTTTGAACCATTTTTATATTTCCTGGGATATTTCAGGTGTACCCAGGTTGAGGTTCTTGTAAGCAGTGCAGCCCTCAATTTGGGGGTGGCTCTGTCTTATGGATTTTCAGTTTTCCCAAGGTATATTCCCTAGACTGGAAGTGCCCTTGGCTCTGGAGCTCTGTTGTTTACTTGTTTTAGGGAACACAATGCACTCCTCCAGTGAGGCAGTTGGCAACTTACATCCCGCCCATCAGCATAACAAGGCTCCCTGTTCTCCAGGGCCTGTCTTGCCTTTCTGGCTTTTACACATTTTGTGGATGTCCCTTTTGACCGTTGGGAAGTGATACTTCTTTGTAGTGCAGATTTGCATTGCCCGCTTGCTTGCTTGGCCAAAAAGGGCGTATGCGTTTTCTCCTGAATATATTCAGGAGAAAACGCATACGCCCTTTTTGGCCAAGTGCATCATTGTCGAAGTTGTGCCCCTCTTCCTGTGCTTTACAGGCGATTCTAACGTACCTCTTGAAATCTGTTTCCTGCTATTCTGCCTCGCATTCAAGTCCGCCTCGTTGCCTTCCCTCAACAGATTTTTGGACGATAGTTGGCCTTGATTACTCTGCCAGTTTGTGAATTGCTGTGCCCCTGAGCTCCATTTTTCAACTCGTTTTTTGTGAGCTGAACGCAAGTCCAAACATTTGGTTCAGGACCTATACTGGTTCCCGGTGGGTGGCTGAGACTTTGGTGAATTCTTCTTCCTGCCGGGAAATTAGAGTGACATGTGCCCATCCAAATGCCTAACAGCTACTCTCTCATTGGTTCTCCCTCTTCCCTTTCCTCCTCTGCCAAATGGGCAACCTGTGTGAACCAGGAGCTTAAAGGGGCTGTCTCTCCAAGTTGGGAGATTGATAGTAAAGCTGTTGGAAAGTCAAACCGGAGCACCAGGAGAGGGACTCTTCGTTGAGTTTTAGAAACCTTTCGTATTCACAGTGTGTCCATTCTCTAGGTTTCCCGTACATGTTATAGCTGTAGTAATATTCCCTTCAACCTGGAGAGGTGGGACCCATGGAATGGTTGCCATGCATTATTGCTTTAAAGGGTCTGCATTTGCTCACCCAATCTCACCAATCCTCTCAGTCCCAAGTGTCCAGCCTCATGCCACATCCAGCTGTCATCGTAGATAGGGTCATTCCAGGTTGCATCAGAGACCCTGAAGGAATTGTAAAGAATTTCCCTGTTTCTTTGTTCTGTTTTTGAAATTCCTTTTTAGAGTGGGTTTGAGCTGATTCTCGCTGCCATGTTTATGCCAGTCTAGACACACTTGATTCCCTTACGGAGACATATCAATACATAGGTTTTAAGATTCTTACTAGTCAGATCTATTCCTCTGCGGGAAATATGGGGTTTTGAGTCCCTTTCACTGAGGAAGGTGTAGGTCTTGTCTATTCCATAGTTGGTTTTTGGAACAGTACCTGTGCTTATATCAAACTCTGGTTTGATGCATCACCCCACCTCTCCTTCCCCCTTAAGCAGGCATAAGAGTGTTTTCTAAATGTGAGACTCTGTTCTCTTTCCTAACTCAGTTCATGTGTTGCCATGTTTACAGGATCTTCCTAAGTGATATCTTATGATAAGTTTCTTTTCCTGTGTGACTTCTTTCACTTAGAATCATCGTACCTGAATCCACTCATTTTGCTGCTACTGGTCTTATGACATTGATTTCATGGCTGAGGGATATTCCATCGTACGTAAGTTCCACAATGTTTTGAACCATTTTTATATTTCCTGGGATATTTCAGGTGTACCCAGGTTGAGGTTCTTGTAAGCAGTGCAGCCCTCAATTTGGGGGTGGCTCTGTCTTATGGATTTTCAGTTTTCCCAAGGTATATTCCCTAGACTGGAAGTGCCCTTGGCTCTGTAGCTCTGTTGTTTACTTGTTTTAGGGAACACAATGCACTCCTCCTGTGAGGCAGTTGGCAACTTACATCCCGCCCATGAGCATAACAGGGCTCCCTGTTCTCCAGGGCCTGTCTTGCCTTTCTGGTTTTTACACATTTTGTGGATGTCCCTTTTGACCGTTGGGAAGTGATACTTCTTTGTAGTGCAGATTTGCATTGCCCGCTTGCTTGCTTGGCCAAAAAGGGCGTATGCGTTTTCTCCTGAATATATTCAGGAGAAAACGCATACGCCCTTTTTGGCCAAGTGCATCATTGTCGAAGTTGTGCCCCTCTTCCTGTGCTTTACAGGCGATTCTAACGTACCTCTTGAAATCTGTTTCCTGCTATTCTGCCTCGCATTCAAGTCCGCCTCGTTGCCTTCCCTCAACAGATTTTTGGACGATAGTTGGCCTTGATTACTCTGCCAGTTTGTGAATTGCTGTGCCCCTGAGCTCCATTTTTCAACTCGTTTTTTGTGAGCTGAACGCAAGTCCAAACATTTGGTTCAGGACCTATACTGGTTCCCGGTGGGTGGCTGAGACTTTGGTGAATTCTTCTTCCTGCCGGGAAATTAGAGTGACATGTGCCCATCCAAATGCCTAACAGCTACTCTCTCATTGGTTCTCCCTCTTCCCTTTCCTCCTCTGCCAAATGGGCAACCTGTGTGAACCAGGAGCTTAAAGGGGCTGTCTCTCCAAGTTGGGAGATTGATAGTAAAGCTGTTGGAAAGTCAAACCGGAGCACCAGGAGAGGGACTCTTCGTTGAGTTTTAGAAACCTTTCGTATTCACAGTGTGTCCATTCTCTAGGTTTCCCGTACATGTTATAGCTGTAGTAATATTCCCTTCAACCTGGAGAGGTGGGACCCATGGAATGGTTGCCATGCATTATTGCTTTAAAGGGTCTGCATTTGCTCACCCAATCTCACCAATCCTCTCAGTCCCAAGTGTCCAGCCTCATGCCACATCCAGCTGTCATCGTAGATAGGGTCATTCCAGGTTGCATCAGAGACCCTGAAGGAATTGTAAAGAATTTCCCTGTTTCTTTGTTCTGTTTTTGAAATTCCTTTTTAGAGTGGGTTTGAGCTGATTCTCGCTGCCATGTTTATGCCAGTCTAGACACACTTGATTCCCTTACGGAGACATATCAATACATAGGTTTTAAGATTCTTACTAGTCAGATCTATTCCTCTGCGGGAAATATGGGGTTTTGAGTCCCTTTCACTGAGGAAGGTGTAGGTCTTGTCTATTCCATAGTTGGTTTTTGGAACAGTACCTGTGCTTATATCAAACTCTGGTTTGATGCATCACCCCACCTCTCCTTCCCCCTTAAGCAGGCATAAGAGTGTTTTCTAAATGTGAGACTCTGTTCTCTTTCCTAACTCAGTTCATGTGTTGCCATGTTTACAGGATCTTCCTAAGTGATATCTTATGATAAGTTTCTTTTCCTGTGTGACTTCTTTCACTTAGAATCATCGTACCTGAATCCACTCATTTTGCTGCTACTGGTCTTATGACATTGATTTCATGGCTGAGGGATATTCCATCGTACGTAAGTTCCACAATGTTTTGAACCATTTTTATATTTCCTGGGATATTTCAGGTGTACCCAGGTTGAGGTTCTTGTAAGCAGTGCAGCCCTCAATTTGGGGGTGGCTCTGTCTTATGGATTTTCAGTTTTCCCAAGGTATATTCCCTAGACTGGAAGTGCCCTTGGCTCTGTAGCTCTGTTGTTTACTTGTTTTAGGGAACACAATGCACTCCTCCTGTGAGGCAGTTGGCAACTTACATCCCGCCCATCAGCATAACAGGGCTCCCTGTTCTCCAGGGCCTGTCTTGCCTTTCTGGCTTTTACACATTTTGTGGATGTCCCTTTTGACCGGTGGGAAGTGATACTTCTTTGTAGTGCAGATTTGCATTGCCCGCTTGCTTGCTTGGCCAAAAAGGGCGTATGAGTTTTCTCCTGAATATATTCAGGAGAAAACGCATACGCCCTTTTTGGCCAAGTGCATCATTGTCGAAGTTGTGCCCCTCTTCCTGTGCTTTACAGGCGATTCTAACGTACCTCTTGAAATCTGTTTCCTGCTATTCTGCCTCGCATTCAAGTCCGCCTCGTTGCCTTCCCTCAACAGATTTTTGGACGATAGTTGGCCTTGATTACTCTGCCAGTTTGTGAATTGCTGTGCCCCTGAGCTCCATTTTTCAACTCGTTTTTTGTGAGCTGAACGCAAGTCCAAACATTTGGTGCAGGACCTATACTGGTTCCCGGTGGGTGGCTGAGACTTTGGTGAATTCTTCTTCCTGCCGGGAAATTAGAGTGACATGTGCCCATCCAAATTCCTAACAGCTACTCTCTCATTGGTTCTCCCTCTTCCCTTTCCTCCTCTGCCAAATGGGCAACCTGTGTGAACCAGGAGCTTAAAGGGGCTGTCTCTCCAAGTTGGGAGATTGATAGTAAAGCTGTTGGAAAGTCAAACCGGAGCACCAGGAGAGGGACACTTCGTTGAGTTTTAGAAACCTTTCGTATTCACAGTGTGTCCATTCTCTAGGTTTCCCGTACATGTTATAGCTGTAGTAATATTCCCTTCAACCTGGAGAGGTGGGACCCATGGAATGGTTGCCATGCATTATTGCTTTAAAGGGTCTGCATTTGCTCACCCAATCTCACCAATCCTCTCAGTCCCAAGTGTCCAGCCTCATGCCACATCCAGCTGTCATCGTAGATAGGGTCATTCCAGGTTGCATCAGAGACCCTGAAGGAATTGTAAAGAATTTCCCTGTTTCTTTGTTCTGTTTTTGAAATTCCTTTTTAGAGTGGGTTTGAGCTGATTCTCGCTGCCATGTTTATGCCAGTCTAGACACACTTGATTCCCTTACGGAGACATATCAATACATAGGTTTTAAGATTCTTACTAGTCAGATCTATTCCTCTGCGGGAAATATGGGGTTTTGAGTCCCTTTCACTGAGGAAGGTGTAGGTCTTGTCTATTCCATAATTGGTTTTTGGAACAGTACCTGTGCTTATATCAAACTCTGGTTTGATGCATCACCCCACCTCTCCTTCCCCCTTAAGCAGGCATAAGAGTGTTTTCTAAATGTGAGACTCTGTTCTCTTTCCTAACTCAGTTCATGTGTTGCCATGTTTACAGGATCTTCCTAAGTGATATCTTATGATAAGTTTCTTTTTCTGTGTGACTTCTTTCACTTAGAATCATCGTACCTGAATCCACTCATTTTGCTGCTACTGGTCTTATGACATTGATTTCATGGCTGAGGGATATTCCATCGTACGTAAGTTCCACAATGTTTGGAACCATTTTTACATTTCCTGGGATATTTCAGGTGTACCCAGGTTGAGGTTCTTGTAAGCAGTGCAGCCCTCAATTTGGGGGTGGCTCTGTCTTATGGATTTTCAGTTTTCCCAAGGTATATTCCCTAGACTGGAAGTGCCCTTGGCTCTGTAGCTCTGTTGTTTACTTGTTTTAGGGAACACAATGCACTCCTCCAGTGAGGCAGTTGGCAACTTACATCCCGCCCATCAGCATAACAAGGCTACCTGTTCTCCAGGGCCTGTCTTGCCTTTCTGGTTTTTACACATTTTGTGGATGTCCCTTTTGACCGGTGGGAAGTGATACTTCTTTGTAGTGCAGATTTGCATTGCCCGCTTGCTTGCTTGGCCAAAAAGGGCGTATGCGTTTTCTCCTGAATATATTCAGGAGAAAACGCATACGCCCTTTTTGGCCAAGTGCATCATTGTCGAAGTTGTGCCCCTCTTCCTGTGCTTTACAGGCGATTCTAACGTACCTCTTGAAATCTGTTTCCTGCTATTCTGCCTCGCATTCAAGTCCGCCTCGTTGCCTTCCCTCAACAGATTTTTGGACGATAGTTGGCCTTGATTACTCTGCCAGTTTGTGAATTGCTGTGCCCCTGAGCTCCATTTTTCAACTCGTTTTTTGTGAGCTGAACGCAAGTCCAAACATTTGGTTCAGGACCTATACTGGTTCCCGGTGGGTGGCTGAGACTTTGGTGAATTCTTCTTCCTGCCGGGAAATTAGAGTGACATGTGCCCATCCAAATGCCTAACAGCTACTCTCTCATTGGTTCTCCCTCTTCCCTTTCCTCCTCTGCCAAATGGGCAACCTGTGTGAACCAGGAGCTTAAAGGGGCTGTCTCTCCAAGTTGGGAGATTGATAGTAAAGCTGTTGGAAAGTCAAACCGGAGCACCAGGAGAGGGACTCTTCGTTGAGTTTTAGAAACCTTTCGTATTCACAGTGTGTCCATTCTCTAGGTTTCCCGTACATGTTATAGCTGTAGTAATATTCCCTTCAACCTGGAGAGGTGGGACCCATGGAATGGTTGCCATGCATTATTGCTTTAAAGGGTCTGCATTTGCTCACCCAATCTCACCAATCCTCTCAGTCCCAAGTGTCCAGCCTCATGCCACATCCAGGTGTCATCGTAGATAGGGTCATTCCAGGTTGCATCAGAGACCCTGAAGGAATTGTAAAGAATTTCCCTGTTTCTTTGTTCTGTTTTTGAAATTCCTTTTTAGAGTGGGTTTGAGCTGATTCTCGCTGCCATGTTTATGCCAGTCTAGACACACTTGATTCCCTTACGCAGACATATCAATACATAGGTTTTAAGATTCTTACTAGTCAGATCTATTCCTCTGCGGGAAATATGGGGTTTTGAGTCCCTTTCACTGAGGAAGGTGTAGGTCTTGTCTATTCCATAGTTGGTTTTTGGAACAGTACCTGTGCTTATATCAAACTCTGGTTTGATGCATCACCCCACCTCTCCTTCCCCCTTAAGCAGGCATAAGAGTGTTTTCTAAATGTGAGACTCTGTTCTCTTGCCTAACTCAGTTCATGTGTTGCCATGTTTACAGGATCTTCCTAAGTGATATCTTATGATAAGTTTCTTTTTCTGTGTGACTTCTTTCACTTAGAATCATCGTACCTGAATCCACTCATTTTGCTGCTACTGGTCTTATGACATTGATTTCATGGCTGAGGGATATTCCATCGTACGTAAGTTCCACAATGTTTTGAACCATTTTTACATTTCCTGGGATATTTCAGGTGTACCCAGGTTGAGGTTCTTGTAAGCAGTGCAGCCCTCAATTTGGGGGTGGCTCTGTCTTATGGATTTTCAGTTTTCCCAAGGTATATTCCCTAGACTGGAAGTGCCCTTGGCTCTGGAGCTCTGTTGTTTACTTGTTTTAGGGAACACAATGCACTCCTCCAGTGAGGCAGTTGGCCACTTACATCCCGCCCATCAGCATGACAAGGCTCCCTGTTCTCCAGGGCCTGTCTTGCCTTTCTGGTTTTTACACATTTTGTGGATGTCCCTTTTGACCGGTGGGAAGTGATACTTCTTTGTAGTGCAGATTTGCATTGCCCGCTTGCTTGCTTGGCCAAAAAGGGCGTATGCGTTTTCTCCTGAATATATTCAGGAGAAAACGCATATGCCCTTTTTGGCCAAGTGCATCATTGTCGAAGTTGTGCCCCTCTTCCTGTGCTTTACAGGCGATTCTAACGTACCTCTTGAAATCTGTTTCCTGCTATTCTGCCTCGCATTCAAGTCCGCCTCGTTGCCTTCCCTCAACAGATTTTTGGACGATAGTTGGCCTTGATTACTCTGCCAGTTTGTGAATTGCTGTGCCCCTGAGCTCCATTTTTCAACTCGTTTTTTGTGAGCTGAACGCAAGTCCAAACATTTGGTTCAGGACCTATACTGGTTCCCGGTGGGTGGCTGAGACTTTGGTGAATTCTTCTTCCTGCCGGGAAATTAGAGTGACATGTGCCCATCCAAATGCCTAACAGCTACTCTCTCATTGGTTCTCCCTCTTCCCTTTCCTCCTCTGCCAAATGGGCAACCTGTGTGAACCAGGAGCTTAAAGGGGCTGTCTCTCCAAGTTGGGAGATTGATAGTAAAGCTGTTGGAAAGTCAAACTGGAGCACCAGGAGAGGGACTCTTCGTTGAGTTTTAGAAACCTTTCGTATTCACAGTGTGTCCATTCTCTAGGTTTCCCGTACGTGTTATAGCTGTAGTAATATTCCCTTCAACCTGGAGAGGTGGGACCCATGGAATGGTTGCCATGCATTATTGCTTTAAAGGGTCTGCATTTGCTCACCCAATCTCACCAATCCTCTCAGTCCCAAGTGTCCAGCCTCATGCCACATCCAGGTGTCATCGTAGATAGGGTCATTCCAGGTTGCATCAGAGACCCTGAAGGAATTGTAAAGAATTTCCCTGTTTCTTTTTTCTGTTTTTGAAATTCCTTTTTAGAGTGGGTTTGAGCTGATTCTCGCTGCCATGTTTATGCCAGTCTAGACACACTTGATTCCCTTACGGAGACATATCAATACATAGGTTTTAAGATTCTTACTAGTCAGATCTATTCCTCTGCGGGAAATATGGGGTTTTGAGTCCCTTTCACTGAGGAAGGTGTAGGTCTTGTCTATTCCATAGTTGGTTTTTGGAACAGTACCTGTGCTTATATCAAACTCTGGTTTGATGCATCACCCCACCTCTCCTTCCCCCTTAAGCAGGCATAAGAGTGTTTTCTAAATGTGACACTCTGTTCTCTTTCCTAACTCAGTTCATGTGTTGCCATGTTTACAGGATCTTCCTAAGTGATATCTTATGATAAGTTTCTTTTTCTGTGTGACTTCTTTCACTTAGAATCATCGTACCTGAATCCACTCATTTTGCTGCTACTGGTCTTATGACATTGATTTCATGGCTGAGGGATATTCCATCGTACGTAAGTTCCACAATGTTTTGAACCATTTTTACATTTCCTGGGATATTTCAGGTGTACCCAGGTTGAGGTTCTTGTAAGCAGTGCAGCCCTCAATTTGGGGGTGGCTGTGTCTTATGGATTTTCAGTTTTCCCAAGGTATATTCCCTAGACTGGAAGTGCCCTTGGCTCTGGAGCTCTGTTGTTTACTTGTTTTAGGGAACACAATGCACTCCTCCAGTGAGGCAGTTGGCAACTTACATCCCGCCCATCAGCATAACAAGGCTCCCTGTTCTCCAGGGCCTGTCTTGCCTTTCTGGCTTTTACACATTTTGTGGATGTCCCTTTTGACCGGTGGGAAGTGATACTTCTTTGTAGTGCAGATTTGCATTGCCCGCTTGCTTGCTTGGCCAAAAAGGGCGTATGCGTTTTCTCCTGAATATATTCAGGAGAAAACGCATACGCCCTTTTTGGCCAAGTGCATCATTGTCGAAGTTGTGCCCCTCTTCCTGTGCTTTACAGGCGATTCTAACGTACCTCTTGAAATCTGTTTCCTGCTATTCTGCCTCGCATTCAAGTCCGCCTCGTTGCCTTCCCTCAACAGATTTTTGGACGATAGTTGGCCTTGATTACTCTGCCAGTTTGTGAATTGCTGTGCCCCTGAGCTCCATTTTTCAACTCGTTTTTTGTGAGCTGAACGCAAGTCGAAACATTTGGTTCAAGACCTCTACTGGTTCCCGGTGGGTGGCTGAGACTTTGGTGAATTCTTCTTCCTGCCGGGAAATTAGAGTGACATGTGCCCATCCAAATGCCTAACAGCTACTCTCTCATTGGTTCTCCCTCTTCCCTTTCCTCCTCTGCCAAATGGGCAACCTGTGTGAACCAGGAGCTTAAAGGGGCTGTCTCTCCAAGTTGGGAGATTGATAGTAAAGCTGTTGGAAAGTCAAACCGGAGCACCAGGAGAGGGACTCTTCGTTGAGTTTTAGAAACCTTTCGTATTCACAGTGTGTCCATTCTCTAGGTTTCCCGTACGTGTTATAGCTGTAGTAATATTCCCTTCAACCTGGAGAGGTGGGACCCATGGAATGGTTGCCATGCATTAATGCTTTAAAGGGTCTGCATTTGCTCACCCAATCTCACCAATCCTCTCAGTCCCAAGTGTCCAGCCTCATGCCACATCCAGGTGTCATCGTAGATAGGGTCATTCCAGGTTGCATCAGAGACCCTGAAGGAATTGTAAAGAATTTCCCTGTTTCTTTGTTCTGTTTTTGAAATTCCTTTTTAGAGTGGGTTTGAGCTGATTCTCGCTGCCATGTTTATGTCAGTCTAGACACACTTGATTCCCTTACGGAGACATATCAATACATAGGTTTTAAGATTCTTACTAGTCAGATCTATTCCTCTGCGGGAAATATGGGGTTTTGAGTCCCTTTCACTGAGGAAGGTGTAGGTCTTGTCTATTCCATAGTTGGTTTTTGGAACAGTACCTGTGCTTATATCAAACTCTGGTTTGATGCATCACCCCACCTCTCCTTCCCCCTTAAGCAGGCATAAGAGTGTTTTCTAAATGTGAGACTCTGTTCTCTTTCCTAACTCAGTTCATGTGTTGCCATGTTTACAGGATCTTCCTAAGTGATATCTTATGATAAGTTTCTTTTTCTGTGTGACTTCTTTCACTTAGAATCATCGTACCTGAATCCACTCATTTTGCTGCTACTGGTCTTATGACATTGATTTCATGGCTGAGGGATATTCCATCGTACGTAAGTTCCACAATGTTTTGAACCATTTTTACATTTCCTGGGATATTTCAGGTGTACCCAGGTTGAGGTTCTTGTAAGCAGTGCAGCCCTCAATTTGGGGGTGGCTCTGTCTTATGGATTTTCAGTTTTCCCAAGGTATATTCCCTAGACTGGAAGTGCCCTTGGCTCTGGAGCTCTGTTGTTTACTTGTTTTAGGGAACACAATGCACTCCTCCAGTGAGGCAGTTGGCCACTTACATCCCGCCCATCAGCATAACAAGGCTCCCTGTTCTCCAGGGCCTGTCTTGCCTTTCTGGTTTTTACACATTTTGTGGATGTCCCTTTTGACCGGTGGGAAGTGATACTTCTTTGTAGTGCAGATTTGCATTGCCCGCTTGCTTGCTTGGCCAAAAAGGGCGTATGCGTTTTCTCCTGAATATATTCAGGAGAAAACGCATACGCCCTTTTTGGCCAAGTGCATCATTGTCGAAGTTGTGCCCCTCTTCCTGTGCTTTACAGGCGATTCTAACGTACCTCTTGAAATCTGTTTCCTGCTATTCTGCCTCGCATTCAAGTCCGCCTCGTTGCCTTCCCTCAACAGATTTTTGGACGATAGTTGGCCTTGATTACTCTGCCAGTTTGTGAATTGCTGTGCCCCTGAGCTCCATTTTTCAACTCGTTTTTTGTGAGCTGAACGCAAGTCCAAACATTTGGTTCAGGACCTATACTGGTTCCCGGTGGGTGGCTGAGACTTTGGTGAATTCTTCTTCCTGCCGGGAAATTAGAGTGACATGTGCCCATCCAAATGCCTAACAGCTACTCTCTCATTGGTTCTCCCTCTTCCCTTTCCTCCTCTGCCAAATGGGCAACCTGTGTGAACCAGGAGCTTAAAGGGGCTGTCTCTCCAAGTTGGGAGATTGATAGTAAAGCTGTTGGAAAGTCAAACCGGAGCACCAGGAGAGGGACTCTTCGTTGAGTTTTAGAAACCTTTCGTATTCACAGTGTGTCCATTCTCTAGGTTTCCCGTACGTGTTATAGCTGTAGTAATATTCCCTTCAACCTGGAGAGGTGGGACCCATGGAATGGTTGCCATGCATTAATGCTTTAAAGGGTCTGCATTTGCTCACCCAATCTCACCAATCCTCTCAGTCCCAAGTGTCCAGCCTCATGCCACATCCAGGTGTCATCGTAGATAGGGTCATTCCAGGTTGCATCAGAGACCCTGAAGGAATTGTAAAGAATTTCCCTCTTTCTTTGTTCTGTTTTTCAAATTCCTTTTTAGAGTGGGTTTGAGCTGATTCTCGCTGCCATGTTTATGCCAGTCTAGACACACTTGATTCCCTTACGGAGACATATCAATACATAGGTTTTAAGATTCTTACTAGTCAGATCTATTCCTCTGCGGGAAATATGGGGTTTTGAGTCCCTTTCACTGAGGAAGGTGTAGGTCTTGTCTATTCCATAGTTGGTTTTTGGAACAGTACCTGTGCTTATATCAAACTCTGGTTTGATGCATCACCCCACCTCTCCTTCCCCCTTAAGCAGGCATAAGAGTGTTTTCTAAATGTGAGACTCTGTTCTCTTTCCTAACTCAGTTCATGTGTTGCCATGTTTACAGGATCTTCCTAAGTGATATCTTATGATAAGTTTCTTTTTCTGTGTGACTTCTTTCACTTAGAATCATCGTACCTGAATCCACTCATTTTGCTGCTACTGGTCTTATGACATTGATTTCATGGCTGAGGGATATTCCATCGTACGTAAGTTCCACAATGTTTTGAACCATTTTTACATTTCCTGGGATATTTCAGGTGTACCCAGGTTGAGGTTCTTGTAAGCAGTGCAGCCCTCAATTTGGGGGTGGCTCTGTCTTATGGATTTTCAGTTTTCCCAAGGTATATTCCCTAGACTGGAAGTGCCCTTGGCTCTGGAGCTCTGTTGTTTACTTGTTTTAGGGAACACAATGCACTCCTCCAGTGAGGCAGTTGGCCACTTACATCCCGCCCATCAGCATAACAAGGCTCCCTGTTCTCCAGGGCCTGTCTTGCCTTTCTGGTTTTTACACATTTTGTGGATGTCCCTTTTGACCGTTGGGAAGTGATACTTCTTTGTAGTGCAGATTTGCATTGCCCGCTTGCTTGCTTGGCCAAAAAGGGCGTATGCGTTTTCTCCTGAATATATTCAGGAGAAAACGCATACACCCTTTTTGGCCAAGTGCATCATTGTCGAAGTTGTGCCCCTCTTCCTGTGCTTTACAGGCGATTCTAACGTACCTCTTGAAATCTGTTTCCTGCTATTCTGCCTCGCATTCAAGTCCGCCTCGTTGCCTTCCCTCAACAGATTTTTGGACGATAGTTGGCCTTGATTACTCTGCCAGTTTGTGAATTGCTGTGCCCCTGAGCTCCATTTTTCAACTCGTTTTTTGTGAGCTGAACGCAAGTCCAAACATTTGGTTCAGGACCTATACTGGTTCCCGGTGGGTGGCTGAGACTTTGGTGAATTCTTCTTCCTGCCGGGAAATTAGAGTGACATGTGCCCATCCAAATGCCTAACAGCTACTCTCTCATTGGTTCTCCCTCTTCCCTTTCCTCCTCTGCCAAATGGGCAACCTGTGTGAACCAGGAGCTTAAAGGGGCTGTCTCTCCAAGTTGGGAGATTGATAGTAAAGCTGTTGGAAAGTCAAACCGGAGCACCAGGAGAGGGACTCTTCGTTGAGTTTTAGAAACCTTTCGTATTCACAGTGTGTCCATTCTCTAGGTTTCCCGTACATGTTATAGCTGTAGTAATATTCCCTTCAACCTGGAGAGGTGGGACCCATGGAATGGTTGCCATGCATTATTGCTTTAAAGGGTCTGCATTTGCTCACCCAATCTCACCAATCCTCTCAGTCCCAAGTGTCCAGCCTCATGCCACATCCAGCTGTCATCGTAGATAGGGTCATTCCAGGTTGCATCAGAGACCCTGAAGGAATTGTAAAGAATTTCCCTGTTTCTTTGTTCTGTTTTTGAAATTCCTTTTTAGAGTGGGTTTGAGCTGATTCTCGCTGCCATGTTTATGCCAGTCTAGACACACTTGATTCCCTTACGGAGACATATCAATACATAGGTTTTAAGATTCTTACTAGTCAGATCTATTCCTCTGCGGGAAATATGGGGTTTTGAGTCCCTTTCACTGAGGAAGGTGTAGGTCTTGTCTATTCCATAGTTGGTTTTTGGAACAGTACCTGTGCTTATATCAAACTCTGGTTTGATGCATCACCCCACCTCTCCTTCCCCCTTAAGCAGGCATAAGAGTGTTTTCTAAATGTGAGACTCTGTTCTCTTTCCTAACTCAGTTCATGTGTTGCCATGTTTACAGGATCTTCCTAAGTGATATCTTATGATAAGTTTCTTTTTCTGTGTGACTTCTTTCACTTAGAATCATCGTACCTGAATCCACTCATTTTGCTGCTACTGGTCTTATGACATTGATTTCATGGCTGAGGGATATTCCATCGTACGTAAGTTCCACAATGTTTTGAACCATTTTTATATTTCCTGGGATATTTCAGGTGTACCCAGGTTGAGGTTCTTGTAAGCAGTGCAGCCCTCAATTTGGGGGTGGCTCTGTCTTATGGATTTTCAGTTTTCCCAAGGTATATTCCCTAGACTGGAAGTGCCCTTGGCTCTGGAGCTCTGTTGTTTACTTGTTTTAGGGAACACAATGCACTCCTCCAGTGAGGCAGTTGGCAACTTACATCCCGCCCATCAGCATAACAGGGCTCCCTGTTCTCCAGGGCCTGTCTTGCCTTTCTGGCTTTTACACATTTTGTGGATGTCCCTTTTGACCGGTGGGAAGTGATACTTCTTTGTAGTGCAGATTTGCATTGCCCGCTTGCTTGCTTGGCCAAAAAGGGCGTATGCGTTTTCTCCTGAATATATTCAGGAGAAAACGCATACGCCCTTTTTGGCCAAGTGCATCATTGTCGAAGTTGTGCCCCTCTTCCTGTGCTTTACAGGCGATTCTAACGTACCTCTTGAAATCTGTTTCCTGCTATTCTGCCTCGCATTCAAGTCCGCCTCGTTGCCTTCCCTCAACAGATTTTTGGACGATAGTTGGCCTTGATTACTCTGCCAGTTTGTGAATTGCTGTGCCCCTGAGCTCCATTTTTCAACTCGTTTTTTGTGAGCTGAACGCAAGTCCAAACATTTGGTTCAGGACCTATACTGGTTCCCGGTGGGTGGCTGAGACTTTGGTGAATTCTTCTTCCTGCCGGGAAATTAGAGTGACATGTGCCCATCCAAATGCCTAACAGCTACTCTCTCATTGGTTCTCCCTCTTCCCTTTCCTCCTCTGCCAAATGGGCAACCTGTGTGAACCAGGAGCTTAAAGGGGCTGTCTCTCCAAGTTGGGAGATTGATAGTAAAGCTGTTGGAAAGTCAAACCGGAGCACCAGGAGAGGGACTCTTCGTTGAGTTTTAGAAACCTTTCGTATTCACAGTGTGTCCATTCTCTAGGTTTCCCGTACATGTTATAGCTGTAGTAATATTACCTTCAACCTGGAGAGGTGGGACCCATGGAATGGTTGCCATGCATTATTGCTTTAAAGGGTCTGCATTTGCTCACCCAATCTCACCAATCCTCTCAGTCCCAAGTGTCCAGCCTCATGCCACATCCAGCTGTCATCGTAGATAGGGTCATTCCAGGTTGCATCAGAGACCCTGAAGGAATTGTAAAGAATTTCCCTGTTTCTTTGTTCTGTTTTTCAAATTCCTTTTTAGAGTGGGTTTGAGCTGATTCTCGCTGCCATGTTTATGCCAGTCTAGACACACCTGATTCCCTTACGGAGACATATCAATACATAGGTTTTAAGATTCTTACTAGTCAGATCTATTCCTCTGCGGGAAATATGGGGTTTTGAGTCCCTTTCACTGAGGAAGGTGTAGGTCTTGTCTATTCCATAGTTGGTTTTTGGAACAGTACCTGTGCTTATATCAAACTCTGGTTTGATGCATCACCCCACCTCTCCTTCCCCCTTAAGCAGGCATAAGAGTGTTTTCTAAATGTGAGACTCTGTTCTCTTTCCTAACTCAGTTCATGTGTTGCCATGTTTACAGGATCTTCCTAAGTGATATCTTATGATAAGTTTCTTTTTCTGTGTGACTTCTTTCACTTAGAATCATCGTACCTGAATCCACTCATTTTGCTGCTACTGGTCTTATGACATTGATTTCATGGCTGAGGGATATTCCATCGTACGTAAGTTCCACAATGTTTTGAACCATTTTTACATTTCCTGGGATATTTCAGGTGTACCCAGGTTGAGGTTCTTGTAAGCAGTGCAGCCCTCAATTTGGGGGTGGCTCTGTCTTATGGATTTTCAGTTTTCCCAAGGTATATTCCCTAGACTGGAAGTGCCCTTGGCTCTGTAGCTCTGTTGTTTACTTGTTTTAGGGAACACAATGCACTCCTCCAGGGAGGCAGTTGGCAGCTTACATCCCGCCCATCAGCATAACAAGGCTCCCTGTTCTCCAGGGCCTGTCTTGCCTTTCTGGTTTTTACACATTTTGTGGATGTCCCTTTTGACCGGTGGGAAGTGATACTTCTTTGTAGTGCAGATTTGCATTGCCCGCTTGCTTGCTTGGCCAAAAAGGGCGTATGCGTTTTCTCCTGAATATATTCAGGAGAAAACGCATACGCCCTTTTTGGCCAAGTGCATCATTGTCGAAGTTGTGCCCCTCTTCCTGTGCTTTACAGGTGATTCTAACGTACCTCTTGAAATCTGTTTCCTGCTATTCTGCCTCGCATTCAAGTCCGCCTCGTTGCCTTCCCTCAACAGATTTTTGGACGATAGTTGGCCTTGATTACTCTGCCAGTTTGTGAATTGCTGTGCCCCTGAGCTCCATTTTTCAACTCGTTTTTTGTGAGCTGAACGCAAGTCCAAACATTTGGTTCAGGACCTATACTGGTTCCCGGTGGGTGGCTGAGACTTTGGTGAATTCTTCTTCCTGCCGGGAAATTAGAGTGACATGTGCCCATCCAAATGCCTAACAGCTACTCTCTCATTGGTTCTCCCTCTTCCCTTTCCTCCTCTGCCAAATGGGCAACCTGTGTGAACCAGGAGCTTAAAGGGGCTGTCTCTCCAAGTTGGGAGATTGATAGTAAAGCTGTTGGAAAGTCAAACCGGAGCACCAGGAGAGGGACTCTTCGTTGAGTTTTAGAAACCTTTCGTATTCACAGTGTGTCCATTCTCTAGGTTTCCCGTACGTGTTATAGCTGTAGTAATATTCCCTTCAACCTGGAGAGGTGGGACCCATGGAATGGTTGCCATGCATTAATGCTTTAAAGGGTCTGCATTTGCTCACCCAATCTCACCAATCCTCTCAGTCCCAAGTGTCCAGCCTCATGCCACATCCAGGTGTCATCGTAGATAGGGTCATTCCAGGTTGCATCAGAGACCCTGAAGGAATTGTAAAGAATTTCCCTGTTTCTTTGTTCTGTTTTTGAAATTCCTTTTTAGAGTGGGTTTGAGCTGATTCTCGCTGCCATGTTTATGTCAGTCTAGACACACTTGATTCCCTTACGGAGACATATCAATACATAGGTTTTAAGATTCTTACTAGTCAGATCTATTCCTCTGCGGGAAATATGGGGTTTTGAGTCCCTTTCACTGAGGAAGGTGTAGGTCTTGTCTATTCCATAGTTGGTTTTTGGAACAGTACCTGTGCTTATATCAAACTCTGGTTTGATGCAGCACCCCACCTCTCCTTCCCCCTTAAGCAGGCATAAGAGTGTTTTCTAAATGTGAGACTCTGTTCTCTTTCCTAACTCAGTTCATGTGTTGCCATGTTTACAGGATCTTCCTAAGTGATATCTTATGATAAGTTTCTTTTTCTGTGTGACTTCTTTCACTTAGAATCATCGTACCTGAATCCACTCATTTTGCTGCTACTGGTCTTATGACATTGATTTCATGGCTGAGGGATATTCCATCGTACGTAAGTTCCACAATGTTTTGAACCATTTTTACATTTCCTGGGATATTTCAGGTGTACCCAGGTTGAGGTTCTTGTAAGCAGTGCAGCCCTCAATTTGGGGGTGGCTCTGTCTTATGGATTTTCAGTTTTCCCAAGGTATATTCCCTAGACTGGACGTGCCCTTGGCTCTGGAGCTCTGTTGTTTACTTGTTTTAGGGAACACAATGCACTCCTCCAGTGAGGCAGTTGGCCACTTACATCCCGCCCATCAGCATAACAAGGCTCCCTGTTCTCCAGGGCCTGTCTTGCCTTTCTGGTTTTTACACATTTTGTGGATGTCCCTTTTGACCGGTGGGAAGTGATACTTCTTTGTAGTGCAGATTTGCATTGCCCGCTTGCTTGCTTGGCCAAAAAGGGCGTATGCGTTTTCTCCTGAATATATTCAGGAGAAAACGCATACGCCCTTTTTGGCCAAGTGCATCATTGTCGAAGTTGTGCCCCTCTTCCTGTGCTTTACAGGCGATTCTAACGTACCTCTTGAAATCTGTTTCCTGCTATTCTGCCTCGCATTCAAGTCCGCCTCGTTGCCTTCCCTCAACAGATTTTTGGACGATAGTTGGCCTTGATTACTCTGCCAGTTTGTGAATTGCTGTGCCCCTGAGCTCCATTTTTCAACTCGTTTTTTGTGAGCTGAACGCAAGTCCAAACATTTGGTTCAGGACCTATACTGGTTCCCGGTGGGTGGCTGAGACTTTGGTGAATTCTTCTTCCTGCCGGGAAATTAGAGTGACATGTGCCCATCCAAATGCCTAACAGCTACTCTCTCATTGGTTCTCCCTCTTCCCTTTCCTCCTCTGCCAAATGGGCAACCTGTGTGAACCAGGAGCTTAAAGGGGCTGTCTCTCCAAGTTGGGAGATTGATAGTAAAGCTGTTGGAAAGTCAAACCGGAGCACCAGGAGAGGGACTCTTCGTTGAGTTTTAGAAACCTTTCGTATTCACAGTGTGTCCATTCTCTAGGTTTCCTGTACATGTTATAGCTGTAGTAATATTCCCTTCAACCTGGAGAGGTGGGACCCATGGAATGGTTGCCATGCATTATTGCTTTAAAGGGTCTGCATTTGCTCACCCAATCTCACCAATCCTCTCAGTCCCAAGTGTCCAGCCTCATGCCACATCCAGGTGTCATCGTAGATAGGGTCATTCCAGGTTGCATCAGAGACCCTGAAGGAATTGTAAAGAATTTCCCTGTTTCTTTGTTCTGTTTTTGAAATTCCTTTTTAGAGTGGGTTTGAGCTGATTCTCGCTGCCATGTTTATGCCAGTCTAGACACACTTGATTCCCTTACGCAGACATATCAATACATAGGTTTTAAGATTCTTACTAGTCAGATCTATTCCTCTGCGGGAAATATGGGGTTTTGAGTCCCTTTCACTGAGGAAGGTGTAGGTCTTGTCTATTCCATAGTTGGTTTTTGGAACAGTACCTGTGCTTATATCAAACTCTGGTTTGATGCATCACCCCACCTCTCCTTCCCCCTTAAGCAGGCATAAGAGTGTTTTCTAAATGTGAGACTCTGTTCTCTTTCCTAACTCAGTTCATGTGTTGCCATGTTTACAGGATCTTCCTAAGTGATATCTTATGATAAGTTTCTTTTTCTGTGTGACTTCTTTCACTTAGAATCATCGTACCTGAATCCACTCATTTTGCTGCTACTGGTCTTATGACATTGATTTCATGGCTGAGGGATATTCCATCGTACGTAAGTTCCACAATGTTTTGAACCATTTTTACATTTCCTGGGATATTTCAGGTGTACCCAGGTTGAGGTTCTTGTAAGCAGTGCAGCCCTCAATTTGGGGGTGGCTCTGTCTTATGGATTTTCAGTTTTCCCAAGGTATATTCCCTAGACTGGAAGTGCCCTTGGCTCTGTAGCTCTGTTGTTTACTTGTTTTAGGGAACACAATGCACTCCTCCAGTGAGGCAGTTGGCAACTTACATCCCGCCCATCAGCATAACAAGGCTCCCTGTTCTCCAGGGCCTGTCTTGCCTTTCTGGTTTTTACACATTTTGTGGATGTCCCTTTTGACCGGTGGGAAGTGATACTTCTTTGTAGTGCAGATTTGCATTGCCCGCTTGCTTGCTTGGCCAAAAAGGGCGTATGCGTTTTCTCCTGAATATATTCAGGAGAAAACGCATACGCCCTTTTTGGCCAAGTGCATCATTGTCGAAGTTGTGCCCCTCTTCCTGTGCTTTACAGGCGATTCTAACGTACCTCTTGAAATCTGTTTCCTGCTATTCTGCCTCGCATTCAAGTCCGCCTCGTTGCCTTCCCTCAACAGATTTTTGGACGATAGTTGGCCTTGATTACTCTGCCAGTTTGTGAATTGCTGTGCCCCTGAGCTCCATTTTTCAACTCGTTTTTTGTGAGCTGAACGCAAGTCCAAACATTTGGTTCAGGACCTATACTGGTTCCCGGTGGGTGGCTGAGACTTTGGTGAATTCTTCTTCCTGCCGGGAAATTAGAGTGACATGTGCCCATCCAAATGCCTAACAGCTACTCTCTCATTGGTTCTCCCTCTTCCCTTTCCTCCTCTGCCAAATGGGCAACCTGTGTGAACCAGGAGCTTAAAGGGGCTGTCTCTCCAAGTTGGGAGATTGATAGTAAAGCTGTTGGAAAGTCAAACCGGAGCACCAGGAGAGGGACTCTTCGTTGAGTTTTAGAAACCTTTCGTATTCACAGTGTGTCCATTCTCTAGGTTTCCCGTACGTGTTATAGCTGTAGTAATATTCCCTTCAACCTGGAGAGGTGGGACCCATGGAATGGTTGCCATGCATTAATGCTTTAAAGGGTCTGCATTTGCTCACCCAATCTCACCAATCCTCTCAGTCCCAAGTGTCCAGCCTCATGCCACATCCAGGTGTCATCGTAGATAGGGTCATTCCAGGTTGCATCAGAGACCCTGAAGGAATTGTAAAGAATTTCCCTGTTTCTTTGTTCTGTTTTTGAAATTCCTTTTTAGAGTGGGTTTGAGCTGATTCTCGCTGCCATGTTTATGTCAGTCTAGACACACTTGATTCCCTTACGGAGACATATCAATACATAGGTTTTAAGATTCTTACTAGTCAGATCTATTCCTCTGCGGGAAATATGGGGTTTTGAGTCCCTTTCACTGAGGAAGGTGTAGGTCTTGTCTATTCCATAGTTGGTTTTTGGAACAGTACCTGTGCTTATATCAAACTCTGGTTTGATGCATCACCCCACCTCTCCTTCCCCCTTAAGCAGGCATAAGAGTGTTTTCTAAATGTGAGACTCTGTTCTCTTTCCTAACTCAGTTCATGTGTTGCCATGTTTACAGGATCTTCCTAAGTGATATCTTATGATAAGTTTCTTTTTCTGTGTGACTTCTTTCACTTAGAATCATCGTACCTGAATCCACTCATTTTGCTGCTACTGGTCTTATGACATTGATTTCATGGCTGAGGGATATTCCATCGTACGTAAGTTCCACAATGTTTTGAACCATTTTTATATTTCCTGGGATATTTCAGGTGTACCCAGGTTGAGGTTCTTGTAAGCAGTGCAGCCCTCAATTTGGGGGTGGCTCTGTCTTATGGATTTTCAGTTTTCCCAAGGTATATTCCCTAGACTGGACGTGCCCTTGGCTCTGGAGCTCTGTTGTTTACTTGTTTTAGGGAACACAATGCACTCCTCCAGTGAGGCAGTTGGCCACTTACATCCCGCCCATCAGCATAACAAGGCTCCCTGTTCTCCAGGGCCTGTCTTGCCTTTCTGGTTTTTACACATTTTGTGGATGTCCCTTTTGACCGGTGGGAAGTGATACTTCTTTGTAGTGCAGATTTGCATTGCCCGCTTGCTTGCTTGGCCAAAAAGGGCGTATGCGTTTTCTCCTGAATATATTCAGGAGAAAACGCATACACCCTTTTTGGCCAAGTGCATCATTGTCGAAGTTGTGCCCCTCTTCCTGTGCTTTACAGGCGATTCTAACGTACCTCTTGAAATCTGTTTCCTGCTATTCTGCCTCGCATTCAAGTCCGCCTCGTTGCCTTCCCTCAACAGATTTTTGGACGATAGTTGGCCTTGATTACTCTGCCAGTTTGTGAATTGCTGTGCCCCTGAGCTCCATTTTTCAACTCGTTTTTTGTGAGCTGAACGCAAGTCCAAACATTTGGATCAGGACCTATACTGGTTCCCGGTGGGTGGCTGAGACTTTGGTGAATTCTTCTTCCTGCCGGGAAATTAGAGTGACATGTGCCCATCCAAATGCCTAACAGCTACTCTCTCATTGGTTCTCCCTCTTCCCTTTCCTCCTCTGCCAAATGGGCAACCTGTGTGAACCAGGAGCTTAAAGGGGCTGTCTCTCCAAGTTGGGAGATTGATAGTAAAGCTGTTGGAAAGTCAAACCGGAGCACCAGGAGAGGGACTCTTCGTTGAGTTTTAGAAACCTTTCGTATTCACAGTGTGTCCATTCTCTAGGTTTCCCGTACATGTTATAGCTGTAGTAATATTCCCTTCAACCTGGAGAGGTGGGACCCATGGAATGGTTGCCATGCATTATTGCTTTAAAGGGTCTGCATTTGCTCACCCAATCTCACCAATCCTCTCAGTCCCAAGTGTCCAGCCTCATGCCACATCCAGGTGTCATCGTAGATAGGGTCATTCCAGGTTGCATCAGAGACCCTGAAGGAATTGTAAAGAATTTCCCTGTTTCTTTGTTCTGTTTTTGAAATTCCTTTTTAGAGTGGGTTTGAGCTGATTCTCGCTGCCATGTTTATGCCAGTCTAGACACACTTGATTCCCTTACGCAGACATATCAATACATAGGTTTTAATATTCTTACTAGTCAGATCGATTCCTCTGCGGGAAATATGGGGTTTTGAGTCCCTTTCACTGAGGAAGGTGTAGGTCTTGTCTATTCCATAGTTGGTTTTTGGAACAGTACCTGTGCTTATATCAAACTCTGGTTTGATGCATCACCCCACCTCTCCTTCCCCCTTAAGCAGGCATAAGAGTGTTTTCTAAATGTGAGACTCTGTTCTCTTTCCTAACTCAGTTCATGTGTTGCCATGTTTACAGGATCTTCCTAAGTGATATCTTATGATAAGTTTCTTTTTCTGTGTGACTTCTTTCACTTAGAATCATCGTACCTGAATCCACTCATTTTGCTGCTACTGGTCTTATGACATTGATTTCATGGCTGAGGGATATTCCATCGTACGTAAGTTCCACAATGTTTTGAACCATTTTTACATTTCCTGGGATATTTCAGGTGTACCCAGGTTGAGGTTCTTGTAAGCAGTGCAGCCCTCAATTTGGGGGTGGCTCTGTCTTATGGATTTTCAGTTTTCCCAAGGTATATTCCCTAGACTGGAAGTGCCCTTGGCTCTGTAGCTCTGTTGTTTACTTGTTTTAGGGAACACAATGCACTCCTCCAGTGAGGCAGTTGGCAACTTACATCCCGCCCATCAGCATAACAAGGCTCCCTGTTCTCCAGGGCCTGTCTTGCCTTTCTGGTTTTTACACATTTTGTGGATGTCCCTTTTGACCGGTGGGAAGTGATACTTCTTTGTAGTGAAGATTTGCATTGCCCGCTTGCTTGCTTGGCCAAAAAGGGCGTATGCGTTTTCTCCTGAATATATTCAGGAGAAAACGCATACGCCCTTTTTGGCCAAGTGCATCATTGTCGAAGTTGTGCCCCTCTTCCTGTGCTTTACAGGCGATTCTAACGTACCTCTTGAAATCTGTTTCCTGCTCTTCTGCCTCGCATTCAAGTCCGCCTCGTTGCCTTCCCTCAACAGATTTTTGGATGATAGTTGGCCTTGATTACTCTGCCAGTTTGTGAATTGCTGTGCCCCTGAGCTCCATTTTTCAACTCGTTTTTTGTGAGCTGAACGCAAGTCCAAACATTTGGTTCAGGACCTATACTGGTTCCCGGTGGGTGGCTGAGACTTTGGTGAATTCTTCTTCCTGCCGGGAAATTAGAGTGACATGTGCCCATCCAAATGCCTAACAGCTACTCTCTCATTGGTTCTCCCTCTTCCCTTTCCTCCTCTGCCAAATGGGCAACCTGTGTGAACCAGGAGCTTAAAGGGGCTGTCTCTCCAAGTTGGGAGATTGATAGTAAAGCTGTTGGAAAGTCAAACCGGAGCACCAGGAGAGGGACTCTTCGTTGAGTTTTAGAAACCTTTCGTATTCACAGTGTGTCCATTCTCTAGGTTTCCCGTACGTGTTATAGCTGTAGTAATATTCCCTTCAACCTGGAGAGGTGGGACCCATGGAATGGTTGCCATGCATTATTGCTTTAAAGGGTCTGCATTTGCTCACCCAATCTCACCAATCCTCTCAGTCCCAAGTGTCCAGCCTCATGCCACATCCAGGTGTCATCGTAGATAGGGTCATTCCAGGTTGCATCAGAGACCCTGAAGGAATTGTAAAGAATTTCCCTGTTTCTTTGTTCTGTTTTTGAAATTCCTTTTTAGAGTGGGTTTGAGCTGATTCTCGCTGCCATGTTTATGTCAGTCTAGACACACTTGATTCCCTTACGGAGACATATCAATACATAGGTTTTAAGATTCTTACTAGTCAGATCTATTCCTCTGCGGGAAATATGGGGTTTTGAGTCCCTTTCACTGAGGAAGGTGTAGGTCTTGTCTATTCCATAGTTGGTTTTTGGAACAGTACCTGTGCTTATATCAAACTCTGGTTTGATGCATCACCCCACCTCTCCTTCCCCCTTAAGCAGGCATAAGAGTGTTTTCTAAATGTGAGACTCTGTTCTCTTTCCTAACTCAGTTCATGTGTTGCCATGTTTACAGGATCTTCCTAAGTGATATCTTATGATAAGTTTCTTTTTCTGTGTGACTTCTTTCACTTAGAATCATCGTACCTGAATCCACTCATTTTGCTGCTACTGGTCTTATGACATTGATTTCATGGCTGAGGGATATTCCATCGTACGTAAGTTCCACAATGTTTTGAACCATTTTTACATTTCCTGGGATATTTCAGGTGTACCCAGGTTGAGGTTCTTGTAAGCAGTGCAGCCCTCAATTTGGGGGTGGCTCTGTCTTATGGATTTTCAGTTTTCCCAAGGTATATTCCCTAGACTGGAAGTGCCCTTGGCTCTGGAGCTCTGTTGTTTACTTGTTTTAGGGAACACAATGCACTCCTCCAGTGAGGCAGTTGGCCACTTACATCCCGCCCATCAGCATAACAAGGCTCCCTGTTCTCCAGGGCCTGTCTTGCCTTTCTGGTTTTTACACATTTTGTGGATGTGCCTTTTGACCGGTGGGAAGTGATACTTCTTTGTAGTGCAGATTTGCATTGCCGCTTGCTTGCTTGGCCAAAAAGGGCGTATGCGTTTTCTCCTGAATATATTCAGGAGAAAACGCATACACCCTTTTTGGCCAAGTGCATCATTGTCGAAGTTGTGCCCCTCTTCCTGTGCTTTACAGGCGATTCTAACGTACCTCTTGAAATCTGTTTCCTGCTATTCTGCCTCGCATTCAAGTCCGCCTCGTTGCCTTCCCTCAACAGATTTTTGGACGATAGTTGGCCTTGATTACTCTGCCAGTTTGTGAATTGCTGTGCCCCTGAGCTCCATTTTTCAACTCGTTTTTTGTGAGCTGAACGCAAGTCCAAACATTTGCTTCAGGACCTATACTGGTTCCCGGTGGGTGGCTGAGACTTTGGTGAATTCTTCTTCCTGCCGGGAAATTAGAGTGACATGTGCCCATCCAAATGCCTAACAGCTACTCTCTCATTGGTTCTCCCTCTTCCCTTTCCTCCTCTGCCAAATGGGCAACCTGTGTGAACCAGGAGCTTAAAGGGGCTGTCTCTCCAAGTTGGGAGATTGATAGTAAAGCTGTTGGAAAGTCAAACCGGAGCACCAGGAGAGGGACTCTTCGTTGAGTTTTAGAAACCTTTCGTATTCACAGTGTGTCCATTCTCTAGGTTTCCCGTACATGTTATAGCTGTATTAATATTCCCTTCAACCTGGAGAGGTGGGACCCATGGAATGGTTGCCATGCATTATTGCTTTAAAGGGTCTGCATTTGCTCACCCAATCTCACCAATCCTCTCAGTCCCAAGTGTCCAGCCTCATGCCACATCCAGCTGTCATCGTAGATAGGGTCATTCCAGGTTGCATCAGAGACCCTGAAGGAATTGTAAAGAATTTCCCTGTTTCTTTGTTCTGTTTTTGAAATTCCTTTTTAGAGTGGGTTTGAGCTGATTCTCGCTGCCATGTTTATGCCAGTCTAGACACACTTGATTCCCTTACGGAGACATATCAATACATAGGTTTTAAGATTCTTACTAGTCAGATCTATTCCTCTGCGGGAAATATGGGGTTTTGAGTCCCTTTCACTGAGGAAGGTGTAGGTCTTGTCTATTCCATAGTTGGTTTTTGGAACAGTACCTGTGCTTATATCAAACTCTGGTTTGATGCATCACCCCACCTCTCCTTCCCCCTTAAGCAGGCATAAGAGTGTTTTCTAAATGTGAGACTCTGTTCTCTTTCCTAACTCAGTTCATGTGTTGCCATGTTTACAGGATCTTCCTAAGTGATATCTTATGATAAGTTTCTTTTTCTGTGTGACTTCTTTCACTTAGAATCATCGTACCTGAATCCACTCATTTTGCTGCTACTGGTCTTATGACATTGATTTCATGGCTGAGGGATATTCCATCGTACGTAAGTTCCACAATGTTTTGAACCATTTTTACATTTCCTGGGATATTTCAGGTGTACCCAGGTTGAGGTTCTTGTAAGCAGTGCAGCCCTCAATTTGGGGGTGGCTCTGTCTTATGGATTTTCAGTTTTCCCAAGGTATATTCCCTAGACTGGAAGTGCCCTTGGCTCTGTAGCTCTGTTGTTTACTTGTTTTAGGGAACACAATGCACTCCTCCAGTGAGGCAGTTGGCAACTTACATCCCGCCCATCAGCATAACAAGGCTCCCTGTTCTCCAGGGCCTGTCTTGCCTTTCTGGTTTTTACACATTTTGTGGATGTCCCTTTTGACCGGTGGGAAGTGATACTTCTTTGTAGTGCAGATTTGCATTGCCCGCTTGCTTGCTTGGCCAAAAAGGGCGTATGCGTTTTCTCCTGAATATATTCAGGAGAAAACGCATACGCCCTTTTTGGCCAAGTGCATCATTGTCGAAGTTGTGCCCCTCTTCCTGTGCTTTACAGGCGATTCTAACGTACCTCTTGAAATCTGTTTCCTGCTATTCTGCCTCGCATTCAAGTCCGCCTCGTTGCCTTCCCTCAACAGATTTTTGGACGATAGTTGGCCTTGATTACTCTGCCAGTTTGTGTATTGCTGTGCCCCTGAGCTCCATTTTTCAACTCGTTTTTTGTGAGCTGAACGCAAGTCCAAACATTTGGTTCAGGACCTATACTGGTTCCCGGTGGGTGGCTGAGACTTTGGTGAATTCTTCTTCCTGCCGGGAAATTAGAGTGACATGTGCCCATCCAAATGCCTAACAGCTACTCTCTCATTGGTTCTCCCTCTTCCCTTTCTTCCTCTGCCAAATGGGCAACCTGTGTGAACCAGGAGCTTAAAGGGGCTGTCTCTCCAAGTTGGGAGATTGATAGTAAAGCTGTTGGAAAGTCAAAACGGAGCACCAGGAGAGGGACTCTTCGTTGAGTTTTAGAAACCTTTCGTATTCACAGTGTGTCCATTCTCTAGGTTTCCCGTACATGTTATAGCTGTAGTAATATTCCCTTCAACCTGGAGAGGTGGGACCCATGGAATGGTGGCCATGCATTATTGCTTTAAAGGGTCTGCATTTGCTCACCCAATCTCACCAATCCTCTCAGTCCCAAGTGTCCAGCCTCATGCCACATCCAGCTGTCATCGTAGATAGGGTCATTCCAGGTTGCATCAGAGACCCTGAAGGAATTGTAAAGAATTTCCCTGTTTCTTTGTTCTGTTTTTGAAATTCCTTTTTAGAGTGGGTTTGAGCTGATTCTCGCTGCCATGTTTATGCCAGTCTAGACACACTTGATTCCCTTACGGAGAAATATCAATACATAGGTTTTAAGATTCTTACTAGTCAGATCTATTCCTCTGCGGGAAATATGGGGTTTTGAGTCCCTTTCACTGAGGAAGGTGTAGGTCTTGTCTATTCCATAGTTGGTTTTTGCAACAGTACCTGTGCTTATATCAAACTCTGGTTTGATGCATCACCCCACCTCTCCTTCCCCCTTAAGCAGGCATAAGAGTGTTTTCTAAATGTGAGACTCTGTTCTCTTTCCTAACTCAGTTCATGTGTTGCCATGTTTACAGGATCTTCCTAAGTGATATCTTATGATAAGTTTCTTTTTCTGTGTGACTTCTTTCACTTAGAATCATCGTACCTGAATCCACTCATTTTGCTGCTACTGGTCTTATGACATTGATTTCATGGCTGAGGGATATTCCATCGTACGTAAGTTCCACAATGATTTGAACCATTTTTATATTTCCTGGGATATTTCAGGTGTACCCAGGTTGAGGTTCTTGTAAGCAGTGCAGCCCTCAATTTGGGGGTGGCTCTGTCTTATGGATCTTCAGTTTTCCCAAGGTATATTCCCTAGACTGGAAGTGCCCTTGGCTCTGTAGCTCTGTTGTTTACTTGTTTTAGGGAACACAATGCACTCCTCCAGGGAGGCAGTTGGCAGCTTACATCCCGCCCATCAGCATAACAAGGCTCCCTGTTCTCCAGGGCCTGTCTTGCCTTTCTGGTTTTTACACATTTTGTGGATGTCCCTTTTGACCGGTGGGAAGTGATACTTCTTTGTAGTGCAGATTTGCATTGCCCGCTTGCTTGCTTGGCCAAAAAGGGTGTATGCGTTTTCTCCTGAATATATTCAGGAGAAAACGCATACGCCCTTTTTGGCCAAGTGCATCATTGTCGAAGTTGTGCCCCTCTTCCTGTGCTTTACAGGCGATTCTAACGTACCTCTTGAAATCTGTTTCCTGCTATTCTGCCTCGCATTCAAGTCCGCCTCGTTGCCTTCCCTCAACAGATTTTTGGACGATAGTTGGCCTTGATTACTCTGCCGGTTTGTGAATTGCTGTGCCCCTGAGCTCCATTTTTCAACTCGTTTTTTGTGAGCTGAACGCAAGTCCAAACTTTTGGTTCAGGACCTATACTGGTTCCCGGTGGGTGGCTGAGACTTTGGTGAATTCTTCTTCCTGCCGGGAAATGAGAGTGACATGTGCCCATCCAAATGCCTAACAGCTACTCTCTCATTGGTTCTCCCTCTTCCCTTTCCTCCTCTGCCAAATGGGCAACCTGTGTGAACCAGGAGCTTAAAGGGGCTGTCTCTCCAAGTTGGGAGATTGATAGTAAAGCTGTTGGAAAGTCAAACCGGAGCACCAGGAGAGGGACTCTTCGTTGAGTTTTAGAAACCTTTCGTATTCACAGTGTGTCCATTCTCTAGGTTTCCCGTACATGTTATAGCTGTAGTAATATTCCCTTCAACCTGGAGAGGTGGGACCCATGGAATGGTGGCCATGCATTATTGCTTTAAAGGGTCTGCATTTGCTCACCCAATCTCACCAATCCTCTCAGTCCCAAGTGTCCAGCCTCATGCCACATCCAGCTGTCATCGTAGATAGGGTCATTCCAGGTTGCATCAGAGACCCTGAAGGAATTGTAAAGAATTTCCCTGTTTCTTTGTTCTGTTTTTGAAATTCCTTTTTAGAGTGGGTTTGAGCTGATTCTCGCTGCCATGTTTATGCCAGTCTAGACACACTTGATTCCCTTACGGAGACATATCAATACATAGGTTTTAAGATTCTTACTAGTCAGATCTATTCCTCTGCGGGAAATATGGGGTTTTGAGTCCCTTTCACTGAGGAAGGTGTAGGTCTTGTCTATTCCATAGTTGGTTTTTGGAACA
This sequence comes from Mesoplodon mirus, assembly GCF_964341445.2. Lineage (NCBI taxonomy): Eukaryota > Metazoa > Chordata > Mammalia > Artiodactyla > Ziphiidae > Mesoplodon > Mesoplodon mirus. The sequence continues at coordinate 119,122,949 of NC_138984.1, forward strand.
GTACCTGTGCTTATATCAAACTCTGGTTTGATGCATCACCCCACCTCTCCTTCCCCCTTAAGCAGGCATAAGAGTGTTTTCTAAATGTGAGACTCTGTTCTCTTTCCTAACTCAGTTCATGTGTTGCCATGTTTACAGGATCTTCCTAAGTGATATCTTATGATAAGTTTCTTTTTCTGTGTGACTTCTTTCACTTAGAATCATCGTACCTGAATCCACTCATTTTGCTGCTACTGGTCTTATGACATTGATTTCATGGCTGAGGGATATTCCATCGTACGTAAGTTCCACAATGATTTGAACCATTTTTATATTTCCTGGGATATTTCAGGTGTACCCAGGTTGAGGTTCTTGTAAGCAGTGCAGCCCTCAATTTGGGGGTGGCTCTGTCTTATGGATCTTCAGTTTTCCCAAGGTATATTCCCTAGACTGGAAGTGCCCTTGGCTCTGTAGCTCTGTTGTTTACTTGTTTTAGGGAACACAATGCACTCCTCCAGGGAGGCAGTTGGCAGCTTACATCCCGCCCATCAGCATAACAAGGCTCCCTGTTCTCCAGGGCCTGTCTTGCCTTTCTGGTTTTTACACATTTTGTGGATGTCCCTTTTGACCGGTGGGAAGTGATACTTCTTTGTAGTGCAGATTTGCATTGCCCGCTTGCTTGCTTGGCCAAAAAGGGCGTATGCGTTTTCTCCTGAATATATTCAGGAGAAAACGCATACGCCCTTTTTGGCCAAGTGCATCATTGTCGAAGTTGTGCCCCTCTTCCTGTGCTTTACAGGCGATTCTAACGTACCTCTTGAAATCTGTTTCCTGCTATTCTGCCTCGCATTCAAGTCCGCCTCGTTGCCTTCCCTCAACAGATTTTTGGACGATAGTTGGCCTTGATTACTCTGCCGGTTTGTGAATTGCTGTGCCCCTGAGCTCCATTTTTCAACTCGTTTTTTGTGAGCTGAACGCAAGTCCAAACTTTTGGTTCAGGACCTATACTGGTTCCCGGTGGGTGGCTGAGACTTTGGTGAATTCTTCTTCCTGCCGGGAAATGAGAGTGACATGTGCCCATCCAAATGCCTAACAGCTACTCTCTCATTGGTTCTCCCTCTTCCCTTTCCTCCTCTGCCAAATGGGCAACCTGTGTGAACCAGGAGCTTAAAGGGGCTGTCTCTCCAAGTTGGGAGATTGATAGTAAAGCTGTTGGAAAGTCAAACCGGAGCACCAGGAGAGGGACTCTTCGTTGAGTTTTAGAAACCTTTCGTATTCACAGTGTGTCCATTCTCTAGGTTTCCCGTACATGTTTTAGCTGTAGTAATATTCCCTTCAACCTGGAGAGGTGGGACCCATGGAATGGTGGCCATGCATTATTGCTTTAAAGGGTCTGCATTTGCTCACCCAATCTCACCAATCCTCTCAGTCCCAAGTGTCCAGCCTCATGCCACATCCAGCTGTCATCGTAGATAGGGTCATTCCAGGTTGCATCAGAGACCCTGAAGGAATTGTAAAGAATTTCCCTGTTTCTTTGTTCTGTTTTTGAAATTCCTTTTTAGAGTGGGTTTGAGCTGATTCTCGCTGCCATGTTTATGCCAGTCTAGACACACTTGATTCCCTTACGGAGACATATCAATACATAGGTTTTAAGATTCTTACTAGTCAGATCTATTCCTCTGCGGGAAATATGGGGTTTTGAGTCCCTTTCACTGAGGAAGGTGTAGGTCTTGTCTATTCCATAGTTGGTTTTTGGAACAGTACCTGTGCTTATATCAAACTCTGGTTTGATGCATCACCCCACCTCTCCTTCCCCCTTAAGCAGGCATAAGAGTGTTTTCTAAATGTGAGACTCTGTTCTCTTTCCTAACTCAGTTCATGTGTTGCCATGTTTACAGGATCTTCCTAAGTGATATCTTATGATAAGTTTCTTTTTCTGTGTGACTTCTTTCACTTAGAATCATCGTACCTGAATCCACTCATTTTGCTGCTACTGGTCTTATGACATTGATTTCATGGCTGAGGGATATTCCATCGTACGTAAGTTCCACAATGATTTGAACCATTTTTATATTTCCTGGGATATTTCAGGTGTACCCAGGTTGAGGTTCTTGTAAGCAGTGCAGCCCTCAATTTGGGGGTGGCTCTGTCTTATGGATCTTCAGTTTTCCCAAGGTATATTCCCTAGACTGGAAGTGCCCTTGGCTCTGTAGCTCTGTTGTTTACTTGTTTTAGGGAACACAATGCACTCCTCCAGGGAGGCAGTTGGCAGCTTACATCCCGCCCATCAGCATAACAAGGCTCCCTGTTCTCCAGGGCCTGTCTTGCCTTTCTGGTTTTTACACATTTTGTGGATGTCCCTTTTGACCGTTGGGAAGTGATACTTCTTTGTAGTGCAGATTTGCATTGCCCGCTTGCTTGCTTGGCCAAAAAGGGCGTATGCGTTTTCTCCTGAATATATTCAGGAGAAAACGCATACGCCCTTTTTGGCCAAGTGCATCATTGTCGAAGTTTTGCCCCTCTTCCTGTGCCTTACAGGCGATTCTAACGTACCTCTTGAAATCTGTTTCCTGCTATTCTGCCTCGCATTCAAGTCCGCCTCGTTGCCTTCCCTCAACAGATTTTTGGACGATAGTTGGCCTTGATTACTCTGCCAGTTTGTGAATTGCTGTGCCCCTGAGCTCCATTTTTCAACTCGTTTTTTGTGAGCTGAACGCAAGTCCAAACATTTGGTTCAGGACCTATACTGGTTCCCGGTGGGTGGCTGAGACTTTGGTGAATTCTTCTTCCTGCCGGGAAATTAGAGTGACATGTGCCCATCCAAATGCCTAACAGCTACTCTCTCATTGGTTCTCCCTCTTCCCTTTCCTCCTCTGCCAAATGGGCAACCTGTGTGAACCAGGAGCTTAAAGGGGCTGTCTCTCCAAGTTGGGAGATTGATAGTAAAGCTGTTGGAAAGTCAAACCGGAGCACCAGGAGAGGGACTCTTCGTTGAGTTTTAGAAACCTTTCGTATTCACAGTGTGTCCATTCTCTAGGTTTCCCGTACATGTTATAGCTGTAGTAATATTCCCTTCAACCTGGAGAGGTGGGACCCATGGAATGGTGGCCATGCATTATTGCTTTAAAGGGTCTGCATTTGCTCACCCAATCTCACCAATCCTCTCAGTCCCAAGTGTCCAGCCTCATGCCACATCCAGCTGTCATCGTAGATAGGGTCATTCCAGGTTGCATCAGAGACCCTGAAGGAATTGTAAAGAATTTCCCTGTTTCTTTGTTCTGTTTTTGAAATTCCTTTTTAGAGTGGGTTTGAGCTGATTCTCGCTGCCATGTTTATGCCAGTCTAGACACACTTGATTCCCTTACGGAGACATATCAATACATAGGTTTTAAGATTCTTACTAGTCAGATCTATTCCTCTGCGGGAAATATGGGGTTTTGAGTCCCTTTCACTGAGGAAGGTGTAGGTCTTGTCTATTCCATAGTTGGTTTTTGCAACAGTACCTGTGCTTATATCAAACTCTGGTTTGATGCATCACCCCACCTCTCCTTCCCCCTTAAGCAGGCATAAGAGTGTTTTCTAAATGTGAGACTCTGTTCTCTTTCCTAACTCAGTTCATGTGTTGCCATGTTTACAGGATCTTCCTAAGTGATATCTTATGATAAGTTTCTTTTTCTGTGTGACTTCTTTCACTTAGAATCATCGTACCTGAATCCACACATTTTGCTGCTACTGGTCTTATGACATTGATTTCATGGCTGAGGGATATTCCATCGTACGTAAGTTCCACAATGATTTGAACCATTTTTATATTTCCTGGGATATTTCAGGTGTACCCAGGTTGAGGTTCTTGTAAGCAGTGCAGCCCTCAATTTGGGGGTGGCTCTGTCTTATGGATCTTCAGTTTTCCCAAGGTATATTCCCTAGACTGGAAGTGCCCTTGGCTCTGTAGCTCTGTTGTTTACTTGTTTTAGGGAACACAATGCACTCCTCCAGGGAGGCAGTTGGCAGCTTACATCCCGCCCATCAGCATAACAAGGCTCCCTGTTCTCCAGGGCCTGTCTTGCCTTTCTGGTTTTTACACATTTTGTGGATGTCCCTTTTGACCGTTGGGAAGTGATACTTCTTTGTAGTGCAGATTTGCATTGCCCGCTTGCTTGCTTGGCCAAAAAGGGCGTATGCGTTTTCTCCTGAATATATTCAGGAGAAAACGCATACGCCCTTTTTGGCCAAGTGCATCATTGTCGAAGTTGTGCCCCTCTTCCTGTGCTTTACAGGCGATTCTAACGTACCTCTTGAAATCTGTTTCCTGCTATTCTGCCTCGCATTCAAGTCCGCCTCGTTGCCTTCCCTCAACAGATTTTTGGACGATAGTTGGCCTTGATTACTCTGCCGGTTTGTGAATTGCTGTGCCCCTGAGCTCCATTTTTCAACTCGTTTTTTGTGAGCTGAACGCAAGTCCAAACTTTTGGTTCAGGACCTATACTGGTTCCCGGTGGGTGGCTGAGACTTTGGTGAATTCTTCTTCCTGCCGGGAAATGAGAGTGACATGTGCCCATCCAAATGCCTAACAGCTACTCTCTCATTGGTTCTCCCTCTTCCCTTTCCTCCTCTGCCAAATGGGCAACCTGTGTGAACCAGGAGCTTAAAGGGGCTGTCTCTCCAAGTTGGGAGATTGATAGTAAAGCTGTTGGAAAGTCAAACCGGAGCACCAGGAGAGGGACTCTTCGTTGAGTTTTAGAAACCTTTCGTATTCACAGTGTGTCCATTCTCTAGGTTTCCCGTACATGTTATAGCTGTAGTAATATTCCCTTCAACCTGGAGAGGTGGGACCCATGGAATGGTTGCCATGCATTATTGCTTTAAAGGGTCTGCATTTGCTCACCCAATCTCACCAATCCTCTCAGTCCCAAGTGTCCAGCCTCATGCCACATCCAGCTGTCATCGTAGATAGGGTCATTCCAGGTTGCATCAGAGACCCTGAAGGAATTGTAAAGAATTTCCCTGTTTCTTTGTTCTGTTTTTGAAATTCCTTTTTAGAGTGGGTTTGAGCTGATTCTCGCTGCCATGTTTATGCCAGTCTAGACACACTTGATTCCCTTACGGAGACATATCAATACATAGGTTTTAAGATTCTTACTAGTCAGATCTATTCCTCTGCGGGAAATATGGGGTTTTGAGTCCCTTTCACTGAGGAAGGTGTAGGTCTTGTCTATTCCATAGTTGGTTTTTGGAACAGTACCTGTGCTTATATCAAACTCTGGTTTGATGCATCACCCCACCTCTCCTTCCCCCTTAAGCAGGCATAAGAGTGTTTTCTAAATGTGAGACTCTGTTCTCTTTCCTAACTCAGTTCATGTGTTGCCATGTTTACAGGATCTTCCTAAGTGATATCTTATGATAAGTTTCTTTTTCTGTGTGACTTCTTTCACTTAGAATCATCGTACCTGAATCCACTCATTTTGCTGCTACTGGTCTTATGACATTGATTTCATGGCTGAGGGATATTCCATCGTACGTAAGTTCCACATTGTTTTGAACCATTTTTACATTTCCTGGGATATTTCAGGTGTACCCAGGTTGAGGTTCTTGTAAGCAGTGCAGCCCTCAATTTGGGGGTGGCTCTGTCTTATGGATCTTCAGTTTTCCCAAGGTATATTCCCTAGACTGGAAGTGCCCTTGGCTCTGGAGCTCTGTTGTTTACTTGTTTTAGGGAACACAGTGCACTCCTCCAGTGAGGCAGTTGGCAGCTTACATCCCGCCCATCAGCATAACAAGGCTCCCTGTTCTCCAGGGCCTGTCTTGCCTTTCTGGTTTTTACACATTTTGTGGATGTCCCTTTTGACCGGTGGGAAGTGATACTTCTTTGTAGTGCAGATTTGCATTGCCCGCTTGCTTGCTTGGCCAAAAAGGGCGTATGCGTTTTCTCCTGAATATATTCAGGAGAAAACGCATACGCCCTTTTTGGCCAAGTGCATCATTGTCGAAGTTGTGCCCCTCTTCCTGTGCCTTACAGGCGATTCTAACGTACCTCTTGAAATCTGTTTCCTGCTATTCTGCCTCGCATTCAAGTCCGCCTCGTTGCCTTCCCTCAACAGATTTTTGGACGATAGTTGGCCTTGATTACTCTGCCAGTTTGTGAATTGCTGTGCCCCTGAGCTCCATTTTTCAACTCGTTTTTTGTGAGCTGAACGCAAGTCCAAACATTTGGTTCACGACCTATACTGGTTCCCGGTGGGTGGCTGAGACTTTGGTGAATTCTTCTTCCTGCCGGGAAATTAGAGTGACATGTGCCCATCCAAATGCCTAACAGCTACTCTCTCATTGGTTCTCCCTCTTCCCTTTCCTCCTCTGCCAAATGGGCAACCTGTGTGAACCAGGAGCTTAAAGGGGCCGTCTCTCCAAGTTGGGAGATTGATAGTAAAGCTGTTGGAAAGTCAAACCGGAGCACCAGGAGAGGGACTCTTCGTTGAGTTTTAGAAACCTTTCGTATTCACAGTGTGTCCATTCTCTAGGTTTCCCGTACATGTTATAGCTGTAGTAATATTCCCTTCAACCTGGAGAGGTGGGACCCATGGAATGGTGGCCATGCATTATTGCTTTAAAGGGTCTGCATTTGCTCACCCAATCTCACCAATCCTCTCAGTCCCAAGTGTCCAGCCTCATGCCACATCCAGCTGTCATCGTAGATAGGGTCATTCCAGGTTGCATCAGAGACCCTGAAGGAATTGTAAAGAATTTCCCTGTTTCTTTGTTCTGTTTTTGAAATTCCTTTTTAGAGTGGGTTTGAGCTGATTCTCGCTGCCATGTTTATGCCAGTCTAGACACACTTGATTCCCTTACGGAGACATATCAATACATAGGTTTTAAGATTCTTACTAGTCAGATCTATTCCTCTGCGGGAAATATGGGGTTTTGAGTCCCTTTCACTGAGGAAGGTGTAGGTCTTGTCTATTCCATAGTTGGTTTTTGGAACAGTACCTGTGCTTATATCAAACTCTGGTTTGATGCATCACCCCACCTCTCCTTCCCCCTTAAGCAGGCATAAGAGTGTTTTCTAAATGTGAGACTCTGTTCTCTTTCCTAACTCAGTTCATGTGTTGCCATGTTTACAGGATCTTCCTAAGTGATATCTTATGATAAGTTTCTTTTTCTGTGTGACTTCTTTCACTTAGAATCATCGTACCTGAATCCACACATTTTGCTGCTACTGGTCTTATGACATTGATTTCATGGCTGAGGGATATTCCATCGTACGTAAGTTCCACAATGATTTGAACCATTTTTATATTTCCTGGGATATTTCAGGTGTACCCAGGTTGAGGTTCTTGTAAGCAGTGCAGCCCTCAATTTGGGGGTGGCTCTGTCTTATGGATCTTCAGTTTTCCCAAGGTATATTCCCTAGACTGGAAGTGCCCTTGGCTCTGTAGCTCTGTTGTTTACTTGTTTTAGGGAACACAATGCACTCCTCCAGGGAGGCAGTTGGCAGCTTACATCCCGCCCATCAGCATAACAAGGCTCCCTGTTCTCCAGGGCCTGTCTTGCCTTTCTGGTTTTTACACATTTTGTGGATGTCCCTTTTGACCGTTGGGAAGTGATACTTCTTTGTAGTGCAGATTTGCATTGCCCGCTTGCTTGCTTGGCCAAAAAGGGCGTATGCGTTTTCTCCTGAATATATTCAGGAGAAAACGCATACGCCCTTTTTGGCCAAGTGCATCATTGTCGAAGTTGTGCCCCTCTTCCTGTGCTTTACAGGCGATTCTAACGTACCTCTTGAAATCTGTTTCCTGCTATTCTGCCTCGCATTCAAGTCCGCCTCGTTGCCTTCCCTCAACAGATTTTTGGACGATAGTTGGCCTTGATTACTCTGCCGGTTTGTGAATTGCTGTGCCCCTGAGCTCCATTTTTCAACTCGTTTTTTGTGAGCTGAACGCAAGTCCAAACTTTTGGTTCAGGACCTATACTGGTTCCCGGTGGGTGGCTGAGACTTTGGTGAATTCTTCTTCCTGCCGGGAAATTAGAGTGACATGTGCCCATCCAAATGCCTAACAGCTACTCTCTCATTGGTTCTCCCTCTTCCCTTTCCTCCTCTGCCAAATGGGCAACCTGTGTGAACCAGGAGCTTAAAGGGGCTGTCTCTCCAAGTTGGGAGATTGATAGTAAAGCTGTTGGAAAGTCAAACCGGAGCACCAGGAGAGGGACTCTTCGTTGAGTTTTAGAAACCTTTCGTATTCACAGTGTGTCCATTCTCTAGGTTTCCCGTACATGTTATAGCTGTAGTAATATTCCCTTCAACCTGGAGAGGTGGGACCCATGGAATGGTTGCCATGCATTATTGCTTTAAAGGGTCTGCATTTGCTCACCCAATCTCACCAATCCTCTCAGTCCCAAGTGTCCAGCCTCATGCCACATCCAGCTGTCATCGTAGATAGGGTCATTCCAGGTTGCATCAGAGACCCTCAAGGAATTGTAAAGAATTTCCCTCTTTCTTTGTTCTGTTTTTGAAATTCCTTTTTAGAGTGGGTTTGAGCTGATTCTCGCTGCCATGTTTATGCCAGTCTAGACACACTTGATTCCCTTACGGAGACATATCAATACATAGGTTTTAAGATTCTTACTAGTCAGATCTATTCCTCTGCGGGAAATATGGGGTTTTGAGTCCCTTTCACTGAGGAAGGTGTAGGTCTTGTCTATTCCATAGTTGGTTTTTGGAACAGTACCTGTGCTTATATCAAACTCTGGTTTGATGCATCACCCCACCTCTCCTTCCCCCTTAAGCAGGCATAAGAGTGTTTTCTAAATGTGAGACTCTGTTCTCTTTCCTAACTCAGTTCATGTGTTGCCATGTTTACAGGATCTTCCTAAGTGATATCTTATGATAAGTTTCTTTTTCTGTGTGACTTCTTTCACTTAGAATCATCGTACCTGAATCCACTCATTTTGCTGCTACTGGTCTTATGACATTGATTTCATGGCTGAGGGATATTCCATCGTACGTAAGTTCCACAATGTTTTGAACCATTTTTACATTTCCTGGGATATTTCAGGTGTACCCAGGTTGAGGTTCTTGTAAGCAGTGCAGCCCTCAATTTGGGGGTGGCTCTGTCTTATGGATCTTCAGTTTTCCCAAGGTATATTCCCTAGACTGGAAGTGCCCTTGGCTCTGGAGCTCTGTTGTTTACTTGTTTTAGGGAACACAGTGCACTCCTCCAGTGAGGCAGTTGGCAGCTTACATCCCGCCCATCAGCATAACAAGGCTCCCTGTTCTCCAGGGCCTGTCTTGCCTTTCTGGTTTTTACACATTTTGTGGATGTCCCTTTTGACCGTTGGGAAGTGATACTTCTTTGTAGTGCAGATTTGCATTGCCCGCTTGCTTGCTTGGCCAAAAAGGGCGTATGCGTTTTCTCCTGAATATATTCAGGAGAAAACGCATACACCCTTTTTGGCCAAGTGCATCATTGTCGAAGTTGTGCCCCTCTTCCTGTGCTTTACAGGCGATTCTAACGTACCTCTTGAAATCTGTTTCCTGCTATTCTGCCTCGCATTCAAGTCCGCCTCGTTGCCTTCCCTCAACAGATTTTTGGACGATAGTTGGCCTTGATTACTCTGCCGGTTTGTGAATTGCTGTGCCCCTGAGCTCCATTTTTCAACTCGTTTTTTGTGAGCTGAACGCAAGTCCAAACTTTTGGTTCAGGACCTATACTGGTTCCCGGTGGGTGGCTGAGACTTTGGTGAATTCTTCTTCCTGCCGGGAAATTAGAGTGACATGTGCCCATCCAAATGCCTAACAGCTACTCTCTCATTGGTTCTCCCTCTTCCCTTTCCTCCTCTGCCAAATGGGCAACCTGTGTGAACCAGGAGCTTAAAGGGGCTGTCTCTCCAAGTTGGGAGATTGATAGTAAAGCTGTTGGAAAGTCAAAACGGAGCACCAGGAGAGGGACTCTTCGTTGAGTTTTAGAAACCTTTCGTATTCACAGTGTGTCCATTCTCTAGGTTTCCCGTACATGTTATAGCTGTAGTAATATTCCCTTCAACCTGGAGAGGTGGGACCCATGGAATGGTGGCCATGCATTATTGCTTTAAAGGGTCTGCATTTGCTCACCCAATCTCACCAATCCTCTCAGTCCCAAGTGTCCAGCCTCATGCCACATCCAGCTGTCATCGTAGATAGGGTCATTCCAGGTTGCATCAGAGACCCTGAAGGAATTGTAAAGAATTTCCCTGTTTCTTTGTTCTGTTTTTGAAATTCCTTTTTAGAGTGGGTTTGAGCTGATTCTCGCTGCCATGTTTATGCCAGTCTAGACACACTTGATTCCCTTACGGAGACATATCAATACATAGGTTTTAAGATTCTTACTAGTCAGATCTATTCCTCTGCGGGAAATATGGGGTTTTGAGTCCCTTTCACTGAGGAAGGTGTAGGTCTTGTCTATTCCATAGTTGGTTTTTGGAACAGTACCTGTGCTTATATCAAACTCTGGTTTGATGCATCACCCCACCTCTCCTTCCCCCTTAAGCAGGCATAAGAGTGTTTTCTAAATGTGAGACTCTGTTCTCTTTCCTAACTCAGTTCATGTGTTGCCATGTTTACAGGATCTTCCTAAGTGATATCTTATGATAAGTTTCTTTTTCTGTGTGACTTCTTTCACTTAGAATCATCGTACCTGAATCCACACATTTTGCTGCTACTGGTCTTATGACATTGATTTCATGGCTGAGGGATATTCCATCGTACGTAAGTTCCACAATGATTTGAACCATTTTTATATTTCCTGGGATATTTCAGGTGTACCCAGGTTGAGGTTCTTGTAAGCAGTGCAGCCCTCAATTTGGGGGTGGCTCTGTCTTATGGATCTTCAGTTTTCCCAAGGTATATTCCCTAGACTGGAAGTGCCCTTGGCTCTGTAGCTCTGTTGTTTACTTGTTTTAGGGAACACAATGCACTCCTCCAGGGAGGCAGTTGGCAGCTTACATCCCGCCCATCAGCATAACAAGGCTCCCTGTTCTCCAGGGCCTGTCTTGCCTTTCTGGTTTTTACACATTTTGTGGATGTCCCTTTTGACCGTTGGGAAGTGATACTTCTTTGTAGTGCAGATTTGCATTGCCCACTTGCTTGCTTGGCCAAAAAGGGCGTATGCGTTTTCTCCTGAATATATTCAGGAGAAAACGCATACGCCCTTTTTGGCCAAGTGCATCATTGTCGAAGTTGTGCCCCTCTTCCTGTGCTTTACAGGCGATTCTAACGTACCTCTTGAAATCTGTTTCCTGCTATTCTGCCTCGCATTCAAGTCCGCCTCGTTGCCTTCCCTCAACAGATTTTTGGACGATAGTTGGCCTTGATTACTCTGCCGGTTTGTGAATTGCTGTGCCCCTGAGCTCCATTTTTCAACTCGTTTTTTGTGAGCTGAACGCAAGTCCAAACTTTTGGTTCAGGACCTCTACTGGTTCCCGGTGGGTGGCTGAGACTTTGGTGAATTCTTCTTCCTGCCGGGAAATGAGAGTGACATGTGCCCATCCAAATGCCTAACAGCTACTCTCTCATTGGTTCTCCCTCTTCCCTTTCCTCCTCTGCCAAATGGGCAACCTGTGTGAACCAGGAGCTTAAAGGGGCTGTCTCTCCAAGTTGGGAGATTGATAGTAAAGCTGTTGGAAAGTCAAACCGGAGCACCAGGAGAGGGACTCTTCGTTGAGTTTTAGAAACCTTTCGTATTCACAGTGTGTCCATTCTCTAGGTTTCCCGTACATGTTATAGCTGTAGTAATATTCCCTTCAACCTGGAGAGTTGGGACCCATGGAATGGTTGCCATGCATTATTGCTTTAAAGGGTCTGCATTTGCTCACCCAATCTCACCAATCCTCTCAGTCCCAAGTGTCCAGCCTCATGCCACATCCAGCTGTCATCGTAGATAGGGTCATTCCAGGTTGCATCAGAGACCCTGAAGGAATTGTAAAGAATTTCCCTCTTTCTTTGTTCTGTTTTTGAAATTCCTTTTTAGAGTGGGTTTGAGCTGATTCTCGCTGCCATGTTTATGCCAGTCTAGACACACTTGATTCCCTTACGGAGACATATCAATACATAGGTTTTAAGATTCTTACTAGTCAGATCTATTCCTCTGCGGGAAATATGGGGTTTTGAGTCCCTTTCACTGAGGAAGGTGTAGGTCTTGTCTATTCCATAGTTGGTTTTTGGAACAGTACCTGTGCTTATATCAAACTCTGGTTTGATGCATCACCCCACCTCTCCTTCCCCCTTAAGCAGGCATAAGAGTGTTTTCTAAATGTGAGACTCTGTTCTCTTTCCTAACTCAGTTCATGTGTTGCCATGTTTACAGGATCTTCCTAAGTGATATCTTATGATAAGTTTCTTTTTCTGTGTGACTTCTTTCACTTAGAATCATCGTACCTGAATCCACTCATTTTGCTGCTACTGGTCTTATGACATTGATTTCATGGCTGAGGGATATTCCATCGTACGTAAGTTCCACAATGTTTTGAACCATTTTTACATTTCCTGGGATATTTCAGGTGTACCCAGGTTGAGGTTCTTGTAAGCAGTGCAGCCCTCAATTTGGGGGTGGCTCTGTCTTATGGATCTTCAGTTTTCCCAAGGTATATTCCCTAGACTGGAAGTGCCCTTGGCTCTGGAGCTCTGTTGTTTACTTGTTTTAGGGAACACAGTGCACTCCTCCAGTGAGGCAGTTGGCAGCTTACATCCCGCCCATCAGCATAACAAGGCTCCCTGTTCTCCAGGGCCTGTCTTGCCTTTCTGGTTTTTACACATTTTGTGGATGTCCCTTTTGACCGGTGGGAAGTGATACTTCTTTGTAGTGCAGATTTGCATTGCCCGCTTGCTTGCTTGGCCAAAAAGGGCGTATGCGTTTTCTCCTGAATATATTCAGGAGAAAACGCATACGCCCTTTTTGGCCAAGTGCATCATTGTCGAAGTTGTGCCCCTCTTCCTGTGCTTTACAGGCGATTCTAACGTACCTCTTGAAATCTGTTTCCTGCTATTCTGCCTCGCATTCAAGTCTGCCTCGTTGCCTTCCCTCAACAGATTTTTGGACGATAGTTGGCCTTGATTACTCTGCCGGTTTGTGAATTGCTGTGCCCCTGAGCTCCATTTTTCAACTCGTTTTTTGTGAGCTGAACGCAAGTCCAAACTTTTGGTTCAGGACCTCTACTGGTTCCCGGTGGGTGGCTGAGACTTTGGTGAATTCTTCTTCCTGCCGGGAAATTAGAGTGACATGTGCCCATCCAAATGCCTAACAGCTACTCTCTCATTGGTTCTCCCTCTTCCCTTTCCTCCTCTGCCAAATGGGCAACCTGTGTGAACCAGGAGCTTAAAGGGGCTGTCTCTCCAAGTTGGGAGATTGATAGTAAAGCTGTTGGAAAGTCAAACCGGAGCACCAGGAGAGGGACTCTTCGTTGAGTTTTAGAAACCTTTCGTATTCACAGTGTGTCCATTCTCTAGGTTTCCCGTACATGTTATAGCTGTAGTAATATTCCCTTCAACCTGGAGAGGTGGGACCCATGGAATGGTTGCCATGCATTATTGCTTTAAAGGGTCTGCATTTGCTCACCCAATCTCACCAATCCTCTCAGTCCCAAGTGTCCAGCCTCATGCCACATCCAGCTGTCATCGTAGATAGGGTCATTCCAGGTTGCATCAGAGACCCTCAAGGAATTGTAAAGAATTTCCCTGTTTCTTTGTTCTGTTTTTGAAATTCCTTTTTAGAGTGGGTTTGAGCTGATTCTCGCTGCCATGTTTATGCCAGTCTAGACACACTTGATTCCCTTACGGAGACATATCAATACATAGGTTTTAAGATTCTTACTAGTCAGATCTATTCCTCTGCGGGAAATATGGGGTTTTGAGTCCCTTTCACTGAGGAAGGTGTAGGTCTTGTCTATTCCATAGTTGGTTTTTGGAACAGTACCTGTGCTTATATCAAACTCTGGTTTGATGCATCACCCCACCTCTCCTTCCCCCTTAAGCAGGCATAAGAGTGTTTTCTAAATGTGAGACTCTGTTCTCTTTCCTAACTCAGTTCATGTGTTGCCATGTTTACAGGATCTTCCTAAGTGATATCTTATGATAAGTTTCTTTTTCTGTGTGACTTCTTTCACTTAGAATCATCGTACCTGAATCCACTCATTTTGCTGCTACTGGTCTTATGACATTGATTTCATGGCTGAGGGATATTCCATCGTACGTAAGTTCCACAATGTTTTGAACCATTTTTACATTTCCTGGGATATTTCAGGTGTACCCAGGTTGAGGTTCTTGTAAGCAGTGCAGCCCTCAATTTGGGGGTGGCTCTGTCTTATGGATCTTCAGTTTTCCCAAGGTATATTCCCTAGACTGGAAGTGCCCTTGGCTCTGGAGCTCTGTTGTTTACTTGTTTTAGGGAACACAATGCACTCCTCCAGGGAGGCAGTTGGCAGCTTACATCCCGCCCATCAGCATAACAAGGCTCCCTGTTCTCCAGGGCCTGTCTTGCCTTTCTGGTTTTTACACATTTTGTGGATGTCCCTTTTGACCGGTGGGAAGTGATACTTCTTTGTAGTGCAGATTTGCATTGCCCGCTTGCTTGCTTGGCCAAAAAGGGCGTATGCGTTTTCTCCTGAATATATTCAGGAGAAAACGCATACGCCCTTTTTGGCCAAGTGCATCATTGTCGAAGTTGTGCCCCTCTTCCTGTGCTTTACAGGCGATTCTAACGTACCTCTTGAAATCTGTTTCCTGCTATTCTGCCTCGCATTCAAGTCCGCCTCGTTGCCTTCCCTCAACAGATTTTTGGACGATAGTTGGCCTTGATTACTCTGCCGGTTTGTGAATTGCTGTGCCCCTGAGCTCCATTTTTCAACTCGTTTTTTGTGAGCTGAACGCAAGTCCAAACATTTGGTTCAGGACCTATACTGGTTCCCGGTGGGTGGCTGAGACTTTGGTGAATTCTTCTTCCTGCCGGGAAATGAGAGTGACATGTGCCCATCCAAATGCCTAACAGCTACTCTCTCATTGGTTCTCCCTCTTCCCTTTCCTCCTCTGCCAAATGGGCAACCTGTGTGAACCAGGAGCTTAAAGGGGCTGTCTCTCCAAGTTGGGAGATTGATAGTAAAGCTGTTGGAAAGTCAAACCGGAGCACCAGGAGAGGGACTCTTCGTTGAGTTTTAGAAACCTTTCGTATTCACAGTGTGTCCATTCTCTAGGTTTCCCGTACATGTTATAGCTGTAGTAATATTCCCTTCAACCTGGAGAGGTGGGACCCATGGAATGGTTGCCATGCATTATTGCTTTAAAGGGTCTGCATTTGCTCACCCAATCTCACCAATCCTCTCAGTCCCAAGTGTCCAGCCTCATGCCACATCCAGCTGTCATCGTAGATAGGGTCATTCCAGGTTGCATCAGAGACCCTGAAGGAATTGTAAAGAATTTCCCTGTTTCTTTGTTCTGTTTTTGAAATTCCTTTTTAGAGTGGGTTTGAGCTGATTCTCGCTGCCATGTTTATGCCAGTCTAGACACACTTGATTCCCTTACGGAGACATATCAATACATAGGTTTTAAGATTCTTACTAGTCAGATCTATTCCTCTGCGGGAAATATGGGGTTTTGAGTCCCTTTCACTGAGGAAGGTGTAGGTCTTGTCTATTCCATAGTTGGTTTTTGGAACAGTACCTGTGCTTATATCAAACTCTGGTTTGATGCATCACCCCACCTCTCCTTCCCCCTTAAGCAGGCATAAGAGTGTTTTCTAAATGTGAGACTCTGTTCTCTTTCCTAACTCAGTTCATGTGTTGCCATGTTTACAGGATCTTCCTAAGTGATATCTTATGATAAGTTTCTTTTTCTGTGTGACTTCTTTCACTTAGAATCATCGTACCTGAATCCACTCATTTTGCTGCTACTGGTCTTATGACATTGATTTCATGGCTGAGGGATATTCCATCGTACGTAAGTTCCACAATGTTTTGAACCATTTTTATATTTCCTGGGATATTTCAGGTGTACCCAGGTTGAGGTTCTTGTAAGCAGTGCAGCCCTCAATTTGGGGGTGGCTCTGTCTTATGGATCTTCAGTTTTCCCAAGGTATATTCCCTAGACTGGAAGTGCCCTTGGCTCTGTAGCTCTGTTGTTTACTTGTTTTAGGGAACACAATGCACTCCTCCAGGGAGGCAGTTGGCAGCTTACATCCCGCCCATCAGCATAACAAGGCTCCCTGTTCTCCAGGGCCTGTCTTGCCTTTCTGGTTTTTACACATTTTGTGGATGTCCCTTTTGACCGTTGGGAAGTGATACTACTTTGTAGTGCAGATTTGCATTGCCCGCTTGCTTGCTTGGCCAAAAAGGGCGTATGCGTTTTCTCCTGAATATATTCAGGAGAAAACGCATACGCCCTTTTTGGCCAAGTGCATCATTGTCGAAGTTGTGCCCCTCTTCCTGTGCTTTACAGGCGATTCTAACGTACCTCTTGAAATCTGTTTCCTGCTATTCTGCCTCGCATTCAAGTCCGCCTCGTTGCCTTCCCTCAACAGATTTTTGGACGATAGTTGGCCTTGATTACTCTGCCAGTTTGTGAATTGCTGTGCCCCTGAGCTCCATTTTTCAACTCGTTTTTTGTGAGCTGAACGCAAGTCCAAACATTTGGTTCAGGACCTATACTGGTTCCCGGTGGGTGGCTGAGACTTTGGTGAATTATTCTTCCTGCCGGGAAATTAGAGTGACGTGTGCCCATCCAAATGCCTAACAGCTACTCTCTCATTGGTTCTCCCTCTTCCCTTTCCTCCTCTGCCAAATGGGCAACCTGTGCGAACCAGGAGCTTAAAGGGGGTGTCTCTCCAAGTTGGGAGATTGATAGTAAAGCTGTTGGAAAGTCAAACCGGAGCACCAGGAGAGGGACTCTTCGTTGAGTTTTAGAAACCTTTCGTATTCACAGTGTGTCCATTCTCTAGGTTTCCCGTACATGTTATAGCTGTAGTAATATTCCCTTCAACCTGGAGAGGTGGGACCCATGGAATGGTTGCCATGCATTATTGCTTTAAAGGGTCTGCATTTGCTCACCCAATCTCACCAATCCTCTCAGTCCCAAGTGTCCAGCCTCATGCCACATCCAGCTGTCATCGTAGATAGGGTCATTCCAGGTTGCATCAGAGACCCTCAAGGAATTGTAAAGAATTTCCCTGTTTCTTTGTTCTGTTTTTGAAATTCCTTTTTAGAGTGGGTTTGAGCTGATTCTCGCTGCCATGTTTATGCCAGTCTAGACACACTTGATTCCCTTACGGAGACATATCAATACATAGGTTTTAAGATTCTTACTAGTCAGATCTATTCCTCTGCGGGAAATATGGGGTTTTGAGTCCCTTTCACTGAGGAAGGTGTAGGTCTTGTCTATTCCATAGTTGGTTTTTGGAACAGTACCTGTGCTTATATCAAACTCTGGTTTGATGCATCACCCCACCTCTCCTTCCCCCTTAAGCAGGCATAAGAGTGTTTTCTAAATGTGAGACTCTGTTCTCTTTCCTAACTCAGTTCATGTGTTGCCATGTTTACAGGATCTTCCTAAGTGATATCTTATGATAAGTTTCTTTTTCTGTGTGACTTCTTTCACTTAGAATCATCGTACCTGAATCCACTCATTTTGCTGCTACTGGTCTTATGACATTGATTTCATGGCTGAGGGATATTCCATCGTACGTAAGTTCCACAATGTTTTGAACCATTTTTACATTTCCTGGGATATTTCAGGTGTACCCAGGTTGAGGTTCTTGTAAGCAGTGCAGCCCTCAATTTGGGGGTGGCTCTGTCTTATGGATCTTCAGTTTTCCCAAGGTATATTCCCTAGACTGGAAGTGCCCTTGGCTCTGGAGCTCTGTTGTTTACTTGTTTTAGGGAACACAATGCACTCCTCCAGGGAGGCAGTTGGCAGCTTACATCCCGCCCATCAGCATAACAAGGCTCCCTGTTCTCCAGGGCCTGTCTTGCCTTTCTGGTTTTTACACATTTTGTGGATGTCCCTTTTGACCGGTGGGAAGTGATACTTCTTTGTAGTGCAGATTTGCATTGCCCGCTTGCTTGCTTGGCCAAAAAGGGCGTATGCGTTTTCTCCTGAATATATTCAGGAGAAAACGCATACGCCCTTTTTGGCCAAGTGCATCATTGTCGAAGTTGTGCCCCTCTTCCTGTGCTTTACAGGCGATTCTAACGTACCTCTTGAAATCTGTTTCCTGCTATTCTGCCTCGCATTCAAGTCCGCCTCGTTGCCTTCCCTCAACAGATTTTTGGACGATAGTTGGCCTTGATTACTCTGCCGGTTTGTGAATTGCTGTGCCCCTGAGCTCCATTTTTCAACTCGTTTTTTGTGAGCTGAACGCAAGTCCAAACATTTGGTTCAGGACCTATACTGGTTCCCGGTGGGTGGCTGAGACTTTGGTGAATTCTTCTTCCTGCCGGGAAATGAGAGTGACATGTGCCCATCCAAATGCCTAACAGCTACTCTCTCATTGGTTCTCCCTCTTCCCTTTCCTCCTCTGCCAAATGGGCAACCTGTGTGAACCAGGAGCTTAAAGGGGCTGTCTCTCCAAGTTGGGAGATTGATAGTAAAGCTGTTGGAAAGTCAAACCGGAGCACCAGGAGAGGGACTCTTCGTTGAGTTTTAGAAACCTTTCGTATTCACAGTGTGTCCATTCTCTAGGTTTCCCGTACATGTTATAGCTGTAGTAATATTCCCTTCAACCTGGAGAGGTGGGACCCATGGAATGGTTGCCATGCATTATTGCTTTAAAGGGTCTGCATTTGCTCACCCAATCTCACCAATCCTCTCAGTCCCAAGTGTCCAGCCTCATGCCACATCCAGCTGTCATCGTAGATAGGGTCATTCCAGGTTGCATCAGAGACCCTGAAGGAATTGTAAAGAATTTCCCTGTTTCTTTGTTCTGTTTTTGAAATTCCTTTTTAGAGTGGGTTTGAGCTGATTCTCGCTGCCATGTTTATGCCAGTCTAGACACACTTGATTCCCTTACGGAGACATATCAATACATAGGTTTTAAGATTCTTACTAGTCAGATCTATTCCTCTGCGGGAAATATGGGGTTTTGAGTCCCTTTCACTGAGGAAGGTGTAGGTCTTGTCTATTCCATAGTTGGTTTTTGGAACAGTACCTGTGCTTATATCAAACTCTGGTTTGATGCATCACCCCACCTCTCCTTCCCCCTTAAGCAGGCATAAGAGTGTTTTCTAAATGTGAGACTCTGTTCTCTTTCCTAACTCAGTTCATGTGTTGCCATGTTTACAGGATCTTCCTAAGTGATATCTTATGATAAGTTTCTTTTTCTGTGTGACTTCTTTCACTTAGAATCATCGTACCTGAATCCACTCATTTTGCTGCTACTGGTCTTATGACATTGATTTCATGGCTGAGGGATATTCCATCGTACGTAAGTTCCACAATGTTTTGAACCATTTTTATATTTCCTGGGATATTTCAGGTGTACCCAGGTTGAGGTTCTTGTAAGCAGTGCAGCCCTCAATTTGGGGGTGGCTCTGTCTTATGGATCTTCAGTTTTCCCAAGGTATATTCCCTAGACTGGAAGTGCCCTTGGCTCTGTAGCTCTGTTGTTTACTTGTTTTAGGGAACACAATGCACTCCTCCAGGGAGGCAGTTGGCAGCTTACATCCCGCCCATCAGCATAACAAGGCTCCCTGTTCTCCAGGGCCTGTCTTGCCTTTCTGGTTTTTACACATTTTGTGGATGTCCCTTTTGACCGTTGGGAAGTGATACTACTTTGTAGTGCAGATTTGCATTGCCCGCTTGCTTGCTTGGCCAAAAAGGGCGTATGCGTTTTCTCCTGAATATATTCAGGAGAAAACGCATACGCCCTTTTTGGCCAAGTGCATCATTGTCGAAGTTGTGCCCCTCTTCCTGTGCTTTACAGGCGATTCTAACGTACCTCTTGAAATCTGTTTCCTGCTATTCTGCCTCGCATTCAAGTCCGCCTCGTTGCCTTCCCTCAACAGATTTTTGGACGATAGTTGGCCTTGATTACTCTGCCAGTTTGTGAATTGCTGTGCCCCTGAGCTCCATTTTTCAACTCGTTTTTTGTGAGCTGAACGCAAGTCCAAACATTTGGTTCAGGACCTATACTGGTTCCCGGTGGGTGGCTGAGACTTTGGTGAATTATTCTTCCTGCCGGGAAATTAGAGTGACGTGTGCCCATCCAAATGCCTAACAGCTACTCTCTCATTGGTTCTCCCTCTTCCCTTTCCTCCTCTGCCAAATGGGCAACCTGTGCGAACCAGGAGCTTAAAGGGGCTGTCTCTCCAAGTTGGGAGATTGATAGTAAAGCTGTTGGAAAGTCAAACCGGAGCACCAGGAGAGGGACTCTTCGTTGAGTTTTAGAAACCTTTCGTATTCACAGTGTGTCCATTCTCTAGGTTTCCCGTACATGTTATAGCTGTAGTAATATTCCCTTCAACCTGGAGAGGTGGGACCCATGGAATGGTGGCCATGCATTATTGCTTTAAAGGGTCTGCATTTGCTCACCCAATCTCACCAATCCTCTCAGTCCCAAGTGTCCAGCCTCATGCCACATCCAGCTGTCATCGTAGATAGGGTCATTCCAGGTTGCATCAGAGACCCTGAAGGAATTGTAAAGAATTTCCCTGTTTCTTTGTTCTGTTTTTGAAATTCCTTTTTAGAGTGGGTTTGAGCTGATTCTCGCTGCCATGTTTATGCCAGTCTAGACACACTTGATTCCCTTACGGAGACATATCAATACATAGGTTTTAAGATTCTTACTAGTCAGATCTATTCCTCTGCGGGAAATATGGGGTTTTGAGTCCCTTTCACTGAGGAAGGTGTAGGTCTTGTCTATTCCATATTTGGTTTTTGGAACAGTACCTGTGCTTATATCAAACTCTGGTTTGATGCATCACCCCACCTCTCCTTCCCCCTTAAGCAGGCATAAGAGTGTTTTCTAAATGTGAGACTCTGTTCTCTTTCCTAACTCAGTTCATGTGTTGCCATGTTTACAGGATCTTCCTAAGTGATATCTTATGATAAGTTTCTTTTTCTGTGTGACTTCTTTCACTTAGAATCATCGTACCTGAATCCACTCATTTTGCTGCTACTGGTCTTATGACATTGATTTCATGGCTGAGGGATATTCCATCGTACGTAAGTTCCACAATGTTTTGAACCATTTTTATATTTCCTGGGATATTTCAGGTGTACCCAGGTTGAGG
Organism: Mesoplodon mirus; assembly: GCF_964341445.2. Classification (NCBI taxonomy): domain Eukaryota; kingdom Metazoa; phylum Chordata; class Mammalia; order Artiodactyla; family Ziphiidae; genus Mesoplodon; species Mesoplodon mirus. The sequence continues at coordinate 119,144,165 of NC_138984.1, forward strand.
TTCTTGTAAGCAGTGCAGCCCTCAATTTGGGGGTGGCTCTGTCTTATGGATTTTCAGTTTTCCCAAGGTATATTCCCTAGACTGGAAGTGCCCTTGGCTCTGTAGCTCTGTTGTTTACTTGTTTTAGGGAACACAATGCACTCCTCCAGTGAGGCAGTTGGCAACTTACATCCCGCCCATCAGCATAACAAGGCTCCCTGTTCTCCAGGGCCTGTCTTGCCTTTCTGGTTTTTACACATTTTGTGGATGTCCCTTTTGACCGTTGGGAAGTGATACTACTTTGTAGTGCAGATTTGCATTGCCCGCTTGCTTGCTTGGCCAAAAAGGGCGTATGCGTTTTCTCCTGAATATATTCAGGAGAAAACGCATACGCCCTTTTTGGCCAAGTGCATCATTGTCGAAGTTGTGCCCCTCTTCCTGTGCTTTACAGGCGATTCTAACGTACCTCTTGAAATCTGTTTCCTGCTATTCTGCCTCGCATTCAAGTCCGCCTCGTTGCCTTCCCTCAACAGATTTTTGGACGATAGTTGGCCTTGATTACTCTGCCAGTTTGTGAATTGCTGTGCCCCTGAGCTCCATTTTTCAACTCGTTTTTTGTGAGCTGAACGCAAGTCCAAACATTTGGTTCAGGACCTATACTGGTTCCCGGTGGGTGGCTGAGACTTTGGTGAATTCTTCTTCCTGCCGGGAAATTAGAGTGACATGTGCCCATCCAAATGCCTAACAGCTACTCTCTCATTGGTTCTCCCTCTTCCCTTTCCTCCTCTGCCAAATGGGCAACCTGTGTGAACCAGGAGCTTAAAGGGGCTGTCTCTCCAAGTTGGGAGATTGATAGTAAAGCTGTTGGAAAGTCAAACCGGAGCACCAGGAGAGGGACTCTTCGTTGAGTTTTAGAAACCTTTCGTATTCACAGTGTGTCCATTCTCTAGGTTTCCCGTACATGTTATAGCTGTAGTAATATTCCCTTCCACCTGGAGAGGTGGGACCCATGGAATGGTGGCCATGCATTATTGCTTTAAAGGGTCTGCATTTGCTCACCCAATCTCACCAATCCTCTCAGTCCCAAGTGTCCAGCCTCATGCCACATCCAGCTGTCATCGTAGATAGGGTCATTCCAGGTTGCATCAGAGACCCTCAAGGAATTGTAAAGAATTTCCCTGTTTCTTTGTTCTGTTTTTGAAATTCCTTTTTAGAGTGGGTTTGAGCTGATTCTCGCTGCCATGTTTATGCCAGTCTAGACACACTTGATTCCCTTACGGAGACATATCAATACATAGGTTTTAAGATTCTTACTAGTCAGATCTATTCCTCTGCGGGAAATATGGGGTTTTGAGTCCCTTTCACTGAGGAAGGTGTAGGTCTTGTCTATTCCATATTTGGTTTTTGGAACAGTACCTGTGCTTATATCAAACTCTGGTTTGATGCATCACCCCACCTCTCCTTCCCCCTTAAGCAGGCATAAGAGTGTTTTCTAAATGTGAGACTCTGTTCTCTTTCCTAACTCAGTTCATGTGTTGCCATGTTTACAGGATCTTCCTAAGTGATATCTTATGATAAGTTTCTTTTTCTGTGTGACTTCTTTCACTTAGAATCATCGTACCTGAATCCACTCATTTTGCTGCTACTGGTCTTATGACATTGATTTCATGGCTGAGGGATATTCCATCGTACGTAAGTTCCACAATGTTTTGAACCATTTTTATATTTCCTGGGATATTTCAGGTGTACCCAGGTTGAGGTTCTTGTAAGCAGTGCAGCCCTCAATTTGGGGGTGGCTCTGTCTTATGGATTTTCAGTTTTCCCAAGGTATATTCCCTAGACTGGAAGTGCCCTTGGCTCTGTAGCTCTGTTGTTTACTTGTTTTAGGGAACACAATGCACTCCTCCAGTGAGGCAGTTGGCAACTTACATCCCGCCCATCAGCATAACAAGGCTCCCTGTTCTCCAGGGCCTGTCTTGCCTTTCTGGTTTTTACACATTTTGTGGATGTCCCTTTTGACCGTTGGGAAGTGATACTACTTTGTAGTGCAGATTTGCATTGCCCGCTTGCTTGCTTGGCCAAAAAGGGCGTATGCGTTTTCTCCTGAATATATTCAGGAGAAAACGCATACGCCCTTTTTGGCCAAGTGCATCATTGTCGAAGTTGTGCCCCTCTTCCTGTGCTTTACAGGCGATTCTAACGTACCTCTTGAAATCTGTTTCCTGCTATTCTGCCTCGCATTCAAGTCCGCCTCGTTGCCTTCCCTCAACAGATTTTTGGACGATAGTTGGCCTTGATTACTCTGCCAGTTTGTGAATTGCTGTGCCCCTGAGCTCCATTTTTCAACTCGTTTTTTGTGAGCTGAACGCAAGTCCAAACATTTGGTTCAGGACCTATACTGGTTCCCGGTGGGTGGCTGAGACTTTGGTGAATTCTTCTTCCTGCCGGGAAATTAGAGTGACATGTGCCCATCCAAATGCCTAACAGCTACTCTCTCATTGGTTCTCCCTCTTCCCTTTCCTCCTCTGCCAAATGGGCAACCTGTGTGAACCAGGAGCTTAAAGGGGCTGTCTCTCCAAGTTGGGAGATTGATAGTAAAGCTGTTGGAAAGTCAAACCGGAGCACCAGGAGAGGGACTCTTCGTTGAGTTTTAGAAACCTTTCGTATTCACAGTGTGTCCATTCTCTAGGTTTCCCGTACATGTTATAGCTGTAGTAATATTCCCTTCCACCTGGAGAGGTGGGACCCATGGAATGGTGGCCATGCATTATTGCTTTAAAGGGTCTGCATTTGCTCACCCAATCTCACCAATCCTCTCAGTCCCAAGTGTCCAGCCTCATGCCACATCCAGCTGTCATCGTAGATAGGGTCATTCCAGGTTGCATCAGAGACCCTCAAGGAATTGTAAAGAATTTCCCTGTTTCTTTGTTCTGTTTTTGAAATTCCTTTTTAGAGTGGGTTTGAGCTGATTCTCGCTGCCATGTTTATGCCAGTCTAGACACACTTGATTCCCTTACGGAGACATATCAATACATAGGTTTTAAGATTCTTACTAGTCAGATCTATTCCTCTGCGGGAAATATGGGGTTTTGAGTCCCTTTCACTGAGGAAGGTGTAGGTCTTGTCTATTCCATAGTTGGTTTTTGGAACAGTACCTGTGCTTATATCAAACTCTGGTTTGATGCATCACCCCACCTCTCCTTCCCCCTTAAGCAGGCATAAGAGTGTTTTCTAAATGTGAGACTCTGTTCTCTTTCCTAACTCAGTTCATGTGTTGCCATGTTTACAGGATCTTCCTAAGTGATATCTTATGATAAGTTTCTTTTTCTGTGTGACTTCTTTCACTTAGAATCATCGTACCTGAATCCACTCATTTTGCTGCTACTGGTCTTATGACATTGATTTCATGGTGAGGGATATTCCATCGTACGTAAGTTCCACAATGTTTTGAACCATTTTTACATTTCCTGGGATATTTCAGGTGTACCCAGGTTGAGGTTCTTGTAAGCAGTGCAGCCCTCAATTTGGGGGTGGCTCTGTCTTATGGATTTTCAGTTTTCCCAAGGTATATTCCCTAGACTGGAAGTGCCCTTGGCTCTGTAGCTCTGTTGTTTACTTGTTTTAGGGAACACAATGCACTCCTCCAGTGAGGCAGTTGGCAACTTACATCCCGCCCATCAGCATAACAAGGCTCCCTGTTCTCCAGGGCCTGTCTTGCCTTTCTGGTTTTTACACATTTTGTGGATGTCCCTTTTGACCGTTGGGAAGTGATACTTCTTTGTAGTGCAGATTTGCATTGCCCGCTTGCTTGCTTGGCCAAAAAGGGCGTATGCGTTTTCTCCTGAATATATTCAGGAGAAAACGCATACGCCCTTTTTGGCCAAGTGCATCATTGTCGAAGTTGTGCCCCTCTTCCTGTGCTTTACAGGCGATTCTAACGTACCTCTTGAAATCTGTTTCCTGCTATTCTGCCTCGCATTCAAGTCCGCCTCGTTGCCTTCCCTCAACAGATTTTTGGACGATAGTTGGCCTTGATTACTCTGCCAGTTTGTGAATTGCTGTGCCCCTGAGCTCCATTTTTCAACTCGTTTTTTGTGAGCTGAACGCAAGTCCAAACATTTGGTTCAGGACCTATACTGGTTCCCGGTGGGTGGCTGAGACTTTGGTGAATTCTTCTTCCTGCCGGGAAATTAGAGTGACATGTGCCCATCCAAATGCCTAACAGCTACTCTCTCATTGGTTCTCCCTCTTCCCTTTCCTCCTCTGCCAAATGGGCAACCTGTGTGAACCAGGAGCTTAAAGGGGCTGTCTCTCCAAGTTGGGAGATTGATAGTAAAGCTGTTGGAAAGTCAAACCGGAGCACCAGGAGAGGGACTCTTCGTTGAGTTTTAGAAACCTTTCGTATTCACAGTGTGTCCATTCTCTAGGTTTCCCGTACATGTTATAGCTGTAGTAATATTCCCTTCAACCTGGAGAGGTGGGACCCATGGAATGGTGGCCATGCATTATTGCTTTAAAGGGTCTGCATTTGCTCACCCAATCTCACCAATCCTCTCAGTCCCAAGTGTCCAGCCTCATGCCACATCCAGCTGTCATCGTAGATAGGGTCATTCCAGGTTGCATCAGAGACCCTGAAGGAATTGTAAAGAATTTCCCTGTTTCTTTGTTCTGTTTTTGAAATTCCTTTTTAGAGTGGGTTTGAGCTGATTCTCGCTGCCATGTTTATGCCAGTCTAGACACACTTGATTCCCTTACGGAGACATATCAATACATAGGTTTTAAGATTCTTACTAGTCAGATCTATTCCTCTGCGGGAAATATGGGGTTTTGAGTCCCTTTCACTGAGGAAGGTGTAGGTCTTGTCTATTCCATAGTTGGTTTTTGGAACAGTACCTGTGCTTATATCAAACTCTGGTTTGATGCATCACCCCACCTCTCCTTCCCCCTTAAGCAGGCATAAGAGTGTTTTCTAAATGTGAGACTCTGTTCTCTTTCCTAACTCAGTTCATGTGTTGCCATGTTTACAGGATCTTCCTAAGTGATATCTTATGATAAGTTTCTTTTTCTGAGTGACTTCTTTCACTTAGAATCATCGTACCTGAATCCACTCATTTTGCTGCTACTGGTCTTATGACATTGATTTCATGGCTGAGGGATATTCCATCGTACGTAAGTTCCACAATGTTTTGAACCATTTTTACATTTCCTGGGATATTTCAGGTGTACCCAGGTTGAGGTTCTTGTAAGCAGTGCAGCCCTCAATTTTGGGGTGGCTCTGTCTTATGGATTTTCAGTTTTCCCAAGGTATATTCCCTAGACTGGAAGTGCCCTTGGCTCTGTAGCTCTGTTGTTTACTTGTTTTAGGGAACACAATGCACTCCTCCAGTGAGGCAGTTGGCAACTTACATCCCGCCCATCAGCATAACAAGGCTCCCTGTTCTCCAGGGCCTGTCTTGCCTTTCTGGTTTTTACACATTTTGTGGATGTCCCTTTTGACCGTTGGGAAGTGATACTTCTTTGTAGTGCAGATTTGCATTGCCCGCTTGCTTGCTTGGCCAAAAAGGGCGTATGCGTTTTCTCCTGAATATATTCAGGAGAAAACGCATACGCCCTTTTTGGCCAAGTGCATCATTGTCGAAGTTGTGCCCCTCTTCCTGTGCTTTACAGGCGATTCTAACGTACCTCTTGAAATCTGTTTCCTGCTATTCTGCCTCGCATTCAAGTCCGCCTCGTTGCCTTCCCTCAACAGATTTTTGGACGATAGTTGGCCTTGATTACTCTGCCAGTTTGTGAATTGCTGTGCCCCTGAGCTCCATTTTTCAACTCGTTTTTTGTGAGCTGAACGCAAGTCCAAACATTTGGTTCAGGACCTATACTGGTTCCCGGTGGGTGGCTGAGACTTTGGTGAATTCTTCTTCCTGCCGGGAAATTAGAGTGACATGTGCCCATCCAAATGCCTAACAGCTACTCTCTCATTGGTTCTCCCTCTTCCCTTTCCTCCTCTGCCAAATGGGCAACCTGTGTGAACCAGGAGCTTAAAGGGGCTGTCTCTCCAAGTTGGGAGATTGATAGTAAAGCTGTTGGAAAGTCAAACCGGAGCACCAGGAGAGGGACTCTTCGTTGAGTTTTAGAAACCTTTCGTATTCACAGTGTGTCCATTCTCTAGGTTTCCCGTACATGTTATAGCTGTAGTAATATTCCCTTCCACCTGGAGAGGTGGGACCCATGGAATGGTGGCCATGCATTATTGCTTTAAAGGGTCTGCATTTGCTCACCCAATCTCACCAATCCTCTCAGTCCCAAGTGTCCAGCCTCATGCCACATCCAGCTGTCATCGTAGATAGGGTCATTCCAGGTTGCATCAGAGACCCTGAAGGAATTGTAAAGAATTTCCCTGTTTCTTTGTTCTGTTTTTGAAATTCCTTTTTAGAGTGGGTTTGAGCTGATTCTCGCTGCCATGTTTATGCCAGTCTAGACACACTTGATTCCCTTACGGAGACATATCAATACATAGGTTTTAAGATTCTTACTAGTCAGATCTATTCCTCTGCGGGAAATATGGGGTTTTGAGTCCCTTTCACTGAGGAAGGTGTAGGTCTTGTCTATTCCATAGTTGGTTTTTGGAACAGTACCTGTGCTTATATCAAACTCTGGTTTGATGCATCACCCCACCTCTCCTTCCCCCTTAAGCAGGCATAAGAGTGTTTTCTAAATGTGAGACTCTGTTCTCTTTCCTAACTCAGTTCATGTGTTGCCATGTTTACAGGATCTTCCTAAGTGATATCTTATGATAAGTTTCTTTTTCTGAGTGACTTCTTTCACTTAGAATCATCGTACCTGAATCCACTCATTTTGCTGCTACTGGTCTTATGACATTGATTTCATGGCTGAGGGATATTCCATCGTACGTAAGTTCCACAATGTTTTGAACCATTTTTACATTTCCTGGGATATTTCAGGTGTACCCAGGTTGAGGTTCTTGTAAGCAGTGCAGCCCTCAATTTTGGGGTGGCTCTGTCTTATGGATTTTCAGTTTTCCCAAGGTATATTCCCTAGACTGGAAGTGCCCTTGGCTCTGTAGCTCTGTTGTTTACTTGTTTTAGGGAACACAATGCACTCCTCCAGTGAGGCAGTTGGCAGCTTACATCCCGCCCATCAGCATAACAAGGCTCCCTGTTCTCCAGGGCCTGTCTTGCCTTTCTGGTTTTTACACATTTTGTGGATGTCCCTTTTGACCGTTGGGAAGTGATACTTCTTTGTAGTGCAGATTTGCATTGCCCGCTTGCTTGCTTGGCCAAAAAGGGCGTATGCGTTTTCTCCTGAATATATTCAGGAGAAAACGCATACGCCCTTTTTGGCCAAGTGCATCATTGTCGAAGTTGTGCCCCTCTTCCTGTGCTTTACAGGCGATTCTAACGTACCTCTTGAAATCTGTTTCCTGCTATTCTGCCTCGCATTCAAGTCCGCCTCGTTGCCTTCCCTCAACAGATTTTTGGACGATAGTTGGCCTTGATTACTCTGCCAGTTTGTGAATTGCTGTGCCCCTGAGCTCCATTTTTCAACTCGTTTTTTGTGAGCTGAACGCAAGTCCAAACATTTGGTTCAGGACCTATACTGGTTCCCGGTGGGTGGCTGAGACTTTGGTGAATTCTTCTTCCTGCCGGGAAATTAGAGTGACATGTGCCCATCCAAATGCCTAACAGCTACTCTCTCATTGGTTCTCCCTCTTCCCTTTCCTCCTCTGCCAAATGGGCAACCTGTGTGAACCAGGAGCTTAAAGGGGCTGTCTCTCCAAGTTGGGAGATTGATAGTAAAGCTGTTGGAAAGTCAAACCGGAGCACCAGGAGAGGGACTCTTCGTTGAGTTTTAGAAACCTTTCGTATTCACAGTGTGTCCATTCTCTAGGTTTCCCGTACATGTTATAGCTGTAGTAATATTCCCTTCCACCTGGAGAGGTGGGACCCATGGAATGGTGGCCATGCATTATTGCTTTAAAGGGTCTGCATTTGCTCACCCAATCTCACCAATCCTCTCAGTCCCAAGTGTCCAGCCTCATGCCACATCCAGCTGTCATCGTAGATAGGGTCATTCCAGGTTGCATCAGAGACCCTGAAGGAATTGTAAAGAATTTCCCTGTTTCTTTGTTCTGTTTTTGAAATTCCTTTTTAGAGTGGGTTTGAGCTGATTCTCGCTGCCATGTTTATGCCAGTCTAGACACACTTGATTCCCTTACGGAGACATATCAATACATAGGTTTTAAGATTCTTACTAGTCAGATCTATTCCTCTGCGGGAAATATGGGGTTTTGAGTCCCTTTCACTGAGGAAGGTGTAGGTCTTGTCTATTCCATAGTTGGTTTTTGGAACAGTACCTGTGCTTATATCAAACTCTGGTTTGATGCATCACCCCACCTCTCCTTCCCCCTTAAGCAGGCATAAGAGTGTTTTCTAAATGTGAGACTCTGTTCTCTTTCCTAACTCAGTTCATGTGTTGCCATGTTTACAGGATCTTCCTAAGTGATATCTTATGATAAGTTTCTTTTTCTGTGTGACTTCTTTCACTTAGAATCATCGTACCTGAATCCACTCATTTTGCTGCTACTGGTCTTATGACATTGATTTCATGGCTGAGGGATATTCCATCGTACGTAAGTTCCACAATGTTTTGAACCATTTTTATATTTCCTGGGATATTTCAGGTGTACCCAGGTTGAGGTTCTTGTAAGCAGTGCAGCCCTCATTTTGGGGGTGGCTCTGTCTTATGGATTTTCAGTTTTCCCAAGGTATATTCCCTAGACTGGAAGTGCCCTTGGCGCTGTAGCTCTGTTGTTTACTTGTTTTAGGGAACACAATGCACTCCTCCAGTGAGGCAGTTGGCAACTTACATCCCGCCCATCAGCATAACAAGGCTCCCTGTTCTCCAGGGCCTGTCTTGCCTTTCTGGTTTTTACACATTTTGTGGATGTCCCTTTTGACCGTTGGGAAGTGATACTTCTTTGTAGTGCAGATTTGCATTGCCCGCTTGCTTGCTTGGCCAAAAAGGGCGTATGCGTTTTCTCCTGAATATATTCAGGGGAAAACGCATACGCCCTTTTTGGCCAAGTGCATCATTGTCGAAGTTGTGCCCCTCTTCCTGTGCTTTACAGGCGATTCTAACGTACCTCTTGAAATCTGTTTCCTGCTATTCTGCCTCGCATTCAAGTCCGCCTCGTTGCCTTCCCTCAACAGATTTTTGGACGATAGTTGGCCTTGATTACTCTGCCAGTTTGTGAATTGCTGTGCCCCTGAGCTCCATTTTTCAACTCGTTTTTTGTGAGCTGAACGCAAGTCCAAACATTTGGTTCAGGACCTATACTGGTTCCCGGTGGGTGGCTGAGACTTTGGTGAATTCTTCTTCCTGCCGGGAAATTAGAGTGACATGTGCCCATCCAAATGCCTAACAGCTACTCTCTCATTGGTTCTCCCTCTTCCCTTTCCTCCTCTGCCAAATGGGCAACCTGTGTGAACCAGGAGCTTAAAGGGGCTGTCTCTCCAAGTTGGGAGATTGATAGTAAAGCTGTTGGAAAGTCAAACCGGAGCACCAGGAGAGGGACTCTTCGTTGAGTTTTAGAAACCTTTCGTATTCACAGTGTGTCCATTCTCTAGGTTTCCCGTACATGTTATAGCTGTAGTAATATTCCCTTCAACCTGGAGAGGTGGGACCCATGGAATGGTTGCCATGCATTATTGCTTTAAAGGGTCTGCATTTGCTCACCCAATCTCACCAATCCTCTCAGTCCCAAGTGTCCAGCCTCATGCCACATCCAGCTGTCATCGTAGATATGGTCATTCCAGGTTGCATCAGAGACCCTGAAGGAATTGTAAAGAATTTCCCTGTTTCTTTGTTCTGTTTTTGAAATTCCTTTTTAGAGTGGGTTTGAGCTGATTCTCGCTGCCATGTTTATGCCAGTCTAGACACACTTGATTCCCTTACGGAGACATATCAATACATAGGTTTTAAGATTCTTACTAGTCAGATCTATTCCTCTGCGGGAAATATGGGGTTTTGAGTCCCTTTCACTGAGGAAGGTGTAGGTCTTGTCTATTCCATAGTTGGTTTTTGGAACAGTACCTGTGCTTATATCAAACTCTGGTTTGATGCATCACCCCACCTCTCCTTCCCCCTTAAGCAGGCATAAGAGTGTTTTCTAAATGTGAGACTCTGTTCTCTTTCCTAACTCAGTTCATGTGTTGCCATGTTTACAGGATCTTCCTAAGTGATATCTTATGATAAGTTTCTTTTTCTGAGTGACTTCTTTCACTTAGAATCATCGTACCTGAATCCACTCATTTTGCTGCTACTGGTCTTATGACATTGATTTCATGGCTGAGGGATATTCCATCGTACGTAAGTTCCACAATGTTTTGAACCATTTTTACATTTCCTGGGATATTTCAGGTGTACCCAGGTTGAGGTTCTTGTAAGCAGTGCAGCCCTCAATTTTGGGGTGGCTCTGTCTTATGGATTTTCAGTTTTCCCAAGGTATATTCCCTAGACTGGAAGTGCCCTTGGCTCTGTAGCTCTGTTGTTTACTTGTTTTAGGGAACACAATGCACTCCTCCAGTGAGGCAGTTGGCAACTTACATCCCGCCCATCAGCATAACAAGGCTCCCTGTTCTCCAGGGCCTGTCTTGCCTTTCTGGTTTTTACACATTTTGTGGATGTCCCTTTTGACCGTTGGGAAGTGATACTTCTTTGTAGTGCAGATTTGCATTGCCCGCTTGCTTGCTTGGCCAAAAAGGGCGTATGCGTTTTCTCCTGAATATATTCAGGAGAAAACGCATACGCCCTTTTTGGCCAAGTGCATCATTGTCGAAGTTGTGCCCCTCTTCCTGTGCTTTACAGGCGATTCTAACGTACCTCTTGAAATCTGTTTCCTGCTATTCTGCCTCGCATTCAAGTCCGCCTCGTTGCCTTCCCTCAACAGATTTTTGGACGATAGTTGGCCTTGATTACTCTGCCAGTTTGTGAATTGCTGTGCCCCTGAGCTCCATTTTTCAACTCGTTTTTTGTGAGCTGAACGCAAGTCCAAACATTTGGTTCAGGACCTATACTGGTTCCCGGTGGGTGGCTGAGACTTTGGTGAATTCTTCTTCCTGCCGGGAAATTAGAGTGACATGTGCCCATCCAAATGCCTAACAGCTACTCTCTCATTGGTTCTCCCTCTTCCCTTTCCTCCTCTGCCAAATGGGCAACCTGTGTGAACCAGGAGCTTAAAGGGGCTGTCTCTCCAAGTTGGGAGATTGATAGTAAAGCTGTTGGAAAGTCAAACCGGAGCACCAGGAGAGGGACTCTTCGTTGAGTTTTAGAAACCTTTCGTATTCACAGTGTGTCCATTCTCTAGGTTTCCCGTACATGTTATAGCTGTAGTAATATTCCCTTCCACCTGGAGAGGTGGGACCCATGGAATGGTGGCCATGCATTATTGCTTTAAAGGGTCTGCATTTGCTCACCCAATCTCACCAATCCTCTCAGTCCCAAGTGTCCAGCCTCATGCCACATCCAGCTGTCATCGTAGATAGGGTCATTCCAGGTTGCATCAGAGACCCTGAAGGAATTGTAAAGAATTTCCCTGTTTCTTTGTTCTGTTTTTGAAATTCCTTTTTAGAGTGGGTTTGAGCTGATTCTCGCTGCCATGTTTATGCCAGTCTAGACACACTTGATTCCCTTACGGAGACATATCAATACATAGGTTTTAAGATTCTTACTAGTCAGATCTATTCCTCTGCGGGAAATATGGGGTTTTGAGTCCCTTTCACTGAGGAAGGTGTAGGTCTTGTCTATTCCATAGTTGGTTTTTGGAACAGTACCTGTGCTTATATCAAACTCTGGTTTGATGCATCACCCCACCTCTCCTTCCCCCTTAAGCAGGCATAAGAGTGTTTTCTAAATGTGAGACTCTGTTCTCTTTCCTAACTCAGTTCATGTGTTGCCATGTTTACAGGATCTTCCTAAGTGATATCTTATGATAAGTTTCTTTTTCTGTGTGACTTCTTTCACTTAGAATCATCGTACCTGAATCCACTCATTTTGCTGCTACTGGTCTTATGACATTGATTTCATGGCTGAGGGATATTCCATCGTACGTAAGTTCCACAATGTTTTGAACCATTTTTATATTTCCTGGGATATTTCAGGTGTACCCAGGTTGAGGTTCTTGTAAGCAGTGCAGCCCTCATTTTGGGGGTGGCTCTGTCTTATGGATTTTCAGTTTTCCCAAGGTATATTCCCTAGACTGGAAGTGCCCTTGGCGCTGTAGCTCTGTTGTTTACTTGTTTTAGGGAACACAATGCACTCCTCCAGTGAGGCAGTTGGCAACTTACATCCCGCCCATCAGCATAACAAGGCTCCCTGTTCTCCAGGGCCTGTCTTGCCTTTCTGGTTTTTACACATTTTGTGGATGTCCCTTTTGACCGTTGGGAAGTGATACTTCTTTGTAGTGCAGATTTGCATTGCCCGCTTGCTTGCTTGGCCAAAAAGGGCGTATGCGTTTTCTCCTGAATATATTCAGGGGAAAACGCATACGCCCTTTTTGGCCAAGTGCATCATTGTCGAAGTTGTGCCCCTCTTCCTGTGCTTTACAGGCGATTCTAACGTACCTCTTGAAATCTGTTTCCTGCTATTCTGCCTCGCATTCAAGTCCGCCTCGTTGCCTTCCCTCAACAGATTTTTGGACGATAGTTGGCCTTGATTACTCTGCCAGTTTGTGAATTGCTGTGCCCCTGAGCTCCATTTTTCAACTCGTTTTTTGTGAGCTGAACGCAAGTCCAAACATTTGGTTCAGGACCTATACTGGTTCCCGGTGGGTGGCTGAGACTTTGGTGAATTCTTCTTCCTGCCGGGAAATTAGAGTGACATGTGCCCATCCAAATGCCTAACAGCTACTCTCTCATTGGTTCTCCCTCTTCCCTTTCCTCCTCTGCCAAATGGGCAACCTGTGTGAACCAGGAGCTTAAAGGGGCTGTCTCTCCAAGTTGGGAGATTGATAGTAAAGCTGTTGGAAAGTCAAACCGGAGCACCAGGAGAGGGACTCTTCGTTGAGTTTTAGAAACCTTTCGTATTCACAGTGTGTCCATTCTCTAGGTTTCCCGTACATGTTATAGCTGTAGTAATATTCCCTTCAACCTGGAGAGGTGGGACCCATGGAATGGTTGCCATGCATTATTGCTTTAAAGGGTCTGCATTTGCTCACCCAATCTCACCAATCCTCTCAGTCCCAAGTGTCCAGCCTCATGCCACATCCAGCTGTCATCGTAGATATGGTCATTCCAGGTTGCATCAGAGACCCTGAAGGAATTGTAAAGAATTTCCCTGTTTCTTTGTTCTGTTTTTGAAATTCCTTTTTAGAGTGGGTTTGAGCTGATTCTCGCTGCCATGTTTATGCCAGTCTAGACACACTTGATTCCCTTACGGAGACATATCAATACATAGGTTTTAAGATTCTTACTAGTCAGATCTATTCCTCTGCGGGAAATATGGGGTTTTGAGTCCCTTTCACTGAGGAAGGTGTAGGTCTTGTCTATTCCATAGTTGGTTTTTGGAACAGTACCTGTGCTTATATCAAACTCTGGTTTGATGCATCACCCCACCTCTCCTTCCCCCTTAAGCAGGCATAAGAGTGTTTTCTAAATGTGAGACTCTGTTCTCTTTCCTAACTCAGTTCATGTGTTGCCATGTTTACAGGATCTTCCTAAGTGATATCTTATGATAAGTTTCTTTTTCTGAGTGACTTCTTTCACTTAGAATCATCGTACCTGAATCCACTCATTTTGCTGCTACTGGTCTTATGACATTGATTTCATGGCTGAGGGATATTCCATCGTACGTAAGTTCCACAATGTTTTGAACCATTTTTACATTTCCTGGGATATTTCAGGTGTACCCAGGTTGAGGTTCTTGTAAGCAGTGCAGCCCTCAATTTTGGGGTGGCTCTGTCTTATGGATTTTCAGTTTTCCCAAGGTATATTCCCTAGACTGGAAGTGCCCTTGGCTCTGTAGCTCTGTTGTTTACTTGTTTTAGGGAACACAATGCACTCCTCCAGTGAGGCAGTTGGCAACTTACATCCCGCCCATCAGCATAACAAGGCTCCCTGTTCTCCAGGGCCTGTCTTGCCTTTCTGGTTTTTACACATTTTGTGGATGTCCCTTTTGACCGTTGGGAAGTGATACTTCTTTGTAGTGCAGATTTGCATTGCCCGCTTGCTTGCTTGGCCAAAAAGGGCGTATGCGTTTTCTCCTGAATATATTCAGGAGAAAACGCATACGCCCTTTTTGGCCAAGTGCATCATTGTCGAAGTTGTGCCCCTCTTCCTGTGCTTTACAGGCGATTCTAACGTACCTCTTGAAATCTGTTTCCTGCTATTCTGCCTCGCATTCAAGTCCGCCTCGTTGCCTTCCCTCAACAGATTTTTGGACGATAGTTGGCCTTGATTACTCTGCCAGTTTGTGAATTGCTGTGCCCCTGAGCTCCATTTTTCAACTCGTTTTTTGTGAGCTGAACGCAAGTCCAAACATTTGGTTCAGGACCTATACTGGTTCCCGGTGGGTGGCTGAGACTTTGGTGAATTCTTCTTCCTGCCGGGAAATTAGAGTGACGTGTGCCCATCCAAATGCCTAACAGCTACTCTCTCATTGGTTCTCCCTCTTCCCTTTCCTCCTCTGCCAAATGGGCAACCTGTGCGAACCAGGAGCTTAAAGGGGGTGTCTCTCCAAGTTGGGAGATTGATAGTAAAGCTGTTGGAAAGTCAAACCGGAGCACCAGGAGAGGGACTCTTCGTTGAGTTTTAGAACCCTTTCGTATTCACAGTGTGTCCATTCTCTAGGTTTCCCGTACATGTTATAGCTGTAGTAATATTCCCTTCCACCTGGAGAGGTGGGACCCATGGAATGGTTGCCATGCATTATTGCTTTAAAGGGTCTGCATTTGCTCACCCAATCTCACCAATCCTCTCAGTCCCAAGTGTCCAGCCTCATGCCACATCCAGCTGTCATCGTAGATAGGGTCATTCCAGGTTGCATCAGAGACCCTGAAGGAATTGTAAAGAATTTCCCTGTTTCTTTGTTCTGTTTTTGAAATTCCTTTTTAGAGTGGGTTTGAGCTGATTCTCGCTGCCATGTTTATGCCAGTCTAGACACACTTGATTCCCTTACGGAGACATATCAATACATAGGTTTTAAGATTCTTACTAGTCAGATCTATTCCTCTGCGGGGAATATGGGGTTTTGAGTCCCTTTCACTGAGGAAGGTGTAGGTCTTGTCTATTCCATAGTTGGTTTTTGGAACAGTACCTGTGCTTATATCAAACTCTGGTTTGATGCATCACCCCACCTCTCCTTCCCCCTTAAGCAGGCATAAGAGTGTTTTCTAAATGTGAGACTCTGTTCTCTTTCCTAACTCAGTTCATGTGTTGCCATGTTTACAGGATCTTCCTAAGTGATATCTTATGATAAGTTTCTTTTTCTGTGTGACTTCTTTCACTTAGAATCATCGTACCTGAATCCACTCATTTTACTGCTACTGGTCTTATGACATTGATTTCATGGCTGAGGGATATTCCATCGTACGTAAGTTCCACAATGTTTTGAACCATTTTTATATTTCCTGGGATATTTCAGGTGTACCCAGGTTGAGGTTCTTGTAAGCAGTGCAGCCCTCAATTTGGGGGTGGCTCTGTCTTATGGATTTTCAGTTTTCCCAAGGTATATTCCCTAGACTGGAAGTGCCCTTGGCGCTGTAGCTCTGTTGTTTACTTGTTTTAGGGAACACAATGCACTCCTCCAGTGAGGCAGTTGGCAACTTACATCCCGCCCATCGGCATAACAAGGCTCCCTGTTCTCCAGGGCCTGTCTTGCCTTTCTGGTTTTTACACATTTTGTGGATGTCCCTTTTGACCGTTGGGAAGTGATACTTCTTTGTAGTGCAGATTTGCATTGCCCGCTTGCTTGCTTGGCCAAAAAGGGCGTATGCGTTTTCTCCTGAATATATTCAGGGGAAAACGCATACGCCCTTTTTGGCCAAGTGCATCATTGTCGAAGTTGTGCCCCTCTTCCTGTGCTTTACAGGCGATTCTAACGTACCTCTTGAAATCTGTTTCCTGCTATTCTGCCTCGCATTCAAGTCCGCCTCGTTGCCTTCCCTCAACAGATTTTTGGACGATAGTTGGCCTTGATTACTCTGCCAGTTTGTGAATTGCTGTGCCCCTGAGCTCCATTTTTCAACTCGTTTTTTGTGAGCTGAACGCAAGTCCAAACATTTGGTTCAGGACCTCTACTGGTTCCCGGTGGGTGGCTGAGACTTTGGTGAATTCTTCTTCCTGCCGGGAAATTAGAGTGACATGTGCCCATCCAAATGCCTAACAGCTACTCTCTCATTGGTTCTCCCTCTTCCCTTTCCTCCTCTGCCAAATGGGCAACCTGTGTGAACCAGGAGCTTAAAGGGGCTGTCTCTCCAAGTTGGGAGATTGATAGTAAAGCTGTTGGAAAGTCAAACCGGAGCACCAGGAGAGGGACTCTTCGTTGAGTTTTAGAAACCTTTCGTATTCACAGTGTGTCCATTCTCTAGGTTTCCCGTACATGTTATAGCTGTAGTAATATTCCCTTCAACCTGGAGAGGTGGGACCCATGGAATGGTTGCCATGCATTATTGCTTTAAAGGGTCTGCATTTGCTCACCCAATCTCACCAATCCTCTCAGTCCCAAGTGTCCAGCCTCATGCCACATCCAGCTGTCATCGTAGATAGGGTCATTCCAGGTTGCATCAGAGACCCTGAAGGAATTGTAAAGAATTTCCCTGTTTCTTTGTTCTGTTTTTGAAATTCCGTTTTAGAGTGGGTTTGAGCTGATTCTCGCTGCCATGTTTATGCCAGTCTAGACACACTTGATTCCCTTACGGAGACATATCAATACATAGGTTTTAAGATTCTTACTAGTCAGATCTATTCCTCTGCGGGAAATATGGGGTTTTGAGTCCCTTTCACTGAGGAAGGTGTAGGTCTTGTCTATTCCATAGTTGGTTTTTGGAACAGTACCTGTGCTTATATCAAACTCTGGTTTGATGCATCACCCCACCTCTCCTTCCCCCTTAAGCAGGCATAAGAGTGTTTTCTAAATGTGAGACTCTGTTCTCTTTCCTAACTCAGTTCATGTGTTGCCATGTTTACAGGATCTTCCTAAGTGATATCTTATGATAAGTTTCTTTTTCTGTGTGACTTCTTTCACTTAGAATCATCGTACCTGAATCCACTCATTTTGCTGCTACTGGTCTTATGACATTGATTTCATGGCTGAGGGATATTCCATCGTACGTAAGTTCCACAATGTTTTGAACCATTTTTATATTTCCTGGGATATTTCAGGTGTACCCAGGTTGAGGTTCTTGTAAGCAGTGCAGCCCTCATTTTGGGGGTGGCTCTGTCTTATGGATTTTCAGTTTTCCCAAGGTATATTCCCTAGACTGGAAGTGCCCTTGGCGCTGTAGCTCTGTTGTTTACTTGTTTTAGGGAACACAATGCACTCCTCCAGTGAGGCAGTTGGCAACTTACATCCCGCCCATCAGCATAACAAGGCTCCCTGTTCTCCAGGGCCTGTCTTGCCTTTCTGGTTTTTACACATTTTGTGGATGTCCCTTTTGACCGTTGGGAAGTGATACTTCTTTGTAGTGCAGATTTGCATTGCCCGCTTGCTTGCTTGGCCAAAAAGGGCGTATGCGTTTTCTCCTGAATATATTCAGGGGAAAACGCATACGCCCTTTTTGGCCAAGTGCATCATTGTCGAAGTTGTGCCCCTCTTCCTGTGCTTTACAGGCGATTCTAACGTACCTCTTGAAATCTGTTTCCTGCTATTCTGCCTCGCATTCAAGTCCGCCTCGTTGCCTTCCCTCAACAGATTTTTGGACGATAGTTGGCCTTGATTACTCTGCCAGTTTGTGAATTGCTGTGCCCCTGAGCTCCATTTTTCAACTCGTTTTTTGTGAGCTGAACGCAAGTCCAAACATTTGGTTCAGGACCTCTACTGGTTCCCGGTGGGTGGCTGAGACTTTGGTGAATTCTTCTTCCTGCCGGGAAATTAGAGTGACATGTGCCCATCCAAATGCCTAACAGCTACTCTCTCATTGGTTCTCCCTCTTCCCTTTCCTCCTCTGCCAAATGGGCAACCTGTGTGAACCAGGAGCTTAAAGGGGCTGTCTCTCCAAGTTGGGAGATTGATAGTAAAGCTGTTGGAAAGTCAAACCGGAGCACCAGGAGAGGGACTCTTCGTTGAGTTTTAGAAACCTTTCGTATTCACAGTGTGTCCATTCTCTAGGTTTCCCGTACATGTTATAGCTGTAGTAATATTCCCTTCAACCTGGAGAGGTGGGACCCATGGAATGGTTGCCATGCATTATTGCTTTAAAGGGTCTGCATTTGCTCACCCAATCTCACCAATCCTCTCAGTCCCAAGTGTCCAGCCTCATGCCACATCCAGCTGTCATCGTAGATATGGTCATTCCAGGTTGCATCAGAGACCCTGAAGGAATTGTAAAGAATTTCCCTGTTTCTTTGTTCTGTTTTTGAAATTCCTTTTTAGAGTGGGTTTGAGCTGATTCTCGCTGCCATGTTTATGCCAGTCTAGACACACTTGATTCCCTTACGGAGACATATCAATACATAGGTTTTAAGATTCTTACTAGTCAGATCTATTCCTCTGCGGGAAATATGGGGTTTTGAGTCCCTTTCACTGAGGAAGGTGTAGGTCTTGTCTATTCCATAGTTGGTTTTTGGAACAGTACCTGTGCTTATATCAAACTCTGGTTTGATGCATCACCCCACCTCTCCTTCCCCCTTAAGCAGGCATAAGAGTGTTTTCTAAATGTGAGACTCTGTTCTCTTTCCTAACTCAGTTCATGTGTTGCCATGTTTACAGGATCTTCCTAAGTGATATCTTATGATAAGTTTCTTTTTCTGAGTGACTTCTTTCACTTAGAATCATCGTACCTGAATCCACTCATTTTGCTGCTACTGGTCTTATGACATTGATTTCATGGCTGAGGGATATTCCATCGTACGTAAGTTCCACAATGTTTTGAACCATTTTTACATTTCCTGGGATATTTCAGGTGTACCCAGGTTGAGGTTCTTGTAAGCAGTGCAGCCCTCAATTTTGGGGTGGCTCTGTCTTATGGATTTTCAGTTTTCCCAAGGTATATTCCCTAGACTGGAAGTGCCCTTGGCTCTGTAGCTCTGTTGTTTACTTGTTTTAGGGAACACAATGCACTCCTCCAGTGAGGCAGTTGGCAACTTACATCCCGCCCATCAGCATAACAAGGCTCCCTGTTCTCCAGGGCCTGTCTTGCCTTTCTGGTTTTTACACATTTTGTGGATGTCCCTTTTGACCGTTGGGAAGTGATACTTCTTTGTAGTGCAGATTTGCATTGCCCGCTTGCTTGCTTGGCCAAAAAGGGCGTATGCGTTTTCTCCTGAATATATTCAGGAGAAAACGCATACGCCCTTTTTGGCCAAGTGCATCATTGTCGAAGTTGTGCCCCTCTTCCTGTGCTTTACAGGCGATTCTAACGTACCTCTTGAAATCTGTTTCCTGCTATTCTGCCTCGCATTCAAGTCCGCCTCGTTGCCTTCCCTCAACAGATTTTTGGACGATAGTTGGCCTTGATTACTCTGCCAGTTTGTGAATTGCTGTGCCCCTGAGCTCCATTTTTCAACTCGTTTTTTGTGAGCTGAACGCAAGTCCAAACATTTGGTTCAGGACCTATACTGGTTCCCGGTGGGTGGCTGAGACTTTGGTGAATTCTTCTTCCTGCCGGGAAATTAGAGTGACGTGTGCCCATCCAAATGCCTAACAGCTACTCTCTCATTGGTTCTCCCTCTTCCCTTTCCTCCTCTGCCAAATGGGCAACCTGTGCGAACCAGGAGCTTAAAGGGGGTGTCTCTCCAAGTTGGGAGATTGATAGTAAAGCTGTTGGAAAGTCAAACCGGAGCACCAGGAGAGGGACTCTTCGTTGAGTTTTAGAAACCTTTCGTATTCACAGTGTGTCCATTCTCTAGGTTTCCCGTACATGTTATAGCTGTAGTAATATTCCCTTCCACCTGGAGAGGTGGGACCCATGGAATGGTTGCCATGCATTATTGCTTTAAAGGGTCTGCATTTGCTCACCCAATCTCACCAATCCTCTCAGTCCCAAGTGTCCAGCCTCATGCCACATCCAGCTGTCATCGTAGATAGGGTCATTCCAGGTTGCATCAGAGACCCTGAAGGAATTGTAAAGAATTTCCCTGTTTCTTTGTTCTGTTTTTGAAATTCCTTTTTAGAGTGGGTTTGAGCTGATTCTCGCTGCCATGTTTATGCCAGTCTAGACACACTTGATTCCCTTACGGAGACATATCAATACATAGGTTTTAAGATTCTTACTAGTCAGATCTATTCCTCTGCGGGGAATATGGGGTTTTGAGTCCCTTTCACTGAGGAAGGTGTAGGTCTTGTCTATTCCATAGTTGGTTTTTGGAACAGTACCTGTGCTTATATCAAACTCTGGTTTGATGCATCACCCCACCTCTCCTTCCCCCTTAAGCAGGCATAAGAGTGTTTTCTAAATGTGAGACTCTGTTCTCTTTCCTAACTCAGTTCATGTGTTGCCATGTTTACAGGATCTTCCTAAGTGATATCTTATGATAAGTTTCTTTTTCTGTGTGACTTCTTTCACTTAGAATCATCGTACCTGAATCCACTCATTTTGCTGCTACTGGTCTTATGACATTGATTTCATGGCTGAGGGATATTCCATCGTACGTAAGTTCCACAATGTTTTGAACCATTTTTATATTTCCTGGGATATTTCAGGTGTACCCAGGTTGAGGTTCTTGTAAGCAGTGCAGCCCTCAATTTGGGGGTGGCTCTGTCTTATGGATTTTCAGTTTTCCCAAGGTATATTCCCTAGACTGGAAGTGCCCTTGGCGCTGTAGCTCTGTTGTTTACTTGTTTTAGGGAACACAATGCACTCCTCCAGTGAGGCAGTTGGCAACTTACATCCCGCCCATCGGCATAACAAGGCTCCCTGTTCTCCAGGGCCTGTCTTGCCTTTCTGGTTTTTACACATTTTGTGGATGTCCCTTTTGACCGTTGGGAAGTGATACTTCTTTGTAGTGCAGATTTGCAT
This sequence comes from Mesoplodon mirus, assembly GCF_964341445.2. Lineage (NCBI taxonomy): Eukaryota > Metazoa > Chordata > Mammalia > Artiodactyla > Ziphiidae > Mesoplodon > Mesoplodon mirus. The sequence continues at coordinate 119,165,331 of NC_138984.1, forward strand.
TGCCCGCTTGCTTGCTTGGCCAAAAAGGGCGTATGCGTTTTCTCCTGAATATATTCAGGGGAAAACGCATACGCCCTTTTTGGCCAAGTGCATCATTGTCGAAGTTGTGCCCCTCTTCCTGTGCTTTACAGGCGATTCTAACGTACCTCTTGAAATCTGTTTCCTGCTATTCTGCCTCGCATTCAAGTCCGCCTCGTTGCCTTCCCTCAACAGATTTTTGGACGATAGTTGGCCTTGATTACTCTGCCAGTTTGTGAATTGCTGTGCCCCTGAGCTCCATTTTTCAACTCGTTTTTTGTGAGCTGAACGCAAGTCCAAACATTTGGTTCAGGACCTCTACTGGTTCCCGGTGGGTGGCTGAGACTTTGGTGAATTCTTCTTCCTGCCGGGAAATTAGAGTGACATGTGCCCATCCAAATGCCTAACAGCTACTCTCTCATTGGTTCTCCCTCTTCCCTTTCCTCCTCTGCCAAATGGGCAACCTGTGTGAACCAGGAGCTTAAAGGGGCTGTCTCTCCAAGTTGGGAGATTGATAGTAAAGCTGTTGGAAAGTCAAACCGGAGCACCAGGAGAGGGACTCTTCGTTGAGTTTTAGAAACCTTTCGTATTCACAGTGTGTCCATTCTCTAGGTTTCCCGTACATGTTATAGCTGTAGTAATATTCCCTTCAACCTGGAGAGGTGGGACCCATGGAATGGTTGCCATGCATTATTGCTTTAAAGGGTCTGCATTTGCTCACCCAATCTCACCAATCCTCTCAGTCCCAAGTGTCCAGCCTCATGCCACATCCAGCTGTCATCGTAGATAGGGTCATTCCAGGTTGCATCAGAGACCCTGAAGGAATTGTAAAGAATTTCCCTCTTTCTTTGTTCTGTTTTTGAAATTCCTTTTTAGAGTGGGTTTGAGCTGATTCTCGCTGCCATGTTTATGCCAGTCTAGACACACTTGATTCCCTTACGGAGACATATCAATACATAGGTTTTAAGATTCTTACTAGTCAGATCTATTCCTCTGCGGGAAATATGGGGTTTTGAGTCCCTTTCACTGAGGAAGGTGTAGGTCTTGTCTATTCCATAGTTGGTTTTTGGAACAGTACCTGTGCTTATATCAAACTCTGGTTTGATGCATCACCCCACCTCTCCTTCCCCCTTAAGCAGGCATAAGAGTGTTTTCTAAATGTGAGACTCTGTTCTCTTTCCTAACTCAGTTCATGTGTTGCCATGTTTACAGGATCTTCCTAAGTGATATCTTATGATAAGTTTCTTTTTCTGTGTGACTTCTTTCACTTAGAATCATCGTACCTGAATCCACTCATTTTGCTGCTACTGGTCTTATGACATTGATTTCATGGCTGAGGGATATTCCATCGTACGTAAGTTCCACAATGTTTTGAACCATTTTTACATTTCCTGGGATATTTCAGGTGTACCCAGGTTGAGGTTCTTGTAAGCAGTGCAGCCCTCAATTTGGGGGTGGCTCTGTCTTATGGATCTTCAGTTTTCCCAAGGTATATTCCCTAGACTGGAAGTGCCCTTGGCTCTGTAGCTCTGTTGTTTACTTGTTTTAGGGAACACAATGCACTCCTCCAGGGAGGCAGTTGGCAGCTTACATCCCGCCCATCAGCATAACAAGGCTCCCTGTTCTCCAGGGCCTGTCTTGCCTTTCTGGTTTTTACACATTTTGTGGATGTCCCTTTTGACCGTTGGGAAGTGATACTTCTTTGTAGTGCAGATTTGCATTGCCCGCTTGCTTGCTTGGCCAAAAAGGGCGTATGCGTTTTCTCCTGAATATATTCAGGGGAAAACGCATACGCCCTTTTTGGCCAAGTGCATCATTGTCGAAGTTGTGCCCCTCTTCCTGTGCTTTACAGGCGATTCTAACGTACCTCTTGAAATCTGTTTCCTGCTATTCTGCCTCGCATTCAAGTCCGCCTCGTTGCCTTCCCTCAACAGATTTTTGGACGATAGTTGGCCTTGATTACTCTGCCAGTTTGTGAATTGCTGTGCCCCTGAGCTCCATTTTTCAACTCGTTTTTTGTGAGCTGAACGCAAGTCCAAACATTTGGTTCAGGACCTATACTGGTTCCCGGTGGGTGGCTGAGACTTTGGTGAATTCTTCTTCCTGCCGGGAAATTAGAGTGACATGTGCCCATCCAAATGCCTAACAGCTACTCTCTCATTGGTTCTCCCTCTTCCCTTTCCTCCTCTGCCAAATGGGCAACCTGTGTGAACCAGGAGCTTAAAGGGGCTGTCTCTCCAAGTTGGGAGATTGATAGTAAAGCTGTTGGAAAGTCAAACCGGAGCACCAGGAGAGGGACTCTTCGTTGAGTTTTAGAAACCTTTCGTATTCACAGTGTGTCCATTCTCTAGGTTTCCCGTACATGTTATAGCTGTAGTAATATTCCCTTCAACCTGGAGAGGTGGGACCCATGGAATGGTGGCCATGCATTATTGCTTTAAAGGGTCTGCATTTGCTCACCCAATCTCACCAATCCTCTCAGTCCCAAGTGTCCAGCCTCATGCCACATCCAGCTGTCATCGTAGATAGGGTCATTCCAGGTTGCATCAGAGACCCTGAAGGAATTGTAAAGAATTTCCCTCTTTCTTTGTTCTGTTTTTGAAATTCCTTTTTAGAGTGGGTTTGAGCTGATTCTCGCTGCCATGTTTATGCCAGTCTAGACACACTTGATTCCCTTACGGAGACATATCAATACATAGGTTTTAAGATTCTTACTAGTCAGATCTATTCCTCTGCGGGGAATATGGGGTTTTGAGTCCCTTTCACTGAGGAAGGTGTAGGTCTTGTCTATTCCATAGTTGGTTTTTGGAACAGTACCTGTGCTTATATCAAACTCTGGTTTGATGCATCACCCCACCTCTCCTTCCCCCTTAAGCAGGCATAAGAGTGTTTTCTAAATGTGAGACTCTGTTCTCTTTCCTAACTCAGTTCATGTGTTGCCATGTTTACAGGATCTTCCTAAGTGATATCTTATGATAAGTTTCTTTTTCTGTGTGACTTCTTTCACTTAGAATCATCGTACCTGAATCCACTCATTTTGCTGCTACTGGTCTTATGACATTGATTTCATGGCTGAGGGATATTCCATCGTACGTAAGTTCCACAATGTTTTGAACCATTTTTACATTTCCTGGGATATTTCAGGTGTACCCAGGTTGAGGTTCTTGTAAGCAGTGCAGCCCTCAATTTGGGGGTGGCTCTGTCTTATGGATCTTCAGTTTTCCCAAGGTATATTCCCTAGACTGGAAGTGCCCTTGGCTCTGTAGCTCTGTTGTTTACTTGTTTTAGGGAACACAATGCACTCCTCCAGGGAGGCAGTTGGCAGCTTACATCCCGCCCATCAGCATAACAAGGCTCCCTGTTCTCCAGGGCCTGTCTTGCCTTTCTGGTTTTTACACATTTTGTGGATGTCCCTTTTGACCGATGGGAAGTGATACTTCTTTGTAGTGCAGATTTGCATTGCCCGCTTGCTTGCTTGGCCAAAAAGGGCGTATGCGTTTTCTCCTGAATATATTCAGGAGAAAACGCATACGCCCTTTTTGGCCAAGTGCATCATTGTCGAAGTTGTGCCCCTCTTCCTGTGCTTTACAGGCGATTCTAACGTACCTCTTGAAATCTGTTTCCTGCTATTCTGCCTCGCATTCAAGTCCGCCTCGTTGCCTTCCCTCAACAGATTTTTGGACGATAGTTGGCCTTGATTACTCTGCCGGTTTGTGAATTGCTGTGCCCCTGAGCTCCATTTTTCAACTCGTTTTTTGTGAGCTGAACGCAAGTCCAAACATTTGGTTCAGGACCTATACTGGTTCCCGGTGGGTGGCTGAGACTTTGGTGAATTCTTCTTCCTGCCGGGAAATGAGAGTGACATGTGCCCATCCAAATGCCTAACAGCTACTCTCTCATTGGTTCTCCCTCTTCCCTTTCCTCCTCTGCCAAATGGGCAACCTGTGTGAACCAGGAGCTTAAAGGGGCTGTCTCTCCAAGTTGGGAGATTGATAGTAAAGCTGTTGGAAAGTCAAACCGGAGCACCAGGAGAGGGACTCTTCGTTGAGTTTTAGAAACCTTTCGTATTCACAGTGTGTCCATTCTCTAGGTTTCCCGTACATGTTATAGCTGTAGTAATATTCCCTTCAACCTGGAGAGGTGGGACCCATGGAATGGTTGCCATGCATTATTGCTTTAAAGGGTCTGCATTTGCTCACCCAATCTCACCAATCCTCTCAGTCCCAAGTGTCCAGCCTCATGCCACATCCAGCTGTCATCGTAGATAGGGTCATTCCAGGTTGCATCAGAGACCCTGAAGGAATTGTAAAGAATTTCCCTGTTTCTTTGTTCTGTTTTTGAAATTCCTTTTTAGAGTGGGTTTGAGCTGATTCTCGCTGCCATGTTTATGCCAGTCTAGACACACTTGATTCCCTTACGGAGACATATCAATACATAGGTTTTAAGATTCTTACTAGTCAGATCTATTCCTCTGCGGGAAATATGGGGTTTTGAGTCCCTTTCACTGAGGAAGGTGTAGGTCTTGTCTATTCCATAGTTGGTTTTTGGAACAGTACCTGTGCTTATATCAAACTCTGGTTTGATGCATCACCCCACCTCTCCTTCCCCCTTAAGCAGGCATAAGAGTGTTTTCTAAATGTGAGACTCTGTTCTCTTTCCTAACTCAGTTCATGTGTTGCCATGTTTACAGGATCTTCCTAAGTGATATCTTATGATAAGTTTCTTTTTCTGTGTGACTTCTTTCACTTAGAATCATCGTACCTGAATCCACTCATTTTGCTGCTACTGGTCTTATGACATTGATTTCATGGCTGAGGGATATTCCATCGTACGTAAGTTCCACAATGTTTTGAACCATTTTTATATTTCCTGGGATATTTCAGGTGTACCCAGGTTGAGGTTCTTGTAAGCAGTGCAGCCCTCAATTTGGGGGTGGCTCTGTCTTATGGATCTTCAGTTTTCCCAAGGTATATTCCCTAGACTGGAAGTGCCCTTGGCTCTGTAGCTCTGTTGTTTACTTGTTTTAGGGAACACAATGCACTCCTCCAGGGAGGCAGTTGGCAGCTTACATCCCGCCCATCAGCATAACAAGGCTCCCTGTTCTCCAGGGCCTGTCTTGCCTTTCTGGTTTTTACACATTTTGTGGATGTCCCTTTTGACCGTTGGGAAGTGATACTTCTTTGTAGTGCAGATTTGCATTGCCCGCTTGCTTGCTTGGCCAAAAAGGGCGTATGCGTTTTCTCCTGAATATATTCAGGAGAAAACGCATACGCCCTTTTTGGCCAAGTGCATCATTGTCGAAGTTGTGCCCCTCTTCCTGTGCTTTACAGGCGATTCTAACGTACCTCTTGAAATCTGTTTCCTGCTATTCTGCCTCGCATTCAAGTCCGCCTCGTTGCCTTCCCTCAACAGATTTTTGGACGATAGTTGGCCTTGATTACTCTGCCAGTTTGTGAATTGCTGTGCCCCTGAGCTCCATTTTTCAACTCGTTTTTTGTGAGCTGAACGCAAGTCCAAATATTTGGTTCAGGACCTATACTGGTTCCCGGTGGGTGGCTGAGACTTTGGTGAATTCTTCTTCCTGCCGGGAAATTAGAGTGACGTGTGCCCATCCAAATGCCTAACAGCTACTCTCTCATTGGTTCTCCCTCTTCCCTTTCCTCCTCTGCCAAATGGGCAACCTGTGCGAACCAGGAGCTTAAAGGGGGTGTCTCTCCAAGTTGGGAGATTGATAGTAAAGCTGTTGGAAAGTCAAACCGGAGCACCAGGAGAGGGACTCTTCGTTGAGTTTTAGAAACCTTTCGTATTCACAGTGTGTCCATTCTCTAGGTTTCCCGTACATGTTATAGCTGTAGTAATATTCCCTTCCACCTGGAGAGGTGGGACCCATGGAATGGTTGCCATGCATTATTGCTTTAAAGGGTCTGCATTTGCTCACCCAATCTCACCAATCCTCTCAGTCCCAAGTGTCCAGCCTCATGCCACATCCAGCTGTCATCGTAGATAGGGTCATTCCAGGTTGCATCAGAGACCCTGAAGGAATTGTAAAGAATTTCCCTGTTTCTTTGTTCTGTTTTTGAAATTCCTTTTTAGAGTGGGTTTGAGCTGATTCTCGCTGCCATGTTTATGCCAGTCTAGACACACTTGATTCCCTTACGGAGACATATCAATACATAGGTTTTAAGATTCTTACTAGTCAGATCTATTCCTCTGCGGGGAATATGGGGTTTTGAGTCCCTTTCACTGAGGAAGGTGTAGGTCTTGTCTATTCCATAGTTGGTTTTTGGAACAGTACCTGTGCTTATATCAAACTCTGGTTTGATGCATCACCCCACCTCTCCTTCCCCCTTAAGCAGGCATAAGAGTGTTTTCTAAATGTGAGACTCTGTTCTCTTTCCTAACTCAGTTCATGTGTTGCCATGTTTACAGGATCTTCCTAAGTGATATCTTATGATAAGTTTCTTTTTCTGTGTGACTTCTTTCACTTAGAATCATCGTACCTGAATCCACTCATTTTGCTGCTACTGGTCTTATGACATTGATTTCATGGCTGAGGGATATTCCATCGTACGTAAGTTCCACAATGTTTTGAACCATTTTTATATTTCCTGGGATATTTCAGGTGTACCCAGGTTGAGGTTCTTGTAAGCAGTGCAGCCCTCAATTTGGGGGTGGCTCTGTCTTATGGATTTTCAGTTTTCCCAAGGTATATTCCCTAGACTGGAAGTGCCCTTGGCGCTGTAGCTCTGTTGTTTACTTGTTTTAGGGAACACAATGCACTCCTCCAGTGAGGCAGTTGGCAACTTACATCCCGCCCATCAGCATAACAAGGCTCCCTGTTCTCCAGGGCCTGTCTTGCCTTTCTGGTTTTTACACATTTTGTGGATGTCCCTTTTGACCGTTGGGAAGTGATACTTCTTTGTAGTGCAGATTTGCATTGCCCGCTTGCTTGCTTGGCCAAAAAGGGCGTATGCGTTTTCTCCTGAATATATTCAGGGGAAAACGCATACGCCCTTTTTGGCCAAGTGCATCATTGTCGAAGTTGTGCCCCTCTTCCTGTGCTTTACAGGCGATTCTAACGTACCTCTTGAAATCTGTTTCCTGCTATTCTGCCTCGCATTCAAGTCCGCCTCGTTGCCTTCCCTCAACAGATTTTTGGACGATAGTTGGCCTTGATTACTCTGCCAGTTTGTGAATTGCTGTGCCCCTGAGCTCCATTTTTCAACTCGTTTTTTGTGAGCTGAACGCAAGTCCAAACATTTGGTTCAGGACCTATACTGGTTCCCGGTGGGTGGCTGAGACTTTGGTGAATTCTTCTTCCTGCCGGGAAATTAGAGTGACATGTGCCCATCCAAATGCCTAACAGCTACTCTCTCATTGGTTCTCCCTCTTCCCTTTCCTCCTCTGCCAAATGGGCAACCTGTGTGAACCAGGAGCTTAAAGGGGCTGTCTCTCCAAGTTGGGAGATTGATAGTAAAGCTTTTGGAAAGTCAAACCGGAGCACCAGGAGAGGGACTCTTCGTTGAGTTTTAGAAACCTTTCGTATTCACAGTGTGTCCATTCTCTAGGTTTCCCGTACATGTTATAGCTGTAGTAATATTCCCTTCCACCTGGAGAGGTGGGACCCATGGAATGGTTGCCATGCATTATTGCTTTAAAGGGTCTGCATTTGCTCACCCAATCTCACCAATCCTCTCAGTCCCAAGTGTCCAGCCTCATGCCACATCCAGCTGTCATCGTAGATAGGGTCATTCCAGGTTGCATCAGAGACCCTGAAGGAATTGTAAAGAATTTCCCTGTTTCTTTGTTCTGTTTTTGAAATTCCTTTTTAGAGTGGGTTTGAGCTGATTCTCGCTGCCATGTTTATGCCAGTCTAGACACACTTGATTCCCTTACGGAGACATATCAATACATAGGTTTTAAGATTCTTACTAGTCAGATCTATTCCTCTGCGGGAAATATGGGGTTTTGAGTCCCTTTCACTGAGGAAGGTGTAGGTCTTGTCTATTCCATAGTTGGTTTTTGGAACAGTACCTGTGCTTATATCAAACTCTGGTTTGATGCATCACCCCACCTCTCCTTCCCCCTTAAGCAGGCATAAGAGTGTTTTCTAAATGTGAGACTCTGTTCTCTTTCCTAACTCAGTTCATGTGTTGCCATGTTTACAGGATCTTCCTAAGTGATATCTTATGATAAGTTTCTTTTTCTGTGTGACTTCTTTCACTTAGAATCATCGTACCTGAATCCACTCATTTTGCTGCTACTGGTCTTATGACATTGATTTCATGGCTGAGGGATATTCCATCGTACGTAAGTTCCACAATGTTTTGAACCATTTTTACATTTCCTGGGATATTTCAGGTGTACCCAGGTTGAGGTTCTTGTAAGCAGTGCAGCCCTCAATTTGGGGGTGGCTCTGTCTTATGGATCTTCAGTTTTCCCAAGGTATATTCCCTAGACTGGAAGTGCCCTTGGCTCTGTAGCTCTGTTGTTTACTTGTTTTAGGGAACACAATGCACTCCTCCAGGGAGGCAGTTGGCAGCTTACATCCCGCCCATCAGCATAACAAGGCTCCCTGTTCTCCAGGGCCTGTCTTGCCTTTCTGGTTTTTACACATTTTGTGGATGTCCCTTTTGACCGTTGGGAAGTGATACTTCTTTGTAGTGCAGATTTGCATTGCCCGCTTGCTTGCTTGGCCAAAAAGGGCGTATGCGTTTTCTCCTGAATATATTCAGGAGAAAACGCATACGCCCTTTTTGGCCAAGTGCATCATTGTCGAAGTTGTGCCCCTCTTCCTGTGCTTTACAGGCGATTCTAACGTACCTCTTGAAATCTGTTTCCTGCTATTCTGCCTCGCATTCAAGTCCGCCTCGTTGCCTTCCCTCAACAGATTTTTGGACGATAGTTGGCCTTGATTACTCTGCCAGTTTGTGAATTGCTGTGCCCCTGAGCTCCATTTTTCAACTCGTTTTTTGTGAGCTGAACGCAAGTCCAAACATTTGGTTCAGGACCTATACTGGTTCCCGGTGGGTGGCTGAGACTTTGGTGAATTCTTCTTCCTGCCGGGAAATTAGAGTGACATGTGCCCATCCAAATGCCTAACAGCTACTCTCTCATTGGTTCTCCCTCTTCCCTTTCCTCCTCTGCCAAATGGGCAACCTGTGTGAACCAGGAGCTTAAAGGGGCTGTCTCTCCAAGTTGGGAGATTGATAGTAAAGCTGTTGGAAAGTCAAACCGGAGCACCAGGAGAGGGACTCTTCGTTGAGTTTTAGAAACCTTTCGTATTCACAGTGTGTCCATTCTCTAGGTTTCCCGTACATGTTATAGCTGTAGTAATATTCCCTTCAACCTGGAGAGGTGGGACCCATGGAATGGTGGCCATGCATTATTGCTTTAAAGGGTCTGCATTTGCTCACCCAATCTCACCAATCCTCTCAGTCCCAAGTGTCCAGCCTCATGCCACATCCAGCTGTCATCGTAGATAGGGTCATTCCAGGTTGCATCAGAGACCCTGAAGGAATTGTAAAGAATTTCCCTGTTTCTTTGTTCTGTTTTTGAAATTCATTTTTAGAGTGGGTTTGAGCTGATTCTCGCTGCCATGTTTATGCCAGTCTAGACACACTTGATTCCCTTACGGAGACATATCAATACATAGGTTTTAAGATACTTACTAGTCAGATCTATTCCTCTGCGGGAAATATGGGGTTTTGAGTCCCTTTCACTGAGGAAGGTGTAGGTCTTGTCTATTCCATAGTTGGTTTTTGGAACAGTACCTGTGCTTATATCAAACTCTGGTTTGATGCATCACCCCACCTCTCCTTCCCCCTTAAGCAGGCATAAGAGTGTTTTCTAAATGTGAGACTCTGTTCTCTTTCCTAACTCAGTTCATGTGTTGCCATGTTTACAGGATCTTCCTAAGTGATATCTTATGATAAGTTTCTTTTTCTGTGTGACTTCTTTCACTTAGAATCATCGTACCTGAATCCACTCATTTTGCTGCTACTGGTCTTATGACATTGATTTCATGGCTGAGGGATATTCCATCGTACGTAAGTTCCACAATGTTTTGAACCATTTTTATATTTCCTGGGATATTTCAGGTGTACCCAGGTTGAGGTTCTTGTAAGCAGTGCAGCCCTCAATTTGGGGGTGGCTCTGTCTTATGGATTTTCAGTTTTCCCAAGGTATATTCCCTAGACTGGAAGTGCCCTTGGCTCTGTAGCTCTGTTGTTTACTTGTTTTAGGGAACACAATGCACTCCTCCAGTGAGGCAGTTGGCAACTTACATCCCGCCCATCAGCATAACAGGGCTCCCTGTTCTCCAGGGCCTGTCTTGCCTTTCTGGTTTTTACACATTTTGTGGATGTCCCTTTTGACCGTTGGGAAGTGATACTTCTTTGTAGTGCAGATTTGCATTGCCCGCTTGCTTGCTTGGCCAAAAAGGGCGTATGCGTTTTCTCCTGAATATATTCAGGAGAAAACGCATACGCCCTTTTTGGCCAAGTGCATCATTGTCGAAGTTGTGCCCCTCTTCCTGTGCTTTACAGGCGATTCTAACGTACCTCTTGAAATCTGTTTCCTGCTATTCTGCCTCGCATTCAAGTCCGCCTCGTTGCCTTCCCTCAACAGATTTTTGGACGATAGTTGGCCTTGATTACTCTGCCAGTTTGTGAATTGCTGTGCCCCTGAGCTCCATTTTTCAACTCGTTTTTTGTGAGCTGAACGCAAGTCCAAACATTTGGTTCAGGACCTATACTGGTTCCCGGTGGGTGGCTGAGACTTTGGTGAATTCTTCTTCCTGCCGGGAAATTAGAGTGACATGTGCCCATCCAAATGCCTAACAGCTACTCTCTCATTGGTTCTCCCTCTTCCCTTTCCTCCTCTGCCAAATGGGCAACCTGTGTGAACCAGGAGCTTAAAGGGGCTGTCTCTCCAAGTTGGGAGATTGATAGTAAAGCTGTTGGAAAGTCAAACCGGAGCACCAGGAGAGGGACTCTTCGTTGAGTTTTAGAAACCTTTCGTATTCACAGTGTGTCCATTCTCTAGGTTTCCCGTACATGTTATAGCTGTAGTAATATTCCCTTCAACCTGGAGAGGTGGGACCCATGGAATGGTGGCCATGCATTATTGCTTTAAAGGGTCTGCATTTGCTCACCCAATCTCACCAATCCTCTCAGTCCCAAGTGTCCAGCCTCATGCCACATCCAGCTGTCATCGTAGATAGGGTCATTCCAGGTTGCATCAGAGACCCTGAAGGAATTGTAAAGAATTTCCCTGTTTCTTTGTTCTGTTTTTGAAATTCCTTTTTAGAGTGGGTTTGAGCTGATTCTCGCTGCCATGTTTATGCCAGTCTAGACACACTTGATTCCCTTACGGAGACATATCAATACATAGGTTTTAAGATTCTTACAAGTCAGATCTATTCCTCTGCGGGAAATATGGGGTTTTGAGTCCCTTTCACTGAGGAAGGTGTAGGTCTTGTCTATTCCATAGTTGGTTTTTGGAACAGTACCTGTGCTTATATCAAACTCTGGTTTGATGCATCACCCCACCTCTCCTTCCCCCTTAAGCAGGCATAAGAGTGTTTTCTAAATGTGAGACTCTGTTCTCTTTCCTAACTCAGTTCATGTGTTGCCATGTTTACAGGATCTTCCTAAGTGATATCTTATGATAAGTTTCTTTTTCTGTGTGACTTCTTTCACTTAGAATCATCGTACCTGAATCCACTCATTTTGCTGCTACTGGTCTTATGACATTGATTTCATGGCTGAGGGATATTCCATCGTACGTAAGTTCCACAATGTTTTGAACCATTTTTACATTTCCTGGGATATTTCAGGTGTACCCAGGTTGAGGTTCTTGTAAGCAGTGCAGCCCTCAATTTGGGGGTGGCTCTGTCTTATGGATCTTCAGTTTTCCCAAGGTATATTCCCTAGACTGGAAGTGCCCTTGGCTCTGGAGCTCTGTTGTTTACTTGTTTTAGGGAACACAGTGCACTCCTCCAGTGAGGCAGTTGGCAGCTTACATCCCGCCCATCAGCATAACAAGGCTCCCTGTTCTCCAGGGCCTGTCTTGCCTTTCTGGTTTTTACACATTTTGTGGATGTCCCTTTTGACCGGTGGGAAGTGATACTTCTTTGTAGTGCAGATTTGCATTGCCCGCTTGCTTGCTTGGCCAAAAAGGGCGTATGCGTTTTCTCCTGAATATATTCAGGAGAAAACGCATACGCCCTTTTTGGCCAAGTGCATCATTGTCGAAGTTGTGCCCCTCTTCCTGTGCTTTACAGGCGATTCTAACGTACCTCTTGAAATCTGTTTCCTGCTATTCTGCCTCGCATTCAAGTCCGCCTCGTTGCCTTCCCTCAACAGATTTTTGGACGATAGTTGGCCTTGATTACTCTGCCGGTTTGTGAATTGCTGTGCCCCTGAGCTCCATTTTTCAACTCGTTTTTTGTGAGCTGAACGCAAGTCCAAACTTTTGGTTCAGGACCTATACTGGTTCCCGGTGGGTGGCTGAGACTTTGGTGAATTCTTCTTCCTGCCGGGAAATTAGAGTGACATGTGCCCATCCAAATGCCTAACAGCTACTCTCTCATTGGTTCTCCCTCTTCCCTTTCCTCCTCTGCCAAATGGGCAACGTGTGTGAACCAGGAGCTTAAAGGGGCTGTCTCTCCAAGTTGGGAGATTGATAGTAAAGCTGTTGGAAAGTCAAACCGGAGCACCAGGAGAGGGACTCTTCGTTGAGTTTTAGAAACCTTTCGTATTCACAGTGTGTCCATTCTCTAGGTTTCCCGTACATGTTATAGCTGTAGTAATATTCCCTTCAACCTGGAGAGGTGGGACCCATGGAATGGTGGCCATGCATTATTGCTTTAAAGGGTCTGCATTTGCTCACCCAATCTCACCAATCCTCTCAGTCCCAAGTGTCCAGCCTCATGCCACATCCAGCTGTCATCGTAGATAGGGTCATTCCAGGTTGCATCAGAGACCCTGAAGGAATTGTAAAGAATTTCCCTGTTTCTTTGTTCTGTTTTTGAAATTCCTTTTTAGAGTGGGTTTGAGCTGATTCTCGCTGCCATGTTTATGCCAGTCTAGACACACTTGATTCCCTTACGGAGACATATCAATACATAGGTTTTAAGATTCTTACTAGTCAGATCTATTCCTCTGCGGGAAATATGGGGTTTTGAGTCCCTTTCACTGAGGAAGGTGTAGGTCTTGTCTATTCCATAGTTGGTTTTTGGAACAGTACCTGTGCTTATATCAAACTCTGGTTTGATGCATCACCCCACCTCTCCTTCCCCCTTAAGCAGGCATAAGAGTGTTTTCTAAATGTGAGACTCTGTTCTCTTTCCTAACTCAGTTCATGTGTTGCCATGTTTACAGGATCTTCCTAAGTGATATCTTATGATAAGTTTCTTTTTCTGTGTGACTTCTTTCACTTAGAATCATCGTACCTGAATCCACTCATTTTGCTGCTACTGGTCTTATGACATTGATTTCATGGCTGAGGGATATTCCATCGTACGTAAGTTCCACAATGATTTGAACCATTTTTATATTTCCTGGGATATTTCAGGTGTACCCAGGTTGAGGTTCTTGTAAGCAGTGCAGCCCTCAATTTGGGGGTGGCTCTGTCTTATGGATTTTCAGTTTTCCCAAGGTATATTCCCTAGACTGGAAGTGCCCTTGGCTCTGTAGCTCTGTTGTTTACTTGTTTTAGGGAACACAATGCACTCCTCCAGTGAGGCAGTTGGCAACTTACATCCCGCCCATCAGCATAACAAGGCTCCCTGTTCTCCAGGGCCTGTCTTGCCTTTCTGGTTTTTACACATTTTGTGGATGTCCCTTTTGACCGTTGGGAAGTGATACTTCTTTGTAGTGCAGATTTGCATTGCCCGCTTGCTTGCTTGGCCAAAAAGGGCGTATGCGTTTTCTCCTGAATATATTCAGGAGAAAACGCATACGCCCTTTTTGGCCAAGTGCATCATTGTCGAAGTTGTGCCCCTCTTCCTGTGCTTTACAGGCGATTCTAACGTACCTCTTGAAATCTGTTTCCTGCTATTCTGCCTCGCATTCAAGTCCGCCTCGTTGCCTTCCCTCAACAGATTTTTGGACGATAGTTGGCCTTGATTACTCTGCCAGTTTGTGAATTGCTGTGCCCCTGAGCTCCATTTTTCAACTCGTTTTTTGTGAGCTGAACGCAAGTCCAAACATTTGGTTCAGGACCTATACTGGTTCCCGGTGGGTGGCTGAGACTTTGGTGAATTCTTCTTCCTGCCGGGAAATTAGAGTGACATGTGCCCATCCAAATGCCTAACAGCTACTCTCTCATTGGTTCTCCCTCTTCCCTTTCCTCCTCTGCCAAATGGGCAACCTGTGTGAACCAGGAGCTTAAAGGGGCTGTCTCTCCAAGTTGGGAGATTGATAGTAAAGCTGTTGGAAAGTCAAACCGGAGCACCAGGAGAGGGACTCTTCGTTGAGTTTTAGAAACCTTTCGTATTCACAGTGTGTCCATTCTCTAGGTTTCCCGTACATGTTATAGCTCTAGTAATATTCCCTTCCACCTGGAGAGGTGGGACCCATGGAATGGTGGCCATGCATTATTGCTTTAAAGGGTCTGCATTTGCTCACCCAATCTCACCAATCCTCTCAGTCCCAAGTGTCCAGCCTCATGCCACATCCAGCTGTCATCATAGATAGGGTCATTCCAGGTTGCATCAGAGACCCTGAAGGAATTGTAAAGAATTTCCCTGTTTCTTTGTTCTGTTTTTGAAATTCCTTTTTAGAGTGGGTTTGAGCTGATTCTCGCTGCCATGTTTATGCCAGTCTAGACACACTTGATTCCCTTACGGAGACATATCAATACATAGGTTTTAAGATTCTTACTAGTCAGATCTATTCCTCTGCGGGAAATATGGGGTTTTGAGTCCCTTTCACTGAGGAAGGTGTAGGTCTTGTCTATTCCATAGTTGGTTTTTGGAACAGTACCTGTGCTTATATCAAACTCTGGTTTGATGCATCACCCCACCTCTCCTTCCCCCTTAAGCAGGCATAAGAGTGTTTTCTAAATGTGAGACTCTGTTCTCTTTCCTAACTCAGTTCATGTGTTGCCATGTTTACAGGATCTTCCTAAGTGATATCTTATGATAAGTTTCTTTTTCTGTGTGACTTCTTTCACTTAGAATCATCGTACCTGAATCCACTCATTTTGCTGCTACTGGTCTTATGACATTGATTTCATGGCTGAGGGATATTCCATCGTACGTAAGTTCCACAATGTTTTGAACCATTTTTATATTTCCTGGGATATTTCAGGTGTACCCAGGTTGAGGTTCTTGTAAGCAGTGCAGCCCTCAATTTGGGGGTGGCTCTGTCTTATGGATTTTCAGTTTTCCCAAGGTATATTCCCTAGACTGGAAGTGCCCTTGGCTCTGTAGCTCTGTTGTTTACTTGTTTTAGGGAACACAATGCACTCCTCCAGTGAGGCAGTTGGCAACTTACATCCCGCCCATCAGCATAACAAGGCTCCCTGTTCTCCAGGGCCTGTCTTGCCTTTCTGGTTTTTACACATTTTGTGGATGTCCCTTTTGACCGTTGGGAAGTGATACTTCTTTGTAGTGCAGATTTGCATTGCCCGCTTGCTTGCTTGGCCAAAAAGGGCGTATGCGTTTTCTCCTGAATATATTCAGGAGAAAACGCATACGCCCTTTTTGGCCAAGTGCATCATTGTCGAAGTTGTGCCCCTCTTCCTGTGCTTTACAGGCGATTCTAACGTACCTCTTGAAATCTGTTTCCTGCTATTCTGCCTCGCATTCAAGTCCGCCTCGTTGCCTTCCCTCAACAGATTTTTGGACGATAGTTGGCCTTGATTACTCTGCCAGTTTGTGAATTGCTGTGCCCCTGAGCTCCATTTTTCAACTCGTTTTTTGTGAGCTGAACGCAAGTCCAAACATTTGGTTCAGGACCTATACTGGTTCCCGGTGGGTGGCTGAGACTTTGGTGAATTCTTCTTCCTGCCGGGAAATTAGAGTGACATGTGCCCATCCAAATGCCTAACAGCTACTCTCTCATTGGTTCTCCCTCTTCCCTTTCCTCCTCTGCCAAATGGGCAACCTGTGTGAACCAGGAGCTTAAAGGGGCTGTCTCTCCAAGTTGGGAGATTGATAGTAAAGCTGTTGGAAAGTCAAACCGGAGCACCAGGAGAGGGACTCTTCATTGAGTTTTAGAAACCTTTCGTATTCACAGTGTGTCCATTCTCTAGGTTTCCCGTACATGTTATAGCTCTAGTAATATTCCCTTCCACCTGGAGAGGTGGGACCCATGGAATGGTGGCCATGCATTATTGCTTTAAAGGGTCTGCATTTGCTCACCCAATCTCACCAATCCTCTCAGTCCCAAGTGTCCAGCCTCATGCCACATCCAGCTGTCATCATAGATAGGGTCATTCCAGGTTGCATCAGAGACCCTGAAGGAATTGTAAAGAATTTCCCTGTTTCTTTGTTCTGTTTTTGAAATTCCTTTTTAGAGTGGGTTTGAGCTGATTCTCGCTGCCATGTTTATGCCAGTCTAGACACACTTGATTCCCTTACGGAGACATATCAATACATAGGTTTTAAGATTCTTACTAGTCAGATCTATTCCTCTGCGGGAAATATGGGGTTTTGAGTCCCTTTCACTGAGGAAGGTGTAGGTCTTGTCTATTCCATAGTTGGTTTTTGGAACAGTACCTGTGCTTATATCAAACTCTGGTTTGATGCATCACCCCACCTCTCCTTCCCCCTTAAGCAGGCATAAGAGTGTTTTCTAAATGTGAGACTCTGTTCTCTTTCCTAACTCAGTTCATGTGTTGCCATGTTTACAGGATCTTCCTAAGTGATATCTTATGATAAGTTTCTTTTTCTGTGTGACTTCTTTCACTTAGAATCATCGTACCTGAATCCACTCATTTTGCTGCTACTGGTCTTATGACATTGATTTCATGGCTGAGGGATATTCCATCGTACGTAAGTTCCACAATGTTTTGAACCATTTTTATATTTCCTGGGATATTTCAGGTGTACCCAGGTTGAGGTTCTTGTAAGCAGTGCAGCCCTCAATTTGGGGGTGGCTCTGTCTTATGGATTTTCAGTTTTCCCAAGGTATATTCCCTAGACTGGAAGTGCCCTTGGCTCTGTAGCTCTGTTGTTTACTTGTTTTAGGGAACACAATGCACTCCTCCTGTGAGGCAGTTGGCAACTTACATCCCGCCCATCAGCATAACAGGGCTCCCTGTTCTCCAGGGCCTGTCTTGCCTTTCTGGTTTTTACACATTTTGTGGATGTCCCTTTTGACCGGTGGGAAGTGATACTTCTTTGTAGTGCAGATTTGCATTGCCCGCTTGCTTGCTTGGCCAAAAAGGGCGTATGCGTTTTCTCCTGAATATATTCAGGAGAAAACGCATACGCCCTTTTTGGCCAAGTGCATCATTGTCGAAGTTGTGCCCCTCTTCCTGTGCTTTACAGGCGATTCTAACGTACCTCTTGAAATCTGTTTCCTGCTATTCTGCCTCGCATTCAAGTCCGCCTCGTTGCCTTCCCTCAACAGATTTTTGGACGATAGTTGGCCTTGATTACTCTGCCGGTTTGTGAATTGCTGTGCCCCTGAGCTCCATTTTTCAACTCGTTTTTTGTGAGCTGAACGCAAGTCCAAACTTTTGGTTCAGGACCTATACTGGTTCCCGGTGGGTGGCTGAGACTTTGGTGAATTCTTCTTCCTGCCGGGAAATTAGAGTGACATGTGCCCATCCAAATGCCTAACAGCTACTCTCTCATTGGTTCTCCCTCTTCCCTTTCCTCCTCTGCCAAATGGGCAACGTGTGTGAACCAGGAGCTTAAAGGGGCTGTCTCTCCAAGTTGGGAGATTGATAGTAAAGCTGTTGGAAAGTCAAACCGGAGCACCAGGAGAGGGACTCTTCGTTGAGTTTTAGAAACCTTTCGTATTCACAGTGTGTCCATTCTCTAGGTTTCCCGTACATGTTATAGCTGTAGTAATATTCCCTTCAACCTGGAGAGGTGGGACCCATGGAATGGTGGCCATGCATTATTGCTTTAAAGGGTCTGCATTTGCTCACCCAATCTCACCAATCCTCTCAGTCCCAAGTGTCCAGCCTCATGCCACATCCAGCTGTCATCGTAGATAGGGTCATTCCAGGTTGCATCAGAGACCCTGAAGGAATTGTAAAGAATTTCCCTGTTTCTTTGTTCTGTTTTTGAAATTCCTTTTTAGAGTGGGTTTGAGCTGATTCTCGCTGCCATGTTTATGCCAGTCTAGACACACTTGATTCCCTTACGGAGACATATCAATACATAGGTTTTAAGATTCTTACTAGTCAGATCTATTCCTCTGCGGGAAATATGGGGTTTTGAGTCCCTTTCACTGAGGAAGGTGTAGGTCTTGTCTATTCCATAGTTGGTTTTTGGAACAGTACCTGTGCTTATATCAAACTCTGGTTTGATGCATCACCCCACCTCTCCTTCCCCCTTAAGCAGGCATAAGAGTGTTTTCTAAATGTGAGACTCTGTTCTCTTTCCTAACTCAGTTCATGTGTTGCCATGTTTACAGGATCTTCCTAAGTGATATCTTATGATAAGTTTCTTTTTCTGTGTGACTTCTTTCACTTAGAATCATCGTACCTGAATCCACTCATTTTGCTGCTACTGGTCTTATGACATTGATTTCATGGCTGAGGGATATTCCATCGTACGTAAGTTCCACAATGATTTGAACCATTTTTATATTTCCTGGGATATTTCAGGTGTACCCAGGTTGAGGTTCTTGTAAGCAGTGCAGCCCTCAATTTGGGGGTGGCTCTGTCTTATGGATTTTCAGTTTTCCCAAGGTATATTCCCTAGACTGGAAGTGCCCTTGGCTCTGTAGCTCTGTTGTTTACTTGTTTTAGGGAACACAATGCACTCCTCCAGTGAGGCAGTTGGCAACTTACATCCCGCCCATCAGCATAACAAGGCTCCCTGTTCTCCAGGGCCTGTCTTGCCTTTCTGGTTTTTACACATTTTGTGGATGTCCCTTTTGACCGTTGGGAAGTGATACTTCTTTGTAGTGCAGATTTGCATTGCCCGCTTGCTTGCTTGGCCAAAAAGGGCGTATGCGTTTTCTCCTGAATATATTCAGGAGAAAACGCATACGCCCTTTTTGGCCAAGTGCATCATTGTCGAAGTTGTGCCCCTCTTCCTGTGCTTTACAGGCGATTCTAACGTACCTCTTGAAATCTGTTTCCTGCTATTCTGCCTCGCATTCAAGTCCGCCTCGTTGCCTTCCCTCAACAGATTTTTGGACGATAGTTGGCCTTGATTACTCTGCCAGTTTGTGAATTGCTGTGCCCCTGAGCTCCATTTTTCAACTCGTTTTTTGTGAGCTGAACGCAAGTCCAAACATTTGGTTCAGGACCTATACTGGTTCCCGGTGGGTGGCTGAGACTTTGGTGAATTCTTCTTCCTGCCGGGAAATTAGAGTGACATGTGCCCATCCAAATGCCTAACAGCTACTCTCTCATTGGTTCTCCCTCTTCCCTTTCCTCCTCTGCCAAATGGGCAACCTGTGTGAACCAGGAGCTTAAAGGGGCTGTCTCTCCAAGTTGGGAGATTGATAGTAAAGCTGTTGGAAAGTCAAACCGGAGCACCAGGAGAGGGACTCTTCGTTGAGTTTTAGAAACCTTTCGTATTCACAGTGTGTCCATTCTCTAGGTTTCCCGTACATGTTATAGCTCTAGTAATATTCCCTTCCACCTGGAGAGGTGGGACCCATGGAATGGTGGCCATGCATTATTGCTTTAAAGGGTCTGCATTTGCTCACCCAATCTCACCAATCCTCTCAGTCCCAAGTGTCCAGCCTCATGCCACATCCAGCTGTCATCATAGATAGGGTCATTCCAGGTTGCATCAGAGACCCTGAAGGAATTGTAAAGAATTTCCCTGTTTCTTTGTTCTGTTTTTGAAATTCCTTTTTAGAGTGGGTTTGAGCTGATTCTCGCTGCCATGTTTATGCCAGTCTAGACACACTTGATTCCCTTACGGAGACATATCAATACATAGGTTTTAAGATTCTTACTAGTCAGATCTATTCCTCTGCGGGAAATATGGGGTTTTGAGTCCCTTTCACTGAGGAAGGTGTAGGTCTTGTCTATTCCATAGTTGGTTTTTGGAACAGTACCTGTGCTTATATCAAACTCTGGTTTGATGCATCACCCCACCTCTCCTTCCCCCTTAAGCAGGCATAAGAGTGTTTTCTAAATGTGAGACTCTGTTCTCTTTCCTAACTCAGTTCATGTGTTGCCATGTTTACAGGATCTTCCTAAGTGATATCTTATGATAAGTTTCTTTTTCTGTGTGACTTCTTTCACTTAGAATCATCGTACCTGAATCCACTCATTTTGCTGCTACTGGTCTTATGACATTGATTTCATGGCTGAGGGATATTCCATCGTACGTAAGTTCCACAATGTTTTGAACCATTTTTATATTTCCTGGGATATTTCAGGTGTACCCAGGTTGAGGTTCTTGTAAGCAGTGCAGCCCTCAATTTGGGGGTGGCTCTGTCTTATGGATTTTCAGTTTTCCCAAGGTATATTCCCTAGACTGGAAGTGCCCTTGGCTCTGTAGCTCTGTTGTTTACTTGTTTTAGGGAACACAATGCACTCCTCCAGTGAGGCAGTTGGCAACTTACATCCCGCCCATCAGCATAACAAGGCTCCCTGTTCTCCAGGGCCTGTCTTGCCTTTCTGGTTTTTACACATTTTGTGGATGTCCCTTTTGACCGTTGGGAAGTGATACTTCTTTGTAGTGCAGATTTGCATTGCCCGCTTGCTTGCTTGGCCAAAAAGGGCGTATGCGTTTTCTCCTGAATATATTCAGGAGAAAACGCATACGCCCTTTTTGGCCAAGTGCATCATTGTCGAAGTTGTGCCCCTCTTCCTGTGCTTTACAGGCGATTCTAACGTACCTCTTGAAATCTGTTTCCTGCTATTCTGCCTCGCATTCAAGTCCGCCTCGTTGCCTTCCCTCAACAGATTTTTGGACGATAGTTGGCCTTGATTACTCTGCCAGTTTGTGAATTGCTGTGCCCCTGAGCTCCATTTTTCAACTCGTTTTTTGTGAGCTGAACGCAAGTCCAAACATTTGGTTCAGGACCTATACTGGTTCCCGGTGGGTGGCTGAGACTTTGGTGAATTCTTCTTCCTGCCGGGAAATTAGAGTGACATGTGCCCATCCAAATGCCTAACAGCTACTCTCTCATTGGTTCTCCCTCTTCCCTTTCCTCCTCTGCCAAATGGGCAACCTGTGTGAACCAGGAGCTTAAAGGGGCTGTCTCTCCAAGTTGGGAGATTGATAGTAAAGCTGTTGGAAAGTCAAACCGGAGCACCAGGAGAGGGACTCTTCATTGAGTTTTAGAAACCTTTCGTATTCACAGTGTGTCCATTCTCTAGGTTTCCCGTACATGTTATAGCTCTAGTAATATTCCCTTCCACCTGGAGAGGTGGGACCCATGGAATGGTGGCCATGCATTATTGCTTTAAAGGGTCTGCATTTGCTCACCCAATCTCACCAATCCTCTCAGTCCCAAGTGTCCAGCCTCATGCCACATCCAGCTGTCATCATAGATAGGGTCATTCCAGGTTGCATCAGAGACCCTGAAGGAATTGTAAAGAATTTCCCTGTTTCTTTGTTCTGTTTTTGAAATTCCTTTTTAGAGTGGGTTTGAGCTGATTCTCGCTGCCATGTTTATGCCAGTCTAGACACACTTGATTCCCTTACGGAGACATATCAATACATAGGTTTTAAGATTCTTACTAGTCAGATCTATTCCTCTGCGGGAAATATGGGGTTTTGAGTCCCTTTCACTGAGGAAGGTGTAGGTCTTGTCTATTCCATAGTTGGTTTTTGGAACAGTACCTGTGCTTATATCAAACTCTGGTTTGATGCATCACCCCACCTCTCCTTCCCCCTTAAGCAGGCATAAGAGTGTTTTCTAAATGTGAGACTCTGTTCTCTTTCCTAACTCAGTTCATGTGTTGCCATGTTTACAGGATCTTCCTAAGTGATATCTTATGATAAGTTTCTTTTTCTGTGTGACTTCTTTCACTTAGAATCATCGTACCTGAATCCACTCATTTTGCTGCTACTGGTCTTATGACATTGATTTCATGGCTGAGGGATATTCCATCGTACGTAAGTTCCACAATGTTTTGAACCATTTTTATATTTCCTGGGATATTTCAGGTGTACCCAGGTTGAGGTTCTTGTAAGCAGTGCAGCCCTCAATTTGGGGGTGGCTCTGTCTTATGGATTTTCAGTTTTCCCAAGGTATATTCCCTAGACTGGAAGTGCCCTTGGCTCTGTAGCTCTGTTGTTTACTTGTTTTAGGGAACACAATGCACTCCTCCTGTGAGGCAGTTGGCAACTTACATCCCGCCCATCAGCATAACAGGGCTCCCTGTTCTCCAGGGCCTGTCTTGCCTTTCTGGTTTTTACACATTTTGTGGATGTCCCTTTTGACCGGTGGGAAGTGATACTTCTTTGTAGTGCAGATTTGCATTGCCCGCTTGCTTGCTTGGCCAAAAAGGGCGTATGCGTTTTCTCCTGAATATATTCAGGAGAAAACGCATACGCCCTTTTTGGCCAAGTGCATCATTGTCGAAGTTGTGCCCCTCTTCCTGTGCTTTACAGGCGATTCTAACGTACCTCTTGAAATCTGTTTCCTGCTATTCTGCCTCGCATTCAAGTCCGCCTCGTTGCCTTCCCTCAACAGATTTTTGGACGATAGTTGGCCTTGATTACTCTGCCAGTTTGTGAATTGCTGTGCCCCTGAGCTCCATTTTTCAACTCGTTTTTTGTGAGCTGAACGCAAGTCCAAACATTTGGTTCAGGACCTATACTGGTTCCCGGTGGGTGGCTGAGACTCTGGTGAATTCTTCTTCCTGCCGGGAAATTAGAGTGACATGTGCCCATCCAAATGCCTAACAGCTACTCTCTCATTGGTTCTCCCTCTTCCCTTTCCTCCTCTGCCAAATGGGCAACCTGTGTGAACCAGGAGCTTAAAGGGGCTGTCTCTCCAAGTTGGGAGATTGATAGTAAAGCTGTTGGAAAGTCAAACCGGAGCACCAGGAGAGGGACTCTTCGTTGAGTTTTAGAAACCTTTCGTATTCACAGTGTGTCCATTCTCTAGGTTTCCCGTACATGTTATAGCTGTAGTAATATTCCCTTCAACCTGGAGAGGTGGGACCCATGGAATGGTTGCCATGCATTATTGCTTTAAAGGGTCTGCATTTGCTCACCCAATCTCACCAATCCTCTCAGTCCCAAGTGTCCAGCCTCATGCCACATCCAGCTGTCATCGTAGATAGGGTCATTCCAGGTTGCATCAGAGACCCTGAAGGAATTGTAAAGAATTTCCCTGTTTCTTTGTTCTGTTTTTGAAATTCCTTTTTAGAGTGGGTTTGAGCTGATTCTCGCTGCCATGTTTATGCCAGTCTAGACACACTTGATTCCCTTACGGAGACATATCAATACATAGGTTTTAAGATTCTTACTAGTCAGATCTATTCCTCTGCGGGAAATATGGGGTTTTGAGTCCCTTTCACTGAGGAAGGTGTAGGTCTTGTCTATTCCATAGTTGGTTTTTGGAACAGTACCTGTGCTTATATCAAACTCTGGTTTGATGCATCACCCCACCTCTCCTTCCCCCTTAAGCAGGCATAAGAGTGTTTTCTAAATGTGAGACTCTGTTCTCTTTCCTAACTCAGTTCATGTGTTGCCATGTTTACAGGATCTTCCTAAGTGATATCTTATGATAAGTTTCTTTTTCTGTGTGACTTCTTTCACTTAGAATCATCGTACCTGAATCCACTCATTTTGCTGCTACTGGTCTTATGACATTGATTTCATGGCTGAGGGATATTCCATCGTACGTAAGTTCCACAATGATTTGAACCATTTTTATATTTCCTGGGATATTTCAGGTGTACCCAGGTTGAGGTTCTAGTACGCAGTGCAGCCCTCAATTTGGGGGTGGCTGTGTCTTATGGATCTTCAGTTTTCCCAAGGTATATTCCCTAGACTGGAAGTGCCCTTGGCTCTGTAGCTCTGTTGTTTACTTGTTTTAGGGAACACAATGCACTCCTCCAGGGAGGCAGTTGGCAGCTTACATCCCGCCCATCAGCATAACAAGGCTCCCTGTTCTCCAGGGCCTGTCTTGCCTTTCTGGTTTTTACACATTTTGTGGATGTCCCTTTTGACCGTTGGGAAGTGATACTTCTTTGTAGTGCAGATTTGCATTGCCCGCTTGCTTGCTTGGCCAAAAAGGGCGTATGCGTTTTCTCCTGAATATATTCAGGAGAAAACGCATACGCCCTTTTTGGCCAAGTGCATCATTGTCGAAGTTGTGCCCCTCTTCCTGTGCTTTACAGGCGATTCTAACGTACCTCTTGAAATCTGTTTCCTGCTATTCTGCCTCGCATTCAAGTCCGCCTCGTTGCCTTCCCTCAACAGATTTTTGGACGATAGTTGGCCTTGATTACTCTGCCAGTTTGTGAATTGCTGTGCCCCTGAGCTCCATTTTTCAACTCGTTTTTTGTGAGCTGAACGCAAGTCCAAACATTTGGTTCAGGACCTATACTGGTTCCCGGTGGGTGGCTGAGACTTTGGTGAATTCTTCTTCCTGCCGGGAAATTAGAGTGACATGTGCCCATCCAAATGCCTAACAGCTACTCTCTCATTGGTTCTCCCTCTTCCCTTTCCTCCTCTGCCAAATGGGCAACCTGTGTGAACCAGGAGCTTAAAGGGGCTGTCTCTCCAAGTTGGGAGATTGATAGTAAAGCTGTTGGAAAGTCAAACCGGAGCACCAGGAGAGGGACTCTTCGTTGAGTTTTAGAAACCTTTCGTATTCACAGTGTGTCCATTCTCTAGGTTTCCCGTACATGTTATAGCTGTAGTAATATTCCCTTCAACCTGGAGAGGTGGGACCCATGGAATGGTTGCCATGCATTATTGCTTTAAAGGGTCTGCATTTGCTCACCCAATCTCACCAATCCTCTCAGTCCCAAGTGTCCAGCCTCATGCCACATCCAGCTGTCATCGTAGATAGGGTCATTCCAGGTTGCATCAGAGACCCTGAAGGAATTGTAAAGAATTTCCCTGTTTCTTTGTTCTGTTTTTGAAATTCCTTTTTAGAGTGGGTTTGAGCTGATTCTCGCTGCCATGTTTATGCCAGTCTAGACACACTTGATTCCCTTACGGAGACATATCAATACATAGGTTTTAAGATTCTTACTAGTCAGATCTATTCCTCTGCGGGGAATATGGGGTTTTGAGTCCCTTTCACTGAGGAAGGTGTAGGTCTTGTCTATTCCATAGTTGGTTTTTGGAACAGTACCTGTGCTTATATCAAACTCTGGTTTGATGCATCACCCCACCTCTCCTTCCCCCTTAAGCAGGCATAAGAGTGTTTTCTAAATGTGAGACTCTGTTCTCTTTCCTAACTCAGTTCATGTGTTGCCATGTTTACAGGATCTTCCTAAGTGATATCTTATGATAAGTTTCTTTTTCTGTGTGACTTCTTTCACTTAGAATCATCGTACCTGAATCCACTCATTTTGCTGCTACTGGTCTTATGACATTGATTTCATGGCTGAGGGATATTCCATCGTACGTAAGTTCCACAATGTTTTGAACCATTTTTATATTTCCTGGGATATTTCAGGTGTACCCAGGTTGAGGTTCTTGTAAGCAGTGCAGCCCTCAATTTGGGGGTGGCTCTGTCTTATGGATCTTCAGTTTTCCCAAGGTATATTCCCTAGACTGGAAGTGCCCTTGGCTCTGTAGCTCTGTTGTTTACTTGTTTTAGGGAACACAATGCACTCCTCCAGGGAGGCAGTTGGCAGCTTACATCCCGCCCATCAGCATAACAAGGCTCCCTGTTCTCCAGGGCCTGTCTTGCCTTTCTGGTTTTTACACATTTTGTGGATGTCCCTTTTGACCGTTGGGAAGTGATACTTCTTTGTAGTGCAGATTTGCATTGCCCGCTTGCTTGCTTGGCCAAAAAGGGCGTATGCGTTTTCTCCTGAATATATTCAGGAGAAAACGCATACGCCCTTTTTGGCCAAGTGCATCATTGTCGAAGTTGTGCCCCTCTTCCTGTGCTTTACAGGCGATTCTAACGTACCTCTTGAAATCTGTTTCCTGCTATTCTGCCTCGCATTCAAGTCCGCCTCGTTGCCTTCCCTCAACAGATTTTTGGACGATAGTTGGCCTTGATTACTCTGCCAGTTTGTGAATTGCTGTGCCCCTGAGCTCCATTTTTCAACTCGTTTTTTGTGAGCTGAACGCAAGTCCAAACATTTGGTTCAGGACCTATACTGGTTCCCGGTGGGTGGCTGAGACTTTGGTGAATTCTTCTTCCTGCCGGGAAATTAGAGTGACATGTGCCCATCCAAATGCCTAACAGCTACTCTCTCATTGGTTCTCCCTCTTCCCTTTCCTCCTCTGCCAAATGGGCAACCTGTGTGAACCAGGAGCTTAAAGGGGCTGTCTCTCCAAGTTGGGAGATTGATAGTAAAGCTGTTGGAAAGTCAAACCGGAGCACCAGGAGAGGGACTCTTCGTTGAGTTTTAGAAACCTTTCGTATTCACAGTGTGTCCATTCTCTAGGTTTCCCGTACATGTTATAGCTGTAGTAATATTCCCTTCCACCTGGAGAGGTGGGACCCATGGAATGGTGGCCATGCATTATTGCTTTAAAGGGTCTGCATTTGCTCACCCAATCTCACCAATCCTCTCAGTCCCAAGTGTCCAGCCTCATGCCACATCCAGCTGTCATCGTAGATAGGGTCATTCCAGGTTGCATCAGAGACCCTGAAGGAATTGTAAAGAATTTCCCTGTTTCTTTGTTCTGTTTTTGAAATTCCTTTTTAGAGTGGGTTTGAGCTGATTCTCGCTGCCATGTTTATGCCAGTCTAGACACACTTGATTCCCTTACGGAGACATATCAATACATAGGTTTTAAGATTCTTACTAGTCAGATCTATTCCTCTGCGGGAAATATGGGGTTTTGAGTCCCTTTCACTGAGGAAGGTGTAGGTCTTGTCTATTCCATAGTTGGTTTTTGGAACAGTACCTGTGCTTATATCAAACTCTGGTTTGATGCATCACCCCACCTCTCCTTCCCCCTTAAGCAGGCATAAGAGTGTTTTCTAAATGTGAGACTCTGTTCTCTTTCCTAACTCAGTTCATGTGTTGCCATGTTTACAGGATCTTCCTAAGTGATATCTTATGATAAGTTTCTTTTTCTGTGTGACTTCTTTCACTTAGAATCATCGTACCTGAATCCACTCATTTTGCTGCTACTGGTCTTATGACATTGATTTCATGGCTGAGGGATATTCCATCGTACGTAAGTTCCACAATGTTTTGAACCATTTTTATATTTCCTGGGATATTTCAGGTGTACCCAGGTTGAGGTTCTTGTAAGCAGTGCAGCCCTCAATTTGGGGGTGGCTCTGTCTTATGGATTTTCAGTTTTCCCAAGGTATATTCCCTAGACTGGAAGTGCCCTTGGCTCTGTAGCTCTGTTGTTTACTTGTTTTAGGGAACACAATGCACTCCTCCAGTGAGGCAGTTGGCAACTTACATCCCGCCCATCAGCATAACAAGGCTCCCTGTTCTCCAGGGCCTGTCTTGCCTTTCTGGTTTTTACACATTTTGTGGATGTCCCTTTTGACCGTTGGGAAGTGATACTTCTTTGTAGTGCAGATTTGCATTGCCCGCTTGCTTGCTTGGCCAAAAAGGGCGTATGCGTTTTCTCCTGAATATATTCAGGAGAAAACGCATACGCCCTTTTTGGCCAAGTGCATCATTGTCGAAGTTGTGCCCCTCTTCCTGTGCTTTACAGGCGATTCTAACGTACCTCTTGAAATCTGTTTCCTGCTATTCTGCCTCGCATTCAAGTCCGCCTCGTTGCCTTCCCTCAACAGATTTTTGGACGATAGTTGGCCTTGATTACTCTGCCAGTTTGTGAATTGCTGTGCCCCTGAGCTCCATTTTTCAACTCGTTTTTTGTGAGCTGAACGCAAGTCCAAACATTTGGTTCAGGACCTCTACTGGTTCCCGGTGGGTGGCTGAGACTTTGGTGAATTCTTCTTCCTGCCGGGAAATTAGAGTGACATGTGCCCATCCAAATGCCTAACAGCTACTCTCTCATTGGTTCTCCCTCTTCCCTTTCCTCCTCTGCCAAATGGGCAACCTGTGTGAACCAGGAGCTTAAAGGGGCTGTCTCTCCAAGTTGGGAGATTGATAGTAAAGCTGTTGGAAAGTCAAACCGGAGCACCAGGAGAGGGACTCTTCGTTGAGTTTTAGAAACCTTTCGTATTCACAGTGTGTCCATTCTCTAGGTTTCCCGTACATGTTATAGCTCTAGTAATATTCCCTTCCACCTGGAGAGGTGGGACCCATGGAATGGTGGCCATGCATTATTGCTTTAAAGGGTCTGCATTTGCTCACCCAATCTCACCAATCCTCTCAGTCCCAAGTGTCCAGCCTCATGCCACATCCAGCTGTCATCATAGATAGGGTCATTCCAGGTTGCATCAGAGACCCTGAAGGAATTGTAAAGAATTTCCCTGTTTCTTTGTTCTGTTTTTGAAATTCCTTTTTAGAGTGGGTTTGAGCTGATTCTCGCTGCCATGTTTATGCCAGTCTAGACACACTTGATTCCCTTACGGAGACATATCAATACATAGGTTTTAAGATTCTTACTAGTCATATCGATTCCTCTGCGGGAAATATGGGGTTTTGAGTCCCTTTCACTGAGGAAGGTGTAGGTCTTGTCTATTCCATAGTTGGTTTTTGGAACAGTACCTGTGCTTATATCAAACTCTGGTTTGATGCATCACCCCACCTCTCCTTCCCCCTTAAGCAGGCATAAGAGTGTTTTCTAAATGTGAGACTCTGTTCTCTTTCCTAACTCAGTTCATGTGTTGCCATGTTTACAGGATCTTCCTAAGTGATATCTTATGATAAGTTTCTTTTTCTGTGTGACTTCTTTCACTTAGAATCATCGTACCTGAATCCACTCATTTTGCTGCTACTGGTCTTATGACATTGATTTCATGGCTGAGGGATATTCCATCGTACGTAAGTTCCACAATGTTTTGAACCATTTTTATATTTCCTGGGATATTTCAGGTGTACCCAGGTTGAGGTTCTTGTAAGCAGTGCAGCCCTCAATTTGGGGGTGGCTCTGTCTTATGGATTTTCAGTTTTCCCAAGGTATATTCCCTAGACTGGAAGTGCCCTTGGCTCTGTAGCTCTGTTGTTTACTTGTTTTAGGGAACACAATGCACTCCTCCTGTGAGGCAGTTGGCAACTTACATCCCGCCCATCAGCATAACAGGGCTCCCTGTTCTCCAGGGCCTGTCTTGCCTTTCTGGTTTTTACACATTTTGTGGATGTCCCTTTTGACCGGTGGGAAGTGATACTTCTTTGTAGTGCAGATTTGCATTGCCCGCTTGCTTGCTTGGCCAAAAAGGGCGTATGCGTTTTCTCCTGAATATATTCAGGAGAAAACGCATACGCCCTTTTTGGCCAAGTGCATCATTGTCGAAGTTGTGCCCCTCTTCCTGTGCTTTACAGGCGATTCTAACGTACCTCTTGAAATCTGTTTCCTGCTATTCTGCCTCGCATTCAAGTCCGCCTCGTTGCCTTCCCTCAACAGATTTTTGGACGATAGTTGGCCTTGATTACTCTGCCAGTTTGTGAATTGCTGTGCCCCTGAGCTCCATTTTTCAACTCGTTTTTTGTGAGCTGAACGCAAGTCCAAACATTTGGTTCAGGACCTATACTGGTTCCCGGTGGGTGGCTGAGACTCTGGTGAATTCTTCTTCCTGCCGGGAAATTAGAGTGACATGTGCCCATCCAAATGCCTAACAGCTACTCTCTCATTGGTTCTCCCTCTTCCCTTTCCTCCTCTGCCAAATGGGCAACCTGTGTGAACCAGGAGCTTAAAGGGGCTGTCTCTCCAAGTTGGGAGATTGATAGTAAAGCTGTTGGAAAGTCAAACCGGAGCACCAGGAGAGGGACTCTTCGTTGAGTTTTAGAAACCTTTCGTATTCACAGTGTGTCCATTCTCTAGGTTTCCCGTACATGTTATAGCTGTAGTAATATTCCCTTCAACCTGGAGAGGTGGGACCCATGGAATGGTTGCCATGCATTATTGCTTTAAAGGGTCTGCATTTGCTCACCCAATCTCACCAATCCTCTCAGTCCCAAGTGTCCAGCCTCATGCCACATCCAGCTGTCATCGTAGATAGGGTCATTCCAGGTTGCATCAGAGACCCTGAAGGAATTGTAAAGAATTTCCCTGTTTCTTTGTTCTGTTTTTGAAATTCCTTTTTAGAGTGGGTTTGAGCTGATTCTCGCTGCCATGTTTATGCCAGTCTAGACACACTTGATTCCCTTACGGAGACATATCAATACATAGGTTTTAAGATTCTTACTAGTCAGATCTATTCCTCTGCGGGAAATATGGGGTTTTGAGTCCCTTTCACTGAGGAAGGTGTAGGTCTTGTCTATTCCATAGTTGGTTTTTGGAACAGTACCTGTGCTTATATCAAACTCTGGTTTGATGCATCACCCCACCTCTCCTTCCCCCTTAAGCAGGCATAAGAGTGTTTTCTAAATGTGAGACTCTGTTCTCTTTCCTAACTCAGTTCATGTGTTGCCATGTTTACAGGATCTTCCTAAGTGATATCTTATGATAAGTTTCTTTTTCTGTGTGACTTCTTTCACTTAGAATCATCGTACCTGAATCCACTCATTTTGCTGCTACTGGTCTTATGACATTGATTTCATGGCTGAGGGATATTCCATCGTACGTAAGTTCCACAATGTTTTAAACCCTTTTTATATTTCCTGGGATATTTCAGGTGTACCCAGGTTGAGGTTCTTGTAAGCAGTGCAGCCCTCAATTTGGGGGTGGCTGTGTCTTATGGATCTTCAGTTTTCCCAAGGTATATTCCCTAGACTGGAAGTGCCCTTGGCTCTGTAGCTCTGTTGTTTACTTGTTTTAGGGAACACAATGCACTCCTCCAGGGAGGCAGTTGGCAGCTTACATCCCGCCCATCAGCATAACAAGGCTCCCTGTTCTCCAGGGCCTGTCTTGCCTTTCTGGTTTTTACACATTTTGTGGATGTCCCTTTTGACCGTTGGGAAGTGATACTTCTTTGTAGTGCAGATTTGCATTGCCCGCTTGCTTGCTTGGCCAAAAAGGGCGTATGCGTTTTCTCCTGAATATATTCAGGAGAAAACGCATACGCCCTTTTTGGCCAAGTGCATCATTGTCGAAGTTGTGCCCCTCTTCCTGTGCTTTACAGGCGATTCTAACGTACCTCTTGAAATCTGTTTCCTGCTATTCTGCCTCGCATTCAAGTCCGCCTCGTTGCCTTCCCTCAACAGATTTTTGGACGATAGTTGGCCTTGATTACTCTGCCAGTTTGTGAATTGCTGTGCCCCTGAGCTCCATTTTT
This sequence comes from Mesoplodon mirus, assembly GCF_964341445.2. NCBI lineage: Eukaryota > Metazoa > Chordata > Mammalia > Artiodactyla > Ziphiidae > Mesoplodon > Mesoplodon mirus. The sequence continues at coordinate 119,196,917 of NC_138984.1, forward strand.
CAACTCGTTTTTTGTGAGCTGAACGCAAGTCCAAACATTTGGTTCAGGACCTATACTGGTTCCCGGTGGGTGGCTGAGACTTTGGTGAATTCTTCTTCCTGCCGGGAAATTAGAGTGACATGTGCCCATCCAAATGCCTAACAGCTACTCTCTCATTGGTTCTCCCTCTTCCCTTTCCTCCTCTGCCAAATGGGCAACCTGTGTGAACCAGGAGCTTAAAGGGGCTGTCTCTCCAAGTTGGGAGATTGATAGTAAAGCTGTTGGAAAGTCAAACCGGAGCACCAGGAGAGGGACTCTTCGTTGAGTTTTAGAAACCTTTCGTATTCACAGTGTGTCCATTCTCTAGGTTTCCCGTACATGTTATAGCTGTAGTAATATTCCCTTCCACCTGGAGAGGTGGGACCCATGGAATGGTGGCCATGCATTATTGCTTTAAAGGGTCTGCATTTGCTCACCCAATCTCACCAATCCTCTCAGTCCCAAGTGTCCAGCCTCATGCCACATCCAGCTGTCATCGTAGATAGGGTCATTCCAGGTTGCATCAGAGACCCTGAAGGAATTGTAAAGAATTTCCCTGTTTCTTTGTTCTGTTTTTGAAATTCCTTTTTAGAGTGGGTTTGAGCTGATTCTCGCTGCCATGTTTATGCCAGTCTAGACACACTTGATTCCCTTACGGAGACATATCAATACATAGGTTTTAAGATTCTTACTAGTCAGATCTATTCCTCTGCGGGGAATATGGGGTTTTGAGTCCCTTTCACTGAGGAAGGTGTAGGTCTTGTCTATTCCATAGTTGGTTTTTGGAACAGTACCTGTGCTTATATCAAACTCTGGTTTGATGCATCACCCCACCTCTCCTTCCCCCTTAAGCAGGCATAAGAGTGTTTTCTAAATGTGAGACTCTGTTCTCTTTCCTAACTCAGTTCATGTGTTGCCATGTTTACAGGATCTTCCTAAGTGATATCTTATGATAAGTTTCTTTTTCTGTGTGACTTATTTCACTTAGAATCATCGTACCTGAATCCACTCATTTTGCTGCTACTGGTCTTATGACATTGATTTCATGGCTGAGGGATATTCCATCGTACGTAAGTTCCACAATGTTTTGAACCATTTTTATATTTCCTGGGATATTTCAGGTGTACCCAGGTTGAGGTTCTTGTAAGCAGTGCAGCCCTCAATTTGGGGGTGGCTCTGTCTTATGGATCTTCAGTTTTCCCAAGGTATATTCCCTAGACTGGAAGTGCCCTTGGCTCTGTAGCTCTGTTGTTTACTTGTTTTAGGGAACACAATGCACTCCTCCAGGGAGGCAGTTGGCAGCTTACATCCCGCCCATCAGCATAACAAGGCTCCCTGTTCTCCAGGGCCTGTCTTGCCTTTCTGGTTTTTACACATTTTGTGGATGTCCCTTTTGACCGGTGGGAAGTGATACTTCTTTGTAGTGCAGATTTGCATTGCCCGCTTGCTTGCTTGGCCAAAAAGGGTGTATGCGTTTTCTCCTGAATATATTCAGGAGAAAACGCATACGCCCTTTTTGGCCAAGTGCATCATTGTCGAAGTTGTGCCCCTCTTCCTGTGCTTTACAGGCGATTCTAACGTACCTCTTGAAATCTGTTTCCTGCTATTCTGCCTCGCATTCAAGTCCGCCTCGTTGCCTTCCCTCAACAGATTTTTGGACGATAGTTGGCCTTGATTACTCTGCCAGTTTGTGAATTGCTGTGCCCCTGAGCTCCATTTTTCAACTCGTTTTTTGTGAGCTGAACGCAAGTCCAAACATTTGGTTCAGGACCTATACTGGTTCCCGGTGGGTGGCTGAGACTTTGGTGAATTCTTCTTCCTGCCGGGAAATTAGAGTGACATGTGCCCATCCAAATGCCTAACAGCTACTCTCTCATTGGTTCTCCCTCTTCCCTTTCCTCCTCTGCCAAATGGGCAACCTGTGTGAACCAGGAGCTTAAAGGGGCTGTCTCTCCAAGTTGGGAGATTGATAGTAAAGCTGTTGGAAAGTCAAACCGGAGCACCAGGAGAGGGACTCTTCGTTGAGTTTTAGAAACCTTTCGTATTCACAGTGTGTCCATTCTCTAGGTTTCCCGTACATGTTATAGCTGTAGTAATATTCCCTTCCACCTGGAGAGGTGGGACCCATGGAATGGTTGCCATGCATTATTGCTTTAAAGGGTCTGCATTTGCTCACCCAATCTCACCAATCCTCTCAGTCCCAAGTGTCCAGCCTCATGCCACATCCAGCTGTCATCGTAGATATGGTCATTCCAGGTTGCATCAGAGACCCTGAAGGAATTGTAAAGAATTTCCCTGTTTCTTTGTTCTGTTTTTGAAATTCCTTTTTAGAGTGGGTTTGAGCTGATTCTCGCTGCCATGTTTATGCCAGTCTAGACACACTTGATTCCCTTACGGAGACATATCAATACATAGGTTTTAAGATTCTTACTAGTCAGATCTATTCCTCTGCGGGGAATATGGGGTTTTGAGTCCCTTTCACTGAGGAAGGTGTAGGTCTTGTCTATTCCATAGTTGGTTTTTGGAACAGTACCTGTGCTTATATCAAACTCTGGTTTGATGCATCACCCCACCTCTCCTTCCCCCTTAAGCAGGCATAAGAGTGTTTTCTAAATGTGAGACTCTGTTCTCTTTCCTAACTCAGTTCATGTGTTGCCATGTTTACAGGATCTTCCTAAGTGATATCTTATGATAAGTTTCTTTTTCTGTGTGACTTCTTTCACTTAGAATCATCGTACCTGAATCCACTCATTTTGCTGCTACTGGTCTTATGACATTGATTTCATGGCTGAGGGATATTCCATCGTACGTAAGTTCCACAATGTTTTGAACCATTTTTATATTTCCTGGGATATTTCAGGTGTACCCAGGTTGAGGTTCTTGTAAGCAGTGCAGCCCTCAATTTGGGGGTGGCTGTGTCTTATGGATCTTCAGTTTTCCCAAGGTATATTCCCTAGACTGGAAGTGCCCTTGGCTCTGTAGCTCTGTTGTTTACTTGTTTTAGGGAACACAATGCACTCCTCCAGGGAGGCAGTTGGCAGCTTACATCCCGCCCATCAGCATAACAAGGCTCCCTGTTCTCCAGGGCCTGTCTTGCCTTTCTGGTTTTTACACATTTTGTGGATGTCCCTTTTGACCGTTGGGAAGTGATACTTCTTTGTAGTGCAGATTTGCATTGCCCGCTTGCTTGCTTGGCCAAAAAGGGCGTATGCGTTTTCTCCTGAATATATTCAGGAGAAAACGCATACGCCCTTTTTGGCCAAGTGCATCATTGTCGAAGTTGTGCCCCTCTTCCTGTGCTTTACAGGCGATTCTAACGTACCTCTTGAAATCTGTTTCCTGCTATTCTGCCTCGCATTCAAGTCCGCCTCGTTGCCTTCCCTCAACAGATTTTTGGACGATAGTTGGCCTTGATTACTCTGCCAGTTTGTGAATTGCTGTGCCCCTGAGCTCCATTTTTCAACTCGTTTTTTTGTGAGCTGAACGCAAGTCCAAACATTTGGTTCAGGACCTATACTGGTTCCCGGTGGGTGGCTGAGACTCTGGTGAATTCTTCTTCCTGCCGGGAAATTAGAGTGACATGTGCCCATCCAAATGCCTAACAGCTACTCTCTCATTGGTTCTCCCTCTTCCCTTTCCTCCTCTGCCAAATGGGCAACCTGTGTGAACCAGGAGCTTAAAGGGGCTGTCTCTCCAAGTTGGGAGATTGATAGTAAAGCTGTTGGAAAGTCAAACCGGAGCACCAGGAGAGGGACTCTTCGTTGAGTTTTAGAAACCTTTCGTATTCACAGTGTGTCCATTCTCTAGGTTTCCCGTACATGTTATAGCTGTAGTAATATTCCCTTCCACCTGGAGAGCTGGGACCCATGGAATGGTTGCCATGCATTATTGCTTTAAAGGGTCTGCATTTGCTCACCCAATCTCACCAATCCTCTCAGTCCCAAGTGTCCAGCCTCATGCCACATCCAGCTGTCATCGTAGATAGGGTCATTCCAGGTTGCATCAGAGACCCTGAAGGAATTGTAAAGAATTTCCCTGTTTCTTTGTTCTGTTTTTGAAATTCCTTTTTAGAGTGGGTTTGAGCTGATTCTCGCTGCCATGTTTATGCCAGTCTAGACACACTTGATTCCCTTACGGAGACATATCAATACATAGGTTTTAAGATTCTTACTAGTCAGATCTATTCCTCTGCGGGAAATATGGGGTTTTGAGTCCCTTTCACTGAGGAAGGTGTAGGTCTTGTCTATTCCATAGTTGGTTTTTGGAACAGTACCTGTGCTTATATCAAACTCTGGTTTGATGCATCACCCCACCTCTCCTTCCCCCTTAAGCAGGCATAAGAGTGTTTTCTAAATGTGAGACTCTGTTCTCTTTCCTAACTCAGTTCATGTGTTGCCATGTTTACAGGATCTTCCTAAGTGATATCTTATGATAAGTTTCTTTTTCTGTGTGACTTCTTTCACTTAGAATCATCGTACCTGAATCCACTCATTTTGCTGCTACTGGTCTTATGACATTGATTTCATGGCTGAGGGATATTCCATCGTACGTAAGTTCCACAATGATTTGAACCATTTTTATATTTCCTGGGATATTTCAGGTGTACCCAGGTTGAGGTTCTTGTAAGCAGTGCAGCCCTCAATTTGGGGGTGGCTGTGTCTTATGGATCTTCAGTTTTCCCAAGGTATATTCCCTAGACTGGAAGTGCCCTTGGCTCTGTAGCTCTGTTGTTTACTTGTTTTAGGGAACACAATGCACTCCTCCAGGGAGGCAGTTGGCAGCTTACATCCCGCCCATCAGCATAACAAGGCTCCCTGTTCTCCAGGGCCTGTCTTGCCTTTCTGGTTTTTACACATTTTGTGGATGTCCCTTTTGACCGTTGGGAAGTGATACTTCTTTGTAGTGCAGATTTGCATTGCCCGCTTGCTTGCTTGGCCAAAAAGGGCGTATGCGTTTTCTCCTGAATATATTCAGGAGAAAACGCATACGCCCTTTTTGGCCAAGTGCATCATTGTCGAAGTTGTGCCCCTCTTCCTGTGCTTTACAGGCGATTCTAACGTACCTCTTGAAATCTGTTTCCTGCTATTCTGCCTCGCATTCAAGTCCGCCTCGTTGCCTTCCCTCAACAGATTTTTGGACGATAGTTGGCCTTGATTACTCTGCCAGTTTGTGAATTGCTGTGCCCCTGAGCTCCATTTTTCAACTCGTTTTTTTGTGAGCTGAACGCAAGTCCAAACATTTGGTTCAGGACCTATACTGGTTCCCGGTGGGTGGCTGAGACTTTGGTGAATTCTTCTTCCTGCCGGGAAATTAGAGTGACATGTGCCCATCCAAATGCCTAACAGCTACTCTCTCATTGGTTCTCCCTCTTCCCTTTCCTCCTCTGCCAAATGGGCAACCTGTGTGAACCAGGAGCTTAAAGGGGCTGTCTCTCCAAGTTGGGAGATTGATAGTAAAGCTGTTGGAAAGTCAAACCGGAGCACCAGGAGAGGGACTCTTCGTTGAGTTTTAGAAACCTTTCGTATTCACAGTGTGTCCATTCTCTAGGTTTCCCGTACATGTTATAGCTGTAGTAATATTCCCTTCAACCTGGAGAGGTGGGACCCATGGAATGGTGGCCATGCATTATTGCTTTAAAGGGTCTGCATTTGCTCACCCAATCTCACCAATCCTCTCAGTCCCAAGTGTCCAGCCTCATGCCACATCCAGCTGTCATCGTAGATAGGGTCATTCCAGGTTGCATCAGAGACCCTGAAGGAATTGTAAAGAATTTCCCTGTTTCTTTGTTCTGTTTTTGAAATTCCTTTTTAGAGTGGGTTTGAGATGATTCTCGCTGCCATGTTTATGCCAGTCTAGACACACTTGATTCCCTTACGGAGACATATCAATACATAGGTTTTAAGATTCTTACTAGTCAGATCTATTCCTCTGCGGGAAATATGGGGTTTTGAGTCCCTTTCACTGAGGAAGGTGTAGGTCTTGTCTATTCCATAGTTGGTTTTTGGAACAGTACCTGTGCTTATATCAAACTCTGGTTTGATGCATCACCCCACCTCTCCTTCCCCCTTAAGCAGGCATAAGAGTGTTTTCTAAATGTGAGACTCTGTTCTCTTTCCTAACTCAGTTCATGTGTTGCCATGTTTACAGGATCTTCCTAAGTGATATCTTATGATAAGTTTCTTTTTCTGTGTGACTTCTTTCACTTAGAATCATCGTACCTGAATCCACTCATTTTGCTGCTACTGGTCTTATGACATTGATTTCATGGCTGAGGGATATTCCATCGTACGTAAGTTCCACAATGATTTGAACCATTTTTATATTTCCTGGGATATTTCAGGTGTACCCAGGTTGAGGTTCTTGTAAGCAGTGCAGCCCTCAATTTGGGGGTGGCTGTGTCTTATGGATCTTCAGTTTTCCCAAGGTATATTCCCTAGACTGGAAGTGCCCTTGGCTCTGTAGCTCTGTTGTTTACTTGTTTTAGGGAACACAATGCACTCCTCCAGGGAGGCAGTTGGCAGCTTACATCCCGCTCATCAGCATAACAAGGCTCCCTGTTCTCCAGGGCCTGTCTTGCCTTTCTGGTTTTTACACATTTTGTGGATGTCCCTTTTGACCGGTGGGAAGTGATACTTCTTTGTAGTGCAGATTTGCATTGCCCGCTTGCTTGCTTGGCCAAAAAGGGCGTATGCGTTTTCTCCTGAATATATTCAGGAGAAAACGCATACGCCCTTTTTGGCCAAGTGCATCATTGTCGAAGTTGTGCCCCTCTTCCTGTGCTTTACAGGCGATTCTAACGTACCTCTTGAAATCTGTTTCCTGCTATTCTGCCTCGCATTCAAGTCCGCCTCGTTGCCTTCCCTCAACAGATTTTTGGACGATAGTTGGCCTTGATTACTCTGCCAGTTTGTGAATTGCTGTGCCCCTGAGCTCCATTTTTCAACTCGTTTTTTGTGAGCTGAACGCAAGTCCAAACATTTGGTTCAGGACCTATACTGGTTCCCGGTGGGTGGCTGAGACTCTGGTGAATTCTTCTTCCTGCCGGGAAATTAGAGTGACATGTGCCCATCCAAATGCCTAACAGCTACTCTCTCATTGGTTCTCCCTCTTCCCTTTCCTCCTCTGCCAAATGGGCAACCTGTGTGAACCAGGAGCTTAAAGGGGCTGTCTCTCCAAGTTGGGAGATTGATAGTAAAGCTGTTGGAAAGTCAAACCGGAGCACCAGGAGAGGGACTCTTCGTTGAGTTTTAGAAACCTTTCGTATTCACAGTGTGTCCATTCTCTAGGTTTCCCGTACATGTTATAGCTGTAGTAATATTCCCTTCCACCTGGAGAGCTGGGACCCATGGAATGGTTGCCATGCATTATTGCTTTAAAGGGTCTGCATTTGCTCACCCAATCTCACCAATCCTCTCAGTCCCAAGTGTCCAGCCTCATGCCACATCCAGCTGTCATCGTAGATATGGTCATTCCAGGTTGCATCAGAGACCCTGAAGGAATTGTAAAGAATTTCCCTGTTTCTTTGTTCTGTTTTTGAAATTCCTTTTTAGAGTGGGTTTGAGCTGATTCTCGCTGCCATGTTTATGCCAGTCTAGACACACTTGATTCCCTTACGGAGACATATCAATACATAGGTTTTAAGATTCTTACTAGTCAGATCTATTCCTCTGCGGGAAATATGGGGTTTTGAGTCCCTTTCACTGAGGAAGGTGTAGGTCTTGTCTATTCCATAGTTGGTTTTTGGAACAGTACCTGTGCTTATATCAAACTCTGGTTTGATGCATCACCCCACCTCTCCTTCCCCCTTAAGCAGGCATAAGAGTGTTTTCTAAATGTGAGACTCTGTTCTCTTTCCTAACTCAGTTCATGTGTTGCCATGTTTACAGGATCTTCCTAAGTGATATCTTATGATAAGTTTCTTTTTCTGTGTGACTTCTTTCACTTAGAATCATCGTACCTGAATCCACTCATTTTGCTGCTACTGGTCTTATGACATTGATTTCATGGCTGAGGGATATTCCATCGTACGTAAGTTCCACAATGATTTGAACCATTTTTATATTTCCTGGGATATTTCAGGTGTACCCAGGTTGAGGTTCTTGTAAGCTGTGCAGCCCTCAATTTGGGGGTGGCTGTGTCTTATGGATCTTCAGTTTTCCCAAGGTATATTCCCTAGACTGGAAGTGCCCTTGGCTCTGTAGCTCTGTTGTTTACTTGTTTTAGGGAACACAATGCACTCCTCCAGGGAGGCAGTTGGCAGCTTACATCCCGCCCATCAGCATAACAAGGCTCCCTGTTCTCCAGGGCCTGTCTTGCCTTTCTGGTTTTTACACATTTTGTGGATGTCCCTTTTGACCGTTGGGAAGTGATACTTCTTTGTAGTGCAGATTTGCATTGCCCGCTTGCTTGCTTGGCCAAAAAGGGCGTATGCGTTTTCTCCTGAATATATTCAGGAGAAAACGCATACGCCCTTTTTGGCCAAGTGCATCATTGTCGAAGTTGTGCCCCTCTTCCTGTGCTTTACAGGCGATTCTAACGTACCTCTTGAAATCTGTTTCCTGCTATTCTGCCTCGCATTCAAGTCCGCCTCGTTGCCTTCCCTCAACAGATTTTTGGACGATAGTTGGCCTTGATTACTCTGCCAGTTTGTGAATTGCTGTGCCCCTGAGCTCCATTTTTCAACTCGTTTTTTTGTGAGCTGAACGCAAGTCCAAACATTTGGTTCAGGACCTATACTGGTTCCCGGTGGGTGGCTGAGACTTTGGTGAATTCTTCTTCCTGCCGGGAAATTAGAGTGACATGTGCCCATCCAAATGCCTAACAGCTACTCTCTCATTGGTTCTCCCTCTTCCCTTTCCTCCTCTGCCAAATGGGCAACCTGTGTGAACCAGGAGCTTAAAGGGGCTGTCTCTCCAAGTTGGGAGATTGATAGTAAAGCTGTTGGAAAGTCAAACCGGAGCACCAGGAGAGGGACTCTTCGTTGAGTTTTAGAAACCTTTCGTATTCACAGTGTGTCCATTCTCTAGGTTTCCCGTACATGTTATAGCTGTAGTAATATTCCCTTCAACCTGGAGAGGTGGGACCCATGGAATGGTTGCCATGCATTATTGCTTTAAAGGGTCTGCATTTGCTCACCCAATCTCACCAATCCTCTCAGTCCCAAGTGTCCAGCCTCATGCCACATCCAGCTGTCATCGTAGATAGGGTCATTCCAGGTTGCATCAGAGACCCTGAAGGAATTGTAAAGAATTTCCCTGTTTCTTTGTTCTGTTTTTCAAATTCCTTTTTAGAGTGGGTTTGAGCTGATTCTCGCTGCCATGTTTATGCCAGTCTAGACACACTTGATTCCCTTACGGAGACATATCAATACATAGGTTTTAAGATTCTTACTAGTCAGATCTATTCCTCTGCGGGAAATATGGGGTTTTGAGTCCCTTTCACTGAGGAAGGTGTAGGTCTTGTCTATTCCATAGTTGGTTTTTGGAACAGTACCTGTGCTTATATCAAACTCTGGTGTGATGCATCACCCCACCTCTCCTTCCCCCTTAAGCAGGCATAAGAGTGTTTTCTAAATGTGAGACTCTGTTCTCTTTCCTAACTCAGTTCATGTGTTGCCATGTTTACAGGATCTTCCTAAGTGATATCTTATGATAAGTTTCTTTTTCTGTGTGACTTCTTTCACTTAGAATCATCGTACCTGAATCCACTCATTTTGCTGCTACTGGTCTTATGACATTGATTTCATGGCTGAGGGATATTCCATCGTACGTAAGTTCCACAATGTTTTGAACCCTTTTTATATTTCCTGGGATATTTCAGGTGTACCCAGGTTGAGGTTCTTGTAAGCAGTGCAGCCCTCAATTTGGGGGTGGCTGTGTCTTATGGATCTTCAGTTTTCCCAAGGTATATTCCCTAGACTGGAAGTGCCCTTGGCTCTGTAGCTCTGTTGTTTACTTGTTTTAGGGAACACAATGCACTCCTCCAGGGAGGCAGTTGGCAGCTTACATCCCGCCCATCAGCATAACAAGGCTCCCTGTTCTCCAGGGCCTGTCTTGCCTTTCTGGTTTTTACACATTTTGTGGATGTCCCTTTTGACCGTTGGGAAGTGATACTTCTTTGTAGTGCAGATTTGCATTGCCCGCTTGCTTGCTTGGCCAAAAAGGGCGTATGCGTTTTCTCCTGAATATATTCAGGAGAAAACGCATACGCCCTTTTTGGCCAAGTGCATCATTGTCGAAGTTGTGCCCCTCTTCCTGTGCTTTACAGGCGATTCTAACGTACCTCTTGAAATCTGTTTCCTGCTATTCTGCCTCGCATTCAAGTCTGCCTCGTTGCCTTCCCTCAACAGATTTTTGGACGATAGTTGGCCTTGATTACTCTGCCAGTTTGTGAATTGCTGTGCCCCTGAGCTCCATTTTTCAACTCGTTTTTTTGTGAGCTGAACGCAAGTCCAAACATTTGGTTCAGGACCTATACTGGTTCCCGGTGGGTGGCTGAGACTTTGGTGAATTCTTCTTCCTGCCGGGAAATTAGAGTGACATGTGCCCATCCAAATGCCTAACAGCTACTCTCTCATTGGTTCTCCCTCTTCCCTTTCCTCCTCTGCCAAATGGGCAACCTGTGTGAACCAGGAGCTTAAAGGGGCTGTCTCTCCAAGTTGGGAGATTGATAGTAAAGCTGTTGGAAAGTCAAACCGGAGCACCAGAAGAGGGACTCTTCGTTGAGTTTTAGAAACCTTTCGTATTCACAGTGTGTCCATTCTCTAGGTTTCCCGTACATGTTATAGCTGTAGTAATATTCCCTTCAACCTGGAGAGGTGGGACCCATGGAATGGTTGCCATGCATTATTGCTTTAAAGGGTCTGCATTTGCTCACCCAATCTCACCAATCCTCTCAGTCCCAAGTGTCCAGCCTCATGCCACATCCAGCTGTCATCGTAGATAGGGTCATTCCAGGTTGCATCAGAGACCCTGAAGGAATTGTAAAGAATTTCCCTGTTTCTTTGTTCTGTTTTTCAAATTCCTTTTTAGAGTGGGTTTCAGCTGATTCTCGCTGCCATGTTTATGCCAGTCTAGACACACTTGATTCCCTTACGGAGACATATCAATACATAGGTTTTAAGATTCTTACTAGTCAGATCTATTCCTCTGCGGGAAATATGGGGTTTTGAGTCCCTTTCACTGAGGAAGGTGTAGGTCTTGTCTATTCCATAGTTGGTTTTTGGAACAGTACCTGTGCTTATATCAAACTCTGGTGTGATGCATCACCCCACCTCTCCTTCCCCCTTAAGCAGGCATAAGAGTGTTTTCTAAATGTGAGACTCTGTTCTCTTTCCTAACTCAGTTCATGTGTTGCCATGTTTACAGGATCTTCCTAAGTGATATCTTATGATAAGTTTCTTTTTCTGTGTGACTTCTTTCAATTAGAATCATCGTACCTGAATCCACTCATTTTGCTGCTACTGGTCTTATGACATTGATTTCATGGCTGAGGGATATTCCATCGTACGTAAGTTCCACAATGTTTTGAACCATTTTTATATTTCCTGGGATATTTCAGGTGTACCCAGGTTGAGGTTCTTGTAAGCAGTGCAGCCCTCAATTTGGGGGTGGCTCTGTCTTATGGATCTTCAGTTTTCCCAAGGTATATTCCCTAGACTGGAAGTGCCCTTGGCTCTGTAGCTCTGTTGTTTACTTGTTTTAGGGAACACAATGCACTCCTCCAGGGAGGCAGTTGGCAGCTTACATCCCGCCCATCAGCATAACAAGGCTCCCTGTTCTCCAGGGCCTGTCTTGCCTTTCTGGTTTTTACACATTTTGTGGATGTCCCTTTTGACCGTTGGGAAGTGATACTTCTTTGTAGTGCAGATTTGCATTGCCCGCTTGCTTGCTTGGCCAAAAAGGGCGTATGCGTTTTCTCCTGAATATATTCAGGAGAAAACGCATACGCCCTTTTTGGCCAAGTGCATCATTGTCGAAGTTGTGCCCCTCTTCCTGTGCTTTACAGGTGATTCTAACGTACCTCTTGAAATCTGTTTCCTGCTATTCTGCCTCGCATTCAAGTCCGCCTCGTTGCCTTCCCTCAACAGATTTTTGGACGATAGTTGGCCTTGATTACTCTGCCAGTTTGTGAATTGCTGTGCCCCTGAGCTCCATTTTTCAACTCGTTTTTTTGTGAGCTGAACGCAAGTCCAAACATTTGGTTCAGGACCTATACTGGTTCCCGGTGGGTGGCTGAGACTTTGGTTCATTCTTCTTCCTGCCGGGAAATTAGAGTGACATGTGCCCATCCAAATGCCTAACAGCTACTCTCTCATTGGTTCTCCCTCTTCCCTTTCCTCCTCTGCCAAATGGGCAACCTGTGTGAACCAGGAGCTTAAAGGGGCTGTCTCTCCAAGTTGGGAGATTGATAGTAAAGCTGTTGGAAAGTCAAACCGGAGCACCAGGAGAGGGACACTTCGTTGAGTTTTAGAAACCTTTCGTATTCACAGTGTGTCCATTCTCTAGGTTTCCCGTACATGTTATAGCTGTAGTAATATTCCCTTCAACCTGGAGAGGTGGGACCCATGGAATGGTTGCCATGCATTATTGCTTTAAAGGGTCTGCATTTGCTCACCCAATCTCACCAATCCTCTCAGTCCCAAGTGTCCAGCCTCATGCCACATCCAGCTGTCATCGTAGATAGGGTCATTCCAGGTTGCATCAGAGACCCTGAAGGAATTGTAAAGAATTTCCCTGTTTCTTTGTTCTGTTTTTGAAATTCCTTTTTAGAGTGGGTTGGAGCTGATTCTCGCTGCCATGTTTATGCCAGTCTAGACACACTTGATTCCCTTACGGAGACATATCAATACATAGGTTTTAAGATTCTTACTAGTCAGATCTATTCCTCTGCGGGAAATATGGGGTTTTGAGTCCCTTTCACTGAGGAAGGTGTAGGTCTTGTCTATTCCATAGTTGGTTTTTGGAACAGTACCTGTGCTTATATCAAACTCTGGTTTGATGCATCACCCCACCTCTCCTTCCCCCTTAAGCAGGCATAAGAGTGTTTTCTAAATGTGAGACTCTGTTCTCTTTCCTAACTCAGTTCATGTGTTGCCATGTTTACAGGATCTTCCTAAGTGATATCTTATGATAAGTTTCTTTTTCTGTGTGACTTCTTTCACTTAGAATCATCGTACCTGAATCCACTCATTTTGCTGCTACTGGTCTTATGACATTGATTTCATGGCTGAGGGATATTCCATCGTACGTAAGTTCCACAATGTTTTGAACCATTTTTATATTTCCTGGGATATTTCAGGTGTACCCAGGTTGAGGTTCTTGTAAGCAGTGCAGCCCTCAATTTGGGGGTGGCTCTGTCTTATGGATCTTCAGTTTTCCCAAGGTATATTCCCTAGACTGGAAGTGCCCTTGGCTCTGTAGCTCTGTTGTTTACTTGTTTTAGGGAACACAATGCACTCCTCCAGGGAGGCAGTTGGCAGCTTACATCCCGCCCATCAGCATAACAAGGCTCCCTGTTCTCCAGGGCCTGTCTTGCCTTTCTGGTTTTTACACATTTTGTGGATGTCCCTTTTGACCGTTGGGAAGTGATACTTCTTTGTAGTGCAGATTTGCATTGCCCGCTTGCTTGCTTGGCCAAAAAGGGCGTATGCGTTTTCTCCTGAATATATTCAGGAGAAAACGCATACGCCCTTTTTGGCCAAGTGCATCATTGTCGAAGTTGTGCCCCTCTTCCTGTGCTTTACAGGCGATTCTAACGTACCTCTTGAAATCTGTTTCCTGCTATTCTGCCTCGCATTCAAGTCCGCCTCGTTGCCTTCCCTCAACAGATTTTTGGACGATAGTTGGCCTTGATTACTCTGCCAGTTTGTGAATTGCTGTGCCCCTGAGCTCCATTTTTCAACTCGTTTTTTGTGAGCTGAACGCAAGTCCAAACATTTGGTTCAGGACCTATACTGGTTCCCGGTGGGTGGCTGAGACTTTGGTGAATTCTTCTTCCTGCCGGGAAATTAGAGTGACATGTGCCCATCCAAATGCCTAACAGCTACTCTCTCATTGGTTCTCCCTCTTCCCTTTCCTCCTCTGCCAAATGGGCAACCTGTGTGAACCAGGAGCTTAAAGGGGCTGTCTCTCCAAGTTGGGAGATTGATAGTAAAGCTGTTGGAAAGTCAAACCGGAGCACCAGGAGAGGGACTCTTCGTTGAGTTTTAGAAACCTTTCGTATTCACAGTGTGTCCATTCTCTAGGTTTCCCGTACATGTTATAGCTGTAGTAATATTCCCTTCAACCTGGAGAGGTGGGACCCATGGAATGGTTGCCATGCATTATTGCTTTAAAGGGTCTGCATTTGCTCACCCAATCTCACCAATCCTCTCAGTCCCAAGTGTCCAGCCTCATGCCACATCCAGCTGTCATCGTAGATAGGGTCATTCCAGGTTGCATCAGAGACCCTGAAGGAATTGTAAAGAATTTCCCTGTTTCTTTGTTCTGTTTTTCAAATTCCTTTTTAGAGTGGGTTTGAGCTGATTCTCGCTGCCATGTTTATGCCAGTCTAGACACACTTGATTCCCTTACGGAGACATATCAATACATAGGTTTTAAGATTCTTACTAGTCAGATCTATTCCTCTGCGGGAAATATGGGGTTTTGAGTCCCTTTCACTGAGGAAGGTGTAGGTCTTGTCTATTCCATAGTTGGGTTTTGGAACAGTACCTGTGCTTATATCAAACTCTGGTTTGATGCATCACCCCACCTCTCCTTCCCCCTTAAGCAGGCATAAGAGTGTTTTCTAAATGTGAGACTCTGTTCTCTTGCCTAACTCAGTTCATGTGTAGCCATGTTTACAGGATCTTCCTAAGTGATATCTTATGATAAGTTTCTTTTTCTGTGTGACTTCTTTCAATTAGAATCATCGTACCTGAATCCACTCATTTTGCTGCTACTGGTCTTATGACATTGATTTCATGGCTGAGGGATATTCCATCGTACGTAAGTTCCACAATGTTTGGAACCATTTTTATATTTCCTGGGATATTTCAGGTGTACCCAGGTTGAGGTTCTTGTAAGCAGTGCAGCCCTCAATTTGGGGGTGGCTCTGTCTTATGGATCTTCAGTTTTCCCAAGGTATATTCCCTAGACTGGAAGTGCCCTTGGCTCTGT
The DNA here is from genome assembly GCF_964341445.2 of Mesoplodon mirus. Taxonomy (NCBI): domain Eukaryota; kingdom Metazoa; phylum Chordata; class Mammalia; order Artiodactyla; family Ziphiidae; genus Mesoplodon; species Mesoplodon mirus. Next base: position 119,212,093 of record NC_138984.1, read on the forward strand.
AGCTCTGTTGTTTACTTGTTTTAGGGAACACAATGCACTCCTCCAGGGAGGCAGTTGGCAGCTTACATCCCGCCCATCAGCATAACAAGGCTCCCTGTTCTCCAGGGCCTGTCTTGCCTTTCTGGTTTTTACACATTTTGTAGATGTCCCTTTTGACCGTTGGGAAGTGATACTTCTTTGTAGTGCAGATTTGCATTGCCCGCTTGCTTGCTTGGCCAAAAAGGGCGTATGCGTTTTCTCCTGAATATATTCAGGAGAAAACGCATACGCCCTTTTTGGCCAAGTGCATCATTGTCGAAGTTGTGCCCCTCTTCCTGTGCTTTACAGGCGATTCTAACGTACCTCTTGAAATCTGTTTCCTGCTATTCTGCCTCGCATTCAAGTCCGCCTCGTTGCCTTCCCTCAACAGATTTTTGGACGATAGTTGGCCTTGATTACTCTGCCAGTTTGTGAATTGCTGTGCCCCTGAGCTCCATTTTTCAACTCGTTTTTTGTGAGCTGAACGCAAGTCCAAACATTTGGTTCAGGACCTCTACTGGTTCCCGGTGGGTGGCTGAGACTTTGGTGAATTCTTCTTCCTGCCGGGAAATTAGAGTGACATGTGCCCATCCAAATGCCTAACAGCTACTCTCTCATTGGTTCTCCCTCTTCCCTTTCCTCCTCTGCCAAATGGGCAACCTGTGTGAACCAGGAGCTTAAAGGGGCTGTCTCTCCAAGTTGGGAGATTGATAGTAAAGCTGTTGGAAAGTCAAACCGGAGCACCAGGAGAGGAACTCTTCGTTGAGTTTTAGAAACCTTTCGTATTCACAGTGTGTCCATTCTCTAGGTTTCCCGTACATGTTATAGCTGTAGTAATATTCCCTTCAACCTGGAGAGGTGGGACCCATGGAATGGTTGCCATGCATTATTGCTTTAAAGGGTCTGCATTTGCTCACCCAATCTCACCAATCCTCTCAGTCCCAAGTGTCCAGCCTCATGCCACATCCAGCTGTCATTGTAGATAGGGTCATTCCAGGTTGCATCAGAGACCCTGAAGGAATTGTAAAGAATTTCCCTGTTTCTTTGTTCTGTTTTTGAAATTCCTTTTTAGAGTGGGTTTGAGCTGATTCTCGCTGCCATGTTTATGCCAGTCTAGACACACTTGATTCCCTTACGGAGACATATCAATACATAGGTTTTAAGATTCTTACTAGTCAGATCTATTCCTCTGCGGGAAATATGGGGTTTTGAGTCCCTTTCACTGAGGAAGGTGTAGGTCTTGTCTATTCCATAGTTGGTTTTTGGAACAGTACCTGTGCTTATATCAAACTCTGGTTTGATGCATCACCCCACCTCTCCTTCCCCCTTAAGCAGGCATAAGAGTGTTTTCTAAATGTGAGACTCTGTTCTCTTTCCTAACTCAGTTCATGTGTTGCCATGTTTACAGGATCTTCCTAAGTGATATCTTATGATAAGTTTCTTTTTCTGTGTGACTTCTTTCACTTAGAATCTTCGTACCTGAATCCACTCATTTTGCTGCTACTGGTCTTATGACATTGATTTCATGGCTGAGGGATATTCCATCGTACGTAAGTTCCACAATGTTTTGAACCATTTTTATATTTCCTGGGATATTTCAGGTGTACCCAGGTTGAGGTTCTTGTAAGCAGTGCAGCCCTCAATTTGGGGGTGGCTCTGTCTTATGGATCTTCAGTTTTCCCAAGGTATATTCCCTAGACTGGAAGTGCCCTTGGCTCTGTAGCTCTGTTGTTTACTTGTTTCAGGGAACACAATGCACTCCTCCAGGGAGGCAGTTGGCAGCTTACATCCCGCCCATCAGCATAACAAGGCTCCCTGTTCTCCAGGGCCTGTCTTGCCTTTCTGGTTTTTACACATTTTGTGGATGTCCCTTTTGACCGGTGGGAAGTGATACTTCTTTGTAGTGCAGATTTGCATTGCCCGCTTTCTTGCTTGGCCAAAAAGGGCGTATGCGTTTTCTCCTGAATATATTCAGGAGAAAACGCATACGCCCTTTTTGGCCAAGTGCATCATTGTCGAAGTTGTGCCCCTCTTCCTGTGCTTTACAGGCGATTCTAACGTACCTCTTGAAATCTGTTTCCTGCTATTCTGCCTCGCATTCAAGTCCGCCTCGTTGCCTTCCCTCAACAGATTTTTGGACGATAGTTGGCCTTGATTACTCTGCCAGTTTGTGAATTGCTGTGCCCCTGAGCTCCATTTTTCAACTCGTTTTTTGTGAGCTGAACGCAAGTCCAAACATTTGGTTCAGGACCTATACTGGTTCCCGGTGGGTGGCTGAGACTTTGGTGAATTCTTCTTCCTGCCGGGAAATTAGAGTGACATGTGCCCATACAAATGCCTAACAGCTACTCTCTCATTGGTTCTCCCTCTTCCCTTTCCTCCTCTGCCAAATGGGCAACCTGTGTGAACCAGGAGCTTAAAGGGGCTGTCTCTCCAAGTTGGGAGATTGATAGTAAAGCTGTTGGAAAGTCAAACCGGAGCACCAGGAGAGGAACTCTTCGTTGAGTTTTAGAAACCTTTCGTATTCACAGTGTGTCCATTCTCTAGGTTTCCCGTACATGTTATAGCTGTAGTAATATTCCCTTCAACCTGGAGAGGTGGGACCCATGGAATGGTTGCCATGCATTATTGCTTTAAAGGGTCTGCATTTGCTCACCCAATCTCACCAATCCTCTCAGTCCCAAGTGTCCAGCCTCATGCCACATCCAGCTGTCATTGTAGATAGGGTCATTCCAGGTTGCATCAGAGACCCTGAAGGAATTGTAAAGAATTTCCCTGTTTCTTTGTTCTGTTTTTGAAATTCCTTTTTAGAGTGGGTTTGAGCTGATTCTCGCTGCCATGTTTATGCCAGTCTAGACACACTTGATTCCCTTACGGAGACATATCAATACATAGGTTTTAAGATTCTTACTAGTCAGATCTATTCCTCTGCGGGAAATATGGGGTTTTGAGTCCCTTTTACTGAGGAAGGTGTAGGTCTTGTCTATTCCATAGTTGGTTTTTGGAACAGTACCTGTGCTTATATCAAACTCTGGTTTGATGCATCACCCCACCTCTCCTTCCCCCTTAAGCAGGCATAAGAGTGTTTTCTAAATGTGAGACTCTGTTCTCTTTCCTAACTCAGTTCATGTGTTGCCATGTTTACAGGATCTTCCTAAGTGATATCTTATGATAAGTTTCTTTTTCTGTGTGACTTCTTTCACTTAGAATCATCGTACCTGAATCCACTCATTTTGCTGCTACTGGTCTTATGACATTGATTTCATGGCTGAGGGATATTCCATCGTACGTAAGTTCCACAATGTTTTGAACCCTTTTTATATTTCCTGGGATATTTCAGGTGTACCCAGGTTGAGGTTCTTGTAAGCAGTGCAGCCCTCAATTTGGGGGTGGCTCTGTCTTATGGATTTTCAGTTTTCCCAAGGTATATTCCCTAGACTGGAAGTGCCCTTGGCTCTGTAGCTCTGTTGTTTACTTGTTTTAGGGAACACAATGCACTCCTCCAGGGAGGCAGTTGGCAGCTTACATCCCGCCCATCAGCATAACAAGGCTCCCTGTTCTCCAGGGCCTGTCTTGCCTTTCTGGTTTTTACACATTTTGTGGATGTCCCTTTTGACCGTTGGGAAGTGATACTACTTTGTAGTGCAGATTTGCATTGCCCGCTTGCTTGCTTGGCCAAAAAGGGCGTATGCGTTTTCTCCTGAATATATTCAGGAGAAAACGCATACGCCCTTTTTGGCCAAGTGCATCATTGTCGAAGTTGTGCCCCTCTTCCTGTGCTTTACAGGCGATTCTAACGTACCTCTTGAAATCTGTTTCCTGCTATTCTGCCTCGCATTCAAGTCCGCCTCGTTGCCTTCCCTCAACAGATTTTTGGACGATAGTTGGCCTTGATTACTCTGCCAGTTTGTGAATTGCTGTGCCCCTGAGCTCCATTTTTCAACTCGTTTTTTGTGAGCTGAACGCAAGTCCAAACATTTGGTTCAGGACCTATACTGGTTCCCGGTGGGTGGCTGAGACTTTGGTGAATTCTTCTTCCTGCCGGGAAATTAGAGTGACATGTGCCCATCCAAATGCCTAACAGCTACTCTCTCATTGGTTCTCCCTCTTCCCTTTCCTCCTCTGCCAAATGGGCAACCTGTGTGAACCAGGAGCTTAAAGGGGCTGTCTCTCCAAGTTGGGAGATTGATAGTAAAGCTGTTGGAAAGTCAAACCGGAGCACCAGGAGAGGGACTCTTCGTTGAGTTTTAGAAACCTTTCGTATTCACAGTGTGTCCATTCTCTAGGTTTCCTGTACATGTTATAGCTGTAGTAATATTCCCTTCAACCTGGAGAGGTGGGACCCATGGAATGGTTGCCATGCATTATTGCTTTAAAGGGTCTGCATTTGCTCACCCAATCTCACCAATCCTCTCAGTCCCAAGTGTCCAGCCTCATGCCACATCCAGCTGTCATCGTAGATAGGGTCATTCCAGGTTGCATCAGAGACCCTGAAGGAATTGTAAAGAATTTCCCTGTTTCTTTGTTCTGTTTTTGAAATTCCTTTTTAGAGTGGGTTTGAGCTGATTCTCGCTGCCATGTTTATGCCAGTCTAGACACACTTGATTCCCTTACGGAGACATATCAATACATAGGTTTTAAGATTCTTACTAGTCAGATCTATTCCTCTGCGGGAAATATGGGGTTTTGAGTCCCTTTCACTGAGGAAGGTGTAGGTCTTGTCTATTCCATAGTTGGGTTTTGGAACAGTACCTGTGCTTATATCAAACTCTGGTTTGATGCATCACCCCACCTCTCCTTCCCGCTTAAGCAGGCATAAGAGTGTTTTCTAAATGTGAGACTCTGTTCTCTTTCCTAACTCAGTTCATGTGTTGCCATGTTTACAGGATCTTCCTAAGTGATATCTTATGATAAGTTTCTTTTTCTGTGTGACTTCTTTCACTTAGAATCATCGTACCTGAATCCACTCATTTTGCTGCTACTGGTCTTATGACATTGATTTCATGGCTGAGGGATATTCCATCGTACGTAAGTTCCACAATGTTTTGAACCCTTTTTATATTTCCTGGGATATTTCAGGTGTACCCAGGTTGAGGTTCTTGTAAGCAGTGCAGCCCTCAATTTGGGGGTGGCTGTGTCTTATGGATCTTCAGTTTTCCCAAGGTATATTCCCTAGACTGGAAGTGCCCTTGGCTCTGTAGCTCTGTTGTTTACTTGTTTTAGGGAACACAATGCACTCCTCCAGGGAGGCAGTTGGCAGCTTACATCCCGCCCATCAGCATAACAAGGCTCCCTGTTCTCCAGGGCCTGTCTTGCCTTTCTGGTTTTTACACATTTTGTGGATGTCCCTTTTGACCGTTGGGAAGTGATACTTCTTTGTAGTGCAGATTTGCATTGCCCGCTTGCTTGCTTGGCCAAAAAGGGCGTATGCGTTTTCTCCTGAATATATTCAGGAGAAAACGCATACGCCCTTTTTGGCCAAGTGCATCATTGTCGAAGTTGTGCCCCTCTTCCTGTGCTTTACAGGCGATTCTAACGTACCTCTTGAAATCTGTTTCCTGCTATTCTGCCTCGCATTCAAGTCCGCCTCGTTGCCTTCCCTCAACAGATTTTTGGACGATAGTTGGCCTTGATTACTCTGCCAGTTTGTGAATTGCTGTGCCCCTGAGCTCCATTTTTCAACTCGTTTTTTGTGAGCTGAACGCAAGTCCAAACATTTGGTTCAGGACCTATACTGGTTCCCGGTGGGTGGCTGAGACTTTGGTGAATTCTTCTTCCTGCCGGGAAATTAGAGTGACATGTGCCCATCCAAATGCCTAACAGCTACTCTCTCATTGGTTCTCCCTCTTCCCTTTCCTCCTCTGCCAAATGGGCAACCTGTGTGAACCAGGAGCTTAAAGGGGCTGTCTCTCCAAGTTGGGAGATTGATAGTAAAGCTGTTGGAAAGTCAAACCGGAGCACCAGGAGAGGGACTCTTCGTTGAGTTTTAGAAACCTTTCGTATTCACAGTGTGTCCATTCTCTAGGTTTCCCGTACATGTTATAGCTGTAGTAATATTCCCTTCAACCTGGAGAGGTGGGACCCATGGAATGGTTGCCATGCATTATTGCTTTAAACGGTCTGCATTTGCTCACCCAATCTCACCAATCCTCTCAGTCCCAAGTGTCCAGCCTCATGCCACATCCAGCTGTCATCGTAGATAGGGTCATTCCAGGTTGCATCAGAGACCCTGAAGGAATTGTAAAGAATTTCCCTGTTTCTTTGTTCTGTTTTTGAAATTCCTTTTTAGAGTGGGTTTGAGCTGATTCTCGCTGCCATGTTTATGCCAGTCTAGACACACTTGATTCCCTTACGGAGACATATCAATACATAGGTTTTAAGATTCTTACTAGTCAGATCTATTCCTCTGCGGGAAATATGGGGTTTTGAGTCCCTTTCACTGAGGAAGGTGTAGGTCTTGTCTATTCCATAGTTGGGTTTTGGAACAGTACCTGTGCTTATATCAAACTCTGGTTTGATGCATCACCCCACCTCTCCTTCCCCCTTAAGCAGGCATAAGAGTGTTTTCTAAATGTGAGACTCTGTTCTCTTTCCTAACTCAGTTCATGTGTTGCCATGTTTACAGGATCTTCCTAAGTGATATCTTATGATAAGTTTCTTTTTCTGTGTGACTTCTTTCACTTAGAATCATCGTACCTGAATCCACTCATTTTGCTGCTACTGGTCTTATGACATTGATTTCATGGCTGAGGGATATTCCATCGTATGTAAGTTCCACAATGTTTTGAACCCTTTTTATATTTCCTGGGATATTTCAGGTGTACCCAGGTTGAGGTTCTTGTAAGCAGTGCAGCCCTCAATTTGGGGGTGGCTCTGTCTTATGGATCTTCAGTTTTCCCAAGGTATATTCCCTAGACTGGAAGTGCCCTTGGCTCTGTAGCTCTGTTGTTTACTTGTTTTAGGGAACACAATGCACTCCTCCAGGGAGGCAGTTGGCAGCTTACATCCCGCCCATCAGCATAACAAGGCTCCCTGTTCTCCAGGGCCTGTCTTGCCTTTCTGGTTTTTACACATTTTGTAGATGTCCCTTTTGACCGTTGGGAAGTGATACTTCTTTGTAGTGCAGATTTGCATTGCCCGCTTGCTTGCTTGGCCAAAAAGGGCGTATGCGTTTTCTCCTGAATATATTCAGGAGAAAACGCATACGCCCTTTTTGGCCAAGTGCATCATTGTCGAAGTTGTGCCCCTCTTCCTGTGCTTTACAGGCGATTCTAACGTACCTCTTGAAATCTGTTTCCTGCTATTCTGCCTCGCATTCAAGTCCGCCTCGTTGCCTTCCCTCAACAGATTTTTGGACGATAGTTGGCCTTGATTACTCTGCCAGTTTGTGAATTGCTGTGCCCCTGAGCTCCATTTTTCAACTCGTTTTTTGTGAGCTGAACGCAAGTCCAAACATTTGGTTCAGGACCTATACTGGTTCCCGGTGGGTGGCTGAGACTTTGGTGAATTCTTCTTCCTGCCGGGAAATTAGAGTGACATGTGCCCATACAAATGCCTAACAGCTACTCTCTCATTGGTTCTCCCTCTTCCCTTTCCTCCTCTGCCAAATGGGCAACCTGTGTGAACCAGGAGCTTAAAGGGGCTGTCTCTCCAAGTTGGGAGATTGATAGTAAAGCTGTTGGAAAGTCAAACCGGAGCACCAGGAGAGGAACTCTTCGTTGAGTTTTAGAAACCTTTCGTATTCACAGTGTGTCCATTCTCTAGGTTTCCCGTACATGTTATAGCTGTAGTAATATTCCCTTCAACCTGGAGAGGTGGGACCCATGGAATGGTTGCCATGCATTATTGCTTTAAAGGGTCTGCATTTGCTCACCCAATCTCACCAATCCTCTCAGTCCCAAGTGTCCAGCCTCATGCCACATCCAGCTGTCATTGTAGATAGGGTCATTCCAGGTTGCATCAGAGACCCTGAAGGAATTGTAAAGAATTTCCCTGTTTCTTTGTTCTGTTTTTGAAATTCCTTTTTAGAGTGGGTTTGAGCTGATTCTCGCTGCCATGTTTATGCCAGTCTAGACACACTTGATTCCCTTACGGAGACATATCAATACATAGGTTTTAAGATTCTTACTAGTCAGATCTATTCCTCTGCGGGAAATATGGGGTTTTGAGTCCCTTTCACTGAGGAAGGTGTAGGTCTTGTCTATTCCATAGTTGGTTTTTGGAACAGTACCTGTGCTTATATCAAACTCTGGTTTGATGCATCACCCCACCTCTCCTTCCCCCTTAAGCAGGCATAAGAGTGTTTTCTAAATGTGAGACTCTGTTCTCTTTCCTAACTCAGTTCATGTGTTGCCATGTTTACAGGATCTTCCTAAGTGATATCTTATGATAAGTTTCTTTTTCTGTGTGACTTCTTTCACTTAGAATCTTCGTACCTGAATCCACTCATTTTGCTGCTACTGGTCTTATGACATTGATTTCATGGCTGAGGGATATTCCATCGTACGTAAGTTCCACAATGTTTTGAACCATTTTTATATTTCCTGGGATATTTCAGGTGTACCCAGGTTGAGGTTCTTGTAAGCAGTGCAGCCCTCAATTTGGGGGTGGCTCTGTCTTATGGATCTTCAGTTTTCCCAAGGTATATTCCCTAGACTGGAAGTGCCCTTGGCTCTGTAGCTCTGTTGTTTACTTGTTTCAGGGAACACAATGCACTCCTCCAGGGAGGCAGTTGGCAGCTTACATCCCGCCCATCAGCATAACAAGGCTCCCTGTTCTCCAGGGCCTGTCTTGCCTTTCTGGTTTTTACACATTTTGTGGATGTCCCTTTTGACCGGTGGGAAGTGATACTTCTTTGTAGTGCAGATTTGCATTGCCCGCTTTCTTGCTTGGCCAAAAAGGGCGTATGCGTTTTCTCCTGAATATATTCAGGAGAAAACGCATACGCCCTTTTTGGCCAAGTGCATCATTGTCGAAGTTGTGCCCCTCTTCCTGTGCTTTACAGGCGATTCTAACGTACCTCTTGAAATCTGTTTCCTGCTATTCTGCCTCGCATTCAAGTCCGCCTCGTTGCCTTCCCTCAACAGATTTTTGGACGATAGTTGGCCTTGATTACTCTGCCAGTTTGTGAATTGCTGTGCCCCTGAGCTCCATTTTTCAACTCGTTTTTTGTGAGCTGAACGCAAGTCCAAACATTTGGTTCAGGACCTATACTGGTTCCCGGTGGGTGGCTGAGACTTTGGTGAATTCTTCTTCCTGCCGGGAAATTAGAGTGACATGTGCCCATCCAAATGCCTAACAGCTACTCTCTCATTGGTTCTCCCTCTTCCCTTTCCTCCTCTGCCAAATGGGCAACCTGTGTGAACCAGGAGCTTAAAGGGGCTGTCTCTCCAAGTTGGGAGATTGATAGTAAAGCTGTTGGAAAGTCAAACCGGAGCACCAGGAGAGGAACTCTTCGTTGAGTTTTAGAAACCTTTCGTATTCACAGTGTGTCCATTCTCTAGGTTTCCCGTACATGTTATAGCTGTAGTAATATTCCCTTCAACCTGGAGAGGTGGGACCCATGGAATGGTTGCCATGCATTATTGCTTTAAAGGGTCTGCATTTGCTCACCCAATCTCACCAATCCTCTCAGTCCCAAGTGTCCAGCCTCATGCCACATCCAGCTGTCATTGTAGATAGGGTCATTCCAGGTTGCATCAGAGACCCTGAAGGAATTGTAAAGAATTTCCCTGTTTCTTTGTTCTGTTTTTGAAATTCCTTTTTAGAGTGGATTTGAGCTGATTCTCGCTGCCATGTTTATGCCAGTCTAGACACACTTGATTCCCTTACGGAGACATATCAATACATAGGTTTTAAGATTCTTACTAGTCAGATCTATTCCTCTGCGGGAAATATGGGGTTTTGAGTCCCTTTTACTGAGGAAGGTGTAGGTCTTGTCTATTCCATAGTTGGTTTTTGGAACAGTACCTGTGCTTATATCAAACTCTGGTTTGATGCATCACCCCACCTCTCCTTCCCCCTTAAGCAGGCATAAGAGTGTTTTCTAAATGTGAGACTCTGTTCTCTTTCCTAACTCAGTTCATGTGTTGCCATGTTTACAGGATCTTCCTAAGTGATATCTTATGATAAGTTTCTTTTTCTGTGTGACTTCTTTCACTTAGAATCTTCGTACATGAATCCACTCATTTTGCTGCTACTGGTCTTATGACATTGATTTCATGGCTGAGGGATATTCCATCGTACGTAAGTTCCACAATGTTTTGAACCATTTTTATATTTCCTGGGATATTTCAGGTGTACCCAGGTTGAGGTTCTTGTAAGCAGTGCAGCCCTCAATTTGGGGGTGGCTCTGTCTTATGGATCTTCAGTTTTCCCAAGGTATATTCCCTAGACTGGAAGTGCCCTTGGCTCTGTAGCTCTGTTGTTTACTTGTTTCAGGGAACACAATGCACTCCTCCAGGGAGGCAGTTGGCAGCTTACATCCCGCCCATCAGCATAACAAGGCTCCCTGTTCTCCAGGGCCTGTCTTGCCTTTCTGGTTTTTACACATTTTGTGGATGTCCCTTTTGACCGGTGGGAAGTGATACTTCTTTGTAGTGCAGATTTGCATTGCCCGCTTGCTTGCTTGGCCAAAAAGGGTGTATGCGTTTTCTCCTGAATATATTCAGGAGAAAACGCATACGCCCTTTTTGGCCAAGTGCATCATTGTCGAAGTTGTGCCCCTCTTCCTGTGCTTTACAGGCGATTCTAACGTACCTCTTGAAATCTGTTTCCTGCTATTCTGCCTCGCATTCAAGTCCGCCTCGTTGCCTTCCCTCAACAGATTTTTTGACGATAGTTGGCCTTGATTACTCTGCCAGTTTGTGAATTGCTGTGCCCCTGAGCTCCATTTTTCAACTCGTTTTTTGTGAGCTGAACGCAAGTCCAAACATTTGGTTCAGGACCTATACTGGTTCCCGGTGGGTGGCTGAGACTTTGGTGAATTCTTCTTCCTGCCGGGAAATTAGAGTGACATGTGCCCATACAAATGCCTAACAGCTACTCTCTCATTGGTTCTCCCTCTTCCCTTTCCTCCTCTGCCAAATGGGCAACCTGTGTGAACCAGGAGCTTAAAGGGGCTGTCTCTCCAAGTTGGGAGATTGATAGTAAAGCTGTTGGAAAGTCAAACCGGAGCACCAGGAGAGGAACTCTTCGTTGAGTTTTAGAAACCTTTCGTATTCACAGTGTGTCCATTCTCTAGGTTTCCCGTACATGTTATAGCTGTAGTAATATTCCCTTCAACCTGGAGAGGTGGGACCCATGGAATGGTTGCCATGCATTATTGCTTTAAAGGGTCTGCATTTGCTCACCCAATCTCACCAATCCTCTCAGTCCCAAGTGTCCAGCCTCATGCCACATCCAGCTGTCATCGTAGATAGGGTCATTCCAGGTTGCATCAGAGACCCTGAAGGAATTGTAAAGAATTTCCCTGTTTCTTTGTTCTGTTTTTGAAATTCCTTTTTAGAGTGGGTTTGAGCTGATTCTCGCTGCCATGTTTATGCCAGTCTAGACACACTTGATTCCCTTACGGAGACATATCAATACATAGGTTTTAAGATTCTTACTAGTCAGATCTATTCCTCTGCGGGAAATATGGGGTTTTGAGTCCCTTTCACTGAGGAAGGTGTAGGTCTTGTCTATTCCATAGTTGGTTTTTGGAACAGTACCTGTGCTTATATCAAACTCTGGTTTGATGCATCACCCCACCTCTCCTTCCCCCTTAAGCAGGCATAAGAGTGTTTTCTAAATGTGAGACTCTGTTCTCTTTCCTAACTCAGTTCATGTGTTGCCATGTTTACAGGTTCTTCCTAAGTGATATCTTATGATAAGTTTCTTTTTCTGTGTGACTTCTTTCACTTAGAATCTTCATACCTGAATCCACTCATTTTGCTGCTACTGGTCTTATGACATTGATTTCATGGCTGAGGGATATTCCATCGTACGTAATTTCCACAATGTTTTCAACCATTTTTATATTTCCTGGGATATTTCAGGTGTACCCAGGTTGAGGTTCTTGTAAGCAGTGCAGCCCTCAATTTGGGGGTGGCTCTGTCTTATGGATTTTCAGTTTTCCCAAGGTATATTCCCTAGACTGGAAGTGCCCTTGGCTCTGGAGCTCTGTTGTTTACTTGTTTTAGGGAACACAATGCACTCCTCCAGTGAGGCAGTTGGCAACTTACATCCCGCCCATCAGCATAACAAGGCTCCCTGTTCTCCAGGGCCTGTCTTGCCTTTCTGGTTTTTACACATTTTGTGGATGTCCCTTTTGACCGGTGGGAAGTGATACTTCTTTGTAGTGCAGATTTGCATTGCCCGCTTGCTTGCTTGGCCAAAAAGGGCGTATGCGTTTTCTCCTGAATATATTCAGGAGAAAACGCATACGCCCTTTTTGGCCAAGTGCATCATTGTCGAAGTTGTGCCCCTCTTCCTGTGCTTTACAGGCGATTCCAACGAACCTCTTGAAATCTGTTTCCTGCTATTCTGCCTCGCTTTCAAGTCCGCCTCGTTGCCTTCCCTCAACAGATTTTTGGACGATAGTTGGCCTTGATTACTCTGCCAGTTTGTGAATTGCTGTGCCCCTGAGCTCCATTTTTCAACTCGTTTTTTGTGAGCTGAACGCAAGTCCAAACTTTTGGTTCAGGACCTCTACTGTTTCCCGGTGGGTGGCTGAGACTTTGGTTCATTCTTCTTCCTGCCGGGAAATTAGAGTGACATGTGCCCATCCAAATGCCTAACAGCTACTCTCTCATTGGTTCTCCCTCTTCCCTTTCATCCTCTGCCAAATTGGCAACCTGTGCGAACCAGGAGCTTAAAGGGGCTGTCTCTCCAAGTTGGGAGATTGATAGGAAAGCAGTTGGAAAGTCAAACCGGAGCACCAGGAGAGGGGCTCTTCGTTGAGTTTTAGAAACCTTTCGTATTTATAGTGTGTCCATTCTCTAGGTTTCCCGTACACGTTATAGCTGTAGTAATATTCCCTTCAACCTGGAGAGCTGGGACCCATGGAATGGGTGCCATGCATTATTGCTTTAAAGGGTCTGCATTTGCTCACCCAATCTCACCAATCCTCTCAGTCCCAAGTGTCCAGCCTTATGCCACATCCAGCTGTCATTGTAGATAGGGTCATTCCAGGTTGCATCAGAGACCCTGAAGGAATTGTAAAGAATTTCCCTGTTTCTTTGTTCTGTTTTTGAAATTCCTTTTTAGAGTGGGTTTGAGCTGATTCTCGCGGCCATGATTATGCCAGTCTAGACACACTTGATTCCCTTACGGAGACATATCAATACATAGGTTTTAAGATTCTTACTAGTCAGATCGATTCCTCTGCGGGAAATATGGGGTTTTGAGTCCCTTTCACTGAGGAAGGTGTAGGTCTTGTCTATTCCATAGTTGGTTTTTGGAACGGTACCTGTGCTTATATCAAACTCGGGTTTGATGCATCACCCCACCTCTCCTTCCCCCTTAAGCAGGCATAAGAGTGTTTTCTAAATGTGAGACTCTGTTCTCTTGCCTAACTCAGTTCATGTGTAGCCATGTTTACAGGATCTTCCTAAGTGATATCTTATGATAAGTTTCTTTTCCTGTGTGATTTCTTTCACTTAGAATCATCGTACCTGAATCCACTCATTTTGCTGCTACTGGTCTTATGACATTGATTTCGTGGCTGAGGGATATTCCATCGTTCGTAAGTTCCACAATGTTTGGAACCATTTTTATATTTCCTGGGATATTTCAGGTGTACCCAGGTTGAGGTTCCTGTAAGCAGTGCAGCCCTCAATTTGGGGGTGGCTCTGTCTTATGGATTTTCAGTTTTCCCAAGGTATATTCCCTAGACTGGACGTGCCCTTGGCTCTGGAGCTCTGTTGTTTACTTGTTTTAGGGAACACAATGCACTCCTCCAGTGAGGCAGTTGGCAACTTACATCCCGCCCATCAGCATAACAAGGCTCCCTGTTCTCCAGGGCCTGTCTTGCCTTTCTGGTTTTTACACATTTTGTGGATGTCCCTTTTGACCGGTGGGAAGTGATACTTCTTTGTAGTGCAGATTTGCATTGCCCGCTTGCTTGCTTGGCCAAAAAGGGCGTATGCGTTTTCTCCTGAATATATTCAGGAGAAAACGCATACGCCCTTTTTGGCCAAGTGCATCATTGTCGAAGTTGTGCCCCTCTTCCTGTGCTTTACAGGCGATTTCAACGTACCTCTTGAAATCTGTTTCCTGCTATTCTGCCTCGCTTTCAAGTCCGCCTCGTTGCCTTCCCTCAACAGATTTTTGGACGATAGTTGGCCTTGATTACTCTGCCAGTTTGTGAATTGCTGTGCCCCTGAGCTCCATTTTTCAACTCGTTTTTTGTGAGCTGAACGCAAGTCCAAACTTTTGGTTCAGGACCTCTACTGGTTCCCGGTGGGTGGCTGAGACTTTGGTTCATTCTTCTTCCTGCCGGGAAATTAGAGTGACATGTGCCCATCCAAATGCCTAACAGCTACTCTCTCATTGGTTCTCCCTCTTCCCTTTCATCCTCTGCCAAATTGGCAACCTGTGCGAACCAGGAGCTTAAAGGGGCTGTCTCTCCAAGTTGGGAGATTGATAGGAAAGCAGTTGGAAAGTCAAACCGGAGCACCAGGAGAGGGGCTCTTCGTTGAGTTTTAGAAACCTTTCGTTATCACAGTGTGTCCATTCTCTAGGTTTCCCGTACACGTTATAGCTGTAGTAATATTCCCTTCCACCTGGAGAGCTGGGACCCATGGAATGGGTGCCATGCATTATTGCTTTAAAGGGTCTGCATTTGCTCACCCAATCTCACCAATCCTCTCAGTCCCAAGTGTCCAGCCTTATGCCACATCCAGCTGTCATTGTAGATAGGGTCATTCCAGGTTGCATCAGAGACCCTGAAGGAATTGGAAAGAATTTCCCTGTTTCTTTGTTCTGTTTTTGAAATTCCTTTTTAGAGTGGGTTTGAGCTGATTCTCGCTGCCATGTTTATGCCAGTCTAGACACACTTGATTCCCTTACGGAGACATATCAATACATAGGTTTTAAGATTCTTACTAGTCAGATCTATTCCTCTGTGGGAAATATAGAGTTTTGAGTCCCTTTCACTGAGGAAGGTATAGGTCTTGTCTATTCCATAGTTGGTTTTTGGAACGGTACCTGTGCTTATATCAAACTCGGGTTTGATGCATCACCCCACCTCTCCTTCCCCCTTAAGCAGGCATAAGAGTGTTTTCTAAATGTGAGACTCAGTTCTCTTGCCTAACTCAGTTCATGTGTAGCCATGTTTACAGGATCTTCCTAAGTGATATCTTATGATGTTTCTTTTCCTGTGTGACTTCTTTCACTTAGAATCATCGTACCTGAATCCACTCATTTTGCTGCTACTTGTCTTATGACATTGATTTCGTGGCTGAGGGATATTCCATCGTACGTAAGTTCCACAATGTTTGGAACCATTTTTATATTTCCTGGGATATTTCAGGTGTACCCAGGTTGAGGTTCCTGTAAGCAGTGCAGCCCTCAATTTGGGGGTGGCTCTGTCTTATTGATGTTCAGTTTTCCCAAGGTATATTCCCTAGACTGGAAGTGCCCTTGGCTCTGGAGCTCTGTTGTTTACTTGTTTTAGGGAACACAATGCACTCCTCCAGTGAGGCACTTGGCAACTTACATCCCGCCCATCAGCATAACAAGGCTCCCTGTTCTCCAGGGCCTGTCTTGCCTTTCTGGTTTTTACACATTTTGTGGATGTCCCTTTTGACCGGTGGGAAGTGATACTTCTTTGTAGTGCAGATTTGCATTGCCCGCTTGCTTGCTTGGCCAAAAAGGGCGTATGCGTTTTCTCCAGAATATATTCAGGAGAAAACGCATACGCCCTTTTTGGCCAAGTGCATCATTGTCGAAGTTGTGCCCCTCTTCCTGTGCTTTACAGGCGATTCCAACGTACCTCTTGAAATCTGTTTCCTGCTATTCTGCCTCGCTTTCAAGTCCGCCTCGTTGCCTTCCCTCAACAGATTTTTGGACGATAGTTGGCCTTGATTACTCTGCCAGTTTGTGAATTGCTGTGCCCCTGAGCTCCATTTTTCAACTCGTTTTTTGTGAGCTGAACGCAAGTCCAAACTTTTGGTTCAGGACCTCTACTGGTTCCCGGTGGGTGGCTGAGACTTTGGTTCATTCTTCCTGCCGGGAAATTAGAGTGACATGTGCCCATCCAAATGCCTAACAGCTACTCTCTCATTGGTTCTCCCTCTTCCCTTTCATCCTCTGCCAAATTGGCAACCTGTGCGAACCAGGAGCTTAAAGGGGCTGTCTCTCCAAGTTGGGAGATTGATAGGAAAGCAGTTGGAAAGTCAAACCGGAGCACCAGGAGAGGGGCTCTTCGTTGAGTTTTAGAAACCTTTCGTTATCACAGTGTGTCCATTCTCTAGGTTTCCCGTACACGTTATAGCTGTAGTAATATTCCCTTCCACCTGGAGAGCTGGGACCCATGGAATGGGTGCCATGCATTATTGCTTTAAAGGGTCTGCATTTGCTCACCCAATCTCACCAATCCTCTCAGTCCCAAGTGTCCAGCCTTATGCCACATCCAGCTGTCATTGTAGATAGGGTCATTCCAGGTTGCATCAGAGACCCTGAAGGAATTGTAAAGAATTTCCCTGTTTCTTTGTTTTGTTTTTGAAATTCCTTTTTAGAGTGGGTTTGAGCTGATTCTCGCTGCCCTGTTTATGCCAGTCTAGACACACTTGATTCCCTTACGGAGACATATCAATACATAGGTTTTAAGATTCTTACTAGTCAGATCTATTCCTCTGCGGGAAATATGGGGTTTTGAGTCCCTTTCACTGAGGAAGGTGTAGGTCTTGTCTATTCCATAGTTGGTTTTTGGAACGGTACCTGTGCTTATATCAAACTCGGGTTTGATGCATCACCCCACCTCTCCTTCCCCCTTAAGCAGGCATAAGAGTGTTTTCTAAATGTGAGACTCTGTTCTCTTGCCTAACTCAGTTCATGTGTAGCCATGTTTACAGGATCTTCCTAAGTGATATCTTATGATAAGTTTCTTTTCCTGTGTGACTTCTTTCACTTAGAATCATCGTACCTGAATCCACTCATTTTGCTGCTACTGGTCTTATGACATTGATTTCGTGGCTGAGGGATATTCCATCGTACGTAAGTTCCACAATGTTTGGAACCATTTTTATATTTCCTGGGATATTTCAGGTGTACCCAGGTTGAGGTTCCTGTAAGCAGTGCAGCCCTCAATTTGGGGTTGGCTCTGTCTTATGGATTTTCAGTTTTCCCAAGGTATATTCCCTAGACTGGACGTGCCCTTGGCTCTGGAGCTCTGTTGTTTACTTGTTTTAGGGAACACAATGCACTCCTCCAGTGAGGCAGTTGGCAACTTACATCCCGCCCATCAGCATAACAAGGCTCCCTGTTCTCCAGGGCCTGTCTTGCCTTTCTGGTTTTTACACATTTTGTGGATGTCCCTTTTGACCGGTGGGAAGTGATACTTCTTTGTAGTGCAGATTTGCATTGCCCGCTTGCTTGCTTGGCCAAAAAGGGCGTATGCGTTTTCTCCTGAATATATTCAGGAGAAAACGCATACGCCCTTTTTGGCCAAGTGCATCATTGTCGAAGTTGTGCCCCTCTTCCTGTGCTTTACAGGCGATTCCAACGTACCTCTTGAAATCTGTTTCCTGCTATTCTGCCTCGCATTCAAGTCCGCCTCGTTGCCTTCCCTCAACAGATTTTTGGACGATAGTTGGCCTTGATTACTCTGCCAGTTTGTGAATTGCTGTGCCCCTGAGCTCCATTTTTCAACTCGTTTTTTGTGAGCTGAACGCAAGTCCAAACTTTTGGTTCAGGACCTCTACTGGTTCCCGGTGGGTGGCTGAGACTTTGGTTCATTCTTCTTCCTGCAGGGAAATTAGAGTGACATGTGCCCATCCAAATGCCTAACAGCTACTCTCTCATTGGTTCTCCCTCTTCCCTTTCATCCTCTGCCAAATTGGCAACCTGTGCGAACCAGGAGCTTAAAGGGGCTGTCTCTCCAAGTTGGGAGATTGATAGGAAAACAGTTGGAAAGTCAAACCGGAGCACCAGGAGAGGGGCTCTGCGTTGAGTTTTAGAAACCTTTCGTATTCACAGTGTGTCCATTTTCTAGGTTTCCCGTACACGTTATAGCTGTAGTAATATTCCCTTCCACCAGGAGAGCTGGGACCCATGGAATGGATGCCATGCATTATTGCTTTAAAGGGTCTGCATTTGCTCACCCAATCTCACCAATCCTCTCAGTCCCAAGTGTCCAGCCTTATGCCACATCCAGCTGTCATTGTAGATAGGGTCATTCCAGGTTGCATCAGAGACCCTGAAGGAATTGGAAAGAATTTCCCTGTTTCTTTGTTCTGTTTTTGAAATTCCTTTTTAGAGTGGCTTTGAGCTGATTCTCGCTGCCATGTTTATGCCAGTCTAGACACACTTGATTCCCTTACGGAGACATATCAATACATAGGTTTTAAGATTCTTACTAGTCAGATCTATTCCTCTGTGGGAAATATGGAGTTTTGAGTCCCTTTCACTGAGGAAGGTGTAGGTCTTGTCTATTCCATAGTTGGTTTTTGGAACGGTACCTGTGCTTATATCAAACTCGGGTTTGATGCATCACCCCACCTCTCCTTCCCCCTTAAGCAGGCATAAGAGTGTTTTCTAAATGTGAGACTCTGTTCTCTTGCCTAACTCAGTTCATGTGTAGCCATGTTTACAGGATCTTCCTAAGTGATATCTTATGATGTTTCTTTTCCTGTGTGACTTCTTTCACTTAGAATCATCGTACCTGAATCCACTCATTTTGCTGCTACTGGTCTTATGACATTGATTTCGTGGCTGAGGGATATTCCATCGTACGTAAGTTCCACAATGTTTGGAACCATTTTTATATTTCCTGGGATATTTCAGTTGTACCCAGGTTGAGGTTCCTGTAAGCAGTGCAGCCCTCAATTTGGGGGTGGCTCTGTCTTATTGATGTTCAGTTTTCCCAAGGTATATTCCCTAGACTGGAAGTGCCCTTGGCTCTGGAGCTCTGTTGTTTACTTGTTTTAGGGAACACAATGCACTCCTCCAGTGAGGCAGTTGGCAACTTACATCCCGCCCATCAGCATAACAAGGCTCCCTGTTCTCCAGGGCCTGTCTTGCCTTTCTGGTTTTTACACATTTTGTGGATGTCCCTTTTGACCGGTGGGAAGTGATACTTCTTTGTAGTGCAGATTTGCATTGCCCGCTTGCTTGCTTGGCCAAAAAGGGCGTATGCGTTTTCTCCAGAATATATTCAGGAGAAAACGCATACGCCCTTTTTGGCCAAGTGCATCATTGTCGAAGTTGTGCCCCTCTTCCTGTGCTTTACAGGCGATTCCAACGAACCTCTTGAAATCTGTTTCCTGCTATTCTGCCTCGCTTTCAAGTCCGCCTCGTTGCCTTCCCTCAACAGATTTTTGGACGATAGTTGGCCTTGATTACTCTGCCAGTTTGTGAATTGCTGTGCCCCTGAGCTCCATTTTTCAACTCGTTTTTTGTGAGCTGAACGCAAGTCCAAACTTTTGGTTCAGGACCTCTACTGGTTCCCGGTGGGTGGCTGAGACTTTGGTTCATTCTTCTTCCTGCCGGGAAATTAGAGTGACATGTGCCCATCCAAATGCCTAACAGCTACTCTCTCATTGGTTCTCCCTCTTCCCTTTCATCCTCTGCCAAATTGGCAACCTGTGCGAACCAGGAGCTTAAAGGGGCTGTCTCTCCAAGTTGGGAGATTGATAGGAAAGCAGTTGGAAAGTCAAACCGGAGCACCAGGAGAGGGGCTCTTCGTTGAGTTTTAGAAACCTTTCGTATTTATAGTGTGTCCATTCTCTAGGTTTCCCGTACACGTTATAGCTGTAGTAATATTCCCTTCAACCTGGAGAGCTGGGACCCATGGAATGGGTGCCATGCATTATTGCTTTAAAGGGTCTGCATTTGCTCACCCAATCTCACC
The DNA here is from genome assembly GCF_964341445.2 of Mesoplodon mirus. Lineage (NCBI taxonomy): Eukaryota > Metazoa > Chordata > Mammalia > Artiodactyla > Ziphiidae > Mesoplodon > Mesoplodon mirus. The sequence goes on from NC_138984.1 coordinate 119,232,161, forward strand.
AATCCTCTCAGTCCCAAGTGTCCAGCCTTATGCCACATCCAGCTGTCATTGTAGATAGGGTCATTCCAGGTTGCATCAGAAACCCTGAAGGAATTGTAAAGAATTTCCCTGTTTCTTTGTTCTGTTTTTGAAATTCCTTTTTAGAGTGGGTTTGAGCTGATTCTCGCGGCCATGATTATGCCAGTCTAGACACACTTGATTCCCTTACGGAGACATATCAATACATAGGTTTTAAGATTCTTACTAGTTAGATCTATTCCTCTGCGGGAAATATGGGGTTTTGAGTCCCTTTCACTGAGGAAGGTGTAGGTCTTGTCTATTCCATAGTTGGTTTTTGGAACGGTACCTGTGCTTATATCAAACTCGGGTTTGATGCATCACCCCACCTCTCCTTCCCCCTTAAGCAGGCATAAGAGTGTTTTCTAAATGTGAGACTCTGTTCTCTTGCCTAACTCAGTTCATGTGTAGCCATGTTTACAGGATCTTCCTAAGTGATATCTTATGATAAGTTTCTTTTCCTGTGTGACTTCTTTCACTTAGAATCATCGTACCTGAATCCACTCATTTTGCTGCTACTGGTCTTATGACATTGATTTCGTGGCTGAGGGATATTCCATCGTACGTAAGTTCCACAATGTTTGGAACCATTTTTATATTTCCTGGGATATTTCAGGTGTACCCAGGTTGAGGTTCCTGTAAGCAGTGCAGCCCTCAATTTGGGGTTGGCTCTGTCTTATGGATTTTCAGTTTTCCCAAGGTATATTCCCTAGACTGGACGTGCCCTTGGCACTGGAGCTCTGTTGTTTACTTGTTTTAGGGAACACAATGCACTCCTCCAGTGAGGCAGTTGGCAACTTACATCCCGCCCATCAGCATAACAAGGCTCCCTGTTCTCCAGGGCCTGTCTTGCCTTTCTGGTTTTTACACATTTTGTGGATGTCCCTTTTGACCGGTGGGAAGTGATACTTCTTTGTAGTGCAGATTTGCATTGCCCGCTTGCTTGCTTGGCCAAAAAGGGCGTATGCGTTTTCTCCTGAATATATTCAGGAGAAAACGCATACGCCCTTTTTGGCCAAGTGCATCATTGTCGAAGTTGTGCCCCTCTTCCTGTGCTTTACAGGCGATTTCAACGTACCTCTTGAAATCTGTTTCCTGCTATTCTGCCTCGCTTTCAAGTCCGCCTCGTTGCCTTCCCTCAACAGATTTTTGGACGATAGTTGGCCTTGATTACTCTGCCAGTTTGTGAATTGCTGTGCCCCTGAGCTCCATTTTTCAACTCGTTTTTTGTGAGCTGAACGCAAGTCCAAACTTTTGGTTCAGGACCTCTACTGGTTCCCGGTGGGTGGCTGAGACTTTGGTGAATTCTTCTTCCTGCCGGGAAATTAGAGTGACATGTGCCCATCCAAATGCCTAACAGCTACTCTCTCATTGGTTCTCCCTCTTCCCTTTCATCCTCTGCCAAATTGGCAACCTGTGCGAACCAGGAGCTTAAAGGGGCTCTCTCTCCAAGTTGGGAGATTGATAGGAAAACAGTTGGAAAGTCAAACCGGAGCACCAGGAGAGGGGCTCTTCGTTGAGTTTTAGAAACCTTTTGTATTCACAGTGTGTCCATTTTCTAGGTTTCCCGTACACGTTAGAGCTGTAGTAATATTCCCTTCCACCTGGAGAGCTGGGACCCATGGAATGGGTGCCATGCATTATTGCATTAAAGGGTCTGCATTTGCTCACCCAATCTCACCAATCCTCTCAGTCCCAAGTGTCCAGCCTTATGCCACATCCAGCTGTCATTGTAGATAGGGTCATTCCAGGTTGCATCAGAGACCCTGAAGGAATTGTAAAGAATTTCCCTGTTTCTTTGTTCTGTTTTTGAAATTCTTTTTTAGAGTGGGTTTGAGCTGATTCTCGCTGCCATGTTTATGCCAGTCTAGACACACTTGATTCCCTTACGGAGACATATCAATACATAGGTTTTAAGATTCATACTAGTCAGATCTATTCCTCTGCGGGAAATATGGAGTTTTGAGTCCCTTTCACTGAGGAAGGTGTAGGTCTTGTCTATTCCATAGTTGGTTTTTGGAACGGTACCTGTGCTTATATCAAACTCGGGTTTGATGCATCACCCCACCTCTCCTTCCCCCTTAAGCAGGCATAAGAGTGTTTTCTAAATGTGACACTCTGTTCTCTTGCCTAACTCAGTTCATGTGTAGCCATGTTTACAGGATCTTCCTAAGTGATATCTTATGATAAGTTTCTTTTCCTGTGTGACTTCTTTCACTTAGAATCATCGTACCTGAATCCACTCATTTTGCTGCTACTGGTCTTATGACATTGATTTCATGGCTGAGGGATATTCCATCGTACGTAAGTTCCACAATGTTTTGAACCATTTTTATATTTCCTGGGATATTTCAGGTGTACCCAGGTTGAGGTTCCTGTAAGCAGTGCAGCCCTCAATTTGGGGGTGGCTCTGTCTTATGGATTTTCAGTTTTCCCAAGGTATATTCCCTAGACTGGACGTGCCCTTGGCTCTGGAGCTCTGTTGTTTACTTGTTTTAGGGAACACAATGCACTCCTCCAGTGAGGCAGTTGGCAACTTACATCCCGCCCATCAGCATAACAAGGCTCCCTGTTCTCCAGGGCCTGTCTTGCCTTTCTGGTTTTTACACATTTTGTGGATGTCCCTTTTGACCGGTGGGAAGTGATACTTCTTTGTAGTGCAGATTTGCATTGCCCGCTTGCTTGCTTGGCCAAAAAGGGCGTATGCGTTTTCTCCTGAATATATTCAGGAGAAAACGCATACGCCCTTTTTGGCCAAGTGCATCATTGTCGAAGTTGTGCCCCTCTTCCTGTGCTTTACAGGCGATTCCAACGTACCTCTTGAAATCTGTTTCCTGCTATTCTGCCTCGCTTTCAAGTCCGCCTCGTTGCCTTCCCTCAACAGATTTTTGGACGATAGTTGGCCTTGATTACTCTGCCAGTTTGTGAATTGCTGTGCCCCTGAGCTCCATTTCTCAACTCGTTTTTTGTGAGCTGAACGCAAGTCCAAACTTTTGGTTCAGGACCTCTACTGGTTCCCGGTGGGTGGCTGAGACTTTGGTGAATTCTTCTTCCTGCCGGGAAATTAGAGTGACATGTGCCCATCCAAATGCCTAACAGCTACTCTCTCATTGGTTCTCCGTCTTCCCTTTCATCCTCTGCCAAATTGGCAACCTGTGCGAACCAGGAGCTTAAAGGGGCTGTCTCTCCAAGTTGGGAGATTGATAGGAAAGCAGTTGGAAAGTCAAACCGGAGCAACAGGAGAGGGGCTCTTCGTTGAGTTTTAGAAACCTTTCGTATTCACAGTGTGTCCATTTTCTAGGTTTCCCATACACGTTATAGCTGTAGTAATATTCCGTTCAACATGGAGAGCTGGGACCCATGGAATGGGTGCCATGCATTATTGCTTTAAAGGGTCTGCATTTGCTCACCCAATCTCATCAATCCTCTCAGTCCCAAGTGTCCAGCCTTATGCCACATCCAGCTGTCATTGTAGATAGGGTCATTCCAGGTTGCATCAGAGACCCTGAAGGAATTGTAAAGAATTTCCCTGTTTCTTTGTTCTGTTTTTGAAATTCCTTTTTAGAGTGGGTTTGAGCTGATTCTCGCTGCCCTGTTTATGCCAGTCTAGACGCACTTGATTCCCTTACGGAGACATATCAATACATAGGTTTTAAGATTCTTACTAGTCAGATCTATTCCTCTGCGGGAAATATGGGGTTTTGAGTCCCTTTCACTGAGGAAGGTGTAGGTCTTGTCTATTCCATAGTTGGTTTTTGGAACGGTACCTGTGCTTATATCAAACTCGGGTTTGATGCATCACCCCACCTCTCCTTCCCCCTTAAGCAGGCATAAGAGTGTTTTCTAAATGTGAGACTCTGTTCTCTTGCCTAACTCAGTTCATGTGTAGCCATGTTTACAGGATCTTCCTAAGTGATATCTTATGATGTTTCTTTTCCTGTGTGACTTCTTTCACTTAGAATCATCGTACCTGAATCCACTCATTTTGCTGCTACTGGTCTTATGACATTGATTTCGTGGCTGAGGGATATTCCATCGTACGTAAGTTCCACAATGTTTGGAACCATTTTTATATTGCCTGGGATATTTCAGGTGTACCCAGGTTGAGGTTCTTGTAAGCAGTGCAGCCCTCAATTTGGGGGTGGCTCTGTCTTATGGATGTTCAGTTTTCCCAAGGTATATTCCCTAGACTGGACGTGCCCTTGGCTCAGGAGCTCTGTTGTTTACTTGTTTTAGGGAACACAATGCACTCCTCCAGTGAGGCAGTTGGCAACTTACATCCCGCCCATCAGCATAACAAGGCTCCCTGTTCTCCAGGGCCTGTCTTGCCTTTCTGGTTTTTACACATTTTGTGGATGTCCCTTTTGACCGGTGGGAAGTGATACTTCTTTGTAGTGCAGATTTGCATTGCCCGCTTGCTTGCTTGGCCAAAAAGGGCGTATGCGTTTTCTCCTGAATATATTCAGGAGAAAACGCATACGCACTTTTTGGCCAAGTGCATCATTGTCGAAGTTGTGCCCCTCTTCCTGTGCTTTACAGGCTATTCCAACGTACCTCTTGAAATCTGTTTCCTGCTATTCTGCCTCGCTTTCAAGTCCGCCTCGTTGCCTTCCCTCAACAGATTTTTGGACGATAGTTGGCCTTGATTACTCTGCCAGTTTGTGAATTGCTGTGCCCCTGAGCTCCATTTTTCAACTCGTTTTTTGTGAGCTGAACGCAAGTCCAAACTTTTGGTTCAGGACCTCTACTGGTTCCCGGTGGGTGGCTGAGACTTTGGTTCATTCTTCTTCCTGCCGGGAAATTAGAGTGACATGTGCCCATCCAAATGCCTAACAGCTACTCTCTCATTGGTTCTCCCTCTTCCCTTTCATCCTCTGCCAAATTGGCAACCTGTGCGAACCAGGAGCTTAAAGGGGCTCTCTCTCCAAGTTGGGAGATTGATAGGAAAACAGTTGGAAAGTCAAACCGGAGCACCAGGAGAGGGGCTCTTCGTTGAGTTTTAGAAACCTTTCGTATTCACAGTGTGTCCATTTTCTAGGTTTCCCGTACACGTTATAGCTGTAGTAATATTCCCTTCCACCTGGAGAGCTGGGACCCATGGAATGGGTGCCATGCATTATTGCTTTAAAGGGTCTGCATTTGCTCACCCAATCTCACCAATCCTCTCAGTCCCAAGTGTCCAGCCTTATGCCACATCCAGCTGTCATTGTAGATAGGGTCATTCCAGGTTGCATCAGAGACCCTGAAGGAATTGTAAAGAATTTCCCTGTTTCTTTGTTTTGTTTTTGAAATTCCTTTTTAGAGTGGGTTTGAGCTGATTCTCGCTGCCATGTTTATGCCAGTCTAGACACACTTGATTCCCTTACGGAGACATATCAATACATAGGTTTTAAGATTCTTACTAGTCAGATCTATTCCTCTGCGGGAAATATGGAGTTTTGAGTCCCTTTCACTGAGGAAGGTGTAGGTCTTGTCTATTCCATAGTTGGTTTTTGGAACGGTACCTGTGCTTATATCAAACTCGGGTTTGATGCATCACCCCACCTCTCCTTCCCCCTTAAGCAGGCATAAGAGTTTTTTCTAAATGTGAGACTCAGTTCTCTTGCCTAACTCAGTTCATGTGTAGCCATGTTTACAGGATCTTCCTAAGTGATATCTTATGATAAGTTTCTTTTCCTGTGTGACTTCTTTCACTTAGAATCATCGTACCTGAATCCACTCATTTTGCTGCTACTGGTCTTATGACATTGATTTCGTGGCTGAGGGATATTCCATCGTACGTAATTTCCACAATGTTTGGAACCATTTTTATATTTCCTGGGATATTTCAGGTGTACCCAGGTTGAGGTTCCTGTAAGCAGTGCAGCCCTCAATTTGGGGGTGGCTCTGTCTTATGGATGTTCAGTTTTCCCAAGGTATATTCCCTAGACTGGAAGTGCCCTTGGCTCTGGAGCTCTGTTGTTTACTTGTTTTAGGGAACACAATGCACTCCTCCAGTGAGGCAGTTGGCAACTTACATCCCGCCCATCAGCATAACAAGGCTCCCTGTTCTCCAGGGCCTGTCTTGCCTTTCTGGTTTTTACACATTTTGTGGATGTCCCTTTTGACCGGTGGGAAGTGATACTTCTTTGTAGTGCAGATTTGCATTGCCCGCTTGCTTGCTTGGCCAAAAAGGGCGTATGCGTTTTCTCCTGAATATATTCAGGAGAAAACGCATACGCCCTTTTTGGCCAAGTGCATCATTGTCGAAGTTGTGCCCCTCTTCCTGTGCTTTACAGGCGATTCCAACGTACCTCTTGAAATCTGTTTCCTGCTATTCTGCCTCGCTTTCAAGTCCGCCTCGTTGCCTTCCCTCAACAGATTTTTGGACGATAGTTGGCCTTGATTACTCTGCCAGTTTGTGAATTGCTGTGCCCCTGAGCTCCATTATTCAACTCGTTTTTTGTGAGCTGAACGCAAGTCCAAACTTTTGGTTCAGGACCTCTACTGGTTCCCGGTGGGTGGCTGAGACTTTGGTTCATTCTTCTTCCTGCCGGGAAATTAGAGTGACATGTGCCCATCCAAATGCCTAACAGCTACTCTCTCATTGGTTCTCCCTCTTCCCTTTCATCCTCTGCCAAATTGGCAACCTGTGCGAACCAGGAGCTTAAAGGGGCTGTCTCTCCAAGTTGGGAGATTGATAGGAAAGCAGTTGGAAAGTCAAACCGGAGCACCAGGAGAGGGGCTCTCCGTTGAGTTTTAGAAACCTTTCGTTATCACAGTGTGTCCATTCTCTAGGTTTCCCGTACACGTTATAACTGTAGTAATATTCCCTTCCACCTGGAGAGCTGGGACCCATGGAATGGGTGCCATGCATTATTGCTTTAAAGGGTCTGCATTTGCTCACCCAATCTCACCAATCCTCTCAGTCCCAAGTGTCCAGCCTTATGCCACATCCAGCTGTCATTGTAGATAGGGTCATTCCAGGTTGCATCAGAGACCCTGAAGGAATTGTAAAGAATTTCCCTGTTTCTTTGTTTTGTTTTTGAAATTCCTTTTTAGAGTGGGTTTGAGCTGATTCTCGCTGCCCTGTTTATGCCAGTCTAGACACACTTGATTCCCTTACGGAGACATATCAATACATAGGTTTTAAGATTCTTACTAGTCAGATCTATTCCTCTGCGGGAAATATGGAGTTTTGAGTCCCTTTCACTGAGGAAGGTGTAGGTCTTGTCTATTCCATAGTTGGTTTTTGGAACGGTACCTGTGCTTATATCAAACTCTGGTTTGATGCATCACCCCACCACTCCTTCCCCCTTAAGCAGGCATAAGAGTGTTTTCTAAATGTGAGACTCTGTTCTCTTGCCTAACTCAGTTCATGTGTAGCCATGTTAAAGGATCTTCCTAAGTGATATCTTATGATAAGTTTCTTTTCCTGTGTGACTTCTTTCACTTAGAATCATCATACCTGAATCCACTCATTTTGCTGCTACTGGTCTTATGACATTGATTTCGTGGCTGAGGGATATTCCATCATACGTAAGTTCCACAAAGTTTGGAACCATTTTTATATTTCCTGGGATATTTCAGGTGTACCCAGGTTGAGGTTCCTGTAAGCAGTGCAGCCCTCAATTTGGGGGTGGCTCTGTCTTATGGATTTTCAGTTTCCCCAAGGTATATTCCCTAGACTGGAAGTGCCCTTGGCTCTGGAGCTCTGTTGTTTAATTGTTTTAGGGAACACAATGCACTCCTCCAGTGAGGCAGTTGGCAACTTACATCCCGCCCATCAGCATAACAAGGCTCCCTGTTCTCCAGGGCCTGTCTTGCCTTTCTGGATTTACACATTTTGTGGATGTCCCTTTTGACCGGTGGGAAGTGATACTTCTTTGTAGTGCAGATTTGCATCGCCCGCTTGCTTGCTTGGCCAAAAAGGGCGTATGCGTTTTCTCCTGAATATATTCAGGAGAAAACACATACGCCCTTTTTGGCCAATTGCATCATTGTCGAAGTTGTGTCCCTCTTCCTGTGCTTTACAGGCGATTCCAACGTACCTCTTGAAATCTGTTTCCTGCTATTCTGCCTCGCTTTCAAGTCCGCCTCGTTGCCTTCCCTCAACAGATTTTTGGACGATAGTTGGCCTTGATTACTCTGCCAGTTTGTGAATTGCTGTGCCCCTGAGCTCCATTTTTCAACTCGTTTTTTGTGAGCTGAACGCAAGTCCAAACTTTTGGTTCAGGACCTCTACTGGTTCTCGGTGGGTGGCTGAGACTTTGGTTCATTCTTCTTCCTGCCGGGAAATTAGAGTGACATGTGCCCATCCAAATGCCTAACAGCTACTCTCTCATTGGTTCTCCCTCTTCCCTTACATCCTCTGCCAAATTGGCAACCTGTGCGAACCAGGAGCTTAAAGGGGCTGTCTCTCCAAGTTGGGAGATTGATAGGAAAGCAGTTGGAAAATCAAACCGGAGCACCAGGAGAGGGGCTCTTCGTTGAGTTTTAGAAACCTTTCGTATTCACAGTGTGTCCATTCTCTAGGTTTCCCGTACACGTTATAGCTGTAGTAATATTCCCTTCCACCTGGAGAGCTGGGACCCATGGAATGGGTGCCATGCATTATTGCTTTAAAGGGTCTGCATTTGCTCACCCAATCTCACCAATCCTCTCAGTCCCAAGTGTCCAGCCTTATGCCACATCCAGCTGTCATTGTAGATAGGGTCATTCCAGGTTGCATCAGAGACCCTGAAGGAATTGTAAAGAATTTCCCTGTTTCTTTGTTCTGTTTTTGAAATTCCTTTTTAGAGTGGGTTTGAGCTGATTCTCGCTGCCCTGTTTATGCCAGTCTAGACACACTTGATTCCCTTACGGAGACATATCAATACATAGGTTTTAAGATTCTTAATAGTCAGATCTATTCTTCTGCGGGAAATATGGGGTTTTGAGTCCCTTTCACTGAGGAAGGTGTAGGTCTTGTCTATTCCATAGTTGGTTTTTGGAACGGTACCTCTGCTTATATCAAAGTCTGGTTTGATGCATCACCCCACCTCTCCTTCCCCCTTAAGCAGGCATAAGAGTGTTTTCTAAATGTGAGACTCTGTTCTCTTGCCTAACTCAGTTCATGTGTAGCCATGTTTACAGGATCTTCCTAAGTGATATCTTATGATAAGTTTATTTTCCTGTGTGACTTCTTTCACTTAGAATCATCGTACCTGAATCCACTCATTTTGCTGCTACTGGTCTTATGACATTGATTTCGTGGCTGAGGGATATTCCATCGTACGTAAGTTCCACAATGTTTGGAACCATTTTTATATTTCCTGGGATATTTCAGGTGTACCCAGATTGAGGTTCCTGTAAGCAGTGCAGCCCTCAATTTGGGGGTGGCTCTGTCTTATGGATTTTCAGTTTTCCCATGGTATATTCCCTAGACTGGACGTGCCCTTGGCTCGGTAGCTCTGTTGTTTACTTGTTTTAGGGAACACAATGCACTCCTCCAGTGAGGCAGTTGGCAACTTACATCCCGCTCATCAGCATAACAAGGCTCCCTGTTCTCCAGGGCCTGTCTTGCCTTTCTGGTTTTTACACATTTTGTGGATGTCCCTTTTGACCGGTGGGAAGTGATACTTCTTTGTAGTGCAGATTTGCATTGCCCGCTTGCTTGCTTGGCCAAAAAGGGCGTATGCGTTTTCTCCTGAATATATTCAGGAGAAAACGCATACGCCCTTTTTGGCCAAGTGCATCATTGTCGAAGTTGTGCCCCTCTTACTGTGCTTTACAGGCGATTCCAATGTACCTCTTGAAATCTGTTTCCTGCTATTCTGCCTCGCTTTCAAGTCCGCCTCGTTGCCTTCCCTCAACAGATTTTTGGACGATAGTTGGCCTTGATTACTCTGCCAGTTTGTGAATTGCTGTGCCCCTGAGCTCCATTTCTCAACTCGTTTTTTGTGAGCTGAACGCAAGTCCAAACTTTTGGTTCAGGACCTCTACTGGTTCCCGGTGGGTGGCTGAGCCTTTGGTTCATTCTTCTTCCTGCCGGGAAATTAGAGTGACATGTGCCCATCCAAATGCCTAACAGCTACTTTCTCATTGGTTCTCCGTCTTCCCTTTCATCCTCTGCCAAATTGGCAACCTGTGCGAACCAGGAGCTTAAAGGGGCTGTCTCTCCAAGTTGGGAGATTGATAGGAAAGCAGTTGGAAAGTCAAACCGGAGCAACAGGAGAGGGGCTCTTCGTTGAGTTTTAGAAACCTTTCGTATTCACAGTGTGTCCATTCTCTAGGTTTCCCATACACGTTATAGCTCTAGTAATATTCCGTTCAACATGGAGAGCTGGGACCCATGGAATGGGTGCCATGCATTATTGCTTTAAAGGGTCTGCATTTGCTCACCCAATCTCACCAATCCTCTCAGTCCCAAGTGTCCAGCCTTATGCCACATCCAGCTGTCATTGTAGATAGGGTCATTCCAGGTTGCATCAGAGACCCTGAAGGAATTGTAAAGAATTTCCCTGTTTCTTTGTTCTGTTTTTGAAATTCCTTTTTAGAGTGGGTTTGAGCTGATTCTCGCTGCCCTGTTTATGCCAGTCTAGACACACTTGATTCCCTTACGGAGACATATCAATACATAGGTTTTAAGATTCTTACTAGTCAGATCTATTCCTCTGCGGGAAATATGGAGTTTTGAGTCCCTTTCACTGAGGAAGGTGTAGGTCTTGTCTATTCCATAGTTGGTTTTTGGAACGGTACCTGTGCTTATATCAAACTCGGGTTTGATGCATCACCCCACCTCTCCTTCCCCCTTAAGCAGGCATAAGAGTGTTTTCTAAATGTGAGACTCTGTTCTCTTGCCTAACTCAGTTCATGTGTAGCCATGTTTACAGGATCTTCCTAAGTGATATCTTATGATAAGTTTCTTTTCCTGTGTGACTTCTTTCACTTAGAATCATCGTACCTGAATCCACTCATTTTGCTGCTACTGGTCTTATGACATTGATTTCGTGGCTGAGGGATATTCCATCGTACGTAAGTTCCACAATGTTTGGAACCATTTTTATATTTCCTGGGATATTTCAGGTGTACCCAGGTTGAGGTTCCTGTAAGCAGTGCAGCCCTCAATTTGGGGGTGGCTCTGTCTAATGGATTTTCAGTTTTCCCATGGTATATTCCCTAGACTGGACGTGCCCTTGGCTCGGTAGCTCTGTTGTTTACTTGTTTTAGGGAACACAATGCACTCCTCCAGTGAGGCAGTTGGCAACTTACATCCCGCTCATCAGCATAACAAGGCTCCCTGTTCTCCAGGGCCTGTCTTGCCTTTCTGGTTTTTACACATTTTGTGGATGTCCCTTTTGACCGGTGGGAAGTGATACTTCTTTGTAGTGCAGATTTGCATTGCCCGCTTGCTTGCTTGGCCAAAAAGGGCGTATGCGTTTTCTCCTGAATATATTCAGGAGAAAACGCATACGCCCTTTTTGGCCAAGTGCATCATTGTCGAAGTTGTGCCCCTCTTCCTGTGCTTTACAGGCGATTCCAACGTACCTCTTGAAATCTGTTTCCTGCTATTCTGCCTCGCTTTCAAGTCCGCCTCGTTGCCTTCCCTCAAAAGATTTTTGGACGATAGTTGGCCTTGATTACTCTGCCAGTTTGTGAATTGCTGTGCCCCTGAGCTCCATTTCTCAACTCGTTTTTTGTGAGCTGAACGCAAGTCCAAACTTTTGGTTCAGGACCTCTACTGGTTCCCGGTGGGTGGCTGAGACTTTGGTTCATTCTTCTTCCTGCCGGGAAATTAGAGTGACATGTGCCCATCCAAATGCCTAACAGCTACTCTCTCATTGGTTCTCCGTCTTCCCTTTCATCCTCTGCCAAATTGGCAACCTGTGCGAACCAGGAGCTTAAAGGGGCTGTCTCTCCAAGTTGGGAGATTGATAGGAAAGCAGTTGGAAAGTCAAACCGGAGCAACAGGAGAGGGGCTCTCCGTTGAGTTTTAGAAACCTTTCATATTCACAGTGTGTCCATTCTCTAGGTTTCCCATACACGTTATAGCTGTAGTAATATTCCGTTCAACATGGAGAGCTGGGACCCATGGAATGGGTGCCATGCATTATTGCTTTAAAGGGTCTGCATTTGCTCACCCAATCTCACCAATCCTCTCAGTCCCAAGTGTCCAGCCTTATGCCACATCCAGCTGTCATTGTAGATAGGGTCATTCCAGGTTGCATCAGAGACCCTGAAGGAATTGTAAAGAATTTCCCTGTTTCTTTGTTCTGTTTTTGAAATTCCTTTTTAGAGTGGGTTTGAGCTGATTCTCGCTGCCCTGTTTATGCCAGTCTAGACACACTTGATTCCCTTACGGAGACATATCAATACATAGGTTTTAAGATTCTTACTAGTCAGATCTATTCCTCTGCGGGAAATATGGGGTTTTGAGTCCCTTTCACTGAGGAAGGTGTAGGTCTTGTCTATTCCATAGTTGGTTTTTGGAACGGTACCTGTGCTTATATCAAACTCGGGTTTGATGCATCACCCCACCTCTCCTTCCCCCTTAAGCAGGCATAAGAGTGTTTTCTAAATGTGAGACTCTGTTCTCTTGCCTAACTCAGTTCATGTGTAGCCATGTTTACAGGATCTTCCTAAGTGATATCTTATGATGTTTCTTTTCCTGTGTGACTTCTTTCACTTAGAATCATCGTACCTGAATCCACTCATTTTGCTGCTACTGGTCTTATGACATTGATTTCGTGGCTGAGGGATATTCCATCGTACGTAAGTTCCACAAAGTTTGGAACCATTTTTGTATTTCCTGGGATATTTCAGGTGTACCCAGGTTGAGGTTCCTGTAAGCAGTGCAGCCCTCAATTTGGGGGTGGCTCTGTCTTATGGATGTTCAGTTTTCCCAAGGTATATTCCCTAGACTGGACGTGCCCTTGGCTCTGGAGCTCTGTTGTTTACTTGTTTTAGGGAACACAATGCACTCCTCCAGTGAGGCAGTTGGCAACTTACATCCCGCCCATCAGCATAACAAGGCTCCCTGTTCTCCAGGGCCTGTCTTGCCTTTCTGGTTTTTACACATTTTGTGGATGTCCCTTTTGAGAGGTGGGAAGTGATACTTCTTTGTAGTGCAGATTTGCATTGCCCGCTTGCTTGCTTGGCCAAAAAGGGCGTATGCGTTTTCTCCTGAATATATTCAGGAGAAAACGCATACGCCCTTTTTGGCCAAGTGCATCATTGTCGAAGTTGTGTCCCTCTTCCTGTGCTTTACAGGCGATTCCAACGTACCTCTTGAAATCTGTTTCCTGCTATTCTGCCTCGCTTTCAAGTCCGCCTCGTTGCCTTCCCTCAACAGATTTTTGGACGATAGTTGGCCTTGATTACTCTGCCAGTTTGTGAATTGCTGTGCCCCTGAGCTCCATTTTTCAACTCGCTTTTTGTGAGCTGAACGCAAGTCCAAACTTTTGGTTCAGGACCTCTACTGGTTCTCGGTGGGTGGCTGAGACTTTGGTTCATTCTTCTTCCTGCCGGGAAATTAGAGTGACATGTGCCCATCCAAATGCCTAACAGCTACTCTCTCATTGGTTCTCCCTCTTCCCTTTCATCCTCTGCCAAATTGGCAACCTGTGCGAACCAGGAGCTTAAAGGGGCTGTCTCTCCAAGTTGGGAGATTGATAGGAAAGCAGTTGGAAAATCAAACCGGAGCACCAGGAGAGGGACTCTTCGTTGAGTTTTAGAAACCTTTCGTATTCACAGTGTGTCCATTCTCTAGGTTTCCCGTACACGTTATAGCTGTAGTAATATTCCCTTCCACCTGGAGAGCTGGGACCCATGGAATGGGTGCCATGCATTATTGCTTTAAAGGGTCTGCATTTGCTCACCCAATCTCACCAATCCTCTCAGTCCCAAGTGTCCAGCCTTATGCCACATCCAGCTGTCATTGTAGATAGGGTCATTCCAGGTTGCATCAGAGACCCTGAAGGAATTGTAAAGAATTTCCCTGTTTCTTTGTTTTGTTTTTGAAATTCCTTTTTAGAGTGGGTTTGAGCTGATTCTCGCTGCCCTGTTTATGCCAGTCTAGACACACTTGATTCCCTTACAGAGACATATCAATACATAGGTTTTAAGATTCTTACTAGTCAGATCTATTCCTCTGCGGGAAATATGGGGTTTTGAGTCCCTTTCACTGAGGAAGGTGTAGGTCTTGTCTATTCCATAGTTGGTTTTTGGAACGGTACCTGTGCTTATATCAAACTCGGGTTTGATGCATCACCCCACCTCTCCTTCCCCCTTAAGCAGGCATAAGAGTGTTTTCTAAATGTGAGACTCTGTTCTCTTGCCTAACTCAGTTCATGTGTAGCCATGTTTACAGGATCTTCCTAAGTGATATCTTATGATAAGTTTCTTTTCCTGTGTGACTTCTTTCACTTAGAATCATCGTACCTGAATCCACTCATTTTGCTGCTACTGGTCTTATGACATTGATTTCGTGGCTGAGGGATATTCCATCGTACGTAAGTTCCACAATGTTTGGAACCATTTTTATATTTCCTGGGATATTTCAGGTGTACCCAGGTTGAGGTTCCTGTAAGCAGTGCAGCCCTCAATTTGGGGGTGGCTCTGTCTTATGGATGTTCAGTTTTCCCATGGTATATTCCCTAGACTGGACGTGCCCTTGGCTCGGTAGCTCTGTTGTTTACTTGTTTTAGGGAACACAATGCACTCCTCCAGTGAGGCAGTTGGCAACTTACATCCCGCCCATCAGCATAACAAGGCTCCCTGTTCTCCAGGGCCTGTCTTGCCTTTCTGGTTTTTACACATTTTGTGGATGTCCCTTTTGACCGTTGGGAAGTGATACTTCTTTGTAGTGCAGATTTGCATTGCCCGCTTGCTTGCTTGGCCAAAAAGGGCGTATGCGTTTTCTCCTGAATATATTCAGGAGAAAACGCATACGCCCTTTTTGGCCAAGTGCATCATTGTCGAAGTTGTGCCCCTCTTCCTGTGCTTTACAGGCGATTTCAACGTACCTCTTG
Source organism: Mesoplodon mirus (assembly GCF_964341445.2). Taxonomy (NCBI): domain Eukaryota; kingdom Metazoa; phylum Chordata; class Mammalia; order Artiodactyla; family Ziphiidae; genus Mesoplodon; species Mesoplodon mirus. The sequence continues at coordinate 119,247,208 of NC_138984.1, forward strand.
AAATCTGTTTCCTGCTATTCTGCCTCGCTTTCAAGTCCGCCTCGTTGCCTTCCCTCAACAGATTTTTGGACGATAGTTGGCCTTGATTACTCTGCCAGTTTGTGAATTGCTGTGCCCCTGAGCTCCATTTTTCAACTCGTTTTTTGTGAGCTGAACGCAAGTCCAAACTTTTGGTTCAGGACCTCTACTGGTTCCCGGTGGGTGGCTGAGACTTTGGTTCATTCTTCTTCCTGCCGGGAAATTAGAGTGACATGTGCCCATCCGAATGCCTAACAGCTACTCTCTCATTGGTTCTCCCTCTTCCCTTTCATCCTCTGCCAAATTGGCAACCTGTGCGAACCAGGAGCTTAAAGGGGCTCTCTCTCCAAGTTGGGAGATTGATAGGAAAACAGTTGGAAAGTCAAACCGGAGCACCAGGAGAGGGGCTCTTCGTTGAGTTTTAGAAACCTTTCGTATTCACAGTGTGTCCATTTTCTAGGTTTCCCGTACACGTTATAGCTGTAGTAATATTCCCTTCCACCTGGAGAGCTGGGACCCATGGAATGGGTGCCATGCATTATTGCTTTAAAGGGTCTGCATTTGCTCACCCAATCTCACCAATCCTCTCAGTCACAAGTGTCCAGCCTTATGCCACATCCAGCTGTCATTGTAGATAGGGTCATTCCAGGTTGCATCAGAGACCCTGAAGGAATTGTAAAGAATTTCCCTGTTTCTTTGTTTTGTTTTTGAAATTCCTTTTTAGAGTGGGTTTGAGCTGATTCTCGCTGCCATGTTTATGCCAGTCTAGACACACTTGATTCCCTTACGGAGACATATCAATACATAGGTTTTAAGATTCTTACTAGTCAGATCTATTCCTCTGCGGGAAATATGGAGTTTTGAGTCCCTTTCACTGAGGAAGGTGTAGGTCTTGTCTATTCCATAGTTGGTTTTTGGAACGGTACCTGTGCTTATATCAAACTCGGGTTTGATGCATCACCCCACCTCTCCTTCCCCCTTAAGCAGGCATAAGAGTGTTTTCTAAATGTGAGACTCAGTTCTCTTGCCTAACTCAGTTCATGTGTAGCCATGTTTACAGGATCTTCCTAAGTGATATCTTATGATAAGTTTCTTTTCCTGTGTGACTTCTTTCACTTAGAATCATCGTACCTGAATCCACTCATTTTGCTGCTACTGGTCTTATGACATTGATTTCGTGGCTGAGGGATATTCCATCGTACGTAAGTTCCACAATGTTTGGAACCATTTTTATATTTCCTGGGATATTTCAGGTGTACCCAGGTTGAGGTTCCTGTAAGCAGTGCAGCCCTCAATTTGGGGGTGGCTCTGTCTTATGGATCTTCAGTTTTCCCAAGGTATATTCCCTAGACTGGAAGTGCCCTTGGCTCTGGAGCTCTGTTGTTTACTTGTTTTAGGGAACACAATGCACTCCTCCAGTGAGGCAGTTGGCAACTTACATCCCGCCCATCAGCATAACAAGGCTCCCTGTTCTCCAGGGCCTGTCTTGCCTTTCTGGTTTTTACACATTTTGTGGATGTCCCTTTTGACCGGTGGGAAGTGATACTTCTTTGTAGTGCAGATTTGCATTGCCCACTTGCTTGCTTGGCCAAAAAGGGCGTATGCGTTTTCTCCTGAATATATTCAGGAGAAAACGCATACGCCCTTTTTGGCCAAGTGCATCATTGTCGAAGTTGTGCCCCTCTTCCTGTGCTTTACAGGCGATTCCAACGTACCTCTTGAAATCTGTTTCCTGCTATTCTGCCTCGCTTTCAAGTCCGCCTCGTTGCCTTCCCTCAACAGATTTTTGGACGATAGTTGGCCTTGATTACTCTGCCAGTTTGTGAATTGCTGTGCCCCTGAGCTCCATTTTTCAACTCGTTTTTTGTGAGCTGAACGCAAGTCCATACTTTTGGTTCAGGACCTCTACTGGTTCCCGGTGGGTGGCTGAGACTTTGGTTCATTCTTCTTCCTGCCGGGAAATTAGAGTGACATGTGCCCATCCAAATGCCTAACAGCTACTCTCTCATTGGTTCTCCCTCTTCCCTTTCATCCTCTGCCAAATTGGCAACCTGTGCGAACCAGGAGCTTAAAGGGGCTGTCTCTCCAAGTTGGGAGATTGATAGGAAAGCAGTTGGAAAGTCAAACCGGAGCACCAGGAGAGGGGCTCTCCGTTGAGTTTTAGAAACCTTTCGTTATCACAGTGTGTCCATTCTCTAGGTTTCCCGTACACATTATAACTGTAGTAATATTCCCTTCCACCTGGAGAGCTGGGACCCATGGAATGGGTGCCATGCATTATTGCTTTAAAGGGTCTGCATTTGCTCACCCAATCTCCCCAATCCTCTCAGTCCCAAGTGTCCAGCCTTATGCCACATCCAGCTGTCATTGTAGATAGGGTCATTCCAGGTTGCATCAGAGACCCTGAAGGAATTGTAAAGAATTTCCCTGTTTCTTTGTTCTGTTTTTGAAATTCCTTTTTAGAGTGGGTTTGAGCTGATTCTCGCTGCCCTGTTTATGCCAGTCTAGACACACTTGATTCCCTTACGGAGACATATCAATACATAGGTTTTAAGATTCTTACTAGTCAGATCTGTTCCTCTGCGGGAAATATGGAGTTTTGAGTCCCTTTCACTGAGGAAGGTGTAGGTCTTGTCTATTCCATAGTTGGTTTTTGGAACGGTACCTGTGCTTATATCAAACTCTGGTTTGATGCATCACCCCACCACTCCTTCCCCCTTAAGCAGGCATAAGAGTGTTTTCTAAATGTGAGACTCTGTTCTCTTGCCTAACTCAGTTCATGTGTAGCCATGTTAAAGGATCTTCCTAAGTGATATCTTATGATAAGTTTCTTTTCCTGTGTGACTTCTTTCACTTAGAATCATCATACCTGAATCCACTCATTTTGCTGCTACTGGTCTTATGACATTGATTTCGTGGCTGAGGGATATTCCATCGTACGTAAGTTCCACAAAGTTTGGAACCATTTTTATATTTCCTGGGATATTTCAGGTGTACCCAGGTTGAGGTTCCTGTAAGCAGTGCAGCCCACAATTTGGGGGTGGCTCTGTCTTATGGATTTTCAGTTTCCCCAAGGTGTATTCCCTAGACTGGAAGTGCCCTTGGCTCTGGAGCTCTGTTGTTTACTTGTTTTAGGGAACACAATGCACTCCTCCAGTGAGGCAGTTGGCAACTTACATCCCGCCCATCAGCATAACAAGGCTCCCTGTTCTCCAGGGCCTGTCTTGCCTTTCTGGTTTTTACACATTTTGTGGATGTCCCTTTTGACCGGTGGGAAGTGATACTTCTTTGTAGTGCAGATTTGCATCGCCCGCTTGCTTGCTTGGCCAAAAAGGGCGTATGAGTTTTCTCCTGAATATATTCAGGAGAAAACGCATACACCCTATTTGGCCAAGTGCATCATTGTCGAAGTTGTGTCCCTCTTCCTGTGCTTTACAGGCGATTCCAACGTACCTCTTGAAATCTGTTTCCTGCTATTCTGCCTCGCTTTCAAGTCCGCCTCGTTGCCTTCCCTCAACAGATTTTTGGACGATAGTTGGCCTTGATTACTCTGCCAGTTTGTGAATTGCTGTGCCCCTGAGCTCCATTTTTCAACTCGTTTTTTGTGAGCTGAACGCAAGTCCAAACTTTTGGTTCAGGACCTCTACTGGTTCTCGGTGGGTGGCTGAGACTTTGGTTCATTCTTCTTCCTGCCGGGAAATTAGAGTGACATGTGCCCATCCAAATGCCTAACAGCTACTCTCTCATTGGTTCTCCCTCTTCCCTTTCATCCTCTGCCAAATTGGCAACCTGTGCGAACCAGGAGCTTAAAGGGGCTGTCTCTCCAAGTTGGGAGATTGATAGGAAATCAGTTGGAAAATCAAACCGGAGCAACAGGAGAGGGGCTCTTCGTTGAGTTTTAGAAACCTTTCGTATTCACAGTGTGTCCATTCTCTAGGTTTCCCGTACACGTTATAGCTGTAGTAATATTCCCTTCCACCTGGAGAGCTGGGACCCATGGAATGGGTGACATGCATTATTGCTTTAAAGGGTCTGCATTTGCTCACCCAATCTCACCAATCCTCTCAGTCCCAAGTGTCCAGCCTTATGCCACATCCAGCTGTCATTGTAGATAGGGTCATTCCAGGTTGCATCAGAGACCCTGAAGGAATTGTGAAGAATTTCCCTGTTTCTCTGTTTTGTTTTTGAAATTCCTTTTTAGAGTGGGTTTGAGCTGATTCTCGCGGCCATGTTTATGCCAGTCTAGACACACTTGATTCCCTTACGGAGACATATCAATACATAGGTTTTAAGATTCTTACTAGTCAGATCTATTCCTCTGCGGGAAATATGGGGTTTTGAGTCCCTTTTACTGAGGAAGGTGTAGGTCTTGTCTATTCCATAGTTGGTTTTTGGAACGGTACCTGTGCTTATATCAAAGTCTGGTTTGATGCATCACCCCACCTCTCCTTCCCCCTTAAGCAGGCATAAGAGTGTTTTCTAAATGTGAGACTCTGTTCTCTTGCCTAACTCAGTTCATGTGTAGCCATGTTTACAGGATCTTCCTAAGTGATATCTTATGATAAGTTTCTTTTCCTGTGTGACTTCTTTCACTTAGAATCATCGTACCTGAATCCACTCATTTTACTGCTACTGGTCTTATGACATTGATTTCGTGGCTGAGGGATATTCCATCGTACGTAAGTTCCACAATGTTTGGAACCATTTTTATATTTCCTGGGATATTTCAGGTGTACCCAGGTTGAGGTTCCTGTAAGCAGTGCAGCCCTCAATTTGGGGGTGGCTCTTTCTTATGGATTTTCAGTTTTCCCATGGTATATTCCCTAGACTGGACGTGCCCTTGGCTCGGTAGCTCTGTTGTTTACTTGTTTTAGGGGACACAATGCACTCCTCCAGTGAGGCAGTTGGCAACTTACATCCCGCTCATCAGCATAACAAGGCTCCCTGTTCTCCAGGGCCTGTCTTGCCTTTCTGGTTTTTACACATTTTGTGGATGTCCCTTTTGACCGGTGGGAAGTGATACTTCTTTGTAGTGCAGATTTGCATTGCCCGCTTGCTTGCTTGGCCTAAAAGGGCGTATGCGTTTTCTCCTGAATATATTCAGGAGAAAACGCATACGCCCTTTTTGGCCAAGTGCATCATTGTCGAAGTTGTGCCCCTCTTCCTGTGCTTTACAGGCGATTCCAACGTACCTCTTGAAATCTGTTTCCTGCTATTCTGCCTCGCTTTCAAGTCCGCCTCGTTGCCTTCCCTCAACAGATTTTTGGACGATAGTTGGCCTTGATTACTCTGCCAGTTTGTGAATTGCTGTGCCCCTGAGCTCCATTTTTCAACTCGTTTTTTGTGAGCTGAACGCAAGTCCAAACTTTTGGTTCAGGACCTCTACTGGTTCCCGGTGGGTGGCTGAGACTTTGGTTCATTCTTCTTCCTGCCGGGAAATTAGAGTGACATGTGCCCATCCAAATGCCTAACAGCTACTCTCTCATTGGTTCTCCCTCTTCCCTTTCATCCTCTGCCAAATTGGCAACCTGTGCGAACCAGGAGCTTAAAGGGGCTCTCTCACCAAGTTGGGAGATTGATAGGAAAACAGTTGGAAAGTCAAACCGGAGCACCAGGAGAGGGGCTCTTCGTTGAGTTTTAGAAACCTTTCGTATTCACAGTGTGTCCATTTTCTAGGTTTCCCGTACACGTTATAGCTGTAGTAATATTCCCTTCCACCTGGAGAGCTGGGACCCATGGAATGGGTGCCATGCATTATTGCTTTAAAGGGTCTGCATTTGCTCACCCAATCTCACCAATCCTCTCAGTCCCAAGTGTCCAGCCTTATGCCACATCCAGCTGTCATTGTAGATAGGGTCATTCCAGGTTGCATCAGAGACCCTGAAGGAATTGTAAAGAATTTCCCTGTTTCTTTGTTTTGTTTTTGAAATTCCTTTTTAGAGTGGGTTTGAGCTGATTCTCGCTGCCATGTTTATGCCAGTCTAGACACACTTGATTCCCTTACGGAGACATATCAATACATAGGTTTTAAGATTCTTACTAGTCAGATCTATTCCTCTGCGGGAAATATGGAGTTTTGAGTCCCTTTCACTGAGGAAGGTGTAGGTCTTGTCTATTCCATAGTTGGTTTTTGGAACGGTACCTGTGCTTATATCAAACTCGGGTTTGATGCATCACCCCACCTCTCCTTCCCCCTTAAGCAGGCATAAGAGTGTTTTCTAAATGTGAGACTCAGTTCTCTTGCCTAACTCAGTTCATGTGTAGCCATGTTTACAGGATCTTCCTAAGTGATATCTTATGATAAGTTTCTTTTCCTGTGTGACTTCTTTCACTTAGAATCATCGTACCTGAATCCACTCATTTTGCTGCTACTGGTCTTATGACATTGATTTCGTGGCTGAGGGATATTCCATCGTACATAAGTTCCTCAATGTTTGGAACCATTTTTATATTTCCTGGGATATTTCAGGTGTACCCAGGTTGAGGTTCCTGTAAGCAGTGCAGCCCTCAATTTGGGTGTGGCTCTGTCTTATGGATTTTCAGTTTTCCCAAGGTATATTCCCTAGACTGGACGTGCCCTTGGCTCTGGAGCTCTGTTGTTTACTTGTTTTATGGAGCACAATGCACTCCTCCAGTGAGGCAGTTGGCAACTTACATCCCGCCCATCAGCATAACAAGGCTCCCTGTTCTCCAGGGCCTGTCTTGCCTTTCTGGTTTTTACACATTTTGTGGATGTCCCTTTTGACCGGTGGGAAGTGATACTTCTTTGTAGTGCAGATTTGCATTGCCCGCTTGCTTGCTTGGCCAAAAAGGGCGTATGCGTTTTCTCCTGAATATATTCAGGAGAAAACGCATACGCCCTTTTTGGCCAAGTGCATCATTGTCGAAGTTGTGCCCCTCTTCCTGTGCTTTACAGGCGATTCCAACGTACCTCTTGAAATCTGTTTCCTGCTATTCTGCCTCGCTTTCAAGTCCGCCTCGTTGCCTTCCCTCAACAGATTTTTGGACGATAGTTGGCCTTGATTACTCTGCCAGTTTGTGAATTGCTGTGCCCCTGAGCTCCATTTTTCAACTCGTTTTTTGTGAGCTGAACGCAAGTCCAAACTTTTGGTTCAGGACCTCTACTGTTTCCCGGTGGGTGGCTGAGACTTTGGTTCATTCTTCTTCCTGTCGGGAAATTAGAGTGACATGTGCCCATCCAAATGCCTAACAGCTACTCTCTCATTGGTTCTCCCTCTTCCCTTTCATCCTCTGCCAAATTGGCAACCTGTGCGAACCAGGAGCTTAAAGGGGCTGTCTCTCCAAGTTGGGAGATTGATAGGAAAGCAGTTGGAAAGTCAAACCGGAGCACCAGGAGAGGGGCTCTCCGTTGAGTTTTAGAAACCTTTCGTTATCACAGTGTGTCCATTCTCTAGGTTTCCCGTACACGTTATAACTGTAGTAATATTCCCTTCCACCTGGAGAGCTGGGACCCATGGAATGGGTGCCATGCATTATTGCTTTAAAGGGTCTGCATTTGCTCACCCAATCTCACCAATCCTCTCAGTCCCAAGTGTCCAGCCTTATGCCACATCCAGCTGTCATTGTAGATAGGGTCATTCCAGGTTGCATCAGAGACCCTGAAGGAATTGTAAAGAATTTCCCTGTTTCTTTGTTTTGTTTTTGAAATTCCTTTTTAGAGTGGGTTTGAGCTGATTCTCGCTGCCCTGTTTATGCCAGTCTAGACACACTTGATTCCCTTACGGAGACATATCAATACATAGGTTTTAAGATTCTTACTAGTCAGATCTATTCCTCTGCGGGAAATATGGAGTTTTGAGTCCCTTTCACTGAGGAAGGTGTAGGTCTTGTCTATTCCATAGTTGGTTTTTGGAACGGTACCTGTGCTTATATCAAACTCTGGTTTGATGCATCACCCCACCACTCCTTCCCCCTTAAGCAGGCATAAGAGTGTTTTCTAAATGTGAGACTCTGTTCTCTTGCCTAACTCAGTTCATGTGTAGCCATGTTAAAGGATCTTCCTAAGTGATATCTTATGATAAGTTTCTTTTCCTGTGTGACTTCTTTCACTTAGAATCATCGTACCTGAATCCACTCATTTTGCTGCTACTGGTCTTATGACATTGATTTCGTGGCTGAGGGATATTCCATCGTACGTAAGTTCCACAATGTTTGGAACCATTTTTATATTTCCTGGGATATTTCAGGTGTACCCAGGTTGAGGTTCCTGTAAGCAGTGCAGCCCTCAATTTGGGGGTGGCTCTGTCTTATGGATTTTCAGTTTTCCCAAGGTATATTCCCTAGACTGGACGTGCCCTTGGCTCTGGAGCTCTGTTGTTTACTTGTTTTAGGGAACACAATGCACTCCTCCAGTGAGGCAGTTGGCAACTTACATCCCGCCCATCAGCATATCAAGGCTCCCTGTTCTCCAGGGCCTGTCTTGCCTTTCTGGTTTTTACACATTTTGTGGATGTCCCTTTTGACCGGTGGGAAGTGATACTTCTTTGTAGTGCAGATTTGCATTGCCCGCTTGCTTGCTTGGCCAAAAAGGGCGTATGCGTTTTCTCCTGAATATATTCAGGAGAAAACGCATACGCCCTTTTTGGCCAAGTGCATCATTGTCGAAGTTGTGCCCCTCTTCCTGTGCTTTACAGGCGATTCCAACGTACCTCTTGAAATCTGTTTCCTGCTATTCTGCCTCGCTTTCAAGTCCGCCTCGTTGCCTTCCCTCAACAGATTTTTGGACGATAGTTGGCCTTGATTACTCTGCCAGTTTGTGAATTGCTGTGCCCCTGAGCTCCATTTTTCAACTCGTTTTTTGTGAGCTGAACGCAAGTCCAAACTTTTGGTTCAGGACCTCTACTGGTTCCCGGTGGGTGGCTGAGACTTTGGTTCATTCTTCTTCCTGCCGGGAAATTAGAGTGACATGTGCCCATCCAAATGCCTAACAGCTACTCTCTCATTGGTTCTCCCTCTTCCCTTTCATCCTCTGCCAAATTGGCAACCTGTGCGAACCAGGAGCTTAAAGGGGCTGTCTCTCCAAGTTGGGAGATTGATAGGAAAGCAGTTGGAAAGTCAAACCGGAGCACCAGGAGAGGGGCTCTCCGTTGAGTTTTAGAAACCTTTCGTTATCACAGTGTGTCCATTCTCTAGGTTTCCCGTACACGTTATAACTGTAGTAATATTCCCTTCCACCTGGAGAGCTGGGACCCATGGAATGGGTGCCATGCATTATTGCTTTAAAGGGTCTGCATTTGCTCACCCAATCTCACCAATCCTCTCAGTCCCAAGTGTCCAGCCTTATGCCACATCCAGCTGTCATTGTAGATAGGGTCATTCCAGGTTGCATCAGAGACCCTGAAGGAATTGTAAAGAATTTCCCTGTTTCTTTGTTTTGTTTTTGAAATTCCTTTTTAGAGTGGGTTTGAGCTGATTCTCGCTGCCCTGTTTATGCCAGTCTAGACACACTTGATTCCCTTACGGAGACATATCAATACATGGGTTTTAAGATTCTTACTAGTCAGATCTATTCCTCTGCGGGAAATATGGAGTTTTGAGTCCCTTTCACTGAGGAAGGTGTAGGTCTTGTCTATTCCATAGTTGGTTTTTGGAACGGTACCTGTGCTTATATCAAACTCTGGTTTGATGCATCACCCCACCACTCCTTCCCCCTTAAGCAGGCATAAGAGTGTTTTCTAAATGTGAGACTCTGTTCTCTTGCCTAACTCAGTTCATGTGTAGCCATGTTAAATGATCTTCCTAAGTGATATCTTATGATAAGTTTTTTTTCCTGTGTGACTTCTTTCACTTAGAATCATCATACCTGAATCCACTCATTTTGCTGCTACTGGTCTTATGACATCGATTTTGTGGCTGAGGGATATTCCATCGTACGTAAGTTCCACAAAGTTTGGAACCATTTTTATATTTCCTGGGATATTTCAGGTGTACCCAGGTTGAGGTTCCTGTAAGCAGTGCAGCCCTCAATTTGGGGGTGGCTCTGTCTTATGGATTTTCAGTTTCCCCAAGGTATATTCCCTAGACTGGAAGTGCCCTTGGCTCTGGAGCTCTGTTGTTTACTTGTTTTAGGGAACACAATGCACTCCTCCAGTGAGGCAGTTGGCAACTTACATCCCGCCCATCAGCATAACAAGGCTCCCTGTTCTCCAGGGCCTGTCTTGCCTTTCTGGATTTACACATTTTGTGGATGTCCCTTTTGACCGGTGGGAAGTGATACTTCTTTGTAGTGCAGATTTGCATCGCCCGCTTGCTTGCTTTGCCAAAAAGGGCTTATGAGTTTTCTCCTGAATATATTCAGGAGAAAACGCATACACCCTTTTTGGCCAAGTGCATCATTGTCGAAGTTGTGTCCCTCTTCCTGTGCTTTACAGGCGATTCCAACGTACCTCTTGAAATCTGTTTCCTGCTATTCTGCCTCGCTTTCAAGTCCGCCTCGTTGCCTTCCCTCAACAGATTTTTGGACGATAGTTGGCCTTGATTACTCTGCCAGTTTGTGAATTGCTGTGCCCCTGAGCTCCATTTTTCAACTCGCTTTTTGTGAGCTGAACGCAAGTCCAAACTTTTGGTTCAGGACCTCTACTGGTTCTCGGTGGGTGGCTGAGACTTTGGTTCATTCTTCTTCCTGCCGGGAAATTAGAGTGACATGTGCCCATCCAAATGCCTAACAGCTACTCTCTCATTGGTTCTCCCTCTTCCCTTTCATCCTCTGCCAAATTGGCAACCTGTGCGAACCAGGAGCTTAAAGGGGCTGTCTCTCCAAGTTGGGAGATTGATAGGAAAGCAGTTGGAAAATCAAACCGGAGCACCAGGAGAGGGGCTCTTCGTTGAGTTTTAGAAACCTTTCGTATTCACAGTGTGTCCATTCTCTAGGTTTCCCGTACACGTTATAGCTGTAGTAATATTCCCTTCCACCTGGAGAGCTGGGACCCATGGAATGGGTGCCATGCATTATTGCTTTAAAGGGTCTGCATTTGCTCACCCAATCTCACCAATCCTCTCAGTCCCAAGTGTCCAGCCTTATGCCACATCCAGCTGTCATTGTAGATAGGGTCATTCCAGGTTGCATCAGAGACCCTGAAGGAATTGTAAAGAATTTCCCTGTTTCTTTGTTTTGTTTTTGAAATTCCTTTTTAGAGTGGGTTTGAGCTGATTCTCGCTGCCCTGTTTATGCCAGTCTAGACACACTTGATTCCCTTACGCAGACATATCAATACATAGGTTTTAAGATTCTTACTAGTCAGATCTATTCCTCTGCGGGAAATATGGGGTTTTGAGTCCCTTTCACTGAGGAAGGTGTAGGTCTTGTCTATTCCATAGTTGGTTTTTGGAACGGTACCTGTGCTTATATCAAACTCGGGTTTGATGCATCACCCCACCTCTCCTTCCCCCTTAAGCAGGCATAAGAGTGTTTTCTAAATGTGAGACTCTGTTCTCTTGCCTAACTCAGTTCATGTGTAGCCATGTTTACAGGATCTTCCTAAGTGATATCTTATGATAAGTTTCTTTTCCTGTGTGACTTCTTTCACTTAGAATCATCGTACCTGAATCCACTCATTTTGCTGCTACTGGTCTTATGACATTGATTTCGTGGCTGAGGGATATTCCATCGTACGTAAGTTCCACAATGTTTGGAACCATTTTTATATTTCCTGGGATATTTCAGGTGTACCCAGGTTGAGGTTCCTGTAAGCAGTGCAGCCCTCAATTTGGGGGTGGCTCTGTCTTATGGATTTTCAGTTTTCCCATGGTATATTCCCTAGACTGGACGTGCCCTTGGCTCGGTAGCTCTGTTGTTTACTTGTTTTAGGGAACACAATGCACTCCTCCAGTGAGGCAGTTGGCAACTTACATCCCGCTCATCAGCATAACAAGGCTCCCTGTTCTCCAGGGCCTGTCTTGCCTTTCTGGTTTTTACACATTTTGTGGATGTCCCTTTTGACCGGTGGGAAGTGATACTTCTTTGTAGTGCAGATTTGCATTGCCCGCTTGCTTGCTTGGCCAAAAAGGGCGTATGCGTTTTCTCCTGAATATATTCAGGAGAAAACGCATACGCCCTTTTTGGCCAAGTGCATCATTGTCGAAGTTGTGCCCCTCTTCCTGTGCTTTACAGGCGATTCCAACGTACCTCTTGAAATCTGTTTCCTGCTATTCTGCCTCGCTTTCAAGTCCGCCTCGTTGCCTTCCCTCAACAGATTTTTGGACGATAGTTGGCCTTGATTACTCTGCCAGTTTGTGAATTGCTGTGCCCCTGAGCTCCATTTTTCAACACGTTTTTTGTGAGCTGAACGCAAGTCCAAACTTTTGGTTCAGGACCTCTACTGGTTCCCGGTGGGTGGCTGAGACTTTGGTTCATTCTTCTTCCTGCCGGGAAATTAGAGTGACATGTGCCCATCCAAATGCCTAACAGCTACTCTCTCATTGGTTCTCCCTCTTCCCTTTCATCCTCTGCCAAATTGGCAACCTGTGCGAACCAGGAGCTTAAAGGGGCTGTCTCTCCAAGTTGGGAGATTGATAGGAAAGCAGTTGGAAAATCAAACCGGAGCACCAGGAGAGGGGTTCTTCGTTGAGTTTTAGAAACCTTTCGTATTCACAGTGTGTCCATTCTCTAGGTTTCCCGTACACGTTATAGCTGTAGTAATATTCCCTTCCACCTGGAGAGCTGGGACCCATGGAATGGGTGCCATGCATTATTGCTTTAAAGGGTCTGCATTTGCTCACCCAATCTCACCAATCCTCTCAGTCCCAAGTGTCCAGCCTCATGCCACATCCAGCTGTCATTGTAGATAGGGTCATTCCAGGTTGCATCAGAGACCCTGAAGGAATTGTAAAGAATTTCCCTGTTTCTTTGTTTTGTATTTGAAATTCCTTTTTAGAGTGGGTTTGAGCTGATTCTCGCTGCCCTGTTTATGCCAGTCTAGACACACTTGATTCCCTTACGGAGACATATCAATACATAGGTTTTAAGATTCTTACTAGTCAGATCTATTCCTCTGTGGGAAATATGGGGTTTTGAGTCCCTTTCACTGAGGAAGGTGTAGGTCTTGTCTATTCCATAGTTGGTTTTTGGAACGGTACCTGTGCTTATATCAAACTCGGGTTTGATGCATCACCCCACCTCTCCTTCCCCCTTAAGCAGGCATAAGAGTGTTTTCTAAATGTGAGACTCTGTTCTCTTGCCTAACTCAGTTCATGTGTAGCCATGTTTACAGGATCTTCCTAAGTGATATCTTATGATAAGTTTCTTTTCCTGTGTGACTTCTTTCACTTAGAATCATCGTACCTGAATCCACTCATTTTGCTGCTACTGGTCTTATGACATTGATTTCGTGGCTGAGGGATATTCCATCATACGTAAGTTCCACAATGTTTGGAACAATTTTTATATTTCCTGGGATATTTCAGGTGTACCCAGGTTGAGGTTCCTGTAAGCAGTGCAGCCCTCAATTTGGGGGTGGCTCTGTCTTATGGATTTTCAGTTTTCCCAAGGTATATTCCCTAGACTGGACGTGCCCTTGGCTCTGGAGCTCTGTTGTTTACTTGTTTTAGGGAACACAATGCACTCCTCCAGTGAGGCAGTTGGCAACTTACATCCCGCCCATCAGCATAACAAGGCTCCCTGTTCTCCAGGGCCTGTCTTGCCTTTCTGGTTTTTACACATTTTGTGGATGTCCCTTTTGACCGGTAGGAAGTGATACTTCTTTGTAGTGCAGATTTGCATTGCCCGCTTGCTTGCTTGGCCAAAAAGGGCGTATGCGTTTTCTCCTGAATATATTCAGGAGAAAACGCATACGCCCTTTTTGGCCAAGTGCATCATTGTCGAAGTTGTGCCCCTCTTCCTGTGCTTTACAGGCGATTTCAACGTACCTCTTGAAATCTGTTTCCTGCTATTCTGCCTCGCTTTCAAGTCCGCCTCGTTGCCTTCCCTCAACAGATTTTTGGACGATAGTTGGCCTTGATTACTCTGCCAGTTTGTGAATTGCTGTGCCCCTGAGCTCCATTTTTCAACTCGTTTTTTGTGAGCTGAACGCAAGTCCAAACTTTTGGTTCAGGAACTCTACTGGTTCCCGGTGGGTGGCTGAGACTTTGGTTCATTCTTCTTCCTGCCGGGAAATTAGAGTGACATGTGCCCATCCAAATGCCTAACAGCTACTCTCTCATTGGTTCTCCCTCTTCCCTTTCATCCTCTGCCAAATTGGCAACCTGTGCGAACCAGGAGCTTAAAGGGGCTGTCTCTCCAAGTTGGGAGATTGATAGGAAAACAGTTGGAAAGTCAAACCGGAGCACCAGGAGAGGGGCTCTTCGTTGAGTTTTAGAAACCTTTCGTATTCACAGTGTGTCCATTTTCTAGGTTTCCCGTACACGTTATAGCTGTAGTAATATTCCCTTCCACCTGGAGAGCTGGGACCCATGGAATGGGTGCCATGCATTATTGCTTTAAAGGGTCTGCATTTGCTCACCCAATCTCACCAATCCTCTCAGTCCCAAGTGTCCAGCCTTATGCCACATCCAGCTGTCATTGTAGATAGGGTCATTCCAGGTTGCATCAGAGACCCTGAAGGAATTGTAAAGAATTTCCCTGTTTCTTTGTTCTGTTTTTGAAATTCCTTTTTAGAGTGGGTTTGAGCTGATTCTCGCTGCCCTGTTTATGCCAGTCTAGACACACTTGATTCCCTTACGGAGACATATCAATACATAGGTTTTAAGATTCTTACTAGTCAGATCTATTCCTCTGCGGGAAATATGGGGTTTTGAGTCCCTTTCACTGAGGAAGGTGTAGGTCTTGTCTATTCCATAGTTGGTTTTTGGAACGGTACCTGTGCTTATATCAAACTCGGGTTTGATGCATCACCCCACCTCTCCTTCCCCCTTAAGCAGGCATAAGAGTGTTTTCTAAATGTGAGACTCTGTTCTCTTGCCTAACTCAGTTCATGTGTAGCCATGTTTACAGGATCTTCCTAAGTGATATCTTATGATAAGTTTCTTTTCCTGTGTGACTTCTTTCACTTAGAATCATCGTACCTGAATCCACTCATTTTGCTGCTACTGGTCTTATGACATTGATTTCGTGGCTGAGGGATATTCCATCATACGTAAGTTCCACAATGTTTGGAACCATTTTTATATTTCCTTGGATATTTCAGGTGTACCCAGGTTGAGGTTCCTGTAAGCAGTGCAGCCCTCAATTTGGGGGTGGCTCTGTCTTATGGATTTTCAGTTTTCCCAAGGTATATTCCCTAGACTGGACGTGCCCTTGGCTCTGGAGCTCTGTTGTTTACTTGTTTTAGGGAACACAATGCACTCCTCCAGTGAGGCAGTTGGCAACTTACATCCCGCCCATCAGCATAACAAGGCTCCCTGTTCTCCAGGGCCTGTCTTGCCTTTCTGGTTTTTACACATTTTGTGGATGTCCCTTTTGACCGGTGGGAAGTGATACTTCTTTGTAGTGCAGATTTGCATTGCCCGCTTGCTTGCTTGGCCAAAAAGGGCGTATGCGTTTTCTCCTGAATATATTCAGGAGAAAACGCATACGCCCTTTTTGGCCAAGTGCATCATTGTCGAAGTTGTGCCCCTCTTCCTGTGCTTTACAGGCGATTCCAACGTACCTCTTGAAATCTGTTTCCTGCTATTCTGCCTCGCTTTCAAGTCCGCCTCGTTGCCTTCCCTCAACAGATTTTTGGACGATAGTTGGCCTTGATTACTCTGCCAGTTTGTGAATTGCTGTGCCCCTGAGCTCCATTTTTCAACTCGTTTTTTGTGAGCTGAACGCAAGTCCAAACTTTTGGTTCAGGACCTCTACTGGTTCCCGGTGGGTGGCTGAGACTTTGGTTCATTCTTCTTCCTGCCGGGAAATTAGAGTGACATGTGCCCATCCAAATGCCTAACAGCTACTCTCTCATTGGTTCTCCCTCTTCCCTTTCATCCTCTGCCAAATTGGCAACCTGTGCGAACCAGGAGCTTAAAGGGGCTGTCTCTCCAAGTTGGGAGATTGATAGGAAAGCAGTTGGAAAGTCAAACCGGAGCAACAGGAGAGGGGCTCTTCGTTGAGTTTTAGAAACCTTTCGTATTCACAGTGTGTCCATTTTCTAGGTTTCCCGTACACGTTATAGCTGTAGTAATATTCCCTTCCACCTGGAGAGCTGGGACCCATGGAATGGGTGCCATGCATTATTGCTTTAAAGGGTCTGCATTTGCTCACCCAATCTCACCAATCCTCTCAGTCCCAAGTGTCCAGCCTTATGCCACATCCAGCTGTCATTGTAGATAGGGTCATTCCAGGTTGCATCAGAGACCCTGAAGGATTTGGAAAGAATTTCCCTGTTTCTTTGTTCTGTTTTTGAAATTCCTTTTTAGAGTGGGTTTGAGCTGATTCTCACGGCCATGTTTATGCCAGTCTAGACACACTTGATTCCCTTACGGAGACATATCAATACATAGGTTTTAAGATTCTTACTAGTCAGATCTATTCCTCTGCGGGAAATATGGGGTTTTGAGTCCCTTTCACTGAGGAAGGTGTAGGTCTTGTCTATTCCATAGTTGGTTTTTGGAACGGTACCTGTGTTTATATCAAACTCGGGTTTGATGCATCACCCCACCTCTCCTTCCCCCTTAAGCAGGCATAAGAGTGTTTTCTAATTGTGAGACTCTGTTCTCTTGCCTAACTCAGTTCATGTGTAGCCATGTTTACAGGATCTTCCTAAGTGATATCTTATGATAAGTTTCTTTTCCTGTGTGACTTCTTTCACTTAGAATCATCGTACCTGAATCCACTCATTTTGCTGCTACTGGTCTTATGACATTGATTTCGTGGCTGAGGGATATTCCACCGTACCTAAGTTCCACAATGTTTGGAACCATTTTTATATTTCCTGGGATATTTCAGGTGTACCCAGGTTGAGGTTCCTGTAAGCAGTGCAGCCCTCAAATTGGGGGTGGCTCTGTCTTATGGATTTTCAGTTTTCCCAAGGTATATTCCCTAGACTGGACGTGCCCTAGGCTCTGGAGCTCTGTTGTTTACTTGTTTTCGGGAAAACAATGCACTCCTCCAGTGAGGCAGTTGGCAACTTACATCCCGCCCATCAGCATAACAAGGCTCCCTGTTCTCCAGGGCCTGTCTTGCCTTTCTGGTTTTTACACATTTTGTGGATGTCCCTTTTGACCGGTGGGAAGTGATACTTCTTTGTAGTGCAGATTTGCATTGCCCGCTTGCTTGCTTGGCCAAAAAGGGCGTATGCGTTTTCTCCTGAATATATTCAGGAGAAAACACATACGCCCTTTTTGGCCAAGTGCATCATTGTCGAAGTTGTGCCCCTCTTCCTGTGCTTTACAGGCGATTCCAACGTACCTCTTGAAATCTGTTTCCTGCTATTCTGCCTCGCTTTCAAGTCCGCCTCGTTGCCTTCCCTCAACAGATTTTTGGACGATAGTTGGCCTTGATTACTCTGCCAGTTTGTGAATTGCTGTGCCCCTGAGCTCCATTTATCAACTCGTTTTTTGTGAGCTGAACGCAAGTCCAAACTTTTGGTTCAGGACCTCTACTGGTTCCCATTGGGTGGCTGAGACTTTGGTTCATTCTTCTCCCTGCCGGGAAATTAGAGTGACATGTGCCCATCCAAATGCCTAACAGCTACTCTCTCATTGGTTCTCCGTCTTCCCTTTCATCCTCTGCCAAATTGGCAACCTGTGCGAACCAGGAGCTTAAAGGGGCTGTCTCTCCAAGTTGGGAGATTGATAGGAAAGCAGTTGGAAAGTCAAACCGGAGCAACAGGAGAGGGGCTCTTCGTTGAGTTTTAGAAACCTTTCGTATTCACTGTGTTTCCATTCTCTAGGTTTCCCATACACGTTATAGCTGTAGTAATATTCCCTTCCACCTGGAGAGCTGGGACCCATGGAATGGGTGCCATGCATTATTGCTTTAAAGGGTCTGCATTTGCTCACCCAATCTCACGAATCCTCTCAGTCCCAAGTGTCCAGCCTTATGCCACATCCAGCTGTCATTGTAGATAGGGTCATTCCAGGTTGCATCAGAGACCCTGAAGGAATTGTAAAGAATTTCCCTGTTTCTTTGTTCTGTTTTTGAAATTCCTTTTTAGAGTGGGTTTGAGCTGATTCTCGCTGCCCTGTTTATGCCAGTCTAGACACACTTGATTCCCTTACGGAGACATATCAATACATAGGTTTTAAGATTCTTACTAGTCAGATCTATTCCTCTGCGGGAAATATGGAGTTTTGAGTCCCTTTCACTGAGGAAGGTGTAGGTCTTGTCTATTCCATAGTTGGTTTTTGGAACGGTACCTGTGCTTATATCAAACTCGGGTTTGATGCATCACCCCACCTCTCCTTCCCCCTTAAGCAGGCATAAGAGTGTTTTCTAAATGTGAGACTCTGTTCTCTTGCCTAACTCAGTTCATGTGTAGCCATGTTTACAGGATCTTCCTAAGTGATATCTTATGATAAGTTTCTTTTCCTGTGTGACTTCTTTCACTTAGAATCATCGTACCTGAATCCACTCATTTTGCTGCTACTGGTCTTATGACATTGATTTCGTGGCTGAGGGATATTCCATCGTACGTAAGTTCCACAATGTTTGGAACCATTTTTATATTTCCTGGGATATTTCAGGTGTACCCAGGTTGAGGTTCCTGTAAGCAGTGCAGCCCTTAATTTGGGGGTGGCTCTTTCTTATGGATTTTCAGTTTTCCCAAGGTATATTCCCTAGACTGGACGTGCCCTTGGCTCTGGAGCTCTGTTGTTTACTTGTTTTAGGGAACACAATGCACTCCTCCAGTGAGGCAGTTGGCAACTTACATCCCGCCCATCAGCATAACAAGGCTCCCTGTTCTCCAGGGCCTGTCTTGCCTTTCTGGTTTTTACACATTTTGTGGATGTCCCTTTTGACCGGTGGGAAGTGATACTTCTTTGTAGTGCAGATTTGCATTGCCCGCTTGCTTGCTTGGCCAAAAAGGGCGTATGCGTTTTCTCCTGAATATATTCAGGAGAAAACGCATACGCCCTTTTTGGCCAAGTGCATCATTGTCGAAGTTGTGCCCCTCTTCCTGTGCTTTACAGGCGATTCCAACGTACCTCTTGAAATCTGTTTCCTGCTATTCTGCCTCGCTTTCAAGTCCGCCTCGTTGCCTTCCCTCAACAGATTTTTGGACGATAGTTGGCCTTGATTACTCTGCCAGTTTGTGAATTGCTGTGCCCCTGAGCTCCATTTTTCAACTCGTTTTTTGTGAGCTGAACGCAAGTCCAAACTTTTGGTTCAGGACCTCTACTGGTTCCCGGTGGGTGGCTGAGACTTTGGTTCATTCTTCTTCCTGCCGGGAAATTAGAGTGACATGTGCCCATCCAAATGCCTAACAGCTACTCTCTCATTGGTTCTCCCTCTTCCCTTTCATCCTCTGCCAAATTGGCAACCTGTGCGAACCAGGAGCTTAAAGGGGCTGTCTCTCCAAGTTGGGAGATTGATAGGAAAGCAGTTGGAAAGTCAAACCGGAGCAACAGGAGAGGGGCTCTTCGTTGAGTTTTAGAAACCTTTCGTATTCACAGTGTGTCCATTTTCTAGGTTTCCCGTACACGTTATAGCTGTAGTAATATTCCCTTCCACCTGGAGAGCTGGGACCCATGGAATGGGTGCCATGCATTATTGCTTTAAAGGGTCTGCATTTGCTCACCCAATCTCACCAATCCTCTCAGTCCCAAGTGTCCAGCCTTATGCCACATCCAGCTGTCATTGTAGATAGGGTCATTCCAGGTTGCATCAGAGACCCTGAAGGATTTGGAAAGAATTTCCCTGTTTCTTTGTTCTGTTTTTGAAATTCCTTTTTAGAGTGGGTTTGAGCTGATTCTCACGGCCATGTTTATGCCAGTCTAGACACACTTGATTCCCTTACGGAGACATATCAATACATAGGTTTTAAGATTCTTACTAGTCAGATCTATTCCTCTGCGGGAAATATGGGGTTTTGAGTCCCTTTCACTGAGGAAGGTGTAGGTCTTGTCTATTCCATAGTTGGTTTTTGGAACGGTACCTGTGTTTATATCAAACTCGGGTTTGATGCATCACCCCACCTCTCCTTCCCCCTTAAGCAGGCATAAGAGTGTTTTCTAATTGTGAGACTCTGTTCTCTTGCCTAACTCAGTTCATGTGTAGCCATGTTTACAGGATCTTCCTAAGTGATATCTTATGATAAGTTTCTTTTCCTGTGTGACTTCTTTCACTTAGAATCATCGTACCTGAATCCACTCATTTTGCTGCTACTGGTCTTATGACATTGATTTCGTGGCTGAGGGATATTCCACCGTACCTAAGTTCCACAATGTTTGGAACCATTTTTATATTTCCTGGGATATTTCAGGTGTACCCAGGTTGAGGTTCCTGTAAGCAGTGCAGCCCTCAAATTGGGGGTGGCTCTGTCTTATGGATTTTCAGTTTTCCCAAGGTATATTCCCTAGACTGGACGTGCCCTAGGCTCTGGAGCTCTGTTGTTTACTTGTTTTCGGGAACACAATGCACTCCTCCAGTGAGGCAGTTGGCAACTTACATCCCGCCCATCAGCATAACAAGGCTCCCTGTTCTCCAGGGCCTGTCTTGCCTTTCTGGTTTTTACACATTTTGTGGATGTCCCTTTTGACCGGTGGGAAGTGATACTTCTTTGTAGTGCAGATTTGCATTGCCCGCTTGCTTGCTTGGCCAAAAAGGGCGTATGCGTTTTCTCCTGAATATATTCAGGAGAAAACACATACGCCCTTTTTGGCCAAGTGCATCATTGTCGAAGTTGTGCCCCTCTTCCTGTGCTTTACAGGCGATTCCAACGTACCTCTTGAAATCTGTTTCCTGCTATTCTGCCTCGCTTTCAAGTCCGCCTCGTTGCCTTCCCTCAACAGATTTTTGGACGATAGTTGGCCTTGATTACTCTGCCAGTTTGTGAATTGCTGTGCCCCTGAGCTCCATTTATCAACTCGTTTTTTGTGAGCTGAACGCAAGTCCAAACTTTTGGTTCAGGACCTCTACTGGTTCCCATTGGGTGGCTGAGACTTTGGTTCATTCTTCTCCCTGCCGGGAAATTAGAGTGACATGTGCCCATCCAAATGCCTAACAGCTACTCTCTCATTGGTTCTCCGTCTTCCCTTTCATCCTCTGCCAAATTGGCAACCTGTGCGAACCAGGAGCTTAAAGGGGCTGTCTCTCCAAGTTGGGAGATTGATAGGAAAGCAGTTGGAAAGTCAAACCGGAGCAACAGGAGAGGGGCTCTTCGTTGAGTTTTAGAAACCTTTCGTATTCACAGTGTGTCCATTCTCTAGGTTTCCCATACACGTTATAGCTGTAGTAATATTCCCTTCCACCTGGAGAGCTGGGACCCATGGAATGGGTGCCATGCATTATTGCTTTAAAGGGTCTGCATTTGCTCACCCAATCTCACGAATCCTCTCAGTCCCAAGTGTCCAGCCTTATGCCACATCCAGCTGTCATTGTAGATAGGGTCATTCCAGGTTGCATCAGAGACCCTGAAGGAATTGTAAAGAATTTCCCTGTTTCTTTGTTCTGTTTTTGAAATTCCTTTTTAGAGTGGGTTTGAGCTGATTCTCGCTGCCCTGTTTATGCCAGTCTAGACACACTTGATTCCCTTACGGAGACATATCAATACATAGGTTTTAAGATTCTTACTAGTCAGATCTATTCCTCTGCGGGAAATATGGAGTTTTGAGTCCCTTTCACTGAGGAAGGTGTAGGTCTTGTCTATTCCATAGTTGGTTTTTGGAACGGTACCTGTGCTTATATCAAACTCGGGTTTGATGCATCACCCCACCTCTCCTTCCCCCTTAAGCAGGCATAAGAGTGTTTTCTAAATGTGAGACTCTGTTCTCTTGCCTAACTCAGTTCATGTGTAGCCATGTTTACAGGATCTTCCTAAGTGATATCTTATGATAAGTTTCTTTTCCTGTGTGACTTCTTTCACTTAGAATCATCGTACCTGAATCCACTCATTTTGCTGCTACTGGTCTTATGACATTGATTTCGTGGCTGAGGGATATTCCATCGTACGTAAGTTCCACAATGTTTGGAACCATTTTTATATTTCCTGGGATATTTCAGGTGTACCCAGGTTGAGGTTCCTGTAAGCAGTGCAGCCCTTAATTTGGGGGTGGCTCTTTCTTATGGATTTTCAGTTTTCCCAAGGTATATTCCCTAGACTGGACGTGCCCTTGGCTCTGGAGCTCTGTTGTTTACTTGTTTTAGGGAACACAATGCACTCCTCCAGTGAGGCAGTTGGCAACTTACATCCCGCCCATCAGCATAACAAGGCTCCCTGTTCTCCAGGGCCTGTCTTGCCTTTCTGGTTTTTACACATTTTGTGGATGTCCCTTTTGACAGGTGGGAAGTGATACTTCTTTGTAGTGCAGATTTGCATTGCCCGCTTGCTTGCTTGGCCAAAAAGGGCGTATGCGTTTTCTCCTGAATATATTCAGGAGAAAACGCATACGCCCTTTTTGGCCAAGTGCATCATTGTCGAAGTTGTGCCCCTCTTCCTGTGCTTTACAGGCGATTCCAACGTACCTCTTGAAATCTGTTTCCTGCTATTCTGCCTCGCTTTCAAGTCCGCCTCGTTGCCTTCCCTCAACAGATTTTTGGACGATAGTTGGCCTTGATTACTCTGCCTGTTTGTGAATTGCTGTGCCCCTGAGCTCCATTTATCAACTCGTTTTTTGTGAGCTGAACGCAAGTCCAAACTTTTGGTTCAGGACCTCTACTGGTTCCCGGTGGGTGGCTGAGACTTTGGTTTATTCTTCTTCCTGCCGGGAAATTAGAGTCACATGTGCCCATCCAAATGCCTAACAGCTACTCTCTCATTGGTTCTCCCTCTTCACTTTCATCCTCTGCCAAATTGGCAACCTGTGCGAACCAGGAGCTTAAAGGGGCTGTCTCTCCAAGTTGGGAGATTGACAGGAAAGCAGTTGGAAAGTCAAACCGGAGCACCAGGAGAGGGGCTCTTCGTTGAGTTTTAGAAACCTTTCGTATTCACAGTGTTTCCATTCTCTAGGTTTCCCGTACACGTTATAGCTGTAGTAATATTCCCTTCCACCTGGAGAGCTGGGACCCATGGAATGGGTGCCATGCATTATTGCTTTAAAGGGTCTGCATTTGCTCACCCAATCTCACCAATCCTCTCAGTCCCAAGTGTCCAGCCTTATGCCACATCCAGCTGTCATTGTAGATAGGGTCATTCCAGGTTGCATCAGAGACCCTGAAGGAATTGTAAAGAATTTCCCTGTTTCTTTGTTCTGTTTTTGAAATTCCTTTTTAGAGTGGGTTTGAGCTGATTCTCGCGGCCATGTTTATTCCAGTCTAGACACACTTGATTCCCTTACGGAGACATATCAATACATAGGTTTTAAGATTCTTACTAGTCAGATCTATTCCTCTGCGGGAAATATGGGGTTTTGAGTCCCTTTCACTGAGGAAGGTGTAGGTCTTGTCTATTCCATAGTTGGTTTTTGGAACGGTACCTGTGCTTATATCAAACTCGGGTTTGATGCATCACCCCACCTCTCCTTCCCCCTTAAGCAGGCATAAGAGTGTTTTCTAAATGTGAGACTCTGTTCTCTTGCCTAACTCAGTTCATGTGTAGCCATGTTTACAGGATCTTCCTAAGTGATATCTTATGATAAGTTTCTTTTCCTGTGTGACTTCTTTCACTTAGAATCATCGTACCTGAATCCACTCATTTTGCTGCTACTGGTCTTATGACATTGATTTCGTGGCTGAGGGATATTCCACCGTACCTAAGTTCCACAATGTTTGGAATCATTTTTATATTTCCTGGGATAATTCAGGTGTACCCAGGTTGAGGTTCCTGTAAGCAGTGCAGCCCTCAATTTGGGGGTGGCTCTGTCTTATAGATTTTCAGTTTTCCCATGGTATATTCCCTAGACTGGACGTGCCCTTGGCTCTGGAGCTCTGTTGTTTACTTGTTTTAGGGAACACAATGCACTCCTCCAGTGAGGCAGTTGGCAACTTACATCCCGCCCATCAGCATAACAAGGCTCCCTGTTCTCCAGGGCCTGTCTTGCCTTTCTGGTTTTTACACATTTTGTGGTTGTCCCTTTTGACCGGTGGGAAGTGATACTTCTTTGTAGTGCAGATTTGCATTGCCCGCTTGCTTGCTTGGCCAAAAAGGGCGTATGCGTTTTCTGCTGAATATATTCAGGAGAAAATGCATACGCCCTTTTTGGCCAAGTGCATCATTGTCGAAGTTGTGCCCCTCTTCCTGTGCTTTACAGGCGATTCCAACGTACCTCTTGAAATCTGTTTCCTGCTATTCTGCCTCGCTTTCAAGTCCGCCTCGTTGCCTTCCCTCAACAGATTTTTGGACGATAGTTGGCCTTGATTACTCTGCCAGTTTGTGAATTGCTGTGCCCCTGAGCTCCATTTTTCAACTCGTTTTTTGTGAGCTGAACGCAAGTCCAAACTTTTGGTTCAGGACCTCTACTGGTTCTCGGTGGGTGGCTGAGACTTTGGTTCATTCTTCTTCCTGCCGGGAAATTAGAGTGACATGTGCCCATCCAAATGCCTAACAGCTACTCTCTCATTGGTTCTCCCTCTTCCCTTTCATCCTCTGCCAAATTGGCAACCTGTGTGAACCAGGAGCTTAAAGGGGCTGTCTCTCCAAGTTGGGAGATTGATAGGAAAGCAGTTGGAAAATCAAACCGGAGCACCAGGAGAGGGGCTCTTCGTTGAGTTTTAGAAACCTTTCGTATTCACAGTGTGTCCATTCTCTAGGTTTCCCGTACACGTTATAGCTGTAGTAATATTCCCTTCCACCTGGAGAGCTGGGACCCATGGAATGGGTGCCATGCATTATTGCTTTAAAGGGTCTGCATTTGCTCACCCAATCTCACCAATCCTCTCAGTCCCAAGTGTCCAGCCTTATGCCACATCCAGCTGTCATTGTAGATAGGGTCATTCCAGGTTGCATCAGAGACCCTGAAGGAATTGTAAAGAATTTCCCTGTTTCTTTGTTCTGTTTTTGAAATTCCTTTTTAGAGTGGGTTTGAGCTGATTCTCACGGCCATGTTTATGCCAGTCTAGACACACTTGATTCCCTTACGGAGACATATCAATACATAGGTTTTAAGATTCTTACTAGTCAGATCTATTCCTCTGCCGGAAATATGGGGTTTTGAGTCCCTTTCACTGAGGAAGGTGTAGGTCTTGTCTATTCCATAGTTGGTTTTTGGAACGGTACCTGTGTTTATATCAAACTCGGGTTTGATGCATCACCCCACCTCTCCTTCCCCCTTAAGCAGGCATAAGAGTGTTTTCTAATTGTGAGACTCTGTTCTCTTGCCTAACTCAGTTCATGTGTAGCCATGTTTACAGGATCTTCCTAAGTGATATATTATGATAAGTTTCTTTTCCTGTGTGACTTCTTTCACTTAGAATCATCGTACCTGAATCCACTCATTTTGCTGCTACTGGTCTTATGACATTGATTTCGTGGCTGAGGGATATTCCATCGTACGTAAGTTCCACAATGTTTGGAACCATTTTTATATTTCCTGGGATATTTCAGGTGTACCCAGGTTGAGGTTCCTGTAAGAAGTGCAGCCCTCAAATTGGGGGTGGCTCTGTCTTATGGATTTTCATTTTTCCCAAGGTATATTCCCTAGACTGGACGTGCTCTTGGCTCTGGAGCTCTGTTGTTTACTTGTTTTAGGGAACACAATGCACTCCTCCAGTGAGGCAGTTGGCAACTTACATCCCGCCCATCAGCATAACAAGGCTCCCTGTTCTCCAGGGCCTGTCTTGCCTTTCTGGTTTTTACACATTTTGTGGATGTCCCTTTTGACCGGTGGGAAGTGATACTTCTTTGTAGTGCAGATTTGCATTGCCCGCTTGCTTGCTTGGCCAAAAAGGGCGTATGCGTTTTCTCCTGAATATATTCAGGAGAAAACGCATACGCCCTTTTTGGCCAAGTGCATCATTGTCGAAGTTGTGCCCCTCTTCCTGTGCTTTACAGGCGATTCCAACGTACCTCTTGAAATCTGTTTCCTGCTATTCTGCCTCGCTTTCAAGTCCGCCTCGTTGCCTTCCCTCAACAGATTTTTGGACGATAGTTGGCCTTGATTACTCTGCCAGTTTGTGAATTGCTGTGCCCCTGAGCTCCATTTTTCAACTCGGTTTTTGTGAGCTGAACGCAAGTCCAAACTTTTGGTTCAGGACCTCTACTGGTTCCCGGTGGGTGGCTGAGACTTTGGTTCATTCTTCTCCCTGCCGGGAAATTAGAGTGACATGTGCCCATCCAAATGCCTAACAGCTACTCTCTCTTTGGTTCTCCCTCTTCCCTTTCATCCTCTGCCAAATTGGCAACCTGTGCGAACCAGGAGCTTAAAGGGGCTCTCTCTCCAAGTTGGGAGATTGATAGGAAAGCAGTTGGAAAGTCAAACCGGAGCACCAGGAGAGGGGCTCTTCGTTGAGTTTTAGAAACCTTTCGTATTCACAGTGTGTCCATTCTCTAGGTTTCCCGTACACGTTATAGCTGTAGTAATATTCCCTTCCACCTGGAGAGCTGGGACCCATGGAATGGGTGCCATGCATTATTGCTTTAAAGGGTCTGCATTTGCTCACCCAATCTCACCAATCCTCTCAGTCCCAAGTGTCCAGCCTTATGCCACATCCAGCTGTCATTGTAGATAGGGTCATTCCAGGTTGCATCAGAGACCCTGAAGGAATTGTAAAGAATTTCCCTGTTTCTTTGTTCTGTTTTTGAAATTCCTTTTTAGAGTGGGTTTGAGCTGATTCTCGCGGCCATGTTTATGCCAGTCTAGACACACTTGATTCCCTTACGGAGACATATCAATACATAGGTTTTAAGATTCTTACTAGTCAGATCTATTCCTCTGCCGGAAATATGGGGTTTTGAGTCCCTTTCACTGAGGAAGGTGTAGGTCTTGTCTATTCCATAGTTGGTTTTTGGAACGGTACCTGTGTTTATATCAAACTCGGGTTTGATGCATCACCCCACCTCTCCTTCCCCCTTAAGCAGGCATAAGAGTGTTTTCTAATTGTGAGACTCTGTTCTCTTGCCTAACTCAGTTCATGTGTAGCCATGTTTACAGGATCTTCCTAAGTGATATATTATGATAAGTTTCTTTTCCTGTGTGACTTCTTTCACTTAGAATCATCGTACCTGAATCCACTCATTTTGCTGCTACTGGTCTTATGACATTGATTTCGTGGCTGAGGGATATTCCATCGTACGTAAGTTCCACAATGTTTGGAACCATTTTTATATTTCCTGGGATATTTCAGGTGTACCCAGGTTGAGGTTCCTGTAAGAAGTGCAGCCCTCAAATTGGGGGTGGCTCTGTCTTATGGATTTTCATTTTTCCCAAGGTATATTCCCTAGACTGGACGTGCTCTTGGCTCTGGAGCTCTGTTGTTTACTTGTTTTAGGGAACACAATGCACTCCTCCAGTGAGGCAGTTGGCAACTTACATCCCGCCCATCAGCATAACAAGGCTCCCTGTTCTCCAGGGCCTGTCTTGCCTTTCTGGTTTTTACACATTTTGTGGATGTCCCTTTTGACCGGTGGGAAGTGATACTTCTTTGTAGTGCAGATTTGCATTGCCCGCTTGCTTGCTTGGCCAAAAAGGGCGTATGCGTTTTCTCCTGAATATATTCAGGAGAAAACGCATACGCCCTTTTTGGCCAAGTGCATCATTGTCGAAGTTGTGCCCCTCTTCCTGTGCTTTACAGGCGATTCCAACGTACCTCTTGAAATCTGTTTCCTGCTATTCTGCCTCGCTTTCAAGTCCGCCTCGTTGCCTTCCCTCAACAGATTTTTGGACGATAGTTGGCCTTGATTACTCTGCCAGTTTGTGAATTGCTGTGCCCCTGAGCTCCATTTATCAACTCGTTTTTTGTGAGCTGAACGCAAGTCCAAACTTTTGGTTCAGGACCTCTACTGGTTCCCGGTGGGTGGCTGAGACTTTGGTTCATTCTTCTCCCTGCCGGGAAATTAGAGTGACATGTGCCCATCCAAATGCCTAACAGCTACTCTCTCATTGGTTCTCCGTCTTCCCTTTCATCCTCTGCCAAATTGGCAACCTGTGCGAACCAGGAGCTTAAAGGGGCTGTCTCTCCAAGTTGGGAGATTGATAGGAAAGCAGTTGGAAAGTCAAACCGGAGCAACAGGAGAGGGGCTCTTCGTTGAGTTTTAGAAACCTTTCGTATTCACAGTGTGTCCATTCTCTAGGTTTCCCATACACGTTATAGCTGTAGTAATATTCCCTTCCACCTGGAGAGCTGGGACCCATGGAATGGGTGCCATGCATTATTGCTTTAAAGGGTCTGCATTTGCTCACCCAATCTCACCAATCCTCTCAGTCCCAAGTGTCCAGCCTTATGCCACATCCAGCTGTCATTGTAGATAGGGTCATTCCAGGTTGCATCAGAGACCCTGAAGGAATTGTAAAGAATTTCCCTGTTTCTTTGTTCTGTTTTTGAAATTCCTTTTTAGAGTGGGTTTGAGCTGATTCTCGCTGCCCTGTTTATGCCAGTCTAGACACACTTGATTCCCTTACGGAGACATATCAATACATAGGTTTTAAGATTCTTACTAGTCAGATCTATTCCTCTGCGGGAAATATGGAGTTTTGAGTCCCTTTCACTGAGGAAGGTGTAGGTCTTGTCTATTCCATAGTTGGTTTTTGGAACGGTACCTGTGCTTATATCAAACTCGGGTTTGATGCATCACCCCACCTCTCCTTCCCCCTTAAGCAGGCATAAGAGTGTTTTCTAAATGTGAGACTCTGTTCTCTTGCCTAACTCAGTTCATGTGTAGCCATGTTTACAGGATCTTCCTAAGTGATATCTTATGATAAGTTTCTTTTCCTGTGTGACTTCTTTCACTTAGAATCATCGTACCTGAATCCACTCATTTTGCTGATACTGGTCTTATGACATTGATTTCGTGGCTGAGGGATATTCCATCGTACGTAAGTTCCACAATGTTTGGAACCATTTTTATATTTCCTGGGATATTTCAGGTGTACCCAGGTTGAGGTTCCTGTAAGCAGTGCAGCCCTCAATTTGGGGGTGGCTCTGTCTTATGGATTTTCAGTTTTCCCAAGGTATATTCCCTAGACTGGACGTGCCCTTGGCTCTGGAGCTCTGTTGTTTACTTGTTTTAGGGAACACAATGCACTCCTCCAGTGAGGCAGTTGGCAACTTACATCCCGCCCATCAGCATAACAAGGCTCCCTGTTCTCCAGGGCCTGTCTTGCCTTTCTGGTTTTTACACATTTTGTGGATGTCCCTTTTGACCGGTGGGAAGTGATACTTCTTTGTAGTGCAGATTTGCATTGCCCGCTTGCTTGCTTGGCCAAAAAGGGCGTATGCGTTTTCTCCTGAATATATTCAGGAGAAAACGCATACGCCCTTTTTGGCCAAGTGCATCATTGTCGAAGTTGTGCCCCTCTTCCTGTGCTTTACAGGCGATTCCAACGTACCTCTTGAAATCTGTTTCCTGCTATTCTGCCTCGCTTTCAAGTCCGCCTCGTTGCCTTCCCTCAACAGATTTTTGGACGATAGTTGGCCTTGATTACTCTGCCAGTTTGTGAATTGCTGTGCCCCTGAGCTCCATTTTTCAACTCGTATTTGTGAGCTGAACGCAAGTCCAAACTTTTGGTTCAGGAGCTATACTGGTTCCCGGTGGGTGGCTGAGAATTTGGTTCATTCTTCTTCCTGTCGGGAAAGTAGAGTGACATGTGCCCATCCAAATGCCTAACAGCTACTCTCTCATTGGTTCTCCCTCTTCCCTTTCATCCTCTGCCAAATTGGCAACCTGTGCGAACCAGGAGCTTAAAGGGGCTCTCTCTCCAAGTTGGGAGATTGATAGGAAAGCAGTTGGAAAGTCAAACCGGAGCACCAGGAGAGGGGCTCTTCGTTGAGTTTTAGAAACCTTTCGTATTCACAGTGTGTCCATTCTCTAGGTTTCCCGTACACGTTATAGCTGTAGTAATATTCCCTTCCACCTGGAGAGCTGGGACCCATGGAATGGGTGCCATGCATTATTGCTTTAAAGGGTCTGCATTTGCTCACCCAATCTCACCAATCCTCTCAGTCCCAAGTGTCCAGCCTTATGCCACATCCAGCTGTCATTGTAGATAGGGTCATTCCAGGTTGCATCAGAGACCCTGAAGGAATTGTAAAGAACTTCCCTTTTTCTTTGTTCTGTTTTTGAAATTCCTTTTTAGAGTGGGTTTGAGCTGATTCTCGCGGCCCTGTTTATGCCAGTCTAGACACACTTGATTCCCTTACGGAGACATATCAATACATAGGTTTTAAGATTCTTACTAGTCAGATCTATTCCTCTGCGGGAAATATGGGGTTTTGAGTCCCTTTCACTGAGGAAGGTGTAGGTCTTGTCTATTCCATAGTTGGTTTTTGGAACGGTACCTGTGCTTATATCAAACTCGGGTTTGATGCATCACCCCACCTCTCCTTCCCCCTTAAGCAGGCATAAGAGTGTTTTCTAAATGTGAGACTCTGTTCTCTTGCCTAACTCAGTTCATGTGTAGCCATGTTTACAGGATCTTCCTAAGTGATATCTTATGATAAGTTTCTTTTCCTGTGTGACTTCTTTCACTTAGAATCATCGTACCTGAATCCACTCATTTTGCTGCTACTGGTCTTATGACATTGATTTCGTGGCTGAGGGATATTCCATCGTACGTAAGTTCCACAATGTTTGGAACCATTTTTATATTTCCTGGGATATTTCAGGTGTACCCAGGTTGAGGTTCCTGTAAGCAGTGCAGCCCTCAATTTGGGGGTGGCTCTGTCTTATGGATTTTCAGTTTTCCCAAGGTATATTCCCTAGACTGGACGTGCCCTTGGCTCTGGAGCTCTGTTGTTTACTTGTTTTAGGGAACACAATGCACTCCTCCAGTGAGGGAGTTGGCAACTTACATCCCGCCCATCAGCATAACAAGGCTCCCTGTTCTCCAGGGCCTGTCTTGCCTTTCTGGTTTTTACACATTTTGTGGATGTCCCTTTTGACCGGTGGGAAGTGATACTTCTTTGTAGTGCAGATTTGCATTGCCCGCTTGCTTGCTTGGCGAAAAAGGGCGTATGCGTTTTCTCCTGAATATATTCAGGAGAAAACGCATACGCGCTTTTTGGCCAAGTGAATCATTGTCGAAGTTGTGCCCCTTTTCCTGTGCTTTACAGGCGATTCCAACGTACCTCTTGAAATCTGTTTCCTGCTATTCTGCCTCGCTTTCAAGTCCGCCTCGTTGCCTTCCCTCAACAGATTTTTGGACGATAGTTGGCCTTGATTACTCTGCCAGTTTGTGAATTGCTGTGCCCCTGAGCTCCATTTTTCAACTCGTATTTGTGAGCTGAACGCAAGTCCAAACTTTTGGTTCAGGAGCTATACTGGTTCCCGGTGGGTGGCTGAGAATTTGGTTCATTCTTCTTCCTGTCGGGAAAGTAGAGTGACATGTGCCCATCCAAATGCCTAACAGCTACTCTCTCATTGGTTCTCCCTCTTCCCTTTCATCCTCTGCCAAATTGGCAACCTGTGCGAACCAGGAGCTTAAAGGGGCTCTCTCTCCAAGTTGGGAGATTGATAGGAAAGCAGTTGGAAAGTCAAACCGGAGCACCAGGAGAGGAGCTCTTCGTTGAGTTTTAGAAACCTTTCGTATTCACAGTGTGTCCATTCTCTAGGTTTCCCGTACACGTTATAGCTGTAGTAATATTCCCTTCCACCTGGAGAGCTGGGACCCATGGAATGGGTGCCATGCATTATTGCTTTAAAGGGTCTGCATTTGCTCACCCAATCTCACCAATCCTCTCAGTCCCAAGTGTCCAGCCTTATGCCACATCCAGCTGTCATTGTAGATAGGGTCATTCCAGGTTGCATCAGAGACCCTGAAGGAATTGTAAAGAATTTCCCTGTTTCTTTGTTCTGTTTTTGAAATTCCTTTTTAGAGTGGGTTTGAGCTGATTCTCGCTGCCCTGTTTATGCCAGTCTAGACACACTTGATTCCCTTACGGAGACATATCAATACATAGGTTTTAAGATTCTTACTAGTCAGATCTATTCCTCTGCGGGAAATATGGAGTTTTGAGTCCCTTTCACTGAGGAAGGTGTAGGTCTTGTCTATTCCATAGTTGGTTTTTGGAACGGTACCTGTGCTTATATCAAACTCGGGTTTGATGCATCACCCCACCTCTCCTTCCCCCTTAAGCAGGCATAAGAGTGTTTTCTAAATGTGAGACTCTGTTCTCTTGCCTAACTCAGTTCATGTGTAGCCATGTTTACAGGATCTTCCTAAGTGATATCTTATGATAAGTTTCTTTTCCTGTGTGACTTCTTTCACTTAGAATCATCGTACCTGAATCCACTCATTTTGCTGCTACTGGTCTTATGACATTGATTTCGTGGCTGAGGGATATTCCATCGTACATAAGTTCCACAATGTTTGGAACCATTTTTATATTTCCTGGGATATTTCAGGTGTACCCAGGTTGAGGTTCCTGTAAGCAGTGCAGCCCTCAATTTGGGGGTGGCTCTGTCTTATGGATTTTCAGTTTTCCCAAGGTATATTCCCTAGACTGGAAGTGCCCTTGGCTCTGGAGCTCTGTTGTTTACTTGTTTTAGGGAACACAATGCACTCCTCCAGTGAGGCACTTGGCAACATACATCCCGCCCATCAGCATAACAAGGCTCCCTGTTCTCCAGGGCCTGTCTTGCCTTTCTGGTTTTTACACATTTTGTGGATGTCCCTTTTGACCGGTGGGAAGTGATACTTCTTTGTAGTGCAGATTTGCATTGCCCGCTTGCTTGCTTGGCCAAAAAGGGCGTATGCGTTTTCTCCTGAATATATTCAGGAGAAAACGCATACGCCCTTTTTGGCCAAGTGCATCATTGTCGAAGTTGTGCCCCTCTTCCTGTGCTTTACAGGCGATTCCAACGTACCTCTTGAAATCTGTTTCCTGCTATTCTGCCTCGCTTTCAAGTCCGCCTCGTTGCCTTCCCTCAACAGATTTTTGGACGATAGTTGGCCTTGATTACTCTGCCAGTTTGTGAATTGCTGTGCCCCTGAGCTCCATTTATCAACTCGTTTTTTGTGAGCTGAACGCAAGTCCAAACTTTTGGTTCAGGACCTCTACTGGTTCCCGGTGGGTGGCTGAGACTTTGGTTTATTCTTCTTCCTGCCGGGAAATTAGAGTGACATGTGCCCATCCAAATGCCTAACAGCTACTCTCTCATTGGTTCTCCCTCTTCCCTTTCATCCTCTGCCAAATTGGCAACCTGTGCGAACCAGGAGCTTAAAGGGGCTGTCTCTCCAAGTTGGGAGATTGATAGGAAAGCAGTTGGAAAGTCAAACCGGAGCACCAGGAGAGGGGCTCTTCGTTGAGTTTTAGAAACCTTTCGTATTCACAGTGTTTCCATTCTCTAGGTTTCCCGTACACGTTATAGCTGTAGTAATATTCCCTTCCACCTGGAGAGCTGGGACCCATGGAATGGGTGCCATGCATTATTGCTTTAAAGGGTCTGCATTTGCTCACCCAATCTCACCAATCCTCTCAGTCCCAAGTGTCCAGCCTTATGCCACATCCAGCTGTCATTGTAGATAGGGTCATTCCAGGTTGCATCAGAGACCCTGAAGGAATTGTAAAGAATTTCCCTGTTTCTTTGTTCTGTTTTTGAAATTCCTTTTTAGAGTGGGTTTGAGCTGATTCTCGCGGCCATGTTTATGCCAGTCTAGACACACTTGATTCCCTTACGGAGACATATCAATACATAGGTTTTAAGATTCTTACTAGTCAGATCTATTCCTCTGCGGGAAATATGGGGTTTTGAGTCCCTTTCACTGAGGAAGGTGTAGGTCTTGTCTATTCCATAGTTGGTTTTTGGAACGGTACCTGTGCTTATATCAAACTCGGGTTTGATGCATCACCCCACCTCTCCTTCCCCCTTAAGCAGGCATAAGAGTGTTTTCTAAATGTGAGACTCTGTTCTCTTGCCTAACTCAGTTCATGTGTAGCCATGTTTACAGGATCTTCCTAAGTGATATCTTATGATAAGTTTCTTTTCCTGTGTGACTTCTTTCACTTAGAATCATCGTACCTGAATCCACTCATTTTGCTGCTACTGGTCTTATGACATTGATTTCGTGGCTGAGGGATATTCCATCGTACGTAAGTTCCACAATGTTTGGAACCATTTTTATATTTCCTGGGATATTTCAGGTGTACCCAGGTTGAGGTTCCTGTAAGCAGTGCAGCCCTCAATTTGGGGGTGGCTCTGTCTTATGGATTTTCAGTTTTCCCAAGGTATATTCCCTAGACTGGACGTGCCCTTGGCTCTGGAGCTCTGTTGTTTACTTGTTTTAGGGAACACAATGCACTCCTCCAGTGAGGCAGTTGGCAACTTACATCCCGCCCATCAGCATAACAAGGCTCCCTGTTCTCCAGGGCCTGTCTTGCCTTTCTGGTTTTTACACATTTTGTGGATGTCCATTTTGACCGGTGGGAAGTGATACTTCTTTGTAGTGCAGATTTGCATTGCCCGCTTGCTTGCTTGGCCAAAAAGGGCGTATGCGTTTTCTGCTGAATATATTCAGGAGAAAATGCATACGCCCTTTTTGGCCAAGTGCATCATTGTCGAAGTTGTGCCCCTCTTCCTGTGCTTTACAGGCGATTCCAACGTACCTCTTGAAATCTGTTTCCTGCTATTCTGCCTCGCTTTCAAGTCCGCCTCGTTGCCTTCCCTCAACAGATTTTTGGACGATAGTTGGCCTTGATTACTCTGCCAGTTTGTGAATTGCTGTGCCCCTGAGCTCCATTTTTCAACTCGTTTTTTGTGAGCTGAACGCAAGTCCACACTTTTGGTTCAGGACCTCTACTGGTTCTCGGTGGGTGGCTGAGACTTTGGTTCATTCTTCTTCCTGCCGGGAAATTAGAGTGACATGTGCCCATCCAAATGCCTAACAGCTACTCTCTCATTGGTTCTCCCTCTTCCCTTTCATCCTCTGCCAAATTGGCAACCTGTGCGAACCAGGAGCTTAAAGGGGCTGTCTCTCCAAGTTGGGAGATTGATAGGAAAGCAGTTGGAAAATCAAACCGGAGCACCAGGAGAGGGGCTCTTCGTTGAGTTTTAGAAACCTGTCGTATTCACAGTGTGTCAATTCTCTAGGTTTCCCGTACACGTTATAGCTGTAGTAATATTCCCTTCCACCTGGAGAGCTGGGACCCATGGAATGGGTGCCATGCATTATTGCTTTAAAGGGTCTGCATTTGCTCACCCAATCTCACCAATCCTCTCAGTCCCAAGTGTCCAGCCTTATGTCACATCCAGCTGTCATTGTAGATAGGGTCATTCCAGGTTGCATCAGAGACCCTGAAGGAATTGTAAAGAATTTCCCTGTTTCTTTGTTTTGTTTTTGAAATTCCTTTTTAGAGTGGGTTTGAGCTGATTCTCGCTGCCCTGTTTATGCCAGTCTAGACACACTTGATTCCCTTACGGAGACATATCAATACATAGGTTTTAAGATTCTTACTAGTCAGATCTATTCCTCTGCGGGAAATATGGGGTTCTGAGTCCCTTTCACTGAGGAAGGTGTAGGTCTTGTCTATTCCATAGTTGGTTTTTGGAACGGTAACTGTGCTTATATCAAACTCGGGTTTGATGCATCACCCCACCTCTCCTTCCCCCTTAAGCAGGCATAAGAGTGTTTTCTAAATGTGAGACTCTGTTCTCTTGCCTAACTCAGTTCATGTGTAGCCATGTTTACAGGATCTTCCTAAGTGATATCTTATGATAAGTCTCTTTTCCTGTGTGACTTCTTTCACTTAGAATCATCGTACCTGAATCCACTCATTTTGCTGCTACTGGTCTTATGACATTGATTTCGTGGCTGAGGGATATTCCATCGTACGTAAGTTCCACAATGTTTGGAACCATTTTTATATTTCCTGGGATATTTCAGGTGTACCCAGGTTGACGTTCCTGTAAGCAGTGCAGCCCTCAATTTGGGGGTGGCTCTGTCTTATGGATTTTCAGTTTTCCCAAGGTATATTCCCTAGACTGGACGTGCCCTTGGCTCTGGAGCTCTGTTGTTTACTTGTTTTAGGGAACACAATGCACTCCTCCAGTGAGGCAGTTGGCAACTTACATCCCGCCCATCAGCATAACAAGGCTCCCTGTTCTCCAGGGCCTGTCTTGCCTTTCTGGTTTTTACACATTTTGTGGATGTCCCTTTTGACCGGTGGGAAGTGATACTTCTTTGTAGTGCAGATTTGCATTGCCCGCTAGCTTGCTTGGCCAAAAAGGGCGTATGCGTTTTCTCCTGAATATATTCAGGAGAAAACGCATACGCCCTTTTTGGCCAAGTGCATCATTGTCGAAGTTGTGCCCCTCTTCCTGTGCTTTACAGGCGATTCCAACGTACCTCTTGAAATCTGTTTCCTGCTATTCTGCCTCGCTTTCAAGTCCGCCTCGTTGCCTTCCCTCAACAGATTTTTGGACGATAGTTGGCCTTGATTACTCTGCCAGTTTGTGAATTGCTGTGCCCCTGAGCTCCATTTTTCAACTCGTTTTTTGTGAGCTGAACGCAAGTCCAAACTTTTGGTTCAGGACCTATACTGGTTCCCGGTGGGTGGCTGAGACTTTGGTTCATTCTTCTTCCTGCCGGGAAATTAGAGTGACATGTGCCCATCCAAATGCCTAACAGCTACTCTCTCATTGGTTCTCCCTCTTCCCTTTCATCCTCTGCCAAATTGGCAACCTGTGCGAACCAGGAGCTTAAAGGGGCTGTCTCTCCAAGTTGGGAGATTGATAGGAAAGCAGTTGGAAAGTCAAACCGGAGCACCAGGAGAGGGGCTCTTCGTTGAGTTTTAGAAACCTTTCGTATTCACAGTGTGTCCATTCTCTAGGTTTCCCGTACACGTTATAGCTGTAGTAATATTCCCTTCCACCTG
Source organism: Mesoplodon mirus (assembly GCF_964341445.2). NCBI lineage: Eukaryota > Metazoa > Chordata > Mammalia > Artiodactyla > Ziphiidae > Mesoplodon > Mesoplodon mirus. The sequence continues at coordinate 119,284,244 of NC_138984.1, forward strand.
GAGAGCTGGGACCCATGGAATGGGTGCCATGCATTATTGCTTTAAAGGGTCTGCATTTGCTCACCCAATCTCACCAATCCTCTCAGTCCCAAGTGTCCAGCCTTATGCCACATCCAGCTGTCATTTTAGATAGGGTCATTCCAGGTTGCATCAGAGACCCTGAAGGAATTGTAAAGAATTTCCCTGTTTCTTTGTTCTGTTTTTGAAATTCCTTTTTAGAGTGGGTTTGAGCTGATTCTCGCGGCCATGTTTATGCCAGTCTAGACACACTTGATTCCCTTACGGAGACATATCAATACATAGGTTTTAAGATTCTTACTAGTCAGATCTATTCCTCTGCGGGAAATATGGGGTTTTGAGTCCCTTTCACTGAGGAAGGTGTAGGTCTTGTCTATTCCATAGTTGGTTTTTGGAACGGTACCTGTGCTTATATCAAACTCGGGTTTGATGCATCACCCCACCTCTCCTTCCCCCTTAAGCAGGCATAAGAGTGTTTTCTCAATGTGAGACTCTGTTCTCTTGCCTAACTCAGTTCATGTGTAGCCATGTTTACAGGATCTTCCTAAGTGATATCTTATGATAAGTTTCTTTTCCTGTGTGACTTCTTTCACTTAGAATCATCGTACCTGAATCCACTCATTTTGCTGCTACTGGTCTTATGACATTGATTTCGTGGCTGAGGGATATTCCACCGTACCTAAGTTCCACAATGTTTGGAACCATTTTTATATTTCCTGGGATATTTCAGGTGTACCCAGGTTGAGGTTCCTGTAAGCAGTGCAGCCCTCAATTTGGGGGTGGCTCTGTCTTATGGATTTTCAGTTTTCCCATGGTATATTCCCTAGACTGGACGTGCCCTTGGCTCTGGAGCTCTGTTGTTTACTTGTTTTAGGGAACACAATGCACTCCTCCAGTGAGGCAGTTGGCAACTTACATCCCGCCCATCAGCATAACAAGGCTCCCTGTTCTCCAGGGCCTGTCTTGCCTTTCTGGATTTACACATTTTGTGGATGTCCCTTTTGACCGGTGGGAAGTGATACTTCTTTGTAGTGCAGATTTGCATTGCCCGCTTGCTTGCTTGGCCAAAAAGGGCGTATGCGTTTTCTGCTGAATATATTCAGGAGAAAATGCATACGCCCTTTTTGGCCAAGTGCATCATTGTCGAAGTTGTGCCCCTCTTCCTGTGCTTTACAGGCGATTCCAACGTACCTCTTGAAATCTGTTTCCTGCTATTCTGCCTCGCTTTCAAGTCCGCCTCGTTGCCTTCCCTCAACAGATTTTTGGACGATAGTTGGCCTTGATTACTCTGCCAGTTTGTGAATTGCTGTGCCCCTGAGCTCCATTTTTCAACTCGTTTTTTGTGAGCTGAACTCAAGTCCAAACTTTTGGTTCAGGAGCTATACTGGTTCCCGGTGGGTGGCTGAGACTTTGGTTCATTCTTCTTCCTGCCGGGAAATTAGAGTGACATGTGCCCATCCAAATGCCTAACAGCTACTCTCTCATTGGTTCTCCCTCTTCCCTTTCATCCTCTGCCAAATTGGCAACCTGTGCGAACCAGGAGCTTAAAGGGGCTGTCTCTCCAAGTTGGGAGATTGATAGGAAAGCAGTTGGAAAGTCAAACCGGAGCAACAGGAGAGGGGCTCTTCGTTGAGTTTTAGAAACCTTTCGTATTCACAGTGTGTCCATTCTCTAGGTTTCCCGTACACGTTATAGCTGTAGTAATATTCCCTTCCACCTGGAGAGCTGGGACCCATGGAATGGGTGCCATGCATTATTGCTTTAAAGGGTCTGCATTTGCTCACCCAATCTCACCAATCCTCTCAGTCCCAAGTGTCCAGCCTTATGCCACATCCAGCTGTCATTGTAGATAGGGTCATTCCAGGTTGCATCAGAGACCCTGAAGGAATTGTAAAGAATTTCCCTGTTTCTTTGTTCTGTTTTTGAAATTCCTTTTTAGAGTGGGTTTGAGCTGATTCTCGCTGCCCTGTTTATGCCAGTCTAGACACACTTGATTCCCTTACGGAGACATATCAATACATAGGTTTTAAGATTCTTACTAGTCAGATCTATTCCTCTGCGGGAAATATGGAGTTTTGAGTCCCTTTCACTGAGGAAGGTGTAGGTCTTGTCTATTCCATAGTTGGTTTTTGGAACGGTACCTGTGCTTATATCAAACTCGGGTTTGATGCATCACCCCACCTCTCCTTCCCCCTTAAGCAGGCATAAGAGTGTTTTCTAAATGTGAGACTCTGTTCTCTTGCCTAACTCAGTTCATGTGTAGCCATGTTTACAGGATCTTCCTAAGTGATATCTTATGATAAGTTTCTTTTCCTGTGTGACTTCTTTCACTTAGAATCATCGTACCTGAATCCACTCATTTTGCTGCTACTGGTCTTATGACATTGATTTCGTGGCTGAGGGATATTCCATCGTACGTAAGTTCCACAATGTTTGGAACCATTTTTATATTTCCTGGGATATTTCAGGTGTACCCAGGTTGAGGTTCCTGTAAGCATTGCAGCCCTCAATTTGGGGGTGGCTCTGTCTTATGGATTTTCAGTTTTCCCAAGGTATATTCCCTAGACTGGACGTGCCCTTGGCTCTGGAGCTCTGTTGTTTACTTGTTTTAGGGAACACAATGCACTCCTCCAGTGAGGCAGTTGGCAACTTACATCCCGCCCATCAGCATAACAAGGCTCCCTGTTCTCCAGGGCCTGTCTTGCCTTTCTGGTTTTTACACATTTTGTGGATGTCCCTTTTGACCGGTGGGAAGTGATACTTCTTTGTAGTGCAGATTTGCATTGCCCGCTTGCTTGCTTGGCCAAAAAGGGCGTATGCGTTTTCTCCTGAATATATTCAGGAGAAAACGCATACGCCCTTTTTGGCCAAGTGCATCATTGTCGAAGTTGTGCCCCTCTTCCTGTGCTTTACAGGCGATTCCAACGTACCTCTTGAAATCTGTTTCCTGCTATTCTGCCTCGCTTTCAAGTCCGCCTCGTTGCCTTCCCTCAACAGATTTTTGGACGATAGTTGGCCTTGATTACTCTGCCAGTTTGTGAATTGCTGTGCCCCTGAGCTCCATTTTTCAACTCGTATTTGTGAGCTGAACGCAAGTCCAAACTTTTGGTTCAGGAGCTATACTGGTTCCCGGTGGGTGGCTGAGACTTTGGTTCATTCTTCTTCCTGTCGGGAAAGTAGAGTGACATGTGCCCATCCAAATGCCTAACAGCTACTCTCTCATTGGTTCTCCCTCTTCCCTTTCATCCTCTGCCAAATTGGCAACCTGTGCGAACCAGGAGCTTAAAGGGGCTCTCTCTCCAAGTTGGGAGATTGATAGGAAAGCAGTTGGAAAGTCAAACCGGAGCAACAGGAGAGGGGCTCTTCGTTGAGTTTTAGAAACCTTTCGTATTCACAGTGTGTCCATTCTCTAGGTTTCCCGTACACGTTATAGCTGTAGTAATATTCCCTTCCACCTGGAGAGCTGGGACCCATGGAATGGGTGCCATGCATTATTGCTTTAAAGGGTCTGCATTTGCTCACCCAATCTCACCAATCCTCTCAGTCCCAAGTGTCCAGCCTTATGCCACATCCAGCTGTCATTGTAGATAGGGTCATTCCAGGTTGCATCTGAGACCCTGAAGGAATTGTAAAGAATTTCCCTGTTTCTTTGTTCTGTTTTTGAAATTCCTTTTTAGAGTGGGTTTGAGCTGATTCTCACGGCCATGTTTATGCCAGTCTAGACACACTTGATTCCCTTACGGAGACATATCAATACATAGGTTTTAAGATTCCTACTAGTCAGATCTATTCCTCTGCGGGAAATATGGGGTTTTGAGTCCCTTTCACTGAGGAAGGTGTAGGTCTTGTCTATTCCATAGTTGGTTTTTGGAACGGCACCTGTGCTTATATCCAACTCGGGTTTGATGCATCACCCCACCTCTCCTTCCCCCTTAAGCAGGCATAAGAGTGTTTTCTAAATGTGAGACTCTGTTCTCTTGCCTAACTCAGTTCATGTGTAGCCATGTTTACAGGATCTTCCTATGTGATATCTTATGATAAGTTTCTTTTCCTGTGTGACTTCTTTCACTTAGAATCATCGTACCTGAATCCACTCATTTTGCTGCTACTGGTCTTATGACATTGATTTCGTGGCTGAGGGATATTCCATCGTACGTAAGTTCCACAATGTTTGGAACCATTTTTATATTTCCTGGGATATTTCAGGTGTACCCAGGTTGAGGTTCCTGTAAGCAGTGCAGCCCTCAATTTGGGGGTGGCTCTGTCTTATGGATTTTCAGTTTTCCCAAGGTATATTCCCTAGACTGGACGTGCCCTTGGCTCTGGAGCTCTGTTGTTTACTTGTTTTAGGGAACACAATGCACTCCTCCAGTGAGGCAGTTGGCAACTTACATCCCGCCCATCAGCATAACAAGGCTCCCTGTTCTCCAGGGCCTGTCTTGCCTTTCTGGTTTTTACACATTTTGTGGATGTCCCTTTTGACTGGTGGGAAGTGATACTTCTTTGTAGTGCAGATTTGCATTGCCCGCTTGCTTGCTTGGCCAAAAAGGGCGTATGCGTTTTCTCCTGAATATATTCAGGAGAAAACGCATACGCCCTTTTTGGCCAAGTGCATCATTGTCGAAGTTGTGCCCCTCTTCCTGTGCTTTACAGGCGATTCCAACGTACCTCTTGAAATTTGTTTCCTGCTATTCTGCCTCGCTTTCAAGTCCGCCTCGTTGCCTTCCCTCAACAGATGTTTGGACGATAGTTGGCCTTGATTACTCTGCCAGTTTGTGAATTGCTGTGCCCCTGAGCTCCATTTTTCAACTCGTTATTTTGTGAGCTGAACGTAAGTCCAAACTTTTGGTTCAGGACCTCTACTGGTTCTCGGTGGGTGGCTGAGACTTTGGTTCATTCTTCTTCCTGCCGGGAAATTAGAGTGACATGTGCCCATCCAAATGCCTAACAGCTACTCTCTCATTGGTTCTCCCTCTTCCCTTTCATCCTCTGCCAAATTGGCAACCTGTGCGAACCAGGAGCTTAAAGGGGCTGTCTCTCCAAGTTGGGAGATTGATAGGAAAGCAGTTGGAAAGTCAAACCGGAGCACCAGGAGAGGGGCTCTTCGTTGAGTTTTAGAAACCTTTCGTATTCACAGTGTGTCCATTCTCTAGGTTTCCCGTACACGTTATAGCTGTAGTAATATTCCCTTCCACCTGGAGAGCTGGGACCCATGGAATGGGTGCCATGCATTATTGCTTTAAAGGGTCTGCATTTGCTCACCCAATCTCACCAATCCTCTCAGTCCCAAGTGTCCAGCCTTATGCCACATCCAGCTGTCATTGTAGATAGGGTCATTCCAGGTTGCATCAGAGACCCTGAAGGAATTGTAAAGAATTTCCCTGTTTCTTTGTTCTGTTTTTGAAATTCCTTTTTAGAGTGGGTTTGAGCTGATTCTCGCTGCCCTGTTTATGCCAGTCTAGACACACTTGATTCCCTTACGGAGACATATCAATACATAGGTTTTAAGATTCTTACTAGTCAGATCTATTCCTCTGCGGGAAATATGGGGTTTTGAGTCCCTTTCACTGAGGAAGGTGTAGGTCTTGTCTATTCCATAGTTGGTTTTTGGAACGGTACCTGTGCTTATATCAAACTCGGGTTTGATGCATCACCCCACCTCTCCTTCCCCCTTAAGCAGGCATAAGAGTGTTTTCTAAATGTGAGACTCTGTTCTCTTGCCTAACTCAGTTCATGTGTAGCCATGTTTACAGGATCTTCCTAAGTGATATCTTATGATAAGTTTCTTTTCCTGTGTGACTTCTTTCACTTAGAATCATCGTACCTGAATCCACTCATTTTGCTGCTACTGGTCTTATGACATTGATTTCGTGGCTGAGGGATATTCCATCGTACGTAAGTTCCACAATGTTTGGAACCATTTTTATATTTCCTGGGATATTTCAGGTGTACCCAGGTTGAGGTTCCTGTAAGCAGTGCAGCCCTCAATTTGGGGGTGGCTCTGTCTTATGGATTTTCAGTTTCCCCAAGGTATATTCCCTAGACTGGAAGTGCCCTTGGCTCTGGAGCTCTGTTGTTTACTTGTTTTAGGGAACACAATGCACTCCTCCAGTGAGGCAGTTGGCAACTTACATCCCGCCCATCAGCATAACAAGGCTCCCTGTTCTCCAGGGCCTGTCTTGCCTTTCTGGTTTTTACACATTTTGTGGATGTCCCTTTTGACCGGTGGGAAGTGATACTTCTTTGTAGTGCAGATTTGCATTGCCCGCTTGCTTGCTTGGCCAAAAAGGGCGTATGCGTTTTCTCCTGAATATATTCAGGAGAAAACGCATACGCCCTTTTTGGCCAAGTGCATCATTGTCGAAGTTGTGCCCCTCTTCCTGTGCTTTACAGGCGATTCCAACGTACCTCTTAAAATCTGTTTCCTGCTATTCTGCCTCGCTTTTAAGTCCGCCTCGTTGCCTTCCCTCAACAGATTTTTGGACGATAGTTGGCCTTGATTACTCTGCCAGTTTGTGAATTGCTGTGCCCCTGAGCTCCATTTATCAACTCGTTTTTTGTGAGCTAAACGCAAGTCCAAACTTTTGGTTCAGGACCTCTACTGGTTCCCGGTGGGTGGCTGAGACTTTGGTTCATTCTTCTTCCTGCAGGGAAATTAGAGTGACATGTGCCCATCCAAATGCCTAACAGCTACTCTCTCATTGGTTCTCCCTCTTCCCTTTCATCCTCTGCCAAATTGGCAACCTGTGCGAACCAGGAGCTTAAAGGGGCTGTCTCTCCAAGTTGGGAGATTGATAGGAAAGCAGTTGGAAAATCAAACTGGAGCACCAGGAGAGGGGCCCTTCGTTGAGTTTTAGAAACCTTTCGTATTCACAGTGTGTCCATTCTCTAGGTTTCCCATACACGTTATAGCTGTAGTAATATTCCCTTCCACCTGGAGAGCTGGGACCCATGGAATGGGTGCCATGCATTATTGCTTTAAAGGGTCTGCATTTGCTCACCCAATCTCACCAATCCTCTCAGTCCCAAGTGTCCAGCCTTATGCCACATCCAGCTGTCATTGTAGATAGGGTCATTCCAGGTTGCATCAGAGACCCTGAAGGAATTGTAAAGAATTTCCCTGTTTCTTTGTTCTGTTTTTGAAATTCCTTTTTAGAGTGGGTTTGAGCTGATTCTCGCTGCCCTGTTTATGCCAGTCTAGACACACTTGATTCCCTTACGGAGACATATCAATACATAGGTTTTAAGATTCTTACTAGTCATATCGATTCCTCTGCGGGAAATATGGGGTTTTGAGTCCCTTTCACTGAGGAAGGTGTAGGTCTTGTCTATTCCATAGTTGGTTTTTGGAACGGTACCTGTGCTTATATCAAACTCGGGTTTGATGCATCACCCCACATCTCCTTCCCCCTTAAGCAGGCATAAGAGTGTTTTCTAAATGTGAGACTCTGTTCTCTTGCCTAACTCAGTTCATGTGTAGCCATGTTTACAGGATCTTCCTAAGTGATATCTTATGATAAGTTTCTTTTCCTGTGTGACTTCTTTTACTTAGAATCATCGTACCTGAATCCACTCATTTTGCTGCTACTGGTCTTATGACATTGATTTCGTGGCTGAGGGATATTCCATCGTACATAAGTTCCACAATATTTGGAACCATTTTTATATTTCCTGGGATATTTCAGGTGTACCCAGGTTGAGGTTCCTGTAAACAGTGCAGCCCTCAATTTGGGGGTGGCTCTGTCTTATGGATTTTCAGTTTTCCCAAGGTATATTCCCTAGAGTGGACGTGCCCTTGGCTCTGGAGCTCTGTTGTTTACTTGTTTTAGGGAACACAATGCACTCCTCCAGTGAGGGAGTTGGCAACTTACATCCCGCCCATCAGCATAACAAGGCTCCCTGTTCTCCAGGGCCTGTCTTGCCTTTCTGGTTTTTACACATTTTGTGGATGTCCCTTTTGACCAGTGGGAAGTGATACTTCTTTGTAGTGCAGATTTGCATTGCCCGCTTGCTTGCTTGGCCAAAAAGGGCGTATGCGTTTTCTCCTGAATATATTCAGGAGAAAACGCATACGCCCTTTTTGGCCAAGTGCATCATTGTCGAAGTTGTGCCCCTCTTCCTGTGCTTTACAGGCGATTCCAACGTACCTCTTGAAATCTGTTTCCTGCTATTCTGCCTCGCATTTAAGTCCGCCTCGTTGCCTTCCCTCAACAGATGTTTGGACGATAGTTGGCCTTGATTACTCTGCCAGTTTGTGAATTGCTGTGCCCCTGAGCTCCATTTTTCAACTCGTTATTTTGTGAGCTGAACGCAAGTCCAAACTTTTGGTTCAGGAGCTATACTGGTTCCCGGTGGGTGGCTGAGACTTTGGTTCATTCTTCTTCCTGCCGGGATATTAGAGTGACATGTGCCCATCCAAATGCCTAACAGCTACTCTCTCATTGGTTCTCCCTCTTCCCTTTCATCCTCTGCCAAATTGGCAACCTGTGCGAACCAGGAGCTTAAAGGGGCTGTCTCTCCAAGTTGGGAGATTGATAGGAAAGCAGTTGGAAAGTCAAACCGGAGCACCAGGAGAGGGGCTCTTCGTTGAGTTTTAGAAACCTTTCGTATTCACAGTGTGTCCATTCTCTAGGTTTCCCGTACACGTTATAGCTGTAGTAATATTCCCTTCCACCTGGAGAGCTGGGACCCATGGAATGGGTGCCATGCATTATTGCTTTAAAGGGTCTGCATTTGCTCACCCAATCTCACCAATCCTCTCAGTCCCAAGTGTCCAGCCTTATGCCACATCCAGCTGTCATTGTAGATAGGGTCATTCCAGGTTGCATCAGAGACCCTGAAGGAATTGTAAAGAATTTCCCTGTTTCTTTGTTCTGTTTTTGAAATTCCTTTTTAGAGTGGGTTTGAGCTGATTCTCGCTGCCCTGTTTATGCCAGTCTAGACACACTTGATTCCCTTACGGAGACATATCAATACATAGGTTTTAAGATTCTTACTAGTCAGATCTATTCCTCTGCGGGAAATATGGGGTTTTGAGTCCCTTTCACTGAGGAAGGTGTAGGTCTTGTCTATTCCATAGTTGGTTTTTGGAACGGTACCTGTGCTTATATCAAACTCGGGTTTGATGCATCACCCCACCTCTCCTTCCCCCTTAAGCAGGCATAAGAGTGTTTTCTAAATGTGAGACTCTGTTCTCTTGCCTAACTCAGTTCATGTGTAGCCATGATTACAGGATCTTCCTAAGTGATATCTTATGATAAGTTTCTTTTCCTGTGTGACTTCTTTCACTTAGAATCATCGTACCTGAATCCACTCATTTTGCTGCTACTGGTCTTATGACATTGATTTCGTGGCTGAGGGATATTCCATCGTACGTAAGTTCCACAATGTTTGGAACCATTTTTATATTTCCTGGGATATTTCAGGTGTACCCAGGTTGAGGTTCCTGTAAGCAGTGCAGCCCTCAATTTGGGGGTGGCTCTGTCTTATGGATTTTCAGTTTCCCCAAGGTATATTCCCTAGACTGGAAGTGCCCTTGGCTCTGGAGCTCTGTTGTTTACTTGTTTTAGGGAACACAATGCACTCCTCCAGTGAGGCAGTTGGCAACTTACATCCCGCCCATCAGCATAACAAGGCTCCCTGTTCTCCAGGGCCTGTCTTGCCTTTCTGGTTTTTACACATTTTGTGGATGTCCCTTTTGACCGGTGGGAAGTGATACTTCTTTGTAGTGCAGATTTGCATTGCCCGCTTGCTTGCTTGGCCAAAAAGGGCGTATGCGTTTTCTCCTGAATATATTCAGGAGAAAACGCATACGCCCTTTTTGGCCAAGTGCATCATTGTCGAAGTTGTGCCCCTCTTCCTGTGCTTTACAGGCGATTCCAACGTACCTCTTAAAATCTGTTTCCTGCTATTCTGCCTCGCTTTTAAGTCCGCCTCGTTGCCTTCCCTCAACAGATTTTTGGACGATAGTTGGCCTTGATTACTCTGCCAGTTTGTGAATTGCTGTGCCCCTGAGCTCCATTTATCAACTCGTTTTTTGTGAGCTAAACGCAAGTCCAAACTTTTGGTTCAGGACCTCTACTGGTTCCCGGTGGGTGGCTGAGACTTTGGTTCATTCTTCTTCCTGCAGGGAAATTAGAGTGACATGTGCCCATCCAAATGCCTAACAGCTACTCTCTCATTGGTTCTCCCTCTTCCCTTTCATCCTCTGCCAAATTGGCAACCTGTGCGAACCAGGAGCTTAAAGGGGCTGTCTCTCCAAGTTGGGAGATTGATAGGAAAGCAGTTGGAAAGTCAAACTGGAGCACCAGGAGAGGGGCCCTTCGTTGAGTTTTAGAAACCTTTCGTATTCACAGTGTGTCCATTCTCTAGGTTTCCCATACACGTTATAGCTGTAGTAATATTCCCTTCCACCTGGAGAGCTGGGACCCATGGAATGGGTGCCATGCATTATTGCTTTAAAGGGTCTGCATTTGCTCACCCAATCTCACCAATCCTCTCAGTCCCAAGTGTCCAGCCTTATGCCACATCCAGCTGTCATTGTAGATAGGGTCATTCCAGGTTGCATCAGAGACCCTGAAGGAATTGTAAAGAATTTCCCTGTTTCTTTGTTCTGTTTTTGAAATTCCTTTTTAGAGTGGGTTTGAGCTGATTCTCGCTGCCCTGTTTATGCCAGTCTAGACACACTTGATTCCCTTACGGAGACATATCAATACATAGGTTTTAAGATTCTTACTAGTCATATCGATTCCTCTGCGGGAAATATGGGGTTTTGAGTCCCTTTCACTGAGGAAGGTGTAGGTCTTGTCTATTCCATAGTTGGTTTTTGGAACGGTACCTGTGCTTATATCAAACTCGGGTTTGATGCATCACCCCACATCTCCTTCCCCCTTAAGCAGGCATAAGAGTGTTTTCTAAATGTGAGACTCTGTTCTCTTGCCTAACTCAGTTCATGTGTAGCCATGTTTACAGGATCTTCCTAAGTGATATCTTATGATAAGTTTCTTTTCCTGTGTGACTTCTTTTACTTAGAATCATCGTACCTGAATCCACTCATTTTGCTGCTACTGGTCTTATGACATTGATTTCGTGGCTGAGGGATATTCCATCGTACATAAGTTCCACAATATTTGGAACCATTTTTATATTTCCTGGGATATTTCAGGTGTACCCAGGTTGAGGTTCCTGTAAACAGTGCAGCCCTCAATTTGGGGGTGGCTCTGTCTTATGGATTTTCAGTTTTCCCAAGGTATATTCCCTAGAGTGGACGTGCCCTTGGCTCTGGAGCTCTGTTGTTTACTTGTTTTAGGGAACACAATGCACTCCTCCAGTGAGGGAGTTGGCAACTTACATCCCGCCCATCAGCATAACAAGGCTCCCTGTTCTCCAGGGCCTGTCTTGCCTTTCTGGTTTTTACACATTTTGTGGATGTCCCTTTTGACCGGTGGGAAGTGATACTTCTTTGTAGTGCAGATTTGCATTGCCCGCTTGCTTGCTTGGCCAAAAAGGGCGTATGCGTTTTCTCCTGAATATATTCAGGAGAAAACGCATACGCCCTTTTTGGCCAAGTGCATCATTGTCGAAGTTGTGCCCCTCTTCCTGTGCTTTACAGGCGATTCCAACGTACCTCTTGAAATCTGTTTCCTGCTATTCTGCCTCGCATTTAAGTCCGCCTCGTTGCCTTCCCTCAACAGATGTTTGGACGATAGTTGGCCTTGATTACTCTGCCAGTTTGTGAATTGCTGTGCCCCTGAGCTCCATTTTTCAACTCGTTATTTTGTGAGCTGAACGCAAGTCCAAACTTTTGGTTCAGGAGCTATACTGGTTCCCGGTGGGTGGCTGAGACTTTGGTTCATTCTTCTTCCTGCAGGGATATTAGAGTGACATGTGCCCATCCAAATGCCTAACAGCTACTCTCTCATTGGTTCTCCCTCTTCCCTTTCATCCTCTGCCAAATTGGCAACCTGTGCGAACCAGGAGCTTAAAGGGGCTGTCTCTCCAAGTTGGGAGATTGATAGGAAAGCAGTTGGAAAGTCAAACCGGAGCACCAGGAGAGGGGCTCTTCGTTGAGTTTTAGAAACCTTTCGTATTCACAGTGTGTCCATTCTCTAGGTTTCCCGTACACGTTATAGCTGTAGTAATATTCCCTTCCACCTGGAGAGCTGGGACCCATGGAATGGGTGCCATGCATTATTGCTTTAAAGGGTCTGCATTTGCTCACCCAATCTCACCAATCCTCTCAGTCCCAAGTGTCCAGCCTTATGCCACATCCAGCTGTCATTGTAGATAGGGTCATTCCAGGTTGCATCAGAGACCCTGAAGGAATTGTAAAGAATTTCCCTGTTTCTTTGTTCTGTTTTTGAAATTCCTTTTTAGAGTGGGTTTGAGCTGATTCTCGCTGCCCTGTTTATGCCAGTCTAGACACACTTGATTCCCTTACGGAGACATATCAATACATAGGTTTTAAGATTCTTACTAGTCAGATCTATTCCTCTGCGGGAAATATGGGGTTTTGAGTCCCTTTCACTGAGGAAGGTGTAGGTCTTGTCTATTCCATAGTTGGTTTTTGGAACGGTACCTGTGCTTATATCAAACTCGGGTTTGATGCATCACCCCACATCTCCTTCCCCCTTAAGCAGGCATAAGAGTGTTTTCTAAATGTGAGACTCTGTTCTCTTGCCTAACTCAGTTCATGTGTAGCCATGATTACAGGATCTTCCTAAGTGATATCTTATGATAAGTTTCTTTTCCTGTGTGACTTCTTTCACTTAGAATCATCGTACCTGAATCCACTCATTTTGCTGCTACTGGTCTTATGACATTGATTTCGTGGCTGAGGGATATTCCATCGTACGTAAGTTCCACAATGTTTGGAACCATTTTTATATTTCCTGGGATATTTCAGGTGTACCCAGGTTGAGGTTCCTGTAAGCAGTGCAGCCCTCAATTTGGGGGTGGCTCTGTCTTATGGATTTTCAGTTTCCCCAAGGTATATTCCCTAGACTGGAAGTGCCCTTGGCTCTGGAGCTCTGTTGTTTACTTGTTTTAGGGAACACAATGCACTCCTCCAGTGAGGCAGTTGGCAACTTACATCCCGCCCATCAGCATAACAAGGCTCCCTGTTCTCCAGGGCCTGTCTTGCCTTTCTGGTTTTTACACATTTTGTGGATGTCCCTTTTGACCGGTGGGAAGTGATACTTCTTTGTAGTGCAGATTTGCATTGCCCGATTGCTTGCTTGGCCAAAAAGGGCGTATGCGTTTTCTCCTGAATATATTCAGGAGAAAACGCATACGCCCTTTTTGGCCAAGTGCATCATTGTCGAAGTTGTGCCCCTCTTCCTGTGCTTTACAGGCGATTCCAACGTACCTCTTAAAATCTGTTTCCTGCTATTCTGCCTCGCTTTTAAGTCCGCCTCGTTGCCTTCCCTCAACAGATTTTTGGACGATAGTTGGCCTTGATTACTCTGCCAGTTTGTGAATTGCTGTGCCCCTGAGCTCCATTTATCAACTCGTTTTTTGTGAGCTAAACGCAAGTCCAAACTTTTGGTTCAGGACCTCTACTGGTTCCCGGTGGGTGGCTGAGACTTTGGTTCATTCTTCTTCCTGCAGGGAAATTAGAGTGACATGTGCCCATCCAAATGCCTAACAGCTACTCTCTCATTGGTTCTCCCTCTTCCCTTTCATCCTCTGCCAAATTGGCAACCTGTGCGAACCAGGAGCTTAAAGGGGCTGTCTCTCCAAGTTGGGAGATTGATAGGAAAGCAGTTGGAAAGTCAAACTGGAGCACCAGGAGAGGGGCCCTTCGTTGAGTTTTAGAAACCTTTCGTATTCACAGTGTGTCCATTCTCTAGGTTTCCCATACACGTTATAGCTGTAGTAATATTCCCTTCCACCTGGAGAGCTGGGACCCATGGAATGGGTGCCATGCATTATTGCTTTAAAGGGTCTGCATTTGCTCACCCAATCTCACCAATCCTCTCAGTCCCAAGTGTCCAGCCTTATGCCACATCCAGCTGTCATTGTAGATAGGGTCATTCCAGGTTGCATCAGAGACCCTGAAGGAATTGTAAAGAATTTCCCTGTTTCTTTGTTCTGTTTTTGAAATTCCTTTTTAGAGTGGGTTTGAGCTGATTCTCGCTGCCCTGTTTATGCCAGTCTAGACACACTTGATTCCCTTACGGAGACATATCAATACATAGGTTTTAAGATTCTTACTAGTCATATCGATTCCTCTGCGGGAAATATGGGGTTTTGAGTCCCTTTCACTGAGGAAGGTGTAGGTCTTGTCTATTCCATAGTTGGTTTTTGGAACGGTACCTGTGCTTATATCAAACTCGGGTTTGATGCATCACCCCACATCTCCTTCCCCCTTAAGCAGGCATAAGAGTGTTTTCTAAATGTGAGACTCTGTTCTCTTGCCTAACTCAGTTCATGTGTAGCCATGTTTACAGGATCTTCCTAAGTGATATCTTATGATAAGTTTCTTTTCCTGTGTGACTTCTTTTACTTAGAATCATCGTACCTGAATCCACTCATTTTGCTGCTACTGGTCTTATGACATTGATTTCGTGGCTGAGGGATATTCCATCGTACATAAGTTCCACAATATTTGGAACCATTTTTATATTTCCTGGGATATTTCAGGTGTACCCAGGTTGAGGTTCCTGTAAACAGTGCAGCCCTCAATTTGGGGGTGGCTCTGTCTTATGGATTTTCAGTTTTCCCAAGGTATATTCCCTAGAGTGGACGTGCCCTTGGCTCTGGAGCTCTGTTGTTTACTTGTTTTAGGGAACACAATGCACTCCTCCAGTGAGGGAGTTGGCAACTTACATCCCGCCCATCAGCATAACAAGGCTCCCTGTTCTCCAGGGCCTGTCTTGCCTTTCTGGTTTTTACACATTTTGTGGATGTCCCTTTTGACCGGTGGGAAGTGATACTTCTTTGTAGTGCAGATTTGCATTGCCCGCTTGCTTGCTTGGCCAAAAAGGGCGTATGCGTTTTCTCCTGAATATATTCAGGAGAAAACGCATACGCCCTTTTTGGCCAAGTGCATCATTGTCGAAGTTGTGCCCCTCTTCCTGTGCTTTACAGGCGATTCCAACATACCTCTTGAAATCTGTTTCCTGCTATTCTGCCTCGCATTTAAGTCCGCCTCGTTGCCTTCCCTCAACAGATGTTTGGACGATAGTTGGCCTTGATTACTCTGCCAGTTTGTGAATTGCTGTGCCCCTGAGCTCCATTTTTCAACTCGTTATTTTGTGAGCTGAACGCAAGTCCAAACTTTTGGTTCAGGAGCTATACTGGTTCCCGGTGGGTGGCTGAGACTTTGGTTCATTCTTCTTCCTGCAGGGATATTAGAGTGACATGTGCCCATCCAAATGCCTAACAGCTACTCTCTCATTGGTTCTCCCTCTTCCCTTTCATCCTCTGCCAAATTGGCAACCTGTGCGAACCAGGAGCTTAAAGGGGCTGTCTCTCCAAGTTGGGAGATTGATAGGAAAGCAGTTGGAAAGTCAAACCGGAGCACCAGGAGAGGGGCTCTTCGTTGAGTTTTAGAAACCTTTCGTATTCACAGTGTGTCCATTCTCTAGGTTTCCCGTACACGTTATAGCTGTAGTAATATTCCCTTCCACCTGGAGAGCTGGGACCCATGGAATGGGTGCCATGCATTATTGCTTTAAAGGGTCTGCATTTGCTCACCCAATCTCACCAATCCTCTCAGTCCCAAGTGTCCAGCCTTATGCCACATCCAGCTGTCATTGTAGATAGGGTCATTCCAGGTTGCATCAGAGACCCTGAAGGAATTGTAAAGAATTTCCCTGTTTCTTTGTTCTGTTTTTGAAATTCCTTTTTAGAGTGGGTTTGAGCTGATTCTCGCTGCCCTGTTTATGCCAGTCTAGACACACTTGATTCCCTTACGGAGACATATCAATACATAGGTTTTAAGATTCTTACTAGTCAGATCTATTCCTCTGCGGGAAATATGGGGTTTTGAGTCCCTTTCACTGAGGAAGGTGTAGGTCTTGTCTATTCCATAGTTGGTTTTTGGAACGGTACCTGTGCTTATATCAAACTCGGGTTTGATGCATCACCCCACCTCTCCTTCCCCCTTAAGCAGGCATAAGAGTGTTTTCTAAATGTGAGACTCTGTTCTCTTGCCTAACTCAGTTCATGTGTAGCCATGATTACAGGATCTTCCTAAGTGATATCTTATGATAAGTTTCTTTTCCTGTGTGACTTCTTTCACTTAGAATCATCGTACCTGAATCCACTCATTTTGCTGCTACTGGTCTTATGACATTGATTTCGTGGCTGAGGGATATTCCATCGTACGTAAGTTCCACAATGTTTGGAACCATTTTTATATTTCCTGGGATATTTCAGGTGTACCCAGGTTGAGGTTCCTGTAAGCAGTGCAGCCCTCAATTTGGGGGTGGCTCTGTCTTATGGATTTTCAGTTTCCCCAAGGTATATTCCCTAGACTGGAAGTGCCCTTGGCTCTGGAGCTCTGTTGTTTACTTGTTTTAGGGAACACAATGCACTCCTCCAGTGAGGCAGTTGGCAACTTACATCCCGCCCATCAGCATAACAAGGCTCCCTGTTCTCCAGGGCCTGTCTTGCCTTTCTGGTTTTTACACATTTTGTGGATGTCCCTTTTGACCGGTGGGAAGTGATACTTCTTTGTAGTGCAGATTTGCATTGCCCGATTGCTTGCTTGGCCAAAAAGGGCGTATGCGTTTTCTCCTGAATATATTCAGGAGAAAACGCATACGCCCTTTTTGGCCAAGTGCATCATTGTCGAAGTTGTGCCCCTCTTCCTGTGCTTTACAGGCGATTCCAACGTACCTCTTAAAATCTGTTTCCTGCTATTCTGCCTCGCTTTTAAGTCCGCCTCGTTGCCTTCCCTCAACAGATTTTTGGACGATAGTTGGCCTTGATTACTCTGCCAGTTTGTGAATTGCTGTGCCCCTGAGCTCCATTTATCAACTCGTTTTTTGTGAGCTAAACGCAAGTCCAAACTTTTGGTTCAGGACCTCTACTGGTTCCCGGTGGGTGGCTGAGACTTTGGTTCATTCTTCTTCCTGCAGGGAAATTAGAGTGACATGTGCCCATCCAAATGCCTAACAGCTACTCTCTCATTGGTTCTCCCTCTTCCCTTTCATCCTCTGCCAAATTGGCAACCTGTGCGAACCAGGAGCTTAAAGGGGCTGTCTCTCCAAGTTGGGAGATTGATAGGAAAGCAGTTGGAAAGTCAAACTGGAGCACCAGGAGAGGGGCCCTTCGTTGAGTTTTAGAAACCTTTCGTATTCACAGTGTGTCCATTCTCTAGGTTTCCCATACACGTTATAGCTGTAGTAATATTCCCTTCCACCTGGAGAGCTGGGACCCATGGAATGGGTGCCATGCATTATTGCTTTAAAGGGTCTGCATTTGCTCACCCAATCTCACCAATCCTCTCAGTCCCAAGTGTCCAGCCTTATGCCACATCCAGCTGTCATTGTAGATAGGGTCATTCCAGGTTGCATCAGAGACCCTGAAGGAATTGTAAAGAATTTCCCTGTTTCTTTGTTCTGTTTTTGAAATTCCTTTTTAGAGTGGGTTTGAGCTGATTCTCGCTGCCCTGTTTATGCCAGTCTAGACACACTTGATTCCCTTACGGAGACATATCAATACATAGGTTTTAAGATTCTTACTAGTCATATCGATTCCTCTGCGGGAAATATGGGGTTTTGAGTCCCTTTCACTGAGGAAGGTGTAGGTCTTGTCTATTCCATAGTTGGTTTTTGGAACGGTACCTGTGCTTATATCAAACTCGGGTTTGATGCATCACCCCACATCTCCTTCCCCCTTAAGCAGGCATAAGAGTGTTTTCTAAATGTGAGACTCTGTTCTCTTGCCTAACTCAGTTCATGTGTAGCCATGTTTACAGGATCTTCCTAAGTGATATCTTATGATAAGTTTCTTTTCCTGTGTGACTTCTTTTACTTAGAATCATCGTACCTGAATCCACTCATTTTGCTGCTACTGGTCTTATGACATTGATTTCGTGGCTGAGGGATATTCCATCGTACATAAGTTCCACAATATTTGGAACCATTTTTATATTTCCTGGGATATTTCAGGTGTACCCAGGTTGAGGTTCCTGTAAACAGTGCAGCCCTCAATTTGGGGGTGGCTCTGTCTTATGGATTTTCAGTTTTCCCAAGGTATATTCCCTAGAGTGGACGTGCCCTTGGCTCTGGAGCTCTGTTGTTTACTTGTTTTAGGGAACACAATGCACTCCTCCAGTGAGGGAGTTGGCAACTTACATCCCGCCCATCAGCATAACAAGGCTCCCTGTTCTCCAGGGCCTGTCTTGCCTTTCTGGTTTTTACACATTTTGTGGATGTCCCTTTTGACCGGTGGGAAGTGATACTTCTTTGTAGTGCAGATTTGCATTGCCCGCTTGCTTGCTTGGCCAAAAAGGGCGTATGCGTT
Source organism: Mesoplodon mirus (assembly GCF_964341445.2). Taxonomy (NCBI): domain Eukaryota; kingdom Metazoa; phylum Chordata; class Mammalia; order Artiodactyla; family Ziphiidae; genus Mesoplodon; species Mesoplodon mirus. The sequence continues at coordinate 119,302,739 of NC_138984.1, forward strand.
TTCTCCTGAATATATTCAGGAGAAAACGCATACGCCCTTTTTGGCCAAGTGCATCATTGTCGAAGTTGTGCCCCTCTTCCTGTGCTTTACAGGCGATTCCAACGTACCTCTTGAAATCTGTTTCCTGCTATTCTGCCTCGCATTTAAGTCCGCCTCGTTGCCTTCCCTCAACAGATGTTTGGACGATAGTTGGCCTTGATTACTCTGCCAGTTTGTGAATTGCTGTGCCCCTGAGCTCCATTTTTCAACTCGTTATTTTGTGAGCTGAACGCAAGTCCAAACTTTTGGTTCAGGAGCTATACTGGTTCCCGGTGGGTGGCTGAGACTTTGGTTCATTCTTCTTCCTGCAGGGATATTAGAGTGACATGTGCCCATCCAAATGCCTAACAGCTACTCTCTCATTGGTTCTCCCTCTTCCCTTTCATCCTCTGCCAAATTGGCAACCTGTGCGAACCAGGAGCTTAAAGGGGCTGTCTCTCCAAGTTGGGAGATTGATAGGAAAGCAGTTGGAAAGTCAAACCGGAGCACCAGGAGAGGGGCTCTTCGTTGAGTTTTAGAAACCTTTCGTATTCACAGTGTGTCCATTCTCTAGGTTTCCCGTACACGTTATAGCTGTAGTAATATTCCCTTCCACCTGGAGAGCTGGGACCCATGGAATGGGTGCCATGCATTATTGCTTTAAAGGGTCTGCATTTGCTCACCCAATCTCACCAATCCTCTCAGTCCCAAGTGTCCAGCCTTATGCCACATCCAGCTGTCATTGTAGATAGGGTCATTCCAGGTTGCATCAGAGACCCTGAAGGAATTGTAAAGAATTTCCCTGTTTCTTTGTTCTGTTTTTGAAATTCCTTTTTAGAGTGGGTTTGAGCTGATTCTCGCTGCCCTGTTTATGCCAGTCTAGACACACTTGATTCCCTTACGGAGACATATCAATACATAGGTTTTAAGATTCTTACTAGTCAGATCTATTCCTCTGCGGGAAATATGGGGTTTTGAGTCCCTTTCACTGAGGAAGGTGTAGGTCTTGTCTATTCCATAGTTGGTTTTTGGAACGGTACCTGTGCTTATATCAAACTCGGGTTTGATGCATCACCCCACCTCTCCTTCCCCCTTAAGCAGGCATAAGAGTGTTTTCTAAATGTGAGACTCTGTTCTCTTGCCTAACTCAGTTCATGTGTAGCCATGATTACAGGATCTTCCTAAGTGATATCTTATGATAAGTTTCTTTTCCTGTGTGACTTCTTTCACTTAGAATCATCGTACCTGAATCCACTCATTTTGCTGCTACTGGTCTTATGACATTGATTTCGTGGCTGAGGGATATTCCATCGTACGTAAGTTCCACAATGTTTGGAACCATTTTTATATTTCCTGGGATATTTCAGGTGTACCCAGGTTGAGGTTCCTGTAAGCAGTGCAGCCCTCAATTTGGGGGTGGCTCTGTCTTATGGATTTTCATTTTCCCCAAGGTATATTCCCTAGACTGGAAGTGCCCTTGGCTCTGGAGCTCTGTTGTTTACTTGTTTTAGGGAACACAATGCACTCCTCCAGTGAGGCAGTTGGCAACTTACATCCCGCCCATCAGCATAACAAGGCTCCCTGTTCTCCAGGGCCTGTCTTGCCTTTCTGGTTTTTACACATTTTGTGGATGTCCCTTTTGACCGGTGGGAAGTGATACTTCTTTGTAGTGCAGATTTGCATTGCCCGCTTGCTTGCTTGGCCAAAAAGGGCGTATGCGTTTTCTCCTGAATATATTCAGGAGAAAACGCATACGCCCTTTTTGGCCAAGTGCATCATTGTCGAAGTTGTGCCCCTCTTCCTGTGCTTTACAGGCGATTCCAACGTACCTCTTAAAATCTGTTTCCTGCTATTCTGCCTCGCTTTTAAGTCCGCCTCGTTGCCTTCCCTCAACAGATTTTTGGACGATAGTTGGCCTTGATTACTCTGCCAGTTTGTGAATTGCTGTGCCCCTGAGCTCCATTTATCAACTCGTTTTTTGTGAGCTAAACGCAAGTCCAAACTTTTGGTTCAGGACCTCTACTGGTTCCCGGTGGGTGGCTGAGACTTTGGTTCATTCTTCTTCCTGCAGGGAAATTAGAGTGACATGTGCCCATCCAAATGCCTAACAGCTACTCTCTCATTGGTTCTCCCTCTTCCCTTTCATCCTCTGCCAAATTGGCAACCTGTGCGAACCAGGAGCTTAAAGGGGCTGTCTCTCCAAGTTGGGAGATTGATAGGAAAGCAGTTGGAAAGTCAAACTGGAGCACCAGGAGAGGGGCCCTTCGTTGAGTTTTAGAAACCTTTCGTATTCACAGTGTGTCCATTCTCTAGGTTTCCCATACACGTTATAGCTGTAGTAATATTCCCTTCCACCTGGAGAGCTGGGACCCATGGAATGGGTGCCATGCATTATTGCTTTAAAGGGTCTGCATTTGCTCACCCAATCTCACCAATCCTCTCAGTCCCAAGTGTCCAGCCTTATGCCACATCCAGCTGTCATTGTAGATAGGGTCATTCCAGGTTGCATCAGAGACCCTGAAGGAATTGTAAAGAATTTCCCTGTTTCTTTGTTCTGTTTTTGAAATTCCTTTTTAGAGTGGGTTTGAGCTGATTCTCGCTGCCCTGTTTATGCCAGTCTAGACACACTTGATTCCCTTACGGAGACATATCAATACATAGGTTTTAAGATTCTTACTAGTCAGATCTATTCCTCTGCGGGAAATATGGGGTTTTGAGTCCCTTTCACTGAGGAAGGTGTAGGTCTTGTCTATTCCATAGTTGGTTTTTGGAACGGTACCTGTGCTTATATCAAACTCGGGTTTGATGCATCACCCCACCTCTCCTTCCCCCTTAAGCAGGCATAAGAGTGTTTTCTAAATGTGAGACTCTGTTCTCTTGCCTAACTCAGTTCATGTGTAGCCATGTTTACAGGATCTTCCTAAGTGATATCTTATGATAAGTTTCTTTTCCTGTGTGACTTCTTTTACTTAGAATCATCGTACCTGAATCCACTCATTTTGCTGCTACTGGTCTTATGACATTGATTTCGTGGCTGAGGGATATTCCATCGTACATAAGTTCCACAATATTTGGAACCATTTTTATATTTCCTGGGATATTTCAGGTGTACCCAGGTTGAGGTTCCTGTAAACAGTGCAGCCCTCAATTTGGGGGTGGCTCTGTCTTATGGATTTTCAGTTTTCCCAAGGTATATTCCCTAGAGTGGACGTGCCCTTGGCTCTGGAGCTCTGTTGTTTACTTGTTTTAGGGAACACAATGCACTCCTCCAGTGAGGGAGTTGGCAACTTACATCCCGCCCATCAGCATAACAAGGCTCCCTCTTCTCCAGGGCCTGTCTTGCCTTTCTGGTTTTTACACATTTTGTGGATGTCCCTTTTGACCGGTGGGAAGTGATACTTCTTTGTAGTGCAGATTTGCATTGCCCGCTTGCTTGCTTGGCCAAAAAGGGCGTATGCGTTTTCTCCTGAATATATTCAGGAGAAAACGCATACGCCCTTTTTGGCCAAGTGCATCATTGTCGAAGTTGTGCCCCTCTTCCTGTGCTTTACAGGCGATTCCAACGTACCTCTTGAAATCTGTTTCCTGCTATTCTGCCTCGCATTTAAGTCCGCCTCGTTGCCTTCCCTCAACAGATGTTTGGACGATAGTTGGCCTTGATTACTCTGCCAGTTTGTGAATTGCTGTGCCCCTGAGCTCCATTTTTCAACTCGTTATTTTGTGAGCTGAACGCAAGTCCAAACTTTTGGTTCAGGACCTCTACTGGTTCCCGGTGGGTGGCTGAGACTTTGGTTCATTCTTCTTCCTGCAGGGATATTAGAGTGACATGTGCCCATCCAAATGCCTAACAGCTACTCTCTCATTGGTTCTCCCTCTTCCCTTTCATCCTCTGCCAAATTGGCAACCTGTGCGAACCAGGAGCTTAAAGGGGCTGTCTCTCCAAGTTGGGAGATTGATAGGAAAGCAGTTGGAAAGTCAAACCGGAGCACCAGGAGAGGGGCTCTTCGTTGAGTTTTAGAAACCTTTCGTATTCACAGTGTGTCCATTCTCTAGGTTTCCCGTACACGTTATAGCTGTAGTAATATTCCCTTCCACCTGGAGAGCTGGGACCCATGGAATGGGTGCCATGCATTATTGCTTTAAAGGGTCTGCATTTGCTCACCCAATCTCACCAATCCTCTCAGTCCCAAGTGTCCAGCCTTATGCCACATCCAGCTGTCATTGTAGATAGGGTCATTCCAGGTTGCATCAGAGACCCTGAAGGAATTGTAAAGAATTTCCCTGTTTCTTTGTTCTGTTTTTGAAATTCCTTTTTAGAGTGGGTTTGAGCTGATTCTCGCTGCCCTGTTTATGCCAGTCTAGACACACTTGATTCCCTTACGGAGACATATCAATACATAGGTTTTAAGATTCTTACTAGTCAGATCTATTCCTCTGCGGGAAATATGGGGTTTTGAGTCCCTTTCACTGAGGAAGGTGTAGGTCTTGTCTATTCCATAGTTGGTTTTTGGAACGGTACCTGTGCTTATATCAAACTCGGGTTTGATGCATCACCCCACCTCTCCTTCCCCCTTAAGCAGGCATAAGAGTGTTTTCTAAATGTGAGACTCTGTTCTCTTGCCTAACTCAGTTCATGTGTAGCCATGTTTACAGGATCTTCCTAAGTGATATCTTATGATAAGTTTCTTTTCCTGTGTGACTTCTTTCACTTAGAATCATCGTACCTGAATCCACTCATTTTGCTGCTACTGGTCTTATGACATTAATTTCGTGGCTGAGGGATATTCCATCGTACGTAAGTTCCACAATGTTTGGAACCATTTTTATATTTCCTGGGATATTTTAGGTGTACCCAGGTTGAGGTTCCTGTAAGCAGTGCTGCCCTCAATTTGGGGGTGGCTCTGTCTTATGGATTTTCAGTTTTCCCAAGGTATATTCCCTAGACCGGACGTGCCCTTGGCTCTGTAGCTCTGTTGTTTACTTGTTTTAGGGAACACAATGCACTCCTCCAGTGAGGCAGTTGGCAACTTACATCCCGCCCATCAGCATAACAAGGCTCCCTGTTCTCCAGGGCCTGTCTTGCCTTTCTGGTTTTTACACATTTTGTGGATGTCCCTTTTGACCGCTGGGAAGTGATACTTCTTTGTAGTGCAGATTTGCATTGCCCGCTTGCTTGCTTGGCCAAAAAGGGCGTATGCGTTTTCTCCTGAATATATTCAGGAGAAAACGCATACGCCCTTTTTGGCCAAGTGCATCATTGTCGAAGTTGTGCCCCTCTTCCTGTGCTTTACAGGCGATTCCAACGTACCTCTTGAAATCTGTTTCCTGCTATTCTGCCTCGCTTTCAAGTCCGCCTCGTTGCCTTCCCTCAACAGATTTTTGGACGATAGTTGGCCTTGATTACTCTGCCAGTTTGTGAATTGCTGTGCCCCGGAGCTCCATTTATCAACTCGTTTTTTGTGAGCTAAACGCAAGTCCAAACTTTTGGTTCAGGACCTCTACTGGTTCCCGGTGGGTGGCTGAGACTTTGGTTCATTCTTCTTCCTGCAGGGAAATTAGAGTGACATGTGCCCATCCAAATGCCTAACAGCTACTCTCTCATTGGTTCTCCCTCTTCCCTTTCATCCTCTGCCAAATTGGCAACCTGTGCGAACCAGGAGCTTAAAGGGGCTGTCTCTCCAAGTTGGGAGATTGATAGGAAAGCAGTTGGAAAGTCAAACTGGAGCACCAGGAGAGGGGCCCTTCGTTGAGTTTTAGAAACCTTTCGTATTCACAGTGTGTCCATTCTCTAGGTTTCCCGTACACGTTATAGCTGTAGTAATATTCCCTTCCACCTGGAGAGCTGGGACCCATGGAATGGGTGCCATGCATTATTGCTTTAAAGGGTCTGCATTTGCTCACCCAATCTCACCAATCCTCTCAGTCCCAAGTGTCCAGCCTTATGCCACATCCAGCTGTCATTGTAGATAGGGTCATTCCAGGTTGCATCAGAGACCCTGAAGGAATTGTAAAGAATTTCCCTGTTTCTTTGTTCTGTTTTTGAAATTCCTTTTTAGAGTGGGTTTGAGCTGATTCTCGCTGCCCTGTTTATGCCAGTCTAGACACACTTGATTCCCTTACGGAGACATATCAATACATAGGTTTTAAGATTCTTACTAGTCAGATCTATTCCTCTGCGGGAAATATGGGGTTTTGAGTCCCTTTCACTGAGGAAGGTGTAGGTCTTGTCTATTCCATAGTTGGTTTTTGGAACGGTACCTGTGCTTATATCAAACTCGGGTTTGATGCATCACCCCACCTCTCCTTCCCCCTTAAGCAGGCATAAGAGTGTTTTCTAAATGTGAGACTCTGTTCTCTTGCCTAACTCAGTTCATGTGTAGCCATGTTTACAGGATCTTCCTAAGTGATATCTTATGATAAGTTTCTTTTCCTGTGTGACTTCTTTTACTTAGAATCATCGTACCTGAATCCACTCATTTTGCTGCTACTGGTCTTATGACATTGATTTCGTGGCTGAGGGATATTCCATCGTACATAAGTTCCACAATATTTGGAACCATTTTTATATTTCCTGGGATATTTCAGGTGTACCCAGGTTGAGGTTCCTGTAAACAGTGCAGCCCTCAATTTGGGGGTGGCTCTGTCTTATGGATTTTCAGTTTTCCCAAGGTATATTCCCTAGAGTGGACGTGCCCTTGGCTCTGGAGCTCTGTTGTTTACTTGTTTTAGGGAACACAATGCACTCCTCCAGTGAGGGAGTTGGCAACTTACATCCCGCCCATCAGCATAACAAGGCTCCCTCTTCTCCAGGGCCTGTCTTGCCTTTCTGGTTTTTACACATTTTGTGGATGTCCCTTTTGACCGGTGGGAAGTGATACTTCTTTGTAGTGCAGATTTGCATTGCCCGCTTGCTTGCTTGGCCAAAAAGGGCGTATGCGTTTTCTCCTGAATATATTCAGGAGAAAACGCATACGCCCTTTTTGGCCAAGTGCATCATTGTCGAAGTTGTGCCCCTCTTCCTGTGCTTTACAGGCGATTCCAACGTACCTCTTGAAATCTGTTTCCTGCTATTCTGCCTCGCATTTAAGTCCGCCTCGTTGCCTTCCCTCAACAGATGTTTGGACGATAGTTGGCCTTGATTACTCTGCCAGTTTGTGAATTGCTGTGCCCCTGAGCTCCATTTTTCAACTCGTTATTTTGTGAGCTGAACGCAAGTCCAAACTTTTGGTTCAGGACCTCTACTGGTTCCCGGTGGGTGGCTGAGACTTTGGTTCATTCTTCTTCCTGCAGGGATATTAGAGTGACATGTGCCCATCCAAATGCCTAACAGCTACTCTCTCATTGGTTCTCCCTCTTCCCTTTCATCCTCTGCCAAATTGGCAACCTGTGCGAACCAGGAGCTTAAAGGGGCTGTCTCTCCAAGTTGGGAGATTGATAGGAAAGCAGTTGGAAAGTCAAACCGGAGCACCAGGAGAGGGGCTCTTCGTTGAGTTTTAGAAACCTTTCGTATTCACAGTGTGTCCATTCTCTAGGTTTCCCGTACACGTTATAGCTGTAGTAATATTCCCTTCCACCTGGAGAGCTGGGACCCATGGAATGGGTGCCATGCATTATTGCTTTAAAGGGTCTGCATTTGCTCACCCAATCTCACCAATCCTCTCAGTCCCAAGTGTCCAGCCTTATGCCACATCCAGCTGTCATTGTAGATAGGGTCATTCCAGGTTGCATGAGAGACCCTGAAGGAATTGTAAAGAATTTCCCTGTTTCTTTGTTCTGTTTTTGAAATTCCTTTTTAGAGTGGGTTTGAGCTGATTCTCGCTGCCCTGTTTATGCCAGTCTAGACACACTTGATTCCCTTATGGAGACATATCAATACATAGGTTTTAAGATTCTTACTAGTCAGATCTATTCCTCTGCGGGAAATATGGGGTTTTGAGTCCCTTTCACTGAGGAAGGTGTAGGTCTTGTCTATTCCATAGTTGGTTTTTGGAACGGTACCTGTGCTTATATCAAACTCGGGTTTGATGCATCACCCCACCTCTCCTTCCCCCTTAAGCAGGCATAAGAGTGTTTTCTAAATGTGAGACTCTGTTCTCTTGCCTAACTCAGTTCATGTGTAGCCATGTTTACAGGATCTTCCTAAGTGATATCTTATGATAAGTTTCTTTTCCTGTGTGACTTCTTTCACTTAGAATCATCGTACCTGAATCCACTCATTTTGCTGCTACTGGTCTTATGACATTAATTTCGTGGCTGAGGGATATTCCATCGTACGTAAGTTCCACAATGTTTGGAACCATTTTTATATTTCCTGGGATATTTTAGGTGTACCCAGGTTGAGGTTCCTGTAAGCAGTGCTGCCCTCAATTTGGGGGTGGCTCTGTCTTATGGATTTTCAGTTTTCCCAAGGTATATTCCCTAGACCGGACGTGCCCTTGGCTCTGTAGCTCTGTTGTTTACTTGTTTTAGGGAACACAATGCACTCCTCCAGTGAGGCAGTTGGCAACTTACATCCCGCCCATCAGCATAACAAGGCTCCCTGTTCTCCAGGGCCTGTCTTGCCTTTCTGGTTTTTACACATTTTGTGGATGTCCCTTTTGACCGCTGGGAAGTGATACTTCTTTGTAGTGCAGATTTGCATTGCCCGCTTGCTTGCTTGGCCAAAAAGGGCGTATGCGTTTTCTCCTGAATATATTCAGGAGAAAACGCATACGCCCTTTTTGGCCAAGTGCATCATTGTCGAAGTTGTGCCCCTCTTCCTGTGCTTTACAGGCGATTCCAACGTACCTCTTGAAATCTGTTTCCTGCTATTCTGCCTCGCTTTCAAGTCCGCCTCGTTGCCTTCCCTCAACAGATTTTTGGACGATAGTTGGCCTTGATTACTCTGCCAGTTTGTGAATTGCTGTGCCCCGGAGCTCCATTTATCAACTCGTTTTTTGTGAGCTAAACGCAAGTCCAAACTTTTGGTTCAGGACCTCTACTGGTTCCCGGTGGGTGGCTGAGACTTTGGTTCATTCTTCTTCCTGCAGGGAAATTAGAGTGACATGTGCCCATCCAAATGCCTAACAGCTACTCTCTCATTGGTTCTCCCTCTTCCCTTTCATCCTCTGCCAAATTGGCAACCTGTGCGAACCAGGAGCTTAAAGGGGCTGTCTCTCCAAGTTGGGAGATTGATAGGAAAGCAGTTGGAAAGTCAAACTGGAGCACCAGGAGAGGGGCCCTTCGTTGAGTTTTAGAAACCTTTCGTATTCACAGTGTGTCCATTCTCTAGGTTTCCCGTACACGTTATAGCTGTAGTAATATTCCCTTCCACCTGGAGAGCTGGGACCCATGGAATGGGTGCCATGCATTATTGCTTTAAAGGGTCTGCATTTGCTCACCCAATCTCACCAATCCTCTCAGTCCCAAGTGTCCAGCCTTATGCCACATCCAGCTGTCATTGTAGATAGGGTCATTCCAGGTTGCATCAGAGACCCTGAAGGAATTGTAAAGAATTTCCCTGTTTCTTTGTTCTGTTTTTGAAATTCCTTTTTAGAGTGGGTTTGAGCTGATTCTCGCTGCCCTGTTTATGCCAGTCTAGACACACTTGATTCCCTTACGGAGACATATCAATACATAGGTTTTAAGATTCTTACTAGTCAGATCTATTCCTCTGCGGGAAATATGGGGTTTTGAGTCCCTTTCACTGAGGAAGGTGTAGGTCTTGTCTATTCCATAGTTGGTTTTTGGAACGGTACCTGTGCTTATATCAAACTCGGGTTTGATGCATCACCCCACCTCTCCTTCCCCCTTAAGCAGGCATAAGAGTGTTTTCTAAATGTGAGACTCTGTTCTCTTGCCTAACTCAGTTCATGTGTAGCCATGTTTACAGGATCTTCCTAAGTGATATCTTATGATAAGTTTCTTTTCCTGTGTGACTTCTTTTACTTAGAATCATCGTACCTGAATCCACTCATTTTGCTGCTACTGGTCTTATGACATTGATTTCGTGGCTGAGGGATATTCCATCGTACATAAGTTCCACAATATTTGGAACCATTTTTATATTTCCTGGGATATTTCAGGTGTACCCAGGTTGAGGTTCCTGTAAACAGTGCAGCCCTCAATTTGGGGGTGGCTCTGTCTTATGGATTTTCAGTTTTCCCAAGGTATATTCCCTAGAGTGGACGTGCCCTTGGCTCTGGAGCTCTGTTGTTTACTTGTTTTAGGGAACACAATGCACTCCTCCAGTGAGGGAGTTGGCAACTTACATCCCGCCCATCAGCATAACAAGGCTCCCTCTTCTCCAGGGCCTGTCTTGCCTTTCTGGTTTTTACACATTTTGTGGATGTCCCTTTTGACCGGTGGGAAGTGATACTTCTTTGTAGTGCAGATTTGCATTGCCCGCTTGCTTGCTTGGCCAAAAAGGGCGTATGCGTTTTCTCCTGAATATATTCAGGAGAAAACGCATACGCCCTTTTTGGCCAAGTGCATCATTGTCGAAGTTGTGCCCCTCTTCCTGTGCTTTACAGGCGATTCCAACGTACCTCTTGAAATCTGTTTCCTGCTATTCTGCCTCGCATTTAAGTCCGCCTCGTTGCCTTCCCTCAACAGATGTTTGGACGATAGTTGGCCTTGATTACTCTGCCAGTTTGTGAATTGCTGTGCCCCTGAGCTCCATTTTTCAACTCGTTATTTTGTGAGCTGAACGCAAGTCCAAACTTTTGGTTCAGGACCTCTACTGGTTCCCGGTGGGTGGCTGAGACTTTGGTTCATTCTTCTTCCTGCAGGGATATTAGAGTGACATGTGCCCATCCAAATGCCTAACAGCTACTCTCTCATTGGTTCTCCCTCTTCCCTTTCATCCTCTGCCAAATTGGCAACCTGTGCGAACCAGGAGCTTAAAGGGGCTGTCTCTCCAAGTTGGGAGATTGATAGGAAAGCAGTTGGAAAGTCAAACCGGAGCACCAGGAGAGGGGCTCTTCGTTGAGTTTTAGAAACCTTTCGTATTCACAGTGTGTCCATTCTCTAGGTTTCCCGTACACGTTATAGCTGTAGTAATATTCCCTTCCACCTGGAGAGCTGGGACCCATGGAATGGGTGCCATGCATTATTGCTTTAAAGGGTCTGCATTTGCTCACCCAATCTCACCAATCCTCTCAGTCCCAAGTGTCCAGCCTTATGCCACATCCAGCTGTCATTGTAGATAGGGTCATTCCAGGTTGCATCAGAGACCCTGAAGGAATTGTAAAGAATTTCCCTGTTTCTTTGTTCTGTTTTTGAAATTCCTTTTTAGAGTGGGTTTGAGCTGATTCTCGCTGCCCTGTTTATGCCAGTCTAGACACACTTGATTCCCTTATGGAGACATATCAATACATAGGTTTTAAGATTCTTACTAGTCAGATCTATTCCTCTGCGGGAAATATGGGGTTTTGAGTCCCTTTCACTGAGGAAGGTGTAGGTCTTGTCTATTCCATAGTTGGTTTTTGGAACGGTACCTGTGCTTATATCAAACTCGGGTTTGATGCATCACCCCACCTCTCCTTCCCCCTTAAGCAGGCATAAGAGTGTTTTCTAAATGTGAGACTCTGTTCTCTTGCCTAACTCAGTTCATGTGTAGCCATGTTTACAGGATCTTCCTAAGTGATATCTTATGATAAGTTTCTTTTCCTGTGTGACTTCTTTCACTTAGAATCATCGTACCTGAATCCACTCATTTTGCTGCTACTGGTCTTATGACATTAATTTCGTGGCTGAGGGATATTCCATCGTACGTAAGTTCCACAATGTTTGGAACCATTTTTATATTTCCTGGGATATTTTAGGTGTACCCAGGTTGAGGTTCCTGTAAGCAGTGCTGCCCTCAATTTGGGGGTTGCTCTGTCTTATGGATTTTCAGTTTTCCCAAGGTATATTCCCTAGACCGGACGTGCCCTTGGCTCTGGAGCTCTGTTGTTTACTTGTTTTAGGGAACACAATGCACTCCTCCAGTGAGGCAGTTGGCAACTTACATCCCGCCCATCAGCATAACAAGGCTCCCTGTTCTCCAGGGCCTGTCTTGCCTTTCTGGTTTTTACACATTTTGTGGATGTCCCTTTTGACCGCTGGGAAGTGATACTTCTTTGTAGTGCAGATTTGCATTGCCCGCTTGCTTGCTTGGCCAAAAAGGGCGTATGCGTTTTCTCCTGAATATATTCAGGAGAAAACGCATACGCCCTTTTTGGCCAAGTGCATCATTGTCGAAGTTGTGCCCCTCTTCCTGTGCTTTACAGGCGATTCCAACGTACCTCTTGAAATCTGTTTCCTGCTATTCTGCCTCGCTTTCAAGTCCGCCTCGTTGCCTTCCCTCAACAGATTTTTGGACGATAGTTGGCCTTGATTACTCTGCCAGTTTGTGAATTGCTGTGCCCCGGAGCTCCATTTATCAACTCGTTTTTTGTGAGCTGAACGCAAGTCCAAACTTTTGGTTCAGGACCTCTACTGGTTCCCGGTGGGTGGCTGAGACTTTGTTTCATTCTTCTTACTGCAGGGAAATTAGAGTGACATGTGCCTATCCAAATGCCTAACAGCTACTCTCTCATTGGTTCTCCCTCTTCCCTTTCATCCTCTGCCAAATTGGCAACGTGTGCGAACCAGGAGCTTAAAGGGGCTGTCTCTCCAAGTTGGGAGATTGATAGGAAAGCAGTTGGAAAGTCAAACTGGAGCACCAGGAGAGGGGCCCTTCGTTGAGTTTTATAAACCTTTCGTATTCACAGTGTGTCCATTCTCTAGGTTTCCCATACACGTTATAGCTGTAGTAATATTCCCTTCCACCTGGAGAGCTGGGACCCATGGAATGGGTGCCATGCATTATTGCTTTAAAGGGTCTGCATTTGCTCACCCAATCTCACCAATCCTCTCAGTCCCAAGTGTCCAGCCTTATGCCACATCCAGCTGTCATTGTAGATAGGGTCATTCCAGGTTGCATCAGAGACCCTGAAGGAATTGTAAAGAATTTCCCTGTTTCTTTGTTCTGTTTTTGAAATTCCTTTTTAGAGTGGGTTTGAGCTGATTCTCGCTGCCCTGTTTATGCCAGTCTAGACACACTTGATTCCCTTATGGAGACATATCAATACATAGGTTTTAAGATTCTTACTAGTCATATCGATTCCTCTGCGGGAAATATGGGTTTTGAGTCCCTTTCACTGAGGAAGGTGTAGGTCTTGTCTATTCCATAGTTGGTTTTTGGAACGGTACCTGTGCTTATATCAAACTCGGGTTTGATGCATCACCCCACATCTCCTTCCCCCTTAAGCAGGCATAAGAGTGTTTTCTAAATGTGAGACTCTGTTCTCTTGCCTAACTCAGTTCATGTGTAGCCATGTTTACAGGATCTTCCTAAGTGATATCTTATGATAAGTTTCTTTTTCTGTGTGACTTCTTTCACTTAGAATCATCGTACCTGAATCCACTCATTTTGCTGCTACTGGTCTTATGACATTGATTTCGTGGCTGAGGGATATTCCATCGTACATAAGTTCCACAATATTTGGAACCATTTTTATATTTCCTGGGATATTTCAGGTGTACCCAGGTTGAGGTTCCTGTAAACAGTGCAGCCCTCAATTTGGGGGTGGCTCTGTCTTATGGATTTTCAGTTTTCCCAAGGTATATTCCCTAGAGTGGACGTGCCCTTGGCTCTGGAGCTCTGTTGTTTACTTGTTTTAGGGAACACAATGCACTCCTCCAGTGAGGGAGTTGGCAACTTACATCCCGCCCATCAGCATAACAAGGCTCCCTGTTCTCCAGGGCCTGTCTTGCCTTTCTGGTTTTTACACATTTTGTGGATGTCCCTTTTGACCGGTGGGAAGTGATACTTCTTTGTAGTGCAGATTTGCATTGCCCGCTTGCTTGCTTGGCCAAAAAGGGCGTATGCGTTTTCTCCTGAATATATTCAGGAGAAAACGCATACGCCCTTTTTGGCCAAGTGCATCATTGTCGAAGTTGTGCCCCTCTTCCTGTGCTTTACAGGCGATTCCAACGTACCTCTTGAAATCTGTTTCCTGCTATTCTGCCTCGCTTTCAAGTCCGCCTCGTTGCCTTCCCTCAACAGATTTTTGGACGATAGTTGGCCTTGATTACTCTGCCAGTTTGTGAATTGCTGTGCCCCGGAGCTCCATTTATCAACTCGTTTTTTGTGAGCTGAACGCAAGTCCAAACTTTTGGTTCAGGACCTCTACTGGTTCCCGGTGGGTGGCTGAGACTTTGTTTCATTCTTCTTCCTGCAGGGATATTAGAGTGACATGTGCCCATCCAAATGCCTAACAGCTACTCTCTCATTGGTTCTCCCTCTTCCCTTTCATCCTCTGCCAAATTGGCAACGTGTGCGAACCAGGAGCTTAAAGGGGCTGTCTCTCCAAGTTGGGAGATTGATAGGAAAGCAGTTGGAAAGTCAAACCGGAGCACCAGGAGAGGGGCTCTTCGTTGAGTTTTAGAAACCTTTCGTATTCACAGTGTGTCCATTCTCTAGGTTTCCCGTACACGTTATAGCTGTAGTAATATTCCCTTCCACCTGGAGAGCTGGGACCCATGGAATGGTTGCCATGAATTATTGCTTTAAAGGGTCTGCATTTGCTCACCCAATCTCACCAATCCTCTCAGTCCCAAGTGTCCAGCCTTATGCCACATCCAGCTGTCATTGTAGATAGGGTCATTCCAGGTTGCATCAGAGACCCTGAAGGAATTGTGAAGAATTTCCCTGTTTCTTTGTTCTGTTTTTGAAATTCCTTTTTAGAGTGGGTTTGAGCTGATTCTCGCGGCCATGTTTATGCCAGTCTAGACACACTTGATTCCCTTACGGAGACATATCAATACATAGGTTTTAAGATTCTTACTAGTCAGATCTATTCCTCTGCGGGAAATATGGGGTTTTGAGTCCCTTTCACTGAGGAAGGTGTAGGTCTTGTCTATTCCATAGTTGGTTTTTGGAACGGTACCTGTGCTTATATCAAACTCGGGTTTGATGCATCACCCCACCTCTCCTTCCCCCTTAAGCAGGCATAAGAGTGTTTTCTAAATGTGAGACTCTGTTCTCTTGCCTAACTCAGTTCATGTGTAGCCATGTTTACAGGATCTTCCTAAGTGATATCTTATGATAAGTTTCTTTTCCTGTGTGACTTCTTTCACTTGGAATCATCGTACCTGAATCCACTCATTTTGCTGATACTGGTCTTATGACATTGATTTCGTGGCTGAGGGATATTCCATCGTACGTAAGTTCCACAATGTTTGGAACCATTTTTATATTTCCTGGGATATTTCAGGTGTACCCAGGTTGAGGTTCCTGTAAGCAGTGCAGCCCTCAATTTGGGGGTGGCTCTGTCTTATGGATTTTCAGTTTTCCCATGGTATATTCCCTAGACTGGACGTGCCCTTGGCTCGGTAGCTCTGTTGTTTACTTGTTTTAGGGAACACAATGCACTCCTCCAGTGAGGCAGTTGGCAACTTACATCCCGCCCATCAGCATAACAAGGCTCCCTGTTCTCCAGGGCCTGTCTTGCCTTTCTGGTTTTTACACATTTTGTGGATGTCCCTTTTGACCGGTGGGAAGTGATACTTCTTTGTAGTGCAGATTTGCATTGCCCGCTTGCTTGCTTGGCCAAAAAGGGCGTATGCGTTTTCTGCTGAATATATTCAGGAGAAAATGCATACGCCCTTTTTTGCCAAGTGCATCATTGTCGAAGTTGTGCCCCTCTTCCTGTGCTTTACAGGCGATTCCAACATACCCCTTGAAATCTGTTTCCTGCTATTCTGCCTCGCTTTCAAGTCCGCCTCGTTGCCTTCCCTCAACAGATTTTTGGACGATAGTTGGCCTTGATTACTCTGCCAGTTTGTGAATTGCTGTGCCCCTGAGCTCCATTTTTCAACTCGTTTTTTGTGAGCTGAACGCAAGTCCAAACTTTTGGTTCAGGACCTCTACTGGTTCTCGGTGGGTGGCTGAGACTTTGGTTCATTCTTCTTCCTGCCGGGAAATTAGAGTGACATGTGCCCATCCAAATGCCTAACAGCTACTCTCTCATTGGTTCTCCCTCTTCCCTTTCATCCTCTGCCAAATTGGCAACCTGTGCGAACCAGGAGCTTAAAGGGGCTGTCTCTCCAAGTTGGGAGATTGATAGGAAAGCAGTTGGAAAATCAAACCGGAGCACCAGGAGAGGGGCTCTTCGTTGAGTTTTAGAAACCTGTCGTATTCACAGTGTGTCCATTCTCTAGGTTTCCCGTACACGTTATAGCTGTAGTAATATTCCCTTCCACCTGGAGAGCTGGGACCCATGGAATGGGTGCCATGCATTATTGCTTTAAAGGGTCTGCATTTGCTCACCCAATCTCACCAATCCTCTCAGTCCCAAGTGTCCAGCCTTATGCCACATCCAGCTGTCATTGTAGATAGGGTCATTCCAGGTTGCATCAGAGACCCTGAAGGAATTGTAAAGAATTTCCCTGTTTCTTTGTTTTGTTTTTGAAATTCCTTTTTAGAGTGGGTTTGAGCTGATTCTCGCTGCCCTGTTTATGCCAGTCTAGACACACTTGATTCCCTTACGGAGACATATCAATACATAGGTTTTAAGATTCTTACTAGTCAGATCTATTCCTCTGCGGGAAATATGGGGTTTTGAGTCCCTTTCACTGAGGAAGGTGGAGGTCTTGTCTATTCCATAGTTGGTTTTTGGAACGGCACCTGTGCTTATATCAAACTCGGGTTTGATGCATCACCCCACCTCTCCTTCCCCCTTAAGCAGGCATAAGAGTGTTTTCTAAATGTGAGACTCTGTTCTCTTGCCTAACTCAGTTCATGTGTAGCCATGTTTACAGGATCTTCCTATGTGATATCTTATGATAAGTTTTTTTTCCTGTGTGACTTCTTTCACTTAGAATCATCGTACCTGAATCCACTCATTTTGCTGCTACTGGTCTTATGACATTGATTTCGTGGCTGAGGGATATTCCATCGTACGTAAGTTCCACAATGTTTGGAACCATTTTTATATTTCCTGGGATATTTCAGGTGTACCCAGGTTGAGGTTCCTGTAAGCAGTGCAGCCCTCAAATTGGGGGTGGCTCTGTCTTATGGATTTTCAGTTTTCCCAAGGTATATTCCCTAGACTGGACGTGCCCTTGGCTCTGGAGCTCTGTTGTTTACTTGTTTTAGGGAACAAAATGCACTCCTCCAGTGAGGCAGTTGGCAACTTACATCCCGCCCATCAGCATAACAAGGCTCCCTGTTCTCCAGGGCCTGTCTTGCCTTTCTGGTTTTTACACATTTTGTGGATGTCCCTTTTGACCGGTGGGAAGTGATACTTCTTTGTAGTGCAGATTTGCATTGCCCGCTTGCTTGCTTGGCCAAAAAGGGCGTATGCGTTTTCTCCTGAATATATTCAGGAGAAAACGCATACGCCCTTTTTGGCCAAGTGCATCATTGTCGAAGTTGTGCCCCTCTTCCTGTGCTTTACAGGCGATTCCAACGTACCTCTTGAAATCTGTTTCCTGCTATTCTGCCTCGCTTTCAAGTCCGCCTCGTTGCCTTCCCTCAACAGATTTTTGGACGATAGTTGGCCTTGATTACTCTGCCAGTTTGTGAATTGCTGTGCCCCTGAGCTCCATTTTTCAACTCGTTTTTTGTGAGCTGAACGCAAGTCCAAACTTTTGGTTCAGGACCTCTACTGGTTCCCGGTGGGTGGCTGAGACTTTGGTTCATTCTTCTTCCTGCCGGGAAATTAGAGTGACATGTGCCCATCCAAATGCCTAACAGCTACTCTCTCATTGGTTCTCCCTCTTCCCTTTCATCCTCTGCCAAATTGGCAACCTGTGCGAACCAGGAGCTTAAAGGGGCTGTCTCTCCAAGTTGGGAGATTGATAGGAAAGCAGTTGGAAAGTCAAACCGGAGCACCAGGAGAGGGGCTCTTCGTTGAGTTTTAGAAACCTTTCGTATTCACAGTGTGTCCATTCTCTAGGTTTCCCGTACACGTTATAGCTGTAGTAATATTCCCTTCCACCTGGAGAGCTGGGACCCATGGAATGGGTGCCATGCATTATTGCTTTAAAGGGTCTGCATTTGCTCACCCAATCTCACCAATCCTCTCAGTCCCAAGTGTCCAGCCTTATGCCACATCCAGCTGTCATTGTAGATAGGGTCATTCCAGGTTGCATCAGAGACCCTGAAGGAATTGTAAAGAATTTCCCTGTTTCTTTGTTCTGTTTTTGAAATTCCTTTTTAGAGTGGGTTTGAGCTGATTCTCGCGGCCATGTTTATGCCAGTCTAGACACACTTGATTCCCTTACGGAGACATATCAATACATAGGTTTTAAGATTCTTACTAGTCAGATCTATTCCTCTGCGGGAAATATGGGGTTTTGAGTCCCTTTCACTGAGGAAGGTGTAGGTCTTGTCTATTCCATAGTTGGTTTTTGGAACGGTACCTGTGCTTATATCAAACTCGGGTTTGATGCATCACCCCACCTCTCCTTCCCCCTTAAGCAGGCATAAGAGTGTTTTCTAAATGTGAGACTCTGTTCTCTTGCCTAACTCAGTTCATGTGTAGCCATGTTTACAGGATCTTCCTAAGTGATATCTTATGATAAGTTTCTTTTCCTGTGTGACTTCTTTCACTTAGAATCATCGTACCTGAATCCACTCATTTTGCTGCTACTGGTCTTATGACATTGATTTCGTGGCTGAGGGATATTCCATCGTACGTAAGTTCCACAATGTTTGGAACCATTTTTATATTTCCTGGGATATTTCAGGTGTACCCAGGTTGAGGTTCCTGTAAGCAGTGCAGCCCTCAATTTGGGGGTGGCTCTGTCTTATGGATTTTCAGTTTTCCCAAGGTATATTCCCTAGACTGGACGTGCCCTTGGCTCTGTAGCTCTGTTGTTTACTTGTTTTAGGGAACACAATGAACTCCTCCAGTGAGGCAGTTGGCAACTTACATCCCGCCCATCAGCATAACAAGGCTCCCTGTTCTCCAGGGCCTGTCTTGCCTTTCTGGTTTTTACACATTTTGTGGATGTCCCTTTTGACCGGTGGGAAGTGATACTTCTTTGTAGTGCAGATTTGCATTGCCCGCTTGCTTGCTTGGCCAAAAAGGGCGTATGCGTTTTCTCCTGAATATATTCAGGAGAAAACGCATACGCCCTTTTTGGCCAAGAGCATCATTGTCGAAGTTGTGCCCCTCTTCCTGTGCTTTACAGGCGATTCCAATGTACCTCTTGTAATCTGTTTCCTGCTATTCTGCCTCGCTTTCAAGTCCGCCTCGTTTCCTTCCCTCAACAGATGTTTGGACGATAGTTGGCCTTGATTACTCTGCCAGTTTGTGAATTGCTGTGCCCCTGAGCTCCATTTTTCAACTCGTTTTTTGTGAGCTGAACGCAAGTCCAAACTTTTGGTTCAGGACCTCTACTGGTTCTCGGTGGGTGGCTGAGACTTTGGTTCATTCTTCTTCCTGCCGGGAAATTAGAGTGACATGTGCCCATCCAAATGCCTAACAGCTACTCTCTCATTGGTTCTCCCTCTTCCCTTTCATCCTCTGCCAAATTGGCAACCTGTGCGAACCAGGAGCTTAAAGGGGCTGTCTCTCCAAGTTGGGAGATTGATAGGAAAGCAGTTGGAAAGTCAAACCGGAGCACCAGGAGAGGGGCTCTTCGTTGAGTTTTAGAAACCTTTCGTATTCACAGTGTGTCCATTCTCTAGGTTTCCCGTACACGTTATAGCTGTAGTAATATTCCCTTCCACCTGGAGAGCTGGGACCCATGGAATGGGTGCCATGCATTATTGCTTTAAAGGGTCTGCATTTGCTCACCCAATCTCACCAATCCTCTCAGTCCCAAGTGTCCAGCCTCATGCCACATCCAGCTGTCATTGTAGATAGGGTCATTCCAGGTTGCATCAGAGACCCTGAAGGAATTGTAAAGAATTTCCCTGTTTCTTTGTTCTGTTTTTGAAATTCCTTTTTAGAGTGGGTTTGAGCTGATTCTCGCTGCCCTGTTTATGCCAGTCTAGACACACTTGATTCCCTTACGGAGACATATCAATACATAGCTTTTAAGATTCTTACTAGTCAGATCTATTCCTCTGCGGGAAATATGGGGTTTTGAGTCCCTTTCACTGAGGAAGGTGTAGGTCTTGTCTATTCCATAGTTGGTTTTTGGAACGGTACCTGTGCTTCTATCAAACTCGGGTTTGATGCATCACCCCACCTCTGCTTCACCCTTACGCAGGCATAAGAGTGTTTTCTAAATGTGAGACTCTGTTCTCTTGCCTAACTCAGTTCATGTGTAGCCATGTTTACAGGATCTTCCTAAGTGATATCTTATGATAAGTTTCTTTTCCTGTGTGACTTCTTTCACTTAGAATCATCGTACCTGAATCCGCTCATTTTGCTGCTACTGTTCTTATGACATTGATTTCGTGGCTGAGGGATATTCCATCTTACGTAAGTTCCACAATGTTTGGAACCATTTTTATATTTCCTTGGATATTTCAGGTGTACCCAGGTTGAGGTTCCTGTAAGCAGTGCAGCCCTCAATTTGGGGGTGGCTCTGTCTTATGGATTTTCAGTTTCCCCAAGGTATATTCCCTAGACTGGACGTGCCCTTGGCTCTGGAGCTCTGTTGTTTACTTGTTTTAGGGAACACAATGCACTCCTCCAGTGAGGCAGTTGGCAACTTACATCCCGCCCATCAGCATAACAAGGCTCCCTGTTCTCCAGGGCCTGTCTTGCCTTTCTGGTTTTTACACATTTTGTGGATGTCCCTTTTGACCGGTGGGAAGTGATACTTCTTTGTAGTTCAGATTTGCATTGCCCGCTTGCTTGCTTGGCCAAAAAGGGCGTATGCGTTTTCTCCTGAATATATTCAGGAGAAAACGCATACGCCCTTTTTGGCCAAGTGCATCATTGTCGAAGTTGTGCCCCTCTTCCTGTGCTTTACAGGCGATTCCAACGTACCTCTTGAAATCTGTTTCCTGCTATTCTGCCTCGCTTTCAAGTCCGCCTCGTTGCCTTCCCTCAACAGATTTTTGGACGATAGTTGGCCTTGATTACTCTGCCAGTTTGTGAATTGCTGTGCCCCGGAGCTCCATTTATCAACTCGTTTTTTGTGAGCTGAACGCATGTCCAAACTTTTGGTTCAGGACCTCTACTGGTTCCCGGTGGGTGGCTGAGACTTTGTTTCATTCTTCTTCCTGCAGGGAAATTAGAGTGACATGTGCCTATCCAAATGCCTAACAGCTACTCTCTCATTGGTTCTCCCTCTTCCCTTTCATCCTCTGCCAAATTGGCAACGTGTGCGAACCAGGAGCTTAAAGGGGCTGTCTCTCCAAGTTGGGAGATTGATAGGAAAGCAGTTGGAAAGTCAAACTGGAGCACCAGGAGAGGGGCCCTTCGTTGAGTTTTAGAAACCTTTCGTATTCACAGTGTGTCCATTCTCTAGGTTTCCCATAAACGTTATAGCTGTAGTAATATTCCCTTCCACCTGGAGAGCTGGGACCCATGGAATGGGTGCCATGCATTATTGCTTTAAAGGGTCTGCATTTGCTCACCCAATCTCACCAATCCTCTCAGTCCCAAGTGTCCAGCCTTATGCCAAATCCAGCTGTCATTGTAGATAGGGTCATTCCAGGTTGCATCAGAGACCCTGAAGGAATTGTAAAGAATTTCCCTGTTTCTTTGTTCTGTTTTTGAAATTCCTTTTTAGAGTGGGTTTGAGCTGATTCTCGCTGCCCTGTTTATGCCAGTCTAGACACACTTGATTCCCTTACGGAGACATATCAATACATAGGTTTTAAGATTCTTACTAGTCATATCGATTCCTCTGCGGGAAATATGGGGTTTTGAGTCCCTTTCACTGAGGAAGGTGTAGGTCTTGTCTATTCCATAGTTGGTTTTTGGAACGGTACCTGTGCTTATATCAAACTCGGGTTTGATGCATCACCCCACATCTCCTTCCCCCTTAAGCAGGCATAAGAGTGTTTTCTAAATGTGAGACTCTGTTCTCTTGCCTAACTCAGTTCATGTGTAGCCATGTTTACAGGATCTTCCTAAGTGATATCTTATGATAAGTTTCTTTTTCTGTGTGACTTCTTTCACTTAGAATCATCGTACCTGAATCCACTCATTTTGCTGCTACTGGTCTTATGACATTGATTTCGTGGCTGAGGGATATTCCATCGTACATAAGTTCCACAATATTTGGAACCATTTTTATATTTCCTGGGATATTTCAGGTGTACCCAGGTTGAGGTTCCTGTAAACAGTGCAGCCCTCAATTTGGGGGTGGCTCTGTCTTATGGATTTTCAGTTTTCCCAAGGTATATTCCCTAGAGTGGACGTGCCCTTGGCTCTGGAGCTCTGTTGTTTACTTGTTTTAGGGAACACAATGAACTCCTCCAGTGAGGGAGTTGGCAACTTACATCCCGCCCATCAGCATAACAAGGCTCCCTGTTCTCCAGGGCCTGTCTTGCCTTTCTGGTTTTTACACATTTTGTGGATGTCCCTTTTGACCGGTGGGAAGTGATACTTCTTTGTAGTGCAGATTTGCATTGCCCGCTTGCTTGCTTGGCCAAAAAGGGCGTATGCGTTTTCTCCTGAATATATTCAGGAGAAAACGCATACGCCCTTTTTGGCCAAGTGCATCATTGTCGAAGTTGTGCCCCTCTTCCTGTGCTTTACAGGCGATTCCAACGTACCTCTTGAAATCTGTTTCCTGCTATTCTGCCTCGCTTTCAAGTCCGCCTCGTTGCCTTCCCTCAACAGATGTTTGGACGATAGTTGGCCTTGATTACTCTGCCAGATTGTGAATTGCTGTGCCCCTGAGCTCCATTTTTCAACTCGTTATTTTGTGAGCTGAACGCAAGTCCAAACTTTTGGTTCAGGACCTCTACTGGTTCTCGGTGGGTGGCTGAGACTTTGGTTCATTCTTCTTCCTGCAGGGAAATTAGAGTGACATGTGCCCATCCAAATGCCTAACAGCTACTCTCTCATTGGTTCTCCCTCTTCCCTTTCATCCTCTGCCAAATTGGCAACCTGTGCGAACCAGGAGCTTAAAGGGGCTGTCTCTCCAAGTTGGGAGATTGATAGGAAAGCAGTTGGAAAGTCAAACCGGAGCACCAGGAGAGGGGCTCTTCGTTGAGCTTTAGAAACCTTTCGTATTCACAGTGTGTCCATTCTCTAGGTTTCCCATACACGTTATAGCTGTAGTAATATTCCCTTCCACCTGGAGAGCTGGGACCCATGGAATGGGTGCCATGCATTATTGCTTTAAAGGGTCTGCATTTGCTCACCCAATCTCACCAATCCTCTCAGTCCCAAGTGTCCAGCCTTATGCCACATCCAGCTGTCATTGTAGATAGGGTCATTCCAGGTTGCATCAGAGACCCTGAAGGAATTGTAAAGAATTTCCCTGTTTCTTTGTTCTGTTTTTGAAATTCCTTTTTAGAGTGGGTTTGAGCTGATTCTCACTGCCCTGATTATGCCTGTCTAGACACACTTGATTCCCTTACGGAGACATATCAATACATAGGTTTTAAGATTCTTACTAGTCAGATCTATTCCTCTGCGGGGAATATGGGGTTTTGAGTCCCTTTCACTGAGGAAGGTGTAGGTCTTGTCTATTCCATAGTTGGTTTTTGGAACGGTACCTGTGCTTATATCAAACTCGGGTTTGATGCATCACCCCACCTCTCCTTCCCCCTTAAGCAGGCATAAGAGTGTTTTCTAAATGTGAGACTCTGTTCTCTTGCCTAACTCAGTTCATGTGTAGCCATGTTTACAGGATCTTCCTAAGTGATATCTTATGATAAGTTTCTTTTCCTGTGTGACTTCTTTCACTTAGAATCATCGTACCTGAATCCACTCATTTTGCTGCTACTGGTCTTATGACATTGATTTCGTGGCTGAGGGATATTCCATCGTACGTAAGTTCCACAATGTTTGGAACCATTTTTATATTTCCTGGGATATTTCAGGTGTACCCAGGTTGAGGTTCCTGTAAGCAGTGCAGCCCTCAATTTGGGGGTGGCTCTGTCTTATGGATTTTCAGTTTTCCCAAGGTATATTCCCTAGACCGGACGTGCCCTTGGCTCTGGAGCTCTGTTGTTTACTTGTTTTAGGGAACACAATGCACTCCTCCAGTGAGGCAGTTGGCAACTTACATCCCGCCCATCAGCATAACAAGGCTCCCTGTTCTCCAGGGCCTGTCTTGCCTTTCTGGTTTTTACACATTTTGTGGATGTCCCTTTTGACCGTTGGGAAGTGATACTTCTTTGTAGTGCAGATTTGCATTGCCCGCTTGCTTGCTTGGCCAAAAAGGGCGTATGCGTTTTCTCCTGAATATATTCAGGAGAAAACGCATACGCCCTTTTTGGCCAAGTGCATCATTGTCGAAGTTGTGCCCCTCTTCCTGTGCTTTACAGGCGATTCCAACGTACCTCTTGAAATCTGTTTCCTGCTATTCTGCCTCACTTTCAAGTCCGCCTCGTTGCCTTCCCTCAACAGATTTTTGGATGATAGTTGGCCTTGATTACTCTGCCAGTTTGTGAATTGCTGTGCCCCTGAGCTCCATTGTTCAACTCGTTTTTTGTGAGCTGAACGCAAGTCCAAACTTTTGGTTCAGGACCTCTACTGGTTCCCGGTGGGTGGGTGAGACTTTGGTTCATTCTTCTTCCTGCAGGGAAATTAGAGTGACATGTGCCCATCCAAATGCCTAACAGCTACTCTCTCATTGGTTCTCCCTCTTCCCTTTCATCCTCTGCCAAATTGGCAACCTGTGCGAACCAGGAGCTTAAAGGGGCTGTCTCTCCAAGTTGGGAGATTGATAGGAAAGCAGTTGGAAAGTCAAACTGGAGCACCAGGAGAGGGGCTCTTCGTTGAGTTTTAGAAACCTTTCGTATTCACAGTGTGTCCATTCTCTAGGTTTCCCATACACGTTATAGCTGTAGTAATATTCCCTTCCACCTGGAGAGCTGGGACCCATGGAATGGGTGCCATGCATTATTGCTTTAAAGGGTCTGCATTTGCTCACCCAATCTCACCAATCCTCTCAGTCCCAAGTGTCCAGCCTTATGCCACATCCAGCTGTCATTGTAGATAGGGTCATTCCAGGTTGCATCAGAGACCCTGAAGGAATTGTAAAGAATTTCCCTGTTTCTTTGTTCTGTTTTTGAAATTCCTTTTTAGAGTGGGTTTGAGCTGATTCTCGCTGCCCTGTTTATGCCAGTCTAGACACACTTGATTCCCTTACGGAGACATATCAATACATAGGTTTTAAGATTCTTACTAGTCAGATCTATTCCTCTGCGGGAAATATGGGGTTTTGAGTCCCTTTCACTGAGGAAGGTGTAGGTCTTGTCTATTCCATAGTTGGTTTTTGGAACGGTACCTGTGCTTATATCAAACTCGGGTTTGATGCATCACCCCACCTCTCCTTCCCCCTTAAGCAGGCATAAGAGTGTTTTCTAAATGTGAGACTCTGTTCTCTTGCCTAACTCAGTTCATGTGTAGCCATGTTTACAGGATCTTCCTAAGTGATATCTTATGATAAGTTTCTTTTCCTGTGTGACTTCTTTTACTTAGAATCATCGTACCTGAATCCACTCATTTTGCTGCTACTTGTCTTATGACATTGATTTCGTGGCTGAGGGATATTCCATCGTACATAAGTTCCACAATGTTTGGAACCATTTTTATATTTCCTGGGATATTTCAGGTGTACCCAGGTTGAGGTTCCTGTAAGCAGTGCAGCCCTCAATTTGGGGGTGGCTCTGTCTTATGGATTTTCAGTTTTCCCAAGGTATATTCCCTAGACTGGACGTGCCCTTGGCTCTGGAGCTCTGTTGTTTACTTGTTTTAGGGAACACAGTGCACTCCTCCAGTGAGGCAGTTGGCAACTTACATCCCGCCCATCAGCATAACAAGGCTCCCTGTTCTCCAGGGCCTGTCTTGCCTTTCTGGTTTTTACACATTTTGTGGATGTCCCTTTTGACCGGTGGGAAGTGATACTTCTTTGTAGTGCAGATTTGCATTGCCCGCTTGCTTGCTTGGCCAAAAAGGGCGTATGCGTTTTCTACTGAATATATTCAGGAGAAAATGCATACGCCCTTTTTGGCCAAGTGCATCATTATCGAAGTTGTGCCCCTCTTCCTGTGCTTTACAGGCGATTCCAACGTACCCCTTGAAATCTGTTTCCTGCTATTCTGCCTCGCTTTCAAGTCCGCCTCGTTGCCTTCCCTCAACAGATTTTTGGACGATAGTTGGCCTTGATTACTCTGCCAGTTTGTGAATTGCTGTGCCCCTGAGCTCCATTTTTCAACTCGTTTTTTGTGAGCTGAACGCAAGTCCAAACTTTTGGTTCAGGACCTATACTGGTTCCCGGTGGGTGGCTGAGACTTTGGTTCATTCTTCTTCCTGCCGGGAAATTAGAGTGACATGTGCCCATCCAAATGCCTAACAGCTACTCTCTCATTGGTTCTCCCTCTTCCCTTTCATCCTCTGCCAAATTGGCAACCTGTGCGAACCAGGACCTTAAAGGGGCTGTCTCTCCAAGTTGGGAGATTGATAGGAAAGCAGTTGGAAAGTCAAACTGGAGCACCAGGAGAGGGGCTCTTCGTTGAGTTTTAGAAACCTGTCGTATTCACAGTGTGTCCATTCTCTAGGTTTCCCGTACACGTTATAGCTGTAGTAATATTCCCTTCCACCTGGAGAGCTGGGAACAATGGAATGGGTGCCATGCATTATTGCTTTAAAGGGTCTGCATTTGCTCACCCAATCTCACCAATCCTCTCAGTCCCAAGTGTCCAGCCTTATGCCACATCCAGCTGTCATTGTAGATAGGGTCATTCCAGGTTGCATCAGAGACCCTGAAGGAATTGTAAAGAATTTCCCTGTTTCTTTGTTCTGTTTTTTTAAATTCCTTGTTAGAGTGGGTTTGAGCTGATTCTCGCTGCCATATTTATGCCAGACTAGACACACTTGATTCCCTTACGCAGACATATCAATACATAGGTTTTAAGATTCTTACTAGTCAGATCGATTCCTCTGCGGGAAATATGGGGTTTTGAGTCCCTTTCACTGAGGAAGGTGTAGGTCTTGTCTATTCCATAGTTGGTTTTTGGAACGGTACCTGTGCTTATATCAAAATCTGGTTTGATGCATCACCCCACCTCTCCTTCCCCCTTAAGCAGGCATAAGAGTGTTTTCTAAATGTGAGACTCTGTTCTCTTGCCTAACTCAGTTCATGTGTAGCCATGTTTACAGGATCTTCCTAAGTGATATCTTATGATAAGTTTATTTTCCTGTGTGACTTCTTTCACTTAGAATCATCGTACCAGAATCCACTCATTTTGTTGCTACTGGTCTTATGACATTGATTTCGTGGCTGAGGGATATTCCATCGTACATAAGTTCCACAATGTTTTGAACCATTTTTATATTTCCTGGGATATTTCAGGTGTACCCAGGTTGAGGTTCCTGTAAGCAGTGCAGCCCTCAATTTGGGGGTGGCTCTGTCTTATGGATTTTCAGTTTTCCCAAGGTATATTCCCTAGACTGGACGTGCCCTTGGCTCTGGAGCTCTGTTGTTTACTTGTTTTATGGAGCACAATGCACTCCTCCAGTGAGGCAGTTGGCAACTTACATCCCGCCCATCAGCATAACAAGGCTCCCTGTTCTCCAGGGCCTGTCTTGCCTTTCTGGTTTTTACACATTTTGTGGATGTCCCTTTTGACCGGTGGGAAGTGATACTTCTTTGTAGTGCAGATTTGCATTGCCCGCTTGCTTGCTTGGCCAAAAAGGGCGTATGCGTTTTCTCCTGAATATATTCAGGAGAAAACGCATACGCCCTTTTTGGCCAAGTGCATCATTGTCGAAGTTGTGCCCCTCTTCCTGTGCTTTACAGGCGATTCCAACGTACCTCTTGAAATCTGTTTCCTGCTATTCTGCCTCGCTTTCAAGTCCGCCTCGTTGCCTTCCCTCAACAGATTTTTGGACGATAGTTGGCCTTGATTACTCTGCCAGTTTGTGAATTGCTGTGCCCCTGAGCTCCATTTTTCAACTCGTTTCTTGTGAGCTGAACACAAGTCCAAACTTTTGTTTCAGGACGTATACTGGTTCCCGGTGGGTGGCTGAGACTTTGGTTAATTCTTCTTCCTGCCGGGAAATTAGAGTGACATGTGCCCATCCAAATGCCTAGCAGCTACTCTCTCATTGGTTCTCCCTCTTCCCTTTCATCCTCTGCCAAATTGGCAACCTGTGCGAACCAGGAGCTTAAAGGGGCTGTCTCTCCAAGTTGGGAGATTGATAGGAAAGCAGTTGGGAAGTCAAACACGGAGCACCAGGAGAGGGGCTCTTCGTTGAGTTTTAGAAACCTGTCGTATTCACAGTGTGTCCATTCTCTAGGTTTCCCTTCCACGTTATAGCTGTAGTAATATTCCCTTCCACCTGGAGAGCTGGGACCCATGGAATGGGTGCCATGCATTATTGCTTTAAAGGGTCTGCATTTGCTCACCCAATCTCACCAATCCTCTCAGTCGCAAGTGTCCAGCCTTATGCCACATCCAGCTGTCATTGTAGATAGGGTCATTCCAGGTTGCATCAGAGACCCTGAAGGAATTGTAAAGCATTTCCCTGTTTCTTTGTTCTGTTTTTGAAATTCCTTTTTAGAGTGGGTTTGAGCTGATTCTCGCTGCCATGTTTATGCCAGTCTAGACACACTTGATTCCCTTACGGAGACATATCAATACATAGGTTTTAAGATTCTTACTAGTCAGATCTATTCCTCTGCGGGAAATATGGGGTTTTGAGTCCCTTTCACTGAGGAAGGTGTAGGTCTTGTCTATTCCATAGTTGGTTTTTGGAACGGTACCTGTGCTTATATCAAACTCGGGTTTGATGCATCACCCCACCTCTCCTTCCCCCTTAAGCAGGCATAAGAGTGTTTTCTAAATGTGAGACTCTGTTCTCTTGCCTAACTCAGTTCATGTGTAGCCATGTTTACAGGATCTTCCTAAGTGATATCTTATGATAAGTTTCTTTTCCTGTGTGACTTCTTTCACTTAGAATCATCGTACCTGAATCCACTCATTTTGCTGCTACTGGTCTTATGACATTGATTTCGTGGCTGAGGGATATTCCATCGTACGTAAGTTCCACAATGTTTGGAACCATTTTTATATTTCCTGGGATATTTCAGGTGTACCCAGGTTGAGGTTCCTGTAAGCAGTGCAGCCCTCAATTTGGGGGTGGCTCTGGCTTATGGATTTTCAGTTTTCCCAAGGTATATTCCCTAGACTGGAAGTGCCCTTGGCTCTGGAGCTCTGTTGTTTACTTGTTTTAGGGAACACAATGCACTCCTCCAGTGAGGCAGTTGGCAACATACATCCCGCCCATCAGCATAACAAGGCTCCCTGTTCTCCAGGGCCTGTCTTGCCTTTCTGGTTTTTACACATTTTGTGGATGTCCCTTTTGACCGGTGGGAAGTGATACTTCTTTGTAGTGCAGATTTGCATTGCCCGCTTGCTTGCTTGGCCAAAAAGGGCGTATGCGTTTTCTCCTGAATATATTCAGGAGAAAACGCATACGCCCTTTTTGGCCAAGTGCATCATTGTCGAAGTTGTGCCCCTCTTCCTGTGCTTTACAGGCGATTCCAACGTACCTCTTGAAATCTGTTTCCTGCTATTCTGCCTCGCTTTCAAGTCCGCCTCGTTGCCTTCCCTCAACAGATGTTTGGACGATAGTTGGCCTTGATTACTCTGCCAGTTTGTGAATTGCTGTGCCCCTGAGCTCCATTTTTCAACTCGTTTCTTGTGAGCTGAACACAAGTCCAAACTTTTGGTTCAGGACGTATACTGGTTCCCGGTGGGTGGCTGAGACTTTGGTTAATTCTTCTTCCTGCCGGGAAATTAGAGTGACATGTGCCCATCCAAATGCCTAGCAGCTACTCTCTCATTGGTTCTCCCTCTTCCCTTTCATCCTCTGCCAAATTGGCAACCTGTGCGAACCAGGAGCTTAAAGGGGCTGTATCTCCAAGTTGGGAGATTGATAGGAAAGCACTTGGGAAGTCAAACCGGAGCACCAGGAGAGGGGCTCTTCGTTGAATTTTAGAAACCTGTCGTATTCACAGTGTGTCCATTCTCTAGGTTTCTCGTCCACGTTATAGCTGTAGTAATATTCCCTTCAACCTGGAGAGCTGGGACCCTAGGAATGGGTGCCATGCATTATTGCTTTAAAGGGTCTGCATTTGCTCACCCAATCTCACCAATCCTCTCAGTCGCAAGTGTCCAGCCTTATGCCACATCCAGCTGTCATTGTAGATAGGGTCATTCCAGGTTGCATCAGAGACCCTGAAGGAATTGTAAAGCATTTCCCTGTTTCTTTGTTCTGTTTTTGAAATTCCTTTTTAGAGTGGGTTTGAGCTGATTCTCGCTGCCATGTTTATGCCAGTCTAGACACACTTGATTCCCTTACGGAGACATATCAGTACATAGGTTTTAAGATTCTTACTAGTCAGATCTATTCCTCTGCGGGAAATATGGGGTTTTGAGTCCCTTTCACTGAGGAAGGTGTAGGTCTTGTCTATTCCATAGTTGGTTTTTGGAACGGTACCTGTGCTTATATCAAAATCTGGTTTGATGCATCACCCCACCTCTCCTTCCCCCTTAAGCAGGCATAAGAGTGTTTTCTAAATGTGAGACTCTGTTCTCTTGCCTAACTCAGTTCATGTGTAGCCATGTTTACAGGATCTTCCTAAGTGATATCTTATGATAAGTTTATTTTCCTGTGTGACTTCTTTCACTTAGAATCATCGTACCAGAATCCACTCATTTTGTTGCTACTGGTCTTATGACATTGATTTCGTGGCTGAGGGATATTCCATCGTACATAAGTTCCACAATGTTTTGAACCATTTTTATATTTCCTGGGATATTTCAGGTGTACCCAGGTTGAGGTTCCTGTAAGCAGTGCAGCCCTCAATTTGGGGGTGGCTCTGTCTTATGGATTTTCAGTTTTCCCAAGGTATATTCCCTAGACTGGACGTGCCCTTGGCTCTGGAGCTCTGTTGTTTACTTGTTTTATGGAGCACAATGCACTCCTCCAGTGAGGCAGTTGGCAACTTACATCCCGCCCATCAGCATAACAAGGCTCCCTGTTCTCCAGGGCCTGTCTTGCCTTTCTGGTTTTTACACATTTTGTGGATGTCCCTTTTGACCGGTGGGAAGTGATACTTCTTTGTAGTGCAGATTTGCATTGCCCGCTTGCTTGCTTGGCCAAAAAGGGCGTATGCGTTTTCTCCTGAATATATTCAGGAGAAAACGCATACGCCCTTTTTGGCCAAGTGCATCATTGTCGAAGTTGTGCCCCTCTTCCTGTGCTTTACAGGCGATTCCAACGTACCTCTTGAAATCTGTTTCCTGCTATTCTGCCTCGCTTTCAAGTCCGCCTCGTTGCCTTCCCTCAACAGATTTTTGGACGATAGTTGGCCTTGATTACTCTGCCAGTTTGTGAATTGCTGTGCCCCTGAGCTCCATTTTTCAACTCGTTTCTTGTGAGCTGAACACAAGTCCAAACTTTTGTTTCAGGACGTATACTGGTTCCCGGTGGGTGGCTGAGACTTTGGTTAATTCTTCTTCCTGCCGGGAAATTAGAGTGACATGTGCCCATCCAAATGCCTAGCAGCTACTCTCTCATTGGTTCTCCCTCTTCCCTTTCATCCTCTGCCAAATTGGCAACCTGTGCGAACCAGGAGCTTAAAGGGGCTGTCTCTCCAAGTTGGGAGATTGATAGGAAAGCAGTTGGGAAGTCAAACACGGAGCACCAGGAGAGGGGCTCTTCGTTGAGTTTTAGAAACCTGTCGTATTCACAGTGTGTCCATTCTCTAGGTTTCCCTTCCACGTTATAGCTGTAGTAATATTCCCTTCCACCTGGAGAGCTGGGACCCATGGAATGGGTGCCATGCATTATTGCTTTAAAGGGTCTGCATTTGCTCACCCAATCTCACCAATCCTCTCAGTCGCAAGTGTCCAGCCTTATGCCACATCCAGCTGTCATTGTAGATAGGGTCATTCCAGGTTGCATCAGAGACCCTGAAGGAATTGTAAAGCATTTCCCTGTTTCTTTGTTCTGTTTTTGAAATTCCTTTTTAGAGTGGGTTTGAGCTGATTCTCGCTGCCATGTTTATGCCAGTCTAGACACACTTGATTCCCTTACGGAGACATATCAATACATAGGTTTTAAGATTCTTACTAGTCAGATCTATTCCTCTGCGGGAAATATGGGGTTTTGAGTCCCTTTCACTGAGGAAGGTGTAGGTCTTGTCTATTCCATAGTTGGTTTTTGGAACGGTACCTGTGCTTATATCAAACTCGGGTTTGATGCATCACCCCACCTCTCCTTCCCCCTTAAGCAGGCATAAGAGTGTTTTCTAAATGTGAGACTCTGTTCTCTTGCCTAACTCAGTTCATGTGTAGCCATGTTTACAGGATCTTCCTAAGTGATATCTTATGATAAGTTTCTTTTCCTGTGTGACTTCTTTCACTTAGAATCATCGTACCTGAATCCACTCATTTTGCTGCTACTGGTCTTATGACATTGATTTCGTGGCTGAGGGATATTCCATCGTACGTAAGTTCCACAATGTTTGGAACCATTTTTATATTTCCTGGGATATTTCAGGTGTACCCAGGTTGAGGTTCCTGTAAGCAGTGCAGCCCTCAATTTGGGGGTGGCTCTGGCTTATGGATTTTCAGTTTTCCCAAGGTATATTCCCTAGACTGGAAGTGCCCTTGGCTCTGGAGCTCTGTTGTTTACTTGTTTTAGGGAACACAATGCACTCCTCCAGTGAGGCAGTTGGCAACATACATCCCGCCCATCAGCATAACAAGGCTCCCTGTTCTCCAGGGCCTGTCTTGCCTTTCTGGTTTTTACACATTTTGTGGATGTCCCTTTTGACCGGTGGGAAGTGATACTTCTTTGTAGTGCAGATTTGCATTGCCCGCTTGCTTGCTTGGCCAAAAAGGGCGTATGCGTTTTCTCCTGAATATATTCAGGAGAAAACGCATACGCCCTTTTTGGCCAAGTGCATCATTGTCGAAGTTGTGCCCCTCTTCCTGTGCTTTACAGGCGATTCCAACGTACCTCTTGAAATCTGTTTCCTGCTATTCTGCCTCGCTTTCAAGTCCGCCTCGTTGCCTTCCCTCAACAGATGTTTGGACGATAGTTGGCCTTGATTACTCTGCCAGTTTGTGAATTGCTGTGCCCCTGAGCTCCATTTTTCAACTCGTTTCTTGTGAGCTGAACACAAGTCCAAACTTTTGGTTCAGGACGTATACTGGTTCCCGGTGGGTGGCTGAGACTTTGGTTAATTCTTCTTCCTGCCGGGAAATTAGAGTGACATGTGCCCATCCAAATGCCTAGCAGCTACTCTCTCATTGGTTCTCCCTCTTCCCTTTCATCCTCTGCCAAATTGGCAACCTGTGCGAACCAGGAGCTTAAAGGGGCTGTATCTCCAAGTTGGGAGATTGATAGGAAAGCACTTGGGAAGTCAAACCGGAGCACCAGGAGAGGGGCTCTTCGTTGAATTTTAGAAACCTGTCGTATTCACAGTGTGTCCATTCTCTAGGTTTCTCGTCCACGTTATAGCTGTAGTAATATTCCCTTCAACCTGGAGAGCTGGGACCCTAGGAATGGGTGCCATGCATTATTGCTTTAAAGGGTCTGCATTTGCTCACCCAATCTCACCAATCCTCTCAGTCGCAAGTGTCCAGCCTTATGCCACATCCAGCTGTCATTGTAGATAGGGTCATTCCAGGTTGCATCAGAGACCCTGAAGGAATTGTAAAGCATTTCCCTGTTTCTTTGTTCTGTTTTTGAAATTCCTTTTTAGAGTGGGTTTGAGCTGATTCTCGCTGCCATGTTTATGCCAGTCTAGACACACTTGATTCCCTTACGGAGACATATCAGTACATAGGTTTTAAGATTCTTACTAGTCAGATCTATTCCTCTGCGGGAAATATGGGGTTTTGAGTCCCTTTCACTGAGGAAGGTGTAGGTCTTGTCTATTCCATAGTTGGTTTTTGGAACGGTACCTGTGCTTATATCAAACTCGGGTTTGATGCATCACCCCACCTCTCCTTCCCCCTTAAGCAGGCATAAGAGTGTTTTCTAAATGTGAGACTCTGTTCTCTTGCCTAACTCAGTTCATGTGTAGCCATGTTTACAGGATCTTCCTAAGTGATATCTTATGATAAGTTTCTTTTCCTGTGTGACTTCTTTCACTTAGAATCATCGTACCTGAATCCACTCATTTTGCTGCTACTGGTCTTATGACATTGATTTCGTGGCTGAGGGATATTCCATCGTACGTAAGTTCCACAATGTTTGGAACCATTTTTATATTGCCTGGGATATTTCAGGTGTACCCAGGTTGAGGTTCTTGTAAGCAGTGCAGCCCTCAATTTGGGGGTGGCTCTGTCTTATGGATTTTCAGTTTTCCCAAGGTATATTCCCTAGACTGGAAGTGCCCTTGGCTCTGTAGCTCTGTTGTTTACTTGTTTTAGGGAACACAATGCACTCCTCCAGTGAGGGAGTTGGCAACTTACATCCCGCCCATCAGCATAACAAGGCTCCCTGTTCTCCAGGGCCTGTCTTGCCTTTCTGGTTTTTACACATTTTGTGGATGTCCCTTTTGACCGGTGGGAAGTGATACTTCTTTGTAGTGCAGATTTGCATTGCCCGCTTGCTTGCTTGGCCAAAAAGGGCGTATGCGTTTTCTCCTGAATATATTCAGGAGAAAACGCATACGCCCTTTTTGGCCAAGTGCATCATTGTCGAAGTTGTGCCCCTCTTCCTGTGCTTTACAGGCGATTCCAACGTACCTCTTGAAATCTGTTTCCTGCTATTCTGCCTCGCTTTCAAGTCCGCCTCGTTGCCTTCCCTCAACAGATTTTTGGACGATAGTTGGCCTTGATTACTCTGCCAGTTTGTGAATTGCTGTGCCCCTGAGCTCCATTTTTCAACTCGTTTTTTGTGAGCTGAACTTGGTTCAGGACCTATACTGGTTCCCGGTGGGTGGCTGAGACTTTGGTTCATTCTTCTTCCTGCCGGGAAATTAGAGTGACATGTGCCCATCCAAATGCCTAACAGCTACTCTCTCATTGGTTCTCCCTCTTCCCTTTCATCCTCTGCCAAATTGGCAACCTGTGCGAACCAGGAGCTTAAAGGGGCTGTCTCTCCAAGTTGGGAGATTGATAGGAAAGCAGTTGGAAAGTCAAACCGGAGCACCAGGAGAGGGGCTCTTCGTTGAGTTTTAGAAACCTTTCGTATTCACAGTGTGTCCATTCTCTAGGTTTCCCGTACACGTTATAGCTGTAGTAATATTCCCTTCCACCTGGAGAGCTGGGACCCATGGAATGGGTGCCATGCATTATTGCTTTAAAGGGTCTGCATTTGCTCACCCAATCTCACCAATCCTCTCAGTCGCAAGTGTCCAGCCTTATGCCACATCCAGCTGTCATTGTAGATAGGGTCATTCCAGGTTGCATCAGAGACCCTGAAGGAATTGTAAAGAATTTCCCTGTTTCTTTGTTCTGTTTTTGAAATTCCTTTTTAGAGTGGGTTTGAGCTGATTCTCGTGGCCATGTTTATGCCAGTCTAGAAACAC
Organism: Mesoplodon mirus; assembly: GCF_964341445.2. NCBI lineage: Eukaryota > Metazoa > Chordata > Mammalia > Artiodactyla > Ziphiidae > Mesoplodon > Mesoplodon mirus. The sequence goes on from NC_138984.1 coordinate 119,338,418, forward strand.
TTGATTCCCTTACGGAGACATATCAATACATAGGTTTTAAGATTCTTACTAGCCAGATCTATTCCTCTGCGGGAAATATGGGGTTTTGAGTCCCTTTCACTGAGGAAGGTATAGGTCTTGTCTATTCCATAGTTGGTTTTTGGAACGGTACCTGTGCTTATATCAAAGTCTGGTTTGATGCATCACCCCACCTCTCCTTCCCCCTTAAGCAGGCATAAGAGTGTTTTCTAAATGTGAGACTCTGTTCTCTTGCCTAACTCAGTTCATGTGTAGCCATGTTTACAGGATCTTCCTAAGTGATATCTTATGATAAGTTTCTTTTCCTGTGTGACTTCTTTCACTTAGAATCATCGTACCTGAATCCACTCATTTTGCTGCTACTGGTCTTATGACATTGATTTCGTGGCTGAGGGATATTCCATCGTACGTAAGTTCCACAATGTTTGGAACCATTTTTATATTTCCTGGGATATTTCAGGTGTACCCAGGTTGAGGTTCCTGTAAGCAGTGCAGCCCTCAATTTGGGTGTGGCTCTGTCTTATGGATTTTCAGTTTTCCCAAGGTATATTCCCTAGACTGGAAGTGCCCTTGGCTCTGGAGCTCTGTTGTTTACTTGTTTTAGGGAACACAATGCACTCCTCCAGTGAGGCAGTTGGCAACTTACATCCCGCCCATCAGCATAACAAGGCTCCCTGTTCTCCAGGGCCTGTCTTGCCTTTCTGGTTTTTACACATTTTGTGGATGTCCCTTTTGAACGGTGGGAAGTGATACTTCTTTGTAGTGCAGATTTGCATTGCCCGCTTTCTTGCTTGGCCAAAAAGGGCGTATGCGTTTTCTCCTGAATATATTCAGGAGAAAACGCATACGCCCTTTTTGGCCAAGTGCATCATTGTCGAAGTTGTGCCCCTCTTCCTGTGCTTTACAGGCGATTCCAACGTACCTCTTGAAATCTGTTTCCTGCTATTCTGCCTCGCTTTCAAGTCCGCCTCGTTGCCTTCCCTCAACAGATTTTTGGACGATAGTTGGCCTTGATTACTCTGCCAGTTTGTGAATTGCTGTGCCCCTGAGCTCCATTTTTCAACTCGTTTTTTGTGAGCTGAACGCAAGTCCAAACTTTTGGTTCAGGACCTCTACTGGTTCCCGGTGGCTGGCTGAGACTTTGGTTCATTCTTCTTCCTGCCGGGAAATTAGAGTGACATGTGCCCATCCAAATGCCTAACAGCTACTCTCTCATTGGTTCTCCCTCTTCCCTTTCATCCTCTGCCAAATTGGCAACCTGTGCGAACCAGGAGCTTAAAGGGGCTGTCTCTCCAAGTTGGGAGATTGATAGGAAAGCAGTTGGAAAGTCAAACCGGAGCACCAGGAGAGGGGCTCTTCGTTGAGTTTTAGAAACCTTTCGTATTCACAGTGTGTCCATTCTCTAGGTTTCCCGTACACGTTATAGCTGTAGTAATATTCCCTTCCACCTGGAGAGCTGGGACCCATGGAATGGGTGCCATGCATTATTGCTTTAAAGGGTCTGCATTTGCTCACCCAATCTCACCAATCCTCTCAGTCCCAAGTGTCCAGCCTTATGCCACATCCAGCTGTCATTGTAGATAGGGTCATTCCAGGTTGCATCAGAGACCCTGAAGGAATTGTAAAGAATTTCCCTGTTTCTTTGTTCTGTTTTTGAAATTCCTTTTTAGAGTGGGTTTGAGATGATTCTCGCTGCCGTATTTATGCCAGTCTAGACACACTTGATTCCCTTACGCAGACATATCAATACATAGGTTTCAAGATTCTTACTAGTCAGATCGATTCCTCTGCGGGAAATATGGGGTTTTGAGTCCCTTTCACTGAGGAAGGTGTAGGTCTTGTCTATTCCATAGTTGGTTTTTGGAACGGTACCTGTGCTTATATCAAACTCGGGTTTGATGCATTACCCCACCTCTCCTTCCCCCTTAAGCAGGCATAAGAGTGTTTTCTAAATGTGAGACTCTGTTCTCTTGCCTAACTCAGTTCATGTGTAGCCATGTTTACAGGATCTTCCTAAGTGATATCTTATGATAAGTCTCTTTTCCTGTGTGACCTCTTTCACTTAGAATCACCGTACCTGAATCCACTCATTTTGCTGCTACTGGTCTTATGACATTTATTTCGTGGCTGAGGGATATTCCATCGTACGTAAGTTCCACAATGTTTGGAACCATTTTTATATTTCCTAGGATATTTCAGGTGTACCCAGGTTGAGGTTCCTGTAAGCAGTGCAGCCCTCAATTTGGGGGTGGCTCTGTCTTATGGATTTTCAGTTTTCCCAAGGTATATTCCCTAGACTGGAAGTGCCCTTGGCTCTGTAGCTCTGTTGTTTACTTGTTTTAGGGGACACAATGCACTCCTCCAGTGAGGCAGTTGGCAACTTACATCCCGCCCATCAGCATAACAAGGCTCCCTGTTCTCCAGGGCCTGTCTTGCCTTTCTGGTTTTTACACATTTTGTGGATGTCCCTTTTGACCGGTGGGAAGTGATACTTCTTTGTAGTGCAGATTTGCATTGCCCGCTTGCTTGCTTGGCCAAAAAGGGCGTATGCGTTTTCTCCTGAATATATTCAGGAGAAAACGCATACGCCCTTTTTGGCCAAGTGCATCATTGTCGAAGTTGTGCCCCTCTTCCTGTGCTTTACAGGCGATTCCAACGTACCTCTTGAAATCTGTTTCCTGCTATTCTGCCTCGCTTTCAAGTCCGCCTCGTTGCCTTCCCTCAACAGATTTTTGGACGATAGTTGGCCTTGATTACTCTGCCAGTTTGTGAATTGCTGTGCCCCTGAGCTCCATTTTTCAACTCGTTTTTTGTGAGCTGAACGCAAGTCCAAACTTTTGGTTCAGGACCTCTACTGGTTCCCGGTGGGTGGCTGAGACTTTGGTTCATTCTTCTTCCTGCCGGGAAATTAGAGTGACATGTGCCCATCCAAATGCCTAGCAGCTACCCTCTCATTGGTTCTCCCTCTTCCCTTTCATCCTCTGCCAAATTGGCAACCTGTGCGAACCAGGAGCTTAAAGGGGCTGTCTCTCCAAGTTGGGAGATTGATAGGAAAGCAGTTGGAAAGTCGAACCGGAGCACCAGGAGAGGGGCTCTTCGTTGAGTTTTAGAAACCTTTCGTTATCACAGTGTGTCCATTCTCTAGGTTTCCCGTACACGTTATAGCTGTAGTAATATTCCCTTCCACCTGGAGAGCTGGGACCCATGGAATGGGTGCCATGCATTATTGCTTTAAAGGGTCTGCATTTGCTCACCCAATCTCACCAATCCTCTCAGTCCCAAGTGTCCAGCCTTATGCCACATCCAGCTGTCATTGTAGATAGGGTCATTCCAGGTTGCATCAGAGACCCTGAAGGAATTGTAAAGAATTTCTCTGTTTCTTTGTTCTGTTTTTGAAATTCCTTTTTAGAGTGGGTTTGAGCTGATTCTCGCGGCCATGTTTATGCCAGTCTAGAAACACTTGATTCCCTTTCGGAGACATATCAATACATAGGTTTTAAGATTCTTACTAGCCAGATCTATTCCTCTGCGGGAAATATGGGGTTTTGAGTCCCTTTCACTGAGGAAGGTGTAGGTCTTGTCTATTCCATAGTTGGTTTTTGGAACGGTACCTCTGCTTATATCAAAGTCTGGTTTGATGCATCACCCCACCTCTCCTTCCCCCTTAAGCAGGCATAAGAGTGTTTTCTAAATGTGAGACTCTGTTCTCTTGCCTAACTCAGTTCATGTGTAGCCATGTTTACAGGATCTTCCTAAGTGATATCTTATGATAAGTTTCTTTTCCTGTGTGACTTCTTTCACTTAGAATCATCGTACCTGAATCCACTCATTTTGCTGCTACTGGTCTTATGACATTGATTTCGTGGCTGAGGGATATTCCATCGTACGTAAGTTCCACAATGTTTGGAACCATTTTTATATTTCCTGGGATATTTCAGGTGTACCCAGGTTGAGGTTCCTGTAAGCAGTGCAGCCCTCAATTTGGGTGTGGCTCTGTCTTATGGATTTTCAATTTTCCCAAGGTATATTCCCTAGACTGGAAGTGCCCTTGGCTCTGGAGCTCTGTTGTTTACTTGTTTTAGGGAACACAATGCACTCCTCCAGTGAGGCAGTTGGCAACTTACATCCCGCCCATCAGCATAACAAGGCTCCCTGTTCTCCAGGGCCTGTCTTGCCTTTCTGGTTTTTACACATTTTGTGGATGTCCCTTTTGAACGGTGGGAAGTGATACTTCTTTGTAGTTCAGATTTGCATTGCCCGCTTTCTTGCTTGGCCAAAAAGGGCGTATGCGTTTTCTCCTGAATATATTCAGGAGAAAACGCATACGCCCTTTTTGGCCAAGTGCATCATTGTCGAAGTTGTGCCCCTCTTCCTGTGCTTTACAGGCGATTCCAACGTACCTCTTGAAATCTGTTTCCTGCTATTCTGCCTCGCTTTCAAGTCCGCCTCGTTGCCTTCCCTCAACAGATTTTTGGACGATAGTTGGCCTTGATTACTCTGCCAGTTTGTGAATTGCTGTGCCCCTGAGCTCCATTTTTCAACTCGTTTTTTGTGAGCTGAACGCAAGTCCATACTTTTGGTTCAGGACCTCTACTGGTTCCCGGTGGGTGGCTGAGACTTTGGTTCATTCTTCTACCTGCCGGGAAATTAGAGTGACATGTGCCCATCCAAATGCCTAACAGCTACTCTCTCATTGGTTCTCCCTCTTCCCTTTCATCCTCTGCCAAATTGGCAACCTGTGCGAACCAGGAGCTTAAAGGGTCTGTCTCTCCAAGTTGGGAGATTGATAGGAAAGCAGTTGGAAAGTCAAACCGGAGCACCAGGAGAGGGGCTCTTCTTTGAGTTTTAGAAACCTTTCGTATTCACAGTGTGTCCATTCTCTAGGTTTCCCGTACACGTTATAGCTGTAGTAATATTCCCTTCCACCTGGAGAGCTGGGACCCATGGAATGGGTGCCATGCATTATTGCTTTAAAGGGTCTGCATTTGCTCACCCAATCTCACCAGTCCTCTCAGTCCCAAGTGTCCAGCCTTATGCCACATCCAGCTGTCATTGTAGATAGGGTCATTCCAGGTTGCATCAGAGACCCTGAAGGAATTGTAAAGAATTTCCCTGTTTCTTTGTTCTGTGTTTGAAATTCCTTTTTAGAGTGGGTTTGAGCTTATTCTCGCTGCCATATTTATGCCAGTCTAGACACACTTGATTCCCTTACGCAGACATATCAATACATAGGTTTCAAGATTCTTACTAGTCAGATCGATTCCTCTGCGGGAAATATGGGGTTTTGAGTCCCTTTCACTGAGGAAGGTGTAGGTCTTGTCTATTCCATAGTTGGTTTTTGGAACGGTACCTGTGCTTATATCAAACTCGGGTTTGATGCATCACCCCACCTCTCCTTCCCCCTTAAGCAGGCATAAGAGTGTTTTCTAAATGTGAGACTCTGTTCTCTTGCCTAACTCAGTTCATGTGTAGCCATGTTTACAGGATCTTCCTAAGTGATATCTTATGATAAGTTTCTTTTCCTGTGTGACTTCTTTCACTTAGAATCATCGTACCTGAATCCACTCATTTTGCTGCTACTGGTCTTATGACATTGATTTCGTGGCTGAGGGATATTCCATCGTACGTAAGTTCCACAATATTTGGAACCATTTTTTTATTGCCTGGGATATTTCAGGTGTACCCAGGTTGAGGTTCTTGTAAGCAGTGCAGCCCTCAATTTGGGGGTGGCTCTGTCTTATGGATTTTCAGTTTTTCCAAGGTATATTCCCTAGACTGGAAGTGCCCTTGGCTCTGTAGCTCTGTTGTTTACTTGTTTTAGGGAACACAATGCACTCCTCCAGTGAGGCAGTTGGCAACTTACATCCCGCCCATCAGCATAACAAGGCTCCCTGTTCTCCAGGGCCTGTCTTGCCTTTCTGGTTTTTTACACATTTTGTGGATGTCCCTTTTGACCGGTGGGAAGTGATACTTCTTTGTAGTGCAGATTTGCATTGCCCGCTTGCTTGCTTGGCCAAAAAGGGCGTATGCGTTTTCTCCTGAATATATTCAGGAGAAAACGCATACGCCCTTTTTGGCCAAGTGCATCATTGTCGAAGTTGTGCCCCTCTTCCTGTGCTTTACAGGCGATTCCAACGTACCTCTTGAAATCTGTTTCCTGCTATTCTGCCTCGCTTTCAAGTCCGCCTCGTTGCCTTCCCTCAACAGATTTTTGGACGATAGTTGGCCTTGATTACTCTGCCAGTTTGTGAATTGCTGTGCCCCTGAGCTCCATTTTTCAACTCGTTTTTTGTGAGCTGAACGCAAGTCCAAACTTTTGGTTCAGGACCTCTACTGGTTCCCGGTGGGTGGCTGAGACTTTGGTTCATTCTTCTTCCTGCCGGGAAATTAGAGTGACATGTGCCCATCCAAATGCCTAACAGCTACTCTCTCATTGGTTCTCCCTCTTCCCTTTCATCCTCTGCCAAATTGGCAACCTGTGCGAACCAGGAGCTTAAAGGGGCTGTCTCTCCAAGTTGGGAGATTGATAGGAAAGCAGTTGGAAAGTCAAACCGGAGCACCAGGAGAGGGGCTCTTCTTTGAGTTTTAGAAACCTTTCGTATTCACAGTGTGTCCATTCTCTAGGTTTCCCGTACACGTTATAGCTGTAGTAATATTCCCTTCCACCTGGAGAGCTGGGACCCATGGAATGGGTGCCATGCATTATTGCTTTAAAGGGTCTGCATTTGCTCACCCAATCTCACCAGTCCTCTCAGTCCCAAGTGTCCAGCCTTATGCCACATCCAGCTGTCATTGTAGATAGGGTCATTCCAGGTTGCATCAGAGACCCTGAAGGAATTGTAAAGAATTTCCCTGTTTCTTTGTTCTGTGTTTGAAATTCCTTTTTAGAGTGGGTTTGAGCTTATTCTCGCTGCCATATTTATGCCAGTCTAGACACACTTGATTCCCTTACGCAGACATATCAATACATAGGTTTCAAGATTCTTACTAGTCAGATCGATTCCTCTGCGGGAAATATGGGGTTTTGAGTCCCTTTCACTGAGGAAGGTGTAGGTCTTGTCTATTCCATAGTTGGTTTTTGGAACGGTACCTGTGCTTATATCAAACTCGGGTTTGATGCATCACCCCACCTCTCCTTCCCCCTTAAGCAGGCATAAGAGTGTTTTCTAAATGTGAGACTCTGTTCTCTTGCCTAACTCAGTTCATGTGTAGCCATGTTTACAGGATCTTCCTAAGTGATATCTTATGATAAGTTTCTTTTCCTGTGTGACTTCTTTCACTTAGAATCATCGTACCTGAATCCACTCATTTTGCTGCTACTGGTCTTATGACATTGATTTCGTGGCTGAGGGATATTCCATCGTACGTAAGTTCCACAATGTTTGGAACCATTTTTATATTGCCTGGGATATTTCAGGTGTACCCAGGTTGAGGTTCTTGTAAGCAGTGCAGCCCTCAATTTGGGGGTGGCTCTGTCTTATGGATTTTCAGTTTTTCCAAGGTATATTCCCTAGACTGGAAGTGCCCTTGGCTCTGTAGCTCTGTTGTTTACTTGTTTTAGGGAACACAATGCACTCCTCCAGTGAGGCAGTTGGCAACTTACATCCCGCCCATCAGCATAACAAGGCTCCCTGTTCTCCAGGGCCTGTCTTGCCTTTCTGGTTTTTTACACATTTTGTGGATGTCCCTTTTGACCGGTGGGAAGTGATACTTCTTTGTAGTGCAGATTTGCATTGCCCGCTTGCTTGCTTGGCCAAAAAGGGCGTATGCGTTTTCTCCTGAATATATTCAGGAGAAAACGCATACGCCCTTTTTGGCCAAGTGCATCATTGTCGAAGTTGTGCCCCTCTTCCTGTGCTTTACAGGCGATTCCAACGTACCTCTTGAAATCTGTTTCCTGCTATTCTGCCTCGCTTTCAAGTCCGCCTCGTTGCCTTCCCTCAACAGATTTTTGGACGATAGTTGGCCTTGATTACTCTGCCAGTTTGTGAATTGCTGTGCCCCTGAGCTCCATTTTTCAACTCGTTTTTTGTGAGCTGAACGCAAGTCCAAACTTTTGGTTCAGGACCTCTACTGGTTCCCGGTGGGTGGCTGAGACTTTGGTTCATTCTTCTTCCTGCCGGGAAATTAGAGTGACATGTGCCCATCCAAATGCCTAACAGCTACTCTCTCATTGGTTCTCCCTCTTCCCTTTCATCCTCTGCCAAATTGGCAACCTGTGCGAACCAGGAGCTTAAAGGGGCTGTCTCTCCAAGTTGGGAGATTGATAGGAAAGCAGTTGGAAAGTCAAACCGGAGCACCAGGAGAGGGGCTCTTCTTTGAGTTTTAGAAACCTTTCGTATTCACAGTGTGTCCATTCTCTAGGTTTCCCGTACACGTTATAGCTGTAGTAATATTCCCTTCCACCTGGAGAGCTGGGACCCATGGAATGGGTGCCATGCATTATTGCTTTAAAGGGTCTGCATTTGCTCACCCAATCTCACCAGTCCTCTCAGTCCCAAGTGTCCAGCCTTATGCCACATCCAGCTGTCATTGTAGATAGGGTCATTCCAGGTTGCATCAGAGACCCTGAAGGAATTGTAAAGAATTTCCCTGTTTCTTTGTTCTGTGTTTGAAATTCCTTTTTAGAGTGGGTTTGAGCTTATTCTCACTGCCATATTTATGCCAGTCTAGACACACTTGATTCCCTTACGCAGACATATCAATACATAGGTTTCAAGATTCTTACTAGTCAGATCGATTCCTCTGCGGGAAATATGGGGTTTTGAGTCCCTTTCACTGAGGAAGGTGTAGGTCTTGTCTATTCCATAGTTGGTTTTTGGAACGGTACCTGTGCTTATATCAAACTCGGGTTTGATGCATCACCCCACCTCTCCTTCCCCCTTAAGCAGGCATAAGAGTGTTTTCTAAATGTGAGACTCTGTTCTCTTGCCTAACTCAGTTCATGTGTAGCCATGTTTACAAGATCTTCCTAAGTGATATCTTATGATAAGTTTCTTTTCCTGTGTGACTTCTTTCACTTAGAATCATCGTACCTGAATCCACTCATTTTGCTGCTACTGGTCTTATGACATTGATTTCGTGGCTGAGGGATATTCCATCGTACGTAAGTTCCACAATGTTTGGAACCATTTTTATATTGCCTGGGATATTTCAGGTGTACCCAGGTTGAGGTTCTTGTAAGCAGTGCAGCCCTCAATTTGGGGGTGGCTCTGTCTTATGGATTTTCAGTTTTTCCAAGGTATATTCCCTAGACTGGAAGTGCCCTTGGCTCTGTAGCTCTGTTGTTTACTTGTTTTAGGGAACACAATGCACTCCTCCAGTGAGGCAGTTGGCAACTTACATCCCGCCCATCAGCATAACAAGGCTCCCTGTTCTCCAGGGCCTGTCTTGCCTTTCTGGTTTTTTACACATTTTGTGGATGTCCCTTTTGACCGGTGGGAAGTGATACTTCTTTGTAGTGCAGATTTGCATTGCCCGCTTGCTTGCTTGGCCAAAAAGGGCGTATGCGTTTTCTCCTGAATATATTCAGGAGAAAACGCATACGCCCTTTTTGGCCAAGTGCATCATTGTCGAAGTTGTGCCCCTCTTCCTGTGCTTTACAGGCGATTCCAACGTACCTCTTGAAATCTGTTTCCTGCTATTCTGCCTCACTTTCAAGTCCGCCTCGTTGCATTCCCTCAACAGATTTTTGGACGATAGTTGGACTTGATTACTCTGCCAGTTTGTGAATTGCTGTGCCCCTGAGCTCCATTTTTCAACTCGTTTTTTGTGAGCTGAACGCAAGTCCAAACGTTTGGTTCAGGACCTCTACTGGTTCCCGGTGGGTGGCTGAGACTTTGGTTCATTCTTCTTCCTGCAGGGAAATTAGAGTGACATGTGCCCATCCAAATGCCTAACAGCTACTCTCTCATTGGTTCTCCCTCTTCCCTTTCATCCTCTGCCAAATTGGCAATCTGTGCGAACCAGGAGCTTAAAGGGGCTGTCTCTCCAAGTTGGGAGATTGATAGGAAAGCAGTTGGAAAGTCAAACTGGAGCACCAGGAGAGGGGCCCTTCGTTGAGTTTTAGAAACCTTTCGTATTCACAGTGTGTCCATTCTCTAGGTTTCCCATACACGTTATAGCTGTAGTAATATTCCCTTCCACCTGGAGAGCTGGGACCCATGGAATGGGTGCCATGCATTATTGCTTTAAAGGGTCTGCATTTGCTCACCCAATCTCACCAATCCTCTCAGTCCCAAGTGTCCAGCCTTATGCCACATCCAGCTGTCATTGTAGATAGGGTCATTCCAGGTTGCATCAGAGACCCTGAAGGAATTGTAAAGAATTTCCCTGTTTCTTTGTTCTGTTTTTGAAATTCCTTTTTAGAGTGGGTTTGAGCTGATTCTCGCTGCCCTGTTTATGCCAGTCTAGACACACTTGATTCCCTTACGGAGACATATCAATACATAGGTTTTAAGATTCTTACTAGTCAGATCGATTCCTCTGCGGGAAATATGGGGTTTTGAGTCCCTTTCACTGAGGAAGGTGTAGGTCTTGTCTATTCCATAGTTGGTTTTTGGAACAGTACCTGTGCTTATATCAAACTCGGGTTTGATGCATCACCCCACCTCTCCTTCCCCCTTAAGCAGGCATAAGAGTGTTTTCTAAATGTGAGACTCTGTTCTCTTGCCTAACTCAGTTCATGTGTAGCCATGTTTACAGGATCTTCCTAAGTGATATCTTATGATAAGTTTCTTTTCCTGTGTGACTTCTTTTACTTAGAATCATCGTACCTGAATCCACTCATTTTGCTGCTACTGGTCTTATGACATTGATTTCGTGGCTGAGGGATATTCCACCGTACCTAAGTTCCACAATGTATGGAACCATTTTTATATTTCCTGGGATATTTCAGGTGTACCCAGGTTGAGGTTCCTGTAAGCAGTGCAGCCCTCAATTTGGGGGTGGCTCTGTCTTATGGATTTTCAGTTTTCCCAAGGTATTTTCCCTAGAGTGGACATGCCCTTGGCTCTGGAGCTCTGTTTTTTACTTGTTTTAGGGAACACAATGCACTCCTCCAGTGAGGGAGTTGGCAACTTACATCCCGCCCATCAGCATAACAAGGCTCCCTGTTCTCCAGGGCCTGTCTTGCCTTTCTGGTTTTTACACATTTTGTGGATGTCCCTTTTGACCGGTGGGAAGGGATACTTCTTTGTAGTGCAGATTTGCATTGCCCGCTTACTTGCTTGGCCAAAAAGGGCGTATGCGTTTTCTCCTGAATATATTCAGGAGAAAACGCATACGCCCTTTTTGGCCAAGTGCATCATTGTCGAAGTTGTGCCCCTCTTCCTGTGCTTTACAGGCGATTCCAACGTACCTCTTGAAATCTGTTTCCTGCTATTCTGCCTCACTTTCAAGTCCGCCTCGTTGCCTTCCCTCAACAGATGTTTGGACGATAGTTGGCCTTGATTACTCTGCCAGATTGTGAATTGCTGTGCCCCTGAGCTCCATTTTTCAACTCGTTATTTTGTGAGCTGAACGCAAGTCCAAACTTTTGGTTCAGGACCTCTACTGGTTCTCGGTGGGTGGCTGAGACTTTGGTTCATTCTTCTTCCTGCCGGGAAATTAGAGTGACATGTGCCCATCCAAATGCCTAACAGCTACGCTCTCATTGGTTCTCCCTCTTCCCTTTCATCCTCTGCCAAATTGGCAACCTGTGCGAACCAGGAGCTTAAAGGGGCTGTCTCTCCAAGTTGGGAGATTGATAGGAAAGCAGTTGGAAAGTCAAACCAGAGCACCAGGAGAGGGGCTCTTCGTTGAGTTTTAGAAACCTTTCGTATTCACAGTGTGTCCATTCTCTAGGTTTCCCGTACACGTTATAGCTGTAGTAATATTCCCTTCCACCTGGAGAGCTGGGACCCATGGAATGGGTGCCATGCATTATTGCTTTAAAGGGTCTGCATTTGCTCACCCAATCTCACCAATCCTCTCAGTCCCAAGTGTCCAGCCTTATGCCACATCCAGCTGTCATTGTAGATAGGGTCATTCCAGGTTGCATCAGAGACCCTGAAGGAATTGTAAAGAATTTCCCTGTTTCTTTGTTCTGTTTTTGAAATTCCTTTTTAGAGTGGGTTTGAGCTGATTCTCACTGCCCTATTTATGCCTGTCTAGACACACTTGATTCCCTTACGGAGACATATCAATACATAGGTTTTAAGATTCTTACTAGTCAGATCTATTCCTCTGCGGGAAATATGGGGTTTTGAGTCCCTTTCACTGAGGAAGGTGTAGGTCTTGTCTATTCCATAGTTGGATTTTGGAACGGTACCTGTGCTTATATCAAACTCGGGTTTGATGCATCACCCCACCTCTCCTTCCCCCTTAAGCAGGCATAAGAGTGTTTTCTAAATGTGAGACTCTGTTCTCTTGCCTAACTCAGTTCATGTGTAGCCATGTTTACAGGATCTTCCTAAGTGATATCTTATGATAAGTTTCTTTTCCTGTGTGACTTCTTTCACTTAGAATCATCGTACCTGAATCCACTCATTTTGCTGCTACAGGTCTTATGACATTGATTTCGTGGCTGAGGGATATTCCATCGTATGTAAGTTCCACAATGTTTGGAACCATTTTTATATTTCCTGGGATATTTCAGGTGTACCCAGGTTGAGGTTCCTGTAAGCAGTGCAGCCCTCAATTTGGGGGTGGCTCTGTCTTATGGATTTTCAGTTTCCCCAAGGTATATTCCCTAGACTGGACGTGCCCTTGGCTCTGGAGTTCTGTTGTTTACTTGTTTTAGGGAACACAATGCACTCCTCCAGTGAGGCAGTTGGCAACTTACATCCCGCCCATCAGCATAACAAGGCTCCCTGTTCTCCAGGGCCTGTCTTGCCTTTCTGGTTTTTACACATTTTGTGGATGTCCCTTTTGACCGGTGGGAAGTGATACTTCTTTGTAGTTCAGATTTGCATTGCCCGCTTGCTTGCTTGGCCAAAAAGGGTGTATGCGTTTTCTCCTGAATATATTCAGGAGAAAACGCATACGCCCTTTTTGGCCAAGTGCATCATTGTCGAAGTTGTGCCCCTCTTCCTGTGCTTTACAGGCGATTCCAACGTACCTCTTGAAATCTGTTTCCTGCTATTCTGCCTCGCTTTCAAGTCCGCCTCGTTGCCTTCCCTCAACAGATTTTTGGACGATAGTTGGCCTTGATTACTCTGCCAGTTTGTGAATTGCTGTGCCCCTGAGCTCCATTTATCAACTCGTTTTTTGTGAGCTGAACGCAAGTCCAAACTTTTGGTTCAGGACCTCTACTGGTTCCCGGTGGGTGGCTGAGACTTTGGTTCATTCTTCTTCCTGCAGGGAAATTAGAGTGACATGTGCCCATCCAAATGCCTAACAGCTACTCTCTCATTGGTTCTCCCTCTTCCCTTTCATCCTCTGCCAAATTGGCAATCTGTGCGAACCAGGAGCTTAAAGGGGCTGTCTCTCCAAGTTGGGAGATTGATAGGAAAGCAGTTGGAAAGTCAAACTGGAGCACCAGGAGAGGGGCCCTTCGTAGAGTTTTAGAAACCTTTCGTATTCACAGTGTGTCCATTCTCTAGGTTTCCCATACACGTTATAGCTGTAGTAATATTCCCTTCCACCTGGAGAGCTGGGACCCATGGAATGGGTGCCATGCATTATTGCTTTAAAGGGTCTGCATTTGCTCACCCAATCTCACCAATCCTCTCAGTCCCAAGTGTCCAGCCTTATGCCACATCCAGCTGTCATTGTAGATAGGGTCATTCCAGGTTGCATCAGAGACCCTGAAGGAATTGTAAAGAATTTCCCTGTTTCTTTGTTCTGTTTTTGAAATTCCTTTTTAGAGTGGGTTTGAGCTGATTCTCGCTGCCCTGTTTATGCCAGTCTAGACACACTTGATTCCCTTATGGAGACATATCAATACATAGGTTTTAAGATTCTTACTAGTCAGATCGATTCCTCTGCGGGAAATATGGGGTTTTGAGTCCCTTTCACTGAGGAAGGTGTAGGTCTTGTCTATTCCATAGTTCGTTTTTGGAACGGTACCTGTGCTTATATCAAACTCGGGTTTGATGCATCACCCCACCTCTCCTTCCCCCTTAAGCAGGCATAAGAGTGTTTTCTAAATGTGAGACTCTGTTCTCTTGCCTAACTCAGTTCATGTGTAGCCATGTTTACAGGATCTTCCTAAGTGATATCTTATGATAAGTTTCTTTTCCTGTGTGACTTCTTTTACTTAGAATCATCGTACCTGAATCCACTCATTTTGCTGCTACTGGTCTTATGACATTGATTTCGTGGCTGAGGGATATTCCATCGTACATAAGTTCCACAATGTATGGAACCATTTTTATATTTCCTGGGATATTTCAGGTGTACCCAGGTTGAGGTTCCTGTAAGCAGTGCAGCCCTCAATTTGGGGGTGGCTCTGTCTTATGGATTTTCAGTTTTCCCAAGGTATATTCCCTAGAGTGGACATGCCCTTGGCTCTGGAGCTCTGTTTTTTACTTGTTTTAGGGAACACAATGCACTCCTCCAGTGAGGGAGTTGGCAACTTACATCCCGCCCATCAGCATAACAAGGCTCCCTGTTCTCCAGGGCCTGTCTTGCCTTTCTGGTTTTTACACATTTTGTGGATGTCCCTTTTGACCGGTGGGAAGGGATACTTCTTTGTAGTGCAGATTTGCATTGCCCGCTTACTTGCTTGGCCAAAAAGGGCGTATGCGTTTTCTCCTGAATATATTCAGGAGAAAACGCATACGCCCTTTTTGGCCAAGTGCATCATTGTCGAAGTTGTGCCCCTCTTCCTGTGCTTTACAGGCGATTCCAACGTACCTCTTGAAATCTGTTTCCTGCTATTCTGCCTCGCTTTCAAGTCCGCCTCGTTGCCTTCCCTCAACAGATGTTTGGACGATAGTTGGCCTTGATTACTCTGCCAGATTGTGAATTGCTGTGCCCCTGAGCTCCATTTTTCAACTCGTTATTTTGTGAGCTGAACGCAAGTCCAAACTTTTGGTTCAGGACCTCTACTGGTTCTCGGTGGGTGGCTGAGACTTTGGTTCATTCTTCTTCCTGCCGGGAAATTAGAGTGACATGTGCCCATCCAAATGCCTAACAGCTACGCTCTCATTGGTTCTCCCTCTTCCCTTTCATCCTCTGCCAAATTGGCAACCTGTGCGAACCAGGAGCTTAAAGGGGCTGTCTCTCCAAGTTGGGAGATTGATAGGAAAGCAGTTGGAAAGTCAAACCAGAGCACCAGGAGAGGGGCTCTTCGTTGAGTTTTAGAAACCTTTCGTATTCACAGTGTGTCCATTCTCTAGGTTTCCCGTACACGTTATAGCTGTAGTAATATTCCCTTCCACCTGGAGAGCTGGGACCCATGGAATGGGTGCCATGCATTATTGCTTTAAAGGGTCTGCATTTGCTCACCCAATCTCACCAATCCTCTCAGTCCCAAGTGTCCAGCCTTATGCCACATCCAGCTGTCATTGTAGATAGGGTCATTCCAGGTTGCATCAGAGACCCTGAAGGAATTGTAAAGAATTTCCCTGTTTCTTTGTTCTGTTTTTGAAATTCCTTTTTAGAGTGGGTTTGAGCTGATTCTCACTGCCCTATTTATGCCTGTCTAGACACACTTGATTCCCTTACGGAGACATATCAATACATAGGTTTTAAGATTCTTACTAGTCAGATCTATTCCTCTGCGGGAAATATGGGGTTTTGAGTCCCTTTCACTGAGGAAGGTGTAGGTCTTGTCTATTCCATAGTTGGTTTTTGGAACGGTACCTGTGCTTATATCAAACTCGGGTTTGATGCATCACCCCACCTCTCCTTCCCCCTTAAGCAGGCATAAGAGTGTTTTCTAAATGTGAGACTCTGTTCTCTTGCCTAACTCAGTTCATGTGTAGCCATGTTTACAGGATCTTCCTAAGTGATATCTTATGATAAGTTTCTTTTCCTGTGTGACTTCTTTCACTTAGAATCATCGTACCTGAATCCACTCATTTTGCTGCTACTGGTCTTATGACATTGATTTCGTGGCTGAGGGATATTCCATCGTACGTAATTTCCACAATGTATGGAACCATTTTTATATTTCCTGGGATATTTCAGGTGTACCCAGGTTGAGGTTCCTGTAAGCAGTGCAGCCCTCAATTTGGGGGTGGCTCTGTCTTATGGATTTTCAGTTTTCCCAAGGTATATTCCCTAGAGTGGACGTGCCCTTGGCTCTGGAGCTCTGTTTTTTACTTGTTTTAGGGAACACAATGAACTCCTCCAGTGAGGCAGTTGGCAACTTACATCCCGCCCATCAGCATAACAAGGCTCCCTGTTCTCCAGGGCCTGTCTTGCCTTTCTGGTTTTTACACATTTTGTGGATGTCCCTTTTGACCGGTGGGAAGTGATACTTCTTTGTAGTGCAGATTTGCATTGCCCGCTTGCTTGCTTGGCCAAAAAGGGTGTATGCGTTTTCTCCAGAATATATTCAGGAGAAAACGCATACGCCCTTTTTGGCCAAGTGCATCATTGTCGAAGTTGTGCCCCTCTTCCTGTGCTTTACAGGCGATTCCAACGTACCTCTTGAAATCTGTTTCCTGCTATTCTGCCTCGCTTTCAAGTCCGCCTCGTTGCCTTCCCTCAACAGATGTTTGGACGATAGTTGGCCTTGATTACTCTGCCAGATTGTGAATTGCTGTGCCCCTGAGCTCCATTTTTCAACTCGTTATTTTGTGAGCTGAACGCAAGTCCAAACTTTTGGTTCAGGACCTCTACTGGTTCTCGGTGGGTGGCTGAGACTTTGGTTCATTCTTCTTCCTGCCGGGAAATTAGAGTGACATGTGCCCATCCAAATGCCTAACAGCTACTCTCTCATTGGTTCTCCCTCTTCCCTTTCATCCTCTGCCAAATTGGCAACCTGTGCGAACCAGGAGCTTAAAGGGGCTGTCTCTCCAAGTTGGGAGATTGATAGGAAAGCAGTTGGAAAGTCAAACCAGAGCACCAGGAGAGGGGCTCTTCGTTGAGTTTTAGAAACCTTTCGTATTCACAGTGTGTCCATTCTCTAGGTTTCCCATACACGTTATAGCTGTAGTAATATTCCCTTCCACCTGGAGAGCTGGGACCCATGGAATGGGTGCCATGCATTATTGCTTTACAGGGTCTGCATTTGCTCACCCAATCTCACCAATCCTCTCAGTCCCAAGTGTCCAGCCTTATGCCACATCCAGCTGTCATTGTAGATAGGGTCATTCCAGGTTGCATCAGAGACCCTGAAGGAATTGTAAAGAATTTCCCTGTTTCTTTGTTCTGTTTTTGAAATTCCTTTTTAGAGTGGGTTTGAGCTGATTCTCACTGCCCTATTTATGCCTGTCTAGACACACTTGATTCCCTTACGGAGACATATCAATACATAGGTTTTAAGATTCTTACTAGTCAGATCTATTCCTCTGCGGGAAATATGGGGTTTTGAGTCCCTTTCACTGAGGAAGGTGTAGGTCTTGTCTATTCCATAGTTGGTTTTTGGAACGGTACCTGTGCTTATATCAAACTCGGGTTTGATGCATCACCCCACCTCTCCTTCCCCCTTAAGCAGGCATAAGAGTGTTTTCTAAATGTGAGACTCTGTTCTCTTGCCTAACTCAGTTCATGTGTAGCCATGTTTACAGGATCTTCCTAAGTGATATCTTATGATAAGTTTCTTTTCCTGTGTGACTTCTTTCACTTAGAATCATCGTACCTGAATCCACTCATTTTGCTGCTACTGGTCTTATGACATTGATTTCGTGGCTGAGGGATATTCCATCGTACGTAAGTTCCACAATGTATGGAACCATTTTTATATTTCCTGGGATATTTCAGGTGTACCCAGGTTGAGGTTCCTGTAAGCAGTGCAGCCCTCAATTTGGGGGTGGCTCTGTCTTATGGATTTTCAGTTTTCCCAAGGTATATTCCCTAGAGTGGACGTGCCCTTGGCTCTGGAGCTCTGTTTTTTATTTGTTTTAGGGAACACAATGAACTCCTCCAGTGAGGGAGTTGGCAACTTACATCCCGCCCATCAGCATAACAAGGTTCCCTGTTCTCCAGGGCCTGTCTTGCCTTTCTGGTTTTTACACATTTTGTGGATGTCCCTTTTGACCGGTGGGAAGTGATACTTCTTTGTAGTGCAGATTTGCATTGCCCGCTTGCTTGCTTGGCCAAAAATGGTGTATGCGTTTTCTCCAGAATATATTCAGGAGAAAACGCATACGCCCTTTTTCGCCAAGTGCATCATTGTCGAAGTTGTGCCCCTCTTCCTGTGCTTTACAGGCGATTCCAACGTACCTCTTGAAATCTGTTTCCTGCTATTCTGCCTCGCTTTCAAGTCCGCCTCGTTGCCTTCCCTCAACAGATGTTTGGACGATAGTTGGCCTTGATTACTCTGCCAGATTGTGAATTGCTGTGCCCCTGAGCTCCATTTTTCAACTCGTTATTTTGTGAGCTGAACGCAAGTCCAAACTTTTGGTTCAGGACCTCTACTGGTTCTCGGTGGGTGGCTGAGACTTTGGTTCATTCTTCTTCCTGCCGGGAAATTAGAGTGACATGTGCCCATCCAAATGCCTAACAGCTACTCTCTCATTGGTTCTCCCTCTTCCCTTTCATCCTCTGCCAAATTGGCAACCTGTGCGAACCAGGAGCTTAAAGGGGCTGTCTCTCCAAGTTGGGAGATTGATAGGAAAGCAGTTGGAAAGTCAAACCAGAGCACCAGGAGAGGGGCTCTTCGTTGAGTTTTAGAAACCTTTCGTATTCACAGTGTGTCCATTCTCTAGGTTTCCCATACACGTTATAGCTGTAGTAATATTCCCTTCCACCTGGAGAGCTGGGACCCATGGAATGGGTGCCATGCATTATTGCTTTAAAGGGTCTGCATTTGCTCACCCAATCTCACCAATCCTCTCAGTCCCAAGTGTCCAGCCTTATGCCACATCCAGCTGTCATTGTAGATAGGGTCATTCCAGGTTGCATCAGAGACCCTGAAGGAATTGTAAAGAATTTCCCTGTTTCTTTGTTCTGTATTTGAAATTCCTTTTTAGAGTGGGTTTGAGCTGATTCTCGCTGCCCTGTTTATGCCAGTCTAGACACACTTGATTCCCTTACGGAGACATATCAATACATAGGTTTTAAGATTCTTACTAGTCAGATCTATTCCTCTGCGGGAAATATGGGGTTTTGAGTCCCTTTCACTGAGGAAGGTGTAGGTCTTGTCTATTCCATAGTTGGTTTTTGGAACGGTACCTGTGCTTATATCAAACTCGGGTTTGATGCATCACCCCACCTCTCCTTCCCCCTTAAGCAGGCATAAGAGTGTTTTCTAAATGTGAGACTCTGTTCTCTTGCCTAACTCAGTTCATGTGTAGCCATGTTTACAGGATCTTCCTAAGTGATATCTTATGATAAGTTTCTTTTCCTGTGTGACTTCTTTTACTTAGAATCATCGTACCTGAATCCACTCATTTTGCTGCTACTGGTCTTATGACATTGATTTCGTGGCTGAGGGATATTCCATCGTACATAAGTTCCACAATGTTTGGAACCATTTTTATATTTCCTGGGATATTTCAGGTGTACCCAGGTTGAGGTTCCTGTAAGCAGTGCAGCCCTCAATTTGGGGGTGGCTCTGTCTTATGGATTTTCAGTTTTCCCAAGGTATATTCCCTAGACTGGAAGTGCCCTTGGCTCTGGAGCTCTGTTGTTTACTTGTTTTAGGGAACACAGTGCACTCCTCCAGTGAGGCAGTTGGCAACTTACATCCCGCCCATCAGCATAACAAGGCTCCCTGTTCTCCAGGGCCTGTCTTGCCTTTCTGGTTTTTACACATTTTGTGGATGTCCCTTTTGACCGGTGGGAAGTGATACTTCTTTGTAGTGCAGATTTGCATTGCCCGCTTGCTTGCTTGGCCAAAAAGGGCGTATGCGTTTTCTACTGAATATATTCAGGAGAAAATGCATACGCCCTTTTTGGCCAAGTGCATCATTATCGAAGTTGTGCCCCTCTTCCTGTGTTTTACAGGCGATTCCAACGTACCTCTTGAAATCTGTTTCCTGCTATTCTGCCTCGCTTTCAAGTCCGCCTCGTTGCCTTCCCTCAACAGATTTTTGGACGATAGTTGGCCTTGATTACTCTGCCAGTTTGTGAATTGCTGTGCCCCTGAGCTCCATTTTTCAACTCGTTTTTTGTGAGCTGAACGCAAGTCCAAACTTTTGGTTCAGGACCTATACTGGTTCCCGGTGGGTGGCTGAGACTTTGGTTCATTCTTCTTCCTGCCGGGAAATTAGAGTGACATGTGCCCATCCAAATGCCTAGCAGCTACTCTCTCATTGGTTCTCCCTCTTCCCTTTCATCCTCTGCCAAATTGGCAACCTGTGCGAACCAGGAGCTTAAAGGGGCTGTCTCTCCAAGTTGGGAGATTGATAGGAAAGCAGTTGGAAAGTCAAACCGGAGCACCAGGAGAGGGGCTCTTCGTTGAGTTTTAGAAACCTTTCGTATTCACAGTGTGTCCATTCTCTAGGTTTCCCGTACACGTTATAGCTGTAGTAATATTCCCTTCCACCTGGAGAGCTGGGACCCATGGAATGGGTGCCATGCATTATTGCTTTAAAGGGTCTGCATTTGCTCACCCAATCTCACCAATCCTCTCAGTCCCAAGTGTCCAGCCTTATGCCACATCCAGCTGTCATTGTAGATAGGGTCATTCCAGGTTGCATCAGAGACCCTGAAGGAATTGTAAAGCATTTCCCTGTTTCTTTGTTCTGTTTTTGAAATTCCTTTTTAGAGTGGGTTTGAGCTGATTCTCGCGGCCATGTTTATGCCAGTCTAGACACACTTGATTCCCTTACGGAGACATATCAATACATAGGTTTTAAGATTCTTACTAGTCAGATCGATTCCTCTGCGGGAAATATGGGGTTTTGAGTCCCTTTCACTGAGGAAGGTGTAGGTCTTGTCTATTCCATAGTTGGTTTTTGGAACGGTACCTGTGCTTATATCAAAGTCTGGTTTGATGCATCACCCCACCTCTCCTTCCCCCTTAAGCAGGCATAAGAGTGTTTTCTAAATGTGAGACTCTGTTCTCTTGCCTAACTCAGTTCATGTGTAGCCATGTTTACAGGATCTTCCTAAGTGATATCTTATGATAAGTTTCTTTTCCTGTGTGACTTCTTTCACTTAGAATCATCGTACCTGAATCCACTCATTTTGCTGCTACTGGTCTTATGACATTGATTTCGTGGCTGAGGGATATTCCATCGTACGTAAGTTCCACAATGTTTGGAACCATTTTTATATTGCCTGGGATATTTCAGGTGTACCCAGGTTGAGGTTCCTGTAAGCAGTGCAGCCCTCAATTTGGGGGTGGCTCTGTCTTATGGATTTTCAGTTTTCCCAAGGTATATTCCCTAGACTGGAAGTGCCCTTGGCTCTGTAGCTCTGTTGTTTACTTGTTTTAGGGAACACAATGCACTCCTCCAGTGAGGCAGTTGGCAACTTACATCCCGCCCATCAGCATAACAAGGCTCCCTGTTCTCCAGGGCCTGTCTTGCCTTTCTGGTTTTTACACATTTTGTGGATGTCCCTTTTGACCGGTGGGAAGTGATACTTCTTTGTAGTGCAGATTTGCATTGCCCGCTTGCTTGCTTGGCCAAAAAGGGCGTATGCGTTTTCTCCTGAATATATTCAGGAGAAAACGCATACGCCCTTTTTGGCCAAGTGCATCATTGTCGAAGTTGTGCCCCTCTTCCTGTGCTTTACAGGCGATTCCAACGTACCTCTTGAAATCTGTTTCCTGCTATTCTGCCTCGCTTTCAAGTCCGCCTCGTTGCCTTCCCTCAACAGATGTTTGGACGATAGTTGGCCTTGATTACTCTGCCAGATTGTGAATTGCTGTGCCCCTGAGCTCCATTTTTCAACTCGTTTTTTGTGAGCTGAACTTGGTTCAGGACGTATACTGGTTCCCGGTGGGTGGCTGAGACTTTGGTTCATTCTTCTTCCTGCCGGGAAATTAGAGTGACATGTGCCCATCCAAATGCCTAACAGCTACTCTCTCATTGGTTCTCCCTCTTCCCTTTCATCCTCTGCCAAATTGGCAACCTGTGCGAACCAGGAGCTTAAAGGGGCTGTCTCTCCAAGTTGGGAGATTGATAGGAAAGCAGTTGGAAAGTCAAACCGGAGCACCAGGAGAGGGGCTCTTCGTTGAGTTTTAGAAACCTTTCGTATTCACAGTGTGTCCATTCTCTAGGTTTCCCGTACACGTTATAGCTGTAGTAATATTCCCTTCCACCTGGAGAGCTGGGACCCATGGAATGGGTGCCATGCATTATTGCTTTAAAGGGTCTGCATTTGCTCACCCAATCTCACCAATCCTCTCAGTCGCAAGTGTCCAGCCTTATGCCACATCCAGCTGTCATCGTAGATAGGGTCATTCCAGGTTGCATCAGAGACCCTGAAGGAATTGTAAAGAATTTCCCTGTTTCTTTGTTCTGTTTTTGAAATTCCTTTTTAGAGTGGGTTTGAGCTGATTCTCGTGGCCATGTTTATGCCAGTCTAGAAACACTTGATTCCCTTACGGAGACATATCAATACATAGGTTTTAAGATTCTTACTAGCCAGATCTATTCCTCTGCGGGAAATATGGGGTTTTGAGTCCCTTTCACTGAGGAAGGTATAGGTCTTGTCTATTCCATAGTTGGTTTTTGGAACGGTACCTGTGCTTATATCAAAGTCTGGTTTGATGCATCACCCCACCTCTCCTTCCCCCTTAAGCAGGCATAAGAGTGTTTTCTAAATGTGAGACTCTGTTCTCTTGCCTAACTCAGTTCATGTGTAGCCATGTTTACAGGATCTTCCTAAGTGATATCTTATGATAAGTTTCTTTTCCTGTGTGACTTCTTTCACTTAGAATCATCGTACCTGAATCCACTCATTTTGCTGCTACTGGTCTTATGACATTGATTTCGTGGCTGAGGGATATTCCATCGTACGTAAGTTCCACAATGTTTGGAACCATTTTTATATTTCCTGGGATATTTCAGGTGTACCCAGGTTGAGGTTCCTGTAAGCAGTGCAGCCCTCAATTTGGGTGTGGCTCTGTCTTATGGATTTTCAGTTTTCCAAGGTATATTCCCTAGACTGGAAGTGCCCTTGGCTCTGGAGCTCTGTTGTTTACTTGTTTTAGGGAACACAATGCACTCCTCCAGTGAGGCAGTTGGCAACTTACATCCCGCCCATCAGCATAACAAGGCTCCCTGTTCTCCAGGGCCTGTCTTGCCTTTCTGGTTTTTACACATTTTGTGGATGTCCCTTTTGACCGGTGGGAAGTGATACTTCTTTGTAGTGCAGATTTGCATTGCCCGCTTGCTTGCTTGGCCAAAAAGGGCGTATGCGTTTTCTCCTGAATATATTCAGGAGAAAACGCATACGCCCTTTTTGGCCAAGTGCATCATTGTCGAAGTTGTGCCCCTCTTCCTGTGCTTTACAGGCGATTCCAACGTACCTCTTGAAATCTGTTTCCTGCTATTCTGCCTCACTTTCAAGTCCGCCTCGTTGCCTTCCCTCAACAGATTTTTGGACGATAGTTGGCCTTGATTACTCTGCCAGTTTGTGAATTGCTGTGCCCCTGAGCTCCATTTTTCAACTCGTTTTTTGTGAGCTGAACGCAAGTCCAAACTTTTGGTTCAGGACCTCTACTGGTTCCCGGTGGGTAGCTGAGACTTTGGTTCATTCTTCTTCCTGCCGGGAAATTAGAGTGACATGTGCCCATCCAAATGCCTAACAGCTACTCTCTCATTGGTTCTCCCTCTTCCCTTTCATCCTCTGCCAAATTGGCAACCTGTGCGAACCAGGAGCTTAAAGGGGCTGTCTCTCCAAGTTGGGAGATTGATAGGAAAGCAGTTGGAAAGTCAAACCGGAGCACCAGGAGAGGGGCTCTTCGTTGAGTTTTAGAAACCTTTCGTATTCACAGTGTGTCCATTCTCTAGGTTTCCCGTACACGTTATAGCTGTAGTAATATTCCCTTCCACCTGGAGAGCTGGGACCCATGGAATGGGTGCCATGCATTATTGCTTTAAAGGGTCTGCATTTGCTCACCCAATCTCACCAATCCTCTCAGTCCCAAGTGTCCAGCCTTATGCCACATCCAGCTGTCATTGTAGATAGGGTCATTCCAGGTTGCATCAGAGACCCTGAAGGAATTGTAAAGAATTTCCCTGTTTCTTTGTTCTGTTTTTGAAATTCCTTTTTAGAGTGGGTTTGAGCTGATTCTCGCTGCCATATTTATGCCAGTCTAGACACACTTGATTCCCTTACGCAGACATATCAATACATAGGTTTCAAGATTCTTACTAGTCAGATCGATTCCTCTGCGGGAAATATGGGGTTTTGAGTCCCTTTCACTGAGGAAGGTGTAGGTCTTGTCTATTCCATAGTTGGTTTTTGGAACGGTACCTGTGCTTATATCAAACTCGGGTTTGATGCATCACCCCACCTCTCCTTCCCCCTTAAGCAGGCATAAGAGTGTTTTCTAAATGTGAGACTCTGTTCTCTTGCCTAACTCAGTTCATGTGTAGCCATGTTTACAGGATCTTCCTAAGTGATATCTTATGATAAGTTTCTTTTCCTGTGTGACTTCTTTCACTTAGAATCATCGTACCTGAATCCACTCATTTTGCTGCTACTGGTCTTATGACATTGATTTCGTGGCTGAGGGATATTCCATCGTACGTAAGTTCCACAATGTTTGGAACCATTTTTATATTTCCTGGGATATTTCAGGTGTACCCAGGTTGAGGTTCCTGTAAGCAGTGCAGCCCTCAATTTGGGTGTGGCTCTGTCTTATGGATTTTCAGTTTTCCCAAGGTATATTCCCTAGACTGGAAGTGCCCTTGGCTCTGTAGCTCTGTTGTTTACTTGTTTTAGGGGACACAATGCACTCCTCCAGTGAGGCAGTTGGCAACTTACATCCCGCCCATCAGCATAACAAGGCTCCCTGTTCTCCAGGGCCTGTCTTGCCTTTCTGGTTTTTACACATTTTGTGGATGTCCCTTTTGACCGGTGGGAAGTGATACTTCTTTGTAGTGCAGATTTGCATTGCCCGCTTGCTTGCTTGGCCAAAAAGGGCGTATGCGTTTTCTCCTGAATATATTCAGGAGAAAACGCATACGCCCTTTTTGGCCAAGTGCATCATTGTCGAAGTTGTGCCCCTCTTCCTGTGCTTTACAGGCGATTCCAACGTACCTCTTGAAATCTGTTTCCTGCTATTCTGCCTCGCTTTCAAGTCCGCCTCGTTGCCTTCCCTCAACAGATTTTTGGACGATAGTTGGCCTTGATTACTCTGCCAGTTTGTGAATTGCTGTGCCCCTGAGCTCCATTTTTCAACTCGTTTCTTGTGAGCTGAACACAAGTCCAAACTTTTGTTTCAGGACGTATACTGGTTCCCGGTGGGTGGCTGAGACTTTGGTTCATTCTTCTTCCTGCCGGGAAATTAGAGTGACATGTGCCCATCCAAATGCCTAGCAGCTACTCTCTCATTGGTTCTCCCTCTTCCCTTTCATCCTCTGCCAAATTGGCAACCTGTGCGAACCAGGAG
Source organism: Mesoplodon mirus (assembly GCF_964341445.2). Taxonomy (NCBI): domain Eukaryota; kingdom Metazoa; phylum Chordata; class Mammalia; order Artiodactyla; family Ziphiidae; genus Mesoplodon; species Mesoplodon mirus. Next base: position 119,364,048 of record NC_138984.1, read on the forward strand.
CTTAAAGGGGCTGTCTCTCCAAGTTGGGAGATTGATAGGAAAGCAGTTGGGAAGTCAAACCGGAGCACCAGGAGAGGGGCTCTTCGTTGAGTTTTAGAAACCTGTCGTATTCACAGTGTGTCCATTCTCTAGGTTTCCCGTCCACGTTATAGCTGTAGTAATATTCCCTTCAACCTGGAGAGCTGGGACCCATGGAATGGGTGCCATGCATTATTGCTTTAAAGGGTCTGCATTTGCTCACCCAATCTCACCAATCCTCTCAGTCGCAAGTGTCCAGCCTTATGCCACATCCAGCTGTCATTGTAGATAGGGTCATTCCAGGTTGCATCAGAGACCCTGAAGGAATTGTAAAGAATTTCCCTGTTTCTTTGTTCTGTTTTTGAAATTCCTTTTTAGAGTGGGTTTGAGCTGATTCTCGCTGCCATGTTTATGCCAGTCTAGACACACTTGATTCCCTTACGGAGACATATCAATACATAGGTTTTAAGATTCTTACTAGTCAGATCTATTCCTCTGCGGGAAATATGGGGTTTTGAGTCCCTTTCACTGAGGAAGGTGTAGGTCTTGTCTATTCCTTAGTTGGTTTTTGGAACGGTACCTGTGCTTATATCAAACTCGGGTTTGATGCATCACCCCACCTCTCCTTCCCCCTTAAGCAGGCATAAGAGTGTTTTCTAAATGTGAGACTCTGTTCTCTTGCCTAACTCAGTTCATGTGTAGCCATGTTTACAGGATCTTCCTAAGTGATATCTTATGATAAGTTTCTTTTCCTGTGTGACTTCTTTCACTTAGAATCATCGTACCTGAATCCACTCATTTTGCTGCTACTGGTCTTATGACATTGATTTCGTGGCTGAGGGATATTCCATCGTACGTAAGTTCCACAATGTTTGGAACCATTTTTATATTGCCTGGGATATTTCAGGTGTACCCAGGTTGAGGTTCCTGTAAGCAGTGCAGCCCTCAATTTGGGGGTGGCTCTGTCTTATGGATTTTCAGTTTTCCCAAGGTATATTCCCTAGACTGGAAGTGCCCTTGGCTCTGGAGCTCTGTTGTTTACTTGTTTTAGGGAACACAATGCACTCCTCCAGTGAGGCAGTTGGCAACTTACATCCCGCCCATCAGCATAACAAGGCTCCCTGTTCTCCAGGGCCTGTCTTGCCTTTCTGGTTTTTACACATTTTGTGGATGTCCCTTTTGACCGGTGGGAAGTGATACTTCTTTGTAGTGCAGATTTGCATTGCCCGCTTGCTTGCTTGGCCAAAAAGGGCGTATGCGTTTTCTCCTGAATATATTCAGGAGAAAACGCATACGCCCTTTTTGGCCAAGTGCATCATTGTCGAAGTTGTGCCCCTCTTCCTGTGCTTTACAGGCGATTCCAACGTACCTCTTGAAATCTGTTTCCTGCTATTCTGCCTCGCTTTCAAGTCCGCCTCGTTGCCTTCCCTCAACAGATTTTTGGACGATAGTTGGCCTTGATTACTCTGCCAGTTTGTGAATTGCTGTGCCCCTGAGCTCCATTTTTCAACTCGTTTCTTGTGAGCTGAACACAAGTCCAAACTTTTGGTTCAGGACGTATACTGGTTCCCGGTGGGTGGCTGAGACTTTGGTTCATTCTTCTTCCTGCCGGGAAATTAGAGTGACATGTGCCCATCCAAATGCCTAGCAGCTACTCTCTCATTGGTTCTCCCTCTTCCCTTTCATCCTCTGCCAAATTGGCAACCTGTGCGAACCAGGAGCTTAAAGGGGCTGTCTCTCCAAGTTGGGAGATTGATAGGAAAGCACTTGGGAAGTCAAACCGGAGCACCAGGAGAGGGGCTCTTCGTTGAGTTTTAGAAACCTGTCGTATTCACAGTGTGTCCATTCTCTAGGTTTCCCGTCCACGTTATAGCTGTAGTAATATTCCCTTCAACCTGGAGAGCTGGGACCCATGGAATGGGTGCCATGCATTATTGCTTTAAAGGGTCTGCATTTGCTCACCCAATCTCACCAATCCTCTCAGTCGCAAGTGTCCAGCCTTATGCCACATCCAGCTGTCATTGTAGACAGGGTCATTCCAGGTTGCATCAGAGACCCTGAAGGAATTGTAAAGCATTTCCCTGTTTCTTTGTTCTGTTTTTGAAATTCCTTTTTAGAGTGGGTTTGAGCTGATTCTCGCTGCCATGTTTATGCCAGTCTAGACACACTTGATTCCCTTACGGAGACATATCAGTACATAGGTTTTAAGATTCTTACTAGTCAGATCTATTCCTCTGCGGGAAATATGGGGTTTTGAGTCCCTTTCACTGAGGAAGGTGTAGGTCTTGTCTATTCCTTAGTTGGTTTTTGGAACGGTACCTGTGCTTATATCAAACTCGGGTTTGATGCATCACCCCACCTCTCCTTCCCCCTTAAGCAGGCATAAGAGTGTTTTCTAAATGTGAGACTCTGTTCTCTTGCCTAACTCAGTTCATGTGTAGCCATGTTTACAGGATCTTCCTAAGTGATATCTTATGATAAGTTTCTTTTCCTGTGTGACTTCTTTCACTTAGAATCATCGTACCTGAATCCACTCATTTTGCTGCTACTGGTCTTATGACATTGATTTCGTGGCTGAGGGATATTCCATCGTACGTAAGTTCCACAATGTTTGGAACCATTTTTATATTGCCTGGGATATTTCAGGTGTACCCAGGTTGAGGTTCTTGTAAGCAGTGCAGCCCTCAATTTGGGGGTGGCTCTGTCTTATGGATTTTCAGTTTTCCCAAGGTATATTCCCTAGACTGGAAGTGCCCTTGGCTCTGTAGCTCTGTTGTTTACTTGTTTTAGGGAACACAATGCACTCCTCCAGTGAGGCAGTTGGCAACTTACATCCCGCCCATCAGCATAACAAGGCTCCCTGTTCTCCAGGGCCTGTCTTGCCTTTCTGGTTTTTACACATTTTGTGGATGTCCCTTTTGACCGGTGGGAAGTGATACTTCTTTGTAGTGCAGATTTGCATTGCCCGCTTGCTTGCTTAGCCAAAAAGGGCGTATGCGTTTTCTCCTGAATATATTCAGGAGAAAACGCATACGCCCTTTGTGGCCAAGTGCATCATTGTCGAAGTTGTGCCCCTCTTCCTGTGCTTTACAGGCGATTCCAACGTACCTCTTGAAATCTGTTTCCTGCTATTCTGCCTCGCTTTCAAGTCCGCCTCGTTGCCTTCCCTCAACAGATTTTTGGACGATAGTTGGCCTTGATTACTCTGCCAGTTTGTGAATTGCTGTGCCCCTGAGCTCCATTTTTCAACTCGTTTTTTGTGAGCTGAACTTGGTTCAGGACCTCTACTGGTTCCCGGTGGGTGGCTGAGACTTTGGTTCATTCTTCTTCCTGCCGGGAAATTAGAGTGACATGTGCCCATCCAAATGCCTAACAGCTACTCTCTCATTGGTTCTCCCTCTTCCCTTTCATCCTCTGCCAAATTGGCAACCTGTGCGAACCAGGAGCTTAAAGGGGCTGTCTCTCCAAGTTGGGAGATTGATAGGAAAGCAGTTGGAAAGTCAAACCGGAGCACCAGGAGAGGGGCTCTTCGTTGAGTTTTAGAAACCTTTCGTATTCACAGTGTGTCCATTCTCTAGGTTTCCCGTACACGTTATAGCTGTAGTAATATTCCCTTCCACCTGGAGAGCTGGGACCCATGGAATGGGTGCCATGCATTATTGCTTTAAAGGGTCTGCATTTGCTCACCCAATCTCACCAATCCTCTCAGTCCCAAGTGTCCAGCCTTATGCCACATCCAGCTGTCATTGTAGATAGGGTCATTCCAGGTTGCATCAGAGACCCTGAAGGAATTGTAAAGAATTTCCCTGTTTCTTTGTTCTGTTTTTGAAATTCCTTTTTAGAGTGGGTTTGAGCTGATTCTCGCTGCCATATTTATGCCAGTCTAGACACACTTGATTCCCTTACGCAGACATATCAATACATAGGTTTCAAGATTCTTACTAGTCAGATCGATTCCAATGCGGGAAATATGGGGTTTTGAGTCCCTTTCACTGAGGAAGGTGTAGGTCTTGTCTATTCCATAGTTGGTTTTTGGAACGGTACCTGTGCTTATATCAAACTCGGGTTTGATGCATCACCCCACCTCTCCTTCCCCCTTAAGCAGGCATAAGAGTGTTTTCTAAATGTGAGACTCTGTTCTCTTGCCTAACTCAGTTCATGTGTAGCCATGTTTACAGGATCTTCCTAAGTGATATCTTATGATAAGTTTCTTTTCCTGTGTGACCTCTTTCACTTAGAATCATCGTACCTGAATCCACTCATTTTGCTGCTACTGGTCTTATGACATTGATTTCGTGGCTGAGGGATATTCCATCGTACGTAAGTTCCACAATGTTTGGAACCATTTTTATATTTCCTGGGATATTTCAGGTGTACCCAGGTTGAGGTTCCTGTAAGCAGTGCAGCCCTCAATTTGGGGGTGGCTCTGTCTTATGGATTTTCAGTTTTCCCAAGGTATATTCCCTAGACTGGAAGTGCCCTTGGCTCTGTAGCTCTGTTGTTTACTTGTTTTAGGGGACACAATGCACTCCTCCAGTGAGGCAGTTGGCAACTTACATCCCGCCCATCAGCATAACAAGGCTCCCTGTTCTCCAGGGCCTGTCTTGCCTTTCTGGTTTTTACACATTTTGTGGATGTCCCTTTTGACCGGTGGGAAGTGATACTTCTTTGTAGTGCAGATTTGCATTGCCCGCTTGCTTGCTTGGCCAAAAAGGGCGTATGCGTTTTCTCCTGAATATATTCAGGAGAAAACGCATACGCCCTTTTTGGCCAAGTGCATCATTGTCGAAGTTGTGCCCCTCTTCCTGTGCTTTACAGGCGATTCCAACGTACCTCTTGAAATCTGTTTCCTGCTATTCTGCCTCGCTTTCAAGTCCGCCTCGTTGCCTTCCCTCAACAGATTTTTGGACGATAGTTGGCCTTGATTACTCTGCCAGTTTGTGAATTGCTGTGCCCCTGAGCTCCATTTTTCAACTCGTTTTTTGTGAGCTGAACGCAAGTCCAAACTTTTGGTTCAGGACCTCTACTGGTTCCCGGTGGGTGGCTGAGACTTTGGTTCATTCTTCTTCCTGCCGGGAAATTAGAGTGACATGTGCCCATCCAAATGCCTAGCAGCTACTCTCTCATTGGTTCTCCCTCTTCCCTTTCATCCTCTGCCAAATTGGCAACCTGTGCGAACCAGGAGCTTAAAGGGGCTGTCTCTCCAAGTTGGGAGATTGATAGGAAAGCAGTTGGAAAGTCAAACCGGAGCACCAGGATAGGGGCTCTTCGTTGAGTTTTAGAAACCTTTCGTTATCACAGTGTGTCAATTCTCTAGGTTTCCCGTACACGTTATAGCTGTAGTAATATTCCCTTCCACCTGGAGAGCTGGGACCCATGGAATGGGTGCCATGCATTATTGCTTTAAAGGGTCTGCATTTGCTCACCCAATCTCACCAATCCTCTCAGTCCCAAGTGTCCAGCCTTATGCCACATCCAGCTGTCATTGTAGATAGGGTCATTCCAGGTTGCATCAGAGACCCTGAAGGAATTGTAAAGAATTTCTCTGTTTCTTTGTTCTGTTTTTGAAATTCCTTTTTAGAGTGGGTTTGAGCTGATTCTCGCGGCCATGTTTATGCCAGTCTAGAAACACTTGATTCCCTTTCGGAGACATATCAATACATAGGTTTTAAGATTCTTACTAGCCAGATCTATTCCTCTGCGGGAAATATGGGGTTTTGAGTCCCTTTCACTGAGGAAGGTGTAGGTCTTGTCTATTCCATAGTTGGTTTTTGGAACGGTACCTCTGCTTATATCAAAGTCTGGTTTGATGCATCACCCCACCTCTCCTTCCCCCTTAAGCAGGCATAAGAGTGTTTTCTAAATGTGAGACTCTGTTCTCTTGCCTAACTCAGTTCATGTGTAGCCATGTTTACAGGATCTTCCTAAGTGATATCTTATGATAAGTTTCTTTTCCGGTGTGACTTCTTTCACTTAGAATCATCGTACCTGAATCCACTCATTTTGCTGCTACTGGTCTTATGACATTGATTTCGTGGCTGAGGGATATTCCATCGTACGTAAGTTCCACAATGTTTGGAACCATTTTTATATTTCCTTGGATATTTCAGGTGTACCCAGGTTGAGGTTCCTGTAAGCAGTGCAGCCCTCAATTTGGGGGTGTCTCTGTCTTATGGATTTTCAATTTTCCCAAGGTATATTCCCTAGACTGGAAGTGCCCTTGGCTCTGGAGCTCTGTTGTTTACTTGTTTTAGGGAACACAATGCACTCCTCCAGTGAGGCAGTTGGCAACTTACATCCCGCCCATCAGCATAACAAGGCTCCCTGTTCTCCAGGGCCTGTCTTGCCTTTCTGGTTTTTACACATTTTGTGGATGTCCCTTTTGACCGGTGGGAAGTGATACTTCTTTGTAGTGCAGATTTGCATTGCCCGCTTGCTTGCTTGGCCAAAAAGGGCGTATGCGTTTTCTCCTGAATATATTCAGGAGAAAACGCATACGCCCTTTTTGGCCAAGTGCATCATTGTCGAAGTTGTGCCCCTCTTCCTGTGCTTTACAGGCGATTCCAACGTACCTCTTGAAATCTGTTTCCTGCTATTCTGCCTCGCTTTCAAGTCTGGCTCGTTGCCTTCCCTCAACAGATTTTTGGACGATAGTTGGCCTTGATTACTCTGCCAGTTTGTGAATTGCTGTGCCCCTGAGCTCCATTTTTCAACTCGTTTTTTGTGTGCTGAACGCAAGTCCAAACTTTTGGTTCAGGACCTCTACTGGTTCCCGGTGGGTGGCTGAGACTTTGGTTCATTCTTCTTCCTGCCGGGAAATTAGAGTGTCATGTGCCCATCCAAATGCCTAACAGCTACTCTCTCATTGGTTATCCCTCTTCCCTTTCATCCTCTGCCAAATTGGCAACCTGTGCGAACCAGGAGCTTAAAGGGGCTGTCTCTCCAAGTTGGGAGATTGATAGGAAAGCAGTTGGAAAGTCAAACCGGAGCACCAGGAGAGGGGCTCTTCTTTGAGTTTTAGAAACCTTTCGTATTCACAGTGTGTCCATTCTCTAGGTTTCCCGTACACGTTATAGCTGTAGTAATATTCCCTTCCACCTGGAGAGCTGGGACCCATGGAATGGGTGCCATGCATTATTGCTTTAAAGGGTCTGCATTTGCTCACCCAATCTCACCAGTCCTCTCAGTCCCAAGTGTCCAGCCTTATGCCACATCCAGCTGTCATTGTAGATAGGGTCATTCCAGGTTGCATCAGAGACCCTGAAGGAATTGTAAAGAATTTCCCTGTTTCTTTGTTCTGTTTTTGAAATTCCTTTTTAGAGTGGGTTTGAGCTTATTCTCGCTGCCATATTTATGCCAGTCTAGACACACTTGATTCCCTTACGCAGACATATCAATACATAGGTTTCAAGATTCTTACTAGTCAGATCGATTCCTCTGCTGGAAATATGGGGTTTTGAGTCCCTTTCACTGAGGAAGGTGTAGGTCTTGTCTATTCCATAGTTGGTTTTTGGAACGGTACCTGTGCTTATATCAAACTCGGGTTTGATGCATCACCCCACCTCTCCTTCCCCCTTAAGCAGGCATAAGAGTGTTTTCTAAATGTGAGACTCTGTTCTCTTGCCTAACTCAGTTCATGTGTAGCCATGTTTACAGGATCTTCCTAAGTGATATCTTATGATAAGTTTCTTTTCCTGTGTGACTTCTTTCACTTAGAATCATCGTACCTGAATCCACTCATTTTGCTGCTACTGGTCTTATGACATTGATTTCGTGGCTGAGGGATATTCCATCGTACGTAAGTTCCACAATGTTTGGAACCATTTTTATATTGCCTGGGATATTTCAGGTGTACCCAGGTTGAGGTTCTTGTAAGCAGTGCAGCCCTCAATTTGGGGGTGGCTCTGTCTTATGGATTTTCAGTTTTTCCAAGGTATATTCCCTAGACTGGAAGTGCCCTTGGCTCTGTAGCTCTGTTGTTTACTTGTTTTAGGGAACACAATGCACTCCTCCAGTGAGGCAGTTGGCAACTTACATCCCGCCCATCAGCATAACAAGGCTCCCTGTTCTCCAGGGCCTGTCTTGCCTTTCTGGTTTTTACACATTTTGTGGATGTCCCTTTTGACCGGTGGGAAGTGATACTTCTTTGTAGTGCAGATTTGCATTGCCCGCTTGCTTGCTTGGCCAAAAAGGGCGTATGCGTTTTCTCCTGAATATATTCAGGAGAAAACGCATACGCCCTTTTTGGCCAAGTGCATCATTGTCGAAGTTGTGCCCCTCTTCCTGTGCTTTACAGGCGATTCCAACGTACCTCTTGAAATCTGTTTCCTGCTATTCTGCCTCGCTTTCAAGTCTGCCTCGTTGCCTTCCCTCAACAGATTTTTGGACGATAGTTGGCCTTGATTACTCTGCCAGTTTGTGAATTGCTGTGCCCCTGAGCTCCATTTTTCAACTCGTTTTTTGTGAGCTGAACGCAAGTCCTAACTTTTGGTTCAGGACCTCTACTGGTTCCCGGTGGGTGGCTGAGACTTTGGTTCATTCTTCTTCCTGCCGGGAAATTAGAGTGACATGTGCCCATCCAAATGCCTAACAGCTACTCTCTCATCGGTTCTCCCTCTTCCCTTTCATCCTCTGCCAAATTGGCAACCTGTGCGAACCAGGAGCTTAAAGGGGCTGTCTCTCCAAGTTGGGAGATTGATAGGAAAGCAGTTGGAAAGTCAAACCGGAGCACCAGGAGAGGGGCTCTTCGTTGAGTTTTAGAAACCTTTCGTTATCACAGTGTGTCCATTCTCTAGGTTTCCCGTACACGTTATAGCTGTAGTAATATTCCCTTCCACCTGGAGAGCTGGGACCCATGGAATGGGTGCCATGCATTATTGCTTTAAAGGGTCTGCATTTGCTCACCCAATCTCACCAATCCTCTCAGTCCCAAGTGTCCAGCCTTATGCCACATCCAGCTGTCATTGTAGATAGGGTCACTCCAGGTTGCATCAGAGACCCTGAAGGAATTGTAAAGAATTTCCCTGTTTCTTTGTTCTGTTTTTGAAATTCCTTTTTAGAGTGGGTTTGAGCTGATTCTCGCTGCCATGTTTATGCCAGTCTAGACACACTTGATTCCCTTACGCAGACATATCAATACATAGGTTTTAAGATTCTTACTAGTCAGATCGATTCCTCTGCGGGAAATATGGGGTTTTGAGTCCCTTTCACTGAGGAAGGTGTAGGTCTTGTCTATTCCATAGTTGGTTTTTGGAACGGTACCTGTGCTTATATCAAAGTCTGGTTTGATGCATCACCCCACCTCTCCTTCCCCCTTAAGCAGGCATAAGAGTGTTTTCTAAATGTGAGACTCTGTTCTCTTGCCTAACTCAGTTCATGTGTAGCCATGTTTACAGGATCTTCCTAAGTGATATCTTATGATAAGTTTCTTTTCCTGTGTGACTTCTTTCACTTAGAATCATCGTACCTGAATCCACTCATTTTGCTGCTACTGGTCTTATGACATTGATTTCGTGGCTGAGGGATATTCCATCGTACGTAAGTTCCACAATGTTTGGAACCATTTTTATATTTCCTGGGATATTTCAGGTGTACCCAGGTTGAGGTTCCTGTAAGCAGTGCAGCCCTGAATTTGGGGGTGGCTCTGTCTTATGGATTTTCAGTTTTCCCAAGGTATATTCCCTAGACTGGAAGTGCCCTTGGCTCTGTAGCTCTGTTGTTTACTTGTTTTAGGGGACACAATGCACTCCTCCAGTGAGGCAGTTGGCAACTTACATCCCGCCCATCAGCATAACAAGGCTCCCTGTTCTCCAGGGCCTGTCTTGCCTTTCTGGTTTTTACACATTTTGTGGATGTCCCTTTTGACCGGTGGGAAGTGATACTTCTTTGTTGTGCAGATTTGCATTGCCCGCTTGCTTGCTTGGCCAAAAAGGGCGTATGCGTTTTCTCCTTAATATATTCATACGCCCTTTTTGGCCAAGTGCATCATTGTCGAAGTTGTGCCCCTCTTCCTGTGCTTTACAGGCGATTCCAACGTACCTCTTGAAATCTGTTTCCTGCTATTCTGCCTCGCTTTCAAGTCCGCCTCGTTGCCTTCCCTCAACAGATTTTTGGACGATAGTTGGCCTTGATTACTCTGCCAGTTTGTGAATTGCTGTGCCCCTGAGCTCCATTTTTCAACTCGTTTTTTGTGAGCTGAACGCAAGTCCAAACTTTTGGTTCAGGACCTCTACTGGTTCCCGGTGGCTGGCTGAGACTTTGGTTCATTCTTCTTCCTGCCGGGAAATTAGAGTGACATGTGCCCATCCAAATGCCTAACAGCTACTCTCTCATTGGTTCTCCCTCTTCCCTTTCATCCTCTGCCAAATTGGCAACCTGTGCGAACCAGGAGCTTAAAGGGGCTGTCTCTCCAAGTTGGGAGATTGATAGGAAAGCAGTTGGAAAGTCAAACCGGAGCACCAGGAGAGAGGCTCTTCGTTGAGTTTTAGAAACCTTTCGTATTCACAGTGTGTCCATTCTCTAGGTTTCCCGTACACGTTATAGCTGTAGTAATATTCCCTTCCACCTGGATAGCTGGGACCCATGGAATGGGTGCCATGCATTATTGCTTTAAAGGGTCTGCATTTGCTCACCCAATCTCACCAATCCTCTCAGTCCCAAGTGTCCAGCCTTATGCCACATCCAGCTGTCATTGTAGATAGGGTCATTCCAGGTTGCATCAGAGACCCTGAAGGAATTGTAAAGAATTTCCCTGTTTCTTTGTTCTGTTTTTGAAATTCCTTTTTAGAGTGGGTTTGAGCTGATTCTCGCTGCCCTGTTTATGCCAGTCTAGACACACTTGATTCCCTTACGGAGACATATCAATACATAGGTTTTAAGATTCTTACTAGCCAGATCTATTCCTCTGCGGGAAATATGGGGTTTTGAGTCCCTTTCACTGAGGAAGGTGTAGGTCTTGTCTATTCCATAGTTGGTTTTTGGAACGGTACCTGTGCTTATATCAAAGTCTGGTTTGATGCATCACCCCACCTCTCCTTCCCCCTTAAGCAGGCATAAGTGTGTTTTCTAAATGTGAGACTCTGTTCTCTTGCCTAACTCAGTTCATGTGTAGCCATGTTTACAGGATCTTCCTAAGTGATATCTTATGATAAGTTTCTTTTCCTGTGTGACTTCTTTCACTTAGAATCATCGTACCTGAATCCACTCATTTTGCTGCTACTGGTCTTATGACATTGATTTCGTGGCTGAGGGATATTCCATCGTACGTAAGTTCCACAATGTTTGGAACCATTTTTATATTTCCTGGGATATTTCAGGTGTACCCAGGTTGAGGTTCCTGTAAGCAGTGCAGCCCTCAATTTGGGGGTGGCTCTGTCTTATGGATTTTCAGTTTTCCCAAGGTATATTCCCTAGACTGGACGTGCCCTTGGCTCTGGAGCTCTGTTGTTTACTTGTTTTAGGGAACACAATGCACTCCTCCAGTGAGGCAGTTGGCAACTTACATCCTGCCCATCAGCATAACAAGGCTCCCTGTTCTCCAGGGCCTGTCTTGCCTTTCTGGTTTTTACACATTTTGTGGATGTCCCTTTTGACCGGTGGGAAGTGATACTTCTTTGTAGTGCAGATTTGCATTGCCCGCTTGCTTGCTTGGCCAAAAAGGGCGTATGCGTTTTCTCCTGAATATATTCAGGAGAAAACGCATACGCCCTTTTTGGCCAAGTGCATCATTGTCGAAGTTGTGCCCCTCTTCCTGTGCTTTACAGGCGATTCCAACGTACCTCTTGAAATCTGTTTCCTGCTATTCTGCCTCGCTTTCAAGTCCGCCTCGTTGCCTTCCCTCAACAGATTTTTGGACGATAGTTGGCCTTGATTACTCTGCCAGTTTGTGAATTGCTGTGCCCCTGAGCTCCATTTTTCAACTCGTTTTTTGTGAGCTGAACGCAAGTCCAAACTTTTGGTTCAGGATCTCTACTGGTTCCCGGTGGGTGGCTGAGACTTTGGTTCATTCTTCTTCCTGCCGGGAAATTAGAGTGACATGTGCCCATCCAAATGCCTAACAGCTACTCTCTCATTGGTTCTCCCTCTTCCCTTTCATCCTCTGCCAAATTGGCAACCTGTGCGAACCAGGAGCTTAAAGGGGCTGTCTCTCCAAGTTGGGAGATTGATAGGAAAGCAGTTGGAAAGTCAAACCAGAGCACCAGGAGAGGGGCTCTTCTTTGAGTTTTAGAAACCTTTCGTATTCACAGTGTGTCCATTCTCTAGGTTTCCCGTACACGTTATAGCTGTAGTAATATTCCCTTCCACCTGGAGAGCTGGGACCCATGGAATGGGTGCCATGCATTATTGCTTTAAAGGGTCTGCATTTGCTCACCCAATCTCACCAATCCTCTCAGTCCCAAGTGTCCAGCCTTATGCCACATCCAGCTGTCATTGTAGATAGGGTCATTCCAGGTTGCATCAGAGACCCTGAAGGAATTGTAAAGAATTTCCCTGTTTCTTTGTTCTGTTTTTGAAATTCCTTTTTAGAGTGGGTTTGAGCTTATTATCGCTGCCATATTTATGCCAGTCTAGACACACTTGATTCCCTTACGCAGACATATCAATACATAGGTTTCAAGATTCTTACTAGTCAGATCGATTCCTCTGCGGGAAATATGGGGTTTTGAGTCCCTTTCACTGAGGAAGGTGTAGGTCTTGTCTATTCCATAGTTGGTTTTTGGAACGGTACCTGTGCTTATATCAAAGTCTGGTTTGATGCATCACCCCACCTCTCCTTCCCCCTTAAGCAGGCATAAGAGTGTTTTCTAAATGTGAGACTCTGTTCTCTTGCCTAACTCAGTTCATGTGTAGCCATGTTTACAGGATCTTCCTAAGTGATATCTTATGATAAGTTTCTTTTCCTGTGTGACCTCTTTCACTTAGAATCATCGTACCTGAATCCACTCATTTTGCTGCTACTGGTCTTATGACATTGATTTCGTGGCTGAGGGATATTCCATCGTACGTAAGTTCCACAATGTTTGGAACCATTTTTATATTTCCTGGGATATTTCAGGTGTACCCAGGTTGAGGTTCCTGTAAGCAGTGCAGCCCTCAATTTGGGGGTGGCTCTGTCTTATGGATTTTCAGTTTTCCCAAGGTATATTCCCTAGACTGGACGTGCCCTTGGCTCTGTAGCTCTGTTGTTTACTTGTTTTAGGGGACACAATGCACTCCTCCAGTGAGGCAGTTGGCAACTTACATCCCGCCCATCAGCATAACAAGGCTCCCTGTTCTCCAGGGCCTGTCTTGCCTTTCTGGTTTTTACACATTTTGTGGATGTCCCTTTTGACCGGTGGGAAGTGATACTTCTTTGTAGTGCAGATTTGCATTGCCCGCTTGCTTGCTTGGCCAAAAAGGGCGTATGCGTTTTCTCCTGAATATATTCAGGAGAAAACGCATACGCCCTTTTTGGCCAAGTGCATCATTGTCGAAGTTGTGCCCCTCTTCCTGTGCTTTACAGGCGATTCCAACGTACCTCTTGAAATCTGTTTCCTGCTATTCTGCCTCGCTTTCAAGTCCGCCTCGTTGCCTTCCCTCAACAGATTTTTGGACGATAGTTGGCCTTGATTACTCTGCCAGTTTGTGAATTGCTGTGCCCCTGAGCTCCATTTTTCAACTCGTTTTTTGTGAGCTGAACGCAAGTCCAAACTTTTGGTTCAGGACCTCTACTGGTTCCCGGTGGCTGGCTGAGACTTTGGTTCATTCTTCTTCCTGCCGGGAAATTAGAGTGACATGTGCCCATCCAAATGCCTAACAGCTACTCTCTCATTGGTTCTCCCTCTTCCCTTTCATCCTCTGCCAAATTGGCAACCTGTGCGAACCAGGAGCTTAAAGGGGCTGTCTCTCCAAGTTGGGAGATTGATAGGAAAGCAGTTGGAAAGTCAAACCGGAGCACCAGGAGAGAGGCTCTTCGTTGAGTTTTAGAAACCTTTCGTATTCACAGTGTGTCCATTCTCTAGGTTTCCCGTACACGTTATAGCTGTAGTAATATTCCCTTCCACCTGGATAGCTGGGACCCATGGAATGGGTGCCATGCATTATTGCTTTAAAGGGTCTGCATTTGCTCACCCAATCTCACCAATCCTCTCAGTCCCAAGTGTCCAGCCTTATGCCACATCCAGCTGTCATTGTAGATAGGGTCATTCCAGGTTGCATCAGAGACCCTGAAGGAATTGTAAAGAATTTCCCTGTTTCTTTGTTCTGTTTTTGAAATTCCTTTTTAGAGTGGGTTTGAGCTGATTCTCGCTGCCCTGTTTATGCCAGTCTAGACACACTTGATTCCCTTACGGAGACATATCAATACATAGGTTTTAAGATTCTTACTAGCCAGATCTATTCCTCTGCGGGAAATATGGGGTTTTGAGTCCCTTTCACTGAGGAAGGTGTAGGTCTTGTCTATTCCATAGTTGGTTTTTGGAACGGTACCTGTGCTTATATCAAAGTCTGGTTTGATGCATCACCCCACCTCTCCTTCCCCCTTAAGCAGGCATAAGAGTGTTTTCTAAATGTGAGACTCTGTTCTCTTGCCTAACTCAGTTCATGTGTAGCCATGTTTACAGGATCTTCCTAAGTGATATCTTATGATAAGTTTCTTTTCCTGTGTGACTTCTTTCACTTAGAATCATCGTACCTGAATCCACTCATTTTGATGCTACTGGTCTTATGACATTGATTTCGTGGCTGAGGGATATTCCATCGTACGTAAGTTCCACAATGTTTGGAACCATTTTTATATTTCCTGGGATATTTCAGGTGTACCCAGCTTGAGGTTCCAGTAAGCAGTGCAGCCCTCAATTTGGGGGTGGCTCTGTCTTATGGATTTTCAGTTTTCCCAAGGTATATTCCCTAGACTGGACGTGCCCTTGGCTCTGGAGCTCTGTTGTTTACTTGTTTTAGGGAACACAATGCACTCCTCCAGTGAGGCAGTTGGCAACTTACATCCCGCCCATCAGCATAACAAGGCTCCCTGTTCTCCAGGGCCTGTCTTGCCTTTCTGGTTTTTACACATTTTGTGGATGTCCCTTTTGACCGGTGGGAAGTGATACTTCTTTGTAGTGCAGATTTGCATTGCCCGCTTGCTTGCTTGGCCAAAAAGGGCGTATGCGTTTTCTCCTGAATATATTCAGGAGAAAACGCATACGCCCTTTTTGGCCAAGTGCATCATTGTCGAAGTTGTGCCCCTCTTCCTGTGCTTTACAGGCGATTCCAACGTACCTCTTGAAATCTGTTTCCTGCTATTCTGCCTCGCTTTCAAGTCCGCCTCGTTGCCTTCCCTCAACAGATTTTTGGACGATAGTTGGCCTTGATTACTCTGCCAGTTTGTGAATTGCTGTGCCCCTGAGCTCCATTTTTCAACTCGTTTTTTGTGAGCTGAACGCAAGTCCAAACTTTTGGTTCAGGACCTCTACTGGTTCCCGGTGGCTGGCTGAGACTTTGGTTCATTCTTCTTCCTGCCGGGAAATTAGAGTGACATGTGCCCATCCAAATGCCTAACAGCTACTCTCTCATTGGTTCTCCCTCTTCCCTTTCATCCTCTGCCAAATTGGCAACCTGTGCGAACCAGGAGCTTAAAGGGGCTGTCTCTCCAAGTTGGGAGATTGATAGGAAAGCAGTTGGAAAGTCAAACCAGAGCACCAGGAGAGGGGCTCTTCTTTGAGTTTTAGAAACCTTTCGTATTCACAGTGTGTCCATTCTCTAGGTTTCCCGTACACGTTATAGCTGTAGTAATATTCCCTTCCACCTGGAGAGCTGGGACCCATGGAATGGGTGCCATGCATTATTGCTTTAAAGGGTCTGCATTTGCTCACCCAATCTCACCAATCCTCTCAGTCCCAAGTGTCCAGCCTTATGCCACATCCAGCTGTCATTGTAGATAGGGTCATTCCAGGTTGCATCAGAGACCCTGAAGGAATTGTAAAGAATTTCCCTGTTTCTTTGTTCTGTTTTTGAAATTCCTTTTTAGAGTGGGTTTGAGCTTATTATCGCTGCCATATTTATGCCAGTCTAGACACACTTGATTCCCTTACGCAGACATATCAATACATAGGTTTCAAGATTCTTACTAGTCAGATCGATTCCTCTGCGGGAAATATGGGGTTTTGAGTCCCTTTCACTGAGGAAGTTGTAGGTCTTGTCTATTCCATAGTTGGTTTTTGGAACGGTACCTGTGCTTATATCAAAGTCTGGTTTGATGCATCACCCCACCTCTCCTTCCCCCTTAAGCAGGCATAAGAGTGTTTTCTAAATGTGAGACTCTGTTCTCTTGCCTAACTCAGTTCATGTGTAGCCATGTTTACAGGATCTTCCTAAGTGATATCTTATGATAAGTTTCTTTTCCTGTGTGACCTCTTTCACTTAGAATCATCGTACCTGAATCCACTCATTTTGCTGCTACTGGTCTTATGACATTGATTTCGTGGCTGAGGGATATTCCATCGTACGTAAGTTCCACAATGTTTGGAACCATTTTTATATTTCCTGGGATATTTCAGGTGTACCCAGGTTGAGGTTCCTGTAAGCAGTGCAGCCCTCAATTTGGGGGTGGCTCTGTCTTATGGATTTTCAGTTTTCCCAAGGTATATTCCCTAGACTGGACGTGCCCTTGGCTCTGTAGCTCTGTTGTTTACTTGTTTTAGGGGACACAATGCACTCCTCCAGTGAGGCAGTTGGCAACTTACATCCCGCCCATCAGCATAACAAGGCTCCCTGTTCTCCAGGGCCTGTCTTGCCTTTCTGGTTTTTACACATTTTGTGGATGTCCCTTTTGACCGGTGGGAAGTGATACTTCTTTGTAGTGCAGATTTGCATTGCCCGCTTGCTTGCTTGGCCAAAAAGGGCGTATGCGTTTTCTCCTGAATATATTCAGGAGAAAACGCATACGCCCTTTTTGGCCAAGTGCATCATTGTCGAAGTTGTGCCCCTCTTCCTGTGCTTTACAGGCGATTCCAACGTACCTCTTGAAATCTGTTTCCTGCTATTCTGCCTCGCTTTCAAGTCCGCCTCGTTGCCTTCCCTCAACAGATTTTTGGACGATAGTTGGCCTTGATTACTCTGCCAGTTTGTGAATTGCTGTGCCCCTGAGCTCCATTTTTCAACTCGTTTTTTGTGAGCTGAACGCAAGTCCAAACTTTTGGTTCAGGACCTCTACTGGTTCCCGGTGGCTGGCTGAGACTTTGGTTCATTCTTCTTCCTGCCGGGAAATTAGAGTGACATGTGCCCATCCAAATGCCTAACAGCTACTCTCTCATTGGTTCTCCCTCTTCCCTTTCATCCTCTGCCAAATTGGCAACCTGTGCGAACCAGGAGCTTAAAGGGGCTGTCTCTCCAAGTTGGGAGATTGATAGGAAAGCAGTTGGAAAGTCAAACCAGAGCACCAGGAGAGGGGCTCTTCTTTGAGTTTTAGAAACCTTTCGTATTCACAGTGTGTCCATTCTCTAGGTTTCCCGTACACGTTATAGCTGTAGTAATATTCCCTTCCACCTGGAGAGCTGGGACCCATGGAATGGGTGCCATGCATTATTGCTTTAAAGGGTCTGCATTTGCTCACCCAATCTCACCAATCCTCTCAGTCCCAAGTGTCCAGCCTTATGCCACATCCAGCTGTCATTGTAGATAGGGTCATTCCAGGTTGCATCAGAGACCCTGAAGGAATTGTAAAGAATTTCCCTGTTTCTTTGTTCTGTTTTTGAAATTCCTTTTTAGAGTGGGTTTGAGCTTATTCTCGCTGCCATATTTATGCCAGTCTAGACACACTTGATTCCCTTACGCAGACATATCAATACATAGGTTTCAAGATTCTTACTAGTCAGATCGATTCCTCTGCGGGAAATATGGGGTTTTGAGTCCCATTCACTGAGGAAGGTGTAGGTCTTGTCTATTCCATAGTTGGTTTTTGGAACGGTACCTGTGCTTATATCAAAGTCTGGTTTGATGCATCACCCCACCTCTCCTTCCCCCTTAAGCAGGCATAAGAGTGTTTTCTAAATGTGAGACTCTGTTCTCTTGCCTAACTCAGTTCATGTGTAGCCATGTTTACAGGATCTTCCTAAGTGATATCTTATGATAAGTTTCTTTTCCTGTGTGACCTCTTTCACTTAGAATCATCGTACCTGAATCCACTCATTTTGCTGCTACTGGTCTTATGACATTGATTTCGTGGCTGAGGGATATTCCATCGTACGTAAGTTCCACAATGTTTGGAACCATTTTTATATTTCCTGGGATATTTCAGGTGTACCCAGGTTGAGGTTCCTGTAAGCAGTGCAGCCCTCAATTTGGGGGTGGCTCTGTCTTATGGATTTTCAGTTTTCCCAAGGTATATTCCCTAGACTGGACGTGCCCTTGGCTCTGTAGCTCTGTTGTTTACTTGTTTTAGGGGACACAATGCACTCCTCCAGTGAGGCAGTTGGCAACTTACATCCCGCCCATCAGCATAACAAGGCTCCCTGTTCTCCAGGGCCTGTCTTGCCTTTCTGGTTTTTACACATTTTGTGGATGTCCCTTTTGACCGGTGGGAAGTGATACTTCTTTGTAGTGCAGATTTGAATTGCCCGCTTGCTTGCTTGGCCAAAAAGGGCGTATGCGTTTTCTCCTGAATATATTCAGGAGAAAACGCATACGCCCTTTTTGGCAAAGTGCATCATTGTCGAAGTTGTGCCCCTCTTCCTGTGCTTTACAGGCGATTCCAACGTACCTCTTGAAATCTGTTTCCTGCTATTCTGCCTCGCTTTCAAGTCCGCCTCGTTGCCTTCCCTCAACAGATTTTTGGACGATAGTTGGCCTTGATTACTCTGCCAGTTTGTGAATTGCTGTGCCCCTGAGCTCCATTTTTCAACTCGTTTTTTGTGAGCTGAACGCAAGTCCAAACTTTTGGTTCAGGACCTCTACTGGTTCCCGGTGGGTGGCTGAGACTTTGGTTCATTCTTCTTCCTGCCGGGAAATTAGAGTGACATGTGCCCATCCAAATGCCTAACAGCTACTCTCTCATTGGTTCTCCCTCTTCCCTTTCATCCTCTGCCAAATTGGCAACCTGTGCGAACCAGGAGCTTAAAGGGGCTGTCTCTCCAAGTTGGGAGATTGATAGGAAAGCAGTTGGAAAGTCAAACCGGAGCACCAGGAGAGAGGCTCTTCGTTGAGTTTTAGAAACCTTTCGTATTCACAGTGTGTCCATTCTCTAGGTTTCCCGTACACGTTATAGCTGTAGTAATATTCCCTTCCACCTGGAGAGCTGGGACCCATGGAATGGGTGCCATGCATTATTGCTTTAAAGGGTCTGCATTTGCTCACCCAATCTCACCAATCCTCTCAGTCCCAAGTGTCCAGCCTTATGCCACATCCAGCTGTCATTGTAGATAGGGTCATTCCAGGTTGCATCAGAGACCCTGAAGGAATTGTAAAGAATTTCCCTGTTTCTTTGTTCTGTTTTTGAAATTCCTTTTTAGAGTGGGTTTGAGCTGATTCTCGCTGCCATATTTATGCCAGTCTAGACACACTTGATTCCCTTACGCAGACATATCAATACATAGGTTTCAAGATTCTTACTAGTCAGATCGATTCCTCTGCGGGAAATATGGGGTTTTGAGTCCCTTTCACTGAGGAAGGTGTAGGTCTTGTCTATTCCATAGTTGGTTTTTGGAACGGTACCTGTGCTTATATCAAAGTCTGGTTTGATGCATCACCCCACCTCTCCTTCCCCCTTAAGCAGGCATAAGAGTGTTTTCTAAATGTGAGACTCTGTTCTCTTGCCTAACTCAGTTCATGTGTAGCCATGTTTACAGGATCTTCCTAAGTGATATCTTATGATAAGTTTCTTTTCCTGTGTGACCTCTTTCACTTAGAATCATCGTACCTGAATCCACTCATTTTGCTGCTACTGGTCTTATGACATTGATTTCGTGGCTGAGGGATATTCCATCGTACGTAAGTTCCACAATGTTTGGAACCATTTTTATATTTCCTGGGATATTTCAGGTGTACCCAGGTTGAGGTTCCTGTAAGCAGTGCAGCCCTCAATTTGGGGGTGGCTCTGTCTTATGGATTTTCAGTTTTCCCAAGGTATATTCCCTAGACTGGACGTGCCCGTGGCTCTGTAGCTCTGTTGTTTACTTGTTTTAGGGGACACAATGCACTCCTCCAGTGAGGCAGTTGGCAACTTACATCCCGCCCATCAGCATAACAAGGCTCCCTGTTCTCCAGGGCCTGTCTTGCCTTTCTGGTTTTTACACATTTTGTGGATGTCCCTTTTGACCGGTGGGAAGTGATACTTCTTTGTAGTGCAGATTTGCATTGCCCGCTTGCTTGCTTGGCCAAAAAGGGCGTATGCGTTTTCTCCTGAATATATTCAGGAGAAAACGCATACGCCCTTTTTGGCCAAGTGCATCATTGTCGAAGTTGTGCCCCTCTTCCTGTGCTTTACAGGCGATTCCAACGTACCTCTTGAAATCTGTTTCCTGCTATTCTGCCTCGCTTTCAAGTCCGCCTCGTTGCCTTCCCTCAACAGATTTTTGGACGATAGTTGGCCTTGATTACTCTGCCAGTTTGTGAATTGCTGTGCCCCTGAGCTCCATTTTTCAACTCGTTTTTTGTGAGCTGAACGCAAGTCCAAACTTTTGGTTCAGGACCTCTACTGGTTCCCGGTGGGTGGCTGAGACTTTGGTTCATTCTTCTTCCTGCCGGGAAATTAGAGTGACATGTGCCCATCCAAATGCCTAGCAGCTACTCTCTCATTGGTTCTCCCTCTTCCCTTTCATCCTCTGCCAAATTGGCAACCTGTGCGAACCAGGAGCTTAAAGGGGCTGTCTCTCCAAGTTGGGAGATTGATAGGAAAGCAGTTGGAAAGTCAAACCGGAGCACCAGGAGAGGGGCTCTTCGTTGAGTTTTAGAAACCTTTCGTTATCACAGTGTGTCCATTCTCTAGGTTTCCCGTACACGTTATAGCTGTAGTAATATTCCCTTCCACCTGGATAGCTGGGACCCATGGAATGGGTGCCATGCATTATTGCTTTAAAGGGTCTGCATTTGCTCACCCAATCTCACCAATCCTCTCAGTCCCAAGTGTCCAGCCTTATGCCACATCCAGCTGTCATTGTAGATAGGGTCATTCCAGGTTGCATCAGAGACCCTGAAGGAATTGTAAAGAATTTCCCTGTTTCTTTGTTCTGTTTTTGAAATTCCTTTTTAGAGTGGGTTTGAGCTTATTCTCGCTGCCATATTTATGCCAGTCTAGACACACTTGATTCACTTACGCAGACATATCAATACATAGGTTTCAAGATTCTTACTAGTCAGATCGATTCCTCTGCGGGAAATATGGGGTTTTGAGTCCCTTTCACTGAGGAAGGTGTAGGTCTTGTCTATTCCATAGTTGGTTTTTGGAACGGTACCTGTGCTTATATCAAAGTCTGGTTTGATGCATCACCCCACCTCTCCTTCCCCCTTAAGCAGGCATAAGAGTGTTTTCTAAATGTGAGACTCTGTTCTCTTGCCTAACTCAGTTCATGTGTAGCCATGTTTACAGGATCTTCCTAAGTGATATCTTATGATAAGTTTCTTTTCCTGTGTGACTTCTTTCACTTAGAATCATCGTACCTGAATCCACTCATTTTGATGCTACTGGTCTTATGACATTGATTTCGTGGCTGAGGGATATTCCATCGTACGTAAGTTCCACAATGTTTGGAACCATTTTTATATTTCCTGGGATATTTCAGGTGTACCCAGGTTGAGGTTCCTGTAAGCAGTGCAGCCCTGAATTTGGGGGTGGCTCTGTCTTATGGATTTTCAGTTTTCCCAAGGTATATTCCCTAGACTGGACGTGCCCTTGGCTCTGGAGCTCTGTTGTTTACTTGTTTTAGGGGACACAATGCACTCCTCCAGTGAGGCAGTTGGCAACTTACATCCCGCCCATCAGCATAACAAGGCTCCCTGATCTCCAGGGCCTGTCTTGCCTTTCTGGTTTTTACACATTTTGTGGATGTCCCTTTTGACCGGTGGGAAGTGATACTTCTTTGTTGTGCAGATTTGCATTGCCCGCTTGCTTGCTTGGCCAAAAAGGGCGTATGCGTTTTCTCCTTAATATATTCATACGCCCTTTTTGGCCAAGTGCATCATTGTCGAAGTTGTGCCCCTCTTCCTGTGCTTTACAGGCGATTCCAACGTACCTCTTGAAATCTGTTTCCTGCTATTCTGCCTCGCTTTCAAGTCCGCCTCGTTGCCTTCCCTCAACAGATTTTTGGACGATAGTTGGCCTTGATTACTCTGCCAGTTTGTGAATTGCTGTGCCCCTGAGCTCCATTTTTCAACTCGTTTTTTGTGAGCTGAACGCAAGTCCAAACTTTTGGTTCAGGACCTCTACTGGTTCCCGGTGGGTGGCTGAGACTTTGGTTCATTCTTCTTCCTGCCGGGAAATTAGAGTGACATGTGCCCATCCAAATGCCTAACAGCTACTCTCTCATTGGTTCTCCCTCTTCCCTTTCATCCTCTGCCAAATTGGCAACCTGTGCGAACCAGGAGCTTAAAGGGGCTGTCTCTCCAAGTTGGGAGATTGATAGGAAAGCAGTTGGAAAGTCAAACCGGAGCACCAGGAGAGAGGCTCTTCGTTGAGTTTTAGAAACCTTTCGTATTCACAGTGTGTCCATTCTCTAGGTTTCCCGTACACGTT
The DNA here is from genome assembly GCF_964341445.2 of Mesoplodon mirus. Lineage (NCBI taxonomy): Eukaryota > Metazoa > Chordata > Mammalia > Artiodactyla > Ziphiidae > Mesoplodon > Mesoplodon mirus. Next base: position 119,386,765 of record NC_138984.1, read on the forward strand.
ATAGCTGTAGTAATATTCCCTTCAACCTGGAGAGCTGGGACCCATGGAATGGGTGCCATGCATTATTGCTTTAAAGGGTCTGCATTTGCTCACCCAATCTCACCAATCCTCTCAGTCCCAAGTGTCCAGCCTTATGCCACATCCAGCTGTCATTGTAGATAGGGTCATTCCAGGTTGCATCAGAGACCCTGAAGGAATTGTAAAGAATTTCCCTGTTTCTTTGTTCTGTTTTTGAAATGCCTTTTTAGAGTGGGTTTGAGCTGATTCTCGCTGCCATGTTTATGCCAGTCTAGACACACTTGATTCCCTTACGCAGACATATCAATACATAGGTTTTAAGATTCTTACTAGTCAGATCGATTCCTCTGCGGGAAATATGGGGTTTTGAGTCCCTTTCACTGAGGAAGGTGTAGGTCTTGTCTATTCCATAGTTGGTTTTTGGAACGGTACCTGTGCTTATATCAAAGTCTGGTTTGATGCATCACCCCACCTCTCCTTCCCCCTTAAGCAGGCATAAGAGTGTTTTCTAAATGTGAGACTCTGTTCTCTTGCCTAACTCAGTTCATGTGTAGCCATGTTTACAGGATCTTCCTAAGTGATATCTTATGATAAATTTCTTTTCCTGTGTGACTTCTTTCACTTAGAATCATCGTACCTGAATCCACTCATTTTGCTGCTACTGGTCTTATGACATTGATTTCGTGGCTGAGGGATATTCCATCGTACGTAAGTTCCACAATGTTTGGAACCATTTTTATATTTCCTGGGATATTTCAGGTGTACCCAGGTTGAGGTTCCTGTAAGCAGTGCAGCCCTCAATTTGGGGGTGGCTCTGTCTTATGGATTTTCAGTTTTCCCAAGGTATATTCCCTATACTGGAAGTGCCCTTGGCTCTGTAGCTCTGTTGTTTACTTGTTTTAGGGGATACAATGCACTCCTCCAGTGAGGCAGTTGGCAACTTACATCCCGCCCAACAGCATAACAAGGCTCCCTGTTCTCCAGGGCCTGTCTTGCCTTTCTGGTTTTTACACATTTTGTGGATGTCCCTTTTGACCGGTGGGAAGTGATACTTCTTTGTAGTGCAGATTTGCATTGCCCGCTTGCTTGCTTGGCCAAAAAGGGCGTATGCGTTTTCTCCTGAATATATTCAGGAGAAAACGCATACGCCCTTTTTGGCCAAGTGCATCATTGTCGAAGTTGTGCCCCTCTTCCTGTGCTTTACAGGCGATTCCAACGTACCTCTTGAAATCTGTTTCCTGCTATTCTGCCTCGCTTTCAAGTCCGCCTCGTTGCCTTCCCTCAACAGATTTTTGGACGATAGTTGGCCTTGATTACTCTGCCAGTTTGTGAATTGCTGTGCCCCTGAGCTCCATTTTTCAACTCGTTTTTTGTGAGCTGAACGCAAGTCCAAACTTTTGGTTCAGGACCTCTACTGGTTCCCGGTGGCTGGCTGAGACTTTGGTTCATTCTTCTTCCTGCCGGGAAATTAGAGTGACATGTGCCCATCCAAATGCCTAACAGCTACTCTCTCATTGGTTCTCCCTCTTCCCTTTCATCCTCTGCCAAATTGGCAACCTGTGCGAACCAGGAGCTTAAAGGGGCTGTCTCTCCAAGTTGGGAGATTGATAGGAAAGCAGTTGGAAAGTCAAACCGGAGCACCAGGAGAGAGGCTCTTCGTTGAGTTTTAGAAACCTTTCGTATTCACAGTGTGTCCATTCTCTAGGTTTCCCGTACACGTTATAGCTGTAGTAATATTCCCTTCCACCTGGAGAGCTGGGACCCATGGAATGGGTGCCATGCATTATTGCTTTAAAGGGTCTGCATTTGCTCACCCAATCTCACCAATCCTCTCAGTCCCAAGTGTCCAGCCTTATGCCACATCCAGCTGTCATTGTAGATAGGGTCATTCCAGGTTGCATCAGAGACCCTGAAGGAATTGTAAAGAATTTCCCTGTTTCTTTGTTCTGTTTTTGAAATGCCTTTTTAGAGTGGGTTTGAGCTGATTCTCGCTGCCATGTTTATGCCAGTCTAGACACACTTGATTCCCTTACGCAGACATATCAATACATAGGTTTTAAGATTCTTACTAGTCAGATCGATTCCTCTGCGGGAAATATGGGGTTTTGAGTCCCTTTCACTGAGGAAGGTGTAGGTCTTGTCTATTCCATAGTTGGTTTTTGGAACGGTACCTGTGCTTATATCAAAGTCTGGTTTGATGCATCACCCCACCTCTCCTTCCCCCTTAAGCAGGCATAAGAGTGTTTTCTAAATGTGAGACTCTGTTCTCTTGCCTAACTCAGTTCATGTGTAGCCATGTTTACAGGATCTTCCTAAGTGATATCTTATGATAAGTTTCTTTTCCTGTGTGACTTCTTTCACTTAGAATCATCGTACCTGAATCCACTCATTTTGCTGCTACTGGTCTTATGACATTGATTTCGTGGCTGAGGGATATTCCATCGTACGTAAGTTCCACAATGTTTGGAACCATTTTTATATTTCCTGGGATATTTCAGGTGTACCCAGGTTGAGGTTCCTGTAAGCAGTGCAGCCCTGAATTTGGGGGTGGCTCTGTCTTATGGATTTTCAGTTTTCCCAAGGTATATTCCCTAGACTGGAAGTGCCCTTGGCTCTGTAGCTCTGTTGTTTACTTGTTTTAGGGGACACAATGCACTCCTCCAGTGAGGCAGTTGGCAACTTACATCCCGCCCATCAGCATAACAAGGCTCCCTGATCTCCAGGGCCTGTCTTGCCTTTCTGGTTTTTACACATTTTGTGGATGTCCCTTTTGACCGGTGGGAAGTGATACTTCTTTGTTGTGCAGATTTGCATTGCCCGCTTGCTTGCTTGGCCAAAAAGGGCGTATGCGTTTTCTCCTTAATATATTCATACGCCCTTTTTGGCCAAGTGCATCATTGTCGAAGTTGTGCCCCTCTTCCTGTGCTTTACAGGCGATTCCAACGTACCTCTTGAAATCTGTTTCCTGCTATTCTGCCTCGCTTTCAAGTCCGCCTCGTTGCCTTCCCTCAACAGATTTTTGGACGATAGTTGGCCTTGATTACTCTGCCAGTTTGTGAATTGCTGTGCCCCTGAGCTCCATTTTTCAACTCGTTTTTTGTGAGCTGAACGCAAGTCCAAACTTTTGGTTCAGGACCTCTACTGGTTCCCGGTGGCTGGCTGAGACTTTGGTTCATTCTTCTTCCTGCCGGGAAATTAGAGTGACATGTGCCCATCCAAATGCCTAACAGCTACTCTCTCATTGGTTCTCCCTCTTCCCTTTCATCCTCTGCCAAATTGGCAACCTGTGCGAACCAGGAGCTTAAAGGGGCTGTCTCTCCAAGTTGGGAGATTGATAGGAAAGCAGTTGGAAAGTCAAACCGGAGCACCAGGAGAGAGGCTCTTCGTTGAGTTTTAGAAACCTTTCGTATTCACAGTGTGTCCATTCTCTAGGTTTCCCGTACACGTTATAGCTGTAGTAATATTCCCTTCCACCTGGAGAGCTGGGACCCATGGAATGGGTGCCATGCATTATTGCTTTAAAGGGTCTGCATTTGCTCACCCAATCTCACCAATCCTCTCAGTCCCAAGTGTCCAGCCTTATGCCACATCCAGCTGTCATTGTAGATAGGGTCATTCCAGGTTGCATCAGAGACCCTGAAGGAATTGTAAAGAATTTCCCTGTTTCTTTGTTCTGTTTTTGAAATGCCTTTTTAGAGTGGGTTTGAGCTGATTCTCGCTGCCCTGTTTATGCCAGTCTAGACACACTTGATTCCCTTACGGAGACATATCAATACATAGGTTTTAAGATTCTTACTAGCCAGATCTATTCCTCTGCGGGAAATATGGGGTTTTGAGTCCCTTTCACTGAGGAAGGTGTAGGTCTTGTCTATTCCATAGTTGGTTTTTGGAACGGTACCTGTGCTTATATCAAAGTCTGGTTTGATGCATCACCCCACCTCTCCTTCCCCCTTAAGCAGGCATAAGTGTGTTTTCTAAATGTGAGACTCTGTTCTCTTGCCTAACTCAGTTCATGTGTAGCCATGTTTACAGGATCTTCCTAAGTGATATCTTATGATAAGTTTCTTTTCCTGTGTGACTTCTTTCACTTAGAATCATCGTACCTGAATCCACTCATTTTGCTGCTACTGGTCTTATGACATTGATTTCGTGGCTGAGGGATATTCCATCGTACGTAAGTTCCACAATGTTTGGAACCATTTTTATATTTCCTGGGATATTTCAGGTGTACCCAGGTTGAGGTTCCTGTAAGCAGTGCAGCCCTCAATTTGGGGGTGGCTCTGTCTTATGGATTTTCAGTTTTCCCAAGGTATATTCCCTAGACTGGACGTGCCCTTGGCTCTGGAGCTCTGTTGTTTACTTGTTTTAGGGAACACAATGCACTCCTCCAGTGAGGCAGTTGGCAACTTACATCCCGCCCATCAGCATAACAAGGCTCCCTGTTCTCCAGGGCCTGTCTTGCCTTTCTGGTTTTTACACATTTTGTGGATGTCCCTTTTGACCGGTGGGAAGTGATACTTCTTTGTAGTGCAGATTTGCATTGCCCGCTTGCTTGCTTGGCCAAAAAGGGCGTATGCGTTTTCTCCTGAATATATTCAGGAGAAAACGCATACGCCCTTTTTGGCCAAGTGCATCATTGTCGAAGTTGTGCCCCTCTTCCTGTGCTTTACAGGCGATTCCAACGTACCTCTTGAAATCTGTTTCCTGCTATTCTGCCTCGCTTTCAAGTCCGCCTCGTTGCCTTCCCTCAACAGATTTTTGGACGATAGTTGGCCTTGATTACTCTGCCAGTTTGTGAATTGCTGTGCCCCTGAGCTCCATTTTTCAACTCGTTTTTTGTGAGCTGAACGCAAGTCCAAACTTTTGGTTCAGGACCTCTACTGGTTCCCGGTGGCTGGCTGAGACTTTGGTTCATTCTTCTTCCTGCCGGGAAATTAGAGTGACATGTGCCCATCCAAATGCCTAACAGCTACTCTCTCATTGGTTCTCCCTCTTCCCTTTCATCCTCTGCCAAATTGGCAACCTGTGCGAACCAGGAGCTTAAAGGGGCTGTCTCTCCAAGTTGGGAGATTGATAGGAAAGCAGTTGGAAAGTCAAACCAGAGCACCAGGAGAGGGGCTCTTCTTTGAGTTTTAGAAACCTTTCGTATTCACAGTGTGTCCATTCTCTAGGTTTCCCGTACACGTTATAGCTGTAGTAATATTCCCTTCCACCTGGAGAGCTGGGACCCATGGAATGGGTGCCATGCATTATTGCTTTAAAGGGTCTGCATTTGCTCACCCAATCTCACCAATCCTCTCAGTCCCAAGTGTCCAGCCTTATGCCACATCCAGCTGTCATTGTAGATAGGGTCATTCCAGGTTGCATCAGAGACCCTGAAGGAATTGTAAAGAATTTCCCTGTTTCTTTGTTCTGTTTTTGAAATTCCTTTTTAGAGTGGGTTTGAGCTTATTATCGCTGCCATATTTATGCCAGTCTAGACACACTTGATTCCCTTACGCAGACATATCAATACATAGGTTTCAAGATTCTTACTAGTCAGATCGATTCCTCTGCGGGAAATATGGGGTTTTGAGTCCCTTTCACTGAGGAAGGTGTAGGTCTTGTCTATTCCATAGTTGGTTTTTGGAACGGTACCTGTGCTTATATCAAAGTCTGGTTTGATGCATCACCCCACCTCTCCTTCCCCCTTAAGCAGGCATAAGAGTGTTTTCTAAATGTGAGACTCTGTTCTCTTGCCTAACTCAGTTCATGTGTAGCCATGTTTACAGGATCTTCCTAAGTGATATCTTATGATAAGTTTCTTTTCCTGTGTGACCTCTTTCACTTAGAATCATCGTACCTGAATCCACTCATTTTGCTGCTACTGGTCTTATGACATTGATTTCGTGGCTGAGGGATATTCCATCGTACGTAAGTTCCACAATGTTTGGAACCATTTTTATATTTCCTGGGATATTTCAGGTGTACCCAGGTTGAGGTTCCTGTAAGCAGTGCAGCCCTCAATTTGGGGGTGGCTCTGTCTTATGGATTTTCAGTTTTCCCAAGGTATATTCCCTAGACTGGACGTGCCCTTGGCTCTGTAGCTCTGTTGTTTACTTGTTTTAGGGGACACAATGCACTCCTCCAGTGAGGCAGTTGGCAACTTACATCCCGCCCATCAGCATAACAAGGCTCCCTGTTCTCCAGGGCCTGTCTTGCCTTTCTGGTTTTTACACATTTTGTGGATGTCCCTTTTGACCGGTGGGAAGTGATACTTCTTTGTAGTGCAGATTTGCATTGCCCGCTTGCTTGCTTGGCCAAAAAGGGCGTATGCGTTTTCTCCTGAATATATTCAGGAGAAAACGCATACGCCCTTTTTGGCCAAGTGCATCATTGTCGAAGTTGTGCCCCTCTTCCTGTGCTTTACAGGCGATTCCAACGTACCTCTTGAAATCTGTTTCCTGCTATTCTGCCTCGCTTTCAAGTCCGCCTCGTTGCCTTCCCTCAACAGATTTTTGGACGATAGTTGGCCTTGATTACTCTGCCAGTTTGTGAATTGCTGTGCCCCTGAGCTCCATTTTTCAACTCGTTTTTTGTGAGCTGAACGCAAGTCCAAACTTTTGGTTCAGGACCTCTACTGGTTCCCGGTGGGTGGCTGAGACTTTGGTTCATTCTTCTTCCTGCCGGGAAATTAGAGTGACATATGCCCATCCAAATGCCTAACAGCTACTCTCTCATTGGTTCTCCCTCTTCCCTTTCATCCTCTGCCAAATTGGCAACCTGTGCGAACCAGGAGCTTAAAGGGGCTGTCTCTCCAAGTTGGGAGATTGATAGGAAAGCAGTTGGAAAGTCAAACCAGAGCACCAGGAGAGGGGCTCTTCTTTGAGTTTTAGAAACCTTTCGTATTCACAGTGTGTCCATTCTCTAGGTTTCCCGTACACGTTATAGCTGTAGTAATATTCCCTTCCACCTGGAGAGCTGGGACCCATGGAATGGGTGCCATGCATTATTGCTTTAAAGGGTCTGCATTTGCTCACCCAATCTCACCAATCCTCTCAGTCCCAAGTGTCCAGCCTTATGCCACATCCAGCTGTCATTGTAGATAGGGTCATTCCAGGTTGCATCAGAGACCCTGAAGGAATTGTAAAGAATTTCCCTGTTTCTTTGTTCTGTTTTTGAAATTCCTTTTTAGAGTGGGTTTGAGCTTATTATCGCTGCCATATTTATGCCAGTCTAGACACACTTGATTCCCTTACGCAGACATATCAATACATAGGTTTCAAGATTCTTACTAGTCAGATCGATTCCTCTGCGGGAAATATGGGGTTTTGAGTCCCTTTCACTGAGGAAGGTGTAGGTCTTGTCTATTCCATAGTTGGTTTTTGGAACGGTACCTGTGCTTATATCAAAGTCTGGTTTGATGCATCACCCCACCTCTCCTTCCCCCTTAAGCAGGCATAAGAGTGTTTTCTAAATGTGAGACTCTGTTCTCTTGCCTAACTCAGTTCATGTGTAGCCATGTTTACAGGATCTTCCTAAGTGATATCTTATGATAAGTTTCTTTTCCTGTGTGACCTCTTTCACTTAGAATCATCGTACCTGAATCCACTCATTTTGCTGCTACTGGTCTTATGACATTGATTTCGTGGCTGAGGGATATTCCATCGTACGTAAGTTCCACAATGTTTGGAACCATTTTTATATTTCCTGGGATATTTCAGGTGTACCCAGGTTGAGGTTCCTGTAAGCAGTGCAGCCCTCAATTTGGGGGTGGCTCTGTCTTATGGATGTTCAGTTTTCCCAAGGTATATTCCCTAGACTGGACGTGCCCTTGGCTCTGTAGCTCTGTTGTTTACTTGTTTTAGGGGACACAATGCACTCCTCCAGTGAGGCAGTTGGCAACTTACATCCCGCCCATCAGCATAACAAGGCTCCCTGTTCTCCAGGGCCTGTCTTGCCTTTCTGGTTTTTACACATTTTGTGGATGTCCCTTTTGACCGGTGGGAAGTGATACTTCTTTGTAGTGCAGATTTGCATTGCCCGCTTGCTTGCTTGGCCAAAAAGGGCGTATGCGTTTTCTCCTGAATATATTCAGGAGAAAACGCATACGCCCTTTTTGGCCAAGTGCATCATTGTCGAAGTTGTGCCCCTCTTCCTGTGCTTTACAGGCGATTCCAACGTACCTCTTGAAATCTGTTTCCTGCTATTCTGCCTCGCTTTCAAGTCCGCCTTGTTGCCTTCCCTCAACAGATTTTTGGACGATAGTTGGCCTTGATTACTCTGCCAGTTTGTGAATTGCTGTGCCCCTGAGCTCCATTTTTCAACTCGTTTTTTGTGAGCTGAACGCAAGTCCAAACTTTTGGTTCAGGACCTCTACTGGTTCCCGGTGGGTGGCTGAGACTTTGGTTCATTCTTCTTCCTGCCGGGAAATTAGAGTGACATGTGCCCATCCAAATGCCTAGCAGCTACTCTCTCATTGGTTCTCCCTCTTCCCTTTCATCCTCTGCCAAATTGGCAACCTGTGCGAACCAGGAGCTTAAAGGGGCTGTCTCTCCAAGTTGGGAGATTGATAGGAAAGCAGTTGGAAAGTCAAACCGGAGCACCAGGAGAGGGGCTCTTCGTTGAGTTTTAGAAACCTTTCGTTATCACAGTGTGTCCATTCTCTAGGTTTCCCGTACACGTTATAGCTGTAGTAATATTCCCTTCCACCTGGAGAGCTGGGACCCATGGAATGGGTGCCATGCATTATTGCTTTAAAGGGTCTGCATTTGCTCACCCAATCTCACCAATCCTCTCAGTCCCAAGTGTCCAGCCTTATGCCACATCCAGCTGTCATTGTAGATAGGGTCATTCCAGGTTGCATCAGAGACCCTGAAGGAATTGTAAAGAATTTCCCTGTTTCTTTGTTCTGTTTTTGAAATTCCTTTTTAGAGTGGGTTTGAGCTTATTCTCGCTGCCATATTTATGCCAGTCTAGACACACTTGATTCACTTACGCAGACATATCAATACATAGGTTTCAAGATTCTTACTAGTCAGATCGATTCCTCTGCGGGAAATATGGGGTTTTGAGTCCCTTTCACTGAGGAAGGTGTAGGTCTTGTCTATTCCATAGTTGGTTTTTGGAACGGTACCTGTGCTTATATCAAAGTCTGGTTTGATGCATCACCCCACCTCTCCTTCCCCCTTAAGCAGGCATAAGAGTGTTTTCTAAATGTGAGACTCTGTTCTCTTGCCTAACTCAGTTCATGTGTAGCCATGTTTACAGGATCTTCCTAAGTGATATCTTATGATAAGTTTCTTTTCCTGTGTGACTTCTTTCACTTAGAATCATCGTACCTGAATCCACTCATTTTGATGCTACTGGTCTTATGACATTGATTTCGTGGCTGAGGGATATTCCATCGTACGTAAGTTCCACAATGTTTGGAACCATTTTTATATTTCCTGGGATATTTCAGGTGTACCCAGGTTGAGGTTCCTGTAAGCAGTGCAGCCCTGAATTTGGGGGTGGCTCTGTCTTATGGATTTTCAGTTTTCCCAAGGTATATTCCCTAGACTGGACGTGCCCTTGGCTCTGGAGCTCTGTTGTTTACTTGTTTTAGGGGACACAATGCACTCCTCCAGTGAGGCAGTTGGCAACTTACATCCCGCCCATCAGCATAACAAGGCTCCCTGATCTCCAGGGCCTGTCTTGCCTTTCTGGTTTTTACACATTTTGTGGATGTCCCTTTTGACCGGTGGGAAGTGATACTTCTTTGTTGTGCAGATTTGCATTGCCCGCTTGCTTGCTTGGCCAAAAAGGGCGTATGCGTTTTCTCCTTAATATATTCATACGCCCTTTTTGGCCAAGTGCATCATTGTCGAAGTTGTGCCCCTCTTCCTGTGCTTTACAGGCGATTCCAACGTACCTCTTGAAATCTGTTTCCTGCTATTCTGCCTCGCTTTCAAGTCCGCCTCGTTGCCTTCCCTCAACAGATTTTTGGACGATAGTTGGCCTTGATTACTCTGCCAGTTTGTGAATTGCTGTGCCCCTGAGCTCCATTTTTCAACTCGTTTTTTGTGAGCTGAACGCAAGTCCAAACTTTTGGTTCAGGACCTCTACTGGTTCCCGGTGGGTGGCTGAGACTTTGGTTCATTCTTCTTCCTGCCGGGAAATTAGAGTGACATGTGCCCATCCAAATGCCTAACAGCTACTCTCTCATTGGTTCTCCCTCTTCCCTTTCATCCTCTGCCAAATTGGCAACCTGTGCGAACCAGGAGCTTAAAGGGGCTGTCTCTCCAAGTTGGGAGATTGATAGGAAAGCAGTTGGAAAGTCAAACCGGAGCACCAGGAGAGAGGCTCTTCGTTGAGTTTTAGAAACCTTTCGTATTCACAGTGTGTCCATTCTCTAGGTTTCCCGTACACGTTATAGCTGTAGTAATATTCCCTTCAACCTGGAGAGCTGGGACCCATGGAATGGGTGCCATGCATTATTGCTTTAAAGGGTCTGCATTTGCTCACCCAATCTCACCAATCCTCTCAGTCCCAAGTGTCCAGCCTTATGCCACATCCAGCTGTCATTGTAGATAGGGTCATTCCAGGTTGCATCAGAGACCCTGAAGGAATTGTAAAGAATTTCCCTGTTTCTTTGTTCTGTTTTTGAAATGCCTTTTTAGAGTGGGTTTGAGCTGATTCTCGCTGCCATGTTTATGCCAGTCTAGACACACTTGATTCCCTTACGCAGACATATCAATACATAGGTTTTAAGATTCTTACTAGTCAGATCGATTCCTCTGCGGGAAATATGGGGTTTTGAGTCCCTTTCACTGAGGAAGGTGTAGGTCTTGTCTATTCCATAGTTGGTTTTTGGAACGGTACCTGTGCTTATATCAAAGTCTGGTTTGATGCATCACCCCACCTCTCCTTCCCCCTTAAGCAGGCATAAGAGTGTTTTCTAAATGTGAGACTCTGTTCTCTTGCCTAACTCAGTTCATGTGTAGCCATGTTTACAGGATCTTCCTAAGTGATATCTTATGATAAGTTTCTTTTCCTGTGTGACTTCTTTCACTTAGAATCATCGTACCTGAATCCACTCATTTTGCTGCTACTGGTCTTATGACATTGATTTCGTGGCTGAGGGATATTCCATCGTACGTAAGTTCCACAATGTTTGGAACCATTTTTATATTTCCTGGGATATTTCAGGTGTACCCAGGTTGAGGTTCCTGTAAGCAGTGCAGCCCTCAATTTGGGGGTGGCTCTGTCTTATGGATTTTCAGTTTTCCCAAGGTATATTCCCTATACTGGAAGTGCCCTTGGCTCTGTAGCTCTGTTGTTTACTTGTTTTAGGGGACACAATGCACTCCTCCAGTGAGGCAGTTGGCAACTTACATCCCGCCCAACAGCATAACAAGGCTCCCTGTTCTCCAGGGCCTGTCTTGCCTTTCTGGTTTTTACACATTTTGTGGATGTCCCTTTTGACCGGTGGGAAGTGATACTTCTTTGTAGTGCAGATTTGCATTGCCCGCTTGCTTGCTTGGCCAAAAAGGGCGTATGCGTTTTCTCCTGAATATATTCAGGAGAAAACGCATACGCCCTTTTTGGCCAAGTGCATCATTGTCGAAGTTGTGCCCCTCTTCCTGTGCTTTACAGGCGATTCCAACGTACCTCTTGAAATCTGTTTCCTGCTATTCTGCCTCGCTTTCAAGTCCGCCTCGTTGCCTTCCCTCAACAGATTTTTGGACGATAGTTGGCCTTGATTACTCTGCCAGTTTGTGAATTGCTGTGCCCCTGAGCTCCATTTTTCAACTCGTTTTTTGTGAGCTGAACGCAAGTCCAAACTTTTGGTTCAGGACCTCTACTGGTTCCCGGTGGCTGGCTGAGACTTTGGTTCATTCTTCTTCCTGCCGGGAAATTAGAGTGACATGTGCCCATCCAAATGCCTAACAGCTACTCTCTCATTGGTTCTCCCTCTTCCCTTTCATCCTCTGCCAAATTGGCAACCTGTGCGAACCAGGAGCTTAAAGGGGCTGTCTCTCCAAGTTGGGAGATTGATAGGAAAGCAGTTGGAAAGTCAAACCGGAGCACCAGGAGAGAGGCTCTTCGTTGAGTTTTAGAAACCTTTCGTATTCACAGTGTGTCCATTCTCTAGGTTTCCCGTACACGTTATAGCTGTAGTAATATTCCCTTCCACCTGGAGAGCTGGGACCCATGGAATGGGTGCCATGCATTATTGCTTTAAAGGGTCTGCATTTGCTCACCCAATCTCACCAATCCTCTCAGTCCCAAGTGTCCAGCCTTATGCCACATCCAGCTGTCATTGTAGATAGGGTCATTCCAGGTTGCATCAGAGACCCTGAAGGAATTGTAAAGAATTTCCCTGTTTCTTTGTTCTGTTTTTGAAATGCCTTTTTAGAGTGGGTTTGAGCTGATTCTCGCTGCCATGTTTATGCCAGTCTAGACACACTTGATTCCCTTACGCAGACATATCAATACATAGGTTTTAAGATTCTTACTAGTCAGATCGATTCCTCTGCGGGAAATATGGGGTTTTGAGTCCCTTTCACTGAGGAAGGTGTAGGTCTTGTCTATTCCATAGTTGGTTTTTGGAACGGTACCTGTGCTTATATCAAACTCGGGTTTGATGCATCACCCCACCTCTCCTTCCCCCTTAAGCAGGCATAAGAGTGTTTTCTAAATGTGAGACTCTGTTCTCTTGCCTAACTCAGTTCATGTGTAGCCATGTTTACAGGATCTTCCTAAGTGATATCTTATGATAAGTTTCTTTTCCTGTGTGACTTCTTTCACTTAGAATCATCGTACCTGAATCCACTCATTTTGCTGCTACTGGTCTTATGACATTGATTTCGTGGCTGAGGGATATTCCATTGTACGTAAGTTCCACAATGTTTGGAACCATTTTTATATTTCCTGGGATATTTCAGGTGTACCCAGGTTGAGGTTCCTGTAAGCAGTGCAGCCCTGAATTTGGGGGTGGCTCTGTCTTATGGATTTTCAGTTTTCCCAAGGTATATTCCCTAGACTGGAAGTGCCCTTGGCTCTGTAGCTCTGTTGTTTACTTGTTTTAGGGGACACAATGCACTCCTCCAGTGAGGCAGTTGGCAACTTACATCCCGCCCATCAGCATAACAAGGCTCCCTGATCTCCAGGGCCTGTCTTGCCTTTCTGGTTTTTACACATTTTGTGGATGTCCCTTTTGACCGGTGGGAAGTGATACTTCTTTGTTGTGCAGATTTGCATTGCCCGCTTGCTTGCTTGGCCAAAAAGGGCGTATGCGTTTTCTCCTTAATATATTCATACGCCCTTTTTGGCCAAGTGCATCATTGTCGAAGTTGTGCCCCTCTTCCTGTGCTTTACAGGCGATTCCAACGTACCTCTTGAAATCTGTTTCCTGCTATTCTGCCTCGCTTTCAAGTCCGCCTCGTTGCCTTCCCTCAACAGATTTTTGGACGATAGTTGGCCTTGATTACTCTGCCAGTTTGTGAATTGCTGTGCCCCTGAGCTCCATTTTTCAACTCGTTTTTTGTGAGCTGAACGCAAGTCCAAACTTTTGGTTCAGGACCTCTACTGGTTCCCGGTGGCTGGCTGAGACTTTGGTTCATTCTTCTTCCTGCCGGGAAATTAGAGTGACATGTGCCCATCCAAATGCCTAACAGCTACTCTCTCATTGGTTCTCCCTCTTCCCTTTCATCCTCTGCCAAATTGGCAACCTGTGCGAACCAGGAGCTTAAAGGGGCTGTCTCTCCAAGTTGGGAGATTGATAGGAAAGCAGTTGGAAAGTCAAACCGGAGCACCAGGAGAGAGGCTCTTCGTTGAGTTTTAGAAACCTTTCGTATTCACAGTGTGTCCATTCTCTAGGTTTCCCGTACACGTTATAACTCTAGTAATATTCCCTTCCACCTGGAGAGCTGGGACCCATGGAATGGGTGCCATGCATTATTGCTTTAAAGGGTCTGCATTTGCTCACCCAATCTCACCAATCCTCTCAGTCCCAAGTGTCCAGCCTTATGCCACATCCAGCTGTCATTGTAGATAGGGTCATTCCAGGTTGCATCAGAGACCCTGAAGGAATTGTAAAGAATTTCCCTGTTTCTTTGTTCTGTTTTTGAAATTCCTTTTTAGAGTGGGTTTGAGCTGATTCTCGCTGCCATGTTTATGCCAGTCTAGACACACTTGATTCCCTTACGCAGACATATCAATACATAGGTTTTAAGATTCTTACTAGTCAGATCGATTCCTCTGCGGGAAATATGGGGTTTTGAGTCCCTTTCACTGAGGAAGGTGTAGGTCTTGTCTATTCCATAGTTGGTTTTTGGAACGGTACCTGTGCTTATATCAAAGTCTGGTTTGATGCATCACCCCACCTCTCCTTACCCCTTAAGCAGGCATAAGAGTGTTTTCTAAATGTGAGACTCTGTTCTCTTGCCTAACTCAGTTCATGTGTAGCCATGTTTACAGGATCTTCCTAAGTGATATCTTATGATAAGTTTCTTTTCCTGTGTGACTTCTTTCACTTAGAATCATCGTACCTGAATCCACTCATTTTGCTGCTACTGGTCTTATGACATTGATTTCGTGGCTGAGGGATATTCCATCGTACGTAAGTTCCACAATGTTTGGAACCATTTTTATATTTCCTGGGATATTTCAGGTGTACCCAGGTTGAGGTTCCTGTAAGCAGTGCAGCCCTGAATTTGGGGGTGGCACTGTCTTATGGATTTTCAGTTTTCCCAAGGTATATTCCCTAGACTGGAAGTGCCCTTGGCTCTGTAGCTCTGTTGTTTACTTGTTTTAGGGGACACAATGCACTCCTCCAGTGAGGCAGTTGGCAACTTACATCCCGCCCATCAGCATAACAAGGCTCCCTGATCTCCAGGGCCTGTCTTGCCTTTCTGGTTTTTACACATTTTGTGGATGTCCCTTTTGACCGGTGGGAAGTGATACTTCTTTGTTGTGCAGATTTGCATTGCCCGCTTGCTTGCTTGGCCAAAAAGGGCGTATGCGTTTTCTCCTTAATATATTCATACGCCCTTTTTGGCCAAGTGCATCATTGTCGAAGTTGTGCCCCTCTTCCTGTGCTTTACAGGCGATTCCAACGTACCTCTTGAAATCTGTTTCCTGCTATTCTGCCTCGCTTTCAAGTCCGCCTCGTTGCCTTCCCTCAACAGATTTTTGGACGATAGTTGGCCTTGATTACTCTGCCAGTTTGTGAATTGCTGTGCCCCTGAGCTCCATTTTTCAACTCGTTTTTTGTGAGCTGAACGCAAGTCCAAACTTTTGGTTCAGGACCTCTACTGGTTCCCGGTGGCTGGCTGAGACTTTGGTTCATTCTTCTTCCTGCCGGGAAATTAGAGTGACATGTGCCCATCCAAATGCCTAACAGCTACTCTCTCATTGGTTCTCCCTCTTCCCTTTCATCCTCTGCCAAATTGGCAACCTGTGTGAACCAGGAGCTTAAAGGGGCTGTCTCTCCAAGTTGGGAGATTGATAGGAAAGCAGTTGGAAAGTCAAACCGGAGCACCAGGAGAGAGGCTCTTCGTTGAGTTTTAGAAACCTTTCGTATTCACAGTGTGTCCATTCTCTAGGTTTCCCGTACACGTTATAGCTGTAGTAATATTCCCTTCAACCTGAAGAGCTGGGACCCATGGAATGGGTGCCATGCATTATTGCTTTAAAGGGTCTGCATTTGCTCACCCAATCTCACCAATCCTCTCAGTCCCAAGTGTCCAGCCTTATGCCACATCCAGCTGTCATTGTAGATAGGGTCATTCCAGGTTGCATCAGAGACCCTGAAGGAATTGTAAAGAATTTCCCTGTTTCTTTGTTCTGTTTTTGAAATGCCTTTTTAGAGTGGGTTTGAGCTGATTCTCGCTGCCATGTTTATGCCAGTCTAGACACACTTGATTCCCTTACGCAGACATATCAATACATAGGTTTTAAGATTCTTACTAGTCAGATCGATTCCTCTGCGGGAAATATGGGGTTTTGAGTCCCTTTCACTGAGGAAGGTGTAGGTCTTGTCTATTCCATAGTTGGTTTTTGGAACGGTACCTGTGCTTATATCAAACTCGGGTTTGATGCATCACCCCACCTCTCCTTCCCCCTTAAGCAGGCATAAGAGTGTTTTCTAAATGTGAGACTCTGTTCTCTTGCCTAACTCAGTTCATGTGTAGCCATGTTTACAGGATCTTCCTAAGTGATATCTTATGATAAGTTTCTTTTCCTGTGTGACTTCTTTCACTTAGAATCATCGTACCTGAATCCACTCATTTTGCTGCTACTGGTCTTATGACATTGATTTCGTGGCTGAGGGATATTCCATCGTACGTAAGTTCCACAATGTTTGGAACCATTTTTATATTTCCTGGGATATTTCAGGTGTACCCAGGTTGAGGTTCCTGTAAGCAGTGCAGCCCTCAATTTGGGGGTGGCTCTGTCTTATGGATTTTCAGTTTTCCCAAGGTATATTCCCTAGACTGGAAGTGCCCTTGGCTCTGTAGCTCTGTTGTTTACTTGTTTTAGGGGACACAATGCACTCCTCCAGTGAGGCAGTTGGCAACTTACATCCCGCCCATCAGCATAACAAGGCTCCCTGTTCTCCAGGGCCTGTCTTGCCTTTCTGGTTTTTACACATTTTGTGGATGTCCCTTTTGACCGGTGGGAAGTGATACTTCTTTGTAGTGCAGATTTGCATTGCCCGCTTGCTTGCTTGGCCAAAAAGGGCGTATGCGTTTTCTCCTGAATATATTCAGGAGAAAACGCATACGCCCTTTTTGGCCAAGTGCATCATTGTCGAAGTTGTGCCCCTCTTCCTGTGCTTTACAGGCGATTCCAACGTACCTCTTGAAATCTGTTTCCTGCTATTCTGCCTCGCTTTCAAGTCCGCCTCGTTGCCTTCCCTCAACAGATTTTTGGACGATAGTTGGCCTTGATTACTCTGCCAGTTTGTGAATTGCTGTGCCCCTGAGCTCCATTTTTCAACTCGTTTTTTGTGAGCTGAACGCAAGTCCAAACTTTTGGTTCAGGACCTCTACTGGTTCCCGGTGGGTGGCTGAGACTTTGGTTCATTCTTCTTCCTGCCGGGAAATTAGAGTGACATGTGCCCATCCAAATGCCTAACAGCTACTCTCTCATTGGTTCTCCCTCTTCCCTTTCATCCTCTGCCAAATTGGCAACCTGTGCGAACCAGGAGCTTAAAGGGGCTGTCTCTCCAAGTTGGGAGATTGATAGGAAAGCAGTTGGAAAGTCAAACCGGAGCACCAGGAGAGAGGCTCTTCGTTGAGTTTTAGAAACCTTTCGTATTCACAGTGTGTCCATTCTCTAGGTTTCCCGTACACGTTATAACTGTAGTAATATTCCCTTCCACCTGGAGAGCTGGGACCCATGGAAAGGGTGCCATGCATTATTGCTTTAAAGGGTCTGCATTTGCTCACCCAATCTCACCAATCCTCTCAGTCCCAAGTGTCCAGCCTTATGCCACATCCAGCTGTCATTGTAGATAGGGTCATTCCAGGTTGCATCAGAGACCCTGAAGGAATTGTAAAGAATTTCCCTGTTTCTTTGTTCTGTTTTTGAAATTCCTTTTTAGAGTGGGTTTGAGCTGATTCTCGCTGCCATGTTTATGCCAGTCTAGACACACTTGATTCCCTTACGCAGACATATCAATACATAGGTTTTAAGATTCTTCCTAGTCAGATCGATTCCTCTGCGGGAAATATGGGGTTTTGAGTCCCTTTCACTGAGGAAGGTGTAGGTCTTGTCTATTCCATAGTTGGTTTTTGGAACGGTACCTGTGCTTATATCAAACTCGGGTTTGATGCATCACCCCACCTCTCCTTCCCCCTTAAGCAGGCATAAGAGTGTTTTCTAAATGTGAGACTCTGTTCTCTTGCCTAACTCAGTTCATGTGTAGCCATGTTTACAGGATCTTCCTAAGTGATATCTTATGATAAGTTTCTTTTCCTGTGTGACCTCTTTCACTTAGAATCATAGTACCTGAATCCACTCATTTTGCTGCTACTTTTCTTATGACATTGATTTCGTGGCTGAGGGATATTCCATCGTACGTAAGTTCCACAATGTTTGGAACCATTTTTATATTTCCTGGGATATTTCAGGTGTACCCAGGATGAGGTTCCTGTAAGCAGTGCAGCCCTCAATTTGGGGGTGGCTCTGTCTTATGGATTTTCAGTTTTCCCAAGGTATATTCCCTAGACTGGAAGTGCCCTTGGCTCTGTAGCTCTGTTGTTTACTTGTTTTAGGGGACACAATGCACTCCTCCAGTGAGGCAGTTGGCAACTTACATCCCGCCCATCAGCATAACAAGGCTCCCTGTTCTCCAGGGCCTGTCTTGCCTTTCTGGTTTTTACACATTTTGTGGATGTCCCTTTTGACCGGTGGGAAGTGATACTTCTTTGTAGTGCAGATTTGCATTGCCCGCTTGCTTGCTTGGCCAAAAAGGGCGTATGCGTTTTCTCCTGAATATATTCAGGAGAAAACGCATACGCCCTTTTTGGCCAAGTGCATCATTGTCGAAGTTGTGCCCCTCTTCCTGTGCTTTAGAGGCAATTCCAACGTACCTCTTGAAATCTGTTTCCTGCTATTCTGCCTCGCTTTCAAGTCCGCCTCGTTGCCTTCCCTCAACAGATATTTGGACGATAGTTGGCCTTGATTACTCTGCCAGTTTGTGAATTGCTGTGCCCCTGAGCTCCATTTTTCAACTCGTTTTTTGTGAGCTGAACGCAAGTCCAAACTTTTGGTTCAGGACCTCTACTGGTTCCCGGTGGGTGGCTGAGAGTTTGGTTCATTCTTCTTCCTGCCGGAAATTAGAGTGACATGTGCCCATCCAAATGCCTAACAGCTACTCTCTCATTGGTTCTCCCTATTCCCTTTCATCCTCTGCCAAATTGGCAACCTGTGCGAACCAGGAGCTTAAAGGGGCTGTCTCTCCAAGTTGGGAGATTGATACGAAAGCAGTTGGAAAGTCAAACCGGAGCACCAGGAGAGGGGCTCTTCGTTGAGTTTTAGAAACCTTTCGTATTCACAGTGTGTCCATTCTCTAGGTTTCCCGTACACGTTATAGCTGTAGTAATATTCCCTTCCACCTGGAGAGCTGGGACCCATGGCATGGGTGCCATGCATTATTGCTTTAAAGGGTCTGCATTTGCTCACCCAATCTCACCAATCCTCTCAGTCCCAAGTGTCCAGCCTTATGCCACATCCAGCTGTCATTGTAGATAGGGTCATTCCAGGTTGCATCAGAGACCCTGAAGGAATTGTAAAGAATTTCCCTGTTTCTTTGTTCTGTTTTTGAAATTCCTTTTTAGAGTGGGTTTGAGCTGATTCTCGCTGCCATGTTTATGCCAGTCTAGACACACTTGATTCCCTTACGGAAACATATCAATACATAGGTTTTAAGATTCTTACTAGCCAGATCTATTCCTCTGCGGGAAATATGGGGTTTTGAGTCCCTTTCACTGAGGAAGGTGTAGGTCTTGTCTATTCCATAGTTGGTTTTTGGAACGGTACCTGTGCTTATATCAAACTCGGGTTTGATGCATCACCCCACCTCTCCTTCCCCCTTAAGCAGGCATAAGAGTGTTTTCTAAATGTGAGACTCTGTTCTCTTGCCTAACTCAGTTCATGTGTAGCCATGTTTACAGGATCTTCCTAAGTGATATCTTATGATAAGTTTCTTTTCCTGTGTGACTTCTTTCACTTAGAATCATCGTACCTGAATCCACTCATTTTGCTGCTACTGGTCTTATGACATTGATTTCGTGGCTGAGGGATATTCCATCGTACGTAAGTTCCACAATGTTTGGAACCATTTTTATATTGCCTGGGATATTTCAGGTGTACCCAGGTTGAGGTTCCTGTAAGCAGTGCAGCCCTCAATTTGGGTGTGGCTCTGTCTTATGGATTTTCAGTTTTCCCAAGGTATATTCCCTAGACTGGAAGTGCCCTTGGCTCTGGAGCTCTGTTGTTTACTTGTTTTAGGGGACACAATGCACTCCTCCAGTGAGGCAGTTGGCAACTTACATCCCGCCCATCAGCATAACAAGGCTCCCTGTTCTCCAGGGCCTGTCTTGCCTTTCTGGTTTTTACACATTTTGTGGATGTCCCTTTTGACCGGTGGGAAGTGATACTTCTTTGTAGTGCAGATTTGCATTGCCCGCTTGCTTGCTTGGCCAAAAAGGGCGTATGCGTTTTCTCCTGAATATATTCAGGAGAAAACGCATACGCCCTTTTTGGCCAAGTGCATCATTGTCGAAGTTGTGCCCCTCTTCCTGTGCTTTACAGGCGATTCCAACGTACCTCTTGAAATCTGTTTCCTGCTATTCTGCCTCGCTTTCAAGTCCGCCTCGTTGCCTTCCCTCAACAGATTTTTGGACGATAGTTGGCCTTGATTACTCTGCCAGTTTGTGAATTGCTGTGCCCCTGAGCTCCATTTTTCAACTCGTTTTTTGTGAGCTGAACGCAAGTCCAAACTTTTGGTTCAGGACCTCTACTGGTTCCCGGTGGGTGGCTGAGACTTTGGTTCATTCTTCTTCCTGCCGGGAAATTAGAGTGACATGTGCCCATCCAAATGCCTAACAGCTACTCTCTCATTGGTTCTCCCTCTTCCCTTTCATCCTCTGCCAAATTGGCAACCTGTGCGAACCAGGAGCTTAAAGGGGCTGTCTCTCCAAGTTGGGAGATTGATAGGAAAGCAGTTGGAAAGTCAAACCGGAGCACCAGGAGAGAGGCTCTTCGTTGAGTTTTAGAAACCTTTCGTATTCACAGTGTGTCCATTCTCTAGGTTTCCCGTACACGTTATAGCTGTAGTAATATTCCCTTCAACCTGGAGAGCTGGGACCCATGGAATGGGTGCCATGCATTATTGCTTTAAAGGGTCTGCATTTGCTCACCCAATCTCACCAATCCTCTCAGTCCCAAGTGTCCAGCCTTATGCCACATCCAGCTGTCATTGTAGATAGGGTCATTCCAGGTTGCATCAGAGACCCTGAAGGAATTGTAAAGAATTTCCCTGTTTCTTTGTTCTGTTTTTGAAATGCCTTTTTAGAGTGGGTTTGAGCTGATTCTCGCTGCCATGATTATGCCAGTCTAGACACACTTGATTCCCTTACGCAGACATATCAATACATAGGTTTTAAGATTCTTACTAGTCAGATCGATTCCTCTGCGGGAAATATGGGGTTTTGAGTCCCTTTCACTGAGGAAGGTGTAGGTCTTGTCTATTCCATAGTTGGTTTTTGGAACGGTACCTCTGCTTATATCAAACTCGGGTTTGATGCATCACCCCACCTCTCCTTCCCCCTTAAGCAGGAATAAGAGTGTTTTCTAAATGTGAGACTCTGTTCTCTTGCCTAACTCAGTTCATGTGTAGCCATGTTTACAGGATCTTCCTAAGTGATATCTTATGATAAGTTTCTTTTCCTGTGTGACTTCTTTCACTTAGAATCATCGTACCTGAATCCACTCATTTTGCTGCTACTTTTCTTATGACATTGATTTCGTGGCTGAGGGATATTCCATCGTACGTAAGTTCCACAATGTTTGGAACCATTTTTATATTTCCTGGGATATTTCAGGTGTACCCAGGTTGAGGTTCCTGTAAGCAGTGCAGCCCTCAATTTGGGGGTGGCTCTGTCTTATGGATTTTCAGTTTTCCCAAGGTATATTCCCTAGCCTGGAAGTGCCCTTGGCTCTGTAGCTCTGTTGTTTACTTGTTTTAGGGGACACAATGCACTCCTCCAGTGAGGCAGTTGGCAACTTACATCCCGCCCATCAGCATAACAAGGCTCCCTGTTCTCCAGGGCCTGTCTTGCCTTTCTGGTTTTTACACATTTTGTGGATGTCCCTTTTGACCGGTGGGAAGTGATACTTCTTTGTAGTGCAGATTTGCATTGCCCGCTTGCTTGCTTGGCCAAAAAGGGCGTATGCGTTTTCTCCTGAATATATTCAGGAGAAAACGCATACGCCCTTTTTGGCCAAGTGCATCATTGTCGAAGTTGTGCCCCTCTTCCTGTGCTTTACAGGTGATTCCAACGTACCTCTTGAAATCTGTTTCCTGCTATTCTGCCTCGCTTTCAAGTCCGCCTCGTTGCCTTCCCTCAACAGATTTTTGGACGATAGTTGGCCTTGATTACTCTGCCAGTTTGTGAATTGCTGTGCCCCTGAGCTCCATTTTTCAACTCGTTTTTTGTGAGCTGAACGCAAGTCCAAACTTTTGGTTCAGGACCTCTACTGGTTCCCGGTGGCTGGCTGAGACTTTGGTTCATTCTTCTTCCTGCCGGGAAATTAGAGTGACATGTGCCCATCCAAATGCCTAACAGCTACTCTCTCATTGGTTCTCCCTCTTCCCTTTCATCCTCTGCCAAATTGGCAACCTGTGCGAACCAGGAGCTTAAAGGGGCTGTCTCTCCAAGTTGGGAGATTGATAGGAAAGCAGTTGGAAAGTCAAACCGGAGCACCAGGAGAGAGGCTCTTCGTTGAGTTTTAGAAACCTTTCGTATTCACAGTGTGTCCATGCTCTAGGTTTCCCGTACACGTTATAGCTGTAGTAATATTCCCTTCAACCTGGAGAGCTGGGACCCATGGAATGGGTGCCATGCATTATTGCTTTAAAGGGTCTGCATTTGCTCACCCAATCTCACCAATCCTCTCAGTCCCAAGTGTCCAGCCTTATGCCACATCCAGCTGTCATTGTAGATAGGGTCATTCCAGGTTGCATCAGAGACCCTGAAGGAATTGTAAAGAATTTCCCTGTTTCTTTGTTCTGTTTTTGAAATGCCTTTTTAGAGTGGGTTTGAGCTGATTCTCGCTGCCATGATTATGCCAGTCTAGACACACTTGATTCCCTTACGCAGACATATCAATACATAGGTTTTAAGATTCTTACTAGTCAGATCGATTCCTCTGCGGGAAATATGGGGTTTTGAGTCCCTTTCACTGAGGAAGGTGTAGGTCTTGTCTATTCCATAGTTGGTTTTTGGAACGGTACCTCTGCTTATATCAAACTCGGGTTTGATGCATCACCCCACCTCTCCTTCCCCCTTAAGCAGGAATAAGAGTGTTTTCTAAATGTGAGACTCTGTTCTCTTGCCTAACTCAGTTCATGTGTAGCCATGTTTACAGGATCTTCCTAAGTGATATCTTATGATAAGTTTCTTTTCCTGTGTGACTTCTTTCACTTAGAATCATCGTACCTGAATCCACTCATTTTGCTGCTACTTTTCTTATGACATTGATTTCGTGGCTGAGGGATATTCCATCGTACGTAAGTTCCACAATGTTTGGAACCATTTTTATATTTCCTGGGATATTTCAGGTGTACCCAGGTTGAGGTTCCTGTAAGCAGTGCAGCCCTCAATTTGGGGGTGGCTCTGTCTTATGGATTTTCAGTTTTCCCAAGGTATATTCCCTAGACTGGAAGTGCCCTTGGCTCTGTAGCTCTGTTGTTTACTTGTTTTAGGGGACACAATGCACTCCTCCAGTGAGGCAGTTGGCAACTTACATCCCGCCCATCAGCATAACAAGGCTCCCTGTTCTCCAGGGCCTGTCTTGCCTTTCTGGTTTTTACACATTTTGTGGATGTCCCTTTTGACCGGTGGGAAGTGATACTTCTTTGTAGTGCAGATTTGCATTGCCCGCTTGCTTGCTTGGCCAAAAAGGGCGTATGCGTTTTCTCCTGAATATATTCAGGAGAAAACGCATACGCCCTTTTTGGCCAAGTGCATCATTGTCGAAGTTGTGCCCCTCTTCCTGTGCTTTACAGGTGATTCCAACGTACCTCTTGAAATCTGTTTCCTGCTATTCTGCCTCGCTTTCAAGTCCGCCTCGTTGCCTTCCCTCAACAGATTTTTGGACGATAGTTGGCCTTGATTACTCTGCCAGTTTGTGAATTGCTGTGCCCCTGAGCTCCATTTTTCAACTCGTTTTTTGTGAGCTGAACGCAAGTCCAAACTTTTGGTTCAGGACCTCTACTGGTTCCCGGTGGCTGGCTGAGACTTTGGTTCATTCTTCTTCCTGCCGGGAAATTAGAGTGACATGTGCCCATCCAAATGCCTAACAGCTACTCTCTCATTGGTTCTCCCTCTTCCCTTTCATCCTCTGCCAAATTGGCAACCTGTGCGAACCAGGAGCTTAAAGGGGCTGTCTCTCCAAGTTGGGAGATTGATAGGAAAGCAGTTGGAAAGTCAAACCGGAGCACCAGGAGAGAGGCTCTTCGTTGAGTTTTAGAAACCTTTCGTATTCACAGTGTGTCCATGCTTTAGGTTTCCCGTACACGTTATAGCTGTAGTAATATTCCCTTCAACCTGGAGAGCTGGGACCCATGGAATGGGTGCCATGCATTATTGCTTTAAAGGGTCTGCATTTGCTCACCCAATCTCACCAATCCTCTCAGTCCCAAGTGTCCAGCCTTATGCCACATCCAGCTGTCATTGTAGATAGGGTCATTCCAGGTTGCATCAGAGACCCTGAAGGAATTGTAAAGAATTTCCCTGTTTCTTTGTTCTGTTTTTGAAATGCCTTTTTAGAGTGGGTTTGAGCTGATTCTCGCTGCCATGTTTATGCCAGTCTAGACACACTTGATTCCCTTACGGAAACATATCAATACATAGGTTTTAAGATTCTTACTAGCCAGATCTATTCCTCTGCGGGAAATATGGGGTTTTGAGTCCCTTTCACTGAGGAAGGTGTAGGTCTTGTCTATTCCATAGTTGGTTTTTGGAACGGTACCTGTGCTTATATCAAACTCGGGTTTGATGCATCACCCCACCTCTCCTTCCCCCTTAAGCAGGCATAAGAGTGTTTTCTAAATGTGAGACTCTGTTCTCTTGCCTAACTCAGTTCATGTGTAGCCATGTTTACAGGATCTTCCTAAGTGATATCTTATGATAAGTTTCTTTTCCTGTGTGACTTCTTTCACTTAGAATCATCGTACCTGAATCCACTCATTTTGCTGCTACTTTTCGTATGACATTGATTTCGTGGCTGAGGGATATTCCATCGTACGTAAGTTCCACAATGTTTGGAACCATTTTTATATTGCCTGGGATATTTCAGGTGTACCCAGGTTGAGGTTCCTGTAAGCAGTGCAGCCCTCAATTTGGGGGTGGCTCTGTCTTATGGATTTTCAGTTTTCCCAAGGTATATTCCCTAGACTGGAAGTGCCCTTGGCTCTGGAGCTCTGTTGTTTACTTGTTTTAGGGGACACAATGCACTCCTCCAGTGAGGCAGTTGGCAACTTACATCCCGCCCATCAGCATAACAAGGCTCCCTGTTCTCCAGGGCCTGTCTTGCCTTTCTGGTTTTTACACATTTTGTGGATGTCCCTTTTGACCGGTGGGAAGTGATACTTCTTTGTAGTGCAGATTTGCATTGCCCGCTTGCTTGCTTGGCCAAAAAGGGCGTATGCGTTTTCTCCTGAATATATTCAGGAGAAAACGCATACGCCCTTTTTGGCCAAGTGCATCATTGTCGAAGTTGTGCCCCTCTTCCTGTGCTTTACAGGCGATTCCAACGTACCTCTTGAAATCTGTTTCCTGCTATTCTGCCTCGCTTTCAAGTCCGCCTCGTTGCCTTCCCTCAACAGATTTTTGGACGATAGTTGGCCTTGATTACTCTGCCAGTTTGTGAATTGCTGTGCCCCTGAGCTCCATTTTTCAACTCGTTTTTTGTGAGCTGAACGCAAGTCCAAACTTTTGGTTCAGGACCTCTACTGGTTCCCGGTGGCTGGCTGAGACTTTGGTTCATTCTTCTTCCTGCCGGGAAATTAGAGTGACATGTGCCCATCCAAATGCCTAACAGCTACTCTCTCATTGGTTCTCCCTCTTCCCTTTCATCCTCTGCCAAATTGGCAACCTGTGCGAACCAGGAGCTTAAAGGGGCTGCCTCTCCAAGTTGGGAGATTGATAGGAAAGCAGTTGGAAAGTCAAACCGGAGCACCAGGAGAAAGGCTCTTCGTTGAGTTTTAGAAACCTTTCGTATTCACAGTGTGTCCATTCTCTAGGTTTCCCGTACACGTTATAGCTGTAGTAATATTCCCTTCAACCTGGAGAGCTGGGACCCATGGAATGGGTGCCATGCATTATTGCTTTAAAGGGTCTACATTTGCTCACCCAATCTCACCAATCCTCTCAGTCCCAAGTGTCCAGCCTTATGCCACATCCAGCTGTCATTGTAGATAGGGTCATTCCAGGTTGCATCAGAGACCCTGAAGGAATTGTAAAGAATTTCCCTGTTTCTTTGTTCTGTTTTTGAAATGCCTTTTTAGAGTGGGTTTGAGCTGATTCTCGCTGCCATGTTTATGCCAGTCTAGACACACTTGATTCCCTTACGCAGACATATCAATACATAGGTTTTAAGATTCTTACTAGTCAGATCGATTCCTCTGCGGGAAATATGGGGTTTTGAGTCCCTTTCACTGAGGAAGGTGTAGGTCTTGTCTATTCCATAGTTGGTTTTTGGAACGGTACCTGTGCTTATATCAAACTCGGGTTTGATGCATCACCCCACCTCTCCTTCCCCCTTAAGCAGGCATAAGAGTGTTTTCTAAATGTGAGACTCTGTTCTCTTGCCTAACTCAGTTCATGTGTAGCCATGTTTACAGGATCTTCCTAAGTGATATCTTATGATAAGTTTCTTTTCCTGTGTGACTTCTTTCACTTAGAATCATCGTACCTGAATCCACTCATTTTGCTGCTACTGGTCTTATGACATTGATTTCGTGGCTGAGGGATATTCCATCGTACGTAAGTTCCACAATGTTTGGAACCATTTTTATATTTCCTGGGATATTTCAGGTGTACCCAGGTTGAGGTTCCTGTAAGCAGTGCAGCCCTCAATTTGGGGGTGGCTCTGTCTTATGGATTTTCAGTTTTCCCAAGGTATATTCCCTAGACTGGAAGTGCCCTTGGCTCTGTAGCTCTGTTGTTTACTTGTTTTAGGGAACACAATGCACTCCTCCAGTGAGGCAGTTGGCAACTTACATCCCGCCCATCAGCATAACAAGG
The DNA here is from genome assembly GCF_964341445.2 of Mesoplodon mirus. Classification (NCBI taxonomy): domain Eukaryota; kingdom Metazoa; phylum Chordata; class Mammalia; order Artiodactyla; family Ziphiidae; genus Mesoplodon; species Mesoplodon mirus. Next base: position 119,413,788 of record NC_138984.1, read on the forward strand.
CTCCCTGTTCTCCAGGGCCTGTCTTGCCTTTCTGGTTTTTACACATTTTGTGGATGTCCGTTTTGACCGGTGGGAAGTGATACTTCTTTGTAGTGCAGATTTGCATTGCCCGCTTGCTTGCTTGGCCAAAAAGGGCGTATGCGTTTTCTCCTGAATATATTCAGGAGAAAACGCATACGCCCTTTTTGGCCAAGTGCATCATTGTCGAAGTTGTGCCCCTCTTCCTGTGCTTTACAGGCGATTCCAACGTACCTCTTGAAATCTGTTTCCTGCTATTCTGCCTCGCTTTCAAGTCCGCCTCGTTGCCTTCCCTCAACAGATTTTTGGACGATAGTTGGCCTTGATTACTCTGCCAGTTTGTGAATTGCTGTGCCCCTGAGCTCCATTTTTCAACTCGTTTTTTGTGAGCTGAACGCAAGTCCAAACTTTTGGTTCAGGACCTCTACTGGTTCCCGGAGGCTGGCTGAGACTTTGGTTCATTCTTCTTCCTGCCGGGAAATTAGAGTGACATGTGCCCATCCAAATGCCTAACAGCTACTCTCTCATTGGTTCTCCCTCTTCCCTTTCATCCTCTGCCAAATTGGCAACCTGTGCGAACCAGGAGCTTAAAGGGGCTGTCTCTCCAAGTTGGGAGATTGATAGGAAAGCAGTTGGAAAGTCAAACCGGAGCACCAGGAGAGAGGCTCTTCGTTGAGTTTTAGAAACCTTTCGTATTCACAGTGTGTCCATTCTCTAGGTTTCCCGTACACGTTATAGCTGTAGTAATATTCCCTTCAACCTGGAGAGCTGGGACCCATGGAATGGGTGCCATGCATTATTGCTTTAAAGGGTCTGCATTTGCTCACCCAATCTCACCAATCCTCTCAGTCCCAAGTGTCCAGCCTTATGCCACATCCAGCTGTCATTGTAGATAGGGTCATTCCAGGTTGCATCAGAGACCCTGAAGGAATTGTAAAGAATTTCCCTGTTTCTTTGTTCTGTTTTTGAAATGCCTTTTTAGAGTGGGTTTGAGCTGATTCTCGCTGCCATGTTTATGCCAGTCTAGACACACTTGATTCCCTTACGCAGACATATCAATACATAGGTTTTAAGATTCTTACTAGTCAGATCGATTCCTCTGCGGGAAATATGGGGTTTTGAGTCCCTTTCACTGAGGAAGGTGTAGGTCTTGTCTATTCCATAGTTGGTTTTTGGAACGGTACCTGTGCTTATATCAAACTCGGGTTTGATGCATCACCCCACCTCTCCTTCCCCCTTAAGCAGGCATAAGAGTGTTTTCTAAATGTGAGACTCTGTTCTCTTGCCTAACTCAGTTCATGTGTAGCCATGTTTACAGGATCTTCCTAAGTGATATCTTATGATAAGTTTCTTTTCCTGTGTGACTTCTTTCACTTAGAATCATCGTACCTGAATCCACTCATTTTGCTGCTACTGGTCTTATGACATTGATTTCGTGGCTGAGGGATATTCCATCGTACGTAAGTTCCACAATGTTTGGAACCATTTTTATATTTCCTGGGATATTTCAGGTGTACCCAGGTTGAGGTTCCTGTAAGCAGTGCAGCCCTCAATTTGGGGGTGGCTCTGTCTTATGGATTTTCAGTTTTCCCAAGGTATATTCCCTAGACTGGAAGTGCCCTTGGCTCTGTAGCTCTGTTGTTTACTTGTTTTAGGGGACACAATGCACTCCTCCAGTGAGGCAGTTGGCAACTTACATCCCGCCCATCAGCATAACAAGGCTCCCTGTTCTCCAGGGCCTGTCTTGCCTTTCTGGTTTTTACACATTTTGTGGATGTCCCTTTTGACCGGTGGGAAGTGATACTTCTTTGTAGTGCAGATTTGCATTGCCCGCTTGCTTGCTTGGCCAAAAAGGGCGTATGCGTTTTCTCCTGAATATATTCAGGAGAAAACGCATACGCCCTTTTTGGCCAAGTGCATCATTGTCGAAGTTGTGCCCCTCTTCCTGTGCTTTACAGGCGATTCCAACGTACCTCTTGAAATCTGTTTCCTGCTATTCTGCCTCGCTTTCAAGTCCGCCTCGTTGCCTTCCCTCAACAGATTTTTGGACGATAGTTGGCCTTGATTACTCTGCCAGTTTGTGAATTGCTGTGCCCCTGAGCTCCATTTTTCAACTCGTTTTTTGTGAGCTGAACGCAAGTCCAAACTTTTGGTTCAGGACCTCTACTGGTTCCCGGTGGGTGGCTGAGACTTTGGTTCATTCTTCTTCCTGCCGGGAAATTAGAGTGACATGTGCCCATCCAAATGCCTAACAGCTACTCTCTCATTGGTTCTCCCTCTTCCCTTTCATCCTCTGCCAAATTGGCAACCTGTGCGAACCAGGAGCTTAAAGGGGCTGTCTCTCCAAGTTGGGAGATTGATAGGAAAGCAGTTGGAAAGTCAAACCGGAGCACCAGGAGAGAGGCTCTTCGTTGAGTTTTAGAAACCTTTCGTATTCACAGTGTGTCCATTCTCTAGGTTTCCCGTACACGTTATAACTGTAGTAATATTCCCTTCCACCTGGAGAGCTGGGACCCATGGAAAGGGTGCCATGCATTATTGCTTTAAAGGGTCTGCATTTGCTCACCCAATCTCACCAATCCTCTCAGTCCCAAGTGTCCAGCCTTATGCCACATCCAGCTGTCATTGTAGATAGGGTCATTCCAGGTTGCATCAGAGACCCTGAAGGAATTGTAAAGAATTTCCCTGTTTCTTTGTTCTGTTTTTGAAATTCCTTTTTAGAGTGGGTTTGAGCTGATTCTCGCTGCCATGTTTATGCCAGTCTAGACACACTTGATTCCCTTACGCAGACATATCAATACATAGGTTTTAAGATTCTTACTAGTCAGATCGATTCCTCTGCGGGAAATATGGGGTTTTGAGTCCCTTTCACTGAGGAAGGTGTAGGTCTTGTCTATTCCATAGTTGGTTTTTGGAACGGTACCTGTGCTTATATCAAACTCGGGTTTGATGCATCACCCCACCTCTCCTTCCCCCTTAAGCAGGCATAAGAGTGTTTTCTAAATGTGAGACTCTGTTCTCTTGCCTAACTCAGTTCATGTGTAGCCATGTTTACAGGATCTTCCTAAGTGATATCTTATGATAAGTTTCTTTTCCTGTGTGACCTCTTTCACTTAGAATCATCGTACCTGAATCCACTCATTTTGCTGCTACTTTTCTTATGACATTGATTTCGTGGCTGAGGGATATTCCATCGTACGTAAGTTCCACAATGTTTGGAACCATTTTTATATTTCCTGGGATATTTCAGGTGTACCCAGCTTGAGGTTCCTGTAAGCAGTGCAGCCCTCAATTTGGGGGTGGCTCTGTCTTATGGATTTTCAGTTTTCCCAAGGTATATTCCCTAGACTGGAAGTGCCCTTGGCTCTGTAGCTCTGTTGTTTACTTGTTTTAGGGGACACAATGCACTCCTCCAGTGAGGCAGTTGGCAACTTACATCCCGCCCATCAGCATAACAAGGCTCCCTGTTCTCCAGGGCCTGTCTTGCCTTTCTGGTTTTTACACATTTTGTGGATGTCCCTTTTGACCGGTGGGAAGTGATACTTCTTTGTAGTGCAGATTTGCATTGCCCGCTTGCTTGCTTGGCCAAAAAGGGCGTATGCGTTTTCTCCTGAATATATTCAGGAGAAAACGCATACGCCCTTTTTGGCCAAGTGCATCATTGTCGTAGTTGTGCCCCTCTTCCTGTGCTTTAGAGGCAATTCCAACGTACCTCTTGAAATCTGTTTCCTGCTATTCTGCCTCGCTTTCAAGTCCGCCTCGTTGCCTTCCCTCAACAGATTTTTGGACGATAGTTGGCCTTGATTACTCTGCCAGTTTGTGAATTGCTGTGCCCCTGAGCTCCATTTTTCAACTCGTTTTTTGTGAGCTGAACGCAAGTCCAAACTTTTGGTTCAGGACCTCTACTGGTTCCCGGTGGCTGGCTGAGAGTTTGGTTCATTCTTCTTCCTGCCGGGAAATTAGAGTGACATGTGCCCATCCAAATGCCTAACAGCTACTCTCTCATTGGTTCTCCCTATTCCCTTTCATCCTCTGCCAAATTGGCAACCTGTGCGAACCAGGAGCTTAAAGGGGCTGTCTCTCCAAGTTGGGAGATTGATACGAAAGCAGTTGGAAAGTCAAACCGGAGCACCAGGAGAGGGGCTCTTCGTTGAGTTTTAGAAACCTTTCGTATTCACAGTGTGTCCATTCTCTAGGTTTCCCGTACACGTTATAGCTGTAGTAATATTCCCTTCCACCTGGAGAGCTGGGACCCATGGCATGGGTGCCATGCATTATTGCTTTAAAGGGTCTGCATTTGCTCACCCAATCTCACCAATCCTCTCAGTCCCAAGTGTCCAGCCTTATGCCACATCCAGCTGTCATTGTAGATAGGGTCATTCCAGGTTGCATCAGAGACCCTGAAGGAATTGTAAAGAATTTCCCTGTTTCTTTGTTCTGTTTTTGAAATTCCTTTTTAGAGTGGGTTTGAGCTGATTCTCGCTGCCATGTTTATGCCAGTCTAGACACACTTGATTCCCTTACGGAAACATATCAATACATAGGTTTTAAGATTCTTACTAGCCAGATCTATTCCTCTGCGGGAAATATGGGGTTTTGAGTCCCTTTCACTGAGGAAGGTGTAGGTCTTGTCTATTCCATAGTTGGTTTTTGGAACGGTACCTGTGCTTATATCAAACTCGGGTTTGATGCATCACCCCACCTCTCCTTCCCCCTTAAGCAGGCATAAGAGTGTTTTCTAAATGTGAGACTCTGTTCTCTTGCCTAACTCAGTTCATGTGTAGCCATGTTTACAGGATCTTCCTAAGTGATATCTTATGATAAGTTTCTTTTCCTGTGTGACTTCTTTCACTTAGAATCATCGTACCTGAATCCACTCATTTTGCTGCTACTTTTCTTATGACATTGATTTCGTGGCTGAGGGATATTCCATCGTACGTAAGTTCCACAATGTTTGGAACCATTTTTATATTGCCTGGGATATTTCAGGTGTACCCAGGTTGAGGTTCCTGTAAGCAGTGCAGCCCTCAATTTGGGGGTGGCTCTGTCTTATGGATTTTCAGTTTTCCCAAGGTATATTCCCTAGACTGGAAGTGCCCTTGGCTCTGGAGCTCTGTTGTTTACTTGTTTTAGGGGACACAATGCACTCCTCCAGTGAGGCAGTTGGCAACTTACATCCCGCCCATCAGCATAACAAGGCTCCCTGTTCTCCAGGGCCTGTCTTGCCTTTCTGGTTTTTACACATTTTGTGGATGTCCCTTTTGACCGGTGGGAAGTGATACTTCTTTGTAGTGCAGATTTGCATTGCCCGCTTGCTTGCTTGGCCAAAAAGGGCGTATGCGTTTTCTCCTGAATATATTCAGGAGAAAACGCATACGCCCTTTTTGGCCAAGTGCATCATTGTCGAAGTTGTGCCCCTCTTCCTGTGCTTTACAGGCGATTCCAACGTACCTCTTGAAATCTGTTTCCTGCTATTCTGCCTCGCTTTCAAGTCCGCCTCGTTGCCTTCCCTCAACAGATTTTTGGACGATAGTTGGCCTTGATTACTCTGCCAGTTTGTGAATTGCTGTGCCCCTGAGCTCCATTTTTCAACTCGTTTTTTGTGAGCTGAACGCAAGTCCAAACTTTTGGTTCAGGACCTCTACTGGTTCCCGGTGGGTGGCTGAGACTTTGGTTCATTCTTCTTCCTGCCGGGAAATTAGAGTGACATGTGCCCATCCAAATGCCTAACAGCTACTCTCTCATTGGTTCTCCCTATTCCCTTTCATCCTCTGCCAAATTGGCAACCTGTGCGAACCAGGAGCTTAAAGGGGCTGTCTCTCCAAGTTGGGAGATTGATACGAAAGCAGTTGGAAAGTCAAACCGGAGCACCAGGAGAGGGGCTCTTCGTTGAGTTTTAGAAACCTTTCGTATTCACAGTGTGTCCATTCTCTAGGTTTCCCGTACACGTTATAGCTGTAGTAATATTCCCTTCCACCTGGAGAGCTGGGACCCATGGCATGGGTGCCATGCATTATTGCTTTAAAGGGTCTGCATTTGCTCACCCAATCTCACCAATCCTCTCAGTCCAAGTGTCCAGCCTTATGCCACATCCAGCTGTCATTGTAGATAGGGTCATTCCAGGTTGCATCAGAGACCCTGAAGGAATTGTAAAGAATTTCCCTGTTTCTTTGTTCTGTTTTTGAAATGCCTTTTTAGAGTGGGTTTGAGCTGATTCTCGCTGCCATGATTATGCCAGTCTAGACACACTTGATTCCCTTACGCAGACATATCAATACATAGGTTTTAAGATTCTTACTAGTCAGATCGATTCCTCTGCGGGAAATATGGGGTTTTGAGTCCCTTTCACTGAGGAAGGTGTAGGTCTTGTCTATTCCATAGTTGGTTTTTGGAACGGTACCTCTGCTTATATCAAACTCGGGTTTGATGCATCACCCCACCTCTCCTTCCCCCTTAAGCAGGAATAAGAGTGTTTTCTAAATGTGAGACTCTGTTCTCTTGCCTAACTCAGTTCATGTGTAGCCATGTTTACAGGATCTTCCTAAGTGATATCTTATGATAAGTTTCTTTTCCTGTGTGACTTCTTTCACTTAGAATCATCGTACCTGAATCCACTCATTTTGCTGCTACTTTTCTTATGACATTGATTTCGTGGCTGAGGGATATTCCATCGTACGTAAGTTCCACAATGTTTGCAACCATTTTTATATTTCCTGGGATATTTCAGGTGTACCCAGGTTGAGGTTCCTGTAAGCAGTGCAGCCCTCAATTTGGGGGTGGCTCTGTCTTATGGATTTTCAGTTTTCCCAAGGTATATTCCCTAGACTGGAAGTGCCCTTGGCTCTGTAGCTCTGTTGTTTACTTGTTTTAGGGGACACAATGCACTCCTCCAGTGAGGCAGTTGGCAACTTACATCCCGCCCATCAGCATAACAAGGCTCCCTGTTCTCCAGGGCCTGTCTTGCCTTTCTGGTTTTTACACATTTTGTGGATGTCCCTTTTGACCGGTGGGAAGTGATACTTCTTTGTAGTGCAGATTTGCATTGCCCGCTTGCTTGCTTGGCCAAAAAGGGCGTATGCGTTTTCTCCTGAATATATTCAGGAGAAAACGCATACGCCCTTTTTGGCCAAGTGCATCATTGTCGAAGTTGTGCCCCTCTTCCTGTGCTTTACAGGTGATTCCAACGTACCTCTTGAAATCTGTTTCCTGCTATTCTGCCTCGCTTTCAAGTCCGCCTCGTTGCCTTCCCTCAACAGATTTTTGGACGATAGTTGGCCTTGATTACTCTGCCAGTTTGTGAATTGCTGTGCCCCTGAGCTCCATTTTTCAACTCGTTTTTTGTGAGCTGAACGCAAGTCCAAACTTTTGGTTCAGGACCTCTACTGGTTCCCGGTGGCTGGCTGAGACTTTGGTTCATTCTTCTTCCTGCCGGGAAATTAGAGTGACATGTGCCCATCCAAATGCCTAACAGCTACTCTCTCATTGGTTCTCCCTCTTCCCTTTCATCCTCTGCCAAATTGGCAACCTGTGCGAACCAGGAGCTTAAAGGGGCTGTCTCTCCAAGTTGGGAGATTGATAGGAAAGCAGTTGGAAAGTCAAACCGGAGCACCAGGAGAGAGGCTCTTCGTTGAGTTTTAGAAACCTTTCGTATTCACAGTGTGTCCATGCTCTAGGTTTCCCGTACACGTTATAGCTGTAGTAATATTCCCTTCAACTTGGAGAGCTGGGACCCATGGAATGGGTGCCATGCATTATTGCTTTAAAGGGTCTGCATTTGCTCACCCAATCTCACCAATCCTCTCAGTCCCAAGTGTCCAGCCTTATGCCACATCCAGCTGTCATTGTAGATAGGGTCATTCCAGGTTGCATCAGAGACCCTGAAGGAATTGTAAAGAATTTCCCTGTTTCTTTGTTCTGTTTTTGAAATGCCTTTTTAGAGTGGGTTTGAGCTGATTCTCGCTGCCATGTTTATGCCAGTCTAGACACACTTGATTCCCTTACGCAGACATATCAATACATAGGTTTTAAGATTCTTACTAGTCAGATCGATTCCTCTGCGGGAAATATGGGGTTTTGAGTCCCTTTCACTGAGGAAGGTGTAGGTCTTGTCTATTCCATAGTTGGTTTTTGGAACGGTACCTGTGCTTATATCAAACTCGGGTTTGATGCATCACCCCACCTCTCCTTCCCCCTTAAGCAGGCATAAGAGTGTTTTCTAAATGTGAGACTCTGTTCTCTTGCCTAACTCAGTTCATGTGTAGCCATGTTTACAGGATCTTCCTAAGTGATATCTTATGATAAGTTTCTTTTCCTGTGTGACTTCTTTCACTTAGAATCATCGTACCTGAATCCACTCATTTTGCTGCTACTGGTCTTATGACATTGATTTCGTGGCTGAGGGATATTCCATCGTACGTAAGTTCCACAATGTTTGGAACCATTTTTATATTTCCTGGGATATTTCAGGTGTACCCAGGTTGAGGTTCCTGTAAGCAGTGCAGCCCTCAATTTGGGGGTGGCTCTGTCTTATGGATTTTCAGTTTTCCCAAGGTATATTCCCTAGACTGGAAGTGCCCTTGGCTCTGTAGCTCTGTTGTTTACTTGTTTTAGGGGACACAATGCACTCCTCCAGTGAGGCAGTTGGCAACTTACATCCCGCCCATCAGCATAACAAGGCTCCCTGTTCTCCAGGGCCTGTCTTGCCTTTCTGGTTTTTACACATTTTGTGGATGTCCCTTTTGACCGGTGGGAAGTGATACTTCTTTGTAGTGCAGATTTGCATTGCCCGCTTGCTTGCTTGGCCAAAAAGGGCGTATGCGTTTTCTCCTGAATATATTCAGGAGAAAACGCATACGCCCTTTTTGGCCAAGTGCATCATTGTCGAAGTTGTGCCCCTCTTCCTGTGCTTTACAGGCGATTCCAACGTACCTCTTGAAATCTGTTTCCTGCTATTCTGCCTCGCTTTCAAGTCCGCCTCGTTGCCTTCCCTCAACAGATTTTTGGACGATAGTTGGCCTTGATTACTCTGCCAGTTTGTGAATTGCTGTGCCCCTGAGCTCCATTTTTCAACTCGTTTTTTGTGAGCTGAACGCAAGTCCAAACTTTTGGTTCAGGACCTCTACTGGTTCCCGGTGGCTGGCTGAGACTTTGGTTCATTCTTCTTCCTGCCGGGAAATTAGAGTGACATGTGCCCATCCAAATGCCTAACAGCTACTCTCTCATTGGTTCTCCCTCTTCCCTTTCATCCTCTGCCAAATTGGCAACCTGTGCGAACCAGGAGCTTAAAGGGGCTGCCTCTCCAAGTTGGGAGATTGATAGGAAAGCAGTTGGAAAGTCAAACCGGAGCACCAGGAGAAAGGCTCTTCGTTGAGTTTTAGAAACCTTTCGTATTCACAGTGTGTCCATTCTCTAGGTTTCCCGTACACGTTATAGCTGTAGTAATATTCCCTTCAACCTGGAGAGCTGGGACCCATGGAATGGGTGCCATGCATTATTGCTTTAAAGGGTCTACATTTGCTCACCCAATCTCACCAATCCTCTCAGTCCCAAGTGTCCAGCCTTATGCCACATCCAGCTGTCATTGTAGATAGGGTCATTCCAGGTTGCATCAGAGACCCTGAAGGAATTGTAAAGAATTTCCCTGTTTCTTTGTTCTGTTTTTGAAATGCCTTTTTAGAGTGGGTTTGAGCTGATTCTCGCTGCCATGTTTATGCCAGTCTAGACACACTTGATTCCCTTACGCAGACATATCAATACATAGGTTTTAAGATTCTTACTAGTCAGATCGATTCCTCTGCGGGAAATATGGGGTTTTGAGTCCCTTTCACTGAGGAAGGTGTAGGTCTTGTCTATTCCATAGTTGGTTTTTGGAACGGTACCTGTGCTTATATCAAACTCGGGTTTGATGCATCACCCCACCTCTCCTTCCCCCTTAAGCAGGCATAAGAGTGTTTTCTAAATGTGAGACTCTGTTCTCTTGCCTAACTCAGTTCATGTGTAGCCATGTTTACAGGATCTTCCTAAGTGATATCTTATGATAAGTTTCTTTTCCTGTGTGACTTCTTTCACTTAGAATCATCGTACCTGAATCCACTCATTTTGCTGCTACTGGTCTTATGACATTGATTTCGTGGCTGAGGGATATTCCATCGTACGTAAGTTCCACAATGTTTGGAACCATTTTTATATTTCCTGGGATATTTCAGGTGTACCCAGGTTGAGGTTCCTGTAAGCAGTGCAGCCCTCAATTTGGGGGTGGCTCTGTCTTATGGATTTTCAGTTTTCCCAAGGTATATTCCCTAGACTGGAAGTGCCCTTGGCTCTGTAGCTCTGTTGTTTACTTGTTTTAGGGGACACAATGCACTCCTCCAGTGAGGCAGTTGGCAACTTACATCCCGCCCATCAGCATAACAAGGCTCCCTGTTCTCCAGGGCCTGTCTTGCCTTTCTGGTTTTTACACATTTTGTGGATGTCCCTTTTGACCGGTGGGAAGTGATACTTCTTTGTAGTGCAGATTTGCATTGCCCGCTTGCTTGCTTGGCCAAAAAGGGCGTATGCGTTTTCTCCTGAATATATTCAGGAGAAAACGCATACGCCCTTTTTGGCCAAGTGCATCATTGTCGAAGTTGTGCCCCTCTTCCTGTGCTTTACAGGCGATTCCAACGTACCTCTTGAAATCTGTTTCCTGCTATTCTGCCTCGCTTTCAAGTCCGCCTCGTTGCCTTCCCTCAACAGATTTTTGGACGATAGTTGGCCTTGATTACTCTGCCAGTTTGTGAATTGCTGTGCCCCTGAGCTCCATTTTTCAACTCGTTTTTTGTGAGCTGAACGCAAGTCCAAACTTTTGGTTCAGGACCTCTACTGGTTCCCGGTGGCTGGCTGAGACTTTGGTTCATTCTTCTTCCTGCCGGGAAATTAGAGTGACATGTGCCCATCCAAATGCCTAACAGCTACTCTCTCATTGGTTCTCCCTCTTCCCTTTCATCCTCTGCCAAATTGGCAACCTGTGCGAACCAGGAGCTTAAAGGGGCTGCCTCTCCAAGTTGGGAGATTGATAGGAAAGCAGTTGGAAAGTCAAACCGGAGCACCAGGAGAAAGGCTCTTCGTTGAGTTTTAGAAACCTTTCGTATTCACAGTGTGTCCATTCTCTAGGTTTCCCGTACACGTTATAGCTGTAGTAATATTCCCTTCAACCTGGAGAGCTGGGACCCATGGAATGGGTGCCATGCATTATTGCTTTAAAGGGTCTACATTTGCTCACCCAATCTCACCAATCCTCTCAGTCCCAAGTGTCCAGCCTTATGCCACATCCAGCTGTCATTGTAGATAGGGTCATTCCAGGTTGCATCAGAGACCCTGAAGGAATTGTAAAGAATTTCCCTGTTTCTTTGTTCTGTTTTTGAAATGCCTTTTTAGAGTGGGTTTGAGCTGATTCTCGCTGCCATGTTTATGCCAGTCTAGACACACTTGATTCCCTTACGCAGACATATCAATACATAGGTTTTAAGATTCTTACTAGTCAGATCGATTCCTCTGCGGGAAATATGGGGTTTTGAGTCCCTTTCACTGAGGAAGGTGTAGGTCTTGTCTATTCCATAGTTGGTTTTTGGAACGGTACCTGTGCTTATATCAAACTCGGGTTTGATGCATCACCCCACCTCTCCTTCCCCCTTAAGCAGGCATAAGAGTGTTTTCTAAATGTGAGACTCTGTTCTCTTGCCTAACTCAGTTCATGTGTAGCCATGTTTACAGGATCTTCCTAAGTGATATCTTATGATAAGTTTCTTTTCCTGTGTGACTTCTTTCACTTAGAATCATCGTACCTGAATCCACTCATTTTGCTGCTACTGGTCTTATGACATTGATTTCGTGGCTGAGGGATATTCCATCGTACGTAAGTTCCACAATGTTTGGAACCATTTTTATATTTCCTGGGATATTTCAGGTGTACCCAGGTTGAGGTTCCTGTAAGCAGTGCAGCCCTCAATTTGGGGGTGGCTCTGTCTTATGGATTTTCAGTTTTCCCAAGGTATATTCCCTAGACTGGAAGTGCCCTTGGCTCTGTAGCTCTGTTGTTTACTTGTTTTAGGGAACACAATGCACTCCTCCAGTGAGGCAGTTGGCAACTTACATCCCGCCCATCAGCATAACAAGGCTCCCTGTTCTCCAGGGCCTGTCTTGCCTTTCTGGTTTTTACACATTTTGTGGATGTCCGTTTTGACCGGTGGGAAGTGATACTTCTTTGTAGTGCAGATTTGCATTGCCCGCTTGCTTGCTTGGCCAAAAAGGGCGTATGCGTTTTCTCCTGAATATATTCAGGAGAAAACGCATACGCCCTTTTTGGCCAAGTGCATCATTGTCGAAGTTGTGCCCCTCTTCCTGTGCTTTACAGGCGATTCCAACGTACCTCTTGAAATCTGTTTCCTGCTATTCTGCCTCGCTTTCAAGTCCGCCTCGTTGCCTTCCCTCAACAGATTTTTGGACGATAGTTGGCCTTGATTACTCTGCCAGTTTGTGAATTGCTGTGCCCCTGAGCTCCATTTTTCAACTCGTTTTTTGTGAGCTGAACGCAAGTCCAAACTTTTGGTTCAGGACCTCTACTGGTTCCCGGAGGCTGGCTGAGACTTTGGTTCATTCTTCTTCCTGCCGGGAAATTAGAGTGACATGTGCCCATCCAAATGCCTAACAGCTACTCTCTCATTGGTTCTCCCTCTTCCCTTTCATCCTCTGCCAAATTGGCAACCTGTGCGAACCAGGAGCTTAAAGGGGCTGTCTCTCCAAGTTGGGAGATTGATAGGAAAGCAGTTGGAAAGTCAAACCGGAGCACCAGGAGAGAGGCTCTTCGTTGAGTTTTAGAAACCTTTCGTATTCACAGTGTGTCCATTCTCTAGGTTTCCCGTACACGTTATAGCTGTAGTAATATTCCCTTCAACCTGGAGAGCTGGGACCCATGGAATGGGTGCCATGCATTATTGCTTTAAAGGGTCTGCATTTGCTCACCCAATCTCACCAATCCTCTCCGTCCCAAGTGTCCAGCCTTATGCCACATCCAGCTGTCATTGTAGATAGGGTCATTCCAGGTTGCATCAGAGACCCTGAAGGAATTGTAAAGAATTTCCCTGTTTCTTTGTTCTGTTTTTGAAATTCCTTTTTAGAGTGGGTTTGAGCTGATTCTCGCTGCCATGTTTATGCCAGTCTAGACACACTTGATTCCCTTACGCAGACATATCAATACATAGGTTTTAAGATTCTTACTAGTCAGATCGATTCCTCTGCGGGAAATATGGGGTTTTGAGTCCCTTTCACTGAGGAAGGTGTAGGTCTTGTCTATTCCATAGTTGGTTTTTGGAACGGTACCTGTGCTTATATCAAACTCGGGTTTGATGCATCACCCCACCTCTCCTTCCCCCTTAAGCAGGCATAAGAGTGTTTTCTAAATGTGAGACTCTGTTCTCTTGCCTAACTCAGTTCATGTGTAGCCATGTTTACAGGATCTTCCTAAGTGATATCTTATGATAAGTTTCTTTTCCTGTGTGACTTCTTTCACTTAGAATCATCGTACCTGAATCCACTCATTTTGCTGCTACTGGTCTTATGACATTGATTTCGTGGCTGAGGGATATTCCATCGTACGTAAGTTCCACAATGTTTGGAACCATTTTTATATTGCCTGGGATATTTCAGGTGTACCCAGGTTGAGGTTCTTGTAAGCAGTGCAGCCCTCAATTTGGGGGTCGCTCTGTCTTATGGATTTTCAGTTTTCCCAAGGTATATTCCCTAGACTGGAAGTGCCCTTGGCTCTGTAGCTCTGTTGTTTACTTGTTTTGTGGAACACAATGCACTCCTCCAGTGAGGCAGTTGGCAACTTACATCCCGCCCATCAGCATAACAAGGCTCCCTGTTCTCCAGGGCCTGTCTTGCCTTTCTGGTTTTTACACATTTTGTGGATGATTACAATGTTTGTCTTGTTGTAGGTGTGGAAGATGTGGTTCTTTTACTCATATGCAGATGACTGTTCTTCCTGGGATCCTTTTCCCATGTACGTTATGACAGAATGTTGAGTAGTCCTCTCTTGTTATTCTGTAGGTCTTTGGTGATTATATATGTCACCTGTGTTTTTATATGTCTGTTAACCCCAATATCGTAATGAAACCAATCCTCACACCTTTCCTTTGTTGAACCATAAGTTTGTTTAATGAATCTGTGATTGTCCTTCTCCGTGGAAATATCTGCCCTGGTATCCATTTTTAGGTAACACCTATAAGTGATATGATAGGATATGTGTCTTTCACTTTCTGACTTACTACAAGTCACGTGATTACTTCTAGACTCATCTACGGTGCTGCAAATGGCATTGTGTCCTTTTTTCCCTTGGCTTCTCTTCTGCCTTAGCGGGGTCCATTTTCAACAATGTGATTCCCTGAGGGTTGTGGATTAGCTGACCTGGGCAGCCTTACCCTGCCGGCCCGCCCTCCCCAGGTGTGCCTCGTTGAGGTCAATATAAACAGAGCTCCAGGCAGCAATAGCCCCTGAAGCTGTGCCTGCCTCCATATTTTCGGCCCCGTCAGCAGTCTCGGGGCTGTGCTGGTGGGAGGGAGTGAGGGGCCACAGCTTTGTGGGTGGCCCGGTGTGAGTGGGGTTCTGCTGGCCTTCCTGCAGGAGTTGCCAGGCTGCCGCCTGTAAAGAAGAGGATGTGTCACCCATACCTTCCGCTGGAATTTCTCTCCGGACAGAGGTGAGGAAGGAAAAAAGCAGTGGGGGCTGGGACAGGAGGGGTATCTCAGGCAGGGCAATCGAAAGCTTCTGGAAGAGCGCCAGGTTCCTGTACCACCCTGGCTGGCCTGCAGGCACCAAGTTGGCCTGCGTGCTGTCGCTGGTGTGGCTCCACGGTCCTTCCTCTAGGCTTTCAAGCCCTTGTACATATTCAGGTGTTTTACCTGGAAAGGGTGGGAACAGTTCAGCAGCAGCTGGCCTGGGGCTCAGCTCACGTTTACTCACAGATGCCTCGGCACGGTCCCCCAGCTTTGCAATGAGGACGCTCCTTGCATGGGGGGTGGGTGGCTGGCTGTATGGGAGATGGTTCCCCACCTCTGACCAATTTCAGAACTGTTTACCGCTGGAGCAAGTGTCGTGATAGGGTTTTCCTCTGTATAACTCGTGGGTTCAATTTTTTTTTCTTTTATGGTTCAAGTTAGATTTTATTCCTCTTTTATGTATTTATAAATATAAGCATGGAAATAATTCATTCCTATAAATACATCTGTGTGACGGGAAGAATGTTTATTGTTTTATTTTTAAATTGTATTTTTAAAAATTTTGAAATTTAATTTCATTTATGTTTTTATACAGCAGGTTATTATTAGTTATGTATTTTATGCATATACATTTATACAGGTCAATCCCAATCTCCCAACTCATCCCACCACCACCACCCCATGGCTTCCCACACTTGGTGTCCATACGTTTGTTCTCTACGTCTGTGTCTCTATTTCTTCCCTGCAAACCAGTTCATCTGTACCATTTTTAGGCTCCACATATATGCATTAATATACAATATTTGTTTTCCTCTTTCTGACTTACTTCATTCTGTATGACAGTCTCTCGATCCATCGATGTCTCTACAAATGACCCAGTTTCATTCCATTTTATGGCCGAGTAATATTCCATTTTATATATGTACCACATCTTTATCCACTCATCTGTCTGTGGGCATTTAGGTTGCTTCCATTACCTGGCTATTGTAAATACTGCTGCAACGAACATTGTGCTGAATGTGACTTTTTGAAATACGGTTTTCTCTGGGTATATGCCCAGAAGTGGGATTGCTGGATCAGATGGTAATTCTATTTCTAATTTTTTTAAGGAAACTCCATACTGTTCTCCATAGTGACAGTATCAATTTACATTCCCACCAATAGTGGAAGAGGGCTCCTTTTGTCCACAACCTCCCCAGAATTGGTTGTTTGTATATTTTCTGATGATGCCGATTCTAACAGGTGTGAGGTGATACCTCATTGTAGTTTTGATTTGCATTTCTCTAATAATTAGTGCTGTGGAGCAACTTTTCATGTGCGTCTTGGCCATCTCTGTGTCTCCTTTGAAGAAACGTCTCTTTAGATCTTCTGCCCATTTTTTGGGGGTTGTTTGTTTTTTTAATATTAAGCTGCATGAGCTGTTTATATATATTGGAGATTAAACCTGTGTCCATTGATTCATTTGCAACGATTTTCACCCATCCTGAGGGATGCCTTTTTCCATTCCCGTGTTTTTTAACAAAAAAGGAAAGAAAGGAAAAGAAGCAGAACACTAATGTGCGTAAAATATGCCTTTTGAAACGGTCGTTTTGAAATATGGACGTCCTTTGAATTTTTTGGTCGATATGTGACCCCAGGATTTATTTTCAGGGCAGGTGTCCTTTACAGGCATGCAATGATTTTGAATATCAACTGACCATTAGCGTTGGGATTAAAGCTGCTGTTGTGTGAAACGGCCACAAGGTGGCAGCAATTCACCCTTACCAAATCTGGTTACTAGGGCAAGAGAGCCTCAGTGGAAGTGGTGTTCTAGATTGGAGTTTAGAATGGAATGTGCCGGGAGAAAGCCGCTCACGTTTGTCTCACTACTTCTTGTTCGTGTTTTTAATTTAATTTTTTATTTTTTATTACAGCAAGTTTGATTACAATGTTTGGCTTGTTGTAGGTGTGGAAGATGTGGTTCTTTTACACATATACAGATGACTGTTCTTCCTGGGATTCTTTTCCCATGTACGTTATGACAGAATGTTGAGTAGTCCTCTCTTGTTATTCTGTAGGTCTTTGGTGATTATATATGTCACCTGTGTTTGTATATGTCTGATATCGTAATGAAACCAATCCTCACACCTTTCCATTGGTGAACCATAAGTTTGTTTCATGAATCTGTGATTGCCCTTCTCCGTGGAAATATCTGCCCTGGTATCCATTTTTAGGTAACACCTATAAGTGATATGATATGATATGTGTCTTTCACTTTCTGACTTACTACAAGTCACGTGATTACTTCTAGACTCATCTACGGTGCTGCAAATGGCATTGTGTCCTTTTTTCCCTTGGCTTCTCTTCTGACTTAGCGGGGTCCATTTTCAACAATGTGATTCCCTGAGGGTTGTGGATTAGCTGACCTGGGCAGCCTTACCCTGCCGGCCCGCCCTCCCCAGGTGTGCCTCGTTGAGGTCAATATAAACAGAGCTCCAGGCAGCAATAGCCCCTGAAGCTGTGCCTGACTCCATATTCTCTGCCCCGTCAGCAGTCTCGGGGCTGTGCTGGTGGGAGGGAGTGAGGGGCCACAGCTTTGTGGGTGGCCCGGTGTGAGTGGGGTTATGCTGGCCTTTCTGCAGGAGTTGCCAGGCTGCCGCCTGTAAAGAAGAGGATGTGTCACCCATACATTCCGCTGGAATTTCCCTCCGGACAGAGGTGAGGAAGGAAAAAAGCAGTGGGGGCCGGGACAGGAGGGGTATCTCAGGCAGGGCAATGGAAATCTTCTGGAAGAGCGCCCGGGGCCAGGACCAGTGGGCTCGCTGGCCTGCAGGCACCAAGTTGGCCTGCGTGCTTTCGCTGGTGTGGCTCCATGGTGCTTCCTCTAGGCTTTCAAGCCCTTGTACATATTCAGGTGTTTTACGTGGAAAGGGTGGGAACAGTTCAGCAGCAGCTGGCCTGGGGCTCAGCTCACGTTTACTCACAGATGCCTCGGCACGGTCCCCCAGCTTTGCAATGAGGACGCTCCTTGCGTGGGGGGTGGTTGGCTGGCAGTATGGGAGATGGTTCTCCACCTCTGACCAATTTCAGAATTGTTTACCGCTGGAGCAAGTGTCGTGATAGGGTTTTCCTCTGTATAACTCGTGGGTTCAATTTTTTTTTCTTTTATGGTTCAAGTTAGATTTTATTCCTCTTTTATATATTTATAAATATAAGCATGGAAATAATTCATTCCTATAAATACATCTGTGTGACGGGAAGAATTTTTATTGTTTTATTTTTAAATTTTATTTTTTAAAATTTTGAAATTTAATTTCATTTATGTTTTTATACAGCAGGTTATTATTAGTTATGTATTTTATGCATATACATGTATACAGGTCAATCCCAATCTCCCAACTCATCCCACCACCACCACCCCATGGCTTCCCACACTTGGTGTCCATACGTTTGTTCTCTACGTCTGTGTCTCTACTTCTTCCCTGCAAACCAGTTCATCTGTACCATTTTTAGGCTCCACATATATGCATTAATATACAATATTTGTTTTCCTCTTTCTGACTTACTTCATTCTGTATGACAGTCTCTCGATCCATCGATGTCTCTACAAATGACCCAGTTTCATTCCTTTTTATGGCCGAGTAATATTCCATTTTATATATGTACCACATCTTTATCCACTCATCTGTCTGTGGGCATTTAGGTTGCTTCCATTACCTGGCTATTGTAAATAGTGCTGCAACCAACATTGTGCTGAATGTGCCTTTTTGAAATACGGTTTTCTCTGGGTATATGCCCAGAAGTGGGATTGCTGGATCAGATGGTAATTCTATTTCTAAATTTTTTAAGGAAACTCCATACTGTTCTCCATAGTGACTGTATCAATTTACATTCCCACCAATAGTGGAAGAGGACTCCTTTTGTCCACACCCTCCCCAGAATTGGTTGTTTGTAGATTTTCTGATGATGCCGATTCTAACAGGTGTGAGGTGAAACCTCATTGTAGTTTTGATTTGCATTTCTCTAATAATTAGTGCTGTTGAGCAGCTTTTCATGTGCGTCTTGGCCATCTCTGTGTCTCCTTTGAAGAAACGTCTCTTTAGATCTTCTGCCCATTTTTTGGGGGTTGTTTGTTTTTTTAATATTAAGCTGCATGAGCTGTTTATATATATTGGAGATTAAACCTGTGTCCATTGATTCGTTTGCAACGATTTTCACCCATCCTGAGGGATGCCTTTTTCCATTCCCGTTTTTTTTAACAAAAAAGGAAAGAAAGGAAAAGAAGCAGAACACTAATGTGCGTAAAATATGCCTTTAGAAACGGTCGTTTTGAAATATGGACGTCCTTTGAATTTTTTGGTCGATATGTGACCCCAGGATTTGTTTTCAGGGCAGGTGTCATTTACAGGCATGCAATGATTTTGAATATCAACTGACCATTAGCGTTGGGATTAAAGCTGCTGTTGTGTGAAACGGCCACAAGTGGCAGCAGTTCACCCTTACCAAATCTGGTTACTAGGGCAAGAGAGCCTCAGTGGAAGTGGTGTTCTAGATTGGAATTTAGAATGGAATGTGCCAGGAGAAAGCCCCTCACGTTTGTCTCACTACTTCTTGTTCGTGTTTTTAATTTAATTTTTTATTTTTTATTACAGCAAGTTTGATTACAATGTTTGGCTTGTTGTAGGTGTGGAAGATGTGGTTCATTTACACATATACAGATGACTGTTCTTCCTGGGATTTTTTTCCCATGTACGTTATGACAGAATGTTGAGTAGTCCTCTCTTGGTATTCTGTAGGTCTTTGGTGATTATATATGTCACCTGTGTTTGTATATGTCTGTTAACCCCAATATCGTAATGAAACCAATCCTCACACCTTTCCATTGGTGAACCATAAGTTTGTTTCATGAATCTGTGATTGCCCTTCTCCGTGGAAATATCTGCCCTGGTATCCATTTTTAGGTAACACCTATAAGTGATATGATATGATATGTGTCTTTCACTTTCTGACTTACTACAAGTCACGTGATTACTTCTAGACTCATCTACGGTGCTGCAAATGGCATTGTGTCCTTTTTTCCCTTGGCTTCTCTTCTGCCTTAGCGGGGTCCATTTTCAACAATGTGATTCCCTGAGGGTTGTGGATTAGCTGACCTGGGCAGCCTTACCCTGCAGTCCCGCCCTCCCCAGGTGTGCCTCGTTGAGGTCAATATAAACAGAGCTCCAGGCAGCAATAGCCCCTGAAGCTGTGCCTGCCTCTATATTCTCTGCCTCGTCAGCAGTCTCGGGGCTGTGCTGGTGGGATGGAGTGAGGGGCCACAGCTTTGTGGGTGGCCCGGTGTGAGTGGGGTTCTGCTGGCCTTTCTGCAGGAGTTGCCAGGCTGCCGCCTGTAAAGAAGAGGATGTGTCACCCATACCTTCCGCTGGAATTTCTCTCCGGACAGAGGTGAGGAAGGAAAAAAGCAGTGGGGGCCGGGACAGGAGGGGTATCTCAGGCAGGGCAATGGAAAGCTTCTGGAAGAGCGCCAGGGTCCAGGACCACCCTGGCTGGCCTGCAGGCAACAAGTTGGCCTGCGTGCTGTCGCTGGTGTGGCTCCACGGTGCTTCCTCTAGGCTTTCAAGCCCTTGTACATATTCAGGTGTTTTACCTGGAAAGGGTGGGAACAGTTCAGCAGCAGCTGGCCTGGGGCTCAGCTCACGTTTACTCACAGATGCCTCGGCACGGTCCCCCAGCTTTGCAATGAGGACGCTCCTTGCGTGGGGGGTGGGTGGCTGGCTGTATGGGAGATGGTTCCCCACCTCTGACCAATTTCAGAATTGTTTACCGCTGGAGCAAGTGTCGTGATAGGGTTTTCCTCTGTATAACTCGTGGGTTCAATTTTTTTTTCTTTTATGGTTCAAGTTAGATTTTATTCCTCTTTTATGTATTTATAAATATAAGCATGGAAATAATTCATTCCTATAAATACATCTGTGTGACGGGAAGAATTTTTATTGTTTTATTTTTAAATTTTATTTTTTTAAATTTGAAATTTAATTTCATTTATGTTTTTATACAGCAGGTTATTATTAGTTATGTATTTTATGCATATACATGTATACAGGTCAATCCCAATCTCCCAACTCATCCCACCACCACCACCCCATGGCTTCCCACACTTGGTGTCCATACGTTTGTTCTCTACGTCTGTGTCTCTACTTCTTCCCTGCAAACCAGTTCATCTGTACCATTTTTAGGCTCCACATATATGCATTAATATACAATATTTGTTTTCCTCTTTCTGACTTACTTCATTCTGTATGACAGTCTCTCGATCCATCGATGTCTCTACAAATGACCCAGTTTCATTCCTTTTTATGGCCGAGTAATATTCCATTTTATATATGTACCACATCTTTATCCACTCATCTGTCTGTGGGCATTTAGGTTGCTTCCATTACCTGGCTATTGTAAATAGTGCTGCAACCAACATTGTGCTGAATGTGCCTTTTTGAAATACGGTTTTCTCTGGGTATATGCCCAGAAGTGGGATTGCTGGATCAGATGGTAATTCTATTTCTAATTTTTTTAAGGAAACTCCATACTGTTCTCCATAGTGACTGTATCAATTTACATTCCCACCAATAGTGGAAGAGGGCTCCTTTTGTCCACAACCTCCCCAGAATTGGTTGTTTGTACATTTTCTGATGATGCCTATTCTAACAGGTGTGAGGTGATACCTCATTGTAGTTTTGATTTGCATTTCTCTAATAATTAGTGCTGTTGGGCAGCTTTTCATGTGCGTCTTGGCCATCTCTGTGTCTCCTTTGAAGAAACGTCTCTTTAGATCTTCTGCCCATTTTTTGGGGGTTGTTTGTTTTTTTTAATATTAAGCTGCATGAGCTGTTTATATATATTGGAGATTAAACCTGTGTCCATTGATTCATTTGCAACGATTTTCACCCATCCTGAGGGATGCCTTTTTCCATTCCCGTGTTTTTTAACAAAAAAGGAAAGAAAGGAAAAGAAGCAGAACACTAATGTGCGTAAAATATGCCTTTTGAAACGGTCGTTTTGAAATATGGACGTCCTTTGAATTTTTTGGTCGATATGTGACCCCAGGATTTATTTTCAGGGCAGGTGTCCTTTACAGGCATGCAATGATTTTGAATATCAACTGACCATTAGCGTTGGGATTAAAGCTGCTGTTGTGTGAAACGGCCACAAGGTGGCAGCAGTTCACCCTTACCAAATCTGGTTACTAGGGCAAGAGAGCCTCAGTGGAAGTGGTGTTCTAGATTGGAGTTTAGAATGGAATGTGCCAGGAGAAAGCCGCTCACGTTTGTCTCACTACTTCTTGTTCGTGTTTTTAATTTAATTTTTTATTTTTTATTACAGCAAGTTTGATTACAATGTTTGGCTTGTTGTAGGTGTGGAAGATGTGGTTCTTTTACACATATACAGATGACTGTTCTTCCTGGGATTCTTTTCCCATGTACGTTATGACAGAATGTTGAGTAGTCCTCTCTTGGTATTCTGTAGGTCTTTGGTGATTATATATGTCACCTGTGTTTGTATATGGCTGATATCGTAATGAAACCAATCCTCACACCTTTCCATTGGTGAGCCATAAGTTTGTTTCATGAATCTGTGATTGCCCTTCTCCGTGGAAATATCTGCCCTGGTATCCATTTTTAGGTAACACCTATAAGTGATATGATATGATATGTGTCTTTCACTTTCTGACTTACTACAAGTCACGTGATTACTTCTAGACTCATCTACGGTGCTGCAAATGGCATTGTGTCCTTTTTTCCCTTGGCTTCTCTTCTGCCTTAGCGGGGTCCATTTTCAACAATGTGATTCCCTGAGGGTTGTGGATTAGCTGACCTGGGCAGCCTTACCCTGCCGGCCCGCCCTCCCCAGGTGTGCCTCGTTGAGGTCAATATAAACAGAGCTCCAGGCAGCAATAGCCCCTGAAGCTGTGCCTGACTCCATATTCTCTGCCCCGCCAGCAGTCTCGGGGCTGTGCTGGTGGGAGGGAGTGAGGGGCCACAGCTTTGTGGGTGGCCCGGTGTGAGTGGGGTTCTGCTGGCCTTTCTGCAGGAGTTGCCAGGCTGCCGCCTGTAAAGAAGAGGTTGTGTCACCCATACCTTCCGCTGGAATTACTCTCCGGACAGAGGTGTGGAAGGAAAATAGCAGTGGGGGCCGGGACAGGAGGGGTATCTCAGGCAGGGCAATGGAAAGCTTCTGGAAGAGCGCCCGGGGCCAGGACCATGGGGCTCACTGGCCTGCAGGCACCAAGTTGGCCTGCGTGCTGTCGCTGGTGTGGCTCCACGGTGCTTCCTCTAGGCTTTCAAGCCCTTGTACATATTCAGGTGTTTTACGTGGAAAGGGTGGGAACAGTTCAGCAGCAGCTGGCCTGGGGCTCAGCTCACGTTTACTCACAAATGCCTCGGCACGGTCCCCCAGCTTTGCAATGAGGACGCTCCTTGCGTGGGGGGTGGTTGGCTGGCTGTATGGGAGATGGTTCTCCACCTCTGACCAATTTCAGAATTGTTTACCGCTGGAGCAAGTGTCGTGATAGGGTTTTCCTCTGTATAACTCGTGGGTTCAATTTTTTTTTCTTTTATGGTTCAAGTTAGATTTTATTCCTCTTTTATGTATTTATAAATATAAGCATGGAAATAATTCATTCCTATAAATACATCTGTGTGACGGGAAGAATTTTTATTGTTTTATTTTTAAATTTTATTTTTTAAAATTTTGAAATTTAATTTCATTTATGTTTTTATACAGCAGGTTATTATTAGTTATGTATTTTATGCATATACATGTATACAGGTCAATCCCAATCTCCCAACTCATCCCACCACCACCACCCCATGGCTTCCCACACTTGGTGTCCATACGTTTGTTCTCTACCTCTGTGTCTCTACTTCTTCCCTGCAAACCAGTTCATCTGTACCATTTTTAGGCTCCACATATATGCATTAATATACAATATTTGTTTTCCTCTTTCTGACTTACTTCATTCTGTATGACAGTCTCTCGATCCATCGATGTCTCTACAAATGACCCAGTTTCATTCCTTTTTATGGCCGAGTAATATTCCATTTTATATATGTACCACATCTTTATCCACTCATCTGTCTGTGGGCATTTAGGTTGCTTCCATTACCTGGCTATTGTAAATAGTGCTGCAACCAACATTGTGCTGAATGTGCCTTTTTGAAATACGGTTTTCTCTGGGTATATGCCCAGAAGTGGGATTGCTGGATCAGATGGTAATTCTATTTCTAATTTTTTTAAGGAAACTCCATACTGTTCTCCATAGTGACTGTATCAATTTACATTCCCACCAATAGTGGAAGAGGGCTCCTTTTGTCCACAACCTCCCCAGAATTGGTTGTTTGTATATTTTCTGATGATGCCGATTCTAACTGGTGTGAGGTGATACCTCATTGTAGTTTTGATTTGCATTTCTCTAATAATTAGTGCTGTTGGGCAGCTTTTCATGTGCGTCTTGGCCATCTCTGTGTCTCCTTTGAAGAAACGTCTCTTTAGATCTTCTGCCCATTTTTTGGGGGTTGTTTGTTTTTTTTTTAATATTAAGCTGCATGAGCTGTTTATATATATTGGAGATTAAACCTGTGTCCATTGATTCATTTGCAACGATTTTCACCCATCCTGAGGGATGCCTTTTTCCATTCCCGTTTTTTTTAACAAAAAAGGAAAGAAAGGAAAAGAAGCAGAACACTAATGTGCGTAAAATATGCCTTTTGAAACGGTCGTTTTGAAATATGGACGTCCTTTGAATTTTTTGGTCGATATGTGATCCCAGGATTTATTTTCAGGGCAGGTGTCCTTTACAGGCATGCAATGATTTTGAATATCAACTGACCATTAGCGTTGGGATTAAAGCTGCTGTTGTGTGAAACGGCCACAAGGTGGCAGCAGTTCACCCTTACCAAATCTGGTTACTAGGGCAAGAGAGCCTCAGTGGAAGTGGTGTTCTAGATTGGAGTTTAGAATGGAATGTGCCGGGAGAAAGCCGCTCACGTTTGTCTCACTACTTCTTGTTCGTGTTTTTAATTTAATTTTTTATTTTTTATTACAGCAAGTTTGATTACAATGTTTGGCTTGTTGTAGGTGTGGAAGATGTGGTTCTTTTACACATATACAGATGACTGTTCTTCCTGGGATTCTTTTCCCATGTACGTTATGACAGAATGTTGAGTAGTCCTCTCTTGGTATTCTGTAGGTCTTTGGTGATTATATATGTCACCTGTGTTTGTATATGTCTGATATCGTAATGAAACCAATCCTCACACCTTTCCATTGGTGAGCCATAAGTTTGTTTCATGAATCTGTGATTGCCCTTCTCCGTGGAAATATCTGCCCTGGTATCCATTTTTAGGTAACACCTATAAGTGATATGATATGATATGTGTCTTTCACTTTCTGACTTACTACAAGTCACGTGATTACTTCTAGACTCATCTACGGTGCTGCAAATGGCATTGTGTCCTTTTTTCCCTTGGCTTCTCTTCTGCCTTAGCGGGGTCCATTTTCAACAATGTGATTCCCTGAGGGTTGTGGATTAGCTGACCTGGGCAGCCTTACCCTGCCGGCCCGCCCTCCCCAGGTGTGCCTCGTTGAGGTCAATATAAACAGAGCTCCAGGCAGCAATAGCCCCTGAAGCTGTGCCTGACTCCATATTCTCTGCCCCGCCAGCAGTCTCGGGGCTGTGCTGGTGGGAGGGAGTGAGGGGCCACAGCTTTGTGGGTGGCCCGGTGTGAGTGGGGTTCTGCTGGCCTTTCTGCAGGAGTTGCCAGGCTGCCGCCTGTAAAGAAGAGGTTGTGTCACCCATACCTTCCGCTGGAATTACTCTCCGGACAGAGGTGTGGAAGGAAAAAAGCAGTGGGGGCCGGGACAGGAGGGGTATCTCAGGCAGGGCAATGGAAAGCTTCTGGAAGAGCGCCCGGGGCCAGGACCATGGGGCTCACTGGCCTGCAGGCACCAAGTTGGCCTGCGTGCTGTCGCTGGTGTGGCTCCACGGTGCTTCCTCTAGGCTTTCAAGCCCTTGTACATATTCAGGTGTTTTACGTGGAAAGGGTGGGAACAGTTCAGCAGCAGCTGGCCTGGGGCTCAGCTCACGTTTACTCACAAATGCCTCGGCACGGTCCCCCAGCTTTGCAATGAGGACGCTCCTTGCGTGGGGGGTGGTTGGCTGGCTGTATGGGAGATGGTTCTCCACCTCTGACCAATTTCAGAATTGTTTACCGCTGGAGCAAGTGTCGTGATAGGGTTTTCCTCTGTATAACTCGTGGGTTCAATTTTTTTTTCTTTTATGGTTCAAGTTAGATTTTATTCCTCTTTTATGTATTTATAAATATAAGCATGGAAATAATTCATTCCTATAAATACATCTGTGTGACGGGAAGAATTTTTATTGTTTTATTTTTAAATTTTATTTTTTAAAATTTTGAAATTTAATTTCATTTATGTTTTTATACAGCAGGTTATTATTAGTTATGTATTTTATGCATATACATGTATACAGGTCAATCCCAATCTCCCAACTCATCCCACCACCACCACCCCATGGCTTCCCACACTTGGTGTCCATACGTTTGTTCTCTACGTCTGTGTCTCTACTTCTTCCCTGCAAACCAGTTCATCTGTACCATTTTTAGGCTCCACATATATGCATTAATATACAATATTTGTTTTCCTCTTTCTGACTTACTTCATTCTGTATGACAGTCTCTCGATCCATCGATGTCTCTACAAATGACCCAGTTTCATTCCTTTTTATGGCCGAGTAATATTCCATTTTATATATGTACCACATCTTTATCCACTCATCTGTCTGTGGGCATTTAGGTTGCTTCCATTACCTGGCTATTGTAAATAGTGCTGCAACCAACATTGTGCTGAATGTGCCTTTTTGAAATACGGTTTTCTCTGGGTATATGCCCAGAAGTGGGATTGCTGGATCAGATGGTAATTCTATTTCTAATTTTTTTAAGGAAACTCCATACTGTTCTCCATAGTGACTGTATCAATTTACATTCCCACCAATAGTGGAAGAGGGCTCCTTTTGTCCACAACCTCCCCAGAATTGGTTGTTTGTATATTTTCTGATGATGCCGATTCTAACAGGTGTGAGGTGATACCTCATTGTAGTTTTGATTTGCATTTCTCTAATAATTAGTGCTGTTGGGCAGCTTTTCATGTGCGTCTTGGCCATCTCTGTGTCTCCTTTGAAGAAACGTCTCTTTAGATCTTCTGCCCATTTTTTGGGGGTTGTTTGTTTTTTTTTAATATTAAGCTGCATGAGCTGTTTATATATATTGGAGATTAAACCTGTGTCCATTGATTCATTTGCAACGATTTTCACCCATCCTGAGGGATGCCTTTTTCCATTCCCGTTTTTTTTAACAAAAAAGGAAAGAAAGGAAAAGAAGCAGAACACTAATGTGCGTAAAATATGCCTTTTGAAACGGTCGTTTTGAAATATGGACGTCCTTTGAATTTTTTGGTCGATATGTGATCCCAGGATTTATTTTCAGGGCAGGTGTCCTTTACAGGCATGCAATGATTTTGAATATCAACTGACCATTAGCGTTGGGATTAAAGCTGCTGTTGTGTGAAACGGCCACAAGGTGGCAGCAGTTCACCCTTACCAAATCTGGTTACTAGGGCAAGAGAGCCTCAGTGGAAGTGGTGTTCTAGATTGGAGTTTAGAATGGAATGTGCCGGGAGAAAGCCGCTCACGTTTGTCTCACTACTTCTTGTTCGTGTTTTTAATTTAATTTTTTATTTTTTATTACAGCAAGTTTGATTACAATGTTTGGCTTGTTGTAGGTGTGGAAGATGTGGTTCTTTTACACATATACAGATGACTGTTCTTCCTGGGATTCTTTTCCCATGTACGTTATGACAGAATGTTGAGTAGTCCTCTCTTGGT
Organism: Mesoplodon mirus; assembly: GCF_964341445.2. NCBI lineage: Eukaryota > Metazoa > Chordata > Mammalia > Artiodactyla > Ziphiidae > Mesoplodon > Mesoplodon mirus. The sequence goes on from NC_138984.1 coordinate 119,441,493, forward strand.
ATTCTGTAGGTCTTTGGTGATTATATATGTCACCTGTGTTTGTATATGTCTGTTAACCCCGATATCGTAATGAAACCAATCCTCACACCTTTCCATTGGTGAACCATAAGTTTGTTTCATGAATCTGTGATTGCCCTTCTCCGTGGAAATATCTGCCCTGGTATCCATTTTTAGGTAACACCTATAAGTGATATGATATGATATGTGTCTTTCACTTTCTGACTTACTACAAGTCACGTGATTACTTCTAGACTCATCTACGGGGCTGCAAATGGCATTGTGTCCTTTTTTCCCTTGGCTTCTCTTCTGCCTTAGTGGGGTCCATTTTCAACAATGTGATTCCCTGAGGGTTGTGGATTAGCTGACCTGGGCAGCCTTACCCTGCCGGCCCGCCCTCCCCAGGTGTGCCTCGTTGAGGTCAATATAAACAGAGCTCCAGGCAGCAATAGCCCCTGAAGCTGTGCCTGACTCCATATTCTCTGCCCCGCCAGCAGTCTCGGGGCTGTGCTGGTGGGAGGGAGTGAGGCGCCACAGCTTTGTGGGTGGCCCGGTGTGAGTGGGGTTCTGCTGGCCTTTCTGCAGGAGTTGCCAGGCTGCCGCCTGTAAAGAAGAGGTTGTGTAACCCATACCTTCCGCTGGAATTACTCTCCGGACAGAGGTGTGGAAGGAAAAAAGCAGTGGGGGCCGGGACAGGAGGGGTATCTCAGGCAGGGCAATGGAAAGCTTCTGGAAGAGCGCCCGGGGCCAGGACCATGGGGCTCACTGGCCTGCAGGCACCAAGTTGGCCTGCGTGCTGTCGCTGGTGTGGCTCCACGGTGCTTCCTCTAGGCTTTCAAGCCCTTGTACATATTCAGGTGTTTTACGTGGAAAGGGTGGGAACAGTTCAGCAGCAGCTGGCCTGGGGCTCAGCTCACGTTTACTCACAAATGCCTCGGCACGGTCCCCCAGCTTTGCAATGAGGACGCTCCTTGCGTGGGGGGTGGGTGGCTGGCTGTATGGGAGATGGTTCCCCACCTCTGACCAATTTCAGAATTGTTTACCGCTGGAGCAAGTGTCGTGATAGGGTTTTCCTCTGTATAACTCGTGGGTTCAATTTTTTTTTCTTTTATGGTTCAAGTTAGATTTTATTCCTCTTTTATGTATTTATAAATATAAGCATGGAAATAATTCATTCCTATAAATACATCTGTGTGACGGGAAGAATTTTTATTGTTTTATTTTTAAATTTTATTTTTTAAAATTTTGAAATTTAATTTCATTTATGTTTTTATACAGCAGGTTATTATTAGTTATGTATTTTATGCATATACATGTATACAGGTCAATCCCAATCTCCCAACTCATCCCACCACCACCACCCCATGGCTTCCCACACTTGGTGTCCATACGTTTGTTCTCTACGTCTGTGTCTCTACTTCTTCCCTGCAAACCAGTTCATCTGTACCATTTTTAGGCTCCACATATATGCATTAATATACAATATTTGTTTTCCTCTTTCTGACTTACTTCATTCTGTATGACAGTCTCTCGATCCATCGATGTCTCTACAAATGACCCAGTTTCATTCCTTTTTATGGCCGAGTAATATTCCATTTTATATATGTACCACATCTTTATCCACTCATCTGTCTGTGGGCATTTAGGTTGCTTCCATTACCTGGCTATTGTAAATAGTGCTGCAACCAACATTGTGCTGAATGTGCCTTTTTGAAATACGGTTTTCTCTGGGTATATGCCCAGAAGTGGGATTGCTGGATCAGATGGTAATTCTATTTCTAATTTTTTTAAGGAAACTCCATACTGTTCTCCATAGTGACTGTATCAATTTACATTCCCACCAATAGTGGAAGAGGGCTCCTTTTGTCCACAACCTCCCCAGAATTGGTTGTTTGTACATTTTCTGATGATGCCGATTCTAACAGGTGTGAGGTGATACCTCATTGTAGTTTTGATTTGCATTTCTCTAATAATTAGTGCTGTTGGGCAGCTTTTCATGTGCGTCTTGGCCATCTCTGTGTCTCCTTTGAAGAAACGTCTCTTTAGATCTTCTGCCCATTTTTTGGGGGTTGTTTGTTTTTTTTAATATTAAGCTGCATGAGCTGTTTATATATATTGGAGATTAAACCTGTGTCCATTGATTCATTTGCAACGATTTTCACCCATCCTGAGGGATGCCTTTTTCCATTCCCGTTTTTTTTAACAAAAAAGGAAAGAAAGGAAAAGAAGCAGAACACTAATGTGCGTAAAATATGCCTTTTGAAACGGTCGTTTTGAAATATGGACGTCCTTTAAATTTTTTGGTCGATATGTGACCCCAGGATTTATTTTCAGGGCAGGTGTCCTTTACAGGCATGCAATGATTTTGAATATCAACTGACCATTAGCGTTGGGATTAAAGCTGCTGTTGTGTGAAACGGCCACAAGGTGGCAGCAGTTCACCCTTACCAAATCTGGTTACTAGGGCAAGAGAGCCTCAGTGGAAGTGGTGTTCTAGATTGGAGTTTAGAATGGAATGTGCCAGGAGAAAGCCGCTCACGTTTGTCTCACTACTTCTTGTTCGTGTTTTTAATTTAATTTTTTATTTTTTATTACAGCAAGTTTGATTACAATGTTTGGCTTGTTGTAGGTGTGGAAGATGTGGTTCTTTTACACATATACAGATGACTGTTCTTCCTGGGATTCTTTTCCCATGTACGTTATGACAGAATGTTGAGTAGTCCTCTCTTGGTATTCTGTAGGTCTTTGGTGATTATATATGTCACCTGTGTTTGTATATGGCTGATATCGTAATGAAACCAATCCTCACACCTTTCCATTGGTGAGCCATAAGTTTGTTTCATGAATCTGTGATTGCCCTTCTCCGTGGAAATATCTGCCCTGGTATCCATTTTTAGGTAACACCTATAAGTGATATGATATGATATGTGTCTTTCACTTTCTGACTTACTACAAGTCACGTGATTACTTCTAGACTCATCTACGGTGCTGCAAATGGCATTGTGTCCTTTTTTCCCTTGGCTTCTCTTCTGCCTTAGCGGGGTCCATTTTCAACAATGTGATTCCCTGAGGGTTGTGGATTAGCTGACCTGGGCAGCCTTACCCTGCCGGCCCGCCCTCCCCAGGTGTGCCTCGTTGAGGTCAATATAAACAGAGCTCCAGGCAGCAATAGCCCCTGAAGCTGTGCCTGACTCCATATTCTCTGCCCCGCCAGCAGTCTCGGGGCTGTGCTGGTGGGAGGGAGTGAGGGGCCACAGCTTTGTGGGTGGCCCGGTGTGAGTGGGGTTCTGCTGGCCTTTCTGCAGGAGTTGCCAGGCTGCCGCCTGTAAAGAAGAGGTTGTGTCACCCATACCTTCCGCTGGAATTACTCTCCGGACAGAGGTGTGGAAGGAAAAAAGCAGTGGGGGCCGGGACAGGAGGGGTATCTCAGGCAGGGCAATGGAAAGCTTCTGGAACAGCGCCCGGGGCCTTGACCACCCTGGCTGGCCTGCAGGCACCAAGTTGGCCTGCATGCTGTCGCTGGTGTGGCTCCACGGTCCTTCCTCTAGGCTTTCAAGCCCTTGTACATATTCAGGTGTTTTACCTAGAAAGGGTGGGAACAGTTCAGCAGCAGCTGGCCTGGGGCTCAGCTCACGTTTACTCACAGATGCCTCGGCACGGTCCCCCAGCTTTGCAATGAGGACGCTCCTTGCGTGGGGGGTGGGTTGCTGGCTGTATGGGAGATGATTCCCCACCTCTGAACTATTTCAGAATTGTTTACCACTGGAGCAAGTGCCCTGATAGGGTTTTCCTCTGTATAACTCGTGGGTTCAGGATTTTTGTTTCTTTTATGGTTCAAGTTAGATTTTATTCCTCTTTTATGTATTTATAGATATAAGCATGGAAATAATTCATTCCTATAAATACATCTGTGTGACGGGAAGAACTTTTTTCTGTTTTATTTTTAAATTTTATTTTTTTAAATGTTGAAATTTAATTTTATTTATTTTTTTCTACAGCACGTTATTATTAGTTATGTATTTTATGCCTATACATATATACAGGTCAATCCCAAACTCCCAACTCATCCCACCACCACCACCCCATGGCTTCCCACACTTGGTGTCCATACGTTTGTTCTCTACCTCTGTGTCTCTATTTCTTCCCTGCAAACCAGTTCACCTGTACCATTTTTGGGCTCCACATATATGCATTAATATACAATATTTGTTTTCCTCTTTCTGACTTACTCCATTCTGTATGACAGTCTCTCGATCCATCGATGTCTCTACAAATGACCCAGTTTCATTCCTTTTTATGGCCGAGGAATATTCCATTTCATATATGTACCACATCTTTATCGATTCAACTGTCTGTGGGCATTTAGGTTGCTTCCATTACCTGGCTATTGTAAATAGTGCTGCAACGAACATTGTGCTGAATGTGCCTTTTTGAAATACGGTTTTCTCTGGGTATATGCCCAGAAGTGGGATTGCTGGATCAGATGGTAATTCTATTTCTAGTTTTTTTAAGGAAACTCCATACTGTTTTCCATAGTGACTGTATCAATTTACATTCCCACCAATAGTGGAAGAGGGCTCCTTTTGTCCACACCCTCCCCAGAATTGGTTGTTTGTAGATTTTCTGATGATGCCGATTCTAACAGGTGTGAGGTGATACCTCATTGTAGTTTTGATTTGCATTTCTCTAATAATTATTGCTGTTGAGCAGCTTTTCATGTGCGTCTTGGCCATCTCTGTGTCTCCTTTGAAGAAACGTCTCTTTAGATCTTCTGCCCCTTTTTTTGGGTTTTTTGTTTTTTTAATATTAAGCTGCATGAGCTCTTTATATATATTGGAGATTAGACCTCTGTCCATTGATTCGTCTACAACGATTTTCGCCCATACTGAGGGATGCCTTTTTCCATTCCCGTGTTTTTTAACAAAAAAGGGAAGAAAGGAAAAGAAGCAGAACACTAATGTGCGTAAAATATGCCTTTTGAAATGGTCGTTTTGAAATATGGACGTCCTTTGAAATTTTTGGTTGATGTGTGACCCCAGGATTTGTTTTCAGGGCAGGTGTCATTTACAGGCCTGCAATGATTTTGAATATCAACTGACCATTAGCGTTGGGATTAAAGCTGCTGTTGTGTGAAACGGCCACAAGGTGGCAGCAGTTCACCCTTACCAAATCTGGTTACTAGGGCAAGAGAGCCTCAGTGGAAGTGGTGTTCTAGATCAGAGTTTAGAATGGAATGTGCCAGGAGAAAGCCCCTCACGTTTGTCTCACTACTTCTTGTTCGTGTTTTTAATTTAATTTTTTATTTTTTATTACAGCAAGTTTGATTACAATGTTTGGCTTGTTGTAGGTGTGGAAGATGTGGTTATTTTACACATATACAGATGACTGTTCTTCCTGGGATCCTTTTCCCATGTACGTTATGACAGAATGTTGAGTAGTCCTCTCTTGGTATTCTGTAGGTCTTTGGTGATTATATATGTCACCTGTGTTTGTATATGTCTGTTAACCCCGATATCGTAATGCAACCAACCCTCACACCTTTCCATTGGTGAACCATAAGTTTGTTTAATGAATCTGTGATTGCCCTTCTCCGTAGAAATATCTGCCCTGGTATCCATTTTTAGGTAACACCTATAAGTGATATGATATGTTATGTGTCTTTCACTTTGTGACTTACTACAAGTCACGTGATTACTTCTAGACTCATCTACGGTGCTGCAAATGGCATTGTGTCCTTTTTTCCCTTGGCTTCTCGTCTGCCTTAGTGGGGTCCATTTTCAACAATGTGATTCCCTGAGGGTTGTGGGTTAGTTGACCTGGGCAGCCTTACCCTGCCGGCTCGCCCTCCCCAGGTGTGCCTCGTTGAGATCAATATAAACAGCGCTCCAGGCAGCAATAGCCCCTGAAGCTGTGCCTGACTCCATATTCTCTGCCCCGTCAGCAGTCTCGGGGCTGTGCTGGTGGGAGGGAGTGAGGGGCCACAGCTTTGTGGGTGGCCCGGTGTGAGTGGGGTTCTGCTGGCCTTTCTGCAGGATTTGCCAGGCTGCCGCCTGTAAAGAAGAGGTTGTGTCCCCCATACCTTCCGCTGGAATTTCTCTCCGGACAGAGGTGAGGAAGGAAAAAAGCAGTGGGGTCCGGGACAGGAGGGGTATCTCAGGCAGGGCAATGGAAAGCTTCTGGAAGAGCACCCGGGTCCAGGACCACCCTGGCTGGCCTGCAGGCACCAATTTGGCCTGCGTGCTGTCGCTGGTGTGGCTCCACGGTCCTTCCTCTAGGCTTTCAAGCCCTTGTACATATTCAGGTGTTTTACCTGGAAAGGGTGGGAACAGTTCAGCAGCAGCTGGCCTGGGGCTCAGCTCACGTTTACTCACAGATACCTCGGCAGGGTCCACCAGCTTTGCAATGAGGACGCTCCTTGCGTGGGGGGTGGGTTGCTGGCTGTATGGGAGATGGTTTCCCAACTCTGACCAATTTCAGAATTGTTTACCGCTGGAACAAGTGCCGTGATAGTGTTTTGTCTGTATAACTCGTCGGTTCAGTTTTTTTTTCTTTTATGGTTCAAGTTAGATTTTATTCCTATTTTATGTATTTATAGATATAATCATGGAAATAATTTATTCCTATAAATACATCTGTGTGACGGGAAGAACTTTTTTCTGTTTTATTTTTAAATTTTATTTTTTAAAATTTTGAAATTTAATTTTATTTATGTTTTTATACAGCAGGTTATTATTAGTTATGTATTTTATGCATATACATGTATACAGGTCAATCCCAATCTCCCAACTCATCCCACCACCACCACCCCATGGCTTCCCACACTTGGTGTCCATACGTTTGTTCTCTACCTCTGTGTCTCTATTTCTTCCCTGCAAACCAGTTCATCTGTACCATTTTTTTAGGTTCCACATATATGAATTAATATACAATATTTGTTTTCCTCTTTCTGACTTACTTCATTCTGTATGACAGTCTCTCGATCCATCGATGTCTGTACAAATGACCCAGTTTCAATCCTTTTTATGGCTGAGTAATATTCCATTTCATATATGTACCACATCTTTATCCATTCATCTGTCTGAGGGTATTTAGGTTGCTTCTATTACCTGGCTATTGTAAATAGTGCTGCAATGAACATTGTGGTGAATGTTCCTTTTTGATTTACGGTTTTCTCTGGGTATATGCCCAGAAGTGGGATTGCTGGATCAGATGGTAATTCTATTTCTAGTTTTTTTAAGGAAACTCCATACTGTTCTCCATAGTGACTGTATCAATTTACATTCCCACCAATAGTGGAAGAGGGCTCCTTTTGTCCACACCCTCCCCAGAATTGGTTGTTTGTAGAATTTCTGATGATGCCGATTCTAACAGGTGTGAGGTGATACCTCATTGTAGTTTTGATTTGCATTTCTCTAATAATTAGTGCTGTTGAGCAGCTTTTCATGTGCGTCTTGGCCATCTCTGTGTCTTCTTTGAATAAACGTCTCTTTAGATCTTCTGCCCATTTTTGTATTGGGTTGTTTGTTTTTTTAATATTAAGCTGCATGAGCTGTTTATATATATTGGAGATTAAACCTCTGTCCATTGATTCATCTGTAACGATTTTCGCCCATTCTGAGGGATGCCTTTTTCCATTCCCATGTTTTTTAACAAAAAAAGGAAAGAAAGGAAAAGAAGCAGAACACTAATGTGCGTAAAATATGCCTTTTGAAACGGTCGTTTTGAAATATGGACGTCCTTTGAATATTTTGGTCGATATGTGACCCCAGGATTTGTTTTCAGGGCAGGTGTCATTTACAGGCCTGCAATGATTTTGAATATCAACTGACCATTAGCGCTGGGATTAAAGCTGCTGTTGTGTGAAACGGCCACAAGGTGGAAGCAGTTCACCCTTACCAATATATTTCCTGGGACATTTCAGGTGTACCCAGGTTGAGGTTCCTGTAAGCAGTGCAGGCCTCAATTTGGGCGTGGCTCTGTCTTATGGATTTTCAGTTTTCCCAAGGTATATTCCCTAGACTGGAAGTGTCCTTGGCTCTGTAGCTCTGTTGTTTACTTGTTTTAGGGAACACAATGCACTCCTCCAGTGAGGCAGTTGGCAACTTACATCCCGCCCATCAGCATAACAAGGCTCCCTGTTCTCCCGGGCCTGTCTTGCCTTTCTGGTTTTTACACATTTTGTGGATGTCCCTTTTGACCGGTGGGAAGTGATACTTCTTTGTAGTGCAGATTTGCATTGCCCGCTTGCTTGCTTGGCCAAAAAGGGCGTATGCGTTTTCTCCTGAATATATTCAGGAGAAAACGCATACGCCCTTTTTGGCCAAGTGCATCATTGTCGAAGTTGTGCCCCTCTTCCTGTGCTTTACAGGCAATTCCAACGTACCTCTTGAAATCTGTTTCCTGCTATTCTGCCTCGCTTTCAAGTCCGCCTCGTTGCCTTCCCCCAACAGATTTTTGGACGATAGTTGGCGTTGATTACTCTGCCAGTTTGTGAATTGCTCTGCCCCTGAGCTCCATTTTTCAACTCGTTTTTTGTGAGCTGAACGCAAGTCCAAACTTTTGGTTCAGGACCTCTACTGGTTCCCGGTGGGTGGCTGAGACTTTGGTTCATTCTTCTTCCTGCCGGGAAATTAGAGTGACATGTGCCCATCCAAATGCCTAACAGCTACTCTCTCATTGGTTCTCCCTCTTCCCTTTCATCCTCTGCCTAATTGGCAACCTGTGCGAACCAGGAGCTTAAAGGGGCTGTCTCTCCAAGTTGGGAGATTGATAGGAAAGCAGTTGGAAAGTCAAACCGGAGCACCAGGAGAGGGGCTCTTCGTTGAGTTTTAGAAACCTTTCGTATTCACAGTGTGTCCATTCTCTAGGTTTCCCGTACACGTTATAGCTGTAGTAATATTCCCTTCCACCTGGAGAGCTGAGACCCATGGAATGGGTGCCATGCATTATTGCTTTAAAGGGTCTGCATTTGCTCACCCAATCTCACCAATCCTCTCAGTCCCAAGTGTCCAGCCTTATGCCACATCCAGCTGTCATTGTAGATAGGGTCATTCCAGGTTGCATCAGAGACCCTGAAGGAATTGTAAAGAATTTCCCTGTTTCTTTGTTCTGTTTTTGAAATTCCTTTTTAGAGTGGGTTTGAGCTGATTCTCGCTGCCATGTTTATGCCAGTCTAGACACACTTGATTCCCTTACGGAGACATATCAATACATAGGTTTTAAGATTCTTACTAGTCAGATCTATTCCTCTGCGGGAAATATGGGGTTTTGAGTCCCTTTCACTGAGGAAGGTGTAGGTCTTGTCTATTCCATAGTTGGTTTTTGGAACGGTACCTGTGCTTATATCAAAGTCTGGTTTGATGCATCACCCCACCTCTCCTTCCCCCTTAAGCAGGCATAAGAGTGTTTTCTAAATGTGAGACTCTGTTCTCTTGCCTAACTCAGTTCATGTGTAGCCATGTTTACAGGATCTTCCTAAGTGATATCTTATGATAAGTTTCTTTTCCTGTGTGACTTCTTTCACTTAGAATCATCGTACCTGAATCCACTCATTTTGCTGCTACTGGTCTTATGACATTGATTTCGTGGCTGAGGGATATTCCATCGTACGTAAGTTCCACAATGTTTGGAACCATTTTTATATTTCCTGGGATATTTAAGGTGTACCCAGGTTGAGGTTCCTGTAAGCAGTGCAGCCCTCAATTTGGGTGTGGCTCTGTCTTTTGGATTTTCAGTTTTCCAAAGGTATATTCCCTAGACTGGAAGTGCCCTTGGCTCTGTAGCTCTGTTGTTTACTTGTTTTAGGGAACACAATGCACTCCTCCAGTGAGGCAGTTGGCAACTTACATCCCGCCCATCAGCATAACAAGGCTCCCTGTTCTCCAGGGCCTGTCTTGCCTTTCTGGTTTTTACACATTTTGTGGATGTCCCCTTTGACCGGTGGGAAGTGATACTTCTTTGTAGTGCAGATTTGAATTGCCCGCTTGCTTGCTTGGCCAAAAAGGGCGTATGCGTTTTCTCCTGAATATATTCAGGAGAAAACGCATACGCCCTTTTTGGCCAAGTGCATCATTGTCGAAGTTGTGCCCCTCTTCCTGTGCTTTACAGGCGATTCCAACGTACCTCTTGAAATCTGTTTCCTGCTATTCTGCCTCGCTTTCAAGTCCGCCTCGTTGCCTTCCCTCAACAGATTTTTGGACGATAGTTGGCCTTGATTACTCTGCCAGTTTGTGAATTGCTGTGCCCCTGAGCTCCATTTTTCAACTCGTTTTTTGTGAGCTGAACGCAAGTCCAAACTTTTGGTTCAGGACCTCTACTGGTTCCCGGTGGGTGTCTGAGACTTTGGTTCATTCTTCTTCCTGCCGGGAAATTAGAGTGACATGTGCCCATCCAAATGCCTAACAGCTACTCTCTCATTGGTTCTCCCTCTTCCCTTTCATCCTCTGCCAAATTGGCAACCTGTGCGAACCAGGAGCTTAAAGGGGCTGTCTCTCCAAGTTGGGAGATTGATAGGAAAGCAGGTGGAAAGTCAAACCGGAGCACCAGGAGAGGGGCTCTTCGTTGAGTTTTAGAAACCTTTCGTATTCACGGTGTGTCCATTCTCTAGGTTTCCCGTACACGTTATAGCTGTAATAATATTCCCTTCAACCTGGAGAGCTGGGACCCATGGAATGGGTGCCATGCATTTATGCTTTAAAGGGTCTGCATTTGCTCACCCCATCTCACCAATCCTCTCAGTCCCAAGTGTCCAGCCTTATGCCACATCCAGCTGTCATTGTAGCTAGGGTCATTCCAGGTTGCATCAGAGACCCTGAAGGAATTGTAAATAATTTCCCTGTTTCTTTGTTCTGTTTTTGAAATTCCTTTTTAGAGTGGGTTTGAGCTGATTCTCGATGCCATGTTTATGCCAGTCTAGACACACTTGATTCCCTTACGGAGACATATCAACACATAGGTTTTAAGATTCTTACTAGTCAGATCTATTCCTCTGCGGGAAATATGGGGTTTTGAGTCCCTTTCACTGAGGAAGGTGTAGGTCTTGTCTATTCAATAGTTGGTTTTCGGAACGGTACCTGTGCTTATATCAAACTCTGGTTTGATGCATCACCCCACCTCTCCTTCCCCCTTAAGCAGGCATAAGAGTGTTTTCTAAATGTGAGACTCTGTTCTCTTGCCTAACTCAGTTCATGTGTAGCCATGTTTACAGGGTCTTCCTAAGTGATATCTTATGATAAGTTTCTTTTCCTGTGTGACTTCTTTCACTTAGAATCATCGTACCTGAATCCACTCATTTTGCTGCTACTGGTCTTATGACATTGATTTCATGGCTGAGGGATATTCCATCGTACGTAAGTTCCACAATGTTTGGAACCATTTTTATATTTCCTGGGATATTTCAGGTGTACCCAGGTTGAGGTTCTTGTAAGCAGTGCAGCCCTCAATTTGGGGGTGGCTCTGTCTTATGGATTTTCAGTTTTCCCAAGGTATATTCCCTAGACTGGAAGTGCCCTTGGCTCTGTAGCTCTGTTGTTTACTTGTTTTAGGGAACACAATGCACTCCTCCAGTGAGGCAGTTGGCAACTTACATCCCGCCCATCAGCATAACAAGGCTCCCTGTTCTCCAGGGCCTGTCTTGCCTTTCTGGTTTTTACACATTTTGTGGATGTCCCTTTTGACCGGTGGGAAGTGATACTTCTTTGTAGTGCAGATTTGCATTGCCCGCTTGCTTGCTTGGCCAAAAAGGGCGTATGCGTTTTCTCCTGAATATATTCAGGAGAAAACGCATACGCCCTTTTTGGCCAAGTGCATCATTGTCGAAGTTATGCCCCTCTTCCTGTGCTTTACAGGCGATTGCAACGTACCTCTTGAAATCTGTTTCCTGCTATTCTGCCTCGCTTTCTAGTCTGCCTCGTTGCCTTCCCTCAACAGATTTTTGGACGATAGTTGGCCTTGATTACTCTGCCAGTTTGTGAATTGCTGTGCCCCTGAGCTCCATTTTTCAACTCGTTTTTTGTGAGCTGAACGCAAGTCCAAACTTTTGGTTCAGGACCTATACTGGTTCCCGGTGGGTGGCTGAGACTTTGGTTAATTCTTCTTCCTACCGGGAAATTAGAGTGATATGTGCCCATCCAAATGCCTAACAGCTACTCTCTCATTGGTTCTCCCTCTTCCCTTTCATCCTCTGCCAAATTGGCGACCTGTGCGAACCAGGAGCTTAAAGGGGCTGTCTCTCCAAGTTGGGAGATTGATAGGAAAGCAGTTGGAAAGTCAAACCGGAGCACCAGGAGAGGGGCTCTTCGTTGAGTTTTAGAAACCTTTCCTATTCACAGTGTGTACATTCTCTAGGTTTCCTGTACACGTTATAGCTGTAGTAATATTCTCTTCAACCTGGAGAGCTGGGACTCATGGAATGGATGCCATGCATTATTGCTTTAAAGGGTCTGCATTTGCTCACCTAATCTCACCAATCCTCTCAGTCCCAAGTGTCCAGCCTTATGCCACATCCAGCTGTCATTGTAGATAGGGTCATTCCAGGTTGCATCAGAGACCCTGAAGGAATTGTAAAGAATTTCCCTGTTTCTTTGTTCTGTTTTTGAAATTCCTTTTTAGAGTGGGTTTGAGCTGATTCTCGCTGCCATGTTTATGCCAGTCTAGACACACTTGATTCCCTTACGCAGACATATCAATACATAGGTTTTAAGATTCTTACTAGTCAGATCGATTCCTCTGCGGGAAATATGTGGTTTTGAGTCCCTTTGACTGAGGAAGGTGTAGGTCTTGTCTATTCCATAGTTGGTTTTTGGAACGGTACCTGTGCTTATATCAAACTCTGGTTTGATGCATCACCCCACCTCTCCTTCCCCCTTAAGCAGGCATAAGAGTGTTTTCTAAATGTGAGACTCTGTTCTCTTGCCTAACTCAGTTCATATGTAGCCATGATTACAGGATCTTCCTAAGTGATATCTTATGATAAGTTTCTTTTCCTGTGTGACTTCTTTCACTTTGAATCATCGTACCTGAATCCACTCATTTTGTTGCTACTGGTCTTATGACATTGATTTCATGGCTGAGGGATATTCCATCGTACGTAAGTTCCACAATGTTTGGAACCATTTTTATATTTCCTGGGATATTTCAGGTGTACCCAGGTTGAGGTTCTTGTAAGCAGTGCAGCCCTCAATTTGGGGGTGGCTCTGTCTTATGGATTTTCAGTTTTCCCAAGGTATATTCCCTAGACTGGAAGTGCCCTTGGCTCTGTAGCTCTGTTGTTTACTTGTTTTAGGGAACACAATGCACTCCTCCAGTGAGGCAGTTGGCAACTTACATCCCGCCCATCAGCATAACAAGGCTCCCTGTTCTCCAGGGCCTGTCTTGCCTTTCTGGTTTTTACACATTTTGTGGATGTCCCTTTTGACCGGTGGGAAGTGATACTTCTTTGTAGTGCAGATTTGCATTGCTCGCTTGCTTGCTTGGCCAAAAAGGGCGTATGCGTTTTCTCCTGAATATATTCAGGAGAAAACACATACGCCCTTTTTGGCCAAGTGCATCATTGTCGAAGTTCTGCCCCTCTTCCTGTGCTTTACAGGCGATTCCAACGTACCTCTTGAAATCTGTTTCCTGCTATTCTGCCTCGCTTTCAAGTCCGCCTCGTTGCCTTCCCTCAACAGATTTTTGGACGATAGTTGGCCTTGATTACTCTGCCAGTTTGTGAATTGCTGTGCCCCTGAGCTCCATTTTTCAACTCGTTTTTTGTGAGCTGAACGCAAGTCCAAACTTTTGGTTCAGGACCTATACTGGTTCCCGGTGGGTGGCTGAGACTTTGGTTAATTCTTCTTCCTGCCGGGAAATTAGAGTGACATGTGCCCATCCAAATGCCTAACAGCTACTCTCTCATTGGTTCTCCCTCTTCCCTTTCATCCTCTGCCCAATTGGCAACCTGTGCGAACCAGGAGCTAAAAGGGGCTGTCTCTCCAAGTTGGGAGATTAATAGGAAAGCAGTTGGAAAGTCAAACCGGAGCACCAGGAGAGGGGCTCTTCGTTGAGTTTTAGAAACCTTTCGTATTCACAGTGTGTCCATTCTCTAGGTTTCCCGTACACGTTATAACTGTAGTAATATTCCCTTCAACCTGGAGAGCTGGGACACATGGAATGGGTGCCATGCATTAATGCTTTAAAGGGTCTGCATTTGCTCACCCAATCTCACCAATCCTCTCAGTCCCAAGTGTCCAGCCTTATGCCACATCCAGCTGTCATTGTAGATAGGGTCATTCCACGTTGCATCAGAGACCCTGAAGGAATTGTAAAGAATTTCCCTGTTTCTTTGTTCTGTTTTTGAAATTCCTTTTTAGAGTGGGTTTGAGCTGATTCTCGCTGCCATGTTTATGCCAGTCTAGACACACTTGATTCCCTTACGGAGACATATCAACACATAGGTTTTAAGATTCTTACTAGTCAGATCTATTCCTCTGCGGGAAATATGGGGTTTTGAGTCCCTTTGACAGAGGAAGGTGTAGGTCTTGTCTATTCCATAGTTGGTTTTTGGAACGGTACCTGTGCTTATATCAAACTCTGGTTTGATGCATCACCCCACCTCTCCTTCCCCCTTAAGCAGGCATAAGAGTGTTTTCTAAATGTGAGACTCTGTTCTCTTTCCTAACTCAGTTCATGTGTAGCCATGTTTACAGGATCTTCCTAAGTGATATCTTATGATAAGTTTCTTTTTCTGTGTGACTTCTTTCACTTAGAATCATCGTACCTGAATCCACTCATTTTGCTGCTACTGGTCTTATGACATTGATTTCGTGGCTGAGGGATATTCCATCGTACGTAAGTTCCACAATGTTTGGAACCATTTTTATATTTCCTGGGATATTTCAGGTGTACCCAGGTTGAGGTTCTTGTAAGCAGTTCAGCCCTCAATTTGGGGGTGGCTCTGTCTTATTGATTTTCAGTTTTCCCAAGGTATATTCCCTAGACTGGAAGTGCCCTTGGCTCTGTAGCTCTGTTGTTTACTTGTTTTAGGGAACACAATGCACTCCTCCAGTGAGGCAGTTGGCAACTTACATCCCGCCCATCAGCATAACAAGGCTCCCTGTTCTCCAGGGCCTGTCTTGCCTTTCTGGTTTTTACACATTTTGTGGATGTCCCTTTTGACCGATGGGAAGTGATACTTCTTTGTAGTGCAGATTTGCATTGCCCGCTTGCTTGCTTGGCCAAAAAGGGCGTATGCGTTTTCTCCTGAATATATTCAGGAGAAAACGCATACACCCTTTTTGGCCAAGTGCATCATTGTCGAAGTTGTGCCCCTCTTCCTGTGCTTTACAGGCGATTCCAACGTACCTCTTGAAATCTGTTTCCTGCTATTCTGCCTCGCTTTCTAGTCCGCCTCGTTGCCTTCCCTCAACAGATTTTTGGACGATAGTTGGCCTTGATTACTCTGCCAGTTTGTGAATTGCTGTGCCCCTGAGCTCCATTTTTCAACTCGTTTTTTGTGAGCTGAACGCAAGTCCAAACTTTTGGTTCAGGACCTATACTGGTTCCCGGTGGGTGGCTGAGACTTTGGTTAATTCTTCTTCCTACCGGGAAATTAGAGTGACATGTGCCCATCCAAATGCCTAACAGCTACTCTCTCATTGGTTCTCCCTCTTCCCTTTCATCCTCTGCCAAATTGGCGACCTGTGCGAAGCAGGAGCTTAAAGGTGCTGTCTCTCCAAGTTGGGAGATTGATAGGAAAGCAGTTGGAAAGTCAAACCGGAGCACCAGGAGAGGGGCTCTTCGTTGAGTTTTAGAAACCTTTCCTATTCACAGTGTGTACATTCCCTAGGTTTCCCGTACACGTTATAGCTTTAGTAATATTCTCTTCAACCTGGAGAGCTGGGACTCATGGAATGGATGCCATGCATTATTGCTTTAAAGGGTCTGCATTTGCTCACCCAATCTCACCAATCCTCTCAGTCCCTAGTGTCCAGCCTTATGCCACATCCAGCTGTCATTGTAGATAGGGTCATTCCAGGTTGCATCAGAGACCCTGAAGGAATTGTAAAGAATTTCCCTGTTTCTTTGTTCTGTTTTTGAAATTCCTTTTTAGAGTGGGTTTGAGCTGATTCTCGCTGCCATGTTTATGCCAGTCTAGACACACTTGATTCCCTTACGGAGACATATCAATACATAGGTTTTAAGATTCTTACTAGTCAGATCTATTCCTCTGCGGGAAATATGGGGTTTTGAGTCCCTTTCACTGAGGAAGGTGTAGGTCTTGTCTATTCCATAGTTGGTTTTTGGAACAGTACCTGTGCTTATATCAAACTCTGGTTTGATGCATCACCCCACCTCTCCTTCCCCCTTAAGCAGGCATAAGAGTGTTTTCTAAATGTGAGACTCTGTTCTCTTGCCTAACTCAGTTCATATGTAGCCATGATTACAGGATCTTCCTAAGTGATAGCTTATGATAAGTTTCTTTTCCTGTGTGACTTCTTTCACTTTGAATCATCGTACCTGAATCCACTCATTTTGTTGCTACTGGTCTTATGACATTGATTTCATGGCTGAGGGATATTCCATCGTACGTAAGTTCCACAATGTTTGGAACCATTTTTATATTTCCTGGGATATTTCAGGTGTACCCAGGTTGAGGTTCTTGTAAGCAGTGCAGCCCTCAATTTGGGGGTGGCTGTGTCTTATGGATCTTCAGTTTTCCCAAGGTATATTCCCTAGACTGGAAGTGCCCTTGGCTCTGTAGCTCTGTTGTTTACTTGTTTTAGGGAACACAATGCACTCCTCCAGTGAGGCAGTTGGCAACTTACATCCCGCCCATCAGCATAACAAGGCTCCCTGTTCTCCAGGGCCTGTCTTGCCTTTCTGGTTTTTACACATTTTGTGGATGTCCCTTTTGACCGGTGGGAAGTGATACTTCTTTGTAGTGCAGATTTGCATTGCTCGCTTGCTTGCTTGGCCAAAAAGGGCGTATGCGTTTTCTCCTGAATATATTCAGGAGAAAACGCATACGCCCTTTTTGGCCAAGTGCATCATTGTCGAAGTTGTGCCCCTCTTCCTGTGCTTTACAGGCGATTCTAACGTACCTCTTGAAATCTGTTTCCTGCTATTCTGCCTCGCTTTCAAGTCCGCCTCGTTGCCTTCCCTCAACAGATTTTTGGACGATAGTTGGCCTTGATTACTCTGCCAGTTTGTGAATTGCTGTGCCCCTGAGCTCCATTTTTCAACTCGTTTTTTGTGAGCTGAACGCAAGTCCAAACTTTTGGTTCAGGACCTATACTGGTTCCCGGTGGGTGGCTGAGACTTTGGTTAATTCTTCTTCCTGCCGGGAAATTAGAGTGACATGTGCCCATCCAAATGCCTAACAGCTACTCTCTCATTGGTTCTCCCTCTTCCCTTTCATCCTCTGCCAAATTGGCAACCTGTGCGAACCAGGAGCTTAAAGGGGCTGTCTCTCCAAGTTGGGAGATTGATAGGAAAGCAGTTGGAAAGTCAAACCGGAGCACCAGGAGAGGGGCTCTTCGTTGAGTTTTAGAAACCTTTCGTATTCACGGTGTGTCCATTCTCTAGGTTTCCCGTACACGTTATAGCTGTAGTAATATTCCCTTCAACCTGGAGAGCTGGTACCCATGGAATGGATGCCATGCATTATTGCTTTAAAGGTTCTGCATTTGCTCACCCAAACTCACCAATCCTCTCAGTCCCATGTGTCCAGCCTTATGCCACATCCAGCTGTCATTGTAGATAGGGTCATTCCAGGTTGCATCAGAGACCCTGAAGGAATTGTAAAGAATTTCCCTGTTTCTTTGTTCTGTTTTTGAAATTCCTTTTTAGAGTGGGTTTGAGCTGATTCTCGCTGCCATGTTTATGCCAGTCTAGACACACTTGATTCCCTTACGGAGACATATCAACACATAGGTTTTAAGATTCTTACTAGTCAGATCTATTCCTCTGCGGGAAATATGGGGTTTTGAGTCCCTTTGACAGAGGAAGGTGTAGGTCTTGTCTATTCCATAGTTGGTTTTTGGAACGGTACCTGTGCTTATATCAAACTCTGGTTTGATGCATCACCCCACCTCTCCTTCCCCATTAAGCAGGCATAAGAGTGTTTTCTAAATGTGAGACTCTGTTCTCTTGCCTAACTCAGTTCATGTGTAGCCATGTTTACAGGATCTTCCTAAGTGATATCTTATGATAAGTTTCTTTTCCTGTGTGACTTCTTTCACTTAGAATCATCGTACCTGAATCCACTCATTTTGCTGCTACTGGTCTTATGGCATTGATTTCATGGCTGAGGGATATTCCATCGTACGTAAGTTCCACAATGTTTGGAACCACTTTTATATTTCCTGGGATATTTCAGGTGTACCCAGGTTGAGGTTCTTGTAAGCAGTGCAGCCCTCAATTTGGGGGTGGCTCTATCTTATGGATTTTCAGTTTTCCCAAGGTATATTCCCTAGACTGGAAGTGCCCTTGGCTCTGTAGCTCTGTTGTTTACTTGTTTTAGGGAACACAATGCACTCCTCCAGTGAGGCAGTTGGCAACTTACATCCCGCCCATCAGCATAACAAGGCTCCCTGTTCTCCAGGGCCTGTCTTGCCTTTCTGGTTTTTACACATTTTGTGGATGTCCCTTTTGACCGGTGGGAAGTGATACTTCTTTGTAGTGCAGATTTGCATTGCCCGCTTGCTTGCTTGGCCAAAAAGGGCGTATGCGTTTTCTCCTGAATATATTCAGGAGAAAACGCATACGCCCTTTTTGGCCAAGTGCATCATTGTCGAAGTTGTGCCCCTCTTCCTGTGCTTTACAGGCGATTCCAACGTACCTCTTGAAATCTGTTTCCTGCTATTCTGCCTCGCTTTCAAGTCCGCCTCGTTGCCTTCCCTCAACAGATTTTTGGACGATAGTTGGCCTTGATTACTCTGCCAGTTTGTGAATTGCTGTGCCCCTGAGCTCCATTTTTCAACTCGTTTCTTGTGAGCTGAACGCAAGTCCAAACTTTTGGTTCAGGACCTATACTGGTTCCCGGTGGGTGGCTGAGACTTTGGTTAATTCTTCTTCCTGCCGGGAAATTAGAGTGACATGTGCCCATCCAAATGCCTAGCAGCTACTCTCTCATTGGTTCTCCCTCTTCCCTTTCATCCTCTGCCAAATTGGCAACCTGTGCGAACCAGGAGCTTAAAGGGGCTGTCTCTCCAAGTTGGGAGATTGATAGGAAAGCAGTTGGAAAGTCAAACCGGAGCACCAGGAGAGGGGCTCTTCGTTGAGTTTTAGAAACCTTTTGTATTCACAGTGTTTCCATTCTCTAGGTTTCCCGTACACGTTATAACTGTAGTAATATTCCCTTCAACCTGGAGAGCTGGGACCCATGGAATGAGTGCCATGCATTAATGCTTTAAAGGGTCTGCATTTGCTCACCCAATCTCACCAATCCTCTCAGTCCCAAGTGTCCAGCCTTATGCCACATCCAGCTGTCATTGTAGATAGGGTCATTCCACGTTGCATCAGAGACCCTGAAGGAATTGTAAAGAATTTCCCTGTTTCTTTGTTCTGTTTTTGAAATTCCTTTTTAGAGTGGGTTTGAGCTGATTCTCGCTGCCATGTTTATGCCAGTCTAGACACACTTGATTCCCTTACGGAGACATATCAACACATAGGTTTTAAGATTCTTACTAGTCAGATCTATTCCTCTGCGGGAAATATGGGGTTTTGAGTCCCTTTCACTGAGGAAGGTGTAGGTCTTGTCTATTCCATAGTTGGTTTTTGGAACGGTACCTGTGCTTATATCAAACTCTGGTTTGATGCATCACCCCACCTCTCCTTCCCCCTTAAGCAGGCATAAGAGTGTTTTCTAAATGTGAGACTCTGTTCTCTTTCCTAACTCAGTTCATGTGTAGCCATGTTTACAGGATCTTCCTAAGTGATATCTTATGATAAGTTTCTTTTTCTGTGTGACTTCTTTCACTTAGAATCATCGTACCTGAATCCACTCATTTTGCTGCTACTGGTCTTATGACATTGATTTCGTGGCTGAGGGATATTCCATCGTACGTAAGTTCCACAATGTTTGGAACCATTTTTATATTTCCTGGGATATTTCAGGTGTACCCAGGTTGAGGTTCTTGTAAGCAGTGCAGCCCTCAATTTGGGGGTGGCTCTATCTTATGGATTTTCAGTTTTCCCAAGGTATATTCCCTAGACTGGAAGTGCCCTTGGCTCTGTAGCTCTGTTGTTTACTTGTTTTAGGGAACACAATGCACTCCTCCAGTGAGGCAGTTGGCAACTTACATCCCGCCCATCAGCATAACAAGGCTCCCTGTTCTCCAGGGCCTGTCTTGCCTTTCTGGTTTTTACACATTTTGTGGATGTCCCTTTTGACCGGTGGGAAGTGATACTTCTTTGTAGTGCAGATTTGCATTGCCCGCTTGCTTGCTTGGCCAAAAAGGGCGTATGCGTTTTCTCCTGAATATATTCAGGAGAAAACGCATACGCCCTTTTTGGCCAAGTGCATCATTGTCGAAGTTGTGCCCCTCTTCCTGTGCTTTACAGGCGATTCCAACGTACCTCTTGAAATCTGTTTCCTGCTATTCTGCCTCGCTTTCAAGTCCGCCTCGTTGCCTTCCCTCAACAGATTTTTGGACGATAGTTGGCCTTGATTACTCTGCCAGTTTGTGAATTGCTGTGCCCCTGAGCTCCATTTTTCAACTCGTTTCTTGTGAGCTGAACGCAAGTCCAAACTTTTGGTTCAGGACCTATACTGGTTCCCGGTGGGTGGCTGAGACTTTGGTTAATTCTTCTTCCTGCCGGGAAATTAGAGTGATATGTGCCCATCCAAATGCCTAGCAGCTACTCTCTCATTGGTTCTCCCTCTTCCCTTTCATCCTCTGCCAAATTGGCAACCTGTGCGAACCAGGAGCTTAAAGGGGCTGTCTCTCCAAGTTGGGAGATTGATAGGAAAGCAGTTGGAAAGTCAAACCGGAGCACCAGGAGAGGGGCTCTTCGTTGAGTTTTAGAAACCTTTTGTATTCACAGTGTGTCCATTCTCTAGGTTTCCCGTACACGTTATAAGTGTAGTAATATTCCCTTCAACCTGGAGAGCTGGGACCCATGGAATGAGTGCCATGCATTAATGCTTTAAAGGGTCTGCATTTGCTCACCCAATCTCACCAATCCTCTCAGTCCCAAGTGTCCAGCCTTATGCCACATCCAGCTGTCATTGTAGATAGGGTCATTCCACGTTGCATCAGAGACCCTGAAGGAATTGTAAAGAATTTCCCTGTTTCTTTGTTCTGTTTTTGAAATTCCTTTTTAGAGTGGGTTTGAGCTGATTCTCGCTGCCATGTTTATGCCAGTCTAGACACACTTGATTCCCTTACGGAGACATATCAACACATAGGTTTTAAGATTCTTACTAGTCAGATCTATTCCTCTGCGGGAAATATGGGGTTTTGAGTCCCTTTCACTGAGGAAGGTGTAGGTCTTGTCTATTCCATAGTTGGTTTTTGGAACGGTACCTGTGCTTATATCAAACTCTGGTTTGATGCATCACCCCACCTCTCCTTCCCCCTTAAGCAGGCATAAGAGTGTTTTCTAAATGTGAGACTCTGTTCTCTTTCCTAACTCAGTTCATGTGTAGCCATGTTTACAGGATCTTCCTAAGTGATATCTTATGATAAGTTTGTTTTTCTGTGTGACTTCTTTCACTTAGAATCATCGTACCTGAATCCACTCATTTTGCTGCTACTGGTCTTATGACATTGATTTCGTGGCTGAGGGATATTCCATCGTACGTAAGTTCCACAATGTTTTGAACCATTTTTATATTTCCTGGGATATTTCAGGTGTACCCAGGTTGAGGTTCTTGTAAGCAGTGCAGCCCTCAATTTGGGGGTGGCTCTGTCTTATGGATTTTCAGTTTTCCCAAGGTATATTCCCTAGACTGGAAGTGCCCTTGGCTCTGTAGCTCTGTTGTTTACTTGTTTTAGGGAACACAATGCACTCCTCCAGTGAGGCAGTTGGCAACTTACATCCCGCCCATCAGCATAACAAGGCTCCCTGTTCTCCAGGGCCTGTCTTGCCTTTCTGGTTTTTACACATTTTGTGGATGTCCCTTTTGACCGGTGGGAAGTGATACTTCTTTGTAGTGCAGATTTGCATTGCCCGCTTGCTTGCTTGGCCAAAAAGGGCGTATGCGTTTTCTCCTGAATATATTCAGGAGAAAACGCATACGCCCTTTTTGGCCAAGTGCATCATTGTCGAAGTTGTGCCCCTCTTCCTGTGCTTTACAGGCGATTCCAACGTACCTCTTGAAATCTGTTTCCTGCTATTCTGCCTCGCTTTCTAGTCCGCCTCGTTGCCTTCCCTCAACAGATTTTTGGACGATAGTTGGCCTTGATTACTCTGCCAGTTTGTGAATTGCTGTGCCCCTGAGCTCCATTTTTCAACTCGTTTTTTGTGAGCTGAACGCAAGTCCAAACTTTTGGTTCAGGACCTATACTGGTTCCCGGTGGGTGGCTGAGACTTTGGTTAATTCTTCTTCCTACCGGGAAATTAGAGTGACATGTGCCCATCCAAATGCCTAACAGCTACTCTCTCATTGGTTCTCCCTCTTCCCTTTCATCCTCTGCCAAATTGGCGACCTGTGCGAAGCAAGAGCTTAAAGGTGCTGTCTCTCCAAGTTGGGAGATTGATAGGAAAGCAGTTGGAAAGTCAAACCGGAGCACCAGGAGAGGGGCTTTTCGTTGAGTTTTAGAAACCTTTCCTATTCACAGTGTGTACATTCCCTAGGTTTCCCGTACACGTTATAGCTGTAGTAATATTCTCTTCAACCTGGAGAGCTGGGACTCATGGAATGGATGCCATGCATTATTGCTTTAAAGGGTCTGCATTTGCTCACCCAATCTCACCAATCCTCTCAGTCCCAAGTGTCCAGCCTTATGCCACATCCAGCTGTCATTGTAGATAGGGTCATTCCAGGTTGCATCAGAGACCCTGAAGGAATTGTAAAGAATTTCCCTGTTTCTTTGTTCTGTTTTTGAAATTCCTTTTTAGAGTGGGTTTGAGCTGATTCTCGCTGCCATGTTTATGCCAGTCTAGACACAGTTGATTCCCTTACGCAGACATATCAATACATAGGTTTTAAGATTCTTACTAGTCAGATCGATTCCTCTGCGGGAAATATGGGGTTTTGAGTCCCTTTGACTGAGGAAGTTGTAGGTCTTGTCTATTCCATAGTTGGTTTTTGGAAGGGTACCTGTGCTTATATCAAAGTCTGGTTTGATGCATCACCCCACCTCTCCTTCCCCATTAAGCAGGCATAAGAGTGTTTTCTAAATGTGAGACTCTGTTCTCTTGCCTAACTCAGTTCATGTGTAGCCATGTTTGCAGGATCTTCCTAAGTGATATCTTATGATAAGTTTCTTTTCCTGTGTGACTTCTTTCACTTAGAATCATCGTACCTGAATCCAATCATTTTGTTGCTACTGGTCTTATGACATTGATTTCATGGCTGAGGGATATTCCATCGTACGTAAGTTCCACAATGTTTGGAACCATTTTTATATTTCCTGGGATATTTCAGGTGTACCCAGGTTGAGGTTCTTGTAAGCAGTGCAGCCATCAATTTGGGGGTGCCTCTGTCTTATGGATTTTCAGTTTTCCCAAGGTATATTCCCTAGACTAGAAGTGCCCTTGGCTCTGTAGCTCTGTTGTTTATTTGTTTTAGGGAACACAATGCACTCCTCCAGTGAGGCAGTTGGCAACTTACATCCCGCCCATCAGCATAACAAGGCTCCCTGTTCTCCAGGGCCTGTCTTGCCTTTCTGGTTTTTACACATTTTGTGGATGTCCCTTTTGACCGGTGGGAAGTGATACTTCTTTGTAGTGCAGATTTGCATTGCTCGCTTGCTTGCTTGGCCAAAAAGGGCGTATGCGTTTTCTCCTGAATATATTCAGGAGAAAACGCATACGCCCTTTTTGGCCAAGTGCATCATTGTCGAAGTTGTGCCCCTCTTCCTGTGCTTTACAGGCGATTCCAACGTACCTCTTGAAATCTGTTTCCTGCTATTCTGCCTCGCTTTCAAGTCCGCCTCGTTGCCTTCCCTCAACAGATTTTTGGACGATAGTTGGCCTTGATTACTCTGCCAGTTTGTGAATTGCTGTGCCCCTGAGCTCCATTTTTCAACTCGTTTTTTGTGAGCTGAACGCAAGTCCAAACTTTTGGTTCAGGACCTATACTGGTTCCCGGTGGGTGGCTGAGACTTTGGTTAATTCTTCTTCCTGCCGGGAAATTAGAGTGACATGTGCCCATCCAAATGCCTAACAGCTACTCTCTCATTGGTTCTCCCTCTTCCCTTTCATCCTCTGCCAAATTGGCAACCTGTGTGAACCAGGAGCTTAAAGGGGCTGTCTCTCCAAGTTGGGAGATTGATAGGAAAGCAGTTGGAAAGTCAAACCGGAGCACCAGGAGAGGGGCTCTTCGTTGAGTTTTAGAAACCTTTCGTATTCACTGTGTGTCCATTCTCTAGGTTTCCAGTACACGTTATAGCTGTAGTAATATTCCCTGCAACCTGGAGAGCTGGGACCCATGGAATGGGTGCCATGCATTATTGCTTTAAAGGGTCTGCATTTGCTCACCCCATCTCACCAATCCTCTCAGTCCCAAGTGTCCAGCCTTATGCCACATCCAGCTGTCATTGTAGATAGGGTCATTCCAGGTTGCATCAGAGACCCTGAAGGATTTGTGAAGAATTTCCCTGTATCCTTGTTCTGTTTTTGAAATTCCTTTTTAGAGTGGGTTTGAGCTGATTCTCGCTGCCATGTTTATGCCAGTCTAGACACACTTGATTCCCTTACGGAGACATAACAATACATAGGTTTTAAGATTCTTACTAGTCAGATCTATTCCTCTGCGGGAAATATGGGGTTTTGAGTCCCTTTCACTGAGGAAGGTGTAGGTCTTGTCTATTCCATAGTTGGTTTTTGGAACGGTACCTGTGCTTATATCAAACTCTGGTTTGATGCATCACCCCACCTCTCCTTCCCCCTTAAGCAGGCATAAGAGTGTTTTCTAAATGTGAGGCTCTGTTCTCTTGCCTAACTCAGTTCATGTGTAGCCATGTTTATAGGATCTTCCTAAGTGATATCTTATGATAAGTTTCCTTTCCTGTGTGACTTCTTTCCCTTAGAATCAGCGTACCTGAATCCACTCATTTTGCTGCTACTGGTCTTATGACATTGATTTCGTGGCTGAGGGATATTCCATCGTACGTAAGTTCCACAATGTTTGGAACCATTTTTATATTTCCTGGGATATTTCAGGTGTACCCAGGTTGAGGTTCTTGTAAGCAGTGCAGCCCTCAATTTGGGGGTGGCTCTGTCTTATGGATTTTCAGTTTTCCCAAGGTATATTCCCTAGACTGGAATTGCCCTTGGCTCTGTAGCTCTGTTGTTTACTTGTTTTAGGGAACACAATGCTCTCCTCCAGTGAGGCAGTTTGCAACTTACATCCCGCCCATCAGCATAACAAGGCTCCCTGTTCTCCAGGGCCTGTCTTGCCTTTCTGGTTTTTGCACATTTTGTCGATGTCCCTTTTGACCGGTGGGAAGTGATACTTCTTTGTAGTGCAGGTTTGCATTGCCCGCTTGCTTGCTTGGCCAAAAAGGGCGTATGCGTTTTCTCCTGAATATATTCAGGAGAAAACGCATACGCCCTTTTTGGCCAAGTGCATCTTTGTCGAAGTTGTGCCCCTCTTCCTGTGCTTTACAGGCGATTCCAACGTACCTCTTGAAATCTGTTTCCTGCTATTCTGCCTCGCTTTCAAGTCCGCCTCGTTGCCTTCCCTCAACAGATTTTTGGACGATAGTTGGCCTTGATTACTCTGCCAGTTTGTGAATTGCTGTGCCCCTGAGCTCCATTTTTCAACTCGTTTTTTGTGAGCTGAACGCAAGTCCAAACTTTTGGTTCAGGACCTCTACTGGTTCCCGGTGGGTGGCTGAGACTGGTTCATTCTTCTTCCTGCCGGGAAATTAGAGTGACATGTGCCCATCCAAATGCCTAACAGCTACTCTCTCATTGGTTCTCCCTCTTCCCTTTCATCCTCTGCCAAATTGGCAACCTGTGCGAACCAGGAGCTTAAAGGGGCTGTCTCTCCAAGTTGGGAGATTGATAGGAAAGCAGTTGGAAAGTCAAACCGGAGCACCAGGAGAGGGGCTCTTCGTTGAGTTTTAGAAACCTTTCGTATTCACAGTGTGTCCATTCTCTAGGTTTCCCGTACACGTTATAGCTGTAGTAATATTCCCTTCAACCTGGAGAGCTGGGACCCATGGAATGGGTGCCATGCATTATTGCTATAAAGGGTCTGCATTTGCTCACCCAATCTCACCAATCCTCTCAGTCCCAAGTGTCCAGCCTTATGCCACATCCAGCTGTCATTGTAGATAGGGTCATTCCAGGTTGCATCAGAGACCCTGAAGGAATTGTGAAGAATTTCCCTGTTTCTTTGTTCTGTTTTTGAAATTCCTTTTTAGAGTGGGTTTGAGCTGATTCTCGCTGCCATGTTTATGCCAGTGTAGACACACTTGATTCCCTTACGGAGACATATCAATACATAGGTTTTAAGATTATTACTTGTCAGATCTATTCCTCTGCGGGAAATAAGGGGTTTTGAGTCCCTTTCACTGAGGAAGGTGGAGGTCTTGTCTATACCATAGTTGGTTTTTGGAACAGTACCTGTGCTTATATCAAACTCTGGTTTGATGCATCACCCCACCTCTCCTTCCCCCTTAAGCAGGCATAAGAGTGTTTTCTAAATGTGAGGCTCTGTTCTCTTGCCTAACTCAGTTCATGTGTAGCCATGTTTACAGGATCTTCCTAAGTGATATCTTATGATAAGTTTCTTTTTCTGTGTGACTTCTTTCACTTAGAATCATCGTACCTGAATCCACTCATTTTGCTGCTACTGGTCTTATGACATTGATTTCATGGCTGAGGGATATTCCATCGTACGTAAGTTCCACAATGTTTTGAACCATTTTTATATTTCCTGGGATATCTCAGGTGTACCCAGGTTGAGGTTCTTGTAAGCAGTGCAGCCCTCAATTTGGGGGTGGCTCTGTCTTATGGATTTTCAGTTTTCCCAAGGTATATTCCCTAGACTGGAAGTGCCCTTGGCTCTGTAGCTCTGTTGTTTACTTGTTTTAGGGAACACAATGCACTCCTCCAGTGAGGCAGTTGGCAACTTACATCCCGCCCATCAGCATAACAAGGCTCCCAGTTCTCCAGGGCCTGTCTTGCCTTTCTGGTTTTTACACATTTTGTGGATGTCCCTTTTGACCGGTGGGAAGTGATACTTCTTTGTAGTGCAGATTTGCATTGCCCGCTTGCTTGCTTGGCCAAAAAGGGTGTATGCGTTTTCTCCTGAATATATTCAGGAGAAAACGCATACGCCCTTTTTGGCCAAGTGCATCATTGTCGAAGTTGTGCCCCTCTTCCTGTGCTTTACAGGCGATTCTAACGTACCTCTTGAAATCTGTTTCCTGCTATTCTGCCTCGCATTCAAGTCCGCCTCGTTGCCTTCCCTCAACAGATTTTTGGACGATAGTTGGCCTTGATTACTCTGCCAGTTTGTGTATTGCTGTGCCCCTGAGCTCCATTTTTCAACTCGTTTTTTGTGAGCTGAACGCAAGTCCAAACATTTGGTTCAGGACCTATACTGGTTCCCGGTGGGTGGCTGAGACTTTGGTTAATTCTTCTTCCTGCCGGGAAATTAGAGTGACATGTGCCCATCCAAATGCCTAACAGCTACTCTCTCATTGGTTCTCCCTCTTCCCTTTCCTCCTCTGCCAAATGGGCAACCTGTGCGAACCAGGAGCTTAAAGGGGCTGTCTCTCCAAGTTGGGAGATTGATAGGAAAGCAGTTGGAAAGTCAAACCGGAGCACCAGGAGAGGGGCTCTTCGTTGAGTTTTAGAAACCTTTCGTATTCACAGTGTGTCCATTCTCTAGGTTTCCCGTACACGTTATAGCTGTAGTAATATTCCCTTCAACCTGGAGAGCTGGGACCCATGGAATGGGTGCCATGCATTATTGCTTTAAAGGGTCTGCATTTGCTCACCCCATCTCACCAATCCTCTCAGTCCCAAGTGTCCAGCCTTATGCCACATCCAGCTGTCATTGTAGATAGGGTCATTCCAGGTTGCATCAGAGACCCTGAAGGATTTGTGAAGAATTTCCCTGTATCCTTGTTCTGTTTTTGAAATTCCTTTTTAGAGTGGGTTTGAACTGATTCTCGCTGCCATGTTTATGCCAGTCTAGACACAGTTGATTCCCTTACGGAGACATATCAATACATAGGTTTTAAGATTCTTACTAGTCAGATCTATTCCTCTGCGGGAAATATGGGGTTTTGAGTCCCTTTCACTGAGGAAGGTGTAGGTCTTGTCTATTCCATAGTTGGTTTTTGGAACGGTACCTGTGCTTATATCAAACTCTGGTTTGATGCATCACCCCACCTCTCCTTCCCCCTTATGCAGGCATAAGAGTGTTTTCTAAATGTGAGGCTCTGTTCTCTTGCCTAACTCAGTTCATGTGTAGCCATGTTTACAGGATCTTCCTAAGTGATATCTTATGATAAGTTTCCTTTCCTGTGTGACTTCTTTCCCTTAGAATCAGCGTACCTGAATCCACTCATTTTGCTGCTACTGGTCTTATGACATTGATTTCGTGGCTGAGGGATATTCCATCGTACGTAAGTTCCACAATGTTTGGAACCATTTTTATATTTCCTGGGATATTTCAGGTGTACCCAGGTTGAGGTTCTTGTAAGCAGTGCAGCCCTCAATTTGGGGGTGGCTCTGTCTTATGGATTTTCAGTTTTCCCAAGGTATATTCCCTAGACTGGAAGTGCCCTTGGCTCTGTAGCTCTGTTTTTTACTTGTTTTAGGGAACACAATGCACTCCTCCAGTGAGGCAGTTGGCAACTTACATCCCGCCCATCAGCATAACAAGGCTCCCTGTTCTCCAGGGCCTGTCTTGCCTTTCTGGTTTTTGCACATTTTGTCGATGTCCCTTTTGACCGGTGGGAAGTGATACTTCTTTGTAGTGCAGGTTTGCATTGCCCGCTTGCTTGCTTGGCCAAAAAGGGCGTATGCGTTTTCTCCTGAATATATTCAGGAGAAAACGCATACGCCCTTTTTGGCCAAGTGCATCATTGTCGAAGTTGTGCCCCTCTTCCTGTGCTTTACAGGCGATTCCAACGTACCTCTTGAAATCTGTTTCCTGCTATTCTGCCTCGCTTTCAAGTCCGCCTCGTTGCCTTCCCTCAACAGATTTTTGGACGAGAGTTGGCCTTGATTACTCTGCCAGTTTGTGAATTGCTGTGCCCCTGAGCTCCATTTTTCAACTCGTTTTTTGTGAGCTGAACGCAAGTCCAAACTTTTGGTTCAGGACCTATACTGGTTCCCGGTGGGTGGCTGAGACTGGTTCATTCTTCTTCCTGCCGGGAAATTAGAGTGACATGTGCCCATCCAAATGCCTAACAGCTACTCTCTCATTGGTTCTCCCTCTTCCCTTTCATCCTCTGCCAAATTGGCAACCTGTGCGAACCAGGAGCTTAAAGGGGCTGTCTCTCCAAGTTGGGAGATTGATAGGAAAGCAGTTGGAAAGTCAAACCGGAGCAACAGGAGAGGGGCTCTTCGTTGAGTTTTAGAAACCTTTCGTATTCACAGTGTGTCCATTCTCTAGGTTTCCCATACACGTTATAGCTGTAGTAATATTCCCTTCAACCTGGAGAGCTGGGACCCATGGAATGGGTGCCATGCATTATTGCTTTAAAGGGTCTGCATTTGCTCACCCAATCTCACCAATCCTCTCAGTCCCAAGTGTCCAGCCTTATGCCACATCCAGCTGTCATTGTATATAGGGTCATTCCAGGTTGCATCAGAGACCCTGAAGGAATTGTGAAGAATTTCCCTGTTTCTTTGTTCTGTTTTTGAAATTCCTTTTTAGAGTGGGTTTGAGCTGATTCTCGCTGCCATGTTTATGCCAGTCTAGACACACTTGATTCCCTTACGGAGACATATCAATACATAGGTTTTAAGATTCTTACTAGTCAGATCTATTCCTCTGCGGGAAATAAGGGGTTTTGAGTCCCTTTCACTGAGGAAGGTGGAGGTCTTGTCTATACCATAGTTGGTTTTTGGAACGGTACCTGTGCTTATATCAAACTCTGGTTTGTTGCATCACCCCACCTCTCCTTCCCCCTTAAGCAGGCATAAGAGTGTTTTCTAAATGTGAGGCTCTGTTCTCTTGCCTAACTCAGTTCATGTGTAGCCATGTTTACAGGATCTTCCTAAGTGATATCTTATGATAAGTTTCTTTTCCTGTGTGACTTCTTTCCCTTAGAATCATTGTACCTGAATCCACTCATTTTGCTGCTACTGGTCTTATGACATTGATTTCGTGGCTGAGGGATATTCCATCGTACGTAAGTTCCACAATATTTGGAACCATTTTTATATTTCCTGGGATATTTCAGGTGTACCCAGGTTGAGGTTCTTGTAAGCAGTGCAGCCCTCAATTTGGGGGTGGCTCTGTCTTATGGATTTTCAGTTTTCCCAAGGTATATTCCCTAGACTGGAAGTGCCCTTGGCTCTGTAGCTCTGTTGTTTACTTGTTTTAGGGAACACAATGCACTCCTCCAGTGAGGCAGTTGGCAACTTACATCCCGCCCATCAGCATAACAAGGCTCCCTGTTCTCCAGGGCCTGTCTTGCCTTTCTGGTTTTTACACATTTTGTGGATGTCCCTTTTGACCGGTGGGAAGTGATACTTCTTTGTAGTGCAGATTTGCATTGCCCGCTTGCTTGCTTGGCCAAAAAGGGCGTATGCGTTTTCTCCTGAATATATTCAGGAGAAAACGCATACGCCCTTTTTGGCCAAGTGCATCATTGTCGAAGTTGTGCCCCTCTTCCTGTGCTTTACAGGCGATTCTAACGTACCTCTTGAAATCTGTTTCCTGCTATTCTGCCTCGCATTCAAGTCCGCCTCGTTGCCTTCCCTCAACAGATTTTTGGACGATAGTTGGCCTTGATTACTCTGCCAGTTTGTGAATTGCTGTGCCCCTGAGCTCCATTTTTCAACTCGTTTTTTGTGAGCTGAACGCAAGTCCAAACATTTGGTTCAGGACCTATACTGGTTCCCGGTGGGTGGCTGAGACTTTGGTGAATTCTTCTTCCTGCCGGGAAATTAGAGTGACATGTGCCCATCCAAATGCCTAACAGCTACTCTCTCATTGGTTCTCCCTCTTCCCTTTCCTCCTCTGCCAAATGGGCAACCTGTGTGAACCAGGAGCTTAAAGGGGCTGTCTCTCCAAGTTGGGAGATTGATAGTAAAGCTGTTGGAAAGTCAAACCGGAGCACCAGGAGAGGGACTCTTCGTTGAGTTTTAGAAACCTTTCGTATTCACAGTGTGTCCATTCTCTAGGTTTCCCGTACATGTTATAGCTGTAGTAATATTCCCTTCAACCTGGAGAGGTGGGACCCATGGAATGGTTGCCATGCATTATTGCTTTAAAGGGTCTGCATTTGCTCACCCAATCTCACCAATCCTCTCAGTCCCAAGTGTCCAGCCTCATGCCACATCCAGCTGTCATCGTAGATAGGGTCATTCCAGGTTGCATCAGAGACCCTGAAGGAATTGTAAAGAATTTCCCTGTTTCTTTGTTCTGTTTTTGAAATTCCTTTTTAGAGTGGGTTTGAGCTGATTCTCGCTGCCATGTTTATGCCAGTGTAGACACACTTGATTCCCTTACGGAGACATATCAATACATAGGTTTTAAGATTCTTACTAGTCAGATCTATTCCTCTGCGGGAAATATGGGGTTTTGAGTCCCTTTCACTGAGGAAGGTGTAGGTCTTGTCTATTCCATAGTTGGTTTTTGGAACAGTACCTGTGCTTATATCAAACTCTGGTTTGATGCATCACCCCACCTCTCCTTCCCCCTTAAGCAGGCATAAGAGTGTTTTCTAAATGTGAGACTCTGTTCTCTTTCCTAACTCAGTTCATGTGTAGCCATGTTTACAGGATCTTCCTAAGTGATATCTTATGATAAGTTTCTTTTCCTGTGTGACTTCTTTCCCTTAGAATCATCGTACCTGAATCCACTCATTTTGCTGCTACTGGTCTTATGACATTGATTTCGTGGCTGAGGGATATTCCATCGTACGTAAGTTCCACAATGTTTGGAACCATTTTTATATTTCCTGGGATATTTCAGGTGTACCCAGGTTGAGGTTCTTGTAAGCAGTGCAGCCCTCAATTTGGGGGTGGCTCTGTCTTATGGATTTTCAGTTTTCCCAAGGTATATTCCCTAGACTGGAAGTGCCCTTGGCTCTGTAGCTCTGTTGTTTACTTGTTTTAGGGAACACAATGCACTCCTCCAGTGAGGCAGTTGGCAACTTACATCCCGCCCATCAGCATAACAAGGCTCCCTGTTCTCCAGGGCCTGTCTTGCCTTTCTGGTTTTTACACATTTTGTGGAT
The DNA here is from genome assembly GCF_964341445.2 of Mesoplodon mirus. Taxonomy (NCBI): domain Eukaryota; kingdom Metazoa; phylum Chordata; class Mammalia; order Artiodactyla; family Ziphiidae; genus Mesoplodon; species Mesoplodon mirus. The sequence goes on from NC_138984.1 coordinate 119,474,018, forward strand.
GTCCCTTTTGACCGGTGGGAAGTGATACTTCTTTGTAGTGCAGATTTGCATTGCCCGCTTGCTTGCTTGGCCAAAAAGGGCGTATGCGTTTTCTCCTGAATATATTCAGGAGAAAACGCATACGCCCTTTTTGGCCAAGTGCATCATTGTCGAAGTTGTGCCCCTCTTCCTGTGCTTTACAGGCGATTCCAACGTACCTCTTGAAATCTGTTTCCTGCTATTCTGCCTCGCATTCAAGTCCGCCTCGTTGCCTTCCCTCAACAGATTTTTGGACGATAGTTGGCCTTGATTACTCTGCCAGTTTGTGAATTGCTGTGCCCCTGAGCTCCATTTTTCAACTCGTTTTTTGTGAGCTGAACGCAAGTCCAAACATTTGGTTCAGGACCTATACTGGTTCCCGGTGGGTGGCTGAGACTTTGGTTAATTCTTCTTCCTGCCGGGAAATTAGAGTGACATGTGCCCATCCAAATGCCTAACAGCTACTCTCTCATTGGTTCTCCCTCTTCCCTTTCCTCCTCTGCCAAATGGGCAACCTGTGTGAACCAGGAGCTTAAAGGGGCTGTCTCTCCAAGTTGGGAGATTGATAGTAAAGCTGTTGGAAAGTCAAACCGGAGCACCAGGGGAGGGACTCTTCGTTGAGTTTTAGAAACCTTTCGTATTCACAGTGTGTCCATTCTCTAGGTTTCCCGTACATGTTATAGCTGTAGTAATATTCCCTTCAACCTGGAGAGGTGGGACCCATGGAATGGTTGCCATGCATTATTGCTTTAAAGGGTCTGCATTTGCTCACCCAATCTCACCAATCCTCTCAGTCCCAAGTGTCCAGCCTCATGCCACATCCAGCTGTCATCGTAGATAGGGTCATTCCAGGTTGCATCAGAGACCCTGAAGGAATTGTAAAGAATTTCCCTGTTTCTTTGTTCTGTTTTTGAAATTCCTTTTTAGAGTGGGTTTGAGCTGATTCTCGCTGCCATGTTTATGCCAGTCTAGACACACCTGATTCCCTTACGGAGACATATCAATACATAGGTTTTAAGATTCTTACTAGTCAGATCTATTCCTCTGCGGGAAATATGGGGTTTTGAGTCCCTTTCACTGAGGAAGGTGTAGGTCTTGTCTATTCCATAGTTGGTTTTTGGAACGGTACCTGTGCTTATATCAAACTCTGGTTTGATGCATTACCCCACCTCTCCTTCCCCCTTATGCAGGCATAAGAGTGTTTTCTAAATGTGAGGCTCTGTTCTCTTGCCTAACTCAGTTCATGTGTAGCCATGTTTACAGGATCTTCCTAAGTGATATCTTATGATAAGTTTCCTTTCCTGTGTGACTTCTTTCCCTTAGAATCAGCGTACCTGAATCCACTCATTTTGCTGCTACTGGTCTTATGACATTGATTTCGTGGCTGAGGGATATTCCATCGTACGTAAGTTCCACAATGTTTGGAACCATTTTTATATTTCCTGGGATATTTCAGGTGTACCCAGGTTGAGGTTCTTGTAAGCAGTGCAGCCCTCAATTTGGGGGTGGCTCTGTCTTATGGATTTTCAGTTTTCCCAAGGTATATTCCCTAGACTGGAAGTGCCCTTGGCTCTGTAGCTCTGTTGTTTACTTGTTTTAGGGAACACAATGCACTCCTCCAGTGAGGCAGTTGGCAACTTACATCCCGCCCATCAGCATAACAAGGCTCCCTGTTCTCCAGGGCCTGTCTTGCCTTTCTGGTTTTTGCACATTTTGTCGATGTCCCTTTTGACCGGTGGGAAGTGATACTTCTTTGTAGTGCAGGTTTGCATTGCCCGCTTGCTTGCTTGGCCAAAAAGGGCGTATGCGTTTTCTCCTGAATATATTCAGGAGAAAACGCATACGCCCTTTTTGGCCAAGTGCATCATTGTCGAAGTTGTGCCCCTCTTCCTGTGCTTTACAGGCGATTCTAACGTACCTCTTGAAATCTGTTTCCTGCTACTCTGCCTCGCATTCAAGTCCGCCTCGTTGCCTTCCCTCAACAGATTTTTGGACGATAGTTGGCCTTGATTACTCTGCCAGTTTGTGAATTGCTGTGCCCCTGAGCTCCATTTTTCAACTCGTTTTTTGTGAGCTGAACGCAAGTCCAAACATTTGGTTCAGGACCTATACTGGTTCCCGGTGGGTGGCTGAGACTTTGGTGAATTCTTCTTCCTGCCGGGAAATTAGAGTGACATGTGCCCATCCAAATGCCTAACAGCTACTCTCTCATTGGTTCTCCCTCTTCCCTTTCCTCCTCTGCCAAATGGGCAACCTGTGTGAACCAGGAGCTTAAAGGGGCTGTCTCTCCAAGTTGGGAGATTGATAGTAAAGCTGTTGGAAAGTCAAACCGGAGCACCAGGAGAGGGACTCTTCGTTGAGTTTTAGAAACCTTTCGTATTCACAGTGTGTCCATTCTCTAGGTTTCCCGTACATGTTATAGCTGTAGTAATATTCCCTTCAACCTGGAGAGGTGGGACCCATGGAATGGTTGCCATGCATTATTGCTTTAAAGGGTCTGCATTTGCTCACCCAATCTCACCAATCCTCTCAGTCCCAAGTGTCCAGCCTCATGCCACATCCAGCTGTCATCGTAGATAGGGTCATTCCAGGTTGCATCAGAGACCCTGAAGGAATTGTAAAGAATTTCCCTGTTTCTTTGTTCTGTTTTTGAAATTCCTTTTTAGAGTGGGTTTGAGCTGATTCTCGCTGCCATGTTTATGCCAGTCTAGACACACCTGATTCCCTTACGGAGACATATCAATACATAGGTTTTAAGATTCTTACTAGTCAGATCTATTCCTCTGCGGGAAATATGGGGTTTTGAGTCCCTTTCACTGAGGAAGGTGTAGGTCTTGTATATTCCATAGTTGGTTTTTGGAACGGTACCTGTGCTTATATCAAACTCTGGTTTGATGCATTACCCCACCTCTCCTTCCCCCTTATGCAGGCATAAGAGTGTTTTCTAAATGTGAGGCTCTGTTCTCTTGCCTAACTCAGTTCATGTGTAGCCATGTTTACAGGATCTTCCTAAGTGATATCTTATGATAAGTTTCCTTTCCTGTGTGACTTCTTTCCCTTAGAATCAGCGTACCTGAATCCACTCATTTTGCTGCTACTGGTCTTATGACATTGATTTCGTGGCTGAGGGATATTCCATCGTACGTAAGTTCCACAATGTTTGGAACCATTTTTATATTTCCTGGGATATTTCAGGTGTACCCAGGTTGAGGTTCTTGTAAGCAGTGCAGCCCTCAATTTGGGGGTGGCTCTGTCTTATGGATTTTCAGTTTTCCCAAGGTATATTCCCTAGACTGGAAGTGCCCTTGGCTCTGTAGCTCTGTTGTTTACTTGTTTTAGGGAACACAATGCACTCCTCCAGTGAGGCAGTTGGCAACTTACATCCCGCCCATCAGCATAACAAGGCTCCCTGTTCTCCAGGGCCTGTCTTGCCTTTCTGGTTTTTGCACATTTTGTGGATGTCCCTTTTGACCGGTGGGAAGTGATACTTCTTTGTAGTGCAGGTTTGCATTGCCCGCTTGCTTGCTTGGCCAAAAAGGGCGTATGCGTTTTCTCCTGAATATATTCAGGAGGAAACGCATACGCCCTTTTTGGCCAAGTGCATCATTGTCGAAGTTGTGCCCCTCTTCCTGTGCTTTACAGGCGATTCTAACGTACCTCTTGAAATCTGTTTCCTGCTACTCTGCCTCGCATTCAAGTCCGCCTCGTTGCCTTCCCTCAACAGATTTTTGGACGATAGTTGGCCTTGATTACTCTGCCAGTTTGTGAATTGCTGTGCCCCTGAGCTCCATTTTTCAACTCGTTTTTTGTGAGCTGAACGCAAGTCCAAACATTTGGTTCAGGACCTATACTGGTTCCCGGTGGGTGGCTGAGACTTTGGTGAATTCTTCTTCCTGCCGGGAAATTAGAGTGACATGTGCCCATCCAAATGCCTAACAGCTACTCTCTCATTGGTTCTCCCTCTTCCCTTTCCTCCTCTGCCAAATGGGCAACCTGTGTGAACCAGGAGCTTAAAGGGGCTGTCTCTCCAAGTTGGGAGATTGATAGTAAAGCTGTTGGAAAGTCAAACCGGAGCACCAGGAGAGGGACTCTTCGTTGAGTTTTAGAAACCTTTCGTATTCACAGTGTGTCCATTCTCTAGGTTTCCCGTACATGTTATAGCTGTAGTAATATTCCCTTCAACCTGGAGAGGTGGGACCCATGGAATGGTTGCCATGCATTATTGCTTTAAAGGGTCTGCATTTGCTCACCCAATCTCACCAATCCTCTCAGTCCCAAGTGTCCAGCCTCATGCCACATCCAGCTGTCATCGTAGATAGGGTCATTCCAGGTTGCATCAGAGACCCTGAAGGAATTGTAAAGAATTTCCCTGTTTCTTTGTTCTGTTTTTGAAATTCCTTTTTAGAGTGGGTTTGAGCTGATTCTCGCTGCCATGTTTATGCCAGTCTAGACACACCTGATTCCCTTACGGAGACATATCAATACATAGGTTTTAAGATTCTTACTAGTCAGATCTATTCCTCTGCGGGAAATATGGGGTTTTGAGTCCCTTTCACTGAGGAAGGTGGAGGTCTTGTCTATTCCATAGTTGGTTTTTGGAACAGTACCTGTGCTTATATCAAACTCTGGTTTGATGCATCACCCCACCTCTCCTTCCCCCTTAAGCAGGCATAAAAGTGTTTTCTAAATGTGAGACTCTGTTCTCTTTCCTAACTCAGTTCATGTGTAGCCATGTTTACAGGATCTTCCTAAGTGATATCTTATGATAAGTTTCTTTTCCTGTGTGACTTCTTTCCCTTAGAATCATCGTACCTGAATCCACTCATTTTGCTGCTACTGGTCTTATGACATTGATTTCGTGGCTGAGGGATATTCCATCGTACGTAAGTTCCACAATGTTTGGAACCATTTTTATATTTCCTGGGATATTTCAGGTGTACCCAGGTTGAGGTTCTTGTAAGCAGTGCAGCCCTCAATTTGGGGGTGGCTCTGTCTTATGGATTTTCAGTTTTCCCAAGGTATATTCCCTAGACTGGAAGTGCCCTTGGCTCTGTAGCTCTGTTGTTTACTTGTTTTAGGGAACACAATGCACTCCTCCAGTGAGGCAGTTGGCAACTTACATCCCGCCCATCAGCATAACAAGGCTCCCTGTTCTCCAGGGCCTGTCTTGCCTTTCTGGTTTTTACACATTTTGTGGATGTCCCTTTTGACCGGTGGGAAGTGATACTTCTTTGTAGTGCAGATTTGCATTGCCCGCTTGCTTGCTTGGCCAAAAAGGGCGTATGCGTTTTCTCCTGAATATATTCAGGAGAAAACGCATACGCCCTTTTTGGCCAAGTGCATCATTGTCGAAGTTGTGCCCCTCTTCCTGTGCTTTACAGGCGATTCCAACGTACCTCTTGAAATCTGTTTCCTGCTATTCTGCCTCGCATTCAAGTCCGCCTCGTTGCCTTCCCTCAACAGATTTTTGGACGATAGTTGGCCTTGATTACTCTGCCAGTTTGTGAATTGCTGTGCCCCTGAGCTCCATTTTTCAACTCGTTTTTTGTGAGCTGAACGCAAGTCCAAACATTTGGTTCAGGACCTATACTGGTTCCCGGTGGGTGGCTGAGACTTTGGTGAATTCTTCTTCCTGCCGGGAAATTAGAGTGACATGTGCCCATCCAAATGCCTAACAGCTACTCTCTCATTGGTTCTCCCTCTTCCCTTTCCTCCTCTGCCAAATGGGCAACCTGTGTGAACCAGGAGCTTAAAGGGGCTGTCTCTCCAAGTTGGGAGATTGATAGTAAAGCTGTTGGAAAGTCAAACCGGAGCACCAGGAGAGGGACTCTTCGTTGAGTTTTAGAAACCTTTCGTATTCACAGTGTGTCCATTCTCTAGGTTTCCCGTACATGTTATAGCTGTAGTAATATTCCCTTCAACCTGGAGAGGTGGGACCCATGGAATGGTTGCCATGCATTATTGCTTTAAAGGGTCTGCATTTGCTCACCCAATCTCACCAATCCTCTCAGTCCCAAGTGTCCAGCCTCATGCCACATCCAGCTGTCATCGTAGATAGGGTCATTCCAGGTTGCATCAGAGACCCTGAAGGAATTGTGAAGAATTTCCCTGTTTCTTTGTTCTGTTTTTGAAATTCCTTTTTAGAGTGGGTTTGAGCTGATTCTCGCTGCCATGTTTATGCCAGTCTAGACACACCTGATTCCCTTACGGAGACATATCAATACATAGGTTTTAAGATTCTTACTAGTCAGATCTATTCCTCTGCGGGAAATATGGGGTTTTGAGTCCCTTTCACTGAGGAAGGTGGAGGTCTTGTCTATTCCATAGTTGGTTTTTGGAACAGTACCTGTGCTTATATCAAACTCTGGTTTGATGCATCACCCCACCTCTCCTTCCCCCTTAAGCAGGCATAAGAGTGTTTTCTAAATGTGAGACTCTGTTCTCTTTCCTAACTCAGTTCATGTGTAGCCATGTTTACAGGATCTTCCTAAGTGATATCTTATGATAAGTTTCTTTTCCTGTGTGACTTCTTTCCCTTAGAATCATCGTACCTGAATCCACTCATTTTGCTGCTACTGGTCTTATGACATTGATTTCGTGGCTGAGGGATATTCCATCGTACGTAAGTTCCACAATGTTTGGAACCATTTTTATATTTCCTGGGATATTTCAGGTGTACCCAGGTTGAGGTTCTTGTAAGCAGTGCAGCCCTCAATTTGGGGGTGGCTCTGTCTTATGGATTTTCAGTTTTCCCAAGGTATATTCCCTAGACTGGAAGTGCCCTTGGCTCTGTAGCTCTGTTGTTTACTTGTTTTAGGGAACACAATGCACTCCTCCAGTGAGGCAGTTGGCAACTTACATCCCGCCCATCAGCATAACAAGGCTCCCTGTTCTCCAGGGCCTGTCTTGCCTTTCTGGTTTTTACACATTTTGTGGATGTCCCTTTTGACCGGTGGGAAGTGATACTTCTTTGTAGTGCAGATTTGCATTGCCCGCTTGCTTGCTTGGCCAAAAAGGGCGTATGCGTTTTCTCCTGAATATCTTCAGGAGAAAACGCATACGCCCTTTTTGGCCAAGTGCATCATTGTCGAAGTTGTGCCCCTCTTCCTGTGCTTTACAGGCGATTCTAACGTACCTCTTGAAATCTGTTTCCTGCTATTCTGCCTCGCATTCAAGTCCGCCTCGTTGCCTTCCCTCAACAGATTTTTGGACGATAGTTGGCCTTGATTACTCTGCCAGTTTGTGAATTGCTGTGCCCCTGAGCTCCATTTTTCAACTCGTTTTTTGTGAGCTGAACGCAAGTCCAAACATTTGGTTCAGGACCTATACTGGTTCCCGGTGGGTGGCTGAGACTTTGGTGAATTCTTCTTCCTGCCGGGAAATTAGAGTGACATGTGCCCATCCAAATGCCTAACAGCTACTCTCTCATTGGTTCTCCCTCTTCCCTTTCCTCCTCTGCCAAATGGGCAACCTGTGTGAACCAGGAGCTTAAAGGGGCTGTCTCTCCAAGTTGGGAGATTGATAGTAAAGCTGTTGGAAAGTCAAACCGGAGCACCAGGGGAGGGACTCTTCGTTGAGTTTTAGAAACCTTTCGTATTCACAGTGTGTCCATTCTCTAGGTTTCCCGTACATGTTATAGCTGTAGTAATATTCCCTTCAACCTGGAGAGGTGGGACCCATGGAATGGTTGCCATGCATTATTGCTTTAAAGGGTCTGCATTTGCTCACCCAATCTCACCAATCCTCTCAGTCCCAAGTGTCCAGCCTCATGCCACATCCAGCTGTCATCGTAGATAGGGTCATTCCAGGTTGCATCAGAGACCCTGAAGGAATTGTGAAGAATTTCCCTGTTTCTTTGTTCTGTTTTTGAAATTCCTTTTTAGAGTGGGTTTGAGCTGATTCTCGCTGCCATGTTTATGCCAGTCTAGACACACCTGATTCCCTTACGGAGACATATCAATACATAGGTTTTAAGATTCTTACTAGTCAGATCTATTCCTCTGCGGGAAATATGGGGTTTTGAGTCCCTTTCACTGAGGAAGGTGGAGGTCTTGTCTATTCCATAGTTGGTTTTTGGAACAGTACCTGTGCTTATATCAAACTCTGGTTTGATGCATCACCCCACCTCTCCTTCCCCCTTAAGCAGGCATAAGAGTGTTTTCTAAATGTGAGACTCTGTTCTCTTTCCTAACTCAGTTCATGTGTAGCCATGTTTACAGGATCTTCCTAAGTGATATCTTATGATAAGTTTCTTTTCCTGTGTGACTTCTTTCCCTTAGAATCATCGTACCTGAATCCACTCATTTTGCTGCTACTGGTCTTATGACATTGATTTCGTGGCTGAGGGATAT